>NC_060141.1:506436503-508936503 GCF_021461385.2 Schistocerca piceifrons | reverse complement strand
CCGCAACCGCGCTGCTGCTATGGTCGCAGGTTCGAATCCTGCCTCGGGCATGGATGTGCGTGATGTTCTTAGGTTAGTTAGGTTTAAGTAGTTCTAAGTCTAGGGGACTGATGACCTCAGATGTTAAGTCCCATAGTGCTTAGAGCCATTTGAACCATGTTTTCACCTTTTCGTGCACGTCAGATTTTCATCTTTTCCGCTGTCTATCGAACAACCTTCAAAGAATGAGATTTTCACTCTGCAGCGGAGTGTGCGCTGATATGAAACTTCCTGGCAGATTAAAACTGTGTGCTGGACCGAGACTCGAACTCGGGGCCTTTGCCTTTCGGGGATAAGTGCTCTACCAACTGAGCTACTCAAGCACGACTTACTAGCCCTCCCCACAGCTTCAATTCTTCCAGTACCTCGTCTCCTACCTTCCATTCGAAAGGCAAATGTCTCGAGTTCGAGTCTCGGTCCGGCACACAGTTTCAATCTGCCAGGAAGTTTCAGCCTTCAAAGAACTTACTTTCCGGTTGAAACTGCGTTTCGAACGTGGCTCCCCGAGTCCTTCGCCTCAAAACCACGTGGTTTCTACAGTCGTGGAAGCGAAAAGGTACCGCAGCGTTGACACACTGTTGTAAATAGCTAACGAGAGTATAATATTGATGAGTAAAGTCTTTGTTATGTGTATGTTACTGAAAACGCCATAACTTATACACCCACCATACATGTTTCACATCTCCTCCTAAACAACTGACCGATTCAACCAAACTTAGTATAGATATCACTTAGCGTCTGCAAAGAATCGCTTTCGGGGTAAGAACCATATACTTATCAAAGGAGTGAGGATGGGGGTGAAAAATCAGTGAAGAACATGACGCATGAATACCCATAAGCTTGCCGTGTGGCCGTGCGGTTCTAGGCGCTTCAGTTTGGTACCGCGTGACCGCTACGGTCGCAGGTTCGAATCCTGCCTCGGGCATGGATGTGTGTGATGTCCTTAGGTTAGTTAGGTTTAAGTAGTTCTACGTTCTAGGGGACTGATGACCACAGATGTTAAGTCCCATACTGCTCAGAGCCATTTGAACCATTTTGAATACCCATACTTCATTCACTTAAGAATGAGCGCACTTAGTGACTAATAATAAACATCATACATAATTTTAAACCTTTACGAAACCTTTCCTCCCTAACATATCCCACAAAGTTATGAAATGAAAAAGGTATACTGCTTACTAAATTTTCGCTGTTCATGCTTATGCAGTAAAAAAGCCTTATGAACAATGACGTTTTAACTTACATGGTGCATGACGTTTAAATTTATTACTTCTTTGCCACTAACTCTATTCGCAACGCATTTTGCAGACTGTATCCACATATTCTGCCGAAAGTACTTTCGAAAATACATCATCATACGACACATAGTTCAGGAGACATGACGTCTAATACTAATATGTGCGAAAAACTGTCGCATCGTGCATAGCGTTTTAGTTTATGAACTTCCAGCATGCGGGAATAATTATAGGTGAACAGCTTCTGTCAATCACTACAATGGAAAACCAGCCAAAGTTGTTGATTTTACTTTTTTATCTACCTGATGACTAGGTTCGGGCCGGAGCCCATTTTCAGTTAATCCTACAGGACAGAAGACCAAATTTACATTCACGTACCATACAGGAATCACAAAATTTTTAAGTGCACGCCAAAAATACAGAACGCATTGTCCCAAGATTTATGTACCAAATTTTCAGAATGTTATTTCCAAAAATGCAAGAACCATGTCAAGATAAATATTATGAAATGCAAATGAACAGTTACAGCGCACACAGATAACTGCAGTCTACTCCTCCCTATCAGGATTTAGGAAACGTTTTGTATTTGTTAAAGTATTCTCCAAGAATCAAAAATACAACAGTTAATACAATAACAGTACAAGTGGACAATAAAATTAATACTTTTAAAAGCTTTACCAAAAACAATCAAATACTCAAAATCGCTGAACAGTAAAGCACAGCAGCGCTACATACGCCGCTTATGACAATGTTGTATACCATTTTGGCACGTAAAATTAATTAATGTAAAACATAACATTAGAATTAAAAATAAAACAACTAAGAGGGCATTAAATAATCTTTATCATTTCCAGCCCTTTACAAACGTAAAACCTTACCATAACATTCTTTACAAAATTATATGAATATAAAACAATTTTTCTGACATGTCCGAGGTCAAAACAGACATTATACCAAAAACATGTTTTTCACAAAGCATCAAAAATGTTGTTACCACCCTGGGTGGAAGATAACAACATAAAACCACTTATCGGTGTATGGGGTGAGAGTGGGGTTGTAGAGGGAGGGGGGACGAAGAGGAGATAGGGGGATGATGGAGGGCTATGAAACGAGGAGGGGCATGGAAAGGGGGTCAAGTGGGAAATATGGCAAGAATGTAAATAGTATATTATCAGTGGTACTGAAATGCAATGATCGAATGGCATTGTTGGCCGGGAGGCCCCATGCGGGGAAGTTCGGCCGCCGTATTGCAAGTCCTTTTTAGCTGACGCCACTTCGGCGACTTGCGAGTCAATCATGATGAAGAACACACAACACCCAGTTATCACGAGGCAGAGAAAAATCTCTGACCCGCCGGGAATCGAACCCGGGACTCCGTTCGCCAGAAGCGAGAACGCTTCCGCAAGACCACGAGCTGCGGACATCAGTTGTGGGGGGGGGGGGGGGGGAGCTGTTTCTGGGTTTCTGGTACAGTTTCAGCAAGTGGATCAGTGGTACTAATAAACACTTGCTGAAACTGTACCAGAAACAACTATTTTTCCATTTTTTTAAAACAAATAAGTAAGAAATACCATAGACTAACTGATTCAATAGAGAAACCATACAACCATACATATATTTAATCAAGAGTAATATTTGCTGACAAAAAATAACCAAAACAATTTTTTTAAATAATTTAGTGGTGCAGACCACATAACCAATCGGTAAACCGAGTTTCACAATCTGTCATACGCGTCATACAACATATGCTGCGTAAAGCACAACAAACACAGAAACTTTATTATGCAACCAGGAGAAACCAATGGGTGCCACTGACAATAGTGCATACTGAAATCAGAAGTTGTACTCCTCAGTATATCGGCAATGGAACACAGTAATGACCGCGAGCACATGACGAACCAATGGTAATTGCAAGCACAGATTTACAGACGGTATAATGTGCAATGTACAATGTATTTTTATACAATGGGGAATGGAAGATGGAAGGGGCGAGGCGGAGGGGGGGGGGGGTGGCAAACCCAAAGGTACGAAGAAGGGGGGGAGGGGGAGGGGGCACGAGTTGCGGGCCGCAGTCAGATTGGTGAAAGAGCCGAGAACTGAACTCAGTACATGACAGTCAACCTGCGGAACAAATAGTCATTACGAGAATATTAGGAAAGGGAGAGGTGGGGGAGGGAGAACGGAGAGAAGACATGGGAGGGAGTAAACGGGGTACATAGGAGCTTGTGATCAAGGGATTGGCGAAAATGACAACGGGGACGGTGGTAGGGGAAGAGAGTATGAATTATACTTGCCCGCGAAAGGCAAAGGTCCCGGGTTCGAGTCTTGGTCCGGCACACAGTTTTAATCTGCCAGGAAGTTTCATATCAGCGTAAGCTCCGCTGCAAAATGGAAATCTAATTCTGGAATTATACATCATTTTGGAATAAAGCAAAGACCCGACTAAACAGAAAATCGACTTCGTCTTCAAAACTTTATCCGGATCTATTATTTTGCTCTTAATATCTCAAGTTCCTCCAAAATATCTAACTGCATACCTCTCGATACATGACGCAAAACCTTCAGAGTGTTATCTATAATACCAATTCTGTTTTTTAAATGCTGTCCAAACGCAGTCCTATTAGACCAACATGTTCTTCAAAACGGGTGACAAAACTTCATCCCGTTTCTTCAATAAAAAAATGATTCACAGGATACTCATTGTATCGTCTGATAGATTTTATTTACCTTCCCCCTAACCCCTCCCCGATTTCCGAGCCTATGTTTCAACTTATATCTTAGTTGTCCACTCGTAGAAATGTTTATGGGCAGGAGTGGGCCAACTTTTCAGAGTCTGATCCTGTATATTGTAACATAAGGTTAGCATCTGTCCATGGTGGTTTCGTCTGCCAATGCTTTATATACAATTCGTAAACCATCTATTGCTTCTAGCCATCACAACTCGCATCAAAATGTTTTAATCTTTATTAATCTCGTCCTCATTTAGAGACAAACTCAACAGTCGTGCTACCATGGTACTTAATCTTCGGATGCTGCTCTACGAATACATTGAAAATGGACACAAACTTATCATAAGTATCCCTTCACAATCATGAAAACGCCATCAACATATCTTTTATAAAAAACAATGTCATCACAGATATCCTGATTCAGATTAAAAGTTCTACTCTGCAAATTATTAATGAAAATATCAACCAGTAGCTCGGACGGGGAATTGCCCATAGCAAGGCCATCTGGCTGTTGGTAGACCATATTATCGAAACTTAGATAATTATATAATAGACTGAACCGGAGGACATCAAGAAACTCAATTAGCTCCCCATTACTCATAGCAGCATTATGCAAAATATTATTCTTGATGAGGGAAAGAGTGTCATCGAATGGGATATTGATGTACAAATTCACAATATCATGTGACATTTTAAGTTTCTGGCATTCAGCCGCAAAAACTACACTATTTAGTACACTATAATTACTTGGGAACTTATACACCCCTATCAGTTTCCGAAAAAGAAACTTGTCCAGAGCATAAGTGGAGAACCTCTGCTGTTAATTATAACATGCATACGTTTTTCACTTTTGTGTACCTTCATCTGTACTTTAAGAGCAGCCAAATTGGGATTCATACAAATCAGTCCCCGTTTCTTCCCTAGCGTCGTCAAGAACTTCAAACCATCAATTTTCTTTTTTAAAGTTATAATCACATACTTTGTTGAGTCTTTATCAATCTGTCGCATACATTTATTTGTCAAAAAATCCAGGTCAGGACCTTATCCCTGTACATTACCTCCGACAAAACGGCTAACGGATTTCCTTTATGCTGTAGTTCCCATTAATGATTTTTATGTGCAAATGTGGCATACAGCGTTGTCATACGCGCCGTATGTGGCGCTGCTGTGCTTTAAAGTTAAGTTTTTGGTAAAGATTTTAAAAGCATTAATTATATTTTTGACTTGTACTGTTATTGTATTAATTGTTGTATTTTTTATGATCGGATACTGTTGTAATAATTGCAAAAGATTTCGTGTATCCTGATAGTGGTTTCCTTACGGCAGTTGGAGGACTGGACTGCCAGTTACCTGTATGCGCTGTAGCTGTTCATTTGCACTTCATAATAAGTTTATATCTACCTGGACGTGGTTCTCGTATTTTTAGAAATACCGTTTTGACTACCTGCTACATAAATCTTGAAATGATACGTTCTGTATTTTCGGTGGCAATGCCTCTATTGTACATGATTAAAAATTTTGTTTTCTGTCCTGTAGTATGATTTGAAAATAGATCTCGGTCCGAAACTAGTCATAAAGTAAATGAAAATAGCGGTATTTGTAACTTTGGCTGGTCTCCCGTTGTACCATTTTTATTTATTACTTCGTTACGTCTACCTCTATTCGCAACACATTTCTCAGACAGTATCAACATACAGGCTGTTAGCGATATAAGTGTATTTCAGGAGATATGACATCATAAACATTGAGCTGTGTGAAAATGAAACATGAGGACGAAATTCTCTATGGATATAGGTGAAATGTGTGGACAAATACATGTGAAATATTTTAAACAGATGTGAAATATATCTGAGATGTACGTGTGCGAGAAAAGCCACAGGTAAAAAGTTCATCCTAAGCCCCTGGAAATATTTCAGTCAAATTTGATAGACATTTTAGTGACAATCAGGAAAGAAATACTGTGGGGGATAAGAACCACCTACAGTCTGGAACCGCGTGACCGCTACGGTCGCAGGCTCGAATCCTGCCTCGGGCATGGATGTGTGTGATGTCCTTATGTTAGTTAGGTTTAAGTAGTTCTAAGTTCTAGGGGATTGGTGACCTCAGAAGTTAAGTCCCATAGTGCTCAGAACCATTTGAACCATCTGAACCATAAGAACCACCACCCTCCTATTAGAGTGGGGGTGATAACATGGAGAGAGAAAGAGAAGGAGGAAACAGAAGGCTGAGAGGGAGAAGAAGGGGAGGAACAGAGATAGGGGGAGGAGCTGGACAGAGGAAGGGGAAGGGGGAAATAGAGAGGAGCGACAGGAGGAGATAGCCAGAAAATAAAAGAGGAGTAGATGGACAAAGGGAGAGGGAGAGGAGGAGATGGGCAGAAGGGGGACGAGGAGGTACATAGAGGGTGAAGGAGCTGATAGACACGGGGGAGAGAACCAGATGGACAGAGAGAGGGGGAGAAGCTGGTGGACAGAGAGAGGGGAAGCGGAGAAGGACAGAGAGAGGGACAGGACGAGTTGGAAAGCGAACGAGGCGGTGGAGGAAGTGGACAGAGAGATGGGGTGGGGGAGACGGAAAGAGAGCGGTGGAAGGAGAAGACGGACAGAGAGAGGTGAAAAGAAGAGAAGGACTAACAGAAAATTGGACTAAATAGATATAGCTGCAATGCTGGGTAATGAGCTAGTAATGAATAAAAGGTTTTTCTATATTTCTGCAAGTTCCTTCCAATTCGTTGTGTTTGATTGCCTAATTTCCTGAATAATTTCCCTCTTGTTGAGTTTCAGGTATTCTGGATCAATTCTGAACGTTTTATTCACTTTTGGTTATTTTTGTTAGATTGAAATCTAATCTTTATTTGCAACAAATGGTAGTCTGACTCAAAAAACCCGTTTTCTTGTTCACATGTTGAGTACTTCTTTCGTATTCTTATTGGGTATAGCAGCATGGTCTATCTCAAACTCACCCAAAGTCGAAATTGGTGATTTCCATGTTGTAAGTTTGTTTGCAGGTTTAGGGAATTATGTGGACATGGTTTTATTTTAAGATCAAAATTTTCGCAGAAGTTGATTAGTTTCTCACGATTTTTATTTGTTCTCTTGTGAGGCCTGTGAATTCCTGTTGTTTTCCTGATTTTTTTTCTCTTTTCCGAGTCGTCCATTGAAGGTTCAAATGGGTCAAATGGCTCTAAGCACTATGGGACTTAACATCTGAGGTCTTCAGTCCCCTAGACTTAGAGCTACTTAAACCTAACTAACCTAAGGACATCACACACGTTCATGCCCGAGGCAGGATTCGAACGTGAGACCGCATCAGCCTGGTGGTTCCAGACTGAAGCGCCTACAACCGCTCGGCCACCGCTAACGGCTCGTCCATTGAAGTCTCCTAACAGAATTTTCACGTGATGTGCAGGGACGTGAATTGAGATTTCCTCCAGTAGTTCCCAGAAGTCGTCCATTACCTGCGAATCTCTTCTATTGTAGTCATTTGAAGGTGCATGTGCATTTCTCCCTGTGTATGCCTTGTTTTCAGATTTTATTGGGAATGTGGAGATTCTTTCTCATGTTGAGTGGAAGTTTATTACTGAATCCGTAATTGATTTGTGCACAACGAAAGCTGCGACAAATTATTTGGGTCCCTTATTCAGCTGGACTGCAGGTTTTCCTTTGTAGATTCTGAAGTTTCCTGAATCAAAATTAGTTTCATCGATAAATCGTGTTTCTTGAATCGCAGAATCGCAAGGACTTTTATGTGGAATTTTTCCATCGTGTTTGTGAGCAGTTCGAGTTTAATTGCTCTGGAAAGAGTGTCTGTGTTGACACTTTCTATGATGTTTTTCTGTTTTGGTCGTAGAGATTTTGAGAAGCTCCGACTCTTCTATGTATGATGTTCCTGGTTCCCCAAAATCCGATGAGCAGGAAAATTCAGTCTAGAGATTGATGCCTGGAGGAGTTCGTTCCATCATGCCTATTCAAGTTGAAACTTGTTTTGCGATGATCTTCTGTGAGGTTCACATATCTATGATTTGATTGTCGAGATCAAGAAGAGCACGTATCAGCCGCACCAACTAGGTGAACAGACGTTGACCACTAACCGCTGGATACCGGAACAAGCTAGTGGACCTGGGCTCATCCGCCAGTTCCGCCGTACCGATGATCTTCATCTCCGCCTTCACTGCCGTTGAGGTCTCCATTGATACCCTGGCAAAGAGCCCTCACAAGGTACTATCACCTGGGCCAGGTGAACCAAGGTGAACAACGAGGTGTTGCTCCTCCCCCTCCTTTTTTCTCACCCAGGCTTGGGACCAGCTATGGCAGAAAAGACTATGAGATTACGAAAACCGTCAAGAAAAACACAGGTGATGGGACAGTGCATGAGATCAACCAATAGAAGAGAGAATACAGGCTTGAAAAACTTTGAGCAGCAACAAAACTCCAGAAAAATGGCACGAATTTTTTAAAATACAATAAAGTTCACCTAAGACACGGAGACAGAAACGCAGATAAGGTATAAACCGGCTTAAAGAAATTTAACAAGAGATTACCAAGAACCGCAGCAGAAATGTTTACAAAATTTTCATAGAAAAACTAATAGGATATCAACCACCTGTTGTGCTTTCACCGGTCTCGCGGATCACTGGAAACCAACTTGAGAAATAAGTGTAAAATTTTAGCTAAATATATTCTATCACTTCTCAACGACGAACCTCCGATAGAATGACTAGATTTCGAAAAATATCCCATCCAACCCAGATTCAAAACCACCATCTCTTAAAGAAGTAAAGGAAATAATCAACTCTTTGAAGAACAACCCGTCCCGCATGGAAGACAGAATTATAGCAGATATATGGAAATTAAATTACAATAATCTCACACAAGCAACTCACAGAATTATATCAGACAATATTGGGAAACTGAAAAAATACCTGCAGAGTGTAAATCCTCTTTACAAAGCTGCAACGAAAGCCGACCCAAATAATTACATGGGAATTTCACTACTCCCTATAGTATGCAAAATTCATTTAAAAGCACTGTTAAGTCGACTAGAAGAACAGGCGGACCAACTACATTGAAGCGACAAAGAAACTGATATAGGCATGCGTATTCAAATACAAGGATATGTAAACAGGCAGAATACCGCGCTGCGGTAGGCAACGCCTATTTAAGGCAAATGTCTAGCGTAGATGTTAGATCGGTTACTGCTGCTACAATCGCAGGTTATCAAGATTTAAATGAGTTTGAACTTGATGTAACAGCCGGCGCACGGGCGATGGAACACATCATCTGCAATGTAGCGATGAAGTGGGGATTTTCCCGTATTACCACCTCACGAGTGCACCGTGAATATTTGAATATCAGGAATCCGGTAAAACATCATACCTCCAACATCGCTGCGCCCGGAAAAAGATCCTGCAAGAACGGGACTAACGGCGACTGAGGAGATTCTTTAAACGTGACAGAAGTGCAATCCTTCCACAAAATGTTGCAAAATTTCAATGCCAGGCCATCAATAAGTGTCATCGTGCGAGATATTCACTGAAACATCATCGATATGGACTTTCGGAGATGAGGGTCCAGTCGTGTACCCTTGATAACTGCACAAGCCTTACGCCTCGCCTGGACCCGTCAAGACATTGGACTGTTGATGCCTGGAAACATGTTGTTCCTTGTGACGAGTCTCGTTTCATATTGCATCGAGCATCCGGACGTGTTCGGGTATGGAGACAACCAACTTCATGTATCCATGGACCCTGCATGTCAGCAGGGGAATGCTCATCATGGTGGAGATTCTGTAACGTTGTGGGGCGTGTGCAGTTGGAGTGATTAAATATATATTATCCTATGGCTGGATCACAACACGCTGTAACAAACATTATTAAATACATAAACAAATTAAATAAAGATATATCAACGGAACAGAAGCATATATATTTAATAATGTTTGTTACAGCGTGTTGTGATCCAGCCATAGGATAATATATACACTCCTGGAAATGGAAAAAAGAACACATTGACACCGGTGTGTCAGACCCACCATACTTGCTCCGGACACTGCGAGAGGGCTGTACAAGCAATGATCACACGCACGGCACAGCGGACACACCAGGAACCGCGGTGTTGGCCGTCGAATGGCGCTAGCTGCGCAGCATTTGTGCACCGCCGCCGTCAGTGTCAGCCAGTTTGCCGTGGCATACGGAGCTCCATCGCAGTCTTTAACACTGGTAGCATGCCGCGACAGCGTGGACGTGAACCGTATGTGCAGTTGACGGACTTTGAGCGAGGGCGTATAGTGGGCATGCGGGAGGCCGGGTGGACGTACCGCCGAATTGCTCAACACGTGGGGCGTGAGGTCTCCACAGCACATCGATGTTGTCGCCAGTGGTCGGCGGAAGGTGCACGTGCCCGTCGACCTGGGACCGGACCGCAGCGACGCACGGATGCACGCCAAGACCGTAGGATCCTACGCAGTGCCGTAGGGGACCGCACCGCCACTTCCCAGCAAATTAGGGACACTGTTGCTCCTGGGGTATCGGCGAGGACCATTCGCAACCGTCTTCATGAAGCTGGGCTACGGTCCCGCACACCGTTAGGCCGTCTTCCGCTCACGCCCCAACATCGTGCAGCCTGCCTCCAGTGGTGTCGCGACGGGCGTGAATGGAGGGACGAATGGAGACGTGTCGTCTTCAGCGATGAGAGTCGCTTCTGCCTTGGTGCCAATGATGGTCGTATGCGTGTTTGGCGCCGTGCAGGTGAGCGCCACAATCAGGACTGCATACGACCGAGGCACACAGGGCCAACACCCGGCATCATGGTGTGGGGAGCGATCTCCTACACTGGCCGTACACCACTGGTGATCGTCGAGGGGACACTGAATAGTGCACGGTACATCCAAACCGTCATCGAACCCATCGTTCTACCATTCCTAGACCGGCAAGGGAACTTGCTGTTCCAACAGGACAATGCACGTCCGCATGTGTCCTGTGCCACCCAACGTGCTCTAGAAGGTGTAAGTCAACTACCCTGGCCAGCAAGATCTCCGGATCTGTCCCCCATTGAGCATGTTTGGGACTGGATGAAGCGTCGTCTCACGCGGTCTGCACGTCCAGCACGAACGCTGGTCCAACTGAGGCGCCAGGTGGAAATGGCATGGCAAGCCGTTCCACAGGACTACATCCAGCATCTCTACGATCGTCTCCATGGGAGAATAGCAGCCTGCATTGCTGCGAAAGGTGGATATACACTGTACTAGTGCCAACATTGTACATGCTCTGTTGCCTGTGTCTATGTGCCTGTGGTTCTGTCAGTGTGATCATGTGATGTATCTGACCCCAGGAATGTGTCAATAAAGTTTCCCCTTCCTGGGACAATGAATTCACGGTGTTCTTATTTCAATTTCCAGGAGTGTATTTAATTTCAAGTTATTTAAATGTAAATCCAGTATTTCATACGTGTTTCAATATGTTTGTGATTGTACGTTGGCTTGGAGATATGGCGGCAGCGCTCTAGCCAATCACAGCACTTGTTACTACGGTAGGCGACTATCGAAGTCAATGGAGAGACTGTATGGAAGTGGGGGAGGAGCATCGGGTTGCACAGGACACGGAGGAGTGCTGGACGGGAAGGCGCGACGGACGGTCGCAGGAAATACTTGGAGAGTGTTGAGCAGTTTGCGCGTGGTCGGGGGATATAGAAATATTTCGTAGTGCCGACTTGTGCGATTGTGAGATTTCCGTGGCTTCTGCAGTGAAGACGTAGCATGCGTTTAGAAGTGAATATCTCGCGAGCTATGTTGTTGCTCATGACTATTTACGTGAGGTAGGAATCTACTGTTTCTCTGTGATTCAACTTATATTTTATTTAATTGCTGGACCATCGACACCAATAAGAGTTTTACAGTAATAAATGGCATCCTTAAAGGTACTTCTGCTATCATACTCATTATTTAAAGTCGTTAAAATAGACCTGCAGTTTTTATTCAATTGCAATTTTTCATTTATAAATTTCTACGTTACTTTCAAAATTAGCAATAGTCGAGTGATAGGAACATGAATCGGCGGAGGTAGATGATTTCCATTTAAAGGAACAGAGTAATGGTAATTTATGTAACGATGTAAACGCTACTGGTATTATTTACGCGTTTCCAGTCACGAATGAAGGCGAAACGAAACTTACTGATGAATGTGTGGAGCTAAAACGTTTGTCAGAGCATGAATGGGAGAATGCATGTAAAGTAGGATCGGGGGTTAATCTGAATGAAAATTGTGTAGAAATGGCAGTGTGTGCTGATTTTTGTCCAATCACAGAGGAATGTAGCAAGTCTGGAAGTCCCAAAATTGTACAACTTAGCAGCAATTAGTGTAATGTAGCGGTGAAGGATAAAGTTGTGTACGATTCACGTAAAGTTAATTTGTCGACAGAGGAAAGTAAGGTCTCTGGTGTGAATTTATGTAGTGATTTAAATGGTGTATCAGCAGATAAGGTTGCCGAGATGAATATTTATGGTGATGATGGCTTAGGCATCGATGTATTATTTCAGGAAGATAAAGTGTTTAACAGAGAATTGATGTGTAATTTTGTTGAAGCTGCAAGCGTCGATATTTTGGAGGGGGAAAACAGTAAAGGTGTGCATTCTGTGCGTAGTGAATCGCTGAAAGATGTGGAAGAACTAACAGAAAACTTAGAGAGGGCTGAAGTAAATAGTGTGGATGGGGGTAGTTTGTGTTGTGAAGTTCGTACGAATTGGTATATAAGGAGGAGTGTGATTTTAGTATGACTGATTGGCATTGGTACGGTAGAACGTTACGGTTGTTACTGCATCATAAAGGAAGGAAGGAATTTGGGACGAAGGAAATATTTAATGGATTACACTACTGACCATGATAAAGGTCGGATTGTAGCCTATCGCGATTGTGGTTTATCGTATCGCGACATTGCTGCTCGCGTTGGTCGAGATCCAATGGCTGTTAGCAGAATATGGAATCGGTGGGTTCAGGAGGGTAACACGGAACACCGTGCTGGATCCCAACGGCCTCGTTTCACTAGCAGTCGAGATGACAGGCATCTTATCCGCATGGCTGTAACGGATCGAGCAGCCACGTCTCGATCCCTGAGTCAACAGATGGGGACGTTTGCAAGACAACAACCATCTGCACGAACAGTTCGACGACGTTTGCAGGAGCATGGACTATCAGCTCGGAGACCATGGCTGCAGTTACCCTTGACGCTGCATCACAGACAGGAGCGCCTGCGATGGTGTACTCAACGACGAAACTGGGTGCACGAATGGCAAAACGTCATTTTTTCGGATTAATCCAGGTTCTGTTTACAGCATCATGATGGTCGCATCCGTGTTTGGCGACATCGCGGTGAACGCACATTGGAAGCGTGTACTCGTCATCGCCATACTGGCGTATCACCCGGCGTGATGGTATGGGGAGCCATCGTTTACACATCTCAGTCACCTCTTGTTCGCATTGACAGCACTTTGAATAGTGGACGTTACATTTCAGATGTGTTACGACCTGTGGTTCTACCCTTCATTTGGTCCCTGCGTAACCCTAAATTTCAGCAGGATAATGCTCGATCGCTAGTTGCAGGTCCTGTACGAGCCTTTCTGGATACAGAAAATGTTCGACTACTGCCCTGGCCAGCACATTCTCCAGATCTCTCACCAATTGAAAACGTCTGGTCAATGGTGTCCGAGCAACAGGTTCGTCATAATACGCTAGTCACTACTCTTGATGAATTGTGGTATCGTGTTGAAGCTGCATGGGCAGCTGTACCTGTACACGCCATCCAAGCTCTGTTTGACTCAATGCCCCGGCGTATCAAGGCCGTTATTACAGCCAGAGGTGGTTGTTCTGGGTACTGATTTCTCAGGATCTACGCACCCAAATTGCGTGAAAATGTAATCACATATCAGCTCTAGTATTATGTATTTGTCCAATGATTACCCGTTTATCATCTGCATTTCTTCTTGGTGTAGCAATTTTAATAGCCAGTAGTGTATTTTGGGATGAACATGAGATTGAGGGATGGATAGAACAAGATGTGTGTACGCTAGAATTGGAAGAGAAGCGATGAGACGTATAAAATGATTTATTAAGAGAGAAATATTTAGAACGAAAGGAAATGGTAAATGTACAGCCAATTACTGAAATTGAAGTTGGCAGAGGAATGGTAGATGCACTTCCAGATTCAGGTAGAAATGTGTCAGTGGTGTCGGAATGTTTTATGAACATGATCAAAAGCCAGCCGGTGTGGCCGAGCGGTTCTAGACGCTTCAGTCCGGTGCCGCGCTGCTGCTACGGTCGCAGGTTCGAATCCTGCTTCGGGCAAAGATGTGTGTAATTTCCTTAGGTTAGTTAGGTTTAAGTAATTCTAAGTTCTAGGGGACTGATGACCTCAGATGTTAAGTCCCATAGTGCTCAGAGCCATTTGAACCATAATCAAAAATAGGAAACTAGTAATCTTCCCAGTCACTAGCGTTCAGATTAAAACGGCAGTTGGTAGTATGAGTAAGCCAATAAGACAACAAATACTTTTAGAATTTAAATGTGAAGAAAATAAATTCGAGATAGAATGTTTTTTAGTGAGTGTCTAGTGAAGGAGGTACTTTTAGGAACTGACTTAGTGTGCAAATACAATACTTCGCTTAATTGTGTAGGGAAATGCCTAGAATTTGAATTTCAGAATGACAAAAGGCAAGTAAAATTTAAAAGACTTTTAACAGGTGAAAATCAGATTGCTCATGCCATAGTTACTGAGAGTTGGAGTGAGGAAGTCGATGTGCATAACAGAATTAAGAAAGTGATTGATGCACTCAAGGGTATATCAGAGGGGGAAAAGAAAGAGTTGTGTGGGTTGCTGTGCCGCTAAGAGGACGTGTCCTAGGATCTACCTGCTAAAGTTACCGATTTCGAGTACTCTATAAAAGTGAAACCTCACGGACCAATAAAGTGCAAACCGCATGTAATACCTATAGCTGATCGGGATGCCGTCAGAGTTCGATTAAAACAAATGTTGGATAGGGGTATAGTCGAACAATGTAGGAGCGATTACTGCAGTCCTATCGTTATTGTTAAAAAGCGCGATGACTCCGTGAGAATTGTATTAGATGCGAGAAAAATAAATAATGTAATTATAAGGGAATCAGACCAGCCTGGCAATATGGAGGAGCTGCTGCAGAATTTTAATAATATCAATTTAATGTCCAGTGTTGATCTGACCTCGGGACTTTGGCAGATCCCGTTGGCAGAGGAAAGCAGACGGTACACTTCTTTTCTTTTTTAAGGGGGAAGCTACTGGTTTAGGGTAGTGCCGTTCGGACTTACAATTTCTGTGACAGCTTTTGTAAGAGCGTTGATTCATGTCCTGGGGGAGAGTCTAACGAGCCAACTCGCGATATACGTAGATGATATATTGATCGCTACAGAAACGTGGAATGTTCAAAACTGTTCAAATGTGTGTGAAATCTTATGGGACTTAACTGCTAAGGCCATCAGTCCCTAAGCTTACACACTACTTAATCTAAATTATACTAAGGACAAACACACACATACACCCATGCCCGAGGGAGGACTCGAACCTCCGCTGGGACCAGCCGCACAGTCCATGACTGCAGCGCCCTAGACTGCTTGGCTAATACCGCGCAAAACGTGGAATGAGCATTGTCGAGTTTAGGAGGAGGTACTCATGGCTCTGAGTGGGATGAGTTTAAAGCTCGCAAAATGTGAGTTTGTTCAAGTAGAAATTCAATTCTTGCGGCATATCCTTACTTCGGAAGGAATTTTACCTAATCCAGAAAAATTAAAGTCCATTGCCGAATGTAATAGACCCAAAAGTAGGAAACAACTGAAGTCATACTTGGCCTTGTGCTGTTTCTACAGAAAATTCTTTTGGGAGGGAGGAATGAATATTCCGAATTTAAGCAAATTGTTGAAGAAAAATGCAGCTTGGAGGTGGATCGAGGAATGTGAAACGGAATTCCAGGGTATATAAGTCAAATTGTGCATTAGTAAGATGTTGTACTACCCAGATACGAATCTCCCTTTCTGTTTAGCGTCGGACAGTTCGGACTGTGGAACAGGTTGTGAGCTATTTCAGGAAAAGCTAGTCGATGGAAAAACTGAACACCGTAGTGTGGCATTCTACAGCCGCATGCTAAATAAGCACGAATGGGGATACAGCATATCGGAGAAGGAGATGTTCGCGATCTTGCACGGATTTAAGAAATTTCATATGTATTTAGAGGGCAAAAAAGTGACAGTATTGTCGGACAAGGCGCTGAGTTATCTGCAGGACTGCAGGATACTGAACAATCGCTTAATGTGTTGGGCAATGTTCAAGTAGCAATTCGAATACGAAATCCGCTACACCAACGGTACAGAAAATTGTGTTGCAAATGCTCTGTCCACATTAGCAATGGGGGCGGAGGACGATGGAAGGGAGCCGAACGAATTTAAGCTACTGTATATGAAGGGGTTAGCGGGGGAGAAAGAAATTCGTGCGGTGTGCAAAGATACGCGGCGAGCGCAAAACGACGATCCTGAACTGAAACAAATTGACGTGAATTTTGACAGCAAGGGATACGAGAAAGTACCCAAATATTTTAAGACACACAAGGGAGTGTTATACCGGCGGAAAGATGAAAAGACGGGCAAATGGAGACTGTGTTTTCCCAATAGGTATGTGGAACAGTTAATAGACTACGTCCATTTAAGTCACGGGCATTACGGGGCCGAAAAGTGAACTGAAATCATCGAGGAATACGCCCACGTAAATAACCAGTCCAGATGGGTCCACGCGCAGCTGGCTGCGTGCGACCGTTACCAACGGGTCAAATACTGGACGGCCGCGCAACAGGGGGAAATGCAAAGCATTATACCTACTAAAGTGAGCGAGTTACTGGCTGTGGACAATTTTGACCCACTGCCCACAGGACACGGCGGCATGAAGTACATCTTTGTTGTGGAGGACGTATTCTCTAAGTTCATTAAATTGTATCCGATAAGGACAGTGAATACTAAAACTGATCGCCAAACTGGAGACAGATTTCTTCAAGAATATCGTAAAACCAGTAAGGCTGTTGTCTGACAACGGATCACAGTTTACTTCGAACGATTGGAACACGTTCATGAACGACCAGGGTGTGCAACATGTCCGTATATCCGTCAACCCATCAGCGAGCAACCCGTGTGAACGGTATATGCAGAAGTAGGACGTTTATGTAGGACGTATGGAAGCAAGCGTCATTCCAAGTGGGTGGAGTACGTGAGCGCGTTTGAGGACGTATTCAACAGCGTAAAAGTAAGGCTACATGGAACTCAAGTTTGGAAGTCATGAACGGGATGAAATCAAAGTTCCTACTCACAGAAACGGTAGAATTCCCGCCGCGAAAAGGTGAATCAGTTGCTGAAAGAGAGCAGGAAGTAACGGCCCGCATGAAAAAGTTAGCCGCTGAAAGGAAAAGGCGACACGATGCGCGATACAAACCGATGAAGTACAAAGTGGGGGACAAAGTGCTTGTACGCACCAAAGAGCGTTCCAGGGAAGTGGACGGGGAGATTAAGAAATTATTCGAGTTATACTGTGAACCATTTGTTGTGGCAGAGTGCCCTCACCCAAATGCATACCGTTTAAAGTACCCTGTCTCAGGAAGACATTTGCGTCTAAGAAACGTGACGGAGCTGAGGCTGTATATAGAGAAAGGAGAGAAATGAAAAGCTGTTCTAATTTGTAATTAGTGGTAGTAATTTTGGAGGGATAATTTTATATGTTTTACTTGGGGGATTCATTGGTAATTTGTTAGTTTATTGTGGCACTGTACTTGTGCAAGAGGGGGATGTTTAGGCACTAAGGGTGCGTGAAGGTCAGTAACCTCGTGGATTAAGTAAAATATGTATTGATTTATGCTTTGTATAAAAGTGTGGAAAAGAATTTAGTGGTCAGTTTGAAGGGTATTAAAATTATAATTGTATGTGCACGCTTTTTTTGGAGCATCGAGGTAGGAAGGATTTATTAGAGTCAATTAAGTAGAACTTGTGGGAATTTGAGGTTACTCTGATTCAGTCGTTTGCCTTGTGATTTTGTTCCTGGAATATCGTTTTCCGCTGGAGGGAATCTTTAGCGAGGATCCTGGTAGGGTTTGGGAAATGGTTTGTTGACGGGTTTCTACTTTTGGTTTTCGTTGTAGACAGATTTGTCACGATAAATGGTGGAGCTCGGAATTCAGAGGCAGACGCGATTCCTGCGAGTCACTTGGTCAAAAGACTTCGTGCTAAAATCTGTGTGAGCGTGTGAAGTGCGACGGAAAAATTAGTGCAAGAAGGCGCCTCAGCGCTGAATAAGCGGCATAGGAAGTGCTTACAAACGCGCACATTAGTGAAAGTGTACTGAAAAAAAATTATTTCTAGTCCAAAAAATTGTTTATGCATAACTGAAATGCAGGCATTTATTTAATGCGCTGTTTCGTTCATAATTTGTGTTAGTTTATTTCGAAGTTCATGCTGCTCCCACATCACTACAAAAATTTTGTGAACACTATCGGCCTGGCGTTCTAATCATTCAGTTCCGTTCCTTGTAATTTGTTTTATATGCAGTTGTAGGAACTGAAGGGTCTACTTCTGAATATTCTGACAAGACAGAATGTTAATAAGTGGAGGTGTACGAGGTAACGGGCGAGTTGTGGCGCCCTGAAAATATTCTAAGTTCGGAGTTGGCGTGGCCGCACGGGACCCTCGGCAAACCGGGGCTCGCCAGCAACCGCGTGATGCTGAACATTAGCCGGAGTTAAGAGGGATAGCCCCAGCGCGTAGCCCAGACCCACCGCGTGGCTGGGAATTCCACGTTGACACTGTGTCGAGGACTGTGCTTTGTGTCGATGAAGGAGATTTGTATGCCGGCAGTGCCACAGGTGGCGGACTTTGTGAAACAATAAAGGCAGACATTTCACAGTTCACGTAGAAATTAATAATAGCCAGAGGAATCATTATACCTTAAAAAGAAACTTGTTCATTACCATTATTTGCACGACGATTCTGATGGCGTAATCCGATTTTCAATACCTTTATTAGTTTAAAGTTTAGTATCTGACTGTAAATTATACAAGTAACACCCAGCAACGAATTTCCAAAATCTAAACGATTCATCCGATTCTGACGATCGACATGTGTTTAGAAAGCTATTAGTGTAAACCTAAATTGGTATGTATTACAGGCATCTAAACTGAATAGTGCATGAGTCATTGGAGGTCAAAGTGGCTGATTACTATTGACCGAGTCAGGCCATAAGTACTCCACAGTTGCACGAAAAAACGGTAGCAGCATGCTTATAAATATATATTTATTCGTCTATGTCTTTGTTTATGTCCGATGTATACTATTCATGAAGAAATTGGTCAAATATTTACTGTATTTTAGAAAGCACAGAGACATTAGGCTACTGGCCTACTTTTGCTTCTGTTCCCTTGATATATATTTGTTTAACTTGTTTATGTATTTAACAATGTGTGTTACAGTCTGTTGTGGTCCAGCTGTAGGATAATATATATTTAATTTCAAATTATTTAAATGTAAATCCAGTATTTTCATACGTGTTTCAATATGTTTGTGATTGTACGTTGGCTTGGAGATACGGCGGCAGCGCTCTAGCCAATCACAGCACTTGTTACTACGGTAGGCGACTGTCGAAGTCAATGGAGAGACTGTATGGAAGTGAGGGAGGAGCATCGGGTTGCACAGGACACGGATGAGTGCTGGACGGGAAGGCGCGACGGACGGTCGCAGGAAATACTTGGAGAATGTTGAACAGTTTGCGCGTGGTCGGGGGATAAAGAAATATTTCGTAGTGTCGACTTGTGCGCTTGTGAGATTTCCGTGGCTTCTGCAGTGAAGACGTAGCATGCGTTTAGAAGTGAATGTCTCGCGAGCTATGTTGTTGCTCATAACTATTTACGTGATGTAGGAATCTACTGTTTCTCTGTTATTCAACTTAAATTTTATTTAATTGCTGAACAATCAACACCAATAAGTGTTTTACAGTGATAAATTGCATCCTTAAAGGTACTTCTGCTATCATACTCATTATTTAAAGTCGTTAAAATAGACCTGCAGTTTTTATTCAATTGCAATCTTTCATTCGCAAATTTCTATGTTACACTCAAATCCGCAACTGCCGAGTGATAGGAACTTTCGACCATTCGATTCATGTGTATATTCATATTGTATACTGTAGACTCAGCAGTATTTGGCCTGTAATGCGGCAACTACGTATCCCAGCCCCTAGACAACGAAACCAGCCAAAACTTTTTAATATTTCAACTTGAGCCTGATTACACGTAGTTGAGGGTCACATTTTTATTCGAAGGCCCGCAAAGTGTCTCGATTTCGCGGATGACCTTGTCATTCTAACAAAAAATAGAAAAGAATCCAAACTTGCACCGGAGATCTCACAGAAAACTGACCTACAAATCTCCTACGAGAAGACTAAATACATGGAAAGGAAGTGTGCAGATAATCTCGCCACTGCAACCCAGTACGGGAAAGTGCCTCGAGTTGATAACCCAACCATCAGGACTGAACTCCACGGCCAATCAAGAAAATATCTCCGAATTACAGAAAGCATAAAACTGACTTGGAATCACTACAATAAAAGATCTATTTCTGTCAAGACAAAACTAGGGCATTACACCAAAGTGATTCGACCATAAGTACTCTACGCGGCAGAAACGACAGTGATTCATGGTCATACCAATATCAGAGAGATTCATAAACAAGAAAGAAAAATTATGAGGAGAATATATGGACCAGTGTTTCGTGAAGAAATTTGGATAAACAGGCCAACATGAGAGATCTACATAGAGACAGAAACTATAAAGGACACCTTTAGAAAGAGAAGGGTGAAATTTTGTGGACATTTCAGCAGGATGAACAAGAACGAGCTCACAAGGTACGTCTTTGACACAGCAAACACTAGCAAACAAGACAAAATGGATCACTGAAACCGAGAAAGACATTAAGGAACTGGGAATCATAGAAGACGACGTATACAATCGAAAACAGTTCAGAAATACATTGAAGAAACACACCGAGAAAAGAACAGGAAATAGATGGTCAGAAGAACGCAAGAGAGAGCACAGCGAGCGTATGGAAAGAATTTGGGAACAACGAAGGAAGAAGAAGAAATCATGACTACTCAAGTTCAATCGCTCTCTTAAAAGGGAAGAATCGAAACTAGTAATAATAAAATGTCTTGAACATGTAACACGTCAGCCTCAGCTGCAAATAGAAACCAAACTTTACCCATGTATCAGCCAAAATAATTTGGCCTTCTTCAGAAGCGAGTGACATTAAACTACTGCATACCAAAGTTCGGCCATGTAAAGTATAAAACTGTAGCACCGTAGTAGCTAGTCATAATCTACATTACTTGGGCTGAAGAGAAACTGCAGGCCCCACTGACATGGCCAAACTTTGGCATGCAGTAGTTTAGTGTCACTAGCTTCTGAAGAATGCCAAATTATTTTGGCTGAAACCTGGATAAAGTTTGGTTTCTATTTACCACTGAGGCTAACGTGTTACATGTTCAATTATCACAGTTGCTGACAGGGCTGCACAATGTTAAAAATTCTTAAAAAGTCTTGATGCCATAACTGTCAAAAGCTAAAACGGTAGTTCGAAACGATCGTTGACTGACAGTTTCTTAGTCCTAAAAAAGCTAGCGGCGCCATTTAGGGGTACACGATAATGTTTCTCGCTTCTGTCTCCCTGGGTGTAAGAAATGTTTATCTCATCCGTGCTACTTTACGATCAGTGGGCAGAGAAAGATAAGTTGGTGCTATACCACACCACATTGTTGTTGTTGTGGTCTTTAGTCCTGAGACTGGTTTGATACAGCTCTCTATGCTACTCTATCCTGTGCAAGCTTCTTCATCTCCCAGAACCTACTGCACCCTACATCCTTCTGAATCTGCTTACTGTATTCATCTCTTGGTCTCCCTATACGATTTTTACCCTCCACGCTTCCCTCCAATACTAAATTGGTGATCCCTTGATGCCTCAGAACATGTCCTACCAACCGATCCCTTCCTCTAGTCAAGTTGTGCCACAAACTTCTCTTCTCCCCAATCCTGTTCAATACCCCCTCATTAGTTATATGATCTACCCATCTAATCTTCAGCATTCTTCTGTAGACCACATTTCGAAAGCTTCTATTCTCTTCTTGTCCAAACTATTTATCGTCCATGTTTCACTTCCTCCATACAAACACTTTCAGAAACGACTTCCTGACACTTAAATCTATACTCGGTGTTAACAAATCTCTCTTCTTTTGAAACGCTTTCCTTGCCATTGCCAGTCTACATTTTATATCCTCTCTACTTCGACCATCATCAGTTATTTTGCTCCTCAAATAGCAAAACTCCTTTACTACTTCAAGTGTTTCATTTCCTAATCTAATTCCCTCAGCATCACCCTACTTAATTCGACTACATTCTATTATCCTCGTTTTGCATTTGTTGATGTTCATCTTATACACTCCTTTCAAGACACTGTCCATTCCGTTCAACTGCTCTTCCAAGTCCTTTGCTGTCTCTGACAGAATTACAATGTCATCGGCGAACCTCAAAGTTTTTATTTCTTCGCCATGGATTTTAATACCTACTCCGAACTTTTCCTTTGTTTCCTTTACTGCTTGCTCAATATACAGATTGAATAGCATCGGGGAGAGGCTACAACCCTGTCTCACTCCCTTCCCAACCACTGCCTCCCTTTCATGTCCCTCGACTCTTATAACTGCCATCTGGTTTCTGTACAAATTGTAAATAGCCTTTCGCTCCCCGTATTTTACCCCGTCCACCTTCAGAATTCGAAAGAGAGTATTCCAGTCAACATCGTGAAAAGCTTTATCTAAGTTTACAAATGCTAGAAACGTAGGTTTGCCTTCCCTTAATCTTTCTTCTAAGATACCACATAGACTGCGATAATGAGTTGCCTCTGAAATGAAAAGAAAAAGATGCGTTTAACTTCACAAACGTTCCTAAATGTCAAACGGCGATGAATTTCTGGTCCGAACTAGCTGCTTCGTACAATTATTAATAAGACCATTAGCAGTCACTCGAAGACATGATCTCAGGACGTGTTTAGACATGAAATAGAGATTAAAACTTGTGTTTTACGATTCATTTTCCAGGAACTGTCAAGTAAAATATTAGAGACGAGTATCTGAAAGATTTACCCCATTATTGGAGACAAGATGGGCACACGAAACGAGTGTGTGCTTTGTTCCACATTGTCTTATGCCGAAGCGAAGACTGACGACACAGCTGACACTCATTTGAAAGTCTTACTTCAGAATGAAGGAAGGAAGATAAAGGCTTAAAGTAACGTCGACGACGAGTTCATTAAAAGCGTAGCATAAGCTTGAATAGTGTGATACGGGAGGACGTTGGTCGTATCCTTTTCAAATGCGCCATCCTGGCATTTGCCTGGACCGACTTAGGTAACTCACGGGAAACCTAAATCTGCATGGCCAGATAAGGACTGGCACCCCGCTCTAGCAAGATCTATACTCCACAAGCCAACCTATGGAGTGTGGAGGGTATTTTTGTGCCACCGTCCTGTTTTAGTCGTCGCGAACGGGTCACGGGAAGGACGATTCTGGTATTCCTCCGTGTGAACGTTTGATATTCACGGTCTTTCCACGAGATATACTTAGGAGAGAGCAATATATTGACTGACTTTAAAAGTAAAGCACATCGAGATGCAGTATGCCTCTGTCTCAGCGTCTGCCACTGGAGTTGGATGAGCATTCCGAGACGTTTTCTCGCTTATAAAATGAACCTGTAAGGAAACATGTGACTCTTCTTTGCATATTCTCTATTTCCTCTTTCAGTTCTAGCTGTTACGTTTACCAGACCGACGAGAAATATTCGTGTATCAGTCGTACAAACGTTTAGTAAATTCTTTCCTTTGTGAGAGAGCTACATTTCCTGAGTATTCTTTCAGTCAATCTCAGTCTGGCATCTGCCTTACACGCAATTTGTTTTATGTGGTCGTTCCAGTTCAAATCGCTCCGTACGCTCATACATATTTTATGGATGTGATTTTCAGTGGCTGTTCTGCAATCGTGTTATCATACAACAATGGGTCTTTCTGCCTACTTATGCACAGTAAGTTACATTTGCTCACGTTGAAGGTCAATAGTCAATCTACTGTAATACGCCTCTATAAACAATGTTCCGAGACTTCTTGTTCTCTCCGGTATATCTAGAGATTTCTGGTTCTCAATACAAGCGAGCAGCCAACGTAGACTGTCCGAGCAAACAACATGGTGTGCCCAGATGAATACCTGTCACTTTTAATGTTTGTCCTTGGCTCTTTCCGGCCGGAGTGGCCGTGCGGTTCTAGGCGCTACAGTCTGGAGCCGAGCGACCGCTACGGTCGCAGGTTCGAATCCTGCCTCTGACATGGATGTGTGTGATGTCCTTAGGTTAGTTAGGTTTAATTAGTTCTAAGTTCTAGGCGACTGATGACCTCAAAAGTTAAGTCGCATAGTACTCAGAGCCATTTGAACCTTGGCTCTTATTTATACTGATCGAGATGGCCACTCTAAAAAGGGAACTGCAAGCATTTGATATGGAAAGGCAAGTTTGTTGGGATAATAGGAACTCGTGGTGTCAATAATTTCATTTGTTAAAAGAGTTAAAAACTAATCTCTGTAGCCTATTAAAATCAACGGATTCATTTGATAGTTAACTTTCATGGATGACTTGTTAGCCACGTTACCCATCCCACGGGAACAGTAGTCACCTTGACCGTCCACGGAAACTGTGACTCTCTTCAGAATAAAAGAAAGGTAGCCTATATGTTAATTCAGGGTATAGGCCATCTCCATTCCAGAGTTCATCCAAATATATCCAGATGCTTCAGCGTGAAGGAGTAACAAACATACGAAGAAAGAAAATAATCAGTTCTTAGTTCTGCACAAATTTTATAATATTTGTACGTTCAGCAACGTCATCTACCCTCACGTGCGTGCCTGTTACCAGCAGATACGCTCGCACATTATAATCAAATCCAGCCTCACTAAAAGCGTACCACGTTCCTCATGTAGAGGTCCAACGTCTGTTTGTCGTACAACGTTTAAATGACTCCATCGCTGTGAATCTTCAAACTTCTCTGAAGCTATAAGATACGCTTAACGCTCAGTGGCTAAAATGCAAAGGGCTTGTATGGAAGTATGTATTAAAGACTTGGAGGGTTGTATAAGCGTTGTATTAATTACTTTGAATCGTAGTATGTGAAACATATTAAACAATGAAAGCTTTTTCACAAAAACAATACAATTCAAAAGTCAAAGAGTAAGTAGCTTATTCTAAGAGTAATTACTGTTCCACACTTCACGTTTTATTCTTCAAATCAATAAATATCTTTTAAAAGTAGCCTATATGTTATTTCAGGGTATAAGCTAATTCCGTTCCAAATCACTTTCAAATCCGTTTTAGCGCGAAGGAGTAACAAACATATAGACACAAACTTCCGCATTTATAGCTCTGTACACGTATATGGGGTTCAGACACAAAACTTTCATTATTTAGCAAATCAATTAAGCCATACGCAATCATCTTCTTTTGTGGTGGTCAACAGGATAGGTCAATCACATCTGTCGTTCATATATATTTAAAATTGTCCATCAGTGTTTCCTCTTTTTATTTTCATTCCAGTACTTATTTGGAGCAACATATGCTAGGTTTCAAGGTCATGTGTACTCTTTTTGACTACTGATTGGCAGAGTCGTACGAAGCACCGTCCCCTTTCTGTGAAACTACCTTTATGCAAGTTTTACTACACAGATTTAGCAAATTTTATAATTTCTCAAATAGGTTTAATAAAAATGAGATAGGCAGATTAAAAAAACATTAATTAAATGATGAGTACTGATGAAACTACTGCACCCAAAATGTGAAATAATGTTATTGTAAATAATTATGAATTGTATAAACTTAAGAAAAATTCTTATTAGTCCTTTATTGGCAGATATCGCCTAAAATCGGATGCCTTGTGTAATAATGAACAGATTTTACTTACTTCCCATATACTATTAGCAGTCCTTTGCTCGCAGAGACGGGCAAAAACGATTGCTTTCAGTGAAATAGAACATTCGCTTAAGCAGTCGCCCGCCGACCTTTGATATCCAACAGCATGAACATTCCTGAATATGAGCGAGCTGTGTACGCGGCAGCCCTGTGAAACAAACACACTGTTGCCACATAAATCGTGTTATCGACAGATGTCTGTTCGGTATTAGTCGAGTCTTTATTACGCTATTTGGCGAGACATAACTATAGAAATGACACAGTGATAACAGTGTGCATTTACAATCGCGGACCGAGGAAAACAGCTTTTTATTGCGCTCAGAAAGCTGGAATGTGGCCCAATGTCTTAACATTTTTATTGGTAAACAATTCTACTTTGACTAAAAGCTACCAATGTGGTACTATTGACTATAACTTAACAAGGTTAGTGTTTTACAAGTGCAAATGACCACTTAGCCCACAAGAGCCAGTCCCGAAAGTTGCCCGTCCCTAATCACTAGGTGGTAGGCCTTTACAACTTTGCTTAGCACCGCCTGTTAAATTACTCCCTTCACCCCCTCTATATATATACTTTATGTCATTATACTATATGTAAACAGAAATTACTGACAACAGCGCTTATATAATGAAATGAACACCCTTAGCTGCTTACAGGCTTTGACATTGGTCAACAGGGACAGATGAAAATGTGTGCCCCGACCGGGACTCGAACCCGGGATCTCCTGCTTACGTGGCAGGCGCTCTATCCATCTGAGCCATCTTTTTTTCTTTTTTTTTTTAATCTCATTTTGTTCGCTTTCGTTCGTTGCATCTGCTCGGGGCGGACGTCGTAAGACATCCGTTTAAGTTCGTTGTCGATCGATTAACTCAGTTTTTTTATTATAGAGGGCAGTTAACCCTCTGACCGAACATGCTGAGCTACCGTGCCGGCTAGCCATCGAGGACACAGAGGACAGCGCGACTGGAGGGATTTATCTCTGGCACGCCTCCCGCGAAAATCCACATTCTCAACGTATTGTCCCGCACTAAATTCGTAGTGCCCCCGCAACCACCTGTAGCAAACCTCGCCCTAACTTCCCAACAGCCAGTGTTACTGGATGGGAAGCTATACCATCACCGCCTTCCCTGCCTCCCACACTGTTCTTGACTTCATCAGTCAAGGAGCCAATCAGTTCCCAGCGTAGACCGAACCCAAGGGCCGTCCGCTGCAGAGACGGATCATGCCTCTTGTTCTGGTATTGCCCAGTGGGTGGTCTTAGCAACGCAAGGTCTGACATCTTTCGTTTTCAACGTCGTTGATGTCTTTGACTATATCAGTGGCCGTGAAACCATTTTACTCAAAAGCCACTACCGACCGACCTAGAGTGGCACTTCGGGCCGCACATTTATTGATCTCGTTAGTTGCTAGCCTACATAAATTTGGGTGTTACGAGCTCGCAACAGATAGAGCGTGGTAATTGGCAGCCCCCCCCCCCCTCCCAAGTACTGATTTTTAAAAGTCGGCGCCAGTCGTGTCGACTGTTCTCTGTTTCAGATTCCTGCTATCCTCAGCGACCCCCAAAGTTATGACACTGTGATTTCCTGACGAACTATTATGTTGCCTATGTGAGCGAGTGATTAATTGATTAATAACATTGACTTTACTTACATTTCTAAGCATTATGCGATATGAAACAATGTTTTTATGTTTTTATGTAATTTTTCTTCTACTCGTTGCGTAATGCTACAATAGCCTTACTTAATTTAGTGTTGCTTGCTACAAATAAGTGCTGTTGTTGTCTTTGTGGTCTTCAGTCCAAAGACTGGTCTGATGCAGCTCTAGATGCTACTCTATTCCGTGCAAGCCTCTTCATCTCCGAGTACCTACTGCAACCTACATCCCTCTGAATCTGTTTACTGTATTCATCTCTTGGTCTCCCTTTACGATTTTTATTATCCACGCTTCCCTCCAGTATTAAATGGGTGATCCCGTGATGTCTCAGAAAGTGTCCTCCCAACCGACACCTCCTTTAATCAGGTTGTCCACAAATTTCTCTTCTCCCATATTCTGTTCACTAACTCCTCATTAGTTACGTGATCTACCGATCTAATCTTCATCATTCTTCTGTAGCATGATATTTCAAAACCATCTATTCTCTTCTTGTCTAAACTATTTATCATCCATGTTTCACTTTGTTTCGGAAAGAACTTTCTGGCACTTATATCTGTGCTCGATGTTAGCTAATTGCTCTTCTTCAGAAACGCTATTCTTGGCATTGGCAGTCTACATTGTGCATACTCCCTATTTCGACCACAATTAGTTATTTTGCTTCCCAAATAGGAAAACACATTTACTATTTTCAGTGTCTCATTTCTTAATCTAATTCCCTCAGCATCATCTGGTTCAATTCCATTATCCTAGTTTTGCTTTTGTTGATGTTCGTCTTATATCCTCCTTTCACGATACTGTCCATTCCGCTGAACTGCTCTTCCAAGTCTATGACAGAATGACAATGTCATCGGCAAACCTCAAAGTTCTCATTTCTTCTCCCTGGGCTTTAATTCCTACTCCCAATTTTTCTTTTGTTTCCTTTACAGCATTCTCAATATACATATTGAATAGCATAGGGGATAGGCAACAACACTGCCTCACTCCTTTCTCAACCACTGCTTCCCTTTTGTGGCCTTCGACTCTTATAACTGCCATCTGGTTTCTGTACAAATTACAAATAGCTTTTCCCTCTCTGTATTTTACTCTGTCATCTTTAGAGTTTGAAAGAGATTATACCAGCCAACATTGTCAAAAGCTTTCTCTAAGTCCACAAATGCTACAAACGTAGTTTTGCCTTTTCTTCTATGAGAAGTCGTAGGGTCAGTATTGCCTCGCGTGTTTCTACATTTCTCCGGAATCCAAACTGCTCTTCCCCAAGGTCGGTTTCTACCAGTTAAGAACTGCATCTGAAAATGACCATCTGACCATCTCTGTAATGAGCGTTCACGAATCCATGTTACACCACTTCAATGCCAAAGTCCTCGTACATCATAGCACCTGATCGTTACGAGTCGCGCATGCACGTGAATTGTCAGTACTGGAATACGTACAGTGGCACATTGCCTTTCTCATATCATCTAGACTGGCGGAGGCAAACCGAGTAAAGTCCATGACCTATGAGATAATGTATCACATCTTGTGTTTGTATAAGATGTTTCATGGCTAAGAGGACTTCACGTCGGGGAGGAGAGAGTGAACTCTACTATCCGTATAAACTCTCCTGTTCGTAGGAGGACTCACGTATCCCTTCCGATCAACGTTTATACCGTCCTTTTTTCCTGTTCGCTCAATTTCTGAGCCCCTTCTATGTTTGCGTCGTTGGCGGGTTCCCACTTCGCCACCACTTCGGTACTACCCTGCCGTCGCTACAACGCTATGACACGATGTTTGTGCGCTGCTTGCAGAGCTCCAAAGGAATGAAATGGACTACAGGGTGTTCAAAAATGGTTCAAATGGCTCTGAGCACTATGGGACCTAACATCTGAGGTCAAAAAAATGGTTCAAATGGCTCTGAGCACTATGGGACTCAACTGCTGTGGTCATAAGTCCCCTAGAACTTAGAACTACTTAAACCTAACTAACCTAGGGACAACACACACATCCATGCCCGAGGCAGGATTCGAACCTGCGACCGTAGCGGTCGCGCGGTTCCAGACTGTAGCGCCAGAACCGCTCGGCCACCAGCGGCCGGCCATCTGAGGTCATCAATCCTCTAGAACTTAGAACTACTTGAACCTAACCAACCTAAGGACGTCACACACATCCATGCCCGAGGCAGGATTAGAACCTGCGAGCGTAGCGGTCGCGCGGTGCAAGACTGAAGCGCCTAGAACCGCTCGTCCAATGCGGCCGGCCACTACAGGGTGTTTCAAGGTGAATATACGTATTGGAAAGTATTATTCTGTCAAAACTATGGGTCACCGCTTCACGGCTGGGTTATTGGAGGAACGAATACATCGTTTACTTTATATTCATTGCCGCTAGATGTTGGTTCTCTTGTCTTTGATTGGTTACCGTCACATGTTGCAAAACGGCTGATCCGCACCAGAAACTATTTTATGTACTCTAGTTTGCGAAGCTTAATTTCGTGATTACAGTCCAAAGACGTTTCAGGCTGAGGAACCAAACTGATCATCCAAATGGACGGAACATTCGCATATGGTATCGACAGGTAGACATAGAATGTGCGTGTAAAGGAAAGAGCTCTGGCCGCTCTCGTATTTCCGATGAAAATGTTGCGCGAATACAAACCGCTTTCCAGTGTAGTTTACAAAATTAATTCGTCGTGCCTGTCGGGAGTTACAATTGTCTATAACAACAATTTGGCGCGTCTTGAGACGTCGATTGTTTATGTGGTGTCACCGCTAGACACCACACTTGCTAGGTGGTAGCCTTTTAAATCGGCCGCGGTCCGCTAGTATACGACGGACCCGCGTGTCGCCACTGTCAGTAATTGCAGACCGAGCGCCACCACACGGTAGGTCTAGAGAGACTTACTAGCACTCACCCCAGTTGTACAGTCGACGTTGCTAGGAAAGGTTCACTGAGAATTACGCTCTCATTTGCCGAGACGATAGTTAGCATATCCTTCAGCTAAGTCAATTGCTACGACCTAGCAAGGCGCCATTTATCCTTTGCTATGTATCTAATGAAGCATGTACAGTAACAAGACCAATGTTCACCAATTGTGGATTAAAGTTAAGTATTCCAGCAGCTACGTACTTTTCTTTATAGCATTCATTACATATCCTGTTTCAGACCTCACGCCAGCCTGCGTGAGTTTAAGCGCGTGCCTTTCGGTTACCCGTCACTGTGGATTGGCTGTCTTGCCAGTCCACAACATTTTATCAAGCCATTCAAGTTATAGCTGTTACAGTCTCTACGTCATGACGACAAATGCAAACGTGTAGCATTTCCTAACTTCAGAATGCTATTGACAATGATAATACTTTCGCACAACGCATCGTGTTCAGTGATTAAGCTTCTTTTTCACCTTAGAGGGAAGTTTAACAAACACAATTTGTCGAGTTTTGGGCCTACAGAACCCATATGCATACACTGAACACGTACAAGATTCACCCAAAGTCAGTGAGTTTTGTGTGATATCTCAGTTATCTGTTTACAGCCCTTTCTTCTTTGATGGAAACACGGTTAATGGCCGACAATATCTTGCTATATTACAAAATAGGATGTTTCCGAGGCTGAACGAGGACGGCCAAGTGGGTGAATATCTGAAAGAAACTCTCCCGAGCCGTTGGACGGGACGTCAAAGACTGGTCGTCAAACTTCTTATCTGGCCTCCACGATCTCCGAATTTGACGCTCTGTGACTTCTTCCATAAGGAAAACGTTTATGCACCAACACTATAGCAGAACATAGAAGAGATGAGGAACCGGATGCTACCGCAATAACATCAGTGAAGATGGACAGCCTATGCTTACTCACCAAATGAGGTGGCGCAGTGGTTAGCACACTGGACTCACGTTAGGGAGAACAACCGTTCAAACCCGCGTCCGGTCATCCTGATTTAGGTTTTCTGTATCGCTTCAGGCAAATGTCCAAATGGTTCCTTTAAAAATGCACGGTCGAGTTCCTTCTCCATCCTTCTCCTAATCCAATGGGACCGATGACCTCGCTGTTTGGTCCACTCCTCCGAATCAACCAGTCAACCGTGCTTACCCGAGTGTGGGAGGGATTCGAGTATCAAAAATGGTTCAAATGGCTCTGAGCACTATGGGACTTAACTTCTGACGTCATCAGTCCCCTAGAACTTAAAACTACTTAAACCTAACTAACCTAAGGACATCACACCCATCCATGCCAAAGGCAGGATTCGAACCTGCGACCGTAGCGGTCGCGCGGTTCCAGATTGTAGCGCCTAGAACCGCTCGGCCACACCGGCCGGCAATTCGAGTATCGATGTGACATTGTTCGTGTTGCTAGTAGAGGACATACTGAACATTTGTAATCTAAACTTGAGATGCTCGTAACTATGTATATCAAGTTTCATAGTTGTGTGTCTTACAGTTTAATAAATATACATGTTCGAAATACGTATATCATTTTTGAAACAACCTGTATTTGCATTGAAAAGGGAGCTACAATGTTCTGCACGCGCTAAACAAATGAACATGTTTAGTACCTGCTTGATGAAGCTTTTTTCCCTTAGGTTATGGAGATCGTGATCGTAGTGCCCTAGCGAGTAGAGCGCTAGACTGCGGCCCTGGAGATCCTGCATCCAATCTCGGGTAGGGGCGAGGATTTTTCCAAGATACAATCCCTAAAGGGCGGCCCCAGGTCCACCTCGTGTGCTATCAAAAATGAGGACCGGGAATCTTTCCCAGGATAAATAGCAGCCGCGGCTAGGGATTTGCCACCCCTTCCCCTTCTAGTGCCGCGATGAATAGTAAGGCAGTCCTCAGGCCGTGAGTCCGTACCTTATATTATGAAGATCGCAGCTGTGGGCACCAGGCGTGTGGAAAAGTCTCAAGTATAGCAACAGTTTCACAAACTATTCTAAAATGTGTGTGTTCTTGAGTGCTACTACGCATCATCCTTAGAGACATTACTTTACTGCTGGGCAACTTATGTTTGGAGATGGCACTTAAGAGCTGGTGGCGCCTTCTAATGAGCAGGGAAGGTGCGTTCTGGAGCGGCGCGGTGTTATATTGATTACCTCTGTCTTGCAAAACCTTAGGGAAGAGGGTGGTGGGTGGCACGGCGTCCGGAGGGACGCGGCGGCCAGGGTGCGCGCGATGTCAGGACGCTCGACGCTCCACCGCCGGGAAAGAGGGGCGGGAGGAGGCGAGAGGAGAAGGAGCGGCAGTGGGAGGGGGAGAGGAGAGGGAGAGGGAGCACGCTCACGTACGGTACGGCGGGCGCAGTGCCGAGCAAAACCTTTTGTTTGGCGGCGCGGGCTGGCCACAATAGCGCTCGCGTCTTCGGGCTTGTCGGCGCGCGGGGGACGCGAGCGGCGGCGGCTGGCGAGTCGCGGGGGGCGGGGCCGAGCCCACGCCCCATTGGCCGGCGGGCGTACCACGTGACCACCGCGCCTGCGCGCTGCGCCCGGTGGAGGGGAGGTCAGGAAAAGTCGCCATTAGGAGCGCTCGCTGCGCGTGCGTGTGTGTGTGCGCGCCGGCGTCCGTGTGCCGTTGTGTGTGTGTTTGAAAAGTTGGGGATTGCAGTGGATCAATCGTGGTCTTATTTAATACGGTTTGAGACGGTCTAAGCTGCTCTGTAACAGGCTTAAGGCTTGTTTTATCTGGAAGGCCTCTGCATTCAGTAACAGATTTCTGACAGCTTAGGTGAGTTTATTGTGTTTTATCTCCTTTAAATGTTCAAACACCGGCCTCGGGAGCTAAGAAGATTACCCCGGGACTGATCTCGTGTGATGTGTTATTGCCGATTATTACGGGGCGCCGTCGTTCGCTCAGCGGCGCCGGCCTACTTAAGCAGCAAATGCCATTACGGTAAAACTCTTTTAAACGGGGCTAACCCGGTTATATTTTTTTTCTCTCGCGGGAGGCGAGGCGCCCGCAAGTCGGCGGCGAGCGCGCGGCCCGGGACGGCAATTTTTGTGGCGTGACGGACGGCTGGCGGCAGTCTCCCGGCCAGCCCGAGAGCAAACGCGAGTGCGTGCCGGCTGCCGGCGGTGCGTGTGTGCGATGCGTGAGCCCGGATACGCGCGACGCGACGCCGAGCTGCCGCCCACGTGTGCCGGCGTCGGCGCCGGGCCCGCGACCCGTCAACGCCCGCCTCGGCCGGGCTTTTTTTGTGCTACCGTTACCCGGCGCAGGAAAGTGTCTGTTCTGTGTGCTCGCTAACGCTCGCAGTGCCACCCGTGTGCTAAGCGCGTGTGCTTTCAGGGCCGGCAGCTGTCATCTCTGTGTGAAATCTTTAGCGCCCTGCTATGTTCCGCCGCGTGGTGTACTCCGTGCTCGGCCGTGGCGCGCCCGCGTCGTATTTTAGGGTCCAGTCGTAGCGAAATGCTGAATTACTGCCGCATAAATATATTTTTGTTGGTCGCGTAGTGTTAATAACTCCACCGCGAGTGCCTTTAGAAGCCGTTCCGTGTCGCTGAATGAAGTGCGCCCACGTGCATTTGTTGTATACATCTCATCAAGATTAAATTACACACCGGTTCTTGCTCAAGTAATGAATATCTCGTGTCCATACGCAATGTAGAATTTTTATAGTCGGAAGACAATTTTCCTATTAGATAATAGCCAACGGTAGAGAAAAAGGAGTAGCTTTAACACTATCGCTAAAAAGCATCTCGTAATAATTGTGGAGCTACAGAATATGCACGCAAAGCACACAGAATAGTACGAAGCATTGACGATAGGTCGGTTGTCTTAGCAAGAATGTGCAGACAGCGACTGTTGCCGCCACTACTTGTAAATTTAAGGACAGTGCCTATGCCGTCAACGCTTGTGAATGATTGTAGTGATCTCTCATGACGATAGCAGCGAATATTTTTGAAGCTGTTCGGTAAGTTGCGAAAGTTCCATCGCCTTTAGTCATCTGTTTAGGTGAGGCGGGTGTTTGCTCGGAACAATCGTTTAAAATTTCTCTTTTGGCAGCTTTCTCGTGAGCGATAAACAAATAAAATATTATTCTTTTGTAACGGTAAAAATATGTAGGCTATAAACAAACTATTTATATTAGTATGACAGTTTTATGTACAATCTATGCTGATGTTATTTCAGACAGTGAATGAACGGAACCATAAAAATGCTTGTGTCAAATTTTTCACACTTATCTGTGCCTTATGCATATATCAATTTTTTATGCAGTACTCTTTTTAGCGGCATAAAAATGTTACACTTATACTTACGACTGTACCAGGTAACTAAAGGTAAATTGCTGTTTGTTATTGTATTTTTTTAAATATCGAGTAGTGTTTCTTTTAATGCACAAATTAACACTTACATCATCATGATTTCTTCATGTCTTCTGGATTGCATGTTATTATTAGCACCTTAGCCACGGTAAAATATCTTATGTAACAATTCTTATCTTCCACTGCTTGGCCGCTCCGTCTGTTCTTGGTAGAATATTTTAATCATAATTCTTACATCTTCTTTTGTATTAGTTCGTACTGCTCTCCGTAAGTCACAGTTAATAGGAATTTCATAGATCTTTGATGTAAGACGGTCCGCGAAATTATCCAGTAAAAGAATGTCCATATTAGTTTTGCGAATCCAGTTTGTTATTTAGTCAACGCATTAAATATTCACAAGTGTTAGACCGACAACCGTTCTCCATTTCTTTTTTTTTTTTTTTTTTACATCGGCTATTAATCACGCTCGGTAAATACTGTTTTCCTACAGATATTGCAGGTCACGCATTAGAAAGCTAACGGCTGATTTCTCTCACTGATTTCGGGATGTTTAACGCTCTCAAAGGAAAGAGCACAAACTGAATACAGTATTCAGTCATGTAATTGTTATTTCACGACGACCTAAGTAAATACCAAAACGTCACCAGCAGCAGGTTCTCTTCTTAATTTATCTCACGTAACTTAATAAACATATATGTAGTAATGGCACCATATTTTTTTCTAGTTTTCTTTTGTACAGCAGTATTAAAAATTGAGTAGCAGAAAACTGTATAATGACATTATGAAATCGTTGTTTAGATGACAACGTTTAAGTTACCAGTATTTGTTAACAATAGGATTACATAAGGATGTTCCTCCAATAGGTAATGCAGGATCTCTAACGAGAACTGACCACACTGAAATTTTCAATCTGTAAGTGGAAAGCGTCCCCAAACTCGTAACAGAGCTCTAATTTCAGAAGATGTGTTTAGGCACCTACTCTTCCCTTCTTGTATGAATATCCCAGCCCATCGACAGTATCATAATTAGAAACGGTGGATAAACTCCGTCGGGCAAGGTTGAGGGGCTAGTCAGCTGAATTCTTAAGAAACAATCCATTCCAGTTCGAGCGTGATTTTACGTGGGAAATCATACAGCTCCATGGTCTTGCAGGGAATTGAACCCGGCTCCTTTTGAACGGTCGAGAAGGCTGTTTTGGCCACTGCACTACGTCGTTAGCTAAGCGGTGAAACTATAAACGTTGCATATAAAGGTCTACGCTGTCTCCGCATCTCTCTCTCTCTCTCTCTTACACACACACACACACGCGCGCGCGCGCGCGCATTTGCACACGCAGCGACCCGTAGTAATGAAGGGAACTGCAGGGAGATTGAGAGGGGGACCAGTAATTACATTTGGAAAGAAGAAACAGGCACGGTGTTACAGACATAATGTCTGTGGAGAGATACAGCAACTGTCAGCAATTTATAGCTAGTTATTCCAGACACAGTCACAATTAGCTATAAGACACTCAGTTGCTTATTGTGTTCATTTCCCCATGCGAAGAATGAAAAGAGTACGTTTGTTTCTTTGGTGCATTAACATTTTTACTGACATTGCTGTTGTTCAAATTCCTTTCCGAAATGCCCGCATCTCGTGGTCGTGCGGTAGCGTTCTCGCTTCCCACGCCCGGGTTCCCGGGTTCGATTCCCGGCGGGGTCAGGGATTTTCTCTGTCTCGTGATGGCTGGGTGTTGTGTGATGTCCTTAGGTTAGTTAGGTTTAAGTAGTTCTAAGCTCTAGGGGACTGATGACCATAGACGTTAAGTCCCATAGTGCTCAGAGCCATTTGAGCCCTTTCCGAAATGAGAATATCAGAGAAATAAGTGCTCCTGAAATTTTATAGAGATCAGAAAAGAAATCCAAACCAGAATGTGTGAGGGACCACAATTCACTTGCGTAGTTTCGCAGAAATCAGACTGGAAGAACAAATGTAAATTATTCCGAAGGTCAGTTAACTAAGTGTTGCATGACTTACGCAAGTTAACTTCCGCATGCAGGAACGAGAACAGATGAAGCTACGTTCTTTTACAAAATGCAGTAATTTTAGGACTCAGCGTCTACTGGGAACAGAGTACAGCAATGAACTTCTACAAAAACCGATACCTGCCGTTATCTTAGAACAGACTGCTGATATCCTGTCAAATGTTAAACAAAGGTGACGCATATAACATCAAATAAGAGCGCTTTAAACTGGAACGGAGAGCTCTTTAATCACTATGACAGAATAGTCCATTAAAAAAAAAAAGCTAGGATGGTTGACCGCATTTTTTTTTTTTTTTTTTTTTTTTCCCGAGCTGGTGATCTTGGTTTCGGAGATTTCGGGCACCAGTGTAGTTTCAGATGCAAAAATATTTCCAACCTCTTACATATATTCAGCTCAGTAAGCTACAACTTGCTAGATCAGGATCATTTAGTAATCGCGAAAGCGTTACGGAGATGATAGATAAACTCCAGTGGAAGACTCTGCAGGAGAGACGCTCAGTAGCTCGGTACGGGCTTTTGTTGAAGTTTCGAGAACATACCTTCACCGAAGAGTCAAGCAATATATTGCTCCCTCCTACGTATATCTCGCGAAGAGACCATGAGGATAAATCAGAGAGATTAGAGCCCACACAGAAGCATACCGACAATCCTTCTTTCCACGAACAATACGAGGCTGGAACAGAAGGGAGAACCGATAGAGGTACTCAAGGTACCCTCCACCACACACCGTCAGGTGGCTTGCGGAGTATGGATGTAGATGTAGATATAGCGAACTCTACTCGCTTGTGCAAGCAGTACAGAAAAGAAATTTTTCGTCGTAGGGATTTCCTAATTCCATTCATCTTCATAAGATCGGCGATAGAGAGAGTAAAATTATAGCGGCGACCAATTTCAGGAAGGAAAAGAACGCCTTCTTTTATCGAAACAATGCCTCCACAATAATTCCATTTGCTTGTTTACCAGAGGCTCTTCTTATCTAGGTCCTATTGTTTCTTGTACCCTTACATTAGAAATGATTGGACACATCGTTCTGTTTCTTTCGTTGGCGTTTAAGACAAGAAGGCAAAGAGGAAAATGGACAGCTGTCGCTGAAAAACTATGCTCCAACAACTTCCTGGAGAAATTATGGTAATAACGAATATTTTAAGTTATATGAAGAATAGTACTGATCAATATTTAAGCGTTATTTTACGTGATAGTAAGAAAATTGGCTCTGTTTTTGACGGCAACGCAAATTCACAAAGTCGAAAAACAAACATGAATTCTGTGATTCCAGCACTAATATCACAAAATTTAAGAGTCCAGGCTTCACTGATCCACGGTGTTACTATACCATCCCTAGTCCCGCCGTGGGCGAAGCTGGAGAGTTGATACCTAGAATAACGTAAGTCTTCAATATATCGCCTAGTGACTAAGTGATCCAAAAATGACTGGGAAAGTGAATAATTGCTAATTCTGAAAGTACAGGTACTGCCAATTGTGCTTCACAGTTTGCACAGTAATACGAGGGAGTCATACGTAATTTTAAAAAGTGTTGCTAAAAAACTATTCTTGATGCTGTGAAAACATAGAAGACAGAAGGTGAAACTGATATGCTATAGTGGATCGCATTAGAGATGTACATACTACAGGGAATGAAGTCTCCAGCTTTGTTCATGAAGGAGGCAGCAGAGCGTTTGTTAACACTGTGGATTAGCGAAGCCTTAATCTTAAACGTTACTAGTTCAGTCCGGTGATTTCAAATTTGACACATCAATTTCGAAGCTACTAGTCGGCGCTGTCGTAGACAGCAGATACAGTTACCTAACGACTATATTAAAGAACGAATACGTATAATCGATTGCTATTTATAACTTCCCATAAAATTTGCTTCGTGTCAAAGCATAAATTACCATTAAAACGTGACTGAAGTAGAAAATTACGTTGTTCATGAATTTTCTAAGACAGTCGTAGGCCTGATCCAGTTCCACGTAAAGTAGAGAAATTTAATCTAAACGCATTTTCCAGACAGGTAGGGTAATTCTGTTGTGAGTGACGCGAAGATTTTCTATGTGATAGAACCCAGTACGTTGTTCAGTACAATGTTCATCGGAGACAAAAGAACCATCAAGAGTGTTCCGGGAAGTGTGATAGGACCCTGTTCTGTGTGTACATACACGACCTCGCGGACAAGGTGAACCTCGTGTACGGGAAGTGTCGTCATTGAGTGACTGCAGGAGGATACAGGATGACTTTGACAGAATTTCTATTTGGCGTGACGAATGGCAGCTTTCTATAGGTGTGAGAAAATGTAAGTTAATGCAGGTGAGTAGGTGAAACACACCTGTAATGTTCGAATACAGTGTTATTGGTGTGTTGCTAGACACGAGATATGATCACAAAATAGGGTGAATAATTTTATAAGAAACAAAGAAAGTACTGTCCTTGGCTAGCAACGCACTTATCCCAACGTCGAATCCTTGAGTAGAAGCATTTCTGGAAGACTTCTTATGGATGGGGTTTCATCTGCTCTGTCGTAGCCCTCTCATTGTCAGGAATGGTGTCAAAACGTTTTTCTTTAAGCATTGTTTTACTTTCTGGGAAGAGTCAGAAGGGTCATGGTGCTAAATTTGGTGAGTAAGGCAGGTGTGGACAGACAGAACACATTTCTGGCCAAACACTCGCAAACCAAAAGCCAATTGTGGCACAGCGCGTTGTCGTGAGGAAGAAGGAAGCTATTGGTCCATTTTTCTGGCCTCTTTCTGCGAACATCGTTTCGCAAACGTTGCAGTACGCCCTTGTAAAATTCGGCGTTTGCAGTTGTTCCCCTTGGAACAAACTCTGATTGCACTATGTCCTCAACATCGAAAAAAAACAATAAGGTTGACTTTGAAATTCGGTTTTGATTGAGTGCCTTTCTTAGGTTGAGGAAATTCACTGATTTTCCAGTGCGAGCTCTGAATGTTCATCTGAGTTCAAGTTTACTATCCAGCTACAATTTTGGGCATGAAGTCTGGATATAAATGAAGGCGATCCTTCAACTCCGTGCAAATTGACCCACGATTTTCCTTCCGTTCATCACGCAAAAGTCTGGCGACAATTTTTCCTTCTCACTTCGTCTCATTTGCAAATTATCGGTTAAAATACTTTGCACCGAACAGTATGAGATGTTAAGTTCTTCGGTAAGCTCTCGAATGGTTACTCGCTTGTTTGAAAGAACAATTTTCGCCCCTTTTTGCACATCTTCTGTTTTTGAGGTTAATGGATGTGCAGAACTTTGCTCTTTTCCTACAGACTCGTTTCCGATTTTCAGTCCCGCATACCACTTATAAACAGTTTTCAGTGCTTCAGCATTACTGCCATACACCAATTTCAACGTTTCACGAGTTTCTTTAGCGCCTTCTTGAAACTTGAAGCATAACATAATGTTCACGCGTTGTTCGAAATCCATTATGCACGACAGACACAGAAAACACAGCCCCACTCTAGCGTCTCTGGCAGCTGACTGACAAGTCAGAACGTGTTCCAGCTTCACACTGCTTGTCTCAGTGGATCAGGTACCGCACGGATTAGATCAAATGGTTGTAACTTAAGCAGTTACTGCTAAACAAAATCGTTCACAGTATTTTTTTATCACACCTCATATATCCAGTCGTGACGTTGCAAAGCGAGGTGAAATGTAGCGAGCACCTATGGTCGGTTGTAGGGAAGGTGATTGATAGGCTTCTGGGAGAATTGTAGGAAGGCGTAGTTCATCTGTGGAAGAGACCATGTACAGAATACTCTGCGAACCATTTTCGATTACTGCTCCGATGTTTGGGATCCGTACTTGGTAGGACGAAAGGAAGATAACAGAGCAGTTTAGAGTCGTGAGAGTCGGTTTGTTACTGGTAGGATCGAGTATTACGGAAATGCTACGTTAACTTAAATAGGAATCCCTGGAAGGAAGAAGACGTTCTTTCGGCGAAACACCATTAAGAAAGTTTAGAGAACTGGCATTTGTGGCAGTCAGCAAAATGATCCTACTGCCACCGACACATACCGGGTGATCAAAAAGTGAGTATAAATTTGAAAACTGAGTAAATCACGGAATAATGTAGATAGAGAGGTAGAAATTGACACACATGCTTGGAATGACATGGGGTTTTATTAGAACCAAAAAATACAAAAGTTCAAAGAATTTCCGACAGATGGCGCTTCATCTGATCAGAATAGCAATACTGGCAGAAGTAAAGCTGTGAGTACCGGGCGTGAGTCGTGCTTCGGTAGCTCAGTTGGTAGAGCGCTTGCCCGCGAAAGGCAAAGGTCCCGAGTTCGAGTCTCGGTCGAGCACACAGTTTTAATCTGCCAGGAAGTTTCATATCAGCGCACACTCCGCTGCAGAGTGAAAATCTCACTCTGGAAACATCCCCCAGGCTGTGGCTAAGCCATGTCTCCGCAATATCCTTTCTTTCAGGAGTGCTAGTTCTGCAAGGTTCGCAGGAGAGCTTCTGTAAAGTTTGGAAGGTAGGAGACGAGGTACTGGCAGAAGTAAAGCTGTGAGTACCGGGCGTGAGTCGTGCTTCGGTAGCTCAGTTGGTAGAGCACTTGCCCGCGAAAGGCAAAGGTCCCGAGTTCGAGTCTCGGTCGGGCACACAGTTTTAATCTGCCAGAAAGTTTCAGAATAGCAATAATTAGCATAACAAAGTAAGACAAAGCAAAGATGATGTTCTTTACTGGAAATGCTCAATATGTCCACCATCATTCCTCAACAATAGCTGTAGTCGAGGAATTATGTTGTGAACAGCACTGTAAAGCATGTCCGGAGTTATGGTGAGGCATTGGCGTCGGATGTTGTCTTTCAGCATCCCTAGAGATGTCGGTCGATCTCGATACACTTGCGACTTCAGGTAACTCCAAAGCCAATAATCGCTCGGACTGAGATTTGGGGACCTGGGAGGCCAAGCATGACGAAAGAGGCGGCTGAGCACACGATCATCACCAAACGACGCACGCAAGTGGTCTTTCACGCGTCTAGCAAGGTTTTTTTTTATTATTATTCTAATGGAACCCCATGTCATTCCAAGCATGTGTGTCAATTTTTACCTCTCTATCTACATTATACTGTGGTTTATTAAGTTTTCAAATTTATACTGACTTTTTGATCACCCGGTATATCGGGAAGGATGGCGGAAACAAAAGAAATTAGAGCTTGTAAGGAAGTATGTAGACGTCGTTTTTGTTTCGCTCCATTTACGAGCGGAACTCGAAAGGGAATTACTAGCAGTGATACAAGGTACCTTCCGACAAGAAGCGTTTGGTGGCTTGCTGAGTACGTATGTAGCTGTAGATAATAAGCAACAATTAGGGTTCTACGTCCGTGAGAGAATCGCTGTTGAGGAGAGTCTGACCGACCGTGTCGCTCCGGCTCGGGATCCGAGCGTGGGCCGGTAACATACGTAAGCGCGCCGTGCAGTTGAGACGGCAGGCGCTGTGCGCGGCCGCAGATGGCAACCCGCTGCGTGCTGTGGGGCGGGACGGGAAACCTGAGCCCGCTAATCTGTGCGCCGGCAACCCTATATCCACGCCGCCTGTCTGCCGCGGCAACCGCACGGGGCAACACCTTGCGAGTCAGGCGGCTGGCGGGGGATCGTCTGCACCATTCCTCCAGTCATCCTGCTTATCTAACACAACCCCACTTCCAGCTGTCAAACCCCTGTCCAAGAGGGTCCTTTTTGTGACATACTTAGGTTTCTTCCCATACCGTTCACGGATTTTAGAGAGGGGAGTACAACTCTGTGCAAGTTGATAGGCGTCTAAGTTTTAAACTGACATTCTTTGTTGCCTTAAGAACATTTCTGACTGCAAACTGGGTCTCTGGCCTGAGGCGAACCCAAGGGAGGGGATTTTGTGGAGGACATGACTCGTCCCCCAAGAACATTTAGCTAAAGGCGATTACATTTTTACGTATGTCAATTTCCAAATTTCTCAGACAACTTTCAGAGAATAAGGTAGCAAGAAAACTAAGACTCTCGAAAATGGTAAGGAATTGTAGAAATTACAAGCCATTTGCAGATGAATAAGTTGTCTATAGGACGACATCTATGACAGAAGGCTGTAGCGAATTGCAGAAACACCTGTAGGAGGTAGATGATTGGTGCGGGGACTGGCAGTTGACCCTGCATATAAATAAATGTGACGTATCATGCATAAATAGGCGAAGAAACCAGTACAGTAATTTTGCCGTAAAATTCCTAGGAGTAACCACAGGAAGCGATCTGTCAGATTCAGATTCACAGGAAGAAAAAAGAAAAAAGTCATCTGTGAAAGCATTTGCTTACAAATCACCTTTTCAACCATTTCTTGGATACTGTTCATCAGCATGGGCCCATTAAAGAGTCGAATTAATAACAGAGGCAGGCAAGATCCGACGAAGAACGACGCGTTTCGCAGCAAGATTTTTTAGTCGGCGCGAAAGCATTACGGAGATAAACAACGAGCTCCAATGGCATACACTACAAGAGAGGAGTTGTGCATAACGGCGAGGTTTTACTATTGGAATACCGGGAGCCTACGGTAAGAGTCGGACAACATATTACTTCCTCTCATATACGTTCTCGCGAACTGACCACAAATAGAAAATCCGAGGAATTAGAGTCAATACAGAGGCTAACCGACAATCATTCTTCCGACGCGCCATTCGCGAATGCAAGGAGGAGGGACGGTGGGGAGGAGGGAGGGAGAGGACAGACAGCGGGTGCAGAAGTGCGCTCCACCAGACGCTGTAAGAAGGTTTGCGGAGTATAGATGTAGATGTAGGATTTTTTTCAGTAGCTTGCATGAGGATTTGTTCATGTGCATCGACTTGCAGCTTGACCGCCTGCATCTAGGAAAAAGACACCGAACCACGTGCTGACAGAACCTATTGTCAACAACAAATCGAACAAGGTTCATGAGCCAACGGGCAAACTGGGAACCTACAAGTAATTCAAGAAGGCGTAACACAAAGAGTAAGAGTCTCCTATAAGGGGGAAAAAAACGACTTTCCCGAATTTATGCGAAAGCGGCTGCAAGAAACAGCATCTCCACAATTTACACACGTGTACTGCCGTAAACTGCAGGCCTCTGTTCACATTGATAGTGCTAAGTGAAATACTGGAATTTACCAGTGCTCATGGCAAACTTGTATCGTGTAAATTACGACATTGTCAAAGTTGTGATTTTTTGCTGTTATTGTAGATATTACATCAGTTTAATGACACATATAAATTTCAATTTTTCGGACGAATGCTCTGTATTCTTTGAATTGTAATTTATTAGAAGTTATGTTAAAGGGATGTAATAAGCATATCATTATTATTATATTAAACATTTAATACATTTTAATGTCATTGTTATTAAAAACATAGGTATCTGCGGCATGTTAAAAATGAAGGTGACAAGTTATACTTGGGACGAAGGGGAGGGGGGGCAGTAACAAACGTCCCCTCCCTCTACGAGACGTGAGAATTCCGAAACACAGTTTCGCGATTTACGAGGTGTTCACAATACTATTGGTGGACTGCAGAGGAAACATGGTAGGTTATGTTTTCAGGTGGCAACATACGTCCTTTCGGAAATTATTTCATTCGATACCACGCAACGTATATTAGCAAAAGTATGATCATATGGCCAGTTAAACGAAATTTATGACTGAATTGGGAAACTTTTGATAGGGATGACGCATTATGTTACATTGGACGTAGATTCATTAACAGATGTTGAAGTAACATTAGACGCGACCCAGGGAAGTATGTTGGGACACATGTTGTTCATGTTGTATATATATTAACAGCAATCTCAGACCTTTGCAGGTGGTGCTGTTATCTATAACGAAAATACTATCTAAGAAAAAAAAAGGCTGCACGTATATTCAGTCAGATTTGACAAGATTACAAAGTGAGGCAAAGATCGGCAACTTGCTTTAAATATTCAGAATTGTAGAACTGTGCGCCTGAAAAAACGCAGCAAATATCAGCAACTCACAATTAGAATCAGTCAACTCATAAAATGTCTGGATACAACAATTTGTGGGGATATGAAATGGAGTGAGGCGAAGTAGGTGGCAGACTTCGGTTCAGTGGTAGGATCCTGGGAATATGCAACTTATCCGAGAATATTTGTGTGGTACTCATGCCAAATGGGAATAACGCGGGATACTGAATGTGTACAAAGAAGGGCAGCACCAATGAATAAAGGTTTGTCTGACCGACGGCAGAGCGTCACCGAGATGCAGAACCTGACGTGGCAGTCGCTCGGAGATAGAAGTCAGTTATCACGCGATGGCCGACTAAGAAAGTTTAAACAATTTAGCATTAAGTGAGGAAACGAGGAATATTCTACAGAGCCCTACGTATCGGTCCCGTAGGAACAGCAAAGACGAGATCAGACCACAACAGAGGTGTACAAGCTTTCAGTCCCCACGAGCTCCATACGTGAGTGGAACAGCAGGAAGCCCTGATAAATGGTACGATGCGAAGTACTCTCTGTCGATTTAGATGAGAAGTAAAACACTCGCGGATGTTCAAAGCTGGACTCATCTGCCGTAAGCTGATTCAGAACAGCAGTAAAGCAGGAAAGGTATTGCGATGCTCGTATCTAAACAGTATTTTAAAATGCAAATTGGGAGCTAGTCACCAGGGTCAGTCAATAACCGTCAAGAATACAGGCGTATATTTCCGAGCGATTTAAAGTGTAAAGACAATATAAATCTAGTTTGATGAAGTGAAATGAAAAACTGAGATATGTCGGAAGCATGCTATGGGAATGAAATCCATGCATGGTGGAGGTCGCATACAAAACCCTCATTTGATCAATTTTAACTGTTATTCGTCGTCCTGGTATTTATAAAGTTGGATAAACCAAAGCGACAGATAAGATTCGGAAAATGGTAACGATGTTCATTGACGTGATTCAACTGAATTTTGTGTATCTGGTACTCCTTTCGTTTATTTAGACTCAGAATATGCTAAACTGTCTACCGAGGATGTTGGTTGCAGTAGACGTGCGCCGATGCGTCTGTCATAAGATGGAAAAGACGGAGCGCGGTATCAAACAACTCGAAACATTGAGGACTTTTGACTTAATTCTGCAGTCAAGGATTATTACATTGCGCTCTATGCAGATGACGGTTTGGTAATTCTCTGCTTTCAGAGCTAGACTTCAGTCATTCGTCCAGGTTGAAATGTTATTAAAAAAGCAGACTATATGTCCATATGATCTTTTTCGTACTTCATCGTAGTTATCTGTGTAATATGCAAAAAGTGTCTGGCTGCAAGAAATTCGTTGATATGAAATGCTGATGGTAGTTATCATACCACAATTTTGTAGCTTTATGTAACAGAATTTCCATCTTGGAAAGCAAGTAAAGTTCTGCCCCTCACATAATTCTCTCTGAAGCCTACGTGCCTTGATTTTTCATACAGCGTGTTTCAGTGTGGTACGTGGCGTGACAGAGCTGAATCAAATACTCTCTGAAAGTAAATAAAACTATCCGGTTCCTTGCTAAATGGCTTTTAGCGAAACACATATGAAGAGCTTACGTTGGGTTTTGTTGCTCGACAATCGCTGGAAACGTATTTATTACCGTTGACACAGGTACAGTGCTGTGGGTAAGACGATGTTATCCAAAGATTAAGAGACGCGGTTGCTACAGGCTTTGCGGTTATTATTCTCGAGTTAAAAAGCAGTTATAGAGCCCATATATTGGATGTAGGCTCGCATTAACCCCTGTTAATTGGAAAGTAATCGACAGAGCAACATGGTTTTTGTTGGACTGAAATAAAACACATCCGAGTGACGAGCTGCTGATTTAATCGCACTTACTAAGATCACATAGTGAATCGATGTGGAATGCACACACTAAATCAGTTGGACAATATCTGCAAAGGAAATTGTGATGTTTTCGATAATCAAATCTGTTTTTTTCGAATATCTTCGAGTTCGTAAAGATAAATATTTGCAGATATAGTGCTGCGGAGGGGGGGAGGGGGGCATTGAGTTTATTCCAGAGGCCTCTGTAACGATGCTTACTGAATTTTAAATGAGAATCATATGGTTAATTTCAAGACTTGATATCGATATAGACCGTAAATCAACCAATCGCTACAGTGGAATATTTAGGATAAAAACAAAATAAAAGGGAATAAAATACGGGGTGAGACATACATCTTTCATCGAATTAAACAGGGAAAGGAGAGACAACGGTGCGAAGAGACTTATGCTACACGGTAGAGTGTACGCAGGTTCAGATCTAGATAATTACCTATGATAACAGCTAGATAATAATGCTCAAGTTGCGCTACTATGTCGTTACATTGACACATTCGTGTCCACATGAATTATGTCAGTAAAATGAGAATGCAGATTCAGTAAGTTATTAATTTAGATTCTCATGATTATGAAATGCTGTACTGGCTCGGTTAAAAGCAAGAAATGTAAGCCCTCCGTGCGGCTCGAGGTGGCAACGGTACTAGTCTGTAACTACTTGTATTATGTCGTGATCTCCGTCACATATTCATATATGTTTCATACACGCTGTACTAAATAACATAAAAGTTTCTTTGGTGAAGAGCCACTCTACACCCAGAAAGTTTTTACGTTAACTGACTCTGGTCGCGGAATGATGTATAAAATGAACTACTTTCTGGTGCTCCCGCAGCCATAATCGGTTGCAGTAATCGAACTCGTCATCTTGATAATGGCCAGCGAGCCGAAACATTGAAATATTTTCCACCATGGGACGGTCGCACACCCGGATGAAATTTTTGAAATTGTTTATGACGTTTTTCTTACTATTTTCGTGCAGGGTGGATTCAGTGCCGTTAGTACTACCTGATAACATGCTGACTACATGTTGGGATCAAAACGAGTAGGTCTGATACATACATAAACAAACGGACCTGCTCCAGAATTTCATCATACAGTTACAAGAAGGATTCTTTAAGGGCTCAAACGTGTGCAGTTTATTTTTTTCAAAAAGTATTGTTTAATTTTGCATTCGACCGAGCCGGGAGACCACTGTAAACGTTCCAAAATTGTGCAACATGCAAAGAAAACGTTTACTTGGTACGCTGTATATAACTATCGTGGTATACTTCTTACAGACGATTATGCTATATGGCAATATCAGAACTGAAATGAAACCGAACTGGTTACCATTGCATTAACATCGGACCTTGTAGTTATATTACACAACTAGATGATTCCGAAAGTTACAAATATTTCATTTGCGTAATGGGCATCAGAAAAAGTATCTTTGTATGCCCCTCCTTGTAGCTTATGGTTACAGGGACTTCAGCTGATCAGTATGAAATGAAAATTAAAACGCATGCAGCCGTCTCTTTTGCACTGGATTTATTTACGCAGCCCGTTTCGGTGTTCTTCAGGCATCTTGGCCGACAAAAATTGGGAGAAATCCAATCTCGTTTGAAGTCGTAATAGGAGCCAATATTAAATAACAGGTGTCCGTACTTCTCTGGTTTACACGACACTATCCCTCAGTTCATCAACCGTTGATGAATGATGGGGTAGTTTCGTGTAGAACGGAAATCTACGAACAGTGGTTATTTAATATCGTGTCCTGTTATGACTGCACACGACATTGGTTTCCTCCCTATTTAAGTTGGTCAAGGGACCTGATGATGGCAGAACGAACACCAAAATTGGTTACGTAAATAAATTAAATGCAAAAGAGACAGCTGCAGGTGTAATGATTTTCATATCGTTATAAAAAGTATGTCAGCAAATGTTATTACATACGATTAATCAGGACCTTGCTGTCGTTGCCTTTAATGGATATATATCAGTACAAATTCCGAACACCGAACGATTCTTGCTGCCGAACTGGGAGACGTAGATCACTTGTCGAAGACACCTTACGAAATTGCTGACCTTCGCTAACATTACTCTGTTTTTCACTACACGAACCTAACATTCTGCTTGTGTTTTTAAATAAATTGCTGGCGTCTACCTAAAAAAATCAAAATGTGTTACGTCCTTAAAAAAAAAAACAGGTGCTTTGCGGCCAACAGTGCCTCATTTATGGATTGTCTGATATAACTTGCTGATATTTTCGGTGCTCGTTTAATAATGTATACTGAAATCAGGTTGTGATTGTGCAAAAACTCTCACCATATTGCATTACTTGACCCATTAATTATTCACGAGACGTTCTTTGCTAACTTCTCTGTCGTTTCAGTCTGTTATAATTTCGGTCGCTATGCCTCACTACTTCACTTTACCGAACATATAATTCTGTACTGCTCTGAAATGTTCTTCTTAACTTCCAATACAAGCAGTGAGTCAGATCAGTAGAATCTAAAATATCCGATTATAGAGGAATCTGTAATTATCCGGATCACTGACAGCTTCTCCCTATTTCAATATTTTTCGTTTGTTTTTTCTCCGCGCTATACAGTATTTGACTCTTATACTACGCATGTGGTTATATTTAATTTTTTTAATGCCATTAACATCTATTAATTCTCAATTCTCCGTCGATACACTGTTAACCCACTTCGTCGGTTTTGCTTATGACTCTTTGCTTTAACGGTCTGAGATTTTACAGTTGTTTATCAAATAAAGCCTGTAAAATAACTTTCTTGGGCAGCTATCATTTATATCAACTACAAACAATCAGCACATTTCCCTCTCTAGTGTGCTCCGGTTCTAGCGTTGTCAACATTTAGTTAACTCCCCTGGATTTAACGGTTCCAGTTGTCCACGTAGATGCTATATTTGTGAACGGGTTTACAACAGGATCTGCTCAAATGTAAACCATTAACTTGAAAGTCCCACATGGGTGTTAATGCTGAAGCCTCTTCTAACAACGTCATTTCCTAATCGGATTTTATCGGGTGGCGTTGTGCTGACACATCAAACGGCGATATGCGTAGGATTATGTATACGTGTTCATTCATACGCTTCTAAACTCTCAGGAAGAGAGCGACTTACACTCATACTTCGCGTGACCAAGGCTTTGGAATATGTACTAGAGCTATAAAAAATAATTTGTTTAAATCTATTCTAGTCAAAGACAGACAATAAGAGTAATAAGCCTGAGTACCTCGGGCCAAATTTTCCATTCTGTTTGTAGTTATATGACATCTGTACACTTTACACAATTTTTTTTTTGGTCATCAGTCTACTGACTGGTTTGATGCGGCCCGCCACGAATTCCTTTCCTGTGCTAACCTCTTCATCTCAGAGTAGCACTTGCAACCTACGTCCTCAATTATTTGCTTGACGTCTTCCAATCTCTGTCTTCCTCTACAGTTTTTGCCCTCTACAGCTCCCTCTAGTACCACGGAAGTCATTCCCTCATGTCTTACCAGATGTCCTATCATCCTGTCCCTTCTCCTTATCAGTGTTTTCCACATGTTCCTTTCCTCTCCGATTCTGCGTAGAACCTCCTCATTCCTTACCTTATCAGTCCACCTAATTTTCAACATTCGTCTATAGCACCACATCTCAGATGCTTCGATTCTCTTCTGTTCCGGTTTTCCCACAGTCCATGTTTCGCTACCATACAATGCTGTCCTCCAGACGTACATCCTCAGAAATTTCTTCTTCAAATTAAGGCCGATATTTGATATTAGTAGACTTCTCTTGGCCAGAAATGCCTTTTTTGCCATAGCGAGTCTGCTTTTGATGTCCTCCTTGCTCCGTCCGTCATTGGTTATTTTACTGCCTAGGTAGCAGAATTCCTTAACTTCATTGACTTCGTGACCATCAATCCTGATGTTAAGTTTCTCGCTGTTCTCATTTCTACTACTTCTCATTACCTTCGTCTTTTTCCGATTTACTCTCAAACCATACTGTGTACTCATTAGACTGTTCATTCCGTTCAGCAGATCATTTAATTCTTCTTCATTTTCACTCAGGATAGCAATGTCATCAGCGAATCGTATCATTGATATCCTTTCACCTTGTATTTTAATTCCACTCCTGAACCTTTCTTTTATTTCCATCATTGCTTCCTCGATGTACGGATTGAAGAGTAGGGGCGAAAGGCTACAGCCTTGTCTTACACCATTCTTAATACGAGCACTTCGTTCCTGATCGTCCACTCTTATTATTCCCTCTTGGTTGTTGTACATATTGTGTATGACCCGTCTCTCCCTACAGCTTACCCCTACTTTTTTCAGAATCTCGAACAGCTTGCACCATTTTATATTGTAGAACGCTTTTTCCAAGTCGACAAATCCTATGAAAGTGTCTTGATTTTTCTTTAGCCTTGCTTCCAATATTAGCCGTAACGTCAGAATTGCTTCTCTCGTCCCTTTACTTTTCCTAAAGCCAAACTGATCGTCACCTAGCGCATTCTCAATTTTCTTTTCCATTCTTCTGTATATTATTCTTGTAAGCAGCTTCGATGCATCAGTTGTTAAGCTGATTGTGCGATAATTCTCGCACTTGTCAGCTCTTGCCGTCTTCGGAATTGTGTGGATGATGCTTTTCCGAAAGTCAGATGGTATATCGCCAGACTCATATATTCTACACACCAACGTGAATAGTCGTTTTGTTGCCACTTCTCCCAATGATTTTAGAAATTCTGATGGAATGTTATCTATCCCTTCTGCCTTATTTGACCGTAAGTCCTCCAAAGCTCTTTTAAATTCCGATTCTAATACTGGATCCCCTATCTAAATCGACTCCTGTTTCTTCTTCTATCACATCAGACAAATCTTCATCCTCATAGAGGTTTTCAATGTATTCTTTCCACCTATCTGCTCTCTCCTCTGCATTTAACAGTGGAATTCCCGTTCCACTCTTAATGTTACCACCGTTGCTTTTAATGTCACCAAAGGTTATTTTGACTTTCCTGTATGCTGGGTCTGTCCTTCCGACAATCATATCTTTTTCGATGTCTTCACATTTTTCCTGCAGCCATTTCGCCTTAGTTTCGCTGCACTTCCTATTTATTTCATTCCTCAGCGACTTGTATTTCTGTATTCCTGATTTTCCCGGAACATGTTTGTACTTCCTCCTTTCATCAATCAACTGAAGTATTTCTTCTGTTACCCATGGTTTCTTCGCAGCAACCTTGTTTGTGCCTATGTTTTCCTTCCCAACTTCTGTGATGGCCCTTTTTAGAGATGTCCATTCCTCTTCAACTGTACTGCCTACTGCGATATTCCTTATTGCTGTATCTATAGCGTTAGAGAACTTCAAACGTATCTCGTCATTCCTTAGTACTTCCGTATCCCACTTCTTTGCGTATTGATTCTTCCTGACTAATGTCTTGAACTTCAGCCTACTCTTCATCACTACTATATTGTGATCTGAGTCTATATCTGCTCCTGGGTACGCCTTACAATCCAGTATCTGATTTCGGAATCTCTGTCTGACCATGATGTAATCTAATTGAAATCTTCCCGTATCTCCCGGCCTTTTCCAAGTATAACCCCTCCTCTTGTGATTCTTGAACAGGGTATTCGCTATTACTAGCTGAAACTTGTTACAGAACTCAATTAGTCTTTCTCCTCTTTCATTCCTTGTCCCAAGCCCATATTCTCCTGTAACCTTTTCTTCTACTCCTTCCCCTACAACTGCATTCCAGTCGCCCATGACTATTAGATTTTCGTCCCCCTTTGCATACTGCATTACCCACTCAGTATCCTCATACACTTTCTCTATCTGTTCATCTTCAGCTTGCGACGTCGGCGAGTATACCTGAACTATCGTTGTCGGTATTGGTCTGCTGTCGATTCTGATTAGAACAACCCGGTCACTGAACTGTTCACAGTAACACACCCTCTGCCCTACCTTCCTATTCATAACGAATCCTACACCTGTTATACCATTTTCTGCTGCTGTTGATATTACCCGATACTCATCTGACCAGAAATCTTTGTCTTCCTTCCACTTCACTTCACTGACCCCTACTATATCTTCAAAAATGGTTCAAATGGCTCTGAGCACTATGGGACTTAACAGCTATGGTCATCAGTCCCCTAGAACTTAGAACTACTTAAACCTAACTAACGAAGGACATCACACAACACCCAGTCATCACGAGGCAGAGAAAATCCCTGACCCCGCCGTGAATCGAACCCGGGAACCCGGGCGTGGGAAGCGAGAACGCTACCGCACGACCACGAGCTGCGGACACTACTATATCTAGATTGAGCCTTTGCATTTCCCTTTTCAGATTCTCTAGTTTCCCTACCACGTTCAAGCTTCTGACATTCCACGTCCCGACTCGTAGAACGTTATCCTTTCATTGATTATTCAATCTTTTTCTCATGGTAACCTCCCCCTTGGCAGTCCCCTCCCGGAGATCCGAATGGGAGACTATTCCGGAATCTTTTGCCAATGGAGAGATCATCATGACACTTCTTCAATTACAGGCCACATGCCCTGTGGATACACGTTACGTGTCTTTAATGCAGTGGTTTCCATTGCCTTCTGCATCCTCATGTCGTTGATCATTGCTGATTCTTCCGCCTTTAGGGGCAATTTCCCACCCCTAGGACAAGAGAGTGCCCTGAACCTCTATCCGCTCCTACGCCCTCTTTGACAAGGCCGTTGGCAGAATGAGGCTGACTTCTTATGCCGGAAGTCTTCGGCCGCCAATGCTGATTATTTCTCAAATTTTAGGCAGTGGCGGGGATCGAACCCGGGACCGAAGATGTTTTTTGATTCTGAATCAAAGACGCTACCCCTAGACCACGGGTACCCTCTTTACACAATAAAAGTACGACATACGAAGTAATAATTACGTTTCTCAGAAATAGATCAGTACCGACACTACTATTTGTTCCGTTACAATTCTTCTCGGGTTTGGCTCGGGCTCTGAACATTATGGGACTTAACATCTGAGGTCATCAGTCTCCTAGAACTTAGAACTACTTAAACCTGACTAACCTAAGGACATCACACGCATCCATGCCCGAGGCAGGATTCGAGCCTGCGACCGTAGCAGTCGCGCGGTTCCGGACTGATGCGCCTAGAATCACACGGCCACCGCGGCCGGCTCTTCTCGGGTTTGGTTTACACTTTCTTTGAGTACGGGATTTCTTGCTGTAATTTATGATAGTTATACAGGTCATTTATTATCAGCAGTGACTCTATTAAGTGGTGTAAATATTTCCATATTTCTGCATTACGGAGCAGAAGAAAATAAAACTGTCATTTATAGTTTTATGTTCATGTTTCTCTTTATCCTTTTGGGTCTATAATTTGTTCCGTCCATTAACCGATTTTGTTCGCTTTCGATAATTTTGTGATGCAATTTCGTCTAAGATCTATAAAAATTATCCGTAGTCGTGGCTTTCTATGATTCCTGAGAATATGGCAGTGCAGTAGGTACGTATTTTTGCTTCCGAATCAAAGAGTGCCTTTATTTACTTTTGTGTCACTTAAACTCCTGTTGTTCCTATAGAAATGTGCAGAATTGAGAGCATAAAGCCGGAAATGCAGCTCTTCAAGTGAAAAATAGAAACTCTTTAGTGAGGGAAAGTATGTGATAGCAAGGTATACGAAAATGAAGTAGTAAAATGAATTTACGAGGAGTATTTTGGCTTCATGGTGGTGGTAATGGCTAGACAGATTCTTCAAATGAACATAATTACCAGAGGAAGATAACTACCAAGAGGAAGAAATTAAGAAGTGCTTGTATTTTATAGTTTCGTACATCTAATGCACTCTGTATCCACGTAACACTGCTCATAGGCGGGCACACTGCGTCTTTCGCAAAATCTTCATAAGTTCCTAAGGATGTAACGGACTTCGGAATTCTAAATTTTAAGAGGATTATATTCTATTTTACAGCGTTCACAAAGTTATATGACGGTGTTTGCTGAGAATAAGTTTATAAGGTTGCTCGTAATGTTGTTGATCATCCGTCTACGTCAAACATGTTACAGCTACTACTCTCCATTTATAATCTGATGTACGTTGCAAATGAACTGTCCTAACTACAGTTACTGGTAGGGTGCCGAAACTGGGACAATCTGTTAACGAAATACACATATTTCCCAGCGAACTGTGCAGATTGGTAATAGAGACAAAGCATATATGGCCGCTAAACTATGTGTATTCTGTTATTGTCGAGTTTTTTGGTAATGATTGTTGATTTTCCGGCATTTCGCCAGCACGTGGCGAAAGATCCACTTCCCGCTTGTGCTGGCATAGGTGAGAGTAAAACATTGTTGTTAACTTTGGTAGTTCAGTGTTACTGAGAAAATCACCATCAGCAAGAGCCTGGAAATGCAGAGCCCGAGCGAGATTACTGTCTCACTCTATAAATGAAAATAATTTTCTTGGTTCTGCGGCCGTTTCATAAAGCTGTTCAAATGGTGTTCGTTCACTAGCAGGATCTCGAAAAAGTGCTTGCAATAGTTCAAGTGCTCTACCAATTAAATCAAACAACACCTGTATATTACGCGATAAAAAGTTGTGTGCGCTCGATATTTGTACTTAAACTGAGAAATTACTATGATGAAAGTCCCATTGGTCCTCATTTAATTCTGTGGCAGAATTGTTGTAGAATGTTAAGTTACCACAATTCGAATACTATTTTATCTGATAATGGTTAGTTTTTTATATATTTGATCAAAAAAATACCTGAAAGACATAGAATGCAAAATACTGCTGATCCCCCACCCCCCTGCCCTATATGATCGTTATGTAGCATTTTCATTCCTTGTAAACAACAAAACGATAAACATGCTTCTGTTCCACGTATTCTGAAACGACATAAGCATATTTCTGTCAGTAAGGACTTCAATATGAACTGGATACTGGCGATTTGATGCAGTTAACATTCAGATTTGCTAGTCGCGAAAACGGAATGTTTCCTCCGAATGTAATTAATGAAATTTGTAGCAATGATTACGTTTTATCTGATTATAATTAGCGACATTTAAATCATGACATAACAAGTTAATTAATAAATTATACCACTTACGCCAAAAGAGCACAACTAAATAACAATATCAGGCAGATAAAAGCGTTAATACTTCACAATGCTATTAGGTACAACCTACTGACCTGTTACATCGAGCAGGTAGATAAAAGAGCTCACTCACTTTAATAAACTGATCCACAGTTACATCATGTCCAACAATTGCTACTGAGCTGGTCTGGTAGATTTATGGTAAACGTGGTTGGCACAGCTGTAACATACTAAAATCGCAGGAACTACTTACATGATCGCAAACATGCTAAACGCCCTGAGCTGGTATGCATTCGTAGGTACAATGACAGTGAAGATCACGCATTACACGGTTAGAGAAACATTTACATCGGAAACGGACACCACAACGATTTCGAACGCCGTTGCTGGGTAACAACACTGCCAGGATATTTCCACAACCAACAATGCTAGCAAAGATATTAGTGAAGAAAGAGAAGGCGTAACAGCATAATTAAATTAATTATCTGGATGCGGTACCAACACAAGTCATTGCATTGAATGTATGGAGCAGATTTGTATTCATCTCGCGTAAAGCTCAATGTTGCAGAAATAAAAATAATTCATTGCATTCTTCGCAGATGTATGGAACCTAAATGAAAGGGCAGATCAACGTGACAGAAAGGGATACAGGGTTCTTACGGTAGTGAAGCTGCTCCTACGTTTCCGTGGTCTAAGTGAAGAGCTTAACAGCCGATTTAATCGGCAACGCGCCGCTCACACGCCGCTACTGTAGTTGTACAAGATGCAGCGTGCCACAGATGTAGTCTTTTAACGTGCTTCTTTGTGGCAAATTGATCATCTAATGAACCACTATAAAAAATTACCGTCGATAAGATTCTACATGGAGACTTTCAATATCTAGCATTTTCCTAGCGATTAAACAAAAGGAACTTCACCTGCTCATTATGTCCGATGCTTTCTTCTTACGTTTGATAGCTCATGAAATGATCCGCATTTGACTGCAACTCTCCTGTTCTTGTCACATGTGACCGCTTCACATTTTTTTCCTTCCGCACCATTCTTTGGCGGCTTTCATACGTGTGATCAAACTTAATTAGACAACGAACATAGAGGCCCGATAATGCTTCATAGTGAACCTCCGAATCAATATGTCAAATAATTCATGACATAAGCTACTGTGTTCGTGGAAACGCGCTCTAAGCTTATTTAGCTTTATGATTTCTGCACAGTCACAGTTACGTCCAATTTTATATTTTCGCACATGTGATTACCGCAGTGCAGACGCTTTCAGACATGACGTAACAAAGAACAAAAAAATATAACAATAAAAATAAATCTGATAATCGGGCATCCGTCAACAAAAGAGATACCTGGAGAATCTTATTCTTAGCTGATACGCAATCGCGATGTAATTAGAGTAAAATCTAGACGACCCATTTTCGTTTGTAGACGCTTTGAATCCGGATAAGCAGCCGATTTTGTATTGTCTTGGTGTGTGACAAAAATGAGAAACTTTCAAAACAGAATTAAGACGTATTGAGTCAAGTGAAATATCGATATTTGCTATTCATATTTCTTTCTATTTGCAACGATAAGTCGCACTTTCGAGAACGTGACAATTGGATACATGAGTCATACTTCAATTCCTTTATTTTCGCTTAAATTTCTCTATCGCCTTTATGGTAGTGTTTGCGATTCTGTTCATAACTGTCTACGTCTGGGATTGCATTTTTCAATTTCGCTGAAGCCGATGGCTTTTCTCCTTTAAGGTGGAAAACTGTACTCAAAATAGTAAAATATGTATCGTTAGATGTCACATCCTTATTTGTTAATAGTTCTACAGTTACAAAAAAATTATATAATGTTATCCATAACTAAGCATTTAATGAAGACGGAATTGTTGCAGAACTCCTGAAATCAGGTGGCTCAAAAAAACTGAAAGAAATTTCGAAACATTTGACAAACTGAACAAATTGCGGATGACTGGAAAACTGCATTGATGCATCAACGGCGTAAAAAGTGACACAGAACGGATGTTAATAATTATAGAGGGATTTATCTTCTTCCAGACCATACAAAACTCTTATCTCAGTGCACCGCGGACCATGGTCGACAACAATTTAAATGCAAAAGTGGCGAGTATCAAGCAGATTTCAAACCAATAGATTTTGCTCAGAACAGTTTTTAGATCTGACTTTAATACTCTGCATTAAAAAATTTACAATTATAAGGTAGCTTGTACTTTCACAGATTTTAAAAATGTTAGAGACTCAACTGATCGTAAGTCCCTCTCCCAAATTTTGAATGAACAAGGTCTGGACTCCAAAACCATTGCAATTATTAGTGAAAAATTAAATGGTGAAAAATGTAAGGTAAAATTCAGTGAAGAAATTTCGGAACATTTTGAAATTAAAACAGAAGTGAGACAAAATGATGGATTCTCACCATTGCTTTATAACTGTGGTCTTGTAAGAAGTGATCCAAGCGTAGCGGACAACAAAATCAGAGCTAATAATTGATGAGCCTATCAAATTAAGGAGAACCAATGTCCAGATAGGCAGCTTAGCTCTTACAGGTGGCCCGATGATTGTATACCCGGAATCTCAGACACCATAAAAGTGAACAGAAATTCTTAAAGAAAAGGAGGAAAGAGCACGGCTCCAAATACCGTTTGAAAAAAAAAATACAAGTGCAACAAGGGCCTGGCGCACAATATTCTAAAAACCAAATAAAATAAGAAAACAAGAGAGTTTCCCAGTCCAAAAATTTAGGCGAAACCATTCCTGAAACTGTCTTGAAAAAGACTGGTTACAATACTCACTGCCACAAGGTTTGCAAGAGATATCTTTAACAACGAAAGATGTATCTCAAAATACATCAGGTGGTAACACTACAGCACAGTCATAAAACCAAGCCGGCTGCTGTGGCCGAGTGGTTCTAGGCTTCAGTCCGATACCGCGCTGCTGCTACAGTCGAAGTTTCGCATCCTGCCTCGGGCATGGATGTGTGTGATGTCGTTAGGTTAGTTAGGTTTAAGTAGTTATACGTCTAGGGGGAGTGATGACCTCAGATGTTAAGTCCCATAGTGCTTAGAGCCATTTGAACCATAAAACCAAAGTGTCGTTATGGCGTTGAAACACTCATTTTCAACAGAAAGGACATTGAAGAAATCCAAAAGAGAAAATGAACGGAAAAAGGGATACTGATGAAATCCGAAAGAGATACTGAATAGTAATTAGGAAAATTTAAGGTACAAATTATACTGGAGAAGGGACGTACAGACAAAGATTAAATAAAGAAATTGAAAAGTCTGCCAGAAAGACCCAAGAAAGCGGAACAACGTGCTCTTACGAGTGGAAAAGAGTCAATTCCAAGAGAATAAAAGTAATACATGGATACAAAGGAAAACTAAAACAAAGCGCTAAAAACGTCCCTTATTCTACATCGTGTGGTCCAGTAGGCCCCAACCGTGAATAATAATAATAATAATAATAATAACGATTATTATTATTATAAAATCGTATTAAACTTGTGTAAGAAACATATTCATTTTCTGAGCGTTTCTTACCATGTTAACACTTTCGTGTTATCATCCCTTGGCGTGCAGCTACTGATTATAGCTCTCTGCAACTAATGAATTCTCGTCTTGCTGACAATTGTTCCGTGGTCACGGGATTCGTCTGTATTTGGGTCAGCTATTTCACGATTTGGCAGTTTTTGTTAACGGTGTGGCAGTGTGACATTTTCCTAAAAGGACATGGAGGAAACTGTAAAAACCACTCTAGGGTAGACCGATTTACTAGACAAAAGATCGTGGATTCAAGGTCTGGAGCCGCTCCGTGTCTTGTTAGCCAGCGCGCTGCGCGTTCAGTTATACTAACAGGTCTTCTCTACGACTGATGAACTTTGGAAATTAAAATTTTAAAATGTATCATCTGTGGATATTGTAACAAAACTTTTTTGTGCTTCACCACTGTCCTAGTATACATAAACTCTCAAAATGATGGTGTGACTGTGAAGACGCTGTGTAAATTATTTCTTCAGTTCTTTCACCATTTCGACCAGCTGAACTATGAAGCTTTCAAAACTTAATCATATGCTTGTCGATAGGTTTTTAACAAGTCACAAACTTCTGACATTAAACATTGAGTCGGTGCTTAAGTTCGTAGCGTTGTTCCACAAGTTTAATATACACAACAGTTACACATAACAGAGACTTAGTCATCAACAATGTATTCTCCTTCGCCGTTTACGACAGTCTGCCTTCGCTGGGGCAACGTTTCGATTCCATGAGTGTAGAAAGCATGTGGTTTCGAGGCGAAGAACTCGTCGAGCCATGTTCGGGGCACATTTTATCTGGCAAGGAAGTTCCTTGAAAGTTGTTCGACACAGAGTGGAAAAGGTGCAAATCTGAGGACGCAAGATCAGGTGAATAAGGCGGGTACGGAATGACTTCCGAACGCAACTCCGGGTTTAGTGATTTTTTGTCAGCCTAGAAAAAGGCGGTCGGGCGTTATCGTAGAGTAACAACACTTCATGCAGTCTTCCTGGCAGTTGTTCTTGGACTGGGTCTGCAAGACGTCTCAGTTGTTGACAATAAATGTCATCAGTGATGGTTACACCTCGGGGAAGCAATTCGTAGTACACCACACCGTCGCTATTCCACCACAGACATAACAGTATCTTTTGTAGATGTGCACAGGTCTTTGTAGGGGGAGTTGCTACTTTGTTTGGGCCCAAGCATCCCTTTACTTTCCTTATGTTAGCATAAAGACACCATTTCCCATAACCAATAACGATACAAGATGGGAATGGTCGCGTTGTTCACGAGCCAGCTGATACCAACAAGCAGAGCTGCACTTACGGTCACCCGCCGATTTTTATGATTTTGGCTTGAGCATCGATTTTTGACCCTTCCCCATTGCATGCAAATGTCGCACGAGCGTCGAAGGATCACAGTTCATCGTCATTCCCAGTTCTCGAGTACAATGGCGTAGATAATTGTGGATTAATACCTTTAAACGATCTTCATCAGACGCTGAAGGTCTTTCTGAACGTGGAGAGTCACTAATGTCAAAAGAATCCTCGTTAAAAAGATAAAACTATTTTTTTGCCGTGCTTTTCCCAACAGCGTAAATGTTTCTGGTTGCCTCCGCTGCTGCCATCCCTCTATTGAACTCAAACAGAAGAATATCTCGGATATTTTCAGATTTCTCCATTTGGCACTCCATTTCCTAGCGTCCATAGCTCCACTCGCTATCTCCACTATCTCCGGAAATGAACATGCAAAACAAAAACGCTACGAACTTACGCACCAACCTAATACTTGCTGTTGCTCCCTTTTGTTTACCTTCTTTTCATTAAATTATCAAATGAATGGCACAGGCATGTCCTGTACGCCGGCCGAAGTGGCCGTGCGGTTAAAGGCGCTGCAGCCTGGAACCGCAAGACCGCTACGGTCGCAGGTTCGAATCCTGCCTCGGGTATGGATGTTTGTGATGTCCTTAGGTTAGTTAGGTTTAACTAGTTCTAAGTTCTAGGGGACTAATGACCTCAGCAGTTGAGTCCCATAGTGCTCAGAGCCATTTGAACCATGTCCTGTACTCATTTTTACGCATGTGTTATCATTCCTAACGAAATTTTATAATATTTGAACTACAAGACGTGTATAAATTGTCATACAACTGTTACACCTGGTATTCTGTAGCTTTCGCTAGCTCATGCGTGGGTTAAATAGCATGTCAGTTTTAGACCTTTTCATTATGATGTCATTAGGAACGAGTAAAATTGAAGTGATATCAGGTGTACCCCAGGGAAGCGTCCTGGGACCTCTACTGTTCCTGATCTATATAAATGACCTGGGTGACAATCTGAGCAGTTCTCTTAGGTTGTTCGCAGACGATGCTGTAATTTACCGTCTAGTAAGGTCATCCGAAGACCAGTATCAGTTGCAAAGCGATTTAGAAAAGATTGCTATATGGTGTGGCAGGTGGCAGTTGACGCTAAATAACGAAAAGTGTGAGGTGATCCACATGAGTTCCAAAAGAAATCCGTTGGAATTCGATTACTCGATAAATAGTACAATTCTCAAGGCTGTCAATTCAACTAAGTACCTGGGTGTTAAAATTACGAACAACTTCAGTTGGAAAGACCACATAGATAATATTGTGGGGAAGGAGAGCCAAAGGTTGCGTTTCATTGACAGGACACTTAGAAGATGCAACAAGTCCACTAAAGACACAGCTTACACTACACTCGTTCGTCCTCTGTTAGAATATTGCTGCGCGGTGTGGGATCCTTACCAGGTGGGATTGACGGAGGACATAGAAAGGGCAGCTCGTTTTGTATTATCATGTAATAGGGGAGAGAGTGTGGTAGATATGATACACGAGTTGGGATGGAACTCATTAAAGCAAAGACGTTTTTCGTCGCGGCGAAATCTATTTACGAAATTTCAGTCACCAACTTTCTCTTCCGAATGCGAAAATATTTTGTTGAGCCCAACCTACATAGGTAGGAATGATCATCAAAATAAAATAAGAGAAATCAGAGCTCGAACAGAAAGGTTTAGGTGTTCGTTTCTCCCGCGCGCTGTTCGGGAGTGGAATGGTAGAGAGATAGTATGACTGTGGTTCGATGAACCCTCTGCCAAGCACTTAAATGTGAATTGCAGAGTAACCATGTAGATGTAGATGTAGTAGAAAGACTAGCTTAGATATTCAGCGATGATTGGTCAAGTTCTAGTTGAAAGGGACAATCATGGAAATCCCTTAAAGCAATTTTCAGAACACACGAAGATCTGTATCAGGATAGCAAGACTGCTGTTTGAGTCACTTTCTATAGATAAAGTGTATATATAAAGGATACATGAAACGGTATCAGAAGAAAATAATGTGTCGAAAGAAACTGAGCTCTAGGGAGTACACGTTGCAAAGCGTGGAGAAAACTAGACAGTTTCAGAGAGATTTTCGAGAGCTTTGACACTGATCGACGGTCGTATGTAGAGATGTAAAGACTGGCATAATATGAAAAGAGACGGAGGAGAGCGTAAAAATCATGAAACGATCGTATCGTTACCTCCACAAAAATATAAAAGGTCTCATTACAGCAGGAACGTCAGCAAATTTTTTGCCTAACATTTTTTGGTATACTGTCGTTGTCAGATTAAAGGCGAAATAAATTCCAGCTGGTGATCACTACAAGGCGTCAGAAAATGGCACGCCGTGTAACTAGCACCATTCAAACGAGATGGCAACAAATGAGGCCCTGTCAGTTCGTCTTGCCCAGTTCCAGCCACATGTTGGTAGAGGATCGTTCTTGGCGATCTGAAACGATCATATCATATAATATGAACCTGTCTACACTATTTTAGCAATAAAAAACACTTTGGCGACTAAAATATGGTTCAAATGGCTGTAAGCACTATGGGACTTAACATCTGAGGTCATAAGTCCCCTAGACTTAGAACTACTTAAACCTAACTAACCTAAGGACATCACACACATCCATGCCCGAGGCAGGATTCGAACCTGCGACCGTAGCAGCCGCGTGGTGCCGGACTGCAGCGCCCAGAACCGCTCATCCATAGCGGCCAGCCGACTGAAAGAGCCCTCACCCACGAACAGTGAAAACTGCAGCACGTTCAGCACTGCAGTTCGTCGCTGGATAACCCACTGATTGAACTAAATTCAGGATGCAGACTCATTTGATCTCATTGTTTGCACAAGTTATTTACGATAGGGATGCAACTGCTATTCCACTAGTAGGCCCCAAAATGTATTATTTGATGTGAGCATTTCGCTGTAAAGTTAACAAGCTCCTACTGTGGAATCTTCTTCCTAACGATCTAATGTCATCTCTTCGATTTTCACTGCGCCAACAAAACTTTGTCGAGAGTCTTCGTCAGCTCTCTGTGACTTGAAATGGAGCCCAGGTCGACTGATGGCGATATTATTATGAAGTATAAATTCGATGGAACAACCACAGCTAAGGCAAGAACAGGCAAACCTCGTGTTCCAAAAATGTTCAAATGTGTGTGAAATCTTATGGGCCTGAACTGCTAAGGTCATCAGTCCCTATGCTTACACAATACTTAACCTAAATTATCCTAAGGACAAACATACACATCCATGCCCGAGGGAGGACTCGAACATCCGTCGGGACCAGCCGTACAAACCTCATGTACGGACGGACACGGACCGTCCAGTATTGTGGAAAGTGGCTGTACAAAACCACATTAAATCAGCGGGAGGAATGACTAGTGAGTTCCCGAGTGCTACCAGCAGTCCACGTAGAACAATGACTGCGTAGAGAGTTAAAAATAGTGGGGTACATTATTCGAGCAGCTCCTCGTAAGCCACACACCTCGATAGTCAGTGCTAAGCGATACTTGGAGGCAGTGTAAACAGCGACGCCACTGGACAGTGGGCGACAGGAAACGAGTGACTTGGAATGATGAATGACGGTATATCCTGTGACAATCCGATAGAAGGGTTTGGGTTAAGAGAATGCCTGTAGAACGTTACCTGATATCTTGTTTAGTGTCAACAGCGACGAGCAGAGGAGGCGGTGTTACGATGTAGCAGTGCTTTTCATGTTTAGAGTGTGGTTTCCTTATTGCGTTTAAAAATCACTAAATGCGGAAGGATATGAACAGATTTTACAGCTTCGTATACTGCGCACAGTGGAAACGAACAGTTCGGAGACGATAATTGTTTGTATCAGCGTGGCAGTGCACGCTGTTATAAAGCATCATCTTTGTCGAAATTGCTCTGTTTTCGACTTTTGAGGAAGAGTAGACTGTCATTCGTCCACAGTCCTTTGGATCCCCGACTGAAAGTGCAGCACAGTTCACGTCGTCATAAAGACAAAGGGTGGACGTATCCCGTAGTAATATACATTAATAAGTGTCCGGATACTTTTGATCACATAGTGTATATAATCCAATGGATAATATCGGAAGGCTGTTCGCTGATCACTAAATAAAATAGTTGAAAATGATGGGATGCTACGATTTTTAGACGTTATGGTTTATCAAAAACCAGATGGTACTTTGGGACACAGTGTTCACCGAAAGCCGACGCACACAGATTGGTATCTGCATCCTAAGAGTTGTCATCCACCACACCAACGTAGTGGCGTCCTTAGGACTTAGGTATGGAGAGCATATGCCATTTCCGACGCGGTTAGATTAACTCAAGAACTTGCGAATTTGATGGCTGTTTTTAAGGAAAATGGATACTCCGAGAAGCAGATTCGTCGGGCTATGGAGTTTGGACCATCTCCGGAGGTGGATGAAGCGGAGCATAGATCGGTGGCCTTTCTTCCTTATGCTGGAGGCATATCGTTTAAGATTGGACGAATTTTAAGGAATTTTAACATTAAGTGTGTGTTCCGTCCACCTTCTAAAATAAGGGCACTACTCGGCTCTGTGAAAGATGGTTTGGGACTTCGGAAACCCAATGTATACAAAATTCCGTGTCAGTGTGGGAAATCTTACGTTGGCCGTTCGATTCGCACAGTGCATGACAGGTGTGTGGAACATCTCCGTCATACGAGGCTACAACAGCCGGAAAAATCGGCAGTAGCAGAACACTGCTTATATGAGGGACACCGTATGAAATTTGATGAAACTGTAGTAGTTGCCAACATTCCCGGTTTTTGGAACAGTGTCTATAAAGAGGCGATTGAAATTGACGGATAATTTAATAAACAGAGACAATGGGTTTCCTCTTAGCAAGACGTGAAATCCTGTATTGTCTCGCATCAAAATTGAACGTTCTTCGGTGCGGCCCTGAGTGCGATATATTGTTGCCAGCAGTGTTCCACTAAGGGCGGCGCCACCTCCCTGTCTTGGAGGGCAGCATCCGTGATGGGCGGAGCATACGCTGTGTACTGAACCGTGCCCTGTATAGGACGTCGATTTGCAGCCTGGCGTCAGTTCTCAAAGGGACTCATCAGCAGAAGCAGCATTTTCCTGAACATGGCGACCAGTTGGATGGCCGAAATATGGAGTCAAGTTGATTTTAGGATCCGGCAGCAAACCCGAAGAGACTTTCAAGACTTATTACGCCGGGAAAGCCTACGTAATCACACAATCAAACAGCTCACTGCTCAACTGGACGACTCTGTTGGTAGTGCCGACACACTCGTCTATCTACTGGTATGCTCAAAGGTGTGTGCCCGCTGGGTTCCTTGCTGCCTAACAAAAGCAATTCCGACTTCCATCTCTTTGACCCAATGAAGGAAGCAGTAAGTTGATAATCAGAAGGTTAGTGGTGCATCAATACACTACTGGCAATTAAAAATGCTACGCCACGAAGATGACGTGCTACAGACGTGAAATTTAACCGACAGGAAGAAGATGCTGTGATATGCAAATGATTAGCTTTTCAGAGCATTCACACAAGGTTGGTGCCGATGGTGACACCTACAACGTGCTGACAAGAGGAAAGTTTCCAACCGATTTCTCATTCACAAACAGCAGTCGACCGGCGTTGCCTGGTGAAACGTTGTTGCGATGCCTCGTGTAAGGAGGAGAAATGCGTACCATCACGTTTTCGACTTTGATAAAGGTCGGATTGTAGCCTATCGCGATTGCGGTTTATCTTATCGCGACATTGGTGCTCGCATTGGTCGAGATCCAATGACTGTTAGCAGAATATGGAATCTATGGTTCAGGAGGATAATATGGAAAGCCGTGTTGGATCCCAACGGTCTCGTATCACTAACAGTCGAGATGACAGGCATCTTATCCGCATGGCTGTAACGGATTGTGCAGCCACGTCTCGATCCCTGAGTCAACAGATGAGGACGTTTGCAAGACAACAACCATCAGCACGAACAGTTCGACGACGTTTGCAGCAGCATGGACTATCGACTCGTAGACCATGGCTGCGGTTACCCTTGACGATGCATCACAGACAGGAGCGTCTGCGATGGTGTACTCAATGACGAACCTGAGTGCACGAATGGTAAAACGTCATTTTTTCGGATTAATCCAGGTTCTGTTTACAGCATCATGATGGTCGCATCCGTGTTCGGCAACTTCGCGGTGAACGCCCACCGGAAGCGTGTATTCGTCATCGCCATTCTGGCGTATCACCCGGCGTGATGATATGGGGTGCCATTGATTACTCTTCTCGGTCACCTCTCGTTCGCATTGACGGCTCTTTGAACAATGGACGTTACATTTCAGATGTGTTACGGCCCGTGGCTCTACCCTTCATTCGTTTCCTGCGAAACCCTACATTTCAGCAGGATAATGCACGACCGCATGTTGCAGGTCCTATACGGGCCTTTCTGGATACAGAAAATGTTCGACTGCTGCCCTGGCCAGCACATTCTCCAGATCTCTCACCAATTGAAAACGCCTGGTCAATGGTAGCCGAGCAACTGGCTCGTCACAATACGCCAGTCACTTCTCTTGATGAACTGTGGTATCGTGTTGAAGCTGCATGGACAGCTGTACCTGTACACGTCATCCAAGCTCTGTTTGACTCAATGCCGAGGCGTATCAACGCCGTTATTACGGGCAGAAGTGGTTGTTCTGGGTACTGATTTCTCAGGATCTATGCACCCAAATTGCGGGAAAATGTAATCACATGTCACTTCTAGTATAATATTTTTGTCCAATGAATACCCGTTTATCAACTGCATATCCTCCTGGTGTAGCAATTTTAATGGCCAGTAGTGTACGTTGGCTCCAACGTCGACCACTGGAGTGGTACCATGGGGGCATACAGGCCCTCATAGTAAGGTGATGTTAAGGCCGTCCCACTGAACGGATGTTATGTTGAAGAACTGGGTTTTGTAGCCAAAAGAGTGGGGAATAATATGGTGTATTGGAGTCCCGAATAAAACCAACCTTCTTTTAGGAAAAAAGTATGTTTTATTAGTTATTGATCGACCCTCGTATAAATACACGGACACACAAGGAAGAAGAACTGGGCACTACGAAAGTTAGATTTGTGCTAAGTGTGACTAATCAAACTGTTATCTCCAGAGATGGACGAGAACTGAAGAGCAGATGGACCTTGACTAATAGGAAGAGTTGCTGGTGGACGAGAGCCCTCGTGAGATAGGTATATCTACATCTACATTTATATTCCGCAAGCCACCCAACAGTGTGTGGCGGTGGGCACTGCACGTGCCACTGTCATTACCTCCCTTTCCTGTACCAGTCGCGTATGGTTCGCGGGAAGAACGACTGCCGGAAAGCTTCCGTGCGCGCTCGGGGATCTCTCTAATTTTACACTCGTGATCTCCTCGGGAGGTATAAGTAGGGGGAAGCAATATATTCGATACCTCATCCAGAAAAGCACCCTCTCGAAACCTGGACAGCAAGCTACACCGCGACGCAGAGCGCCTCTCTTGCAGAGTCTGCCACTTGAGTTTGCTAAACATCTCCGTAACGCTATCAAGCTTACCAAATAACCCTGTGACGAAACGCGCCGCTCTTCTTTGGATCTTCTCTATCTCCTCTGTCAAACCGATCTGGTACAGATCCCAGACTGATGAGCAATACTCAAGTATAGGTCGAACGAGTGTTTTGTAAACCACCTCCTTTGTTGTTTGACTATATTTTCTAAGGAATCGCCCAATGAATCTCAACAATTAATTTTATATGATCATTCCACTTCAGATCGTTCCGCACGCATACTCCCAGATATTTTACAGAAGTAACTGCTACCAGTGTTTGTTCTGCTATCATATAATCATACAATAAAGGATCCTTCTTTCTATGTATTCGCAATACATTACATTTGTCTATGGTAAGGGTCAGTTGCCACTCCCTGCACCAAGTGCCTATCCGCTGCAGATCTTCCTGCATTTCGCTGCAGTTTTCTAATGTTACAACTTCTCTGTATACTACAGCATCATCCGCGAAAAGCCGCATGGAACTTCCGACACTATCTACTAGGTCATTTACATATATTGTGAAAAGCAATGGTCCCTTAACACTCCCGTGTGGCACGCCAGAGGTTACTTAAACGTCTGTAGACGTCTCTCCATTGAGAACAACGTGCTGTGTTCTGTTTGCTAAAAACTCTTCAATCCAGCCACACAGCTGGTCTGATATTCCGTAGGCTCTTACTTTGTTTATCAGGCGACAGTGCGGAACTGTATCGAACGCCTTCCGGAAGTCAAGGAAAACAGCATCTACCTGGGAGCCTGTATCTAATATTTTCTGGGTCTCATGAACAAATAAAGCGAGTTGGGTCTCACACGATCGCTGTTTCCGGAATCCAAGTTGATTCCTACAGAGTAGTTTCTGGGTTTCCAGAAACGACATGATACGCGGGCAAAAAACATGTTCTAAAGTTCTGCAACAGATCGACGTCAGAGATATAGGCCTATAGTATTGCTCATCTGCTCGACGACCCTCAGGTAGGTCGTAATATGGGCATCAGAGAATTTCCTGGAATTCTCGGACCAGATTTCTCAGATTTTGTATTGCTATAAAAATCATTGGGAGCAGATTTCATATGCCCATTTTGGGGCACCCTGTATTCTGATCATAAATCATTCCCGACTAACACAAGTGTACCTTTAAAATTTACAGAAAACGTTCTCGTCGCAGAGAATTGCGCTATCGGTACAAACCTAAATGTGCAGTGCTTATGGCGGACAGTGAGGGACACGCGGCTTAACGGAATGTACAGGCAGCTGGATCGCCGCCTGTCGCTCACTCATCGCGAATTCGGCGCTCCATCTCTCGCGAGCCGAGCGCGCGGGATTGGAAAACACTCGTCCTCCGGGCAGCTCTGCTCCCCGCAATTTTAATATCTGCGCAGACAACTTGTAATGGCAAAAAGTAATGGGATTTTATATTGGATTTGTCCGGCAAGTGTGATTCATCTAAACGTGATGCAATAAAAACGATCAGACTGTTGCTCGTTTTGTCACTGTGCTCCGGGATTTAGTGTTTCCTCTCTCTTTTTTTATCGCTGTATATCGTGAAATGCGGCGCTTTTTTTCGTTTTTTGAGGGAGGATGGATGTACGGGAATTTCATTTACGAGCCGCAGATTCGTTGGCTGCCGGTGAATGGCGGCGCACGTAATCCTGTTTTGCGCTGTAAGCCCAGACGTGCGTGGAGCTTCCGTGGGCCCGCGCGGGTCCTACTGCCGTGCCGTATCTGCAGAGCCCGCGGCGGGCAGCGGCAGCGGCACCAACTAATACACAAGTTCACGTTCAAATTCCACGAAGCACGGGCCACGCTTTCAACTGCTCGCTTTACATCTCTGCATTCCCGGCCGGTAAATGGGCCAGCTTTGCAAGCTAGAACTACCGACACGGAAATTTCGAACTCTTCTTCTCCCTACTACTTCTGTACATGCCAAAATTATATACCAGGTGTACCGGTATGAAATGAGCGTATTTTTGTGAAAATGAAAGACTTATTTTGAATTGAAAAGTAAAAACATTTTATTCAAAGTACTGACCATTGCTTTCTATACATTTTGACCACCTTGCTGGCAATTTGTGGACACCACCCCAATAAAAATGTTCGTCTTTTGAAGCAAACCAATCAGACACCCAATCTTAGACTTCTTCGTACGAACAGAAGTGTTTATTATACGTTATGGCACGTTTTTAGAAATTTTTGTCGCTGAAACTTCCTGGCAGATTAAAACTGTGTGCCGGACCGAGACTCGAACTCGGGACCTTTGCCTTTCGCGGGCAACTGCTCTACCAACTGAGCTACCCAAGCACTTGCCCACGAAAGGCAAAGGTCCCGAGTTAGAGTCTCGGTCCGGCACACAGTTTTAATCTGCCGGGAAGTTTCATATCAGCGCACACTCCGCTGCAGAGTGAAAATCTCATTCTGGAAACATCCCCCAGGCTGTGGATAAGCCATGTCTCCGCAATATCCTTTCTTTCAGGAGTGCTAGTTCTGCAAGGTTCGCAGGAGAGCTTCTGTAAAGTTTGGAAGGTAGGAGACGAGGTACTGGCAGAAGTAAAGCTGTGAGGACGGGGCGTGAGTCATGCTTGGGTAGCTCAGTTGGTAGAGCACTTGCTCGCGAAAGGCAAACGTCCTGACTTCGAGTCTCGGTCCGGCACACAGTTTTAATCTGCCAGGAAGTTTCATATAAGCGCACATTCCGCTGCAAAGTGAAAATCTCATTTTTGTCGCTGTTTGCGGCATATTTTTTGTGCTTTTTCTGTTGCCGTTTTGCTCAGCGTACATCATGTCATCCGCAAGTTCGTTCAACAGCATGCACCTAATTATACAGGGTGATTCAAAAACAATACCACAACTTTAGGAATTTAAAACTCTGCAACGACAAAAGGCAGAGCTAAGCACTATCTGTCGGCGAATTAAGGGAGCTATAAAATTTCATTTAGTTGTACATTTGTTCGCTTGAGGCGCTGTTGACTAGGCGTCAGCGTCAGTTGATGCGAAGATGTCGACTGCTCAACAGAAAGCTTTTTGTGTTATTGAGTACGGCAGAAGTGAATCGACGACAGTTGTTCAGCGTGCATTTCGAACGAAGTATGGTGTTAAACCTCCTGATAGGTGGTGTATTACACGTTGGTATAAACAGTTTACAGAGAATGGGTGTTTGTGCAAAGGGAAAAGTTCCGGACGGCCGAGAACGAGTGATGAAAATGTAGCACGCATCCAGCAAGCATTTGTTCGCAGCCCAGGAAAATCGACTCGCAGAGCTAGCAGAGAGCTGCAAATTCGACAATCAGCTGTATGGAGAGTCCTACGAAAAAGGTTAGTTATGAAACCTGAACGTCAACTACCCGAGGCGATGGATCGGCCGCCAGGCAGCCCATGACAGAGCACTTCATCACTGGCCTCCAAGAAGCCCTGATCTTTTTTGCCGTCACTTGCCAGTGGCGAACGGTCCATTTACCTACTGCCTAATTACATACATCCGTTATTCCTCCTTCAGCACTCTACAGGCAACCTCTCACCTAAAAAGACAAATACCAAACCGTTGCTGCCGAACCGTGTCTGAACGGTTCCAGAACACAGACAGGAAGGTGGTCACGTGGATTACCAGGCTACTTTACCCATTCAAGTGACGTACTCGCCTTTCTCCTAGCTATGATCGCTCTAAGTGAGATACTGGCGGTACCTGGGATTTTGTAAATTAGGGCGGCTCCCCAGCGTTTTCGGTACCACGTAGCGTCCATGTCAAGCTGCGTCGTTGCTGATCCTACAAGGTACCAAATACACGTGTCTAATTTATTTCTTCTTGAGTGCTAAAAGAGCTTACGAATTAGCTAAGGTCAGCGTCCCCAATGTAAGAAAGATTGTCCTTCGTACAGGTATATTTCCAGGTATCATGTTCTTGGCGTCCCGGAGAGGAACAAGGCCTATTACTTGCACCTCGTTGAAAATGCGCCAGAATAAAGCATCGTAAGTGATAATAAATCTGTCAGGAAAATTAAGTGTTCTTGAGATTAGTATGATGAATGGTGAATGACTAACACTAGGAATAAAATCTCTTATCAGAGTAAACTTAGACATTTTTCAAACTTAGTAGCTCATGAATCTTGGAATGTAGCTACTGAAAGCGGTACCTTTTATTGCGATACAATATGCTTGATAGTCGTCTGTATATTACAGAAACATCAGCCAGAGAGAGCCTGAATCTTGGCTGGGTCTTCAAATAAAAGAAAATACATTCCAAACGGAATTCATTAGTTGGATAAGCTTTGCGTCGACGATTCTCTCATTTTAATATGTTCCGGCGGGAAACTCATTAGAGGTCCACCACAAAGCTTTGTTAATAAACCCAATCATATTATTTCTGGTGTTTCTTTTTCAGGCGTTCTTGAGAGGAAGTGAGCAGGCGCAAAACAGATATATATTAATTAACAGGCATAGTGATCACTGAAAGCATGGGTAATCGACACTTGTCTCTCGTCACGAATTTCTGCGGCGGAAGAAGCGAATTAGCACAGAAGTGGCCGCATGAATCTCATTTCACACCTCGTCCCCTGAATAACGCGACGAAACCTTCGCGTCACTCGCAGCCCGTTTTTCTCTCCCACCACAGCAATTTGTCACATGTCTCTGTTTATTTGCTTCGAATACCATAAATCAGTTTGCAACACTGGATTGGATGCGGCGATTAAAGAGGATTTATTGCCTGTGGAATTTTGACGGTGCTAGAGTGTTGGGTTAATGTCATTTTTCTTCATTAAAGTCTTTAAAGTCCCTTGTGGACTGATACCCACATGCAGTTTTTTGAGCAAATGTGTGCAGGTTTTGATTACCGATGCTTGGTTTATGGACTTGGAGATTTTTCAGTGCCTTTGCGTATTTATTTTTCTCTTACTGGGATCCAATAGCTTCCTCGATCTCAGCGTAACATTCTGCCTTCTAGAATCCCCCGTTTCGATAGTGTCGTATTTTATAAAACTGCTGAAACTACAGTATTATAGAATTCAAGAGCGTAGCCTTCCGTGCCCTCTTCGCTAAATTTCTTATTATATTCCCATGAAGGTTTGAGAACGCCGCTGCTGTTTTCGCAGGTACCTCTGAAGGGAAAACTCCAGTCACACTTCTTGAACAAATGATTTAAAAATTGTATTAAAGGACAAACACGTGAAATTTGTACGAGAGATCTTCGCTGCCATCAGAAGATGGCCCCAGTCCCGAGACTACGTACGTTGAAATAACCCATCATTCAGGATGTGGCTTGTCCAATTTTTTCTTCGTTTATATTTTTTCTTCAGTAAAATACGTGTAATTTGTTGGCAGATATTTTCCTATCTTTTGTACATGTTCACATCCAAATATTCAAAACTGTAGCTTGGTTCAAAGTATGGTTTGGGAGTCCTTTTCTATGGCTCTAAGCACTACGGGACTTAACATCTGAGGTCATCAGTCCCCTAGTCTTACAACTACTTAAACCTAACTAACCTAAGGATATCACACACATCCATGCCCGAGGCATGTTTCGTACCTGCGACCGTAGCAGCCGTGTGGGTCCGGAGTGAAGCGCCTAGAACCGCTCGGCCACAGCGGCCGGCGGACTCCTTTTATACTCTTCTCCTTTGAAAGTTATGATGTTCGTCTTTTGGTCTGAAATTTTAGATCATACTCCAATAACTTATGCAGACTGTACGTAAGTCTTTGGCTATCGTCCTCTTTTTCTCGTATTATAGTTATGTATTAAGTGTGTATCAGCGTGCTCAAATACTTCAATTCCCTCGCGGCGCTATACGTACGCATTCGGAAGGAGGGACTTACAAATCCACACCTGACCATTTGGGTATACGTTTTAAGTATTATCGCTAAATCGGTGCCCTACCGCATTCACTTTTTATCAAGATCCACTACCGAAAGCTTTTTCTGTATCTGAAAATACAAGACCATTATCATACTCCTTATCGTCAGTTAAATATTTCAGTACAAATACAGGGGTTGGTCAAAAAAATACGTTCTTGAGCATAAATGCAGTTGTTTGGCAAGCATGCAGGTCGCACTGCACTGCCGAATTTGATCACGAACGGTACCTGTGCGACATAATCAATACGTTGCAAGTGTCATTAGTGGTCAGAAAAGTGTTCTGTCTGTTTGTGAGTGCATTACGTCGCACATCAGCGGCTTCAAACATGGTCAGATTTTTGGTATTCATATGAAGGGCGCTTCCGTAGCCAAGGCAGCCGAAATATTTGATGTTTTAAGAGGCACCGTATCAAAGATTTATACCGCATACAGGGAAAGCAGAAGAACGTCATCCGCTAAGTCACAACGTGGAAAAAAATGTGTACTGAATTGTGATGAAATATAAGTGGACGACGGCTGCAAAAGTCACTGCAGAAATAGATTCGTGAATCCTGTCAGCACCAAAACTGCACGAAGGGGGGCTCCATAAGAAAGGAAGTGCAGGGCGAGTTGGAATTACAAAACAATCATCAGTGATGCAAATTCCCGTAGCAGGAAAATGCGATGCCGAGCCACAAAATCTGGAGTACGGAGTAAACGAAAATTGTCATTTGGTCCGGTGAGAATTGTTTCACACTAAATGAGATTTTCACTCTGCAGCGGAGTGTGCGCTGATATGAAACTTCCTGGTAGATTAAAACTGTGTGCCGTACCGAGACTCAAACTCGGGACCTTTGAACGGGGCGTGAGTCGTGCTTGGGTAGCTCAGTTGGTAGAGCACTTGCCCGCGAAAGGAAAAGGTCCCGAGTTCGAGTCTCGGTCCGGCACACAGTTTTAATCTGCCAGGAAGTTTCATATCAGTTCACACTCAGCTGCAAAGTAAAAATCTAATTCTGGAAACATCCTCCAGGCTGCGGCTAAGCCATGTCTTCGTAATATCCTTTCTTTCAGGGGTGTTAGTTCTGCAAGGTTGGCAGGAGGGCTTCTGTAAAGTTTGAAAGGTAGGAGACGAGGTACTGGCAGAAGTAAAGCTGTTTCACACTGTTTCCAAATTCTGACTGAATTTACACCCCAAGAGTCAAGCGTGGGGGGGGGGGGGGGGAGAGGGGGGGGCGGTTCGGCGATGGCGATGTGTTGGGCAACCATACAGTGGTATTCCATGGACCCACGGTTAAAGTCGCGTTACCACCTGGGATTATATGATCATTGTGGCTGATCAGGTCTGTCCCATGGTACAATGTTTGTTCCGCAATGGCGCTGCTGTCCCTATTCACCGAAAACAGATGCCAGAGCTCGAATCTATGAGCACAAGGATGAATTTTCGTACCTCTGCTGGCCACTACAGTCACCAGATCTCAATATTGTTGAGCCTTAGTGGTCTTCTTGGTACAGATGGGTGCGTAATCACTAGCATCTCCTCCATCGTTACCTGAGCTTGTCACTACTTTGCAGGAAGAATAGTGTAAGATTCCCTTGAAAACCATGCAGAGCCTGTATTTATCCGTTTCGCGACGACTGGCAGTTGTTTTGAACGCCAAAAGTTTTACTACACCACGTTAGGCTTGGTAATGTGTTGTGTTTGTGGTGTTTCCAATTTTTTGTCAACTGCTGTATGTGATCAGTGTCGTACTTCCACCTCTGCATCTGTATCTACAATCTGATATCTACTGCGAAGCGAATGGTAGACTAAACCTCATATTGAATGACGTATTAGGGTTTCTTCCTGTTCTGTTTGCTTATGGGGCGTGGAAATAATTACAGTTTAAATACCTATGTGCACACTATAATTACTCTAATCCTGATTCCCCAGTTAATACTGTTTCTTGAAACTTTGTTAAGTAGCCTTTGGCTGGATGGTTGACTACTATTTTCAAGGGTGTGTCGGTCGAGAATCAGAGTTTTTTTACAGAATAGTTTCTTTAAAGTTGTTTTTAGAAAAAGCGCATATCCGCCGGCTTGCTGATCACGCAGTCCAGCGAGCCTTCCAGGTTCCGCGGTATACTGCGGTCACCTGCTGACGCGGCCAGCACACGCTGGCAACTACGCTTCCCTCCACTCGTTCCGCACTGAACTGTCAAAAGCATCAACTTATTTTAAACGTACTATAAATGACTTGTTTGTAAATATATGTTGCGGCGAGCTGCGCTGCATTCTATGTGACGTAGCGGTTAGTGTATTTGTTTGTCGTTCTGCGGGTAGCCAACTCAAACCCAACCACGAGCTATAATTTGTTGTTTACCATTTCCCATTTCTTGAAGGTTCTCGGAATTCATGTTAGTAACCGTTGTTTATTCTAGAATAGTGTATATGAATAGCAGTGCACACCGTCCAGGAGTTCATTTTTTTCTATCTGCATTTTGTTATTCGTAACAAACGGATTTCAGTGCTAAATGTAGTACTTCATTGACGATCCTACTTCCGAATTTGGACTCGATTGCCATCACGACGTGATACTCATTCGTGGAGACGTTGGATACTTCAAGCCATCTATGTCACCTTGGCTCCAATCAGATAATGCAAAAGTCTTCGCCTATACAGACAGGAACCGGAATTCAAGCAATACATCGTTCCCAAGGTCTGAATATTCAAGAAACCAGCACATTTCAAAACAGCTACATATTACGTGCACGCCAGGCGTTTATCAGTGTTTTCCGGAGACGCTGGCCAGTACAAGGTGAAAGAAGAAGCCATATACAATAGGTGGGATGATATGATGTTTGGCAAATGTATATCTTTAGTGCAACGGCACAGCGCGTTCGAGGACAATGAAGAGAAGCTCACTAGGTAGGACGAATTCCAGCCACAAGTGAAAAGAAAAGTTTGGTGGCCGTCAGCAGCAAGTCCGCTTAGCAGAAGAACAATTGAAAAACAGGGACCAAAGTCATGGGAAAACGACTCGGTCTTATATACAGCATTTTTTGTCCCTGTGCCATATTGTGAATCTGAATATGACAGAAGCCGATCAGAGCACAGATTTTCCGATCCTTGGCGCTTCGTGATGTGAGATTTCCCGAAATGTGCTTGTACTACCGGCAATTCGTCATGGATTTCTGCACCAAGGTACATCTTTTGCAAGAACTGCCCCAATGAGATGCCAAACTTTCCGTGAACTAGGTACAAGAAAGATCTTTTCTTTCCTTAAGGAGGCGATACATCATCTCCAGTCCTGGTATTGTATGACATAGCATTGGTGTTCCTCGATTAACATGTTTTCGGTGCTAACTGCTGTGCTTCGTTGACGGCACTGCTATCGGATCTGGACTTCAATGTAACCGTCGTGATCAAACTTCCCCTGTTCTTCAGCTGTAAGCTGTATGGAGAATTTGCCATACGAATTCCGTCAAGACCATTCTCTACAATTTGTTCTGTGGGAATAAGGCCATCGTACACTGCATAATTCTCTGCCTAACGTTTCGTCTTCGAATGGTGGAGCCATCATCAGAGGCTTTAACGACTCAGAAAGCAGTTACGGTCTCAAACAAGCTTTCTGAGTAGTTAAAGCCTCTGATGAAATCTCCAGCATTGGAAGACGAAATGTTAGGCAGAGAATTATGCCTAGGCCCACGGCCGTATGCCCATAAAACAAGTATCAGCAGTAATGCAAATTCCGTCAATGAAAGCCTGCATTCTGTGATCAAGTATGAGTTTTCTTTGGTAGTTAATAAACTCTCTTATCACTACTTCCTCCTACATTTTGTGATAGCAGTAACAGATAGAGTAAAAGGCGATTTATAAACGATGTTGTTGTTGTTGTTGTGGTCTTCAGTCCTAAGACTGATTTGATGCAGCTCTCCATGCTACTCTATCCTGTGCAAGCTTCTTTATCTCCCAGTACCTACTGCAACCTACATCCTTCTGAATCTGTTTAGTGTATTTATCTCTTGGTCTCCCTCTTCGATTTTTAGCCTCCACGCTGCCCTCTAATACTAAATTGGTGATCGCTCGATGTCTCAGAACATGTCCTACCAACCGATCCCTTCTTCTAGTCAAGTTGTGCCACAAACTCCTCTTCTCCCCAATTCTGCTCAATACCTCCTCATTAGTTATGTGATCAACCCATCTAATCTTCAGCATTCTTCTGTAGCACCACATTTCGAAATCTTCTATTCTCTTCTTGTCTAAACTATTTATCGTCCATGTTTCACTTCCATACATGGCTACACTCCATACAAATACTTTCAGAAACGACTTTCTGACACTTAAATCTATACTTGATGTTAACAACTTTTTCTTCTTCAGAAACGCTTTCCTTTCCATTGCCAATCTACATTTTATATCCTTTTTACTTCGACCATCATCAGTTATTTTGCTCCCCAAATAGCAAAACTCATCTACTACTTGAAGTGTCTCATTTCCTAATCTAATTCCCTCAGCATCACCCGATTTAATTCGATTACATTCCATTATCCTCGTTTTGCTATTGTTGATGTTCATCTTATACCCTCCTTTCAAGACACTGTCCACTCCGTTCAACTGCTCTTCCAAGTCCTTTGCTGTCTCTGACAGAATTACAATGTCATCGGCGAACCTTAAAGTTTTTATTTCATCTCCATGAATTTTAATACCTACTCCGAACTTTTGTTTCCTTTACTGCTTGCTCAATATACAGATTGAATAACATCGGGGAGAGGCTACAATCCTGTCTCACTCCCTTCCCAACCACTGCTTCCCAATCATGTCCCTCGACTCTTATAACTGCCAACTGCTTTCTGTACAAATTGTAAATAGCCTTTCGCTCCCTGTATTTTACCCCTGCCACCTTCAGAATTTGAAAGAGAGTATTCCAGTCAACATTCTCAAAAGCTTTCTCTAAGTCTACAAATGCTAGAAACGTACGGTAGTGTAGCAGTTAAGAAGAAATCCCAAAAACTTTAGCTACTGGCAACACGTAATATCCTAGGTAGTGCCGGCATAGGGAGGAGAACTGTTCCGCTGGAACGGAGCCAGACGAGCCAGGGCGCAGCAGTCGCTGCCGTGCTGCGCTGTTCGGTGCTGGGCTGAGCCGGGCTGAGGAGCGGAACGATTTCGGGGTTCCCTTGTCGGGCGCGACTTGGGGAAACCCCACCAGTGCGCCGCAGCGCCGGGCGGCTCGAATTCTCCGCTACACACAGGACTGCCCTCCTCCCCCAGCACCGCGACTGTTTCTGCGACCGCATGCACGCGGCCGGCCTTCGTTACCGCTACCCGTACCACTGACGGACCGAACAAATTCGTTGGAAATGTCGGAGTACTTAGCTATTGCTGTTGAGCATCAGACGACAAGGAGAAGGGGCAAATTTTGGACACGACTACCGTCAGAGAATGCTCCGGCGAGAGGATAATTCAGAAAGCTGCATGTTAGATGCGATATCTCTAACTACATTTACAACTACAGGGTGTCCCATGAGGAATGGTCAGTGTTCATGGGCGTGACAGGAACGATCATTTGAATCACAACAGTCTAGCAAACATGGGCTCTAAAATGCTTACCTTAAGAGTTATGAGCACCTCTTCATCTTCGACACTGTGAAAAAAACCTCTTCTTCTGCAAGGTATTTGCTTTCTATATTCAGGGATGAGGTAGTGTGGACGAAAACAAGGAAAAAAATGTGTGATAAACGTGGGCTCAAAAACCCATAACTTAAAAGATGTATAAGCATCTGTTCATCTTCGCTACTGTGAAACATAACTTCTCCATTGCAAATTCTTTGCTTTCCATGTTTTGAGAGAGTGTGGACCAAAACAAGAAATAAAAGCCCAGTAAACATGAGCTGTAAAGTGGTCATCAGTCACCTAGAAGAACTTAGAACTACTTAAACCTAACTAACCTAAGGACATCACACACATCCATGCCCGAGGCAAGATTAGAACCTGCGACCGTAGCGGTCGCACGGTTCCAGACTTTAGCGCCTAGAACCGCTCGGCCACCCCGGCCGGCATAACAGCGAACGTGAACACGTTCTCACGTTTACTGCACATTTATTTCTTGATTTGGTCCACACTCGTTTACATTATAGAAAGCAAAGAATTTGCAACTGAAGAGATTTGCTCATCTGTAGTTCTTAAGTACGCATTTTAGAGATCATGTTTACTAGACTTTTTTCTTTCGAATGGTTGTTTCTGTCATGTCCCTGAATATTGACTATTTCTCCTGAAACATTCGGTTTATTCCGCAAGCTACCTTATGGTGTCTAGCGGAGAGTACTTTCTGTACCATTGTGTTTTCCCCATTTCCTGTTCCACTCGCGAATGTTCCGCTGGAGAAACAGTTGTTGGTGGCCCTCTGTGAGAGATCGAATCCCTCCAATTTTGACTTCGTGCACTTGTCGCTAGATACAGTAGGAGAACATAATGACTTTTGACTCTTCTAGAAAACGTATGCTGTCGGAAATTTGACAGTAAACTGCACCGTGAAGCACAACGCCTCTCTTGTAGCTAAGTGCACTGTTCTCGAACTATAAATTTAAAGTTTTTTTTTCTTACTCTAATTTCATCTCGATCTTTGTGGATACATGGAAATTTTTATGCAGTTTTCTTCAGAGAAAACTTCGAATCCGTAGTTTACAGTTCCCGGACATGCTCGTATAGCTTGCCTTAAATGCAGCGCGCTAGCTTACGAGACGGTAAGGTGAGCCATACAAACACTGATGGAATCCGCGCGGAAGAAACGATCGTTGGGCTGGTACACCAAACACTCTAAGTGTGTTCCCACGCTCTTTTGGGGAAGTGCTAGACTCGTCCCTAATCTCTACTTCAGAAAATACTATACCCAAACAATTAAAAAACGATAACACGCTGTATAAATGTATCATGACTCTCACACAGACTGTTGTGACGAACGCGTGATCCAAAAGAGGCCTTTTTCATGAAACTTTTCTGTAGCAGCCTCTAGTTACTTTTTAAGTAAGACTGGGAAACCGTTAGTCAACAAAAAACGATCATCCTTGATGATTAATTAATTGTCATTGCGACTGCAAGAGTGCGAAAACCGCTAGATTTTGCTCTAAAAGTATAATTAAGAAATGACAATGAGCTGGAATAAACAGTTGCAATGACATACGGTTAGGTGGTAAAGCACCTAGGCACAAAGATGAAAAATGTGTGTAGAAGAATCTTGAGCTTCAATTACTAATACGGAAGGAAGGCCTTAAAAGTCTGTTGTGGACAGTTGTTCAGATGTAGTGCTTCCAGCAAACGTGTGCCGATATTGAATATCGATTTTTGGAATAAGGACTTCGAAATTTTCAATATCTTTTTGGATTTCTTTATTTAGTGTTCTTCTCGAAAAACATTGAGAACAATGGAAGGAGACATGGAAGGAAGTCAGCTGTGTAGTTTCTAAGGCAACGCTTCCGACGGTGATCTTTCTCGGTTTGGAGAACTTGTGGAAAACCTAAGTCAGAGTAGCCGAACGGGAGTTTGAACTCTGCTATTGCAAATGGCGAGTCCAGTGAATTTGGCAGCCCTCCACCTCGCTCGGTTGGAAAGGTAGAAATAAACTTCTGAAATGATCTGAGCAGAAGTCTAGAAAATATGAATGTAAATGAGAAAGTGTGCGACGCCAGAGAACGTCGTAATCGCAGAGCGATCGAGGTGACATCAAACTAAGCTTTCCAGTTGAACTTGAAGCCATTTTCCCGCCTGAGGCTTCATTTGAAATAAACATTCTATTTCATTTGTGAGTAGCTAAATTCACTACCTTCCCCACTAAGTTCACTACCCCGTGCTTCTCTCCTCCTCCCGCCACCTAACCCTCCGACCTTGGGCTTTATCAATCAAAAATTACGTCACATGCTTCAAGCATGTCCTAACCCACGCGGCAGTGAGGGAAGAACAATAAGTTCTGGCACACCATGTTCTCATGAAATCGTGTAATATTTTCGAAATCTGTGAAGTTCTACACATGAGAACAAAAATGTGCAAGCCACGTGCGGGTTTTGTCACCGTATCACCACGGACATTGCTTTATAATAGGTTAACATATGTCTCGAAATAAAAACGCATACGTGCCATGGTCAGCGTTTTAAAATCAAATAACCTTAAACTTGTTCGAAATCATGAACAATATACACATTCTCTGAGGAATTTAATCATCCGCGCCTCACCTTACGTTGTTGAACGGTTTTGGAAGGGTGATAAATCCTACGAAAGTGTAAGCCTTGTTTCCATTATCAAGCGCAACATCAGAACTTCCCTTCCGCTACCTCCTCCTTTCCTACAGCTAGTCTGATAGACATCTAACACATCCTCAGTTTTCTTTCCCATTCTTTTGCATTTTATTCTTTCCAGGCACATGAATGTATACGTTGTTAAGCTGGTTATACGGTGGTTCTCGCATTTATCTGTTCTTGCAATCTTTGGGATTTTGTAGATGGTATTCTTCAGAAAGTCCAATCACTTATCTCCAGTCTCGTAGATTATATACTGCATGATAACTTGAATAATCGTTTGATTACCACTGCCCCAATTTAAGAAATTCTGGCAGAATATGATCTAGTCTTCAATATGATATAAATAATTGAGAGATTTCTTTCGCCTGGAGAGAACTGGAGAAACATTAGCGAATTATCTGACACTCACGAGCAAGAGATTTGGACACATCTACAGCTATTCTCCTCCTGTTCAAGACGGAGCTTTGCACATTAGTTACTTCCTCCCTTGTGCGTTTTGGGCTTTGAGCTGCCCACGTCCCTATATTTATTCTAATTTCTCACTTTTTGCCGTTGTAGTACTTACATTAAATTACGACTCATGCAGCCAATCGTTCTATTATCGACTTGGCATCATTCGTCATTTCAATATCACAGCAACCTGTCGAGACCTGGAAGCTGAACATATTTTTCTTCCTATCACTCCCAAGTATGTTCTTTTATTATTCATGTAAAATTTGCATAAACAAAGAGAATCACTTATACTATAACATATCTAACAATGTTGGAAGCCACGACCTTAAAAAGGAAGGAAGATATATTAGAGTTTAACATCCCTTCTTCGTCGATGTCGTTAGAGAAAGAGTATTGTCCCGGATTGGAGATGGAGAAGGAAGGAAATCGACCGTTGTGTTTTTTACGCATCCATTTCGATATTCGAAAACGATAACACCTGGTACTGCCAGGGCTTTTTTCATTAGTGGGAGGTTTGTGACGGAGTGCACTCAGCCTCGTGACGTCAGCTGAGGAGCTACTTGAGTGAAAAGTAGCGGCTCCAAGGTCTGGAGAGCCAACAACGGCCGGAAAGCGGTGTGCTGACCACATGCCGCTCCATACCGCATCCGAATTACACCACACAGCAGGGGATGATACAATGGGCGGTTAGCGTTGCGTGGTCCTCTGGGCCGACTGCGGAGTTAGTTATTATTTCGCGGTGGAAAATTTTGAAGGTTCGTTCACCTAATACCGGTTTTTGCCGACGAGATCAGTTGCAAGAAGCAATGCGCAGCAGTACTCATTAATTGAGAAATTTTGTTCCAAATGCGCTGGAAAAGTTTGCCATTACCTGTCCTTCCTGACGTGATGAAGAACTTACGTCTAAAAATTCTTTCTTAACATCATATAACAACCGCAGACACCCATTAAACTGAATATGGTTTTAGCGCTTTTGTGAGCCGCTAATATTAATTGGATTAGTTTCAGACACTTCCACCAGAGAACAGGTTTGGTCACTATAGAGACCATAATATAAACGCATGGGTAATGGATGTTACCATGTGTTAGTCTCGCACGTCTTAGATTCTCTGAAAAGAAACTGAAAATAGTAGGTGTATTAAAAATGTGATTTGCGTTGTTTTGGGACTTCTTTATAACAGACTAGATATTGTAGAAATGTGTGATGAATAAGTGTCTATTAGGCATACAATATAGAGCACGTTAATAAACTTGCCAGAAAAACAGAGACCCTTCAGAATGACGTAAGTGTACTGTTCGACATTGGACACTGTTGTTGTATTGTTGACAATATTTATAACTAGCTGCGAGAAACGTAAAGTATTTGTTGTCAGTAGTGATGAATTTGTTGCAAATGGGATAAACAGTGACTATAACTCATATTTACTCTGTCCGTCCCGAGGCACCTTAAATCAACCAGCTGCACAAGTGATAGAGAAAGGTCCAAGTGTCTTCTAGAAACAATAGCTGCCTTTATTCGCTTTTCTGGACAAGCACTTGTGGTAAGGTGTGAAACAAATCACGTCAGAATCATGTCACATTTTTGAGAAATACGCTATGTGAATAAAAGTATCCGGACACCTGGCTGAAAATAACTAATAAGTTCGTGGCGCCCTCCATCGCTAATGCTGGAATTCAGTATGGTGTTGGCCCAACATTAGCCTTGATGACAGCTTCCACTCTCGCAGGCATACGTTCAGTCAGGTGCTGGAAGGTGTATTGCGGAATGGCAGCCCACTCTTCACGGAGTGCTGCACTTACGAGAGGTATCGATGTCGGTCGGCGAGACCTGGCACGAAGTCGGCGTTTCAAAACATCCCAAAGTTGTGCTATAGGATTCAGGTCAGAACACTGTGCAGGCCAGACCATTACAGGGATGTTATTGTCGTGTAACCACTCCGCCACAGGCCGTTCTTTATGAACAGATGCTCGATCGTGTTGAAATATGCAATCGCCATCCCCAGATTGCTCTTCAACGGTGGGAAGCAAGGAGGTGCTTAAAACATCAATGTAGGCCTGTGTTGTGATAGCGCCACGCAAAACAACAAGGAGTACAAGCCCCCTCCATGAAAAACACGACCACACCATACCACCACCGCCTCCGAATTTTGCTGTTGGCACTACACACGCTGATAGATGACGTTCACCAGGCATTCGTCATATCCACACCCTGCAATCGGCTCACCACATTGTGTACCATGATTCGTTACTCCACGCAACGTACTTCCACTGCTCAATCGTCCAATGTTTACAGTCCTTACACCAAGCGATGCGTCTTTTGGCATTTACCGGCTTGATGTGTGGCTTATGAGCAACCGCTAGACCATGAAATCCAAGTTTTCTCATCTTCCGTCTGTCATAGTACTTGTAGTGGATACTCATGCAGTTTGGAACTAGTGTGTGATGGTCTGGATAGATGTCTGCATATTACACACTACGACGCTCTTCAACTGTCGGTGGTCTCTGTCAGTCAACGATAGAGGTCGGCCTGTACGCTTTTGTGTTGTACGTGTCCCTTCACGTTTCCACTTCACTACCACATCGGTAACAGTGGACCTAGCGATGTTTAGGAGTGCGGAAATCTCGCGTACAGACGCATGACACAAGTGACACCCGATCACTCGACACCACGTTCGAAGTCCGTGAGTTCCGCGGAGAGCCCCATTCTGCTCTCTCACAATGTGTAATGACTACTGAGGTCGCTGATATGGAGTACCTAGCAGTAGGTGGCAGCACAATGCACCTAATATGAAAAAGTATGGTTTTGGGTGTGTCCGGATACTTTTGATCACATAGTGTAGTTTCACAAAAAGTTATTCTCAAATATGTAACCATTTTGTAAACGGCTGTAGATACAAGCTACATACTGCTTCTGAACAAATTTAGATTTATGTGCAGTAATATGTTTTTTCATGGCCGGTCGGAGTGGCCGTGCGGTTCTGGGCGCTACAGTCTGGAACCGAGCGACCGCTACGGTCGCAGGTTCGAATCCTGCCTCGGGCATGGATGTGTGTGATGTCCTTAGGTTAGTTAGATTTAATTAGTTCTAAGTTCTAGGCGACTGATGACCTCAGATGTTAAGTCGCATAGTGCTCAGAGCCATTCGTTTTTTCATATTACACTGCCGGACAAAAAGGTGAAGCAGAGATGTAACTCGATGTAGCCTCGTACATGCACACACTATCGATGGGTATGTAAATGATTAGACATTTAATTCTCTGTAATAGGTAGAACGGCCACCTGTTTAGGGTCGTTACTAGGCTTGGGAAGACATATATGGGGCGTTAATAGTGTCTGGTGTTGTCTGACCACTGTGATGGAAAGATAGATGCTGCATACTTGTGTGAAAGAACCTTATCACTAGCTGATAGAGTTGGAAATGGGCCTCTTTGTGGGTCCCCATTTCGCCGGCTTGTCGGATCGTGCAATATCCAGATTTGAGGACCATTCGGAAGTGACAGCAGTCCGATGTTAGAGTGCATGGGCACGTGAGAGCAGCCATTCTCGTCGTCACGGTCTCTGGTCTGACCACCACATGGGAGGATCGCCATATTGAGCACCAATCACATCATAACAGTTCACATCTTCACATCTGAGAACAGCTAATGACTCCCTGCGCAACATTCTGTGCATCGTGCACCGTTGGACGCAAACTATCAGCAGCCGGACTAGGGGATTGCCGTCTCATGCTTAAGCTACCCATAACACCACAACACAAACGGCTGCTTTTGGAGCGGTGCCTTGACCGGGAAGCAATGACTGCTGATGAATGGCGTCTCATTGTTTTCAGCGACGAATTGCCGTTCTTCACTACCTCGGATCATTCTCGTCGGCGAGAATTTCAGCGACCTGAGGAGAGATCCCAGTCTTCCAGTTTTGGAGAGTCACAGCGTTGTTAGCGCTGGCGTCATGATGTGGGGAGGCATCGAGAATGACTTCAAGTCCCGATTGGGAGTGATTACGGAAATTCCAACCGCAAAGTCATGCGTCACGACGTCTTGCGTCCTCACGTGTTACCTCTCACGCAATAGAAATGTGGTGGCAATTTCAACAGGAAATTGCCCCTCCACACGTGGTACCTGTCTCTATGAGCAGTCCGCTTCATGTTGAGGCACCCCCATAACCATCAAAATCCCAACCACTGTCGTCCTGCCAGTATCAAGGATATCAAGGACCAATTACAATCGCTAATGACCAGCTTGCCAAAGGAGAGGATTCAACGGCTTTACGACATCCTTCCCAACCGAAATAGTGGATGCATCCTGGCCCCAGGCGATAGAACGCTATACTGAAAAGTGTGCTCATACTGGTAATTCCTCATAAATTTGACTCGGTATTGTAATCACCAAAATAAGAACACATACCCTCTCAACCCGCGAATTTTCACTTAGTTTCTTTCTGCCCTTCTGAGTACTTAACTTTTTCTGTCAGGCAGAGTAGTTTTCGCTCCTTAAGGTTTACTGATGAGGCTTGATTAAGCTCCAAGGCTGCTTCTTTACAAAAGCTCGAACACGAGGCAGGTAACTGTTAATTTGAATTAATACTAATACTGCTGAGCAGTGTTTACAGCTTTTATTTACCCTTCTCATTACCCTTTCAGTGTAATGTAATGTGCGTGACATTTGCAAAAATGGTTCAAATGGCTTTGAGCACTATGGGACTTAACATCTGAGGTCACCAGTCCCCTAGAACTTAGAACTATTTAAACCTAACTAACCTAAGGACATGACATACATCCATGCCTGAGGCAGGATGCGAACCTGCGACCGTAGCGGTAGTGCGGTTCCAGACTGAAGTACCTAGAACCGCTCGGCCTCACCGACCGGCGTGACATTTGCATTACATGATGGTTTGCACCAGTATTTCTGATTAGAAACTATCCCGTCACCTGCTGGCGCCGTATCGCCTGTCCGTTTATGTAGCAGTCAGGCTATGATGTCGCTAGGGGCAGTCGGAGGCCTCCTTTCACGTAGGCCTCAAGCTAGCGGTCTACCGTCTATTCTTCGTGTCTTTGACGTCTGAAACGAGCAGAAACTCCTAGAGTCATTCATCGTGTATAGTGGACGAATAATGAGTACTTATGTCAGCATCCATGCGGCCAGCATGGGCGCGAGCCCTGCTGCCACGTCCGTTGGCTCCCCGCTATGTTCGGTCCCCCCAGTGGCTTGTGTCGGCGCTCCTGCTGGTGGTGGTGGCGCGCCAGGCGTGTTATCGGGCTGCGGCACGCGCCGGCCGGACTTTTATGGGTAAACACCGCAGCCTGCTTGCTTTCCATTTAGCGCGCCATCTTTCCCCGAGGGGATGAGGAAGCGTCCTGTCCGCTACCTAACGGCGGCTTACACCGGCCATCCCCTACTATCAGCTGCGCCCGCAAGCTCTCTTACGTTCCAGCGCCGCATTAAACCACGCCAACTTCCTTTACTGATCGTGTGAACGTACGCTAGTAACAAACTACTTGTGGCAATACTTTAGCTTTGACCAACCGCAAAAAAAAAAAATAAAGGCTCTGAGCACTATGGGACTTAGCATCTGAGGTCATCAGTCCCCTAGAACTTAGAACTACTTAAACCTAACTAACCTAAGGACATCACACACATCCATGCCTGAGGCAGGATTCGAACCTGCGACCGTAGCGGTCGCGCGGTTCCAGACTGAAGCGCCTAGAACCGCTTGGCCACAACGGCCGGCTGACCAACTACAACAGTATACATTAAATGAATTCGCATTTGCGAAGGAGGACAACCACAGCTGTAGAATGGAATGACGGCAGTGAAGATTTGTGCCGGACCGCGACTCGAACCCGGATTTCCCGCTTTTCACGAGCGGCCGCCTTATCCTTTGGGTACCGCATACGAATCGTGGCCAGACACAAACTGCCACATGTTTATTAAAAATGAAACTCCTCCAGCTGTACTTAAGATTTCATATTTATTTGGCTACTAGTTTTGACATTGCGTCAGCACCACCTTCAGGTCCTTGCACTTTGATGATATCAATTGTGTGTGGCTGAGTTCTAGAAGCCCGGACTAGTTACTGTCATCGATGTGGAGCACTTATTGGCCTCACCGCGGACTTATAATACTAGATCTCACACAATTGATATCATCAAAGCGTACGGGCCTGAAGACGGCGTTGGCACAACGTCGAAATTAGTAGCCAAATAAATATGAAATTTTAAGTACAGCTGGAGGAGTTTCAGTTTTAATACAAATTATACCAGCTGATGTCCCACCATCATCCAATTTAAATATGGATGTACGAAGATCAAACTGCCATATGTCATTACCCATGCATCTGCGACCTATACTCGTATATCCATTATGTATATTCCGGTACAGGTCAGACGTTGTACTTGAAAATCGCTTGCCCGGTATCTGCAGATAAATACGATATTGCAGTGCCTGTGTTATTCTGATTACGATAAAAAGTTCCTTTGGACATATATGCATGACTCATGGTTGACAGCACGTTGAAGCTTGGGTGTGGCAGTGAGTCGTGCATGGATAGACAAATGGTAAGGCGCCCGGTTGCGGAAAGCCAGGTTCGAGTCCCGGTCCGGCATAAATTTTCACTGTCGTCATTCCATTCTACAGCTAATGGTTGTCTTTATTCGAAATTGCGCCTTCACATAATGTATTCCATAAAGGCTATAGTTGCCGCACGCTTGCATGTCGAGAGGAACTTTGCACCGTAATAAGAATAACACTGGTCCTGCATAATCGCAACGAGGAGAAAGGTCGTCAAACTGCGACCCGCGGGCCGCACGCTGCCCGAGTCAGATATTCGGGCAGTCCTCGGTTCTCAGCCTAATTTTGTAATAATATACAACTAACAACTGACAGTCGAATCGAGAAACGTCAACCGATGTTAAGAGCTTCCTAAGAGCGTAGTTTTATTGCTCAGTAACAAACAGAAGTACATAGAGAGAAAGTACTGTTTTAAGGCGTGCTTAATTTTAACTGGCTTTGTGAATTAGGGCTTGAGCTAAGTAAAGTTGGCTGCCTACCTTAGGGGCAGAGCGGTAGGAAGACCAGTTACTACGTGGTTAGTGGATGTGACGGAGAATAATTTCTTATTGCTCTTCTAGTGCTGACAACTTACGGCAGTGGCAACTCGTACCGGTCAGCAACTATAGTACAAATTTCAACGGAAGCATAACTGATTCTTGCGTGCACATTATAGAGACGATCATTTTCAAATACGGCACGTGTTTGCGGCAATGAATATGAAATAAAATTAAGAAACTGGTACACATGCCTAATATCGTGTAGGGCCCCCGCGAGCACGCAGAAGTGCCGCAGCACGACGTGGCACGGACTCGACAAATGTCTGAAGTAATGTTGGAGGGAGCTGACACCATGAATTCTGCAAGGCTCTCCATAAATCCGCAAGAGTACGAGTGGGTGGAGATCTCTTCTGAACAGCACGTTGCAGAGCATCCCACATATGCTCAGTAATGTTCATGTCTTGGGAGTTCGGTGCGCAGCGGAAGTGTTTAAACTCAGAAGAGTGTTCCTGGAGTCACTCTGTACCAATTCTAGACGTGTGGGGTGTCACATTGTTCTGCTAGAATTGCCCAAGTCCGTCGGAATGCACAATAGACATGGAAGGAAGCTTACGTATGTGTCATCTGTCACGAGTCGTATCTGGACGTATCAGGGGTCCCATATCACTCCAACTGCACACGTCCCACTCCATTGCAGAGCTTCACCAGCTTCAACAGTCCCCTGTTGACATACAGGGTCCATGAATTCATGAGGTTGTCTCCATACCCGAATACGTCCATCCACTCGATACAATTTGGAGCGATACTCTTCCGTCCAGGTAATATGTTTCCAATCACCAACAGTCCAATGTCGGTGATGACGGGCCCAGGCGAGGCGTAAAGCTTTGCGTCGTGCAGTCATCAAGAGTACAGAGTGGGCCTTCGGCTCCGAAAACACATATCGATGATGTTTCGTTGAATGATTCACACGCTGACACTTGTTGATGGCTCAGCATTGAAATCTGCAGCAATTTGCGGAAAGGCTGCACTTCTGTCACGTTGAACGATTCTCTTCAATCGCCGTTGGTCCTGTTCTTGCAGGATGTTTTTTCAGCCTCAGCGATGTCGGAGATTTGATGTTTCACCGGATTCCTGATATTCACGATACACCCGTGAAATGATTGTGCCGGAAAACCCCCACTTCATCACTACCTCGGAAATACTGTGTCCCATCTCTCGTTCGCCGACTGGAACACCACGTTCAAACTCACTTAACTCTTGATAAACTGCCTTTGTAACAGCAATAAACGATCTAATAACTGCGACAGACACTTGTTGTCTTATATAGGCGTTGCGCCATATTCTGCCTGTTTACATATCTCTGAATTTGAATACACAGTGAATTAATGAAGACGTTTTGGGAAGAAAAGAAAAGAAGAAAATGATGTGAAGTTGTGACTGACTCAAGATCACACGCGCTCCTAAAGGGGAATGATTGAGAATGGTAATAATAAAATATATTATAGGGAAACATTCTTATCAAACACGAAAGTTGTATTTATGGCTTATCGGCGTAAGATTACTACTACAGAATCTGAATATGCAATAACAATAAACAAAGCTCAAAGTCAGAGAGAGGAGGGAAGAGGAGATAGACAGAGGGAAGGGAGAAAATGTATATAGAAAGTGGAAAGGAAGAGATGGACAGAGAAGGTAGACAAGAGGATATGGAGAGAGAGGGGAAGAGAGGATAGACATGGAAAGGGTGGAAGGGGTGGTGGATAGAGAGAGGGGGCAGATAGGGTGAGGAGGAGATGGACAGAGAAAGGGACAGGAAGTGATGGACAGAGAGAGGGCGAAGGAGGGGGAGGTGGACCAAGAGAGAGGGAGGAGGAGATTGACAGAGACGGGGGGGGGGGAGGGGGAGAAAGAGGTTAAGACTTATATCCAGTTCCCAGACACATGCTTTCTGTTTACTTTGTGTTCCATTTAACCAGACTTAGCCACTCCAATGCGTGCCCGGGAATAGCTAGTTCTTTAATAAAAATGTCGTTTTGTTCTTCAATCCGAAAAATAATATGCTGCAGTTCTCTAAAACAATCTGTCTTGTAGAATGCCCTTCACCTCTGAAGCCTACGCCCATTCGAGCCAGCTAACTGTAGTCAAGCTTTGGACTTCTTCTGCAATGTTTATCGACTCATGTCCGTCCATTAACAAATTCATTATTCCTTGACGTCTCACGATGTGTCCTTTCAAACTGTTTTATCTTATAGGCAAGATGTGTCGTACGTCTACCCATCTAAACAATTTTTCTGCAACAGCACATTTCAAAACTTCTATTCTCTTCTTGATTATTCACGATTCATTTCCATGTAATGCTATACATCAAACAATAACACCTTCAGAAAAGCCTTCCAGAAATGTAAATATATATTCGATGTTAACTAATGTCTCCTTCTGAGAAACGCTTTGCCTGCTGTTGCAAGTATGTATTTTATATCCTCTCTAGTTTGGTTACCGTCAGCTATTTTGCTTTTCAAAATATATCAACAACTTTTAGTGCCTCATTTCCCAATCTAATTCATTAATTGTCTCATGATGGAATTCGACTATTGTACATTCCATTGCCCCTGCTTTATTGTTGTTGATGATCGTCTTATAACATACAGGGTGGCTATAATTAAACTTTCTCTAGTTCAGCCAGCGTAGATGAAAAACTGCTTACCATATGAGTATGATAATAAATTTACCTATTAACTATTCATTTCTGCTACTTAATTTTTAATACAACAACTGCCTCTACTGCTACAACACTACAATAAAACTCTTAACCAGTTACCCAACTACTAATACTACTATAAGCAATACAGAAACTGTTCGGTGTTTGTTCATTTATTTTGGTGCATTTAACCTGTAGATGTTTGTTTCGACTATGGATTCGCCCTCGTAATACCTCGGTCAACAGCCATTTTCTGTTGGTTTCCTTGGGCGTCGAGCAGCACGTCAGTAGTGTTTGCACTATAACAAGCAGACCCGTCAATCATTGTTGTGTCTTAAATCCCACACTCCCATGATCAATTGCACCTATACAACGTAAATTCTTGAGGAATTATTTCATGAGGTGGTCACCAACCTCAGTTTTCTTCTGTACATCTGCGGAGTAAATTGTCTTGCCGGGATGACAATATGCTAACGTGTGGTTGAGTGCCTTGTGAAGTTTTCCTTGACCTTCCTGGATACTAGGGTTGCAGTATTTTCCTAGATGCGCCAGGTCGACTCGTCCTCACTGGTGCTTTGGGATCCAACATTCTTAATGACTGACGGCCATTACCAGCGGCATCTTCATAGAGCATTCAGTACCACAATGTGTTTCTTTTATGTGCCACACGCAGCAGGCGCAGCTATCATTCGTCTGTCGTTTGATTCTGTGTATCATTTATCTGTCTTTTGATTTTGTGTACATACGTAGCATACGGGCCATGACCAGTCAGCTAATGTATCAACCCGCTCGATGGGTTAAGAAATCTCGTTTTAGTCTCTCCCTGGTGTTAGTGAGAAACTCGTATGTTCTCCTGCCTGTGCCTGAAGTGTCCCATTCATTTAGCTGCAGGTGTTATGCATCAGGTTTGTTTCTTTTCTGGCCGTTTCCTCCACACGATGAGCAAAGTTAAGACCTTCGTCCAGATATACCCCTAGATACCTCGTTACTGCGTTTCTCCAAATTGCTACATCATTTAATTTTATTTTAGGGTTTTTTGCTAGATTCCGTTTCAGCAGGAGGTACGTAGTTTTTTCTTCCTTAAAAACGATGTTTAACATACATGTATCTATGCTACCTTCGGACTCTTTGTTCTTGGGTCATACTGCTCTGGCATAGTTTGCTGGCTTTTCTTGTTTCATATCTCAATTCTTGGAGCGCGTCGGTCCAGTATGGGTTCCCAACTTTATAGGAATGATGTTCAGACTATGCGCTGCAGGATTTGCGTTGTTTTTGGTGTTAGTGTCATGACTTGCCGTTAGGAGTCGACACCCGTACCATGACGTAGGACCGAAACACAAGCATCAGTGTACATTATCGTTGCAGACAGTCAACATAGGTCTGGACAAGGTGAACACGGCTTTACTCTTAAAGTTGGTTTATAAAAACAACAGCAATAGTGATCCTGCTCTTCGCAGGTATCGATGCATTAAAGGAATACGGAGAAGTCCTCTTTCCTCAACGCGGTTGAAGAACGTGATTCGGAATTTTGAATGAACTAGTTATTTGGGAATTGTTCCTAGGAGAAGCTGACGGCCAATTGGAGCACTGACGGTTCGAATCGTCTCTGTTACCACGGCTGAGAGTTCTGACGCAGTGTGCGATCTTCAAACAGTGCACGAGCTGCGTCACGACAGCTGAACACTCCGTGGTCCACCCTTCGAAAAGTGCTGCGAATTACTGTGAAATGGTATCCCTAGTGCGGTTCCAGGATATCGTGGATGCAGTTGGTCGTCACATTGAGCAACGTTTATAACCTGGAACGTCAACATGGTACGCGATTAACAAATGTTATTCGCTCATATGGAAAGTAAATGTGTTTTTGCCAATGGTTTATTCGTTAAAACAGAAGAGTTGGCACCTCGAGCGCAGTTTATGCAGATAGTATAGTAAGTTCCTGTGGGACCAAACTGCTAAGATCATCGGTCCCTAGGCTTACACACAACTTCATCTAACTTAAACTAACTTACTAAACTTACCAACCTACAGTAAGGACAAGACACACACTCACGCCCGAGGAAGGACTCGAACCTCCGGCGGGCGGGGTGGGGGTGGGAGGTTGGAGGGGGGGGGGGGGGGAGGAGCAGCGCAAACGTGGTAAGGCGCCAAGGTTACTTAGACCGCGCGGCCGTTTATGCATCAGAGCTGCGTCTTGAGTGTGCGTCTCAACATTAGCAATCCTTCAGAGGGCGTCGTTGTCGCGGCTCGGCAACATGTACAGAGCAATGCGCTGTCTCATTGCGTTGGTGGCGCTGTCTCGTCGTTAGGAGACCGGCCCTTTCGGTTGGAGTAAACATCGCAACGGCCTAACTCATTTGATTGTGCATAAGGCGGTATAATGTTTATAATGTGTACATATATATAAGATAAAAAAAGGATGCATTTGAAACTCGGTTTCTTTTTTCAGTAGTTTCATTCGTTCAAGTGACGAGCCGAAATTTCAAGCTTCTCCACTGTGTTAAGATAGTGACTTGAAACCATACTTGTTTTATCATATCTGTGTTTAAGATTAATTAGATAAGACCAAGCTTAGCAAGTCTTATAGTTTACTGTGTGCAAGATGAACCTGAAATCCGTCAACAAAATTTTGAAGGTTGTTCAAGACTATTTTCTGCGTATTTTGATATAACGGACCCGTATCTCCAGTGCCTCGTTAAAGAGTGATTGCATTATTTTTTTGAACAATATTTTGGTCGCGGTGGTCCTGTTCTGTGTCAGCTTGGTCACGTGCCATTACACCAATGTATTCTTTTTCTGGACGGGGAGGTGGCGGGCATGTGAAGTCTGTAGTTTACTAGACTCCGGCAGGATAGATACAGTCACCTTGTGGTAGGATCCCTCTGTCGGTCTCTACCTGAGATCTGTTAATTCCCCATCATTCATTACTGCTACCAACTGCGTCCAGCTGGAACAATGCGGTGTTCAAATGGTTCAAACGGCTCTGAGCACTATGGGACTTAACTTCTGAGGTCATCAGTCCCCTAGAACTAAGAACTACTTAAACCTAACCAACCTAAGGACATCACACACACCCATGCCCGAGGCAGGATTCGAACCTGCGACCGTAGCGGTCGCGCGGTTCCAGACTGTAGCGCCTAGAACCGCTCGGCCACTCCGGCCGCCCAATGCTGTGTAACTCTATGACAACTCTGAAAGGGTAAGCGCGAATATTAATCAAAACAGAAATTCTCTGGATTGAAGAGCGTTACTTCGATCCTTCTAGCAGGGTTGGGCAGCAACATTGGCAACATTGTGGCCGTATACCGATGCCAGAGATGCAAGATTGGTAGAGGTACCCAAACACAGTCCATTATTTTGGCTACGTATGCAAAAAACATCAAAAAGGCAGAAATCCTGGTAAAAACTGCGTGTACTCCTAATGCATTTCAGTGCACGAACTACTGTATAATGACCGAGCGAGGTGGCGCAGTGGCTAGCACACTGGACCCGCATTCGGGGCCGGCCGGTGTGGCCGTGCGGTTCTAGGCGCTTCAGTCTGGAACCGCGTGACCGCTACGGTCGCAGGTTCGAATCCTGCTTCGGGCATGGATGTGTGTGATGTCCTTAGGTTAGTTAGGTTTAAGTAGTTTTAAGTTCTAGGGGACTGATGACCACAGATGTTAAGTCCCATAGTGCTCAGAGCCATTTGAACCATTTTTTTTTTTTTCGCATTTGGGATGACGACGGTTCAATCCCGCGTCCGGTCATCCCGATTTAGGTTTTCCGCGATTTTCCTAAATCGCTCCAGGCAAATGCCGGGATGGTTCTTTTGAAAGGGCACGGCAGACTTCCTTCCCCGTCTTTTCCTAATCCAATGAGACCGATGATCTCGCTGTCTGGTCTCCTCCACCAAACTACCCAACTATAATGATAAAAATTCTCAGAAAGTAGAGGAACAACTGCGCCAAAGTTTTGCAATCGCTGATAGTTTACGTCCATACTGCAACGTGGGTTGGTGCGGCGACAATTACTTCAGTGCCAGATGGGTCCCGTATTGGAAGCAGCGTCTCAGCCACAGTGGATGCGGCTGCACTACGCATCTTCTCTCTAATACTGCCAGTTTGGAAGTGAGCGCTTGTAACGGCTCAAAAACGGTTGGCAACAGAGAATCTGCTGCACTGACCTCATCCAGGTTGCCAACTCAACTGGTACAGTAGCCATGCTCCTTCCACAGAAAGAACAGAAAAACTGGTCTCTACTACGTTTCCTGGTTGGGTCGATTTGGCACATGGCCTGAGACTGATATTATCCGTGTCTTCTTCGACCTCGCTCTCACGTCCTGTCCCAAGAACCCACCATTGGTCAAATCGACCAGACACGCATCCAAATGTCATGTGTCGCGAAATGTACATCATGCATGACGATTCTCTACCATCTCCCTCGCCCATGTAATCGAAACTTTTAAAAAATGTGTCTATAAATACCTAATATTGTCTCAATATCACCCGTTCACCCTTTAGGTGAGTAATCAAAATATTCGTTTCACTAAAACATGGTTGCTAGGACCGTACGTCTATTACGCCAGATCATTTACGTATATAGAAAATATCAGCGGTCCTATCAGACTCCCTGGGGAAGTACTGACCATACCCCCGTGTCTGACGAACATTCACCATCGAGGAGAAAATGCTGGGTACTGTTGGAAAAGTATAGCTGGTGTAACATCTTTCATGGTTATTAATGTTGCGCAGTAAAATTATTTCAAAGAATTTGTTGACGGTTTTAGGGAAACAAAGTCATCTACCAGAAATGCGAATTACGTTTGGTCAGTCTCGCGCACAACGAACCCGTTAATCACGAGTTCAGACAAAGCCCTTTTTTCCGGGAGGGAAGGAGTGAGGGCAGGAAGGACTTTTATCCCCGACCAGTCCGCACTGCACGGGGTAATCGGCGGCCGCCAATACGGCGAGGTATTTAGCAGTCGTGCAGCGCCGCCATGGGGAATCCGTCGTTAGCCATTCAACGTTTTTTCGCTGCCCCCTCCAGCCGGATTGATCCTCCCAAGGAAGCCGCGCCGGAGGGGCTTAAATTTTCAAATGCTGTTTTATAAATGAACCTACATCGTGGGCCGGCCGATCTGAACGCCGCGCCGGCAATCCCTCGGTAGTCCGGAACTGCGGGCTCGCATCGACCGCCGCGGCCTGAATAAACAACCGGTGACCGCGCCTCAGTGACAAGGGACGAGCCGTTCGCTGCCCCCGCAGCTGCTCTCGCGCACAACTATTTTTTTTTTTCGAAAAAAACTGAGAGAACTGCGTCTTGTCGTTGTAACGTGCTGCAAATAATGTCTGTCCCAAAAAAGCTTTCATTCCGTCGCGAAAAATAGTTGTACCTATAAGGTCAGCCCGAATTCCACTGATAAAGTTTCGAAGGTGCTTCAGGGATGTCTTATGAGTAGTCCCCGGTGGCAGTTCCTGGCAAACTATGGAGAGAACCATTATTTTTCACAATATACACTGCTCGACAGTTACTGAGAACAACTGACACTTCCTAAGGAAATAATGACAGTTGGTACGGAACAAACAATTGCTACGGAACACCCGACCTACGATTGCAAAAGAAAAGAAAATGAATAATGCGGGACGTGTTAAATGCAGCGAAGCCTGTGTACTGACGCTCTGTATGCATTGGAGAGTTTATGCTGTACGATGTTTGACGATGGTTGATGTAGAACCGATTGGTGCGACATTCCGTGTGGTATGGAAATATGTCTGCGAGACGTCTTCTGAGTGCTTGCGATAGTAGACGAGCAGCTGGACGGCTTGAAGCCCGTCAAAGTGTCACTACTGTAGCAACAGTAACGGGCGTGTCCAAAAGTGTCATCTCGCGATTAAAAAACGCTGCTGAAAATGGAAATGCTATGCGAAAGCATACCGGTGTTCTTACACGGGTCAGTACACCGCAAGAGGATCGATACGTAGACATAGCGGCGAAAAGGAACAGATATCTCACTCCTAGGCAAATGGCTTCAGAAATTGCAACCGCTACCAGTACACATGCCTTTGTCAGAAGATTTCGCGACGATTGAATGAAGCTGTTTTGTGACTCGGAAGCCTCTTGAATGCATTTCACTTCAACCGCTCCATCGTCGAGAAAGATTTCATTGGTGCAGGGAGCATTATCTTCGAGTATAATGACTTTGCTGGAGACTAGAAATCTACTCTGTAGGAATCAGCATGGGTTTCGAAAAAGACGATCGAGTGAAACTCAGCTCGCGCTATTCGTCCACGAGACTCAGAGGGCCGTAGACACGGGTTCCCAGGTAGATGCCGTGTTTCTTGACTTCCGCAAGGCGTTCGATACAGTTCCCCACAGTCGTTTAATGAACATAGTATGAGCATATGGACTATCAGACCAATTTTGTGATTGGATTGAAGAGTTCCTAGATAACAGAACGCAGCATGTCTTTCTCAATAGAGAGAAGTATTCCGAAGTAAGAGTGATTTCAGGTGTGCCGCAGGGGAGTGTCGTAGGACCGTTGCTATTCACAATATACATAAATGACCTTGTGGATAACATCGGAAGTTCACTGAGGCTTTTTTCGGATGATGCTGTGGTATATCGAGAGGTTGTAACAATGGAAAATTGTACTGAAATGCAGGAGGATCTGCAGCGAATTGATGCATGGTGCAGGGAATGGCAATTGAATCTCAATGTAGACAAGTGTAATGTGCTGTGAATACATAGAAAGAAAGATCCCTTATCATTTAGCTACAATATAGCAGGTCAGCAACTGGAAGCAGTTAATTCCATAAATTATCAGGGAGTACGTATTAGGAGTGATTTAAAATGGAATGATCATATAAACTTGATCGTCGGTAAAGCAGATGGCAGACTGAGATTCATTGGAAGAATCCTAAGGAAATGCAATTCAAAACAAAGAAAGTAGGTTACAGTACACTTGATCGCCCATTGCATGAATACTGCTCACCAGTGTGGGATTCGTACCAGATAGGGTTGATAGAAGAGAGAGAGAAGGTCAAACAGAGAGCAGCGCGCTTCATTACAGGATCATTTGGTAATCGCGAAAGCGTTACGGAGATGATAGATAAACTCCAGTGGAAGACTCTGCAGGAGAGACGCTCAGTAGCTCGGTACGGGCTTTTGTTGAAGTTTCGAGAACATACCTTCACCGAGGAGTCAAGCAGTATATTGCTCCCTCCTACGTATATCTCGCGAAGAGACGATGAGGATAAAATCAGAGAGATTAGAGCCCACACAGAGGCATACCGACAATCGTTCTTTCCACGAACAATACGAGACTGGAACAGAAGGGAGAACCGATAGAGGTCCTCAAGGTACCCTCCGCCGCAAACCGTCAGGTGGCTTGCGGATTATGGATTATGATGTAGATTTGGTTGGGGTCAGCAACAGTGATCCACAGTGATGTTCCCCGTCGGATTTCACTTCACTGTAGTAAGTGATTGTGGCTACCAATTGATGTGTGGAGAGAGAGAGAGAGAGAGAGAGAGAGAGAGAGAGAGAGAGACAGGAACACGTTACATACCACAGAATATTCATGAACATCATCGGTATGGCCAAGGCGTTATGGTGTGGGCAGGCGCTAACCACAATGGCCGTATACCGTTGCAAATCTTTGCGCGAGGTACCGTTACAGCACAGGGGCACTGTAAGGAGATTATTTTGGATCATGTCCATCTGTTTACGGATGCGGTAGGTCCCGACTTTCTGTTTATGGACAGCAATGTCCACCTATACAGTACCGCTGAGATGTCGGACATACTGGAAGGTGAAGATATTGAACGTATGTAATGGTCAGCGTATGCCCCGGACCTGAACCACTTTGAGCATGCCTTGACACTCGTGGCAGATGCTTTTGTCAACGAACACCCCCCCTCCCCCCAATCCCTGTCCGAACCGTGCAAGAACTGAAAACCACCTTAAGCGAGGTGTGGAGCAATATCCTCCAAGGACTATTCAACAGTTTGGTAGCCAGCAGGTGCAAAATGTGCGTTAGTGCACGAGGAGGCCATATTCCTTATTGAGAGTCCGATATCAACCTTTTTTCTGGGAGTCTGAGCTGTGTCAAACTTGAAAGTTATTTATGTCTGTTATCCTGCTTTTCCATGTGCTACAACCTGTCCCATTTTTAGTTATAAATATACCACCCCACCTCTATTACATATTTACTGTGTTTCACATCGACTATCATTGCCTGTGATTATTCCTGTCCACTAATGTGCCTGTTCCGTAGCAACCGTCAAGCAGTGTATATGACCTAGTGGACAACGTCGAAAATTATATGCGGCTTTTCGTACATGATCCTGCTTTATGTAGAGAAGTCTCAACGCTAGAAAAATGTGACGAAATGAACACTTGCAGAGGGGCTACACCTGGTGTAGGAAGACGTAATTGAGCCTCAATAAAAACAAACATAACATAATGAGCATAGATAGGCAGCAAGAACCATTACTGTAGGATTATACGATTGTAGAAAAATCATTGGAAGCAGTCACAGTCGTTAAATATCTAGTAGTATGCACAAGAAGTGATTTAAGTGGAACCAAATAAAACTAATCGCAGGGGAGGCAGGCACAGACTCACTGGAAGAATACTCAAGAAATGTAGTTCATCCACAAAAGAGATACCCTAAGAAACCCTCGTTCGGCGAATCCTTGAATACTGTTCGTCATTCTGTGATCGGGCTTGATACAGGAAATATAGAAGATCCAAAGAAGAAATACGAAAGCGTCATGGAGATGCCCAGCCACATCCATTGGCAGAACCTACAAGAGAGGCGCTCTGCGGCAAGCTATAGTTTACTATTAAAATTCAGACAGTGTACTTTCCCAGAAGTGTCGACCAGTATAATGCGTAGAGAAATTCGAATCCTCTGGGCCCGCTTGCAGCGCCTCTCCTCGGCTTATGACCATATTGGTTGGATCCTAGACGACTAGAAAACCATGGCTGGTCAGATAAGTACCGATTTCTGTTGGTAAGAGCTGACGGTAGGGTTCTAGAGTGGCGCAAACCCCAAGAAGCCATGTACCCAAGTTGTCAACAAGACACTATGCAAACTGGTGGTGGCTCCATAATGCTGTGGGCTGTGTTTACATGGAATGGACTGGATCGTCTGGTCCAACTGAACCGTTCATTGACTGGAAATCGTTGTGTTCGGCGACTTGGAAATCATATCGAGGCACTCATGGACTTCATGTTCTAAAATAACGATGGAATAATTATAGATGACAACGCGCCATCTCACGGGGTCACAATTGTTCGCGGTTAGTTTGAAGAAAATTCTGAAAAATTCGAGTGAATGATTTGGGCGCCCAGATCGCCCGACATGAATCCCGTCGGACACTTATGGGACATAATCGAAAGGTCATTTCGTGCACAAAATTCCGTACGGACAACACTTTCGCAATTATGAACAGCTATAGAGGTCGCATGGCTTAATATTTCTGCAGGGGACATCCAACGACTTGCTGAGTCCATGCCACGACAAGCTGCTGCACTACGCCGGGCAAAAGGAGGTCCGACACGATATTGGGAGGTATGCCACGACTTTTGTCAACTCACTGTACGAAAGAAAGAAACATTAAAAGTAGTAGATGTGTTCTGTTATTCGGTGAGCAAAATAAGTGACGATGGTCTAGGTAAAGAGGATATAAAATGCAAAGTGGCGGCAGCAAGAGAAGAGTTTCTGAAAAAGAGGAATCTGTTATTATCTTTTGTGGAGGTATTTGTCTGGAGCGCAGCTTTGTATGGGAGAGTCAAGAATAAAAGCTTCTGGACAGTAGTACCAAAGCAGATTAGGTGGGTAGATATAATAATTGATGAGGAGTTGCTGAACCGAACAGGAGAAAAAGAAGTTTGTTTCAGAACTTGACAAAAATAAGGACCGGGATAGCATCCCACATGCTGACGCATCAAGGAACTGTCAGTTTAGTCCTTGAGCGAATGTGGCGGGGACTATGCAGTGTGAACGTTAATGACACCACCAACTGCAGGGACTGGAATGGAGGAAAAAAAAGTCCGATGATAATGTGTTCGGAAAACCATCTTCGCCATGGGAAATGGCGCTGACGAATGAAAGTTCCTCTGACTCCTTGTGAGTTGCAGGCTGAATGGTACGGTATTCTTGTCGGGAACAAGGTGAGATTGTGCTTGTGTACGACCAAGCAGACGGAAACGTTAGAGAGGCAGCATGGCAATACTAAAACGACGAGTACCCTGACAGAAACTGTATCACACAACATTTCAGGGATTTTTAGGGGGTTTGTGTGATCATGAGGCCTTTCAGACTAACGCCCAAAAACGGCTTGAAATGTTGTATGACGTAGTTGGTGTTACTTCAGAAATGGTTCAAATGGCTCTAAGCACTATGCGACTTGACATCTGAGGTCATCAGTCCCCTAGACTTAGAACTAGTTAAACCTAACTAACCTAAGGACATCAAACACATCCATGCCCGAGGCAGGAATCGAACCTGCGACCGTAGCAGCAGCCCGGTTCCAGACAGAAGCGCCTAGAACCGCTCGACCACAACGGCCGGCTTGGTGTTTGTGAGGATACTTTTTGTGCTATAACCTTGCTGCCTCTCGACCGTTTCCATCAGCTTCGCCGTACACAATCACCATCTCGGCTTGTTCCCGACGACCATTCAGTTGCTTTCAGTACCCTGTGTCAGTCACACAACTTGCAACAGACAAGAAGACACGGCACGTGGTCAGAGGAACTTTCATTCGTCAGTGCAATCTACCGTGGCACATGTTCATAGGACCTCTCTTCTTCCATTTCCAGTAAGGAGTCCGTTTCTGCAGCTTGCCGCTTTTATTAACCCTTTCGTGGGCAAAATTTTTGAGCAGTTTTTTTTAATAGATAGTAGTTAACAGATAGGAATATTTATCTTACAGAATATCAAATTTGCTCCAACTGTGAAAGTGAGGTCACACAACAAGGTGGGAAGTATTCTTCCCACTGCCCTTCTTTGGAGTTAAATTACAAAAAAAAACTTTTTCAATATATGTCATATTTATTTGATAAATTTACTTCTCTTGTTACAATGATTGTTCACAATTACTTGCCATGAAATTTTCTGAAACATGGGTCTAAGCAAAGTGGTATTTGACAATATGTACAAACACAGCGAGTGCTCTTTTACGCAGCTTTGGTACTACAATGGCGGCACGTGCAGTAGGTTTCTTCTAAACTGAGTTGATGCTACCCTACAGCCACATGACGAAAATCTTCAGGTACTTTACCCCTTTTTGCCAGAAAGACAGGTTTTTGTCCACGCCTTTTTTGGGATGAGAAGCCAGCGATCAATTGCATGGCTAGATGGATCCTGTATGTGAGCTGATCATGCTGTCCACTTTCTCTTTTACTTATTTTCCACAGGATAAAACTGTTCACTGCAGCAACATCCACCAGGAAATAAAATATTCTGTGCCACCATTTTACAGAACGTCTGCCAATAGCATACCTTTCTCGTAATTGATCAAACTTATCGACACCGCCCATTATTTTGTTGTATTCTGCCACAACTTCAGGACAAGAAATCCCTGTACTAGTACCATCCTTGTTTTTCCTTTTCAATGTGGCTGTTTCTCGTGGGTCATGAACTGAGGACAGGAAAGTGACTGGATGGTTATCCATCCATTTTACTGCATAAATGGCTCCTTTTGTTTCAAACTGGAATTCTCCTCGTTCCAATTTTACGTTTTCCTTCATAAATTTGGATAAATCAAAAGTATTTACCTTATACTATAGCTTTGAGGGAAAAAATCACAAAATGTCACGCAAACAGTACTGAAAGGCTCCTCTACAGAGCAACACTCAGCTATACAATGCCTCTGTGTGAAGGTACAGCAAAAACGGCGGGAACTTCCGATTGGAAGTAGTACCCTATACTGTTCACTAGGTAGTAGCACCATACAGAGGTGGGAACTGTGAATCCCACGGGACTAGGAGCGAGTTCGTTGTAGTGGGAAGCATGTTTCCCACGGCTCACGAAAGGGTTAATGTCCATCCTGTAGAGAGGACTAAGTCATTCGTACAACAGTCAGGTTCACAAGGATGGAGGTTGCAGAAGTTAGGCAGAACTGAAGAGGCTCGGTTAATATAGCCCAGCGTGGAGAGTTGCAACAAACCAGTCTTCGGACTGAAGACCATACTAGTACGCAGGGAAGTTTACAAGAATCGTATACCTGCAGACGGATGAAAAGTGTCGTATTAGAGATGATGAGGTAGGAAAGGGAGGGGAGAAAGAAGTGGGGGACTGACCGTCGTACCGACACGCAGCGAAGCACGTGAGCTCCCCCGTCGTGGGCCACGAGCTACCGGTTCCCGGAGTACCACGGCTGGTTTCTCCGCACAGTTTACGACGAGTCGCCGTCGTCTGGCCGCACCAGAATGCAGGCGGCCGCGTAACTCAGGGCAGACCGGACATTAATCGGGAGAGCTGGGGACCGCGGCGGGCATTACTCGCGTCACCAGCGCGAGGGCGCGACTTCTTAATAAGCGGGCCCGCGGCCGCGGCCGGCGCGCTCTGACGCGGCGCCGGCATCAGTAAGGGTTAGCAGGCGGCGCACAGTAGCGACGCAAGGCCCACGATTTATGCGCGTAAGAAGGCGGCGGCCGGGCGCGTTCCATTGAGGCGGCGGTGACCGGAGCTAATCCGATTGCCGGTGACACATGCGGCCCAGAAGGCGGCGCAGCGGGAGGCGAGGCCGGCTGTCGGGGCTCGCGGGGACGCGTGCTTGCCGCGCTAGCTGCTAGGTCAGGAATGCGCGTCTCCCCCGGCCTCGAATCACAAGTCGGCAGACTCGGATTTATGCTGTGTACTCGTTTTAAGAACATCTCTGGTCTACCCAGGATCTAAGAATACGTTGCTGTGATAAGCCTGAGGAAACTACACCCGCGCTCACGTCTCTATCTTCTCGACGGGAACGCCACTTCCCCTTATCTTCTGTGAAGACTTACACCCCTACTACACGAAGGACTTTCTTGTTCCAATCGACAGTTCGCAGCAACTGCTGAGACGCTTTTTCCTTGTCCTGTCCACGCAGTTTCCCTACGCTCTTCCTAAAATCCACCCACGGTAGTCGTCAGCATCCACACACTCTTAGCGCCCTGTTGTTCTCTAAAGAAACGTTAGCGACAGCCCCAGACATTTGCATAAGCCCCGCTCATTTACCCCCCTCCACACCTACCCCCCCCCCCCCCCCGCCATACCAACCAAGAGCGCATCAATATGATCTTTGGTAGTCCTCGTCGCTGTCGTGTTTTTGTTCGTCGTTTTTTGTTTTACCGCGGTTGTTCATACTAGCAGTGTTGTGCTGTTAGTACTTCTTAGCAGTTTGTGTAATACTGTCAAAATGAAACATACATATGCACTCTCAATAAAGTTATCATACACAAGGTACCTAATCTTGAGTGTTGTGGCCAACTGCTGTCAAAACTGATATCTAACAGACATTAAAGTACGATAAGATGTGTTGGAATGACACTGACGAAATTATGTACATATGTTTAACTAGGCAGCTCTAAACCTCTCAAACACTGAAGAAGAACTCAAAGTAATCTTATGTCTGCTATAAGCAAGCAGTCATAAGAGTTCACAAGTAAAAATTCACCCATTACACAGGCAAATATTAATGAAGAATGACTGCTTGCATTACGCATTTCTACATTATCCCATTCTTATATTCGTTAGTTTTAATGACGTAATCAGAAACAAACCAAGACATCGACTTTGCCTTGTTTATGCACAACATTGACTTTAGACAATCAAGATAATGGACAGCATCCTTGGCGATACTACCAATTAATATTTCCCAACAGAATTTCTTACACTACGCGACGTGACGGAAATTTGCGCTCACAGCAGTTAACAAATATCGGATTTTTTGATATAGTACAGATGAAAGCTCATGAAATAAAAAAGACAGGGTGGATACCATTTTTATTTTTCTTTCTTATTGATGATTTTTCAACTCGCATATTAATGAACATATTTCTATTTCTTTTCAAAATGGTACCGGAAAAACTGTATTTCGTACTAACTACTGATTTTCTCCCTTGTTATGACTGGCATATCTGTGATACGAACAACTTTGATGTTGGAACATGCGGCAGACCATGGGCGGAGCTTAGGATATGGATTGGTGTGGAGGGGGGTGATTGGGCGGGACTTGTGCACCGTCTGGGGCTGTCGCTAACGTTACATTGTTCTCTAGACAAATTACGCGATGTATTGCTCCGAACATATCCTCGGGTCCTGAATATTTCTGCACATGCAGGATGCTCGGAAATTCCCGTTACAAACTTCTAGCACTTGTAGAGGGGAGTCCCCCCCCCCAGAAATATTAAGCGATGCTGCCTCTATACCCATTCATAATTGTGAAAATGTTGAACCCATGTCCAGAAACGTACCTCTTCTGTGCTACTGCCATTTGGAAACAGGGTACTCAAGGACAGGGATAGTTAAGGCGAATCGGCTGCTGTTATTTGATGTTTATCTTACCTCTCTGACCTGGTTTGAGCCTCACTTACGTGTCTGTGAGAGTTATAGCAACATGTTTGAGTACACATTTGCAGAATATACCGACACGGCCGTCCAGCCGGCCAGCTTAACGCCTGAAGCCATGTGCCCGCCGGCGAGCATACGCTCCAATGTTTAGTATTGTCTACAGTGCACAACTATGCATAGTTTCTATTTATCTATTGAGCTGACGCCTGTGTACAGGAAATCAGGTACAAGATCTTGCTCAACATTTGTAGTTTTGTTTATTTTTTCAACATTATACACTATGCAATGATATACTGTTCTAAACAAAGTGCAACGCGTGGCTGTCGACGGGTACATGGCGTCAGGCGTGATCCTCTACTGACCGCACACTGAACAGTCAGTTGGCACTTAGGCATCGTGCCATCCTTTCATATTTTGATTGCCTATGTACTCCCCCCCCCCCCCCCGCCCATCTCCCTCCCTATAGGTATTCCCACCGTAATCTCTCTAATCATGAGTGTTTTTAACTTTCAGATATCTTGTTTCTTTTTCTTCTATTTTCTCTTTTGAAGGTTACTGTCCGTTCCAGTTCCGTTTCATTTGTCATGCTATCTTTTCAGTATTTGTACTTTTTATGTCTAACTAATATTTTATACTATTCGAGCATTTATTTGTCCCCTTTCATTGTCTCTCTCTTACAACTTTTTTAACAACTTTTATAATTTTTAATAATTTTAACCAAACCTATTTTAAGGTATTTTGTAATTTTAGCAGCATTGGCGCTTCATCAAAATAACTTTTAAAAATTCTATTTTAGCAGTTCGTACAATACTGCCGTAATTTCGTCGTTTTATATACACGGTTTTTTTGTTATTTACCTTTGCTTTATCTTCTGTCTAGACATTCCTGTTTACGTATCAGCTTCCAGTCTTGGCTTTAAAAATGTACCAGTGTTACTACCTCGCCACTTTTGCGTCGTGTATCGACATATTGCACTACTTCTCAACTGCCCTCCCGTGGCTCATTGTCCAACGCCAGTTTTCTCCAACACTTGGCCGTGTCTGCACCTTCCTGCGATGATATGACCTCCCTGCTGCAAGCATAGCCTCGGTCACTAAATTTGGATTTTTGTTGTTTTCACCGGTCTTGCAGCTCTGGTGAGTCGTCATCCTTTAGCGTAAGTTAGTTTCCCCATAGTTTTTTGTGTTTCTTACGCTATGTCCTACTTTTTTGGGTCTAGAAGCGCGACACACAGTGTTCACTTACACGGCCTACAACCACATATCCTTGGTTTTCTTTTTCTAGGTTACTTAATGCTCATTTGAACTGGTAGCGATAATGACACCTGCCATCCGAACGTTGGGAGACGTCCCTATCTCAAAAGCCTAATGTTAAATCAGCTATGTGAGTATTTCACTCCCTCATAGTCTAGTTTAGGTGCCGCACATTTTTCGTATTATTAAGTCGATCCTGAACCACATACAAGTTTTTGTGTATATTCTTCTCCTGAAGGTGTGATTACAATATCGCGAAATCAGTATTGTATATCCTTGGAATATAGGATTATCAACCACTAATGCTGTTTCCCGAAGTTTTTTAGCAGATTTTAACAATTTTTAAGAAAATTTGTAACACCTACTGTTTCCGCTTGCGGCCTCGCTGCAGTCTACTTGTTAAAATATTCTCAAGATTTTGTGTAGCTGCCGGCCTGGGTGGCCGAGCGGTTCTAGGCGCTACAGTCTGAAACCACGCGATCGCTACGGTCGCAGGTTCGAATCCTGCCTCGGGCATGGATGTGTGTGATGTTAAGGTAGTTAGGTTTAAGTATTTCTAAGTTCTAGGGGACTGATGACCTCAGAAGTTAAGTCCCATAGTGCTCAGAGGCATTTAGTACTTCACCAGACGCCGCGTCAGCAGCCCTCCTTACTACGGAAGTGACCACCGACGATGTCCTTGCAGTTGTGGCCAGAGGATAAGTGAATCGGTCTGTTGGCCCGGATGGTTTACCGCTCGATTTTTACAGAACCTCCCACGATTGATGTTGTCATGATGGAGAAACATGTACTGGGAATTTTTGTTCGGTGCGGCACACCCGTCACCATCGTTCATGGAAGGTTTACTTACAATACTCCCGAAACTCGCTGGAAGGACAGAACTTGGTAGTTACTAAACTCCGATTTCAGTATTTCGCACGCCTTCTATCTATGCGATTCAAAAATGTGTTACAACAAGTTTTGTCCCATGAAAACACATCCTTAGGTGCCAATAATAACATCCAGGCTGCTGTCAGTGAATATCGAGATGTGATATCTGTGGCAACGCAGTCCCAACTGCCAGACGTTTTAATTTCCATCGACTTGACCGTGTCAATCATGCATTCCACGAAGCAGTGATGTGCCGGATAGCGATTCCCCGACGGTCAAGCAGGTGATTATGCGGCTCCTTAGAGGGGCGACGTCCAGGCTTCTCGTCAAAGGAAGACTTAAAGAACCTGTACAGATTGAAAGCTCGGTACGGCAGGGTTGCCCACTGTCGACCGTGCTTTACACCATTACGACGACGCTTGACAGGTATTCCATCGTCGTCGTCCTTTCAGCGGCCGAAGTACAAGCTACGATGCAATGGGCAGGGAGCGCTATAAATGTCAGAAAATCATGCGCTTTGGAGATCGTCAGTGACCTTCCCACAGACAGTGTAGCCCCCTTTCAACTGGTGGACACCCTGCGCTCTCTTAGAGTAGTATACACGCGAGACATTCGCCCTACCTTGGCGATCAATTTTAGGGCTCCACTGCAACGTATCCGGTCAAACATACACAACCACCTACTATCCTAGAGGGTCACCTTTGTCAGTACACACATGGCAGTTCGGGTACCCCACATCGCGCAGATTCTCCTCATCATTGCGACAATGGCGGCCAGACTGCGGGCACATATTTAAAGGCCAATATGATGCCCTCACCTTTTCGCAGTGCGATGGTAGCCTCGATCTGGTTAGCACAACGGCATTTTATACCAACACTATGCTCCGGTTATGCTAAAGTCAGGATATTAGTTTCATCGGAATGTTGATCACCGAGTTCCCACCTATTTCGAGGTGCCAGACGACGTCGTTGATACATATCCCACCTCCGATACCGCACTTCAGCCTGTTCTTTTTGGAATACAGCTACATATGTACCGAGCTCCCCAGGACGAGGAAGACCATCACCCGCCACACCTCCCGCCTTCTCCGACCCTTCCCACCCCGAAAGCCCATTGAAGCACGCCACCACCACGTTTCATCACCTACAGTTTGGAAAACGATTCATCAACCATTGACACCGTACCTAAAGACTGGAAAATTGCTCAAGTCACACCAATACCCAAAAAGGGAAGTGGAAGTAATCCGCTGAATTACAGGGCTATATCACTAACGTCGATTTGCAGTAGGGTTTTGGAACACATACTGTGTTCGAACGTTATGAAGTACCTCGAAGAAAACGATTTATTGACACATAGTCAGCACGGATTCAGAATATATCGTTCTTGTGAAACACAACTAGCTCTGTATACTCATGAAGCAATAAGTGCTATTGACCGGAAATGTCAAATTGATTCCATATTTTTAGATTTCCAGAAGGTTTTCGACACCGACCCTCACAAGCGTCTTCTAACCAAACTGCGTGCCTACGGACTATCGCCTCAGTTGTGCGACTGGAATCGTGATTTCCTGTCAGAAAGTGTGTGTGTGAAATCTTATGGGACTTAACTGCTAAGGTCATCAGTCCCTAAGCTTACACACAGGTTAAGCTAAATTATCCTAAGGACAAACACACACACCCATGCCCGAGGGAGGACTCGAACCTCCGCCGGGACCAGCCGCACAGTCCATGACTGCAGCGCCGAGACCTCTCGGCTAATTCCGCGCGGCGCAGCGTTTCAAGTGCGGGGCAGCAGAAGCTATCTGAACCCTTGTACCGAAGATCGTCGCTTTCTGGCTCCGAGTACCCTCACATCAAGTCTCTCCTACCGTGCTGGTGTATCCTGACGCAACAAACTCTCCACCATATAAGTGGCACGCCATCACATGGATCAGTGGCAGAGCTATCAGCTACCTCTTCCGGGACGACATCGTCGATCCGGTGGACTTCTGCACATGTCTCCTAGCACAACGCCGCGAAATGCGCCGAAATCAACATTTTTGGGCCACTTTCATGAACTATTAACAGAGTATTTTCACCAACGCGCCCAGGAGGTAGAATCACGTCGAAACGTATATCCAAGACAGGACGAATCCCCGTCCCCCTTCCGACGACAGAACGGATACTGTCTAGTTTCCCTAACTTCCTTTTTCTCTTCATCTTCTAAATATTTTCTCCTACAGACGTTTACTCGCGGATGGCTGTGCATCTGCAGCCTTTTTTGTTTTTCGTGTGCTTTGCTATTGCAGCCATTTGGTAACCACGTAAAAAAAACAAAAGAAAAAAACAGGAGTGAAGATCATATACTCTGTATAACGACTCCTAGTGTTTAATTTTTGTTTGTTTGTTTCTAAAACGTTTAAGATTGTGACAGTTAAAAAGCATATTTTAAAACAAAACAGGTTACAGACTCGTGGAGCCTTTCGCCTTGGAAGAATTTTTGGAAATAGTTAGGGACAACGCCTGAGGAGGGTTAGTTAATTATTTTTACAGTAGGGTTAAAGTGACGTTGTCTAGTAGGGGTAGATTTGATTTTTCTCTTTGAGATTAAACTTAGTTAGTTAAGAAGATTGGTCCACTCCACAAAGAATATGGTTAGAAAAAAAAATGGAAAGAAGTTGGTAGATCGCTTGCCCATTAAAGCAAAGGTCCTGAGTTCGAATCTCCGTCTGGCATACACTTCTAATTTGTCACGAACTTTCAGACTCAGAATTTTTTGACTTGGTTCCTGTAGAGCTAGTTCACATTTTTCTATATAGTTCGTACTGAAACCAATATTCATTCGACCTGCAATTCCTCTGAACATAGACGGTAGCTGATGCAGGAGATAACTTGTATTTGTACTCACCCTTAGAAGACAAAATGAATAAATGATGTGTTTTCTGTTAATGTTGATTTCCTGTTCATTATTTTTTTCGTTCATTAAAGATTGGTGCTTGTTTTTTTACCTTGGTGCACTTACCTTGTTAGATGATTACGTGACGCAGATGCCATCGCGCGTATGCGAGGAAACAGAATATTTTTTCGCTGCATCCAGTAGTAGAAAGTCGAAAGCAATGATTTAATCGAATCAATGCCCACAGACTCTTGCAATTCGTCGCCCAGAAGGATCAGAAACATTACCCAAATGATCATGACCTATATCATGGTCGAGATCGACAGATACGGCATGTTACCAAAACGTATGCACCAGTGATGAAATCTGCATTTTGTAATCAGTTTCAAGTTTATTATGTTACATAAGTTGGATCCTCTTCCGCTCAAAGCCACCTCATTGCCAACGCGCTATTTATTTCCCGTTCGAACCGTTCGAATCGTCAGTTGTGAGCTTTGGTCCCTTTTCTTTCTCTCTCGTCATGATCCGAATACAGAACTGTGGTGGTTTACTACTCGTGCAGCTTCTGCAAAGTCGTTACTATATCTCGAGTATCTTCTGCATCACTCGCAAATGGCATCTACGTAAATCCGTTTTAAGGCTTACACAATTCTGCAGTACCATGTCATGTCCAGAAAACACACATTCTCTCTCTCACTCACTCACTCTCTCTCTCTCTCTCTCTCTCTCTCTCTCTCTCTCTCTCTCTCACACACACACACACACACACACACACAAACATACTTACGAACGTACGTACGTACCCATACATATGGTTGCACTATCTGTCGGCGGATGGCATTCCCGTATCGTACAGCCGTTACGTCGCCTTCCATAACCACCAGCGGCGTACGTCGGCCCCACATAATGCCACCCCAAAACAGCAGGCAACCTCCACCTAGCTGCACTCGCTGGACAGTGTGTCTAAGGCGTTCAGCCTGACCGCGTTGCCTCCAAACACGTCTCCGACGATTGTCAGGTTGAGGGCACATGCGACACTCATCGGTGAAGAGAACGTGATGCCAATCCTGAGCGGTCCATTCGGCATGTTGTTGGGCCCATCTGGACCGCGCTACATGGTGTCGTGGTTGCAGAGATGGACCTTGCCATTGACGTCGGGAGTGAAGTTGCGCATCATGCAGCCTTCTGCGCACGATTTGAGTCGTAACATGACGTCCTGTAGCTGCACGAAAGCGCTATTCAACATGGTGGCGTTGCTGTCAGGGTTCCTTCCAACCATAATTCGTAGGTAGCGGTCATCGACTGCAGTAGTAGCCCTTGGGCGGCCTGAGTGAGGCATGTCATCGGCAGTATATGTGTCTCTGTATCTCCTCGATGTCCGAACAACATCGCTTTGGTTCACTCCGAGACGCCTGGACACTTCTCTTGTTGAGGGCCCTTCCTGGCCAAAGTAACAATGCGGAGGACGGGATCGAACCCGGTATTGACTGTCTAGACATGGTTGACTTACAGACAACACGAGCTGTGTACCTTCTTCCTTATGGAATGACTGGAACTGATCGGCTGTCAGACCCCCTCCCTGCTCATGCATGGTTGTTTACATCTTTGGGCGGGTTTAGTAATATCTCTGAACAGTCACAGGGATTATGTCTGTGATACAATATCCACAGTCAACGTCTATCTTCATAGTTCTGGGAACTAGAGTGATGCAAAACTTTTTTTGATGTGTGTATTTCTTTTTACATCACAAACAGTGTTGTCAAAAATCCATTGTTCAGAAGTACAACCAGATCACATTCCATTTGAAGATACACATTTTTGCGAAACGTAATAAATAAATCTATCTATTACTTACGGAAAACTTCAGAGTCGTATCCCACTTCTGTTATCTTGACTTCCTGACTAATTTTTACTGCCACATATTTGGTGTCACTAAGTAAAATAAGTTCAGCGGTGTGTTGAACAGACATCTAGTGTTCGCATGTAGACTCAATATTTTTTGGCTCCCTTCTTGCAGATATGAACTGTTTACTTTAGTCTATAATCGCCATTTATTTATTTTGCCGACTGCCATCATCAGGTCATCTTATGATCAAAAAATTCGATTACATAGATGGAACAGTAGTACAAGTGCAATTTACAAAAATAATATTCTCTGACGGCAGACGTATGGTGTACAGACAACCTTACGATTTATAGGTGGCCTCTTAAAACTTGCACAGTAACTTCTCAAGTAGGTGTGTCAAATACTAAAAGGAAAGATCGACGTCCGGCTTTAAATGGATGTAAATTGCGGCCAACAGTGATACAAGTGCCCCCTACATACAGAGTTTATTGTATTTTTATTTTTACCTTTTAAAATAGTCACAACGTAAAAGATATCTAAAAAAAGCATAAGATTTGAAATTGATAAATTACGTAACAAAGTAGTCCCCACTATAAAATAACATTGAAAGTAAAATCGCAAATGTGTTTAGACAAGTTTACATGTTACAGTTGTATACAGTTTATACCGTTATAAAACATCGAGCTTACCACGAATCTTTAAATTAAAGAAGTTTTGTCGTAACGATAGCGTTACATCAAAATTAAAAAATTATTTTTACTGAAAAAAATCAAGCGTCCAGAGGGAATAGTGACATACCACGGCTACGTACTACTTTGCAACCGACAGTTGACGATCTTTGGCCGCATGTCAAGTTTCATGTTTATTCAAACAGTGACCACGTGTACGCTGAGGTCCTCAGCGGACCTGCATCGTGCGTTCTCCATGCCGTATCGCAGCTCACCGACAAGCCACGGCCGCGATAAGTGCCCCACGTGGGTAACGTGGTAACGTGGTAACGTGCCCTTATGGAAGGCTGCATAAATGGGCTTTGATATTAGGCGACCACAAACGACCACAAATAAACGTGCCGTACTGTGAATATTATCCTATTGTGGCACTGTAATCCAGTTATTACGTTCTAAATCTGGCGGTGCTTTATGTCTGTAAGCGATGAGGTGATTTTAAGTCCATAGTTACTTTGTACATCCACGTATTAAAACAGTGAGTCACATGCATTAAAATGTCATAATATCATGGTGGTAGGGCCCCTGACATCTTAAAATCAAATTTCTGCGTCAACCATTTACAAAATAGTAAGCAGTGGGATACATTAAGCTAAACACCATACATCAGCACAGAGTAATATCTTAAGGATTATATCAAGGAAGGGACGGGAGGGGTACAAAAGAGGGGATACAAAAGGGAGGAGCGACGCAATGGGTATTGGAGAAGGAGACACTGATTTTGCGTTTAATGTTTTATTATAGCGAGGACTGTTTTGTTATGTAATTTCCCAGTTTCGAATCATAGCATTTTTAGAAATCTTTTACATTGGGGCTTTTATAAAAGGTAAAAAATAAAATAAAATGAACTTTGTACATAGGGTGCACTCTTATCACTGCTGGTCGAAATTTACATCCATTTAAAGATGAAAACTGACCTTTTCTTTTAGCATTTGACACGCTTACTTGCGAAGGAGTGTGACGACTGCGTGCTAGGGGTAACTGCGTGCTAGAGGTAAGAGCCCATCTATACATTTGAAGGTTCACTATATACCATACGTTTGCTGTCATAGAGGATGATATTTTTGTAAATTGCTCTTGCACTATATTTCGAGCTATGTAATCATATATTTTGATCATAGGATGGGTTGAAGATGGTACTGTGCACCGAAACCGGTAACCAGTCGGCAAAATAAATAAATTACGACTGTAGACTAAAACAATACTTCTTCAGTACTGCATTAGTCGCTGTTCAACAGACAATATGTCGAGAACATGTCTTATAGATCTATTTCGAATTTTTCTACACACTTCGTTACGAAAATAACTATCATTTGACCTATAACACTCGAAAAGATTCCATTTTTAATTCTTACGGTTATTTTATTGTACATGTACACTTCTCATCGCAATCAACATTAAAAATTTTCTGTTGGAGTTCCAAGAAATGAATAACGAACCGACTTTCAGATACAAGATCTCTTTTTATGTCCGATCACATAAGCTGCTTCGTTGTCAATACGAGAGGGTAGCGGGGCCACCTGGACAGTTGATGAAGCCTTTGTTCTGCTGATACCCATTCCGGTCCTTGAACCTGCTGCTCCCACCTCCACCGACGCATATGCAGCCAGTAGGGGACAGCCAGCTAAGTGTCGCGTCACGTAAGGGTGGAGCCGTGATGAACGCTTCATCCACGTGGCTGAAGAGCGCTTTGGGCGGCTGCCCATCACATACGGGAATCCGTCCTTCTCGTCCGCGCCGGATTGTAACTACTTTTTTCCTCACGTTTTCCCCACCCTCCTCCCGCATAAGAGTTTTAATGCTAGAACATACCGCTACACAGATGCATTAACTAGAAATTCATATAATTGCGTAGGCCTCCGCGGCCAGAATCAGTCGACATAAAAGTTTTCGGGGTATGGTATCGCGTCATAACGTAAAAAAAAAAAAAAAAATACTGCTGCTGGAGAAAAACCAACATTTCGGCCACGGTTGCAGCGGCCTTCTTCTGGGTCTAATGGTGCTTTCTAGGGTCTAATGGTGCTTTCTAGCTACGCAGTGTCTCTTATATTTTGTTGTTACTGTTCCCTGCTTATGCCATTACGTCATAATTTTAAAAGGGTAGTTAGTTTCATTGGTCACTTAAGGAAGAAGGAGAGGGAACTTTATTTTAACGGGTTATGCGGTGGAGGGAGAACGTGACCTCTGTTGGCTATTGGCTCTTGTGTTGTGTACCATGATTGGTGGTCACCGTCGAATGAGAAGTTGGCTGCTGTTTACAAACTGCTGGACGTCGGCAACGCGGCGGCAGTTACTCGCCGATAGTGTTCGTGCCTCGTGTTGACTGTGCGGTCTGTTGGTTCTCATTGCTGGCAGCCAAGATGGGGCAAGCCTGAGTCCATCCTCCCTGTTCATATTATTAGAGTGTTTAAGTATTTCGATGGCCTCTCTGATTTTGCGTTTCGTCGTAATTGGCTGCTTTACCAACACAGGCTTCGCTGAATTTTATTTCTTTTCCGCAGTCTTGGTGATGTTCTGCCACTGCGGATTTGTTGTGTTGCCCTAGACGAATATAGCGCTCGTGTTCCCGAATGCGCGTTGCTATTGGCCTACCAGTCTCGCCGATGTATGCCTCTCCACATTCGCATTCCACCTTGTAAACGCCTGCAATGCCGGCCGAAGTGGCCGTGCGGTTAAAGGCGATGCAGTCTGGAACCGCAAGACCGCTACGGTCGCAGGTTCGAATCCTGCCTCGGGCATGGATGTTTGTGATGTCCTTAGGTTAGTTAGGTTTAACTAGTTCTTAGTTCTAGGGGACTAATGACCTCTGCAGTTGAGTCCCATAGTGCTCAGAGCCATTTGAACCATTTTTTGAACGCCTGCAATGTGTAATGCATCCACCTTGTCCTTAGTGGAGCCTAGCACGTCCTGGATCCTACGACCACTATAGAAGACAGGTTCAAATGGTTCAAATGGCTCTGAGCACTATGGGACTTTACTACTGTGGTCATCAGTCCCCTAGGACTTAGAACTACTTAAACCTAACTAACCTAAGGACATCACACACATCCATGCCCGAGGCAGGATTCGAACCTGCGACCGTAGCAGTCGCGCGGTTCCGGACTGCGGGCCTAGGACCGCTAGGCCACCGCGGCCGGCTATAGAAGACAGGCTGCAACCCAACGCGGTGAAGAAATTCATACTGGTTATAGGCTCTGAATCAAGCACACGGCTGTAACCACGCCACAACACCTAGGCACGTCAGTCCACAACAGCTCCCGAGCCGGCACAGTGCGACAGCATACTTGGTAGCTATGGGACGGCCATCGACTTGTGTCAACAACTTCAATGTAAGACGAGGACCCACAGTTCAATATACTTTTAATTCTGTTTTACTCTATGGACTTCCCAACTATTTGTGATGGTATTTTGTCTTTTTCGTCCGTTTAATTTCATGACATAGACTTTACAACCTGATGATGAGAGCATTGTCCCTTGAAACGCGTTGTTAAAATATATGTATAAGAATCGCGGTTGAATGCTAACAGTGATAACCAGTATAACGACAACTGCTACCTCGACTCCATAATGGATTATATTAAATGTTTAGTGTGTGTTTAGTAACGGTGTTCCGTAGCTCCGCGTCATTCTGTAAGTGAATGGGAATATTGAGAAACCCCATATGTTCATGTTGTGACAAAATTGAGTTAACAATGATTCTGTACTTCAAACATATAGATCGATCATGATATAAAGAAACCCCAAACGTTCTGGCTTTTTCTGAGTTACAGTTGGGATGTGGATAATCGTCAGCTGTATAATGGAAAGACGACAATGAAAATGTATGCCGATCTGGAACTCGAACCCGGATGTACGTCAGGCATGCATGCATATCCGAAGGAACTTTGCAACGTGTTTCTGAACAACTCAGGCAAGCAATATCGTATTTACCCGTCGACACCGGGCGAGCGACTTTCAATTAAAATGTCTCCCCTGTAACGGATTATACACAATGAATGTACGAGTGCAGGTTCTAGACACATGGCTGACGTCATATGGAAGTTTAAGTCTTGGTGTCAGTTGTGGGGCGACCACTCGCGATAAGCGGGAAATTTGAGTTCGATCTTCGTATATCCATAATTTAAACGGACAACTTGGGACGTCAGCTAGTATAATATATGTTAAAAAATGGCGAGATTCCTCCAGCTGTATTAAGGTGTTGGTTTTATTGGCAACTAGTTTCGATGTTGTTACAACATCATCATCAGGCCCATACTTGTTGACTGCAACCGTATGTGTCTAGTAGCGCTACGTGGCGGTACCAACATAAAAACCTAAACAGCCTACTTACAACAGTAACGCATTTATTAATCAGTAATACAGGATTGTCTTGCAAAGCGCTGTAACACAGTAGTGGCCTCGCTAACAGAAGAGGGCCAATATGTCCTCGATTTGCGGTTCCACTGCGCAGTGAAGCGTTGAGTGAGGGCTGTTATGTCACGGGGCAGCCGTCGACCCCTGGAAACGATTGGCATCCGTCTCTACGTATCGATCTCCAAAGCGCTCTCGTTGACACTTTGAAGGTTTACACTCAGGAATGGTTCAAATGGCTCTGAGCACAATGGGACTTAACTGCTGAGGACATCAGTCCCCTACAACTTAGAACTACTTAACCTAACTAACCTATGGACATCACACACATCCATGCCCGAGGCAGGATTCGAACCTGCGACCGTAGCGGTCGCGCGGTTCCAGACTGTAGCGCCTAGAACCGCTTGGCCACCTCCGCCGGCACTTCTCCTTTCAGAGGTTCTTTTCTGCTGGCTCGACACCTGAATACATATTGTTGCGTTGTTCCTAGGCCTCCTTACGACTCTCTGCTTTGTCACTAGTATGACGGTATAACTCGGCACCCATGATGTCATTGTGCTCCGCTTGCAGACTTGGGCTCTCGGTCGTTCCCCCGTGCTGCAATGGCTTCCGTGTCGGCCACAACTCGCTCAGCATTTCCCCCTAGCTGACAGTCTACCGGTCATTGACACAGGCGGTTCGGCTTTCGGGAGCTGCCAGGATAGAATTTTTAGTGTCAGCTGGGGATACTATCCAGGGGCGTAACAGTTTACTCATCACAGAATGTTCATCCGATATGACAGTGACATCCAGTGCTGTAAGAAAGCTTAACGTTCTCAATATACACTCCTGGAAATTGAAATAAGAACACCGTGAATTCATTGTCCCAGGAAGGGGAAACTTTATTGACACATTCCTGGGGTCAGATACATCACATGATCACACTGACAGAACCACAGGCACATAAACACAGGCAACAGAGCATGCACAATGTCGGCACTAGTACAGTGTATATCCATCTTTCGCAGCAATGCAGGCTGCTATTCTCCCATGGAGACGATCGTAGAGATGCTGGATGTAGTCCTGTGGAACGGCTTGCCATGCCATTTCCACCTGGCGCCTCAGTTGGACCAGCGTTCGTGCTGGACGTGCAGACCGCGTGAGACGACGCTTCATCCAGTTCCAAACATGCTCCATGGGGGACAGATCCGGAGATCTTGCTGGCCAGGGTAGTTGACTTACACCTTCTAGAGCACGTTGGGCGGCACGGGATACATGCGGACGTGCATTGTCCTGTTGGAACAGCAAGTTCCCTTGCCGGTCTAGGAATGGTAGAACGATGGGTTCGATGACGGTTTGGATGTACCGTGCACTATTCAGTGTCCCCTCGACGATCACCAGTGGTGTACGGCCAGTGTAGAAGATCGCTCCCCACACCATGATGCCGGGTATTGGCCCTGTGTGCCTCGGTCGTATGCAGTCCTGATTGTGGCGCTCACCTGCACGGCGCCAAACACGCATACGACCATCATTGGCACCAAGGCAGAAGCGACTCTCATCGCTGAAGACGACACGTCTCCATTCGTCCCTCCATTCACGCCTGTCGCGACACCACTGGAGGCGGGCTGCACGATGTTGGGGCGTGAGCGGAAGACGGCCTAACGGTGTGCGGGACCGTAGCCCAGCTTCATGGAGACGGTTGCGAATGGTCCTCGCCGATACCCCAGGAGCAACAGTGTCCCTAATTTGCTGGGAAGTGGCGGTGCGGTCCCCTACGGCACTGCGTAGGATCCTACGGTCTTGGCGTGCATCCGTGCGTCGCTGCGGTCCGGTCCCAGGTCGACGGGCACGTGCACCTTCCGCCGACCACTGGCGACAACATCGATGTGCTGTGGAGACCTCACGCCCCACGTGTTGAGCAATTCGGCGGTACGTCCACCCGGCGTCCCGCATGCCCACTATACGCCATCGCTCAAAGTCCGTCAACTGCACATACGGTTCACGTCCACGCTGTCGCGGCATGCCACCAGTGTTAAAGACTGCGATGGAGCTCCGTATGCCACGGCAAACTGGCTGACACTGACGGCGGCGGTGCACAAATGCTGCGCATCTAGCGCCATTCGACGGCCAACACCGCGGTTCCTGGTGTGTCCGCTGTGCCGTGCGTGTGATCATTGCTTGTACAGCCCTCTCGCAGTGTCCGGAGCAAGTATGGTGGGTCTGACACACCGGTGTCAATGTGTTCTTTTTTCCATTTGCAGGAGTGTATATGCATGGCTTATCGTGTCTTATCAACAGCGCTCTTAGAGTGTTCGCTATTGACACTTTGTCTGCAGAAAATATCATCGCTAAATGGTTGTAAAGTAACCAAGGACGACAAGGACAGTATTTTCTCTTGTTGTAGTGAGCAACGGCTCTCTTTAGATATGTACATATGCAAGATGAAGCCCAAAATTAAGAGGAAAACCACGGTAGCATTCGATTACAAGACCAGTTGTATGTTTCTAGAGCCCATTGTACTTTCCTAATATCTGAGAGTGACACCACGAAGTAAACTGATTTTGGATAAACACGTGAAATCAGTGGCACTAAAGGTGAATGGAGGACTTAACATTTGTTGGAAAAGTTACGGGTAAGTGCGGTGCAGGTAATATGAAAATTACGTATAGCCCACTACTTCACCGTTTGGAGTCTTCATCAAGTAGCAACGACAGAAAGGTCACACTCTGCTGACATAACAACAGGTCAGAACATCCAATATGAAGATGTACCAGAACTGTCCACGCAACGTAAATGGGAATACTTGTAAAAAAGGCGTTATTCTCACATGACCCTGTTGCGTAAATTTAGAGAATCGATATACGAGGAAGACCGTGCGACATTTCTACTGCTTCCTTCGAATATTTAGCGCAGGGACCACGAGAAAAATACAACTAAGAGTAGGGCGCGTAATAACGCACACGTCATTTTTCTCTAGGTTCTTACGGAATGGAATACGACAGAAAGTATCTGATGTTGGTAGGTAACCCCTTTCGCCATGCTCTGTTCAGAGGCTTGCTAAGTACAAGAGGTATTTCCTTAAGAAAAGTATTGATCTATACTGGAAGAGAGGTGCTGTGAATCTGTACTGTGTCTGATTACTTAATTGAGTATTTTGTCGTGTAAGTAAGCTGGCTTCCTATTCTCAACTTTAGTGTGTGCCTGTGTTGTAATGTCAACCTGAACAATGCAAGTGATGGGCTTACATTAACTCTATCTGGTAAAAAGAGTCATGAAATTCATCTGAAACTGTGTAACTGTATTGGAATTACCTTTTACCGAAAATAATTAGAAAATTTAAAACTGGGCACTAAATAAGCTCTCCTGTGAAATTCAGTATTGTGCAGTACAGTTGACTGTTTCACAACGCGTGATGTCACAGTACTTGACTTGCAATTTCAACCCACAAACTGACAGAGATAAAATCATACATAACATTACAAACTGAACTTTGAAAGAATAACTGTCCAACATGCTTCTGTTAAACTGCCCTGCAAATTTACGTACGCAAACTGACAAAATAAAATTTCAAACATTAAATGACACACACGCAAACACATAACACTGCATTGTAAGAATAAGAATGTCTGCATAAAGAGAAAAGATCTGCGTTGAACTATAGCTAAACTGACCCTGAAGATAATTTGGAATTTAACTAGGAATGATCTTACCGTCCTGGCTGTGACGTTAAACTGGCTCTAATAAATTTTCATGACTTACCCTGTGGCAACGGAAATTAGGTACTGATGAATATTAAAATACTGCGTCGCAGGAAACCAGCTAAAGAAAAAGCCTATTCTAAGCACATTACACTTTATACAGCCTGAACAATAATAAAACAGACAAACTGCAGGCACAGATTCTTGACTGCAAATAGAGGAAGAAAGGTCCTCTTTTTTTTTTTTTTTTTTAATAGTGTGTGGTGTGGACTGAAGAGATCATCCTTGATGACTTATTCTTCTAGGATGGGATGTAAGGATAAAAGGAAAACACTTTATTTATTACACATTCAGTTAGGCTTGGGCACGCAATGGGTCCTTTAGCCTGCTGTATTTGGTGATGTCTATCTCCTGTGGAGGGTGAAATGTGTCAAGGCTGTTATGTGTGACTGCTTCCTCGTGTTATGACAGATTGCCCATGGGGGGTGAAACGTTATTGACTTCGGTACTCGATACTTGTGCCATCTTGCAGGGTTTACCGTTCCTACCGATTCTAATTGTCGAACTTCGTCCCTAAGGGCATCGATCTTGTCAAAAACTCGTAGAGCCTTGTCATGGACCTTCTCTTGTATAGTGGTCTCGTGGAGTGCGGTGCGGATGTCGACGTTTCTTGTCCACCATGGAGCTCCTGTGATCCATCGATAGCAAATGTTTTGCAGCGCTTGGAGTTTGTTGTAGTTGGAGACGCACGTAGTTCCCCACGAGGTGGAGCCATACAACATTGTGGGTTCCACTGTTGCCTTATACAATTGGAGTTTAGTCTTAGAGTTGAGATCCTTACTCTTCAGGAACGGAATCAATGACCTGGCCATCTTCTGGGCTGCCGTCTTCTTGTCGTCAATATGCTGCGTAAAGAGTAATTTTTTGTCAAGGTAGACACAGAGATACTTCACTCCCGGCGACCATGGGATAAATTGGTCAGCTATTTGGAGTCTGTCGTTCAGAACTGGTTTCCTCCGTGTGAACAGAACGGCTGCCGTCTTCGTCGGGTTGATCGTTATCTTATTTTGCAGCGCCCAGCGTTCCATTACAGCAAGTTGCCGTTGCATCTTAGCGATTAGCTGGTCCAAGTGTCGTCCAGTTGTCAGAAAAGCCGTATCGTCCGCATAAAAACTCGCCGTAACAAGGGGGACTGTTGGGATGTCATTTATATATAAGTTGAAAAGCAGAGGCGAAATGACAGAGCCCTGCGGAATTCCTGCGGAGATCAGTTTCATTTCGGAGATTTTGTCGTCGACTCGGACATACAGTTTCCTGTCCTGCAGAAAGCTGTCTATGAGTCTAATGTAACAATCCGCAATAGGGGTAGTACGATGCAGTTTGACGATAAGGTTGGGCCGCCACACCTTATCGTAAGCTTTTTCGATGTCAAGGAAGACACCAATCGTGAAGTGCTGCTTGTTGTATCCTTCTTGTATCCGTTCGGTGATCCGTAAAAGTTGAAGTTCGGCAGATAACTTGTCCTTGAAACCGAATTGTTCGGGTCGTATAACATCATGCGCTGTAAGCGTGTCATGGAGCCTCTTCAACAGCACTCTCTCGAGCACGTTGCCAAGGGTCGGCAAAAGGCTAATTGGCCGGTAACTGTTGGGTTCTGATGGGTCTTTACCTGGCTTGGGTACTGGTACTACTCGAGCCGTCTTCCATGCCGTAGGAAAATATCCCTGCAGAAGACAGCTGTTGAGAATTCGGGTAAGGAGCACAGTTGGCTTCCTGGGCAACTGTTTCAAATCGGTGTTGCTTATGGAGTCGTTGCCCGGCGCATTATTCCGAGTCTTCCGGACAATTTTACGGATCTCTGCTGGTGTGGTGAGTTGTGGGCGGCTCTGCACAGGCGCAGCACGAAAAGCAGTCCATTCTGCTGTAACGACGGCTTCCTGTTCTTGCAGGCGGACGTCGTTCACGGGGGTCGCTGGTGTAGACATCTGTTCTTGGTAAGTCGTAGAAAGGTCCTACGAACATGTGTCAGGAAATTGCATCGTTGCCACGGTAGATGGCGCTGACGAATGACAGTTCCTCTGACCACGTGTCATGTGTTCCTTATGTGTTGCAGGTTGAGTGATTCCGCAGCGTAGTATAAGCAGCAGAATGGTCCGATATTGATGTCGGGGACAAGCGGAGATAGTGTTTGTGTTCGGCCAAGCGGATGGAAGCGGTCGAAAGGCAGCACGTCTATAACAAAACAAGTACTCTCGCAGACACAAACCACATCACACAACATTTCGAACCATTTTTGGGCGTCTGTGTGACAATGGGTCTTTTTAGACAGACGAATGTGCAGGGAGGTGGCGGACTGTGCGTACACCAGATTTGGAGGACTGGGTTCTATAGGATAATGAGACGGCCGAGCGGTTCTAGGCGCTTCAGTCTGGAACCGCGCGACCGCTACGGTCGCAGGTTCGAATCCTGCCTCGGGCATGGATGTGTGTGATGTTCTTAGGTTAGTTAGGTTTAAGTAGTTCCAAGTTCTATGGGACCGATGACCTCAGATGTTAAGTCCCATAGTGCTCAGAGTCATTTGAACCATTTGATAATGAGACGAACCCCAGTACACGCTCTACATCTGATGTACGCACAGTCCGCCGCCTCCCTGCACGTTCCTCTGCCTGAAAGTATCCATGATTACACAAACTCCTAAACAGGGATTGAAATGTGTGACGTGGTTTGTGTCTGTGAGGTACTTGCTTTGTTATAGCCGTGCTGCCTCTCGACCGTTTCCATCTGCTTGGCCGTGCAGAAACACCACCTCGTCTTGTACCTGACGTAAATACCGGACCATTCTGCTGACAGACGTTGCGTCAGTCACACAGCCTGCAACACACGAGGAACACACGGCACGTGGTCAGAGGAACTGTCATTCGTCAGCGCCATCTACCGTGGCAACGATGCATTTGCGAATACATATTAGCCGCGCGGTTAGAGGCACCATGTCACGAATCGCACGGCCCCTCCCACCGGAAGTTCGAGTCCACCCTCGGGCATGGGTGTGTGTGTTGTCCTTAGCGTAAGTTAGGTTAACTTATTTTAAGTATTGTGTGAGGCTAGGGGCCCTGGCCATCGAAATTCACACACATTTGAACATTTTTTTCGGACACATGTTCATAGGACCTTCTTTCCTCTATTTCTAGTCACGAATCCGTACGTGCAGTTTGTTGGTTTTATTAATGTTCACCCTGTGTATTTAGCAGCTGTGTTCCACTAAGTGCAATACGGCAAAACACAATTACAAAATTAAGCTTTCGCGAGGAGACTGTGGAAGAAACTAAACTTACTGAAGAGACTAGCATTCAAAAACTGTATTGTGAAACTCTGATTCCATCTTCACGAAATTCATTTCTTATAAAAATATGACTCTGGCATGAAACTGGTTTATCACATGCTAAAGGAGTGGTGAATCTATAACTCTGAGTCCAAGCTATGTGAGCAGATAACTTTGTTTAATCACGTCTCGACAATCCAACCAACTTCCCGAAAGAAAAATGATGCTAAAGTTTGTTTGATTTTTTTTTTTGTTTTTTTCAAATTCATGATAAATTATGCGCGAGCAAGCAGTGCAGCGACAATATTACCTGAATCTTTTCAAATCAATCTTTACAAAATTGTATTTCCAAAAAGCAACATCCTCTGCGTTTGCATTCTGCCATTTGCCTCCAGACTGGTCAGCAGTGTGACCAACACTCGACACCCTCACTTACTTGTCATTTGAAAACGACATTAGCAATGACAATGCTACTGACAACCAAGGTTCATATTGCTTGTACTCGGCACCTCTGAGGTGTAATATATCGACTATTGAAAACCTCTGTTTGAAAAATATCTAGTGTAAATATGTGAAGTATGACACACTGAAAGAAAAGAGAGCTCACATTACTTTCACTGAATACCAAAAATATGCTAGTAACCGTATGACCTATGTCCATAATTATATGTCCGCCAATGGTAGCACAAAAAATATCCAGATAGCAATGACAAAACAAGTTTACTTATCAAATATTAATAGCATGTCCACTCTTACGTGGATTGAAACAAAATATAATTCACTTCTTGAAATAGAAGAATAATCCTTCTGGTGGTTGAATTCCGGTTAGATTTCTTTCTGAACAGTATGGCGGCAAGCTGGTATGATATGGGCATACAAAAACTGCCACAGCGGTCTACAAAAATGCATCGACAGAAATGATGATTATGTCGGAAAATAGCTAAATGTTGAAGCTGTAAACTGATGTAAACCGTTGTAGAAATAAACAGGTCTATGTACTTAAATAGGAGACCTTACTTTTGGGATTACCCTCGTATCACAAGAGCTTCAGCCACTTGCTATGCCTAGACATCTTGGAATCCTCGGAAAATTTTTGTCCGATGATGACGGGGAAAATATAGTTAAAAACCATTTTGTGGGGTTTTCCAAGGAACCACACACGAATTAATTGTTACTCCGCAAGTCGCATGAAGCCCACCGTAGACTACATCAAAACCAAAAAGAACCACCCGATTTGCCCTATTTGCCTAAGCAGGAGGAAGTGTGTAGTATTCATACTTTGAGCCTATACTGTGGGGTAGTGACACTAAAACGATCATTCTATTGGGTATGCAAATGATCCCTAGCCCGAAGGCTATAAAAGCCAGTTGCCCCTACCTATTTATCACCAATGAAACCCAGGATATGAGCACCAGAAAATCTTGTTTTTAAACGCGGCGTTTCGGAAAATAATAGGTTCGCTTGCTGTAGCATGCATCTACATCTACATCTACATCCATACTACGCAAGCCACCTGACGGTGTGTGGCGGAGGGTACCTTGAGTACCTCTATCGGTTCTCCCTTCCATTACAGTCTCGTATTGTTCGTGGAAAGAAGGATTCTCGGCATGCCTCTTTGTGGGCTCTAATCTCTCTGATTTTATCCTGATGGTCTCTTCGCGAGATATACGTAGGAGGGAGCAATATACTGCTTGATTCCTCGGTGAAGGTATGTTCTAGAAACTTTAACAAAAGCCCGTACCGAGCTACTGAGCGTCTCTCCTGCAGAGTCTTCCACTGGAGTTTATCTATCATCCCCGTAACGCTTTCACGATTACTAAATGATCCTGTAACGAAGCGCGCTGCTCTCCGTTGGATCTTCTCTATCTCTTCTATCAACCCTATCTGGTACGGATCCCACACTGCTGAGCAGTGGGCGAACAAGCGTACTGTAACCGACTTCCTTTGTTTTGGATTGCATTTCCTTAGGATTCTTCCAATGAATCTCAGTCTGGCATCTGCTTGACCGACGATCAAGTTTATATGATCATTCCATTTTAAATCACTCCTAATACGTACTCCCTGATAATTTATGGAATTAACTGCTTCCAGTTGCTGACCTGCTATATTGTAGCTAAATGATAAGGGATCTTTCTTTCTATGTATTCACAGCACATTGCACTTGTCTACATTGAGATTCAATTGCCATTCCCTGCACCATGCGTCAATTCGCTGCAGATCCTCCTGCATTTCAGTACAATTTTCCATTTTTACAACCTCTCGGTGTACCACAGCATCATCCGCAAAAAGCCTCAGTGAACTTCCGATGTCATCCACAAGGTCATTCATGTATATTGTGAATAGCAACGGTTCTACGACACTCCCCTGCGGCACACCTGAAATCACTCTTACTTCGGAAGACTTCTCTCCATTGAGAATGACATGCTGCGTTCTGTTATCTAAGAACTCTTCATCCCAATCACACAATTGGACTGATAGTCCATATGCTCTTACTTTGTTCATTAAACGACTGTGGGGAACTGTATCGAACGCCTTGCGGAAGTCAAGAAACTCGGCATCTACCTGGGAACCCGTGTCTATGGCCCTCTGAGTCTCGTGGACGAATCGCGCGAGCTGGGTTTCACACGATCGTCTTTTTCGAAAACCACGCTGATTCCTACAGAGTAGATTTCTAGTCTCCAGAAAAGTCATTATACTCGAACATGTGTTCCAAAATTCTACAACTGATAGACGTTAGAGATATAGGTCTATAGTTCTGCACATCTGTTCGACGTCCCTTCTTGAAAACGGGGATGACCTGTGCCCTTTTCCAATCCTTTGGAACGCTACCCTCTTCTAGAGACCTACGGTTCACCGCATGTGTCGTTGCTTTAGCTTCAAGAGTCAGTCCCTCTGGAGTAGCAACGGCGGGTGCCGATTCCATTTTGTAGGGTGCGTTAATGCTGTTGGGGCGCTAGTAGCCGCGGTTTGGCGGATCGTACACGTACGTACGTGCAGCGCAATTCCGACGGTCCCGGCGCTAATAGCATTTGCGGCGGTTGCGTAAGCGACGGCGGAATCCCGGGAGGGGGCGCCGCTCGTGGCCACTGGCAGGCTTCGCGACGCCCTAGCGGTGCCGCTTCGCGCTGCGCCCGCCACCGCCCGAGGCCCGGGCCCTGGGGGACCGGCGCCGCGACGCTTCGTACCGACGTACGCGCGCCCCACAGCCAGTGACTGCTCTTCCTGCTAATTCCATTTCCCAGGAATGAATTTCAGTAGGCCCACGTACAAGGAGAGGTCATACTGTGTGACCCACCCATTTTCACGAGTTTCTGTATACTAGTCCACTCGAAAGTAAGTCCGTGAAAGTGTCATTCGTACGACAATAAAGTGTGAATTATTAGGTCTGAGAAATGATAATACACAAGGCCTTACATCTGTCCTGTGTGCAGCTCACAAACAATTTTCGTGCGATTATTGCACTTTTGTGTCATAAGATGTAAGGCCTTGTGTATTATCATTTCTCAGACCTAATAATTCACACTTTATTGTCGTACGAATGACACACGAAGAAATTAACTATCAAGAGAAATACTACATTTTCATAAAAGTAAAGTTTCGATTCCATTGCATACGGGACGGGAAATGTGAGCGTGTTGCTAAAAAGCTTTCATTCATTGTGCTTGGTGTCCTCTGGTTTCCCTACCTCTGTCATGAATACTATTCGAGGCACGGTGAAGATTACCACAAATCTTCCGGGAAGAGAAGCAGAGAGACAGATTATAGCAGTAATTGCTTAACACTTTTCGAGGATTTTTCATCCTCATCTTCTGAGGAAAAAACACAGAAAAATGTACAGTTTGCAGCGAGCATCAAATAAATGTCTTTGATGTTCGTAACCACCTACATAGAGCACCTTTTTTCTCGTTCACAATACAGTTTATTTTACACAAAATTGCAATACATAAATTTCGCTACAACTTTAATTCTCTCGTAAGTAAGAAAAATGCCAAAAATCACGAACCGAATCTTCGAGCACAGACGATGATTGTGATCTGAAAACAGACCTTACGCCGCTTGGTCAATGACCGAGCGTGGTAACGCAGTGGTTAGCAGAATGGACTCGCATCTGTGAGGACTATGGTTCAAATTCGCGTCGACCATCCTGATTTAGGTTTTCCGCGACTTCCCCCAAATTCGCCCCAGGCAAATGCTGAGCTGGTTCTTTTGAAAGGGCATGACCAATTTCCTTCCCTCTCCTTGAAGCAATCCGTGAGTGTGCTCCGTCTCTAACAACGTCGATGTCGACGGGACTTTAAACCCTAATCCCCTCCTTCCTTTTATCTTGGCGAATGTCACTGTTAACAGCGGATTTTCTCTTCACGTAGTTCTGCAACCGATCAAAATCACTCGCTCTTCAATTTTTTCGGGATTCTGTTGTTTCCAATATGTATAAATAAAATTTCTTTATTTTTGAGGATTCCAAAGAGTTCACCTGGTCCGAAACAGATCCCTGTCATGACCTTTGACTCGACTTTATTTTTGGACACTTTGTGTCTCCAGACTAGGATACTGAAACTAAAACGCAATCGATGGGCCGTGGTATTTGGCCTCCTCTTACTAGTTGCCACCAAGTGTGACAAAAAAGAACAGGGAAGTATCAGATTTTCGGTTCGTGCACGTATTCCAGGCTGTGCTAGACTGTCACCTTTTTACAAGCGATATACTAACAGCTTCATTTTACTCAGGCGAAGGAAACGCTGTAATTTTTTTGGTTAAATGAAGAAGGAAAAAAACTCTTAAAGTTAAACTGTCTGCAAAGCCGGTTTCGTCTCGCAAAATCTGAACGTGGACTGTGTAAATGGAACAAAGATTTACACGCAGTACGAAATATCTGTCAAAATGAAACTTGCAAAAGTATGAAAAAAAGACGAGTCGAAAGATTTTGAACTACACTGTTACCGAGGGAAATCTACGAGACTAGTCGAAAGATTTTGAACTGCACTGTTACCGAGGGAAATCTACGAGACTAGGCTCTCTGAACTGCGAGTGACATGAACATCACTGACTTCCAGGCTTCTTCGACCTGGTTACACAGATTCGGATAATTATACTGAAGAGGAAGTCAGAAAGTTACGAAGTTCACTTCAAGTAAACGTGTAGAGGATATGTCATTAACAGGTAGCACTATAAACGAATTTGCACCTTCTTGTTATCCCCTAAAATAATGTGTATAAAGCCAATTAGCCAGGTTTCGTGCGAAATCGCAAACTCTGGAAAAATGAGACAGAATAATTTACAATACATCGGAAACGTCTTCTTACCAAAAATGGTTCAAACGGCTCTGAGCACTATAGGACTTAACATCAGAGGTCATCAGTCCCCTAGAACTCAGAACTACTTAAACCTAACTAACCTAGGGACATCACACACATCCATGCCCGAGGCAGGATTCGAACCTGCGACCGTAGCAGTCGCGCGGTTCCAAACTGAAGCGCCTAGAATTGCTCGTCCACAGCAGCCGGCCTCTTCTTACCAGTTGGAGATAATTCATTCCTTTGGACTCTTGAACTGGACATAACGACACCCCTGTCTTTGAGAGGAGGAATTCGGATTGCTCCGGGAACTAACAGTGTGATTCAGGGCATCAATAAAGAAATTTTTCAGCAGCGTAAAAAGAATTTTTTAGAAATCTGTTGGACAATGTAATTTCTGACAGCTTTTTGTCATTTCAGGCTTATCAGAGTAACAATACTGTTAAACTTCAGTCACTTGTGAATTGTCAGTTTGCATTATTACGTTTTACGAATTTGATTATGTATGGTACACAGAACAATAGCCACGACATTTTCTTACTTCGTCCCAATTTTATCTAAATAAAACTAGTAATTAGTGCCTGAATGAATTAATTTTTCTTTTATCAGGTGTGGCTTGCGGAAGGAAAACGTTTTTCTTCATCCAATACACTTCACATTTTTGTTACGACTACAGTGAATAAACAAGCAATTGCATCATTGTTAGTAAAATACACATTATTCAAAAATTATCGTAAGAGCTGTGCTACAGGAACTTTTATAAAATATTTCATGACGAATTAAAGACCCGAATGATGGAAGTCGTCTGCAGCGTAACATGATACACTGCCTTAATTTTGTTTCCTCTGACAGTCGCTTGTGTTACAGTCAGGTCTGACACAGTTTAGGTTTCAGTATGAACTGTAGATTATTCGAAAAATTAACGATTTCAGACTTTTTTGGTAGGGTTTAAGTTCTTCAAATTCGTGAGTGTGCATTTTGGACATCGGGCTTTACGGCGCAACATTCTCTTGTAACAGCTGTGTTTGCTCATTCCTCGGATCGTACGCTAGGCAGGAAGAACTGCACAAAGCGCTGTTATAAGCGGCTCTTCGTGCAGCAAAGCTGAGTAACTCTTAAAAAAAATGTTTAAGTACTTGCAGTGCGCCCTAGCAATGAAAATTCTGACAGCGCATTTCTTTCGGTGAAGAATATCAGGGTAGGTTTCACCATGGACTGGACCATTCACTTGTCATATTGATTGGAAAATTGCTGAGGAAGTGTAATTCAGACGCGAAAGAAGTCGCTTATAACAAACACTCTCGTTCGACCAATTCTTGGGCATTGTTCTTGTGTGGGACCTGCACACTGAGGTGAGAAAAGTCATGGGATACCTCCTAATATCTTGTTGACCTCCTTTTGCCCCTCGTAGGCAGCAATTCCAAGTGGCGTGGACTCAAGAAGCCGTTGGAAGTCCCTTGCAGAAATATAGACCCATATTGCCTCTATAGCTGTACATAATTACGGTGCAGGATTTTGTACACGAACTGACCTCTCGATTATCTCTCATAATTGTTCAATGGGATTCATGTCGGCCTAATCATTCACCCAAATTGTCCAGAATGTTTTTCAAATCAATTTCAAACAACTGTGGTCCGGTGAAATGGTGCGTTGTCTTTTATAAATATTCAATCGATATTTGAGACCGTGAAGTCCATGAAGGCTGCAGATGGTCTCCAAGCAGCCGAATATGACCATTTCAAGTGAGTGATCGGTTGCATTGGACCAGGATACCCGGTCCGATTCCATGTAAACACAGTCCACACCACTATGAAGCCACAACCAGCTTGCACTGTACCTTATTGACAACTTGAGTCCATGGCTTTGTAGGGTCTCTACCACAGTCTAACCATGCCATCAGCTCTTAATAAATAAAATCGGGGCTCATCTAACCAGACCACGGTTTTTCTGTCGTCTAGGGTCCAACTAGTAAGGTCACGAGCCCCGGAGAGGCGTTTCAGGCGATGTCGAGCTTTCAGCAAAGGCTCTCGCGTCGGTCGTCTGACACCAAATTTCGCTTCACTTTCCTAACAGATACGTTCGTCGCAGGTCCCACTATGATTTATGTGGTTATTTCACGCAGAGTCGCCTGACTGTTAGCACTGATAACTCTACGCAAACACTGCTGTTCTCGGTTGTTACGTTAAAGCCATCGGCCACGGCGTTGTCCGTGGTGAGAGGTAATGCCTGACATTTGGTATTTTCAGCACTCTCATGATACTGTAGATGTCGAAATATTGAATTCTTTAACGATTTTCGAAATGGAATGTCCCTTGTGTCTAGCTCCAACTACTGTTCCACGCCCAAGGTCTGTTCGTTCCTGTCGTGCGGCCACCTTTTCACGTGAACCACCTGAATACGAATGCCAGCTCAGCCAATGCAATGCCCTTTTACAACTGGTGTAGGCGAGATTACCACCTTTTGTATATCCCATATCGCTATCCCATGACTTTTGCAACCTCAGTGTATGGAGTAATGTTATCGGAAAGGATATAAAAAATTCAAAGAACAGTTGCACGATGTAATATAACGCATCTGCCCTTCCCCGTCCACGCTGTAGTTTTGTGTCTTTTCAGCTTTATTTTTCTCATTCTGAATCCTTCACTACCAATTAGGCGCCCACTTCAGCATTTCCATTTATGTTCTCTTAAAATAATATAGTTGATATTTCATACATTTTTCCTCAATTGGTACTTCAGATATGCTTTATCAGATAGATAAGAAAAAATTTACTTTCATGTAACTGAGGGTTTTATTTGTGTTTACGAATCATGTATCGCCTATTCATGTCAAGTATCTTCAACGATCCATAATAGAAAGTACACACAAATAAAACATTGAGTGGCAATACACTGAATTTTGTCTCATCTCTGTGGTGAATTATAATTGTCTTAAAATAAATTAAAAGTGGAGAGGGAAATGTATTTTGTCTTCTCCTGACGGGCGTTGAACTGGGCGGACGCAAGAGAGGCTCACACACGTTTTTGTAACAAATTAGCTCAATAAATGGACTGTTTCAAAGTACAGTGGTGCGAATTACGTTAATTAATAATCTATCCAATTAATTTATCTTTTCACAGGATATATCATAATTAATGGCGTAAGCGCACGCAGTTGGAAGTAAGAGATACTAGAAGCAAATAAGTCTGAGTAAACATAGGCTTTAAAACGCATACCTTATGTGGTATGAGCAGTTAATCATATTCGCCACTGCGAAAGACATCTCTTCTAATGAACAAATGCTGACAGGTCCTCAGGTGCGAATTTCAGAGTCAATGTTTACTGGACTTTTGTTTCTTGTTTTGGTCAGTACTACCTCCTCCCAAAATATGGAAAGCAGAGAACTTGCACTGGAAGAGTTTTGTTTCACTGTATCGAAGATGAACGATTTTTCATAGCTCTTAAGGCATGCGCTTTAGAGGGCATGAGGGATTCTTTTGCTTCTAGTATCGTATACTTCCAACTGTATGAGTTTACTGTATAAATTATATACGGCCTGTAGTAGCAGAAGGAAATAGAAAGATTTCTTCCGTCAGTCGCTGCGGTTAGGATGAAATAGACTCACTATGGATTTGCTCAACAGTACGTCAGCGTAACGGGAGTGTTCAAGATCTGCGGCGGGACACGTCAGAAGAGAGACAATGTGCGTCGTATACTATCCGTAAAGCGAATAAGAGGGCAGGGGGGATGGGGAGAGACTGGTACTTGTTGTACGCTCCGTCACATGCTGCACGATGACTTACAGAGTACATATGTAGATGTTTACACTAGACACCCGTTGTCTGACCTATCGTAGTTGCTCTGAATGATTTCCAGTGTTTTGATTGAAGTCAGTGGTTGACTCTTTAACTGGTGTTCCATCGGGTCATCTCCGTTATTCCTCAGACAAGAAGTGATGAAAAAACGACACAGAAACTTGGAATTCCCGCTGAACGATTCAGCCCCCACCGAGTGCGCCGCGCTGTGTACACCTGGAATGCGAGCCCGACTTGGGCGCTGACTGATGCGGACATGCAGCCCAGGCGGGCGGTGCCAATAAATAAAGCGATTGTAGCCGTCCCGCCCCCACCCCGCCCCCGCCCCCGCCTTTGTAGGAGGGGCGCGCGGCTTAGCGGGCGGCATTGTGGCCGTCGCGGCCCAGGTGGGCCCGACTTTATTAACAATTATTCCGCGATATCTCAACGGCCGGCGGCGCACCTGTGCCGGCCGGCTCTTTGTCGCCGCTAAGCCGGGCTGCCGCTCCTCTCCCGCTGCCCAGCTCAGCTCCCGTTCTGCAGCTGCCGGAGTCTCACGTGCCGACAAACAGCACACCTTCCGGCACGCACTGGGAAAGCGGGACATGCCATTCACTGGAAGGTTTCTAGTTTTCACCCTCACCTGCCAACTACTACACTTGGCATCCTTTCTATTCAGACGCATTCAAATGTCCAATGTCAACGTCGATGGAAGGGTAAAAACGCTCCGCAGTCGTCATCCTACAGATATACTGGCACACTGCACTCCTTCGTTCTGCATAATCCTGTTGGAGGTGATGTGACAGTACCTCTCACCTGACCTGTAAATTAACAGCGACACATGGAACTTCAGGATGTCTTGTTTAGGTGGGAATATGGACTTCAAATGTTATTGATAAGAATTTATATCTAGAGTTTTCTTTCAACATCTATGACAATGGTATTTAAACCAAGTATTCGGTAATTACATCGTATACTGCCGGAAAAAACTTAGTACACCTGAAAAGATAACGCCCATTTTGATCCGATACGGCATATGCTATTGAGGAATAGTGGATGTGCTGATAATGGTTGACACGTTGTCCTCTAACAGATAGCATAGTGGTGTAGCTACTAGACCGCCATCGGTGTCCATGTGTGAAGCAAGCAGGCAACCGTGCCACAGAGACGCACTCGTGCTTCCTACAGGCAACTGAGCAAGTTTGAAAGAGGTCAGATTGTGGGTTTCCGAATGGGAGGATGGTCCTTTCGGAGAATTGCCTCACATGTTGGACGTGCTGTGTCAGTGTTCCAACCATGCTCGTGTCAGTGGTCACGTGAACATTCGCACACCCATAGATGAGGTTCTGGATGTCCTACATCGCAGACACCCGTCAGGGGCCGGCCGGAGTGGCCGAGCGGTTCTAGGCGCTACTGTCTGGAACCGCGACCGCTACGGTCGCGGGTTCGAATCCTGCCTCGGGCATGGACGTGTGTGATGTCCTTAGGTTGGTTAGGTTTAAGTAGTTCTAAGTTCTAGGGGACTGATGACCTCAGAAGTTAAGTCCCATAGTGCTCAAGGCCATTTGAACCATTTTTGAACACCTGTCAGGATCGTCGTACAGTAAGGGCGAGCATGGCAGATTGCGCAGCTACCATAGCACAGATAAGAGAGGTTGTGAGCCCAGATGTGTCAACACAGCCTGCTGGAAACCGGTTATTAGGACTGGAACTGGACCTCTAGTCCATCTTTCACTTGAAACTTCCCCTTTGAATGAAAAGAATGACTGTGCTGGTAAAACTTCTACGTTACTTGATTTTCAAACTCCAGAGTGTAACTGAACGAACTCAGACTGTTTTCTCTTTACCTATTCTGATCGTTTCTAAACTGACACACAATATTTTAGCGCAACGCAATCTGACTTTAAATAATCCCTACAAAAGAATAGCCCTTCATGAATCACTTACCTCACAAAAATCTTCCTTACTCGAACTACTGCAATACAGCGAGCGCCAGTATTGCCAGCTAAATAAAGTATTCTAACTACTGAAGGCACTAACTATGTGTGTGAAATCTTATGGGACTTAACTGCTAAGGCCATCAGTCCCTAAGCTTACACACTACTTAACCTAAATTTTCCTAAGGTTAAACACACACACCCATGCCCGAGGGGGGACTCGAACCTCCGCCGCGACCAGCCGCACAGTCCTTGACGAAGACACTAACTACTTATAGGCACATACACTACTGGCCATTAAAATTGCTTCACCAAGAAGAAATGCAGATGATAAACGGGTATTCATTGAACAAATATATTATACTACAACTGACATGTGATTACATTTTCGCGCAATTTGGGTGCATAGATCCTGAGAAATCAGTACCCAGAACAACCACCTCTGGCCGTAATAACGGCCATGATACGCCTGGGCATTGAGTCAAACACAGCTTGGATGACGTGTAAAGGTACAGCTGCCCATGCAGCTTCAACACGATACCACAGTTCATCAAGAGTAGTGACTGGCATATTGTACGTGCCAGTTGCTCAACAACCATTGACCAGATGTTTTCAGTTGGTGAGAGATCTGGAGAATGTGCTGGCCAGGGCAGCAGCCGAACTTTTTCTGTATCCAGAAGGGCCCGTACAGGACCTGCAACATGCGGTCGTGCATTATCCTGCTGAAATGTAGGGTTTCGCTAGGATCGAATGAAGGGTAGAGCCACGGGTCGTAACACATCTGAAATGTAATGTCCACTGTTCAAAGTGCCGTCAATGCGAACAAGAGGTGACCGAGACGTGTAACCAATGGCATCCCATACCATCACGCCGGGCAATACGCCAGTATGGCGATGACGAATACACGCTTCCGATGTGCGTTCACCTCGATGTCGCCAAACACGGATGCGACCATCATGATGTTGTAAACAGAACCTGGATTCATCCGAAAAAATGACTTTTTGCCATTCGTGCACCCAGGTTCGTCGTTGAGTACACTATCACTGGCGCTCCTGTCTGTGATGCAGCGTCAAGGGTAACAGCAGCCATGGTCTCCGAGCTGATAGTCCATGCTGCTGCAAACGTCGTCGAACTTTTCGTGCAGATGTTTGTTGTCTTGCAAACGTCCCCATATGTTGACTCAGGCATAGACACGTGGCTGCACGCTCCGTAACAGCCATGCGGATAAGATGCTTGTCATCTCGACTGCTAGTGATACGACGCCGTTGGGATCCAGCACGGCGTTCCGTATTACCCTCCTGAACCCACTGATTCGATATTCTGCTAACAGTCATTGGATCTCGACCAACGCGAGCAGCAGTGTCGGGATACGATAAACCGCAATCGCGATAGGCTACAATCTGACCTTAATCATAGTCGGAAACGTGATGGTACGCATTTCTCCTCCTTACACGAGGCATCAAAACAACGTTTCACCAGGCAACGCCAGTCAACTGCTGTTTGTGTATGAGAAATCGGTTGGTAACTTTCCTCATGTCAACACTTTGTAGGTGTCGCCACCGGCGCCAACCTTGTGTGAATGCTCTGAAAAGCTAATCATTTGCATTTCACAGCATCTTCGTCCTGTCGGTTAAATTTCGCGTTTGTTGCACGACATCTTCGTGGTGTAGCAATTTTAATGGCCAGTAGTGTAGTTAGCAAATGAATGATTTTGGTAGAGAACGAACAATGTATTTACCTTAATAATGTTCAAAGGTCATAATATATGTATAAATTCGTGACATGTAGTTTAACGAATTTCTTTTTCTGACGGACACACTTCCAGATCGTCCGCTTATATTAACGTCTAAGAATTCTGGCATCTCTCTCCCCACATCCACCACTGCTGGCGACTCACCTCCAACTGCCCAACGCTACGGCCTGTTCACATCCAAGTGCCCAACACTTCCAAAACGAGTCCAACTAGCCATAGACAGCTCACAACACAGTCAGCCATTTTAATAGAGAGCGCTACGTGGCGTTACCAACATAAAAACCCGAACAGCCTACTTACACACTCACGCTGCAGCATCGACGTACACGAATCGATTGGTGCCGTCAGAGGATCATTTGGAAGATGGAATGACGCGCTGTGATCTTCAGTGGTGAAAGCAGATTTTGCCTATACGTAAGCGATGATCGCTTCTGCGTACAGTGTAGACCTGGTGAGCGCAGAATGTTGTTAGATCCGTTCTTTTGCGTTCTTGCTACAGCAAGGTGAAGTGTTGTTCCAACAGGACAAAGCTCGCCCACACACACACTGCCCGTGACAATCAAGAGCTCTGCACGACGTGCACAAACTTCCCTGGCCAGCACGATCTCAGGACTTGTCTCCAATTGGGCACTTGTGATATGGTGGGACGAGAAGTGACTCATACGACTCATCGCCCAGCAACTCTTACAGAACTACGTGAACAAGTCGAGAAGGCTTGGCATAACGTATCCCAGGACAGTATTGGCCATCTGTACGATCGACTGGATACCAGAGTCAACGCCTTCGTTGCCGCCCATTGAAGCTCCACCACGTACTTATATTGGTGTTTCAGCAAGGGGGATAGAACAGCTTCGGCTATTGATCTATATACGTAATCAATTCACGTACTCCATAAGCACTGTTGCAACAGTAAATTTTGAGTGGATTTGAAACCTCTAAAAGTGTGTACGATTTTTTTACAGCAGTGTATAAATTTTATTTGTATTTTAAGCACTGCGAAAAATACCCTTTCGTTGCTAGTTTAATGATGATTAAAATGAATACACTATTTACACAGATAAGCTAAAACTTGTGAGGCAACGAAGGAGCGATTTTACGTGGCGTCGATTCAGGACGTATGTCTACACACAGATCACGCAATTCCTGCAAATTGAGCGCCGATTGTTTATGGCCACGGAGCTCGCGCCCAGTAGCGTCCGAGAAGCTTTCCATCTGGTCCAGAGCATGCGAATTTGGCGTCCAAGACATCAGCGTGACTAATTCTTCAAACGAACAGTTAACTTGCTCGAATATTCCATCGCTGTCGGGGAAGACTTCAAGTATAAAGGGATGCAGACGGTCAGCAGTATTCTTCACGTAGTGAATAAATGTCATCGTGCCTTTCACTACTACCGCAGGTCCCATGAGGTCTAGGTGAATGTCTGGCGTAGCATAATATTGCTCCCAACGGCCTGCTTCCGTATCAAGGTGAATGTTTCGAGTAGCCGTTCGCCTGGATGACGGCGTATCCGGACACGACCGTCGACCTGGTGTAACAAGAAACCTGATTCATCCGATCAGACGACACGCTCCTTTACAAATATTTCTTAGTGCTGCAGAGCGTAGTCTCCATTTGACTTTAGCTGACCTAGAGAGAGGGTTAATTAAAGTCGTACGTCTGTCGGCTGTACGTCGAACGTGTTTTTTTGAATGAAAATTTCCCGTTGATTATGAGACACAGATATTTTGGATTATCTGCCTTTGAACTGATGACACTTTTAGTTGTTGCAGTTGCGAAGTATTTTTAATCACTATTTGCAATCGAACGAAGAACTTTTCATTGCATTACTTTTTGGCTCCCCTTGAAATCCAAGCCGTGACAGAAAAATCTCTCAATTGAAAGTTGCAGAAGTTTGACTTAGTGGTTCAATGGTTGACACGTGTCACATCATTTATCTAGAAAAGCCAGTGTTGGTCCGTGTTTAGAAAATTTATTTCAGCACCTAATGTGATTACTTTTTGTGGCAGCACTTTCTGTGCGTAGAAATGTTAAGTTGCATCATAGTTCATCTTACACGTTAAATTCTAGTCACCTCTCTCGCTCCCTGTCCCGGCACCTCCCTCCCCCTCTCCAATAAATCTCATAACTGGGTACTTCAGCGGTCGTAGGAAGTTAAGCAAAGACAAATCTGACAGGAACACGTCCTGGAGATGTGTAAATAATCTTCAGAAATAATTACTCTGTAAACATTGCTGGAGAAAATCAACTATCACAATGTAGTACTTCAAACTAACCATGAAACAGTCGTGATCGCAAGGAATGTTTGTTTATTAGAGAGTCAACTATCGTCATTCAGCGGTTCCTGCCCCACACGCAGCCGATGTGTATCAAAATGATTGATGGTCTGGAGATGATTATGTTATGATCGAAACCGGTCACGTTTTAATAAACGTGTCTTGCGATCTGGATTATTTTATAATTAATTTCAATGTAAGTACTACGTGGGCGTCTCTTTCACGACGAACACGCTAAAGGACACGTTTTTAATAACATCCTACATACCCTGAGAAGAAATTTTGCAGACAGTTCGGGAAATTAGTGGGAGTGGAGGTGCAGGAAGAAACGGCGAGAGAGGGAGAGGGTGGAAGAGGGAGCGAAGCTCGCATCACCTTTCTGTCTGCTAAGTAGAAACTGCTGTAGGGAATTCTTGGGCCACACGCCAACGAAATTTACCTGAAGTTTTTGTTCCATCAGATCTGTGTTCTGCTCTTGTTAATTTTAGAAGCAGACTTTTAGCTGTGACACCATCGAACACCATATTAAGTTGTGCCTAAGGGATTCTCCGCCACGCTTTCTCGACCAGAAGAACAAATACTGAATTACTAGTTGAGCACCTGTGTGGGGCTTGGAAAACCAGAAAACGGACGCACGTTAAATATACTCGTATATTACATGATGAAGTATCCTACGGAGCACTGGTTGTATTTGGAGGTCCAATTCGATAAACAATTTTAATCCTAAATGTGCTTGTCGTTCTGTTGACAGGAACATAGCACCAAACCAAGCTTATAAACTGGATACGATTTACAGTATGAAAATTACCCATACGAGGGCATACAGTTCCATCATCTGTGCAGGCAGGCTAAGAATAGCTTTAAAGCTACTTCCCCTTACAACTGTGATATCATGACACGGGACCCTTCTCCGCTGCTCCTCTTAATATGTTTGTATTGTGCGGTGGGGCGGCGCGGAGACCACACGGATGAATGTGAGACGATGGGAAAAAAGGAACTCGACTGCCGGGACAGCGAAAACCTCTTCTCAGTCTCGTCCGCGGATAAAATTTTGCGTTGGACCCTCTTACATCTGAGGTTAGTTGCCTATCAGATATCGCTTTGTCAGCTCAGCCAGCGAAAATTCAGTTTAATCGAAATATCTTATACATAGACAGCAATATTGAGATGAGTCAAAGAATATTCAGTAATCCTCCCGGTCTTTTATCCCTACGGAATTAATCCAGTGAAGTGCCTCTCATGGAACATAATTGGCATATACTTTTTACCAGCGATTTCCTTTGTATGTCTGTCACATTTTTATTCTTACACAGGTTTCTGAGAGCGGAGTCATTCATAATTAGGCTTACAATTAAAAGTCTCTTCTCTTCAGGTATATCGCTGAAATGCAGAAACATGGCTTCAAATAAAAATTTTGTGATTGTTGTCCTCTTTCTCCTTGTTTTTTTCAGAACTCATCTTCATTCCCACAGAGGAGAGCCCCGATTCCCATAAATGTCATAATATGCAAATATAAATGTCTAATAAGTATAAGAGTTTACCGAAATAGTGATAATACAGATACTCTTTTGAAAAATAAGTTACTTACGTAACTGAATTGTTATCAAATTCTTATTGTTTCTCCTCCCTGATACTTTCCTTATGCCCCCGAGGTGGTATTTACCTCCAAGTTGGGAATCAGTGCACTAAGCAAATTCTTGAACATATCGCGCTCACATCAGAAGACAACTTCTCCGTAGTTAGCAGTCTACCTGAATAATAAAAATGCTATCACTTACGCATGTCCATTATTTGCATCAAAATCAGTGAATGTGGAAATTTTCTAAACTGCTTTAACCTGGACACACACCGGACTCTGACGCTGAAAGTTGGCCTAAATTTTCATTTGTTGAGGTCGAGCCTTGTAACTTACATTCCACAGAGAAAGAAAGTAAAGTTCAATCATGACGATAGTTTAATAACATCGGTTTTAGTATGTTTCTTGATATCATTCCACAACATTCGTTTTGCACGTTGTCGTCACAAGTTTGTTGCTGCTATGATCCATCACGTCGTCTCCGACTCCTGGGGACACGATGAAGTATGTCCCTTCATACGTTCCTGGACGTTGTTTTACTCCTCATTTCTTCCAATGTGACGCCAGTGGGTCATTGATGTTCCCTATCTCTCTTTACCTTGGTTTCCTGTACGTCTTTCACCTTCTGTTCTTACGAGCATTACAATTTTTTGTAGTGAGTTCTCAGCGCTCATGGTATGTCCAAAGTATCTTAATTCCATTTTCAGTATTTTAGCCTTCAAAGATATTTCTGGTACTGTTTTTTCTAGGACTGTTCTATTTTTTATTTTAGTGGTCCATGAAATCCTCAGGATCCTTCTCCACACCCATATTTCAAAAGCATCGATTTTATTGCGACACACTTTTTTCATTGTCCACCACTTCATCCGTACAAAATTGTGGTTAAGATCAAAGTTTCAGCAATTTATATTTTGTTCAGCAGTGATAGTTTGCTTTCTTTTGGCAATATGCCTAACTGAATTGTAGTGGACTTACCAAGTTGCACCCTTCTCTTTTATTTTCTTAGTGTAGGAACTGCTTTGTGCTACCGTACATCCTAAAACATATATTTATCGAACTCCTCAATTATGTCTCTGTCACAACGTTATTCTTCACTCGTGTTGTCACAGTTTTTGTTTTCTTGGATACTGTTAAATGTTAGTCATACACTCGGTTTCAAAAATGTGCTTTAACTCACCATAATGGAAAATCATTTTCCCGTGTTACACTTCTCAATGAAATAAACGTTGCAATGGTTCAAAATGGCTCTAAGCACTATGCGACTTAACTTCTGAGGTCATCAGTCGCCTAGAACTGAGAACTAATTAAACCTAACTAACCTAAGGACATCACACACATCCATGCCCGAGGCAGGATTCGAACTTACGACCGTAGAAACGTTGCAATGTATATTTGTAAATATATATAAGATAAATGTTGGTACATTCACTGACTTATACCAAAAAGTATTTTTGTGTATCTGAATGCCCACTACATGTGAGTTTTATGCACAATGCCATCAAATACTACACACAATATTTTCTTATTCACTTGCTCATTATGCACAAACAGTTAATCCTGTGGAAAAAATGAACAGGACTTTTTTGTGTGAAAGCTAATGTTAAATTTTACACTGTGATACATTTTCGATAGATCCTCTACTTCTCTATTTATTGATAAAAAAATACAAAAGTGATCTTCAAATTCGTTTTTCTTCAATAATCCTCCAACTGCGGCGTTCATCGAAAACACATCCCAGAGCAAAACCTGCATCAAATTTCCTACAAAACAGTCTCGTTCATTTTTTCTGTACGACTGACAGTTTGCACGTAGTGAGCGAGTGAATATGAAGAAATCTCACGTATGAGTTTTGATGGTGTTGTGGGTAGCATAAAATTCATAGGCAGAGGCTGCTGAATCACCTCGTATAATACAAGTAGACGAAAGTCATATTATCGACTTTGTCCTTTAACTTTTGACTACAAATTAGTTGTTATTCCGGATATCAGCAAATACGAGCTACTCATCCAGATCCTGAATGCCCAGAGGATGTCGACCGGTCGCCGTGTCACCTTCTGCCAGGCGGCATCATACAGGTGTGGTGTGGAGGAGTATATAGTCAGCACACCGTTCTCCGTTTCTATTGCCGACTTTCAATCAAGTAACTCCTCAAATGGCAGCACGAGTTTGATTACACTCCGCACCTATCCTCCTACCAAGGAGGCAGCCATCTACGCTGACCACATTTTTTGTAATCGTTCTGGCTGTCTATCTCATCATTTTTCGTCGTCATTTCTGTGCAGTTGTCTCACGTCACCTGTGAACTTCCATCGGTCAGTGCAGCACTCAGTCCTTTTACTACAGAGAGTGACTAGCCCCCTGTCTGAATACCCTGCCAACATACGACCGGCCTAGGGAGGCGGACATATGAGCAAATAAACCCGCAGATATCAGCACAGTCCTCTACCTATAGGCCTTTGGTGGCAGTTACGTTATAGTTCAGAGCGTCTAAACGGATAGACGAGTGCACCGCAGCACAAAGTACACTGATGAGCCAAAACATTATGACCACTTGCTTAACTGTTTGATTGCCCGTCTTTGGAATGAAATACATCACTGATTCTGCGTATCAAGGATCCGACAGTTTGTTGGTAGGTTTGTAGATGTATGTGTCATTAGATGCCTTTGCACAGATCACGCAATTCGCTTAAATAACGGGCCGCTAATTTGTGTACGCTGTGATGGCGCCCGATAGAGACCCAGATGGGTTACATCGCCGTCAGGTAAGACAACATGCATGAATGGATGCAGGTGGTTCGCAGCTGTCAGTCTGTATTCCATTACTACCACAGGTCCGATGGAGCCTCAGGAGAATGTCTCCCATAGCATAATACTGCTCCTACCAGGCTGCGTCCGTGGCGCGCTGCGCGTTTCGAGCCGCCGTTCACCTCGATGACGGCGTTTGTAGAGACGACCATCGATCTAGTATAGCAAAAATGTGATTCACCCGAAGATCCGACACGTTTCCATTGATCAACGGCCGAATCCCGATGGCCATGTTCCCACTGCAATCGTAATTGACAACGTCCTTGTCTCAAAATTTGAACACATGGAGGTGATCTGCTGCGGCGCTCAATTTTTAACAATGTACGATGAACGGCGTGCTCCAAAACACTTGAGCGCGCTCCAGCGTTGTGCTCTTTCGGGAGAGATGCCACCGTCTATCCTACTTAACATAGCAGACAAGTCTCCGAAACCTACGTTCTGTAAAGAGTCGTGGACCTCCAGGTATTTAGCGCTAGTGGTAGTTTCACTGTCCTGTATCATTCCGTAGATGCTCACGACAATAGCGCGTGAACATTCGTACAGTTTCGCAGTTTTCGAGATACTCGTTCACAGCCTCTGTGTAATAGTAATCTGCCCTTTGTCAAAGTCACGTATCTCAATGGATTTTCCCAGTTACAGCCATATCTTCGCTAGGGTGATCTCCCATCAGTGCTTGCTCCGCTTGCACATTTTTGTCAACGCGTCATGTGCTCACAACGCCTCCAGGCGGTATCCAACTTCGTGGTGGCCAGTGGTCATAACGTGTTGGCTCATCAGTGTCTTTCATGCTAGAGGACAGTGGGATCAGAGGGACCACCTGCCGGCTACATGACGCTGACGCCGGGCGTCGTTCGTGGTGGGAAGCCCCGCTGGGCGCCGCGACGCTGGGCTAACACGCGATACACAGGCGACACCTGACAGCGCGGCGCCGACGGCTCCACACGCGCCTCCCCACTCTCTTTGCCGTCGACCAGGGAATAGCGCATTACATTTATCTGCGTTCACTTTCTGATGAAAACGCTCTATGCTACGAAGAACCTTCCTCGGGCTACCGTCCGAGCCGTGGCGTCGCGTTGTCGCACGTCTCGACGAATTTCCCACGCAGGCGAAGTCATCATCACCTGAAGATGACTGGTAGAAATTCATCGAAACGTTGTGACAACACGAACGAAAGTCGCTGATACATGGAATCTTATGACAATTTGGACATGATATTGAGGTACGGTGCACCTGTAAATGCAGGATATACATAATAATGCGTTACAGATTTCTGGCAATGTTGTTACTTGCTCGTGATATGGATCAGTCAGGATCGGAAAGCACACATAAATTACCGATCGAGGTGGCGCAATGGTTAGGTCACTGGGCTCACATTCGGGGGGACGACGGTACAAACCTGCGTCCAGCCATCCTGATTTAAGTTGTCCGTGATTTCCCTAAATCGCTTCAGGCAAATGCCGGGATGTTTCCTTTGAAATGGTACGGCCGACAGCCCTCTCCATCCTTCCCTAATCCGATGGGACCGATGACCTAGCTGTTTGGTCCCCTCCCACAAATGAACCAACAACCAACCAATAACATATAAATTATCAGGATAAGCACAAATTGTAGAAGTAGTTGGTCAGAACAAGGACTAAGTTAGACGCAGTACGTAGCTGTGATCAGGTGGTGCTTCTTCAGCACCATGAACAAACAATGTGCGTTGGGCATAATTTTACAGCAAAAAATAATGAACTCTATAAATTTTGTATAACAGATATAGAGAAGTACGCAAGATTATAGGACTATCGTGACAGAAATAACAGTGCAACGCTTTCTCCCTCCCTCCCTCTCTCTCTCTCTCTCTCTCTCTCTCTCTCTCTCTCTCTCTCTCTGTGTGTGTGTGTCTCATAAACGAACACACACACATATATACACACAATGGAAGGTTGCTATGAACATGAACCAAGGTTTTTATTTCAATATTGTCGGTCAGCAGGTATTCCCTTTTCTTGTACATATTTATGGTTAGTGATCTGCGTACTCTCCCGTCTTCCAAGATAACAACGGCTCACAGAACTGGAAGCATACGTTCCTGTTTTGAAACTTATCCTGTTAGCTCATTAAACCATCCAATCTTAATCCCACAGAAAATGCCTGGAATTATTTAGAACAGCGGTGGAAATGTAGCAGTCAGCATATCCACAATTAGATAGCTTTTCGGGAAGCAGTCATCACTGGGTACCTTCAGGTGGATATTACATAACTGAACTCTCTTCATCGTCGAATTTACGCCATTATCAAGATTAGAAGAAATGTTGCGCGGTATTAGCAGAAGGTCTCCTTGATGAGATTAATTCTTGGAGTTCTTGTATGAAGTTTCTCCTTCCTATTTCGATTTGAAAAGAAGCAAAATCGGGACTCGTTGTGTTACGCTACCCACTTCCAGTCAGCAGTTGTCCAGTTTCTGTGTTGTTTGGCACACTGAAGACGTGCAGTTTTACGTGACAAGTACCTCTGCAGTCGAAGTTGCGAGCCTCTTTCCCTACATTCGCTGCTGAAACTTTTCGTGCATTTTAAAGTCAATATCACTCGTTCAGACGATGCAGTTCCCCGAATTCTTTGTAATGTGACCACTTTACTTATGAACAGCATTAGTTTTATGTTTTTGCAACTTGTCTTTTGTGAACTATAGAAAGAAGCGACAGCGATATTTCCAAAAATAATGATTTGCGATCCAGAGTCATACTGTAAAATCTATTTTCCGTACTAATATCTATGTTCGCTTTCACAAATTAAGGAACTACTTGTACCAATTTTGTGGAACTAAAGTCTTATTTGAAATTGTCTCTTTTCCCGCTTCTGTAAGTCCGAATGATGAGCTTTCCGCCCTCATCGATAGGAGGTGGGTATCGTTGCTGGTGCTGTGCTAGCATTTTGTATGTATTAGTCGACCGAAATATATCGTGACGGCATCATGTGAATATGACAAGAATTTACTTACGTTACCAAAGATTACGTAGATGTTTGCGAAGGGAGACTTCTAGTACCCAGTACCATATTTCGTGGAGGATTCAGCCGCTGACCAGGTTAAAGGTTTGGAAGACAAAATCCTGCCGGGACTCCATACATGAGGCAGAATTTTGGTGCCATGAAACATATGTTGTGTTTTCTGAGAATGAGAGGCTCCAGAGTAATGTGCCGAGTTGACTACTTTCCAACAAGAGTGTTGACGCTATCAGAATCTTTCCAAAGCAGTATCGACGTTATCTCTGATATTACACGTAAATTCTTGAGACTTTGCGTAAAATATCGCCATCGTAATTCATCCCATAAGTACGTATAAAACGCAACCACAGCAACAAGTTATGGCAGTGAGATGCCGACGATGACGACGTAGGAAACTATCGAAACAAAACAAAAAAAAAAAAACGGAGAGAATGGCATCGCAGAAAATAACACTTCCTTTAATTTATGCGTCCTCTTTATTTTCTCTGTTTTGTTGTTTCTTCTTACAAAGTGTTTGAAATTTGTTTAGATTGTTAGATGCGTCGTCGTTGTTTTTGAAATACGATGTTTTACACCCTGAGTAATGATTGTAGACAAGTCTTTTAGAATAATTTATCTGACAAATTCTGATGCTAGTGTAGATTTATTTTACAACGCTATAATTTTAGCCCATTTGCACAGATAAGTAATTCATTTTCCTTGGTTATTTTTATATTTTATTCAGTTGGGTAACAATGTTGGATTTCGACTTCATTTTCCAGCAACAGTTAAAAAAATAATCTTTTTATTGGGATTGATACACATGGAGTCTCAAGTCACTGCGTTCTTACCCACAGTTTTGCCCACACCATTTAACATAATCAAAAATGGTGATTAACATCGATCCATTTTCGTTGCAGATTTCTTGACATTTTTGCCTCCTTTTGATGATACAGTATCCCGAAAAAATATGTAGAAGATATTTGTCCGTCAATAAAATATGACAGCTGAGCTGCGATCGCCACATTGGGCCAGTCGGTGCGTGGCGCGAGGCGCTTGGCTGGCAGCGTAGGCGCTAGCATCTGAGCGTCGCGGGTTGCCGGCCCTCCAGGGGATGAGGACCTCGCACAATGGGCGGCGATTAGGCGAGCTCTCTCAGTGTGCCACTGCTCCACTCGAAAGCCGCCCGTCACTGACTTCTCTGCCTCGCACTGACTCGCTGCGGTCTCCTCACGAGGTGGTACTCAAACGGCTACAAATACACTGCAATGCAGCTACGTGGCTTCACACGTGTCTTTCTTGGGTCGATGTGACAAACGACTATGAGTTGAGTGCTTTGGTTAGCTGTTGTTAGTGATGATATTCCGTTTACGTGTTTGCATGACTTTGCTTTTTTGCGATTTCTGACCTGAAGAAGCTGCGTGTCGGGATAAAACATCGTTTTAAATTTTGGAAAACCACAGCAGAAACTCACCAAATCCAGTTGTTGAAGCAAGCTTTTGGTGACCACGCTTTAGGTCAGACAGAGACTAACGACTGCTAACACAGTTTCAGAAACAGGTGAAAATCAACTTATCACACAACACAACAAAAAATATTCAAAACGTGAGAGACTTGTTTCTGCAAGATCGAGGGCAGACCACCCACGGCCTCCACAACACCTTGGAAATAAGTTATGGTGCATGTGAACGCTTTCTGTCGGAAGAACTGAACGTGGGAATGAATTCGGCGAACCTCGTGCCACGATTGTTTCAAGACGGTCAGAAGCACCATCGTGCGGAAGCCTGCAGAGAACTCGAACAACTGCTTCAAGACGATCCAAACTTCTATGCAGAGGTTGTCACTGTCTACGAAAGTTAATTTTATTGCTTTGGCTCTTAAACTGAGCAGCAGTCTTCACAATGGAAGAGTCCTTTTTCACCTAGGCCAATGAAAGCTCGACAAGTCAATCTGTCGTCGACGGGTTTGTAAATCCTTATCTTCGGCCTTGAGTTTACATTTCTACCTCCGTATTTAAGAGAGCGTTTCACCTCCAGTCACTACGATTGGATACCCCTTCTTGACGGCTCTGAGTGATTCCAGTATGGACTGACAGTAGAGTATGCTAAGATTATTGTGTATTGTGGGTTATTTGTTTTAGATTTTTTGTATATTATGAGACATTTGCCAGTGTTTGCACTATCCATAATGCGCCTGGAGGTATTCTGGTGATAATAACTGCTTTCTAATGATGTGATCCGAAATAATCATAGCGCTTTTTCAAGCAACAACAAATGTGTGATAATTGTTGAGCTTTCGGAAGCCTTAACTCCTGAAGATGACGACGGTGATAGTTTTCGAGAGGTCGAGAACTGTAGCTCAATTGCGCTGTTCGAAACTTTGACGATTCATTCAGTCATGGTACCGCGAAAGTCTTAGAGGATACATGATGTGATGTAAGATCCGTAAACCTTGGAACTATTACTTTGTTCCAGTCATTGTTTTATATCATCAGCATGTGTGTCTGTGTTATCAATTGAATATCTGTTGCATGAAATGCAAGGTCAAACAAAAGAAAAAGGAATGATATTATGCCATTATATCCTTCTTGTGTTCCCTTATGTATATTAATTGTATGTAAGTCTCCATTACTTAAGTGTACATCTGTACAGGGTTTGGAACACGTTTACGTGCAGGCGCGCATACAAAGGGAGAGGAGATGGAATTAACCTCCCTTCTCCCCTCCTTCCTCCCACATTCACACAAGAAATTTTAGTAAAGGCATTTATGTTTTTACGGTACCTTTATCAGTTTCCAAGTTCCTCTGCCAAGATTTGGAGACTAAAGTAATAAGAAAACTAAGAACTAGGAAATGGTAAGGATAAAGAAAATTACAAGCTACGTTTGCCACAGAACACTACCTTGTTCCTTACCTGAGAGACGGCTGACGTAGATAGGCTTGAGCCCTGACCGGTTGCAACAAACATTCCAACCAGGTGCTGACTGTGCCTGCAGACACAAATGGTTCAAATGGCTCTAAGCACTATGGGACTTAATATCTGAGGTCATCAGTCCCCTAGAACTTAGAACTACTTAAACCTAACTAACCTAAGGACATCACACACATCCATGCCCGAGGCAGGATTCGAACCAGCGACCGTAGCAGCCATGTGGTTCCGGACTGAAGCGCCTAGAACCGATCGGCCACAACGGACGGCTGCTGACGCAACAAATCCGATATGATTCTTGAGTGTACAGGTCGTACAGACAAATCACAGGAAACTGAGTAAGCCCAACCGGAAGGGAAAGATCCCACACTAAGAAAAAAATAAGTGACTGGCTTCTCACATGTAGGCAGAAGCTACTGAAGCTGAATCTGACTACTTTCTCCCTACTTATGCGGTGGATTATCCACAGATTGCAGACATGCGTTCGTCATCGTAGACAGCCGCACACTTTCACATGGATAACACTAGATGTGGTCACTTAACAGGTGTACATAAATTCCGTTCCTTTGGGGGGTGGGCAAGGCGGAGGGGGGGGGGGGGGGGTTGACCACAGGAAGGTCATCCGACCAGCCTCTATGACTAACATTGGAATACCCAGATCCTGTGAAAGTAGGGGATAAAGAGCAGGAAAAAGACTGAAACTTCCTGGTAGATTAAAACTGTGTTCCGAGCCGTACTCTACCTCGGGACCTTTGGCTTTCGCGGGAAAGTGCTCTACCAACTGAGCTACCCAAGCACTACTCACGACCTGTTCTCACAACTGTATTTCCACCAGTTTTAATCTGTTAGGAAGTTTCATATCAATGAATCCTCCGCTGTAGATTGAAAATTTTATTGTATAACAAGACTGTCGGAAAAGTCAAAGGTCTCTGTGGCGCGTTAAAACTGTTGGTGACGGCAATCTACACTGAATGTAGGACCTTGGGTCCGCCCTTGCCTACATGAATACAAAAATGAACAAACAGGTTACTCACAAGGTAGGGCCTGGGTGGACTGAAAGTGATGTGTGGCGCCTGGGTCACAATCGCGCCCGCGGCTAGGCGTGCCGCCTGACCTGCAGAGAAGGCGACGCATAGAGTCCACAAGACAAAATTCCAAGTGAGCTGTAGTGTACCAAGGGCAGGCGGGGAGCGGCCACTTGTCGCTCTCGGAATCGCGGCGTACGAATGGCAAGAACGCGGCTGGCGAGTTGATGAGGAGCGGCTTTGTTTGCGCAGCTCTCGGGCCACCTGTTAGCGCGAGGTTTTGGGAGCGCAGCAGGCGGCCTCTTTATTGCTATCCCTACAACCCTAGCCCAGCCCTAGCCCTAGCGGCAGCGCCGGCCCTCGCGTCCGCGCCGCTGCGCCCGCAAGCGCAGTAATCTGGGCCCTACAGTGACCGCCGAGGCGCGCTCGAGGGCGCGGATTACGCTGCGTGCGTCACGCACCACGCAGCTCCTCCGCCCACTCCACTTCACTGCTCTCCATCTGAATTGGTGGTCAGAGGCGATAAACCGGCGCAGCCCCAGCAACGGCCGCTTTGGCTGTGCAGCCAAGAGCCGCGCACCGCAATGCAACTCAGTGCTCCCGCTCGGGCTTCCAAGCAACGTCGGGTGCCTACCATACCTACAGCCACTATTTGAAGGCGACGGCATCTTTCGGGTGGTCATCGTTGTGCATTTGTTTCCGTAAATGTTTTCATCACTGTCTCTTTAAATCATACTGTGTGATTCAGCTGCCCCCATCAATAGGCTCTATACAACCCACAACACATTCGAATTCCACGTACAAGATATTCACTTCTTTCGCTCGCTATGCTCAAACTATCATTCCCATAGAAAAAATTAACAGGACTTCTTTCTAGCAAAATTAAATGTAGTTAACTTCTGTACTCACATACGTTTTCACTAGAGGTTTTAGTTTTCGAACTTTTCAAGAAAAGCCTAACAAAGTGACTTTCAAAAGCATATGTCTTGAATAATTCGAAAACTACAGCCTCTAGCGAAAACGTATCCCAGTACAAAATTTAACTAGATTAACCATGGTGCGTAGCAAGCAAGAGAACATGAAAATCTCGCACGTGGTTTTTGAAGGCTCTGCGGGTTGCATAAAACCTATCAGTAAGGGCAACTGGATCACCCTGTATACGAAAAGCAAACAACATAAGCGTTCGATGGATGAACCGAAATGAAACTTCGCGCTTTCAGAGGGTAATTATGTTATTTTATTCATTACATCATTGAGTCAAATTTACAAAGAACTTGGCAGTGAGAACCCGCTTATCAGAATGATATTGTACCACACTTGCCCTGGATGTATGGACTTTTTCCGTTGCGAAGAGTAGCATGAAGCCGTTGTCTCCTCTCCTGAGGCAAGCTGGCCCACAGGAGTTGCAAATGGTCCTTGATATTTTCCATTATGGCACTGTCATGGAGCTTACGTCCAAGCTGGTTTCATATATGTTCTATCGTAGACAGATCTCAGGATCATGCTGGTCACTGGAGTACCTCATCATCACGTAGACAGTTCACAGAGACACGTGCCATGTGTGGACAAATATTTTGCTGTCGTAAGAAGCAAGATGAGTAATACACGAGGAGGCAGGATGTCCCTGACGTCCCGTTGTACCGTCAAAGTTTCCTCAGTCACTGCCAGCCGTGACCTGGAGTTATTACGACGCCAGGAGTAACACCTCTGTGCTTCTCTACAACACTGAAACAAAGGGACCTATCCTCAGATCAGCGCGATACTCACCGACGATGGTCCATCAGGATAGTGGCGAACTACTATTCAACGCTGAACAAAATACGACACCATTCGTCATCAGTCCACGCTTCCAACACACGGCAAAACTCAAAACGGCCGTCTGTGTTGTGGTGCTAACGGAAGCCTACGCATCGAACGAAAATTCCCTATCCGACTGTTGCTAGTCTCCCATCAATGGTGAGGGACGACATAGAATGCCGCAGGAAGTTCATTAGTTGTTTTCGGGCTGGTGCAGGTGTGAAAGGGTTAGGATGTGCCCGTGCACAATAAAACGTCCCCCCCCCCCCCTTGCGATGGTCAGGCGTGGTCAACCGGAAGCTTGACAACCGGTATCTCTCCCCTTAGATCCAATCCTACGTGGGCCATTGTGACATCCGAATGTCCCACAGATATGGATATTGTACGATTCGACTATCTTGTCAGATGGAGACACACACAATGAGGCCCCCTACAATCTCTGTCAGGTGCTGATAACGGTGTATCCCACGAGTATGGGGCATTTCCGCGTCTTCCACAGTGACCACTCGACACCCGCGCTGTTCGTGTCTGTTATACACCCTACGAGGACTGCTAACAATACTAAACATGAACATCACTAACGCTTTCTGGTGACCTTTTTACCTGTCACACAGAATTGCAACTCTAATGATTTACGTATCCCCTACCCCTCCCCGGTGGTGTGCACGTGTATGAAATTGCATTTATATCCGATCATGTCTCTGGACTCTTCAAATTTTTGGCAGGCAGTTTATCCCCATAAACTATTTATGAGCGTGGAGAGCTTACTTTTCAGATGAAGCAAACGGAGGCTACATCTTTTTCTTTTTCTTCGTAGTGTCTTGCTGGGTGCCGGCTTGCAACAGTACAGGCTGCATTCTAGTTCGTATCTAACTACCATCTTCCATTTTACTTGCCTTCTGGCCACGGATTTACGTCTTCCAATTATAAGTATTAATACATATTGTCATTTAAATCCCCCAACTTCCAGCATGTGCTGTACAACTATTGTACGTATATATAAGTAAGCGGTTAGAAATGTAATTACAGACACCAGCTTTGGTGACAAAATGGTCAAGGTGCTGAACTTGTGACACCGTTGTTGTGACAATGGATTTGCATTCAGGTCGACAATGGCTCCAAACACCATCCAGGCGAATGGATCAATCTTCTTGGTCAATTCCCGTAAAAGCAGCACTTGTGCTCCATCTCCAATAGTATCGACGTCGACGATGCGTTAAAGCCTACCTATCTTCGGCCTTAGATATTTTGATCATCTTCTTTAAAATTTCCAACCTATTTCCTTAATTGCATCCACCATAGCACTTTCACCACTAACCTGTTAATTCTGGGCCTTCTTTTTCCTAGCCTTATTCCGTTTCTTCACAGGCTCGGCATGTCAACCTGGGTTTGGTAATGTTCTTGGTAGAGGGCGGCTGAGACCCCTTCCTCCAGACCCGCCTTCCTCCTTCCTGCCTTGGAAGTTTTGTTTACAATTACGAGGGGCGTTCAATAAGTAATGCAACACAAATTTTTCTGAAAGCAGGTTGGTTTTATTCAGAATTCCAATACATCGTATTATTCCCCATTCTTTTGGCTACAAAACCCTGTTTTTGAATATGATCTCCGTTCAATGCGACAGCCTCACACCACCTTACTATGCCTGTATGCACAGGTGGTACAAATATACTCGTCGACGTCGGAGCCAACGGCTTGCTACATCAATAACCTTCCCATCATCCACGCACTGCTTCCCGCGGAGTGCATCCTTTGTTGGGCCAAACAGATGAAGTCGAAGGTGAGGAACCCAAAGGGTAAAAACCTCTGAATATTCCAACTGGTGTGCTAGTTTGTCAGCACTGTCAACAGACACATTCCATTTGAGGACTGAGGTGCTTATGATCCGTCGATCACCTCAGGTGAGAGTATCCGCACGTTCGAACATTACCAGAATGCCAACTGTTGTCGGCCGGCCGGCGCGCGGAAGGTCGGACAGGCTTGCGCGATCTCATTGCAGTGTTGACAGACGCCTCCCCCAATGACTCACCGCGGTTTTGTTCACTGCAGGGTCTCCGTAGAGATTCTGCAAGCATCTACGGATCGCTCCAATGCTCTGATTTTCCGCCAAAAGAAACTCAGTGAGAGCTCTCTGCTTGGAACGCATGTCCGTTAAAGACGCCGCTTTGAAGGCTACGTACAGCGTCGCCATCTATTCGAACTTCATGTAACAATAGAAGCTGAAGCGGTAATATTCCACGACCTCCCACAACATATTCTGCAATTTTTCAACCGAAATCGGGCGAGAAAAAATTGTGTTGTATTACTTATTGAACGCTCCTCGTATACCAGATGACAGCCGAAACAATCACAGAAACTACGACCGTCCTCTAAAAAGCAAGGATTAGATATTGCCTGTGTAGATAAAAATTTCCATAAATCTCCTGTAAAACATTCTTTATTTGGCAGCTACAATAATTGTAATGCGAAGTAAGGAAAAATGAAGATATCTACTAACAAAAATACGAGTAGCACACCAGTAAACACAGTAGATTTGAACATTTGTAAATAGGTGTAAGTTGCTTTAAATATGGATTGACTGTTGGCCCTAACGGGCTCTTGAAGTAAATATCGCCAACGACTAGTGTAGACCTCGGTCTACGCTTCAGACCCGTCTGTCCCGACAAACTTTATTTCGCATTCACATCGTTGGCCTCACCGCTTCACGGCATATCACCTTCCAATCTAACCTAGACTTCATCCAGTGCTACATATCAGCCTGCAACCCTGCAACCGCAAATTAGATCCGTTTTTGCGAGGAGAGCGTTGTCACACATTAACGTCATTCTCAGGAGAAACGTGAACATTAATTGATGCATAAACAGCAACGGTGACTGCTGACGGGGTTGCTGATCGAGATGGGCCGTAATGACTTTTATCAAATACTGACTGATCAATAAATTGGCTCGGCATCATGTCTACGCTAGAATGTAGGTTTCCTTGTAACTGGTTGGGTAAGTCAATTCAGAGACCTGAGGAAAACGATAGGTTTTATGACACAGTCGTAAAACAATTTGAAGTTTCATTGAAGATCGTTTTTATGAAATGATCTAAAAGCACTGAAATGAAATGCAAGGATCAATGGGGATGAAATCTATCTAGATGTCGCGACATGGAATGATGTCAGTGCGATTTGTTCGAATATGCTCATCCTGTAATGTAATGAAGGTGTGGTGAATATAGATAGTCTGTGCCATACGGAACTCGAACTCGGTTTCGCAGTTGCCTTACCCATTAATTGTGCAGGCGTTCTCGGATAGCCTAATGCCTAAGCTCGCAATGACCTGAAAATGTAATTTAGAGTCCCTATCTGCCATAAACTTTCAAACGTCACGAAATATTCAGCACTGAACTCATTACCACACCTACACTCACTATCGAAACTACATTCATATGTGGTATCAAGCGAAATATGCTACTGAACTGAGGTAGGGACGACGCAGCATATTATCTTGGATGAAGAATTGTCTATAGACGTGGATGTTACTTCGAGTGTGCTTCAGGGTAATCTATGGTGCATCATGTTGTATATTAATGAACTACCAGATGATATAAATAGTAACCTCAGAAATTTCGCAGATGACACAGTTATCTACAATGAAGCATCGTCTGAAAAAAAACCTGCACAAATGTTCAATCGGATCTTGATAAGATTTCAAAGCGATGCAAAGATAAGCAACTGGCTTTAAATGTTCAGAAATGCAAAACTGCACTTTTAAAAAACGAAAAGCATAGTATCCTATACTACAATGTCAACGAGTCACAACTGGAACAGGTCAACTCTTACAAATACCTGGGTGTAACAGTTTGTAGGGATATGAAACGGAACGATCTCACAGGCTCAATCGTAGGTAAAACAATGAGCAGAACGCGGTTCATTTGTGAACTGCTATGGAAATGTCATCAGTTTATAAAGACGAGTGGTTATAAATCACTCCCCTGATCCATCGTGGAATATGTGTGGGACCCTTTCCAAATAGGACTAACGAGGGATATTCGATGTGCTGAAAGAAGGGCAGCAGAAATAGTCACAGATTTGTCTGAACCATGGAAAAGTGTCACAGAGATACTGAAGAAACTGAAATGGCAGACTCTTGAAGATAGATGCAGACTATTCTGAAATAACTTGCTTACAGAGTTGTAAAAACCATCTTTAAGCGAGATATCTAGGTATGTACTATAACACCGTTCGTATCGTTCCCGCTAGCATCGTAAGGGCTACATTAGACATATAGTTGTAAAACTACCGTATGCTACTGCTAAGTAAGTGTAGTATACGGTGGTTTTCCCAGTATCCTTCGTCAGTTAAGATCGTAAAGGCGCACGTTAGGTGTGTTGAATACCTAATGGGCGTTATCCCATTTTTATCGCTTTGTTTGCAAGTGCGATCATTGTCTTACTAGATTCCTCTGAAACTGGGAGCGGTCAGCCGTCTATAAACTACGTAAGGGTATACAGGGTGTTACAAAAAGGTACGGCCAAACATTCAGGAAACATTCCTCACACACAAAGAAAGAAAATATGTTATGTGGACATGTGTCCGGAAACGCTTACTTTCCATGTTAGAGCTCATTTTATTACTTCTCTTCAAATCACATTAATCATGGAATGGAAACACACAGCAACAGAACATACCACCGTGACTTCAAACACTATGTTACAGAAAATGTTCAAAATGTCCTCCGTTAGCGAGGATACATGCATCCACCCTCCGTCGCATGGAATCCCTGATGCGCTGATGCAGTCCTGGAGAATGGCGTATTGTATCACAGCCGTCCGCAATACAAGCACGAAGAGTCTCTACATTTGGTACCGGGGTTGCGTAGACAAGAGCTTTCATATGCCCCCATAAATGAAAGTCAAGAGAGTTGAGGTCAGGAGAGCGTGGAGGCCATGGAATTGGTCCGCCTCTACCAACCCATCAGTCACCGAATCTGCTGTTGAGACTGAAATGTGCAGGAGCTCCGTCGTGCATGAACCACATGTGTCGTACCTGTAAAGGCACATGTTCTAGCAGCACAGGTAGAGTATCCCGTATGAAATCATGGCGGTGAATCGAGGACGTACAGTACATACTGACGAAACTAAAATGAATTCTAACATGGAAATTAAGCGTTTCTGGACACATGCCCACATAACATCTTTTCTTTATTTGTGTGTGAGGAATGTTTTCTGAAAGTTTGGCCGTACCTTTTTGTAACACCCTGTATAATAAGCCGCACAACCTAAGGAACATTTTTATTCTCCATAATTATCCTCTTGTGCGTTACTTAAAAATAAGCATTATTTGTAGCAAAATTAAATTGTCAAATGTTTAATTTACATTACATTCGAAAACTTTTGATTTGTAACATGGAACAGGTGACTGTTTTAGTAAAACTAAAAAAAATTACAGATTTATCATACAGTGCTATAAAAGGCAAATTCCTCGAAAGAATGGTAAACAAAAAATATCAAATATCGCTTCAATACTTCGCCGAGCTTACATAATACATGTTTCTGCCATTTATAAAGAACTTCCAGACTCTTGTCCTTGTTTATGATGAAAAACGTTTTATCGAGTACAAAATAACAGTTATAACTGCACATGATTTTTCTCTGTTTGGAGCCAGTCATATAACACTTACGGAAACATATAAGCGCCATTGGACAGTTTGATATGCTTTTATTACAAGATCTAGATTTCAGCCTTCGGTCATTTTCAACTGTTACACATGTAAAAAGAATTTCCGTGGTTTTTTATGTTTGTGCCCGTAAACCTGTACCTACATCAAAAGCAGTTCCTTTGGTTGCATAAAAGGGAAGAGTAATAAAACTTTATTACTTATAAAATGCAATTTATATTGTGTAAGGGTATAATATACATAATGGACTAACAGTGAACGACTTACGATTCTGTGTGCAAAACAAAAAACAAAAAGAAGTCTTCCGCTCCCTGTTTCTCTCACACATTCATTTATGTTTCTTTTCCTGCCAATGCTACCAATACTACAGGAAATAAAAGAGAAAGATACCGAACGAGGTAGAGCAGTAGTTAGCACACTGGACTCGCCTTCGGGAGGACGTCGGTTCAAACTAGTGTCCTGTCATCCAGATTTAGGTTTTCCATGATTTCCCTAGATCGCTTATGGTAACTACAGAACCTTAGTTTTGGTAGGGCGCACCTCTTATTAGACTAGTTACAATGCGCACTTACGCTTTTAAGTAATTATTGTTCTTCCCCCACTGCGTACGCGAGTGGAACGGAAAGCAGCCCTAATGACGAGTGCAATGGAAACCACCCTCTGAAATGCAATTCACAGTGGCTTGCAGAGTGCAGATGTGGACGAAGATGTATCTCCTTCAGCTCAGGCAGAGGAATAATCATAACGTTGTGCCCAACACAGCTCCACCTGACACGACTGCAGAAGTCCTGCGGCCACGGCGCGGGAGGTCCTCCGCTTCCGCGGGGTCCGCTAACATCCGGCCCCCCTCCGCTCCTAATCCTCGCTCAGCTTCCGGACTCTCTAAAGGGCGGCTAACGGCAGCGACAGCCTGAAGAGCCCCGGAGTGGACGTCAGGTGTGGGCTGGAGTGTTTTCCGTGTCAACAGCGGCGCGCGCCTGTCCTGTCCAACTGTGCCCTGCAGCCAAACAGAAACACTCGAGTTGGCAGCACGCCGCTCCCTGCGACCACCGTCCGACGCGCAGCATAAATATTTGCAGCGCCCGCAAATAAATACACCACCAGCTGTCGCCTCACTACTGCAGGGCGACGTCACAGCGCGGAGGACTTCAACTGGTCCAAGTCAGCACAGTTGCCACACTGGACACACCCATCGTGATCTTAGCGGAAATCCTTGGCGTTTGTTCTTCTACGTCTGCATCTACGTACATATTCCGCAAGCCACCGTAAGAAGCATGGCAGAGGGTGCCTTGCATCACTACTAGTCGTTTCCTTTCCTGTTCTACACGCAAATGAAGAGAGGGAAGAACGATTATCAGCCACCGCAAGAGCCCTAAATTCTCTTATCTTCCTGGTCCTTACGGGAAATTACTTTGGCGGCAGTAGAATCGTTCTGCAGTCAGCTTCAAACGCCGCTTCTCTAAATTTTCTCAGTAGCTTTTCGTGAAAAGAACGTTGTAGTCCTTCCAGCGATTCCCGTTTGAGTTCACGAACCATGTCCCTAATACTCGCCTGTTGATCGAACCTTCCGGTAAAAAATCTAGCAGCCCGCTTCTGAATTCCGTCGATATCCTCCTCTAATCAGATATGGTATGTTTCCCAAATACTCGAGCAGTATTCAAGAATGGGTCGCTCTAGTATTTTGTACGCGATCTCCTTTATGGACGAGCTACACATACCTAAAATTCTCTCAATAAATCGAAGTCGACCATTCTCTTTCTTGTGGGTCGCCCCTTGAGACTTCCTTATTGGTACAGTCGTAGCGGCCTTCCTTCCGATGATTTTTGTCTGGTGTCGCTCTGAAACACACGTGAAACATTACATTAGAGTATCGGAAGGACAATTTCAAGTCGTTGGAGCGAGCGAGATGCTGCAGGGAAGACGTTGAACTCGCATTCGGGAGGACGGCGTTAAGAACAATTCGTGTTTTATATCCAATGGGATAAAAAAACTGTCGTAGATACATTCCTTCTTCCAGTGCCGACTTAATATTCTAGAATGCCGCAGCAGTTGTTCAGCTATCTTTTTTTGTATGTTAAGATGGACACACACACACACACACACACACACACACACACACACACACACACACACACATCTTTTGTCTGTTAAGATGGACACACACACACATATGAATAGACCACATCAACGTCTTTGCAATATGAGGGCATTTTTTTCACGGCATAAACTACAAAATGCTAGTAGGAAGTAAATACAGCTGCCGTCACCTCGAAGGTTAGTTGGAATACCGGTGCTTTATTAGACACTATCCTACTGAGGGTGAAATGCCCTTGCCTTCCTCCGATCTTTGAACTGATTTACCCAGCATGTCGTAGGACAACTCACACTATTAACATGGATTTCATACCATGGTGCAACTTGGCATTATTCACATTAACAAATCGCTTTAAGTAGTTGAAAAAAAGCATTTAGTGACTGAAAAAAATTTAGGATCACACGCCGTACCTTGTGGCCGTGGTGGTACTTGGGGGGTAGAGCACTAGATTGTACTCTTGTGGTTCTAGATTCAATCCTGAGTAGAGGCGTATGAACGGAGGTTGTTACTCTTACCAATCCCTCCAGGAAGGCCCCAAATCCACTGAGCCTCCTGTCAAAATGAGTACCGGGGGTCTTTCCCGGGGGTAAAAGACGGCAGGGAAGAGGTATCCGCCACCCCCTCCCCATCGTAGGGTCGCGGCGAATGGAAAGACTGTACCCTACCAGCAGGCAGTCGGCGACAATTATATCACGAGCTAGCGTCACGGACCCTGTGCCTTTGGATTTGTAGTCTAGCATCTACTAACTCAATCGAAGGGTCACAATACTAAAAGTCGAAGTACAAGTAAAGCCCACTAAGTACTTATACTGGCTGATTATAATTAAAGCGCAGCTACTTACGAAAGACAGTATGGGCTGTAATTACCGTATGGCAGCGAAACTTGGTAGATATTCTAAAGCGTTAATGTGAAATCGATTTACAGTGGAATAAAAAATAGCTCCAGTTTTGGCCACCACGTGCAAATATGATGCTGTGAATGCGAGAAAGACATATAGAAATGTTTCCGTATGTAATGGATTAGGAACGAGACGTGGGCAGAAAAGGCCAAACAAGTGAGAAAGGCATGACGTTGGTTTCATTACTAACTGCCGCTTACACAATTTGTTTAACATGAGTATCGATGACGTCGACGCGATACTGCATCCGTAAAAAGACGTGATCAACAGTTGCTCACAGCAGTTCTGGTGGACCAGCCGCTGTAGCCGAGCGGCTCTAGGCGCTTCTGTCCGGAATCACGTGGCTGCTACGGTCGCAGGTTCGAATTCTGCCTCGGGCATGGATGTGTGTGATGTCCCTTAGGTTAGTTAGGTTTCAGTAGTTCTAAGTTCTAGGGGACCTCAGATGTTAAGTCTCGTCACGCTCAGAGCCATTTGAACCATTTGAGTTCTGGTGGAATCTGAGCACCGTGTCAAAAATGGCTCTGAGCACTATGGGACTCAACTGCTGAGGTCATTAGTCCCCTAGAACTTAGAACTAGTTAAACCTAACTAACCTAAGGACATCACAAACATCCATTCCCGAGGCAGGATTCTAACCTGCGACCGTAGCGGTCTTGCGGTTCCAGACTGCAGCGCCTTTAACCGCACGGCCACTTCGGCCGGCCAGCAGCGTGTCAGCGTGTTTCTGTATACTGGCCTTCACGTCAGGTAAAGACCGAACGTGTTACTGGTAATCGCGTTCTTTTAAACATCCCCAGAGCCAAAAGTCACATGGATTCAGATCAGGTGAACTTGCAGACTGTGGATCTGGAAAACCTCTGGGGATAACACATTCGTGGAAGGTTGCCTTAAGCCGATCTTTCACTAGGCGAGCGACATGAGGTGTTAGCCCCCATCGCATGAAAGCAGTGGTTTCCACACAGTTGCGCTCTTCCAAAACAGGAATCACATGCTGCACAAGGAGGGCTTGATAACGTGCATAGTTGACGGTACACCTGACGGGTCCTCTGGGCGTATTCTCTTCAAAGAAGAATGGACCGAGAATAAAGGTGGATCGAATCCACACCACACAGTCACATGTGGTGAGTGCAATGGCTCTCCGTGCACAAGACGTCGTTTAACAGTACCCAATATTCAGCAGTCCTGTGTATTCACTGCACCCTGTATGTAAAATGTGCCTCGTCCACAGAATATTGCGCGGGCCACTTCGATCCGTACCAGACGCTGAAGAGCAAATTCAGAACGTTACTGCGGATCATGAGGTTTGAGTTGCTGCATCAAGTGAACCTTGCATGGGTACCAGTGTAATATATATCGCAAAACTTTCCGTGCTGTTGACCATGGAATGGTCCATTCTCGTGGCACTGCATGAGCCCTAGCACTAACCGGGGACGTGCTGCATGGTCAGCTACGACAACAGCGACCTCGTCAATAACTTCCATCGATATACGACACCTTCCTCTTCCAGGCGCTATCCGTGGCTCATGCGTTATCGAATTTCATTATCATCATCATCTTTAAACCGCGTAATGATACCGGGCCTCTCCTCAGACTTTTCAGTCGGTTATACTTTCTCAATGAAGAACTATAATTGCTGCTGTTCACATAAAATAGTTTCACTAACAGCACATGGCCTCTATTCTCGGTAGCCATACTGTTCACTCACTTTATGACTTATCAAATGACAGCGAGGATGTAATACAAACAGTATACAGCGCCAGATTTGCTCCTGGTGGTCATAATTGAAACTAATTTTTTTTCTAGGGTATATTGGTTCCGCATTATCGCATTAGCTTATTTACCAAGTTTCGTTGCGAAGTGATAATTACAGCCTACACTGGAACTCCATGAGAAGCTGCACTAACCACCTAATATTAAGACACTCAGCGAGCATACCCAAACAAACTTTTAGTTGTTAACTATTGTTTATCTCTTAAAATTATATTTGTAAAGTAATAAAGTCTACAGTTTGGGCTACCAGTGAAATGTACCACAAACATTTTCATTTATTTTATGTCAAAGTAAAAGAGAGGTAAATTGAATGTCGAAGGTAAAAATTACATTACTTGTGCCGATATCTACATCTACATCTACATACATACTCCGTAATCCACCATGCGGTACGTGGTGGAGGGTACCTCATACCACAACTAGAATCTTCTCTCCCTGTTCCACTCCCAAACATAACGAGGGAAAAATGACCGCCTATAAGCGTCTGCACGAGCCCTAATCTCTCTTATCTTGGTGGTCTTTCCGCGAAATGTAAGTTGGCGACAGTAAAATTGTAATGCAGTCAGTCTCAAATGCTGGTTCTCTAAACTTCCTCAGTAGCGATTCACGAAAAGAACGCCTCCTTTCCTCTAGAGACTCCCACCCGAGTTCCTGAAGCATTTCCGTAACATTCGCGTGATGATCAAACCTACCAGTAACAAATCTAGCAGCCCGCCTCTGAATTGCTTCTATGTCCTCCCTCAATCCGACCTGATAGAGACCTCAAACGCTCGAGCAGTACTCAAGAATAGGTCGTATTAGTGTTTTATAAGCGGTTTCCTTTACAGATGAACCACACCTTCCCAAAATTCTACCAATGAACCGAAGACGACTATCCGCCTTTCCCACAACTGCCATTACATGCTTGTCCCACTTCATATCGCTCTGCAATGCTAGGCCCAAATATTTAATCGACGTGACTGTGTCAAGCGCTACGCTACTAATGGAGTATTCAAACATTACAGGATTCCTTTTCCTGTTTTATTTCTAGTGTCATAATTTCAAAACTATGTTTGTGGTAGGAAGTGGAGCTCCTCTATTCTGACGTTCACCGACGGAGACATGACGAGAGAGGCGAGGTCTTGACCTGTTGACGACTTGCGCAGCGGCATGCACACTTGTGTCCTCGCTTTTAATGTACAGGTGTCGCGGCAGCAGTGGCGACCCGGACTTCCTCTTGGCGCCTGGGCCCGCATGTATGAGGGTGTGTTTTTGTGTGTGTGTGTGTGTTCCATTACTGTCGCAGATGTGTGGCCTGCACTGAAATGAGTTTTCCGCTGTCCGCAGGTCCGACCCCATGTGGCCCAACAGCCTGGCGGCCGGGTGAGTAGATTGCCTTCATTAGCCGACACGTGGCGCGCACGCGTCCGCATCGCCTGCCACGCTCTCTTGTTTGGCCAGCCGAGAGCCGCCGCCGCCGCCGCAGCCACTTCGCACTCTTCTAACCCCATCTCCAGCTGCGACACCTCGCCTTGCGCCGGCAATGAAGCTGGCACGAAAAATTTGCCAGCGCTCTTTAAGAAATACAGTGAATTAGCTTGCGTGCTGTTGTAGTCTTCAGACGAAAGGCTAGTTTCATGGAGCTCTTCAACTATTGAAAGATGACTATTGTGTCAGAGACGGCAAAGGACTGCGAAGATCAGTTAACGTAAAGGGTGTTGTCTTGAAAACAGGTTACAAAACTATTTTTTAATAAATAGAAAATACTTTCCTAATGTTCTGCGACATATTATTTGGTCACGAACCGGCTTCTTAGGCCATTGTTAGGTGACAATTGAATCTCACAAACACAGTTAAAATGGCCTGAATCCTACACTTATATTCCTTATAAGGGGCAATCAAATGAGAACAAAACACCCGCCACAGCGGGAATATGAAGTCAATTCACACAAATGTGATCACTATACGCGTTAAGGCTTTTGTCCCCCTGGGAAACAAGACAATCAGTTCTTGTTTCGTAGATGGCGGTCGGTAACTGACGGATCCACAGCCGCACCAACTCTTGCATTTCCTCGTCCGACTGAAACGGACGTAAACACATGTCTTTTTCAGGTCGCCGAAGATGTGAAAATCACACGGTGATAGATCCATGCTGTACCGAGGATATTGCAGTATTTCCCAACTAAATCGCTGAAGCGTAGCCGTCCTTGTGCAGTTGGCAGTGTGGTGGTGGGCGTTAACAAGCAGCAGAATGATTCCATTCAGTAGCATTCCTGGGTGTTTTGACTTTATAGCGCGTCGTAGTTACTGCAAAGTGTCTTCATACCGCTGCGCATTGATTGTGGTCCCACGCACGATGATCAGAAAGAGAGAGAGTGGAGGAGATGGTCTAAGAGAGGGGACAGAGGGATGAAGAGACAGGGAGAGTGGAGAGGAGGAGATAGTTAAGAGTGGGAAGATGAGATGCACAGACAAAGGGAAGAAGAGGTAAACACAGAGTGTGTGAGGAGGAGATGTTCAATACATGTGTCAAATCTACAAGTGGGTGGAACTGTGGGGAACCTACTAGTATATATATACAAATCAGTTTGGTTGTATGTGTGTATGTATGTCTAACATCTCCCAAACATCAGGATCGATTTCAACCGATTTTGACAAACAAATAGCAAACTTCATGAGTATCAGTACTGTGTGGTTTACAACTCTCTAGCTTCAGCAAGAGCAGAGATACGAGCAGTAATTGGCTTTCTGCCAGTGGGCCCTTGAAATATAGGCTACCCTGCATGACAAAATTGTTTTGAGAATAGTATCAGCCTGTTTCATTAACCGGTTGTGCAGAGGCTACACAAGCAGATTGGTTTAGATAGGTAGAGGAGGGCCTGACGCCTGACAGAGAGGGGGGCAGGAGGTGATGGATAGGGAGGGAGAGGGCAGGAGGGGATGGACAGAGAGTAGACAGAGCAGGGCATAGACAGAGAGTGGGGAGGGAGGACAGAGAAAGGGAGAGGAGGAGATGGTAACGGAAAGGGGGAGAATGTGATTGATGTAGATAGGGGGAAGAGGAGATGGACAGAGAGAAAAGTGGGAGGACATGTAGATGTACAGAGAGAGGGAAGAGAGATGGACAGAAAGACAGTGTAGGAGGAGATGAGCAGAGAGAGGGCAGAAGAGATGGGCAGTGAGGGGGAGAGGGAGGGAGATGGGTAGAGACAGTTGGGAGGAGGAAGGCAAGGAAGAAATGGACAGAGATTGGATAAGGTTAAGGACAGAGATGAGAGAAGAAGGGGACTGAGAGAGATGGGGGAAGGGGATGGGCAGACGGTCCAGGTGGAGTCTGACCAAGAGTGGGGCGGGGGGGAGACAAGGAGATGTTTATAACATTTGCGCAAATGAACGCACAAGCGAGTAAAGCTGTGGCTAGTAAATGTATATCACTGCACATAAATGATAGACTCATTACTCCTCCAATACAGTATTGGCAATAAGTCACCGAAAACAATAACAACCGAATGTTACCTAGAGGTGACCTTCTGGAGTGACCTAAAGTGGAATTATCATATACAACTAACTGTAGAAATACCAGATGGCAGACTGAGATTCAATGAAATAATCCTAAGGCAACGTAATTCATCTGCAAAACAGTAACTTTCAAAACTCAAGTACTACTGATTGTTGAGTGTTAACATTAATACAATAATTCGTGAAGATACAGAGAAGAGCTGTGCGTTTCCTCAGAGGCTTGTCTAGTAAGCGCAGTACGGACTTGCTCATCACACTGCAGTTGCAGACGTTACAAGAGAGGGTCCGTGATCACAGAGATGGTTACTGTTAAAATTCTGAGAGTACGTTCAAAGAAAAATCAGTCAACATGTTGCTTCCTGCCACAAATGTCTTGCTAAATGACTGACGAGACTGCTAGAAAAATTAGACCTGATACAGGGTTTTTTGACAACCTTTCTTCCCATGCACCAACAGCAAACGCAACAAGGAAGCGGAAAAGGGATGATGCTACTAGAAACACCCTCCGTCACTTATCTTGGAGTATCTTGCAAATACGCACGTAAATGTAGACTCCGTCATGGTACATTATAAACTTCAGAAAAAAACACGTCCATTTTATCGTCTAACTATGGTAACGCTGGTCCTTACAAAGTCTTCTGCCAATTTCAGGAATGTTCCTAAGCCTCGGTTGTCCGTAATACAGTTCGATCGAAAGACGAGCACATAAAAATGAGAATTTCTGTAAACAGGATTTGCACTGGATTGGTACATTCAGCCACCGCAAGACAGCACCATAATTGTTAAAAACAAACGAAGATTCCAGTGTAATTCAAGTGGCGCCTGTAGCACTGCGCAGTTCATTGCTTGGTAAACATGTCGCTTTCCCAAGAACAACGAGTTTTCATTGTTGAGCAATATTTCACCACTCATTCGCATATACGTACTGTAGACACATTTCTTGGGAAATGTCCAGATGGTACAGTGCTAAACAGTTCAACAATAACAAGATTAATCGTCTGTTTCCAGGAATGCGTATCACTTGCAGACAAGTAGAGAACCGGGAGACCGGTCAGTTTTACATACGATAAACTGGCTCGTGACATGCTTGTGATGCTGCTTTCGTCTTCAAAAGGTTTAAGCAGATCATGTGTTCAATCTTAGATTTCGTATGGTAGTGCTCAGAAAGAGATGCGTAGGTTTAAATTTCGTGCACGTCATGTTCGTAGTGCACAAAAATTGTAGGCGCTGGATAAACAAATGTGTCTACTTGTACTGTACATGGTTTCAGTCATTTTTTTACATCCATGAAATCGCAGAAATGGGCAAGGTTTTTTTTTTACGTGGGCGTTATTTCACCTCAATCGACACGTGAATAATCAAAACACCAGAATTAGGCCAAGTGAAAATCTACATGTATTTCATGAAAACACTTTGCACTGTCAGAAAACTGGTGTGTTGTTTGTGGTATCGTGTTGTCGAGTAATGGGCTTCTTCTTCCTTTTTTTTCTTAACCTACTGTGAACAGTATTTCATATCAATAAAGAACTGCACAGTTATTTAGTTTGTTGAGGCAGACGAAAGTTATCGCTTGTTGTAGCAGGACTGCGCCACTTGCTCCATATCTACTGACAAGGGACCGCGCCTACTATTCTTCGCCGATTTCATCCCAATGAATGATAATTCCGGGCTTGGTCACAAATGAAAGTGGCGGAACTGGGAAATCCAGATGGCCAAGCATTTAGAAAAAGTAGCATTTCCTGGTGCGAGCCAGGCGAGGCATGAGCCACTTATGTTGGAGTAGTTTTCTGACAGTCGACGTAGGGGAAAGAGTACAGAATGGTGATCCGCATGTCTTGGATTTGAGTATTTATGAGGCGACTTTTTTGTTTTCAATATTTATGTTACTTACACTGCAAACAAACTAAAGTTAATAATTTTGTAGAAGGCATGAGAAGGAAAGACAAAAGAAAATTTGGTATTCCAAACACATTCCCAGAAAGGGATTTTAAGCTGTACACGAGAACCTCATACATAAAATTAGATACTTCTGTTATTTTACAGTGATGATTTACAGGTGCTACGGTGATATGTATCATAAAAAGCAGGAGAAGCAGTAATTTTCTTGACATCTTTGAAACGTTATATACGGCATATTTTTACAATCACGTGGTTGTTTTACAGTTTCTATACAAAAACAAGTTTGGCTTACATCCATAAAAGGCTCTCTGTCGTAGGACAGTTTGGCATCAAACCACGCGTAACACATAACTTCGCCAAATTTTGCAGAGGATAGCTGGTTATGAACAACGAAATGTATTGTGATACAGTCTTTCGGGATGTGATTTCTTTTTCTCTTTCGATGAGATAAGAGCAATTTTGAAGCTTTTCGAGCAAATTGTTTAGCTGACGATAAAAACAGGCATCACACTATTTTTAGCGGGGTGAATCTGGGGGAGGGGGAGGAGTAATCACATGAATGAATGTCGTGCGACTAGGGCCTCCCGTCGGGTAGACCGTTCGCCAGGTGCAAGCCTTTCGATTTGACGTCACTTCGGTGAATTGCGTGTCGATGGGGATGAAATGATGGTGATTAGGACAACACAACATCCAGTCCCTGAGCGGAGAAAATCTCCGACCCAGCCGGGAATCGAACCCGGGCCCTTAGGATTGACATTCTGTCGCGCTGACCGCTCAGCTACCAGGGGCGGACAGTAATCACATTAATACAGCATAATGGCAATAATTATTCATCTTTAAAAATCTCGTAGCGTAATTAGAGATTTGTTTGTCCTCCTCACGAGTCAGTTCAAAATGGTTCAAATGGCTCTGAGCACTATGGGAATTAACTGCTATGGTCATCAGTCCCCTAGAACTTAGAACTACTTAAACCCAACTAACCTAAGGACATCACACAACACCCAGTCATCACGAGGCAGAGAAAATCCCTGACCCCGCGGGGAATCGAACCCGGGAACCCGGGCGCGGGAAGCGAGAACGCTACCGCACGACCATGAGCTGCGGACTCACGAGTCACTTAACAGAAGAAATTTGTCCTGCTGCACATAAGGTTTCGTCACATCAGATACAATACATTGGACATTATCTCTGTTTATTTGCGGTGTAAGTAAAGTAAAAGTTAAAAAGAAAGTTTCCGTACAGGGACTCGATCTCAAGACCCTCGTATTACTGGCCTACGCTGTTTCCCCTGCTCCAACCGGTGCCTGGAAACTATGCCAGCGCAGATGGCTCATGTATCGTCAGACCCGTGCCAAAAACGCTACTTTTTCTAAACGCGTGGCCATCTCGAGCTTCCATTTGTGTCACTTTCATTTCTGACCAAACTGCAAATTTGGACGAAATTTGTGATAACGGGTAGGCACGGTCCCTTGACAAGCCTTTAATTTCGTAAGCGAATTTCTGGGTGGTCGAAGCATCTCGAAAGGCTCTTTTTATTTAGATATTTTTTTCCCACGTAAATGATACGTCACTTTCCTGAGTGGAATAACCGTACACGTCTCCATCGTCGAGGTTGCTTTCGCTGAGCAGTGACGTCGCGCTGCAGTTTCCGCCTCTGCCCGCAGGCGAGAGCCTACCGTGCGGCGACCGCGCAGTCGGTCGGTAATGCCCTTTGTTCCCGACACAATGAACAGGCCTCGTTGCCTGCCGGCAAGCGAGCAATGGCCACGGGCCGGGTAACACGATGAGAGTGGCGTACCCATTTACTGATTGCACGTATCGCCTCCCATCAGCCGAGCGAGGTAAATCACGAACCCCGCTGCCAGTGTTCGACACAGCTTGCGTGTGGCTCGTATGGCGGTGAGCACGTACTCTGACCACTGCCCGATACTTGGCTGTCTGTAAAGCCGTCATCACACGGGAAGTGATTGTCATCGTGCAGCACGCTAGACAAGGATTCCATCGTGGTTGGTACACGTTTAGCAGTGAGCTGGTACATTACACGAAACGCGCTCCTCGTAATGATTTGCGACTGTAGCGCTCTCCTGCACTGTACGAGACTCGCAAATCACACAGTTTATTTACGAAAATGGGCACTCGTAAAATTCGTTCACTAGCTCTAAAAAAATGGCACAGTTCCTCTCTTCTCCATAATGCTAGCCATGAAATTATATATCCATGAACACGATACAAGGCAAAAAGGTAAGTTCTACGACCAATCAGTAAGGATACCAGCTCTTAGGACTTCACTACAAATAATTAGATATACCATTTAACATACTTAACCTATAAGATAAAATTATTTCATCTTACTCGCAGATAAATCCAAAGAAATCATTTATTTGTTGCAGTATTACTGCAGTATTACCTATGCTTCGCGCGCGCGCGTTTGTGTGTGTTTGTGTGAGTGTGTGTGTATTTTTTTTCACACGATCTACATGTATAAAAGGCAGTAATCTGACTGAGTAATCATCACTCGAGCACAATCCTAAGTGTAGTAACTTGAAATTTCGAGAGGATGTTGATCTTATACTGTAGGCATCGTTTAAGAAGGGGTTTGTCGAAATTCTACCCCTAAGAGGATAAAATAGGGGATGAAATGTTTTTCGAAAATATTTCGCTTTTTAGGCAATTTTGAAGGTAGACCTATGAAAATTGGCACTTGGTTTACTCAGTCAGAAACAAAGAAATAGATCTACGTGTTTCAGCATTTTTGGAAATTTAACCTCTATGGGGGGTGAAATAGTGTGTGTAAGTTTTTTTGAAAATATATCACTATTAAAGAACTACTAAAGCATTTTAAAACTACATCTATGAAAACTGGTATCTGACTTCTTAGTTAGATTTAAAAAATACGTATTTCAGTGTTTTTGGCAATTCAACCACCTAAGCTTGTGAAAGAGGGGATGAAAAGTTTTAAGGAAATATTCCGTCATATTGAAAATTTTTAAAGTTAAATCTATGAAAATTTTTATTTTTCTCTTAGATATAAAGAAATATGCGTTAAGGGATGAAAGTTTCCATGGAAATACCATCACAATAAAGCGAAAGGTGTGATTAAAAAACACCTTGGATCCCAGCTACCAGAATCGCTTTTTGGTCATAAGTACATTCGGGAAACACCAAGCTTCTACTGTCTTAATTAGCGTGGTGTTGCAATTGCTAAGCAACATAAAAATTCGATTAAAGAAAATCAAAACAAATATGTGCAGACCATATAGTCTAAGCGACTAAAGCAGCGGGTGCTAAGCTAGTCATACACAGTTTATAGAGGAATTATGTATCACATAATCTGGTGAGTTTTTTGAATGAATAAAATATATAAACACTTAACTGCAATCGAGACAGGCAGTGTTGCAGAAAGCAATTTGCAGTTCATTGGCACATGTTCCTTGGCATGCTCACAAACTCACTCCTGAGAGAGAGTGCTGTTTTGTATATATAATACGAATGTTACTGTACATACTTCTATTAAATTAATAAAAATAATAAATTAAATAAATAAAGGCGTTGAACGCGATCTTGCATCTCATGTCCTGACTTGTCTTCATGCGGGTTGTTGTGGAATGTGAAGTACCATGTTGCATTATCAGGAAAATAAACCAGCACCTCTTCCACGAATGGTTTCACGACCCGTCTGAGGATGGCTTAAGGCAGTAGGACTGGAAACCCGTATTTTTCTGCATGCAGATCGGGGCAGTGCGGCTGTGTTACGTTACTGACTGTTGTTCCCTACGCAAACGTGATTTGACACTAGTGTCACCTGACCTCACCTGGGCGCGTGCACTCGTGTTATAGCAGTGAGTTTCAACTTTTTTATTCTTAGTTTTTACTTTATTACTTCATTTATTTTAAGACATTGCAAAAGTTGCACGAGGCTTTGCTGTTCTTTCTTCGAGTGTTCTCCACCAAAAGGGACCCGATATCCGAAAGCAAAAAAGTTACTTAATTTATACAGCAATGTGAGAATTAAATTAAATTAATAAAAATAAAATTAAGAACGTAAATAGCTAAAGGTATTTTACGTTAAAAATTACTTCAACAGTGAAACAGTCAGCTCCACTAAGGGTGAAATATACATTTTTTGTAGAAATTAGAAAAAAAACAAGCTGCAGAGAGTAGATAGAAGTACGATACACGTTGTATTAGAGAAAGCTTTTTATAGTGTTGACTGGAATACACTCATCGAAATTCTGAAGACGCCATAGATAAAATACTGGGATCGAAAGGCTGTTTACAGCTCGTACAAAAACTATACTGCAGTTATAAGAGACGAAGAACGTAAAATGAAATCGGTGGTTGAGAAGGGAGTGTTACATGGTTGTGACCTATCCCACATTTTATTCAATCTGCACAGTAAACCACCGATAAAGGTAATAAAGAAGAAATTTGGACAGGGAATATAAATTCACGGAGAAGAAATTACAACTTTTACATTTTCGATGTCAGAGTCAGCCAAGGACTTGAAAGAGCAACTGAATGAAATGGAGAGTGTCTTCAAAATAGGTTATAAGGTGAACGTAAACAGACATGAAACAAGAGTAATGGAGTGTAGTCGACTTACATCGGGAAATGCTGCGAGAATTAGACTAGGAAATGAGAAGCTAAAAGTGGAAGATGACTTTCCCTATTTCGGTAACATAATAACTGATGGCGGTTGAACTAGGAGGATATAAAATGGAGCCTGGCTGCAGCACGAAAAGCCTTTCTGAAAAGGAGTAATTTGTAATATTGTTGGGAAGTCTTTTGTGAAGGTACACTGAAGCGCCAAAGAGACTGATATAGGCTTGTGTATTCAAATACAGAGATATGCAAGCAGGCAGAACACGGCGCTGTGGTCGCAACGCCTGTATAAGACGACAAGTATCTGGCGCAGTTGTTAGTTTGGTTACTGCTGTTACAATCGCACGTTACCAAGATTTAAATGAGTTTGAACGTGGTGTTATAGGCGGCGCACGAGCGATGGAACACAGCATCTCCGAGGTAGCGATGAAAACAAATGGTTCAAATGGCTCTGAGCGGTAAGGAACTTAACTTCTGAGGTCATCAGTCCCCTAGAATTTAGAACTACTTAAACCTAACTAACCTAAGGACATCACAGACATCCATGCCCGAGGCTGGATTCGTACCTGCGACTAGCGGTCGCGCGGTTCCAGACTGAAGCACCTAGAACCGCTCTGCCACGTCGGCCGGAGAGGTAACCATGAAGAGGGAATTTTCCCGTACGACCATTTCACGAGTGTATCGTGAATATCAGGAATCTTGTAAAACAAATCTCCGACATCGCTGTAAAACAAATCTCCGACATCGCTGCGGCCAGGCCGGAATAAGATCCTACAAGGACGGGACCAACGACGGCTGTAAAGAACCGTTGAACGTGACAGAAGTGCAAATTGCTGCAGATTTCAATGCTGGGCCACCAGCTTGCGAACCATTAAACGAAACATAATCGATATGGGCTATCGGTGCCGAAAGTCCATTCGCGTAGACTCGATGACTGAACGACACAAAACTTTACGCCTCGCCTAGGCCCGTCAACACCGACATTGGGCCGTTGGCTTGAAACACGTTGCCTGATCGAACGAGTCTCGTTTCAAAATGTATCGAGTGGATGGCCGTGTAAGGGTATGGAGACAACCTCATGAATCCATGGACCCTGTGTGTCAGCAGGGGACTGTTCAAACTGGTGGAGGCTCTGTAATGGTGTGGGGCGTGTGCAGTTGGAGTGATACGAGTCTGATACGACTCTGACAGGTGACACGTACGTAAGCATGATCACCCGCATCCGTTCATGTCCATTGTGCATTCTGAGGGACTTGGGCAATTCCAGCAGGACAATGCTAATATTATAGAGCATAGCTGCAAGTACTTCGCAAGATGCAGAAGTAGAAGAAAACTTTATTTTTAGATAATAGTCCTGAACGGGACACAAAATTTCCACGTGAAGTATATTCCTTATTTTAGATTGTCAACATTGTAGTGACATCGTCCACTATGTTACACTTTTATCCCTTTTTTTGTGTATGAGATTTCCTACTGACAGTGTATGGTCATATATGTGTGGACTTTGTGTTTTTTTTATGCAGTTATTTCCGTTTCAGTACTCTAGTGACAACAACTGGCCTTCGAATGATTGGTTATACTGACATAATCTGGTAACATGATCACTTGCATATTTGCTACCTGTATCTCCCAAGTTGTGTAAGATTTACTTCCGTTCATAGGCTCCAATGCTGAACTGCAGTCCCTTACCGCGTGTTGGTCGTTCACAGCGGAGCCCGTATCACTGCCACAGTCCCTTTCCCTAACGCGCCGTTTGCGCAGATGCAGGCCAAGTTACTTTTTGCTCTAACTGTATAACGTGTTTGTGGCTGTATGATTGTAAAATCAATACCATCCTCTCGTTACTTTCATTTATTCTCCTCGTTAGCTTTCAGGCAGTAGGCGAGACTTCAAACTCATTTAAATCTTGATAACCTGCGACTGTAGCAGCAGTAACCGAAATAACAACTGCGCCAGATACTTGTCTTATATAGGCGTTGCGACCATAGCGCCGTATTCTGCCTGCTTGCATATCTCTGTATTTGAATACACAAGCCTATATCAGTTTCTTTGGCGCTTCAGTGTACCTTCAGAAAAGACTTCCCAACAATATTACAAGCGAATATTTTGCACTTAACGTGCAAAGAAAGCAGTAACATACTAGATGTTTTAGCTTGTCATTATCACAGGACGAAGTTGTGGCTGTCTGAAAAGTGCACGGTGCTGAAGAAGCGTACTGAGGTAGTCCTGTGGTCCTGACAGAACTGCCAAAGTTGCGCCACTCGCTTTCCTCGAAAACTACCTGTCTGAAATATTTTCTACACAGATTTAGCAAATTTTATAATTCGATACGAGGGTTTAAAGAAAAAAAGAGTTTTTAATAGTGTTACTTAAATGATCTATACTGATGGAAATATTGCACACAACAAATTAAATCCGTTATAGTTTTAAATTTACAACTTGCATAAAATTTGTAAAAACATGAAAGGAAAAGAAATTTTCTACCATATTCTTTATGACTGCTACTACACACTGGATTGATAAATGTGTAACTGGGATCAGATTTTATTTACCCTCCGTAAATTTATTAGCAGTGCTTAAATCATTTAACAGAAATAAATTAAAAAGGGCTGTACTTAAGTATAGAGGGACTATCTGTTTCCATATATTGTGTTTTCCGTTTCCTGTATTTGAACTAAGCGAACTGATTCATTATGTTATTCAGGTGAGGTCTAGCAGCTGTGTCGCATTGTATCGATAAGGTACAACGTCGGCTTTCACTCACACTTGATTTTTTTATTTATTGAACCTGCATCCTCAAAACGCTACAATCACTAACATTGACGTAAATATCCTCAACGCTATTTCGATGTTTGGATAAATATCTATTAATCAATACTTTGAAAAATTGGATAACTGCTTCAGGTTGAGATACTACAACACCGGAGCGAATTGGCAGTAAGAACTCATATGTAGAAATTTAGCGATCCATGTGAACAAAGCGCACTGTTGCCACATAATTATGTTAGTGATTTGCGTCTATTCGCATTAGGTCGCTTCTTTATGATGCTGCTCGGGCTAAATGACTGTAGAAATGGCACTGTGAACAACATGCGTTTACAGTAACATGTTGATGAAAAGGCCTCTTCTCCTAGGCAGAAAGTAGGAATACTAGAGTTACGAAAAAGCGATCTGGCAACCCTGTGTTATTCTGTTTGTGTAGACCTGTGTTTCATCCCTTCCAGACGCTCCCTCCGAGTTTCAGCTCCGTACAACCACCAGTGAAACTGGTTTGTGTGTGAGTGTGTTACAAAATAGAATAACGGAATATAGAGCAACGCTATGTCAAGTTTTGTTTTAGACTTCGGGAATATGCGAACGTGACCTTTGAAAAGTTAGAATAAGCCTATGGGAAACATTCCTTATCAAGAGCACACGATTTCACTGCCACAGATCATTTTTGGAAGGCCGAGAATAAGCTGAAGATGAACCTCGCTCAGGGAGATCTTCAACAACTGACGAAAACGCCAAACATTTGCGTGCTCCTATAAGATCAGAAAGAATTTGTTCCACCAGGACAAACTGTCAACCAATTGTTATTAAAAAGCCCTTGAAGGCTGAGGAAAAGGGTGACACGAGTGAGACTGGACGTGGCAGACAAGAGAACGCTGCATCACGACAACGCCACATTTCACACAGCCACTTCGATCACGAAATTATTGACCTCAAAAGGCATTCCTGTTATTCCGTAGCCACCCTATTCACCTGAACTGAATCCCTGCAACTTTTTTCTTTGGCCAGAATTGAAAAATGGCTTAAAAGGACTCTGGAGATCATTCAAAAAATTGTGACCGACATGTTAAACGCCCTACCAGTTGAAGCTTTTCAGCACTGCTACCAAGATTGTAAAGAACGACTCCGCCGTTGTTTAACTGCCGAAAGGAACTACTTTGAAGGAACCAATATTGTTGAAGGGAACAATATTGTTGTTTGAAAAAAGTTAAAGACTGATTGATAAAATATCAGTCTCATTACTTTTCTCACACACCTCATATCTCTCCTGCTCAGTTTTTAAACTTTCTTTCCTGTTTTTTTTTCTGCAAGTTATTGCGCCTCCCCTGTGCAAATGGTATTGGCGGTGGCCTATCTCGCCACCCCTTGGGTACGGCCTTGGTCTTGACTTCTTTCAACCAGGAGTACGCGTGTAAAAAAAGGGGCTGTTTGCATCGTGTGACGGCGGCGAGTTTCCGACGCTCATTGTTGGTAGTGTGGCGACTGCTATTCAGTGGCCCCTGCCCGCAGTTGATTGCGAGGCCTTCCACAAGAGCGAGCGCAGAACAAGTAAGGAGCGCGCGTAATAGTCGACCGCAGAGAGGGTGCGGGACTTCCCCGGCGCGGCGCTGCGCGGCGCAGTCGTCATTTATTCGCGTTTTGCGGGCGGCGAGCGCCGAGCGGCGGGGACAAGCGCAGCGCGGGGCGCTCCGGACTGCCCGCCGATCGAGAGGAGAGGTTATTACACACCCTGAATATTGGATGGCTGCGGCCGCGCCGGGAACTCGCCAGCAGAAAGGCGGGCCGCGCCGCCATTGACTCGCAGTCAATCGGCCGTGCTATGCAAATATTTGAGCGGGTCTCCGGCGCAATAATCGTCTCCCACGAGATATTACGAGAGCGGTCTCCGCCTCTCTCCGCCGGCCGCAGCGACGGGAGGGGCCTCCTCGCCTCTAGAGCCTAGACGCGCCCCGGCCACAAAGGACGCACGCGCCCACGCCTCTCGTCCCCTCAGAAGGACGGCAGTGCGATTGGCGACGGCTTTCATGCCGGATCCACATTGAGGTCGTTACTGGGGGAGTACTGGAGCCGTGATTAGCCCAGACGTGAACTGCGGGAAAAAGTGTAATTTACGAAAATCTTCGGTACGTCACAAGTATTAAAACTCTTGAGCTCTTATACCGCTTTAGCCACGGCTTTTCGATTCTAAGGTCTCCTTCAGGATGACTGACGAGTTGTGAGTGCAGTGATCTCTATATCTAAAGAATACTTTCCCACTGTTTCAGCCGTCAGTCAGCATCATTAATCTCTTCTGACTAAATCGGGACAAATAAGTTAGACATTCGAATTTGTTACTTCATAGAATTAAACTCGATTTCATAATAATACAAGTTCTTTGATTTTTAATAATTTTTTCCACCCCTTACATTTTGATCGTTCAAATTTGTGGAAGGTTGTATCGGAAATGAAATTTTAATGTGTAAAAAAGTGATTTTTGTTCCAAAATAGTTTTAAATGGATCGTAAATGGTCATAAACTTGAGCTTGTCCATCAGCTCACCTAGTTTGTTAAAGAAACTATTAACTTACCCCTTGCTGAAACCTGCTGCTCGCTGCGAACTCATGGATTGAGATGTCATCGGCGTTAAGTATTCGCGTCTGTTCATAAAATCACATTAAAAATCTTAATCCGCATTCATTTTCATTTTATTGAGCCCATGTTTTATTTTCAGTTGCTCTGCGTCCTTGTACGCTGCAGTTAAGAACCCATCATTATTAAAAGTGTAAGCTGGTTATCTAAATTTTTAATATGATCATGCAATAGTGTTTCCAATTCGTCTCTGAATGTTCTCGCAAAAAAATTATTACTTCCTAATAAAATTTTGCTGGTCACCTGTTCGTTTTCCCATAAAACTTTGCCTCTATCAACTAACATACTTCTTGGAGCTGTATATTTACCACTCGCTTTCCTGATTGCGGTTTCAACAAATCTTGCTTATTCCATGGCCCTTTCATGCTACTTTTCATCCCACTTATGTCCTGACTTCTTCATATTTACCTGGTAAAAAAATAAAGATCGTCAAATTTCGAGTTTTACGGTACCTGTTTTGTACAACCCAAAATTGCTTTGTTCGATAAAACCGGTGTGTATCGCTGTGGTAGTTTAACATTCCCGCTGTTGTTTCTTTGGCTAGACATTGACTCAATCAACAATATAAGGAATAATATCAACTGTATTAAAAGATATAATAAAAATGAAATATTAGCTACATGCAAACAAAACACAACACTCAGCAGATAAGTTCGTGCACGTCAAAACCCGCTAGAAAAGAATAACTCTTAAAATTCACATCATGTAAAAACGCACTATTGTTTTGATTCAAAATAATGGGAGCGGTCTTGTAGCTGTAAGTGCAGTGCTGCGACAGATGCTGTCACTAGCGGTACAGTTGGAAACAGCTCTTGTCAGAAAGTATCTGTTATCTAATACTATCCGATCTTATTGCATCTAACCGCGACAAATATAATTTCAACAATAATAATAATTCGTTTGTATTACAGCCATAATTACGCCTTCCAACCCATTCTGCTCTCAGATCCATTCGTTTGTTAGCCAATGTCTCCTGGTAGCCCGTCCCTAACTGATCATTCAACAATCCCCAGTTCTGAGTATTTTTGACATTAAATATCAAGAATTGCTAGTGCACGCTGATAGCAAACTTTCAGCTTCAGGCACATCGAAAATTTAGTTTTGAAAACTCTCTTTAGTTTATCAGTAGAACTCCACGCCATTTCGGCGATTATTTCCATTTATGTTGCTGTCTATGTAGTCGTTGTCCTTCCGCCCCGAATAAAAAACTCATGAACGGTTTCTATAAATTCGTTATTCATTTGTCTACTTCATTTTCAGTGTTCACAGAACATTATTTTCGTCTTATTGTAATTGATTTTCAGTCCAACTGCTGTATTAAGTTTTATCAATTTTCGTTCAAGTTGGTGCGGTCTAGAGACAAACATTTCAATGTTACCACGAAAACAAAGTGGGTTAGGTAAGTTTTATTAGTACGTAATGTTTCCTTGTTTTTCTACTGAGAATATGAAACCTTCCTCTAGGACTGATGAGAATTGTTTGAAAGTTGATTCTTGCAAAGAAAAAGACGGCAACCAGCCACGCTAAATAACGCTATCTATACAGGGTGGTCCATTGATCATGACCGGGGCAAATACCTCACGAAATAAGCGTCGAATGAAAGAACTACAAAGAACGAAACTTGTCTAGCTTGAAGGGGGAAACCAGATGGCGCTATGGTTGGTCCCTAGATGGCGCTGCCATAGGTCAAACGGATATCAACTGGGTTTTTTTAAATAGGAACCGCCATTTTTATTACATATTCGTGTAGTAAGTAAAGAAATATAAATGTTTTAGTTGGACCACTTTTTTTCTGCACGATCCGTTACAGCCATGCGGATAAGATGCCTGTCATCTCGACTGCTAGTGATACGAGGCCGTTGGGATTGAGCACGGCGTTCCGCATTACCCTCCTGAACCCACGGATTCCATATTCTGCTAACAGTCATTGGATCTCGACCAAGGCGAGCAGCAATGTCGCGATACGATAAACCGCAATCGCGATAGGCTACAATCCGACCTTTATCAAAGTCGGAAACGTGATGGTACGCATTTCTCCTCCTTACACGTTAGGCATCACAACAACGTTTCACCAGGCAACGTCGGTCAACTGCTGTTTGTGTATGAGAAATCGATTGGAAGCTTTCCTCATGTCAGAACGTTGTAGGTGTCGCCACCAGCGTCAACCTTGTGTGGATGGTCTGAAAAGCTAATCATTTGCATATCACAGCAGCTTCTTCCTGTCGATTAAATTTCGCGTCTGTAGCACGTCATCTTCGTGGTGTAGCAATTTTAATGGCCAATAGTGCATTTCTATGGGATTGCCTTTAATGTTACACCAGTTCGATGATCTTGTCTTTCATCCTGGCGAACGGCTGCTCGTAACATGGGCCACACCACGGTTGCATACCGGTGGAGGCAGTATTATGCTACGGGAGACATTTACTTGGGCTTCCGTGGGGCTTGTTCTTATAATCGAAAGTTAGAGAATTGTGGATTACGTGAACATTATTGCGGACAACCTGGATTTCTTCATGTTTGATACTTCCCCACCAGCGAAGGCATCTTCTAGCTGGCGTATTACAAGGCCAAAATTGTGCCGCAGTTGTTCGAGGAACAGGATAGTTGGAGGGCCTAAACAATGCACCAAATGACACTTCCTAGCAGATTTAAACTGTGTGTAAGACTCAAAAATGGTTCAAATGGCTCTGAGCATTATGGGACTTAACTTCTGAGGTCATCAATCCCCTAGAACTTATAACTTAACCTAACTAACCTAAGGACATCACACATATCCATACTCGAGGCAGGATTCGAACCTGCGACCGTAGCGGTCGCGTGGTTCCAGACTGTAACGCCTAGAACCGCTCGGCCACCCCGGCCGGCACGTAAGATTCATTTAGTTACCATTGTGCTATTCGCCTCAATCGCTTTAGAGAAAAACTTAATCCTTCATTATACATTTTTTAGAATTCCAAATAACTTTTTTGTATTTGTATGTATTCAAGGAAGGCAGGAAAAACTTTGAAAAAAAATGCGTTCTTAATTCTGTAAAAAAATTTTTTTTGCACATTTCATTTATGCGAAACTATATGAAACATATCATACGCGACACTTTGCACTCACGCAAAACCATGCGAAGCGTACATCATTAATAAACACTTGTTAAGTATGAATACATAGTTTTAAAAGTCGAATGAAGAACAGTGTTGATAGAATGAATGGTACTATCGAAAAGCACATCTACAGAGGTATAATATCTGTCAAAATAGGCCTTGTAATTGTGGTCCCCTGGAATTTTTCTTCCGAGGCGCATCACGTTTCCAAATGCTGCGTATGAGGTTCATTATCTAATCTGAATTTTGGTTTATTTGCTTGCCCACTGTAGATTTCAGTTTTGATGAAAAACCAATTTCTCCACACAGAAGTAAAAGATTACATTCCCATCTATATGGTTTGTCTTTCATATGCATCATGAGGTGACTTGCTTTCGATGCATAAATATTTCATCAAGTGACAAACGCTCACTCATTGCATCTGAAAGTAATTTTTTATTAATACACTCCTGGAAATTGAAATAAGAACACCGTGAATTCATTGTCCCAGGAAGGGGAAACTTTATTGACTCATTCCTGGGGTCAGATACATCACATGATCACACTGACAGAACCACAGGCACATACACACAGGCAACAGAGCATGCACAATGTCGGCACTAGTACAGTGTATATCCACCTTTCGCAGCAATGCAGGCTGCTATTCTCCCATGGAGACGATCGTAGAGATGCTGGATGTAGTCCTGTGGAACGGCTTGCCATGCCATTTCCACCTGGAGCCTCAGTTGGACCAGCGTTCGTGCTGGACGTGCAGACCGCGTGAGACGACGCTTCATCCAGTCCCAAACATGCTCAATGGGGGACGGATCCGGAGATCTTGCTGGCCAGGGTAGTTGACTTACACCTTCTAGAGCACGTTGGGTGGCACGGGATACATGCGGACGTGCATTGTCCTGTTGGAACAGCAAGTTCCCTTGCCGGTCTAGGAATGGTAGAACGATGGGTTCGACGACGGTTTGGATGTACCGTGCACTATTCAGTGTCCCCTCGACGATCACCAGTGGTGTACGGCCAGTGTAGGAGATCGCTCCCCACACCATGATGCCGGGTGTTGGCCCTGTGTGCCTCGGCCGTATGCAGTCCTGATTGTGGCGCTCACCTGCACGGCGCCAAACACGCATACGACCATCATTGGCACCAAGGCAGAAGCGACTCTCATCGCTGAAGACGACACGTCTCCATTCGTCCCTCCATTCACGCCTGTCGCGACACCACTGGAGGCGGGCTGCACGATGTTGGGGCGTGAGCGGAAGACGGCCTAACGGTGTGCGGGACCATAGCCCAGCTTCATGGAGACGGTTGCGAATGGTCCTCGCCGATACCCCAGGAGCAACAGTGTCCCTAATTTGCTGGGAAGTGGCGGTGCGGTCCCCTACGGCACTGCGTAGGATCCTACGGTCTTGGCGTGCATCCGTGCGTTGCTGCGGTCCGGTCCCAGGTCGACGGGCACGTGCACTTTCCGCCGACCACTGGAGACAACATCGATGTACAGTGGAGACCTCACGCCCCACGTGTTGAGCAATTCGGCGGTACGTCCACCCGGCCTCCCGCATGCCCACTATACGCCCTCGCTCAAAGTCCGTCAACTGCACATACGGTTCACGTCCACGCTGTCGCGGCATGCTACCAGTGTTAAAGACTGCGATGGAGCTCCGTATGCCACGGCAAACTGGCTGACACTGACGGCGGTGGTGCACAAATGCTGCGCAGCTAGCGCCATTCGACGGCCAACACCGCAGTTCCTGGTGTGTCCGCTGTGCCGTGCGTGTGATCATTGCTTGTACAGCCCTCTCGCAGTGTCCGGAGCAAGTATGGTGGGTCTGACACAACGGTGTCAATGTGTTCTTTTTTCCATTTCCAGGAGTGTATATTGAATTATAGGCCCTATTTGGACAATTTGTCATGATCTTGACTCTCAGGGTATGATCGCTTTGTATTGTCAGTGAAATGCAATGTAGTCTAGCTCAATACCAATATCATCATTCGAGAGATCAGGAACAGCGGTGGGACAGCCAAAGAACTAGTAATGCATATGCCTATAAATATACAAATGTCATGAGCATTGAGGTTAAATGTTTTCTTTGGGTTTTCTGTGACTTGTAAAGATTAGTTTCACCTACAATTTTAGCCATTCATTAGTCAATAAAAATATTTTTTCATAGCTGCTATGGTGTAGACAATTCTGGCATTAACTGGGGTAGTGTGGTATTTCCTTTGGATTTAAAACGGTCATTTACAAATAAAACACTTCGTTTTTTTTCGAAATGACTCGATTTTTCTATATCGTTGGGTGTTTTTCAGATCTAATAGTACTGGTATATCAGCAACAAGTGCATTATTATCATCCTCCAAAAATTTGTTTAAATGTTTTTTAGTCCCTACACTGGTTCCAGGTCTGCAGATTCCAGATCGTTTACCACTTACAGCATGATTTTCATCCAAATCTTCAAAATCTAACTCATCTTCACCAGCAGGCCGATATTCTATATAACTCATCACTTTACGCCGTCCGTCGTAAAAATACGAGAACGAGTCGATTATAACACTCTAACTAGCATGGGAAACTAGAAGAAAGCAAAATAAAGGAAACACTAATTTGTCATCGTTCGAGTGTGGGTAGGAGCATTACTACACACTATAGCGCATATCCAAACTAAATCGCTTCATGTGGTACTTACGTATTTTAGCGGAAATACAAGCTGAACTGAACAGTTTACTTTCCAAAGATGGTAAAAACACTACACTTTTTTAGGCTCACGAATTCTTGCTTGCAACTACCAACGACGACCATCAAAAGAGAGCGATGCGTGCCAAATTGCTTCACAGAGCAACATACATTGTTCGCGTCATAAGCTCAGTAGCAAATTCTAGTGGCAGATTCTTTGCAGCTACCTTTATAAAACAACATTGTCCACCTTCAAGACTGTTTCCAGTGTTAAACTTCTAGAACAACGATGAAAAGAAAGTTGAAACTTCGGTTTGCACAACTGCAAATCAGCGCAGTGAAAGATTAAATCTAAATGGCTGGACGTAGATTGAACCACTCAGCTTCTGAATACGAATCTCGTGGCTCAACCAATGCACCACCTCAATCGGAGAACTAAATCGGTATTTTTAACATATATAGGGGGAAAGCCACGTTCAGAGCAGTAAAAAATCGTCCCACCGATGTCGGAAGTTAACCTAACATCCGGTACACGTGACGCGTGCGTATTCGCTCAAGTAACCAGAAGTAGGCTTCCAACATAAGCAATTTACGTGTCGATAATTATTTGTGGCTGGCTTTGTTATCTGCCGCAAACCGATAGCGGTAAGCAAAGTTTAGCGGGCACTGCCACCACCCCAGTTCTCCATCAAAGCAAAAGTAAATGCTATTTTCAATTTAATCGGTTTAATTGAAGAATGAATTTTTAATACGATCAGTAATTACTAATTTGGCCGCGCATTGCATATTTTACTAATGATGTGCAGATAATTTTAATTTATTAACGCTATTTTCAAATTACTGTTCGATTATTTAATGTGCAATTCATTATTTCCGGTTGCCGAATATCGTTAAAATTCACGACTTTTAATTTATTTACCGAGTGCAGCGCGATGCAACCGCCATTTCGCTTTCCCGTGTCCTCGTGAAGCGGCGAAATTTCAGAGCGCGCGCAGACGGGAGCCAAGTCAGGCCATGCGAATCGAACCAATCAATGCGCTGCATGCATCGCCGGTTTAACAACTTGTTGGTTGGAACCTGTAATTGAAAATCATTTTGTCGCTACCGAGCAGCTGTTATATTTCTAAATTCAAAGAAATATATGAGGTTTATTATATGTCGATTACTGTTGTGGCGGCCAGTTCTCTTTCAGGCGATTCTATATGATTATTAAGTATAGAAAATGAAGAAATGGAACTCTTCGAATCAAAAAATTCATTCAGTTTGCTTCTGTTTCTCAACAGTAGTGCTGGGCAAACGATGATCACGCTCGAATGGGTTCGGGAGTTCTCGACACGCCGCAGTGCTCGATACAGTATCTAGCCTGCTCCAATAATTACGTCACATTGGATTCACGCAGCGCTAGTGCAAGGGATGCGCAAGTAACTACGAACTACCCCTACAACAATCTACGGCTCTACTTAAAATCTGACACTGCTGTGAAACTCAGAAGGAAGGAGCATTAAATCCACTCACTGTGCAAACTGCCGTTGTATTTAAACAAATCTACAATAAAGTTGTCATACAGTACCGTTATGCGTGCATATGCAGTATAAACATTTATACTGATTTTTAAGTAAATGTAGTCCTCCAAAAAAATTGCTTTACTGGACACAGTACAATGTTTTATTTTTTGTATGTCCATCCTTATTGACTGAAGGTCTTGGTGGCCATGGCCGTTCAGTACTGAAAGAAAATGAAACATGATCTTATTTATTCTGTGGTCACTAGTTTCGACGCTTCGATGCGCCATATATGGCTCGTGATAACCCCTTCAGCATCAATTAAGGGCTGAAGATGGCGCAATGAAGCGCCGAAACTGGTAGGTACATAATAAATAAGATCGGAAGGACGGCTGTAAGCGTTTCATTTTCTTATAGTGTTTTATTTGGTTATGAGAGAATGATGATTTACCAAGTGGGTTGCAAAATAACACTTTAGTCGCTGTCCACAAAATACAATAGAAAGTAAAAACGTCACCAGATTTTATCAGCTTAAAAACAAGATGACTGCATTCAGATGAAACAAGGGCGAAAATTAATCAAGAATTAAATGCCAAACAGATGAAATATATCGCGGTAAATATACTGTGATTACTAACGTGAGAATAAATTACAGTGACGAGACTAGTCTTGGAGAAAGTTATATCAGACGTCACTAGAACGCAGGACGATCGAAAGATCGAGAACTGGACAGGATCATGATTACAATCTCATATTTATGTATTAAATGCTGTTGTTGCAAATGCCCTACATCCTATAAGACAATTTAGTCAGTGTTTCGCAGTTATTTTTATTACTAAAATTCCATAGTGTATTAAAAACGCGAACACAAATTGTAGACGTAGTACCAACAACAGTCACTAGGTCGCGAGCCAATCGGAAGCTCGAACAGAACCCGAGAATTCCCGAACTGTGACGTAAACTGTTCGAACTGATAGAGTCGCGCTCAAACGCAGCGCTATTTAACAGATATGAAGCTTATTGTTGTCATCAGATTGCGCGTAACAGAGACAATACTTGAGAACGTAGTTTATCACGCTGATGTTCTTGGGTAAATGCTTCACAGATTTCTTGCCGCGTCATTTTTGTATGCAGTCTCAAACATTCGACGACTTCCTCCACTCGACGACTTCCTCCATCATCGCCGTCAGCAGTTATTTGCAGCCCATGTGGTACTTTATCATAGTCCGTGATGTATAATTATATATCATGGAGACGTCATGAAGTCACGGAACTTCCACATCTCACCAGAGATAACGTCTGTGTCCCTTTTGGAGAATATTGATAAATAATGTTAATTTCGTTAGATGCTGGAAGAAGAAGGTGATACCTTAATCGTGGAAGACAGCGGTGGTGATATCACTCTATTAAAAGGGAGGAACTGTAGACGAATAAACTTACCAAATGCTTCTTACAGACTCCACGAAATAATTATTAACAACAAAATGAGAAAAATATACAGTGACAGCGCTATTAATGAGCTCCAGTTAATTGAAAAATGACGAGATTGCAACCTAGAGACTCACATCGCATACATAGATTGCGAAATGGCTTTCGACGGAGTCAACAGAAGCAAGCTTTGAAACAACATGGAAAATCGAAGATGTCCGAGACATTTAATACATGTAATAGGAGACAAGGTACTGGCAGAAGTAAAGCTGTGAGGACGGGGCGTGAGTCGTGCTTGGGCAGCTCAATCGGTAGACCACTTGCCGGCGAAAGGCAAAGGTCCCGAGTTCGAGTCTCGGTCCCGCACACAGTTTTGATCTGCCAGGAAGTTTCAAGTAATAAAGAGTTTGAACCAGTACACAGAAATTGTAATAACTGCAGGGAAAGAGAATACAGGACCAATAAAGATCAACAGAAGAATCCGATAAGGCTGTAGGCTTTTACCTACTATATTCAGTACGTTGTTAGACAGTGGAAACGCGAAAATAAAAAAGACGTCAGATTAATAAAGTATCGGGACACACACATATAAATACTCTGCGCTTCGTCAATGACGAAATAATCATTCAGATGGCAGAAAATGACCTCCAGTTAAGAATACATCGCCGGAACCAAATAACAATACATCGCCGAAACCAGATTCGTAAAGAGTTACAATTTATTTAAATTAAAGAGAAAGCTAAAGTAACGGCCTTCACAGGGAAATTTCCAATAGGCTGAAAAATAGTTGTGCATAAAGTAGGTGTCTCATTTTCAGCTATTTGTCTGTGAAATTAGGAACGAATATGAAAACATCACTAATAAATTAGTAAGTTTCAATTAATATATGGCACAAGTACGAAAAATTCTTAGACATATCTGTGGAACTGTTCTGTGAGACGGAACTTGGGTCAGACGACCTATAAAGGAACTCCTCGAGCACACAGACAAAATCACAAATGAATTCAGGAAAAGACGCCAACAGTTCTATGGACACCTACATAGAATGGATGGAAACAGACTCACAAAGAAATGTTTAACATCGTTAATCCTAGAAAATTAAAGACCTGTTGGGTTAAAGAAATAGAACTGCAGCAATAGAAAATTTCAAAAGAAGTAATTGAGGAAGGAAAACAATTCAGAAGTAAAATCGAAAACAAGAAGTTAGAACAGTTCTAGACGAAAGAAATAACAGGGAAAGAATAGACAGACGAAAGGAAGAAAATCCACAGTGAATTAATGAAAATGTTTTCTGAGGAAAAGTAAAGAAAAAGAAAAGAAAATGAAGCTGTGATTGGCTAAAATTCACACGCTCTCCTGACGGTGTATGACACACTGCACAGAACGTGGAGGGACCAGAAAAGGAATGATACAAAGCTGAGATTTACAAAGTAATGGCAACTCCTATTCTAATATACGGAAGCTTAGAAAGACAACAGATTAATACAGTCAGCTGAAATGAAATTTTGACGGAAGGCTAAAAGGTACCGTCAGAGCTCAAAGATAAAACAGTATGATAAGATAAGAAGTTATATGTTCTACATATATCAGAAAACAGAGTGAGAATGCATACAATGCGGCATATCAACTGCATGGGGAAAAACAGATTAGCTAAGCAAGTATTACATACTACTATATAAAGAGAAGTTGTTGTTTAATGTTGTTAACCAAAAACCTCGAAAAGTTCTGAACTGATTTCCTTCAAATTTTTAAAAGATACTCTAATATCTGCACATATACAAAGGGGGAAGGTTATTAGCAAACAATCTCGAGAAAAAAAAAATCTCGAACCGTTCACTTTATGAAACGTCCCCTTTGAACAATTCTACACGAGACTGTGCTTAACCTGACACACAATACTTTGTTAGCGCAACGCAATCTGACTTTCAAAATTCCCTACAAAAGAATGGCCCTGACTAACATTAAACTATACCTTTCACAAATCACTTACCTCACAAAAATCTTCGCTGCTCAAGCTACTGCAATACAGCAAGCGCCACTACTGCCAGCTAAATAAAAGATTCAAACTACTAAAGGCACTAACTACTGATAGGGATAGTTAGCGAATGAAAGATATTAATAGAGAACAAACAATGTATTTACCTTGATGTCATCATATATAAATATAACAGTTCATGACAAATTACAAAACTCCGCCATCTCTCTCCCCACATCCACCACTGCTGGCGGCTCACCTCCAACTGCGCAACGCTACGCGCTGTTCACAGCCAGCTGCCTAACACTACAATGGCGAGTATTACAACAATGCAAAGCAGACACAGACTGCCCACAGCACAGCCAGTGATTGTCATACAGAGGTGGCGTTACCAATAAAAAACCTAAACAGCCTACTTACATAGAGAAAACATAAACAGCCTACTTACATAGAGAAAACATAAACAGCCTACTTACAACTTCAATTGTTTACACGATACTCCAGTAAACGTTCGACGGACATGGGCTACATTGTTTTTAATGTATGTGGCATATACATATGTGTGTATAATCACATTATATAAATTCAAGTTTTTGTTTAACGCTGTAACCAAAAATCTCGATACGTCTTGACCGATATACTTAAAATTTTTACACGATGCTCTAATAAACGTTCGGACGACATAGACTATATAGTTTTCAACATACATGGTCTGTAAATATATATAACGATATATAAAGAAGACTGATTGTCAGAAAAAAATCTTGAAACTTTACTAATCGATGTACTTCAAATTTTTACACTATACTTTAATTAATTTTCGCTCGGTATATAAATATCTAAGTACTGTGTAAAGGGGAAACGTTGTAAAGAAATATCTCGAAAAGTTCTTGGCCTATTTAACTGATTTTTTACACAGTACTCTAATAAGTAAGACAAATTGTTTCTTCAATGTATATTCTTTCTCCATAAATAATTTTAAACATAAATTGTGGACGCAACTACGTGCTGTTTTGTTTTCTTCTTAGCAGTCGGCTTTCACAGAGAGCAGAGAAGTTGCATTTATGGCTCATCGGCTTATGATTAGAATATTACTATGGAATCTGAATAGTCCGAAAGTTTGTAATCCTAGACGTTTGCAGATTAAAACTATGCTAAATACTGTTAATGAAGCTACTACTCTCGCAGACCCAGCAGCAGGAGAGGTCTCTCGTTTAGTCTGTATACCAGTGATCCCAACCGTGTTATCCATTCATTTTAAGCGACTTCAGTTCCAAATCAAGGGTTCTTTGGCATTAACAATAAGCAAGGCTCAAGATCAGAGAGAGGGGGAAGAGGAGAAAGAAAGGGGGGAGGAAATTAGTATAGAGAGAGGGAAGGAGGAGACGGAGAGAGGGAGAGAGGTTGGAGGAGGAGGTGGGGAGGGATTTGAGGCAGGAGTAGATGGACTGAGGGAGAGGAGAGAAGGTGATGGGCAGAGAGAGGAAGGGGGAGTGGGAGGAAGAGGAGATGGACAAAGAGAGGAGGGAAGAGGAGATGGACGAAGGGAGAAGGGAAGAGGAGATGGACAGAGAGAGGAGGGAGAAGCAGACTAATACGTACATACAATACCCATACAAATTCAGCAACTGCGAATCATTGCCGGGTTCGCTAGTCAGTTGTAAACCAATAGGACAGATATTGAGACTAAGGAATGTATGTCTTCATTGAAGACATAACGGATTGGAAACATACTCCATTAAATGAAGAAGAAGAACATTTCGCGTACATCGAGGAAGCTGGCGCTGCGAGGAGAAGTACTGAGCAGACTGTATGACAACTGCAGCGGCGATGTTTTGCTCGCAGCAGGCGATTGTCAGTGGGCGCCTGGGGGTGTGAGGAATGCCAGCTGTCGGCACAAAGCTGGCCAATTACGGCGCGTAATCGCGCGTGAGCCCGCTGCCGCCTGTTTTCCAAACACACCGCCGCCACAAGCCAGGTACGACCATTGTGCTCCGCCGCCCATTGTGAAGCCGCGATACTTGCCGACCCTTCAGCAGTCAGCCCACCGGCAGCTTCCGTATGGTCCCTGGCTATCGCTTCCCAAAAGCCTGCCTACTGAAACCTAGCCAGCCAGCTCTGTTCGTTCCTGAGACCCACAGGGCAGTAGATCGCGGGGCTCAGGTTAACATTGTGTGTTCTGATTTTCAGGAAGACTTCGTTACACTTTCGTACTATTGGTAGTAAACATAAACACTGATGAGCCAAAGCTTTATGACAGCTTGATGACCATTGCCCACCGCAAAGATTAAAGCTGCACGGTGGCGCTGCGGGCACGCGGCAGGTCAAGGAAAATAAATAAGCGGAAAAGAGACAAGTGGTGAATCATTCTGGCGATGATATGGGTCTCAAATGGGGAAATCCACTTACATTTTGTGACTTCGACGAAATGCAGGTTGATATGGTCCAGCGATACTGGTGCTTGGTGTACGCCGGCCGTTGTGGCCGAGCGGTTCTAGGCGCTTCAGTCTGGAACCGCGCTGCTGCAACGGTCGCAGGTTCCAATCCTGCCTCGGGCATGGATGTGTGTGATGTCCTTAGGTTAGTTAGGTTTAAGTAGTTCTAAGTCTAGGGGACTGATGACCTCAGATGTTAAGTCCCATAGTGCTCAGAGCCATTTGAACCATTTGCTTGGTGTACTATTTTCGTGAACATCTACAGAATGTGATTGAAGGATGGTGAAACCAAGAGTTGGTGGCAAGGTTTCGGACGTCCACGCCTCATTAGAGAACGTGCAGGTCAGAGATTTACCCGATCTCTGAAGGAGGATAGATGGCGATCTGTGTGTGATCCGACTACAGTGATCGTGTAGACACAAGTTTTCGGAGCACACCACTCAGTGCATATTGTTGAACAAGGGTCTCCGCAGTAGACGACCACTGTGTGTTGCCATATCGACCCAACGACACTGTCAATTACGAGTGCAGTGGGCACGGTGTAGTCGAGGTTGAAACTTCGATCAGTGGAACGTGTCGCCTGGTCGGATGAAACGCGTATCTTGTTGCATCAGATCGATAGTTTTATGTGGATACTCCGTCATCGAGGCGAATGCTGTTCGAAACACGCAGTACGTTACAGACTCAGACTGGCGGTGGCAGTAATATGGGACATTCACCTGGGCATCCATGAGACCTGTGGTGGTAATCGAAGACACCATGATAACTGTGAAGTACGAGAACATTATAGCAGACCACCCGCTCCTCTTCATGCTGGATGTCTTTCCCGAGACCTCTTCCAGCAGTATACCTGTCCGTATCATAAGGCCAGAATAGTGCTACAATTGTTTGTGGAGCATGGTAGTGGACTCACGTTGATGTCTTGGTAAGGAACTCCACCTTATCTTAATCCGATGGAACGCGTTTGTGACCCTGCACGGCGCCAGCTTCGCGCCCACGAAACCACCGTCCCGTAATTTACGGGAATTGTGCCTTGACATCGGGTGCCACATGCCTCCGTAAAAATACCAAGGACTTGTTGAAACCGTGTCATGCAGAATCGTTGCCGTATTGCGCTCCAAAGGTGGATTAACGCAGAATTCTGACTCATCAATATACACTGCTTGACAAAAAAGTGAAGTACCTATAATGGGGGGAGGAAACGAAATGAAACTAAACAGGTTGAGAGGATGTCTGATGTTACTCTGACAAAGACCTTCCCAGTATGTGCCCACTTATCGGTCTGATGCTACACCACCTCTGGCCTGGATGCTTACACTGATTCCGTTGGGAAGCAATTCCATCTTCTCCAGACGCAAACCGGTGCACAAATTTTGTAACTTATCCTTGATATCCTGGATAGTAGCACTGGGACGTAGTTGAGGTCCGAGCCGGTCTCACACATCTTCTATCGGGGACAGATCGGGGGACCTTGTTGGTCACGGGAGTACTTCAACATCACGCGGACTGTTCATAGAGAGACGTGCCATGTGTGGACAAGCATTGTCCTGTTGAAAAATGGCACCACGATACTGTTGGATGACAGGTAACGCACGAAGACACAGGACGTCCGTGACATACTGTTGTGCAGAGTTTCGTTAATAGCAACTAACCGAGACCAGAAATCATATGACCAGAAATCATACCCAATGACTCCCTACACCTAAGCACCAGGAGTAGCACCACGTTTTCCTCCGAAACACTGAAAGAATGAGACCTCTCCCCAGGTCGCTGCCATACTCGCTGACGATGTTCACCCGGGGTAGTACAGCGGGTCGCTCCTGATGTAACTTCGCCTTTCCCGCTCCGCTGTGAACAGCTTCCATGTGGCTTTTGTACTATCCGTCTTTATTTTATGCAGCCATGCCAGGTAAATAGATGTGGCGCAACTTATGACAGAGTTTGACTAAAAGAAGAGGACACATCCTGAGGGATCAATGTAATGCAGGGGAGAGTGGGGATAAAAATTGTAAAACGACGTCAAGGAATGACCGCCGTAGGTATATTCAAGACGATTTAGGTTGCTGTAGTTATGCAGATATGAAACGACTTGCATAGAGTAAGCCAGCATATAGAGCTGCCGCAAAACCAGTCTGCGGACTGAAGAGGGAATATGTACAACACCTCACGTCCTAGTCCGCCCCCGGTATCTGAGTGGTTCGTCTCCGGGGTGCATTGGTATCGATAGACTTCGATCGCGTATTTGACAGGCTGAGCCATGCTTATCTCACGAACGTGATGATGCAAATGAAGTTTCCGGAAAGTTTTGTCACCGACGTCATGAGACTACTCCACAGAGCCGCATCCAAAGTGCTCATCAATGGACGCTTGGTGGGGCCCATCACCATCTCACGATCGGTCAGACAAGGGTGCCCGCTGTCAACGATATTATATGCCATCGCTGTCGAGCCGCTGCTCTGCGGACTCCGGAATCGACTCCAAGGAATGACCATCAGGCACAACAAGTTTATATGCAGAACATACGCGGATGACCTAGTGTTTTTAGCACGGTCAGGCGACGAGGCAAGAGTGGCCTTGCATTGGATTAATTTGTATTGTATGGCTTCGGGAAGTCGCCTGAACATGGCAAAGTCGGGAGCGATGAACATCGGGAGAGGACTCCCGACAGGAAGTGTAGCACCATTACAGCCGATCAACAAAATGAAATGCCTAGGAATTATCTTCACTACAGCGGTTCGACGCACGGCGGCACTGAGTTACAGACATCTTCTGCAAACAATTCGTGCGAGTGTCCGAAGTCACAGGTTAAGGGCACTGGATATGATACAATGGGTCAACTTTGCCAACACTTATCTAGCTTCTCGCATCCCCCACCTGGCACAAGTTCTTCCTATGCCGGTGGTGTTGGCCCGCCGAATCCTGGCGACACTAGGATATTTTGTGAGCACAGGTCTGCTTTTTAAGGTCGGATACGAAACCCTCACCCTTCCTCGTAGTCGTGGAGGTATTGGACTAGTCCACGTACGCGACCGAGCAGTGGCTATTTATGTAACCACAATGATAAAGATGTGGACACGACACCAGACAAGTCTGACGGGCACCTTAGTTGACGAACTCGCTCCACCTTCTCGTTCGGCTCCGGTAGCGGTGTCTCACATCTCACCATCGCTTTCCCATATGCGAACCTTTTTTGTGGAACACAGTTGGAACTACCGACAACTAGGACGGCAACGGCACGTGATATATATCACTTCTTTACTCGACGACGGCCGAATAATGCCGTAGAGCGCCGCCAACCAACAGTTACGTGGTCAGTGGTATGGCGTTCAGTGCACCACCCACACCTTGATACGGGAACGCGCGCACTGTGGTATCAGGTGGTAAATGGGAAATACGTGACTCGTTCCAGGTTGCATACAATTCATATGGCGGACGAGCCACTGTGTCCGCAGTGCAATGTTATAGACACAGAGGAGCATCGCCTGATATGCGGACCTTCGGCGGACGTATGGTGTTTGGTAAAAAAAATGATCGCCTTCCTCCTTCGGGTGGGGCCGCAAGCAATAGAACCACGGTACTACTTCTCCAAGAGAGGACATTTTATCCCCGAACAAAGAGAAACGCAGTGACTTGGATTCGAGGTTTGACTGTGTGTTATCTTTTCCGAGACGACAGTAAGAATATGCTCGACTTTTGGGCCTTACTACAAGAACATCACTCACAGCTTATGAGACATCCGAGATATCGAACATATTACGCAAATTTTTTATGGAGTGCCTTGCTTGATCCCTCACCCAGTTGGGGTGTCCCGGGTAGGAGAATGTAATTATTGACTATAAATATCAGAACAAGAAAGGACCAGAACAGTGGAGAGGATCCACAACCACACTTGAAGACGTACCCGACACCAACGCGAGATATAACGGGATTAGCGAGGTACGCGCCCAAAAGAGGAATATAGACCGTTATTGTTTTGTACTGACAGAAGCAGGATATTTTTTTCACTATTATGTAAAAAAAAGTCCACCTATTCACGTTTCCCAGAAAGATTTTATTTTATAAAAGTCATCGTCTTATATACTTAAAAAAATGCTAGAAGCAGTTTATGTTTGTTATTGTTACACCAGACTGCAAAAAAAAGTCCACTTATTTACGTTACCCAGAAATATTTTATTATATAAAGGTCATCGTCTTATATAAAAAAAATGCTAGCAGCGGTTTATGTTTGCTGTTGTTACTCCATTATGTAAAAAAAAAGTCCACGTATTTACGTTTCCCAGAAATATTTTATTTTATAAAGGTCATCGTCTTATATAAAAAAATGCTAGCTGCAGTTTATGTTTGCTATTGTTACTCCATTATGTAAAAAAAAAAGTCCACGTATTTACGTTAAAAAAAAAGTGGTCAGCGCGTCAGACTGTCGAGCCTAAGGGTCCGGGTTCGATTCCCAGCTGGGTCGGAGATTTTCTCCGCTCAGGGACTGGGTGTTGTGTTGTCCTAATCATCATCATTTCATCCCCATCGACGCGCAAGTCGCCGAAGTGGCGTCAAATCGAAAGACTTGCACCAGGCGAGCGGTCTACCCGACGGGAGGCCCTCGACACACGCCATTATTATTTATTACCTCACGTCTTTATAATAACACAAGCGTTTTGCGTCAGTAGGCATAGAATGTGCACACAAGTATATACACTCCTGGAAATTGAAATAAGAACACCGTGAATTCATTGTCCCAGGAAGGGGAAACTTTATTGACACATTCCTGGGGTCAGATACATCACATGATCACACTGACAGAACCACAGGCACATACACACAGGCAACAGAGCATGCACAATGTCGGCACTAGTACAGTGTATATCCACCTTTCGCAGCAATGCAGGCTGCTATTCTCCCATGGAGACGATCGTAGAGATGCTGGATGTAGTCCTGTGGAACGGCTTGCCATGCCATTTCCACCTGGAGCCTCAGTTGGACCAGCGTTCGTGCTGGACGTGCAGACCGCGTGAGACGACGCTTCATCCAGTCCCAAACATGCTCAATGGGGGACGGATCCGGAGATCTTGCTGGCCAGGGTAGTTGACTTACACCTTCTAGAGCACGTTGGGTGGCACGGGATACATGCGGACGTGCATTGTCCTGTTGGAACAGCAAGTTCCCTTGCCGGTCTAGGAATGGTAGAACGATGGGTTCGATGACGGTTTGGATGTACCGTGCACTATTCAGTGTCCCCTCGACGATCACCAGTGGTGTACGGCCAGTGTAGGAGATCGCTCCCCACACCATGATGCCGGGTGTTGGCCCTGTGTGCCTCGGTCGTATGCAGTCCTGATTGTGGCGCTCACCTGCACGGCGCCAAACACGCATACGACCATCATTGGCACCAAGGCAGAAGCGACTCTCATCGCTGAAGACGACACGTCTCCATTCGTCCCTCCATTCACGCCTGTCGCGACACCACTGGAGGCGGGCTGCACGATGTTGGGGCGTGAGCGGAAGACGGCCTAACGATGTGCGGGACCGTAGCCCAGCTTCATGGAGACGGTTGCGAATGGTCCTCGCCGATACCCCAGGAGCAACAGTGTCCCTAATTTGCTGGGAAGTGGCGGTGCGGTCCCCTACGGCACTGCGCAGGATCCTACGGTCTTGGCGTGCATCCGTGCGTCGCTGCGGTCCGGTCCCAGGTCGACGGGCACGTGCACCTTCCGCCGACCACTGGCGACAACATCGATGTACTGTGGAGATCTCACGCCCCACGTGTTGAGCAATTCGACGGTACGTCCACCCGGCCTCCCGCATGCCCACTATACGCCCTCGCTCAAAGTCCGTCAACTGCACATACGGTTCACGTCCACGCTGTCGCGGCATGCTACCAGTGTTAAAGACTGCGATGGAGCTCCGTATGCCACGGCAAACTGGCTGACACTGACGGCGGTGGTGCACAAATGCTGCGCAGCTAGCGCCATTCGACGGCCAACACCGCGGTTCCTGGTGTGTCCGCTGTGCCGTGCGTGTGATCATTGCTTGTACAGCCCTCTCGCAGTGTCCGGAGCAAGTATGGTGGGTCTGACACACCGGTGTCAATGTGTTCTTTTTTCCATTTCCAGGAGTGTATGTAAACACACGTACACACACAGCTTACCAAAAAAATAATTAATACTACATTTTAGAATATTGGCACTGTAACTAATAATGCAATGACTACAGTCACTGGAAAAAGTGTTTTAGTTTAGATGTTTGGATGACGTTATTCTTTGGCGCTTGCTGCACAGAAAAGCTATAGAGCTAGATGATTTGCAGTTGCGTGTCTCTTGTTGTCGTTACACCTTATAATGTGTAAGTCCATTGCACAGCAGAGACCGCAAGGCACACACCACAGCAGATCAAAAGTGCCTGCTGGCTGAATTGAACCTCCTGAAGCGGATATTTAGAAGGCAGATCTCATAGTTGCTGTGCTATGTTTCTTAAAGGGAATAGATACAACACGGCATACCCAGTAAACTCGTCACTGTGATAACTGACTTTTTGTCAGCATGAAGATACAATGACAGATATTCCATTTTTAATGGATGAAGGTGGAACTCTTTTCTTGGAGGACGATAGACGTAGAAGTAAGCCGTTGGTGGAAGAAGTTCGTTAGCATGACGAATGCATGAGGTGTAGAAGTTGAATCAGTGTGCACTCTGAAATGTTCCTTCGTTCTCGGAGCTTCCTCGGCGTCATGATAAGTCCCTCGCGCCTGGAACCACAGTTCACGTACTCATAACAATGTGCAGTGCATGAGACAAATTATACGACTTGTTGCCCCGCAGGTTTACTCAGAAACGTTTGTTGGCGACCACAGGTTGATCCTGAGGACTGCCACGCTATTCAGTCAGTATAAGTAACGTCACCAGCTTCGCTCTGAAGCGCGACACAGATTTACAATTGTTACTATCCTTTCACCGCTAATTCTTGTTCTTGTTCTTCTTCTTCCCCTTATATTCATCCCGTCTACTACGGGGTCTGCTTTGTCAGTATTTGGCAAATTTTATTATTTAACTTTGTGCCCGGATGCCCTTCTTGGGTCACAGTTGCCATGCTAAGATGAAGGAGGAAATTTGTGGGCTCCACCTCTCTCTGAACAGTGTAAACTTTGTCCTGTGTGTTATCGTATTTTAAATGTTTTCGTGACGTTTCCTCTGATGTGGAAATTTGAGGACAAGGAGCGCGGGAAACCACCTAAAAAAAAATACTCAGGCTCCCAGATCCACAGTCGTTAATCTGCAACGCGAGTTCGATCCCTGTCTGGTTTACCGCTCTGCCTCGCACGCTATCTTGCTGCGCGTGAGGTTGCAGGACTTGTACGAAGTGACACTTTTGGGGAGAGACATTTCTACAGAGCCTATGGCTCTTTCTGCGATAAGTAGCTTTTCGCAAGCAACATACAAGCACACTAAGAATCTATAGCTTAGCCCAAGATCTATGTTAGGTTAGTAGGTAACAGTCTACAGTCTAATTGAGAGTTCTCGCATAAAAAAAGACAACCACCTCCAGTGTCTTGGGCACCGCAGAAATGTCAACACATCCCATCTCTTCCCAAGTATCACTCCACACATCAGATACTCCAGCGGGCTATGCTATAAGGTAGGCTCACTCTTTCACCACTAATCCAGGGAGTGGGCAAACATACAGAAACACCAAAACCATAACACGTCGCCGTGCCTAATACGGTGTAGAAAACGAACACAGGTCCTGTAAGGTTTTCAAGGGAATCTTATACCATTATTCTGCTAAACAGTGACAAGTTCGGATAAAGATGATCGACATGGGTAGCAATCACACACATTTCTCGCTGAAGTAGACCACAAAGGCTTAATAATATTTAGCTCTAGTGACTTTGTTGGCCAGGGGAGATTTGACACTTCGACCTTGTGCTCAAAAAACCAGTCAAATCCCCGTTATGTTCGTTCTTGGGACTAAAAGTCGGACAGAAGTTGGAAACAAAATGCAAAATGACTCATCCGAGCAAATGGCTTTCTTCCAGTGCTCCACAGTCCAGGTTTTATAACTTCGGCAACACTTATTACTTTCACGGGCATTTGCAGCACTGGTGAGTGGTTTTCGAATTCCATCTCGCCCTGCAATTCCCAGCTTATGGAGCTGCCTTTTTGTTTTTTTTTTCTTTTCTTTTTTTTTTTTTGCATAACATTCAGTCCTGTAGTCACTTCAGCGACTGTTGTGCTCTTATTTGTTATCGCAGTCCTTTTCAATGACCGTCTGTCACGATCACTCAACATACACTACTGGCCATTAAAATTGCTACACCACGAAGATTACGTGCTACAGACGCGAAATTTAACCGACAGGAAGAAGCTGCTGTGATATGCAAATGATTAACTTTTCAGAGCATTCACACAAGGTTGGCGCCGGTGGTGACACCTACAACGTGCTCAAGTAAGGAAAGTTTCCAACCGATTTATCATACGCAAACAGCAGTTGACCGGCGTTGCCTGGTGAAACGTTGTTGTGATGCCTCGTGTAAGGAGGAGAGATGCGTACCATCACGTTTCCGACTTCGATAAAGGTCGGATTGTAGCCTATCGCGATTACGGTTTATCGTATCGCGACATTGCTCCTCGCGTTGGTCGAGATCCAATGACTGTTAGCAGAATATGGAATCGGTGCGTTCGGGAGGGTAATACGGAACGCCGTGCTGGATCCCAACGGCCTCGTATCACTAGCAGTCGAGATGACAGGCATCTTATCCGCATGGCTGTAACGGATCGTGCAGCCACGTCTCGATCCCTGAGTCAACAGGTGGGGACGTTTGCAAGACAACAACCATCTGCACGAACAGTTCGACGACGTTTGCAGCAGCATGGACTATCAGCTCGGAGACCATGGCTGAGGTTATCCTTGACGCTGCATCACAGACAGGAGCGCCTGCGATTGTGTACTCAACGACGAACCTTGGTGCACGAATGGCAAAACGTCATTTTTTCGGATGAATCCAGGTTCTGTTTACAGCATCATGATGGTCGTATCCGTGTTTGGCGACATCGCGGTGAACGCACATTGGAAGCGTGTATTCGTCATCGCCATACTGGCGTATCACCCGGCATGATGGTATGGGGTGACATTGGTTACAAGTCTCGGTTACCACTTGTTCGCATTGATGGCACTTTGAATAGTGGGCGCTACATTTGAGGTGTGTAACGACCCGTGGCTCTACCCTTCATTCAATTCCTGCGAAACCCTACATTTCAGGAGGATAATGCCCGACCGCATGTTGCAGGTCCTGTATCAGCCTTCCTGGATACAGAAAATGTTCGACTGCTGCCCTGGCCAGCACATTCTCCAGATCTATCAATTGAAAACGTCTGGTCAATGGTGGCCGAGCCACTGGCTCGTCACAATACGCCAGTCACTACTCTTGATGAACTGTGGTATCGTGTTGAAGCTGCGTGGGCAGCTGTACCTGTACACACCATCCAAGCTCTGTTTGACTCAATGCCCAGGCGTAGCTGGCCGTTATTACGGCCAGAGGTGATTGTTCTGTGTACTGATTTCTCAGTATCTATACACCCAAATTGCGTGAAAGTGTAATCACATGTCATTTCTAGTATAATATATTTGTCCAATGAATACCCGTTTATCATCTGCATTTCTTCTTGGTGTAGCATTTTTAATGGCCAGTAGTGTATATACTTTTGTCCGCGTTTCACCTAGCGGATGAAATTTTCCGCTTTCGTGCCTGTTGAAACACCGAACACTTCGTTTACCTTGTTTATGTAAGTAACCGCAGTACGAGCACCAACAATTTGCCCACGTTCGAATTCTCCTAGCTCCGACATAATTCACTCACAACTAGATATATTACTGTTTCCACCACGGCTCACACTTGCAACGTATTGAGGACACTGCACAGCTGGCATTCGCGACAGGCTTGGCTAGCATCTGTGTTTATGTTGAGGCATGCATTTCTTGCTGTGTTTTCATATTTTTTTTAACCCCATTAAATACCTCACAGCATTTTAGTTATTCTCAAAAAGATACTCGCATGAAACCCCTTGAGTTGGAGGTTTGCAAAAGGCCAATGATGTCTTACGGCATTCGACGCCCCACATATTGTCTACCATGCAGCTGCAATCTTGGTTGCTAATGTCAACTGGGGGCGGAACTGGGGGTATGCATTGATGAACAAAGCATGAGGCTACGGAGTGTAGTTGAACTGCTTAATCGACGGGTGACTCGCAAGTGAAAGTGGTGCTGATGCAAAGTAGAGTAATGGCAGCGATAAAGAAAATAAACATTTCATTTCGTGTTTATCTACAACAAGTTTCCGAAGTTGGCATTTCGCCAGAAAGGAAGGCAAGGAATTTTGCAGAGTAAGAAAAAAGTAGTGGATGAAATATTAGCGTTTCGGCAAGATGGGTCAGTGGAATGTGTGGCGTCGTATACCTTCTACTGCGCAGACAATGTACATGAGGAGTCAATGATGACGATAAGTGCTTAGAAAATGAAAATGATACTGAAAGAGGTGACGAGCCATGTAGTTCATCATCCTTGTCGGACAGGGAGCCACAAATCCCATCTCCAGTGAAACATAGTAGAGGACAGTTGGTATCCGAGGAGCGGCTATTGAACAAAATTACGTACATGGAAGATCATGCGCAGCAATATGAGCGTGTAGTGCATTAGACAAACCGTGGATATTCAAGGGAAACCGAGGCGCACTTGTTACAAAAATGTGTTTGTGCGTTTCAGGGATACACGATACAGTTTACAAGACATGCCTGATAGTGACCAACAACGTTATGCACATTAAACTGCGTGCGACACATATTACACTGATTTCAAGAGAAACAGTGGATGGTTGCATAACTTCAAACAGTGCTCCCGAATTGGAAGACGTAAGATAATGAAAAGCAAACAAAGCGTCAGCTTAACGATGTACAGTAAACTGCGGAATCCGTCCGAAAATTTGTAGATGAGCTAAAAAAACTTGTCCCTTCGTTCAATAAGCAATTTGTTTTCAGTTCCGACCAGTTGGGATTTCAAGACGAAATGTATGTGAAAGGAAACCTGGAAATTTGAGGTACAAAGAAAATTGTACCACGATCAACTAACAGCAGTACTTTTAGACCTTATAATTAAACTTTTCCTTGAGACATTTAAGTCTGATCTTTATCTGCGTTAATGATGGAAGCAGAAGAAATGAATTAAAATTTGTGCCACAGCCATTCCAGTGCCAGAGAACCCTGGCAATAGTGACAATGTAGAGGGAAAATAAGCTGAAGACGTGAAGTATGTGTTGAGGAGGGCACTCGACTTGTGTACTTCGAGCAGGAATATTGACCGTAATGCTGCGGTAGTCTAATGGTTATCATTTCTGCCTAGAAAACTGGAAGACCCGTGTTCGAATCCTGGCTGTGGCACAAGTTTTAATTCATTTCTTCTGCTACCATCGTTATCGCAGACAACTTCAATGCCTTAACACATTCGTATACAATTATGTCGACTGTTAATCTGTATGGTAAAGGGGCTGGAAACTTATTGTGCTGCAAGACGTTGGAGGTGCTCTGTCCCCTACTACTCTTTTTCGTATGCGTGACTTGCAAACGCAGTAGGGAATATTTACGTCACAGCAAGCAAGTGTGGTTGAAATGGCTCTGAGCACTATGGGACTTAGCATCTGAGGTCATCAGTCCCCTAGAACGTAGAACTACTTAAACCTAACCAACCTAAGGACATCACACACATCCATGCCCGAGGCAGGATTCGAACCTGCGACCGTAGCGGTCACGCGGTTCCAGACTGAAGCGCCTATAACCGCACGGCCACATCGTCCGGCAAGCAAGTGTGGAAAAATGGGCGTAAGAGGACTACAACTATGGCATGAGCACTGGTTTTGGCCAACAGCTTGTCAAAATAACTTGCCTTTGTTTGATTGCTCGTCTGCTTACAAAAACCATACCCCCTTAGAGCAAACTACCCGCCTGAAAAGTGTGTGACATTACAGTTCATACCACCTGGAACCACTGAACAAATTCATCCTCTGGATTTTTTTCCGTGCCTATAAAACACATTATCGCACTATCAGCAGCTACGCCTTAAAGGGCAGCAGTTTCATCATAAGCTTCACGATAGTCTGTTTTGCACTTGGCTGCATGCCATCACAGTCCATCACTTTTCGTCGCCTCGTTACACCAATATAATTCTATATGCCCTCTTTAAGAATGAATACGTAGCTGAACGCCCTGCACGCTTTGTAGCTTACAAGGAGTTCGCCTTCGATCTGTATGGTAGGAACCTTACTGACCATTGTGGAGCGCCATTTTTCATTCGGGTCTCATGGTCCAAGTTAATGGTTCGCTTTGTACATTTCTTGAACGACGGCGACGTCCATTTTTTGAAGAGTAATATATACATCCCGTAGAAGGTAGGTCTCTGCACCTTCCGGACACCCAATTTCTGTCGCCCTCCTGATGCACATAGTGAGTGACTAGCAGCTAATTTTTTTCCTGTCGTAGCTGTTAACAGAACACTTTCAAATGAGCCTTACTGAAGACTGAACTTGCGACCTCGCATTTAAGGGGTTCCTTGTCAGATCCGACCGCTACACTGAAATACGAGGGTCACTCCAAAAGAAATGCACACTATTTTTTTCTAAAATCCATCTTTTATTCTATATGTTTGAAAGTTTTACAGTGTGTAGATACATCCTTTAGGAACAATATTTTCATTTCTCTACATAATTTCCATCCCTCTCAACTACCCTACGCCGTCTTGGAAGCAGCGCCTGTATACCCACACGGTAAAATTCTGGACCAACCTGTTGGAACCACTGTTTGGCAGAGTGCACAAGGCAGTCATCATCTTCAAACCTTGTTCCACGAAGAGAGTCTTTCAGTTTCCCAAAGAGATGATAGTCACATGGAGCCAGGTCAGCACTGTAAGGCGGGTGTTTCAGTGTTCTCCATCCGAGTTTTGTGATCGCTTCCATGGTTTTTTGACTGACATGTGGCCGTGCATTGTCGTGCAACAGCAAAACATCCTGCTTTTGCCGATGTGGTCGAACACGACTCAATCGAGCTTGGAGTTTCTTTAGTGTCATCACATATGTATCAGAATTTATGGTGGTTCCACTTGGCATGATGTCCACAACTACCGTTTTTCTTGTTTCTTTGGGAGCCACTGTCAACATCCTGGGAACCCACCTGGCATAAACCTTGTTTTAATGCCAACACTTTCAGTACTCTGCAAACACTTCCTTCCCTTATCCCAACGTAGCGTGACAATGCGTTCATTGTGATGCGTCTGTCAGCAGTCACCAATTCGTTAACTCTCTGCACATTGTCTGGAGTGTGTGCAGTACGAGGCCTGCCGTTGCGAGGACAATCCTCAATATTGCCGTGCCCGCTTTCATCACGTAACCTGCTTGCTCACCGACTAACTGTACTGCAATCGACAGCAGCATCTCCATACACCTTTTTCAACCTCTTGTGGATGTTTCCCACTGTCTCGTTCTCACAGCACAGGAATTCTATGACAGCACGTTGCTTCTGACGAACGTCAAGTGTAGCAGCCATCTTGAAGACATGCTGTGACGGCGCCACTCACGGGAACAGGTTGACCTAAGTTTAAAAACAAGCGGGAAGGCTGGATCTACACACTATAAAACTTTCACACATGCAGAATGAAAACTGTATTTTTACAAAAATAGTGTGCATTTCTTTTTGAGTGACCCTTGTATGTACGTGCTGCAGTCATTATATCGCCTCCGAGTTGATTCTAGCAACTGCCCCCCACAGTCTGATCCATTAAAAAAAACATGATAATAGTTTCACGATAACAGTTCAAGATAAAAAAGGAAAAAAATGCATACGAGAACATCGCACTTAAATTTTCCACGTGAACAAACGAAATTCATTCTCTTCTATTAGGCTTCGCCATGTCCATGTCGTTCATTAAACGCGACCTCCACCTAGCTAATGAGTCTAATTTCTGTTACGCGGCCTCTCCCTATTCAGCACATGAAAGCTCGCTGAACTTCAACCCTCGCGCAGATAACCGGCAGTTCTAGCAGGAGTCCACACTTGCGCACTAGGATGTACTTGTGGTACATCAGAGATTTCGCCAATGGCAGAACAACTTTATTGATCACTAATGTTATTCACTCTCGACTTCAGACTCACAAGATCTGAAGTACGCTGAGGAGACTAAAGTCATGGGATAGCAATGTGTACCTTCAGTTGGCGATAGCGTCGCGTACACAAGGTAGAAAAGGGCAGCGCATGGGCGAAGTTGTCATACGTACTCAGGTGATTAATGTGAAAAAGTATCCGTCCGACGGGAATTAACAGACTTTGAAAGCAGAATGGTAGTTGGAGCTAGACACATGGGACATTCCGTTTAGGAAAGTGTTATGGAATTCAGTACTCAGAAATCCACAGTGTGTCGAGACTATCAAATTTCAGGCATTACCTCTCACTACGGACAACGCAGTGGTCGACGGCCTCCGCTTAACGACCGAGAGTAGCAACGTCTGCGTAGAGTTGTCAGTGCTGACAGACAAGCAACACTGCGTGAAATAACGGCAGAAATCAATGTGGAATGCACGACCAACGCATCCGTTAGGACAGCGTAGAGAAATGCGTCCTTAATGTGCTATGGCGTCGCGTGCAGCGCTTCTCCCGGGCTCGTGACCATGTCGGTATTCATCTGACCAGTTGGACCCTAGACGACTGGAGAGCTGGGCCTCGTTACATGAATATCGATTTCAGCTTGTAAGAGCTGATGGTAGAGTTCGAGTGTAGCGTAGACCCCACGAAGGCATGGACCCATGTTGTCAACAAGGCACTGTGCAAGCTGGTGGTGGTCCATAATAGTGTGGGTTGTGTTTACATGGAATGGACAGAGTCCTTTGGTCAAACTGTACCAATCATTGACTGGAAATGGTTATGTTCAATTACCTGGAGACTATTTGCAGTCATTCACGGACTCCATGTTCCCAAACTACGATGGATTTTTTATGGATGAGAGAGCTCCATGTCACAGAGCGAATGTTCGATATTGATTTGAAGAACGTTCTGGAAAATTAGAACGAATGATCTGACCACCCAGATCGCCCGACATGAATCCCATCGATCATTCATGGGACATAATCGAGAAGTCATTTTGTGCACAAAATTCTGCACTGGCAAAACCTTCGCAATTACGGACGGCTATAGAGGCAATATGGTTTAATATTTCTACAGGGGACTTCCAACAACTTTTTCAGTGCATGCTACTTCGAGTTGCCGCACTACGCTCGACAAAGGACATGCGCCACGATACTAGGAGGTATCCCATGACTTTTGTCACCTCAGTGTAACACCTCCCACTCACTCGGCCCAAGACCCCTCTCCTACACTCCCCGATGGCTGCTCATCGATCCATATCTCACGAATTCCAAACCTGCTCCACGCAATTTTTCAACACCCACGCCTTCGAACCAATCAGCCTCACAAGCAGAATGGAGATATCTTCACTGGTCATTTTCTGCTCCCATTTGTATAATTCCTCAACAAAGTGCTGCTTCCTGAAAGGATTTTCCAAACGCTTATTTCCATCAGGAGCTAGAAAACACCTGCCACCATGCGAATACACAGCATAATAGTCCCTGACCACAGCACATTTAGAAGGATTATGAAAAGACCAACGCACTATCTCCAGGCTGAACAATCCTCACTTTCTGTTTACAACGGAAACAGGCATTGGTGACCACAGTCGGATTTGGAACTTATACTGCGTCCGAACATTATTAAATTTCTCGACAAAACGGTCTATTGAGCCATAATCACAAAGGATTCAGAAATGTAGTTTTTGGAAACTCATTGACCCTTTATCCACACGTAGTGATGAACGTCATCCACAGGAGATCTCAAGATTCATAGATTTCCAGAATGATTTTGACACCTTCCTCACAAGCTGCTTCTAATCCAGTTCCATGCTTATGGAGTATAGCCTCAGTTGTGCAACTGGAGCCGTAATTTCCTGTCAGAAGCATCACAGTTTGTGATAGTTAACTGGAAGTTATGTATTTAAGCAGAAGTAATGCCTGAGGTTTCTCCGGGAAGCATTACAATCCCGCTGCTGTTTTTAATCCGGAAGAAAGATTTAGGAGAAAATCTGAGCTGCCGTCTTAGATTGGCTGAAGATGATGGTGTCGTTTACCATCTAGTGAAAAAGTGCCGATTGGCTGTAAACAAGAAAAAGTAAATGCTTATCCATTACGGATATTTTAGAACCATGACTGTATATTGAATGTAAATAAGTTGTACAAAACTGCAACTTGTCACTTTTTTGAATACTTATGTTTTATTCCATGAACCGATATGCTAGCAATAATGATGTAACTTCCTGAAACCATCTGAATATGAACCCGAAAAGGTTGTAAAACCGGTTCATGGAATAAAATTGGTTCAAATGGCTCTGAGCACTATGGGCTTAACTTCTGAGGTCATCAGTCCCCTAGAACGTAGAACTACTTAAACCTAACTAACCTAAAGACATCACACACATCCATGCCAGAGGCAGGGTTCGAACCTGCGACCGTAGCGGTGGCGCGGTTCCAGACTGAAGCGCCTAGAACCGCTCGGTCACCCCGGCAGGCGGTTGATGGAATAAAACATAATTATTCAAAAAAAGTGACTGGTTGCAGTTTTGTGTAACTTATTTACACTAAACGAACTGCTTGTCGATTGAATTAAATACCTAGGGATTCAGTTGCGAACAACTTAAATTCAAGCCATCACATGGAAAATGTTTCTTCTAGGGAAGACGAACCAAAGACTGCGTCTCATTGGCGGATCACACTGAAGACGCAATAAATCTATTAAAGAGACTGCCTAAACTACGCTTGTCCGTCCTCTTCCGGGTGTTGGTGTGCGGTATAGGATCCAGGTACAATTGATTGAGGACGTCGAAAGAGTTCAGAAAGGGTATATCGTTTTTTTTATTGTTATTATTATCACGAAATAGGCCTGAGAATGTGAAGGACATGAGAAACGACATGATGTTCTAATAATTAAAACAAAGGCATTTTTAGTGGCGTCGAGATTTTTTCATAGAATTTCAGTCGCCAACTTTCTGCTCCGGATGTCAAAATATTTTCTTGACTACCACTTACATAGGGAGAAATCACCGTCATAATAAAATATGAGGAATCGGGACTCAGACGGGGTGTTCGTTTTTCCCACCTAGTGTTTAAGGGACTAAATGACAAGAAATAGTCTGAAAGTGGTACTATGAACCCTCAGTCAAACACTTAAGTGTGAACTGCAGAGTAGTCATATAGATGTAAAAGCGGAATAACCTAAGGATAAGCCGTCGAGCGTTGCCACGAATGATATGTTGCAGTCTCACAACAGTTTGGAGTAATGGCATGTGGCACTGTTGATGGTTGTTGCCCCTGCTGATGTTAGTCCAGAGTAGTAGGCTTCACGCTGGCATAAAGTTTCTCCTTCTCCCTGCCTTTCATCCCACAGTCTTCCAAAGCAATACAGCCTCAACAGCCGGCCGGGTTGGCCGAGCGGTTCTAGGCGCTACAGTCTGGAACCGCGCGACCGCTACGGTCGCAGATTCGAATCCTGCCTCAGGCATGGATGTGTGTGATGTCCTTAGGTTAGTTAGGTTAAAGTAGTTGTAAGTTCTATGGGAGTGATGACCTTAGAAGTTAAGTCCCATAGTGCTCAGAGCCACAGTCTCAACACTACACTGCCCAGGAACTCATCAGAAACATCCAAACAGTACAGATGCACAGCTGAAGTACGTAAAAAACAATGGAGGAAATCAACGGCAAACCTTCTCCATTAAGAACTTGTGTATGAGTGCAACATGTAACCCCCGCGTTGAGTCCGTAACCCTCAATCCCTGAGCTCAGGAATGACTTACACTAATGCAGCAGGCGTTCTACGGTCAGGCAGCGACGGCGCAGACGCGAGATGGGGTCTAGCGACATGATCGTGACGGCGCGCGCGTGGCGTGGTGTGTTGCAGGTGCAACCCGGATGGCGACCTGGCGTTCCCGCCGTTCAGCAGCCCCTGCGGCTCGGGCTCGAGCGCCACCAGCATGGCCTACCTCAAGAGCTCGCCCTACTCCGTCAACGGCATCGGCCTGCCCATGCCATCCATGGACTCGCTGCATTCCAGCATGGGCTACCCCTCCGGTACGTATCCGAAAGCGAGCCCTTCATTACATCTTGTTTTCATCTCACAGTTTGCATGCTTTCCGTTTTATCTGCTTGTCCTAATTGAAATTTCTCAGTTTTCCTGGCGAGGAAAGTCTACAGTTGCCGAAAGACATAGACAATCACGTGTATTGGTTATGCTGTCATTGAGAAATCAAGAGTATGGTTAGATGATCTGGTAGTCACTGCAAGCTCTGAGACGTTGGGAACTTATTTCTGCCTCTAAAGAAATTTTGTAGCTCTTCAACAACAATATCATTTATCCACTGTGTGTTCTGAAGTGAACATAGTCTACTGTATTATTTTATCTCTCTCCCATTCTGTTCGGTAATGCTACTCCTCTGCATATGGCTGAATCTCTTGATTTTTACGGTCATCGTAGGACGCATTGCGGATTAAGTGATCTATCAGCTGTCACGTCTTGTAGTGAACCCTGAGTAATCCACAGCGTCTTTGCTGTAGCGTCCCCCTCTCGAGCTCGTTGAGCATTTTTGTATCGGTTCCATACTGACTACAGAAAGCGCAAATCTTCCTTCAGTCTTCTCTTTCTCTCTGTCTCTCTCTCTCTCTCTCTCTCTCTCTCTCTCTCTCTCTCTCTCTCTCTCTTCTTCATGGATGAGTTACTCATCTGTTCCCAAGAATTTTAGTCAGGTGTCTGTCTTCCGGGCAAGCAGATTTGTGAGCTCAATTCACTTTAAACCACTCAGAACTGATATCACTAGATATTAATTGGTTGTGAGTGATTCCAAAGATTTCTCGGCGGTACAGTCAAATAATATCAGATTTTTTCTTTTATCTTCTTTAAGCATATGATATAACATTTCACTTGTAGGGGTTAACGGTCAATTCAATCTTTGTACCAACTACTGATCATCTTCCGATATTTCTACATTTCGCCTTGTGTGTAAATGCTGCTATGTTTTCCATTAACAGTACAGCTTCCGAAGAAATTTCGATCCATGCACTAGATTACGCGTGTTCCGTTTCCTTCTAAATGGCTGTGGAGGCAACAAGTACTGCTGATAGAGAGTGTGTGTAGTACAGTTAGGGAGCCCGCACGGTTGGCCGTGCGGTCTAAGGCACGGCTTTCCGGGCGGGAAGGAGCGCCTGGTCCCCGGCACGAATCCACCCGGCGGATTTGTGTCGAGGTCCGGTGAACCGGCCAGTCTGTGGATGGTTTTCAGGCGGTTTTTCATCTGCTTCGGCGAATGCGGGCTGGCTCCCCTTATTCCGCCTCAGTTAATGTCGGAGATTGCTGCGCAAACAAGTTCTCCACGTGCGCGTACACCACCATTACTCTACCACGCAAACATAGGGGTTACACTCGTCTGCCGTGAGACGTTCCCTGGGGAGTCCACCGGGGGCCGAACCGCACAATAACCCTGGGTTCGGTGTGGGGCGGCGGAGGGGTGAAGTGGACTGCGGTAGTCGTCGTGGGGTTGTGGACCACTGCGACTGCGGCGGGGACGGAGCCTCTCCGTCGTTTCTCGGTCCCCGGTTAACATACAATACCACTTCTCGGATGTTTTGTCAAACTATCCCGATGATTATCCGCGTTATTCCGGCAACGTGACTTATAACCTCTTCGTAGCTCTTTCGAATTTGTAGGTTATTGAAGTCCACGTCAGCACAGGGTGGTTAGAAACACTGTGTAAAGCTTGTAAGGTTGTTGCAGGTTAGATAGTACTGAGAAACAATCTATAAGGAAAGAATTCGAGTTAGTTAGCATTAAAGTCAGCGAATCAGGCCGTTGTGCGCGCAAAATGATGCCGCCCGCCATGCTCTTTGTTTGGTTTCCTCAAACCGAACAAGAGAACAATATAAAAATTGGACATGGAACGGTAGTAAGAATCGAGCCCGAACCGAAGGCTGAGCACTCTGATGGGGCTACCACCTAAGCTACGAGAACAACTGACACTAATTGTATCTGTCTGGCCACTTGAATTTGCGACCGCAACGGCCTGATTGGCTAACTTCAACGCTAATTAACTCGGAAACGACGCAACGTATCGAATGTTTTTCTCAACAGTTATTTCTCAGCGCAGCCTACCCTGCAACAACCTTACAAGCTTTTCAGATTGGTTTCTGACCACCCTCTATAGCAACGTTGGTTCTTCCACCACGACACTAAAATTCCTCAGTGGAGTCGGGTTGTATCTCACCGTCAGCCATCCTGCTCCCAGTTGCAGATGCCGTCCTGCCGTCGCTGTGTTCCACTCCCATAACACCGCTGCTGCAACACACCACGCAGAGAGCTCACGTCTTGCCAGTCTGAAACCCACTTTCCTTGTTCAAATGTTTTTTATTCAGCCCTGTATTGTCATAAAGTCCCAGGGAGAGGAGGACTAACTTAAAACACGATTTCTTACGCGCTGTTATACAAGGGTGAGTCGAATGAAAACCTAAAATTTGTAATAACAGATCGAAATTTCGCGGAGTTATCCTGTAAGTTGGTAAGCGTGCTACAAACAGCGTGTAGAATGGCCTGTAAGTGGCAGCATAGTGCAGATGCACACATACCGTCGCAGTATCAGTATAAAGATGGCCGCCCCACTTGCGACTTGCACCAGGGATGCACAGCGTTCTGTTATTCGGTTTGTGCGTAGTGAAGGTGTGAAACCTATTGAAATTCATCAACGAATGAAGGTTCAGTACGGTGATGCATGTTTGTCACAGCAGCAAGTCTACGAATGGGGTAGGAAGTTCGCAAATGGTGTGACATCAGTGGAAGATGCTCCTCGTCCAGGGTGCCACGGCAGCTGACTCCTGAAATGAGAGAACGACGTGTTGATGCTTATGAACTTCTTCGGCGCTTTGAACGAGAAGGTGATGGCTTCCTTGCAAGAATCGTTACTGAGGACGAAACCTGGGTTCACTTCCACCAACCAGAAACGAAGAGAGCGAGCAAGGAATGGCGCCATTCCTCATCACCAAAACCGAAGAAGTTTCGAACAGAACCATCAGCAGGAAAGGCTATGCTGACTCTCTTTTGGGACGAAAAAGGAGTCATTTTGGAGCATTACATGCCTAGAGGGACCACTGTCACCAGTGCATCATACACAGATCTCCTAAAAATCATCTGCGGCCTCCAATCAAATCAAAGCGACGTGGATTACTGTCAGTAGGTGTCCTTTTGCAACATGACAATGCAAGACCCCACACTGCCCGTACAACAGTTGCAACAATCACAGACCTGCATTTTGAGTGTCTTGCTCATCCACCATACTCACCAGACCTTGCCCCAAGTGACTTCCATGTCGTGTGGTAGCGTTCTCGCTTCCCACGCCCGGGTTCCCGGGTTCGATTCCCGGCGGGGTCAGGGATTTTCTCTGCCTCGTGATGACTGGGTGTTGTGTGTTGTCCTTAGGTTAGTTAGGTTTAAGTAGTTCTAAGTTCTAGGGGACTGATGACCATAGATGTTAAGTCCCATAGTGCTCAGAGCCATTTGAACCATTTGACTTCCATGGGGGCGCAATGGGAGGAAAGAAGTTCCGTTATGATAAAGAGGTACGCCAAGCGGTGCATGGGTGGTTGCGGGGACTACCAAAAGAATTTTTTTCTAAAGGAATTTATGCACTTTGTAAGCCCTGGAGAACTTTCATTGAGCGTGGGGGAGATTATGTTGAAAAGTGATACAGCTTTGTACCACTTCTGCACAATAAATAATATTTAAAAAAATATTTAATGTTTTCATTTGATTCACCCTCGCATGACCCATCTGGAAGCAATGCACCGCAATGCAGCGCTTGATTTCGTGGGCTGGCAGAATTTTGTGTGCTGCCTGCGTTCCTGGCACCTGATAATTAAAGATTTTCTACATTGGCAGCGTATGCACTAATCCCTCTATTGATGGGGCTCAAGGTCATCTTTCATTAATACTAGTAGCTCTAGGGTCCACAGAAATGTTCCAGCGTCCAGGAATGATTCTAACTATACTCGATACGTGCGAAAGCATTGGAGATACGCTCTTGTCTTCATATCTTAAATGTCATAGTCCTCTGTCGTCCGACGAAAAACACGTCGCCTTTGCCACTTCCCGTCGACGTTTCTTCTAAATGCTGTCTTGAGGTAGCTCAGCGCAGTCGACAGGCTTTTTTGGTCTGATTGGGTGCGTGGCAAATGGTCTAAATTAAGCAAGGAAATTTTCACAGTATGAACTGTAATTACAACGGGAGACACGCAAATACAAATTATATCACTGTATAGGTTTTCTGTATACAATGTACCACAGGATAATGCCATCTTTTCGTCTGACTTAGAGGGTACATTTTACGCTAGCATGGAGGACATTTAGAGTAAAAATATCTTTTCTTTATTTTACGCGACGAATGTGTTTGCGAAACGACAGATTTATCTGGAAAACAGAGAGTATGGAGAATGTATACAGAAGTATCTGTAGCCACAGCCAAGCCACTGCACAGCACATGGTGTCAGTGATATTCTGTCCTATACCAATCCCGTGTTGACAGAGACAAATGGCTGTTTGTGTGCATATTTACGCGCCTTAATCTATCTCTTTCTATTCTCGTAATCCCTACACGAGATACACGATTGTGTCAGCAGAATAGTCAGACAGTCTGTCCTGAATACAAGCTCTCTAAATGTACCCAAAAAGATTTCGCGGCATTTATCGTTTCACTTCCAGAGTGTCTTATGAAAGTTCCTCGATCATTTACATTACATTTTGATAGCGCCTATAGTGGTCTGTTACTATAGTATCAGTTGCTTCCCTGATAAAATCAAATCAAAATCAAATAAATAGGAACAGTGCATCTACGAATTCGTTCAATGTTGTTGTCACGCCTATTTCGCAACGGCTTTGAATCCTGGACGATATCCTAGAGTTGGTCACTCCAGCATCTTGCAAGCGATTCCCTTTATAGACTCACTGCACTTCCCTTGAACCCTTACCACATAACTATGTCTTCTATTCGTCTTCCTTAATATTGATTTTATGAGTTCGTCAGATTTCATATAGTTTCTTAATATGACCCCTAATCCTGCAATCGGATATCATCCGGCACTTTGTCTTGGTTAGAGGCACTGTCTCCCATTTATTTGAATTAGAGAGAGCTTTAAATCGTTAAGTCAATAGAAAATTGTCTCCAAATCTTTCTGCATTTACTTAACATCGTCCAGCGACAGTATCTTCAGCGAACGATCTGATTGTGATCTTGAGCGCATCTGATAAGTCTTTTACTTATACAGAAAACTTCAGAGGTCCTATTACGCTCCCTGTAGCTCATTAGCTCTTACTTTCGTTCGTGAAGAACATTCATTGTATTGTACAATGTACTGAGTTCCGTTAGCCAAAATCAGAACACGGGAAACATATTTACAACGCAATTCAGAGACGACAATAAACAAGAAGGTCGCAATCAGGAATATAATTTTTACTTGATAACAGCCACACACTCTAAACTGGAGTATTCGGTTTTACAAATAAATATACTTTACCACCAGACTATCAGACCCACCCATAAAGTATAAAGGAAAAATTTTATCGTCCAACACTCATAAACCAGAAGTGATTTCTGCAAGAATATGTATTATCGTATCACATTTTCCCGAATTCGAACTTCACTGTCAGCCACTCGGAGCGCTACTGTCGGTCTCTGTTTCCATATCGTAACTTGGGTCTTGCACTTCTGATTTTTTGGTGTTCTGTGACAGCCACTGTCACTGGCCGCTACCCTTTCCCTGCCGACAGCACTTTTACAATGTGCTCCCTCGTAGCAAGACATTAGGAACCTTTTCTGCAACAGCCGTCATGGGGAAATTTATCTGTGGCACAGATAGCTCCAAACGGCCCCGGTTTTGCAGGATTAGGGAAAATCCCGCCGCTCTTCTTCAGACCGAACAAAAGCTCTTTTCTTCCGGCCGTCGGAAACCTCCCGAGAAGACCAAACCGAAACGGAGCTACAACACCTGGGAGTCTTGGAAATGATATGTAATAATTGAATATTCAGAAATAGACATAGGAAACTTCGACCCTCGTCAAATAACACGTGAAACTTCCTGTGCGACTCTTTATTACGGAGATGTAAAGCTGTACCTCTGTTTATTTGGGTTTGGTTAGAGTCTCCATTTGAAAAAGCACTTCTTCGATGTACTTAACAATCAGATACAACCGCTCGCTCGACGAAAGATCCATATCCGAAGACAAGGAAGTTGCGCAGGTCACACCAATATTCAAGAAACGCAATAGGAGAAATCCGCTAAATTACAGGCCCACATCAGTAATGTCGATATGCAGCAGGATTTTGGAACGTATATTGTGCTCGAACATAATGAATTAACTCAGAAAGAACGTTCTATTGACACATAGTAAACATGGATTTAGAAAGCACCGTTCTTGTGAAACACAACTAGCTCTTTACTCACACGACGTACTGAGTGCTATCGACAAGAGACTTCAAATTGATTCCGTATTTCAATAATAGATTTTCAGAAGGCTTTTCACACCGTACCTCACAAGCGACTTGTAATCGCGTTGCGTGCTTATGAAATATCGTCTCTTATGCGACTGGATTCGTGATTTCCTGTCACAGAGGTCACAGTTTGTAGTAATTGACGGAAAGTCATTGCGTAATTCTGGAGTGATTTCTGGCTTTCCCCGAAGTAGTGTTATTGGCTCTCTGCTGTTCATTATCTATTGGAACGATTTAGGAAAGAATCAGAACATCCGTCTTAGGTTGTTTGCAGATGATGTTGTCGTTTATCGTCTAATAAATTCATCAGTAGATCAAAACCAATTAGAAATTGAAATAGGTAAGATACCTTGTCACTTCCCCACGTAATTAAATTCATTCACATTTAGTGTAACCTCAAAACAGAAAAATTCCTAAACGTCTCAACAGTAAAAATTATAATTATGTCGTTCACATTCAGTGTAACGTCCCACCAAAATAATTTCCGTAACCTGGTAATAATACAATGTACCTAACCTCTCAATTAAATTGTCGCTCACTTATAACTTTTCAATAATTGACTGTGAATTTAACCTGGTAAATTTTGGACGTCAGCAGTGCTGCGTCATGGCCCTGAAAGACCATTCTGAATAAAAACAGAAAATTCTTACCTCAATGAAGTCGCCGGATAACGCATATATACCTGCTCTTACAATAAATTTTTCTGGCACAGCCCTGTGCAATGCTGGCCGATAGATTTGTCATTTATAAAAGGAACAACTGATTTTACTTTCGCAATAATCGGGATGATCATGGATTGGAGAAATTAGTAAATTCTTTAAATTGAAATGAATGGTTGCTAAAAGTTATTTTTTATGAAAAATATTATTATTAGGAGATTTTTAGAACATTTACATGGGCCTTGAGATAACAATACTACATATGCGCGAGGCTGCTTTTTACCTTATACAATAATGCTCAGGGTCCGGCATCGCTGCACCACGACCGGCCCAGCCAACACGATACACCAGACCAGACCAGACTGCTCGCTAACAACTTACTGCTACAGGTACACAGTTCCTACTGCAGTCAACACTGCTCTCTGGTCTGAGATTCTCTTATACCTTGCATATCGCAGGCAGCGCGTGAGCAATACATCGAAATTACATCTGCTCGGACCTCTTACATAACCCTCCACTGGGGGGGGGGGGGGGGGGGGGGGGGCAAAAATATTTGGCAGCGATGGTGAGTCAATTGGACTTGCCATGAGCAACAAATTTTTCTAAAATCTATCTAGTTACTAAATCTACAGTCACAGAGTATATACATTATTGATAAGTGCAGAACATATTAACTAATGAAATAGAGTGCACACGCAATGTAGAAGTCTTTAGCATATTTACAACATATCATGGAGTGAAATAAAGTGCACACGCACTGTAGAAGTCTTTAGCATATTTAGGACGACTGATCATATTAACAAATGAAATGAAGTGCACACGCACTGTAAAAATCTTTAGCATATTTCAAGAACTAGGAAAGGAATGGGAAGGATTGCATCATGGTTGTAGCACAGTAGGTTGCACGTAGTTGCACCGAAAGTCCATATCTTTCTACAGAAGCACAACACCATGTGAGACAATCTGAAGTTCTCTTCCCTGAAGTATTTATCAGTGTAGCCAAGACACTGAAATATTGTATTAATATTGTATGTTATCATTTTGGTAGTACATTAGGTACACCAAACAGTAGGACCATAACGACATCTCCATCGTTCAAGGTGGTGGACAGCATGATATGTCAACACCACATTCTTGTAGAATCCATACTCTTTCACCAACGTAGAATTAGTGCAAAAACCAAATATAGTGCTCCATGATCATGAGGATGGACAGGATAAACGGATATTGCAGTAATTTCTGGTAATTAGGTCAGAAGGTGAAGGACATTAAGTCTTATGCTAGTCATCATTGAGAATTACACTGGTCTATCAACCGATCTGAACAATTACTGGCATTCATTGGCTATTTACAGAGCATTTAAGTAGTATGTATGGAGTATTACAGAACATTATTCATAAGTCATCTCAATATAGTAATTATTGGCACTCATTGGCCAGTTACAAAGCATTGTTTTATGCATTATTCAGAAGTCATCATTCAAAATGAGTTAATTATTGGCATAGCACTTATACATAATTCATCTAATTATAGTAATCATTGGCATTCATTGACCAGTTACTAAACATGTAGCAAGTATTGAATATTACAAAACACTATTCATAACTCATCTGATTGTGGTGATTATTGGCACTCATTGGCCAGTTGCAAAGTATTCATATAGTTTTACAAAACATTATTCAGTATTATTCAGAAGTCATCATTCAAAACAAGAGTTAATTATTGGCATAGCATTTATAGAGTATAACAAAAATATTGTCGGAAATTACTTTCAATACATGCCCTACATGAAATAAAAAATGTTTTACAAATGCATTCGAAACAGATTTAGCAGTAGCTTTGCTTAGCGGAGTGAAGGTAACAAATTTCGAAGTGAGTTCAACAGCGACAAAGATGTAGCAAAAACCTCCATTAGTTCTGGGAATCGGACCAAAAATGTCTACAGCGGCCATGTGTCTCAATTTAACGGGTACAATGGGATGTAACGGAGGAATATGTGAAGTCGTGTCTGATTTAGCTTTCTGGCAGATTTTACATGACGCTAAAACTCGTCGAATACGTTTCTCCATGTTCGCAAAATAACAGTTCTGTCTCAGTATAAGAAAACATTTTCTGGCTCCATAATGTGCATAACTTAAATGAGTATATCAAATTAATTTGTTAACAAGCTCGTCAGGGATACATAATAACCAGTTGTTGCTGTCAGGGTGAGAGTGGCGAAACAGAATGTTATTGCGTACAGTGTAATGGTTTCTGATGGTAACATTATTCCTATCTTGCCAAAGGTGTTTAATTTCTTTCCATACGTTGTCTTTGCTCTGCTCTTGTGCTATGTCTCGTAATGATGCCGAAATAAAATTTTCAAATGCGACTTGCTGAATATACACTCCTGGAAATTGAAATAAGAACACCGTGAATTCATTGTCCCAGGAAGGGGAAACTTTATTGACACATTCCTGGGGTCAGATACATCACATGATCACACTGACAGAACCACAGGCACATACACACAGGCAACAGAGCATGCACAATGTCGGCACTAGTACAGTGTACATCCACCTTTCGCAGCAATGCAGACTGCTATTCTCCCATGGAGACGATCGTAGAGATGCTAGATGTAGTCCTGTGGAACGGCTTGCCATGCCATTTCCACCTGGCGCCTCAGTTGGACCAGCGTTCGTGCTGGACGTGCAGACCGCATGAGACGACGCTTCATCCAGTCCCAAACATGCTCAATGGGGGACAGATCCGGAGATCTTGCTGGCCAGGGTAGTTGACTTACACCTTCTAGAGCACGTTGGGTGGCACGGGATACATGCGGACGTGCATTGTCCTGTTGGAACAGCAAGTTCCCTTGCCGGTCTAGGAATGGTAGAACGATGGGTTCGATGACGGTTTGGATGTACCGTGCACTATTCAGTGTCCCCTCGACGATCACCAGTGGTGTATGGCCAGTGTAGGAGATCGCTCCCCACACCATGATGCCGGGTGTTGGCCCTGTGTGCCTCGGTCGTATGCAGTCCTGATTGTGGCGCTCACCTGCACGGCGCCAAACACGCATACGACCATCATTGGCACCAAGGCAGAAGCGACTCTCATCGCTGAAGACGACACGTCTCCATTCGTCCCTTCATTCACGCCTGTCGCGACACCACTGGAGGCGGGCTGCACGATGTTGGGGCGTGAGCGGAAGAAGGCCTAACGGTGTGCGGGACCGTAACCCAGCTTCATGGAGACGGTTGCGAATGGTCCTCGCCGATACCCCAGGAGCAACAGTGTCCCTAATTTGCTGGGAAGTGGCGGTGCGGTCCCCTACGGCACTGCGTAGGATCCTACGGTCTTGGCGTGCATCCGTGCGTCGCTGCGGTCCGGTCCCAGGTCGACGGGCACGTGCACCTTCCGCCGACCACTAGCGACAACATCGATGTACTGTGGAGACCTCACGCCCCACGTGTTGAGCAATTCGGCGGTACGTCCACCCGGCCTCCCGCATGCCCACTATACGCCCTCGCTCAAAGTCCGTCAACTGCACATACGGTTCACGTCCACGCTGTCGCGGCATGCTACCAGTTTTAAAGACTGCGATGGAGCTCCGTATGCCACGGCAAACTGGCTGACACTGACGGCGGCGGTGCACAAATGCTGCGCAGCTAGCGCCATTCGACGGCCAACACCGCGTTTCCTGGTGTGTCCGCTGTGCCGTGCGTGTGATCATTGCTTGTACAGCCCTCTCGCAGTGTCCGGAGCAAGTATGGTGGGTCTGACACACCGGTGTCAATGTGTTCTTTTTTCCATTTCCAGGAGTGTACATGACGCTAGAATCTGCTTGGCAGAAGTTGGTTGCGATGTCTTGCTGACTCTTGCTGAGAGAACGGGATAGTGCATCTGCTACAACATTTTGCGTATCTTGAATGTGAACAATTGTAAAATTAAATTCCTGTAAATAAAGTATCCATCTGCTTAACCTGTCATGTGTAAATTTAGCTGAAAGTAAAAACTGTATAGCTCTAAGATCTGCGTAAACGGTAGTATGTCTTCCATAAAGAAAATGCCTAAATCTCGTAAATGCCCATACAATACATAATGTTTCAAGTTCTGTAACAGAATAATTGCGGTCAGCAGGTGACAGAATGCGACTTGCAAAGGCGATGTTTCTAATTACTGTAGTGCCGTCTTCTTCAATTTTCTGAAAAATGTGTACGCCTAAAGCGGTGTTGGAACTGTCGGTGGCAATGGAAAAATTTCTAGTAAGATCTGGGTGTGATAAAAGTGGTGCATTCAACAAAGCTTGTTTCAGATTGACAAATTCAGAATGTGCTTGGCTATCCCAGGACCAAATAGCATTTTTACCCGTCAATTGGCATATTCTAGGGGTGTCTAAAGCAGAGTAATGAATAAATTTACGGAAAAAGTTAATTAAACCCAAAAAGCTGTGTAGTTGTTTCTTCGTCGTTGGAACAGTAATGTCACGTAAAGCTTGAAGTTTTTCCGGGTCAGGCGCAATGCCTTCTGCTGAAATTACATGTCCAAGAAATTTTATAGAAGTTTTGCCAAAGCGTGATTTGCTAAGATTAACTGTGAGTCCTTGTGCACGAAAAGTTTGCAACAGTTGTTCCAGAATCAGATTATGTTCAGACCAGTCAGCTTATGCGATAACGATGTTGTCTACATACGTTGTGATTCTGTCTTTCATGCAAAAGTGTGTATCGGATGTCGTCAAAACTAATAACATTTTCGTGAACAAGATTCTGTGTGTCAAAAGTATGGCTTACGTTGCTGGAAGATGCAACCTGTACCGTATCTAGTCAAACTCTTTCTGACGTGCTGTTATTTGCGGAAGGATGCTGTGACATTTCGACTATTTGTACTGTCCTGTTACTTCGTCCTGACGTATTAGGTTCGGGATGATACCTACTGTCTGGTTCATTCATGATAATCTGTTGTTGTGGTTGATTATGCTGCTGGTAAGACCGACTGTTATTAAACGTACGCTGAAAATTGTGCTCATTACTTTTACGTCTGTCATGATAGTCATTTCTATACGGCGCGTTGCGATAGGAATTGAAATGATGTGTCTTCTGTACGTAGTGATTTCCTTGTTGCTGTGCGTTACTATTTGGTGTGGCCGACGCTATACGTGTAGGCGGCGAAACATTAAAGCTTGGTTGACCTTGCACATTACATTGTTGGTTAGGTATGCTAACCAACTGGTTTTGATGCTGTTGCGGTGAAAACCCTCTATTGTTGCCAAAATGCGTCTGCAATAGCTGAAATTTTGTACATACTGATGATTACACTTCTGTCTTTCATTAAAATTACGCTGGTAGTTCTGCAGTGTCTAATGAAAATTGTCACTTTCGGTAAAATTTTGTCATATCAGGTTTTCTTTACTCATTCCTAATCCTAGATAGATCGATAGTTGAAGAGCTGTTTTGATAGATATAAAGGATAGTAAAAGAGAAGGCAGCAGTGCATAAAACTAAAGATGAAATAGCACTACTACGGCTCGGGGCCCTGTGCACGCTACGGCACATATTCATCGAAGTGTAATGAATTCTCTGAGGTCTATTACGTGCTGCAAATAAATTTTAATTTATGCATAACAGGCAATGCCGGCGAAAATTCGAAAGCAAATTGTTGTATCCAGTCCAAAGGGTGAATCTGTGTTCTGTCATTATTAAATACTTTTAATTTTCTCATGGTGCTTGTAATCAAAATTATCGTCTCTGTATGTATGAACAGGTTCAGGGTTGTATGATAATCTGTTTGTCTGTGACTGTTCGGAATCTAACTCACGTACTCTCTGTAAATTACCTAAATTATACTGGCTGTGTGAGTCTGACAAATGTTCAGAGAGTGGAGTATGCTGTGATGTGTTAAAGGCTGAAATATTTTTCATCTCCGTCACTTCTTGCTGTAAAGATGACAATTTTCTACGTAATGTATTATTGGACGAACCTATCTCATTGATCGTCTGCTGTAAATTTTGGAATTCGGGTGTTTGATTAAGCGAACTGGTGAAGTATCGTCTGATTTGGTGTCATTATTAATTTCGATAACATCAATACGACTGGCCAATTCATCATATTTTTCAGTCAGTGCTTTTACCTGATCATCGTTTTTAGTATCACAGGCATTAATTTGTTTTTGTATTTTACGTGTGGTTTTGTTCAATTTCTTAACGTCTGCTTTGATGGCATCGACGTCCTGTATTAATTCCAACTTTTCAAGTCTGTTGGTCATTGTCTGAAAGTCTAATGTGTGTGTGTGTCTGTTTTTGTTTTAAGATCGGAGATTTCATCATGCAATTTGGTGTTCAACTGTTTGATTTCGTCTGATACTGTAGCAATATTGTTGTCTACGTATGTTTTTGCTTTCGTAAACAATTTACGCTTATCATATTAACAGAATCTTCCGTCGGTTCTTGGTAGAACAACATTATAATAATAAATGAAAAGCACCAGTTTGCTTTTGTTCTACAATATTATTTTTATTGCTAACCGGTTTTCGGCTTACAAGGCCATCTTCAGTAAATGCCTGAAGATGGCCTTGTAAGCCGAAAACCGGTTAGCAATAAAAATAATATTGTAGAACAAAAGCAAACTGGTGCTTTTCATTTATTATTAATTTACGCTTATGTTCCTGTCTTTGTGCAGTAATTGTTTCCATGACTTGTTGCTTTACTTTATTCTGTTCCTGTATAAATTTACGGTAATGCGTTTCACTGTTTTGTAGGTGGTGATTAAAACGTTCGTCAATTTGGCTGTTATGTTGGTCAAATTTCGTGTCTACTTTCGCAACCAGTGTGCGTGAAAGTTCTGCTGACATTAATTTAAACTCGTCGCGTAACTGTGTTGCGTTTTCAGAACATTGTTTAGCGACTGCACTAATTTCATCTCCAAGTAATTTCGTTGGGGCTGCATGTGTATTACTTAATTCTTGTGCCACAGATCTAATTTCTTCACTACTGTTCCTAGCACAAGCCTTAATTTCCTCACGTAATTGTTCTTTAGTATCATGACATTGCGCGGCAACGGCTGCAATCTGTTCACTAAGTTGTTTGAAATTGTTGTCTTGTTTATCATTCGACTGTTTGGAATTGTTGTCTAGTTTTTCATTAAGTAGCTTGTTCGATTCATTAAGTTGTTTGAAATTTTCATTAAGTTGTAGCACTACTGCCATAACTTGATCCATGCCAAAATTAGCGAGTGTATTTTCTATGCTGTGTGTTGCTGTATCTGCATTTGTCACGTTTTGTGTAACCATTTGGTCATTCTCTGATTCTTGAGAAGGTTCGCCAATTGGATATGCACTGTTGGTCACTACACCGGAATCAAATAAATCTGACATATTTTGAGTACATTGTTCACCTTCGCTAGAAACAATTATCTGTTCGCTACGTAAATTTTGCAAATTAGGTATGTCAAACTGGGCAGCGTTCATTGTAACGGAACGTGCCGCGTCTTCAATTATTACATTTACTGTGGACATATTGTTTGTTCATCATTAGGATCAAAATCATTACTAGTGATCGGCACGCACTGATTATCTGTAATTAGGGGATTTTCACTATTACACTGAGTGTCGCAAATATTATCGGTCAAATTACGAGTCGGCTATTTCACTCATTGTACATCGCGATGTAATGTTAACAGTTTTTCGCGACATTTTTCACAAATCAATATTAAGCACAAAATCAATCTAAGTCAAAGCAAAAATGGAACATATACAATTACAACAAAGAGCAATAAATTGCCGATGACCTGTGAAAGAAAGAGTGACAAGTTAGTAAATGCGTTGCGCCAGATGCAAACTACATTTGAAATTAACTAAATAAGAGCAGATTTATAACTAACTACTTCTCAGAAATTCACAAAAATACGAACCTGGCCGGTTGTCGCCAAGTGTAACCTCCCCACATAATTAAATTCATTCACATTTAGTGTAACCTCAAAACAGAAAAATTCCTAAACTTCTGAACAGTAAAAACTATAATTATATCGTTCACATTCAGTGTAACGTCCCAACAAAATAATTTCCGTAACCTGGTAATAATACAATGTAACTATCCTCTCAATTAAATTGTCGCTCTCTTACAACTTTTCAATAATTGACTGTGAATTTAACCTGGTAAATTCTGGACGTCAGCAGTGCTGCGTCATGGCCCTGAAAGATCATTCTGAATAAAAAAAAGAAAATTCTTACCTCAATGAAGCCGCCGGATAACGCATATATGTCTGCTCTTACAATAAATTTTTCTGGCACAGCCCTGTGCAATGCTAGCCGATAGATTTGTCATTTATAAAAGGAACAACTGATTTTACTTTTGCAATAATCGGGATGATCATGGATTGGAGAAATTAGTAAATTCTTTAAATTGAAATGAATGGTTGTTAACAGTTATTTTTTATGAGAAATATTATTATTAGGAGATTTTTAGAACATTTACATAGGACTTGAGGTAACAATACTACATATGCGCGAGGCTGCTTTTTACCTTATACAATAATGCTCAGGGTCCGGCATCGCTGCACCACGACCGGCCCAGCCAACACGATACACCAGACCAGACCAGACCAGACTGCTCGCTAACAAATTACTGCTACAGGTACACAGTTCCTACTGCAGTCAACACTGCTCTCTGGTCTGAGATTCTCTTATACCTTGCATATCGCAGGCAGCGCGTGAGCAATACATCGAAATTACATCTGCTCGGACCTCTTACAACCTGTATGGTGCAAAAATTGGCAGTTGACCCTAAATAATGAAAGTGTGAGGTCATCCACAAAGATGCTAAAAGGAATCTCTTAAACTTCGGTTACGCAATAAATCAATTAAAACTGAAGGCCGTAAATTCAACTTAATACCTAGGAATTACAATTACGAACAACTTAAATAGGGAAGACCACATATAAAATGTTGTGGGAAGGCGACCCACAAACTGCGTTTTTTCGGCAGCACTCTTAGAAGATGCAACAAATCTACTGAAGAGACTGCCTACACTGCGCTTGCATGTCTTCTTTTGGAGTAGTGCAGCGTGGTGTAGTATCCTTACCAGATAGTATTAACGGAGTACATCGAGAAGGTTCAAAGAAGGGCATCACGTTTTGTACTATCGAGAAGTATGGGAGAGAGAGTCAAGGACACGAGACAGGAATTTGATGGAAATCGTTAAAACAAAGGTGTTTTTCGTTGCGGCGGGAATTTCTCGCGAAATTTCAATCACCAGTTTTCTTTCCGAATGTGAAAATATTTTTTTGACGCCGACTTACATAAGGATAAACGATCATCATCATAAAATGAGGGAAATCAGAGCTCGCACTGAAAGATATGTGTGTTCGTTTCTTCCGCACGCTGTTCGAGAGTGGAGTAATAGAGAACTACAGTAGAAGAAGAATGGGTAGCTCTGAGGGATGAAGTTGTGAAGGCAGCAGAGGATCAAGTAGGTAAACAGACGAGGGCTAGTAGAAATCCTTGTGTAACAGAAGAAGCATTGAATTTAATTGATGAAATGAGAAAATATTAAAATGCAGTAAATGAAGCAGGACAAAAGGAATACAAACATCTCAAAAATGAGATCGACAGGAAGAGCAAAATGGCAAAGCAGGGATGCCTAGACGACAAACGTAAGGATGTAGAGGCTCATCTCACTAGGGTTAAGATAGATACTGCCTACAGGAAAATGAAAGTGACATTTGGAGAAAAGAGAACGACTTGTATGAATATCAAGAGCTCAAATGGAAACCCAGTTCTAAGCAAAGAATGAAAAGCAGTAAGGTGGAAGGAGTGTATAGAGGGTTTATACAAGGGCGATGTACTTGAGGACAATATTATGGAAATGAAAGAGGATGTAGATAAAGATGAAATGGAGATACGATATTGCGTGAAGCGATTGACAGATCACTGAAAGACATGAGTCGAAACAAGGCCCCAGGAGTAGACAACATTCCCCAGTCGTGGGGCATGAAAGGGAAGCAGTGATTGGGAAGGGAGTGAGACAGGGTTGTAGCCTCTCCCCGATGTTATTCAATCTTTATATTGAACAAGCAGTAAAGGAAACAAAAGAAAAATTCGGAGTACGTATTAAAATCCATGGAGAAGAAATAAAAACTTTGAGGTTCGCCGATGACATTGTAATTCTGTCAGAGACAGCAAATGAATTGGAAGAGCAGTTGAACGAAATGGACATTGTCTTGAAAGGAGGACATAAGATGAACATCAACAAAAGCAAAACAAGGATAATGGAATGCAGTCGAACTAAGTTGGGTGATGCTGAGAGAATTAGATTAGGAAATGAGACACTTAAAGTAGTAAAGAAGTTTTGCTATTTGAGGAGCAAAATAACTGATGATGGTCGAAGTAGAGAGGATATAAAATGTAGACTGGCAATGGCAAGGAAAGCGTTTCTGAAGAAGAGAAATTTGTTAACATCGAGTATAGATTTAAGTGTCAGGAAGTCGTTTCTGAAAGTATTTGTATGGAGTGTAGACATGTATGGATGTGAATCATGGACGATAAATAGTTTGGACAAGAAGAGAATAGAAGCTTTCGAAATGTGGTGCAACAGAAGAATGCTGAAGATTAGAGGGGTAGATCACATAAGTAATGAGGAGGTATTGAGTAGAATTGGGAGAAGAGGAGTTTGTGGCACAACTTGACAAGAAGAAGGGACCGGTTGGTAGGACATGTTCTGAGGCATGAAAGGAGAGCGTGCTTTCAGAGTTCTTGAGATATTTTTTTGTAAGACAATTAAGAATCTCAAGAAGATAAAGGAAAGTAGTAAATTATGAACCGAGCTGAAAACACCGTTCCAAATCGACAGAATTAGTTACTGAAATAGGTTTACGTAGCGAAACCTGCCCCTCTAATACCCCTTCTCTGTTGATGGGGCTACCAGGTGGAGTGCAAATACATGCAGTGGAAGTGAGAGGGGCGGTTGGGAGGGGGGGGGGGGGTGTCCAGCAAGTCAACCAGAGCCGCAACAAGTGAACGCAAGGCAAACAGCAGGGTGTTTGATCGGTGGCCGGCGCCCCTTGTCCGGAGGCGTGACGCGTCTGCCAATCACTGCCCGCCTACAGGCCTGGGGCATTCCGTGCATTCCCCGGGGCCTCGTTCGCACCCTCCGCTGCAACGCTCGCTTATTTCATTAGCTTGCGGTCTACGAGCCACGCGCCAAACGCCACCCACTAGCTGTGGGGAGACCCTTGTATTACCTAACAATTCAACAAGCAAATGTGCTTCCCTCATTAACGTTCTCTGGTGGTACAACAAACAAACTCATTAGTTCCACTAACTAGTGGAAGCCATAGAATGGTAATTTCGTCCCATGTAGCCTCTGTACATCGTACTAGATCCTACTTTACACACGTGTAAGTGGTTACACTGACTAATAAAGGTGAAGTAATGGGGTGTAGAGTAGTGTCCAAATTAATTGTGACAAGCTTAGTACACTACTGGCCATTAAAACTGCTTTACCAAGAAGAAATGCACATGATAAACTGGTATTCATTGGACAAATATATTATACTAGAACTGACATGTGATTACATTTTCACGCAATTTGGGTGCGTAGATCGTGAGAAATCAGTACCCAGTTCATCAAGAGTAGTGACTGGCGTATTGTGACGAGCCAGTTTCTCGGCCACCATTGACCAGACGTTTTCAATTGGTGAGAGATCTGGAGAATGTGCTGGCCAGGGCAGCAGTCGAACATTTTCTGTATCCAGAAAGGTCCGTACAGGACCTGCAACATGCGGTCGTGCATTATCCTGCTGAAATGTAGGGTTTCACAGGGATTGAATGAAGGGTAGAGCCACGGGCCGTAACACATCTGAAATGTAATGTCCACTGTTCAAAGTGCCGTCAATGCAAACAAGAAGTGACCGAGACGTGTAACCAATGGCACCCCATACGACCACGCCGGGTGATACGCCAGTACGGCGATGACGAATACTCGCTTCCAATGTGCGTTCACCGCGATGTCGCCAAACACGGATGCGACCATCATGATGCTGTAAACAGAACCTGGATTCATCCGAAAAATGACGTTTTGCCATTCGTGCACCCAGGTTCGTCGTTGAATACACCATCGCAGGCGCTCCTGTCTGTGATGCAGCGTCAAGGGTAACCGCAGCCATGGTCTCCGAGCTGATAGACCATGCCGCTGCAAACGTCGTCGAACTGTTTGTGCAGATGGTTGTTGTCTTGCAAACGTCCCCATCTGTTGACACAGGGATCGAGTCGGGGCTGCACGATCCGTTACAGCCATGCGGATAAGATGCCTGTCATCTCGACTGCTAGTGATACGAGGCCGTTGGGATCGAGCACGGCGTTCCGTATTACCCTCCTGAACCCATCTATTCCGTATTCTGCTGACAGTCATTGGATCTCGATCAACGCGAGCAGTAATGTCGAGATACGATATGGTATGCATTTCTCCTCCTTACACGAGGCATCACAATAACGTTCCACCAGGCAACGCCGGTCAACAGCTGTTTCTGTATGAGAAATCGGTTGGAAACTTTCTCATGTCAGCACGTTGTAGGTGTCGCCCCCGCGCCAACCTTGCGTAAAGGCTCTGAAAAGCTAATCATTTGCATATGACAGCATCTGCTTCCTGTCGGTTAAATTTCGCGTCTGTAGCACGTCATCTTTGTGGTGCAGCAATTTTAATGGCCGGTAGAGTATTTTACGAGGAATTGAAGTGGTTATCTGTAACAAATTTTGCCCACCAGATTGTTGGACTCTTGGCGGGCTATTGTTGCCTTGACTATGAACAACAATTGTACTTTCCCTCCACTTTCGTTGAGTACTTGTATGTGTAGCAACAGCGTGTGTTATTTCTGTGTTCTCGACGGGAGAACTTTGTTTTGTATTAAAATGGACATTTCACCTAAGAGGGCGAAAACAGTTTCTCTTCATGAACACACGTCCATAACTATAGGAGACATTGTGGCTGTCGTTAGTATGGGAAAATCTAGTGTTTCAAGACTTTTTAGGGCATATTGTGATACCGCCTCACTGTCTCCAAAGAGAAAAGGCAGAGGTGCACGAATACGAAAAACCACCCCAACAATTGACAGACCTCACTTAGAAACAGTAGAATTTATCCACACAAGACAAATAAGGAACTTCAGAGAATTTTATTTACTACTGGAGCTGACATTGACACTTCAACGGCCGGCCGCTGTGGCCGAGCGGTCTAGGCGCTTCAGTCCCGAACCGCGCTGCTGCTATGGTCGCAGGTTCGAATCCTGCCTCGGTCATGGATGTGTGTGATGTCCTTAGGTTAGTTAGGTTTAAGTAGTTCTAAGTCTAGGGGACTGATAACCTCAGATGTTAATTCCCATAGTGCTTAGAGCCATTTGAGCCATTTGAGCTCTTCAACGGTACGACGTGGACGAAAGCCAACGAAAGCCAATAAAAAAGTACCTGTTGACACCTGTCATGAAGAAAGACGGATGGCATTGCGTAAAATTCACAAATCTTGGTCATCGAACGACTGCAATTTTCGGTGATTAGTCACATTATGTTGTCCAAGGTTACAGGTATCAGGTGGAGCACCCATGAGGCAATGAGAACTGAGCATCCTGAACAGACTGTTAAAATACCCTCCCAAAAAGAAATATTTGGATTTATTCTCTGCAAGTGACCCTGGGGTACTGGTTCCAGTTGATGACACGATGAATTCAATCAAATACATGGAAATTCTTGGGCGCAGGATTTGCAGGTGGTGGAGGAACATATCATCATCATCTACCTCCGTGTTACACTTTTAACGCAGTCTACATGCTCATGGAAGAAAAACAACGTCAATGGGCTTCAGTGGCCTGGTAAGGTACCAGACTTAAATACCATCGAGAATTTCTTGAGTATTGTGAAAAGGTGTCTTCGTAAAATGGACAGTTCAACAAAAGACTACATGTTAATAAATGTGGTAAAAATGCAGTTTCTTGACGAATAACTACGAAATATTTCCTTTAACCTGTTCGAGCCGGCCGAAGTGGCCGTACGGTTCTAGGCGCTACAGTCTGGAACCGAGCGACCGCTACGGTCGCAGGTTCGAATCCTGCCTCGGGCATGGATGTGTGTGATGTCCTTAGGTTAGTTAGGTTTAATTAGTTCTAAGTTCTAGGCGAATGATGACCTCAGAAGTTAAGTCGCATAGTGCTCAGAGCCATCGAGCCATAACCTGTTCGAATCTATGCCACGACGTATTCAGGAACTCATTAAAACTAAAGGATGCATAGTCATTAAGTTACTAACTGTATTATATATATAGTAATAAATATGCATAGTTAAAGAATCCTCTTGCCGCAATTAATTGCATATTAGTGTAAGTCAACAGGAAAGGCTTTTTTTTTTGTTGGATGTGTTTAGATCTATATCATCTCCTATCGGCATTACGTTTACAGCACCCTCAAGTAACACGGGAGCTATTGCTTGTTCTGTTAAGAGATGCACTATCATCCTGTCTTAACCCATGTCGTATCATCCTGTCTCTTCTTCCTGTCTCTTTTCCACATATTGCTTTACTCTTTGTGTCTGTGAAGATCCTTCTTATTCCTTATCTTGCCAGTCCACGTCATTTTCATTATTCTTCCCTAGCACCATATCTCAAACGCTTCGATTCTCTTGCTCTCCGCTTTTCCCCACAGCCCATGATCTACCTCGATGTGATACTGTACTCCAAACGTACATCCTCAGAAATTTCTTCCTCAAATTAATACGAATTGATGCAAATGCTTGATAGTAGAGACTTCTTTTGACCAGGACTGTCACTTTTACGTGTGTTAGTCTGCCTCTAATGTCGCCTTTGCTTCGTCCGTTATCTTTTACTTTGATTTCAAATTATAAAAAGTCCTTCACTTTGTCAGCTTCGTGGTCCCCACTTTTGATGTGTGTGTGTGTGTGTGTGTGTGTGTGTGTGTGTGTGTGTGTGTGTGATATGTAGGGACGCTCAACGACGAGGTTATCAGCGCCCGTACGAAGATTAGTAGAAACGATTGTGATAAAAACGTAGAAAATATGTTAAAAGAAATAAAAAGCAGTCTGAGATAAAATCACACTCACTCTCTCCCAGTCTCATCCATGACCACTCACAAAATCCCACTAGCTCGCGTAAAAAATGGTGAGATGTTCTAAATCTGTCAATGAAAACAGAAGTAAGACAAGACGAAATCTAAAATACGAAAGCTATTATATTCAGCCTCCGATCGATCAGGAAATTAAAACCACAGTGAAAATATGGTGATGCTTTGCGTATTGTCTCTAGTTACGCCACTCTATCTCGTCCCGTAACACTTTCCAGTTCTGAGGGCACCGTGAGCACGCAAAGACGCCTACAAGAGTAGTGTCTTGTGACAAGTGTGAATTACCTGTTGAGGGGTTTCTCCTGATTTATACAGTCCACGTAAAGTAACAATCATGCCTTTCCTTCTTCATGACATTTCTCGGCCACACATTGCAGGTGCAAAGAAGACGCTCATGCAGCGTTTTCGATGGAACATGTTTGATCACCCATCATACAACACTAACTTGGCTCCCTCTGATTTACTCACGTAAACTGCTGGCTATGAGGACAGCATTTTGGCACAGACAACCAACTGCAGACCGGAGTAGGAAAATTGCGGAAATCAGACAGCTGCCTTCTATTACGAAGGTATTGGAAAGACAATACCACGCTACGACAAATTTCGAAGTTGGATTGTGTGTAGAGAAATAGCTCGAAGGTGTAGCTTAATGTTGCAAAAGAAAAATTTTTGATTCCCACTGTGATTCCATTACAAGACCGAGCGGAGACTGAAAAAAATAGCCGTCGTATTTTGACCATTATCACGAAGTGGCTTATTGAAGTGCCTACATTCTAGTAGAGAAGTACACAATCCAGTGACACTGATGTGACCACCGCCTATGTTGCACGTCAACGTGCAATAACGACTCACAGACGGCAGGTGGCAGCACTAGCAGTGGAGGGTATATAAAGCTTACAAGGGAACACTAAAAATGTTCAAATGTGTGTGAAGTCTTATGGGACTTAACTGCTAAGGTCATCAGTCCCTAAGCTTACACACTACTTAATCTAAATGATCCTAAGGACAAACACACACACCCATGCCCCAGGGAGGACTCGAACCTCCGCCGGGGGAACACTAATAACAGTGCAATCGTTATTGTAACGCAGAAATGGAGAGATTTATCTGACATCCAAAAGGGCATGATCGGTGGCTATCGGGCCAAGGGTGGAAGCGTTTCCTGAACGGCTAAGTCTGTAAACTGTTCGCATGCCTCCTTGGTTAACATATACCGTGCATGGAAAAATGGCGTTATCCAGAACCGGCAATGAGACAACTGTGGTGCACCACGGGCCATAGATGACAGGGGTGAATGACGGCTACGGGGATGTGTGCTGGCGAAGAGACGTCCAGCTGTTGAGCAACTGACCACCCAGATCAGCCAAGGAGTTACCAGTAGAGTTTCCTCAACGACGTTTCAGCGGATACTGCTACGCATCGGCTCCTTCAACAGGCGCCTGGTTCGCGCACCTATGCTGACTGCTGTTCATCAGCGACGAAGACTGCAATTTACACACCAACAGCGCAACTGGACGGCTACTGAGTGGCGACAGGTGTACTTTTCAGATGAATCACGTTTTATGCTCCATCGGGTAGATGGCCGTTGGCGTCTACGATGGGAGACGTCTGAAAGCAAGCAAGGAGGGAGCATTATAGTTTTGGGAATGTTTTCTTGTCACTCCCTGGGTAATCTCGTCAATCTGGAAGGGGCAGTGAATCAACACAAGTATGCATCTATCCTTGAGGACCACCTCCATCTCTACACGTAGTTTGTTTGTCCTCAGCATGATTGCTTCTACCAGCAGGACAATTCGGAGCATCACACAGCTCACATTGTACGTGTGTGATTTGAAGAGCACAAGAATGAATTTACCGTTCTCCCCTGGCCACCAAACACTCCGTATTTAGATACAACCGACAATCTGTGGGACCACCTCGATTGGACTATTCGTGCAATGGATCCGCAGTCGAGAAATCTAGCACAGCTAATCATGGCACTAGAGTTGGCATGGCTCCACATCCCTGTTGGTACCTTCCAAAACCTCACTAACTATCTTCTTGCACGTCTCGCAGCGTCTGGTGCTTCAAAGGTAGATATTTACATTTTGATAGGCGTTGATTGGACAGTGCAGCTAGAAGGTGTAGCCAAACGTTGCGAATGCAACATTTTTCATTGTGGCTACCATTTCGTGATCGATCACACATTGAAAAAAAAAAAAGGCTTCGTAGATTCACAGGATTATGTACTTGCAAAAACAGTAATGAGCCAGTCACCCTACAAATGCGTTAATCTTATCACCCTAAAATTTTAGGCAACAAGTCGCATGTTGCACAAAACTTAAAAAGTGCTGTGGAATGATGAGATTCTTTTGAAATTCTCCAAGGCTGTAGATACAAGGGCTGGACAAAAATATGGGAACACCGCGAGGAATGCATACTGGAACATAAATGCAGGTCCTAGCCAAGCCTGCAGGTTGCGCTGTTGTGTCTCGTCACGAACGGCCGCTGTAAAATGTCGTCGTTATGTTCCAAGTCTCAGTCATAGCAGAAAAGTGTTTGTGTAGTTGTGAGTGCATTATGTCGGAGCTAAGCGGATTCGAACATGGGCAGATTGTTGGTGCTCGTATATTAGGTGCTTTCCTAACTAACGTAGGGGAAGTGTTTGGCGTTTCCATATACAAGGCGCTTCAGTCTGGAACCGCGCTGCTGCAACGGTCGCAGGTTCGAATCCTGCCTCGGTCATGGATGTGTGTGATGTCCTTAGGTTAGTTAGGTTTAAGTAGTTCTAAGTCTAGTGAACTGATGACCTCAGATGTTACGTCCCATAGTACTCAGAGCCATTTGAACCATTTGAACGAGATACAAGGAAAGCGGGAAAACGTCATCCGCTAAGTAACAACGTGGACGAAAGTGTGTGTTGGGCGGCCGTGACAGACGGTCATCGAAGAGGAAGGCGACGAAAAATAAGAGGACGGCAGCTGCAAAAGTCACTGCACAATTGAATGTCGCACTCCTAACCCTGTCATCATAAAAACAACGAGAAGGGATCGCTATAAGCTGTGAATTGCAGTGATAGCTGCAATCTCAGAACCACTCCGTCAGTGTTGCAAATGCCCTGAACAGAAAAACGTGGTGCCAAAGCCATGAAACCTGGACTATGGAGCAATGGACGGAAGTTATTTGGACAGGTGAGTCTTATTTCAGATTGCTCCCACCTTTCGGCCGAGTTTACGTCCCAAGAGTGAAACATGGCGGGAGTTCAGCATCCATATCGTGATATTCCATGGGTGTCATAATTATTCTGCCAAATCTCTTTATGCCAAGGGTCATGTGATCATTTTGGCTGATCAGGTCCATCCCATGGTACAATGTTTATACCCCAATACTGATGCTATGTTCCAAGACGACAGGGCCTTTGTTCATATAGCTTGCATCGTCCAGGACAGGTTTTGTGAATACGATGATGGATTTTCGCATCGCCCCTGGCCAATACAGTAATCAGATCTCAATATTATCTAGCCATTTTGGTCTAGTTTGGACATAATAGTGCGTGGTCGCCATCCAATTCCATCATCGTTACCTGAACGTGCCACTATTTTGCAGGAAGAATGATATAAGATTCCTTGAAAACCAAACGTAATTGTGTTTATCCATTACGAGACGACTGGAAACTGTTTTAAATGCCAGCTGTTTTTCCACACCGTATTGGACGTGGTAATCTGTTGTGTTTTTGGTGTTTCCATAGTTTTGTCCCTTTTCATAACTTACAATAGGCAGTTCACTTGAGAGCAATAAACATAGCTAAAAAGGGCATTCGTGGAAGCTGGACAGGCAAACGCAGGTACGAGGAAGGTAACTGCAAAGAAATATTGATTAATAGAAGAAATACTTCAACTGATCGAATAACGAGGAAATATAAAAATGTTCAGTGAAAGAGAGGAATATAGCAATATGAGTCACTTAGGAATGAGGTAAATTAGAAGAGCAGGGAAGCAAACGCCAAATGGATGCAGGAAATATCGAAAAATAAATGATCGTCGGAAGGACTGATTCAGCATATTGAAAAGTTAAAACACCCTTCCGTTGAAATTAAAATCAAGGGATGCAGCATTAAGAGTGTTAAACGCAGAGGGGGGAGCAGGTAGTTGGAAGAATACAATGAATACCTCTACGAGGGAAAGAACTTAGTTAATGACGTTACAAAAGAAGAACTGATGACGATGGCATTTGGTTTGTGGGGCGCTCAACTGCGCGGTCATCAGCGCCTGTGCAAAGTCCCAATTTTTACACAGTCCAATTTTTTTACCCAGTCCAATGTAGCCTCTGTCACGAATGATGGTGATGAAATGATGAGGACAGCACAAACATCCAGTCCCCGAGCAGAGAAAATCCCAAACCCGGCCGGGAATCGAACCGGGACCTCGTGATCCAGAGGAAGCAACGTTAGCCACTAGACCACGAGCTGCGAACGGAAAAAAAACTGCGAGTGGTATAGAAGACATAGGGCACCCAGTATTACAAAGTTTAACACAGCTTTGGAAGACTTTTTGATTTATTGTTTAGTTGTTTCTGTCGTGCTGCGTTGATTTGAGCTGCCTCAGCTATGACATGTTTATTATTTTTAACAAATTCGGCTACGGTGTCGTGCACAATCGTCGGTAACTTTTCCTCTATACATTGGTCGAAATATTTATTTTTCTGATCAACCCAGTCATGAAATTCTTTCTTTATGTTGGCAAAATGGTGGGCAGCGTGTTATTGCAGTTCTTCTGTAAGTTGTTTAACCGTAGTGTTAACTTTACCTTCAATTACAGTAATACGTGCTTTTATTGAGTCATGAACTGACCGATAAGATTTTCCTTGAGTGACAACAGCTTCGCATATATCGTTTAGATGTTTGACTTCAGTTTGAATATCTTTTACGTCTTTTATGGTTTTTTCCTGCTGTTAATTAGACGAAGTAGAAATTCTGTTAACTTGGAAGCAAAAAACACATGGCAGGCGAAGCATGGAGGACATTAAAAGTAGATTAGCACCGGCAAAGAGGACGCTCCTGGTCAAAAGAAGTCTGGTTATGTCAAACATAGGCCTTAATTTGAGGAAGAAATTTTTGAGAGTGTTTGTCTGCAGCACACCACATTATTGTTGTGTAGCGTGGATTGTGGGAAAACTGGAAAACAAGACTGTCGAAGCGTCTGGGATGTGGTGCCATAGAACAATGTTGAATATTAGGTGGATTGACGAAATAAGGAATGAGGAGGTTCTCCGCAGGGTTGATGAAGAAAGGAACAAATGGAAAACACTGACAAGTGGGGACGGGATGATAAGACACGTGCTATGACTTCACGGACTAACTTCCGCAGTGATAAGGAGAACTGTAGAGGATAAAAACTGTAGGGGAAAATAGAGACAAACATATCCAGTGCCTCATCAAACGAATCAAGACTGATTACTCAAAAAAAGAAAAAACTGCAAAAAACAAAACAAAAACACCTTCTCTTACAAGGGCAGCCGAAGGAAAAACTGTAAATCCCATGGCATACTACGTACGGAAAAATCTTATCAGAGTAAAGGTGCCACGCCAACTGATTCATATACTATTCATACAAGATCATTGGTATCATTGGATGGTAAGTGAAGAAACCCCGCGCGAACGCCGAAGAAGGGGGTTATTTGCTAAATCTCTTGTGGGTCATCGTCATTGGTTGTAAAGGGATCGTTCCCTCACTTATGCTGGAGCATAGTTATTCGTTAAAATTTCTCTTGCTGCTATTAGTGGACCATCATCATTCGGTAAATGCGAAACGAGCAGAGGAAGAGAAGAGGAATGTTTATCCAAAATATTATTCTCCGCATAGGTGGCCTCCAGAGTGTTGTTTCAATTGTTCGCAAGCCATGGCCACGTGCTCACTTTTCTTGATGGCGGGGAGCCACGATACGGGAAAACCTAAGTTATCCTCTCTCCCACTTCTCCAGCACAAGCGCGGGAGAAGTGCCTTTTACAAGAGAACGCGACACTGGTCTCTGACGGTGTTCAGTCAACGGTAGGTACCACAAGGTCCTGAAGAAGATCCCAGCAGAGGGGTCGAAATGTCGATCGTTTACAAGAAATATAATGCGGCCTAACAGTCCAGAAGATTTTAACTTCAACAATTACTTTGCAAAACATCTTAAAAGTTATCCAATATTATAGTAGCTTTACGTTTCACGAATGTGCCTGTTCCCAAATGTACGTCTTTGCCCTTTACGTCTTCGTAAAAAGGCATAATTAAAATGTGAGGAGATTTCCATATCTTTCATTATACATATGACTATATTGCCGGCCGGTGTGGCCGAGCGGTTCTAGGCGCTTCCGTCCGGAACCGCGCGGTCGAAACGGTCGCAGGTTCGAATTCTGCCTCGGGCATGGATGTGTGTGATATCCTTAGGTTAGTTAGGTTTAAGTAGTTCTCAGTTCTAGGGGACTGATGACCTCAGACGTTAAGTTCCATAGTGCTCAGAGCCATTTGCACCATTTTTTTGACTGTATTCTAAAATTTTTTGGCCGTAATGATACAGTGAGACTAATTATCTCGCACAGCTTTTCAGTTAATTGTATACAGTTCGCTTATTGTATTTTGTAATGAAATCAGACAATTTCCTGGTTTTTACCGGTTTTACCGATACTCAAGCATCAAGAGAATGAGGGTTTTTGTAACTATCTCAGTGGGTGGACAACACTTCCTGAGGATGCTTCCAATAAATCCCAGTCTGGCATCTGCCTTTCGTACAGCTGACGTTCTGATGTACTGCCACCACAAAGCTACTAATATGATTTGATCTAGTTTCGACAGCAACTCATTGTCAGGCAGACTAACTTTTTTTAACTGGTGTATACGTGTCAGTAATTTTAAAATATGTTAGATGTCTATTTAATTTTAAAGCTTGGCATACGATGGCGTACTGTCGAAAGTAGTTGTGCCACAAAGGACATTAGCTGCCAGTGGGCAGGGACTTATATCAATGGGGCAATTAGAAAACTTGTGCTAGACCGGGATTCGAAACCACGGGTCTTGCAAGCTAAGGAAGATGCACTGACCACTACGCCATCGGTCATGGTGGAGGCTACAACCGCACGGTCTATCCTAGAACGCCCTCGCGAGACCCAAATTCTCACATTTATACTATACGCTACTGACGTAATGCCCCTGCTCATGGGTCTCACTAATCACGGCATCTCGCTGATGCCCTTAAGAGTTCGAGCTTGGTATGCGTCTGCACTGAAGCGATCATTGGCCGTCATCGTCTTATATGTCCGCAAAAACAGACAACACATATATGAAAGTAGTTGGAGCAAAGCACAGATTTTATCAGTTTTTGGTGTGGCTATACAAGAAAATGTTGTTTATTAAAGCTGTGGAAGACAAGTCAGAGAATATTTCATTTTCTACGATTAGTTTATATGGTCACTCCACTGTAAATCTCTTCGTAAGCATGCTCTCAGATATTCAATGGATGTGTCTGTTTAAAGTGATTGTTCACTAATCGTGTTATTAAACAATACCGGATTTTACCGCCTATTTATGCGTAACATGTTTCTTTATTTGAGACTCAGCTGCCAACCCTTGCAGTAAGTGTCGACAGGTTGTACGTTCTCTTGCATTTTACTGCAGTTTTCTGCTGTTGCGCAAATATTGTGAAAATTGATAGTCCTATATCACTCCCTAGTCACAAACTGAAGCTACTGTGTGAAGATTGATCTTCATTCAGAATGGCGTGCTGTGTTCCATTTGTAATTAACCTCCACTGAATCAAACGTTGTTCTGATATTCGGTACACCCGTGTTTTACTTACTAGGTGACGTAGCGAACGGTTCCGGTAGCCAAGGAACATCGCTTCAACGTGACCATCAGTGTCTACTGCTTTGTGGGTCTGATAGACGGCACAGCGAGCAGGGCTTCACACGATCGTGTCTCGCAGATTCTATGTTGATTCCTACGGGTGAGATGTTCGGTGTCCAGAAAAGTCAAGAAGCGCAGCCATAAAGTGCGTGTTCTAAAATTCTACGACAAATGTTGTTGCGGTCTTCAGTCCGAAGACTGGTTTGGTGCATCTTTCCACCCCAGTCATTCATCAGAAGTCCTCTTCATATCTGCGTACCTACCGCAACCTACATCCACTTGGCCGGCCGGAGTGGCCGAGCGGTTCTAGGCGCTACAGTCTGGAACCGCGCGACCGCTACGGTCGCAGGTTCGAATCCTGCCTCAGGCATGTATGTGTGTGCTGTCCTTAGGTTAGTTAGGTTTAGGTAGTTCTAAGTTCTAGGGGACTGATGACCTCAGAAGTTAAGTCCCATATTGCTCAGAGCCATTTGAACCATACATCCTCCTAGATCTACTTACTGTATTCACGCCTAGGGCTGACTCTACAGATTTTACCCTCTACACTTTCTTCCATTACCATTATTCGTTGACTTGTAGGGGATGTCCTATCAACCGACCGCAGTTTTTAGTCAAGCTGTGCCATAAATTTCTTTTTTCCCCAATACGATTCAGTATCTCCTCATTAGCAGTTCGACACACCCATCTAATCTGACCATCAGCATTCTTCTGTAGTCCTGGATTTCAAGAGCTTCTATTTTCTTTTTGCGTGAACTCTTCATCGTCCACGTTTTGCTTTCTTGCATAGCTGAACCGCTTCAGAAAAGAGTCCTAACATTTAAATTTATATTAGACGTTGATGAATTCCTCTCCTTCAGAAATGCTTTTCTTCCTATTGCAGAGTCTGGATTTTATACTCTTTCTACTTCAGCCACCATCAATTGTTTTGTTGCTCAAATAGCAAAAGCTGTCTACTACTTCTAATGTCTCATTTCCCAATATACGTAATTCCCTCAGAATCGCCTGATTTAATTCGATTACAGTCCATTACGCTTTTTTTTTTTTTTTTTTTTTTTTGTTATTCAACTTATATGTTGTAACCTCCCCACAAAATATTGATAAATATTATGGATAATGATTCTGGTTTAGTGTAACCTCAAAACAAAATTCTTTCACAGTGTAACCTCCCCACGAAATTCATTTACATTTATAACCTCCCTAAAAAACTCTTTTCACATTAACCTCCACACAAAATTCGTTTACATTTAATCTACCCACAAAATTCTTTCTGATTTAATCTAAGCTCAAACTTTATTCACATTTAGTGTAACCTCACAACAGAAAAATTCCTAAACCTCTCAACAGTAAAAATTATAATTATGTCGTTCACATTCAGTGTAACGTCCCAATAAAAAAATAAACTCAGTAACCTGGTAATAAAACAATGTAACTAACCTCTCAATTAAATTGTCGCTCACTTATGACTTTTCAATAATTCACTGTGAATTTAACCTGGTAAATTTTGGACGACAGCAGTGCTGCGTCATGGCCCTGAAAGATCATTCTGAATAAAAAAAGGAAAAATTCTTACCTCAATGAAGTCGCCGGATATATCTGCTCTTACAATAAATTTTTCTGGCACAGCTCTGTACAATGCTGCCCGACCTATCTGTGGTTTATGAAAGGGAGCAACTGATTTTTCTATTGCAATAATCGGAATGATCATGGATGGGAGAAATTAGTAAATTCTTTAAATTGAAATGAATGGTTGTTAAAAGTTACTTTTTATGAGGAAGATATTATTACGAGAGTTTTAAAACATTTACATGCGACTTGAGATAACAATACTACATATGCGCGAGGCTGCTTTTTACCTTATACAATAATACTCAGGCTCCGGCATCGCTGCACCGCGACCGGGCCAGCCAACACGATACACCATACCAGACCAGAGCAGACACCAGACTAGCAACAACTTACTGCTACAGCTACACAGTTCCTACTGCAGTCAACACTGCTCTCTGGTCAGAGACCTTGCATATCGCAGGCAGCCCATGAGCAATACATCGAAATTACATCTGTTCGGACCTCTTACAATGTAATCTCTTTTCAAGACACTAATCATTGCGTTAATCTGCTTCTCTAAGTCCTCCGCTGTCTCTGACAAAACTACAATGTCATTGGCAAACCTCAAACTCCTTATTTCTTCTTCCTCAACTTTAATTCCTTCTCCAAATATCTGTTTGGTTTTCTTTACTATCTGCTAAATGTACAGATTCAATAACACTGGGGGTAGGCTTCAACCCTTCTTAACACTGATTCTCTTTCATGTCCTTTGAGCCTTATTATTGCAGTCTAGTTTCTGTACAAGTTTTAGATACCTTCTTGCACCCCGTATTTTGTTCCCTGCTACCTTCAAAATTTCATAGACTGTACTCCTGTCAACACTGTCAAAAGCTTTCTCTAAATCTACACACGCTGGAAACGCAGGTTTGCTTTTCTTTGATCTGTCTTCTAAGGTAAGTCTTAGAATTAATGTTGCTACGCGTATTTCTTCATTTCGCTGTCACCCGAGTTGATGTTCCCCGAGGTCAACTTCTTCTAGTTTTTCCATTCTTTTTTAATTAATTAGACGTGAAAACTACGCGAGCGTAAAGCTGAAAGACACTGAGTTGTATCAAAGGGATGATGACGAGTCCACTTCAAACAGTCACGTCAGCAGCTAGAGACAAGGGGCCTCCCATGGGCTTTCGGTAATGAATATCAATACGGCGTAGCCTAAGCAGGGTGAAAGCGGAAGTAAATCGAAATAAAAGTGCCAGACAGTTTCATGTGACCGGCTCAGCACGAAATCGACAAGGGAGTCCCCGGTCTGGTTGCGTGAGGTGTTGGGGTGGGGGTGGGGGCAGGAATCGGCGAGATCGTGCCCTTCCCCTCGCGCCCCCCTCCCCCCGCGGTGTTGCGCGCCTGGCGCTCGGAGATACACTCGGCGGGCGCAGCGGCGCGCGGCTGCCCGTCCGGCCGATTGGCCGCTAATCGCCTTAACCGCAGCCGGCGCCGGCGGCTCAGCGGCTCCGTCCGTCCGTCCGTACACTCCTCACCTCCCTCTTATCCCGTGCTCACAGTGGCTGTGTTATCGCCAATATAGAATGGCGCACGTGGCTACGGATACACGATCACGCAGCCGCTCGCGTCGGTTGACTGAACCGAGTTGCCCACTTCTGTAGAAAAGTTGCTGAAAGTTCCGTGAGGCTATTCGCGGATAATACTGTACTGTTCAGAGAAGTCTCAACGCTAGAATACTTTAGCGAAATGCGTCAAGACCTGCAGAGGGTCCACGCTTGGTGCAGTTAACCCTCAACGTAAAAAAAATGTATCGTATTACGCATAAATAGGGGAAACAGACCCTTTATTCTACGCTATGTGGTCCAAAGTATCCGGACATCTGACTGAAAATGACTTACAAGTTCGTGGTGCCCTCCATCAGTAACGCTGGAATTCAATATGGTGTAGGCCCACCCTTAGCCTTGATGACAGCTTCCACTTTCACAGGGATACGTTCCATCAAGTGGTGGAAAGTTTCTTGGGAAATGGCAGCCCATTCATCACGGAGTGCTGCACTGAGGAGAGGTATCGATGTCGGTCGGTCAGGCCTGGCACGAAGTCGGCGTTCCAAGACATCCCAAAAGTGTTCTATAGGATTTAAGTCAGGACTCTGTGCAGGCCAGTCCATTACGGGGATGTTATTGTGGCGTAATCGCTCCGTCACATGCCGTGCATTATGAACAGGTGCTCGACGTGTCGAAAGATGCAATCGCCATCCCCCTCAAAAGTGGAAAGCAACAGGATGCTGTGCTGTGATAGTGCCACGCAAAACAACAGGGGTGCAACACGACCACACCATAACACCACTGCATCCGAATTTTACTGTTGGCACTACACACGCTGCCTGATGTTCACGTTCACCGGGCATCCATCATATCCACGCCCTGTCATGAAATTTGTGTGAATTTCTTAGAACAAAATGCTGAGGACATCGGTCCCTAGACTTACAAACTACTTAAACTAACTTATGCTAAGAAAAACACACACATCCATGCCCGAGGGAGGACTGGAACCTGCGCCGGAAGGGGCCGCGCAGTCCGTGCCATTGCGCCTCAAACCGCTCGGCCACACCACGCCGCACCCTCCCTTCGGAACGCCATAATGTGTACTATGATTCGTCACTCCACACAACGTTTTTCCACTGCTCAATCGTCCAATGTTTACGGTCTGTACACCAAGCCAGGCTTCGTTTGGCATTTACCGCCGTGATGTGTGGCTTATGAGCAGCCGCTCCACTGTGAAATCCAAGTTTTCTCACCTCCCGCCTAACTGTCATAGTACTTGTAGTGGATCCTGATCCAGTTTGGAATTTCTGTGTGATGGTCTGGATAGATGTCTGCTTATTACACGTCACGACTCTCTTGAACTGTCGGCGGTCTCTGTAAGTCAACAGACGAGGTCGGCCTGTACGCTTTTGTACTTTACGTGTCCCTTTACGTTTCCACTTCACAATCACATCGGAAACAGTGGACGTAGGGATGTTTAGGAGTGTGGAAATCTCGCGTACAGACGTATGACACCAGTGACACCCAATCACCTGACCACGTTCGAAGTCCGTGAGTTCCGCGGAGAGCCTCATTCTCCTCCCTCACGATGTCTAATGACTGCTGAGGTCGCTGATATGGAGTACTGGCTGTAGGTGGCAGCACAATGCACCTAAAATGAAAAACGTATGTTTTTAGGGGTGTGCGGATACTTTTGGTCACATAGTGTATGTGTGTGTGTGTGTGTGTGTGTGTGTGTGTGTGTGTGTGTGTGTGTGTGTGTTGGGGCTTATGGGCGCTTAACGTCGAGGTCATCAGCGCCCCATAGTGTATGATTACGATCTAGAAAACATTCTGAGCAGCCCTCTTAGATTGTTTGCAGGGGACTGGTAAAGTCATCAGAACCTCAAAACGAACTGAAGGTGATGTAGACAAGTTATCTGCATGGTGAGAAAAGTGGCATGTGACTCTAAGTAACAGAAAGTGTGACGCCCTGCAAATCAGTATTTAAAAAATTCGTTACACAATAATTCACACAAATTTGATGCTTGTCGATTCAACGAAACAGCTAGGAACTACAATTCCGAACAACTTAAATTCAAATAATAACATAGGAAATGTTGTAGGGAAGACGAACGGAAGATGTTTTTACTAGCACACATGTTAGGAGAAGCATATTGTTCTTTTTCCTGACCTTATCCCGCGTCTTCACGCCGTCGGCGTGTTAATCTGGATGTGGCAATGTTAGTGATAGAGGGTGACCAGATGCCCTGGCTTCCATTAAAAAAACGGGAAGATAATAAAAACCAGGTAGATAAGCAGCCCAGCAAGCGGGGCATTGACAGTCTTCTGTCCGTTGGGGACCAAAGGATTATCATGCCGCAGAGGACCCTCCTCCTCATAATCACAAAGCTCAACTAGTAAAACGTCAAAGAAAGAAGCAAGCGTCAGTATGTCTCGCCGTCGGCAAGGAGCGCAACGCCACTATGAGCTGAGTTCGAACGGGACAGGATGATAGGTCTCCAGCAAAGATTCTTTCTGTGGTTGCATTCTGGTTTGTACAGAGGGTGTTGACAACACAGTCTCGATAGACTGAATAGAAGATCATACGCAACGACGAGCAGGTGCTAGACCCAGCATGCGGCTGTGATGTAGGATGTCCTTATAGAAGACCGTGCAACTTCGTCCACAATGTTGGTTCGACGTTGGAACACTGCAGCAAGTGTGGACTGTAGGCGTCGATGATCCGACAGCATCTGTTGCGGGCTGACCTGGTGGCACATAAGCTCCCGCATTGCCTTCCACAGTCCATAAATCGAGATTGCCTCAGACTGCTAAGGACACATGAACGCTATCGGCGACTAGCACCACATAGCTGACGCTCAACTACTGTGTAAAGCGGTAATTCGTAGTGCTTCAGACTATCCTACAGTAATGCCTAATGCCAGCATGTGTGTTATACACTACTACGTTGACTGAGCCTTCATCCTTACACTTTTTTAATTATTTTTATTTCTTCATTTTTTTTTATCAAGAAGCAGCAATCCACAATCTTTTACATGCTGAAATATTACGTAGGAATGGAAACCAACGAATATTTTTTATTTACACTGTGGTTTCCATTTCGTGACTGATGAGGTTTCGAGAAAAAAAGCAGCAATCGCTACGTCAGAGAAATGTACTGCCTAAAAATATTTTTCCAGAAAGACAATGACCGGCCAAAAGTGTTTTGAAAGCTCGGTTATGCAAATTCTGAGGTGGTCACCAAATTCGGCGTCGGAAAGTAAAATACAAATTTGAAGTAAGATAGCACCAGCTGAAAAATGCTCCTGTCGGAGAGCAAAAAAGGCGAACGTAATCGTCTTTAAAAGATTTTGACAGAAAAATGGGGAACTAACTGCCAAATCTTCATTCCGCCTCAGTCACCAAAAATTTTTACTTATGAACATATTCGCGCTCTTTTAACACAGAAGATTCTAAATCATTTTACTCAGTCTCTCTGTGTAAATAACCTTCATACTCAGCAACTCCCTCTCACTGCCACGGTCTACATACGAGGTGTGATCAAAAAGCAACGGGAATTTTTGTTTTTCTAAAAGAATCTTTATTCAGTCATCATCATCAACTTTGTTCCCTCCAGAGTAGTCCCGCCTCACATAAAATACACTTGTGCCAGTGCTTTTTCCAATCTTGAAAGCACTTCTGGAACTCACTTTTCGTTATAGTTTTCAGCTCCTACAGCGATTCTGTTTTTATCTTATCAATGGTGGCGAAACGTCGTCATTTCATAGTTTGAAGAGAACCATGAAAGGACAACATTTTGCCTCGGGGATAGAAAAAAATTGCAGGGGGCCATGTCCGGTAAATACGATCGCTGAGGCATCATAACAGTTTTGCTTTTTGCCAAAAAATTACAAATAAGCATTAAGGTGTGAGTGAGAGCATTATCGTGATGTAATTTCCACGAGTGGTTTTTTCACAGTTCTGGTAGTTTTCTTCGGACTGAGTCACGCAAACGGCGCAGAGCTTCCACGTATCATACCTTATTGACCGTACGACCATAAAGCAGGCACTCATGATGCACTATTCCGTTGTAATCGAAGAAAACAGTGAGAAGAACCTTCACACATAATCTAACTTGCCGAATTTTTTTTGGTGTTGACACTTCACGCAGTTTCCATTGGAACGATTGCGCCTGGTTTCGACGCCATACCCATATAAACATGTTCTTCATCTATTATCACCTTCTTTTAGGAAGCTCTGGATCGCTGTTGACTTCATTCAGCGGTTCTTGAGCGATGTCTATGCGACTTGGTTTTTAGTGGAAATTCAACAATTTCAGAACAGACTTTGCTGCTACACGTTTCACGAAAAAAACATCCGAAAAATTTGCTTGGCATGAGCTAAAAGATATGCCGACATCATTAGCAACCTTTCTAATAGGGATTTGGCGATTTTCCAGAACCATTTTCTTTACTTTTTCCATCGCAACTGATGTATTAGGACGTCCAAGATCATCGTCTTCGACATCTTTTCAACTCTCTTTGAAACATTTTTACCACTCGCACACTGTTGTCTTACTCATGACAGATTCATCAAAATCCAGTCAACATTTCGAATGTGGTGCTGAGTTTATTCCATTTTTCAAGCAAAATTTAATGCATATTCTTTGATCCATCTTTTCCGGAAGTAAAAATTCACCGAACACTCGAAAACACGTATAACCTTTTCGACTGTCAACAATAAACTGAATATTCAAAACAGCTGAAAATGCAAACATATATCGGGAACACGTGTACCAGCAAGATAACAAAATTGAAAATCGGGTGTATGAAGCCCACAAAATTAAAATAATTTCCATTATCTTTTGATTACATCTCGTTTGTCTCTCTCCCACTGTCTCCTTTTCCTTCCATTGATTTACAGTGCATTCCACTGCCACTGCTCCGTCTCTCACTTACACTGTTTTCTTTCCGCTTTCTTCCCCACTGACAATGTCTTCATCATACCTCGGCAGCTCAAAAATTCTGGGAGGTCCAACTTACTTTTTCCCGTACACCCACGTGTGTAAAATTTCAGTCTAAAATGCGCCCTCAGTATACCCTCGTGTTAAATTTCGTCGGTCGCGGAAGGTCCAGACCCTCGAACCCTATGTATAGTCTCCACGCATCTGTTTTTTTTTCAGATCTAATGTTTCCTCTCTCTTTTGCTTCCACTGCTTCCATCTCCATCCACCTCTCTTTCTCTTTTACTGCCACTGTCTCTTACTGACCACCAATGTCTCCTCTCTCTTTGCTATTGCCTTCATCCATCTCTGTCTCTTTCACTGGCGCTTTTTCTATCCCGCCATCACTTTATTCTCTCTCTTTTTGTCCGGTTGGCACTGTCTTCTCTGTCCTCCACCGTTACTGCATTTCTGTTACTCTCTTTCAGCACGAAAAAGCGCAAGCATGTGCGCATGCCAAAATTTTTGACGAGGAGGGTGGAATGAAGATGGAGGCAGATAGTTTCCAACATTTCTGCCAGATTCTTTTAAAGAGGAACGTATTCGCCTTTTTATGCTCCGGTAGGATTATTTTTCAGCTGATTCTCTTCTTATACTTGCTACTGCAGGGTGTGCTGCTTATATACAACGAATTCTTTAGGTCAGTGTGCCGGCTGGAGTGACCGAGCGGTTCTACTCGCTACAGTCTGGAACCGCGTGACCGCTACGGTCGCAGGTTCGAATCCTGCCTCGGGCATGGATGTGTGTGATGTCCTTAGGTCAGTTAAGTTTAAATAGTTCTAAGTTCTAGGGGACTGATGACCTTAGCAGTTAAGTCCATAGTGCTCAGAGCCACTTGAACCTTTAGGTCAATGAAGTTTTGATAATTTATTTATATACTTTGACATATATAAACAACAGATAAGTACGCATAATATAAGGTTAACACAAAATCGTTTGCCTTACATTTTTCCTGCATACTTCGATCATCTATTGCAATTTATCGAAAACGTCTTGCTTATGATTTGTATCTTAAAAGAACAAAAATGTTATTAGAAATATTTTATTGTTTTTGCAGTCTTTCCAGTTTTACATAATTTTTGGCAGTCATTTTAAGTTCTTTTCAGCACATTTTTGGTCACTAAAGTACCATTTTGGGCATATTTGTACAGGCGTCAAATGTCCATTATGCAGTGACAACGCGTTAAAAAAGTTCTATCGGTGGAAAACTGACGACTAAAAACATATTTTGATGACCCCTGAATCCTTGTGGTGACCCTAAAACCGGTACCCATGTTCACTACGTCAGTTAAAGTACTTTTACTCCACAGACCGTATATTACGTGCATATTTTACGTGCATAACTGCCATCACTTTCAACCTCTGTATCTCGGTAACGGGTAATGATATCGAAAAGAAGTTTCAAAGTTCCTCCAGAACATCATTTTAAAAGCACATAGTAAAAGCTTTGACTGTCTACCATGAATGGAAATCATAGAAGTGCCCATACCCGTAGTTGGCACTTTCCGTACTCAAAAATCATGATATTTAGGGATTTTCTCAGGAACCACCGACGAAGAAATGGTGCTTTTAAGAACTGTCTAAGGTTTAACCTAGACTACACCTAATACTAAAGAACCAACCAATTTGTTCAATTTGTCTGGCCTGGAAAAAGAGTGTAACGTTTAAATTTTGACTCTGTACTGTAGTATAGCTACAGGACACCCATTCTTCCAGTAGTTATACAAATGGTCGCTAGGCGAATGGCTATCCAAAACACTTAACCCCTTATCTCCGTGATCAATAGATCTCGAGATATGACACCTGAAATATCGCATTTTCGCACTCGAGATATGACCCATGAAAAATCAAATTTTCGTGAGTCGACTTTTGGAGCATATTTGTACCGTGGACTGTCCTGCACGGACCGATAAAAAACACCAACATTGGACGATTCACAGGCAAATGGGACACACGACTTCTCTCCTTTATGTTGTATCTGACAATTGTGGCCACAGGAGGGGCATCTTGTAGCAAAATGTTCTAAAAAAGTTGCTGTATCATTAAAAACAGCGAATTTACAAGGTAAACGCTAGGAAAGCGAGACTGACCAGACGCAAGAGGCGGAAAAGTTGAACGAAGGGCAGCGTTGCTTGTCAGGCCTTCATGTTCGCCATGCCTGTCTTTCATTAAACTTTTGAGAGATAACTTTGGTCGATAACACGTTCGACAGCCTTATAACTTACATAACCACGAGATGGGAGATTCCCAGGGAAGTATCGATGTCTTGGAATGACGTCTTCACCCCACTAAACTCTGCTATATCGATAATTCTGCCTACGATTAGTTTCATTCATCAGTTCGGTATAAATATGGGTTCACTCGACAAAATATTGGTCGCCCACTTTAAAGAACAAAGTGGTTGCTTTGGTGCGATGCAGATGATATAAAACTGGATTTGGGACTTAATCTGCAAGCTTATATTTCAAGTACATTTGCACTAAATAGGACAATAAATCATACTGAAGTGAGTAGCGGTTCGTTATGACACATTCGCAGTACTCTCACAAATGACTCGTTCGGGGACCAATGTTAATTGGAACGGTTTTGCTTTTACGAGTATTATTGTGTACTTCGAACTGTGACAATTTTCGTCATTATTTCCTGTATAGGCTGTGCACCGCATGTCGATCACATCGATTCCTGCTTCATGTACCTGAGGACGGAACCTTAAAATGTGGCTGTCTGGACAGAAGTAAAGAAAAAAAATACATACATTGTGTTTCGATTATAAGTGCTTTAGTACGTACCCACTTTAGTGTGTTACTTGTTTGTTCTCTGTGTCTAACAGTCTTCCCGCAAAATAATTTACTACCTGATGTTTTCTACGTGGTCATAGCTGCACCATTAAGAAGACTATGCCTGTCAGTATAGACCAACCGTTTTGTGCCCACGCATTCACACTTCAACACGTGTCTCGGGGGAAAATAAGCGTTAATGGCTTTCTCTCGCCACATGCACTTGGAGGTACTAACCAACCTAAAAACATGATACTACTAATAGCTATAATTATTAGTCTGCAAACAAAGTAAAATGTGATGTAATGTTGTTCAGTACACTGTTCTCAGTCACCAATAAAAATATCTGTACTTATATCCCTAACACCCTGTATTATTTATTTTCCACCGTACACTGTCACCTTGGAAGCTGTAAGATAACCAGTATTAAATTTGTACAAAATCAGCACCTTTCATACTGCTCCAACGAGTTGATCATTCGATGTCACTGTTATTTTACACTTTTGAGAGTTTATTAAATCGCACCACGCAAAGAAGAAGAAACAGAACCAAAACAAAAATTTTAAAACTTTCTTCTTCATTTTCTCCGGGTGAAAACGTCGAAGAGAGATTGTAATGCATGCTGAGCACAAATTGCTGCGATTGACCCTTTTTAATGACCATTCATGTGTGGTGTAGATGTTTAGATGCATTTGTGTCTTGTGCAAGCCCCCTGCTCTTAGTATAGGGCCGCTTTTGTTCGCTTGCTTTAGCTCACCTCCTCCTCTTGCCGACAGCTGCCAACCCTCGGAAGCAGCGCAGGGAGCGCACGACGTTCACGCGCGCCCAGCTGGACGTTCTGGAGGCGCTGTTCGCCAAGACGCGCTACCCGGACATCTTCATGAGGGAGGAGGTCGCCCTGAAGATCAACCTCCCAGAGTCCAGGGTACAGGTAAGCGCATAGCTTTAAAAACCATAAAACCCATTTTTTTATAAGAGGTGGAGCCCCTCCACGCCCACACCGGCATGATGGCCAACACAAAAGGTCTACTGCCATCTCTGCATAAGGGTTAGTATTCACTAAAGTGAGGTGTCGCAGGATGTGGGTACTGCGATGTTTGCGTACGTCTGGTTAGAATAAACCATTAATACGCGCTCATCTGGAGATAGATTGGTCGAAATCTGACGAAGGGTAGCGGTTTGAAGGGCAGAGGAAATAAAGTGCCAAGGCAAGGGCCAAGGGAAAAAAACCTCTGCGAAAGTTAGGTCGGGCGGCAAGAGCAGTAGCGGTTGTCTTGCTGCCTGCGATAGGTTGTGTAAGGATAGGCTTTGTTAGTAGTGGGTATCATGCATGTCGATACCTTGACGTTGTGCGATTGTGCTGCTCGGCGGCTGGCGCTGGGTGCTGGTACAGAGTCCTCGTTCAGCGTCCTGCAACCTGCAACAGTTAGGATTGTTATCGATCTTGTGTCCGATAGGTCATATACCGGAGGCACAGTGTGAGGGAATGTTGGCAGATTGTTTGTGCGTTAAAACCCAATCAATACGTTGTTTTATTATATCGTGCGGACGTAGGAAACATCTCTCCTCCCCCCCCCCCACCCCAACCCCTCCTTCCCTCCCTCACAACCGTCACGTTCGGCCAAATAAATAAATCCTATAGTGGACACGCTCTCGTCATGAAGTCGCCCAAGACAAGAACACCATATTGCTCAATGTCCGCAGAGCTGACACGTTCGCGATGTGATGTAAGGCAGGTGCGGCGTCCAAGGGCATGGTTTTGGGGTCATCACCCCCGTTCCCCTCCATAAAACTTTTAGCACAAATGTTTATATCTTTACATATCTCAGTTTACAAATTCTGCTGCAAACTTTAGGAAAATCTCTGTTGTACTGAGAGGCGGCAGAAGATAAGTACTCTGCTGTGTGAGTAGGCAATGTGTATTGCCTACAGTCCAGTCATCTGCACGGCAAATCAAGGGACTGGGCCGAGAAAAATTAAAGTTTCTGATTCGCTTCTAAAATATCTTTCTCTTTTTAAAGACACTCATGGTTTTCTTACTGAAAAACGCTCTCTCATTTTACGGTGCATAGTATGTAGCATACCTGATAAGCAGACACTACTAGTTCAGTGTAGTCTTGCCGTGTGAGGACCGGCGAATACTAAAGGACAGCTAGCATCTCTGGAAAGCATTGTGTCTCTATGAAACTTCCTGGCAGATTAAAACTGTGTGCTGGACCGAGACTCGAACTCGGGACCTTTGCCTTTGGCGGGCAAGTCCTCTACCAGCTGAGCTAGCCGAGCACGACTCACGTTCCGTCCTCACAGCTTCACTTCTGCCAGTACCTTCGTCTCCTATCTTCCAAACTTTCGAGTCTCGGTCCAGCACACAGTTTTAATCTGCCAGAAAGTTTCATATCAGCGCACACTCCGCTGCTGAGTGAAAATCTCATTCTGGAAACATCCCCCAGGCTGTGGCTAAGCCATGTCTCCGCAATATCCTTTCCTTCAGGAGTGCTCGTTCTGCAAGGTTCGCAGGAGAGCTTCTGTAAATTTGGAAGGTAGGAGATGAAGGTACTGGCAGAAGTGAAGCTGTGAGGACGGGGCGTGAGTCGTGTTTGGGTAGCTCAGCTGGTAGAGCACTTGCCAGCGAAAGGCAAAGGTCCTGAGTTCGAGTCTCGGTCCAGCACACAGTTTTAATCTGCCAGGAAGTTTCATATCAGCACACATTCCGCTGCAGAGTGAAAATCTCATTATGTCTCTAACAAAAACTGTTCCCCATGGCGCGATCTATCACCCCTACAGTTCTGATGCAAAAACTTTGAAACACTTCATATAGTATGAGGGATATTCTCCTTTTCAACCCTCGATCGGTAGCGAAATGTTTTATTTGCAGTATTTAGCTATACTTCCAGCTACTTCTCTACATAGTCGGTGCACCGATATTCGTCGTAGTGTGGGACCAACTTTCCAACACCCTCTTCACAGAAGGCAGCCACCTGTGATTTCCACCAATCCTCTAAGCTGGTCTGCAGCTCATTGTCTGTGCCAAAGTGCTGAACCCGTTGTCAACGTTTCATGTGAGCGAAGAGACGAAAATCAGAGAGCCGAGTTCGGGCTGTATTCGAGTGGTCAAACAGTTGCCATCGAAAGCTCTACAGGAAGAAACGCATGACATTTACGTTATGTGGGTTGCGTGAAATCAGGCACAACCCTTCAACAGGCACTTCACACTTGGAAGGAGACATTATTGTAGACACCTTTATGTGCTCACTGTGCGTTCAGAACTGAAAAGTGCAATGTGACACGATATACGGGCATATTAGAGACATTGCGCAACCGTTTTGCACAGAATGAACCGGATTTTCACTGCAGTTTTCATTTCGCGACCGATCTGAAGTAGAGGAAAAAGTAGCCCTCGTATATACATTTTATGGATCATTACTAGCTGACAGGCCGGCATTGCCGGGGTACTCATTCTCTATTAAAAACGAAAACAGAAAATGAACCCCGTTTGTTGTGAAGTATCGAAAAAAATTTCATTTCCATGTATTTTTGAAAACGTCTTCGAACTTGCGAGAGAACCGTACAAAGAAATATGTATAAAGTACAAATGTATAGTTACAGTACCAAATCAAGAAACATGACCCCAGACAGTTTTTGTACGATGGGAGCAGCTGCTTCGCTTCTCTGCGACGTGGTTTTGTAAACGTCTCTGTGGCAACGCCTTTTCATAACTCTACAGATGCTACTATTGCCTTCGCCTACAGCCGTTTGCACTTCGTAGTTGAAAGCTGTCAAAAGCGCTGCCAAGTGTCAGGGAGCTTCTTAATTTGACTCGACTGTACGATTGTCTTAGTAGTAAAGAATAAATGTATTAAAAGTTCGTGCGTAACGCCGCAATTTCTCACGCATCTCAGTCTTTATGACGAATTTCTTGAACTGAGGGTCGTACAATGATGGAGTTGCGTAGGTACATTCAGCGGCATATATGTGTACTGTTTGGGAAATGATATCCCCTGAAATATTTGTGGTATGATGATGAACTTTTGTAGTTACATTTAGCTGCACACGTGGATACTGGCTGAGAAACTTATTGCGAATACAGTTCCTAGAAGTTTTACATTTAGACGTCCTGCGTCCTGCGGCAGTTTATCAGTTTATCACGCATCTCACGTTTACGACGTCATATCTCATGAACTGTAGTAGACAGGTGGTTCTTACACCCACGGCGATTGTTGCCTGACAGTAAAGGGTATGTGTACCATATTTACGGGCGAAGGGAGCGGACAGCAGACAGCAACAAACGTAACTCAACACATGTTTCTCACTAAATTTCATCTACTCCTCTTTACTCTCATCTTTCCTGGTTTTACTCTCAATCCATATTCTGTGCTCATTAGACTGTTCACTCCGATCACTGAGGGTAGCAATGTCATTAGGGAAACTTATCAATGGCGTTCCGTCAACCCGAATTTTAATCCCCACTGAATCTATCTTTTATTTTCGGTATTGCTTCTTATATGTACATATTCAACAGCAAAGAAGAAAGACTACGTCCGTATCTTACATCCCTTTTAATCCGAGCACTTCCTGTTTCGTCTTGCGTTCTTATTGTTGCTTCTTGCATATTGTATACGTATTAATCGTTTTTCTTTATAGCTTACACCTACTTTCCTGAGAACTGAACCATTTCACATTGTCGAACCCTTCTTCTAAGTTGACATATCGTACGGAAGTGTCTTATTTTTTCCTAACTGTTGTTTCCGTTCACTGGTTCATCGCCAGAATTGCCTCTCTGGTGCATTTATCTTTCCTAAAGACAAACTGATCGTCACCTGAACGATCCCCTACTTTCTTTTCCATTCTTCCGCGTATTATTCTTGCCGGTAACTTGGACAGATGCGCCGTTTAGCTGTTTGCGTGATAATTCTCGCACTCATGTGTCCTTGATGTCTTTGGAATTTTAAGGACAGTATTTTTCCGAAAGCGATGATTTGTCTCCAGTCTCATAGATTGTACACATCTACTTGAATTGTCATCTGACAGTGATTTTAGAAACTCCGAAGGAATGTTATATATGCAGTCTACCTTATTTGACTGCAAGTCCTCCACAGCTCTGTTAAACTTTGACTATAATTCTGTATGCTCTATATCCTCCATGTCAACCAAAATTTTTTTCTTCTTTCCCGTCATCAGGCAATTCCTCTCCGTTGTAGAATCTTTCAGCGCGTTCTTTCCACCTACGTGCTCTCTCGTGAACGGTTAACAGCGGAAGTCCACCTGCACTCTAAATGTTGACACATTTGCTTTTAATTTCAGCGAAAATAGTTTGAACTTTTCTGTGAGCTGAATCACTCTTTCCAATGATCGTTTGTTTTTACATTTCTTTAAGTTTTTCCTGCAGCCATTTCACCTTGGCTTCTCCGTTCATCGTACAGTACACATCTTATTTCTATGTGACTTACGTCACCGCATTCCTGTGTTTCCCTGAAATTTTTTGTAGTTCCTTCTTACATTGATCAGTTGTATTTTTTTCTGTCATCCAAGATTTCGTCTCAGTTATCTTTCTTTTACCTATATTCGTCCGTCCAACTTCTGTGATTGCCCTTTTTAGAGACATCCATTGCATTTCAACTGTACTGCTTATCGTGGTATTATTAATTACAGTATCTTTAGCCTTAGAGAACTACAAACGTAGCTCATCGTTGCTGAATAATACAGTATCCTATTTATTACCACTATTATTCTTCCACGGGATTGTCAAACTTCATAGTTACTAAATTGTGGTTTGAGGGTATATCTGGTCCTGTGTACGTCTTATAATCCAACATCTGATTTCGGAATCTCTGTAGGAAAGTTATGTGATCCTGATGAAATCTTCCCATATGTCCAGGCATTTTCCAAGCATCAATTCACAAATTGCGAGTTTGGAACAACATATTTGCTATTACCAATTCAATTTTACTGTAGAACTCCATCAGTAATTCTCCTCTCTCATCCTATTACCAGGTCCATATTCTCGCATAACATAATCTTCAATTCCTTTCCTTGCCACAGCATTCGAATACCTCATAAGCATCAAATTATAAATCCCTGAACTATGGTGGTTGCTGTTGGTTTGCTATCGGCTCCATTGATAATAATTCTATCATTGAATTGTTCAAAGTAACTCACCCTCTGACCTACCTTTCTGTTCATCTGTTGCCGATATTATACTTGATTCATCTGACTAGAAATCCTTGTCTCCTTTCCATTTCAGTTTACTGAACCCGATTATGTCTGGATTGAGCCCCTGTATTTCCTTTTTCAGAGTTTCCACCTTCCTTACCACATTCCTACCTCTGACTTTCCATGCTCCTACGCATAGAATGCTACCCTTTTGTTGATTGTTCAGTCTTTTTCTCACTGTTGCCTCCACCTTGGAAGTCCCCTCCCAGAGGTACGAATAAGTGACTAATCTGGAACTTTTTGTCGATGGAAATATCATCATGACACTTTTTTCAATTAGACGCCACTTGACACGTGAACACACATACATTTAATGCAGTAGTTTTCGTTGTCTTCTGCATCCTCATGCCGCTGATTGTTGCTGATTCTTTGCCTGTTAGGGTCCGTTTCCCAACCCACGGGTAAGAGAGTGCCCTAAACCTCTGGCCTCTCCTCCGTCCTCTTTGACAACGCCATTGGCAAATCGTGGGTGACTCCTTATGCCGGTAGTCTTCGGCCATCGTTACTGATGATTATTATTCATAATTTAAACAGCGGCTAGTTCGCACCCGGGACGAGGACATTTTGATTACTAGTCAAAAACAATCACGTTTTAGTAGTTTTTGATAGCGTCCCGTAACACGAGAAAATACATTGCGGATTGAAAATTGAAGGAACAATGCTATTGGAAGCGTTGAGGACTTGAGGCCATATGTCATTTTCGGTTGCAATGAGAATATTGACTATGTTGAAATAATTATCAGACCTCACTACAAATGGATCTAGTTACATTAGTTGTCAGCCAATATGCGTTACATATTCTGGTTTTCATCAAACCGGTACTGCTTTGATACTTCTGTTTGCGTAGGAGTTCGCTTTGCGAGGTTATTATTACTATTATTGTTATTATTAGGAAGGGCAGCTGTCCTTCTGTGCCTTACTGCAGGTAGGCTGCTTTTGTAAATCTTATTAGTTACAGTTATTTGTGTATTTCTAACAACCACGAAGTGGCGTAACTAAGATAAATGGCACCCGGACCAAACTCCATATTTGCGACGCCTCCTCTCCCCCCCCCCCCCCCCCCACCCCATCTTTCCTTCGGATTTCATTCTCAGACAGAGTGGAGATAATTCTTGTAGTGAATCTAATAACATTCAGTTTCTGCACATCATCTTGAACACGTGATACTTCCCAAAAAGCCTTCCATCTACTCTCAGTCCTAAGAATTTCAAATGGTCGACCGCAGTGACTGATTAACCACTTTGGGACAGAAAAATTTCGCTTTTTACAATGGTCCATGTCACACGCTATATGCATTTCGTTTTGTTGCTGGTAATTTTTAATTTCCAGAATTAATTTTTCACTCTGCAGTGGAGCGTGCTCTAATAAGAACCCTCCTGCCACTTTAAAACTGTGTGCCGAACAGAGACTCGAATTCAGGACCTTTGCCTTTCTCGTACAGGTGCTCTAACATCGGCTGCAGAGTGAAAAAATTATTGTGGAAATATACCCCAGGGTGGGACTAAGTTCTGTCTGCATAAAATATTTTGTTCCAAGAGCGCTAGCGCGCAAGTTTCGCAGCAGAACTTCTGTGAAGTTCGGAAGGTAGGAGATGAGGTACTGGCGGAAGCAAAGCTGTGAGAACTGGTCGTGAGTCGTGTTTTCGTAGGTCAGTCGATGAGCTACAGAAGTGAGCTACTTAGTTTGACACTGCCGGTGCCAACCTCAAAAAACAATGGGACAGTAGACTTTACCAAATATTTTGTTGAAATGTGGTGGTAGTCAAGGGAAGGCAGGATTCGGCTACGATTGTGGACAGGGCCGTAATCAGTTACTACTGGTTGCCTTTTACAACTACGCAATTTATTTTAAACCAGTAATTCCAGACTCAACAATAAATAAAAAATACCACACATTATTAATGAAGGAATAAACAACAGTGTAAATAATAGTGTTTTCAGTGAGTTAGAATTTAGCAAATCACCATTAAATACAGATACAACAGATAATGTTTTAAAAGCAAGCCACTGTGACCTGGGCGAAGGCCTTACACACCAGGAATGGCATTAAATTAAGAATTGTTTAAAACTCTCTGCAGCTTACAAGTTACACGTATTGAAATATTAAAGGCAAGTCGCCACAAACACAGCAGACGGCATCAGACGCCAAGAATGGCAGTAAATAAGGTTTAAAGGCTTACTGCGTAAATACAAATAACCAAATTTTAGTTTTAAGGCAAGTGACCACAATCATGGCTGAAGGTCTTACACGGCAAGAATGGCAATAAATTAAGAATTGATTAAGAACTCGCTGCAATTTACAACTTACAGGTATTGAAATATTAAGGTAATTCGCCACAAACACAGCAGAAGGCATCAGACGCCAGGAATGGGGGCAAATAAGGTTTTAAGGCTTACTGCTAAAATACAAATACCAATTTTGAATTTTAAGGCAAATGACCACAATCACGTCTGAAGGCCTTACACTCCAGGAACGGCAATAATATAAAAAAATAGAAACTTGCTGTAAAACAGCAAATACAATAGCAAAAGTTAATTAAGAAAACAACCAACTGATCCAGACGGTACTCCAGGAATCGACCTCTGAGGAGGTCCGGCAACAAACACTTTCGCAAGTGATAAGATGGTAACTCAGACTAGTGGCAGTCTAACGAATGACTAATCTTGCTGAAGCTACCTGATGTCGGATAAACCAAATGCAACGATGGAACAATACGCCAAAGCCGGAACCGGCGGTCTGCACTACGTCCAGAATACCGTGTTTAGAGCGCCCGGAACGAGAAAGGAACCACTACAACCAGAGTAAAAGAATCACCCCTGCTCTTCGCCTCGGCGACACTACGAGCAGCAGCGCAAACCTGAGTCACTGGAGAGTCGCGAGATATCACAATGGTGGAGGTTTCTCTACTGGGATTGAAATTCACTCATCTTAAAGCTTTCTCGACTCGGTTTACGATGAGGTCATGACCACAGCCCTTCCATCCGGCAGTCCATGCGTGCCGCCAGCGGTCCCGGCGTGTTCTGGCACTGTGTGGATCTGGCTCCTCCTGAGTCCCCAACGAACTTGCCCACTCACACTACTCGGAAAAACAACGACGTCGCCCCAAAGATAGGGCAACAGTTAGTACATATCGATAACGGCCGCTGCTGCCAACAGCGGACAGGCAACGTTTGCGGAACCGAGTGGGGCCAGTCAACACGAGAAGAAGACAAACAACCGCAACCATGCCAACTAAACGATAGCGTCTGGCGCCCAACAGAGGGCGGAAACCTACAAACAGCACCAACCTGAGCGGCAGCACGGCTCATTTGCGTGCTCGGGTACAGAAAAAGAAAGAAAATGTTGGTACAGAACCTGCTCGCGAAAGGCGAGATGTTCCAGCTTACGCAAAAGTATGGACGGTCCAGCACACAGTTTCAATTTGCCAGGAAGTGCAGACTGAAAAATTTCTGTACAATACCCTTTCTTCCAGGAAGTGAAGTTTGTGAAGTTTGAAAGGTAGGAGATGAAGTACTTGGGGAAGTAAAGCTGCGAGGAAGCGTCGCGAGTCGTGCTTGGGTTGCTCAGACGGTAGAGCACTTGCCAGAGAAAGGCAAAAGTTCGAGTCTCGGTCCGGCACCCAGTTTTAAATTAATAAGAAGTTTCAAGTTTTTATTTGTTCTCTGAAAGTCACGTGCTGATGTTAGTGGCTATCGTATTAGCTACATAATTTATATTGCATACCACGTCGTTCACAGTTAACACTGTGTCGTGAGCAAAGAGAAATATTTGTGGGTCATTTGTAGTATTTAGTTGCATAAAATTTATACACATCAAGAAATACAACGGATCCAGAACTGAACCCTGAGGAACCCCCTTTTTACGTGACCCCAGTCAGATTCAAATCTCTTTCCTGTTTAGAGGCAACAGAGGAAAACCTTCTGCTTCCTATTTTCGTGATACAAAGTGAACCATTTTTCAACTTTTTCCCCAATCCAGTGATGTTCCAGCTTACGCAAAAGTATGGACGGTCCATACAGTCCAATTTTTTTGATTGGAAGGGACTGTTTCTTTGCGTTTCGGCTAGCCTGTGACGTTTGAAAACAGTGCACCTATTAATACCGCAGCGCAATTAAAAAAATGATTTGGACGTTCGTAGCCCTCTTGAACTAGTGGACAGCTACCACGTTTTCTGAATCATCCTCGCCACACCACCTCGTCGTCTGCTCGCTCCGAGTTTCAGTCGTGGCTACTAATCGTCTTAACAGACTTTTATTCTCACCAAGGGGTTCGCGCCTCGGGTGCCTCTTCAGTCAGAGCTAGGCCTGACCTAAAATATTCGCATTCGTGGATAACGTACTAGGAGCTGATGAAGAAGGAAAAGTCTTGTAAATTGAAGAGGGAGGGGAGGGAAAGGAAAGGGACTAACGATGTCTTCTGCATCGGGACTTTATGCGGAATCAGCGGAGTCGAGTGAAAATACGTGCGGGACTGGAACTCGAACTGGGATCTTCTGCTTACGAGGCAGTTGCGTTAACCAATGTGCCACCCAGAAACAACGTTTGTCTCGGCACGCTCGCCAGCCAACTCATGTTCACATGTAGCACCACCTGTCCGCAGTCCCCGTCCATGCCCTGCGTGGTAGGTAATTTTAGATTTCCGCAGGAGGTCGAACGTTGCTGAAGGTTGAGGATTCATCGCCCATCGAAGCGAATCAGATATATGAACGCGAGGTGTATGTATTTTCGACATGTCCGAAAGAACAGGCACCACGCACTCATATAAAAGAAAATGTTGATAAGGATGGACTCAGATCTACCGCCCAATGTCCTCCAGCTGGCAGCGAGCAACCTAAGTCTGAGCAGCGTTCGCAGCACGTCGCTGCCGGTTTATTGATAACGCGGCCAGCAGCGGAGACGGTTGTTCCGGCTCATCTCCATCTGATCGGCCGCCGGCACCGAGGAGGGGCCTATCGAGCGGATTTGGACGAAATTCGATATCGGCCGGCGGGCCATTGAGCGCCACGCGGCCGAAACGCGACTCCTGGCAACCGCCGGACTGCTGCCTCCCTACCCCGCCCCACGCCGCCCCTCTGCTCTTTACAGCCGCCGCGAAGTGCCCTGTTTCAGCCACGTACTGCTGCTGCTGCTGCTAAAATGCTCGCAGCTCGGCGGACAAATAGGCCATTACTTATACCGTAATTAGCACGCGCCCCCCTTCATTTATTTGTACGGCTTCATCACGTTCAGTCCGTTGTTCTCCTCTTTCCGGCTCCAACGTCACGGTGCCATTATGTGACATCGCACGCTTTTGCTTCTCTTTCCTTCCCCTTCTGCAGAATTTGATTCACCGATATTTCAACTCGCCATGCCAGGTGTAAGAGCGCCGCATCTTACTCGCCTCTATCGCAAGGTCGGGTGGTATAGGATAGCAAGCAGACAGTGACGGACAAGAGCTGTTTTTTAACTTAAGCGCTAGTGATGGCACCTTCGCGCTACTGCAATACTAATTATGGGGGATCAAGACCACTCACCCGATCATGAGTCAAACAACATTCCGTTTCGGAATGGCAACAAGTTAAATGTTCCCAGTGAGATTTTCGTTGCACACATAACTTTCGAGTGATTTATTTTGTTAGCAAGTAGGTAATACACTACTGGTCATTAAAATTGCTACACCAAGAAGAAATGCAGGTGATAAACGGGTATTCATTGGACAAATATATTATACTAGAACTGACATGTGATTACATTTTCACGCAATTTGGGTGCATAGATCCTGAGAAATCAGTACCCAGAACAACCACCTCTGGCCGTAATAACGGCCTTTATACTCCTGGGCATTGACTCAAACAGAGCTTGGATGGCGTGTACAGGTACAGCTGTCCATGCAGCTTCAACACGATACCACAGTTCATCAAGAGTAGTGACTGGCGTATTGTGACGAGCCAGTTGCTCGGCCAGCATTGACCAGACGTTTTCCGTTGATGATAGATCTGGAGAATGTGCTGGCCAAAGCAGCAGTCGAACATTTTCTGTATCCATAAGGGTCCGTACAGAACCTGCAACATGCGGTCGTGCATTATCCTGCTGAAATGTAGGGTTCCGCAGGGATCGAATGTAGGGTAGAGCCACGGGTCGTAACACATCTGAAATGTAACGTTGAAACGTCCCCTTTGAACAATTTATATATGGCTGTGCTTAACCTGACACACAATATTTTGTTAGCGCAACGCAATCTGACTTTCAAAATTCCCTACAAAAGAATGGCCCTGACTAACAGTAAACTATACCTTTCACAAATCACTTACCTCACAAAAATCTTCGCTGCTCAAGCTACTGCAATACAGCGAGCGCCACTACTGCCAGCTAAATAAAAGATTCAAACTATGGAAGGCACTAACTACTGATAGGGATAGTTAGCAAATGAAAGATATTAATAGAGAACAAACAATGTATTTACCTTGATATCATCATATATAAATATAGCAGTTCATGACAAATTTCAAAACTCCGCCATCTCTCTCCCCACATCCACCACCGCTGGCGGCTCACCTCCAAGTGCGCAACGCTACGCGCTGTTCACAGCCAGCTGCCTAACACTACAATGGCGAGTATTACAACAATGCAAACCAGCCACAGACTGCACACAGCACAGCCAGTGATTTTCATACAGAGGTGGCGTTACCAATAAAAAAACCTAAACAGCCTACTTACATAGAGAAAACATAAACAGCCTACTTACATAGAGAAAACATAAACAGCCTACTTACATAGCCCCCATGCTCCCCACAAAAAATTTTACAAATTTTTTTTTGGGCAGTGGCCAATAATGATTTGATAAAATTTTTCATAATTACAATAACAAAGAAATCAAATGCACACACTTATTGATACAATGTTGGTCAAAACTAAATTTTCTCACAGTCCATAAAGACAGTCCAGATTGTTCATCACAGTAAAAATTCAGTGTTTTTCTCAAAGTCTGAGCAGTAAAAGAAAATGCACACGGAAGTAGTGGATTTCCATGGAGTCTTGAAGAAGCAGTGTTGTCCTTCCAACGGAAGGACAGTGCTGACTCTTGACATGCTGACAGGTAATGGGCCACAACAGAGCAAACCCACAGCAGAGTCAGTCGAAATTTTGAAGAGTATCGGTAGGTAGGTCATCACAGAGTAGACCCACTGTAGTCCTTGTAGAGATTACGGTATTGGTGGGCCATCAGAGGCGCAGACCCACTGTAGTCCTTGTAGAAATAATGGTATTGGTGGGCCATCAAAGATGCAGACCCACTGTAGTCCTTGTAGAGACGGCCAGCAGCCATCTGTTGCGACTGTGCAGGTGCACAATCACCATTGAAGAGTCTTGCGGATAATATAGCAAGTCCATAACCACCACTTGTGCACTCACAAAGTTTTTGGAATTGTCTTTAGAACCAACAATGCTGTTATCCAGTCCCTTGCTGAATCATTAACACACGTGCAAACATTATCAGTCCCTACTTCTCACATATTGTCCATATACTATGACCAACGGAAATGTGTGCAGTGAAATGAATGCTTACAAGTTACTTAGTTTGATAAACTGGTGTCAATTACAATTTTATAACATGAGAATACAATAACAAAGGTACAGAATACATCATTAAAGAACATAACAATACAGATAACATTTGTAGTAAAACAGGCTTTACAAAAGAATAAAAATAGACATATACATCAGTGTTACAGGAATTATGACATGAGTACATACATAGAAGATCAGAATAACTTGCGAAACATCAACTTCACACATGAGCATTTAAACAGAATGAATAATGTCTAACATCTTTACAAAGTAAATAACATATTATTAATGCCAATTATATTTGAGGATAACAGTATTCCTCATCATAGTGAATGTAGCTTAATATTAAAAGAAGAAAAAATTCTATGAAACTACACAGAGACAGGAAGAAAACAAATACACAAGGGTACACAAACACATAGTGGGATAACACCAATAGGAAAGGACAGGGTTCGTTTTCAGTGTAACATTTGGTACTGCAGTCCAACCCAAAACTTCATATATCTTTCCTCTTATTTCATCCTTTGTTTCCACCAAAAAAATTCTATCTAAGCATGCTTTCTGTATTTATATGTTCACACATTTCTGACCTCAACATTTATTTCCAAGAAAATCCTACCTAAACCTGTTTTCTCAATGCATTTCTTCCAATTCATCGCAACTCATTCTCTTAGAGGCTACCCCCTCTTAAGCTAACTTAAATCTACTGAGCTCAGATGCTAAACTAAGGGACGAGGCAATGCAGCATCACATAACAAATCAACACAAACAGCAATGCAAAAAATGCAAATTGGCAAAGCTAGCAGCATAAATGAGCAAAAGTCAAATTCAATAACACTATGCCTGGCAAACAGCAGCAACTTATACCTAAACATGACATAGCGCAAGCAGAAAAAATATTACACTAGAATGGCCATGTCTAATACCTATGTCACATCTTAACATTAGAGTGATGCATCACAAAAACTTACGCTAGTAGATAAGTTACCAAATCGTAAAAAAATTATTTATGCAATTCCTGTGAAGGGAAATGTCTTTTTGTGCTCCCTCATTTGTTTTGGATAGATCATAAAATTATTTACTGGATCTGTAGGCATAAAATATTTATATTAGTACATATATTAAATTTTATTTTAACCAATGCTGCAGTGCAGCTAGAAACTAGATATCAAATGAAATAAGGAACTATGTACACAGCAAAGCATAAGAACATCGTTCAATAGCCATGTGGCATTTCATAAGTTAGTAGAAAAATCTCTCAACTAGAGAGACAGTAGTCATAATCAGGTGTATAGACATAAAAATATTTCTCGTCGTTTCATTAGGCATCATATGTTTTCAAGTTCGACCGTGTCGTTTTTACGATGCTTTCTACAAAGGAATGTCAGAAGCGAGGTTAATGGCGTCTTTTTTTATTTTTTTTTTCTACCTGTGCCGCTGAAAAGGGCTCGCAATAATGGCTTTTCCTCCAGGCAACTGGCACACCTGGCCGCTCGCAAAGCATTACGTCACGGTCACTTACCTTTCTTACCGACATATTTACGACAGCAGTTTCCGCTACAGTGACAGTCTCATATAAACATTTCACAGGTCGAAAATTTGCGTAACAAATGTGTAGAAAAAAAATCCTGTAAATATAACAGTGTTCAAAAAATTTTCGCCAGCATTGTGATACATTCACGCATATACACACATTTCATAACTCTTAAAGTACGATTCTTGGTTTCCAACATCCTTTTTCACAAGTCAAAGTCCCACTACTCATTACTCCTTACCTTATTACACATATACGTATCCATCGACACTCGTCAATATTTCGTCATTATAAATATGAAGCATAATCAAATAACTCATATAGCCTCAGCCTATTAATCGTAAACATACCTCAGCAGCATAATACACATCGTCGTCGTAAAAATAACATCATAATACCTCAGTCAAATCTCAAAATCGTCGTAGCTTCCTCCAATAATTAAAAAAATTCTCTGCTCATGTCAAAAGTGTCATCTGCCTCAGACGTACTTTAAAAATCATGATCTCATACCAAATACATCATTCAAAGCTCTCATAGTATCACAATGATTCCGAAAAAATATGAACAGTTTACAAAGTACAGACAAAATACAGTTTCATAAGTGTGAAGTTATCCAACTGTGTAATTGTGTAAACATCTGTCACTGACGTAGTAAAAAGAATGTTTGTTTCTCTGTCAAATAATCAGATAGCTGTGTAATTCTGTGTTAGAGAAATATGGTACCGATGTGTAGAGTTGTATAAGCAAATACCATATTAGCTAGGGTTCCTTGTGCTTGCCAAACACATGGTACACAAAGCAAGCGTGTACCCCCCTGAGGATTAATGTAATTATACCCTCAGGTGTTACAGATTACACCAATGGAATGAAATATATCACGGAAAACTTTCTTTGTAATTCAAAAATCTTTAAAAATAAATGTTTTAAGTATAAAATTGATCACTCAAATACGTGTACTGTAGCGCTAAACTGTGCGTCTTGTAACATAATCTCTGTGGAAGTGTCGTAGTTATCGTCCCCCAAAAGCTAAGTTCTGCAGAAGCCAATGTACTTACCTCATGATAAACAAAAGTGAAATGCTTTGCGTATAGATATCTTAGTTATTACGCTTATTGTTGTGATGAAGAAATTACTGTGCTGTAACGTATTGTTGTGCTACGGAAAAGGCTGTCTCATTGTAGCTATACCACAAAAGTTACTATTAAAACATGTTTTACTTTCCAGAAGAATTCAGAAAAACTGTGCAGATATAAAACAGAAACACTGCAAAAGCAACATTGTAAATTGTCACTCATTAGTAGCGTCGTGATAAAATCGTGTAGCTGTCACATAAACTAACCACTGTGCCATCTGGTATCTCACTGAAAGTACTTTAAATCCAGAATATATTTTCAAGTAAACCAAAATGTTGCATTAAAATCTCATTAGCAGTTCTGGTAAATGTTCTAAGTATGTAAGCCTTATAGTCGTTCCATAATCGTGCAACTAACAAGCAAGAATGTACACACACAATACCACTGTGACGTATGTTCACTATAACAATGCATTCGTCATTTCTGTTTCAATAAGTTCTCTTGGTTCTTGATTGGATATTTAACTTCAAACATTGTTGTATGTTAATAGATTCTAAGTCTGACAAAGCATATTAGTAATGTGAAGCGAAAAATTTTATGACAAAGACTAAGTTAAAAAGCAGATTATCTTTCAATAAACGGTTTTACATGTGAAATGTGGTGTAAACCTTTACTCTTCGTACTATGCAAAGCTCGAGCTTCAACGGAATTATCATGTCGTATACATCGGTAAAGAATACTGGAATTTTTCTCAAGGTTAGCGTCTATGTTATTTTTCTCTGAGCCAGCTGGCGCGCGCGGCTGCCTGCGGTGCGAGTCATTGTCTGTCTCTTTGTTGGCGCGTGTTGTTATTGGGATTAGGAGACCTAACTTCTACAAATTCACCTCCTCGAGAGGACCCTGCTCTGTTTGAATCCCGCCAGTTCTGATGCAATTCAGGTCTGTCGTTACGATCACATCGTCTGTCGTCATGTCGGTAGTTCCTGTAGTTTCTTTCTTGTCGGTTAAGTGGTGGAGAATTTCTCCCTGAATCGTAACTGCGCGCTGGACCGTTGCGTCTCAAGTTATTCTGTCTCCCGTAATAATAATTGTTTTGGTTCCCATATTGTCTGTTTCTCTGATTGTCTCTGTGATAGTCATTACCGCGGAGAGGTGATCTTTCCCTGTAATTATTACTACTCTGCCAACGGTTGTCATACGGGTGGTGTCTGTTTTGGTCACGATTTGTGTTGTGAGAATAGCCTTGTCGCGTCCAGTTATTATCGAGGAATTGTGACGGATGTGACCTGTAATTGTTGTGTTCCTGTTTCCGCATTCCGCGATTGTCAGTGTCAATTTCCAATTCTTGTAACAGTCCCTGAAATGCTTCAATGTCGTCTTTGCAACGTCCTGCTAAAATAATATGTCGTAAATGTTCAGGCAATTTGATTAAGCAAATGCGGATGAGTTCTGAGGGGCTGTATGGGTTTGACAGGTACTGATTCTTGTGCAACATGTCTTCAAAATATTTCACAAGACTGGAGAATTCAGATTGTTCGAAATGTTTCATCATTATGATACCATGTTTTACGCGGTCTTGTGTGGCTTGAGACCAATACGCTGAGAGAAAGGCATGGTAAAATTCTCCTTCACTGTGGCAATCGTGAATGACCGATCGCATTCTTACAGCTAGTTCATTCTCTAAGTAGCCACACATAAATTCTAATCTGTGTTCCAACGACCAGTTGGGAGGAAAACAATGAGAGAATTGATGGAGCCATGCTTGTGGATGAATGTCGTTGCCAGAATTCTTAAATGTTTTGAATTTACGTGTAGTAATGAACAGCTTATAGTCAAAATCGTCATGTCGTCGAGTCGCATATCGGTCATTGTTAGGTCGTGTCGGCCGTTCCATCTCAAAATTCGGTGCACATTGCCAATTTCTTTCATAACTTCCGAAATGCCCTGTGTTATTATTTTGCGGCTTTTCCGTGTTTCTAAGTTCCTCTTCCCGTGTTGGAACGCGAGTGTCCTCTGAAATACGTAATTCTTGTATTACCTGTGTCAGCTGATCTTGTACTTCCCGGATTTCTCTTTGGTGTTGTGTATTAATTTGATTCTGATTTTGTTTGAATTTTCTGATTTGTTCATACTCTTCTGTGTCAGTGAAGGCTACGGGTCTTGTGTCATTCAGATCATCATCTACCTTTGTAGATAAGTTAGTGACCTGATCCGAAAGTTCGGCTACTTTCTCCGATAGTGTACTTATTTCTTCAGTGTGTTTTTCTGAACCAAGTTTCAGAATATCTACTGTGTCCTTAAAGTTTTCCTGAGTTTTTGCAAGTTGCGTAACCGAATCGGTAGATGCAACTGAGTCAATTTTAGCCCACAAGGTCTCATGATTTTCATGAACAATGGTTTGCAGTTCTTTTATGGCTGCTTCGTGATTCTGTAATGCATTTTCATGCCGCGAAAAAATAGGTTGAAAATGCTCACAAATTTGTGTTTTTACGTCATTACAAACTTTTTGACATTTCGATTCAATGTTATGTAACTCAGTAGTTAAATCTTCACGTGTTTGTTCAAGCGTGGTGTGAAGATTTTGTTCCATTGCGTCTAACTGTTGCTGTGTTTGTCTCTGGTGTTGTTCCATTGTGTCTAACTTTTTAAGATTTTGTTCCACTGTGTCTAACTTTTTAAGATTTTGTCCCATTTGTCTCTGATATTGTTCCATTTGTTGCATTAATTGCAATAATAATGTATTAGTGTCTGGATTCTGTTTCTCTACGCTTTTCGGCAGTGCATTTGCACCGGCAACATTCACATTTTGACAAGCAGAAAATGTGTCTTGACTTATTTGAGAAAACGGTGATGACCCAAAACCTGAATCTACAGTATTTGCGACATTGTGTTCTGTCATTCCCGATTCCTGAGGCAAGCTGTTGCCGACCAATCGATCGATAACGCTTCCCTGTTCACTACCTGTTTCACTGTCTACACCATTGTTTGCCGCCCGCTCCATTTCCCTATGCGCAATTACCAAATTACTACTTTGAACATTAGTTAATTTATTACTCTGCGGCGCTAACACACTGCCTTCATCTTCACTGTCATTTCTCAGTTTACTTTGGAGCCTAGTATTACGTTTTTCACACGCCATAATTGTCACAATATTTCACACGATAACACAGAAAAGCACAATTTGAAGAGCAAAATAAAATAACATAGCAATGGAAATAATGTCTACTTAATTGCCAGCGCAGCTGCGAAATACTTGGTGCAAATCTACATGCATGCCACAACTGTTTTACTGTACAACAATGAAAGGCTACAACTACAAAGGAGATTCTCTCTACAATTACACGCTAGCAATAAACAAAATCTACACTAATTACACAAACTACAAGAAAAATCAGAAGATTCCAGTGAGGTATCCTGGCAGGGTCGCCATATGAAACGTCCCCTTTGAACAATTTATATATGGCTGTGCTTAACCTGACACACAATATTTTGTTAGCGCAACGCAATCTGACTTTCAAAATTCCCTACAAAAGAATGGCCCTGACTAACAGTAAACTATACCTTTCACAAATCACTTACCTCACAAAAATCTTCGCTGCTCAAGCTACTGCAATACAGCGAGCGCCTCTACTGCCAGCTAAATAAAAGATTCAAACTATGGAAGGCACTAACTACTGATAGGGATAGTTAGCAAATGAAAGATATTAATAGAGAACAAACAATGTATTTACCTTGATATCATCATATATAAATATAGCAGTTCATGACAAATTTCAAAACTCCGCCATCTCTCTCCCCACATCCACCACCGCTGGCGGCTCACCTCCAACTGCGCAACGCTACGCGCCGTTCACAGCCAGCTGCCTAACACTACAATGGCGAGTATTACAACAATGCAAATCAGCCACAGACTGCACACAGCACAGCCAGTGATTTTCATACAGAGGTGGCGTTACCAATAAAAAAACCTAAACAGCCTACTTACATAGAGAAAACATAAACAGCCTACTTACATAGAGAAAACATAAACAGCCTACTTACATAGAGAAAACATAAACAGCCTACTTACAACGTCCACTGTTCAAAGTGCTGCCAATGAGTACAAGAGGTGACCGAGATGTGTAACCAATGGCACCCCAAATCATCACGCCGGGTGATACGCCAGTATGGTGATGACGAATACACGCTTCCAATGTGCGTTCACCGAGATGTCACCAAACACGGATGCGACCATCTTGATGCTGTAAACAGAACCTCGATTCATCCAAAAATAAATGACGTTTTCCATTCGTGCACACAGGTTCGTCGTTGAGTACACTATCACTGGCGCTCCTGTCTGTGATGCAGCGTCAAGGGTAACCGCAGCCATGGTCTCCGAGCTGATAGTCCATGCTGCTGCAAACGTCGTCGAACTGCTCGTGCAGATGTTTGTTGTCTTGCAAACGTCCCCATATGTTGACTCAGGCATAGACATGTGGCTGCACGATCCGTAACAGCCATGCGGATAAGATGCTTGTCATCTCGAATGGTTCAAATGGCTCTGAGAACTATGCGACTTAACTTCTGAGGTCATCAGTCGCCTAGAACTTAGAACTAATTAAACCTAACTAACCTAAGGACATCACACACATCCATGCCCGAGGCAGGATTCGAACCTGTGACCGTAGCGGTCGCTCGGTTCCAGACTGTAGCACCTAGAACCGCACGGCCACTCCGGCCGGCTTGTCATCTCGACTGCTAGTCATACGACGCCGTTGGGATCCAGCACGGCGTTCCGTTTTACCCTCCTGAACCCACTGATTCGATATTCTGCTAACAGTCATTGGATCTCGACCAACGCGAGCAGCAGTGTCGCGATACGGTAAACCGCAATCGCGATAGGCTACAATCCGACCTTAATCATAGTCGGAAACGTGATGGTACGCATTTCTCCTCCCTACACGAGGCATCAAAACAACGTTTCACCAGGCAACGCCGGTCAACTGCTGTTTGTGTATGAGAAATCGGTTGGAAACTTTCCTCATGTCACCACGTTGTAGGTGTCGCCACCGGCGCCAACCTTGTGTGAATGCTCTGAAAAGCTAATCATTTGCATATCACAGCATCTTCTTCCTGTCGGTTAAATTTCGCGTCTGTAGCACATCATCTTCGTGGTGTAGCAATTTTATGGTCAATAGTGTATTACTTTTGTCTATAGTGCACTTATGGTGTCAGTAGATTTTGCGTTGCATGCTGATGTTGGCTATTCGTTGACGTTGGTCATAGCCAGTCAGGTAATAAACCGATCAGACAGAACATTACGGCCACCTACTTAACAGCGAGTATGTCCACCTTTGACACCGATTACAGTGGCGACGCGTCGTGGCATGCAAGCAATGAGGCCTCGGTAGTCGCTGGAGGGAGTTGGCACCACATACGTACACAAGTCACCTAATTCCCGTAAATTTCGGGAAGGGGGGCGATGAGCTCTGACGCCACGTTCAGTCACATCCCAGATGTGTTCGATCGGGTTCAAATCTAGAGAGTTGCGGGGCCGGAACATCAACAGGAATTAGCCACTGTGGTCCTTGAACCACTCCGTCACGCTCCAGGCCTTGTAACATGACGTATTATCTTGTTGAAAAATAGCATTGTCGTCGGGAAACTTGATCGTCACGGACTGTTGTACATGGACTGCAACCAGTGTATGATTCCTCTTGGCCGTCATGGTGGTTTGCACGACCTACAGTAGACTCATGGATGCCCATGTGAATGTTCCCCAGAGCCTAATGGAGCCGCCAGCAGCTTGTCACCACTCTGCAGCACATGTGTCAAGTAAATGTTCCCCTGAAATACGTCGGATTCGCGCCCTTCCATGGGCATGATGTAAGCATTGGGATTCACTGGGATTCATCAGACCATGCTGTCCGCCCCTGGTAGCTGAGTGGTCAGCGCGACGGAATGTCATACCGAACGGCCCGGGTTCGATTCCCGGCTGCGTCGGAGATTTTCTCCGCTCAGGGGCTGGGTGTTGTGTTGTCGTTATCATCATCATTTCATCCCCATCGACAAGCAAGTCGCCGAAATGGCGTCAACTCGAAAGACTTGCACCAGACGAACGGTCTGCCCGACGGGAGGCTCTAGCCACACGGCATTTCCATTTATCAGACCATGCACTTCTCTGCCACTGCGACAACGTCCATTGCCGATGGTCACGTGCCCATTTCAGTCGGAGCTGCCGATATCGTAGTGTTAACATTGGCACATGCATAGGTCGTCGGCTGCCGTGGCCCATCGTTAGGAGTGTTCGGTGCACTGTGGATTCACATACACTTGCACTCTGTCCATCATTAAAGTTTGATGTTAGTTCTGCCACAGCTCGCCATCTGTCCTGTTTTACCAGTCTGCCCAGTCTACGACGTCCTACATCGCTAATGAGAGGTGGTCGCCCAGCCCCATGACGTCTGGACGTGGTTTCGTCTTGCTTTCACCACGATTTGAAGACACTCACCACAGCACTCCTCGAACACCCGACAAGTCGTGCATATTCCGAAATGCTCGTGCTGTGCCTTCGGGCCATCACAGTCTACCCTCGGTCAAACTCAGATAGATCGTGCGCCATCCCCTGGTCCCATAGGAACTTACCACCACGTCCTGTACCTGCCTTCAAAATACTACTAAATATACACCGATGAGCCAAAACAATCAAGCCACCTACTTATTAACTTCTTGGTTCATCTTTGGAAAGCAATCCGCCAGCGATACGGCGTGTCATGGATTCAACAAGCCCTTGGTAGATTTCCGGAGTTACGCGGTACATGATGTTTTCGCACAGGTCACGCAACTCCTGTAAATTACGGACCAGAGTTTCTGGACGCGAAGCTGGCGCCCAATAGTGTTGTAGATGTGTTTCATCTGGTTCCGTTCAAGAGAATTTGGTGGCCAAGACAGCAACATGAGTTTATTACCATGCTGCTTAAACCACTATAGCACGATCTGACCTTGTGACACCGGCAGTTGTCATGCTGTAAAGTGTCAACGCCATCGTTGAAGACATTAACCCAGAAGGAATGGAGGTGATTCACAGTAATGTTCAGATAGTCCACAGCTGTCGATGCCTTCGCAGGTTACATGAAAGCACAGGCGAGTGTCAGCCAGAGTACAATACTGCCCCCAACTGCCTGTGTCCATGGCACGGTGTATGTTTCGAGCAGCGATTCGCCTGGATATCCGACCTGGCGTAACAAGAAACGTGATTCACACAATCAGGCAAAAATTTCCGTTGATTCATGGTCCAATCTCGATCATCCCGCAAAGGTAACTGATGACGTCGTTGAGTCAGCACAGGATCCCAGAGAGGTCGACTGCTATGGAGCCCGATGCACAACAGTGTACTCCGAAGTACTTGCGCTTACACTAGCGTTGGCAGATCGCTGCGTATCCCTGTTTACATTTCGAGCAAGACTATGGCCTCCACTTTCTGTGATGCGGCGTGCACGTACAACACCTTGTCACCTGCTTGTGATTTCGCCGTTCTTCAGTTGCTTTCTATATACGCTTGCTGCAGAAGCACGCGAATAATTGACCAGCTTCGCCGTTACCGAGGTGCTCGTTCCTAGGATCATACCAAGCTGACCTTTGTCAGAGTCGCCTATATCAGTGGATTTCTCCATTTGCGGCCCTCATCGTCGCTGGAATGATCCCCCATTCCTCTCTGCACCACATATATACATTCTATATGTCGTCACGTGCCCCCCGCGCCACCAGGCGGCATTCAGTCTCGCCCTGGGCAGTGATCAAAATGTTTCGGCTCATCAGCACACTGTTCTAGTACTTTAGAGGCGCAGAAATCTATGGGCCAAGAGGGTTTGGAAAGAATCGTATGAATGCGTGATGACGTCACAAAATAAAACATCCGGTCACTTCGACTACTACTGCAGGCAACTTTCATTAGGGTGCAGTGTACCACATCCATTTACCCTGTAATCCCAAAATTGAGGCGATGTTCTTCGAAACCGCTGACTTCTTGCCACTGCATTGTCATCCTGCTAGAGTCCCTAAGTAATGCAGGTCGATACATTGACGTATGACTCAGTTTCAAACCCTGTAGAAGTTTTCATTCAAATTATTCTCCTGGTGGTCATGTGACATATGAAGCTCTGGAGTGGTGGAGACACTGTAGTACCAACGGGAAACAACCAAGGCTTATGAGGTAGAAACATAACGAAGGGAAAATTACGAGATAAGAAATGCTGGTTGCCAAGGCGCAACAGCCATACCTTGGAGGGAGGTCTACATAAAATGTCAGACGCTCCTAAACGGGTTGGGAGAAAATGACGATCAGAGGCGTAGGTGGCGACGGTCGCCTATAGCGATGACACTATAAGCTGTAAAAACAAGAGTGATATATACAAGGAGCGAGGCTAAGAGAGGGATAAAGGGAGAGAGTCTTTGGAAGGGGCATATGTACTTCATAAAGAGCCTCTAGCAAACCTAAACTCAGCCTCCGAACAACAGTCCACAATTCAAATGCTTCAAATGGCTTTGAGCACTATGGGATTTAACATCTGAGGTCATCAGTCCCCTAGAACTTAGAACAACTTAAACCTAACTAACGTAAGGACATCACACACATCCATGACCGAGGCAGGATTCGAACCTGCGACCGTAGCGGTCGCGCGGTTCCAGACTGAAGCGCCTAGAACCGCTCGGCCACCACAGCCGGCACAGTGCACAATTAGAGCCAATGATACGGTGAGGGCTCTTCGACGACAAGCACGTCAGCGAGTGGTGAGGGCGAAGGAAAAAACTGAATAAAATAGGAAGCAAGACGCTCCGAGAAGTCTGTTGCAGTCAGAATAGAAAAACGATAGTAGTATCAGCAGGGCAGCCGAAGACAGCAGCCAGACAGGTCTAAACAGAGTTATATGCAGTAGCTGCAATGCAGCTGGTGGAATCCAGGTCTGTTAGCTAGAGACTTTTGCGTGTCGTGTTGTGGATGCGGGCTCATTTAGTACTGACAGTTTTATTATGATAATGTTTTCTGAATAAAGGTAGAAGTTGTAAAACACTCATAGTGTTTGTCATTCCAGTACTTATTCTAACCCTTGTCTTTTATAATAAGACAATTTTAATAACATTGTCAGGTCAACATTTCCTCCCACTTAAGATAACCGACTATTTCCCTTCTTCCCGAGCCCTGTCACCCAGCCCCAAACAACACTCACGTTTGGGACGAGACAACACTGGATTCTTGTGTCATACAGGGCAGGGATCTGCACCCTGTCCTGTTTTTCACTTCAGTGTTCACTTCAGGCAAGTCACCGCGTGGTTCCTTCTAAAACCAAGTGACCTGATAGTGGTTAAGGCTGTCATCAGAAACGAGGTTCAAATCTTCTAAACCACACATGTCGAATACCAAGACGGTTCCTTATATGAGGAAGTGGTATACGTCCTTCACCATTTTTATTCACTTAGATATTATGCCAAACCTCTAAGATCTCATTACATCTTAGCAATAAATAATCCTGACCAAGTAAGGAGCATTATGACGGATACAGGGACTAGCGACCACAAGGTTATTGTAGCTAGACTGAACAGTGTAACATCCAAATCCACCAGAAATGAACGCAAAATACATCTTTTTAAAAAAGCATATAAAAATTCGCTTGATACCTTCCTAAGAGACAATATGCACATCTTCCAATTTGACTCTGTAAGCGTAGACCAAATGTGGTTTAAATTCAAAGAAACAGTGTCGATGGCAGTCGAGAAATATACACCAAATATATTAATAAGCGATTGTACTGATACCACGTGGTACACAAAATAGATCAGAAGACTATTGCCGTAGCAACGAAAAAAGCATGCCAAATTTGAAAGAACGCTAAATCCCATGATTGGCGAATTTTTACAGAAGGTAGAAATTTAATGCGAACTTCAATGGGAGATGTTAATAGTTCCCACAGCGAAACTCTGTCTCAAAATGCGTCAGAAAACCCAAAGAGACTCTGGTCGTATGTAAATTACGAACATGGCAAGACGCAATAAATATCTTCTCCGCGTGACAGCGGAACTAAAGCAGAGTTACTAAATACGGTTTTCTGAAATTCCTTCACGAAAGAAGACGAAGTAAATACTCCACAAAAACTACCAACATGAGTAACTTAGAAGTAGATATCCCTGGTGTAGCGAAGCAGCTCAAAACTCTTCTATAAAACGTAAGGCTTCCGGTTCAGACTGTACACCAGACAGGTCTAGTTCAGCGTATACTGATACACTATCTCCATACTTAGCAGTCGTATACAACCGCTCGCTCGTAGAAAGATTCGTAACCAAAGACGAAAATTGCATAAGTCACGCTAATACCCAAGAATGAAAATAGTAATAATCTGCTGAATTAGAGCCCACTATCACTGTCAGAAAGACCACAGTTTGTAATAACTGAAGAAAAGTCATGGAGTTAAACTTAAGTAATATCTGACGTTCCCCAAGGAAGTGTTATGGGCCCTTTGTTGTTCCTGATCTACATAAACGATTTAGGAGACAATCTGAGCAATCCTCTTAAATTGTTTGCAGATGATGCTGTTATTTACCGTTGTGTAAAGTCATCAGATGATCAAAATGAATTGCAAAGTTATTTAGACGAGATATCTGCATGGTGCAAAAAGTGGCAGTCGACTCTAAATCTTCAAAAGTGTGAAGTCATCCACATGAGCACTAAAAATAATCCGCTAAATTTCACTTACACGATAAATCACACGAATCTAAAGGCTGTAAATTCAATTAAATTCCTAGGGATTACAATTACGAATAACTTAAATCGGAACAATCATATAGATGATGTTGTGACTGCGATTTATTGGCAAGACACTTGGAAAATGTAACAGGTCTTGTCCGCGCTCTTCTTGAGTATTGCTGTGCTGTGTATGATCCGCATCAGATAGAACTGATGGAGGACATCAAAGAAGGGCAGATCGTTTTGTATTCTCACGAAACAGGGGAGAGATCGCCACTGATACGATGCACGAACTGGGGTAGCTGCCATTAAAATAAAGGTCTTTTTTGTTGCGTTCTCATGAAATTTCATCACCAAATATCTCCTCAGAGTATAAAAAAACTTTGTTGACGCCCCCGAAACAGGGAGAAATGATCGTCATAATAAAATAAGAGAAATCAGAAATCGCAGGGAAAGATTTTTGCCCCGCGCGCTGTTCGAGAGTGGAGCGGGAGAGAAGTAGCTTAAAGGTGGTACGATGAACCCTCTCTTAGGTACTTAATTGTGAACTGCAGAGTAATCAAATAGATGTAGACGTAGATGTAGACAGATCGTTAGTCTTTCCTTCCTTCTGTAGTATAAGGCAGCTCGCGATGTGTAGTCAACGCAGAGAACGCGTAACTGAGTTGTTTATACGTATTTGATACGCATGCGAGTATAATAGATTGTTGACCCAGTTAGGCAACTGTTTCTCATTTTTTTTAGCAAAGTTTATTTCTCTTTATGAGAGGTGTCCTTGGTTTTAACGTGCAACATTATAAATGATCGGTTTCATTTTTTAATACACTGCTACTGTATATGGCATGAACATTTACAGTTAAGATATTGTTTTAGCCTCTCTGTTATGACAAATAGTGCAACAGTTGCAACGGTTTTGAGGTAGATGTGAGGTAGACACAAATCGGCAACGTGAAAATTTAGCATTCCATCAAAAGATTAAATCTAGATTTTAAAGCATTTTCACCAAAACAAATAACTCGTAATAACGTCAGGCAGTCACGATGTAGAATTTGACAGGAAAAACCAGCAACCAATTCCTCGCAAAAACAAAACTTACATTCGTCGGACACACAGAAACTCCCGTTATTTTTCCTTATGTGCTGCGTTTCAGATGTGCAACAGCTAAGGCTCATAAACATTTCCTACCGCCGGAGTAATGTATTAAATAACTCTTAGGTTAAAAGTTCTCCCACTCTGTCCGAATTTCTGTCGCTTTCCAAGACCAGAACCTGGTCTCAAAGAGGCATCTGGAAACACGAACTTCGACGGCCGTCATCCACTGACGTACTTATAACCGGGCGTAGCTTATACTAAGTTATGAAATTATTACTCTATAAGCTGACACTATGACTACGGACATTTTTATTTGTTGAAAAAATTACGAATCTTGGAGTGGACATTAAATCTCCCTTTTCCTCAGTTATTAACCATTCTGCCCATTACTTCATATTCCTTATATTTCTGGAATCTCCCATCATCTTTTAAGTAGGTTTTATCTGTTATTAGCAAAACCTGTGAATTGCGAGCACCCTTGTGTTCTTCAGACGTACCCTAAGGGCCATATGTACACCTGTTCTCTATCTTTTTCTTCTTGGAGTACCTTCCTGATGGTGGGCAAAGAAGTTACGAGGATTGTCCACAAAGTAAGTTCCGTTTCTGTTTCTATCCACGGCAGCGCCACGATCGCAGTTCCGATCATGCGCGGCGGCTACTCTGACTCAAGGAGAAGACATGTACGCTATTTTCAGATCGCTGCTGCCGGCGTGCTTTGTAGTGCTGCTTTATAATGTCAACCGTAATTGAAAATGCTACCATGTGTGAAATCAGATATGTGATTCGTTTTCTAAATGCACGGAAAGTTTGACCAAAGGAAATTCATCAGCAAATCTGCGAGGTATACGGACAAAATGCTAAGAGTGATTCAATGGTTAGAAGATGGGTCAGACTGTTCAATGAAGGACGTGATCAAGCGCACGATGAAGTACGAAGTGGACGCTCGTCTTTGCTTACTGATGAACTGGTTCATACAATTGAAGAGAAGATTAAGCACAACCGTAAGTTCACACTTAGTGCCCTTGCTAAGGAAATTCTGCAAATCTCACGATCACTAATTCATGAAATTGTTACTGAAAAATCGAAATTTCGAAAACTTTGCTCACGCTGGGTACCCAAAATTCTTACTGGACTTACAAAAACAACGAATGGGCAGTGCACTTCAGTTTTTGACACGCTACAATGAAGAAGGTGATGGTTTTCTTTCTCAGACACTCATGGGGGATGAAACTTGGGTGTCATTCGACACCCCTGAAACAAAACGGCAATCAACGGAATGGAAGCACACTTCATCCCGAACGAAGGTTAAGCCTAAGCAAATCGTGACACCTCGGAAAATCATGTGCACCGTTTTTTTGGGACAGAAAATGCATTTTGCTGATGGATTTCTTACCACAATCAATGCACATGGTTGCTGCGAGACCATTAAGAAATTGCGCAGCGCAATACAGAACAAGTGCCGAGGATTACTGTCAAAATGTGTTGTTTTCCACGATAATGTCCGACCTCACACGGCGAATGTGACCGACGCGTTTGATCATTTTCCGTACAGCCCGGATTTCGCTCCCAGCGACTTTCATCTCTTCTTACACCTGAAATCTGTCCTTGGTGGTTAACACTTCGACGATGATGACGAGCTGAAAGAACATGTTACCACACGGTTGAATAGACAGGCGGCAACCTTCCATGAAGAAGGCATACAAAAAATTGCTCCACGCTGTGACAAGTGCCTACAAAATTTCGGAAGCTATGTAGAAAAGTAGTTTAACAGTTGTGAATTTTTGTACAATAAATATTTTTTCTGTATCTGTACACGTTTGTTTTATATAACCAAACGGAACTTACTTTGTGGACATAGCTATTCTTTCTGCCTCAGTTATCACGCAAGATATCCTGTCGCCGATTTTGTGTATATTCCATCAATTTTCAATTCAATGTTTAGAAAGAAAAACATACTTCCAAATAATTGTTTCACGCAGCTGAATCGTGTTTCTGAAAATAATCATAATAATAATTTGAAAAAGTGAAATACTATGTGACATATTTATGATTGTGATACAGAACAACAGTATTTTCAAGAAAAAAAGCCACATTAGAGAGATAAAAAACAGTAATTTTAGGAACAACTAATAACTATACAGTAAGTTCTAAACATCATGACATCTAATCGAAAAAGAAATGACTGCATTCCAGATTATACTGTCACGATGCTTCGATTGCATCGAGAGTACATTGTTACCAATTGCTGCAGGTATTTTCCCATGTTTCACACACATTTTAATGATGTACCTGACTGGTACAGAAACTGTTTTTACTGCAATGGGAAAGGCGAATAGAATATTGCGGATACTACCTTTCTGGGGACACAGATCGGTCACATGCTGAAATAAAACGACCAGGCGGAGTAGGATTCACGCATTATGGCTTCCGCACAAACTTAGTTATGTATATAGAAAGTTGATCCATTCCGGGAATTGAGGATATTGACTATTATTGCCTGTTATCGACATTGATAATGGGAAGATATCGGTCCCAGGGATTCCAAGACTTTGAAGAAAGTTATAGTTTCAAGTTTGAGGTCTCATAACAAGTAAGAAAGAAATATTTTTTCGTGTTATATAATTACAAATCAACAATTTCGGTTTGTTTCCTTTATTTGTAATGTGAAACTTCGCTTCTTGCGAAATTATATGATTCTGGCTCAACGGAAAGTGCTTATAGATTTTTATGAGTGAGTTTTCGAGTATCAGACTACGTGACATAAATGGCCTTATCTTTTGATTCTCGATGTCAGGGCGCTGATAACCTCACCCTTAGGGGGCCATAAGATCCCAAACAACACACACAAACACACGTCTTTTGATTCAACTGACTTAGAAGCTTAAAATTTTTATACCGGTAATGGAGGCACTGAACATTAAAAATAAGTTGATTCCCGTTTAGAGACTTTCCCCAGGTTGATAAAATTTTCTCGGGTTGACAGCCGAGTCAATGTGTTCTTTTCCAGCAAGTTTCTTACTTGCCATCTTTGCCTGAAGATGGCAAATAAGAAACTTGATGAAACGTTGCTGGAAAAGAACGCATTGACTCGGCTGTCAACCCGAGAAGATTTTATCATTGAGAGTAGCCGAGAAAGCCTGCTTTCTCATATTTCCGCAGGTTTCCTATTGTTATCCAGAGCCCTTGGGATTGACGGTAGACAATACCATGAACAGAGTACACCTCAGTACCACCTGATCCATTGCTCAATATTCTTTACAACTGTTGTGTCAAGTGTCGAAAGGCTGTATTCAGAGTCGCCCGAAGGTGAGTATCCAACGGTGAACTTTTTAGTAAGCAGCCAATATCGTAAAAAAATCAGCCCCCGGTAGCTGAGTGATCAGCGCGATAGAATGTCAATCCTAAGGGCCCGGGTTCGATTTCGCTGCTGTGTCGGAGATTTTATCCGCTTAGGGACTGGGTGTTGTGTTGTCCTAATCATCAGCATTTCATCCCCAGCGACGCGCAAGTCGCCGAAGTGGCGTCAAATCGAAAGAGTTGCACCCGGCAAACGGTCAAGCCGACGGGCGCCCATAGTCACACGACATTTATTTATCGTAAAGAATATTACAGCTGTATTCAGATCTCTGTACATATTCTGAATTCAAGAGTTGACAGCACTGGGTTCCCCTCTCACTCATCTGAAGTCTCCATGACCAAAAACACGAATAAACCATAACTGCAAGCGTGCTAGAGACAGAAAGAGAGAGAGAGACATCGTAAGTTAGTTGAAGTTAGATCAAGTAGTGTGTAAGCCTAGAGACCGATGCCCTCAGTGCTTTGGTCCCATAGGAACTTACCACAAATTTCCAAAAATTTTCCACGAAAGACAGACAGTAAATTCGACGGTTGGGCTATGACGACCAGGGAATAACATCATGTGACTTTGTCTTTCAACACTTGTAGTGATCTGTGTAACAAATCATATTTTTTGGATCAGTCGCATTTCACCTCAACTACTTAGGTTCAAGCAGGGGAGGAAACGGCGTGCCAGACTTGAAGCATGCAGCGCTTGTGGGCCGTCAGTGGGCCACAGCGTGGCCTGTCGCTCTGCTTTGCTCGGTCCTCGTCGGAAGTTCCGGAACAGAGCAGCATTTCATTTAGCATTGCGGTGCGGCATTTTTCCGCTGCACAGCTTCTACTTCGATTTGTTATAAAATCATGGAACATATTTTGTGTTCAGACATAATGACCTTTCTAGACTCTGAGAAGCTCATCTGCAGAAACCAGCACGGTTTTAGGAAACAGCGGTCATGCGAGACACAGCTGGCCCTCTTTGTGCATGATACACAACAGGCTCTAGATACCGGCTCCCAGGTTGATGCCATATTTCTCGACTTTCGATAGGCGTTCGACTCAGTTCCGCACTATCGCTTGCTACAAAAAGTGCGCGCATACGGTTTATCCAATGAGATATGCGGTTGGATAGAAAGTATCCTAATAGACAGGTAGCAGTATGTCGTCCTGAACAGGGTAATTTCAACAGAAACAAGAGTAACTTCAAGTGTGCCCCACGGCAGCGTAATGCGTCCGCTGCTTTTTACGATTTACATGAACTATCTGGTTGATGGTATTGACAGCAGCCTTAGGCTGTTTGCCGATGATGTTGCAGTCCACAGGAAAGTAGTATCACACGAAAGTTGTGAACAAATCAATGAGGATTTGCAGAAAATAAATACGTGGTGTAATGGCTGGCAGTTATCTCTCAATATTAGTAAATGTAACCTACTGCGTATAACAAGGCGAAAATCCCCATTAATGTATGAGTACAAAATAAATGATCAGTATTTGGAAGTGGTAACATCAGTCAAGTATCCGGGTGTGACTATTCGAAATGATCTCAAATGGAATGATCAGATTACACAAGTAACACAAGGTGAACTCTTGATTGCTGTTTATTTGTAGAATCCTGAAGCGATGCAGTCCTTCAACAAAAGAAATAGCTTACAATACGTTAGTTCGTCCAGTCTTACAGTATTGTTCGTCTGTATGGGAACCTTACCAGTTGGGTCTCATTCAAGAGATTGAGAAGATCCAAAGAAGAACGGCAAGATTCGCGACTGGTACATTTAGCCATCGCGAGAGCGTTACAAATCTCATAGAAAGTTTGAAGTGGGATACACTTGCAGACAGACGACGCGCTAAACAGAAGGGGCTGCTCGCTAAATTCCGAAATCCAATCTTCACCGAGGATGTAGAGCATATATTATCACCACCAACTTTCAAACCGCGTAATGATCATCATTCAAAGATAAGGGAAATTAGAGCTCGTACTGAGGCGTTCAGACAGTCGTTTTCCCCTCGCGCGATCCGCGAATAATAGAACAGAGGGTGGGGGGGGGGGGGGGGAGGGAATATGACATTGGCGCGAATTGTGCCCTCCGCCACACACCGCTTGGTGGCTAGCGGAGTATATATGTAGATGTAGGCAGAAGAGTGGTGTCAGCACTGTTTATTTTTTGCTATTTATTCACTATATGAAGGACTTGCACATACGCAGCGTCTGTTTGCACAAAAAGGGGCGATCTATCGTCACAGTCCTTTAAAATGAATGGGAATGACAGAAGAGAGGGATGATAATTCTCAATTTGCATAAGCGACAGGTACTACTTATTTGCTATGAAATGACATTACTATACCATGCCTTAAGAATTTAAAGATTTAGTTCACAATGAATGAGCAAAAAAGTACAATGATAGATAGATGGGACTCATCGTTCTGTTTATCAAGAAGCATGTTGTGTTAAATTTGCAAGCACGTGAAGAAATTGATGGTACGAATAGTAAAATTTCTGAAATCGAACGCAATATTCCATTGTCAGCTGCAACAGTTTTCAGTGGAACTGAATGGAGAGTATGGAATACGTTGGTTAGGTTAAGAGACAAGCCAGGAAAGATTTTTCGATTTAAAACTGACTATAATTGAATTTACGACGGAAAAAGGTGTGCAGATCCAAAATTATAAGATCTAGAACGGATTGCAGACTCTGCATATTTACTAGACTTGACTACATACTGCCCACAATAAGACATTGCGAGGTAACTTCTTTCTGATTTGATGGAGATGGCTTTAGAAAGAAAACTGCATTGTACAAGCGGTACATTCTGACAAAGACAGTCCAGTACCCTATGCTCACCGACGTTAAACATGAGGTTTGAACAATTAATTGCATCCTTGAAAGAATTACAAAGATAGTTTGAGAACAATGCCAGTCTTATATCTGTTTTCGAGACCTTTTGCTGTTTCAGTTGAAAGCGCTCCTGCACATGTGCAGATGTAACTGATTGGCCTGCAGAGTGATCCCAGTTTTAATAAAGAATCTTTTTCTGTTAAAACTGTCGAGGAAGTCTACATTGGTTTCCTCAGGTAGAGTTTTTAAGTTTCCATAGTAAAGTTGTCAAATTGTTACTATATTTCAATCGATGCATTTGTGTGAAAGATCTTTTTCCGATTATCCAGCTAAATAAGTCACAATTACGTGCCAGCTTGAGTGCGAAACTCCGTGAAATTGTCTACACCTGTCTGTATCCCGACAGTTTGTACCAGGTAAAAATTATATTACGTCTTCAGCGCACCAAAAATAATTAAATAATACTGAAAATATTTTGTTTGTGATCTATGTTGTGAAGAAATATGAAATATAAAATCAAGTGATATGCAGTGTGTACGCCGGCCGGAATGGCCGTGCGGTTCTAGGCGCTACAGTCTAGAAGCGAGCGACCGCTACGGTCGCAGGTTCGAATCCTGCCTCGGGCATGGATGTGTGTGATGTCCTTAGGTTAGTTATGTTTAATTAGTTCTAAGTTCTAGGCGACTGATGACCTCAGAAATTAAGTCGCATAGTGCTCAGAGCCATTTGAGCCATTTTGCAGTGCGACGCACTGCCATTTAAATGTGGCGCGTTCATATTTTTCCTCTCTTACCTCTCCTCGTGCTGAGACAGCGTGGCGTGGCGGTGGGGGAAATGTGTAGCGAGGCTGAGCGCCTTAGCACTCGTGTCTGGGCATGTTGGCCGCCCCTGGGCTAAAGGGTACGTGTTACACTATAGGGAGCAATTTGCTACACTGCATCATGCGTTTTGAACATCATATTATAAAAGTAGTATGAGTGAGTAACAAATACACTTAGTGTGTTACCGGCTGTCTTGGCTGCTAAGAATTCCAGGTCTTGACAGCAACTGCGGTCGTCACGAAATTAGCGATACCAAAATAACACCATTCTTCTGTACCAAAAATACCCAAACCCAAGATCAGTTCTGCCTAGCGCTTGCTACCATGCATTGCAACACAATATCTATAGTTTTTCTTTCCTTGATAGGCCCATTGCCACTGATGGCTATGATTAAATGCACTTAGGAAATAGTCACAAGTCAACTTGTATTATCCAATGATCCACACCAGCTCCACACAGTTCTGGACCGAATTGTGACCTGCAATACACCAGGCATCCAACGACAGCCTCTGTAACCCGAAGCTATAGTAATCTGAAGCACCTTCTGAAAATAGTGATTCCATCTCCAGAATGCAGCTTTAGCTTTCTGGAATTTCTAACGTCTGCTTGTATTGCTTGTTTCCATACTTCACTTTTCCAGCCCGCCGGAGTGGCCGAGCGGTTTTAGGCGCTACAGTCTGGAGCCGCGCGACCGCTACGCTCGCAGGTTCGAATCCTGCCTCGGGCATGGATGTATGTGATGTCCTTAGGTTAGTTAGATTTAAGTAGTTCTAAGTTCTAGGGGACTGATAACATCTGAGGTCAAGTCCCATAGTGCTCAGAGCCATTTTTTTTTCACTTTTCCAGATTTTACTTACAGTTCAATGAAGGTGCTAAATTTCCATAAACAGGAGGTCAGTTTCCGCTACATAAAATAATTTTATCAGATCAGTTTTCTGTACATGGAATTGAAACTGGTCAGAAGGCATGCAGATTAGCTGAAGAAGACAGTTGGGTCCAATAAATCTCCTCGTGTTCAAGGGTTTCCACGATTTTTAATTGCTAATACAGTCCAAGCTGGCAAATACAATCCAGTGTGTTAACTGGCAGTCTTATCTTACAAGAGAATAAATTCATATTGATTCGACCCCGTAGCTCTGCTCAGATATCAACGAACTTTGAGGAACTATTCAGTCTACAGACGTTTTAATGCAAATATCTGTGTGTTCATCTGTCAATCTGCTAAGCTGATCTGAAGTAGATAAGTATGTTTCTCGCTTGCAACGTTATATAATTTACTATTTCGTGGTACTCAGACGAGGCTGAAAGCTTTCCATAGTAGGTCGACACCCAGCCGGCTCGGGGATTTTCTTCGCTCGAGGACTGGCTGTTGCGTTGTCTTCATCATAATTTCACCCTCATCGACATGCAAGTTGCTGAAGTGGCGTCAGCTAGAAAGACTTGCAGCAAGCAGCCTTACTCTCCAGAGGTGGGGCTCCCGGCCTAGCCACGTACATTATCATTATCTTGACGAATCTTGGCCACCAATCCGTTCTCTTTGGACAGCAATTACTTGATATCTGAAAAGCCATAGCTTACTGTAGACAGACTTAGCTTCTGTGTCGCGTTTCCTCTTGCTGTGGACAAACCTGTATGGCCCTTTAGCTGACTTTTTTGCAGCATATTTAGTGATCCATAGGACATCGATATTTCAGACAATAGTAAAAGTACTGAAGCTGTATTTTCAGCAGTATAAAATTTTACAGAACTGCTCTGTATCACGAGTGAATCATGGACAAAACGACAGAAAAGCTTTAATTTGAGTTTATGAAAATAGTAAAAGTACTGAAGCTATATTTTCAGCAGTATAAAATTTTACAGAACTGCTCTGTATCACGAGTGAATCATGGACAAAACGACAGAAAAGCTTTAATTTGAGTTTATGAATTTTTCTCCGGGAGGAAAAAAAATTGGGTCCGGACTGGTAGTTTACAGGCAGGGTTAGATCACTCAATCTAAATGTGAGATGGTACCTTCAGAAATGCCATGTGTATTTTCTTCTCCCACCACCTTCCCACACCAACTGGCGCCAAAATAGATGTAGAGTTGATAGCGCCTCAGTGAGTTTGACACAAACTCATTGGTTTCTTTGATCGTCATAAAAGAGGAAAGTAGTGTTCTTCGGAATTTTTCATGAGCAAACGAAAATGAGAGTACGTTAAGAAGAGATGGAATGCTTATTCCGATTGACAACAATCGTAAAACACATGCTTTATCTTCAGTGGGCTATAGTAAGAAACGCTGAGTGTGTATGGTGATAACGGATTGTTACTGCTGTGCTTTGCTGTCACCTTCCCTTTTAAACTCACGTTAAGATCTCTCCCATCTGTTATGGGTTTTACAGCTCATGCACTGTCAAATGGCGATTTATCTTTTTCTTAAGCCCATGCACAACCATCTTAACGTGAAAAACCTACATATTTTTGTTTCTACTTTGTAGACGCTTGTATACGAGTGATCGCACAAACACCGAAGTTCTGGAGAAAGATCGGATCGCGCTCCAAACTATTGCAAATACGTTACAAATATTGCCCCCAAAGGAACTTAAAGTGTCAAGTGCCCAACATGGAAAGCGCGTTGAGTTTCATACCTGTATAGCAGAAATCGTTGAAAATAAAGCATATGATGTTTAATGCTTTCCCGACGTACTACGTTTTGCCGAGGTTCACTGGCGTTCCTTTGGAAGGAGTCGCTAATCAGATGACGAGGCAAATTATCAGCAGAAGATGTCATTAACTGTGCACATGTGCACTCGTGGTTTGCCACGACAATTAACACACTACGTAAGTCTCCCATCAACAATGAAAATCACCACGTCAGACTGCAAGAAGGCATTTCATCCATTGTCTCAGAGTTTTGGTGATCCCTTACGCCATTCCGCCAAAAGCTTCACCTGTAATAAAAATATGTTTCTTTTCTTCGCATTGTTCCATGCATGAAAAATAAAGAACTGTGTCAAACATACCAAACTGCCGATTTACTGCAAAGACAGCTCACCGTGCGGGAAGCACGTAACAGGGAACAGAAAGTTCTCAGAACAAAATTAAAGCTGCATAGTCATTTTAAAAGAGGTACCAGGGCAGAATGTAGGTGCTCAGCGTATTGCGCATCTATTATGAGAGAATTAAACTGTTAATGTTCTACCTGGGTTGTGAAAAATATTTAGTAATTACTTCTTGTCAGTACCTGGCAAAATTAAATCAAAATTTTATTGGTGCAGGTAAGTATGTAGAACAGTTTAAAGGTGGTCCTCCTAGACCACTACATCACATGCAGATACAGGAATCAAGTAAAGGTAAAATTTTACCAATTATTACGCAGTTGAAGAGTGAACTCTCTACTGTGTATGACGAAATTTCAAGTGGCGTTATGGAGATTAGGGCACCATATATTATTTGTACAGTTAGTCACCTGTGCGATTAATCTTTCAGGTGTGGTCAGTTTCCTGACAGAATGGTTAGTGAAGCAACTTAATAAAAAAAGGTTGAAGAGATAACGTAGGCAGTTAGTAGCCAGTTTCTTTGCTACCAGTGTTTTCAAAAGTTTTTGAGAAAGCAATGTTTATAAGAGTAGTAACAAATCTCAGTACACGTAATTTACTGACAGACTATGCTTCGCCTCAGAAAGTGAGTAGTCATAGAAAATACAATTTATTCTCCTGTGTGTGAGGCACTAACAAGGCTAAAGGAGAGGTTCACGACAGTATGTATTTTCTTTGGTTTAACAAAACCATTTGACTGTGTTGCCCAAACAATATTTTTTCATTAGTTGGAACGTTATGGATTAGGAAGAAGCTCAACAATCTTTCGTTTCATTTCTGGTAGCAGGAGCAGAAGGTTGTCTTCTAGTGTCAAGAAACAGGAAAAGTGATTGAATCTTCTTGAGAGACGTAAAGTACGTGTGCCACACGGTTCTGTTCTGTGTCAGTTGTTTTTCGTGATACGTACCAATGGTCTGCCACTAAACATGACAGATGACACAAACTGTTCGCTTTCGCAGATGACACAAAATTATACTGAAAGGCGTGCAACTTAATATAAATGATGTAGCTAATATCAGTACATCAGCCTGTGGCTTTCGTAGAATTTCTTGACACTTAGCTGCAACAAAAAGCAATGCTCACAGTTTCTGACACGAAACTGTTGTAAAAGCGAAATTTTATTTCCCGAAGGTGGTAATATAGTTAGACAAACGTAACACTTTAAATTGTTAAGACTGAAGGTAGATGGGAGGCCTTTTTTGGAGTATCACGTTGAATATCTTGTGCAGAAACTGAATGCTGCCATATTCACTACATGAGTGATCTTTCCAGTCTCTGAAACACGCAGGCTTGCCTACTTTGCTCACTTTCACTCGATTATCTAGTATTGTTTAGTATTTTGTGTTAACTCTTTGCTCTCATTAAGAACGTTTCTAGCCCGGAAACTGGCTGTGAGACTGATCTGCGGGGTCAGTTCACGAACTTCGAGTAGGCCGTTGTTCAGGAATCACGGAGATATAATCCTGCTCGTCCCTGTACGTATATTCTGTCTTGGGATGTTGTTGACAATACTGTCTCGATCCATAGGAAATTCAACCTTAATTCAGCGAACACTAGATGAAGAAACGATATTCACATGGATAACACTTCCGCAAGTGTTGCGTGTTCTATTCAGTGGATTTCGTTTTCAGTAGTCTTCCATCAGAACTGCAAAGATGGATGATAATCCCCAAGTATTTAAATCCAGCTAAGAAAGTTTCATTCTGGCACACTCTGTCTATTTTGAGCAGGAGTTCCTCGCATTAATCTAGAACTGTTCTCTGTATTGTCGTGTTTATTGGTATACTCTGTTTTTTCCTCTTTTATCAATTCTGTAAGTCGTTGTTTGTAAATTTTCTAATCAACATTCTGTAAACTATGTGCTGACTCGTTACATGATGAATAATATAGGAAGCTCCATGAGACTATTCGCTGTTAATACCCTTATATATAAAGAGAAATAGCACCGCTAAAAAGTTTGGCGAAATGCGTGAGACCTTGATGAAAACAGAGTACTGGTGAAGAGCCTAGCACCTGACCATCAATCTAAATAGATTTAACGAAAAGCGTATAAACAGGCGGAAATTAGATTGTATTATTACGATATTGACTAACAGCCGTTAGAAACAATTACAACCGTTAAATATATAGGAGTATGCATCTAGAGCGATTTAAAGTGGGGCGATCATGTAAGATAAGCTGTAGAAAAGGCAAATCCCGGTTTTAAATTCTTTGGATGATCCCTACGAAAATGTAACTCACCCACGAAGGAGTTAGCTTATAAAAGTAGGATAGCAATGTATGTTCTGGGACAGGTAAACATCGGGCGATGCATCACTTCCGGTGATCAGTCCTTCCAAAACTCCTTGAAAGGCATCGAGAAAAGTTACAGGATCTAGGTAGCCCATATTGATAAGATGACTGCAGGCTGCCTAGATCCTGCAGCTCTTATGATGCCTGTCAAAGAGTTTTGGAAAGACTGATCACCGGAAGAGACACATCGCCCGATGTTTACCTGTCCCAGAACATACACTGCTGTCCTACTTACAAAACCTTGGTTCGATTCTTCTTGAGGATTACTCATCAGTTTGGGACCCTTACCAAGTAGATTTCATGGAGGCAATACAGAAAATCAAAGAAGCGCAGCATGTTCCTTCATGGTTTCGTTTAATAGGCGTGATGCAGATCTCCAGTGAGGAAGACTGCCTGAGTGCGCGGTGAGTCACGATGTGATCTACTATTAAAATTCCAAGAAGGACCAAGCAACACGTTGCTACCCCCTACATTCACCACGCGAAATGATGATGGCAGTAATATCTGAGAAATTCGGGCTCACGTGGAGGCTTATCGACAGTCGTTGCTCCAGATCACGATTGGAAAAGGAAAGGCGAGACTCAATACTCGTGCACAGCATAGCCTTCGTCGCACGCCGTTAGGTGAGGTACAGTTCAGATGTAAATATACGTACAGGGTTCTCAAAATAAATATGGCCCAGAAGTGTTAATACGTGTGATACATTTATAAACCTGGTCAGAAATAAATTACTCTAGTTGGTGAACAGGAGAACTGCTCCTCGCAGCAGATACTGAAAATAGCCACCGCTGACAGTGGTAAAGCGCTGTGTGCGATATAGCCAACTGTGATGTTTAATGTTTTCCCAACGTACTACAGATTCTTAAGGTAGTGGCAACTTGCTTGAGAGATGGCAGAAATAGCGATTTTAGTGTTCTACTGTAGCTCTTCTGGTATGTGGGGTTACTTTAGTACACCATCAACTTCCCCCGTAGGTCTGTATATAACAAGGATAAAAAAACAGACCCGAAAAATTGCTGACCGATATTCTTAACGTCGGTTTTATGCAGAATTCCTGGGCGTATTCTAAGTTCGAATACAATAAATTTCCTTGAGATAGGAAAGTTACTCCCTATAGATCAGCAAGGACTAAGAAAGTTTCGATCAGCCAAAATTTAGCTTGCCTTTTTCTCGCACGACATCCTGTAAAACTATGCATGACGGGAAACAGGCAGACACCGTACTACAAGTTTTCTTAAAAGCTTTTGACACAATGCCATTCTGCAGACTGCTAACGGAGGTCCGAGCACACGGGGTATAGATATACGAGTGACTAGAAGACTTCTTAAGCAACAGAAGCCAGTACGTCGCCCTGGACGGCGAGTGTTCATCAGAGACAAGGCTATGGTTAGAAGTGCCCCAGGGAAGTGAGATAGGAGCGATCTTGTGCTCAGTATACCTAAACGATCTGATGAATAGTGTGAGCAGCAACCTAGGATGAGTGTCTGTAGGAAGACAGAGGATGACTTATAATTTTCTTGGTATGATGATTGCCAGCTAGCTCTCAGTGTAGAAAAATGTAATTTAATACAGATCAGTAAGAAAAGCAATCCTCTAACGTTCGATAATCAGTGATGTGCTTCTTGACATAGTCACTTCATTAAACATCGAGGTATAGCGTTGCAAAGCGACATGAAATGTCGCGAGCATGTAAGGTTGGTTGTAGGGAAAGGGAATGGGACTTCGAGTTATTGAGAGAGTTCTAGGAAAATATAACTTATCCGTAACGGAGGCCGCAAACAGACCACTTGTGCGACCCATTCCTGGGGTTCAGTTAGAGTGTGCAGGATCCACGTCAGGTCGGATTAAAGGAAGACACTGAAGCAATTCAGAGGCGCGCTGCTAGATTTGTTACCAGTCACAAGTGAATATTACGCAGATGCTCGGTGGATCCATATGGAAATTCCTAGAGCTTTTCACATAGCACTATTTAGAAAGTTTAGAGGAAGGGCGTTTGCGACTGGTTGCAGAATGCTTCTACTGCCACCAACACACTTCATGGATATGGACAGCGAAGACAAGATAAGAGAAATTCGGGCTTGAACGGAAGCATATAGATGACGTTTTTCCTTCGCTCCATAGAACGGCTAAAGGAATGACTAGCAGTGATATAAGGTGTCCACTGCCATGCACCTGACGGTGGTTTGCGGAATATACCTGCAGATGTAGATGCAGAAAGCACAGGCAGAGAGGTCTGGCGATCTTGGAATGCAGGAGATTTTACTGCCTTCGTTGACTGACCCAACCAAGTCGTGTCAAGGCTGCATATCCGATGGGTACCTTGCTCATCTTGCTGAACATATCTGGCAGAAGTAAAGCTGTGAAGACGGGGCGTGAGTCGTGCTTGGGTAGCTCAAATGGTAGAGCACTTGCCCGCGAAAGGCAAAGGTCTCGAGTTCGAGTCTCGGTCCGGCACACAGTTTTAATCTGTCAGGAAGATTCATATCTGTTATTGTTTCACTCATCATCCCTAATATTGGTTTAATGGAACTCTCCACTCCTGCCTGTTGTCAACTATCCTCGTCATTTCAGCGTAGCTGTACCCCATATCAACGATAATCTGTTTTGTATACTTATATCTTGGCCTGCCTGCACGATTCTTTCCTTCCACCATCAAAATACAGTTTGAACAACGATTCATCTCATGAAGTCCACAACCATTCGATCAGACCATCAACCTTCTTTATACTATTTATTGTCCCAAATGTGTAAGCTACCCTGAAGAGTAGGTCGATAAGCAGATCTATGCTATTGTCAAACATGTCTGTCGTGCAGGGAATCCTGTATAGTACTGGCTGGAAAAAAAAACACGTTTTCGTCCTTACCTCTGCTCCTTTTTGCAGGTAGAAAATTATAAACCCTATAGTTTGCTGTTTGTGTAACAAATTTGGTCGAAATCGATGCTGTGGTTTTGTTGGGAGGCCCCAAAAATATATACACATACATACACCCCTGAGCCAAAACATTATGACCAGCTGCTTAATAACTTGTTTGTCCATTTTTGGAACGAAATAAATCACTGATTCTGCATATCAGGAGGGATCCGACAGTTTGTTGGTGGGTTTGTGCAAGTATGTGGCATTAGATGTCTACATAGAAGTCACGTAATTTTCTTAAATAAGGGGCTGCTGATTTGCGTACACGGTGATGGTACCCAATAGCGACCCAGATGGCTTCCATAGGATTTACATCGGGCGAATTTAGTCACCAAGACATCAACGTGAGTTCACTATAATGCTTTGCTCCTCAAATCACTGTAGCACCACTCCGAGATACGGACAATTTTGCACCTCGGGGAAGACATCAAACATGAGGGATGCAGGTGGTTTGCAGCTGTCTCCGGTAACATAATACTTATCCCACCAGCCTGCGTTCGTGCGCGTTGCTCGCTTCGAGCCGCCATTCACCTCGATAAAGGCGTTTATGAAGTTGACCGTCAACCTAGTGTAGTAAAAATATGTTTTACCCGAAGAGCCTACACGTTTCCATTGATCAACAATCAAATCCCAATGGTCCTGCGTCCACTGCAAGCGTAATTGACGATGTCGTTGGGTCAAGATGTTTTTATATAGGATGGGGCCCCTCCACGCCCACACCGACGTGGTGACCAAACCAAACGTTCTACTGTCACTTCCATATAACATGTCAGTTTTCGAATCAGGTGTCTCAGGATGCGGGCTGTGATGTTGTCCATGCGTCTGGATAGGATTATTCATTGACATGGTCCATCGGGAGACAGAGAGTGGACGAAAGCGATCGAAGGGTAGCGGTTTGTAAGGGCAGAAGGAAAAAAGTGCCAAGGCGCCAGGAGGACGGGTAGTAAGGGGCAGTAGGACGGGTAGTAAGGGCAGTAGCGGCTTGCTAGCTGCAACAGTGCATGCAAGGTGAGGTTACGTTAGTGCGGCTAGTGCGAGATATCGTGCATCGTTACCTTTGTCGCTGCGGGTGTTTGTTTTAGATGGGTCAGTCTGGGCACTGCAGCTGGGCTCCTGTGAATTCTCCTGGGCCTGCTTCAGCGGCTTCGTCCCTGTAACAGTCCGAGGTCGTCATACATTAATACATTAGTGGGCGATCGACCGTAGATCAGCTGTCACAGTGTAAGGGGGGGGGGGGGGGGGGTTGGCTGGTTTGCGTGTTGTGTACAGTACGGCTTCCCTGCGGTTGCCTGTTATTCGGCGGGTCGAGCATCAGGGGTCGCCAGTAGTAGCTGTGTTGCAGGGGCTCGCCAGTACTGTTGTTTTAGCGTGTTATGGACCATAGATGTTTAGTTCCTTGCTAATAGTGTCTTTGGTCTGTCATGTTTCCATCTATGGTTGTGGGTCAAGATGTGAACGCATAGGCGTGTTCTACTGTGGAGCTCTATGTTCAACAATGTACGATGAACGGTGTGATACAAAACACTTGTGCGTGGACCAGCGTTGTGCTCTTTCGGTAGAGATGCCACAGATCTCCATTCTTTCTTCTTTACAGAGCAGACAAGTCTCCGAAATCCATGTTCTACGAAGAGTCGTGGACGTCCAACCACTTGGCACCTAGTGGTACTTTCACCGTCCTTCTACCTCTTTCCGTAGATGATCATAACATTCGACCAGTCTCGCCGTTTCCAAGATACTCATTCTCAGGCTCTGCGTAATAATAATCGGTTCATTGTCACAGTCGCTTATCTCAATGGATTTAACTATCCGCAGCCCATATCTTCGCTAAGGGGGTTCCCCTTCCGTTTCTGCTCCGCTTACATACTTTCGTTACTACGTCACGTGCCCGCAATGCCACCATGCTGCATCCAGTGCGGTGGGCAGCGCTCGTAATGTTTTGGGCTATCAGTATACATGCTGCTTTATACAAACGATATGCTTCTCTTCTCAAGTGCAGAATACCACAACCACTCCATATAATTTCTCCATGGGGTTGCAAAACATTTGCAATGACATCTCTGTGATATTTGCAGTTAAATTTCATTGTTCTGTTTTATACATTTAAATCGATTTAGTATAGCATAATATTGTTGTGTACATAGTTCCGCGTGTTCAGTGCGTACACAACTTTCGTACTAGAGCGCGTCCCGCTAAGCACAACAGCGCAGGCGCAGCCCTCGTCCGTCTTCGCACTACGAGGTGGCACTGCCTTGGAGACGGACCAAATTCTGCTTCCGCCGATTCGCGTATTAATATGTAACACAGCCAATGAGATTGCTGATAACATAGAACCTTTTCTCCTCACGGATCACACTCACGCAGTGATACCTGAACACGCGAGGTATTATAACGAGCGTACAGACCTCCGATTAGTCAGTCTGTATTAGTCTGTACCAGTCTGCATTAGTCTGTACCAGTCTATAGTCAAGTTTCAGTCTGCGCCTAATAAGATTACCATATACCTGTACATAGCCATGAAGATAAATGAATGGACACTTTGTCAAGTATCAGAGATATGTGAGAATAAGATTAACGTACCAAGACCAAAGGAACTTGAGATTGTCAATTGCAAATAACATCCAGAATCAAGTTAAGTAAAGTTTATGATTGTTGTTATTTTAATAAATGTGTATGAAAATTAATCAAGTTCTGTTTAAAGTTGGTCACCGTCAATCTGCTACTCTAAGCGTGCAAGTGGCATTTCCATCGTCTGACCTAACGGCAGAAGATAAACACGCCACGATAAGACCACGAGACATATTGCTGACACTCGCCTACTTCGTTAGAGCGACAAGTCAAACAATCTGATGGTGTGTGTACCGAAGGTCTTACAGTACGCACACCACAAATATAGAAACTACATAGAGTTGGTTATTATAGTACTTATTATAGTACTAATGAATTAAAACAATTTTTGCTAAACTGCGCATTATTCCCCAACTTTCTTTTACATTTCAAGTCAATTGAAATTTGTTGTGTGCCTCCTTCATGATGTTACAGTTTTAATAGCAGACAGTGTACTTAGTTGTTAATATTTGTTGATTCACGACTGGCGCAAACACTTTTACAGCCAGTTTTGCTTTGACACTTGGAGACAGCAGTGGGACGGGCGAAAGCTGGCAGAGCGTCCGCAGCCTCCGGTGGCCGTTCGGCCGATGAGAACTGGACGTGGACGTGGACGGGCAGCGCACGTGCGCCCAAAATCGATAGGCACGCGCGGGGCCGCGCGCATAATAGAGCGCCTTCGGTGCGTCGCGCTCGCCATTCAATTACGTCATCGCCGCTGCGGCTAATGCGTGCCGGCCAGGCCTGGCAATCACGGCGATTAGGCGGCCAGGCGGCCAGCTGACCTCCCGTCTGATCGCCGATAGCGCTGCCTCTGCGCCCCCTCACCCTACCCCTACCCCAGCTCCACCCTCATCCTGTACCACTGTGGAGAGCCGGGCTGACTTCACCTCCTCGTCTACATAGATCGCTCCGCCAATCCGTACTACTCCGGACCACTTTGCTGAGGTAGGCGTGTGCAATAAACACAGGAAACCACAAAATATTCCACGATGAGGGCTAAATTCAGAGATTGTCAAAATAAACTCCCTATTCTAGACAGCCAACGCGCTCGTGTACAACGTCCCCAAGTCCGAGGGAGCCAGTCTCCAACATTGTGATAACATGTATTTTCTTACATTGACGGAAAAATAAAATGTCAACACCAAGAAGGAGTTTGTGTTGTTTTGTTTTGCTTTAGGGCCCAAAAAACAACTGGGGCCGTACACGCCCAAGTCAAAACTATAGTACACGAAAACGGAGACGAGTTAAAAAACGACTATACGTCAGTCCCAATTGACAGAATAGAAGACAGCTAAAAACAGGCACATGGAAAAAGTACTAAATAAGACACCATACAGAAACAGAGGTCCAAAACTAAAAATTAAATGGCCTTCGCCATATTGCCTCGGCGGATATAAAGTAAAACGCGGTCGACAGCCCGTGCGTAATTCGCTAAACCGGCTGATAAATCAGACGGTAAACCCAAACTGGAACTATAAAAAAAGGACATTCCATCAGGAAGTGGCGGACAGTTAAATTTTGGGCACAAAATATACAAAGTGGTGGGTAGCGCCACTTAGAAAATGACGATGGCTAAAAAGGCAGTGCCCAATGTGCAGCCGAGTTAAAATAATCTCCTCACAGCGGGAGGGCCGAGAGGTGATCGTCCAAGGCGCTGTGAGAGGTTTAATAAGCCGAAGCTTATTCACGTGAATGGAGGACCACTGGCGGCGCCAAAGGGACACCACCTCCTGACAGACGGCAAAGCAGAGATCATCGGAGTGAATATAGGTACTCGCAGGCTGAGGTACGAGGATCGCAGCCTTGGCAGCAGTATCAGTAGCTTCGTTTCCTGGCAGACAGACATGGCCAGGAACCCACACAAACATCACACTGGCTCCACCAAGAGTGAGCAAGTGATAGTTTTCCTGGACCTGCTGCACTAAGGGATAGGCAGTGTAAAGCACACATTGCCTTTGAAGGGCACTGAGTGAGTCTGAGCACAATTAAAAAGTCTATGTCACCGGATCTACTCTGTGGCCTGATACAATGCAAAGAGCTCGGCTGTAAATACTGAGGAGTGTGCCGAAAGACACGGGTGCCAAAGACGAAGGCACACCCGACCCCACGATCAGTCCGAGAGCCATCAATGTATACAAACTTCCATGTGTAGGTCGTGAAACTGAAGGGGATAGACCGAGGCTGGAGTAGTGTCCTCAGGAAGCGAATGAAGGCCTAGGTCAACATGGGCCGCTTCACGAAGCCAAGGTGGTGAAGCGTGCACACCCACCGGGAAAGTTACAGGTAGCTTCCGCCACACACCGTCAGGTGGCTTGCGGAGTATGAATGTAGATGTAGAGTGAAGTTAAGCTGCTGTAGCAAGTGCCGAAAGTGGACTCCAAGAGATAACAGAGAAGAGGGACGAGCCCCATATTGATGATCAAAGGAATCATCAAAGAAAAGCGAAAGCCGTTGTCGACGCTCCAGGAGTAAAGACGATCAAAACTGCGCTGAAGACGCCGCTCAGTGAGACTGGTCCGTGGAGAACTGCAATAGATGACAGGATCGTCAACAAAAAGAGAGCCAGAGATGCCCGGTAAGATACAGGACATTATAGGGTTAATGGCGTTCGCAAAGAGGATGAAGCTCAGCACGGAACCCTGAGGCACATCATTTTCCAATATAAAGGTGTCCGACAAGACAGAAGTCATACGCACCTTGAAAACTTGGTCTTGTAAAAATGCCTCAAGAAAACAGGGCAGGCGCCCACGGAAGCCCCACGTGTAGAGTACGGAGGATACCAGTTCTCCAGCATGTGTTGTAGACCTTCTCCAGATCGAAAAACACGACCACAGTCTGGGATTTCTGCAGAAAACCATTCATGACATGGTTGGACAAAGTAACGAGATGGTCAACTGAAGAACGCCGCACTTGAAATCCACACTGTGCATTCGTTAGTAAATGGCGAGACTCGAGCCACCACCCCAGCCGGGCATGAATCGTATGTTCCATCACCTTGCAAACACAGCTGGTAACGGATATGGGGCGGTAGCTACAAGGAAGGTTTTTGTCCTCACTGGGTTTAGGTATGGGTACGACGGTGGTTTCACGCGAGCGCGAAGGAAATGTGCCCCGTGCCCAGAGGCGGTTGTACTTGTTAAGCAGAAAGTGCTTGACCACAAGAAAAAGGTGCTGCAATATCTGAATGTGGATGGCGTCTGGCCCTGGTGCGGAGGATCAGGACGAACTGAGAGCATGATCGAGCTCCCTCCTAGTAAAGACGGCATTGTAGCACTCACGATTCGGAGAAGGGAAGGGTATCGCCCGAGCCTCCTCCACTCGTTTCCGGTGGAGGAAGACAGGGTGATACTGCGAAAAGCTCGAGACTTCCACAAAATTGTGGCCCAAGGTGTTGGAGATAGCAATAGGGTCCACGATAACACTGTCTGCTACCGTCAGGCCGGAAATGGGGGAATGGATCTTGGTCGCAGAGAGCCGTCGGAGGTTGGCCCACATTACAGAGGAAGGTGTGGAACTGCTAAAAGAACTAGTGAATGAAAGGCAGGTAGCTCGTTTGATATCCCGAAGAATGCGACGACACTTTGCACGCATCTGTTTATAATGGATGCAGTTTGCCATTCGCGACTTCAGTGGTGTCAAGCGAGAGCTCCTTGGAGGACAGAGTGGAGGTCTGTTGTATTTTCTGATGAAATCCGGTTCTGCCGAGGTGCCTGTGATGGTCGTGTATTGGTTAAAAGGAGACCAGCCGAGGGCCTGCAAACAACCAGTGTGCGTGCTAGACACACTGGACCCACACCTGGGTCTGGGGTGCTATTTCGTATGACAGCAGAAGCACCTTCGTCATTATCCCGCGCACCGTGGCTGCAAAATTGTACGTCAGTCTGGTGATTCGACCTATTGATCTGCCATACATGAACAGCATTCCAGGGGTGTTTCCCAACAAGGAAATGCTCGCTCACATCCCGCTGTTGTAACCCAACATCCTCTATGGAGTGTCGACGTGGTGCCTTAGCCACCTCAATCACCAGATCTGCCTCAAATCGAGCACATGGGGTATCATCCGACGACAACTCCAGCGTCATTCACAGCCAATATTAACTGTCCCTGTACTGACAGACCAAGTGCAACAGGCATGGAACATACCAGCTCACGTACAACACAGTGTATGCACATATGCATGCTTGCAATCAACATTCTGCCGGTTACACCGGTTATTAACGAACCAGTATTTCACATTTGCAATGGCTTCTCTCGCGTGTACATTAACTTGTGATCTTGCAATGTTAATCTCTTAAATATTTGTCTGCACGAATGTATTCCCAAAATGTCATTAGTCTAGATCAATTTTTTTTTTTTTTTTGGTGTTGCGATTTTTTTCCGTCAGTGTGTTTGGCCGGAAAGGGAAGGAGTAGTGGTGGCACACAGGTTCTGCTCACCAGTGTAAGCGGTAATTTCCTGTTTTAAAATCCAAACCTCTCAGTATTTTCTGATGGTGGGAGGCGGTATGGGACTGTTGACGGTGATCATTCCGACGGATGGGGACGTTAAGTTCGGCGGCCCTCTTCGTGGTACGCGGGAAGAGTAAGATATTTGCCACAGGTACACATCCGTAAAGCTTCACAACACGTCACAGCTTCTAACAGACTATCTCCACCCGCGCAGGGCGACAGTGAAGGATTTCCACAACTATCCTTCACCCACCTTCCGCACCTGCCGTACACACCACTCTCCATCGCCTCCATAATTCATTCCTTCAGTACTAACTAAATTATGTCCTGCTTCCTAGTGCCCTGTTAGTCCAGTTTCCACTTTCTGCATGCCAATGGTCCCATGTGTCAGTGAGGCTGAGGTACATCACGAATTAATATACAAGGGGTAGTCCTTTCTAGGGTTCGGTACTTCAGTCAATAAAATGGAAGTCTTTATAGAAGGGTTGGCCAGGAATTCGACTCATGAGCTGTGGCCTGGCACGAGTACCATAGCTTTCTGCCTGGCTGGAACTATTTCCCCACTACCACGCCACACTGTCTGATTGCGAGGAGGGGCAAAAACAGATCAAATCTTCAGTATTATTTAATTATTTTTGTCCTGCTGAAGACAATTTTATAGATTTTTGCATTTATGTTGCCACATAATCGCGGATTATTTAGCTTCACAGTCGGAGTAAGGTCTTTCTCACACATACACACACATATTGATCAAAATATTGCAGCACTTTTGCAGTCTCACTAAGGAGACGTGGAAACTGTATCTCAAGAATGCATTGTAGATGTCCTGGACAATTTTGATGTTTAAGGAATTTGTCTGTAAGACATGAATGATCTTGGAGTTCATTCAGTTACATCTGCGCATGCGCAGGGGCGCTGTCAACTGAAACAGCTTGAAAACAAATACAAGACTGGCAGTGTCTTCAAAACGTTTAGGAAACTATCCCTGTAAATCTTGTAAGCCAACAATGAATTTTTATCATCTCACGTTTTCTTTAACGGCAGTGAACTTAGGAAACTGAACTATGTTCGCCAGAATGTGTCCCTTCTATAACGCGGTTCTCCTTTTAAATGCATCCCTATGAAATCAGGATTATGTTGTTCCCACCTTGCGGTATCTTGTTGTGGACAGTGTGCAGTCAAGTCCATTTGAAACGGGAGGTCTGTCATCCATTCCAGATGTTTTAATTTTCGTTGCTGCATTTCTTTAACTTTTATAAATCCAACAATAGCGAGCTTCAATTTGAAAAATCGTTCCAGACATGTCCTCTGATTTAACCGACCTACTTTCCAGTAACACGTAAAGTTTCCATACTCTTAGTTCAGTTCCATGGAGAACACAGACACGGGTCACACACACTTAAACAGTGGAATGAAACGTGCAAATTCAGAAATTTCACTATTAGTACCAACAATGTTTTCACGCGCACCTTGGCTGAAAATATAGCACATATTTATTCTTGATGTACAGAAAAATGAATGTCGTCAGTCCATTGTTGCAATTTTGTGCCATTTCATTGTGAACTACTTGTAAATCTCTAAATCCTTTCTGCATGGCATTGCAATGTCGTTTCACAGCAAATCTGCAATACCCGTAGCCGCGCGGCGTGGCCGCGTGGTTTAGGCGTCATGTCAAGGATTGCACGGCCTCTCCCGCCGGAGGTTCGAGTCCTCCGTCTGGCATGGGTGTATGTGTTGTTCCTAGCATAAGTTAAAGTAGTGTGTAAGTCTAGGGACCGATGACCTCAGCAGTTTGGTCCTTTAGGAATTCACACACATTTGAACATTTTGCAGTACCCGTCTCTCATGCAATGCACAATAGATACTGAGAAATCTCGTGTCTGTGTTCTCTCTGTTTTATAGCCTCACGAAGGCAAAAACATATAGCGAAGGATAAACAGCGCTGACACCACAATTCTGCCGAACCAAAGAGAGCTGTGCCGACGAAAAAACGTCGCACCGCAATACTTAATGAAATGTCGCGTTGTGCTTACGAGAATCACCGAGGAAAGCCGAAGCCGGCCGATCCTTGGCCTGCACACTCCGCACGCGTCAAGTCTGGCACGCCGTGATCGGCCCTGGCTTACAGGTTCGCTTCGCTGTTTGTCTCTCTCTGTCTATCTGCCCGACTGTTAAAACCCCTTTTCTCAGGAACGAATAGTCATATCATCTTGAAATTTATGCCGTATACTAAGATCTAAAAACTCTTGGTGGTGTAAAAGAGCAAAGCTTCTAAACCCCTGCATTCAAAGGATACTGCTATATATGTCACATACAGGGTGAAATGAACTGTATGAAAAGAAAACGTAAATTAGTTACAGATTACGGCGTGCACACACTTTATTCAACATGTAGCCGTCATTAAAGGTATTAGAATTTAGGTCATGGCATGTTCGATATGCCTGCCATCTTAGCGATGATGTGGCGCAGACGAATAGCGAAATTCTGCATGACCCGCTGAAGTGTCGGAATATCGATGCTGTTGATGACCTCCTGAGTGGTTGTTTTCAGCTCAGCAATGGTTTCGGCGTTATTGCTGTACATTTTTCTTTAATATAGCCCCACGAAAACGAGCCGTGTGTGTTCAGATCTGGAGAATATGGCGGCCAATTCGGGCCATGCCACTGGCCGCTGGGTACCCCAGAGCCAGAATGCGACCCCCTTAAGTGCTCCTCCAGGACATCAAACACTTCCCTAGTTCGATGGTGTCGAGCTCCATTTTGCATGAACCATATTTTGTCGAAATCAGGATACTTTGGATAAGGGGGATGAAATGTTCTTCCAAATCCTTCACGTCTCGTTCGGTATTCACCGTGCCATCAAAGGAATACCGCACCGACTATTCCATGACTGGACATTGCACACCACACAGTCACCCGTTGAGAGTGAGGAGACTTCTCGATCGCGAAATGTGGATTCACAGTTCCCCAAATGCGCCAATTTTGCTTATTGACGAACCCATCCAAATGAAAGTAGGCTTCGTCGTTACATGCGCATAGACGATAAATCGTCGAGTAGAACAGAAGTGATATCTGGCGTTCCGCAAGGGTAGTGTTATAGGTACTCTACTGTTCCTGATGTACATAAATGATCTTGGATTGTTTTCAGATGACACTGTAATTTACCCTCTAGTAAAATCATCAGACGATCAGTTCCAGTCACAAAATGATCTAGAGAGAATTTCTGTATGGTGCGAAAAGTTGCAATTGGCATAAACAAAGAAAAGTGCGAGGTCATCCACATGGGTACTAAAAGAAATCCGATAAATTTTGGGTATACGATGAATCACACAAGTCTAAGGGCTGTCAAGTCAATTCGACTAAATACCTAGGAATTATAATTACGAGCAACTTAAAAATTGTTCAAATGGCTCTGAGCACTATGGGGCTTAATTTCTAAGGTCATCAGTCCCCTAGAACTTAGAACTACTTAAACCTAACTAACCTAAGGACATCACACACATCCATGCTCGAGGCAGGACTCGAACCTGCGACCGTAGCGGTCGCGTGGTTCCAGACTGTAGCGCCTAGAACCGCTCGGCCACCCTGGCCGGCTCGAGCAATTTAAAATGGAAAGACCACATAGATAATATCGTGGGGAAGGCGAAACAAAGACTGCGCTTTACTGGCAGAACACTTACAAGATGCGACAAACCCACTAAAGAGACAGCCTACATTACACTTGTCCGTCCTCTGCTGGAATATTGCTGCGCGGTGTGGGATCCTTATCAGGTAGGATTGACGGAGGACACCGAGAAAGTGCTAAGAAGCTCGTTTCGTGTCATCGCGCAATGGGGATGAGTGTGTCACTGATATGATACGCGAGTTGGGGTGGCAGTCACTGAAACAAAGGCGGTTTTCTTAAGGCGAGATCTATTTACGAAATTACAATCACACACTTCCTCTTCCGAATGCTAAAATATTTTGTTGACACCCACCTACGTAGGGAGAAATGATCATCATAATAAAGTAAGAGAAATCAGAGCTGGAACGGAAAGATTTAGCTGCTCCTTTTTCCCACGCGCCATTCGGGAGTGGAATGACAGAGAAATAGTATGAAAATGGTTCGATGAACCCTCTGCCGGGTACTTAAGTGTGAATTGCAGAGTAACCGATGTAGATGTAGATTTCCATCTTGCCCCGAGGCCAACCGTGCAGTTTGAACGTCCTAAGGCAAACCGTTCAGAAGTTATGACGATTTTATTTCAGTTCAATAATTACCACCCTGTATTTAGACACTGGCACTCGAAACCTATAGGGTACTTCCTATTGACCAAGAATCACATTTTTTTTCCAAAAAGTAAGCTTTCACAGTGCAAGTAAAGGAATAAAATCCGAAAATTGTTAATTTTCAGTTGTATCACGCAGGAAAAAAACATTTTTTGTTGCATTATCCCTCCGACTGTCCGTCTGTTAAGATCCCTTTTTCTCACCATATTTCAAGTTGAAATTTACGTTACATTCCGAAGTCATCACTGTCTTGGCAGTGTAAAAAATATAACATTCTGCGTCATTGTAATCAAAAGATACGGCCATTTATGTCACATAATTTCATATCTTGGCACTATCGATATCGATAGTAGGAAAAAAAACGTCGAAATTCTCTACCGCCGCGATGGATGAACTATCCACATACATAATTAAGTTTTGAGGGAACTCTCGGTGCGTGAGTCCTACTCGCACTTATCGGAAGTTATTCCTTCATGTCGTAGAAACATGCCCTACAATACTAACTCCTCTTCTTCCCAGTTATTTCCACATGTCCCAGTCCTCTCTGATTCTATGGAGAACCTCATTTCGTATGAGGTCAATTCATTTTCACTTGCTTCTGTAGCATCGCATCTCAAAACGCTTTGATTCTCTCCTTTCCCATTTTCCCACAGTCCATGTCTCACTGTCATACAGTACTGAGCTCCAAGCGTATATTGTCAGAAATTTCTTCATCAAACTAAGACCAATGTTTGATACACTATCTGTAGGCTTCTTTTGGCCACGAATACCCTCCTTTCCTGTGCTGCTTATACGTCCTTGCTTCGTCCGTCATGTGTTATTTTGAGTCCAACTCAGCAGACTTCCTTCTCTTCGAGTATTTTTGGTCTTCAACTCCCGTGTTAAGTTTATCACTTATCACATTTTTAATACTGCTTATTACTTACGTCTTTCTTTGATTTACTCTCAATCCACATTCTGTGCTCATAGATTGTACAGTCCATTCAGTATGCCCGGTAATTCTCCCTCGTTTGCAATGAGGATGCCAACGTCATCAGCGAATCTTATCATTGGTATTGTTTACCCTCAATTTTAATCCTAGTTCTGATCTTATTTCCGACATTACTTCTTCGATGTGCAGCTGAACAGTAGGAGAGAAAGACAGCAACCTTGTCTTACACCCTTCTTAATCGAACTCTTCCTTCTTCGTCTTCCATTATTATTGTTCCTTCTTGGTTCTTGTACCTCACACATATTATTCAACTTCCGCTGAAGCTTGCAACTATTGTCCTGATAATTTCCGACATCTTACACCATTTCACATTGTCGAATGCTTTTCTAGACTGATAGATCCTGTGAACGTGTCCCAGACTGATAAATGCTGTGAACGTGTCCTTCATTCTTCTTAAATCTTGATTTCATTACCCCCATGTTTTCACTATCACATCAAAAAAATAAACTTACATTATTAATTATTTTGAAGTGATAAACCTTTAGGACTGCCCCTGGTATGTACTCCGCTTTATCAGTGGGTTATGCCATATTATTTTTGGCATCATTAGCGGCGTGCTACGATAGTGTGGCTCAGTGATTTCATTGTGTTCGGCGATGTAGAAGCGTATCCACAAACAAACAAAACGTTAAACAAGCAACTTTATTTTATCAACGTGATAATGAAAACTTGAATAACTCTCGTATTTATATGGAATTGTGATTTCAGAGTTAGTGTAGACATTATGCATGTATGAAGGTAGCTAATATGGCCCCATGAAGTCTCGCAAACGATCATTTATTATTAGATGAGATGAGTTTGGGGGATATTTTGTATTGTGAACGTCTGAGCACCTCTTTTCGAACCATTTCTGCACAGTACGTGCTTATAGTGGCAGAGTGATCATGAAATACGCCATTGCCACTGAAAAGAAACTGCAGTACTGTTCAAGTCACCTAATACGTACAGTAACACTTTCTTTTACACTGATATTTTCATATCACCTGTTGCCCGCCCAGTATTCACCTAAAATAGGGGATCACCAACTTTAGACAAGGAAACACCGTATGACCACAGAATCCGCATCTTATCTCAGCAGTCTCAATACGCCCCTATAATAAATACATGAAAACTGGACATAACACATCTAATTTTAAAAAAAAGAACCACTACAACCAAAAGAAATGTGATACAGGCGATATAGTTCAGTTATTTTTACCTTCCACACGTTCTCTCCATTACTTTTTTACAAAATAAATGACACTGCACACTATACAAAGGAACTATTTCTCGTAGTCTTTTAGTGTACGACTAGTTTTCGGTCTTTAGATGAATGTTTACATTATGTTAAATTTCATCAAATTCAGACGCAGTAGACGAACAGTTTATTTCAGACACGTTCTTCCGATCCGCCAGAAAGCAAAACCAACAGAGTTCGTACGCAGCCTGAAAAAAAAGGAAAGAAAAAAAGAACGCAGCAATGTTTTCAGCAGTGGCAGAGTGAATGGCGATGTGTGTGAAAGCAAATGGATCCTGCTTTGAAGACGACCACCACTAATTAAAGGTATTTGGTAATTACACAAATTAAACTGCTCGTCCGCTACAAGAGAGATGGTCGATTCTGATGAAACTGGTCCCAGTGGAAGGACGCAGTTCACTGTCCAAAAACAGCCGCGTTCTAATGCGCTGCAACAAATTGTTTTTCAGTGTTGCGAGCCAGTTTCATCCGTTTTTTCGATGTAGCGTGTGCTCCTGTGAAAAAATTAGTTTTCTCGATTCATGTAACACTCTGATAATTATCAATATGCTATGCAAATAAAACCACATACTGTGCGTCATAAAACCACTTACTGTGCGGCCCCCAGCATAGATGCAGCGTGGGGGAAGATGTAGAAGTCTTTTGCATTGACGATCGGACTTCTACGATTGACTTGCATTTAGCAACAGTTTACAAGTTTCCAACAGTTTCCAACTCACTATAGGTTTTTAACAGTTTACTATCGTGAATAAAACATCCGCGGTTTACTTCGCTTCAAATCTGGGTACAATTTCGAGCTTTCGACGAATTCATCTAATCTTTTCGTCAGGAACGACTGACTGTCATGGCTGCTGCTGTGATGATCATTTGTAGCCTATACACGGCTTGTGATTGGTCAGTGCACGTTGTCATTACGTCATGGTGCCAGAGATTGTGTCCGTATCTGTAGTGGCGACGCCGGCGTTCTTGTAGGTACGTAAACAATTCGGCGCATTTCACCGTGCCTTATTATCGTGGAGGGCCCGCATCCACGCAGTAGCAAGATTACAGCGTTTGTCCCGGTTAAAACTGTTCCCACACATTCTAATTTCTGCTGCTTCCTTAATAACAGAATCCCAGTATGTAGAAGCGTGGGGCAAGATTTTAGTTTCACCAAAATTTATCTGCACTTAGTTGTGAGACAGACCCTTGATTTTTAATGTGCTTTTGGTGTTTCACTGACCAGTCGGTAACGATATGGACAGACTGATCGATATAGTTGCTTTTGCATGTACAAGGAATCTTACGAACTGCAAGAACCTTGAGACAGAGACTGTTCTTAGGTGGGCGCAGCATCTCAATTATCCTCTTGGATTGTCTTAATTTAGGTCTTACCCCTTTCTCCCAAGACACCACCAATTTTGCATGACGTAATGATTACGTAAGTTGACCAATCGCAAGCCGTCTGTAGGTTTTAAGTGCGCTTACCACAACAACAGCCATGACAGTCAGTTTTACCTGACGAACACGATGGAAACCCCCCTCGAAAACTCGAGATTTTACACGGATTTGACGCGGCAAGTAAACCAACAGTCTGTTTCACAAGGGTATCGTCGCGAGAATCTTCGATCTCAGTTTGAAATGTTGCTTCTCGCCTGTGCTTTAGAGCTTCCGCGGCATCGGGCGAAGCCCCACTAACGGTCGCGGCCCGTCGACGCCGTGTGAAGCGCGGAACGTGTCACGCGACGTACTTCTCCGTAGACGACCTCCGAAACGTTTGTTAATATACTGCTATAGATATACAGACATGTTGAAAAAGTGCCATGATAAAAAAGGGTCATCAGCGTAGTTCTGATTGGCGAGACAGGGTTTCAAGAGTCAATTCCTCTGTACCGATAACCAATGTCCCGTAGCGACCCAAATATTTTCAGAAGGCTCCCAAATCCAGCCACTGGACTGGAAAACGGGCACTGAAAACAGTCATTACACCGTCTACAACCCCTCTGCATTATCTCTTCGCCGCGCGGGGTAGCCGCGCTGTCTTCGGCGCCTTGCCACGGTTCGCGCGGCTTCCCCGGTCGGAGGTTCGAGTCTTCCCTCGGACACATGTGTGTGTGTGTGTGTGTGTGTGTGTGTGTGTGTGTGTGTGTGTGTGTGTGTGTGCCATTTACTGTCTGGAAAGAATCACTGTGGGGTTAATAACCGTCTACCTATCAAAGGGGTCGTTCAGTTAGCCGGTTTTTCAGACCTGCAACAAACTTTACACATAATTTCAAACATTTACGAAACCTCTTCTCTCTGACGACCCCAATAAAATGATGAAAGGAAAAAAGTTTATCGCTTATTACACTTTCAATGTCCATTCAGTAAAACTGCCACTTGAAGCATGAAGTTTTAATTTATTTCGTCTTTACTATTAACTGTATTCGGACATATTTTGTAGATAGTATACACATATACCACTGAATGTGGCAGAAAAAAATACATCATTGTATGACACTTAGTTCAGGAGATAAAAAGTCATAAACACTGAATGCGTAGAAAATTACCGCAGACGTTTACATGCGTTACTTCGTTGCTACTAACTCTATTCGCAACACTTTTCGCAAACAGCACCGCATTTGCCACTGAATGTACCTAGAACAATACATAATTTTATGGAGACGTGTGAGAAACTTCCACATATTCCGCTGAATGTACCTGCAGAAATATGTCATTGTACAGCACTTAGTTCAGGGGATACGACGTCTGCGAGTAAATGGAACTGCAGGGCGAAATTCGCTAGACATGCAGGTGAAATACATGTACAAATACTCTTGAAATATGTTGAATATGTGTGAAATATATTTGACATGTGCGTAAGAGAGCAAAGTCACGGATGAAAAGATCATCCTATGCCCCTGGAACGATTTCAGTCAAATTTGGTACACATATTAGTTACAATCTGGAAAGAAATGATGTTGGGGTAAGAACTACCAACCTCGTTCTGGGGTGAGTGTGGTAACGGGGAGAGAGAAGGGAGGACGAGGAGATGGGCAGACAGCGAGGGGGAGGGAGGAGATGGAGATGGACAAAAGTTGGGGAGGAGAAATGGATAGAGAGAGAGAGGGAAAAGGAGGAGGTGGACATAGAAAGGAAAGGAAAGAGCAGTTGGGCAGGGAGAGGGGGGGAGAAGGAGACGGACAGAGAGAGGAAGCAAAAGGAGATGGAGAGAGAGGGGGAGGGGAGATGGACAGAGAGAAAAGGGAGAAAGAGGTGGGATAATAGAAGACTGAAATAAATAAATACATGGGCAACGCCGGGTTTATCAGCTAGTGATAATATGAAGTGAAAAGAGAGAATGCCACACGATAAAACACCCAGGTTTGCACTGGAACTAACGGAATTTATTGTCTTCTATAAGACCTCGCCAAGTCCGCCTCACTGTTGTCAAATACTACCTCGAGCTAGCTGATGTCTCTATATTCTGTTATGATACCTTTGTCTACCTAGGCAATCCATTTCTCACAAAAAAAAAAAAAAAACAGGAAAACAATCCAACACTGAGGATCACTCACTCCCGACTTCATAGACCCGTCACTTCTGAAGCCCCAGTTCCGCCCCGCAGGGTGCACGACTCCCGCCCTATGCTTTTACCTGCCTTTTACCTGCTAGTTCGCGATTCTGCGGGCTTCAAAACCGCTCCACAAAATTATTTTAACACTCAGGGTTTGTGGCCAATTGGTTAGACAGCACGGTGTAGGCAATTCAATTGGTCATTTCCTTATTTGCTGTAAGGTGTTGCTTCCTACCAACACTTTCAGAAGTCTCTTTTACAAAGGGTATTACGAAATACTAGTCATCATGTGGATATGACTCTAGTTTGAAAACAGCGTGGACGGCTCAGAGCACCACAAATTTAGCCGGATTATTGGCAGAACGACTCATTACCTTCAGGTTGGAGAATAGCTCCCCGGAAACAAGAAAACCGGAACGCACTGTTGTTTGCAATAGCGACCAGCACAAGTCGACGGGCGCGGCCAGTTTTAAACAGTTCAGTTGAAGCTTCTTGGAAACACATTACGTAGCCTGTTGCAGTACGATGCTACATTCCTTTATGTGGGCAGCAGCATCCATGATGCGATACCATTTCATCACAAGCTTACGTTTTCCTCCTATAAAAATTCTAACGGCGGTACCTCTAGAGGTCTATGTGAAAGATATAATCACGACCAATCCACGTATCGATGCTCCATCATCTAGTGGTAGTTCCGGTGTTTAGCTCTGGTGCAGTGCTCCTGAGAAGCCAACGACGTCGAAATATCTACAGCAGTTGCGTGCGCAACGAAGATGTGCTGGAGTGCTGATATTAGTTTTCCGGGAGCAATACACCACCCCCCCCCCCCCCCCCCCCCCGCAAACACTTGAAGTGGCATCCATAATGGAACAAAGCCGCCGAACCATGACGTAAATAAAAATACAACCTTATTTATGGATTTTTCCGTTACTTCTTGATCGAACAATTCCATGTTTAAGGTCGAATAACCTGTTTTTGCTCTACTGATCTTTGTTTATATCGAATTAGTTTTCAACTTGTTACACGACCTTCACAAAACAACTGACTAGCATCTGGAAGGGACACAGGTTCTTTGGTAACCAAACATTACAGATGAACATACAGTCACTAGCATAGAGCGTTGTGCATCAAACTTGTTTCTAATGCTTAAATTGCACTTTGTGCAATGGACAATGTTAAGCACAGAAAATAGTTAAAATACACAACATTACAGGTAAAACGGTGACTTTTGTTTCGATCTTGACATTGGCTAGTGCAACAAACACAAAAATGTCTGTAACATTGTAAAATAAACTCTAGGCAATGGACAGTATCATACACATTAATTAGATTACACAATCTTACAGTTTCGCAGCTTATGATGCCACAATTTTTGAGGTCGTGGCACTGGCTGAGAACTATCTAATTGGGCACTAGTAACTTAACGTTGAGCAACAAACATGTTTCACATTGTGACATTTTTACGCAATTGGCAATATTAAACATAGTACATGGTTAAAATATGCGTTATTAAAGCATTACAAGTTATACTGTTGAAGTCTGTGGAGTAAGGAATAGGAAATGCAGTTATGTTTTAATTTAGTGTAGCAGTATGTGTCATTGTGGCGGTACCCACAAACCGCCAATGAGGAAAATGCGCGTGCTCTGTAGACCGCAGTTATGTGAACCGAGCCTCATGAACCATGTTAGCGGTAGACATTCGTTCGTTAGGAGTAGTTTCTTTTGATGCTACTTGGACGAAATGACACTTTAGAAATGACACTGTTCCGACAGTGTGCGTTTACGGTAGCAAGATTTCTCTCGTAGGCAGATGGTAGGAACACGAGAGGTAAGAAAAATAACGTCTCTCTCGGTTAATTGTTAAACCATCTTCCTTTCTTGCTTTTTCAGTCAATGTTTGTGCCCCTTGTGTGCCCGCTCACTTACGTAACTTTTACATGATGGGCATTTTGTCTCACTTGACAACTCGACACTAATGAGTCTAATGGAGCGCCCCTGCCGTTCTATTCCTGTACTGAATCTCGTCTTTTTCGAGTGGTCATTTTCATTTACACGTCAGTGCGAAAATTGAGTGTGTTGTGAGAACTGTCTGTTGTTTGGCATATACGAGGTATGTTCAAAAAGTTCCAGAACATTCGTAATTTCGCGCCAGTGGTGTATTGACGCGGAATGTTGTTGGCAGCCCTGCACACGCTTGCGTTTAATGTTTAACTGCCGGAAGTTTCACTGTGGTATGTCTGTTAGTTATTGTTCAATGCTGTATTGAGTAGAACATTGTGACGCACAGTTTGCGAATTTCGAGATGACAGAGTTTGAGGAGCAAAGCGTCTGCATTATATTTTGCGTGAAACTCAAGTAAACGTTTACAGAGATATACCAAGTGATACAGGAGGCCTACGGTGATGAGTGCTTGAGCCTTTCTCGAAATGGTTCATATGGTTTAAAAGTGGCTGGACGGAAGTTAAAGATGATCCTCTTTCAGAACGCCCTTCGACATCTACCGACGACGCTCATGACAGGAACGTCAAAGTAATTGGGCGTGCTAATAGAAGACTGACTGTCCGAGAGATTGCAGAAGAACGTAACATTTCAGTTGTATCATGTCATGAAATCCTGACACAGCGTCTTGGAATGCATCGTGTTGCCGCCAAGGTCGTTCCACGGCTCAAGAGTCCAGACCAGCAAGCTGTGAAGAGCTCCTGGATCGCGCACATGAGAACGAGATGTTCCTTAAGATAATCTTTAACTGGTGATGAGACGAGGGTCTACGGTTGTATGTTGAGGCCATGGTTCAATCTTCACAATGGGTTGGGAAAGGTTTTCCGAGACCGAAACGAGCTCCTCAGGTTAAGTCGAATGTCAAAGGCATACTGATAGTTTTCTATGATTTTGAGGGATTAGTTCGTCATGAATTCGTGCCACAGAGACAATGTGTTATTCGATGGTACCATTGGGACGTGTTGCATTGCCAGTGTGAAAATGTGAGAAGGGAACGGCCTGAAATGTGGCGAGACAATTCATGGCTTTTGCATCACGATAACGCAACGGCGAACCATCAAGAGGCGTACTAAGACTGCTCCCGGAGATAGAGCGGTGTATTAGTTGTGGAGGAGAGTATTTCGAAGACCATGTACAATATTTAAAAGGTAAGCGTAAAAAAATTTTGTTGACAGAGTTCCGGCATTTGAACAAACCTCTTATACTAACAAAATGTAGGAACAAGCAACGATCATAGAGTTTGTTAATGGTCAAATCAGAAATCTTAATGGAAGTCCTTGTCAAAAGTTGTAATGCTTTACACTCCTGAGAACTGAAAGAATAGAAGGGTCTGCCAAATATTTCAGAACATATACATCTAATTGGTCGAGAAAATTACATACTTTCAGACACATAAAACAATATCCAGAATGCAGCAAATAGCGTCTTTTTTATCGTTTGTGTTCCATCCTTCTTACAACTCATAACCACACTTGTGTTTGTTAGTTCAGTACGGGCGCTGATGACCTCGCTGTAGAGTGATCTATACCACCACCGCCATCACCACCACCATTTTATCCCTTCTATCTTGTTTTCTGGCTAAGCGGCAAATAACAAATGGCTCTGAGCAATATGGGACTTAACATCTGAGGTCATCAGTCCCCTAGAACTTAGAACTACTTAAACCTAACTAACCTAAGGACATCACACACATCCATGCCCGAGGCAGATTTGAACCTGCGACCGTAGTTGTCGCGCGGTTCCAGACTGAAGCGCCTAGAACCGCTCGGCCACAATGGGCCGCCGGCAAATAACATCGAACATTATTTTTCTCGGCAAATAATCCTGCCATTTTCACTGTTGCATTAATTTTGATTGAAACATTTTTCTCTATTTGTGTTTTTCTTTATACATAGTCTACGATTTTTCTCTGTAAGGCGTAAATACGGTTTTGCTCTCAGTCTTGTGTCTCTCTGTGGGGGAACACTAGTGGGAAAAAAGTACCAGGCCCATGTGTAGCTTTCCAGTGTGTGGCGAAAAAAGAAGCAAACAATACAATTAAAATTAAAAAGACCCAACAGCATAATAACCATTTCTATAGTAGGGGTGAGCTCGCCCAGAATAGTTTAACTACGATGTCAGAAGACGCCGTCATAGCTCCTTGTTTCACAGCATGCGGAATGTGCAGCATACTCAGAAATTTAGAACTCCAGACTCGACGCAATCTATACATCATTGACGTCAAAGACATTCTAGCGGGTCGGCCGGAGTGGCAGAGCGGTTCTAGGCGCTTCACACTGGAACCGCGCGACCGCTACGGTCGCAGGTTCGATTCCTGCCTCGGGCATGGATGTGTGTGATGTCCTTAGGTTAGTTACGTTCTAGGGGACTAATGACCTCAGAAGTTAAGTCCCATAGTGCTCAGAGCCATTTGAATCATTTGAACACTCTCGCGTCGTGGTTGGTTACTAATTTACACGCAGGTACAAAAGGTGCGCGCACTTCGAGGAGCCGATTTTGACCACTAAGTCGCTCGTGTAGAACGGGCTTTACTGAGGGCGTGCTCCGCCGTCCTCTCGCAACGGCCCTGTTTAGCAGTTATTTCCTATTGGCTGTTTAGTGTACAGTTGCGATCGTCGGTGGCCAGGTCGCCGCATCCTATAAAGTGCTGTACTTGAGCTGATAAATTCCCGGTTACTGGTACAGATTTGATTTTGCCACCGTGAGCAGGTAACGCGCCGCGACCAGCCGCCGCCCGGGCTACCTGGGCCGCGGGGCACTCTGCACCGGCCGTTCGGCTGCAGCGGACGATTCCTCTTCGCGCGCCGCGTGAATAACGCAATTTGTAACGAACGCCGGAAGATGAATTCGCCGCGCCAGCTGAAAGCGAACCCCGGCCTTTGTGGGCGGCGCGTGCCAGCGCATACGCGAGCCGCCGCATTCCCTCACGTGCGGGCCATTACCCCTCCCCCTTTCCACTCCGCCCCCCACGGCCCCGCCCCCAACGGCCTCCCCCTCCATACGGACAGCGACATGTGATTTATAACGTGCGACCTCCCCCTCCTCTCCTCTTCACGTTCAAGCTCCACGACCGAGTGTGCCCTCTATTATCACGGCTTCGCTAATTCTGCAACGGCCGTAAAATTACGAGTGCTCCGTTTCTCAGTCCATCACATGAAGCGAAAGCCGTTGTTTCCCGACCTGTTTTGAGTACCTGATGGAGTGATAAAGGACCTTGGGAGACCCATATTAGAGGTCTAAGCAACTGCATATATCCGCAGTAATATTCACTTTCTGATCTAAATGTGCGCCGATGTGGATGATATCCCCGCGTGTCTGCAGATATCCGCATTAATAATTACCTCGTTAACAGTTGAAGCACAGTCTCAATATTACGATTTTTGTTTATTTTTCCACTACAAGCGATTGATATTGATCATTATTAATGTTCAAGTCATTATTATCACCCACTCTAGACGGAATGCCACTGTATTGGTTTAAATGCGTAGTATCCCAGAGAAGATACATGCTTTGCTGACATCTGCAGAGGCTAAATATGGTGACATACGGATCATCCTGACAGTCCACAAAATTAGACGTACATCTTGCTTTCACCGTACCTGCAACTAAATTACGCCTAACTTATTCCTGTTGAGTTTACTTTAACAGAGATTTCTGGCGTAGTTACCGACAGTTGCCGAAAAGCGACATGAAGACACCTCTAAGACAAGCCATCCATTCGAATCTTCACTCGAGGTCAGTCACATAAGACATAGTGCTCCGTATAAAATCAGTGATGCTGTCAACGTTTCTCTTACTAATATTACAAGTAAATAACACCATATTTATTACACTGGGAACCGTGACACTTTAATATCGTTTAACATTATGATTAATTGACGTACATTTGCAAACGAACTATATGGCTAAATTTATACAGTGTACGACACACGACAAAAACCTTTAAAATGATGTGTTTTCACTTCTCAATGCTGACGAGATATTCCGCAGATAATTTCACAGAACCTATATCAGATATTACGATAGAAAGTTGTAGCTTAAGAGACATATCAAGAACATGGCGAATTATATCGTATCAACATGTGGTCAATTATCGCCCTCTATGCTCTTTGCCTATGGAATGTGTATTACGTGGCTGGACCCAGCAAGCGAAAATTAACGCCAGGTGAATGCCCAGCGCCGTTATGCTACCGCAGCAAACGGATTGAAGTGGTTTACAATACTTTAATGTCCACGAAGTACCTACCGGATTCCGATAAGGAACTTGCGGGTGTGGGGAGCAGATCTCTACTATAGCCAGTCAGACAAGTCTGTGTGGAGAAAGCTAGAAGAATTGGTAGTAATTGACTAAAAATGAGATAGCGATAACCCATATAAAAGATGTTTTTCACATTCGCATACAGGTAGTGTTGAAATCAGAAGAAACGTTTTATCCTAGCGACAAAAATAACGCAATAAATTGGGTAATAGCAAATATAGCACGTTCACAATTAGAAGAGACAAATGAATACTCCTGAAATAGGCCCTTAGGCCCTGCATCGAAGAGGAACTCAAAACATTGAGACAGTGGTCAAAATACATAACTAGATTTTTAAAAAATCGCCTAGATCTTACTTATTTTGAGTAACAAAAGAAGGTAGAATAGAGAGAGGGAGAGAAGATAAAAGAGCTCGCGTGTCAAATGGCCCTGAGCAATATGGGACTTAACATCTGACGTCATCAGTCCCGTAAAACTTAGAACTTCTGCTAAGGACATCACACACATCCATGCCCGATGCAGGATTCGAACCTGCGACGTAGCGGTCGCGCGGTTCCAGACTGTAGCTCCTAGAACCGCTCGGTCACCCTGGCCGGCTTGTTATTAACAAAACAATGTCACTTCATCAGGCAATTACAAAGGCACAACTTTGGGGCCGCTGAAAAAGTGAACAGTTGACTCCAAGTGTTCCGAATGCTGCTGACTATTACCGATCAGTACTCGGGGAGCCGGCCACCAACGTACCGGGCCCTTACTCCAGCTAGTCCACTGGGTGGGGGCGAGGGGGCTCATAACATACTAATTTATGTAGGTTACCAAATAATAACAAGGACAGTAAATATGTGGCTTGAGATGGCGTCCTATAATGTCAGTATTGGCTCTTCTGCAAAGAGTTTGACGACTACAGCCGTAAGTAGGCTGTTTAGGTTTTTATGTTGGTGACGCCACGTAGCGCTCGGTATGAAAATCACTGGCTATGCCGTGTGCAGTCTGTGGCTGATTGGCATTGCTGAAATATTCTCTATTGTAGTGTTGGACAGTTGGATGTGAACAGCGCGTAGCGTTGCGCAGTTGGAGAGCCGCCAGCAGTGGAGGATGTGGGGAGAGAGATGGCAGAGTTTTGAGAGCGGATGATCTGGACGTGATTCCATCAGAGACAGTAAATTTGTAAGACTGGATGTCATGAACACATATATATATATATATATATATATATATATATATATATATATATATATATATATATATATAATGACTTTTGAACACTATTAAGGTAAATACATTGTTTGTTCTCTATCAAAATCTTTCATTTGCTAACTATGCCTATCAGTAGTTAGTGCCTTCAGTAGTTAGAATCTTTTATTTAGCTGGCAGTATTGGCGCTCGCTGTATTGCACTAGTTCGAGTAACGAAGATTTTTGTGAGGTAAGTGATTCATGAAAGGTATAGGTTATTGTTAGTCCGGGCCATTCTTTTGTAGGGATTTTTGAAAGTCAGATTGCGTTGCGCTAAAAATATTGTGTGTCAGTTTAGTGTTGATCAGAATAAGTAAAGAGAAAAATGTCTGAGTACATTCAGTTTTGCTCAGCTGTTTAAAAATCAAATAACGTAAGAGGTTTATCAGCACAGTAATTCGTTAATTTTTCTAAGGGGACCTTTCATATGCCTTTTTTTTTTTTTTTAGAGTGAGAACAAAAAATGTATTTACCTTAATAGTGTTCAAAAGTCATTATATATGACATCCAGTCTACAAATTAACTGTCTCTGATGGACACACGTCCAGATCATCCGCTCTCAAAATTGCGCCATCTCTCTCCCCACATCTACCACTGCTGGCGGCTCACTCCAACTGCGCAACGCTACGCGCTGTTCACATCCAACTGCCCGACACTACAACAGAGAATATTTCAACAATGCCAACCAGCCACAGACTGCACACAGCACAGTCAATGATTTTCATACAGAGCGCTACGTGGCGTTACCAACATAAAAACCTAAACAGCCTACTTACACTGCCACTGACAGAATATCCCTTTTTTCACTGACTGGGCTGTGGCCGTTAAAAGTGTTGCACCAGGCGTCAATCAAGATGCAGGAAAAAGCGCGCAACGTTTTACGCATTCAGAATTAAATATTAGAGGACATACGGAGATAAAATTAAGCCGTGTTGTAGACTTTTCGGTGTGCATCGGACTCGAGTTTTCTCGCGAGGAAAGGAATGGTTCAGTAGCAGGCTAGGCGGTCTGGTGCCGGAGCAGCAGCGAGCAGCTGGCGAGGCTAACCTTCTCCCTCTGCTCGGTGCAAACGAGACGAAGCGAGGCGCGGCGCGGCGGGCAGAAGAGCGGGTCGATAGCGCTCACTCGTCCGGCTTCCGCACGGCCTCGCTCCATCCCTTGCCTAGCCGCTCTCTCTCTCTCTCTCTCTCTCTCTCTCTCTCTCTCTCTCTCCGCTTCACACCGTAGCGACAACGTGTGCGCTTACGAGGCTACACGGCTGCTGCTCTCTTTTTATAGTGCGAAAATCTCTGCTTCCTCAATCTGCTCACAAAAATCTACATTTCTTATTCTACAATTTCTTTACGCTTATTAGATGTCACTCCTCATCCTTTTCAGAGTCGATCCGTGGCAAAGATATTCTCTGAACGCTGAGATTTTACGGCAAAGGAACGCCTCTTCCTAGAAAAAGAAAATAAAAACCTTTTTGTAGTGCTACTCTCCTCCAGGCTTCCTTTTATGAAAAGAGTCTAAAAAGTCCGCTTCAGCATCTCTGATTTTTCTAGCATCATCGTCCAGGTATCTCTAAAAAACATTTCACTACTTTACTGATGGTTCAAATGGCTCTGAGCACTATGGGACTTAACATCTATGGTCATCAGTCCCCTAGAACTTAGAACTACTTAAACCTAACTAACCTAAGGACATCACACAATACCCAGTCATCACGAGGCAGAGAAATACTTAACTGACCTTCATTACAAACCCAGTAATTGACCGAGCGCAGTAACATGTACCGAAATTGTTGTGTATTTCGCAGTCATCGAATGTTATTCTGATCTTAAGACGGCATATCTTTCTCTTGGTCTGGTGTTTGGAAATAGTCTTACAACGTTTCGAAAACCCAAAGTAGGCGACACTCTCGGTTGTCGGTAGCTGAACGGAATTTAACAGGAAGTCAGAGAACTGTAATGTATGGCGGAAAAACACGTTATTGTGTGATTAACCTATTTCAGCGGTCACTGGTAACTGTCACCCGTTCAACACACTGGTGTGCCAAACTTAAGGACGAAAGTAACTTATGCATTATGTGTCACAGCCAAGTAACATAGCTCAATGAAGCTTGGCCTACACACAGAAAGAACTCCTAGAGTATAGCACAGAAGGTAGTTGAAAGAAATAAGTAATGGGAGAACAGAAATAATACCGCTGTTGAAAGACAGTTATTACACTGAAGTAATCGCGATTTATGATGGTCCTTGGCATTACAAAAGGCAGAACACGGTTCCTAATAAGATGTGCGATCGCAACTACGGCAGTGTATGCTCTGTAACGTGTTCCCATGCTGGCCACAGGTATGGTAAGGGGTGCTTGTGACGGGGCGTTTCATTCCTCCACCAGCGCGAATGACCACTGCTGGACGATCGTTGGTGTATGAGGACGTGCTGCAAAACGTCCCTTCAACGCATCCCATACGCGCTCGATGCATTTAAAATGTAAGGCTAGTTCAATCACCGAATATCCTTCTCGTTCCAAGAACTCCACCATCTGCGCTTTCGGATGGGGTCGCGTATTGTCATTTATAAAGATGAAGTCAGGGCCGCATGCACGCCTAAGAAGACGTAGTACAGTTCCAGAATAACGCTGACCGGCTAGTGAACCGTGTCAGTACGCCCACGCAACGTTACGCCTCCCCACGCCATAACACCTGGACTACCTAAATGATCACGTTCAACAATGTTCCTGGGTGCATTATGTGTTCCCTGCTCTCGCCACTGGAGTACATAATCAGGAATGCCCAAGGGAAGTGTCATAGGACCACTGTTGTTCTCGATGTACGTTAATGATTTGGCAGACAGGGTAGACAGCAATCTGCGGTTTGTTTACTGATGATGCTGTGCTGTACGGTAAGACGTAGAAGCTGAGTCACTGTAGGACGACACAGATGACTTAGACAAAATTTGTAGAAAAATGTAAGTTAATAGGGATGAGTAGGGAAAATAAACCCGTAATAGAGCATTAGTAGTCTCCTGCTTGACACACTCACATCGTTTAAAATATGTGGGCGTAACACTGCAAAGCGATATGAAATGGAACGAGCAAGTAAAGACTGTGGTAGGACATTGGTTTATTGGTTATTGGGAGAGTTTTGGGAAAGCGTGGTTCATTTGTAAAGGGGACGGCTTCTAGGATGCTGGTGCGACCTACTCTTGAGTGCTGTTCGAATGTTTGGGATCCAAAACTGGCTCTGAGCACTATGGGGCTTAACATCTGAGGTCATCAGTCCCCTAGAACTTAGAACTACTTAAACCTAACTAACCTATGGACACCACACACATCCATGCCCGAGGCAGGATTCGAACCTGCGACCGTAGCAGTCACGTTCCTGACTGTAGCGCCTAGAACCGCCCTACCACCGCGGCCGGCTGTTTGGAATCCATACTAGGTCTGACTAAAGGAAGACGTCGAAGAAATTCGGAGATGGGCTGCTAGATTTGTTACCGGTAGGTTCGAACAGCGCATACGTGTTACGGAGGTGGAAGGAAGGCGACGTTCTTTTCGAGGAACGCTACTAAGAAAATGTAGTGAAAGCTGACTGCGGAACGATTCTAATGCCGCCAACATACACTGTGCACCAGGACCACGAAGATAAGGTACGATAAATTATTGATCATACGGAGGCATATAGACGGTCGTTTTCCCCGCACTCTATTTGCGAGTGGAACAGGTAAGGGAAGACTATTAGTGGTACAGGCTACCCTCAGCCATGCGCCATTCGATGGCTTGCAGAGTATCTATGTAGATTTAGATGTGGGGTACGACCAGCACTGTCGGCTTTTGTCAAAATCGTTGCAGAGTGTTAGGCGTAATTCGTTCAATAACGTCGTAGGGTGTTGCTCTATATGTAAGCTCTTATAGAGAACCCTGTAAGGGTGGTACAAACACAGTATCTTTGATGAATCTCTATCACAAATATCAACGATTGTCATTTCAGTGAACGTGAGACCCATGCATCGGCACCTGTCGACCGGTCCACTTACTTGGAAAGCGGTTATCGAGGAAATCCCCCACGCCAGCGAGACAGTGCGCCATCTTTCATGAAGCGTAGGCTGCGTCCTTGGTCAGCCTCGTCAATAGTTTTTCAGAGTAGCAGAGTATACTACCTGAATGAATTTTTACTCTGCAGCGGAGTGTGCTTTGTTTTGAGACTTCCTGGCAGATTAAAACTGTGTGCCGAATCGGTAATCGAACCTCAAACCTTTGTTTTGGCAGGCAAGTGCTCTTCCGACTGAGTTATCCATGGACGACTCGTGACCCACTCTTACGCATTTACTTCCGTCAGTAACTCTTCTTCTATGAAACTTCCTGGCAGATTAAAACTATGTGCCGGGCCTATACTCGAACTCGGGACCTTTGCCTTCCGTGGGCAAGTGCTCTACCAACTGACCTACCCAAGCACGACTCACGCCCGGTCCTCACAGCATTACTTCTGCCAGTACCTCGTCTCCTAGCTTCCAAACTTTACAGAAGCTCTTCTGCGAACCTTGCAGAACTAGCACTCCTGAAAGAAAGGATATTGCGGAGACATGGCTTCGCCACAGCCTGGGGGGTGTTTCCAGAATGAGACATTCGCAGAAGAGCTTCTGTAAAGTTTGGAAGGTAGGAGACGAGGTACTGGCAGAAGTAAAGCTGTGAGGACGGGGCGTGAGCCGTGCTTGGGTAACTCAGTTGGTAGAGCACTTGCCCACGAAAGGCAAAAGTCACGAGTTCGAGTCTCGGCTTGGCACACAGTTTTAATTTGCCAGGAAGTTTCATATCAGGGCACACTCCGCTGCAGAGTGAAAGTCTCATTCTGGAAACATCCCCGAGATTGTGGCTAAGCCATGTCTCCGCTATATCCTTTCTTTCAGGAGTGCTAGTTCTGCAAGGTTCACAGGAGAGCTTCTGTAAAGTTTGGAAGGTAGGAGACGAGGTACTGGCAGAAGTAAAGCTGTGAGGACCGGGCGTGAGTCGTTCTTGAGTAGCTCAGTTGGTAGAGCACTTGCCCGTGAAAGGCAAAGGTCCCAAGTTCGAGTATCGGCCCGGCACACAGTTTTAATCTGCCAGAAAGTTTCATATCAGCGCACACTCCGCTGCAGGGTGAAAGTCTCATTCTGGAAATTCTTCTTCTGTCATACTTCAAGGAAGTTTTCCTGTGAACCACACGAGAAGAAATTCCGTTGACTCTCTTCTCTCGTAAAAAGAGAAACTGTTCTTGCTCAGTGGCAAAAGACATTAACTTTTTGGCTATCACAGCCACGTTCCAAGATTTACAGTGGATTTCTTAGCTGTCTATAAAAATTTATGCACAAATGAAAATAATGAATATTCTTTTTTTGAAAAATTTCTGCCTCGTGTAACGTATGCTTAAGATATCGTATTCAGCTGCTGAACAATACTGATTGTTGCTTGGCCCTGTGTTGCGCATGTGAACAGTGTGATAAACTTGAGGAAATACTGAATTTGAAATAATGAAAACTACTCTAATTAAATGCCAAGTTAACTAACAGTGTATTCAGTAAAATTTGTTTAACTAAAACTCGATAGTGAGGTGCATTATGAAAGTTGCGTGACATGAAGTGCAATTTCTGACTTGAAATTTCCATAAAAATAAAATGCTGCTCTACTCAGAAGGAAAATAAATGTTTGACATCACCTACAATGTTCACAGTAAAGTAATATGCTTACTTAGCACAACCAGCGGCCTAGGGAGGGGAAAAGGGGAGGGGGGGAGGGGGCAGCGGCAAGAGGGTTTGTCAGGTTCTAGGTGCCAAATGGTCTCCAAGAAAAAAAAGATTTTCCGGAGAATATACTATTATTTGAGTAAATTCCATAACGTTATATTACTATATGTGTTTCTGGAGGCGGGGGAGGAGCACACTTGATAATTCTGACTACGAACTGTTTCCTCATAAGAATGAAAGCTGAGATCTGCCCTGAAGTAAAAGTAATTTACCTCGTACTGAGCATGTTGTTTTGTGTCTGGTGCACTGGCGTTCTCGAAAGCAAATAGAAATCAACAGATAAAGCAGCTAAAGAAGAAATAAACTACTCATTACAAAATTTGTTTTCTGCTAATTACAAACAATCTGTCTTGGCAAGGTGCAATTCACGCACGATGAAATTTCAAAACTTTGCTAAGAATGATGGAGGGGGTTTTACTTTAAAGAAAGTCGTTCTTGAAAAATTAAACTCTGATTATTGACAAAAAAGACAGTACAACATAAAAAGACCCTAACAATTACGAAATTCTCTCAGTCCAAAAATTTCAAATATTCCAACCAGTTTGCGATATTTTTGACGTAATGAAAACAAAGAGATCAGATTAACACTGATCATGGAATTTATTATCTATCTGAGGGATAAAGATTTCCTTCCATCAATAGTTCTGACAAGCGAACATTTCATTCTTGCACATGCATCGGTTATCTTGAAAAATTCTTCCAAAAATCTTCTCCATCACAAGTATCAATAACATATGTTCTCAGATTCGCAAGTATCAAATCTCCTCCTCTGACAACACAACTGCTCTCTTCTATGCCTCAAATGATGTCACATAGGTGCACAAACGACTAGCAACCAAGTGCACCACAGATTACATTCAACACAGGGTCGAGGATATTATTCACTACTCATTCAGTGCGCTCGTCCGTGTTTGTCCCAGTACAGTAAAGGTGAATTACTTACAGCGGCAGAAAACATATGAAAACCTTACAGATTTTCACTGTTCCAAATTCCACAGTTGTATTTATTGACTTCCCCAAGTAAGCGAAAAGTCGACTCATCACTAAAGTTGTTTCCAATGAAATCTTGATCTATATCGAATAGACGCAACACTTTCCCCAAAAGGCCTTATGAGCATTTCTATTAGTGTATTTCAGTCCTTGCATCACTGTTAATGTGTACAGTTTGAGATGCAAATGTCTTTTTAACACATGTCAATCACATGTTAGGCGCGTAGCTAGCAGGTAACGCGCCGGGTCCATTTTGCAGGACTGTAACAAAGCTTTGCCTCACACGCTTTAGTGTCCCGTCGGTGCCGCATTCTTTAGAGACGGAACACAGGGTCACATAGTTTAAATATAATGGAGCAAACCATGAAGATTACGTTATTAGGAGTCATCCTAGCATTCGCCTTCATTGATTTATGCAAACCTGAATCTGGGTAAATCCCGCTCCATTCGAATGCAAGACTAGGGCACTGCGCCAACTCGCACGCTCCTAATGATAGAAAAGGCAATGGTGTAAAGTTCCCCATCACAAAATTATGACGCACTCAGTTAATTACACTCCAAACCTAAAAACAATGTTCTCTGCGAGAAGAGTAAGCTATGTGCCAGCATTGAATTTCAACAGCCCCCCCCCCCCCCCCGCCCCCGCAACATCCTCTTTCTCGCCCCCATCAATAACACAAATACAACAAATTATGCTTACTCATATAAAATAGGTCAACAGTACTTTCAGACTGTTCTCTGACGTTTCACTTGCCCATTGCTTTAGGAAAATACCATCACTGGGTGGCTTAAGTGGAAGTAGAACATCGCAGAGCGCATTTCTGATTGGCGTACTTAATAGCAAAACAACAGGGCCTGTACTAGTCAGATTGCGGCATACAGATTCCGACCATACAAATTGTGATTTTTAGTGGTTTCACAAGATCACTTCAGTCGGCACTCCTTTGGAAAGGGCATACCTTGATTTCTTTCCCTGACCGTGACCAGTCCAACTTATGTTCCCATCATCCTCGAGGGGAAATTAAATTTCAATACTCGATGTTCTTTATTAAATTAGAAATAAAGAGAAAAGTCAGCAACGATAACCGTTTTACTCATTTGTTCCCTTATTCTAGTGAAAAACTATTCCTAGTACAATGAATATAAGAAATGTGATGCCTTGTCCGTGTTTTCACACGAAGTTGGCTGCGATTATGGATTGCTACCTCACATACGAGAGAAAATCGAAATCCTCTGTTGCTGACGAAAATCCTGGCCAAGCTTCTGACAAAGAGAAAGCACTTGCAAAGTTTTCTATGAACGCATGAATTAAGAACTATCCCAGTTGTACATATCAGGACACACAGTTCACGTGGTTGATTGGAGATACACCTTAGAGACGAGCAGTGAAGACTCGAACACTTACGGGAATGCAGCCGGATGACGTCTGCGACAACCGCCCGTAATTCGACAGGTGAACACCCTGTCATTTCCTAAGCACAAATATAGCGAGAGATCGCTTTGCAAGGAAATTTAATTGCTTTTGTAGACGGGGCAACGCCGAAAAAGCTCCATAATATGGAATATGCTGAAAAACAGCATACGTACCGTAAATCAACTAGCGCCACCACACAACCAAAGATGACCAATGTCAGGAGTTATCGTTCGTGAATATTCACACCCAACGGATATACATTTAGCATCAACTGTTTCATCTGATCTTTGTGCACAGAGAGAACAGAATTCGAGGAATGGTGCTCTTTCCCTGGTCAAACATCAATTTTAGCAGATCTCGCCACAAAACATTCATGGAATCGTGCAGGTTTATGCAACACAAGAAGACATGTTTTGCATCCACTTTCGTAGCACATCCATACTGCAGGGACGGTGGAAAACTCATGCGACACCTTTTATCCATAGTAGGTGTGATGGAAACTCAGATGTGGTTCTGAATTCTCTTGGACATCGGCGTTTGTCAGACCTATGACGTATTGCATGTGAAGAGGGTAAGTGAATATCTTCTCCTACTTCTGGAAGACATCTGCTACTCTTTCCCCTATATATCCATGGCTGAAGTTTACAGTCATCATCGTAAATGCGTATCTGGGATTCCACATCGGCTAATTTCTCCATCTTGGGAGGCCTCCTTAGCCAAAACACTCTTCTAGGCCGTTTTCTTTAATGCCGCAGTGTGCCTTAATCCAATGGCGGTTTAACCCTCCTTTAAAGAATGTGGGACAACATAGCATCCATAGTATATCGTTCTCAACGGAGCAATCCTTCGTCCACTGTGTAAGATTGCAGTGTGATTCCACGAAAACTTCATAAGGATCGTTTTCTGACAGGATGGAATCGTCGAACATCTTCAAGCAGGTCAAAGAATGTTCGGAGACTCAGCAGCGCTCATTTTTAGGCGTTTGGCCTTCCGAGGCATAGGTTAATATTCCTCATAGAATGATACGAAGTCGAGCAAGAATACCCGCTCCACGATACGACTGGTATCTGTACTGAACTGCACGACAAAATCCAACGTAATTTGCAATACACGAGTGTGTATAGCGTACAAATGTCCGAGGAGCTATAGTTTCTCGACAAACTGTGCATCAGAGGCTCAGAGCAATTGGTCTGTTCGCCACGCATCCGCCGACTTACGGGAGTTTTGACGCAAGAGTAGCAAGAAATTGATTAAGAAGACGGCTGAAATTAAAAGTAAATATTTTAAAAGAAAAACAAAACAATAACCAAAATAAAGCCATTCTATTCAAAATTTCACGCTTTGTACATCCGTTAAATAAAATCCTGCTGTTGGGTAACATTCCATAGTGTGTTGCCCTATCGTGTGCATCGTTACATGCTTGGACGTTGCTGTGCAAACCAACCTCACATTTCTATTGCGGCCCTGCTATGATCATCCAATGATGACGACTGTTCCTGTGGCAACGCGCTGGAGATTTCAACTGACCACAGGTATACTCAGGTGGGTTAATTTCAGCAGATACGCCGGCCATTCATATCCATTGATTCGTGCGTCAATGAGAAAGATGTTCACGAAGGGAAGTGGTGTGCTCGGACATTATCGTATTGTAAAATGAAACGATAGCTGTGGGGCTGGTCAGTAAGTGTAAGGATTTTTGCCTCGATACGGCGCAGCTCTGAAATTATGCTATGTAGCCATGAGAGGTGTCCGATGTTCGTAGGTGTTGCGGTCACAAACTTGCCTGATCCACCTCATTGCTGAAACCGTGAGGCTGCATTCTTGAGAAATGCGTGTGCACTTGGCCATTCCACATTTCCCCATGGCAATCATCTTCCTTTACACATATCCTGCATTTGTCGATGGAGAGAAGCGCACGTCTATGATCCTAGTTCCGTTACACTTGTTCCCTTGCTCCCCTGGTGCTGGGGATTGGGGGGGGGGGGGGTCAGGGGGTGGGGACATGTTGGTACTGTTGTTCGTAATGGATGCCTAAGAGGCCAAATTCGTCGAGAGGAGGTAGTTGCGTACTCTTTGGATCGAATATTCCTCCAAGTTGCTTCCAAAAAAAGCAGCGTGCAGCTATGTTGCGTTCTTCTTAGGGTACATATTAGCCGTAATTTGTACGGTGTTCTGATCGCGAGCGACGCTGCAGGACAAATCTTCAACGTTTTTTGTCTCACGATAAAGGCTGAATACTTGGATGACGTCGCCGTTGTGCATGCCAATTCGGCCAGCAATTTCCCTTCTCTGCAATACTTCTAGTTGAAAGTGAATGTGCTCACATGGTTTAAGCTTGAAATGACCCATCAAGGTATATTGATGGACTGAACAAGGTTGCATTTTTTCTTTTTTTCAAGGCTGCATTTAGACAACCAGGGCCCGTCATCCGATAATAAATTTTATACGGGCCGTAGTGCTCCACTTAGCTGGTACCCATAACCCCACCCCCGACGCAACAGTACAGTATTTGGGGCTGAGTGGAGGTCCTTTGTCTTTCTTTGTTTAAGATACAGCTGTGATTACTTCTTGAAATTATTATACACGAAATTTAGAAGGGGAAAATTTGCATTTTTAAAAAGAAAAACGACGGTAGTAAATATTCGTGTTGGAGATAGTTATCCGCTCACCGGCGCTACTCATGGAGGTGGTCTCGGAATATGTCCTTGAGCCAGACGTCCCTGAACCGCAAATCCCACTGGTAGTTTATTACATGAGGTATTCACGTCTCGGATGTCACGAGTCGATGCATCTCTCACGTAACTGTTCTAATATCTAAGTTTAGTTGGCATTTCTGCTCGATATTTTGTCCTGTAATTTCCCCCGGCCTCGTCGGATCTTCCCTTCTACAGACAGTAGGCTGCAGCTCGAATTTGATATATTTATTAGAAAGGCGCCCAACACAGTGCTTCTCTTGAGCTCGTGTGGAACGCTCCTGACAATCTCAGGAGCTCACTCCCTTGTCTGCGCCTGACAGTTAGCCTGTTCATAGCAGGGACGAGTCCACGTGCTCACTCACTTTTCACGAAACATACACTGCTTACAGAGAGAGCAGTGGTGTGCTCTGATGTGCGTGATGGTTAGTCTGCACTGTGTGGCTAATTTTTGTAATATTTTTTCGCCCATTTTTGTAGTTAGTTTTATGTGTTGGTTGAACATGTACTCCCAAGTATCGTGTAACTGTCTCTCTTTTGATATTCGTGTTGTTTATTTTCGTCGCTGGATGTCTTTGTAGTGTGCCTTTCATTGGTATATAAGCTGCTGTGTGTGCCGCGTCAGTAAATTTGTTTGTATTGTATTCACGATACTACTGGCTTTGCTCTCTAATGCCGATCTTGTGTCTGCTAATACCACTACCACCAGGTCATGAGCGTAGTCGACGACTCCGTCGTGCGCTCGTCCCTTTCTATTACACTGAGGTGACAAAAGTCATGGGACAGCGATATGCACGTATACAGATGGCGGTAGTATCACGTACACAAGATGCAAAAGGGCACTGCACTGGTGAAGTTGTCACTTTTACTCAGGTGATTCGTATGAAAAGGTTTCCGACGTGATTCTAACCGCACGACAGGAATTAACAGAATTTGAACGCCAACTGGTAGTTGGAGCTAGATGCATGGGACATTCCATTTCGGAATTCGTTTGGGAATTCTACACTCAGAGATCCACAGTGTCAAGGATGTGCCGGGAATACCAAATTTTAGAGATTACCTCTCACCACGGACAACGCAGTCGCCGACGGCGTTCACAAGAAACGAACAAGAGCAGCGATATTTGCATAGAGCTGCCAGTGCTAACAGACAAGCAACACTGCGTGAAATAACCGCAGAAATTAATCTGGAACGTGCGACGAACGTAGCCATTAGGACAGTACGGTGAAATATGGCATTAAGAGCCTATGGCAGCAGACGACATCCCCTGCAGCGCCTCTCCTGGCCTTGTGACCATGTAGGTTGCATCCTAGACGACTAGAAAACCGTGGCCTTATCAGACGAGTCACGACTTCATTTTGTAAGAGCTGATGGTAGGGTTCGAGTATGGCGCAGACCCCACGAAGCCTTGGACACAAGTGCAAGCTGGTGTAGGATCTATTATAGTGCGGGATGTGTTTACATGGAATGGACTAAGACCTCTGGTCCAACTGAACGCATCACATTAGGAGGTATCCAATGACTTTTGGCACCTCACTGTAGATATAGGAGAGTTTCAAATGTGATATCCCAGGAGATGGGACTGCACATCGAGCCTTGGGGACGTGCCTTTGTAATCCTTTTGACTGGTCCTTGGGAGCCTGCCTGTCTGACTGCTATCTTGTTTTTACAATAGTCGAGGAAAATATTGTACAGCGTTTCGGGTACCCAAAGTTCAAAGATGTCGACTGAACACTGCGCGCAAACCTTATTGTCCTGTTCGAGACTGGAGATCTTGCTTTACTGATCTGCAGTCAGAATCTAGATTTATCTTTACCTCAGTTACACAAAATCCTGTACCCGGAAATTGCCTGTGGTCAGCTATTTAGGCTATGCAAGTCATGGGAAAACGTTTCTTGACGCTTTAAAAAAAAAAAAAAAAAGAATAAGCCGCCATTTGATTGTATATTACTGTATTTTCCTTCTGCGCAATGTAGATTTCGTCTTTTACGCCATTATCGAGTACAACACTAAAAGTTCTTAGACCATTAACACGTCATACCTGGTAAATTTAGCCTAAAACATGTAAACAAGATTAGCACATGCCCTTAAGATTCATCAAAAATGGCTCAAATGGCTCTGAGCACTATGGGACTTAACATCTAAAGTCATCATTCCCCTAGAACTTAGAACTACTTAAACCTAACTAACCTAAGGACATGACACACATCCATGCCCGAGGCAGGATTCGAACCTGCGACCGTAGCGGTCACGCGGTTCGAGACTGAAGCGCCTAGAACCGCACGGCCACACCGGCCGGCTAAGATGCATCGGAATACTTTCCGCAGAGTAGCAATTTTCCTACCAGTAGATAGATAACAGCTTGACCAAGGTCACATAGTTCCGAAGATAATATACACTATACGATCAAAAGTGTCCGGACACCACCAAAAACATACATTTTTCATATAGGTGCATTGTGCTGCCACCTACTGCCAAGTCCTCCATATCAGCGACCTCAGCGGTCATTAGGCATCGTGAGAGAGCGGAATGCTCGGTGAACGTCATGTGCCAGCATGTGTAGTGCCAACAGTAAAAATTCGGAGATGATGATGTTATAGTGTGGTCGTGTTTTTCATGGAGGGGGCTTGCACCCCTTATTGTTTTGCGTGGCACTATCACAGCAGAGGCCTACATTGATGTTTTAAGCACCTTCTTGCTTCCCACTGTTGAAGAACAATGCGGGTATGGTGATTGCATCTTTCAACACGATCGAGCATCTTTTCATAATGCACGGCCTGTGGCGTAGTGATTGCACAATAATAACATCTCTGTAATGGACTGGTATGCACTGGGTCCTGACCTGAGTCCTATAGAACACCTTTGGGATCTTTTGGAACGCCGACTTCGTGCCAAGGCTCACCGACCAACATCGATACCTCTCCTCAGTGCAGCACTCCGTGAAGAATGGGCTGCCATTCCCTAAGAAATCTTTCAGCACCTAATTGAACGTATGCTGCGAGAGTGGAAGCTGTCATCAAGGCTAAGGGTAAGCCAACACCATATTGAATTCCAGCATTGCCGTTGGAGGGCGCCACGAACTTGTAAGTCATTTTCAGCCAGGTGTGCAGATACTTTTGATCACATAGTGTACATCAAAGTTATAGCTACTTACATGTATACGCTTCTCGGCTTTTGGCATAATCAATGTGTAGCAGCAAAGAAGGTCCCCTTGGACGTCAGAATGCGCTGTGACATAAATTAAGTGAGTTTTCATCTCAAAAACTTACGTGCATTTCATCACGTAATATAGAACTAAAGAAGGCATATCAAGAGTCCTGATGATATTTGGTCGTTACGGACTCTTATTTAGTTACTGGGATCTGTATGTACCATAGAAATAGTAGATCCCACCAATAGCAGCCCCCTGAACATCACCTTATGGTAGTACATTGTGACGCCAGGAAAAGTTCTGCATATCGGCAGCGAATAAGAAAAAACTGGAGCAAGATTTTGTTGTTCCAAATACAAAACACGTCAAGGATATACCTACTTATATACATAGGCCTACGCTTCTAAACTATGGCAAGATCGAAGTGTGGTATTACGGGCGGCTCCTTGAGCCCCATAATACACTGAGGTGGCAAAAGCCACTGAACGCCACCTAATAACGTGTCGGACCTCCTTTTGCTCTGTGTAGTGCAGCAACTCGACGTGGCGTGGACTCAACAAGTCGTTGGAAGTCCTTTGCAGAAATATTTGAGTTACGTTGCTTCTATAGCTGTCCATAATTGCGAAGACGTTGCCAGCGCAGGATTTTGCGCAAGAACTGGGCTCTCGATTATAACCCATAAATGTTCGATGGGATTCATGTCCTCAAATTGTTCAGAATGGACTTCAAACGAATTGCGAGCAATGGTGCCCCAGTGACATGGTAAATTGTCATCCGTAAAAATTCCATCGTTGTTGGGGAACATGAAACCCATGAATGGTTGCAAATGGTCTCCAAGTAGCCTAATAGAACCAGGATCCAGCCCATTCCATGTAAACACAGCCCACACGATGGCGGTGACACCACCAGCTTGCACAATGCCTTGGTGACATCTTGTGTCCATGGCTTCGTGGGCTCTCGAACCTTACCATAAACTCTTACTAACTGAAATCCGGACACATACGACCAGCTCACGGTTTTCCAGTCGTGTATGGTCTAACTTATACGACCATGAGCCCAGGAGAGGCGCTGCCGGCGATTTCGTGCTGTTAGCAAAGGCACAGACGTCGGTTGTCTTCTGTCATAGACCATTAACGAAAAATTTCGCCGCGCTGTCCCAATATCTACGTTCGTCGTGTATTAAGCGTTGATTTCTGCGGTTATTTCATGTAGTGTTGCTTGTCTGTTAGTACTGACAACTCTACACTAACACCACTGCTCACGATCGTCAAGTGAAGGCTGTCAGTCACTGCATTGTCTGTGGTAAGAGGTTGTTGTTGTTGTGGTCTTCAGTCCAGAGACTGGTTTAATGCAGCTCTCCATGCTACTCTATCCTGTGCAAGCTTCTTCATCTCCCAGTACCTACTGCAACCTACATCCTTCTGTACCTGTTTAGTGTATTCATCTTTTGGTCTCCCTCTACCATTTTTACCCTCCACGCTGCTCTCCAATGCTAAATTGGTGATCCCTTGATGCCTCAGAATATGACCTAACAACCGATCCATTCTTCTAGTCAAGTTGTGCCACAAATTTCCCTTCTCCCCAATTCTGTTCAACACCGCCTCATTAGTTATGTGATCTACCCATCTAATCTTCAGCATTCTTCTGTAGCACCATATCTGGAAAGCTTCTATTCTCATCTTGTCTAAATTATTTATAGTCCACGTTTCACTTCCATACATGGCTACACTCAATACAAATTCTCTCAGGAACGACTTCCTGACACTTAAATCCATACTCGATGTTAACAAATTTCTCTTCTTCAGAAACGCTTTCCTTGCCATTGCCAGTCTACATTTTGTATCCTCTCTACTTCGACCATCATCAATTATTTTGCTCCCCTCTAACATTCTGCGTGGTGTCTGTTGTTCTATGTCGTGTCTCCCTACCACTTTCGCGCAACGACGCTCTGAGCATGTTTTTTAGGGAATTGACTATTTTGAACCTGGGACCTGTTGCTGGTAAGGAGACGCCACACCACACATGACATGTAGAGTTCAGAATAGTTCAGTGAGTCTAGCGATGATATAACCAAATACTTAATGATTTCAGCGTCAGCTCCACTGCACTCCCTGTAAAAGAATCTTAATACTTACTAAATTTAGTGGAAGAGGTTCAAGGCTTTCCTATTTTTAGTTAGCTGGTAAAATAACGTCGAAAAAGCAGTTAAATTTACCATTGGAAATTTTATTCTACTCACTAAACATTGCTTATAAATTGCGCTATTGATAAAAGGAACTGTTTTAATACAGGATGATAAAAACCAACTGCGTTCAACAAACATGTGAACGAATATTCCCTGAATGGGTTTCCAAGTTCTACAATGGATCGAAGGATGACCTATGCCATATCACATCTGTAATCTAGGTTTAAATTAAGTTTCACAAAAGAGAAAACTATCAAAATGGTCTACAGTGACCCTCAATTATCTTTAATTACTTATCTAACTTGTCGTAAATTACAGTGGCTGATGTGGCTTCTCAATAATTATATAACAGAAAAATCATCGCGTTTCAGATTTTAACTTACGTAGCAAATGTGAATACCATGAGCTTCAATTGACGATCGACACTAGTATTACGTAAAAAGGGGATGTAACAGATGAGACTTCTGCAGCTCTGAGTGAAGCCTTATGCGCTCAAAAATGCGGCATCGCGTGCGTTCATTACCTTGTCGGTGTTCGTCAGGGGGCGACGGCCGGCGCAGCTCCGTCCAGCTCGCCGTCTCCGAAGCAACTCCCTTCTAACTTCTTCTTACTACAATTTACCGAAGTTGGTTTAAAAAAAAACTATCTGGCTGCGTTTTCATCTGACCAATCAGGGTCTCAGTGTTAACCTTAAGCTCTGCCTACAAAAATTCTGTCTATCCAATGAGAAACGTTAACTTTTCGTGGTGGGGTAATGTTTTTAAAGTTTGCAACGTAACAGAGACGCGAAAAAGTCTCACGCTAAAACTTGCAGCTGGTGTGGCCCCTTTAGTGTTATCGTAAGATCTATACTGTTCTTCTGGAGGGCTCTATCTTTTAATATGGGCTGGGGGGTGGTCCTGTCGGTTACTTTTCGTGGTGGGGCAATGTTTTTAACGTTTGCAACGTAACAGAGACGCGAAAAAGTCTCACGCTAAACTTGCGGCTGGTGTGGCCCTTTTAGTGTTATCGTAAGATCTATACTGTTCTTCTGGAGGGCTCTAGCTTTTAACATGGGCTGGGGGGTGGTCCTGTCGGTTAGCTGGAGACGTGGGTGTCCGTCCCTTATCGTAGGGACTTCTAGCTTAACACGGTTCTGCTCTCGGCTTCTGTTCTCGTTTCTCCCCTCGGAACTGCGTCTGTCTCACGGTGGGAAGGTATGACATGCATTTAGGCATTCTTGTGTTAGTCTGTGGTATTCCATTTGCTCACTCGTTACTCGTCTTACTTTGGTTAATTTAATGTCACGATTTATTCGGAGCTATGTGACATACTACTGGATTTGCTTATCATGTCAGGGTTTTCATGGAAGGTGTTGGATTTGCCTGACACCTTACACCCCATATAGCAAAACTCATGTACTACTTTAGGCGTCTCATTTCCTAATCTAATTCTTGCATCACCCGATTTAATTCGACTACATTCCGTTATTCTCGTTTTGCTTTTGTTGATGTTCATATTGTATCCTCCTTTTAAGACCCTGTCCGTTCCGTTCAGCTACTCTTCCAAGTGGTAAGAGGTAATACCTGAAATTTTGTATTCTTGGCACACTTTTGACTCTGTGGATCTCGGAATACTGAATTACCTAACGATTTTCGAAATGAAAAGTCTCATGCGTCTATCACAAACTATTAATGCACGTTCAAAGTCTGTGGATCACGTCGGTCGCCTCTTCACTTGGACCACACGAGTACAAATGACAGCTGCGTCATTGCACTGCCTTTTTATACCTTGCGTAGGCGACACTTCCATACATGCCTTTCGCTGTCCCATGACTTTTGTCATCTCAGTGTAAAGTTAATGGGATCGCATATAATCACATGGGCCTGATTATGAAGAACTTTCCCGAAACTGAGGTGCACTAAGACTGTGGCGTCATGCTTTACAGGGTGTTACAAAAAGGTACGGCCAAACTTTCAGGAAACATACCTCACACACAAAGAAGGAAAATATGTTATGTGGACATGTGTCCGGAAACGCTTACTTTCCATGTTAGAGCTCATTTTATTACTTCTCTTCAAATCACATTAATCATGGAATGGAAACACACAGCAACAGAACGTACCAGCGTGACTTCAAACACTTTGTTACAGGAAATGTTCAAAATGTCCTCCGTTAGCGAGGATACGTGCATCCACCCTCCGTCGCATGTAATCCCTGATGCGCTGTAGCAGCCCTGGGAATGGCGTATTGTATCACAGCCGTCCACAATACGAGCACGAAGAGTCTCCACATTTGGTACCGGGGTTGCTAGACAAGAGCTTTCAAATGCCCCCATAAATGAAAGTCAAGAGGGTTGAGGTCAGGAGAGCGTGGAGGCCATGGAATGGGTCCGCCTCTACCAATCCATCGGTCACCGAATCTGTTGTTGAGAAGCGTACGAACACTTCGACTGAAATGTGCAGGAGCTCCATCGTGCATGAACCACATCTTGTGTCGTACTTGTAAAGGCACATGTTCTAGCAGCACAGGTAGAGTATCCCGTATGAAATCATGATAACGTGCTCCATTGAGCGTAGGTGGAATAACATGGAGCCCAATCAAGACATCACCAACAATGCCTGCCCAAAAGTTCACAGAAAATCTGTGTTGATGACGTGATTGCACAATTGCGTGCGGATTCTCGTCAGCCCACACATGTTGATTGTAAAATTTACAATTTGATCACGTTGGAATGTAGCCTCATCCGTAAAGAGAACATTTGCACTGAAATGAGGATTTACACATTGTTGGATGAACCATTCGCAGAAGTGTACCCGTGGAGGCCAATCAGCTGCTGATAGTGCCTGCACACGCTGTACATGGTACGGAAACAACTGGTTCTCCCGTAGCACTCTCCATACAGTGACGTGGTCAACGTTACCTTGTACAGCAGCAACTTCTCTGACGCTGACATTAGGGTCATCGTCAACTGCACAAAGAATTGACTCGTCCATTGCAGCTGTCCTCGTCGTTCTAGGTCTTCCCCAGTCGCGAGTCATAGGCTGGAATTTTCCGTGCTCCCTAAGACGCCGATCAATTGCCTCGAACGTCTCCCTGTCGGGACACCTTCGTTCTGGAAATCTGTCTCGATACAAACGTACCGCGCCACGGCTATTGCCCCGTGCTAATCCATACATCAAATGGGCATCTGCCAACTCCGCATTTGTGAGCGTTGTACTGACTGCAAAACCACGTTCGTGATGAACACTAACCTGTTGATGGTACGTACTGATGTGCTTGATGCTAGTACTGTAGAGCAATGAGTCGCATGTCAACACAAGCACCGAAGTCAACATTACCTTCCTTCAATTGGGCCAACTGGCGGTGAATCGAGGAAGTACAGTACATACTGGCGAAACTAAAATTAGCTCTAACATGGAAAACAAGCGTTTCCGGACACATGTCCACATAACATCTTTTCTTTATTTGTGTGTGAGGAATGTTTACTGAAAGTTTGGCCGTACCTTTTTGCAACACCCTGTATAATAAAGAGACAGCAACCGCAACGTTCAAAGTATGCAGGTCGGCAGTCGACAGGCAGTTTCGGAATAATGGAGTGGACTGGTGCAACGCACCGGACCAGAATGCGTTCCTGGGCAGGGTCACGTCATTTTGCGCGATCTTTGCACGGTATCACCAAGACGTCTCGTAGGAGTGAATAATCTCTTCGTCCAGTGTGTTAGTATGTTGGTCTGTGATTTGATGGATGTTGCAGAGTTCTAGCAAAGTCGCTACCCGTGTGAAAGACGAACAACCTTGTCGACAGGTGTGGTTCAAAAACCGGCGCGCCAAATGCCGGCAGCAGCAGAAGCAGCAGCACCAGCAGCAGCAACAGAACGGCGGTGATAAGGGCGGCGGAGGCGGCGGTACGGGCGGCGGCCGCTCGGGCGGGGGCGGCGCGGCCAAGGCCGGCAAGGCGGCGTGCGGGGGCGGCGCCAGCAACAAGTCGCCGTCGCCCGGGTCGGCGGCGGGGCCGGGCGCGGTGCAGCAGGCCCCGCAGCCGCCGGGGGCGGTGGTGGTGTCGCCGCAGACGACGAGCGACGGCTCGGCCACCAGCTCGCCCAGCGTGGCGGCGGCGCGCGACTCGCCCGGCGCCGGCGCCTACATCAAGCCGCTGCAGCTGTCCGCGTCGCCCCCGGGGGGCGGCTACAACCCGGCCGCCATCTGGAGTCCCGCCGCTATCGACTCCTGCCTGGACCAGCCGCACCACCACCGCCCGGCCGTCCCGGCGCCACCCCCGCCGCCTCCGCAGCAACCTTACGCCACCCCTGGCGCCACCACCGCGGGCACCGGCGCGGGTTCTGCCGCCGCCCAGGCCGCTAACTGCTACCCGCACCAAAACTATGGCGCGTACTACACCAACATGGACTACCTCAGCCCGGTAGCGATGTCTCACTCGCAGCTAAACGTGCCGGTATACACCCTTCTACGTCGACTTACATTCACTTTGATTTATCTTCCTTTTCTACTAACTAAATGAAATGATTTTTTTGCCTTGTTTCACAAAACTTTATTATCTTCGCATGTCCTAGGTTTCACATTGTACGCCCATTTTCCTGTACACACCTAATTCGAAAGATGGCAATCAATCAAAGATAAACACTTGGCAATTCCATAAAAGTTATATAAAAAAATACAAATTTTTTTATGGTTATGGTTGCAGTAAGACTGTAGTGGTTATTGTGGACTTCAGTTGGCATGATTGGTTTGATGCAGCTTTCTGTGCTAGCTTATCCTGTGCAATCCTCTTCATCCCCCAATAAGTATCGCAACCCACGTGCTTTCGAATCTGCTTACTGTATTCATCTCTTCGCTTCCCCCCCCCCCCCCCCCCCCCACCCCCCACCGCTAATCACACACACACACACTTCCGTCGAATACTAAGTTGGTAACTCCTCGATGTCTCAGAACGTGTCCTATCAACCGATCCTTTCTTCTAGTCAAGTTATGCCACAAATTTATTTCCTCGATAATTGTACTGGTTCAAATGGCTCTGAGCACTATGGGACTTAACATCTTAGGTCATCAGCCCCTAGATCTTAGAACTACTTAAACCTAACTAACCTAAGGACACCACACACATCCATGCCCGAGGCAGGATTCGAACCTGCGACCGTAGCAGTCCCGCGGTTCCGGACTGAAGCGCCTAGAACCGCACGGCCAACGCAGCCGGCTAATTGTACTCACTGCCCCCTCGTTGTTTACATGATCTACCCATCTAAACTTCAGCATTCTTCTGCAGCACCACATTTTAAAAGCTCTTGTTTTCTTTTTCTCTTAATTGTATACAGTCACGTTTAAACAGCAGTACAGGGCTGCAGTCCAGACATATACCTTCAGTAAAGGCTTCCTAACAGTTAAATCTATATTGGATATTGCCAGATTTCTTTTCTTGCCATTGTCAGTCTACATTTTATATCCTCTACACTTGGGCCGCCATCAGTTACTTTGCTGACCAACTAACAAAACTGATGTACTACTTTTCGTTTCTCGCTTCCTATTCTAATTCCCTAAGCATCGCCTGATTTAATTCGACTACATTCCATTATCTTTGCTTTGCTTTTCTTGATATTCATCTTATACCATTCTTTCAACACTGTCCAGTCCGTTCAATAGTTCTTCCAAGTCCTTTGCTGTCTGTGACAGAACTGCAGTGTTCTCCGCAAACGTAAGAGTTTTTATTTTTTTCACCCTGAACTTTAAATCTTTTCTCCAATTTTTTAAATTTCCTTTGCAGCTTGTGCAGTGTACAGATTGAATAACATCAGGGATATGCTACAACCCTGTCTGACACTCTTCCTAACCACTGCTGCCTTTTTATGTCCATCGATTCTTGTGACTGCCATCCGGTTTCTGTACAAGTTGAATATAACCTTTCGCTCAATGTGCTTTGCCCCTGCTATCTTCAGAATTTCAAAGAGTTTATTCGAGTCGATATTATCAAAAGGTATCTCCAAATCTATAAATGCTACAAACTGTAAAGTAATGTATCATTGCGATCCAGACAATTAAAAAAAATTTATAAAATTTTAAATAAAAGTTTTAGAAATACATCACATCATTTACCTCTGTTACCTGATGACATCAGGTCTTACTTCTTAATCTGTCGCTTCTCAACTTAAAATATAAAGTTAGCTTTCTTGACTATTTTGACACAGTTACATTTGTGTTGTACAACCTTATGACATTCATTAAAATAATATTTGCTCTAACTGTAGCTAAACATACATTGGACTAGAGCTGTGTGCACAGGAATGGGTATTTATGTGAGTACCCATGAAGGTACCAAGGTTCTACTCCTATGTGGAAGCTGCACTCATATGTAGAAGTTGAGTGAATAATTGAACTGAGGCTGTTTCCTCAGTAGTCGTTGTGAGAGTAAGGATATCAGTTTTTTAAATTTCTTATTGAATCAGCTTTGCACGCTTGCCTTTTAAATGTAGAGCACCTACATACATTATATACAGGGTGATTCAAAAAGAATACCACAACTTTAAAAATGTGTATTTAATGAAAGAAACATAATATAACCTTCTGTTATACATCATTACAAAGAGTATTTAAAAAGGTTTTTTTTCACTCAAAAACAAGTTCAGAGATGTTCAATATGGCCCCCTCCAGACACTCGAGCAATATCAACCCGATACTCCAACTCGTTCCACACTCTCTGTAGCATATCAGGCGTAACAGTTTCTCGTTTCAAATCATCAATAGTGGCTGGGAGAGGTGGCCGAAACACCATATCCTTAACATACCCCCATAAGATAAAATCGCAGGGGGTAAGATCAGGGCTTCTTGGAGGCCAGTGATGAAGTGCTCTGTCACGGGCTGCCTGGCGGCCGATCCATCGCCTCGGGTAGTTGACGTTCAGGTAGTTACGGACAGATAAGTGCCAATGTGGTGGCGCTCCATCCTGCTGAAATATGAATTGTTGTGCTTCTTGTTCGAGCTGAGGGAACAGCCAATTCTCTAACATCTCCAGATACTGTAGTCCAGTTACAGTAGCACCTTCGAAGAAAAAGGGACCAAAAACTTTATTGGCTGAAATGGCACAGAAAACGTTCACATTAGGCGAGTCACGTTCATACTGAGTTGTTTCCCGCGGATTCTCAGTGCCCCATATGCAGACATTGTGACGGTTGACTTTCCCGTTAGTGTGGAAAGTTGCTTCATCACTAAACACAATCTTTGAAACGAAAGATTCATCTGTTTCCATTTGAGCAAGGATAAAATCACAGAAATCTATTCTTTTAATCTTATCAGCTGCAGACAGTGCTTGAACCAATTTCAGACGATAAGGTTTCATAACTAACCTTTTTCGTGGGACTCTCCATACCGTTGATTGTGGAATTTGCAGCTCTCTGCTATCTCTGCGAGTCGATTTTCCTGGGCTGCGAACAAATGCTTGCTGGATGCGTGCTACATTTTCATCACTCGTTCTCGGCCGTCCAGAACTTTTCCCTTTGCACAAACACCCATTCTCTGTAAACTGTTTATTCCAACGTTTAATACACCACCTATCAGGAGGTTTAACACCATACTTCGTTCGAAATGCACGCTGAACAACTGTCGTCGATTCACTTCTACCGTACTCAATAACACAAAAAGCTTTCTGTTGAGCGGTCGCCATCTTAGCATCAACTGACGCTGACGCCTAGTCAACAGCGCCTCAAGCGAACAAATGTACAACTAAATGAAACTTTATAGCTCCCTTAATTCGCTGACAGATAGTGCTTAGCTCTGCCTTTTGTCGTTGCAGAGTTTTAAATTCCTAAAGTTGTGGTATTCTTTTTGAATCACCCTGTATTTGTACAGGGTGACCGCACAGTCTGTCTTGTATAGCAGGATTGACACTCATGACGGATGATCTTATAACCCCACTTTTAATTATGGCAGGTTGTTCATTCTTCCTTTATTTTCCAGTATGTGTTCTGATTTTGTTGCTTTTATCCTGTTTGCATTTCCTCTCCAGTGCCAACTTCTCCATTTCAGAGTAGCATTTATACCCAACATCCCGAATTATTTGTTCTACAGAGCAGTTCAAAATGAATATAGCCATTACGAGAGAATGTAACAATTTAATATTACCGATACATTTATAATAATTTAATAATTACGGAGAATGTAAAGATGTGGATCACAATTTTAAAAATAAACTTAAAAATTGCAGGTATTGAGATAAGTGATCGTGGAACAGAAAACTGACCTAATAGTGAGAAGTCATATGGACCGGACCGGACGAGACAGCGTATGCTCACATATTATGAAGTATTTGGAGAATGATCATCTCCTCTATAAAAATCAACATGGATTCCGCTAGTATAGATCCTACGAAACTCTGCTCGCTCTGTTCCGCCATGAGATCCATAGCGCCCGTAGACATCGGCGCTCAGGTTGATGACGTGTTCCTTAACTTCAGGAAGGCACCTGATACTATTTCTCACTGTCCTTTAGTGAAAAAAATACGAGCTTACTAAGTATCAGATAAGATTTTCGACTTGCTTCAACATTTCCTTCCAGACAAAACTCGCCGATTGGCTCTCAACGGAACAAAATTGACGCATGTACAGGTAGCTTCAGGAGTACAGCAATAAAGTGTGACAAGAAGTTCTATTTAAAACATATACAAATGACCAATTGCAGCCATTGTTGCAGAGATTGAACCTTAGTAAATTTTGCGTATTGTTGGTAAATAGGCGAATAAATCAATTACTGTACGATTACGCTTTTGTTGGCAAATCACTGCAAACAATAACTACCTTAAAATATCTTGGAGTAACCACCCAGAAACACCTGAAGTGGAATGACCATATAAAAGAAATTACAGGAAAAGCGTGTGCCAGACTGAGAGCCACTGAGAGAATCTTAAGGAAATGTAATTCATCCACTTACAAAATACTCGTTCGACCGATTCATGAATATTGTTCATCAACCTGGGACACTTACCAAAAACACCCTCAGCCTTACACGGTAAAGTGACCTACGGATATAGATGCAGTTGTAGAAAGTTGAAAAAAAATTACATACTTCATAGGCATTCCACCTGACTCCCCTTAGTCACACAGACATCAACGCGCTAAGTCATTTCGCGTCACACTTCTGAAGCATATGTTGAGTCACAGACGCGAGAGCATTAGCAATGCGCATTTTGAATTCTGGAACTGTTTCTGGCAAAGGGAGCACATACATAATGTACGAAATCAATGGATGTCAGGTCGGTAAATCTAGGTGTCCGAGACCAGAAAACAACGTCGTCGTGTCCAAATCGACCGATCCAACGACCTGGAAGACGTTGGTTGAAAATTTTGTGAACCCCCATAACCCAGTGTGGGGTGCTCCTTGCTGGCAGACGTAATCCGTGGAATCCATATCCGTCAGTGGCATCAGCCATTGCTCAAGCGTGTCTAGGTATGTGTTTGTTGAAACACTTAGCTCAATGAAGAGAAATGGGCGGCGTAATTATTGTGCTGACAACACCAGACCACATTAACTTTCGGTAGGCCAAACCAATGTGAAATTACGCACGAAGGCTTTCCTGCATCCCATATTCAAGTCTTCTACCGATCAACCTTGCCACTTACGTGGAAGGTTGCCTCATCGTTCAAAATTAGACGTGCAGTAAATGTTTATTCTTACATCTACATCCCCATACATACTCCGCAATCCACCATACGGTGCGTGGCGGAGGGTACCTCGTACCACAACTAGCATCTTCTCTCCCTGTTCCACTCCCAAACAGAACGAGGGAAAAATGATTGCCTATATGCCTGTGTACGAGCCCTAATCTCTCTTATGTTATCTTTGTAGTCTTTCCGCGAAATGTAAGTTGGCGGCAGTAAAATTGTACTGCAGTCAGCCTCAAATGCTGGTTCTCTAAATGTCCTCAGTAGCGATTCACGAAAAGAATGCCTCCTTTCCTCTAGAGACTCCCACCCGAGTTCCTGAAGCATTTCCGTAACACTCGCGTGATGATCAAACCTACCAGTAACAAAATCTAGCAGCCTGCCTCTGAATTGCTTCTGTGTCCTCTCTCAATCCGACCTGATAGGGATCCCAAACGCTAGAGCAGTACTCAAGAATAGGTCGTATTAGTGTTTTATAAGCGGTCTCCTTTACAGATGAACCTCATCTTCCCAAAATTCTACCAATGAACCGAAGACGACTATCCGCCTTCCCCACAACTGCCATTACATGCTTGTCCCACTTCGTATCGCTCTGCAATGTTACGCCCAAATATTTAATCGACGTGACTGTGTCAAGCGCTACACCACTAATGGAGTATTCAAACATTACGGGATTCTTTTTCCTATTCATCTGCTTTAATTTATATTTATCTATATTTAGAATTAGCTGCCATTCTTTACACCAATCACAAATCCTGTCCACGTCATCTTGTATCCTCCTACAGTCACTCAACGATGACACCTTCCCGTACACCACAGCATCATCAGCAAACAGCCGCACATTGCTATCCACCCTATCCAAAAGATCATTTATGTAGATAGACAACAACAACGGACCTACCACGCTTCCCTGGGGCACTCCAGATGATACGCTCACCTCCGATGAACACTCACCATCGAGGACAACGTAGTGGGTTCTGTTACTTAAGAAGTCTTCGAGCCACTCACATATTTGGGAACCAATCCCATATGCTCGTACCTTAGTTAGGAGTCTGCAGTGAGGCACCGAGTCAACCTCTGTAGCTTCTAGCATTGTCGAAGCATAATTTTTACATTTTACGCAGTCTTTCGGTTTCGATTCACCACGCTAGCGCAAGGTTCAAAATCTTGAACTTTCTTTTACATTCTCTGTATTTTTTATCGATGTATCACTATGCATTAGAAAGTTATAACCGTTCACAATCGCTATGTTCACTTGGAACTACTCTGTATATACTACCACTACAGTTTCTACCCTCTACATTTCCCTTAGTGTACCATGAAATTTATTCCCCTGCGTCTTAACAGATGGTCTATCAGCCTGTCTCTTCTTCTAGTTAGTGTTTTCTTCATTATTAACACACGTTTCACCCACAGCTGTTCGTGACTATACCTTATAGGCTCTATACGAAGGCTGTTCTTTCTTTCTTTCTTTCTCTCTTTTTCGTCAAGATCCGATTGGTTGCGAAATTAAAACCGCAGTGAAATTCTGATGAAGTTTTGCGCAGATGTGTTACGCAGTGTCTCATGTCGCACTTTTCAGTTCCGAGCGTACAGTGATCACGTACAGATGCCTAGAACAATAGTCTCCCGCCAAGTGTGAAGTGCATGTTGTTATTCTATTCTTCATGCAGTTCCGCCCGATTCCATGAAGCCCACATAACAGAATTGTAATGCATGACAACTGTGGAGTAACTTTGAAGCAGGACGTACAGACGTTCATGATGCAGGCATTCAGGGAAGGAAGCGAGTGTCAACCAACGATCTTGTTAAACGAGCGGATCAGGCGATTTGGGAAAATCGTCTACGAAGGGCAATTCAGAACAAGCGAAGAGGAATGTTATCATCAGCCATTCTTCTTCTTCGTGACAATGCACGGCAGCACACTGCAGCCGCAACAAAGACGACCCTCCCGTGTTTTCTGTGGGAAGTGTTTTGTCACTCACCATAACGCCTGGACCTAGCTCCCTCTGGTTTTCGTCTATTTGATCACATGCACCTCTGGCTATGGGGACAGCATTTTGGCACAGACAACTAGCTGCAGACCGCCGCAGAGAATTGACGGAAAGCACAGACGGCTGCCTTCTATGTCTAGGGTATTGGGAAGCTGACACAACGCAACGACAAAGTTCTAAATCGGAGCGGCGACTATGTAGAGAAGTAGTCGGCACATTAGCTGAATGATGCAAATAAAACAATTTGGTTTTCACTATGGTTTCCATTTCGCAACCGATTGAACCTCGGAAAAAAAACCGCCATCGTACATCGGAAATCTCTTACGCATTGCTCTTTTAACCACAGGAAATGGCTACATACAGCCAACGGTACAATGGAGGTAAAAGTAAAGCTATATTCTCAGTATAGTGTGCTGTCTCTCCCATTGTGAATGAGACAATGAGGCTTATGCACTCTTTTCAATCTGTCAACTGCTTCAAATGGTCATATCAAACTTTTATAGTGTGCACATTATCACTTTACGGAAGCAGCAGTCAGAACGAGTAGTTGCTTGCCCAATTGAAGCTCACTTCCCCGACTTAATTTGAAAATTCAGCCACTATCGTGAGACGAATAACATTTAAAACCTGCCTCTTAGTGACTGCCCGCAGTAACATCACCACCTAATGACCAATACCTACAAATTATGGTTCATAGATACCCTGAATATAACGCAACAGACCTGCATGCTGCCGTTCTCGAGGGAATTGGGTCGTCTGTGGTGACCCAGGCAGATCTTTTTTTCAATCATAAGTCTTCTGAGTAGTTTGATGCGGTCTGCGACGAATTCTTCTCCTGTGCCAACCTTTTCATTTCAGCAGCAGCAATTGCAATACATGTCCTCAATTATTTGCTGTATGATTTCCAATCTCTGTCTTCCTCTACAATTTTTACCCTCTATAGCTCCCGCTAGTACAATGGAAGTTATTCCCTGATGTCTTAACAGATGTCCTGTCTTCCTGTCCCTCCTTCTTGTCAGACTCCTTTCCTCGCCGATTCTGTGGAGAACTTCCTCACTCCTTACCTCATCAGTCCACCTATTTTCCGACATTCTTCTGTAGCACCATATATCAAATGCTTCAATTCTCTTCTTTTCCGGTTTTCACACAGTCCATGTTTCACTACCATACAATGCTGTGCCCCAAATACAGATTGTCAGAAATTCCTTCCTCAAATTAAGGCCTATGTTTGATACTAGCAGACTCTTCTTGGTCAGGAATGCTCTTTTTGCCAGTGCTAGTCTAGTTTTTGACGTCCTGCTTGCTCCGCCTGTCGTTGGTTATTTTGCTGCCTAGGTAGCAGAATTCCTTAACTACATCTAGTTGGTGACCATCAATCCTGATGTTAAGTTTCTCGCTGTTCTCATTAGCCTACTTTCGTCTTTCTTCGACTTACTCTCAGTCCATATTCTATACCCATTACAATGTTCATTCAGTTCAACAGGTCCTGTAATTCTTCTTCACTTTCACTGAGAATAGCAATGCCATCAGCGAATCATATTGATATCCTTTCCCCTTGAATTTTAATCCCACTCCTGAATCTCACTTTTATTTCCGTCATTGCTTTTTCGATGTATACACTGGAAAAAAGGTGTGAAACACAGCATCCCTGTCTTACACCCTTTTTTACCCGAGCACTTCGTTCTTGATCTTCCAGTCTTTTTCTCTTGGTTCTCGTACATATTGTATATTACCAGTCTTTCCTAGTAGCTTATCCTTATTTCTCTCACAATTTAGAAATCTGTCGAATGCTTTTTCGAAGTAGACAGATCTTATGAACGTGTCTTGATTGTTCTTCAGTCTTGCTTCCGTTATCAACCACAACGTTGGAGGTGCCTCTCTGGTGCCTTTACCATTGCTAAAGCCAGGCTGATCGTCATCTACACTACTGGTCATTAAAATTGCTACACCAAGAAGAAATGCAGATGATAAACGGGTATTCATTGGACAAATATATTATACTAGAACTGACATGTGATTACATTTTCACGCAATTTGGGTGCATAGATCCTAAAAAATCAGTACCCAGAACAACCCCCTCTGGCCCTAATAGCGGCCTTGATACGCCTGGGCAATGAGTCAAATAGAGCTTGGATGGCGTGTACAAGTACAGCTGCCCATACAGCTTCAACACGATACCACAGTTTATCAAGAGTAGTGACCGGCGTATTGTGACGAGCCAGTTGCTCGGCCACCATTGACCAGACGTTTTCAATTGGTGAGAGATCTGGAGAGTGTGGTGGCCAGGGCAGCAGTCGAACATTTTCTGTATCCAGAAAGGCCCGAACAGGACCTGCAACATGCAGTCGTGCATTATCCTGCTGAAATGTAGGGTTTCGCATGGATCGAATGGAGGGTAGAGCCACGGGACGTAACACATCTGAAATGTAACGTCCCCTGTTCAAAGTGTCGTCAATGCGAACAAGAGGTGACCAAGACGTGTAACCAATGGCATCCCATACCATCACGCCGGGTGATACGCCAGTATGGCGATGACGAATGCACACTTCCAATGTGTGTTCACCACGATGTCGCCAAACATGGATGCGGCCATCATGATGCTGTAAACAGAACCTGGATTCATCCGAAAAAATGACGTTTTGCCATTCGTGCACCCAGGTTAGTCATTGAGTACACCATCGCAGGCGCGATACGATAAACCGCAATCGCGATAGGCTACAATCCGACCTTTATCAAAGTCGGAAACGTGATGGTACGCATTTCTCCTCCTTACGCGAGGCATCACAACAACGTTTTACCAGGCAACGCCGGCAAATGCTGTTTGTGTATGAGAAATCGGTTGGTAGGTGTCGCCACCGGCGCCAACCTTGTGTGAATGCTCTGAAAAGCTAATCATTTGCATATCACAGCATCTTCATCCTGTCGGTTAAATTTCGCGTCTGTAGTACGTCATCGTGGTGTAGCAATTTTAATGCCCAGCAGTGTAATAGATCCTCAATTTTCTTGGCCATTCTTCTGTATATTATTCTTGTCAGCAACTTGGATGCATGAGTTGTTAAGATAATTCTTGCACTTGTCGGCTCTTTCTGTGTCTGGGAATGTGTGGATGACGTTCTTCCGAAATTCTGATGGAACATCGCCAATCTCATACATTCTAGGCACTAACGTGAATAGTTGTTTTGTTGCCACTTCTTCCAATTATTTTAGAAATTCCTATGGAATGTGATCTTTTCCTTCAGCCTTCTTTGATCTTAAGACGTCCAAAGCTCTTTTAAATACTGATTCTAATATTGGAACCCTCATCTCTTCCCTACCGATTTCTGTTTGTTCTTCTATCGCGCCATCAGACAAGTCCTCCTCCTCACAGAGGACTTCAACGAACTCCTTTCACCTGTCCGTTCTCTCCTCCTAATTTTATAGTGGAATTCCCATTGAACGCTTTAATGTTACACCCTTGCTTTTAATTTCACCAAAGGCTATTTGACTTCTCTGTATGCCATGTTAGTCCTTTCAACAACCATTTCTTTTTCGATTTCTTGACATTCTTCACGAAAACATTTCGCCTTAGCTCCCTGAACTTCCTATTTACTTCACTCCTAAGTTACTTGTATTTCTGTATTCCTAAATTTCCCTGTACATTTTTGTACTTGCTTCTTTCTTCGATCAATTGAAGTATTTATTCTTTTACCCATTGTTTCTTCACAGTTACCTTCCTTGTACCTAAGGTTTTCTTTCCAACTTCTGTGATTGCCATTTTTAGAGCTGTTCATTCCTCTTTAACTTAACTGCCTACTGACCTATTCATTATCGTAATATTTTCCTCACAAAATTTCAAGCAATTGTCTTCATTCCTTAATACTTCCGTATCCCATTTTTGTGTGCACTGATTCTCCCTGACCAGTCTTAGACAGAGCAGAACTGTTACTCTGATTCTACACGATTATTTTGGCAGGCCTATGTCTATCGCCCCCCTCCAAATCACCACGATGCACACAGGACTTTGGACAAGGACATACTGGGATGGAACCTGAGTCGATTGCGTCATTAGTGCAGGATTCGTCTGCAGGGTTTTGGGTCAGTCATGTTCTGGGCCAGTAACATATACAGATGTTGGAAGCCTCTTATTTGAATGCTTCTTTTATTGAAATGGTGTTGAATGAGTTAATTATAGGATATGAATACATGATTAGTGAAAATATTAATGAACACTAAATGGAATGCCCTGCAGTACCTGCTAATGTGAACCTAAATGGGCATGCAGTGTATTGTCAGAGGAACCATCCTCACACAATGGATAACTTAGGAGGCCACTGTTGAATGAGGCAGCTCATGAACAGCATGCCAAAAGGATCCAAGCATGTTACAGTGCATGGGGTGGAGCAATTAAATTTCAAAGAAACTAAACCGGCATTTGTTCCCAGGTGTAAAGATAGGGAGAAACATTTTTAAGGCACTTTAGTTAATCCCACAGACATATCGGAAGAAAGCGTACAATGCATCTTGACTGGTGAATCAATTATGAGAAAGTTTTTTGTATAAGTTGGAGGCTAAATTCATTGAATGCTGGTCAAAAGCAAATTAAAAATAATTTTTCACAGTTTTTGATGTATTTAAAAATAAAAATAATTCTGCTGATTTTATGAGCCCATTTGTTATTAAAAATGTCCCCACTTTACGTTTAACACAAAACAGCAGACACAGTGGAAACTGCAGGCCCTGCATAAAAAAGATGAACAGTCAATTTTATTCTGCTGGAAAGATTATGGCCAACCTTTTCTGAGATGTAAAAAGAGATGATTCTTATTAATTACTGTCAAACAGAAAATCAATAACTGGTGAATACTAAGCGAGTATTCTAAAACCACTGCTTGAAAACATATGTGAAAAGATTCTTGTATTGCAGAAGAAAGATTACATTTCTTCAAAAGAAGTGAAAACATTGGCAACAGAAAAGAGCTTTATGGCATTATTGACTGGGAGATCCCATTGGCTTGTCAGCAGGCTAAGCAGAAAAGTTTTCTTTCACTATGTGCAATTATCTCCTCCTCCCCCCCCTCCCCCCCAATTCTTTGCATGAGAATTCTTTCTTACGCATGTCTATTTACCTGTTTAGTGAAGATGATTGTAAGGGGAATACGTATAGTGTGGTGTCATGTTGATATTGTTTTATGACAATAGGAGGGAGAGGGCAAAACCCAGTGCCAGCTCCCAGATTTCACCTCTCAAACAGTCATGAAGGGACCACCAAGTTTAACACCCCCAATGAACAGGCAGTGTCACATGACCTCACTTCCGGAGATACTGCCGAGAGGTTTGGAATTTAATCCAGGACAATGGCAGTAAGTCTGATGATCAGGAACTTCAAGCTACCACCTCCATCCCCTTCCCCTTTATTGTCAAACACTGGTGGCGAAAATTTTTTCCACGACCAGGATTCCAACTGGCTACCTCTGAGCTAGGTGCCATCACACAGGCATGAATTAACCACCCTGGTTACAAAAGTGAGTCAGTAACGGGGAAACTCATGGAGGAGTCAGCAAGGAGATTTCATATTACCTAACCTATTCTTAGCAGTACTAGAGGAAGTTTCCAACTATGGGTGTATGTCTCCTTACAGTGACCATATACCATGGAGGGACCCTCCCATTAAGAACTGTTCTACTAGGTACTTATCTATTCAGTGCTTGGTCAACTATTTTTCTAAACATAAGCCACTGTTCCCCTAAATGTTCCTGCCCAGAGGTAAATGTTTGAAGTTTTTCTTTTAAATATGACACAAGTGTCTCTTTATCCAGCAACTGAACATGTAAATCTTTCTACTTGTTTTAATTGAACTTCAGTAGTCTCTGTTGCTACAATGGTTTGATAGTCATTGATACCAGTTTCAATATGGGCATCATCAAAGAGTGAGATTACACATTAACAGGAATAAGTACATTCTGCGAGATACTTATTTATTTAAAGTTTACTAACAATGAATTATGACTAATGCTAATCTACTCATATTACTTATTAGGAGACTTTCATCTTAATTACTTGATATAATTATATTTATATACATAAGGAGAAAAACATGAGCTTCCAGAAAAGCCACTACTTCTCCTCTTCTACAAAACATACATTGTTTGTACCTAATACTGAAGAATTACTGTAACTTTACACACACCACTTTCAACTGTCTGTATATTGGCAAAATCAAGATCCGCTTAATACAAATATTACTCGTGTGTCATTTACATCCCTGAGTCCAAAGATTATGATTAGTTGTAGAAGAGAATGGCTAATGAGGCATTCTTTTAGTTGCTTTTGATTATTTAGGGACTTTTAGTTTCCTAGCTGATGACTGCTGGTGAACTATTATAGATTTTTGCACCAGAATACAAACCTCCATTCTGAGCCCTAGATAATCTATATGAAAATTTCTTTTTCTTCTAGTATTGTGGTTGTGAATCTCACATTCATCCTAAATTCACCCTTGTTATTAATTGAAAATACTATAATGGAGCATTTATATTGGCATTTAAGTGTAAGAACCCCTTGATACCTGTTGAGGCTTCTGTAAGATATTTGTTATCAACATTACACAACATTCTCATTGCACACTTCTGTATTTCCGTGGAATAGATAGTTTTTTGGCCTTAGCTGCACTCTTCCAGAAGATTATGCCTTTCAGTGAAAGTATGTTTGTAATCTCATCTGCAGTTCAACAAAATGACAGAGATTTGTAAGTGCAAAGGGGACAAAACGGAGCTTTCGGATTAACTTATTCAAGTGCTATTGTCACATCCACCTGGATGCCTGGGAACTTCATGCAAGGTGCCTCATCCACTGAGTGCTCATTTATGTTTATTTCTGCTGCCTATAAGTTATTTCTATTTGCTTGAAATGGCATATAATGATTACTTTGTAAGATGGGTGGCTATACTGTTTGTAGTGAACCAACTGTAATCCTGTTCCATTTTTCTGCTGGCTGTGTCAGGCATGGATTTGTTTTGGTCTTTTGTTAGTATACTAGTGTAACAGCAAACATGATTGTTTTTTAATACACTCCTGGAAATTGAAATAAGAACACCGTGAATTCATTGTCCCAGGAAGGGGAAACTTTATTGACACATTCCTGGGGTCAGATACATCACATGATCACACTGACAGAACCACAGGCACATAGACAAAGGCAACAGAGCATGCACAATGTCGGCACTAGTACAGTGTATATCCACCTTTCGCAGCAATGCAGGCTGCTATTCTCCCATGGAGACGATCGTAGAGATGCTGGATGTAGTCCTGTGGAACGGCTTGCCATGCCATTTTCACCTGGCGCCTCAGTTGGACCAGCGTTCGTGCTGGACGTGCAGACCGCGTGAGACGACCCTTCATCCAGTTCCAAACATGCTCAATGGGGGACAGATCCGGAGATCTTGCTGGCCAGGGTAGTTGACTTACACCTTCTAGAGCACGTTGAGTGGCACGGGATACATGCGGACGTGCATTGTCCTGTTGGAACAGCAAGTTCCCTTGCCGGTCTAGGAATGGTAGAACGATGGGTTCGATGACGGTTTGGATGTACCGTGCACTATTCAGTGTCCCCTCGACGATCACCAGTGGTGTACGGCCAGTGTAGGAGATCGCTCCCCACACCATGATGCCGGGTGTTGGCCCTGTGTGCCTCAGTCGTATGCAGTCCTGATTGTGGCGCTCACCTGCACGGCGCCAAACACGCATACGACCATCATTGGCACCAAGGCAGAAGCGACTCTCATCGCTGAAGACGACACATCTCCATTCGTTCCTCCATTCACGCCTGTCGCAACACCACTGGAGGCGGGCTGCACGATGTTGGGGCGTGAGCGGAACACGGCCTACCGGTGTGCGGGATCGTAGCCCAGCTTCATGGAGACGGTTGCGAATGGTCCTTGCCGATACCCCAGGAGCAACAGTGTCCCTAATTTGCTGGGAAGTGGCGGTGCGGTCCCCTACGGCACTGCGCAGGATCCTACGGTCTTGGCGTGCATCCGTGCGTCGCTGCGGTCCGGTCCCAGGTCGACGGGCACGTGCACCTTCCGCCGACCACTGGCGACAACATCGATGTACTGTGGAGACCTCACGCCCCACGTGTTGAGCAATTCGGCGGTACGTCCACCCGGCCTCCCGCATGCCCACTATACGCCCTCGCTCAAAGTCCGTCAACTGCACATACGGTTCACGTCCACGCTGTCGCGGCATGCTACCAGTGTTAAAGACTGCGATGGAGCTCCGTATGCCACGGCAAACTGGCTGACACTGACGGCGGCGGTGCACAAATGCTGCGCAGCTAGCGCCATTCGACGGCCAACACTGCGGTTCCTGGTGTGTCCGCTGTGCCGTGCGTGTGATCATTGCTTGTACAGCCCTCTCGAAGTGTCCGGGGCAAGTATGGTGGGTCTGACACACCGGTGTCAATGTGTTCTTTTTTCCATTTCCAGGAGTGTAGTTCTACAATGTCCCAGGTGAATCATTTATATGAGCCAAGAGCAAGAGCAGTTCAAGCACCAAAGCTTGCAGATCACCACATTTAATGTGCCCTAATTTAGAACTTCTTCTTATTCCTGTCACACTGTTTGTTAATTTGAATCTACATTTTCTATGTCTTTAATGCCATACCATTTTAGTTTTTCTACTGGAATTTTGTGATCTACATAGCTGAAGCCCTTGGCAAGATCACAGAAAATGTTTCCTCAGTATAGAGAGGGAACTGAAATCTTCTTAGAAAGGTATTCTCAAAGAGATGGTAAGCTATCTTCTCAAAAACTTTTGAGAACACACAAATTACGGAGATGGGTGTACAATTGGAGATCACTTACTTATCTCCACTTTTATAAATGGATGTTACTAATGTAACCTTAAGCCTAAGAAACACACCTTTGAGTCAATGAGTGTTTACAAAAGGAACTGAAGTTGGACGTATCAAGTCAGCACAAGATGTAGTGCTTGATTTAAATGTCATTATAGCCAGAAGAGCTTCTGCTTTTCAGTGACATAATGTTTTTTGTGACCTCTCTAACAGATGATAGTAGACCCTGCAAAGCCAGTGTAAGAGCATGTCGTAACACTTTCTTGGTTGAACAACATTTCAGTGCTGTGAGAGAGTATCTAGAACAGTGAAATTATTCCAAGATTTGGTGTCCTATTCATAAAAATGCTCTCAGTAATACTGTGTTATGCATTATTATTTCTTGTTGATGAAATTGTGCTTAATGTAAGAACTGTGTATAGTAATTATGAATGATGCTAGGTATATTTACACAGTACAATACTTCACTTACAAAACTATTAAATTTAAAAAATAAACTTAATCTGTAGTAAAATTGAAGGTATTCATGGAAGTGTACTTCAAAATTGTTTGCAGAGTTGTTCTTGTTGCAGTCTTCAGTCCAGAGACTGGTTTGGTGCAGCTCTCCATGCTACTCTATCCTGTGCAAGCTTCTTCATCTCCCAGTGCCTACTGCAACCTACATCCTTCTGAATCTGTTTAGTGTATTCATCTCTTGATCTCCCTCTATGATTTTTACCCTCCACACTGCCCTCCAATACTAAATTAGTGATCCCTTGATGCCTCAGAATATGTCCTACCAACCAATCCCTTCTTCTAGTCAAGTTGTGCCACAAATTTCTCTTCTCCCTAATTCTGTTCAATACCTCGTCATTAGTTATGTGATCTACCCATCTAATCTTCAGCATTCTTCTGTAGCACCACATTTTGAAATCTTCTATTCTCTTCTTGTCTAAACTATTTATCGTCCATGTTTCACTTCCATACATGGCTACACTTCATACAAATACTTTCAGAATGACATCCTTACACTTAAATGTATACTCAATGTTAACAAATTTCTCTTCTTCAGAAATGCTTTCCTTGCCATTGCCAGTCTGCACTTTATATCCTCTCTACTTCAATCATCATCAGTTATTTTGCTCCCCAAATAGCAAAACTGATTTACTACTTTAAGCATCTCATTTCCTAATCCAATTCCCTCAGCATCACCCAATTTAATGTTCTTCTTATATCCTCCTTTCAAGGCACTGTCCATTCGGTTCAGCTGCTCTTCCAGGTCCTTTGCTGTCTCTGGCAGAGTTACAATACCATCAGTGAACCTCAAAGTTTTTATTTCTTCTACATGGATTTTTATTCCTACTCCGAATTTTTCTTTTGTTTCCTTTACTGCTTGCTCAATATACAGAATGAATAACATCAGGGATAGACTACATCCCTGTCTCACTCCTTTCCAACCACTGCTTCCCTTTCGTGTCCCTCGACTCTTATAACGGCCATCTGGTTTCTGTACAAATTGTAAATAGCCTTTCGCTCCCTGTATTTTAGCCCTGCCACCTTCAGACTTTGAAAGAGGGTATTCCAGTCAACATTGTAAAAAGCTTTCCCTAAGTCTACAAACGATAGAAATGTAAGTTTGCCTTTCCTTAATCTTCTTTCTAAGATAAGTCATAGGGTCAATATTGCCTCACATGTTCCAACATTTCTACAGAATCCAAACTGATCTCCCCCAAGGTGGCTTCTACCACTTTTTCTATTCGTCTGTAAAGAATTCACGTTAGTATTTTGCAGCCGTGACTTATTAAACTGATATTTCGGTAATTTTCACATCAGTCAACAGCTGCTTTCTTTGGGATTGGAATTATTATATTCTTCTTGAAGTCTGAGTGTATTTCGGCTGTCTCATACATCTTGCTCATCAGATGGTAGAGTTTTGCCAGGGCTGGCTCTCCCAAGGCTATCAGTAGTCCTAATGGAATGTTGTGTACTCCCGGGGCTTTGTTTCAACTTAGGTCTTTCAGTGCTCTGTCAAACTCTTCTTGCAGTATTATACCTCCCATTTCATCTTCATCTATGTCATCTTCCATTTCCATCATATTGTCCTCAAGAACATCGCCCTTGTATAGGCTCTCAATGTACTCCTTCCACCTTTCTGCTTTCCCTTCGTTGCTCTTGATATTCATGCAAGTGGTTCTCTTTTCTCCAAAGGTCAGTTTAATTTTCCTGTAGGCATTATCTATCTTACCTCTAGTGATATACGCCTCTACATCCTTACATTTGTCTTCTAGCCATCCCTGCTTAGCCATTTTGCACTTCCTGTTGCTCTAATTTTTGAGATGTTTGTATTCCTTTTTGCCTGCTTCATTTATTGCATTTTTATATTTTCTCCTTTTATCAATTAAATTAAATATTTCTTCTGTTACCCAAGGATTTCTATTAGTCCTCGTCTTTTTACTTACTTGATCCTCTGCTGTCTTCACTATTTCATCTCTCAAAGCTACCCATTCTTCTTCTACTGTATTTCTTTCACCCATTCTTGCCAATCATTTCCTAATGCCCTCCCTGAAACTCTCTACAACCTCTGGTTCTGTCAGTTTATCTAGGTCCTGTCTACTCAAATTCCCATCTTTTTGCAGTTTCTTTAGCTTTAATCTACAGTTCATAACCAATAGACTGTGGTCAGAGTCCACATCTGCACCTGGAAATGTCTTACAATTAATACCTGGTTCCTAAATCTCTGTCTTACATTATATAATCTTTCTAAAATCTTCCAGTATCTCCTGGCTTCTTCCATGTATACAACCTTCTTTCATGATTCTTGAACCAAATGTTAGCTATGATTAAGCTATGTTCTGTGCAAAATTCTACCAGGTGGCTTCCTCTTTCATTCCTTACCCCCATTCCATATTCACCTACTATGTTTCCTTCTCTTCCTTTTCCTACTGTTGAATTCCAGTCACCCATGACTATTAAATTTTCGTCTCCCTTCACTACCTGAGTAATTTCTTTTATCTCATTATACAATTTCTTCATCATCTGCAGAGCTAGTTGGCATATAAACTTGTACTACTGTAGTAGGTGTGGGTTTCATATCCATCTTGGCCACAATAACGCATTCACTATGCTGTTTGTAGTAACTTACCCGCACTCCTATTTTTTTATTCATTATTAAACCTACTCCTGCATTACCCCTATTTGATTTTGTATTTATAACCCTGTATTCACCTGACCAAAAGTCTTGTTCCTCCTGCCACTGAACTTCACTAATTCCCACTACATCAAACTTCAACCTATCCATTTCCCTTTTTAAATTTTCTAACTCACTTGCCCAATTAAGGGATCTGACATTCCATGTTCCGACCCGTAGAATGCCAGTTTTCTTTTTCCTTATAATGGAGTATAAATGTAGATTTGCATATTTTTGCAGATTTGTGCATTTAACATAAACACCCAAGATTTGTTTTCTTTTGTTTTTGTGTTTGTTAAAGACACTGAAAATAAAGTTTGATGAAGCAAGTTCAACTGTGAAAAGCAGAAATATTTTATGGAACACTATCTCAAATTAATTGTTCATAATTGTGTCATCTTTTAAAATATGGGCGTAAACTATTAAATAGTTATTAATTGTCCACTAATGGCATGTTCCAGGAAAATTCCTTAGAGACTTCTTGGGCAAAAAGCAGAGAAGAATCTTGGTTTTATAATTCATCTGGCTGGGACAGAAAATGAGATTTGTTGTTCACAGTTAGTCTAGTTCCAAGATGACCTCAGTATACACAAAACCAAGGTGAGTAAAATGGTCAAATGTTTTGATAATTCCTGCGGCAGGTAGAGTGTCTTTAGGAATTCCGAGGGTATTCTCTAAAATAATTTCCCTAACTATTATCACACGAAGTTATTGATTACATAGCAAACATGTAACATTCTATGAAGTAGAATTTTTGATTTGGTAGAGTACATTTTAACACTTTGAAGATACACAACTTATGGTGACTATATATCAGCTCTTGGCATATGACATGAGCAACAAACACAAAAATGATGTCAGTTACTAAAACAATGTTTGAAAATGACAAAAATTGTTCCTCTGAAACTTCCTACAGGGTTCCAAGAGCAAGATTGTGTGAGTTCCATTTTTGCATTAGAAAAATAGCACTGCAAATGCAAATAACATCCACAATTCATAACTTAACCTTACCCTTATGCGTATGTAGCAAATTATGCTGTCATGAAGCTATTTTACCATATTTGCAGCGAATTAGAAGTTCTGATACATAATGGAAACAATTTTAAAAAGGAATCAAAACCATTATTACTTGATAACCCAAACTTCTTGGAGAAATTTTCTGTATTTTACTGAGAAAAAATGTCATTTTTGTAGAGCAGTATTATGATGACATTCTATGGAACTATCAGACATCTAATTAGCACACAGTATTGTGACTGTAAATGTTTCTCTCACTGTCATCATTTTGTGAGTCGTACAGGAGTGGCAGTAATATGTTAGCTGACTATCTGAATTTCTACAGTAAATTCATAATGCATGATGCCTCTCTTCTAGCAACTGCCACTGAAATTTGTTGAGCATCTCTGTAACACACACACACTTACTAAATGATCCCATGACTTAATGCAGCATTCTTCATTGGGTCATCACTATCTCTTCTGTTAATCCAGTGGGGTGAGGATCCCACATTGATGAAAAGTACTTGAGACTTAGCTAAAAAATGTTTAGTAACACATGTCTTTCATGGATGAATTGCATTTCCTTAAGATTCTTTCAGTGAATCTCAGCCTGGCATCTACACGTCTTACAACCTGTTTTATACTATCATTCTATTTTAGATTGCTTCAGATTTTTACTTCTAGGATTTTACCACAGTTACTGTTTCCTAATATGCATCACCAACAGTGTAATCAAAAAATACTGAATTTCTCTGCCTATTTGTGTGCAGTGTATTATATTTATTTATGTTCAGTATCAACAGCGAGTCCTTACATCAAACATCAATCCTCTGCAGTCTTCTGCTATACCTGCTTTCTTGTAGTCATATGTTTTGTCTGCAAACAGCCTCATGTAGCTTCTGACACTATCTACTAAGCCATTCATTATTGTAAGCATTTCTTTGTGGTACTTCTGAAATTACCTTCACCTTTATCAGTTATTTCTCACTTAGGCCGATATGTTGAATTTTATCTTCAATAAAATTTTCCAGTAAAACTTATCAACACAGATACATGCTACAAGGTGAAAAAAGCCGGGGATTGCATATTGTACAGAAATTTAGGGTAAACAGAAGCTTTTGAGAATTGACAGCATATGGACATTCAAATACAAGACTAAAGAAGGCACATATAAATAAACAATAGCTGTCTGACTCAGTACATCAGAGAGCATCTGATGCTTGCAGAAGTGAGAAACATTCCCAAAACACTGTGATATGAAGGCAGAAGGAATTGACAGAGTACAGAAGAAGACATCGTGCAGCATCACTATCAGAAACCATGAGCTCCTACATAATTATATGTAGTTATGAACTTCTCACAGCAATGAAAGGTGGAACATCTGATGTTCCTGGCAAAGCTAAAACATTAGGTTAGCCTTCATTTCTTGATACATTTTGGATGCTTGCCTTTATAGTATTTGTAAAATAAAACAAAACAGATCTTACTGTGTTCAAGTAGTAGTCAATGTAGCTTACTAAATGTAGGATTACATTTCTTCTTAGATAGATACCAGACGTCTTAGAGTACATATCACATGAGCATAGTTAGTGGGAAAATAATAATTTGTTGTACATCTACACATTTATGTGTTAGCCAATACTTTTTGTTGTTGCCTTTCGCACCATTATGTAAAAATTTAAAGTGGTTCATGTATTTGATTACAACTTGCGAATGAAAATAGCAATTGATGTATTAAATATTCTATGAAAATAATAGCCTTCTACAGTTTTTTCGAGAGACCACATAGCTCACAAAACCTCACCACTATTTCATTTGATAAAAATAACAGTCTTATTGATTGTAAGACCATTATCTTGACTGATCATATCACATACAAAAGTCTCACCTTTATTTCATGTAATAACAATAACAGGCTTACTGATAATAAAAACAATATTTTATAAAGAGAGTAATCTCTGTTTGTTACTGGAATGTAACTAAATTATTGACTACCAGTATGCAAATTATGTTGCAGGTGACCTCTTCCACACCTGGCAGCATGGAAATGACCTGTAGGCATTGCCAGGAATCATCATAGGATTCAGAGACAATACAGTCCATTGTGGCCAGTTTTTGGGGCAAATAGTTCATAATTATGAAGTTGGCAAAAGTGATTTGAAATTAAAAAGAATTGGAGTTATTTAAACATCTTTGTCAATAACTTGTACAGGTTGCCTCACACAGAAAATTGTTTTTTTCTTGTTTTTTAAAACATGTATCACAACACTGTCACCGTAAAGTTATTTTTACATAAGCTCAAAAATAAATGTAATGAGTCTACTATTACTGGAAACACTGTGATATGTCAAAGACTTGCCACTTTTTCCTCTACGCAAGGTAATAAATGAAGAAATGTCATTTACTTTGACCTAAATGTCAGGATGAACAATTTGAAAATTATTTCCCTAACTGTTTCAGTGTCTTAAATGTTGTAATTTTACTATCAATTTTCAAATAGCTTATCTTATTACCTTAGCTTTTTTTCATTTGGGATGCTGATTTGTGTCCACTTAATTTCAAGGTGTATATTTACATACATATCATTCTTACAGTATTCTTCCAAGCCTTTTTATGGAAAAAGTACAAAATATTTTCTTGTATATAACAGAAGTGCTGCCCACACACACACACACACACACACACACACACACACACACACACACACACACACACACACACAAACTATTAAACTGTTTGGTGGGGAGTGACAGTGAGTACCTTAGGTTTAGGCCAGGGAGGTTACGGGAGCAAAGTACATGTTGTAAGAATAGCTCCCATCTGTGCAGCTCAGGAAAGCTGATGATGGTGGGGAGGATTCAGATGGCACAGGTTGTGAAGCAGCCACTGACATCTTGCATGTTGTGCTCTGCTGCATGTTGTGTCACTGGGTGTTCTACTTTGTTTTTGGCAGCAGTTTGGTGTTGGCCATTCATTCTAGATGACAGCTGGTTGATTGTAATACCAACATAAAATGCTGTGCAGTGGTTGCAGCAGAGCTGGTACACAATATGGCTGCTTTCACAGGTGGTCCAGCCTCTGATGGGGTAGAATAAGTCTGTGATGGGACTGGAGTAGGAGCTGCTTCACAAACCATGCCATCTGTATCCTCCACACCACCACCAGCTTTTCTGAGCTGCATGGGTGGGAGCTATCCTTACAGCCCATCCTCCGCCTCTGTAACCTCACTGGCCTAAACCTCAGGTAATTCACTGTCCTTCCACTGCCCACCCAATAGTGTGTGTGTGTGTGTGTGTACATACACCATTCCCTGTCCCAGTACTCCCATCCAATACGTATCAGCTAGTTGTGTGCTGCAGTTCGCCATCTCTCACCCTAGTCTGTGAAACTGTGTTCCCTGCCATCTGCCATCTGCCCCCTCTACCTATAACCCTAGCTAGCCTACAGATGGCTCCTCAATTTCCCACAAGCTGCTAGACACTTACCCCCAACCACCTCCCTGCCTCCTGCCTCTCTCCATCCCTCACCCCACTCCAACTTGTACTCCCCAACCCCCACCTCACCCTAGTACACATCATGGGCCAAGAAAGAGCTGGCAGTCGACTGAGACAGGCATGTGCAAATGAGTACTGGTGATCTTCACCAAGAATAAAGAGCAGCTAGAAGAATGGGCATGCCATTCTCTCCCTCCAAGTACTGCGACAAAGAAAGGTCACACTATACTCACAGTGAGGCCAATAGTCCAATCACAGGCTGTGCACCATAGACTTTACTGTTTCTTTTTCCTTCTGTGCAGTTGTGATACAAACACGCAAGTTTTCAGGTTGCACTGTGATTACTTCTGGTTTCTGTATTTCAACACATATGTGCATAATACAATATAACTAAGGTGAAAGTGCAAAACTTACATAATTAAGTTTGAGAAGAAGGAGGTACGTACTGGCAGAACTGAAGCTTTGAGGTCAGGTCATGAGTTGTAGAGGGATAGCTCAATTGGATTTTAGTCCCAGTCCAGGGTACAATTTTCATTTGCCAGCAACTACTCTGGATGTTTTTAATAAATGTAGTGTAATGAGTGTATTTTCACAGCAAAATATAACATCATTCCCACAGATTTCAAGTGTGGAATATTTGCAGTTGTGAATGTACTGCTGAAGTATATCTACAAAATGATGAATGTGTGAAGACTTATGTAGTCTCTCACAAACAGCTATACTGGCTGTTTTTAACATGCTAATGTAAATTATCATATTCAAGAGGGAAAAAAAACAATTTTTCTCAGATCAATGTTGGTTTAATTTATAATTATGAATATATTGCAACTATTTAAAAGCGAATGGCAGTAACTGAAATATTTTACCTCACGCTTCTTTTTTATCTTTGCCTGTACCAGGATTCACTGACAATATGTCTCAAAGAAATAACCTTGGGTGACAAATGTTAATATGTCCTGAAAGGTTTTCCACAGTTTAAATATAGGGGCATATTACCAGCTGTCCTCCATTTCTTCTAGTCATAGATCGTAAGGAAATTATTCTGTTTGAGGCAACCTGTGTTATAATAATGTAAGTGACTTCCTTCATGAAATACAGTAAAAATTCTGATGTTTACTGATAATAAACTGTGTATTGTATCCTACATTATAATTATTGACAATTTAAGACATTATTAACAATTTTTATTATATATATTTTTAAAAATGTTGCTATTGTTGAGTACTAAATCTTTTTTCTGTGGCTTAGATACTGGACTATGTGCATTCAGTGGAGATTAATGAATACTAGCCACACACATGCAGCCCTCAGAGCAGGCAAGGGTTTCATGTTTCCATTTAACTCTGTTGTGTACATTATGAAAGTTGGAAATGTTTTTCCAGAATTTTATATGTCTCTCAAACTGCTTTCAAAATACAATTAGATTAATTTACTTAAAGGGAAGAGTGCAATACGTGAACATGGCAGAGTATAAAGAAACAAAGGTGGCACAGATGCAGTTTATTTTATACAGAAATTAATTTGGCAACCTGCAGTAAATTTGTTCCTTTGTTCAGCACAATAAACTAAAAACTACACACCGGATCTGAACTAACTGCTTCAATGACATTTTTAAACTTGAAAATAGAAGTAAATGCATTTATAAGCTGGGTGAGTTTCTTCGAATAATAAAAATAACAACAACAATGATGACTAACACAGATGTTTTTTCTCTAAACATTAATCTCACACTGCATGCACATTATCTGATGTCTACAACCATGGCATATGTACTCAAAGAGATTGAGTTCTTTTCAAGAAAATGCTTATTATTTGTGTAAATATTATGTACAAGATCCTTCTAGAAAGAGTACAAGCAAAAACCAAATGTACTGCTCAGAAATGTGGCAAGTTCAAAACTAACATAGACTGGATGACTATACTGTATTCTGTAGTTGCTTGAAGTTAAAGAATTGCGATATGCTGTATATGTATCCTTAATAATGTAATGAAAATTAGAGGGAGTCAAATAGATTAACTTGTCCTTCATTTTAAAAGCAATCTTTTGCATCAGTGTCAGTGTGTACCTTTGTTTTTATGCCTATATAAAATAATGTGACAAGAATAAAGTGTTTGTTGCATCTGCAATAACATATTTTAAGGTAAATATGAGATCCATCAAATTTCATTTAATCTACTTGCACAATAAGAAATTAAGGAGAGAAAATTTTTAACTACTAGCAACAAAACTAAAACCATCAAACTGACATTTATGAATCCAAGGCTATTTCTAAAATTAAATTCTCTTTTACAGTTCCTATACATCGTTCTGTAACAGTCAGAAACTACACATAGAAAAGAAGCAGGAACAAAACAGTCAAAGCAAACAAAGAACATAAAAAAAGTAAAAAAGAAAGAAAGGGCAAATGAATAGAGGTTCTAAATTAGATAAGTACAAGGTGCACTCAGGTTCTAATACCTCAGATTTTCTTTCTCAGAACTGGGAGCTGATAGAAACATACAGTTCGGTTTCAAATATGCGGGCACATTTGTATGGAAAAAGAAAAAAAAAGGCAGCATTGCACTGTACACACAACTCTAGTGGCTGCAATGAGAAGTGTTTTTGATACTACAAATGGTGACATTTTCATCACAGAAACAGCAAAATAGCAAGTAATCATTTGTTTTCTCCACTTGCATGTTGTGACACCCATTGAAATTCATTACCATTTGAGTTAAACCTATGGTGATGTTGCTTTGAATGTGCATCCATCAGTACAACACGTCAAAGAATGCAAACTGCCATGTGACAATGAAACAAAATAATTTTGGCTTCACATCAGCCAGTCAAACAACATAGTCACACGATTGGGGACAGTTATTTTGTTTTTCATCAAGACAACGCAACAGTGTAATGGGTAGATAACTTTGAAATGGTTTCTCATGCTTCTTCCCTGACATGGCTGCTGGTGATTTTTTAGTTTCTCCAACAATAAAAAACGCACACTGTACTTGCACATTCTCCAGCTGTGTCACTATTGTATCTACGACTTTGTAATGGTGAAAACAGGCTCCTAAGGACGGTTTTGCAGCAGCTATAAAATTATGGTACTGATGTGAAAAGTGTGTAAAGTTGCAGGGAGATTACACATTGAGATATGACAAGAGTTTACTGTTTGTGAAAAAAGAAATCATAGACCTTAGAACTTCAACACGTCTCATAAATTAAATGCCTCGTGAAATTAAATTTTGGGAATGATATCAGATTCCCTAGTACAGATTGGGAGTTTAGAAAGATGGAGAGAGGTACAGATGGATTGAAGGTTTCAGTTGAGCCGTAAGGCGTTAATGTCAGTAAATCTGATGCCAGCATTAATTCTTCCAGAACTCACATATTTAGTTTTATAGCCCTTTTGGAGCAGTTACTCATGACTAATGTTTGTATTTGTCTGTCATTAATGTGATAATCAGTAGCCATATCACTCCTTGCATTTCAATGGGAGGACAGTGTCACATTTTTACTGACATCAGGTCATTTTATCCTTATTATTACATTCTCCTTCACTTCCATTGCAAACCATTCCACATTTATATCAGTATGCTGATATAATATTGCTCTGACTTACATCTTTCTTCACCTTAACCAGAATTATTTCTGTTTTTCTTTTTTATTAGTTCCACTTGTGTTAAAATTTCAGCCCTTACTACATTTTTCACTTCTATTTTTCTTGGAATTCCAGAAATCTGTATTCACTTCTTGTCACTGAAGATTCTCCCAAATTCACAGATCCCATTCTTGGTTATATTTTGTTAGGCCTTCAATTAATAAGTCAGAATTGCTTCATTGATCTTTTTACCTTTTCTGAAGTTGAAAGAACTGCAGGCTAGAGGCTCTCAGTTTTGATGTAAATCATGCTTTTCTAAAAGTGTGATAATGTGTTAAAATGAAAAAGCCTTACAGTTCCTAATCACCACCAGTTAAATACACTTTAGAGTAATTTAGTGACACAAATTGCCTTCTTTGAGTTCAAATCTACCAATAATTTGTTGAAAGTATACAATAGGAGAACATCAGTCTCTTCTACTGCACTAACACATTTTTTGAAAGTTCTAGTAGAATGTAAATAACTTAGGAGCAAAGGAGCAGAAGCATTGTGTTGTCGACAGGTAAACATAAAAGAGAAACAACAAATCCTTTTTGAGCTAGAGCAGGCATTTCCACACACACATATACACACACACCTATTCTGTGCCCGTTTCAACAGGTGACTAGGGTGGAGTAGGGGTGGTGTCAGATGAGGTTGGTAGAGGGAGGGGTAGAGAATAGACAGCTAGCATCTCAGAGGGAGGCAGCAGATTTAGTGGTTAAGAATGTGGAAGAGAGGGATGGCCGGTGCAAGGGCTAGGCATGTGATGCACAGGTAATGTAGTCAGTGGGGTCTGGCGCACGATGAAGGTGACATGGGGACATGGATTGAGAGGGTTGACAGGGCAGAGGAAGGGGAATGTTTTAGGTGGATGGTGTGGGAACAGTGGGCTAATCAGGAGGTTACAGGGGTGAACGAGATTTTGCAAGGAAAATTCCCATTTGCATAGTTCAGAAAAGCTGGGGTTCTGGGAAGGATCCAAATGACAGTCATTGATATTGGGCATTTTCTACTTATCTGCATGTTGTGCCACAGGGTGGTCAACTTTGTTCTTGGTCACCCAATTTGGCAGTGGCCATTCATTCTGGTGCACAGCCGGTTGCTTCTCATACCGATATAAAAAGCTGTACACTTATTGCAGCACAGTAGTTACATGACACAGCTTTTTTGACAGGTGGCCCTGCCTCTGATGTGATAGGATAACCCTATGCCAGGACTAGAGTGGGAAGTAGTGGGTGGTCTAGGAGGGACAGGTTTTGCTTCTGGGTTTTCCACAGGGATATGATCCCTGTGCTTAGGGGTTGGAAGTGAGAGTGGCATAGGGATGGATCAGAATGTCGTGTAGGTTGGGTGGGCAATGGAATACCACTTTAGCAGGGGCAGGAATGATCTTGAGTAGGATGTCCCTCATTTCTAGGAATAATGATAGATATTCAAAGTCCTGATGAAGGATATGATTCATCCGTCTCAGTGCAGGGCGAAGTTGGGTGACAAGGGGGCGTGCACCTTTGTAGCGGATTCTTGGATGTGGTGGGAGAATTCTACATCTACATCTACATGGATACTCTGCAAATCACATTCAAGTGCCTGGCAGAGGGTTCATAGAACCACCTTCACATTTCTCTATTATTCCAATCTTGTATAGTGCATGGAAAGAATGAGCACCTATATCTTTCCATACGAGCTCTGATTTCCCTTACTTTATCATGGTGATCATTCCTCCCTATGTAGGTCAGTGTCAAGAAAATATTTTCACATTCAGAGGAGAAAGTTGGTGATTGGAATTTTGTGAGAAGATACCGTCGCAACAAAAAACGCCTTTCTTTTAATGATTTCCAGCCCAAATCCTGTATCATTTCTGTGACACTCTATCCCATATTTCACGATAATACAAAACATGCCACCTTTCTTTGAACTTTTTCAATGTAGTCCGTCAGTCCTATCTGGTAAGGATCCCACACTGCACAGCAGTATTCTAAAGGAGGATGGACAAGCATGGTGTAGACAGTCTCCTTAGTAGGTCTGTTACATTTTCTAAGTGTCCTGCCAATAAAATGCCGTCTTCGGTTAGCCTTCCCCACAACATTTTCTGTGTGTTCCTTCCAATTTAAGTTGTTCGTAATAGTAATACCTAGGTGTTTAGTTGAATTTACGTCTTTTAGATTAGACTGATTTATCATGTAACCGAAGTTTTACGAGTTCCTTTTAGCACTCATGTGGATGACCTCGCACTTTTCGTTATTTACGGTCAACTGCCACTTTTCACACCATTCAGATAACTTTTCTAAATCATTTTGCAGTTTGTTTTGATTTTCTGATGACTTTATTAGTCAATAAATGACAGTGTCATCTGCAAACAACTGAAGACGGCTGCTCAGATTGTCTCCAAAATCCTTTATATAGATCAGCAACAGCAAAGGGCCTATAACACTACATTCAGGAACGCCAGAAATCACTTCTGTTTTAGTCGATGACTTTCCGCCAATTACTACGAACTGTGACCTCTCTGACAGGAAATCACAAATCCAGTCACATAACTGAGAAGATATTCCATAAGCACGCACTTGTGTGGTACAGTGTCGAAAGCCTTCCAGAAATCCAAAAATACAGAATCGATCTGAAATCCCTTGTCAATAGCACTCAACACTTCTGTGAATAAAGAGCTAGTTGTTTTCACAGGAACGACGTTTTCTAAAGGATTAAGAGTGCATGGGGATATGCTAGGGGAAATCTGTCTGCAGATTAGGTTTGGGAGGCAGTGCCTGACTGACATCATGAGGCCTTCAGCATACTGGGATATGCCATCCATAGGTAGCCAGGCTGTGTTGGCAAGATTTTTTAATGTGGAAGGGATGACAGCTGTCAGTCTGCATGCACTGTTGGTGGTTGTTGGGTTTAATATGGGCAGGAGTGTGGATGGTGCCATCAGGGAGCTGGATGGAGCCATCAGAGAAGGGAGTTCCAGGTCCAGAAGGTGGTACATTGGATTGAGGAGGACAGGTTGAAGCATATGGGAGAGAAGGTGTTGGCGTTGTGGAGGAATGAGGATAAGGTGTCTTGGTGATGAGTAAAGATCATGAAGATGTCATCAATGGGCCTGAACAAGACAAAGGGTTTGGGGTTTACTGAGAGGGTTGTTTATCATGATATTGTTGGTAAGGTGTTTCAAGGAATGAGGTACTGGGTTTGGAGTCGGAAGGACAATAGGAGTGGCAAGGCCATGGGCATGAGGGACATTAACATGTACTGGAATAGCTTCAACAGTTATGAGCAGGAATAATGAAAATAAAGGGGTTGGTAGGTTGATTTTGAGGGGAGGGGAGCAAACAGCGAGGTCATCAGTCCCATTGGATTAGGGAAGGATATGGAAGGAAATTGGCCATATCCTTTAAAAGAAACCATCCAAGCATTTGTGTAAAGTGATGTAGGGAAACAATGGAGAACCTAAACCGGGATGGCCAGATGTGCATTTGAACCCTCATCCTCCCAAATGCGAGCCAGCGTGCTAATGACTGTGCCATCTCACTCGTAAAAGGGTTGGGTTTGTGAAGAGTCAGTGAAGGAAGTGGTTAGCATTACTGATGTACGATGCTAGGTTTCGGCAATTGGTTGGAGGTGTTGGTGAACATGAATGGAAATTCTTTCAGTAGTATCAGTCCTGTCACAGGTTTATCCTATCCTGTCAGAGGCAGAACCATCTGTGTAAGCAGCTATGTCATATAACAACTCTGCTGGAATCACTCACAGCTTTTTATGTTAGTATGACAACCAACCAGCTCTTGACAAGAATGAATGGCCACACCAAACTGTGGCCAAGAGCAAAGTTGATCATCCAGTGGCACAGCACACAGCTGAGCAAAATATGACCAATTTCAATGGCTGCTTCACAACCCAGGCCATTTGGATCATTCCCTCCACCACCAACTTTCCTGAACTATGCAGATGGGAGTTATCTTTGCAACACATCCTTCACTACCCCCAACACTCCTGGCCTCAGTCTCCATTAACCCACTGTCCCCACTCCCTCTATCCAATAGCTTCACCCTCCCCCCTTTGCCCTGCCACCCTTTCTCAAGCCACATCTCCACCTCACCTTCATTGTGTGCCACACCTCACTGGGTCCAGTGTCTGTGCACCACATATCTAGCCCACACATCTGCCATCCCTCCCTCCCACATTTCAAGCCAATAAAATTGCTGTCTCCTTCTGAGCTGCTAGTTACCCATCCTCAACCCCTCTTCCTCCCTCCCTACTCTCTCCCTCCACCCACCTCATCTAACATAACCCCTACTCCACTCTACTCCACCTGTGAAAATGCTATCCTTACACTGTGTGTACAGCTGGCAGGATGTAGGGTCAAAGATGCACAGGCATGGGCGTGGATGTGGGCTTAGTTTTCCATACAAACTTAATTATATATAGGCCTACAGACTGTATACCCATCACAGAAATCAAGAATCTTGACAATTTTTTCCTGTTATTGACATTGATACTGGCAGGATATCGCTCCCAGGAATTCCAAGACATTCAAGAATGTTTTAATTATCTGAAGTCAGATAACAAATGACAAAAAAGTATTTGCGTGATATAAATAATCATTAACACCTTTCAGATTTTTATCTTTACAAGCACTGTTAAACTTTGCTTCTTGCCAAGTCCATTGATCTAGTCAATGGGAAGTACCCTATAGGTTTTGATGAGTGAGTTTGCAAGTTTCAAAATATGTGACATAAATGACCATGTCTTTTGATTCCATTGACTTAGAAGATCCAGATTTTTGCACTGCCAAGGAACCATAGACCTTCACATCTGATATAAATTTCGATTTGGTATGTCCACCTACACCTGAGGAAAAGGGTTTTAACAGTTAGACGGACAGACCAATAGAGACAGACAGATGACAGAGTGATATTATCAGGGTTCTGCTTTTACTGATTGAGATACAGAACCCTAAAAAATTAGTACACTATTTATTATTTCAAAATTACTTGCCATAACCACTGATACAATTATCCCACTGTGAAACAAAGTGCTTCGTGCCTTAAGGAATAATGTCATGGAACCATGATTGTACACAGGTGTGCACCTCTACGTCTGAAGCAAATCAGCAAACAGCCATGAATGTTTTTCTTCAGAGCTCCAGCCGTGTGGGAATCATATGTAGAGAGATTGGGACTGTATGGAGGATGTGTAAGCGCCTCCCAGTTAATCTTCTGTAGCACAGTCAAAACATGTGGGCTCATCCATACATTGCCAAGGCTGTTTCGAGTATGCTTAAGAAGTTTTGCTGGGATGCCTGTACACATCCTGCCTACAGTCCCAATTTCCTTATTTTTGAAACCCTGAGGAAAGACATTTGTGGGCTTCAGTTTGCTTTGGACAAAGAAGTGTATGGTTCTGTAGGCAACCAAACATTTTTCACGTAAAGTATTGACTGGTCTGTCTCACAGTGGTATAACTGTATTAACAGTTATGGCTTTTACTTTTTAAATTATAAATAATTTGCTTACTTTTTTTTTATCTGCCTCATTTTCATTTGGCTGCCCCCTATATTATGAGAGTTATCAATGTATAGTATCTTTATTGATGTTTCAGTTAATTCACAGTAAATAAAAAATCATTTTTTAAATACAAATATTCATCTGAATAAACAATATATGGAAAATATAGATTGATGCTCACCATAAAGATGACAATTAGCTATCAGCCAAAGCCTTCTTCAGAAAAGGAAATACGCAGACACATTCATTCACACAAGCAAGCACACGTCAGACACATGTGACTGCCATCTGCAGCAGTTCAGATGAGAATGCAACTGTCATGTAGAACAGTAGCAACAATCTGGAAGGGGTGGGGAAGGTGAGCGACAGTAAGGTATTGGTGCCAGGTACGGAAGAGCACTGTCTGGCAGAGTGTGCAGGAACTAGACTGCAATAAGGTGCAGTGTCAGAGGAGGCTGTGGGGCACGAATGTGAGGTGGGGAGGGAGGAATGGTTAGCTAAAAAGGAGTGTAGCTGGGAAGGGGAAAGATGGGTGGGTGTGTTGGCAGAGTGTGGCACACAAAGAGGGTGAAGGAATGAAAAGAGGGAGGAGGTAGTAGGATAGAGAGGTGGGAACTGTTGGGTGGAGGTTGTGGGAAAAGTAGGTTACCATGGTGCTGAGGCCAGGATCATTTTGGGAGTGGAGAATGTTTTGTAAGGATAACTCCCATCTGAACAGTTCAGAAAATCTGGTGGTTTATGGGAGGAGCCAGACAGCTCAGGTAGTGCAGCAACCATTGAAATCAAGCATGTTATGTTCAGCTTCACTTTGCATCACAGGGTGGTCTACTTTGCTCTTGGCCACAGTTTGGCAATGGCTGTTCATCCTGGTGACAGGACACCAAACTAGAAAGCTGAACAGTGATTGCAGCACAGTTGGTATATGGCATGGCTGCCTTCGCAGGTGGCCCAGCCTCTGGTGGGGTCTGATAAGCCTGTGACAGGACTAGAATACAAAGTGGTGGTTGGGTGGGTTGGGCACGTCTTGCACCTGGGTCTTCCACAGGGTTTGGATTCAGAACAGCATAGGGATGGACTAGGATATTGTGAAGGTAGGTGAGTGATGCAGTTTAGGAGGGGTGGGAAGGATCTTGGGTAGGATGTCCCTCATTTTGGGGTATGATAGGTAATCAAAGCCCTGAATGAGAACCTGGTTCAGTTGTTTCAGTCCAGGGTGGTACTGGATGATAAACCGGACAGTCCTTTGTCGCTGGTTCTTGTGGGTGGTGGGACAATTGGGGGAAGGGTGTGGGGAAATGGCACAGGAGAACTGTTCACGGACTAGGTCTGGGACAGTGTCTGTCTGTAAAGGCCTTGGTGACACCCTCAGCATACTGGACAAGGGGGTTCTTGTTACTACAGATATGTCATCCCCGAGTGTCCAGGCTGTGTGGGAGGGATTTTTTGGTATGTAAAGGATGACAGCTGTCTAAATGCAGATACTGTTGGTGGTTGGTGGGTTTACTGTGGACAGAGGAGTGGATGGAGCCATCAGAGAGGAGGAAGTCAATATCCAGGAAGGTGGCACACTGGACTGAGGAGGACCAGGTGAACCAGGTAGGAGAAGTGTTGATGTTTTGAAGAAAAGAGGATAGGGTGTCTTGGCCCTGAGACCAGAGCATGAAGATATCATCAATAAACCTAAACCAGACTAGGGGTTTGGCTTTTTGTGGAGCTAGGGAGGTCTCCTCTAGACAGCCCATAAACAAAGTGGCATAGGATGATGCTATGTGGGTGACCATGGCTATGCTGCGGATTTGTTTGTACACCTTCCCTTCAAAGAAGAAGTATTCGTGAGTTAGGATAAAGTTAGTAAGCTGTATGAGGAATGAGCTATGGGCTTAATATACATAGAGGTGTGCCATTTCCCAATACACCCACAATTCTCCCACCAGTTCCAAGAACCAGCTACAATGGAGTGCTCCCTTCATCACCCAGTACCATCCTGTGTCATTTCCCCACACCAACCCCAATCCTTCCATCAGCTGCAAGAACCAGCTGCAAAGGAATGCTCTCTTCATCACCCAGTACATTCACATATCACTTCACCACACATCCCCAATCCTCCCACTAACTGCAAGAACCAGCTACAAAGGACTAATCATTTCATCACCCAGTACCACCGCAGACTAGAACAACTGCACCACATTCTTCATCATGAGTTTGATTAGCTATCATCATGCCCTGAAATGAGGGACATCCTTGCCAAGATCCTTCCCATCCCTTCTAAAGCAGTGTTCTGTCACCCACCCAACCTCCACAGCATCCTAGTCCATCCCTATGCCACTCCCAATCCCAAACCCTTCCCACAAGGGATCATATCCCTGCTGAAGACACTGGTGCAAGACTTGCCCAACCCACACACCTGGCATTTCATATTCCAGTCCTGTCACAGGCTTATCCTACCATTTCAGAGACCAGGCCACCTGTGAAAGCAGCTATATCATATATCAATTCTTCTGCAGTCATTGCACAACTTTTTTATATAGTCATAACCACCAACCTGCTGTCCACCAGGATGAACTGCCACTGTCAAACTGTGGCCAAGAGAAAAGTAGACCACCTTTGGCACAACATACAGCTGAACATAACATGCTTGATTTCAATGGCTGCTTTACCACCCACACCATCTGGATCCTCCCCTAAACCAAAAGATTTTCTGAACTGTTCAGATGGCAGTTATCCTTACAACGAATTCTCTGCTTCCAAAATTATCCTGGCCTCAACCTGTAGTAACCTACTTTCCCCACACCCTGCACCCAACAGTTCCCGCCACTGTCCTCTCATCTCCTCCCTATTTTCGTTCCCTCGCCCTCCACCTTCTGTCAACACCCTCGCCCATCTTTCCCACTCCCTGCTCCACTTCTTTTTCACTCACCATTCTTCCTTCCCCTCCCCACCTTCTTGCCATGCAGCCTCCTCTAACACTTCACCTGTTTGCAGTCTAGTCCCTGCATGCTCCACCAGACAATGCTCTTCTCTCCCCCCACCCATACCCTGCTATCACTTTCCCTTCCCCATACCCTCCAGATTGCTGCTTTCACTTAACATTACAGCTGCATTCCAGTCCAAGCTGCTGCATACAGCTGTCTTTTGTGCCTGAGGTGTGCTCTCTCATGTGAATGAATGTGTGTGTGGTTCCTGTCCTGAAGAAGGCTTTGGACGAAAGCTAATGTGTATGTGTCTTTTCATTGTGACTGTCTGCAACTCAACATATCACCTTTATGGTGGGTTTTCCTTATATTTTTGATATTCCAACCTCAAGTTTCCACTGTTTCATTAGAATAAAGGTATTTTGTTTTAATGCGTTGAGTGAAATACCTAAATTTCTTCAAAGGACTGTTCTGAAAGATGAGAGCCAAAATTAAGATGAGCAGCATTCTCAGGCTTTGCAAAGTTAGTGATACATCACTGTGAATGAGAGGTGGTTCTGATTTCTAATAAGTGTTCACTGGGTTAGGTACAATTTCTTGAAAGCAAATCAAAACAAAATTTTGAATTACGCTATGTGAGCTGATACTGTAAATAAAAATAAAATGATTAGTATAAACAGATATATAGAATTTCTAGCAATCTAATGTACTAACCAAAAGCTTCTGTTACATTACATGAGAACCAACTTTTATTATGCAAAATGTTCTTTTATACTTTACAAAGGAGTTTTCATCAAAAGTGATTGATTAGATACCTGTTGAGTGGTCACAATCAGTCTCAGATTTACAAAAAAAGTGGAGAATGAAATAGAATTATTTCATAAATGCATCATCATTTTCCAGTCATCAAGGACTAAAATATATTCAAATATTCATATCACTGGAAAAAAAAATGTTTGAAAGTTTTTGGAGTTTTCTCATGCTTTCAGGGGAGATTTTATGAAGATGATCTCATACACTGAGAAACATAGTTCTTTGAATGAAATTTTTGAAGTGTAATATGACTGCAGACTATTTTTCTGCATAAACAATTTTATTGTTATAATCCATTTAGGATAAAATCAGGTTAAATTTTATTACTTGTATTACATTTACATGTTAACTCACTGTCTGCTCCTTCTATCAGAGTGGATTGCCCTGAGCGTGTGCTATAGTTTGTTACCTTATGGTATTCCCTGCTATTCACTAGTTTACTTTGTGATGTGCAGCTGCAATTTACATATTTACACACAGACCTCATTTATTAAAAAGAATACTGCAGCCTGAAAAAAGAAAAGAAAAAGCACATAATGAGAACAACATAAAAGATTTTTTTCTTATTGTGTTCACACACTTTTTGGGAGAACACTTCCAAACCTAGATTATTTTTGTTGTTTTCACAGTTTCATTCTAATTTCTTCAAAGATGTAAAATATTTGATGAACTTATTATGAGTGTTCTTTCATAAACTGAACTAGGATTTCACCCTTTTCATCAACAGAAGGCAACAGCTATTTATTGTTTCTTAATAAAGTACTTTGCATAATGGATTTTTTACTTTGCATAAGAAATAGGGCAAATTGCTTCCAGGGATTGATATTTTTGTGTCCTGTCACAACATGTGTCGTGATTTGAAACCTTCAAGTGGTAAGTGGAAAAAGATTATGTAGAGTGAATCTTGATACTTTGTCTTTTTGGTGTCCCCCACCCCCTCTTTATCTCATGTCAACTGAGAACAATGTAGAAACAAGAAAGTATGCAAAAATAATTATCAGAAATACAAGCTCTATAGACTGACTAATGTTTATATGTACATTAAACACATTATAGTACATGGTGTTAATACCACAATCCTATAATGAGGAAGGCCTCTTGGATGTCTATGGCATCAGAAAAACAAAATTCATGAAATACTGTATATTTCATTTTCATGTTAATTAGTATAGAGGGTAATAACTCAGTAATGTTTTGTTTTGGACCATACACATATGTAAAAACTTTCTCATGACATTACTGTAAGATAATTGTGTCAAACTAGAAAGAAGCAGCACACCACATTTAGCATAAGGGGAAAAGAAAAAATTAATTTGATGTACCATTTCCTTGAATCAATAAGACAAAAGTAACAACTGGTGCAACATGTAACTAAACATCAGTTTGAGTGCACTGTTGAAGTTTGAAGGGGTCCTGTAAAAAACTGCCAAATATACAGAAGGAGGGTCTAACTTAATACATATCTAGCCATGTTGTATGCAGGCTCAGAATTTAAATTTATAGACTGAAAATAACATTACTGTAGAAGATAATACACCTAAATAAGTATTACCAGTTGTTACACTTAGAAAAAATTCAAGAACTGCCCGATGTCAGTACAACCATTATCAAATTTGAAGGTGTTGCTGGAGGTAAATGCTAACTCACAAGTGTATTTTGTGCTACTGCTTGTTATAATTTTGATTAGTTTCAAAGACAAGGACATAAATACACAAGACAAAATAGTTTATAAATAAAGAGTGCTCTCTAGTTCATTTGAAAACACCACAGATTATGTGAGCAGACTAATCCTTTTTAAACTGAGGGTTAGCACTTTCTTCCACCAACCCCTTCATTTATACCTGTACCTAAAAATAATAGAAAATAAACAAATTCCTGCAGAAGACTAATTTTTCGGATGGACATTGCAGTTTAAAAAGTTGTATCAGTGTCATCATGCTTTAGTTATTATTACAATTGGTCATAAACTTATAGGCACCGATGGAACCATTCACTGCTTATGTGAAATATGATTTATTAGTCTCATTACATACAATGTACAGCTCATTAGATCATTGTACAGGAGACATGCCAAGTTCAAAAAGAATATAATGATTTACTAAAGATCATTCCATATTATTTTCAGAAAGTTATGAATTATATATCAAGAGTTATGCATGTGCATTTAATAAAAATACAATATATTTTTTTATAAATTAAGAGTTTACAGATAAACAGTCTACATATTTCTACTGTTCAAAGTGTCAGATTGTCTTCCATGAATTCTTCAATGGTATAGTAACATTTCTCCACTAAAATGTTGTGGAATTACCTCTCCAGAGAGCCAAGATCCACATTTAATATGCTTCTTCCTTGTGGTTTTTTTTATATACTTTAAGCCCCTATATAGTGGTGCCTGAGCATGAAGTTTCAATTGATATGAGGAAAGATTGAAATTCTCTTTATGATGAGTACTATAGCTGTGGTTAATGCAGTACTTTTCAAATTTATATTCGATATTGTATACAAAAATCAAAATTTCAGAAGTGTACACTGAAGGAATGGTTAGCATTTTTAATTGCTTACATAACAGATGTCATGACTCATTTTTATGGGCAACACACATTTCTAATGATTTTTTCTAAAGATTTAATAACCTTGTGCTGTTTGTGGAATTTCCCCAGAAAATTATACCATATTGAGTAACAGATTCAAAATAAGTTATAGCAGAGATATAAACTGAATTATCTGGTTCTTTGCAACATTCAGTTTTAGTCCATTTTATGGAACCAGGATACAAGTTTTACTAGAACATTTTGTACACAGTCTGGAATTTTTTCTATAGTGCCACTTTCTATCCGAACTGAAGTGTCATCTGTGACTTAGCCCAAATGAGCATCCATATTTAATGGTAAATCATATATATATATATATATATATATATATATATATATATATAAACAAGAACACATATGGACCTAGTACTGAACCCTCAGGACTGTCTGGAAAATTGTTTTCCATTTAGAGTGGCAGTTAACTGAATTTGATGTTCAAATAACTGTTTGTTTCCTTTCTATCAGGTAATAATTGGCCCACTGAAAGGCAGTATCCGTGTTACCATAGCTACTAAGTTTGTAACATAGTAATGAGTGATTCACTGGATCAAAGACTTCCATTAGACCACATAATATTCCTGAAACATTTGCAACTTAGTCCAATGAGGTGCTTATATTTCCTGTAAATGCTCTAGTGGCATTTATGGTGCTTCTTCCTCATGTTCTTAAAAATACAGAGCTCTAGTACCTGAAGACTTTCATAATAAAGTGTCATCACAAACTGACAGTGGCTTCTTGCAAAAAGAGAGATAAGATGGATATAGAGAATTGAGGCACCCATCTGTAGTTTTAGCATGAAAAATGTACATGATGGTGGGTGCTAGCAATGATCAATGGCTTACAGATGCAGAATATAACAGAAACCGTTCCAAGAGTGACACAAAATGTTCCCGCAATACACATATATTCTTAAGTTCATCATGGCCTTATTTCATACAGCAAATTTCTGAAGAATATCAGGCCCCTTTTCCTCCCATACATGAAAGGATAGGATAAGTGTACTTAGTAGTGGATAAAGAGTAAAATGAAAAAAAACTAAGTTCTAATATAACATTAATTTTTTTATTATTAACTGTCATGGAAAACTGGAGACACAGGACAAAAATTGAAAAGACTAATGGCAGAAGCAACAGGCATTAGCATCATAAATAGGAAGAGCAAACAGTTACTTCTGTTGGACAACTAACACAACCAAGAAAATAATATAATCGATTAATGAAGAAACATACCCTGTAATTTCTTAAAATCTGAAAGTACAGCGCAGCCTGAGTTATTGAGAGTAAGGCAGTGATAGAATTCTTCAACCCAGAATATGAGGAAAACCAATATGATGCTTATTTGTCCTATTTTATGACCTTCAGATGATGAAACAAAGAGAATATATGATTAAATTTAGGAACTGATCAAATAGTACATGACAGCAAATTAATGAAATATCAGAAAATGGTAGTAAATGTCAGTCATAGGTGATTATAAAGTGGCAATAGCAGAAGGAAAGCAAAAACATAAAATTAGGCATTGCAACATTTTGTCAAAGAAATGTAACAAAAAGGTGCTTCCAAAATTCTCCAATGTTTACAAACTACTTATGCTGCAGACATTTTCTTCAAAAATCACAGGAGAAAAGAGATGCAGTAGAAAACCATGGTGTGGTAGGTCTGTGGCGCACAGAATTGGCACGTGCCTAACTGGTGTGCATGCCAGTAGCAGGCTGCAGGTGTCAGTATTTCGATGTAAGCACCCTGGAATACTGATGCCTGCAGCCTGCTGGAGGCATGCACCCAGCTAGGCAAGCCATGCTTTGAAAGTGCCATCAGCAGTGCGGTAGATGTCTGTAATACTTGCAGATGATGCCAGCCTCCGAGTGGGAAGTCTTGCCTGTATAAGCACCACAGCGCCCACACTGGTGCAGAGGAGAGGATGGCCATACCACCTGAATCATGATCCTCTGCCCCTGGGCAGGAGTAAAGCTGCTGCTGGGTAAGTCTGGAGTGGCCCACTAGTGTAGCAGCACCAAGTCCTGGAAGGTGGGCTTGACACTAGTAGATGGTGGCATGGTAGTAGTTGGTCAGGCTCATGGTGGCTGTTCGCTGATCATGGTGCAGCACAGCCCCATATTGGCCCCTCATATTAAGTCAGTCTGCCAGGCTGTGAATATCTCTGCTAAAAAGTAACAGCTGCTTATAAGAGACAGTTGCTCATTTGTTGTGCTGAGGCACCTACCCTGGTCATGTTTCTGACAACATTTATGCAGCTGGCCAGTGGGGAAACCACTTGGCCCATGCTGTAAGAACCCCATCCTACCCCTATGCTAGCATATTCATGATGCCAGGTCTGCTCTGTCTCACAGAGTATAAATGGCTCCACTGCCGTAACCAACATCCTGCTGGCTGCCTACAGCTTCTGCAATGCCTCACTGTTGAATCCACAGACTCTCCAGAAAATAGTGATGGCACAACAACAGCTCCCTCGTTTTGAAGAACCAGCCCCCAGGTCTTTACTCTCGACTGGTCTGCAACAAAACTCAACATACATGGCCAACAATGTACAATATTGAAAAAAATTTACACTCCATAAATTCTAGGTAGCTTGAAACACAAGATTCAGAGGTTGCAAATAATTCCTAAAATATTTATTTATTTAGATCCTTACTTTCAACTACAAGATTATATCTTTGTCACACTTATTAAGAGTCCATTAGTTCTCATGAGAAAGCACACCACAACTTACAACTAGTAACATCACACTAGTCCTGGTAACTTGCAATACACCTCATCACATTTCTCTCAAGGGCCCCATGCACTGACTGTTCAGTAGCCTTATGCCCTCTTAAATCTAGACAGTACATATCTTAATGCTAATCACATTGTAATGCCTCCCACACACAACAATTAACTCTCACCCACTTCCCACTTACAAATTAAGAATGATACAGCAAACATGTTCCCTCTCCATAAATTAACCCTAGCAAATCTCCTTTGACTTGATTAAACCCTTATACTCAGCATCTCCTTTGTCCTTCCAGTGGTTTTTCATTGTTTTGTAACATCACTTGGTGCATTGTCCCTATGAAACCAGTTCCCCTTATTCTTTCCTAGAAAATATGTTGCCAAACCTACCCTTATACATGAATCACATATGGTACTAGCAATCAAAATATGTTGACAGGTCATCCCACTTATATTTCTCACTATAGTTCTAGTCACAAGCTGAATTCTTCCTAGAATGCTAAGCTTTCTGGTACTTCTGCTTACCCTGTTTCAAATTCATTGATAACCTCTCTGTGATTGGCCTGAAGGTGACAATACCCTATCCTCATTCCTCCATAACCTCAACATCATCTCCCAAATTCACTTCACCTGGTCCTACTCAACCCAACAAGCAACATTCCTAGATGTCGATCTCCACCTCAAGGATGGCTGTATCAGTATCTCGACCCATATCAAACCTACCAACCATGACCAATACCACTTTGACAATGGCTAACCATTCCATATCAAAAAGTCCCTTCCATACAGCCTAGTCACCAGTAGTCATTGCATCTGTAGTGATAGTTATCCCTCTTCAAATATACCTAGGGTCTCACTGAGGCCTCCACAGACTGAAATTACCCTCCCAACTTAGTACATAAACAGACCCCCCTCCCCATGCCTTGTCTGTCCAGTCACCTAACACATCCCACATACTCACTGTCCGACCACCAAGGAGCACTCTTCTTGCATCTTGGTACCACCAAGACTGGAGCAGCTGAATTACATACTCAACCAAGGGTTCAACTACCTCTCATCATGCCCTGAAATGAGGAATAGCCTACCCCTTATCATCCCCATCACATCAACAGTGGTATTCTGTTAACCACCAAATCTATACAATATCCTTGTCCACCCCTGCTCCCAACCCCTTGCTGCGTGGCTCATATCCCTACAATAGTCATAGATGTAAGACCCATCCCATTCATCCTCCCAAGACCCTCCTCACCTCAACCTGGTCACGGGCATCTCCAATCCATCAGAGGCAAGGATACGTGTGAAGGCAGACATGTGACCTACAAACTGCAACCACTGTGCTTTTTTCTATGTGCCGATGAAAACCAACAAGCTCTCAGTCTACATCAATGACCAATCACAAACTGTGACCAAGAGCCAGATGGCCCCACAGTTTCTGAACATGCTGCCCAACATGAGCATGAGCTTGTTGGTTTCCATGGCCACATAAGAAGCAGCACAGTGTTTGCAGTTTGTAGGTTACATGGCTGCTTCAGTTCAATGACTGCTTCACAGCCTGGGCCATCTGAATCCTCCTTGCAAACACCAGCTTTTCTGAACTGCACAGCTGGGAACTCTCCCTGCAGTACATCCTATGTTCCCATAACTCTCCTTGGCCTCAGCCTTCATTAGTTCTTATTCTCCACCTACGTAGTTATCCCCTTCCCTGCTCCTGCTTCCACTCCAACATTATATAGTCTTCTATTCCACCAACACACCCACTAGCCTTTTTCCCCTTTTTTTGTTTCCCTCCTTTTCACTCCCCTTTCTCACAATCCCCCAAACCTCCCAACCGTACCTAGCAGCCCTACCTTGTCCCCACCATGCCCCTCCACATTGCCAGAAACTGCACTATACCATCCCCCCATCCATTTTCTATCTCTCCTGCTCCCCACAGCAAATCCCATCTATGCCAGACTGCTGCTCCCATCGGGGATCGTTGCAGTCCACACTCTGACCACAACAGCCACAGGCAGTGATAATGTGTGTGTGTGTGTGTGTGTTATGCTTGTTTGAATGTTCGTATGTTTTCAACTCTGAAAGAAGGCCTTTTAGCCAAAAGCTTGAATGTATATAGTATTCTCTTTACGGTACCTGTCTGTGACTCAACATCTCCTCTATATGATGAGCAGCAGTCTATCCTTTTCATAACATTGTTATCTTTATCATTTCTTCCACAGCATCTGCAACACAACTACCACCGCCAAGCTTCATGTAGATTCCCTGTGGTACCTATAATGACATCAAGTCCGCCCCCGCTAGCTGAATGGTCAGAGCGATAGAATGTCAATCCTAAGGATCCGGGTTCGATTCCTGGCTGGGTTGGAGATTTTCTCCACTCAAGGACTGGGTGTTGTGTTGTCCTAATCATCATCGTTTCATTCCCATTGATGCACAAATCGCCGAAGTGGTGTCAAATCAAAAGACTTACACCCGGCGAACGGTCTACCCGACGGGATGCCCTAGCCACACGAGATTTATTTTTATGACATCATCTTAGCAGTTCCACTCCATATGATGCAAAAATCAGTGGGACATGGACTTCCCTGTGCATATAGTCCATGCTCCAAGGCCTCAAAACAACACCCATTATCACCCAATACAGTAGATATTACTGCACATGACACACTTGTTCACTTTGGTACAACCCAGACTTACATTGTCTGGCACCACAGCTACTTCAGACTTGACAATTGCATGTGATATTGGAGCTGATACTACTGCACTACTGCTCTGAACATCCACAACATTAGTACTCCACATGTTGCATACATTTTCAAGGGATCTGTGCAATGCTAGTACCCAAATCATTAACTACCTTAATTTTCTCACTTAAAAGATCATCCCTCCAGTTGTTATGTTTTGTCTTACTCTTCACAGTATTGTCAGGCTTAACTACAACAATGATGGTTGGGCATCTTGTAGGAATAGGTAATCAAGACACACGTTCCTCTCCGTTTCAGCTTTCCCCTTCTCCTTTCTCCCTACTTCCTCACTTCTCTTTTACAAGTCTTCCCCAAAATTTTTCTATTTCTTGTGCCCTTAAGTCCATTTTTAACCCATCAGTTGTCAAGTCTTCTCTGCATCTCCTCTGCATACCATGGAGGACTGTGAAAATCTATTTCCTTCTCCCTAGCTTGAAATACTGCCAGTCTCTCAGACAATTTTTACTTCATTCATTTGTAACATAAATGCACCAGCTGCTACAGCTCACACACACACACACACACACACACACACACACACACACACACACACACACACACACATGTACTCCTTGAGAATGACCAAGTGAGGGAGCACAGTGGTTAGCACACTGGACATGCATTCCAGCCATCCTTATTTTGGTTTTCTGTGATTTCCCTAAATCGCTTCAGGCAAATGTTAGGGTGGTTCCTTTGAAAGGGCAAGGCTGACTTCCTTCCCTAATCTGAGGGGACCAATGACCTCACTGTTTTCTCTCCTCTTCCCAAATCAACCAGCCAACACAGACAATGAAAAAGAAGAAGAAGACAAAGAGGAAAAGCAGTATTCACCTCACCACATATTTACAAAACTGCAACCCTTCAATTACCAAGTCATCAGTTTCATCCACGGATGGTGGTTGCAGGAACTGTCAATCTCAATTCTGTCACTAATCGGAGTCAACCCAGTGGTGGCAGGCCACTTCTGCACAGGACTGGGTGATGGTGGTGCATCTTGGTGAGGATACAGGCCAGTGCCACCTCATTAAAATGGTACCACCAAGATAATCAATTTATCACCATTCATGAGGCTACACTCAGATGCTGCAGTGTGATGGCTATGCCCATTATGGCAAATGCCAAAGTAGACATATTGGCGGCTGACAAACAGTTGGCAGGTCCTGATATATGTACCATAGAATGCAGATGCCCACAGTCTGTTAGTGGCATGCACTCTAGTTAGGCATGTCACTCTGTGTGAGTACCATAGTGGTACAGTTGATTATCAGAACACTTGCAGAGGATGCCAGCCATCCAGCACAAAGTCTCACCTCTGCGAGTGACAGGCAAGGTGCCATGGTGCCTGCACCCATCCCACTCACAATCTGCTGTCCCCTGGGCAGGAGCTGAGCTGCTGTTTGGTGAGCATGGAGTGGACCATCAGTGTAGCAGCACCAAGTACTGGCAGGTGAGCTTTAGTGGATGATGTCCTCATGGCAGCTGGCTGAGTGAGTGGTGGCTGCTTGCTAAGGCCAATTTCACACTGGGACACAGGTGATGGTCATAGTGATGGTCACCAACAGAGATATAATCGTTCGAAATGGAGCATTCACACTGGAACACTACACTGTCTCACCGGGCTACTGTGACGCAGCAGTGACTCATCCTCACCACACGAGACGGTCATGGTCAGGATGTTCATACCAGTCACCGCTGGATGTACGTGAGTTTCAATTGAAGTGTTCGCAATGGGAAACAGATCACAGACACAGCGCTGCAGATTTGCCAGCAGACAGGCAGTCATTTTCTGAGACAGTGCCACGAAACATTAATTGTATATTATACTGTACACATTGTAGCCATGAGTTTAGACTTAATTAAGACGGAAGATTTTATAAGTGAAGTAGAAAGTCATCCTGCCCTTTGGGATGTCAAAAGCGATGACTATAGCAACAATGTGGTGAAAACAAATGCATGGCAAGAAATTATAATGAAGTTTGTGTCTGATTTCAATGAGAAGAGCATGGATGAGTAAAACAGAAATGGTAAGTTGTATGTTCCTTTTTCAAATTTAATACCTTATTTTTCGGACCATAGAAGACTAGTGAAATTTAGTTGCCACCCCTGTATGAGGCTAGAAGGGTATTCTTTCAAGCACATTTGCATCCCTCACCCCTTTTCTTTTGCGTTAACCAGTATCAAGTGTACCGTTATGCAGTCTTAATGACTTAAGACTTAATGACTTAAGAAGGGACAAAATGGATGAGTGTGGAAACCATGAACTCACCCCTACAGTGTGCATGAAGAGAAAATCTAAAAAAATACTTAAATTTCAAAATTTTCATAACAAAATTAAGGATGTGTCTTATCATTGTGTTAAGGTCCTATGGTCCGATAAATACAGTTAAAATATTATTCTTGGTTACAATTATTTACACATATGTGGCTACTACAAGAGTGAATTTTATTTATTGATCATAATATTATTGAGGTACAAGTTCCTGACACTTGATAATTTTAATTGTAAGTTCCAATCAGTTCAGTGAATGCAACAATATGACTTGTTACAGTTAACATAGTTATAATTGCACAATGCAAATCACAAATACAATGCTAGATGAACAATGAGGCCTAACCACATTAATGTTCACATAACATTTCTAGAAATTAGATTTTTTGCAGCTGCCACGGCACTTCACCTTCAAGGCTAATGAAATAGTTTGCAAAATCATCTCTGATACCGTTCGCAATATTTCCTCCATGGACTAAGCAAGGTGACATGTCCTGCAATCCCTGAATGGTTAACGTATCCTCAAACTCTATTCCATCATGATCATGCACAAAGTTTTCGAGGAGGCAGCGTGTCTTTACAATAGACACTGCTAAATCTAATTTAACATTGTATGATCTATGGAAAATGCGCCACTTGTTTGCAAGAATTCCAAAACTACGCTCATTGTACCTTCTTGCTCTGGACAGTCTATAGTTGAACACACGTTTTTTTAACATCTAAATACTTTACTCCAAAAGGGTGTAAAATAAATTTTGACAACCCAAAACCTTCATCACCTACTAACATGAATGGCATGGGTCTTTCAAAAGTTAATGACAGTTGTTTGGGTGCAGGGAAATCTAGACTATCATCTTGTATTTTTTTATTTAACACTGAATTATGAAACACAGCTGAGTCGGATGATTTGCCACATGCTCCAACATCTATAAACAAGAATTTGCACATTGAATCACAAACAGCCAACAACAAAATGGAAAAGTAGTTCTTATAATTATAGTAGAGTGAATTCTGATGTGCTTTCTGTCCACTGCACCCACATAATGAGGAAAGTTGGCCCTTTTATAGAATCCTTCAGCTGAGGTAAGCCATGACTCTTTCAAGAGGCGGTGAAAAGATTTTGACTTCATTTTACACCATATGGCAGAGCAAACGTCTTGTAAAATATACAAGATAGATGATACATCAATTCTGTACTGAAAGTGTAAGTCTATCATGGGTGATCTGGCCCCCTAGTATTGGTAACAAAAGGATAAAGCGTATGAAGCAAAACTACAAAAGTATATGGTTTACAGACATGCATTCAGACGCACGCACACGTACACACTAAGGATAATATTACAATATTGTGGTGGTTTTTATTTGTTGCTGGGAAAATCCTTCAAACGAAATGGAAGAGCTTAAGGGCCAGTTATACCAGAACGTTATTAAGGCAAAAGACCAAAAATAGTGGTTCTGCAGCTACTGGTAGGAAGAAGTAATCTACATAGATCAGCTGTGATTCTTAACAACTGACTGTAAGAGCACTACCTCTAGTATTGAGAATGATGATGATAGTGACAGATATGAGTTTGATGGAGGAGAAAATTTAGACCAGGAGGCACGCAAAAAAACTACTGTGTGACCACAAAAAAGGCCTAATGAAAAGAAGTCTTGAAGAAGAAGATGATTTGCTGTGTAACATTTGAAGGAAAAGTACGCTGCAAAACACAATTCAACATAGCAAGCAGATGAAGATAGCTTGTTCATGTACTCTATAGTGCCCGAATTAAAAAAAAAAAATAATCCCAATCACACAAGACTGAAAGTTAAATCTGATTTGATGAATGTCATTATTAATGCCCAATAATATTACAGCGCTTCCACTTCATCCCAAACAGGATTTTTACCAGTGGCAAATTATGCTACTGGGGGTCCATATCATGACCGTGCACATCATGGAATAGTTCATAGCTACACTGGAGGACAGTCCAGGTTGTCCGATCAGTTACCATCTGTGTGTTTGCCAATGGCCTGAGTACAGTGGTGAATCCTTAATATACTTTTCAACAGCACAGGCAGAGCAACAATGAAAGTAGACTAAAGCTGAAATCTGCTTTCAGTAAAGTAATTTAATATTACAGTACCTACCTTAATGTGAGAGCAAGTTTTTCCTCTGCTGGGATAGCCTTATGCAGCATAGTGTCCATTCCTGTGATTTCTTCTTTCTCTTCTCCTAGCAGATCATCAAATGAAGTTTTCAACATTCGAAAATACTGAGAAAACTTCTTCTCGTCTTGTCTCAGATCAATATAAAGAGTATAAAACAATCCTTTCTCCAGCCATCATGTAGCAGTGGATGTACATGTAATGAACGTTTTGTCTTCATTATACTCCGCCTCCTCCTGTTTAGAAGTACTAACAAAAGTTCCTCCTCACTCGAGTCCAGTCAGTTGGCAATACCTGTGATGTCAGACACTGGTGATCCAGGGGTGTTCATCATAATTACCAGTGACCATCTCTGGTGACCATCACCAGTTTCCCAGTGTGAAATGGGACTAACCCATCATGCAGCAGTGCCCAGCATAACCTCCCTGTTGTAGTCAGTCTGTGAACATTTTTGCTAAAGAGTCAGAGCTATTTACAAAAGATAGTGGCTCATCGTTGTACCGAGGCCCCTTTTGTGGTCATGTTCCAGGTGATAATTGCATGGTCTGCTGGTGCTGAAACTGTTTGGGTTGTTCTGCAAGATCCTTATCTTAACACTGCCCTGGAGAGTTGTGGTGCTGAGCCAAGCCTGTCTAGCTATGCATAAACAGTCCCGTTACTGTAACCAGTATGCTGACATCCTGCACTGCCAGCTGTCAATGGCTTCTGCAATGCTGCACTGCCATTTTTCAACAGAAATGCCACAAAATACTTGACACACTAAGGGGTAAACAGTCTTTTACCAGAAACATTTAGATGCAAATCATGCTGCATATGGGGCAAATGAATTAGGGGTGATACATCAATCATGCCCATGTGTGTGTGTGGATGATCCTCTACCTTCGGCAAGTATTCAAACTCTGTATTAACATGTTGCATTAAACATGGCCTGCTTTTGAATAAGAGAGCAAAAGAAAGGTTGGCTGAGCCGAACTTCTTTCTTTTTGCATCACACAAAGTAAGATCCCTCTGCTTACTAGAGACAGAGTGGTACCTTTTTAGGTTAGAATCAGGATTCAGACACCTTGTGAAAGACGTTAAAATAACGGAAATGCTAAAGAATATACAGAAAAGTAAGGTGAGGTTATTTCATCAGAAATTAGAGGATCAAGCAATAAAATAGAATTGCTTCTTGTCTGTTAGGAAAATTTGGAGAATTGTGGAAAGGTTGACATCCGGTGTCTCCCTACACAACCATATAAGCACAATGTTAGAGACTCTAAATATAAAAGACAGCACTTTAGCATCTTACTCCTGAAGAACTAATATGGAAAAGGAGTTGTTACATACATTGAGACAGAACACAAGTTCAAAAATATTGAGGGAAGTGGATTTTGTAGTTATTAACACACAAAAGTGTGTGCTTGTGAATTAACAATGAAAAAAAGTTCACTTTTAATTGTAACTGGGAAATTTTGAAATATTTGTGAGAAATTTGGATTCCTTACCATGCTATCTCTCAGACAGTAACAAGTGGTTAATAGTCCATGGTGATTTCAATGTATATTTCCTAGAGGATTTTTATAGGAAAAATGACCAGGAAATGTTGTCTGTAACCTAAAATTTGATCTCAGTGATTAACTTTCCAGCACAGATGGATAAAGACAGTAAGGGCCAAATTTATAATGTTTTCTTTGATGAAACTCATAGCAAGAAAATGACTGCGTACCCAGTAACAAATACTCTCTCTGATAATATTGCACAGTTACTTAGGATACATAAAGTAGTGGTTCACAGTACTGATACTCCTCAGTGGAAATTAGAATAATTAATGATTCCAGTACAAACATTTTTAATAATAGTTTACAAGAGATGAAATTTATAACAATAACAAATGCAAGAGATGAAATTTACAGCAAATGAAATGCTGATATAAAATTTAATCTATTCCATAATAAGTTCATCATTTTTAAAAACAGCTTTCCACATAAGCTAATCAAAAAGAATATTAAACACCCATGTAAAAAACCATATATCACCAGAAGGATTTAAGCATTTTCTGAAAGGAAAAGACAAATTTACTTGTTGGCATGAACAAGTAGAAATCCTCCAGTAGTTGCACACTACCAAAACTACTCATAATTACTAAGAAAAGCTATTAAAAAATAAAATAACAAGTATATTACATCAGAAATCAGTAATCTCAACAACAGACATAAGGTTATACAGAATTTAATGAAACGACAGACAGGACAACTGACCACAGAACAGGACAACACCACTATTGACTTAAATGGAAGGGCTATGATGAGTCACACATAGAAAATGTGTTTAGTAATCACTTCTTAAATACAGCAGAAAATATAGTGACAAACAGAATAAGAGAAAAATCATAGTAGTATGTCAGAAACAAAACTCTCATGAAATTCAACTATAGGAATGTATCATCAACCTCTCCTTCTGAAATTGAGAAAATAAGACATTCTCTCAAAAATAAAAGGTCTTCTGGATATGGTGTTTCAAACAGAGTACTAATGATTTGTTCCCATGTAACATGGCCTGTCCTGAAACATGTAATGCATCACTTACTCAAGGTATTTTTCCATAGAGATTTAAAGACACAGTTGTAAGACCCTCTATAAGAAAGATGAAAGTAGAGCTATCAATAACTAATGACCTGTTTCACTACTGACATCATTCTCCAAAATTCTTAAGGTGATGAATTCTAGAATGTTATCTCACTGGCTAACAATAACATCCTCACAATAATACCTCAGTAAGTCAAAGTTTCTGCTTCTATTATTCAATTTCTATTATTGTAATGTGTATAAGGTGGTGGGTAGGAATTACTATACTCACACATACATATTAAAAAGAAATCACTTGTATATGGTCAGTATGTAGCCATATTTACAGATTAATTTGTGTTGTGAATGTAAAATAACTCATTCCATATCACTATGATTTATCATAGAATTTTGGTTTATTCATCTCGAGATGGACATCTGCAGTCCATTTTGTTTATGTGCAAAAGACATGCAAATGATTCATGTAATATAAAACTAACTAACGAACTAGAAACAGCTTTATTCAAGATTTTTGAACCATAAAAAAAGTGATGTATCTTCATACTGTTATGGTATTAAAAAGATTGTTTACATTGTGTTACCGTTTTAAATTTTTATTTATGTTCCTTTTTCATTCATTTTCAATAATTGCTATAAGATAAATACTCTTACAGTCACACAGTTTAATTATACAATACACAATTATTTACATGCTGTGTGCACAGCAATAATTCATCAACAATTTATGTTATTTAAAGTACGTCAAACACATTTCCATTTTACATATGTGTATATGTAGTACATTCATATCATGTTCACAATGTGGAAACACGTCTATTAATTTATTTCTAGTACTGTACACATACCCTGAATAAGGATTTAATTAAAGAAGATGAAATCACATCCTAAGCTCTGCTTTTAGGATACTCAGTTACATCAGAATAAGGTCCACCGTGTTGCCAAAAATCTACTAGACGAACTCGGTAGAGTCCCCGGACTTCTTCATCACCTGTAACAACAACAACAAAAATTTGCTTCATTTATTAATCCAGAATACACAGGTACATTAAGAAATCATACAGTAAAACACTGAAGTAAATAATGGGGAAATTATGAGCAACTAATTCAATTACTTCGTGTACACAAAATTCAGATTGGTGGCTTCTATGAAGGTTGCATTTCCAAAAGAAGTTAATGGTATTAGAACGACCTGAAGATGCTGAAAAACAGAAGTGTGAGAGGAATGATGTGGAACAAAGAAGACTCCCAGAACAGTAAGGTGATATACCAAACATAGCAGACATGTCTGTTATACTTTGCAGAAACCTGGGTCATGAAGGAAAAGGAAAAGGGAGATAACACACAAGGAACTGTTACAACAGTAGACATTCAAATGGTATGGACTTATATAGAGAATGGATGAGAACAGAATGCCTAGGAATATGCATGAAATGAAGATAGCAGACAGGACATCAAGAGGAAGGTTGCGGGACAAGTGGTTAAAATTACTGGAAGAAAGCATTCAGAAGAGAGGTGAAGAATGTGAGAGAGCAACAGAGAGGATGGAGAGATTGTCTTCCAAGCAGACCCTGCCAATGATAAGAAAACTCTATACAATGATGATGATGATGATGATGATGATGATGATGATAATTGAAAAATAGTAGTTTAAACCCATTCTGTCAAGCTACTAATAATAGAGAGAATGTAACGGTTATAACTGTCAATAACTGAAGCTGATACATCTGGGGTAGAAATATAAATCAGCATACTCAGCTGTAAGAAAAACACACAGTGGCAATCATTTCAATCCAGAGTTCCAAATGGTTTTTGTATCCTTTGCTACAGTATTTTCATATTTCTCTTAACGTCTCATTATTTTTATCATTATATGCTCCTTCAAAGTAAATATCAGTTTCAATAATTCGATATTTGTTAACTTTTGACATTTTTCTTTTTCTGCTTTTCTGTGTGCCTTTGTCCCACATTGGCAAAGGTTACCATGATTTTTTACACCTCTCCCTCCTCCCCTCACAGACAGAATGTGTGTACCCCAACTCTGCTCTAAATGTTTGCGAATCATGTAGCTAAGGCAGGATTTAGGTACCAGCCCAGTAATCACTTAGTGCGGTGTGGAAAACTGCCTAAAAATCACATCCTGGCTGGCCCTCATTGTTAATCTGTGAGGCAGATTTGATCCAGGGTCAGCACAGCTTCCCTTCCTGGAAGCGGAGATTTAACTCTAACTGCTCTGGACTCTGGACATGTTAATGCACACGCCTTTGTACCTGTCCCTGTATGCTCTGAACGTGTTTACGCGTACCACCAGTCCTTATATCTGGTACTCTGAATGTGTCTACGTGTAGACATGTCCAGAGTACCAGGTAGAAGGACTGGTGGCGTGCGTAAACATGTTCAGAGCACACAGGAACCGGTACAAAGGCGTGCGCGTTAACATGTCCAGAGCAGTTACAGGGTTAACATTCACAACTGTCAGGGTGGGTAACTTTTGCCATTCATGTTTTTATTATTTGAGTCCTGATTGTTCTTGAGTATATGGATGAAGGTGTCCTCTGTCATCTCTATGCAATGGAAGAGATAGAGTTTACCGCATGGAGTATACCTGCAGCAGGTGCTACAGCTGCACCATGATTACTTTAATTCAAACTGTTGGAGATTCAATGCAATAACAATGACTGTGATTCATTATAACAACACAATGTACAAGGGGTGTTAAATAAGTAATGCAACACATTTTTTTCCTCAGCCAATTTCAGTTGAAAAATGCAGAATTTGTTGTGGCTCATCATGTCCTTCTTATAGTTTCATGAAGTTACAATAAGTGGCAACATTATACGTAGCCTTCAAAATGGTGTCTGTAATGAAGGTGTGTTCCAACCAGAGCACTGTTTAGAACTTCTTTTGGCAGAAAACCAGAGCATTACAGACATTCATATGAGCTTGCAGAATGTCTATGGAGATTGGGCAGTGAACAAAAACATGGTGAGTCATTAGGCATGGCATCTGTCATCATCATCACAAGATTTTGCAAACCTGTCTGATTTCCTGCATGCCAGTTAGCCACACACAGGTGTGACTCCTGCACTGTTGGAATGTGCAGACACTCTCATTCAAGGTGATCAATGGGTCACAATCAAACACTTCACTGCACAATTGGACATCTCTAATTGTAGTGAGGAGACACTTGTCCATCAGTTGGGATACTCAAAGGTGTGACCCTCTCGGTTCCTTTCTGCTTAACAGAAGACCATAAAGAGCAGTGAAGGACCCCCTGTGTGGAACTAATTGTAGGTTACAAGACTGATCATGATGATTTTTTGTTGAACATCAACACAGATGATGAAAAACCAGTTCATCACTTCAAACTGGGCGTGAGTCGTGCTTCGGTAGCTCAGTTGGTAGAGCACTTGCCCGCGAAAGGCAAAGGTCCCGAGTTCGAGTCTCGGTCGGGCACACAGTTTTAATCTGCCAGGAAGTTTCATATCAGCGCACACTCCGCTGCAGAGTGAAAATCTCATTCTGGAAACATCCCCCAGGCTGTGGCTAAGCCATGTCTCCGCTATATCCTTTCTTTCAGGAGTGCTAGTTCTGCAAGGTTCGCAGGAGAACTTCTGTAAAGTTTGGAAGGTAGGAGACGAGATACTGGCAGAAGTAAAGCTGTGAGTACCGGGCGTGAGTCGTGCTTCGGTAGCTCAGTTGGTAGAGCACTTGCCCGCGAAAGGCAAAGGTCCCGAGTTCGAGTCTCGGTCGGGCACACAGTTTTAATCTGCCAGGAAGTTTCATATCAGCGCACACTCCGCTGCAGAGTGAAAATCTCATTCTGGAAACATCCCCCAGGCTGTGGCTAAGCCATGTCTCCGCTATATCCTTTCTTTCAGGAGTGCTAGTTCTGCAAGGTTCGCAGGAGAACTTCTGTAAAGTTTGGAAGGTAGGAGACGAGATACTGGCAGAAGTAAAGCTGTGAGTACCGGGCGTGAGTCGTGCTTCGGTAGCTCAGTTGGTAGAGCACTTGCCCGCGAAAGGCAAAGGTCCCGAGTTCGAGTCTCGGTCGGGCACACAGTTTTAATCTGCCAGGAAGTTTCATATCAGCGCACACTCCGCTGCAGAGTGAAAATCTCATTCTGGAAACATCCCCCAGGCTGTGGCTAAGCCATGTCTCCGCTATATCCTTTCTTTCAGGAGTGCTAGTTCTGCAAGGTTCGCAGGAGAACTTCTGTAAAGTTTGGAAGGTAGGAGACGAGATACTGGCAGAAGTAAAGCTGTGAGTACCGGGCGTGAGTCGTGCCTCGGTAGCTCAGTTGGTAGAGCACTTGCCCGCGAAAGGCAAAGGTCCCGAGTTCGAGTCTCGGTCGGGCACACAGTTTTAATCTGCCAGGAAGTTTCATATCAGCGCACACTCCGCTGCAGAGTGAAAATCTCATTCTGGAAACATCCCCCAGGCTGTGGCTAAGCCATGTCTCCGCTATATCCTTTCTTTCAGGAGTGCTAGTTCTGCAAGGTTCGCAGGAGAACTTCTGTAAAGTTTGGAAGGTAGGAGACGAGATACTGGCAGAAGTAAAGCTGTGAGTACCGGGCGTGAGTCGTGCTTCGGTAGCTCAGTTGGTAGAGCACTTGCCCGCGAAAGGCAAAGGTCCCGAGTTCGGGTCTCGGTCGGGCACACAGTTTTAATCTGCCAGGAAGTTTCATATCAGCGCACACTCCGCTGCAGAGTGAAAATCTCATTCTGGAAACATCCCCCAGGCTGTGGCTAAGCCATGTCTCCGCTATATCCTTTCTTTCAGGAGTGCTAGTTCTGCAAGGTTCGCAGGAGAACTTCTGTAAAGTTTGGAAGGTAGGAGACGAGATACTGGCAGAAGTAAAGCTGTGAGTACCGGGCGTGAGTCGTGCTTCGGTAGCTCAGTTGGTAGAGCACTTGCCCGCGAAAGGCAAAGGTCCCGAGTTCGAGTCTCGGTCGGGCACACAGTTTTAATCTGCCAGGAAGTTTCACAATCTACACTGTTTCTGGAAGACTCTTTACCCCTAAATCCAGATCTAATTTCAGAATTTCTGTACAAGATGCTTTTTTCATATGATAAAGGTTCTAGCAAATGCTTATGGCACCTGATGTATTCTATGTATCTGGCAAAATGATGTGGTTTTGCAACAAGATTTCCAAATCCAAACATCTAAATATCTGTCAGTAGACAACAAATCAAAGAAATGTGTAACATAAGAGTAAAGAAAAGTAAAGAATCGTATCTAAAAATTTTCTTTCGCAATTTCCTGCAATACATTGGGTAAGGAACATAGCTTCATAAGGACCATCAGTAGTCTGACTCCATTTACGTTGACAAAGCATTTCCATTGGAGAAATGTCCTAGTGGAATCATTTTCCATGTCCATCACTAGATTACACAGGAAGGAGTCCAAATGACTATTCAAGAAGTGTACATTGACATATTGCATCCCATAAGGTGATATGATTTCAATAGTTCTTGTTGTAATTACGTATAAGTATGACAAGGCCAGTAGACTGAACACAATTTTATTCCACAGAAGCATTAACAACTTGAAACAGCATTTAAGTAACATTCAGTAGGAACCAGTTATGTATACAAAGAGCTGTAGCAGAACACATAGCGAACCGAGGCCATAGCACTGCCCCATATGTGGCCTTTTGAAAGTACACGCACATTTCACTGCATTCCTCCTCTTTTAGGGAGATCACAGATTATTGAGATTTTCATGTTGTCCTCCTCATCTATTGGGCTCTGGCTAAGGTGGTTTGCTTCAGTGGGAGCATAAGGTCTGATGTGTTTCACACGTGGACATGTTTTGCACCCACCTTCCCATCGGCGATGCCAGAGCTGTTTCCGTATTACCCTTGGGCACCAGTTCTGATGACAGTGCTCATGGTGCTGATGAAGCTGGTATCAGCGGTTGCACAGGAATGGATGACAGAATCCTTGACAATGGTGTTGGAAGCATTCTCTAATGCTGGTTGGGCCACTGAAGATGGATGGCCTTGCCCATGAGGGATTGGAGAACTGGCATCAGTAGGTGACGTGACACTCAATGTCAATGGGCTGTCCAAACAGAGGTGAAGCTGATCACAGTGCCTCGAGCAGAAGCCATTCCCCATACAAACGTTACAGAGATGCTGCTCCCGGCATCTGGTGATGACAGCTGTAATCCATTTAGGGTGATGTCTGGAACCAGATGCCCTGATGGCCACACCCAGCCAGAAGAGGCTTGGTGGCTGCATGGATTGATGTCCAGGTGGAGGCCACAGGAGGTGTAGCAATGCCCTCGGCTGCCATCCGTGGAGTAGCTCCATCAGGCTCCTCTTGCAGAACAATGGTACGATGAGAGAAACCAATCAAAGGCAATGTCAGACAAGAGTTAGCAACATACATTTTCATCTTAGTTTTGAACATTTGCAGTAGGCTTTCCACCTCATCTTTAGATTGTGGATGTAACAGCAGGGCAAAAATGTAATGGATACCACAGGAATCACAAAATGCCGCAAACCCTTGTGATGAAAACTGTGAACCAGTATTGGACATTAACATTGTGGACAAACTTTCAAGTGAAAAAAGTTTGGACAAGGCTATGATGATGGGAGTTGTGGATGTGGAATCACAATGTATTATATATAGAAAAAGACAATATGCATCAACAACCACAGCCAATAAGCATTAAGAAACATGCCAATGAAATCCACATTTACACAGTCCCATGCATGTGACAGCATCAGACAAGGCAACAATGACACCTGAGGAGCTGCTTGGTGCATCACACACTGTCAACAGGAAGCTACCAGCTGGTTAATGTCACCATCCAAACTGGGCCAAGTGTCGATGGGCCAATGCTTTTGTGAGTGATACACCCCAATTATCTGCATGTAATAAACAGAGAATCTCCAAATGAAGCACTGAGGGGGTCACTATTCAAGGGGCTTAGTGATCCATGTCTAAAACCAGAACACCATCCACAACAGAGAATTGACATTGAAAGATGTAGTAATTACAGAGGGGGTCAGACACATGAGATGGTGGTGAATCTGGCCAACCACAGTGTACGAATGTTATGACCTTCCACAAAACAGGATCCAACGTTACAGCCTTCAGGATCGATGTGCTAGTTACAGGAAAACCATCAACTGTCTGCTGGGCAGCGACATCAATGTGGGAACAAAGCAATTCCTACTGATCAAATCCTGGGTCTGGATCGGCCATCAGGTGGGACAAAGCATTGTCATTTGTGTGTAGGGGAAAAATGAATCTCGAAGTTGTAATGTGAAAGGAAAAGAACCCATCATTGATTTCAATGTGCTGCTTTATCTGGTAATGCTGCAGAAGGACTGAATAAGTAAACCAGTGGTTTGTCATTGGTGACCACATAGAATTTGATACCATAGAAAAAACATGTAATTCCTTCACAGCACATACAATGTCCAAAGCTTCCTTTTCTATCTAAGAGTACCTAGTTTGAGCAGGAGTCATCATTTTTGAGGCATAAGCAATAGGCCACTTGGAGCAATCAGGAGATCTATGAGTAATTGATTATCATCTCCAGCCCATACTCAGAAGTGTCTGTCGCAAGGACCATGCGGAAGCCTGGTTGGTACATCACTAAGCAGGGTGCAGACAACAACATGGTCTTAAGGGTGGAAAATTTACTTTCACAAGCTGGTGACCAGTGAAACTAAGTCCCTTCATCAGCGATGAAGTGGGGATTTTCCCATACGACCATTTCATGAGTGTATTGTGGTAAAACATCAAATCTCTGACATCGCTGTCACCAGAAAAAGATCCTACAAGAACAGGACCAATGACGACTGATGAGAATCATTCAGCTTGATGGAAGTGCTGCAGGTTTCAATGCTGGGCCATCAACAAATGTCAGCATGCAAACCATTCAATGAAACATCTTCGATATGGGCTTTCGGAGCTGAAGGCCAACTCGTGTATTCTTGATGACTGCGTGACACAAAGCTTTATGCCTTGCCTGGACCTATCAACATCGACATCACACTGTTGATGACTGGAAACATGTTGCCTGGTCAGACAAGTCTAATTTAAAATTGTATTGAGTGGACGGATACGTACGGGTATGGAGACAACCTCATGAATCCATGAACCCTGTATGTCAGCAGGGGGCTGTTCAAGCTGGTGGAGGTTCTGTAATGCATGGGGCACGGGCAATCTATATGTCTATATACAACTCTGACAGGTTACATATACATAAGCATCCAGTCTGATCACCTGCATTTTCAATATCATTGACACGGAAGTCACCAAAGTGGCATCAACTAAAAAGACTTGCAATACGGCAGTCGAATCCTCAAGGGGATATCCCGGCCAGTAAATGCCCTATGATCATTTCATTTTTATCTGCATCCATTCATGTCCATTGTGCATTTTGATGGACTTGGGAAATTTCATCAGGACAATTTGAGACCCCATACATCCAGAATTGCTACAGAGTGGCTCCAGAAACCCTCTTCTGAGTTTAAACACTTCTGCAGGCCACCAAACTCCCCTGAGATGAGCATTATTGAGCATATCTGGGATGCCTTGCAATGTGTTGTTGAGAAGAGATCTCCACCCCCTCATAATCTTATGGATTTAAGGACACCTCTGTAGGATTCCTGGTGTCAATTCCCTCCAGCACTACTTCAGACATTAGTTGAGTCCATGTTACATCATGCTGCGGCACTTCTCCATGCTCGTGGGGGACCTACACAATATTAGGCAGGTGTAACAGTTTCTTTGGCTCTTGAGTGTATATGTTGGATAGCTTCTCTGTACATACTGACTGGTCAGCATAATTTTGATTTGCTTGACTACATTATTTTATGTCTGGTGAAATGTAACTGCCTTAGACAGTTCATAATGTATTTCACGATGTAAATGTTTAGTGAAGACCCTGATACAACCGGTCATTTTAGGATTTTGGATGTACAGTTTTGAATAAACAATTAACCCATTTGGTTAATAATTTGAGTGTTTTATTTTGTTTTATAATTTGTTATCATAATCACTAAAACTAATACGATGTGATAATAATAAGGATGCCTGGGGCAGTCAAATAAATTTTTAATTTATCATACATTGTAACATTAACATAAAAGGTAATTGACTGAAAACATACACATTTAAGATATATTAAGACAAGTCAGAAATTATGGGAATGAAAAAAAGTGTAAGTCTCATAAATATAATTTCATAGGTGAGAACAGAAAATGAAATGTTGCATTAAGAATAAAGGCAATGGATTATGAGGAGCTCATGGAGTTCAAACCATTGTCCCCAGCTGTGGAAGTTCCACTCCAACTGGAGGAGAAAGTCCCAGTGGCCCTTCCCATGTCACCAATTGTAACTGAGCCACTGGCAGTGGTGCCTCACCTCCTCTCCCCTCCAATGTCATCAACCCTGATTCCATCCTGGGCTTTACTGCCATAATGGGCTGATTAAAGGGGGAAGGCATCTAATATCATGTCATGCTAGTGACTTTGATAGAGATGGAAATATATGCTGAGGTTCAAAAGTCGTGGGAGTGTGATAGGCATGTACACAGACAGCGGCAGTGTCACATACACAGGGTATAAAAGGGCAGTGCACTGCTGGAGCTGTCATTTGTAGACATTTGATTCATGTGAAAAGGTTTCCGATGTGATTATGGCCACACTATAGGAACTAATAGAACTCGAATGCAAACTGGAAGCTGGTGCTAGATGCGTGAGACATTCCATTTCAGAAACTGTTAGGGAATTCAATATTCTGAGATCCACAGTGTAAAGGGTGTACCTAGAATACCAAATTTCAGTTGCTACCTCTCGCCATGGATAACACAGTGGCCAATGGCCTTCACTTAATGACTGAGAGCAGTGGCAGTTGCCTAGAGTTGTCAGTGCTAAAAGATAAACACTACTGCTTGAAATAACCATGGAAATCAATGTGGAACATATGATGAATATGGGCTATGGCAGCAGACAACTGATGCAAGTGCCTTTGCTGACAGCATGACATCACCTGCAGCACCTCTACTGGGCTCATAACCATATCAGCTGGACCCTAGACAACTGGTCAGATGAGTCCCGATTTCAGCTGCTAAGAGCTGATGGTAGGGTTCGAGTGTAGTGCAGACACCATGAAGCCACAGATCCAAGTTGTCAACAAGGCACTGTGCAAGCTGGTGGTGGCTCCATAATGGTGAGGTCTGTGTTTACATGAAATGCACCGAGTCCTCTGGTCCAATAGAACCGCTCATTGACTAAAATGATTATGTTCAGCTACCTGAAGACCATTGCAGCCATGCATGGACTTCATGTTCCCCAACAACAATGGAATTTTTATGGATAACAATGCACCATTTCACCAGGTTACAAATGTTTGCAATTGGTTTGAAGAACATACTGGACCATTTTAGTGAATGATTTGGCCTTCTGATAACCAACCAGACGGCACAGAAGATAGTAACGTGGGTCACTCCAGACATAAACCTCTTGCTGCATCTGCTGTAACTTTCATTGCCAATATGAAAATTTTAACCTTCCACCATGTGAATATTTCTCCCAGTACAAAGCTAGCTAGAGCCATTTCTGTCTTAGCCAGCCTGTGATTGACGTACCATCATCATCTGGACATCACCTTACTCACCTGGACAGCTGCACTCCCATGGCTTCTGCTTTGAGCCTTGGTGTTCTCCACCATGAATAAGTCACGCTGCTTGCAAGACAGAACTTTGAATAGGTACTTCGTTTTGAAGATAGACTTTTCATTGGTCAAGAGAACTTAATCTAAGCTGTCAAGAACCTATTTTCATTTTTTGAAGGACAGCTGTTTGTGATGAACTTTTCCTTCATATTACTAAGAAGAATTTCTAGAGAACATTCATTATCTTTTGTTGTACACACCAAAAATAGCAGAATGTTTGTGTTTGAAGTTTACTTGTCCAAATGAACAAAGTTTAATTACATCTACTTGTAATTTTGTGCAAGCATTCGGAATGAGGAATACTTCAAATGCCACATCAAGTTGCTGCACTGTGCCATGCAAAATGAGGTCTGACATGAGGTTTTGTCACCTCAGTGTGTGGTACAGTCTTCAGCAGCTATCACCACTGGAATCATGGCCACCATGTCACACTGGGATGGCTGTAAGACCTCTACAGGAAATAAGTACCTAATCTGGAGATGGAATGGCAGTTTGTACATTGTTACTGAAGCCTTGAAGCAATGATTATTCAATGCAACTGTTACCTCATTTCGTGGGCCTGGACTTGGGACTCAATATGATTAAGTGTTATGGTTTGAGATGATTATGGCTTTGTTAATCAGATTTCAACTCACATTACTTTCAGTCATAATGTTGACGCTTTTTTCAGCCATTAAACAAGCTTCAGTTCTGGTTCCCATACACTATGTGGTCCACATCAGTGACCTGCCCAGTTAATACCATACTCCAGCACAAAATACCCCAAAAGCTCAAACCATGCCATGTAACTTGCAGGAAAATTAAACGTATAGACAGTGTCACACTGACAGTGGGCTGCTCAGAAACCAAATGACACCAAATACTGAGGACACCCACAACAGACAGTATAACAACTCTCTCTTCCAGAACCATGGTGACACAGGTACTCTTTACAGTAACCTTTGTACCAGTAATTGACAGCTCACAGGGTACAGTGATTGTTCTATTTCCACAAGAGATTTTCTCCAAAATGGTGTTAATTGTTCATACATTTTATTAACCATTGCCTCAGTTTCTTCTTTTTAGGCTTTGGAAAAAGATGCATGTGGATCTCATAGATCAAGATTTGGTATTTACTTTTTTGTGTAACCACTGACCATGCTGCAGTCAAAAAGATGTTGCATGTTGCTCCTTATTCTGGTGCATTTATTTCCTATGCAAATTATACTGCACATTCACAAACCACCTTATTATTTTATTGTATCTTATGCAATATGAATAAACCATCACAGTCAGTCTGTATGACACAGCATACAGTTTAACAAAAAAATAAATTCCCTGTACTCTGATGTTACTTTAAATACATTCATAGCATTCTGAATGTTTCAGATATTTTTAATAAAACTGCCAGCTATCAATAACTTGCTGTCCTTATAATTTAGCAAAAAATGTTTTGACACTTTCCAGGAGTAAACTGGAAAAAAGTACACCGAGGTTTTCTATCAAGTCCCCATCGGCACATTTATGGTAAATGCACAATTTTCTGCACATGTGTTAGTTGAGCACACACATTTTTTACTGTAGTTATTTAGTTAGTTTCATGTGCAATGGATCATTTGTACAATTAGTCATAATGATGTGGAATGAGATGTTTTACATTCAAGTTGCACTTTCATATGTAAACATGGCTACAAGCTGATCATTTAAAAGGGCTATTTTGGATTAATTACAGAATGTGAGTTAGTAATTCCTAACCACCACCTTTTGCATATTACAAAAAGAGAAAATTTTCTGTGGAATAGAAGATGTTGTTAAGGAGAAACTTTTTTAGTTCATTTTCAAATTTAACTTTGTTGCCTGTCAGACATTATATATTATAGGCTGGGTGATCAAAAACTTTGGAGGCAGCATTTGGACCCCTTTTTGTACTAGAGACAATGTGGAGTAATGAATGTTATTTTTTCTTTTACTATTGTAATTATACACATTGCTGTTTCTTTTGAATTGCAGTGGATTATTAACAACTAACTTCATGAGGGAACAAATGTACTGTGAACCAATATTCAAAACATATGTCTACAGGATGATCATGGGTGGGCACCACATATCGTTCTCAGTGTGTTTTTGAGCAACAAGGCTTTCTTTCTCCAAGATGAGTTGCCCCAGAACATTACTCCATATGACATTACTGAAAGAAAATGTGCAAAATAGGTCAACTTACTTATTTGTTTCTCCCCATATGTGAAAGTGAAAATGTAGCTAAACTAAGTTTTCGTAGTAGTCCCAAAAGGCATTTTTTTTTTTTTCAGTTTAAATTCTTATCAGTGTTAACACCCAAAATTTTAGAAGGTTCCACACTAGTTATTAATCCTCACCATATGTCACATACTAACGCGAATTCTTTACAGACGAATGGAAAAACTGGTAGAAGCGGACCTCGGGGAAGATCTGTTTGGATTCCGTAGAAATGTTGGAACACGTGAGGCAATACTAACCTTACGACTTATCTTAGAAGAAAGATTAAGAAAAGGCAAACCTACGTTTCTAGCATTTGTAGACTTAGAGAAAGCTTTTGACAACGTTAACTGGAATACTCTCTTTCAAATTCTGAAGGTGGCAGGGGTAAAATATAGGGAGCGAAAGGCTATTTACAATTTGTACAGAAACCAGATGGCAGTTATAAGAGTCGAGGGACATGAAAGGGAAGCAGTGGTTGGGAAAGGAGTGAGACAGGGTTGTAGCCTCTCCCCGATGTTATTCAATCTTTATATTGAGCAAGCAGTAAAGGAAACAAAAGAAAAATTCGGAGTAGGTATTAAAATCCATGGAGAAGAAATAAAAACTTTGAGGTTCGCCGATGACATTGTAATTCTGTCGGAGACAGCAAAGGACTTGGAAGAGCAGTTGAACGGAATGGACAGTGTCTTGAAAGGAGGATATAAGATGAACATCAACAAAAGCAAAACGAGGATAATGGAATGTAGTCAAATTAAATCGGGTGATGCTGAGGGGATTAGATTAGGAAATGAGTCACTTAAAGTAGTAAAGGAGTTTTGCTATTTAGGGAGTAAAATAACTGATGATGGTCGAAGTAGAGAGGATATAAAATGTAGACTGCCAATGGCAAGGAAATCGTTTCTGAAGAAGAGAAATTTGTTAACATCGAGTATAGATTTAAGTGTCAGGAAGTCGTTTCTGAAAGTATTTGTATGGAGTGTAGCCATGTATGGAAGTGAAACATGGACGATAACCAGTTTGGACAAGAAGAGAATAGAAGCTTTCGAAGTGTGGTGCTACAGAAGAATGCTGAAGATAAGGTGGGTAGATCACGTAACTAATGAGGAGGTATTGAAAAGGATTGGGGAGAAGAGAAGTTTGTGGCACAACTTGAGTAGAAGAAGGGATCGGTTGGTAGGACATGTTTTGAGGCATCAAGGGATCACAAATTTAGCATTGGAGGGCAGCGTGGAGGGTAAAAATCGTAGAGGGAGACAAAGAGATCAGTACACTAAGCAGATTCAGAAGGATGTAGGTTGCAGTAGGTACTGGGAGATGAAGAAGCTTGCACAGGATAGAGTAGCATGGAGAGCTGCATCAAACCAGTCTCAGGACTGAAGACCACAACAACAAAACATGTCACATGCATCACTGGTGTAGTATCTCTTGATGTGCAGAACTGAATGTGTTGGGTCTTTTTGAAATGGAGAGTGAGACCATTTGCAGAAACCCACTCAATAAAACTATTAAGAACATTATTTACCATTTCTTCTGTTACTGTATGTATTTTTGTATTGGTTATAAGACTAGTGTAATTGAAATGTTTCTCAATAAGTTCTCTTTGGAAAAATGCTCACCTTCTTGATATCAAATCAGTCATCCTTCTTTGTTGAAATGCCAGGAAATTGCTCATTATGTAGAGAATAGAATTTCCTAATGACAGGATTCCAAGTAATGTCCAACTGTATTCCACTGTCCCAGTTGATAAGATCATTTTTCCACTGATACCCCCATGATTAAGTCCCAAGAACTGTACGTGTGGACAAGTTCTTTTTGCCTTTTATTAAAATAACCCACAGAAATTCAGTGTTCTGAAGTAGTGAATTTATTGGCTTGAAGCAGTTGAGCATAGGCTCATGTTTTATAGTATGTTGCTGAATGATGCATATGTTTCGCTTTATACATGAGTTGCCACTTCCAGATAATGTTCTGTTAACTCCTGCCTCATATAGGTCTGGTGAGTCTAGTAGCACTGATAACTTAGATGAAGAGTGAAAGATCACTTTAAGCTGGACAGATGACATGCAATACTAAGAAGTACATTGTAGAGTGCCAGTGTTGCACATGTCTCCCTACAGTTTAAGACTAGACAAAGAACACTGTGGCAGCTGGTTATGGACAGAAACCAGTCTTCCAAAAATTTCATGGAATCAACCATTCTTCACAACAATATTTCATTTGTACAAACTGAACTTTCTCACAGTGAAATAAAATAAAAATAATAGTTACAACATCCATTGTAATTAGAATAAACATTAAAAAAACATTAGTTCAGGTACCTCATTCAAGACCTACCCACTAGGCACACACCTGTCAGCATGAAATTCATTCATTTTGATCCATAGATCCCATCCTTAGGAGAACCTTTAGGTACATGGATGGTTCAAAATATATGTTAATAAAGTGGATCAGTAAGACGTGTCTATATACTACACAACAGTCAGCTGTAAGTGAGTTTGCCTTTTTTTTTTATTTTTGTTGCTTCCATACCAGAATTTCCATTATTGTTGTAAATTATAGGCCAGTATTGAGAAGTATCTCACCGTTCTGAGGGCCAAGATGCAGTACTGGAGCAAAATGAAAGGATAAAAAAATGCTATCCTTTGTATTAATTCTTCTGAACACACTGGTGCCCTTATTCTCACTGGACACATGCATAAATTCAATTTCATAAGTTTTGATGCACCTAGAACAACAAACAACTTTAGTTTCTTTACTAACACTGGATATGTAAAAGGGTAACTACATTTTAATGACATATCCTTTATTCAAATGTAGATGCAAAAGAAGACACCTGCAGTTGAAAAATGTGGTTGTTGAGACTAGAAAGATTGTTTCATTATTGAAGTGTTTCTAAAATCATATACATTAATTGTCTACTTATGAAAGCTAAATCATATTGTTTTACAACTACAGAAATATTAGCATGCTGTAATCTAAGAAATAGGTATTGGTATAATAAATAGTGAGTGCTATGACACAACTACATAGTTCAACAATGGTAGTTTAAGCACATATATTTTTGCAATTACTTATTTTGTGTTATCTCAGTATTCATACAATCTGTCCTACCATAAGTAGAGGTCACTTTATGACACTGTTTGAGGACTTCTGCTGCTCTTGAAGACATTTCTGAGCTGTAACACAATATTAGTATTATTAGCTGAAATGATTTCCCCCCACCCCCCCCCCACCCCCCACCCCAGTCAATCTATAACTGATAGAGAAAACTGACACTGTCAAAAGTATATGAAAATAGAAGCAAAAACATTCCAATAAACATGAGTTCACATATGAGCCACTTGTGAAATAACTGTGGATGTGTGACTACAAGCTACCACTGACTGCAGTAATAAATATTATCCTAGTTAGTAGAAATTTATTTGCAATGGAAACTTCTTGATTAAGTCTCCATTTAAATGGGCTCAAATTTTGCTCATGGCCCATGGTTGGAGAATGTGGTGCATATGTGCAGTGACCACTACACACATCGACTGTCATAGTGGCACACGTAAACATCATTCATGCTATTCAGCAACTCTGATGCTGTGAAATGGTCTAGTGTCTGTGAAATTGTGATATTTATTAACAAGTGAGTCACAGCAACCGCTGAGTTGTGTGTTTGCCACCAAGAGTGCTGTATTTACCTATATTTAAAATGCTTTCTGTTCACTCTGCCGATGTTAAGTTTGTAACCTTTTTGTATCTACATCTACATCTACAGTACACAGATACTCCACAAGTCACCAGGGTGGAGGGTACTCTGTACTAGTCATTTCCTTTCCTGTTTCACTCGCAAATAGAGTGAGAGATAAACAACTGTCTATATGCCTCCATATGAGCCCTAATTTCTCGAATTTTATCTTCATAGTCCTTATGCACAACGTATATTGGTGCCAGTAGAATCATTCAGCAGCCAGCTTCAAATGCTCCTCAAAAAGAACTTCGCCTTTAAATTTTGCATTCAAGAATCGTTCACACATACTGTCATTAAACCATTGGACAGATTCCTGTGTGGACAACAAAGTAATAAGCATCCTTGGCATAGAGAAACAACTAAAAGATTTGAAAGCAAATAAGTCAACAGGTCAGGATGAAATCTCAATCCAGTTTTACAAAGAGTGCTCTATGGCATTGTTCCCTTACCTAACTTGCATTTATCAGTACTCTCTCACCCAGCGCAAAATTCCAAGTGATTGGAAAAAAGTGCAGGCAACTCCTGTATAAAAGAAGGGTAAAAGAATGGATCCGCAAAATTACAGACCAATATCCCTAACTTCAGTTGTTTCTCTATGCTTATTACTCTGTTGTCCACATGGGAGTCTGTCCGATGGTCTAATGACAGTATGTGTGTATGATTCTCCTGTGTGAAGGATTCTTGAATGCAAAATTTAAAACTTCAACCCTTGTTCCGCTATCTTCATCTGCTGCACCAGACTGGTCAACAAGGGATTGAATGGAAGCCTTAGACATGCTTAGCAATTTTACAGTTGACCAGGATTTTCTCAGGTCCTCTGCCAGATCTTTTGCTAAGGTATGTTGGTGACAGTTGTTGTATGCTTCTTGCATAGATCTTTTCACCAATGCATGAATCTCTACTAACCTTAGCTTGTCGTCATTTATGCATTCTCTATTGAGCAGAGTGCAATAGCCTCTGCTTCCTCAGCACCTTCTGAATTTTATCATTAAACCACAGTTGATCTTTTCCATCCTTTGTCCATTTACTGAGCACATAACTCTCCAGACCACAATTCATAATCTGTTTGAACTTTGCACACAATTCCTCTATGTCTGTCTTACTGGAACTAAGTGACATCAATTCACTCTCTAAGTGAGATGCTAACAACTGCTTATCTGCTCTATCTAGCAGGTTGACTCTCCTAGCTTTCTTCACTGATTTATTAACTTTCGTAACCATAGTTGCTATAATAACATCCTGATCACTAATCCTCATTTCTATAATGACACTGTCATGAAGGTCCTGTCTATCTGTAGCTACAAGGTCTACAATACTTCCATTGCATTTGGACTGCTGAGCTAGCTGCTCAAGACAATTTCCAGGAACACGTTCAAAAGTATTTTGCATGACTGTCTGTCTGTACCAGACACAGAAATCCCAGTCTGTACTGCATAGGTTAAGGTCACTTCCAAATAGTATTGCATGACCTGTGTATTTATACACTACTGGTCATGAACTTTCTTTGAAGAACTCTAGGAATGACTCAGCAGAATTGGGCAGCCAGTAAAAACATCCAACAGTTAACTTGATTTCACCTACAGCTGTTATACATGACCACATAACTTCACTGTCACACTCTCAATGCAGGCAATATTTTTGTCAACTGCAATGAACACTACCCCTCCTATGCCTCTAATCAGTCTTTCCGATATCCGTTCCATGACTTGCTAAATATCTCAGGGATTTCCACTTTGGATTTCAGCCAGCTCTCAGTCCCAAGAATAATTTGGGAACTTTATTAGGAATACTTTGACAGTTTGCTGACAAAATGTTTACAGTTGAGGTGTCTTCACTCTCCACACGGTCTGACTTCTCTTGCTGCATATCGACTGGTGAGTGTTCATCACAGTACCTCAAACAACCATCTAGCCTAAAAGCCCTCATGAGTACTCCACAAGTACTCTGCTGCCAGAATAGCTGCTTCCTTTGTGTAGTGCACTCCTAACCTGTCAGGGGGAGTCCTACAGGCCTCCACATGATAACACAGGTCTATGTTCTTTTGTTGTTTGGTTTTGGAGTTGCTCTTAGCAACTAAACATACCTATCTCTCTAACTGATCAACATTACAATAAAACTGAATCCAGTATATGTAACTGAACATTATTTCAGGTGGACCGATCCTCAGTGTAACGACTGGCAATTCATCTGCCCCTATTTTGGCCAAACAATCTGGTACTCTGGTTTGCTCAGGTGGAGGCCAGTTTTTATTACGCTGGTATCACAGCACCCACAACCAAATTCACACTTGCAGAGAGTCAGTTAGACCAGCCTTACACATCAGATGTATAGGAGAGCAATATTGCTCTGCCTTTAGTAAATGCCTATGACAGGCTAGAAACAAAACTGATTCGTAGAGTCACCACATTTCAGGAGGACCACACCAAGCAAGTACTGATGAAGGAAGATGCGGGTGATTGGAAACTGTCACAGTACCTGTGGCACTTTAGGAGTAAGGCTGACAATGGGACAGCACCCAACTATCTTCTACACACATTACGGAGCAGCCAGCTGCCATTGCAAGTAAAGCCTCCGAAATGGAGATGCCCCTGGACACTGTGGTGCAACTGGTGGACTGCTTTCTAGAAGCCATCACTCCAAGCCAGGTTAGTTGTGTGTCAGAGCCATGTAGTTGCGCAACTGCGCACCTTACAGCCTAGCACTTATATTTTAATGCTCTGTCAACAAAAGCGGACATGCTGTGCACTCAGATTGGTACATTATTGTCATAAGATGAACCAAAACAATAACTGCAGATGATCTAGGAGCTGATCATTAGCCCAATCTATGTATGGACAATCCCACCCCTGGTAGCTGAGTGGCCAGTGCGATGGAATGTCATACCTAACAGCCCGGGTTCGATTCCCACCACCTGTCTGACCATGTCATGGTGCCTGTTTATATCTGACAGAGTATCTGCCCAGAAGTATTTAATAGATACAGGCTCCAACCTGAGTATTCTGTGCAGGATGTCACTGCATTGTTGTAGGTGATCAACAACATTACGTCTGTTCACTGCAAACAATTCTGTCATTGCAATGAATGACACACAATGAGAAAAATTAAACTTGAGACTATGTTGTCAGTTTCTGTGGGATTTTTCAGTAGCGGACATCAGTGAGGTGATCATTGGAGCAGGTTTTTTTGTTACACTACCAAACTCTTGCCAAACGTGGCTGATGCCCAATTAATGGACAATGTTACAGGACTTATGGCCACAGGGTACCCTGAAACACCACAGAACAAGATGTCAAGGCAATATAAGTTGTTGGCAAAGAATACCGCTTGTTGCTCTGAGAGTTTCTGACCTTGAGGAGACCTCTAGGTGCACCAGAACAAGTCCTACATGACATTGTACCATACATAGGGACCACGGATGGACCAGCTGTGTCTTGTAGGCCTATGAGGTTAGTGCCAGGGCGCTTTGCCATCACGAAGGGGGAGTAACATGATGCAGTGAGAGGGTATCATCAGACCACCAAATAGCCCATGGGCATCTGCCCTGCATTTATTTCAAATGAATGGAGGAGCCTGGCACTACCCCATACCATAGTTGATGGACTACAACCAAACATTTCATGAGGTGACAATATTTAGTGTACTCAGCTTCACAAAGGCTTACATCTAGATTCCTGTGGCAGCAGAGGATAATGTTATTCGAGTTATTTGAGTGAAAATTCACGACATTTGGACTACACAATGCTGCACACATCCAGCAGCTATTAATTGACTTTACCTTGCATGGGCTACCACTTTTTTTCTGTACTTAGACAATATGCTTGTGTTTTCATCATCCAAGGACCTACACGGCCAACATCTCAGCATTTGGAACATTATGGTGTCATGCTGAACATGATCAAATGTATGTCTGGGCAGCCAGAAGCTGAATTTCTAGGACACTGAATATCTTCTGCAGGTTAATTGCCACTGAACAGAAAAGTTGAAGGCATTCTGCAGCTGCCTAGACTGAATGCAATTGAAGCATTTCATAGGTACTTAGATATGCTTAATTTCTACTGTCGGCATTTACCACTGGAAAAACAAGAACTGTTGACCACAGTACCAGCTGGGCTGAAAGTCAAGAGCAGTTTCCCTGTGCAGTTGACTCAGGAAATGCATCTGGCATTCGAAATGATGAAACAACGCTTGGCAAAAGCATCACTGTTGGCACATCCCAAACTTGACACTCCTCTAGCATTACTGGTGGACACCAGTCAGTTGGCTATTGGCATGGCTCTTAAAAATTGGATAGACAATGCATGGTAGCCACTCGCATATTTTTCTCATAAGTTATCACCATCACGACAGGTATAGAGTACCTATGTTCGAGAGCTCTTGGCTATTTATGATGCAACCAAGTATTTCCGACTGCAGATTGAAGCAAGAGAGTTCACCATATACATGGAATGCAAGCTGTTGACTTACGCTTTTAAGAGGAACAGTATCATCTTCTCTCTTGGTTGTATAACTGCCAGGAATTTATTAGCCAATTCAACATTAACAAAGTTGTGGTGGCCAGCATATTACAGCCCGTGGGCATTACGGTACTCACCAAGGCTCAACAAGAGGATCCCAAATCACATGCACTGCTGCAAGATGACACCACAGACCTGCAGTTGCAACTAGCTGACACTACTGGAGAAGACTTTCAACTGTACTGTGAAGTGTTCTGAAGATAAGTGTTCAACAGACTACACAATCCCTGTCATCTCAGAGTTTGACTGACATTCAAGTTGGAGTCACAACGTTTTTTGTGGTTATGAATGGAACAGGACTGCTGTGAGTGGACATGAACATGCAACTCTGTAAGATCTTAGATCATGTACACATGCTGATAGGTGATTTTTCCAGATGTGCCCTCACACTTTGCCCATGTTCACCTCAATGTGGTGGGACCGCTTCCTCCACTAGACAGCCAGCAATATTTACTGACTACGATAGACAAGTATACACATCTGCTGGAGGCAGTTCCAACCAATAACATATCAGCAGAAACTATAGCCTCTATGTTTACATTGACACGACTAGTGAGGTTTGGTTGCCCATTGCACATAACCACTGACAGGGGCTGAAAGTTTTAATTGGATCTGTTTGCCCAGCTGGCAAAATTTTGTACCTACAAAATAAGTTACCATCCTGCCAGCAACAGCATGACTGAACAATAGCATCAAACACTGAAGGCAGTGCTCATGTGCCAAGTAAGTTCACGAATGTCTGCACTTCCCATAGCTTTGCTCTGCATATGAAACACCTGTAAACCTGGCATGTACATCTGCAATGGAGCTTGTTTACAGCAAGACATGGCATCTGCCTGGAGAATTCATTGACTCCAACTCTCTTACAAATGCAACACAGTATCAATCAGAGTTTCGTGTCATTTGTGGGAGCATACCAACCTGTTCCAACCTTCCAAGCAAGGCCTCCAGGTATGGTTCTCCATCAACTTTGGTGCACAACAATCTTAAGAACTGCTCGCATGTAATGTCATGGACAAACTGTGTTGCAGGTAGCAAGAGAACTGCACCAGAAATGACTGTGGAGAGGCCCTTGGATGTTGGCACACCAGGTACATGTAGTCTGTGGCCATGAGCTCGGCCCCAGTCCACCACCAGCAATGGAGGGTGAAACTTTGACAATGCCAACCACTCATGCTGACGAAACATCAGAAAAATCTTCAGATGAGCATCAGCTGAAGAACCCGAGACAGAAACCAATAAGCAGTTTGTCAACAAGTAGCCAGGAAAGCTTTAAAAATTTTATTAATGAATATTGTGTTGAAGAGTTCAACATGTACTGTGGTACAACATCATACCTACAAACCCTAAGGTTAGGAATTCAGACAGTTTACAAGTAACCAGCATGAGATGTCTTTAAGTCTGATTAAGTAGTTTGAGAGAGTAGTGATAAGGTTTTCACTATAATGAGCATGGAAGGTTGCAGTGTAAGAGTCATTAACACATTGTTCTTAGATCCAGTGATATTCAGATATTTATATGTAATGGGATGTGTAAAAGTAGGATGAAGCAAACAGCTTGGTGGAATGACACAGTCAAGGCAGCCTGTAAAAGGAAAAAGAAGGCGTATCAAAAATGTCTACATACCAGAACCCAGGTAGACAGAGAAAGTTATGTTGAAGAAAGAAACAAAGCCAAACAGATAATTGCAGCATCCAAGAAGAAATCGTGGGAAGACTTTGGAAACAGGTTGGAGACTATGGGTCAAGCTGCTGGAAAACCATTCTGGAGTGTAATTAGCAGTCTTCGAAAGGGAGGTAAGAAGGAAATGACAAGTATTTTGGACAGGTCAGGAAAACTGCTGGTGAATCCTGTGGATGCCTTGGGCAGATGGAGGGAATATTTTGAAGAGTTGCTCAATGTAGGTGAAAATGCGATCAGTAATGTTTCAGATTTCGAGGTAGAATGGGATAGGAATGATGATGGAAATAGGATCACATTTGAGGAAGTGGAGAAAATGGTCAATAGATTGCAGTGCAATAAAGCGGCTGGGGTGGATGAAATTAAGTCGGAACTCATCAAATACAGTGGAATGTCAGGTCTTAAATGGCTACACAGGATAATTGAAATGGCCTGGGAGTTGGGACAGGTTCCATCAGACTGGAAAAAAGCAGTAATCACACCAATCTTTAAACATGGAAACAGAAAAGATTGTAACAACTACAGAGGTATCTCTTTAATCAGCGTTGTGGGTAAAATCTTCTCAGGTATTGTTGAAAGGAAAGTGCGAGTATTAGTTGAGGACCAATTGGATGAAAATCAGTGTGGGTTTAGGCCTCTTAGAGGTTGTCAGGACCAGATCTTTAGCTTACGGCAAATAATGGAGAAGTGTTATGAGTGGAACAGGGAATTGTATCTATGCTTTATAGATCTAGAAAAGGCATATGACCGGGTTCCTAGGAGGAAGTTATTGTCTGTTCTACAAGATTACGGAATAGGAGGCAAACTTTTGCAATCAATTAAAGGTCTTTACATGGATAGTCAGGCAGCAGTTAGAGTTGACGGTAAATTGAGTTCATAGTTCAGAGTAGTTTCAGGGGTAAGACAAGGCTGCAACCTGTCTCCACTGTTGTTCGTATTATTTATGGATCATATGTTGAAAACAATAGACTGGCTGGGTGAGATTAAGATATGTGAACACAAAATAAGCAGTCTTGCATATGCGGATGACTTAGTTGTGATGGCAGATTCGATTGAAAGTTTGCAAAGTAATATGTCAGAGCTAGATCAGAAATGTAAGGACTATGGTATGAAGATTAGCATCTCCAAAACGAAAGTAATGTCAGTGGGAAAGAAATATAAACGGATTGAGTGCCAAATAGGAGGAACAAAGTTAGAACAGGTGGACGGTTTCAAGTACTTAGGATGCATATTCTCACAGGATGGCAACATAGTGAAAGAACTGGAAGCGAGGTGTAGCAAAGCTAATGCAGTGAGCGCTCAGCTACGATCTACACTCTTCTGCAAGAAGGAAGTCAGTACCAAGACTAAGTTATCTGTGCACCGTTCAATCTTTCGACCAACTTTGTTGTATGGGAGCGAAAGCTGGGTGGATTCAGGTTACCTTATCAACAAGGTTGAGGTTACGGATATGAAAGTAGCTAGGATGATTGCAGGTACTAGTAGATGGGAACAATGGCAGGAGGGTGTCCACAATGAGGAAATCAAAGAAAAACTGGGAATGAACTCTATAGATGTAGCAGTCAGGGCGAACAGGCTTAGATGGTGGGGTCATGTTACACGCATGGTAGAAGCAAGGTTACCCAAGAGACTCATGGATTCAGCAGTAGAGGGTAGGAGGAGTCGGGGCAGACCAAGGAGAAGGTACCTGGATTCGGTTAAGAATGATTTTGAAGTAATAGGTTTAACATCAGAAGAGGCACCAATGTTAGCACTGAATAGGGGATCATGGAGGAACTGTATAAGGGGGGCTATGCTCCAGACTGAACGCTGAAAGGCATAATCAGTCTTAAATGATGATGATGATGATGAACGGGATGGTAACTAGTTTATCAGAACATAATAGTCACCTGTTAATAATAAAACATGAGGACCAAATAGGTTTAAATCACAAAAATTAAAATTAATGTGAAACAAATTAGTAGCCTATTACTTACTTAAAACATAACAGAGAATTCTGTGGGGAAAGTTACAAAGCAGCTGCTGTAGCTGAAAAATTTAACTCTCTTTTAAACATATTACTACAACATTTTGACTGGATATAGGTGTAGCCAAGACACAGCAGGCTTTCAGTAGGACACCAGTGATTTAAGGAAAAATAGGAAAGAGGAGGAACATCCTACTCTTAGATAGTTATCACAGAATGATTGTAGGTCAGTTGCAGTATGAAAAATTGGGAAACAAGTACAGGTCACAAATTACTTCAAGCCAGATGCAAGCATTAGCCAAATGGTAAAAGGCAAAGGTTTCAGTAAGAAGGATCATGTTGTAATAGTTGATGTACCAGGTAACAGTACTAACAGTGATTAGGGCTACAGTATTGAGAGGACCTTGTAAAGATAACTGTTGGAATGGACTCTACAAATGATGAGTTTGGGGTCAGCCTCTGTTGAACAGTTCTGTGAATTAGGTCAACATGGAGTCAACCCCAGTTGCTGCCTTCAAGTGTGGGGTCAAACACAGTTTACGTTGCTGTTGATGCTATTGGGAGGGGGGTTTTACCAAGCATCCCATACATCTCAACAGGAATGGACTGTACTGATAACTGAATATCTGGTGGGAAAAGGGGGGGGGGGGGGGAAGGGGAGAATGGGGACACTGACACTGATAGGCATAACACTGTTTACTGAAGTGAGGGTAGAACCTTTTAAGTGTAAACTCAGATTTCAAGCTACCATTATCAAGAAGTAAAAACAACTGAAAATTTTGAGCCTAAATATGAGACAGTAAAAAAGGAGGTTACAGTGAGCTTACTGCATCAAAATAGTGAAGGGTTAGAAATAGAATCAATGAACTTCTAATTGGTTTATAAGAAGTGCAACATGCAATCACGTAGATGTAATATATGTTTCTGAACATTACTTGAGCAATGATAGAGGGATGCTGAATATTGATGGATATATCTTAGCATCCAGTTACTGAAGATCAAGTATCAAGTATGGAGGAGTTGCCACTTACAATAAGAAGGGATACAAAAATATGAAAATTTCATATCAATACATTTTGCAGTGTAAAATATAAACAATAAGCAATTCAGAGAAAGAAGGGAACAGTACCTTTTGAAATGTGGTGCTGCAGAAGAATACTGAATATTAGATGGATAGATCATGTAGCTAATGAAGAGGTACCAAACAGAATTTGGGAGAAAAGAAATTTGTGGCACAATTCAACTTGTTAATAGAACACATTATGAGGCATCAAGGAATCATCATTTTATTGTTGGAGGGGTCTGTGGGAGGGTAAAAACTGTAGAGAGGGGCCAAGAGATGAATACAGTAAGCCAGTTAAAATGGCTGTAAAGGCTTTCACAGGCTAGAGTAACATGGAGAGCTGCACAAAAACAGTCTTTGGACTGAAGACAACAACAACAACAACAACAACAACAACAACAACAACACTATAGTTGCAGTAGTGTCAGGAGTCCAGACATTATTATGTGCCAGGATGGTCAATTCAGGATGGCATGCTGGACGGTGGGTGTGTACTACCAGTTCCTCGGCATTTGTAGAATCAGAAATGCTCCATTAGCACATAAAATCTTTATTCTTTGAGATGTTGACAGTGATCCAAAGGCATTCTCTGACCACCAAGCAGCTGTGGCTACCTTAGCAAAGCATAATGTGGCATACGTGGCTGCAGCAATGTGTGGTGAGTGTCAGCTGGTTGCTACAGCAGTTGGCCAAGCACACAGCATGTTGGCTCCACACCCAAGACACCTTGGAGATGCCCAGAGGCCACCTGGATGGTGCTAATTCAAGATCCAGTAGCATCAGGTCTAAAAGCAGCCTGCACACCAGCAGCTAGAAGCAGATTAGCCCCCTATGGCACCACTGAGCGACAGGGAGTATGTCTCGGTGTCTGCAGCACTTGAGGACAAGATACTGCTAAGATTCCAGCAACAAGTATTAATTGTTGCTTGACCCAGTTTTGTTATGACCAAGTGACATGTAATTGACCAAGGTGGATCAGCACTGGGCTATGGCATGATCTCATTCAGCTCACTACTAGGGTGAGCTTGGTCTTGCACATGCTGTGTCAACAATATTCCAGCCCTGGCAACAGGTTTTAATAGCCATCTGGCTTGCCCTCCCTAGCCATGAGTTGTGAAGCCTGTCCATAGGGGCATTGGTGTAACACTGTTCTGAACCTACCCACAGCAAGTTCTCAGTAGGAAACTAGTGGTTTAAGAAAAAGCAGGAAAAAGAAGGAACATCCTGCTCTCAGGTAGAAATCATTGAAGAAGTTTAGGTCAGCTGCCATAATAAAAAATGGGAAACAAGTAGCATCTTACACATTAATGCAAGCCTTAACCAAGTGATAATGGCATAGTTCTTTGTACAAAGGTACTGGAAAGGATAATCATGTTGTAATAGTTGGTGCAGCAGGAACCAGTACTAACAGCGACTGGAGTCACAATACTGAGAGTGACCTGATAAAGACAGCTTTGGCAATCAACTCTACAAATGATGACTTGTTTTTGTTTGCTGGTGTTCTGGTCAGCCCCTACTGAACAGAGATCAAATGCCTCTTCCAGGTGTTGGTTGCTGTTGATGTCATTCACAGGTAGGGTTTTACAAGGCATCCCTGCCTCTCAACAAGAATGGGAAAGGAAATTGTCTGTACTGCTTGCTGAATCTTTATGGGCAGTGGGGGACACACACTCATGGGCATAACATTGTGTTCACTAGTGGAAGGGATGCACCTTTGTTAGAGTTAACTCAGATTTCAGGTTACCATTATCAAAACAAGTAAGCACAACTGAAATTTCTGAGCCTAAAAAAAGTGGAGATAAAAAAGGAGATTAAAGCAAACTTATTGCATCACAATATGGGAGGATCAGAAATAGAATCAATGAACTTCTGATATGTTAAGATCTGCAGCCTGCAATCAAGTAGAAGTAATATGTGTTTCTGCAAATTATTTGACCACAGGTATACACTATGTGATCAAAAGTATCCGGACACTTGGCTGAAAATGACTTACAAGTTCGTGGTGCCCTCCATCAGTAATGCTGGAATTCAATATGGTGTTGGCCCACCATTAGCCTTGATGACAGCTTCCACTCTTGCAGACATATGTACCATCAGGTGCTGGAAGGTTTCTTGGGGAATGTCAGCCCATTCTTCATGGAGTGCTGCACTGAGGAGAGGTATCGATGTTGGTCAGTGAGGCTTGGCACGAAGTCGGCATTCCAAAGCATCCCAAAGGTGTTCTATAGGATTCAGATCAGAACTCAGTGCAGGCCTGTCCATTACAAGGATGTTGTTGCCATGGAACCATTCCGCCACAGGCTGTGCATTATGAACAGGTGCTTGATCATGTTGAAAGATGCAATCACAATCCCTGAATTGCTCTTCAACAGTGGGAAGCAAGAAGGTGCTTAAAACATCAATGTAGGCCTGTGCTGTGGTAGTGCCATGCAAAACAACAAGGAGTGCAAGCCCCCTCCATGAAAAACACAACCACACCATAACACCACCGCCTCTGAATTTTTACACAAGCTGGCAGATGATGTTCATCGGGCATTTACCATACCCACACCTGATATCGGATTGCCACATTGTGTACCATGATTCATCACTCCACACAATGTTTTTCCACTGTTCAATTGTCCAATGTTTACGCTCCTTACACCAAGGAAGGTGTCGTTTAGCATATACCTGTGTGATGTGTGCCTTATGAGCACCTGCGCAACCATGAAATCCAAGTTTTCTCACCTCCCACCTAACTGTCATAGTACTTGCAGTGAATCCTGATGTAGTTTGGAATTCCTTGTGATGGTCTGTATAGATATCTGCCTATTACACATTATGACCCTTTTCAACTGTTGGTGGCTGTGTCAGTCAACAGAGGAGGTCAGCCTGTATGCTTTTGTGCTGTACATGACCCTTCACATTTCCACTTCACTATCACATTGGCAACAGTGGACCTAGGGATGTTTAGGAGTAATGAAATCTAGCATACAGATGTGTGACACAAGTGACATCCAATCACATGACCACGTTCGAAGTCCGTGAGTTTGCAGAGTGCCCCATTCTGCTCTCTCACAATGTCTAATGACTACTGAGGTCACTGATATGGAGTACCTGGCAGTAGGTGGCAGCACAATGCACCTAATATGAAAAACATATGTTTTTGAGGGTGTCCGGATACTTTTGATCACATAATGTAGTATGTTGAATATTGATGGATATAGCTTAGTGTCCCATTACTGCTGGTCAGCTATGGAGAAAGGAGGAGTTGCCACTTACATTAAGAAGGGATCCATGTATAAAAATATTGATATCCATACCTTTTGTAGCAATCAACAATTTGAAGATTGCACTGCTGAAATAGAGTGTCTAAGACTCCATCTGGTAATTCTGAAATATTTATGAAACAACTCGATGCATTATCGAACTTCTTCACTCCCAGCATCATTTGGTAATTTTAAGGTGAAATTTAAATTTTTCAGAGCTTATCTATTTTAGGGCTATATATATATGCCGTTTGCCACTTCATACAATTTAGCTCCTCTTATGTGGTTTTGCAACAACAATTATGGGGACCAGCAACATTGTTATTGACAACATTTTTATAGATTTGTTAAGACACCAAAGTCATAGTGTAATTCCCTTAGTTAAAGGCCTTTCAGACCACAATGGTCACTTGATGACATTTAATATCAGAATGAATGACAGAAATAAATATGAATGGAAAACTACAAGATCATTAAAGTAAAAGGGACTGAGGAATTCAAGAAGAGTTTGTGAATACAGACTGGAAAGATTTGCATAAGACCTTGGCATTAATGAAAATTATAATTTATTCTATAATATAGTTATATGATACTTTGGCAATCGTTTTCACAGGAGATTAATCAGTAGAAGCAGATTAAACGTGCCTAAACCCTGCATTACAAATAGATTCAGAATGAAACTTCCTGGCAGATTAAAACTGTGTGCCCGACCGAGACTCGAACTCGGGACCTTTGGCTTTCGCGGGCAAGTGCTCTACCAACTGAGCTACCGAAGCACGACTCACACCCGGTACTCACAGCTTTACTTCTGCCAGTACCTCGTCTCCTACCTTCCAAACTTTACAGAAGCTCTCCTGCGAACCTTGCAGAACTAGCACTCCTGAAAGAAAGGATATTGCGGAGACATGGCTTAGCCACAGCCTGGGGGATGTTTCCAGAATGAGATTTTCACTCTGCAGCGGAGTGTGCGCTGATATGAAACTTCCTGGCAGATTAAAACTGTGTGCCCGACCGAGACTCGAACTCGGGACCTTTGCCTTTCGCAGGCAAGTGCTCTACCAACTGAGCTACCGAAGCACGACTCACGCCCGGTACTCACAGCTTTACTTCTGCCAGTACCTCGTCTCCTACCTTCCAAACTTTACAGAAGCTCTCCTGCGAACCTTGCAGAACTAGCACTCCTGAAAGAAAGGATATTGCGGAGACATGGCTTAGCCACAGCCTGGGGGATGTTTCCAGAATGAGATTTTCACTCTGCAGCGGAGTGTGCACTGATATGAAACTTCCTGGCAGATTAAAACTGTGTGCCCGACCGAGACTCGAACTCGGGACCTTTGCCTTTCGCGGGCAAGTGCTCTACCAACTGAGCTACCCAAGCATGACTCACGCCTGGTACTCATAGCTTTATTTCTGCCAGTACCTCGTCTCCTACCTTCCAAACTTTACAGAAGCCCTCCTGCGAACCTTGCAGAACTAGCACTCCTGAAAGAAAGGATATTGCGGAGACATGGCTTAGCCACAGCCTGGGGGATGTTTCCAGAATGAGATTTTCACTCTGCAGCGGAGTGTGCACTGATATGAAACTTCCTGGCAGATTAAAACTGTGTGCCCGACCGAGACTCGAACTCGGGACCTTTGCCTTTCGCGGGCAAGTGCTCTACCAACTGAGCTACTGAAGCACGACTCACGCCCGGTACTCACAGCTTTACTTCTGCCAGTACCTCGTCTCCTACCTTCCAAACTTTACAGAAGCTCTCCTGCGAACCTTGCAGAACTAGCACTCCTGAAAGAAAGGTCCCGAGTTCGAGTCTCGGTCGGGCACACAGTTTTAATCTGCCAGGAAGTTTCATATCAGCGCACACTCCGCTGCAAAGTGAAAATCTCATTCTAGCTTCAGAATACCATACAAAACCAACAGAAGAATCTACTTGGTGTCAAGGGTTAATGTGCTGTCAGCACTGAATGTCATTAGAGATAGAGCACATGCTCAGATGTTTCAAGAATGGGGAAGGAAATCTGCCATGGCCTTTGAAAAGAATCATCCAAGCATTTGCTGGGAACAATTTAGGGAAATCACAGAAAAACCAAATCTGGATGGCTGGATATGGATTTGAGCCATCAGCGTCCTAAATGCAAGTCCAGTGTGCTAACCAAGTCATCAGAGTATTAAAATGTATGGAATTGGCTCTGAGCACTATGCGACTTAACTTCTGAAGTCATCAGTCTGAATGGAACTCCAAGAAAAAAATAAGCTCCTTCATCAAAAAGATAAGAACTATTAGGAACAGTTAGAAATGATACAGGAAAAAGAAATTAAGAAAATGAAGAAATTTCTTTAAAGGTAACCAATCAACTTATTAAAGATAGTGCCAAAATTGTAGAACTTTTTTGTAACTTTTTATTCTGGATACCAGATAATTTAGACTTGAACACTTCCTTGGCAGACAGTCAATAGCTCCGAAGAAAAGACTTCTGAAACAAGCTTGAAAAAACTCAACTTCATTCTGTACCTCCTACAGACATTTTCAGTGTTATCAACTATCTTAAAAATAAATATGTAGTGGTTATGAAAAATCAGCAATAAAATAATGAAATCTGTTCAGCTGAACTTCGTAGTATTATCACACCATAACCATAATCACAATTAAGTCCACATCTGAAAGTTGGGTCGTTAATGAAATACAATACTTAGCACTGAAAGCATGTTTATTAAGGTCACCAATATATAGACAGAACAGAACTGCATCCTGAATGGAGAGTGGTGCTGTTTATACAAGCATATAATATTCCAAGATATGGAAACATTACAAAGATAAGGAATTTAGAGAACCTTCCAGAAATGATAAATACGAAATATCAAATATTTGCAGGTGATCAGATTTAAACTTCTGACTTGTAGCTTGCCAGCCACAACACAGACTGCTACTCCACACTGCATGCAGCACAGCTTACAGCAATATATTGAACTGATGATGACAATGATGATGAAATCCCATACTCCCTGACAGAGCACAGGGGAACGACACAGGAGACCTGTGCCGCTATACTAGGCAACATCCTAATGGAGGTGACATGCCATTGCCTTCCTCTAACCATAATGAGGATGAATGATAATGATGAAGATGACACAACAACACCCAGTCATCTTGAGGCAGGTGAAAATCCCTGACCCCCTCGGGAGTCGAACCTGGGACCCCATGTTCGAGAAACTAGAATGCTACCGCAAGACCACGAGCTAGTGGCTGGCAAGCTGCAGGTCAGAAGTTTAAATCTGATCACTGGCAAACTGACATTTAGTATCTGTCATTTCTGGAAGGTTCTCTATATTCCTTATCTTTGTAATGTTTGCATATTCTGGAATATTATATGCTTGTATAAACAGCACCAATCTCCATTCAGGATGCAATTCTGTTCTGTCTATATATTGGTGACGTTAATAAACATGCTTTCAGTGCTAAGTATTGTATTTCATTAATGACCCAAATTTCAGATGTGGACTTAATTGTGATTATGGTTATGGTGTGATAATATTACGAAGTTCAGCTGAACAGATTTCATTATTTTACCACTGATTTCTTCATAACCACTACATATTTATTTTTAAGAGAGTTGATAACACTGAAAATGTCTGTAGGAGGTACAGAATAAAGTTGAGTTTTTTCTGGTATGTTCCAGAAGTCTCATACACAATTAATCTTTTTGTTGTGATGCTTTCCCAGAGGGACTAAAATATGCTGTTGTCAAGCCACTTAATAAAAAGAAGATAAAACAATGGTAAAGAGGTAAAAACACATCTCATTATTGCCTGTATTTTCAAAAATTTTGAAGAAGTCTATGTACTTTAGACTTTATAAACATTTAGTACAAGAAAACACACTCAGTAGCAAACAGTTTGGAGTTCTAAAAGAACTGTCAACTGAACAGGCTGTATTTACCTTGACAGCTGGTTTATTAGAATCAATAAACCACAAATTACTACAATAGGAAATATGAAATATTTTGGACTTGTCTAAGGGTTTCGATTGTGTGAACTATTCAGTTCTAATGCAAAAGTTAAAATATTACTGAACAGTAGTGACAACATGTTTGTGGTTTTCATTTGACCTAAAGTAACACATACCAGTTTCATGTCAATCAGAACAATATGCTATCACAATCTGAAGCAATCAAACATGATGTACCATAAGATTCAATGTTGGGTCCTCTATTGTCTCTGATATAGTTTCACAAGATACAAATATTGTTCTTTTTGTAAACATGCAAGTACAGGAGTAAAAAATGGTACCAATCCCCTTGCAGCTAATGAAATATTTGGAAACATCCAAGGCAAATGTATTATTATTTACTTTTGACAAGACTCAGTGATACAGTTCAGTGCTTCTCACAGAACTCCATAAATTATAAAAATAAGTTTCTTAAATAATGAAATACAAGAATTAGAGGATGTTGAGTTTTTGGAGAACAGATAAGCTACAATCTTGTTTGGAAAACCACCACCTAGAATTAATGAAGCACCTTAGTTTAGCTATTTTACAGTAAATTTATTTTCTGCTAAAGGTGCTTTAAAAATCAAGAAACCAGTTAATTCTGCATATATCAATTCACTAATGCATTATCGAATCATGCTCTGAGAAATTCAACTTACATGGACAGTATGTAGAACATTATGCAAAATCTCCTTAGAAAGCTGAGTATTTTGACAACAGTGTCACTACACACACACACACACACACACACACACACACACACAGGGCATTTCAAAGTCTTTGCAACAAATGTCTAGAGGTGGCTCCCAAAATGGCACCATGTTGGTTATGAGATGCAGATGTAATGAAATATTTTGATACAAAGAGTATTCAAAGACTGCTTTCAAACAAAAACTAATTTAAGTTCATCACTGATCTGTGATAAAAGCGAGCTGCATATACTTACCTTGTGTTTATTTCTTTATCGCTCCATGTGAGAAGTACTTCATTGAATGTAATATTAAAAGCCTTTAACTTTGTAACCTATTGGATAAACATATTAATTTAGTCTGACTTTTTTAACACTGTAATCAAAAAGTTAGAACAGCAGTCAAAAATGTGAGTAACCAACAAAAGAAAAGCACTTTTGCACCAATATTAACTAGTGGCAGAAGTGTAACACAGGAAAGTAACAAAAATTAATATTCAAACACTTCTTTCAGAGTAAAAGGGAACAGGAAGAAAGGAAAATTTATAATCTGGCAGAAATAAAATAGAATCTGCTTTTAGAATGACACAGGTTTTTGTATGAATAGAAATTTTTAAAAAATACTGAAGATAGGCTGGATGGTGGTAGTGGAGGTATGTTTACAGCTGTAAATAATGTAGTGATATCTAGAGATGCTCTTTGAAACTGGACCCAAAATTGCCAATCTATATACTATTATGCATAAATCCTTTAGTGTTAAGGACAGACTGCTTGAGACACTAATACTTCTAGCATCAGTTACTGATAAAGTAACAATTATGAAGAAATAACATTACAGCAATTTCATTTTGATAGTCATGCACATTCAAGAGCAAAACAGAGCAAATATCAGATAAATGAAGCATTTCTGGTCATATATTTATTTGAACTTTTTTACCTGTATCGAGTTAAAGAACGACTCATAAATTCCTGGAGCTCTGTTCTTCAGCACTCAATATAATAATATAACCAAGTATCACATCATACAAAATTACTGATACAGCTGTAATAGTTGAAGTTAGATGGCAATTTTATGAATTCCAAAATAATTACATGCAAACATACTTCACTTGTTTCTCTATGTTAATTAATCTGTGCTATGAAACTAGTTTGTCTGATTCCTTTAATTGTACATATTCTGGTAAATGTGTATCCATCATGATAGTAGTCACACATGTCCCAAAAATGGCAGTATACGTATACAGAGTGGACTGTTGCAATGTTGTGGTGGTACAGTGGGAACCACACTAGTTTTTCATTCATATTTTTGTATTAACATCGTGTTGAGTCTCTTCAGTGACAGTCTTTTTATTTTAGTTTGTTAATTGTAAATAACATTTCTATGTTATTTATTTATTCTATTTACTGTTCAGTGATTCTTCCTGACTCATCTCTCTAACTTCATCCTACTCTTCATCACTATTTGATTGTTAGCTGAGTCTATAGCCACTCCTGCATACACCTTACAATCTAGTATCTGACTTTGGAATCTCTGCCTGATCATGATGTCATTTAACTGAAATCTTCCCATATCTCCCAGCCTTTTCAAAGTATATCTCCTCCTCTTGTGATTCTTGAACTAGCTGAAATTTATTTCAGAACTCACTTATTCTTTCTTCTCTCTCATTCTTAGTAACAAGTCGATATTCTTCTGTAACCTTTCATCTACTCCTTCTCCTACAACAGAATTCCAGTCCCTCATGACTATTAGATTTTCATCTCCATTTATGTACTGAATTACTAATTCAGCGCCATATACTTAATCTATTCATCTTCAGATTCTAGCGTCAGCATGTGCACCTGAACTATCATTGTCAGTGTTGGTTTGCTGTTGAATCTGACGAGAACAACAGTAACTCCCTCTCTGCCTTACCTTATTATTAATAAGAAAACCTACTCCTGTTGTACCATTTTCTGCTGCTGTTGATGTTACCCTATACTCATCTGACTAGAAATCGTTGTCTTCTTTCCATTTCATTTCATTGACCCCCCTCTATATCTAGACTGAGCTTTAGCAATTCTGTTTTCATAATTTCTAACTTCCCTTCCGGCTTCTGACATTCCACACCCTGATTCATAGAACTTTATCCTTGCACTGAGTGTTCAACCTTTTTCTCATAGTCACCTCCTCCTTGGCAGTCCTGCCCAAGAGATCTGAATGGGGGACTAGTCTGGAATTTTTTGCCAATGGAGAGATCATCATTACACATCTTCAGTTACAGGCCACGTGTCCTGTGGATACATATTACGTATCCTTAATGCTGTGTTTTCCATTGCCTTCTGAATCCTCAAGCTGTTGATCATTGCTGATTCTTCCACCTTCAGAGACAGTTTCCCACCCCAAGGGCAAGAGAGTGCCCTGAGCCTCTGTTTGCTCCTCCATCCCCTTTCACAAAGCTGTTGGCTAAATGAGGGTTACTTCTTATGCCAGAAGTCTTCAGCTGTCATTTTTATTCAGAATTTAAGCAATGATGGTGTTTGAAGCCAGGGCCATGGACATTTTGATTACTAGTCAAAGTCACTACCTCTAGACCACAGTCTAGGTTTACTGGACATAAAAGAAGCCAAACAGGGCACAGAGTACAAACACTGCTTGAGTAACTGAAAAACCCATTAAATTCCACAGACCACACAATTTTCACACCCTTTTGGTGAAGCTGGTTAAGAGGATGACAGATGTGAACAGGCTGGAGCAAAAACTTAACATAATAAGAACTGTTGCACAAACTGGACTGCAGCTCCTTCAGGTTTTTGAGCACTGGCAGATAGACTGTGGTTTTGGTTTACTTGGGCAATCTTTACTAAGCACATGTCTCCAAAAAATGTACCTTTTGGGCAAAAAACTACATTTTTCCAATTTTCTATGAAGGCAGTTTTCCAGTAGGCATTGGAAAACCATCCTCAAATTGCATAAATGCTCCTGTCATAAGTAGCCCATGAGACAGATGTCATAAAGAATGTTAACAATATAACAAATGTCCTTAATCAAATGCTACAAGTATTTTTGATTGATTCCTGGGACAGACAAAATTCTAAGAACCAAGTGCTTACACTGGTAAGGCCCAAAGGGGATGCTGAGCACTAAGAAACACTGAGAAGTGGCATCCAATGGCGACTGTAGGTGCGTGTTGTGCAAGCTGATGCAGTAATAATCATGGCCCCCTGATAAAAACACCAGCTCTTCTGTATGTGGAATGGCATGCAATTCTGTGATACATTGCACTTTGACTATCTATTTAAAATTGCCACAAAAGGATCATAGCACCATCTGGCTTCTAAATCACCACCAAAAGGTTTGTCTAATGACTGGGTGAAATAGGAGGGACAAAGTTGAGTTCTGGCTAATGCAACAAATCACCACTGACCTTGTCATGTGTGATGAAGGGAATAGGGTGGGGCGACAAAATTTAGGTAATGCTCTGGGCTTAATGGTGACATTGGCTTGAAATTTTCCACCCTGTCTAAGGTATTCTCAAAACAAACAAATTGGTTGTACAATTACAGTAAAGCATCCAAGTATAGAAAGGGGACTGATTAGGACACTAATTGGACTGTGTCAGTGATCTGGAATCCAAAAAAGCAAAACTATGTCCAGCTGAAAAATAATTTGCCCAAATGGTGAATTTACCTCTAACAACATAAGTTGTGATTCTCCATTCTTATGACAGGCTGAGATGCAAAACTGCCTCCATTAATGCACTATACTATCTACTATAAGATAATACTTGGCATAGCAGTCATTGCAACACAGGGCAGCCCAAGAACCTAGACATGTCTGAGCTAATTAGGCTGCCTGTTTCCACAGTGTTGACCTGAAACTCAGTTGGTCACCCGTCCATGACCTACTGGAAACTCAAACTCCATCTGGAAAACCTCAGAAGGCCCAGCAGTACTGATCGCAACTAACCAGACAAGGCCAATGCCCGGATTTGGACCTCAGAGTTGGGTACTAATCTGACAATCACATACCTACACAAAACTTCCTAGCAGATTGAAACCATGTGCCGGATTGGGACTCAAGTCCAGGACATTTGCCTTTCTTGGGCAATATTGTGAAATGTGACATCTCACTGCTACCTTCAATTGCTGGTGCTGTTGTTCCATGAGTCCATTAGCTCCTGGGTGGTAAGCAGTAGTGCAGATATGCTTCATGCCTAGGAGGAAGGTGAATGCTATAAATAAATACAATTCAGATTGTGTAGCCTTGATCTGTGGAAACATGAAGAGGCAGAGAAAAATGTACAATCCATCCTCAAAAGAATATAGTTGCCACAGTTTCAGTGGTCATATTAATCATAGGGAAGGCTTCTGCCCAATTCAAAAAGCGGTCGATGACTGTAAAGGAGTAAACTTTCAGATGATGATAATAGCCCAATTATGTCTAAATAGATGGGCTCAAATCATCAGTTAGTTGGTCAAAATATGCTAAGTGGTGCTATGAACATCTTCTCTATCATAGACCTGTTATGCTGAAGATGATATTGGTACTTTGCCAAAATCTCTTTTGTCGATGTAGAACAGCCAATATTATACAAGATTCTCACAGCACACATTTGTTATGTGATATTCAGCAGTAATTCTATAACTGGACCAGTGCATCTTATCCCTGATCTCATATATAGTCTGGACAACTCCAAGTGTCCACCCATGCTGTTGCAATTTTCTCATTGACCAATAATAAACCAATGTTGTTGTTGTTGTGGTCTTCAGTCCTGAGACTGGTTTGATGCAGCTCTCCATGCTACTCTATCCTGTGCAAGCTTCTTCATCTCCCAGTACCTACTGCAACCTACATCCTTCTGAATCTGCTTGGTGTATTCATCTCTTGGTCTCCCTCTACGATTTTTACCCTCCACACTGCCCTCCAATACTAAATTGGTGATCCCTTGATGCCTCAGAACATGTCCTACCAACCGATCCCTTCTTCTAGTCAAGTTGTGCCACAAACTTCTCTTCTCCCCAACCCTCTTCAACACCTCCTCATTAGTTATGTGATCTACCCATCTAATCTTCAGCATTCTTCTGTAGCACCACATTTCGAAAGCTTCTATTCTCTTCTTGTCTAAACTATTTATCGTCCATGTTTCACTTCCATACATGGCTACACTCCATACAAATACTTTCAGAAGCGACTTCCTCACACTTACATCTATACTCGATGTTAACAAATTTCTCTTCTTCAGAAACGCTTTCCTTGCTATTGCCAGTCTATATTTTATATCCTCTCTACGTTGACCATCATCAGTTATTTTGCTCCCCAAATAGCAAAACTCCTTTACTACTTTAAGTGTCTCATTTCCTAATCTAATACCCTCAGCATCACCCAACTTAATTCGACTACATTCCATTATCCTTGTTTTGCTATTGTTGATGTTCATCTTATATCCTCCTTTCAAGACACTATCCATTCCATTCAACTGCTCTTCCAAGTCCTTTGCTGTCTCTGACAGAATTACAACGTCATCGGCGAACCTCAAAAAGATGGCACATTCTTTTGTGAAGTTTAATTTCTCCCTTCTCATGTTGTTCCAGTTGATTTGTAATTTTTCAGCACTGGATTATCATTTGTACTTCTTGAACTGTCATATCATCAATTTGTGTTTCTGCTGTGTAGTACAGCAGTACTTCATTCTGGTATGAGACACCTGCATGAATTTTCTTTAAGTATTTTTATCATTTATTCATAATTTCCTGTTTTACAGTCAACATATATTACTGTCCATCCTCCATCCTTACATTTTGCAACATATGGTCTGTGTTCTTAGCTCATTTCTGTTAATTTCTTGTAGATTTTCCTTCTTTCATTTGAGTGACAATGCTCTTCCATCTGCTTTGTCTTCATTCTTACTTCTTGCTCCGTTTTTCTTCTGTATATTTTTGCTGTTCTCTTTTCACTGAAGAAATCCTACTCTGCTCTTATATTTTGGTGGGGCAATCCTTGTGCAACTAGTAAAATAACATATTTAATGCAATCCCATTCTTCATCTGTGTAGTCTTCTTCTTCTTTCTTTCCATGCTCTTCTTGGGCTAGCTGCAAAACAATCCTGTAATGACAGAATAATTTATAATACAAGAAATAAAGCATATCAGTCTGCCATGTAATAAAAAAATAGAAAATGGAGAGTTTTGATAACATTATGAAGAGGATAGGTTGCTGTCCATCATAAGGTAGAGATGATGAGTCAGAGACAGGCACAAAAAGTCTGATAAACAAATAAGCTTTTCCTTTATCAGTCTTATTGTTGTGCTTGTCTGTGATCCAGTGTCTCCACCATAGCACTCTATCCTTTTCATAACATTGTTGTTATTCAATCCTAGATTTTCAGTTGTCTGAAATGGAGAGTTCTGTAATCCCTGAGTTAGAGAGCAAAAGACAATTACTAACACTTGTTGATTTTACTGAAATACAGAACAAATGACCCTATGCTTTGTCTAGGACTACAAATTTTCAGTTGGCAGAAGGACAACTTCAATTACGGTGATGGATACCACTCATGAGTGAAGCTGAAATTAGTATGATAGCTAAATGGTACAACAGACTGAAGAAGTACAAGTTAACCCTTTCAGACCAAATTTTTTTCTGAAGGAAGGGATTTTCTTTTCTTTCTTGTGTTCTAATGCTCTTAGGTGATTTTTAATGATTTTTGATGCAAATTTTATACACTTACATGTACCAATTTTCAAAACGTACTTTGTACGCTTGGCTTCTTTCTACACACTAAAATAATTAATTTTGAAATGTTCACTATTGTAATAAATAAACTGACCATTCAATAATTGCCATGCAAAGTAACAATAACAATAATGAGTTATACAGTGGAATATACTAACAAACCACTTCTGCTTATTCTGGTGCCCACAAACTGCTGAATATCACTACATTCACTTGTTGATATTTTTATAGTTATGCCCAACAAGTAGAAGCACTTGTGGATAGGGGAAAGACTGAACATTCACAAATGTGTACACAGGGTTTCCATGGAAGAAAAATATCTTTGTTGCAGGTAATACACAAAAGTACACAATTGTAGCCAGAGGGTCTGAAAGGGTTAATAGTCATAAGTGGATTGTAATATACTCAGATCTCAAGAAGGTCCAGTCATAACATTAAGTCCTAGCATAAAAAGCATAATGCAGAGTCATTGTTGATACTCCAATTGGCTGCAGAGAGGAATACATGAGCTAGCAAAAGGAAGTTGCTCAGGGTCTGTAGCCACATGGCCTGAAATCAGCTGGCTGAAGGGCCCTTCTGACTTGCCAGCCAAAAATGATATGTTGTTCACTGTTTGCAATGATCCCACTGTATGTATATATAGTGAGACTTATCAACCGAACAGCATCATCCATTGGAATGCCTGGTGGGATTATAAAAGATACATACAGTAAGGGAAAGAGATGTAATGAAGCACACTGATAATATGGCACTGTCCATGGATACATCTGGAAGAATTACAAGAGGGAAAGACAAACAAAGACATAACAACATAAGGATAAGGGACAAGAATAGAGTAATCAATTATACAAACCACAAGGCAAACTTTGCAAATGAGGATTTTTCCAAGTATTGCAGAGAAAGACAACAAAAATCCCAAATATGTACAGCAACCATAAATAATTATGCAAAACGTTCATTATTTTATTACCAACCACAGAGCATGATATTAGCAGAAGAGTACAAATACTAAAAATAAAAAGTTAGCAGGCCTAGATGACATACTAATCTGTATACTGAACAAATGTATAAAGAGCACACAAGTTCTGTCAATAAACTTAATAAATGAGTCATTATTAAACTTACCAGAGTATTTAAAACAAGAAAGAGTTGTTCCTCTGCTAAAGAAACATAATGAAAAATATGTACAAAAGTACAGGCCCAGTTCCCTGTTATCATCCTTCCCAAAAATAATAAAATCAGTTATGACAAATAGCTAACTGACTTACTTGAATGAACAAAATTTTCTAAAGTGCATTACACAGCAGGTTCAGAAGTGCAGAATCTGTCATTTTTGAGTTTACAAAAGTGGTACTTAATATTGTTGACAAGGATCAGTGTGACACAGGCATATTCCTAGATATGTCCCAGGTTTCTGATCCTACTGGCCGTAAGATCCTACTAAATAAGCTTAGGAATAAGAGGTGTAGCTAACAACTGGTTCTAGTCATACATAACAGATAGGACATACAGTATAGAGGTAACACAAACCTCAAATAAGGCAATATTTTAGTGAAACACCTATAAGAATGCAAATAACTTAATGTGGGACTTCCTCAATACTGTTTTTGATACATATGAATGTCTTTTTCAGTAGTGTTAGTCACAGGAAAAGAAGTTCTCTTTGCTGATTACAACATTATAGTTACATACTGAGAAAACAAGAGTATTTTTGAGAAATAATGCAAATGAAACCCTCCAGCAATTAACAATTTGTTGATCCGCAATAAACTTACATTGAACATAAAGAAAATAAATGTCATGTTTAGTGACCGCACCAAATGTGCGAATGGAAGCTACAAGCGTATCAATATGCATATCATCAAACATGTCTAGTGAGGGCATCTGCAGCGGGAAAGCAGCTGACACTGCAGGTCAGTCAGATGAACTTCTGTAGCAGGCAAAATAAGTCTGCCAAGCAGCTAGATCACTTCTGTTGCTATTATCTGATTTTCCTCTGCAAGTGAGCTATGACAACCATTGCTGTTTACTTGGCCAATTTAGCCGTGTGCTGCATAATGTTTTAGCTGATGACTGTATGGTTTCCATCACAGTATGATTTAAGTGGAACTATGATTAATATCATAATTTCCATATGCATGGATAATGGAGTACTAGTGCTCTGGCTCATCTCAGTTTCCATCAGGAATGATTGCTCATATTATTCCTGTAAAATCTATTATTGTTTGGTTTCACAGACAATTTTAATCTGTTGAAACATAACATTTATTTGTGTTTAATAAATACTGTTCGACTTAATGTAAGAGTTCCCATGAATTTCGGTCCAAAAAGGGAAGATGGCATCAACATAAATGTAGACAGTAACCCCACAGACTGCATAAGAAAATTTCTATGAAGGAATAGCACTCCTCAGCTAAAGTAGTGTGGACACACACAGACACTTACAAAGAGAATATCATCAGTATGTCCATAAGAGTCCAACCATCAGTGTATAACAGTTAGTTCTTTTCTGTTACATACTGTTCACACATACACTCCATTTTCATCCACAGAATTCTTTTCTAGGGAACAAATGCACAAAATACGAACACAGGAAGAGCCACTTAAGGAACTTCACACAAGCAACTTTTCATTTGATGTCCCCTCCCACTCTTTTAGCTGGTACTATTTCACTCCTGTCAGTTTCCACTACACATTGTGGTATGTCCTGAAAACAAAGCTTGCATTTGGGTGCTTGGAGCACGAAGTGGCTGCCATGAATAGTGATTTGCCATAGATATAAACTTCCCACTGTGGCACCTCTGCTGCCCCTCTCATCTCGATGTTCCAAGAGGGTCACTTGGACCTTAAACTGGCCCTGAACACACATTTGAAACCACAGAAAAGGGACATAAGTATAATAACCCTAAATAGTAATTGGGCTCATAGTAAAATTCTGTTCAAAATATGAGAAATTTTAACCACACCATAAGAGTACATTTACCAGTCATTTAATCGTATAAAAAAAAGACTTGATAATTACTTCCTCAACAACTCTGTCCATGACCATGTAACAAGATCTAGTATGAACTTGCATTTACCATGAAATAATATATAAAAAACTTGAAACAGTATTTCATAACATGGAATAAAATCACACAACAAACTGCCTAAGGAGATTAAAGAAATTACTACAACAAACTTACTTTAAACAAATTTAGTTACACAGTACCCAGAAACATATAAATTTACAAAGAGAACATTATGAAATTTTCCTCTTGAAAGGTCTCATGTGTATATTATTACATATTTTCAGAGACCACTGATAAATTTGAACATGGTTGCATTATTTTCTTATAATTTTTATAAAAGAGAAAAATTACTTCACCAGACAGTTAAAAAAGACAGACAAAAAATTCAAATAATCAAAGATTTAATCTGATCTGCATATCAAGTCATATTTTGACAAAGAAAAAGAAAGTAATTGGATATTTCATAGGGGAGATGGGTGAAGACAGTTGGCATTACATAAACTAACAAGAAGTTAAAGCACTGCCGGAGAAAAGTATAAGAAACATTTATTGTGGGTAAGAGATTTTTAATATTTAAGATTTCAAATACATATTTCTCAATCTTTTCACAAACAATACAATTTCAATGCTTTAGTGTCTGTAAATTCAAATTCACATAATTCTGCATGACTAAACACATTCTCTAAAAGAGCTTACCTTTCCAAATGAAGGACTGTTATTCTCTGATGAACAAAAAAATATAAGAGCGACTGTTGGTAATGTCAATGGAAGAAAAATTTGTAGCGACTTCCTGTTGCTTACAGCTTCTAGCTGCTGTCGTTTTGGTCCCTAAAATTTTTTTGCAAGATGAATCAGTGGATGAAAAACAGGTGGTGAAGCATTAAAGTTTCTTATATTTAAGAATACAAATTAATGGTAAAATGTAGTCTGTGTAAAGCTGAGATGCGTTGCAGTGTAATTATAACTATTCATACTTCCTGAGTTTGTTGGAGAGAATCAATGTCATTGACCATAAAAGAAACACAAATTGAGAAATGTTAGGGTGTGTTAATTTCTTAATGTATTGTAAAGTCAATAAAAAATTTAAAAACTTGGGATCTTGCAGCAGGGAATCAGAGCATAATTAATCAGAACATAATTTTAAAATGTAAAGTCACTCAAATTACTGTGTTTATCAAACAGAATTTCGTTACATCACAAGGCAGATTAGTGTAACTATGTTGACATCAAACTGTGTTTTAACTATTTTTTCTAAGATGAATATTATTATTACACAAAGTTAAGATAACTCAACAAATTACCTCAGTATCTCTCATCTGTCTTCTTAATTCATAATCAGGGAAAGAGGGAAACTGAGCGTCTTTCCAAATCTGATATGGATTTGTTTCAAAATTATTCAAAATGTAGATGGCATAACTGGTGTTGGAATCTAGAACAATTTCATTCAATTCAGAAATAATTTTAAAAATTTAATGACACTGACATCAGGACAGAGAATGCTAAAAATGACACGGTACAAACAGCTTAATACATACATAAATAAATAAGTAAGTAAAGTAATAGCAAAAAGTAAAAAAAACTGAAAGGTACTGACGGTATTTTATCTTTTGAAATAACCCACTCATTTCAGAAGCTTGGAAAGTGACCAATTGAACTTGCCTATGCAATTAAATATTTTTAGAAGACCATTTCTTATCAGTGTCCTCCATTAACTTTTGGAGTGGAATAATAGAATACAAAACACAGGGCAACCAATTGTTCAATTGTTGTGCACAAGAATATTTCAGATATTATTAAATGCCATAATAATATCATATACTTAGTTATAAAGAAAAAATTTAAAAATTCAAAGAGAGATAGATGCCAGGAAGAGAAATGCAAAAATATGTGACATTTACTAGACAGCAAAACTCCAGTATTGGATATGCCACTGTATTACTCATAGAAAAATCTATTTCCTTATTAATAGCTCGCAACAAGTTATTTAAATGGCTTCAACATTTTGTGGTAGGGTATATTAAACAAATCATACCAACTGTACCCAAAACATATATAAGAATATCTAATAATAATTATACTGTATTTTTTTTTACATGTCCATTTTAAGCTTTGTTACTTGTCTTCAATTTGTGTTTTTGTTAATCTGAGGATACAATATCGGAAAATAGTGACATGAAGATTACTCAAAACAAACAAACAATTGCAGTTTTAAGTTTCTCATCAAGTTGCAACTGAACTCATTCAATTGCAAATCTTAAGGGTCTTTCTAGTAGAATGTAAATTCTACTGTGAACACTTGAAAGGAAGTGTGGCCTACTTGAAAATTTTTTGTGTGCCTTTTATTGTGGGTGACTACATTGCAGTTCATCTGGAATTAATTTTCAGTTTTTGATATTAGGTACAAAAAGTGATAAAAAAGTAAATACAATGGGAATAGAAGGCAAGAATTCAGAGAAGAACAATGCAAGAATTTTGAGGAAATATTTATAAAACATGTTGTTATTAGTTACCTAAAGTTATGTATGAACCCAAAGATTGACACTAATCTGTCTGTCTCTGTCTCACTCCCTCTTTAATTGCAGTCTTTATGTGTCTGACTTTGTGTGTTATGCTGTCCAGTTTATCTGAGAAATATATCTGTCTGAAGAGCAGTGGGTTCTAAATACTTCAAGTACTGTGGTGGGTTTATATCTGCAAGTGCAAGAAGAAACACAAAGGGTGTCAGAAGTTACACAATGAACTCACATCATTGCAACATTACATGCAACAACTGCTGTAGACATTGCCAATGTTGCAATTATATCAGCTGATGAATATGCTGATCTACTGTTCAAGCTTATTCAAGCATACACTAAAACACTTACAACTGGATTTTGAACTGTGTTGCTTAATGTTGCTGTGAAGCCCACAGAAAACCAATCATCATTCACATCCAAATAGTAGTACTTTCTCTGTAGAATACCACTTATCATATGACCCAACAGTTAAGAATTACTTCTTATGCTTCCACTGCGCATTGCAGCTAAGACAAATTCCAGCTGAACTGCATGTTAACTATGCTCATGTTCATATGTGTGCAGAATTAAACCAAACAATGGAAAGGCCTGGGTGGAATAACACAACAATATGAAAATGATAGATTGCTACTCACCACATAGAGGAGGTGCTGAGTCACAGCCAAGTACAAAGAAAAAGACTGCTAAAATATTAAGGTTTCCGACATGCTCTTTCTTCAAAAACAGAAAATACACAAATATTCACACAAGCACAACTCACGCACACATGGCCACAGTTCCTGGCTCTGGACCTCTAGCTGCAATCATATCTACATCTACATCTCATCTACATCTACATCTATACTCTGGAAATCACTGTGAGGTGCATGGCAGAGAGTATGTCCCATAATATCAGTTATTGTAGTTTCTTCCTGTTCCATTCATGCAGGGAGTGCAGGAAGAATGATTGTATGAATGTCTCTGTGCCTGCAGTAATTATTCTAATCATATCCTCATGATCTAAGATTAACAACAATCTACTGGGGTAGGGGGGTGGGATAAAGAGGAGGCATTGGGTAGGGACAGGGGTGGTTAGCAAGGTGGGGTAGGCATGGGAAAGATACTGAGCTGCCTTTGGGAGTGTGCAGGGATGGGATGGGATAGGGTGGGGAGAGGATAGGGATGTTAGGTGCTGTGTTAGAAGGCTGTACTGGGATTGGCAGATTGGGGGGGGGGGGGAGGTGGAAAAAGAGGGGAAGAAGAAAGAAGTATATGAGGGGAAAAGACTAGTGAGAGCACTGGTGGAATAGATGGAGTGTATAGTGCTGGAGTGGAAGAGGAGAAGTGGATAAGTGGGTAGGGGACAGGGACTAGTAAAGGTTGAGGTCAGGGGGTTTGGGAAACATTGGATATGTTGTATGGAGAGTTCTCACATGTGTAATTCAGAAAAGCTGGTGTTGGTAGGAAGAATCCAGACAATGCTGGATGTGAATCAGTCATTAAGGTGAAGCATGTTGAGGATCATGTTCAGCAACTGGGTGATTAAGCTGTTTCTTAGCCACAGTTTTATGATGGCCATTCATGCAGACAGACAGCCTGTTAGGTGCCATGCCCAAACAGAATGTGGCACAATGGCTGCAGCTTAGTTTGTAGATCAGATGGTTGTTTTCACAGGTAGGCTTGCCAGTGATGTGGTAGGAGATGCCTGCAACAGGACTGGAGTAGATGATGCAGGGATATGATGGAACAAGGACAGACATGGATACTGTGTATTCTCAATGGGTGGAAGAATACCACTGTCAGAGAGGGTGGAAGAATAGGGAGAGGATATTTTTTATTTCAGGCACAATGAGAGGAATGCAAAGCCCTGACAGAAAATGTGATTCAGTTGCTCCAGTCCTGGATGGTACTTTGTCACCAAATGAGTGTTCCTTAGTGTGTATGTGGGAGGTGGTAGGTGACTGGAGAGACAGGGCACAGGAGATATGATTCTTTTTCAGTGCCTGTAGGATAATTGAGATACTTACCACAATGTCTCGCACAAACAACAACACCTACTTTTATGGTAACCCTTTGTGGGTAAGCAACTCAAATTCTGTAGCTCCAGCTTCGATAGTTTTGCTGCTAGGCTGCATTGTATACCATAGTGTAAGCAAAATGGTGAATATCAAGAGAATCAAGAACTGTGCTGTGATTGAATATCTTCATTGGAAGGGAATGACACCCAAGAAAATTGCAGAGTACATGTGGAATGCACTTAAGGACAGTGCTCTGTCTTATGCAACAGTGAAAAACTGGGTGTCCAACTTCAAATGTGGGAGAATGAGTACAGAAGATGTGCCAAGGAGTGGAAGACCTGTCACCATAGCCACTGATGAAATAGTGACTGCAATTCACGATACAATTTTGCAGGACCATCAGACAACATTGAAGCACATTGAAACCACATTTGGAATATCCCTTGGGTGTGCTTATGACATTGTTGTGGATATTTTGGGAATGCAGAAAGTTTCATCTCAGTGGATCCCGAAAGACTTGAATGCAGATCAGAGACAGGAGTTGTGCAGTGCTGTGAAGAAATCGTCCATCAATTTGAAGTGGATGAAGACAGCTGTATTGCAATGTATATGGGGTATGGCGGGTTCACCACTTTGATCCTGAGACAAAACAACAGTCACAACAATGGAAACATCCTTCATCCCCAACCCAAAAGAAATTCCGGGCATAAAAATCAGCCGGTACGGTGATGGTATAGTTTTCTGGGATGCAGAAGGGGTAATTATGGTGGATTACTTGCAGAAGGGTGTAACTGTCAATGCATCATACTGTTACACCCTCCTGCACCATTTGAGAGAAGAGATAAAGAAAAAAACGTGTGGAAAATTGATGCATGGAGTGCTTTTGCATCAGGGCAATCCAGTAGCACACAAAGCCCTCACAACCTTGGAAACTCTGCATGATTACAGGTTCATATTGTTATGTCATCTGTCATATTCCCTAGATTTGGCTCCATCAGACGTTTATCCTTTCTCAAACCTAAAAAAAGGACCTCAAAGGAGTACAGTTTAACAACGATGATGCAGTGATTGATGCTGTAAACACTTGGTTGGACTTGAAATTGAAGACTTTTACTTAAATGGTTTGCAGAAGTTATCTGAACATGCCCATAAATACATTAGTGTACACAGGTGTTATATTGAAAAACAAATTGGTATTATGAAATTTCTGTCATTTTTTATTTGTTAGGTTAGAAAATTTTTCGACCCCCCCCTCCCCCCCCCCCCCCCCTTAACTTTCGATAAGCCTCACTAATAGTTTGCAAGCAAACACCATTGCGTTATGTATTGAACAGACACTGTCACTGTTTTAACACACGGCATAATTGTGTTACGCTTATTTCACAGTTAATTTGATGCATTGTTGTTCTTGTTCCAACCAACACATGTTCTTGTCTGAAACTTGGCCATGGACTGAGTGTCTCGGGACCAAAAATTGGGTCTTTACATATCTTCACAATAATAGATATTGAGACTACACATTGTCCAAAGTTTAATTTACAGAAATTACAATTAAAACTTAACTCATTAAATTAACTGAATACATCATAAAATTGGTTCTTTTTAACAGTTTCTCCTACTGAGAGGGCTAAGATGAATTATTTGTTTGAATCATGAAATCAACAAATATTATTACGCAAACAATACTTTTGACAAAACTTTTAATTTCTTTGGAATTAATTAGGGGCTGGCTTTGTTAAAATGTTTTCAATTAGAGCCAAATAAATACTTAAAGAATGCTAGTGTTTTGTCTTCCAAATGTTTATAATTATGATGGAATTTATATTTGTTTATAAGTCAACAATAGATTTTAAGTTATGAAACAATTACTGATTTCATCCTATAACAAAAGGTCCTAACTAGGTATAATCGAACTAAATTAGAAAATCAATTACATACATAAAACAAAGCACAAATTTAGATCTGGTTTCTTTAAAACTGAAGGCCAACCTATCTCTTTTACGAAAATGCACATTATACTCATATATGTTAATGGTAATTAGTTAAGAACAAAATGAATTTTAAGGAGGCAGATGGGAAAACAAGAGGGGAAGTAAAATCATCCCAGCTTGCTTCATCACAACAGGAAACTTCCTTGTGGATTAAAACTGTGAGCAACATCAACACACGGACTCAGGAACTCTGCATTTCGTGGGCAAATGCTCTGCCAACTGTGCTACCCAAGCATGACTCACAAGACGTCCTCACAGCTTCACTTCTGCCAGTACCTCATCTCTTACATTCCAAACTTCACAGAAGCTCTCCTGCGAAACTTGCAGAACTAGCACTCCTGGAAGAAAGGATATTGCAGAGACATGGCTTTCCACAGCATGGGGGTTGTTTCCAGAACAAAATTTTCACTCTGCAGTGGAGTGTTAATTGATATAAAACCTCCTGGTGAATTAAAACTGTGTGCTGGACTGAGACTCGAAGTCAGGACCTTTGCCTTTCATGAGCAAATGCTCTACCAACTGAGCTACTGAAACACGACTCATGACCCATCCTGGCAGCTTCACTTCCACCAATACCTTGTCTTCTACCTTCCAAACTTCACAGAAGATCTCATGCAAAACTTGCAGAACTAGCACTCCTGGAAGAAAGAATATTGTGGGGACATGGCTTTGCAACAGCCTGGGGGATGTTTCCAGAGGGAAATTTTCACTCTGCAGTGGAGTGTGTACTGATATGAAATTCCTAGCACATTAAAACTGTGTGTTGGACCGAGACTCAAACCCAAGACCTTTGCCTTTTGTGGATTCTGCAAGTTTCATGGGAGAGCTCGTAACCTCCCCCTTACTAACTGGCCTATCCTACTTGCGATATAAAATATGACAGTGGATTGCGTGTATGCCTAATTGGATAAGGCTATCTTTCCCAAAGAAATAATACCGATAAGTAGGAGGAAAGTGTACAACAGACCCTTCTGGTGCAAAAGTCTACTAAAATTAAAAAGTAATTAAGCTGAACAGGATTATAATTTGGAAAAATGAAAGTTATTTTGTGCATTCACTCATGAACAACACTGGACAGAAAAGGGGTATACCACAGATCATGAATTCAGAAGTTACACTAATGAACAAAAAGGAAATAATTAACAGTCACCAGCCCACAGCCCACTGTGGCAATTTACATCCAAAATCCTGTACAAGATGACGGGAAAGAAAAACATGTATTGTTAAACACTGATGTGGGAACTGAAGGTTGTCACCTTTTTTTCTTAGTTTAACTGATTATTATTTAAATAAATTTTATTAATCAAATCACATTCAGTTGTACTGTTGGGTTAGCCATTAATACTTTCTACCAATGAACAGTCTCACTTCAGTGCTGTGCATACGATGAAACTCGGAGCTGACGATGAATCTGTGCTGCTGGAATTGCTGCTGTTGTTGAAGACGGTAGCATCTTGTGGAGCACAGTTAATTACAGGAATGGGCAATCATAATTAATACAACCTCTTCTGCTCATCCACTGTCCTTATTCCTGCTACTAAACATCTGGCTGGCACGCATACATGATGCCGCCGAAATGGTACACTCTACTGCGAGAGCGTTAACACCACACTTCCGCACACTACAAGCACTGGAACCTATCTCCCTCCCTCCTCACACTCCGTGCAACTCCCTACCCAAAGAAGTTACGATGCACAAGCACTGCTATTATCGTTGCTAGTCAATGCAAATAACAATTCTTTTGGCTTTTCCCCAGAGCTTACAAGTTTCACAGTAAGACAAAGATAAATACAATGAAATGTCAACAGACTTCTACCTAAATTTATACATACAGTGAAACAATGTCCTTACTTATTAAAAGAAAGCATTTAAATTACAAATATTTACATACAATTCAGCAAAAAAATTATATATTAGTAGCAGGTGCCATGCAGGTGCAAGCAAGGTATCCATGTAGCATACAACATATATTCAACAAGAGCAAGGAACAATTAATTACTACATAACAAAGAATAAAGATATGTCAATGAACACATCACCAAGAATAAATACTTCAAGCACTGAGTGATGCCAGTATACACATCACTGTAACATACAGTCCCTACATGTGATTCTCAGATCATTTTTCAGTGCTTAAAGGGTTCACTACTAAGTGATTAAGTGACCAGTGTCTTATACACCTTGACTCCTCCAATCCTATTATTCTTGCAGTGGACTCCTCCTCTTATGGTATTGGTGCAGTGTTGTCACACCATGTGGGCTCCTCAGACAGGCCAACTGCCTTTGCATCAAAGATACTGTATAAGGAACATTTCAATTACAGACAGCTGGTAAAAAAGCCTCTGTCTATCATTTATGGGGCTACTCAATTCCATCAACACTTATGCAGATGCCAGTTTTACTTGATTATGGACCACAGGTTGATGATGGCCTTGTTTGGTTGCTCACAACCCGTCCTAGCTCGTACAGTGTAGAAGTTACCACGGTGGGCCCTATTGTTGTCTAATTACCAATATGAGTTGACATATTAGCCTACCACTAAGCATTTCAATGCTGACCTACTGTTGTCCCTACCAGTAAGCTCCAATGCCAACTTGGATTCATTGGAGGACTTGGGTTTCCATATCGACTCTCAGAAGATGCTCATGTTGAAAGACTTTCTGGTGACTTTTCATTGAGTGGCAGTGCAACAGCATTGGACCCAGCTTTGAGTGGGGTTCTTGAGTTTGTTTGCCAAGGGTGGTCTCATAGCATTGTCGTATCTGCCACATTACAGTACACCACTACTTTGCACATGGTCAAGTCATTTCAGTGCAGATGGTTATTCTCCTCCTTCATACAGAAAGTGGAGATGCTTGTGTAATGGTTCCTCAGTCCCTCTAGCAGGAAGTACTCAAACTGTTACAAAGGGGTCATTAGGCTGTCATCTGAACCAAACAGTTAGCCAGGCGCCATTGTACATGACCAGAGACAAACTCTCAGATAGAAACAATGACTTACAGTATTCTATGTGAGCAGGGCATCAGGCCGCTCCTGCTCAGTATTAATTTCATTGGCCTTGCCCTGCTGGACCATGGCAACAGCTGCAAATTGACTTTTCTGATCCATATTGGAATACCCACTGGTTATTGGTGGTGAACACTTACAGTAAATTCCCCTTCATCAAACCCATGACCTCCACTATGTCTGTGAGTACTGTGTTGGCCCTGACTTCAAATTTTTTTGTAATGAAGGTTTGCCAGAAGTAACAGTGTCTGATAATGAGCCACAATTCATGTTACATAAGTCTGAACAATTTTGCAGTGATAGTGGCACACAGCATATCCTCACAGTCTTCTCCCAACCACAGTCCAATGGCGATGTGGAACAGTCTGTCAGAACCTTCAAGTCATAGATGGACAAGTTGTGGGCCACACACTCACAGGACCAGGCCCTCAAATTTTTTTAGTCATCTTGCTGTTTCTTGCCCAAGGTGGCAAGTCACCAGTGGAACTCCTGCATGGACATTGCTCCATCTCTTGTGTCCACCCGAACTGATCTCTGTCTTGCTGCCTATTTCTAAGTTTTGCCCTAAGCAACTGGTCTTGTATGGGCTCTTTGGCAGGCATTATGGATATGAATGTGGTATGATGTCTGAGGTGCTTTTGCAATTCAATGGGGCTGCACTGGCAGCATCAAAACCAGCTTAGGCATGTTACTTCTCAAGATACTGCAACTCCGTTTATGTTCACAGACCTGCCATAGCATGGTAATCTCCTCAGCTGGGGACATCTATGGAGGCCGATCTGCAGGTGCCTCCTGTGCACAGCCGCAATGGTAACCTTGTGCCACAGCCAGCAGAGGAGTTGCCTCCAGTCATCCGGTTGGGCACCTCAGAAAGTCTTATCACTGTCTTTGATGCCTCATCTGCATCAGTGCCCTTGTCTCCACCTACAAATGCTGGTGCACACCCTGTGGTTGGTTTTCGGGTCGGTGTTTCTGGCCATGTTCGGGGCAAATGTCAGATTGTGGGCAGGTGCTTGATGCCAATTACAGTCTTAGCTCTTGTCCTGCAATTGAGTTGGCATTCCATCCTCCTGCCTGCCATTGTGCTCCACATCCATACACTACACCCATGCATATTTTAAGGGAGAAAGACTGTCAATCACTGACTACATCACACTGGCTGTCACAAAGCATTACTGATGGCACCAATCCAGACGAGCCTTGTCCCATGTGCCCTGAGAGTTCTGAGGTATCACTGCTGCATAGTATTTATGAAATATGGTCGCAAGGTACAAGTTCCTTCTTGGGTTCCAATTGGAGAAGAGTTCAAGTTCCACAGTCATCATGTCAATGCTCAGTCAAGATTATGTCAAACTTGTATATTCAGAGTGTTTATTTGCATCCAACAGACAAGTGTTTGTAGTAACTTCAGTTAGAACATTGTGAGTTTCATGCCTAAAGACTTGTCATATGACATAGTTCAATATCTTCAGCTGCTTCCTTGTTTATTTGAAAATCAAGGAGAATACATCATAAATTCACTGAATGCTTCTTGTATTGCTCTATTTATGCTCACTTTGGCTTCATTCAAGCTTTTATTTGCCTACTACACTTTCACTTCATTTAAATCAGGACTAAGACTCTGCTTTTGCAGCAAGTTTCTAACAAAGGTATTGAACTGCAGTGGGTCTTCACCATCTCTCACAACCTTATTTAACACATAGTTGTTATAAGACACAGTGGTCCATTACTTTGTGTTTTATACATTTGTGATCCACATATTTTTTTTTTTTTCAGAGTGAAATATTGATGTTGAATACTTGTGTCAGATCTCAACTGGTCTAATTCTACCTGCGCAACTGCCAGATCAGAACTGAGTTTTAAGATAGCTTGTTCCCTCTCCATAACCATGGTATGATATGCACAGCTACTATAGTGCCAAAAGCTACTCACATTTTGAATCAAACTGCTTGCTTCACAGCATCAAGCGTGAAAAAACTGAAACATTTCTATATACTCTCTTCTACACTGTTGTGACAGTTTTTAGTTTAGAAAGATTATTTAGTGATGGATGTTCAACAATAAATGATGATTACAAATTTTCCAATTACAGATGACAATCACCTAGTGCTACAGCACAGACGGAGACTAGGTTAAGTTGCACTTACTAATCAAGTAGTTCCAGTAAAACATAGTAACACAATTAGTTACTCTTTATCACCTGTGCAGAGTCTGTCCCATCTGCCTGTGACATCAGCATCCCACATGAGGGAACAGTGATGCAGGATGCCTTAATCACAGTGGGTGAAATCAGAGCAAATGTTTATGGTATGACAAAGGTTACTGTCAAAGATGAAAACACAGCCTCATGTGTTAGCCACTGGACGTCAGGGCCCACTATCCAAGCACTGTGGATTGACAGCAGTGCCAGAGGTCATAATCAACAAGCAGACTATTTTCCTACACCACTCACGTTATCAAAAATAGTCCCAGAAGAACCATCCACCAATCGCCCTTATAAGCTGGTTCACTACTGGCCAGAAGGCTGTTCAACACAACACCCAGATTTGTAGGGATCTGCCAGCCCAACTGCAACATCCATGCATCTCACCTGCTGGTAGTCCCGCCAAGATTATCAGAAGTGGCAGCTTTGGACTGTGGCTCAAGAGTGTTGTGTAATGGTGGTCTGGCCTCTCTGGACAGCTTCATGGTAATGCTGTGCCGACCACTCTCTAGTAGTTTTGTTTCCTTTTCTTTGGTGGACTTTCTCAAGTGAGAGACTTGTGTGGAAAAGATATAAGATCCAAAGTGGGATCCATACTTTGTTTCTTGCTTAAATTTTGTTTTGTTTCAACTACATTGTCAACATCAGCTATGTTTTTATTCATTGGTTTTTTCAATAAAAACAAATAGAGGGATATGATTCTCATTTTGTCTCTGCTGCTGCAGATCCAGCCAGAATACATTGAAGAAAAGCTCATAATTACTCTTTATATAATACTGCCTACTGTTTACTACAACTACTACAGCATGTAGTTTTGCCTTCACTGAAAAAGAGAGGAAAAAAAATTCTGTAGATATCTTGGTATCCAGTACTCTTACAAAGACAGCTGAAACTTACTGATACACAATATGCAAACCATTTCTCTTGATTACACACCATTGTTTAGATCAACCATTTACACATGTAAAAAAACTGTATTAAAAATGACACACACGGACAGTAGTTTAACTGCAACATTTATTTCTGCATGGAGCACTAATGAATATGACATTAAGTATAATACACACAGAAAATATATTCATGAAAAATTCTTCCTTAATTTAACATTGCTTTGAATTTTCTGGCTGTAGACTTGCATTTGGGATGAGCATTTGACATGCCATGCTGAAGCATCTAGCAGTAGAGAGTCAACATTTCAATCCTCTTTCAGTCCTGCAGTGTGACCGCATCACCAACATGTGCTGATGAAAATAACTATAATGTTCATCACTGATTGAAACTAGGTTATAGGAGAACCTGTCAAGATGTGAGATTAGGAGAAATTTTAAGGGACATCTTGCAACCCATTTGTCTGCACATAATATAAATCATGAATATGATATACTGAACATGGAACTAAGTAGCTTACAGTTTTTAAATAGTTACTACAGTCATGGGAAGATCATTTACATAGGTTAAGAACAAGAATAGACACAGTACACAAACTTGTGAGACTCCATATTTTGTGTTAATTTATTCTGAGTTTAGTTTTATTCCTTTGATGCAGATGGCCAATGTGGTCTCTGCTTCCTTTTACAAGTGTGTGACTGTATCAGTGCAAGACAGATAGCATTAATGCCATAGAATTTCATTTTGTTGAGTAGGATGCTATGGTCCATACAATAAAAGTGCATAGAAGGGTCATCAAACTGACAAACACAATAGACTTTGTTGGTTAGCTCTGTCAGAAATTAATGTTTGTAAGTCATATATGGATTTCTCTGTGGGGAATCTTTTACAACAAACAAAGTGAGAGGCAGATGACACGTCATGCAATGACAAATGAATCAAATTGTAGGTCATTGTGTCAAATATATTTTAACAGATGGGAAGAAGCAAACTGCTCTGTATTTAGAACTGATTTTCTTACCTCCATTTTTATAAACATGTTTTACTATTGTACATTTACATTTGAAAGGAAATGTGCCATGATTCACATGTTTTTAATATTCTGTTGTAAACTTCACCAAAACCATAATAAACACCATGTGATTTTTGTAATTTGCTTAAGCTAGTTAGTGATGTATTGCAATGTCTGCAGGAGTAAATCTAATGTGTTTTTATTTGATTGTTTATTGTCAGTTACAATACAATGATAGTTGTTAGACTAGTACACAGGAGATAGCATCTGTGACACTAGATGTTAAGAGTTAAAAAACTATCTGGACTTGTTTCACACTGTAGAGATTTTTCCCTTGTGATGGTGTCCATGGAACACAATGTATGAATGAATGAATAAATGGCTGGACTGTGGACATAGGTTATTTACATTCATGTTATCAAATATATCTTCTGGTGCTTTTTGTAGCAAACAATAACAAATTTTTAATGGAACTATAAGATGACCACTACAATGATGCCAGGTTAACACAACTTTTATCATGAGTCCGTGACCACAACAAAAATATGGGATTCAATTTTATAGAATAAATGTTTTTGACAAGTTAGTATCTCCAGGTTAACATAGGACAATATTAACTTAATGCCAATTAAAAGACAAAGTATTTCTCATTTGTTATATTTTTTCGAAGGTAACTGAATTACTAGACCCACAGAATAATGTTTAATATTAATAATCAAGAATGGATACAGCTCCAGAAAAAAGTACAAATAATATATGAAGAGCCATAAAATTAAACATCTGCCACCACAATTGTGTGTGTGTGTGTGTGTGTGTGTGTGTGTGTGTGTGTTTTGGAAAGGCTATTGTGGAACATGTGACTTTCAACAGAAACAACTGGTAAATTAAAACTAAAGAAGGATGATATTGACAACAACTAATAAGAAAAAAGAAAGCATAATTATATTACCTTCATTATAAGGAATATTATTTATCTTCAGTGTAAGATTTTTTATGGTGGGTGGTTCTGTTTTTATATCATCACTGTAGGTAATTAAAACTGAAGCACTCCACTGTGGTTCATAGTCAGTACTTGCTAGCAAAAAAACCCTATCAAAGAAAGAGAAAAACGAATGGTGATGTAAAACAGTAACAAAGCAGTTACTGGAATTCATAAGAAAAAATGCTAAATTTGGACAACTGCCTCGACATAACCACAAAAAGTCTAGTTTTCAGTAACATGTGATGCAATATATTTAAACTAAACATTTCTTGAAAAAATGTTATAAACATTTATAGATAGTGACAGGATTCTAAATGATGTTCCTTGCATGATTACAAGATAACAGTCACACTGCAAGGTGGTAATGACCTTCATTGTACTGCATGTTCTGTTCACACAATTAATAATACATAAACTGGCCAGCTTGATTTTGGGTTTCATTCAAGAACAGAGAGATATTAAGAGCTGTATCAATATTTATGAAACTCTAAATCTGATGACAGTATAATCATTATTGGACAATTTATTTGGACTATTTCAGTTTTTGTGACTCTTGTCAATAAGTTTAAAAATGCTGTTTTATTTCATAATTATATCAAGACTCTTGTATCTACATCTTTAATTATACTCCACTGACTATCCTGAAGTGTGTGGTACCATTATAATTAGTCTCTTTCTTGTTTACTTCATGAATGGCACCCAAGAAGAACAACTGTTGGTAAGCGTCTGTATCAGCTTTAATTTCTCTGATTTTCTCGCTGTACTAGTTTCTGGTTGGGAAGGAAGTAAAACAATTATCTGATTCTTCTTGGAAAGTATGCTCTTGCAATTTTAACAGCAATCCTCTCCATACTGCACAATGACTCTCTTCTAGCACCTGCCACCAGAGCCATATTGCTCTTGGGCTTTATGAATAGCCCACTGACAAAAGTTACTGTTATTCTTTAGGTGATTTTTGTTTGAATACATCCATAGTGAGGAGATCGTCCAGGAAGTAGAAGAAGTCAGACAAATAGGAATACACAATAACTATTTACAAAGAAAAATAAATATGCTACTGTACCTCCCACAGATCCCAAGCAAATGGTCCTCATGAATGTGGGACAAGATATAAATATATTGAACATATTTTTATTTAAAAGTAATAAATAACTTGTCACAAAACTTGTCGCCATGTATCATCAAATAGAAAAATCGTTTTACAACATTTATTCACAATGATTGCATTACTGAAGTGAATATACACACAAGTCAGATTTCTGCTAATACTACACTACTTGGTACATGTGCCAAACTGATGAGTAATACTCAGGAATTGGTGGAAGGATTTTTTTGTAAGTCACATGTTTCATAGATTATTTATCTTTCATTTGGACTCTTCTACCAAATTTCAGGTTCGCTTTTGCTATCCCTACAACCAGTTTTATGTGGTTATTTCACTTTAGGTCACTTTGAACAATTTATCACAGATATTAATGCTCATATTGTTTTTATGCCATCCAACACAACATTCAACAAAATGTAAATTGATGAGTATGGGAAAAATAACATAATGACTATTATATGTTAGAATTAATATTTTATGTTCACATTTTAATTTCAGAAACTTTTACCAATTCGGACGCTAAATGGTAGGGCAGATTTATTAGGTTATGCAGACAACATTGCAGTTCTAGCAGACTCAGAGGAAGAGATGGCAGAAACTGTAGAAGACCCAGCACAAAATGCAAGTAAGATCAGGTTATGGATTAATGGGGAAAAGACCGAGGTAATGGAGGCATCAAGAGAAGCCCCTAATGACATCCCATTACAGGTAGGGATATGGAAATTTGCTAAAGTGGAAACTTTAAGTACCTCGATACATGGTTCAACAGGTAAAATAATTTAAAACAGAAAATAAACCAATGTATTGTGAATGGGTCTAAGACTTATTTCAGTCTAAAGCAGATAATGTCATCCAAGAATCTGTAAATTAAGTTCAAACTTAAAGCATACAATGACGTGATAGTGCCAGTATTGTTGTATGGGACAGAAACCCTAAGCACAATGAAGAAAGCTTGTTGGTCTTCGAAAGAAACATTGTGAGGAGGTCTTTGGACCTGTCCAGGAAGGGAACTCTTGGAGACGTAGAAAAAAACCAAGGATTGTACGAGCTGATGAGGCAAGTGAACATCATTCAAAAACTGAAAGTGCGGAAATAGGCTTGGCAGGCCACATTGCTAGGAGACCAGACACCTCTTGAGCAAAAGCTGTACTTATGGGAAGACCTGATGGTGCCCATCCAATTGGAAGACCCAGGAAGTGATGGGAGGATGAGCTACAGAAAGACCTTTGCCAACTAGGAGTCCATGACAACTGGATCCAAAGTGCACAAAATTGCCTTCTATGGAGGAGAATTGTGAGGCCGGCGCATTATCTACAGAGTCCCTGACCGCCAATTTGATTGATTGATTTATCACTTCATTTAAAAATCAGAGCTTGATTGACTCATGTTCTGGAGCAAGTGTATATAAACATTCTAGAAGTGCAGAATTTGTCTGACACCTAATAATCATTATAGAAGACTGTTGAGGTGGCCTGGTACCAATTCACACCCCAGGGTTGCAGTAGAAGGGTTCATCAGTATAAAGCATCAGCACACTGTGCCAACCTCATGAACACCTTTCTCCAGGAGGTAGGAATCAACTAAATGCAATAGCCTGCAGTGTCTGCTAACATGAACACAATTGAGAATGCCTGGGACCAGTTGAAATTTGCAGTGCTCTATCACGGAAACCTAGATGGGCTCAGGAAGGCTGCATTCAAAGAGTAGGACAGGCAAGAAGAGCAATGTCTGAAATGCATTGAGACAGCATGTTAAGGAGACTCTGAGAATGGTTCAATACCATGTTGGTCAACACAATGTATTGTATGTCACCCAGCAGGAACTTTTGATTTCAGAGATGAAATAAGGTGTTCACTTTTGGAAATCCAAGAAGCTTCAGTCTTAAATCAGTAAATAGACAACAGCCATCTGTCCAGACACTTTGTGATGATAATGGAAAATGGAGGATGATACAGAAAAGGCCAAAATACTAAAAATCTTTTTCCAAACTGCTTCAAAGAGGAAGATCGCAGTTAGTTCCTCCTTTAAATCATTACACAAATGTCAAAATGACAGGTATCAAAATAACTGACTATAGGAAAGAAAGTAGCTGACATCAGTCAACAGAGGAAAGGCCACTGGACATGCCGGAATATCAGTTTGATGCTACATGAAGTATGCAAGGAACTTACCCCTCTTCTAGCAGCAGTGGATAATAGGTCTCTGGAGGAGTGAACTGGAAGAATGTACAGGTCACTCCCATTTTCAAGAAACCTCATTAACCAGATGCACAGAATTACAGACCTATATCTCTGACATTGCCCATTGTTGAATTTTGGAACATTTCTTTACGTTCATGTGTTATGACATTTCCGGAGAACGATAATCACCTCTGTAGGAATCAACATGGGTTCCAAAAGCAACAGTCATGTGAAATCTAACTTGCTGTGTTCGTACATGAGACCCAAAAAGCAGTACATACAGGTGCAGAGGTAATGCCTAATGAACAAAATGTGAGTGTACAGAATATCAGACCATCCATTTGACAGGACTGAAGAGTTTTTAGCTAACAGAACACAGCATCTCATTCTCAATGGAGATGTCTTCAAACCTAAAAGTAACTTTGAATGCACCCAAAGGGAGTATTACAAGACCATAACTTTTCACTATGTATATAAACAACCCAGTAGACAATATCAGAAGTTCCATGACACTTTTTGCAGATAATGCTGTTGTATACAGAGAAGTCACAATTCTGGAAAACTGCAGTGAAATTCAGGAAGACCTGCAGAGAATCAACACTTGCTGCAGGGTGTGGCAGTTGCTCCTGAACATAGACAAGTGTGACACATTACAAATACAAAGGCAGAAAGACTAATTATTTTATGATTATATGATAGCAGAACAATCACTGGAAGCAGTTACTTTCACTGGATGCAATACTATCTAGGAGTATGCATTTGGAGTGATTTGAATTGCAACAACCACATAAAATTAACTGTTGGAAAGGCAGATGTCAAACTGAGATTTTTTGGAAGAATTCCCGGGAAATTTAATCCAGCAACAAAAATGATAGCTTACAAAACATTCATTTGACCAATACTGCCTATCAATATGGGATCCGTACCAGGTAGAACTGATAGCAGAAATAGGGAAGATCTAAAGAACAGTAGCACATTTTATTACAGGTTCATTTAGTAAGTGCAAAAGCATGACAGAGATGCTAAGCATTCACTGCAAGATAGGTATTCTGCACCTTGGTGTGGTTTAAAGTTAAAGTTTCAAGAGAGTACATTCCTGGAAGAGTCAACCAATATATTGTTTTTTTCCTATGTACATCTCATGAGAAGATTATGAAAATGAAATCAGAGATATTAGAACCTGCACATAGGCATACCAGCAATTGTTCTTTCCATGAACTCCTCATGGGTGGATCAGAAAAAGGGGAAAGCAACATTGGTACACAAAGCACACTGTGCCAAACACCATGAGGTGGCTTGCAGAGTATACATGTAAATGTAGATGTAGACTGACTTTATTTTTGGTTATCATTCTGTTTTTACTCCATAATAAAGAGTTTTCTGAACAGTTTGTATAAATGTGTGTTTACTGTTACACACTTCCAAATCTGGATAACAGGCATGTTCAGAAAGTAAGTGTACTGTGATCATAATGGACTATGGTTTTTTGTTCTTTTGGGGTTGGCAACACTGAGTGGTAAAGGGGAATCCCCTGACCACAGTGAGCAGAGCAGGAACATGGTAGTCTGCAAATTCATATTTTAGTGTCCAGTTGTGCGAAATACTTTGGTAAGAAACATTACCAAGCAGAAGGAATAACAGCTACTGAATTTTTTTGCAAATCAAAATGGTTAACAGTCAAGGTGTTACGAACAGAATGAGTGTGTTAAAGTGATGTAGGGAGTATGGTGGAGGCAGAAAAAATCTTCATGGCAAACAGAGGAATGGAATGCCTTCCATTTTGGTTGATGAGTTGGTGAATAAAATTGAAGAATCTGTTTGTGAAGACTGCCGATTGACAGTGGATAAAATTTCTGCAGTGTTTCCACAATTATCCAGAAACTTTCTTATATGAGGTACTCACAGAAATGCTGGGATAATCTAATTTTGCCTCAGGGGGACACCATCAATGAATAATGATATCGTGAGACACTAAAAAACTCAAAAGGGGATTCAAAACAAAAGGAGGGGAACGCAATGAGAGGACTGAGCTCGTTACATGACAATGTCCATTTTCACACAGCCTTAGCCACCGAGATGCTCTTGAACTCATTTGGTTGGGATGCTCTGAACCACCCACCATATTTCCCTGGCTTGGTATCTTTGGATTATTATCTTTTCACTTCCCTGGAGGCACACAGGAGTGCAATTAAATTTTCAATCAACAAGCAGGTGAAGAAAGTGGTTCTGAAGTGGGGGAAGAAGCTGGCAGGTGAGTTCTTTGAGGAGGGCATAAAGCAGTTTATGCCACAGCTCACCACACACACTGAATGGGATGCGGATCACGTGCAAAAATAGTCAACAAGTGAATCAACAATATCTTATAATTTTTAATACACTTTTTCTAAAAAGAATTATAATAATCTAGAACACTTTTGGAACAAGCCTCATACATTATAAGAGTGTGGCTATACCAAACACTTGATTACTTGTACATACCATGAGTAATGTTATGCATTGTGGACATTTTATAGGCCAGAAATACAAAAAATTATTGTTTCTCTGCATGGTGACAATGCTTCAGGAAACAAAGACAAATTATTTGACAGGTGTCGATCTCTGAGGAAGGTGCAGTGTACATTTAGGATGTCAAAGTGAAAAATAAACGTTCTTTTGTTAAAAGAAAACCTTAGTATTTTGAGTATGCAGAGAGCAGAAAGTCTTGAAGTGAGATTCAAAAGATTATAAAAGAGAAAGATATGATAGTATCCCATCATTCTGAGGACTACAAAATATTAAGAGAAATAAAGCTGCTGAATTTCTTGACACTGAGAAGTCTGTCAGGGAATTGATCAAACAAACCATTGACAAAGATATTCCTGCATATTGACCATTCTTAAAAGAAAAAGCTCATGACATTGTCAAAACATGGGGCATATAGAATTTTTCAGCTAGCAGCAACTTGATAAATGGTTTGAAAAATAGTGTTTCTTGGTGTTTAAGGAAGCAGCTAAAGAAAACAAATCTGTGAATCATGGTATTTGTACTCAGTGGACTGAAGGTATATCAAGTTCTTTAAAAGAGTATAATGTATAAGGATGAGAGTGCTTTGGTTTTCATGAGTGTTCTCTATAAAACTTTTATGTTTTAAGAAGAATAGTTCCACAGAGATCTGGTTGTACTTTTAGATGCATGAAATGACTTATTGCATAAGCTAACTGTCCTTTTATTGTGTTCACCTAAGGAGTTGAGTTCTCTACAAAGAAATAGCAAGCTAATAGCTTGATGATACACAGTCTTTGTAAAGATAAAATGTATCTGAACTAAAAACTATTTCTTGCTGTTAAGATAAGAAAAACACAAGAACACTCATAAGAATCATAAGACTCTCTGATGGCTTGGAATAATTCACCATCGATACCAGTGCTCCTGGTGGCTGACATGGAAAGCTGATTGACAGCTGCACCACTATGATACTGATACATTCATGTGTACATGACTGGCATTGTACTGCATTACACTGCAATAGAGAGTGAAGCTTGGTCACTACATCAGCCCCTTTGGAGAAGTGGAGCATCATACACATGGTATACCGGAAAGTGTACTTGCCGTCCAGATCTTGTCAACAACAGTCATGTGATGGGTGGTGATGAAGTTGGTGCCAGTGTTGGTGTGATGCTAGTGGGTGAGGTCATGGGCCACTGGATGGTTGATAATTGTGTGAAATGTACACTGGTTATACCCTGTCTATGGTGACTGTTAGTAGGCTTGCCATTTAACAATATCTTGAAGGTGCATTCACCTCATTGCAATACCCTGTGAGGCCCAGTGTGTAGTGGTTGCAGCAAAGGTCTGATGCTGTCCATGTCAAGCATGACATTAATGCATATCGGTAGGTCCTGATGCACGTAGATATCAGTGTTGCCATATTTTGGAGCTTGGTGTGGGTGAAGTTGGGTGGTAAGTTCCCTCTGTCAAAGTATGAAGTCACTATAATCGAGACCAGGTAACTGTGACAGTTGCACTTATTCGAACTATACTCGTAGGTGCAGGATTTCACAGTAAAGAATTTCTGCTGCAGACATTTATATGTCAGGTTTACATGTCATCTGGAGACGCAGTAATATCATTGGTAATGCTCTCATCCAATCTGAATCTTGGCTCATGACTGCTGCTTTGAGTGAGCGATATCAGCTTTCATTCATACAATTACAAGCCAGGTGGTAACTGGTAGCCTGTGATCCCACAGAACTTTGTTAGTTGAGGGAACAGGTCTGACTCAAACTGGCGGCTGTGGTCTGTTATGCACAGCAAACAACCAAAGCAAGAAATCCAACTTGACATGAAGGAGGGCCCCAATGTTTCTGCAAACATGTTATCCACTTGGGTTCCTTCAGGCCAACATGTAAGATGATTGATCATGGTAAGGATATATCATTGTCCTCTCGAAGGAGGTAGTGGATCCACAAAATCGATGTGGACATGAGTAAATCATGCATTAGTAATTGGAAAGTTCCCATTTGGCACATGTACCTGATGGTTGATCTTGCTCCACTGGCATTTACACATATGCGGGCCCATTCATGGTAGTCTTTTTGTATTCTCAGTCACACAAAGGGGTGGGAGGCTAGGTGAACTGTTGACCTGATGCCAGGATTACTTAAGTTGTATAGGTTGTCAAAGATGGGCTTGCAAAATGTTACCATCAAGGAGGCCTTTGTTATCCAGGTGAGAGATCACAGTGTATTTTGGCATCAGCACGAGGCACACTGGGTAAGTGCATGGTGATGTGTACTTGTGTGCCTGGTCCACAAATCTTCTGTGATACCTACAGACTGAGTGCTTTTTGTGTCTGGATGTTAATGAGGTAGCAGAGGAACAACTTTTAGACATCCTGCGGTGCAGGTTTCTGTTGTCGCTGCTACCAAACCGGAATAGCAACTCATTAATTCACTTGGTAAAGGCCTCAACCTCAGCTGTCAGACTGTCATAAATCTGCCTGTGTGACCATTGTTGACATTAGGTAATGACATGTCACAGCCAGTGCACTAGTTGGGTTAGAGATCACTGTCGATGGTACTGGATTACTCGATGCTGCTGGCACCCTCTTAAACAAATAATCAGAGCTATAGTGTTCACTATCCTGTCAGCCAAATCAGCCACTGCATCCAAAGGCATTTCCATGTATGATGTAGCATCAAATGGCTGTTCCACAACATGTGCAGAAGGATGTCTCGCATGGCCCCAATGTCCACCTCGCTGCACCAATGCTGTAAATATTGGAAAGATTTCTGGTCTCCTATATCCTTCTGGGTTAACACTTTCCAGAGGCATTCCTCTTGTAATGCAAAAACCCATCACATCAATGCCAGTTTTACAAAATTATGAAAAGGATAGTTGCTACTCATCATATAGAGGAGATGCTGAGTCACAGATAGGCACAACAAAAATGTCATAAAATAAGCTTTTAACCAACAAGGGCTTCATCAGAAATAGATCTCTCTCTCTCTCTCTCTCTCTCTCTCTCTCCACACACACACACACACACGCACATATGCAAAAGCAGCAGTGCATGACATGAGAGGCAACTGGGTGTGGGTAAGGAGGATGCTGGGGCAGGGAAGGGAGAGGTAGCAGGGTAGGGGTAGGGAACAGTGAAGTGCCACTAGGGAGCATGCAGGGACGAGGTGAAGAGGGCATAGGGCAGCTAGGTGCAATCAGGAAGTTAGACAGCGGGCAGGGGAGAGGTGGGGGGTGGGGACAGAGGTAGCTGAAAAAGAGATAAGTAAAAAGACCATGAAACGGTGGAATAGAGGGCTGTCTAGTGCTGGAATGGGAACAGGGAAGGGGCTACATGGATGAGGACAATGACTAACAGAGGCTGAGGCCAGGAGGGTTACGGGAACTATAACACCCTAAATATGGAGCCCCTAATGACATCCGTTTCAACAGCAAAAGATATAAAATTTCATTATCCTGACCTTGACGGTAGCTACTGGCAACAAAATATTAACACTATTGAAAGTTTGACCAAAAGAAAGACTAGAGAACTAACAACATCTATTCCATGGAAAGAACTAAATGAAAGACTATCAGATGATCACATAATTTACAAAGCATGAAACTCTAAATAAAGAATTCAAAATATATGCTTTACAAATGTTAAAATCCAGATGCGATAAAGTGATCAGAGATAACATTTATTGAAGAAAAGAGTTGTAGCCACATCAAGCTGCAAGTTGGCTGCAACTACAATGAAAAACTTCAATGGAGATGTTAATTCGCTCTCTTGTAGACATCGCAATAGAAGCACGCTTACTGACCGATATTAGATTGTTTCAGAACTATCTGGAATTTTAAAGTTTTTCAAGTATCGTCTTGATGTGTTAGTCAAAGTTCTGAAGAAAGGTGATAGAACACTTATCGTTTAGCCAGATAACAGAACAGATATTATACATGAGGGAAAAGTAACTCGTGTGATACTTAATCAATTCTGGGACTTAGTCGTTGTGATCTATGATCGTCACGAACATTGAAGGACATAGCAATGTACCAGATGCTGACATAAACTCTACAAATAGACTTGAGTAGGAAACATATACACACAATCATGAAGAATTCACAGGTACACTGTGTTGTCAGAAGCTGTAGTCAATGTCAGAATTGCGAATGTAAATCATAGCTTCAATTCCTTGAATGACAGATTGGTGTGCTTTCCAGTGCAGCGGTTAGATAATTCAGGAGTTCAATAAACTCAGTTATACCTTTAATACTTTGTGTCATCTACATCATTTAATTGAACTTTATTGTGTAACTGTGAATAATTATTTTCTTGATAGAATGTCAGAGCTAAAGGTGATTGAGTGACATTATTAGCAGGGAACAATAATTGAACATTGTATTATGATTCTTTCTGTACGTTATTTAGAGAATAAATTATCTCTGGATTTACGACATAGCAATTGTCAAATTAACACATTAACGATGTTATAATACTTCACAAATCAACATCCTTGCAAGACTATAATGTGGCATCAGCTTGAATGGCGGAACTTATAATTCAAGATATCATATTATCTAAGTCTGAACATTCATTTGCAAACTGGGCATAAAAACTACTGTTAACAAGTTTCACGTAAGCTTATAAGCCCGTTGTGAACATGCGAAGGATATTTGGTTCATTGTTTCAGATAATGGGAGTTGTTGTGGTACCGAATGGTGCAGTCGCTGTGTGCAGCAGTAAAGAAGACAGACATCCTTCGAACACCATTGCTTCAATTATAAGCTAGGGCCGCTTATACATTTTGGCATGCTGCTCCATCGATATGCAAATATCTGTTAAAGGGAGATAGTATCTGAAACTAACCAAACAAAGTGAGGAGTTTGTTTTAACAGTTACAGATCAGAGTCACTATCGACGGATGCCGACCTGTGTCAACCATACTTGAACATCCATTTCCATCAGGCTGACACACACACACTTGCCACAGAATGTAGGATGTATTGCAGGGAGTGTTGCCACCTGCAAAATTCAGAAAAATTGGCATTGGTGAGAAGAATACATATGGCAGAGACTACGAAGCAGTCACTGAAATGAATAATGTTGAGCTGAACAGTGTTCTCAGCAACAGGGTGGTCCAGCTGTTTCTTGGTCACAGTTTGTCGGTGGCCATTCATACGGATAGACAGCTTGTTGGTTCACATGCCCACATAGAATGCAGCACAGTGATTGCAGCTTAGCTTGTAGATCACATGACTGGTTTCAAGGTAGTGCTGCCTTTATAGGTTCAGTGGATGGTGGAATACCTCTGTGGGAAGAATGGAAAGAATAGAGGGCAGGATATTTCTCATTTCAGGGCACAACAAGAGGTAGTAGAGACCCTGACGGAGAATTTAATTCAGTTGCTCCAGTCCTGGGTGGTACTCTTTTATGAGGGGAACTCTCCTCTATGGCCAGATGGTGAGACATTGGGAGGTGGTGGATGACTAGAAAGATAAGGAGCAGGAGATTTGTTTTTGTACAAGGTTGGGAGGATAATTACAGTCTGAAAAGACCTCAGTGACACCCTAGGTATATTTTGAGAGGGATTACTTGTCACTGCAGATGTGAAGACCATGGGTGACTAGGCTGTAGGGAAAGAACTTCTTGGTATCGAATGAGTGGCAGCTGTCAAAGTGGAGGTATTGCTGGTGGTTAGTAGGTTTGATATGGACAAAAGTACTGATGTAGCCATCTCTGAGGTGGAGGTCAACATCTAGGATGGTGGCTTGTTGGCTTAAGTAGGAGCAGGCGAAGCGAATGAGGGAGAAGCTGTTGAGGTTCTGGAGGATTGTGGATAGGATGTCCTCACTCTCGATCCAGATCACAAAGACGTCACCAATGAATCTGAAGCAGGTGAGGGGTTTAGGATTCTGGGAGTTTAGAAAGGATTCCTCCAGATGGCCCACGAATAGGTTGGCAAAGGATGGTGCCATGCGGGTGCCCATATTGACAGTAGCCAAGAAACAACTGGAGCACCCTGTTGCTGAGCAAGCCACCCAACACGACTGCTTCATAGCCTGTGCCATATGGACCCTTCTCACCAGCATAAGCTTTTCTGAATCGCACAGGTGGCAACTCTCCCTCTCATCATACGTTCCCATAACCCTCCTGGCCTCAACCTCCGTTAGTCATTATCTTCACCCTTCTAGCCCCTTCCCCGTTCCCATTCCAGCACCACATACCCCTCTATTCTACCTATGCATGCAGTCTTTTTATCTCCTTTTCTGAGACCCCATCCCTACCTGTCCCCCACCCACTGTCTAACCTTCTAAGTGCACCTAGCTGTCCTACGCTCTCTCCACCTTGTCCCTGTACACTCCCCTGCAGCACTTCACTGTCCCCCAGCCCTACTCTGCTACCCCTTCCCCCTCCCTGCCCCAGCCTCCTCCTTACCCCCACCTGGTCGCTTCTCCCATCATGCACTGCTGCTGCTGCTCATAGTGTGGTCGTGTGTGTGTGTGTGTGTGTGTGTGTGTGTGTGTGTGTGTGTGTGTGTGTGTGTGTGTTGTCTATTTTTGACAAAGGCCTTGTCGATCTGAAAGCTTATCTTTTGGCAGTCTTTTTATTGTGCCTCTCTGCAACTCAGCATCTCCACTTTATGGTGAGTGACAACTATCCTTTTCATAATATTGTTACATTCCATCCTGGATTTTCCATTGTTCAATTCCAATTTTTAGCTTTTTGAATGTGTTGGCTACGGGCAATGTGGTGATCACATCTTCCACTTCAGTGGTGTGACCATGTTCCAGCTGACTAACAACCAAGGCAAATTTAGTGGAGTCTACCATAATGCCTGCACAAAGGAAACTGGCTTCCACTTGTATGAGCTGTATAGAGTCAGGTTGTGTGGCCAGAAAAGGATAAAGTACATCGCAAGTTCTGAAACTGATGAAATCATCACCTCTGATGACTCCATCATATCAGAATCAGCAGAGTCACACCTCTTGCTGTTGCAGGCTATATGACATCAGGGTCACTACTGTGTTCATATGGCTAGATCTGTCATTAAACGATTCATCAGTTAGCCTATAGGAGCATGCAATGACTTATTATTGCGTATGCGGACTGTCTCTTTATTGTGTTCACTTAAGAAGCTAAATTCTCTTCAAAGAAATGGCATGCTCATGGCTTGACAATATGCAATCTTCATACAAACAAAATGTACCTGAACCAAAAACTACTTCTTGTCACAAAGACAAGAACAATACAAGAACACATATAAAAACCATAAAACTTTGTGATGGCTCATGAAAATTCACCATCGATCTCAGTACCCCTGATGACATGAAAAGCCGACTGATGGCTGTGCCTTAATGATACTTATACACTCACGTACACACAACACAACACAGTTCAACTCTGCACTGCATTACACTGCAAGGAAAACTGAAGCTCAGCCGCTACAGAAGTAAATAAAATAAGAACTGTTTTACTATTCATCTCTGTGCAAACATGGAGGAATGGGCAAATTGACCCTTCTTGTCACTGGAAAATCAAATCAACCTAGTTGTTTCCAAGATAAGTTTGTTACAAAGTATTTTATATCAGTTTAATGTATCAGGTGTCCCATTTATTACGAAACTAGAAGCAGGACAGCATGATGGCTGCAAGCTGCCAGCATGGACCACTTATACCAGATACTAAACCATTAGCTGCATTTGGGGATGAGAATAATACTAATGCAAACAGACCTATCTTATTGCGCAAGTAAATGTCTAAAGTGAAGACACTCTGCAACCAGGAATGATCCACATCTCTTGAAAAATTTTCATGGGCAACCTATTGTTCATTTACAACGTCTGGGCACTCATTATGAATTTAATGATAAATCAATCACAGAAGCACTCATTGCTGGTAAGTCTGGTGGTATGAAGATTTCATTTTACATAGTTGTCAATATTCTGATAAAATATAACATTCTCATTTCATTTTTTTGCCAGTCATGTACATGGTTTCATGATTTCTTTTATTACTTTGTATTCTGCAGCTTTGCTAAGGATGGGAGACATGTAGATGTTATAATATCTACAACATTAAGTTTGACATAATTGTATCATACATGAAGAGACAAAGCTCAGCACTGACCATCAGATACAATGTTGACACCAAGACCAAATGAGCTAACTCTGGGATGGCTGTAGTGGCCACTCATGCAAGTCACATGCTCATGTGAAAGGTTATGAATGCCATATGTTGGCAGCCAGGTTGGTTTAGGGCATGTGCTGGTAGAGACTAATTTTTGCTACCAGTGTCTTGTGCTGAATGAGATACCTTTACTTCTGTCCAAATAATTTTAATTTTCTAATTGAGTTAACTTTTAACTTCTTATAATAAGGGAGGGGACAGGGATGAGTTAAATTTACAGTAGAGTAATTTAATTTATTTGTTTGCAGATGTAAAGACTCTATCCACTGACTATCATAGTAACACACAGCCTTGGATTACAAGCAAAATATTTACACAGACCTAAAGAAAATTAACTGAAAAAAAGAAAAGCAACCACTATTTTTATGACAACTGCTCTGAGCACATGGATTTACAAGCATTCATGAATGTGAAGGCCATTTCTTTACCTGCAAATATCACCAGTAAGTTACAACTGGAGAACCAGAGTGTCATACAGTTTTAAATGTTACTACCACAAAGAAGTGGTCTGGCATATTCTGAGTGGCCAGGACAGGGACATTGACCTTGAGATAAATATTCTTCTTGCCTAGGAGAGTATAGTTGGCAGTTAGTGACATTACTATCAAGAATTGCCTAAAAGCTTGCTTTGGTTTGGTAGAGGCAACCAAGATTTAAAGCCATAAGAAATTGTGTCTACTGAGGAAGTGGCATCTAACTCATTTCTCCAAACTCAGAGTACACTTCAAGAACAATACTGTTGCAAAGTGTGTCATTATGTCCAAGGACACATATGGCAGTAATGACGAAAATGATCAAACAAATGAGTGTTTTGCTGAGGAAGAAATGCCCTTCCCAAAGAAGCAAGAAGCTATAAATTTGTTAGAGACAATCCACAGATTTTTTGGATCTTGTGCATACTGGTCACTCAGTACTTTTTAAAAGATATATAAGACTAACAAATATTTTCAAAGTACCACAACAGAAAAATGGACAGACTCCTTTAAGTAAGTATAATTTTTGCACTCTAATTTTGTTAGATAATTATGATGAAAGCCATTATTTCTTAATTATGTGCGCATTCCTTGTCCTACTTCCAATCTTTTCATTAATCTCTTTCAGTGAGATACATGGCTGTTAGAATGGCATGAGAGAAGACCTTTCTGAACCTATATAAGTAAGATATTGGGTTAGTGGGATGCTTCTATAAGCAACAAAATATTACTATTCCCTTCAGCTCTTGCTTATACATGATTGACTGCATGCCATTAACAAAACCACACTTCAGAAGAAAACACTAAATAAAGTGAGTGGATCCAACATGGTTGTTTGGACTCTGGACTCAAACAGGAGTTTGGATGTCTTTCTGATCATCTTGATTGAGGTTCATACGGTATTATTAAATCACTTCAGGTGAATGCTGGGTTGGTTTCTCCACAAAAACCCCCAAAAATTTCTTTCTGGTCCTTTGTGAGGCATTCCAGTGCTCTGCATCTTATGACATCAATATCTTCAATGCATTAAACTGTAACCTTTCTTTCTTCCTACCAGAAATTTGAAAGTAACATCAACAGCATGCAACACAGGAATCAAATTATATCTGAAGAGGATGAAAATCAGATATTATATCCTGTAAGGCTCAGAACATGGTCTGTCTCTCTGTTTTCAACTCACAAAATTAAATTAAATATCAGAGCACAGTCAGAAACAATGAAGTACAATTATAGTAAGGGAGACTAAATAAAGTTTACATATTGCAAACATTTTTTGCTATGCAGTTCATGTGGAAAACATTGTTTTATGTAGTTCCTGTGGAAATATTACTGGTTGGTTTGTAAGAATTACAATTTTATTTATGTAAAATCAGAAGTATTTTGCTAATGATGCTTACTTGACAGAATAAGAGCTTGAAAATTAAATATTAAAATCCAATGGTTAACATTTAAAATTTTTGCTCATTTAAAAATATAAATCACATTCGAGAAATACTTTCAGCTGTGCTATAATAGACAGATGAAATTTCTGCATACATATCTTAAAAACAATATATATTTCATGGAAGGGCATACTTATCACTGTACCATGTGTAGGGGATTTCTTTCCATTTGAATCACATTTAAAATTTTTGCTCATTTAAAAATATAAATCACATTCGAGAAATACTTTCAGCTGTGCTACAATAGACAGATGAAATTTCTGCATACATATCTTAAAAACAATATATATTTCATGGAAGGGCATACTTATCACTGTACCATGTGTAGGGGATTTCTTTCCATTTGAATCACATATGTAATGTATACTGAAGAACAGCTTAAATGCCTCTGTGCAAGCTGTAATTAGTCCCCAATTAATGATACATAGAAAGCTGAAGTGTGTTCTACACTATGTGATCAAAAGTATCCGGACACATGGCTGAAAATGACTTCATGATGTCCTCCATCGGTAATGCTGGAATTCAGTATGGTGTTGGCCCATGCTTAGCCTTGGTGACAACTTTTGTTCTCACAGGCATACGTTCAATCAGGTGCTGGAAGGTTTCTTGGAGAATGGCAGCACATTCTTCACGGAGTGCTGCACTGAGGAGAGGCATCAATGTCAGCTGGTGAGGCCTGGCACTAAGTCGACATACCAAAACATCCCAAAGGTGTTCTATAGGATTCAGGTCAGGACTCTGTGCAGGCCAGTCCATTACTGGGATGTTATTGTCATGTAACCACTCTGCCACAGGTTGTGTATTATGAACAGGTGCTCAATCGTGATAAAAATTGCAATCACCATCCCCTACTTGTTCTTCAATAGTGGGATGCAAGAAGGTGTTTAAAACATCAATGTAGGCCTGTGCTCTGTTAGTGCCACACAAAAAAACAAGGGGTGCAAGCCCCTTCCATGAAAAACATGGCCACACCATAACTCCAGCACCTCCAAATTTTACTGTTGGCACTACACACGCTGGCAGATGACATTCACCGGGCATTCATCATACCTACACCTTGACATCTGATTGCCACATTATGTACCATGATTCAGCACTCCACACAATGTTTTTCCACATGTTCAATCATCCAATGTTTACGCTTCTTACACCAAGCGAGACATCGTTTGGCATTTACTGGTGTAATATGTGGCTTATGAGCAGCCGCTTGACCATGAAATTCAAGTTTCTCACCTGCCTAACTGTCACAGTACTTGGAGTGGATCCTGATGCAGTTTGGAATTCCTGTGTGATTGTCTGGATAGATGTCTGCCTATTACACATTACGACCCTTTTCAACTGTTGGCGGTCTCCATCAGTCAACAGACGAGGTTGACCTGTATGCTTTGGTGCTTTACGTGTCCCTTCACATTTCCACTTCACTATCACATTGGAAACAGTGGACCTAGGGATGCTTAGGGGTGCACGAATCTTGCATTCAGACATGTGACACCCAATCACTTGACCACGTTCGAAGTATGTGAGTTCCGCGGAGCACTCCATTCTGCTTTCTCACAATGTCTAATGACTACTGAGGTCGCTGATATGGAGTACCTGGCAGTAGGTGGCAGCACAAAGCACCTAATATGAAAAAAAAAAGTATGTTTTTGGGGGTGTCCAGATACTTTTGGTCATGTAGTGTAGCTTCTTCACTTATTGCAGGTCTTTGAAAAGTTGTAAATAGTCTTTAATTGGGTAATTGATGTCTGTCATCAACTGTTTGCCTCTCAGGTTTTTTATCATTACTGTGTGCTCTCTTATGAGCCAAGCAAAACTGTGGTCATACATGCACAGCTTCTTTGTATACATTCAGTATCCACTGATAGTCCTACATGGGATGGGTCTCAAGACTTTTGAGTAATATTCCAAGACGGGACACACACATAGTTTGTAAGCAGTCTCAAGACTTTTGAGTAGTATTCCAAGATGGGACACACACATACTTCGTAAGCAGTCTCCTTTGTAGGCTGACAGCATTTTCACAGTATCCTGTCAATGTACTGCAGTCCTACCTATACAGGGTACAGGTTTTACCTATGACTGGCCCTATATAATCATTGCATTTCAGACCCACTCAAATGGTTACACCCAGGTATTTGTATAGTTTCCCTGATACCAAACATTATACTACATTTTTCCCTTTACAGAGGTGTACAGTTTTACATGTCTTCAATTTTTTGGTCCTGTCCTCCTCAGTTGCGCGTAATACTACGGTATGTTGATGATTTTCACTTATGAACCGTCTGACAGCAACTGAATAAAACACAATTTTAGTGCCATACGCGTTTCGCCTTTATTTTCTGCAAGGCATCATCAGTGGCCTGTAATATGTACATATGTTAGCTATTTTATTTACATTTTTTGTCACTGTGCCTATAGGTTATAAACAGTTCTGGTGGTTGGTATTTCCTATTAAGTAGTAATGTTTTGAACTGTACTTACAGGTTGCGTAGACAGTTTCTTACATATTACGCTCCTGTTGCATTTTTGGTCTTGTTCTTCTTCCTATGAGCGCCAATTTGCTGTTTTTTCTGCATTCCACAGCACTATGCACTGAACGCTTTTTTTAATGCAATGTTTTGGTTTCTGTTGCCGACTGTCAAATGTTTTTGCCAAAGATCGAATATTACTGCCAAACTTATGAGTGTAACTATCGAAGTATCAGTGGTCTGTTCGTGTATGCATTTGTGTGTGCGCTTGTGTGTGTGTGTGTGTGTGTGTGTGTGTGTGTGAATGTTTTTTGGTGTCATATTATTTTATTTTATTTTACTGTATTTAATTATTTATTTTTGTTAACGTCCTGTGTATGTGTGTGTGTGTTTTGGTGATATATATATATATATATATATATATATATTTTTTTTTTTTTTTTTTTTTTTTTTTTTTTTTTTTTTTTTTTTTTTTTGAGGGGGGGGGCTGTGTGTGTGTGTGTGTGTGTGTGTGTGTGTGTGTGTGTGTGTGTGTATTTTGGTGTTATATACTTTTTTTATGTTATCATTTCCTTTATTAAGTGTAGTAAGGAGCCTGTGCTGATGTGTGTTTGTTCATTTATCACATGTTTGTTTTCTGCTATGGCTTTCTGGATGTGGAAGTTTTCTTGCATTTGTATAAGATGTTTGTCATCGTTGCTTATTCTCATTATTTTCATTTCTTGTTCCATGTTTGTAGGATGATGGTTGTAGTGTTTTAAATGCTCTGCAAATGTGGAATGGTTTGTTTCATACTTCCAACATCTGATATGTTCTTTGTATCTTGTTTCAAAATTCCTGCATGTCATGCCTATGTATACTGCATCACAACTTTGACATTCAAGTTTATATATTCCTGATTGTTGGAATTTGTCCCTCTTGGTAGCTGGCTGGCTTAGGTGTGATTGAAGGGTTTGCCCAGGCTTATATGCTATTTTGAAGCCCTGTCTCTTTAGGATGTTTGCAACTCTGTGTGTTAGTTTATGTGTGTAGGTCATGGTGTACCATCTGGTTCTTTTCTGTGTGGTGTTGTCATTGTGTGTGTTTGTTGAGTGTGTTTGTAAGTTTTCAGCTTGTGAGTTCTTTTGTATTGTGGAAATGTTGTGTTTGTTTTTTATTTGTGTTTTTATTTTTTGATTGAGCCTGTGTACCACATGTGTGTCATACCCGTTGTTCCTAGCTATTTGTATGATCGTGTTCATTTCTTGTTCATAGTTTCTCTTACTGAGTGGGATTCTGTTTAATCTATGTAACATGTGTCTTAGTGCTGCAAATTTCTGGCTTTGGGGGTGGTTGGATGTGGAATGTATTATTGTGTCCGTGGCTGTTGGTTTTCTAAAGATGTTAAATGTATGTTTTCCATTTTCTTTTTTAATTGTAATGTCAAGAAAATTTATTTGATTTTCTTTTTCTTTTCCAAGTGTGAATTTTATGTTCTTATGAGCTTTGTTTATTTCTGAATGGAGTTCATCTATTTTTTCGCTTGGCTCGTCTACCAAACAAATAATGTCATCCACGTATCTGTACCAATATATGATTTTGAAACTTTCATTTGTGGTTATCTTATCAAATATCTGATTTTCAAGGTGACTGATGAAAATGTTTGCTAGTGTTCCTGATATTGGGGATCCCATGGGCAGTCCATCAGTTTGTAGATAATATTCTTCCTCAAACTGAAAGTAGTTTTGTTCAGTTGTCAGTCTGAGCATATCTGTTATTTCTTTTATTGCGTCTGTGGTGAGGTTGCTGTGGGATGAGAGATTTTGTTCTATGATTTCTATTGTTTCTGTGATAGGGATGGAGGTATACATATTTTCTATATCGAATGAAATCAGTGATGCTGTGTGTGGTACCTGTATGTTCTGTATATTTTCTATTAGGTTTTCTGTGTTTATCACTGTTCTGTTGTTTTCTACTTTATAGTGTTTTGTAACTAACTTTTGGAGGTGTTTGGCTATGCGGTATGTTGGGGCTTTCTTGAAGTTGATAACAGGTCTCATTGGCATTCTGTCTTTATGTACTTTCGGTTGACTGCGGAGTGTTGGTGCTTGTGGGTTTTTCTGTGTTAAGTAGTATTTTTGTTTGTCTGTGAGTGTGTGTTCAATGTTTTTCAGTGTTCGTTTCACATTTGCCTGGAATCGTGTAGTTGGATCTGACTTCAGTTTTTGTATTGCGTTGGTGTTTATGTATTCCTTGGTTTTTGTGATGTATTGCTCTTTATCCATGAGTACTGTTACATTTCCCTTGTCTGCTCTTGTTATTAATACGTTGTTGTTTGTTAACTTTTGTTTTAACCTTTTCATAGTAGCTGCTTCTGTTTGGTTGTTCTTATTGTGTGTGTGCTGTGTTTGTTTTATTATGCCTTTTATTTCTTCTTTTACTAGTTCTCTTGTCAGTCCTATGTTTATTTCACAATTATTTTGTTGTTCTTCACGTGTAAGGATGAGTTCGGTTTCTACTATGAGATTTTCTATGTATTGATTGTTCACCTTGCTATTGGTGCAGTGTTTCAAACCTTTTTCCAAGAGCATTTTTTCGTTTTCGTGTAGTTCTGTCTCTGTTAGGTTAACTAAGCGTGGATGGAATGAGTGTTGGTGTTCATGTGGTTTCACATTTAAACTGTAAATGTATTTTTGCGTCTTTTTTACTGTTAGTTTCATTATCTTGTGTTTATGTTTGTTTTGCAAATGTTTCATTGCTATGTATGTGTTGTGCTCAGTTTTTTCTACTAGTGCCATGAAAACTGCGGCGTTTCCTACGTTTTTTGCCAATTCTAGATGAGTCTCATAGAGCATCATGTTTAGGTGCTGTTTTTTCGAATAGAGCATCTTAATTTCATGTAGTAACCAATATCGTTCTGCAAATGATTTCGACTTTTGTGCCACTGTAGAACTGTTTTTAACCTTTACATTAATGTAGCTTGGAATTAAATCGTTCTTTTTGCATGTTCTGTTGAATTTTATATGCTGTATCGTCTTATGGAGTCTCAGATGTATTTTCTTGAACCTGTTGTACACGTTGACAGGGAATGCTTGACATAGCTGTATTGACATCTTCAATTTTTTGGTCCTGTCCTCCTCAGTTGCGCGTAATACTACGGTATGTTGATGATTTTCACTTATGAACCGTCTGACAGCAACTGAATAAAACACAATTTTAGTGCCATACGCGTTTCGCCTTTATTTTGTGCAAGGCATCATCAGTGGCCTGTAATATGTACATATGTTAGCTATTTTATTTACATTTTTTGTCACTGTGCCTATAGGTTATAAACAGTTCTGGTGGTTGGTATTTCCTATTAAGTAGTAATGTTTTGAACTGTACTTACAGGTTGCGTGGACAGTTTCTTACATATTACGCTCCTGTTGAATTTTTGGTCTTGTTCTTCTTCCTATGAGCGCCAATTTGCTGTTTTTTCTGCATTCCACAGCACTATGCACTGAACGCTTTTTTTAATGCAATGTTTTGGTTTCTGTTGCCGACTGTCAAATGTTTTTGCCAAAGATCGAATATTACTGCCAAACTTATGAGTGTAACTATCGAAGTATCAGTGGTCTGTTCGTGTATGCATTTGTGTGTGCGCTTGTGTGTGTGTGTGTGTGTGTGTGTGTGTGTGTGTGTGTGTGTGTGTGTGTGCATGTTTTTTGGTGTCATATTATTTTATTTTATTTTACTGTATTTAATTATTTATTTTTGTTAATGTCCTGTGTATGTGTGTGTGTGTTTTGGTGATATATATATATATATATATTTTTTTTTTTTTTTTTGGAGGGGGGGGCTGTGTGTGTGTGTGTGTGTGTGTGTGTGTGTGTGTGTGTGTGTGTGTGTGTGTGTGTGTATTTTGGTGTTATATACTTTTTTTTATGTTATCATTTCCTTTATTAAGTGTAGTAAGGAGCCTGTGCTGATGTGTGTTTGTTCATTTATCACATGTTTGTTTTCTGCTATGGCTTTCTGGATGTGGAAGTTTTCTTGCATTTGTATAAGATGTTTGTTATGGTTGCTTATTCTCATTATTTTCATTTCTTGTTCCATGTTTGTAGGATGATGGTTGTAGTGTTTTAAATGCTCTGCAAATGTGGAATGGTTTGTTTCATACTTCCAACATCTGATATGCTCTTTGTATCTTGTTTCAAAATTCCTGCATGTCATGCCTATGTATACTGCATCACAACTTTGACATTCAAGTTTATATATTCCTGATTGTTGGAATTTGTCCCTCTTGGTAGCTGGCTGGCTTAGGTGTGATTGAAGGGTTTGCCCAGGCTTATATGCTATTTTGAAGCCCTGTCTCTTTAGGATGTTTGCAACTCTGTGTGTTAGTTTATGTGTGTAGGTCATGGTGTACCATCTGGTTCTTTTCTGTGTGGTGTTGTCATTGTGTGTGTTTGTTGAGTGTGTTTGTAAGTTTTCAGCTTGTGAGTTCTTTTGTATTGTGGAAATGTTGTGTTTGTTTTTTATTTGTGTTTTTATTTTTTGATTGAGCCTGTGTACCACATGTGTGTCATACCCGTTGTTCCTAGCTATTTGTATAATCGTGTTCATTTCTTGTTCATAGTTTCTCTTACTGAGTGGGATTCTGTTTAATCTATGTAACATGTGTCTTAGTGCTGCAAATTTCTGGCTTTGGGGGCGGTTGGATGTGGAATGTATTATTGTGTCCGTGGCTGTTGGTTTTCTAAAGATGTTAAATGTATGTTTTCCACATGTGGTACACAGGCTCAATCAAAAAATAAAAACACAGATAAAAAACAAACACAACATTTCCACAATACAAAAGAACTCACAAGCTGAAAACTTACAAACACACTCAACAAACACACACAATGACAACACCACACAGAAAAGAACCAGATGGTACACCATGACCTACACACATAAACTAACACACAGAGTTGCAAACATCCTAAAGAGACAGGGCTTCAAAATAGCATATAAGCCTGGGTAAACCCTTCAATCACACCTAAGCCAGCCAGCTACCAAGAGGGACAAATTCCAACAATCAGGAATATATAAACTTGAATGTCAAAGTTGTGATGCAGTATACATAGGCATGACATGCAGGAATTTTGAAACAAGATACAAAGAACATATCAGATGTTGGAAGTATGAAACAAACCATTCCACATTTGCAGAGCATTTAAAACACTACAACCATCATCCTACAAACATGGAACAAGAAATGAAAATAATGAGAATAAGCAACGATGACAAACATCTTATACAAATGCAAGAAAACTTCCACATCCAGAAAGCCATAGCAGAAAACAAACATGTGATAAATGAACAAACACACATCAGCACAGGCTCCTTACTACACTTAATAAAGGAAATAATAACATAAAAAAAGTATATAACACCAAAACACACACACACACAGGACATAAACAAAAATAAATAATTAAATACAGTAAAATAAAATAAAATAATATGACACCAAAAAACATTCACACACACACACACACACACACACACACACACACAAGCGCACACACAAATGCATACACGAACAGACCACCGATACTTCGATAGTTACACTCATAAGTTTGGCAGTAATATTCGATCTTTGGCAAAAACATTTGACAGTCGGCAACAGAAACCAAAACATTGCATTAAAAGAAGCGTTCAGTGCATAGTGCTGTGGAATGCAGAAAAAACAGCAAATTGGCGCTCATAGGAAGAAGAACAAGACCAAAAATTCAACAGGAGCATAATATGTAAGAAACTGTCTACGCAACCTGTAAGTACAGTTCAAAACATTACTACTTAATAGGGAATACCAACCACCAGAACTGTTTATAACCTATAGGCACAGTGACAAAAAATGTAAATAAAATAGCTAACATATGTACATATTACAGGCCACTGATGATGCCTTGCAGAAAATAAAGGCGAAACGCGTATGGCACTAAAATTGTGTTTTATTCAGTTGCTGTCAGACGGTTCATAAGTGAAAATCATCAACATACCGTAGTATTACGCGCAACTGAGGAGGACAGGACCAAAAAATTGAAGATGTCAATACAGCTATGTCAAGCATTCCCTGTCAACGTGTACAACAGGTTCAAGAAAATACATCTGAGACTCCATAAGACGATACAGCATATAAAATTCAACAGAACATGCAAAAAGAACGATTTAATTCCAAGCTACATTAATGTAAAGGTTAAAAACAGTTCTACAGTGGCACAAAAGTCGAAATCATTTGCAGAACGATATTGGTTACTACATGAAATTAAGATGCTCTATTCGAAAAAACAGCACCTAAACATGATGCTCTATGAGACTCATCTAGAATTGGCAAAAAACGTAGGAAACGCCGCAGTTTTCATGGCACTAGTAGAAAAAACTGAGCACAACACATACATAGCAATGAAACATTTGCAAAACAAACATAAACACAAGATAATGAAACTAACAGTAAAAAAGACGCAAAAATACATTTACAGTTTAAATGTGAAACCACATGAACACCAACACTCATTCCATCCACGCTTAGTTAACCTAACAGAGACAGAACTACACGAAAACGAAAAAATGCTCTTGGAAAAAGGTTTGAAACACTGCACCAATAGCAAGGTGAACAATCAATACATAGAAAATCTCATAGTAGAAACCGAACTCATCCTTACACGTGAAGAACAACAAAATAATTGTGAAATAAACATAGGACTGACAAGAGAACTAGTAAAAGAAGAAATAAAAGGCATAATAAAACAAACACAGCACACACACAATAAGAACAACCAAACAGAAGCAGCTACTATGAAAAGGTTAAAACAAAAGTTAACAAACAACAACGTATTAATAACAAGAGCAGACAAGGGAAATGTAACAGTACTCATGGATAAAGAGCAATACATCACAAAAACCAAGGAATACATAAACACCAACGCAATACAAAAACTGAAGTCAGATCCAACTACACGATTCCAGGCAAATGTGAAACGAAAAACTGAAAAACATTGAACACACACTCACAGACAAACAAAAATACTACTTAACACAGAAAAACCCACAAGCACCAACACTCCGCAGTCAACCGAAAGTACATAAAGACAGAATGCCAATGAGACCTGTTATCAACTTCAAGAAAGCCCCAACATACCGCATAGCCAAACACCTCCAAAAGTTAGTTACAAAACACTATAAAGTAGAAAACAACAGAACAGTGATAAACACAGAAAACCTAATAGAAAATATACAGAACATACAGGTACCACACACAGCATCACTGATTTCATTCGATATAGAAAATATGTATACCTCCATCCCTATCACAGAAACAATAGAAATCATAGAACAAAATCTCTCATCCCACAGCAACCTCACCACAGACGCAATAAAAGAAATAACAGATATGCTCAGACTGACAACTGAACAAAACTACTTTCAGTTTGAGGAAGAATATTATCTACAAACTGATGGACTGCCCATGGGGTCCCCAATATCAGGAACACTAGCAAACATTTTCATCAGTCACCTTGAAAATCAGATATTTGATAAGATAACCACAAATGAAAGTTTCAAAATCATATATTGGTACAGATACGTGGATGACATTATTTGTTTGGTAGACGAGCCAAGCGAAAAAATAGATGAACTCCATTCAGAAATAAACAAAGCTCATAAGAACATAAAATTCACACTTGGAAAAGAAAAAGAAAATCAAATAAATTTTCTTGACATTACAATTAAAAAAGAAAATGGAAAACATACATTTAACATCTTTAGAAAACCAACAGCCACGGACACAATAATACATTCCACATCCAACCACCCCCAAAGCCAGAAATTTGCAGCACTAAGACACATGTTACATAGATTAAACAGAATCCCACTCAGTAAGAGAAACTATGAACAAGAAATGAACACGATCATACAAATAGCTAGGAACAACGGGTATGACACACATGTGGTACACAGGCTCAATCAAAAAATAAAAACACAAATAAAAAACAAACACAACATTTCCACAATACAAAAGAACTCACAAGCTGAAAACTTACAAACACACTCAACAAACACACACAATGACAACACCACACAGAAAAGAACCAGATGGTACACCATGACCTACACACATAAACTAACACACAGAGTTGCAAACATCCTAAAGAGACAGGGCTTCAAAATAGCATATAAGCCTGGGCAAACCCTTCAATCACACCTAAGCCAGCCAGCTACCAAGAGGGACAAATTCCAACAATCAGGAATATATAAACTTGAATGTCAAAGTTGTGATGCAGTATACATAGGCATGACATGCAGGAATTTTGAAACAAGATACAAAGAACATATCAGATGTTGGAAGTATGAAACAAACCATTCCACATTTGCAGAGCATTTAAAACACTACAACCATCATCCTACAAACATGGAACAAGAAATGAAAATAATGAGAATAAGCAACCATGACAAACATCTTATACAAATGCAAGAAAACTTCCACATCCAGAAAGCCATAGCAGAAAACAAACATGTGATAAATGAACAAACACACATCAGCACAGGCTCCTTACTACACTTAATAAAGGAAATGATAACATAAAAAAAAGTATATAACACCAAAATACACACACACACACACACACACACACACACACACACACACACACACACACACACACACACACACACATGCACACAGCCCCCCCCCCTCCAAAAATATATATATATATATATATATATATATATAAACTCTTTGCCTTTACAAATGTCTGCTTGTGTCTGTGTATGTGTGGATGTGTGTGTGTGCGAGTGTATACCTGTCCTTTTTTCCCCCTAAGGTAAGTCTTTCCGCTCCCGGGATTGGAATGACTCCTTACCCTCTCCCTTAAAACCCATATCCTTTTGTCTTTCCTTCTCCTTCCCTCTTTCCTGACGAGGCAACCATTGGTTGCGAAAGCTAGAATTTTGTGTGTATGTTTGTGTTTGTTTGTGTGTCTATCGACCTGCCAGCGCTTTTGTTTGGTAAGTTTCATCATCTTTCTTTTTAGATATATATATATATATATATATATATATATATATATATATATATATATATATATATATCACCAAAACACACACACACATACACAGGACATAAACAAAAATAAATAATTAAATACAGTAAAATAAAATAAAATAATATGACACCAAAAAACATTCACACACACACACACACACACACACACACACACAAGCGCACACACAAATGCATACACGAACAGACCACTGATACTTCGATAGTTACACTCATAAGCTTGGCAGTAATATTCGATCTTTGGCAAAAACATTTGACAGTCGGCAACAGAAACCAAAACATTGCATTAAAAAAAGCGTTCAGTGCATAGTGCTGTGGAATGCAGAAAAAACAGCAAATTGGCGCTCATAGGAAGAAGAACAAGACCAAAAATGCAACAGGAGCGTAATATGTAAGAAACTGTCTACGCAACCTGTAAGTACAGTTCAAAACATTACTACTTAATAGGAAATACCAACCACCAGAACTGTTTATAACCTATAGGCACAGTGACAAAAAATGTAAATAAAATAGCTAACATATGTACATATTACAGGCCACTGATGATGCCTTGCAGAAAATAAAGGCGAAACGTGTATGGCAATAAAATTGTGTTTTATTCAGTTGCTGTCAGACGGTTCATAAGTGAAAATCATCAACATACCGTAGTTTTACATGTCTATACATTTCATGCAAGTTAGCCATCTTTCTACCACTATGAAATCTTATCAAGAACTGATTGGATATAAGTGCAACTTTTTCTGACAGTAATTCATTATAGACAGCTATATCATCAGCAAAAAGTCTGAGGTTACCATTAATAGTATCTGCCATGTCATTAACATACAACATGAACTACAAGAATCCAAATACTCTTTCTTGGATCACACCTGCATTTCTCTATGCAAGATGGCATGCTGTGTCCTCCCCATCAAGAAGTCCTCAACAAACCACATACCTCACTTGATTTCACAAATAATGGTATTTTGGTTAGTAAATGTTGGTGTGGTACTGAATCAACTGCTTTCTGGAAGTAAAAAGGTACAGTATCCATCTGACTGCCTTGATCCATGGCTTTCAGGAAATCAAGTGATAAAAGTGCAGGTTGGTTTTTACATGACCAGGGTTTTTGGAATCAGTGTTGGGAAACATAGTTGAGGTCATTCACTTCACAATACCTCATTATGTTTGAGCTCAGATTATGTTATACATCATACGGACATTAATGAGACTGAATTTTAGTACTGAGAATAACTTCTGATGTTCTTCTTGCAGATGGGTGTGAGCTGTACTTTCATCTAACTGCTAGACACAAGTTCTTATTTGAGGATCTAATGTATATTATGGTTAAAATGGGAGCTAACTTAGCCACAGGGAGCACCTGACAGGGATTCCACTGGGCACTGGAGCCTTCTTCAATTTTAGCTGTTTCTCAAGCATATTGACACTAATATTTATACCACTCATCTTTGCAGTGCTGAAAGAACGCAACTGGGTCACTACTTCTATATCTTCCTTTGTAAAGGAACATTTGAAAGTGGAGTTTGATGTTCCTGCTTTTGCTTCACTGCATTCAGTTTTGGTCCCTGTCTCATCCTTGAGTCTGGACACTCTATTTGGTACCACTGACAGCCTTTACAAATGACTATAATTTCTTAGGTTTTTGAAAGAAATCTTTTGATTCTCTTCTTCTACAGTAGTTATTCAAGGCTTTGGACATTACCCTCTTGAGAGCTAAACATGTTTCATGCAGGATCTCTTGATTTATAGCCCTCCGATTTGTTTCACACGTATTATGCAACTATCATTGTTCATTATCAGTTTCTTTACAGTGTCTGTATACTATGGAGAGTTCTTCTCATTATGAACTCTTCTACTAATTACAAATTATCTAGTGCACAGGCAGCCCATCTTTTAAATTTGCACCAGCTACTGTGGCCAAGTGGTTCTAGGCACTTCAGTCTGGAACTGCGCAACCGCTATGGTCGCAGGTTTGAATCCTGCCTTGGGCATGGATGTGTGTGATGTCCTTAGGTTAGTTCGATTTAAGTAGTTCCAAGTTCTAGGGAACTGCTGATCTCAGATATTAAGTCCCATAATTCTCAGAGCCATTTGAACCACTTTAAATTTGCACCACATTTCTTCTCTATACTACTGCCCAGAAGTAAATGTTTAGAATTCCTCTTTGGGATATGACACAACTGCTACTTTATCTAACTTACTAAACATGTAACAATACCAGAGAAGGAAAGTTGCTACTCACTATATAGTGGAGATGCTGAGTTGCGATAGGCACAATAAAAAGATTCACGCACTCATAGCTTTCGGCCATTAAGGCCTTTGTCACCATGTCACTAAACATATAAATCTTCCCACTTGTTTTAGCTGCCCTTTGTACTTTTTTAGTCATTCCTGCTGCAGCTGTCTCGTGGTCACTGACACCTTTTTCAATATGGGCAGCCTCAAAGAGGACAGAGCTATTTGTTACCATTATGTCTAATATATTTCCATCATGCATGAGCTTCCAAACTGTTTGTTCTAATTATTTTTCAGAGAGGACATTGACTAATGTTTTGCAGGATGTTTTGTCATGTCCACCACTTGCAAAACTGTATTTACCCCAAACAAAGGCTGGGTAACTAAAGACTTCCATGATGGTGTGATTTGGAAACATTCGCACTAGTGAACTGAAGATTTATCTGAAGTTTTCAGTTTCATCTGGATGTGCGTGTGTTGGCTGATAGAAAGATCCAATTAAAAGTTTATAGCCATCCTTTTTATTGAGTCTTGACCATAGAATTTCACAGGCAGCTTCAGTTTATATCTCATTGTATTTGAGTTTCTTGTGTACTGTAAAATAATATAGCATCTCCACACTTTACATTAGCCCATCATATTGTTATATACTTAGAATTCCCCCAAAAATCTCACTGCTGTCAATGTTGGGTTTTAGACAGCTTCCTGTACCTAGCCAGCCTTGAGCAGCCGCTGGTGAAGTATCAGTGCAGCAGTAGTGCAGCAACAGTGCAGTAGCGAGTCACATATTCAGCTTTCATATTTGTTTTGTAGTTTGATTCTTAATTTATTTCCGAATGTTTGTGCGCTTGCATATTTAATTACATAAAATCCTTGTGTATTCTCGTATTTGAGAGGAGTTATATTGCTTATTAATAGCTGTAAAGTATAAATTCGCGGAGTCATTAGTCAGTTGTTTGTTTTGGGCAGCCAGTGCTTTCTGTTTATTTTGTAGTCAGTTAGCAGCAGACAGAGGCCAGCGCTGTTTCATCTGTGCTTGCAGGGTGATGTGTGCGAGCAGCAGCAGCAGAAACTAGTCGTATATTCAGTTTTTCATGTTAGTTCTGCAGGTTTAATTCAAATTACTTTGTGTGTTTGTGTGCTTATGAGGTGAAATTTATCGGATCTTCACGTATTTTCATATTAGAAAGGGGTAGTATCAAATTTTAATAACAGTAGAGTGCAACATTGCGTAGGCAGTTCTCATTTGTACTAAGACAGGGTAGGATTGCATTATAATATCTGTACAGTGGCATAGTCATGGTCATTTGATTGCTTGGTTCGTAAGTAATTGTTCATATATCACAGCTCAATCTGGTGCTAGTGATGCAAATGTGCAGTCACATATTGCTGTTTTATTTGTCACAACTCTATACATCCAGATATTAGCAGTAGGATGGATAGGGTGTGTGTGTGCTGTGTGTGGGCGCAGGAGGAACTGGCCATGGTTCGCGAGCGGCTGAGCGTGCTGTTGGCCATGGTCGGCCCCCTTCAGGCTGCTGCCTCAAGGTGCAGCAACGGCGGAGGGTCTGGCGTGTCACTTGAGACACCCCAGGTGTCGCTTGCTGCATCCGCTGACTCAGCCGCCGAGGCACCTTCTAGTGTACCCGGCGGGCTGGGGCCGCCCTCACCTCAGGGTGAGTGGCAGACTGCAACGCGTTCGCGTTGGTTGAGGCAGAGGGTCAATGTGGAGGCTGGCTGGCTGGCTGGCTGGCTGGCCTCGCCCGTTCATCCTGTCAGTGGGCAGGCGACCGCTCCTTCAGCTGGGCCCAAGCAGGCGCACGGGGGCAAAGGCTTGCTGGTTATTGGGAGCTCCAGTGTTAGGCGGGTGATGGAGCCCCTTATGGAAATAGCGTACAGGGCTGGAAAGAATTCCAACGTGCACTCGGTTTGTCTGCCAGGGGCCTCATCCATGATGTGAAGGCAGCCTTGCCTGTGGCTATCGAGCGTACGGGGTGCAGTCGTCTGCAAGTTGTTGCTCACGTCGGCACTAATGATGCCTGTCGCTTGGGTTCTGAGGCAATCCTCAGTTCGTACAGGTGGCTGGCGATTTGGTGAAGACCGCTGGCCTTGCATGCGGGGTGCAAGCAGAGCTCTCTATTTGCAGAATCGTTTCCAGAGTGGATCAAGGTCCTTTGGTTTGGAGCCGAGTGGAGGGTCTCAACCAGAGGCTTCGTCGACTCTGTGACGGTCTTGGCTGCAGATTTCTAGACTTGCGCTATTGGGTGGGGAATTGTAGGATGCCCCTAGATAGGTCAGGGGTGCACTACACAAAGGAAGCGGCTACTTGGGTAGCAGAGTACTTGTGGCGTGCACATGGGGTTTTTTTAGGCTAGGCAGTAGTGCGAGGTGTCCTGATGAACACTCACCAGTCGATATGCAGGCAGGGAAATCAGGACGCGCTCAGTGTAAAGACACTTCAGCTATCAAGATATTAGCAGTAAATTTTCAGAATGTTCGGAATAAAGTTCCTGAAATTACTGCCTGCCAGGAAGCGTGTGGCGTGCAAATTATTCTCGGGATTGAGACCTGGCTGAACCCTGAGATAGGAAGTTCTGAAATATTTAGTGAGGGTCAGAACGTGTATTGGAAAGACAGATTAGACACCATAGGAGGTGGTGTCTTCATTGCAGTTGGCAAAAATATTGTGTCTACTGAGGTCGAGGTAGAGTGTAATTGTGAACTAATCTGGACACGTTTAACAGGGCTAGGAGAAATAAAGTTAATTGTTGGGTGATATTACCAGCCACCAGGTTCCACCAAGACAGTTCTAGAATCATTCAAAGGGAGTCTACACTCTGTATCGCAGAAGTACCCGGATCATGCTATATTAGTCGGAGGCGACTCCAACCTACTTAGTATAGACTGGGATGTCTATGGATACATTACAGGTGGTACAGACAAGCCGTCGTGTGAATTACTTTTGAAAAAATTATCTGAAAACTGTCTTGAGCAGCTAAATTGACAGCCAACATGTAATGGAAATATTTTAGATCTGGTAACCACGAACAGACCAGACCGCATCGATGGTGTCAGTGTTGAGACAGAGATTAGTGATCATGATGTTGTTATTACAACTATGGTTAAGAAAGTTAAAAAGTCGGTCAAGAAGGCTAGGAGAGTATTCTTACTAGAAAGAGCAGATAAGCAGTTGTTAGCATCCCACTTAGTAAATGAATTGACTTCATTTACTTCTGGTACGATGGATGTGGAAGAATTATGGGCTAATTTTAAACACATTGTAAATTACACACTGGACAAGTATGTGCTGAATAAGTGGGTTACGAACGGAAAAGACCCACCGTGGTTTAACAGTGCAATTCGGAGAATGCTCAGGAAGCAAAGACAGTTTCACTCGCACTACAAGAAAGATCAGGAGAATGAGGACAGGCAAAAGTTAGTAGAGATCCATGCTGCTGTTAAAAGAGCGATGCGCAAAGCATACAACCACTACCACCATCATACGTTAGCAAAGATCTTGCTGAAAACCCAAGGAAATTCTGGTCTTACATAAAATCAGTAAGCGGGTCAAAGGCTTCCATCCAGTCACTCACTGATCAGTATGGCCTGGCAACGGAAGACAGCAAAACGAAAGATGAAATTTTAAATTTAGCAGTTGTGAAATCTTTCAAGCAGGAGTATCGTACAAGCATATCGCCGTTTGAGTCTTGTATGGTTTTCCGTATGGAGGACACAGTGGTAGATATCCCTGTGGTTGTGAAGCAGCTGAATGGGTTGAAAATAAATAAATCACCAGGTCCTGATGGGATTCCAATTCGGTTTTACAGAGAGTACTCTACTGCATTGGCTCCTTACTTAGCTTGCATTTATCGTGAATCTCTTGCCCGACATCAAGTCCTAAGCAACTGGGAAAAAGCGCAGGTGACACCTGTATATTAGGGCTTGTACAGAGGCATATAGGCAGTCATTTTTCCCTCGTTCTGTTTGTGAGTGGAACAGGGAGAGAAGATGCTAATTGTGGTATGAGGTACCTTCCGCCACGCACCGTATGGTGGATTGCGGAGTATGTATGTAGATGTAGATGGAGATGGAGATGTAGATGTAGTATATCAGCTCCACTGCTTTTCAGGGCTGTTTTGAACTATGGGATTCTGCTGTGAATACTTCAACATTTAATTACTAGGATTTTAATTTTTTCATCCAAGGGGTTGTTTCTTTGGGTCTTACACTATTTTTTCCGGGTCTCATACAGCTGTCATTATCTGGATTGGATGAAGAGTCACTTAAGCTATAAAGCCTTGTGTCTGCTAAACACACTATCAGCCACCTGAAAAGGATGAAGTGTAATGCACGTCTGAACTACTTAAGAGTACTCTATAGTACTAACCTCTATGGTGTGAGGTGAGTCCAGGAGGTCAAAGGTAAGCTTTGTATTACATTTATGATACAGTAATCACTATTTCTTTACAAATTTCTTCTATGGTAGTTACTGAAGGCTTTGCCCATTACTCTTTTGACAGCTAAACATCTTTCATGTAGCATCTCTGGGTCTATAGCCCCTTGATTTGTTTCACACCTATTGTGTATGTAGTGGACTGACAAGACAGCCAGTCCACAGTGACGGGTAACTGAAAGGCACGCGCTTAAACTCACGCAGGCTGGCGTGAGGTCTGAAACAGGATTCGTAATGAATGCTATAAAGAAAAGTACGTAGCTGCTGAAATACTTAGCTTTAATCCACAACTGGTGAACATTGGTCTTGTTACTGTACATGCTTCATTAGATACATAGCAAAGGATAAATGGCGCCTTGCTAGGTCGTAGCAATTGACTTGGCTGAAGGCTATGCTAACTATCGTCTCGGCAATTGAGAGCGTAATTCTCAGTGAACCATGGCTAGCAACATCGGCTGTACAACTGGGGCGAGTGCTAGTAAGTCTCTCCAGACCTGCCGCGTGGCGGCGCTCAGTCTGCAATCACTGATAGTGGCGACACGCGGGTCCGACGTATACTAGCGGACCGCGGCCGATTTCAAAGCTACCACCTAGCAAGTGTGGTGTCTGGTGGTGACACCACAGTGTACTGTTCTGCTATGTTCATATCTATCCAGTGCTTGTCAATCATTCTTTTAACCTTGAGACACATTTCTTCTAGATGGTCCTTTTCAGAGATAAATACATACTTATTTTCTCTTTGTGAAACAATATGGCTCCCTCTTTATCCTGCTTATGGAACATGTAAATCTTTTCAGATGTTTTAGTTGTCCTTTGTTCTTATATTCATACAAGTATTGTTGCTACAAATACCTAAAGTTCACTGATGCTAGGGACACCAACTGCCTTGGGATCTAATTTATCCCCATGATGAGTGGGCTTCTGAGAAAATATTTAGCATTATTCCTAAGAGACAAAGAGTTTCTTGGCAAAAAATGTGATACTAGAACTTAACAAGCAGTTAGAACGTTCACAAGAAAAGAAGAAATAACTTAATTACTTACTTACTTTTTGTCTGGTTCTAACAACCTAGATCTCATTTCAGCCTTTCCAAGCAGGGATAAGAGTCCCATAACTGCATACACAGGTTTCTGGAAGAATTGCTGGTGAGGAGGTGTAGTTGCACTCATCTGAAATCTTTATATTGAGATTTCCATTTACAAAAACATTCTAATAGAAGATACATGCAGGGGGTATAAGGCATGGATCTTTTAAGGCATATGTAATATATTTCTAATGTTTTACTTATACTGGTGGTATTCAAAATGCAAAATCATTTTTTCTGATTTACTTCTAAATATTTGGTGCAGCAGAACCTGTCATGGTTTAGCAATATCGGAATTTCTGTGATAGTCTTTAGAAATAGACTGTTCAAACCAAATTCTAAGTCTACTTACATTCAGGTGACTGTTGCAAGGTGAAGACAAGATAGTTGCAATTGGTCTTGTTCCTAAAGAAAGGAAAGTTACAGGTTCACCATATTACTTGATTTTTTTCTTTCACCCGAAACTTGAAAGTTTGTGTATCTCTTCTGTTTTATGGCAACACAAAGTAGCACAATGATGTATTTATAATATTTGACCAACTTCTTGCTATTTTATTCCTTAAAATTCATCAATAAATTGCACTATAACTACAGAAAACAATCTTCATTATCTTATTTACTGACTGTGTAACTTTTGCCTTCTTTCCCTATCAGCATAATTCAGTCATTGAATTTGTGACAAGGGATCACAGTACAAAACTATTTTTGATTTGTAAGGAAAACTGTCTTGAGCAGCTAGTTCAGAGACCACTCACAATGGAGATATTTTAGACCTTGTAGCTACAAACAGGTAAGATCTTGTGTAATTCTCCATCCTTTCCCGGCGATCTGTTGACATCTTGGATATTCAGGAATCCAGCCGGATGTTCGCGTCTTTCTCACACGATATTTCAACAGCATGCCTCGCTGTCTTCTTCAGGTGCTACCTGTCTAAGGTAGCACCTGAAGAAGACAGCGAGGCATGCTGTTGAAATATCGTGCAAGAACGATGCGAACTTCCGGCTGGATTCCAGAATATCCAAGATGTCAGGTAAGATCTTATCGGCAGCATCAGTGTAAAGACAGGGATTAGTGACCATGATGTCATCACAGTGACTATGGTTCCTAAAGTTAAAAATCAATCAAGAAGGGTGGGAAAGTATTTCTCTTAGAAAGAGAAGATAAGCAGACGTTAGCATCCAACTTAAGACAATTAGCTGACATCATTAAGTTACAATATGATGGACATAGAGGAATTATATGCAGAGTTTAAAAGGAAATACTGCTCTGGAGCTAAGTGCAGAATAAAAGTATTATGGGTGGAAAATATCCACATGGTTAAACAATGAAATTCAGAAAATCCTGAGGATGCAAAAGCTGTTGCACTCTCAGTTCAAAAGACATCATTGAAATGACAACAGGATAAATTTAGTACAGATTCATGCATCCGTAATAAGATTGATTCACAAAACATACAAGTACTACTGTTATATCTTAGCAAAAGATCTCACTGAGAACACGAGACATATAAAATCTCTGATTGAGTCTAAGGCTTCTATCCAGTCACTCACTGACCAGTCTGGTGTGGCAGTAGAAGTCAGCAAAAGGAAAGCTAAAGTTTTAGATGTTGTGTCCAAGATTAAATCCCAATTCAATTTCACAAAGTGTATTCTATGGCATTGGCCCCTTACTTCTTAAGTAAGAGAACCCGGTACAATGTACTCGATGGCAAGGGTGTAATCCAGAATGTCCTAGGGAACTTTGATAGGACGGCTGTTACACGTAAATGATCTGGAGGATAGGATGACTGGCAATCTGCAGCTGTTTGCTGATGATGCTGTGATGTGTGGGAAGGTGTTGTTGTTGAGTTTCTAGAGGACACAAGATGACTTAGGCAAAATTTGTAGCTGGAGTGATGAATGGCAGCTAGCTCTAAATGTAGAAAAATGTAAGTTCATGCAGATGAATGGGAAAAACAATCTCATAATATTTGAATACAGTATTAGTAGTGTGCTGCTTGACAGTACCACATTGATTAAATATCTAGGTGTAAAGTGACATGGAATGGAGTAAGCATTTAAGCATTGTTATAAGAAAGGTGAATGACAGTAGGGATTGTAGTAGGGAATGTGGTGGTTGACTGGGACCTTGACAAAGAGTGTGCCTGCCCTCGTGTTTCCATGCAGTCCAACATCAGGCCACTGTCACATCTGAATCCCACCACAAGTGCATGATTTAATCCAGCAGCCAAATAGAGATCCTTTCAAACTCTGACTGATGCTGATAACACTGTCTCACATGAGTATGTGGCATCTTCATGTCCTTCACAGTGATCACTCAACATCTGATGCTGTTCATACCCCTTAGTGCCCTACCACAGGCTCTGTTGTGGGGCAGCAGGTTTAATGTGATGATGTTTGTTTATTTCTGTCTTTGCCGTCTTTCTCACGAGTCTGGCAACTATTTTTGTGGTCAGCCAGAAAGCAATGGAGAGCATACTGACCTTAGTTTCCAGTCTGCTCGGCCACATTTTGATCCAGCCCGCTGAAAGAAATGTTTCTATTCTCTTTCTACTTAGCGGGGATCAGCACTATGATTATAAATGAAGGTATGAAGTTCTAGTTCAAACATATATTGAGTAAAGTATTTCACGCACAACACTTTGAAAATCACTACGTTCAAATGACAGTAAATCTCTATATTCTAAACAGCATAACTAGCAGTTCAGAGGTGACTTCTATGGTACATTCCTACCACATTGTCTTTCACCCTGACTAACAATACTTAAATAAGCGTTTGAAATAAATGCTCGCCACAAATGTGGAAATAATATTCACCACTTGCCACATAGATTTATAATTATCACAGATGGCACATGAACAGTTACTTTAGTGAAATCTAAACAATCCAGGATGGTGTACAGTCCTCATGAGTTCACTATGAGTTATTACAGAAAATACGCATTTTATCACAGTCCTTCTCTAACATCATGCGAGGCAAAGTGCAATCCGACATTTAACAGACACGATTCTTACAGTGGCTGAGTCCAAAATGAACCTTTTGCCTGCCTCTTGAGCTGTATTTATACGAGGGCCGTTCAGAAAGTAACCTCCGGTTGATTTAAAAAAATACACCAAGTTAAATAAAAATATTTTAATATATACATCTTACAACTACATCTTTGCACTATTTTTCTACATAGTCTCCATAGCGATTGAGGCACTTATCGTATCTCTTCACAAGCTTTGAAATTCCTTCTGCATAAAAATCACCCGCTTGTGCCTGGAGCCAGCCTGTGACCGCATCTTTGAGCTCTTCGTCGTCATCAAACCGCTGTGACCCGAGCCATTTCTTCAAATCCATGAAGAGGTGATAATCACTTGGCGCCAGGTCTGGGCTGTAAGGTGGATGGTTGATAATGTTCCACTTGAAGGACTCAAGAAGGGTCGTTGTTCTGCGAGCAGAGTGAGGACGGGCGTTATCGTGCAAAAAAACGATAACGGAAGTCAGCATACCACGGCGTTTGTTCTGTATAGCCCGTCGTAACTTTTTTATTGTTTCACAGTACACGTCTTGATTAATGGTCGTACCACGTTCCATCAATTCAACCAACAACACCCCTTTGGCATCCCAAAACACCGTTGCCATCAGTTTTCTGGCAGAAAAATCTTGCGAGGCTTTTCTTGGTTTGGTAGGCGAATTTGAATGTGCCCACATCTTTGATTGTTCTTTTGTCTCAGGGTTCACGTACTTAATCCAGGTTTCGTCACCGGTCACGATTCTGTTTAACAATGGTTCTCCTTCGTCCTCATAACGTGACAGAAAGTCTAATGCAGAGGCCATTTTTTGAGTTTTGTGGTGGTCGGTAAGAATTTTGGGCACCCATCGTGCACAGAACTTACGGTAACCCAATCTTGCTGTCACTATCTCGTACAAGAGAGTCTTAGAAATCTGTGGAAAACCAGTAGACAACTCCGACATTGAGAAACGTCGATTTTCACGAACTTTTGCATCAACTGTCTGAACGAGTTCGTCAGTCACCAATGATGGTCTACCACTCCTCTCTTCATCATGAACGTTTTCTCGTCCACTTTTAAATAAACGTACCCATTCACGGACAACTCCTTCACTCATAACTCTTGGTCCGTACACGGCACAAAGCTCACGATGAATAGCTGCTGCCGAATATCCTTTGGCTGTAAAAAACCTTATGACAGCACGCACTTCACATTTGGTGGGTTTTCTATTGCAGCACACATTTCAAACTGCCACAAAAACTAAACTAGCGCAGGTACGACGTTCACTCGACCACAGCTTGATGCCGACTGACCTGTTGAGTGCGTGAACGCACAGATGGCGTCGCTACTCACCCCACAACCCGCACTGTGACCAATCGGAGGTTACTTTCTGAACCGCCCTCGTATATGTGATGCAGTGGATGGCTGAGGGAATATCTGATGTCATCTGCCTTATGCACGCAGCAGCAGCCTCTGAACAACTGCTTTCTCGGACACGTAATCTTTAATAACAAATTTATGATTTAATTTAGAATCTTCTTAATTTTTACATGTCTTCTGGTAACATGGTTGAAATCACAGAAAAAGTTTCAGCCTGCTTGAATAAAAACTTTGCCTTCTAGAATTTTTACAGTGGAACTAATGGTAGATAGTTACCTCTGATCTATAACTTTAATAGATCTTGTGTTGGCTGTTATTAATACTATGAGTCTAAAATTTGTTATAGCTCTATTATTTTATCATGGGCTGTAACCAAAATTTTATATCATTAAAATTACAGGTAATTAATCTACTAAAAATGGGTGTATTTTAGTTACAAGTTTTGTTTTCCTTAAATTACTCTATAACTATAAGAGGTGGTTTAACATGGTCTCTTAGTTATTATTTTTGGATTGAACTGAAGCATAAAACAAATTTTTACGTTTCTAAGGCTAATATTTAGTGCCTTCAATTTTTCTTAAAAATGGGGATCCTGGCTGTAATTTTAATTCCTTTGCTTTGAAACTTGCACCACTTATTTATGACCTCCATAGGCACATTCTGACCAAATTCTGGCTGTCTAGCTTTATTAGCTTGATATTTAAAATGTTATTACAATAAAATATATATTGACAAAGTTTGAATATAAAATTTTGACTTTTAATTTTACTTTTAATTATGGTGCAATAGTTGTGCGCTACACACGGACACATTAAGATGATGTGGTGCTACCAGCAGTGAACTGGGGTAAGTCCCGGCACACTTACTCGCCTCTGTATCTCACTCAAGATACAGTGCTTGTTTCACTTCACTGTATATTCAGGGCACTAATATTGTGTTGATCGTAAAATTCCTTTCTTTGTTATTTTCATGTTTATCACATGTAAACAAAAGTTTTCAGCATGTATGATCCAATTAATCCTACTAAGAGTCATATTTTAATCAATGAATGAGGGATTTAATTAAGCCTTTCTTCATTTCAAATGTTTCAAAATGTAATGTCCAAATTAACTTAAGAATAACATATTACATCATTTTTGGTAGTTGATTATATGCAGTTCTGTAACAAAAAATACTTCATATTATAGACCACCCTACTTGTGTCTGTAAGTGGAACAAAAATTATCATAAAAGTATGATCATTTTGGAACATAAGATCATAAAAAATACTGCACACAAAAGTATTTTTCAGTAATTTTATTTAGACACTTTTCACCTGTCTAGTTTATGTTTTGCTTTTGCTTCATTATTAGAATAGGAAAACTATTTACATTAATAAAACAAAACTTAGGAAATATAGATAAAACATCCATACCTTGCCAACAAACTGCGTTGAGTGAAACTATGAGGCTGTGAACTCAGAAAGCCATTATCATTGCTAATGAATGAGAGTGGTAATTTCAGTTCATCAATTACTTTGATTTGAAAGTTGGAAATTATGTGAGTTATCATTGCTGCATACCGCACATCACTTCTCCATTCCTCATCTTTCCACCATCCAGACAGTGGATCAGCTTCACTGCTCATGCAAAAAAATCAAAAGATACAAAATAAACTGTAATTTGAATGGGATACACAAACAATCATTCTGTTTTTAAAGAATTTCTGGTTTGTCTTTACATGAAAGTCTGAAATTTCTATTCTTCTTTAAAAAAATGCCTAGAAATCTAAATCTGTATGTATACTATTATCATACCATCCACTACAAATGTCAGAAGATTGAAAACAAAACTTCAAATGATACTTATATCAAGAAAACTGTTTTCAGTCTTGGTATAAAATATACTGATATACATTGATAATCTACTAATAATAATTTTAAGCTTGAGACTGAAACTCATACAGTAACCACTTATAAATATTCTAATTACAGTATATTATATTTTTCAGGGTGACTACCTGAAACTTCATTTGTATATTAAGTGTATGCAGTAGTTTAATCCCTTGGAAAATTATAAAACCCTTAATAGATCCTACGTCTCAAATTATGTCTGTGTCGATCATTTTAACTTCAAACAGTGGGTATATGACAGATCATAAAGGGTCATTCATATTTATGTAGAATGTAAAACAAATAATGAACTGGTCATTATAAAGGTGTCCCTCTTCTTCCCTTTAAAGCTAAGGAGGTTAGCACTGACTGAGAGCAAACACAAGACATATTCCTCAAGGGGATAGCTCCTAACATTCAAGCACAGTACACTGCTATACAGAAGTATGATTTCATACCAAAAGAAATTGTTAACATTTAAAAACAGATTTTTCTGTTGCCTTTATACAGTTCCTTCATATATTAATAAATAAAACTTAATTTAAGAGACAATGAAAAAATAAATTGTGTATGTTCATTTAATATTATGTTAGCATTCTGCATCATAAAATCATTGATTTCCAACATTTTAAATTTTGTCATATTTATACCTTTCTTTACTATTTGAAGAATGTCACATTTTACATAAAATAGTTTCCCATTATCAAGTACATTTTAACAGTTGATCCTGTCTTAAGTAGTCTCCAGATTTTCTTTATCCTACCAAGTATATCCTAGGTTCTTGAGACAGCAATGTAAACCTGTGTGATGAAGTTCATGGAAAACAAGTACATATTGACTCTTCACCAGTTTGGGTTTTGAAAAAGAGATCAATTAATGGAGCCCTATATTTCATTTCTAAATTAAGGTTATAGTATGCTCTGTGACAGAAAGCATACAACAGAAGTATTCCTTGATATCAAAAAGTCACTAGATCTGATCAGTTTTGAATTATTCGTGAAGAAGCTGCTACAGTATGGAATTAGGGGAAAATACAATAACTGGTTGAAATGTCATCTCTAAGACTGAGATAAAAGAGTTGTAAGTACTTCAAAAAATTTGGAAACCATACAGCCAAAGGAGCAAGACATGAGACAAGGTATTCCTGAATATTCCACACCTGGTCCACCACCTTCTATTACATTTACCAATGATCTGCCCCAAAGCATAGAGAAAAGTCTACCAGTAATGTCTGCTGATGACACCAAAATTCAAATCACTGTGATAATGAACCCTATAACACAATTTCTGATACAAACTCCAAGCCAGGAAATTGTTAAACATAAAAAACTGTTACTAAACATAGACAAAACCTTGTATAAAAGTGTTCACTCATCATATACAGGTTCATGAGAGACAGATAATGTCAATTTGAAAATGTGCATGCAGACCAGGAGGTAACCACAAAGTTCCTAGCAATCTGGATAAATGACATTCTAAGGCAGGACATACATAAGAAAAATTAGTACATAGGCTAAGGAGTTCATGCTATACATTTAATATTCTGAGTAGTAGAGGCTGTGATAATGAAACACTAAAGTGTGAACACTTTGAACTTGTATACCCAGTACTCATGCATTCCATTCCATTTTTGGTTGTCTCACATGGAGAGATATTTAATATGCAGAAGAGGATAGTCAAGATAATGAAATAAATGTCTCGCTTCTTCACTGCTAAACATCTATATCTGGAACCCAATATCCTGCAAGTGTTGTCTATTTATACACACATTTACAAGAATCTACACCACTTTTTTGTATATACTGTATCCAACACCATAAAAAACATCATTCCAGTTATGTCAAAATCTATTTAAAGGACACAGCAGTATAAGGCACACATTAGTTCTATATAGCAAGCTACCCAAAAGCTTAAAGTCAAACAGAGAAGATTCAATGAAAAAGTAAAAATACAGCTTTGGAAGAAGTGGTTCCATACAGCAGAAGAAATTATGAATGCCAGTCTCAAATAATCAAGTTAAATATTTTATTATGTACCAGAAGTGTATAGCTGATTTAGTTCATTCTACAGATGTAACTGTTTTTATTACTATGAGTCTAAATTAAGCAAGTTGAATGTTTTTCTAAATACCACAAGCTTTTAGCAGATTTACTTCTCTTTACAAATGTAAATTGTCTTTCCTTATTATGAGTTAATTACAACATTTATACAAATTGTAATTGTGACTTGTTACATACCCTTCTGTAATAACACAAACAGATTTCTCAGAACAATAAAAATCAAATCAAATCTAGTCAAATCAAATGCCAGAACTAATTGTCACAGCTCTGATCAAATGATCTACATGTAATTTTCCAGAGCACTTGCATGAGAACCTTTTCAGCACATCATGTCACAGATTTGATTTTCTGTTGAATAAGATGCTACTATTGTTATTATGAAATGTGTCTCACTGTCATTCAATGCAGCCTCCATTTGGTGAGTAGAGTTATAAATTATTATAGATTTTTAAAAATCAGGAATTCTCTTGAATGATTTGACTAATTTAAAATTGCAGCCAGTAAAGAAAAGTGTCAACTATGACACAAGTATTTCTCCACAAAATTTCAAGAATTATTTCCTGCTTAATATTATGAAATGTTCATTTACAACAGTCAGTGTGCTACAAATACTACAAAGATATGCACTGTGAGGGAGTACCTTATTCATAATAGTGGATTAAATGAGATACATAGCAGTGAGTGAAATCAACTATCAAAAGGAATGAACTTTTGTCTAAGCTTACTTCTCATTAGACATCATGTTAACAGTCTCCAATAGTTTTGTCTTTGCTCCTTGCCTTCTTTAGCTCCATATAAAGAGATTGCAGTTCCAGAAGACAAGATATCTTAAAAGTGCTTAGTTTAATTGCTTGCTGAACCACACTTACTTGCAACACACTCCTGCCCACCCTGTCCCTCCCTCTCTCCCAAAAAACCTCCATCCGAAGCACCCTCCATCCCCTACCCATAAGTCCTTGAGTTTCAATTCTGACTGTCTCTTGTGTCCAGAGGATATCAGTGAAGATATGATCTTGACACTGAAATCATCATAATGTCTGACACTTTGTGCCATTGTTATTTCATGGCATATGGTCAACCCTCATACTGGCCTATGAGATTTGCATAAATTATTATTTAACAGGTACTACTGTATCCAAGGTCAGAATCTGAAAATTAGTGTTCAGGCATTTATCAGTCGTAAATGTTCCTGTATTATATATATTTTATCAGGGTGTACACGTGGACAAGGAAAAAAAATTCCCGGATTTTTCTCGGATTTTCCGGTTAAAAATAAATTTTCTCCCAGGTAAAATACACTTTTTCCATGTTAAGTGGCAGTATACTTTCCCTCAGAACTGTAAAAGTTATAAATCCTTTGAATGGCTATGGTTTTATACACTGGCATAGAATTTCTCGGCACTATAGAGAACGAAAGTCAGGAGGGGGGAAAAAAATCTTTGATGTGTACCAACATGTACACTGCATATTTTCGTATTATGAAAGTATAAAAGTGAATTCCACCAAACACTGCATGTTACTTTCTGAAGTCTTGAAATCGAGATTGCGATGTGCTTTTGTAAGCTCACGTCACATGATCTAGCCATCCGACGACAGTGGATATTCAGAGCATAGAACACGTGATGTAGTCAGCTAGCCAACAGGAACATTGTTGTTAAGTGGCACGAACACACAAATAGGGAAAGTTAATGGTTTAAATTAATATACACAGTGTTGCTACAAGAAAAGCAAAGTTTTCACATATAATACTGGTCTCTAAGATTTGTGGGGTCATAGAACCACTGGCTAACCCCACAATAATATTGCTACCCTACGGCAGCGAGAACAACTGTGTCTTTACCAGATCAGTTCTCTGTAGTACACACTCTATGCTACACGCGTTGTGTATACACTGCAAGAGTAAAAGTATTCATAGTAAGTGACAGGAGTGCGACTGATTATCATCATAATTACCACACCCGCTTTCCACTGCCTATAGATTAAGAAGCTCCAAGAGAAGCTAAGTTTTCACATATAATGTTGATCTCTTTTGCACGTGTTACACTTTAAGATACATCACACAAATGTAATTATCTGGGCTCGAAATTCTTCTAAATAGTTCGTCCTCAAAGAGTTGATTTTTAAATGAGAGTCAAAAACTCTGTGATTTAAGAAATCAGTTTCAGCAGTTGCCAGAGAGCGCCAGATAACAGGCGTCACCGTTCTTGCACAGCTATGATGACGTACGAAGCCCATATGTTGATATGTGTAAGACATTTAAAGATCTTACATTTTGCCATAAAAGAAACAAAACATCAGAGGATACTCCAAGAGCATCGAGATTTCGTGAACCATATTACAATGCATAATTCAGTTTACAGTGCACATTCACATGTCCAGATTCCTCGACCTGACATTAAGCTTTTCAGTGCAGTTTCCTTGGACTACCAGTACTCTACTATCTCATGTTTGGTTCTTTATTATGGCATAATGCCATATGTGCTAGAACATGAAAATGTGCACTTGAAATGCAGTGAACAGTTGAAACTAGCCAATAGCATGGAATTAAACACTCCATTTCAAATAAATTGACTGCCTCACTGGAAAAGATTAATAAAAGCCAAATCTCTTTAACAAATGGACAAAAATAACTTCATTTGGAAATAAAATAAGATCTGAAACTAATAACATTTTAGCCCTCTGTAATTATGTGAATGTATTTTAATTCACTCGATAGCTCCCGGCCACAGAAATCTGTTTTGTTTTCATTTGACGTGAGAGCTGTAAATGAAGAGGAAACAGCAAAATCACTAAACGTAAGCACGGGTCACATTTAGACTACCCAACTCCCCACTACAACTCAGAGTGCTCCACGCATCTGCCCCGGATCTACGGTATTTCTGAAACCCCCCGCCCCGCCCCAAGCATTTGAGATAGAATGCCAAAAATTAAAAAAAATTGCCTTTTCAAAAAATTTTCATATTGTAGTACATATCTTTCTGAACAGTCTGATACATAAAACACATGTTTGAGGTAATGTAAGACATGATATTTGGTCTTCAACATGCCAAAGTGCTGTGCCACATCTCTTCACACAGCATCCTTCTATCGCATGTCACTGTAATTCGCTCTGTGGAATTCAAACATTTATATTTTGTAATGGATGTCATCAAACCATATTCACGACAGTGGGAATTAAAATGTCTTGTGGTGCCTCTCCTGCTTCCAGTCGGCCTACAACTCTTAAAATAAATAAATAAATACAAATAGTATGCAAGACTGGTGTGATTTCTCAATCTGATTACATCTATTTTGTCACTGTCTGCTAGATTAAATGAAATAGGCCTGTCTAATATTGCAGCAGTTGTAACACACACCAAATAAACGAGACTTTTTTGGCAGAAATGGTCATTTTTATAGCACGACAGCATGTAATTCATGAAGTACCAATATCAGATGCCTATTAGGTCTACTAATAGTAAAAAGCTTTGTTAGTAAATAGTTTCACATTTCATTCATATGCTCCAGCTTCTCAAGCATGAGATCAAAAAGTAGTAGCAAGAAATTTTTGTGTGAATTTGGAATCATCATATTCTTCCATAATTTGTGTGATGTTCCCGTTTCTTCTCCCTCCTCATTCGAACAAACAATCTTGTCTTCACTAATTCTGTTACTATTCCTGCCAGTGTTAAGACTCATTCTCTGGTTAGCCTCACTAACCCTGCCACAATCACCGGTTTAGTGATCCCACATTTATTCTCTAGTTAGGCCTTATTACGGTTGCGTACAATGTGTTTTCTGCGCTATCCCCAGAATTGAACTTCAGCGGCTGCTAACTGGGGACTGTACACAAGTGTAGCGATCTGGCCAAAACTTTTCTGTCAAAATTTCATTTTCTTGGATACACCAAGTAGATAATATGTAATATTTCTTAACTGTTATTCTTGTTTGTCATTTATTTGCGCTCTGGTAGTCTAAATCTATGGACTTCGTTAGTAATTATAACAAAGCTGATCATTCGCAAACTCCATCAACCACATAACAAACGGCAATTGGCATTCACCGGTTTGGCTTTATTCTGCTCAGCTTGTAAAGCCCTGTCCCCTTTTGTCTGCAGGAAAGTTTATTTCTAGATGCGACCAAGATTCCTCTGGCAGAGACACATACACTATGCATGCATTCAAGAATCAACTTATGATTCATTCAGAAATCAACTTGGAATACATTCAAAAATGTTAAGAAATCAACATCGATGTGTTTCAAAATCATATGAATAATCCACAGACCAACGTGTGCTGGACGCTAGATATTTTGTGAAACAAGGTTTTCTCTCCCCAAGAATATGAATTTGGCGCCCCCACTTGCCCCTCCCCCTCCCCTCCACCTGAAATTGCCACCCGGGGGAGACATTCTGGTTTGCACCTCCACCCCCCACCAAGGCCCCTAGATCCGGGCTTGGTATGCATGCGTGAATCTGGCAGCTTGGGCGCGCCAGTAAAGTTTTTACGGGTAGCATTTGGCTGCTTGCTGCTACTGCTTATACAGCTAACAGCCAGACTTCAGTAGCCAGAAGTGGGTGAAGGTACTACTGATACGCACCTCGACTGCGCATGAGCCCGCTCACAACTGTTCAAACGATTGTAATGTAAACAGTTGTGATGTCACGCTCATTGGAGGCAATCTGTTGTTATGAAGCAGTGCATAGTCTTCCTGAGGGCCTTTGACACATTTTGTTGGTGGCAGACACTTGTATGAGCACTGTGTTTTGTTATTGTATGTGGTGCATTTCCTTTGCAACTCAAGTTTTATTTTCATAATTTCCCTTGTTCATGTTTTATTGTTGCAGTATTATTCTGTAGTAATGGGATACAGTAATATCCTCTGTTATAGTATGGGTTCTCACCTGCTGAAATTACAAAAGTTTAACTGAAAACTAAAACAATGAAAAATTCCCAGATTTCTAAAAAATTTTCTGGGTTTTTCCCGGTTTTCTCCCGATTGAAAAAATACCCAGGTTTTTCCCAGATCTGCCAGTTGTCCCCGGTCATATACACCCTGTTTATGACATTTTTTGCTAGATTTTTTCCTGTTTCCAGCATTAATAATATGCTATAGATGGTAAAAAAATTGAATCTCTTGAAATTATGGACTTTTGAGAAAGTATTTCTGATCTTAGCAGGTTGTAAGAAGGAAAATTCTGTAAAACTAATTGTGGTATTTATAAGCTAGTTATTATAAATGTTTACATAAAGTATATCATCTATAGAGTTGAACATATAAAATTTTTCGGGGCTAGGAAACTTAAGTTGCTTAAAATAATGGCCAATCTGGCATTAACAACTCCTTGAAGCAAACAATGTATGTAGGGTTAGCTACAGACAATGAGATATAGTGACTTTTAGGGGAATGGGTTCAACTGCCATGGGTGCTTTAGCTTTCTGAGAACATTAAACTCTACACTGATTATCAGAATAAATCAATGACTAGTTAAAAATATTGCTCTGCCAATTTCCCTGAAGTTAATAGAAACTATATGATAAATATATTCAGCACAATGAATAGTACATTTTCAAAATGTGAGAATGGCCTGCATAACCAGTAACATGAGTACAAACAATGTGCTGTAAATGAAATCACATTCACTATGAACTGTTACTGGAGACAGTCAAGTTTTCCCATAAACTGTAATTCCAAGGAAATTATGTCCTACATCTCTTAACACACTTTTCCCATTTTTGTAACATCGTTCAATGTAAATCTATTTTCTAAGACAAGTACTTACTCATTGGCTAATGGTATCATTGAAAGCTTGGGAAATTTCTGCCTCAGATCTTTTATTAGATCAACACTTCCTTTAGTCACAAGATTTGCTGTCCTGTTACCTTTCCTATGGAAAGATAAGAAAGACAGTGGACACTCTTTTATTTCACAGTGTTTTAGCAATCCCCAGCAAAGAGGATGGCGAGATTCTGCCTTGAAAAGTCCGGCTGGGGCTCCAACACGAATTTTTTGTCCTGCTGCTCTTGAAATTCCTGCAGTAGTGGCAGAGAAATAATTTATATAACCTGTAAAATTGAAATACTTTCTCAAAACACAAGTCTGAAATTCTTTTTAATAGTCCTTGTTAATGTACTGTAACCTCTTCTGGACAAGAATTTTCACTGAGATCACTTGAAAGATAAAACAGTGACTGTTACACAAAATACATTAATTTTTTCTTAGATGAGACTGTTCATACTGGATGTACAGAATGGTGTGCAAACAGTCTGATTCTAAATGCCTGAATGTAAATTTCATGCGCAGTGATACATTCCATAACTGAACAGTTACTTATACAACAGAACTTTTGTAGGATAGACTGCGTAAAGAACATAACATCATACACAAGTTTTTAACATACAACAACATTTCTCCAGCTATATATATAAATACAAATTCAAGCTGTGGATAATAATACCTCTGTAGAATGGGCTGCAAGCTTTCTTACTGCATTTCAAAACTATTGCTAAGAAAACCACATACACTTATTCTGTAAAGATATGTAAACTCATATATAAATAACAATCTATAGTTGCAAAACAATAGTCAAAATCCATATGTAATTGCAGTCCATATTGTTAACTTACCTGAAAGTGTAAAATTCAGAGTATTATACATTTTCAAGTCAGGCTCATTCCATGTCTCAAATCGCCAATTGGAAACAGTATCCAATCCATATTGACCTGTAAGAATAATTTCAGGGGAATTGCTGCATAAATGGTATTAATACTGAAGCATAGTATATTTAATCAAAGTCTTGGCACACAGTAACTCAGGCAGTGACTGCAAAAAATACTAACTTTGGATGATACTTTCACTCTGGTTAAAAAAAAACTACCAAATTTATGTTGCAGGTACTGTACCATTCATGTGTATTGCTTCTCCTTTTTAACTGATGAATGGCTGCAGCACCAACAAAAATTAATAAATTGTTGGTTTATTATTTTGCACAGCATAGGGTTCTGGCAATTTCCTCTATGGTCATTGAGAATAGCTTTGACAATACAGAATCTCCTTGCACAACTCCTCTTTCAAGTTCTACTGTCCTGCTTGTGAGGTAACAAGCGAGTTGTGGCGCCCTGGAAATATTTTAAGTTCAGAGTTGGTGGCCACCGCACGGGGTGCGCAGCAGGCCCGACCTCGTTAGTATCCGCGTGGTGCCTCACAACGGCCGAAGCATGTGGTCCAGGGAGCATGTGAATGGGAATTCCATGCTGACGCTGTGATGAGGACTGTGCTTTGTGTTGATGAAGGAGATTTGTATGCTGGTAGTGCGAAAGATGGAGGACATTGTGAGACCATAATGCAGGAATTTCGCAGTTCATATAGAAATTAATAATAGCCACATGAATCATGATACCTTAGAAAGAAACATGTACATTACCATTATTTGCACAACAATTCTGATGGTGTAATCAGATTTTCAATATCTTTATTAGTTTAAAGTTTAGTATCTGACTGTAAATTATACAAGTAGCACACAGCAACGAATTTCCTAAATCTAAATGGTTCATCTGATTTTGTTGATCGACATGTCTTTAGAAAGCTATTAGTGTAAACCTAAATTGGTACAAATTACAGGCATGTAACTTGAATAGTACATGAGTTGTTGGAGGTCAAAGTGGCCAATTACTATCGATTGTGTCAGGCCATAAGTACACAGTGACACAAAAAAACAGTAGCAGCGTGCTTATAAATATATTTATTAATCTATGTCTTTGTTTATATCTGATATTTGCTATTCATGAAGAAACTGGTCAATTATTTACTGTGGTTTAGAAAGCACAGAGAAGTTAGGCTACTGGCCTACCTTTGCTTGCTATTACTTTGATTTATGTCTATTTAATTTGTTTATGTATTCAATAATGTGTGTTAGAGTGTGTTTAAGGTCCAGCTGAAGAAATATTTATTTAATTTCAAGTTATTTAAATGTAAATCCAGTATTTTGAAAGTTTTTCATTATGTTCATGAATGCGTGTTGGCTTGAAGCCATGGCGGGAGCAGTCTAGCCAATCACAGCACTCATGAATGGGGAGACTGGATGGAAGTGGGAGAAGAGCATCATTTCGAGAGAGGACACGGCAGTGTGGAACAGTGCGGCATGAGGGACAGTTGCACAGGACATGGAGAGTCTGAGACAGTACGGTGCGATGGACGCACAGTCACGGAAGAGACTTGGAGAGTGTGGAGCAGTTTGCACCTGGTCACAGAAGATAGAAATACTTCGGAGTTCCGAATTGTGACCTTGTGAGATTTCCAAGGGTTCTACAGTTAAGACGTAGTGTGTGTTTAGAAGTGAATATTTCGTGAGCTATGTTGTTATTCATAGCTAATTACATGCAGTAGGAATCTATCATTTCCCTGTTATTCAACTTATATTTTATTTAATTGCTGGACCATCGACACCAATAAGTATCTTGAAAAAATATACCGCATTCTCAAAAATACTTCTACTATTGTACTCATCATTTAAAGTTGTTAAGATAGTACCTGCAGAATTTATTTAATTGCAATCTTTCATTTATAAAATTCGCAACTGCCGAGTGATAGGAACCTTCAACCATTCGATTCATGTGTATATTCATATCGTATACTGTAGACTCAGCAGTATTTGGCTTTTAATTTGGCAACTATGTGAAATGGCCCCTAGACAACAAAACCAGCCAGAGCTTTTAATATTTCAACACTGAATCAGAGGCTATGTACTTGAGGGCCACCACACAACACCATTTCATTTCGTTTTATTTGGAAGCCCGCATGCTGAGGTTTAACAGAAGTTGTTGCATGATTTATACATTCTTCAGTATACTAACATAAGTTAAATCAATATCTTCTTTCTCATAGGCTGTTAACACAGATTTTTGTTGAAATTAAATCACAAGATTTTTTAAAAATCTATGATCACCAGTGAACATGGTGATTTATAAACAATGTTCCATTCCAAATTTTGGTGAATGCCTTTTCTACACATTTGCCAATAATTTTGGTGAATATATCACATATTACAAGAGGAAACCATCTGGTTTATACTTTTTTATGTCTTGCTTGTGAATGTCATTGTAAAGTAACAGTTACAGTGATAACCACGCTGTTCCAGTTTTGAGAAACTGCCTTACTCTACAGACATTCTCTTAATAATTTTGCAAGTCCTTTTTAAATTACTTCTTTTCCAGTTTCAATCATTGGATTTCTGCTTGCTCCAATTAAATTTCAGGCTCACAAGACAATACTGCCAGCTCTCTCTCTCTCTCTCTCTATTGAAAAACTGCACGAAATCTCTTCCAAAACTGGACTACAGATCTCTCACAAAAAGACACAGTTTATGAGCACAAAGAAACTCTCATCTCTGAACGCTAAGTACGGCATGATTTACAAAACGGCAAACTTCAAATACCTCAGTGAAACACTACAAATGAGCAAACATAACAGAGACTCAAACAAAGAAAGAAAAACTAAACTGGACACGGCATACAAGGTAGTGTGGAATCATTACAACAAGAAATCTATCTCACAAAAAGCCAAATTATGCCATTACGACACGCTGGTGCTCCCCAAAGCACAGTATGCAGCAGATACCATACTAATCCTAGGGCATACGCGTTTCAGACAACTAGAAAAAGTAGAATGAAACATACTTAGCAAAATATTTGGCACAACTAACAACAATGGAATATGGATCAAGAAACCTACAGACGAACGATACAAACATACAGAGACAATCACAGAAAAGATTAGAAAACACAGACTACAATTCTATGGATACCAATACAGAATGCCATCACAAAGACTGACCAAACAGATCTTTGACTGGGTAACCACTAGAAACAACAGATGGGTGGCAGAGGTAAAAAAGGACCTGAACCAACTCAACATCACACCAGACACAATAAATGACAAAATAAAATTCAGAAACATCATTAAGAAAAGTAAACTACATGAGATACACTGTGACAAATGAACAGGCACAAAATGGACTGTAGAATACAAACAAGATCACAGCCAAATGATGAAAGAAATATGGACAACCAAAAAGGCAACCAAGATGAAGCCGAAGAGATGAAGCTGACAAGAAGCATGGACAGAGGACCAGAAACAGAAACACAGCGAGCGAATGGGGGAAGTCTGAGCAGCAAGGAAGGCAGCAAAAGGTATTCGGCATATAGTTTAGTCTAACTGCACTCTTTAAGGGAAAACACCAATAATAATAGTAATAGTAATAATAATAATAATAATAATAATAATAATAATAATATAGGGTGTCCCCTTTATCTTGATCATCCTATATAACACTATATAACTGTTAGTCCAGATGCAAATTACAAAATGTTTCAAGCAAATGTTCTTTAGCCATCAGGGGGACACCAATCAGCATGATTGCCTTCGTTCTAGCTTTGTTTTTTTTAAAAAATATGACTTTTTTAAATGGCACCCTGTATTTTTATTTGGGAATCCATTTCCTATCCTAAAGACCTATTCAAAAATGTAGAAGCACAATATTATTAACTACATAATACAACAATGACTTTGAGCCTGGGATCACAAACTTGCCCACTTGCTGGAGTTGTCAGAAATGGAAACCAAGTAAACACATAATTACAAGCAAGCATGATCCATTCCTGCATGTCCTCTGGAGTTGTTGGAATATTGTGATAGACAATGTCTTTAATGTATACCCAGAGAAAAAAGTCCAGAGGATTTAAATCAGGAGACACAGTAGGGCAAGTAACTGTTCCTCCTCGACCAATCCATCTGGCAGAATACATTCGGTGCAGAACACCACATGAACGCAAGGCATTATGTGCCGGACATCCAGCATGTTGATATCACATAAGCATTCTGGTTCTTAGTGGCACTTCATCCAGAAGAGGAGGAAGAATTCACCTGAGGAAGTTGGCATACACTGTGCCATTTAGACCACCATTGATGAAATAAGGGCCAATAATTGTAGTACCAAGCGGTTCTAAGCACTACAGTCTGGAACTGCGCAACCACTATGGTCGCAGGTTCGAATCCTAGCTCGGGCATGGATGTGTGTGATGTCCTTAGGTTACTTAGGTTTAAGTAGTTCTAAGTTCTAGGGGACTGATAACCTCAGAAGTTAAGTCCCATAGTGCTCAGAGCCATTTGAACCATTTTTGAACTGGGCTGGGACACATAACAAACCCCAATCACACTGAGTTCCGGTGAAGTGAAAAGTGTTTTACTATGTTATTTGTGGAAAATACTTGTTATAGTTATGTGTGCATCACAACACCTCAGCATGATGCAAAGAATGGAAGTGCTTGCTGCATGAAAATGTAAGTAAACACAAATATAGGTGCAAAAACATCATGACAAACTAAATTACATTCTAGTAGATAGGTTAACTCCCAGCAAAAAAACTTTCTCATCAACATTGTTTGATTGCTACCTGTTTGGCAAGCTACCTGTAGTAATTAACACACAAGTGAACCAGAAAATTCATGCATACCAAATGTAAAGGTATTTGCAAAAAGAAACGATCTGTTGTTTGAACTAAAAATGCACATAATTTTATAATCATTTAACAAAAATGTTCACATTGCAGAATAAATAAAAACAAAAACCCACTGATGATGGCACAGTGGTGCCCAAACATGTTTGGGTACTGAGAAAAACGGTGTTTTGCATAACTGGTGGACCTCATATCCAACAATTTTAACTGCAAATACGGCCAATACAAGAAGCTGCAAATCAAAATGATGGGTATATCTATTCCGACTGATCAGACTTCATTCCTCACCCTGATATACTTTAACGTTTTGCTTTCAACACCTGCCCATGCAACATGATCTTTTGATCGTCAACCTACCCCATCCCCCTCTTCACTTATCACAACACAACACACACACACATACACACACACACACTCCCATACATCACTGTTCCTTTTCACCTACGTTTCTGTATGTTTTTGATGTATTTGTTCATATTTTTATGTGAGTTCACAGGGTTTAACGTATTTTTACACATTTGTGTGTACTTTTACATATCTGTGCGTGTTTTTGCTTGTCATTACAAATTTTTTATGCATCTTTATGTGTCTTTTCTCTTATCCAGCTCCTGTCACAACCATAAACACCTGTTTTGCCCATTTCTGCATCGTTCCCATTTCCTTTACACCATTCCTCCCACAATGGACCCTTGTTCCATCTTTCTGCGCCAGTTCAGAAAACTATAGTTTTCCCTGGCTAAAACCCAGTCCCACATATTGTTTCTCAAAAGCTGTGAAGGTTGAGTGGGTGACGGGCCACCACTTTAGGAGAGTGGGGAGTATCTCAGGTATCTCTCATTTCAGGGCATGATGATAGGTAATCAAAGCCCTGGTGAAGGATGTGGTTCAGTTGTTCCACTCTGCAGTGGTACTGGGTGATGAAGGGGACACTCCTTTGTGGCTGGTTTTTGGGGGTCATTGGGAGATTGGGGGTGTGAGGGGAAATGGTGTAGGTGTAGAGTAAGTCTTGACAAGTCCAGCTTGGTTAATTTTGGGTGTAGGGCCAAAGGTAAGGCCTTTGGATTGGAATGAATCTTCTGTGGAGCTGAGGGTTTTGGTGTAAAGCTTAACAGCAGTGTTATGGGAATGTTTTGGCTCTACATTTTGTGGGGAGTCCCTATTCTACTCCCAATCCCAACCCTTTGCCACAGGGATCATATACCTGTAGAAGACCCAGGTGCAAAACCTGCCCAATCCACCCACCCAGCACTTCCTGCTTCAGTCCCGTCACAGGTTTATCCTTTCCCACCATGAGCTAGGCCACCTGTGAAAGCAGCCATGCCATTTACCAGCTTTTTATATTGGTATGACTACCAATCAGCTGTCCAATCAGGACGAATGACTACTATCAAACTGTGGCCAAGAACAAAGTAGACCATCCTGTGGCACAACATGCAGCTGAACCACGTTGTAGCCAACAACCACCAGCCAACCACAATTTCAATGGCTGCTTCAATACCCAAACCATCTGGATCCTTCCCTCCACCACCAGCTTTTCTGAACTGCGCAGATGGGAGTTATCCTTACAACACAGTCACTGCACCTGTAATTATCCCATCCTCAACCTATGGTAACACACTGTCCCCACACCCTCCACCCAACAGTTTCCAGCCCCTCTATCCTATCATCTCCTCCACATTTTCACCTCCATCTTATTTATTTGAAGCTGTCTCCCAACACATCCATCCATCTTTTTACACTCCTCTTCTTTTTTGCTTTTTTCCCCACCTCCCTATCCAACAACTTCTGGACACTGTGCCTGTTAGCAGTCTAGTTGCTCCACACCCCACCAGACAGCATTCGGCTCTCTCCCCACCTGAATGCTACGAGGATCACTACAAAAGAAATGCACATAATTTTTGTAAAAATACAGTTTTCATTCTGCATGTGTGAAAGTTTTACAGTGTGTAGATACATTCTTCCCACTTGCTTTCAAACTTAGTTCAACCTGTTGCCATGTGTGGCGCCGTCACAGCATGTCTTCGAGATGGTTGCTACACTTGACATTCATCAGAAGCAACTGCTGTCATAGAATTCCTGTACTCTGTAAACGAGACAGTGAGAAACATCCACAAGAGGTTGAAAAAGGTGCATGGAGCTGCTGCTGTCGATCGCAGTACAGTTAGTAGGTGGGCAAGCAGGTTACGTGATGAAAGCAGGCACGGCAATATTGAGGATTGTCCTCGTACTGCACACACTCCAGACAATGTGCAGAGAGTTAATGAATTGGTGACTGCTGACAGGGGCATCACAGTGAACAAATTCTCATGCTACGTTGGGATAGGGGAAGGAAGTGTTTGCAGAATACTGAAAGTGTTGGTGTTAAAAGAGGTTTGTGCCAGGTGGGTTCCCAGGATGTTGACAGTGGCTCACAAAGAAACAAGAAAAACAGTATGCAGAGAACTTTTGGAACAGTACAGGAATGGTGGAGATGAATTTCTTGGAAGAATTGTGACAGCTGATGAAACATGGCTCCATCATTTTTCACCAGAGATGAAGAGCCAATCAATGGAGTGGCATCATGCAAATTCACCCAAGAAAAAAAATTCAAAACCACATCTTCTGCTGGAAAAGTTATGGCTACGGTGTTTTTCGATTCCAAAGGATTCTTGCTTGTGGACATCATGCCATGTGGAACCACCATAAATTCTGATGCAAATGTGGTGGCACTGAAGAAACTTCAAGCTCGACTGAGTCGTGTTCGACCACATTGGCAAAAGCAGGATGTTTTGCTGTTGCACAACAATGCACGGCCACATGTCAGTCAAAAAATAATGGAAGCGATCACAAAACTTGGATGGACAACACTGAAACACCTGCCTTAAAGTCCTGACCTGGCTCCATGTGACTATCATCTCTTTGGGAAACTGAAAGACTCTCTTCGTGGAACAAGGTTTGAAGATGATGACTCCCTTGTGCACGCTGCCAAACAGTGGCTCCAAGAGGTTGGTCCAGAATTTTACCGTGTGGGTATACAGGAGCTGGTTCCAAGATGGTGTAAGGCAGTTGAGAGGGATGGAAATTATGTGGAGAAATGAAAATATTATTCCTAAAGGATGTATCTACACAGTGTAAAATTTCAAACGTGTAGAATAAAAGATGGATTTAAAAAAAATTAGTGTGCATTTCTTTTGGAGTGACCCTCGTACTATCTGTATGTGAATGGTGTGTGTCTCTTTCTTACTGATGAAGGTTGTGGGCAAAAGCTTTATGTAAGTGTCTTTTAATTGTGCCTGTCTGCAGCTTACGTGTATTCTTCATAGTGTACTGTGTAACGTAATCGACCGTTGGAGATACAGTTTATCTGAAGCGAAAAGTACGATGCCCACAGCAAAGAGTTAGGTAATTTCATTATAGTATTATGTTGCCAGAAAACGCGTTTAGTTTACTTAATTATAAATATGGTGTAGTACCTAACAAAAAGTATGAATAAATATAATTTTTAGCTGAAAGTATTTCAGATCCAGTGGAGTTTATTTTAAACAGAAGAAAACCCAGGCCATGCTTGATATTGGAAAGATTATTTTGTAGACAAAACTATGAAAACTCCATAGACAAACGAGATCTGCAGTGTATAATCTTTCAGCAGTTACTAAAAAATAATTCTTGCTGAAATTGTGCTGGAACTGGTCGTATTATTCCGATTCAAAAACACGTGGTGAGTGTTGTCCCACCACAATATACCGTGTAAGATTCCACAAACAATTTTTCAGTTATCTAAGAAACGAGTAAGATAACAACCAGTACAATATGGTGGTGTAGTCCAGGATTACTGAAAAAGTTATCGAAATAAATTACCACCGAGATTGCAAAGACAATAACAGAATTTGTACATCCTGGATGAAAATGTTCAAGAAAGTTGTATGCTGATACCTTCAAGACAATGGAATGCAGTTACTGGGGCAAGAATAATGGCGCATTAAGTCAAGAAAGAAGAATAAAGTGTTAAGTATTGTGCAACAAAAAAGCAATATTCATACAAGTGTATTGTTTCAGTGTTGTGGATTCCATCACGCACCAATCAATAAAGAAGATGTTATAAGATAAGAAAATCAGTAAACTGTGAGTAAGATAATTTAGTATCCTTTAGCAAAGATAAATTTATTGTGGAGGAGGAGGAGATTAGAGTTTAACGTCCCGTCGACAACGAGGTCATTAGAGACGGAGCGCAAGCTCGGGTGAGGGAAGGATGGGGAAGGAAATCGGCCGTGCCCTTTCAAAGGAACCATCCCGGCATTTGCCTGAAGTGATTTAGGGAAATCACGGAAAACCTAAATCAGGATGGCCGGAGACGGGATTGAACCGTCATCCTCCCGATAAATTTATTGTATTTGTTTATTCCTGTAAAAGAGGAAAGTATTGATGATGCTATCGCCAATGCTAGTACTGATGTAAATTTATCATACGAAAGTGAATGCAACAGGAATAGTCTGGATCCTGTAGAGAAAGTTGAAACTCATACTGAAAGACAGGATGAAGTTAAAGACATGTTATTAACAATAATGAATTATACGGAGGAAAAATTTAAGGCAATTGATGAAACTAACAGACAAAATGGGGAGTGGTTAGGAAATATTAAAGACAGATTCGGCACTAATGAGATTTGTTTGGAACAAATGGAAAAAAATAATGAGATTCATTTTAATCAAATGGAGCAAAACAATGTAGCTCAGTTAAACCAGAATCTTATGGACATCAGTGATAGATTTGAAAAACAGTTCAAAGAATATGAAAAGAAAACTGATGATCACTTTCCAAAAGTAGAAATAGAAATTTCCAGTTTGAGTCATAATATGGTTAAGATCACTGGTAAGGTCAATTATGTTGGGAGAAAGGTTAACAATGTAGATGCAAAAGTAAAAAAATCTGAAAACTGAAATTAGCGTAGGTAGAGAGAAAATCCATAATGCGTTTAAAGTTGTGCATGCAGATATCAAACATGTAGAAGAAACACTATCTGATCGTATTTCTATTGTACACAATAAAATTGTTCAAGTAGAAGGCAAATTTGAACAAAAGATAGGAATCATTACTGAAAAAACAGATGTAAATAAGCAAATAAGCAAAGATGAAGTCAAGAGTTTAGAAAATAGTATTAATGACATCACTAAGAAACTTGAAAGTGTTAGTAGCAATATGGTCACCAATAGTTTGGCGAACAATATTGGCACTATGTGGTGCAACGTTCCAGTAAAAACTTTTCAGATGAGAGCAGTATGCATCTGGTAGATTTACTGCAGCATTGCAAGATAACTTTTTTCAAAATATGAATGATATTTTGAAAATTAAATTTGTGAGAAGATTTCTAGAAGGTGAAGCACTGTCATGGACTAATCATTATTGTATTGAGGGAATGGCTTTTGGAGAGTTTGAGGAGAGGCTCTCAAGTAAATTCTGGTCAGGGACAGAACAAGCTAGAATAAAAAGTGAATTCTTGAATGGACCTGTTTATAAACATTAGTTTGGTAGCATGAAGCAATTTCACAAAAATCAGTTAAGGAAACTCACTCATCTAAGCAAACCTTTTGATGAACTCACTCAAATCGATGCACTAAAAAGAAGGCTACCATATGAATTACAGTGGGAAATAGCTTATGGACCTGATGACACAGTAGATCAGTTTTTGAAGTATGTAGACAAACTAGACATAATTACTGACAAAACAAGTATGCCACCACACCATAGTGAAAACCATTTTCAAAAGACAGGACATACAAATTGGGGAAACACACAACATGATAAAAAAGATCCACACAATTTTGGAAGTAATGATTCTCATCAGAGAAATCACCAGTATGACTTCAAGGGATCACAAGGAAACAATTTCTATTACAAGGGTCAATATGGAAATAATCATAATCAATTTGGTAACAGACACTTTGGAAATAAACCAAAGGAGTGACATAGTCATAATGGTACAGGGAGAACTGAACAGGCAACTATATAGGAGTTAAAAAACTGAATAGAGCTCCACTGGCGGTTCGCAAGGCAGGGGCTACTTATATACAAATGGGAAGGGCCAACCCAAACTGCCAAACTAAACAGAAAAATATCAGTGACATAATGAGTAATTATTTTAAAGAGAAGTGTTATCCCATTGCTGTGGTATCTGTTACAAATAGTATATGTCATACAAATAAACCAGAAACAAATGTAAGTTGTTTAAAGACACTGATAGCTTAGAGAACTGTGAAGAAGAATCAAACTTAGGGTTATTCTATGAGTGTGCTGAGAGGGACACCTTGCTGGAAAATAGTTGTTCAAATGATCAAAGTGTGTTAGAGAATTTATGGAAGAGTCTGGTGGGCAAGGAATGAAAATTGCATCTAGTAAAGATGATTTAAATGTGTATCAGCATACTGAATGCAAGGGTGCAGAGGATCAAGAGGATAATTTTTGTGATGTTAATTGGGACGAAAAGGAGATTGAGGATAGTAGTGAAGAAAGATGTTTTATTGGTGTAAGTGAGGAGTTGGAAGCTTTAGAGATTACTAATATAAAAGAGGATAGTAATGAAGTTAGTGAGGTACACATGAACACAGTTGACAATTTGAATGATAAGGATGCCAGAATTTTAGTCAATGAGCTATTTGATCTTAATACATGTAAGAAAAACAATGAGAGGGAATTGACAGCAGGTAATCTTAACAGCATTAGAGGAGTAGATGATGACATGTCAGATAGTGAGCAATTTCTGTTTAACTTATGAATTAACATTAGTGCCATTAAGAATGATGAAAATTTCAGAAAGGTAACACTTGATATATGTGAAACTTTGTATCCAGAATGGTGGCATAGAATTAAGTCCCACATTGCACAAATGTTAAGAGAGAAATATAAAGGAGAGACAAACAATAGCACAAATTGATGTAGTTGGATTAATGAAATATTCAGGAATAGTAATCAGGCCAAAGAAAATGCAATTAGGGTAATAACAGCATATAACTCTGGTAGTAATGATACAAGTAAGGACACTAGAAAGGGATATGGATGTAGTGAAATTGAAGATGACTTACTACAAGAGAATATTAATAAAAAAAAGTTGACTTTGATGTAACCAGTCCGTTTATTGATGTACAGATAGGATCATGGAAAGGAAAGTGTTTAGTGGACACAGGAAGTCATATATCTGAGATATCAGAATCATTAAGTAAAACACTGAAACTAATTAAGGATTATGTTGAGTTACCTTTTGTTGTCTTCAGTCCTGAGACTGGTTTGATGCAGCTCTCCATGCTACTCTATCCTGTGCAAGCTTCATCTCCCAGTACTTACTGCAACCTACATCCTTCTGAATCTGCTTAGTGTATTTATCTCTTGGTCTCCCTCTATGATTTTTACCCTCCAAGATGCCCTCCAATGCTAAATTTGTGATCCCTTGATGCCTCAGAACATGTCCTACCAACCGGTCCCTTCTTCTTGTCAACTTGTGCCACAAACTCCTCTTCTCCCCAATTCTATTCAATACCTCCTCATTAGTTATGTGATCTACCCATCTAATCTTCAGCATTCTTTTGTAGCACCACATTTCAAAAGCTTCTATTCTCTTCTTGTCCAAACTATTTATTGTCCATGTTTCACTTCCATACATGGCTACACTCCATACAAATACTTTCAGAAACGACTTCCTGACATTTAAATCTATACTCAATGTTAACAAATTTCTCTTCTTCAGAAACACTTTCCATGCCATTGCCAGTCTACATTTTATATCCTCTCTACTTCGACCATCATCAGTTATTTTGCTCCCCAAATAGCAAAACTCGTTTACTACTTTAAGTGTCTCATTTCCTAATCTAATTCCCTCAACATCACTCAACTTAGTTCGACTGCATTCCATTATCCTTGTTTTGCTTTTGTTGATGTTAATCTTATATCCTCCTTTCAAGACAATGTCCATTTCGTTCAACTGCTCTTCCAATTCCTTTGCTGTCTCTGACAGAATTACAATGTCATCGGCGAACCTCAAAGTTTTTATTTCTTCTCCATGGACTTTAATACCTACTCCAAATTTTTCTTTTGTTTCCTTCACTGCTTGCTCAATATACAGATTGAATAACATCGGGGACAGGCTACAACCCTGTCTCACTCCCTTCTCAACCGCTGCTTCCCTTTCATGCCCCTCAACTTTTATAACTGCCATCTGGTTTCTGTACAAATTGTAAATAGCCTTTTGCTCCCTGTATTTTACCCCTGCCACCTTCAGAATTTGAAAGAGAGTATTCCAGTCAACATTGTCAAAAGCTTTCTCTAACTCTACAAATGCTAGAAATGTAGGCTTGCCTTTCCTTAATCTATTTTCTAAGATAAGTCATAGGGTCAGTATTGCCTCACGTGTTCCAACATTTCTATAGAATCCAAACTGATAATCGCCAAGGTCGGCTTCTACCAGTTTTTCCATTCGTCTGTAAAGAATACAAGTTAGTATTTTGCAGCCATGGCTTATTAAACTGATAGTTCCGTAATTTTCACATCTGTCAACACCTGCTTTCTTTGGGATTGGAATTATTATATTCTTCTTGAAGTCTGAGGGTATTTCGCCTGTCTCATACATCTTTCTCACCAGATGCTAGATTTTTGTCAGGACTGGCTGTCCCTAGGTCATCACTAGTTCTAATGGAATTTTGTCTATTCCCGGGGCCTTGTTTCAGCTCAGGTCTTTCAGTGCTCTGTCAAACTCTTCACGCAGTATCATATCTCCCATTTCATCTTCATCTTCATCCTCTTCCATTTCCATAATATTGTCCTCAAGTACATCGCCCTTGTGTAGACCCTCTATATACTCCTTCCACCTTTCTGCTTTCCCTTCTTTGCTTAGAACTGGGTTTCCATCTGAGCTCTTGATATTCATACAAGTGGCTCTCTTTTCTCCAAAGGTCTCTTTAATTTTCCTGTAGGCAGTATCTATCTTACCCCTAGTGAGATAAGCCTCTACATCCTTACATTTGTCCTCTAGCCATCCCTGCTTAGCCATTTTGCACTTTCTGTCGATCTCATTTTTGAGACGTTTTTATTCCCTTTTGCCTGCTTCATTTACTGCGTTTTTATATTTTCTCCTTTCATCAATTAAATTCAATATTTCTTCTGTTACCCAAGGATTTCTACTAGCCCTCATCTTTTTACCTACTTGATCCTCTGCTGCCTTCAATACTTCATCCCTCAGAGCTACCCATTCTTCTTCTACTGTATTTCTTTCCCCCATTCCTGTCAATTGTTCCCTATTGCTGTCCCTGAAACTCTGTACAATCTCTGGTTTAGTCAGTTTATCCAGGTCCCATCTCTTTAAATTCCCACCTTTTTGCAGTTTCTTCAGTTTTAATCTACACTTCATAACCAATAGATTGTGGTCAGAGTCCACATCTGCCCCTGGAAATGTCTTACAATTAAAAACCTGGTTCCTAAATCTCTGTCTTACCATTATAGAATCTATCTGATACCTTCTAGTATCTCCAGGATTCTTCCACGTATACAATCTTCTTTTATGATTCTTGAACGAAGTGTTAGCTATGATTAAGTCATGCTCTGTGCAAAATTCTACCAGACGGCTTCCTCTTTCATTTCTCTCCCCCAATCAATATTCACCCACTATGTTTCCTTCTCTCCCTTTTCCTACTCTCAAATTCCAGTCACCCATGACTATTAAATTTTTCTTCTCCCTTCACTACCTGAATAATTTCTTTTATCTCATCATACATTTCATCAATTTCTTCATCATCTGTAGAGCTAGTTGGCATATAAACTTGTACTACTGTAGTAGGCATGGGCTTCGTGTCTACCTTGGCCACAATAATGCGTTCACTATGCTGTTGGTAGTAGCTTACCCGCACTCCAATTTTTTTATTCATTATTAAACCTACTCCTGCATTACCCCTATTTGATTTTGTATTTATAACCCTGTATTCACCTGACCAAAAGTCTTGTTCCTCCTGCCACCGAACTTCACTAATTCCCACTATATCTAACTTACCTGTAGTAGGAATTAAAATAAGAGGTACTACTGGGAGGCACAGTAAATCAGTAAGGAGTCAGGCTTTTATTACTTTTGAAATTGAAGGAGTATCATGGTCACATGGGTGTCTCGCCATTTCTGATCTCACAGAGGATTTTATCCTATGCATGTCTTGGATAACGAAAGTAAGTGCAGCATTTGATTGGGTAGGACAGAAATTAATGATGACTCTACCATGTGGTGAAGTCATTGCTACGAAATTTCTTACATCAAATGTGCCATGTATGAATAAGACTGTGAACAGTATTGAATTTACAAAAGAAGGTAAGTACATTGAAAGCCATGTCATAGATTTTTATACAGATGAGATAGAGTATGAAAACTTGGTAAATGAAAAAGTAGCCGAAGCTAGAGAACTAACTGAGAACCAGAAACAAGATTTGTAATTATATTTGTGGGAATATAGTGATGTATTTAGCAACATACCAGGTAAAGCAATTGGATACCAATGTACCTTGCAGCTGAAGCTGCATGAACCTTTCTTTACAAAACTGTACAGTATTCCAATCTAAAAAAGGGTAGCAGTGGAGAAAGAATTACAAAAGATGGAAGTGTGTGAAATCATTGAGAGGAGTATAAGCCCTTATAATAATCCCTTGGTCATTGTAAATAAACCTAATGGACAAGTCAGATTAGTACTAGATTCCAGACAGTTAAATGTTTATACAGAGAAACTGGCCATCCAGAGAACATCGATGAGTTGTTATATAAATTTAAAAATATCCAAATTATTTCAAGCCTTGACCTAACTTCAGGTTTTCATCAAGTACCTCTTGCAATTAGTTCTAGAAAGTATACTGTTTCCTTATACAATGGGAGATGTTACTAATATTGTGTAGTACCTTTCGGATTAAACTCATCAGTCGTAGAATTTATAAGAGCACTAGACTATGTACTTGGCCAAGAAGTTGTGTCAGAATTAACCATTTATGTAGATGATGTATTAGTGTCAAATCAAAGTTGGGAGGATCATTTGAAGTTATTGAAAAAGGTGTGTGAAAAACACAGAAGAAGGGGAATGACATTAAAACTAGAAAAATGTAAATTTGGTGTGTCAGAACTCAAATTTTTAGGTCATGTCATTACTAAGGAAGGAATAAGTGCAGACCCTGAGAAAATAAAATCTATTGTTAACTTTCCATCTCCTAGAAACCAAAAACAATTGAAATCTTTCTATGGAATCTGTGGATTCCATCAAAAATTTATAAATGGACAATGCCTTAATGTAACATGTTTCAGCAACTTCCTTAGAAAAAATGCTACATGGAATTGGTCCAAAGAGTGTCAGAAAGCAATCGAGAAAATTAAGAATGAACTTTGTAAGAACAATCTTTTACACAGACCAGATTTTAGTTTGCCATTTTGTCTTCACACTGACAGTAGCGATTATGGACTAAGAGCAGAACTATTTCAGGAGAAAGTCGTGAATGGAAAAAAATCTTCATTGTACTATTGCATTTGCCAGTAGAATGTTACTTAAACATGAGAGATATTACACAGTCACAGAAAAAGAATTACTTGTGGTACACTGGGTGTTTACAAAATTTAAAACATACCTGTTAGGACACAAGATAAAAGTGTATTCAGACCACAAAGCTTTAAGTTATTTACAGGAGTGTAGACTATATCATAATAGATTAACCAGGTGGGCAATGTTCATGCAACAGTTTGACTATGAAATTGAGTATCTTAATGGGTCAGAAAATGTAGTAGCTGATGCTTTATCCAGGTTACCAGTAGGAGGAGATGAGGAAATCTTTGATCAAGAGGAAGAAAAAGAATTTAAAATAAGATACATGAAGGGAATCCAAGATGAAAAGCTCACAAGGACACTTTGCAATAACATCAGGAGGGGATAAAATAACGATCCTACTTGGAAATTGGTTAAGGACTGTTTAGGCAAAAGAGGGTATGATAAACTTGACAAATACTATAAGGTCTTTAAGGGAACACTCTTTAGAAGAACAGATGTGGACTCTGACAATTGGAAGCTATGTTGGCCAGAGTGTGAGGCAGACAAGTAATAAAGTACACCCATGAAAGTTATGGTCACTGTGGAATACAGAAATGTGTACAAAAGTTACAAGAAAACATCTACTTTTATAACATGGTAAAGAAGGTGAGGAATGAAATATCAACATATGACAAATGTCAAAGAGTAAAAAAAAGTAACAGAACATGTCAGGGAGAAATGAGGAACATTATTCTAGATAAGCCATTAGATTTAGTAGCTGTAGACTTTTATGGTCCTTACCTAAAAGTAAAGATGGTCATTGTTTTATATTCATCACGGTTGATGTATTTTCCAAAATAGTTAAACTTTATCCTGTTCAAAAAGCTATGAGTAAAGAGATCATTACAAAGATTGAGAGAGATTACTTCAACAGCATACGGAAACCTAAAGCCATACTATCTGATAATGGCTCATAATTTGTTTCAAAAAACTGGAAAACATTCATGGAAAAAACTAACACAAAACACATCTTGATATCCTTGTACAACCCATCTTCAAACCCAGCAGAAAGGTACATGAGGGAAATGGGGAGACTTTGAAGGACGTATTGTAGTCACAAACACCCTATTTGGTCCGACCATGTAAACGACTTTGAGGATATAATGAACAGCTTGCAGCACAGCTCTACTGGATTTTCACCATATGAAATTATGTTTCATCTCAGACCAGTGAATCTTATTTCTGAATTAATAGACTTTCCACAATGTGCCTTAATATCAATGAAAGGACGTGAAGAGATTGTAAAGAAAACCATGAATAAACTAGGTGAAGCTAGAAGTAGGCAGAGTAGGCGACCATGTCTTAAGTGAAATCCCACGATCGATCAAAGCTACTAACAGCAGAATTCAAGAAGTTTTTTTGATATTTACATTGGGGCATTTGATATTATTGAGAACCCCCATCCAAATGCATACCGATTAGTATATCCCAAGTCGAGAAAGCTGTTTGGCCTTAGGAAAGTTGTTTCTTTGAAGCCATATATTGATAAAAGGGCAAATTGAGCCTACAAACATGCCTTTATCTGGAAATAATTTTACTGTAAAAATGAAATGCTGTGAGCTTAAGTCACAGGAACAAATTGCAATCACCATACTGAGGCCATGTAATATATCTCATGCAAAATGGTGTTGTATCTAGGCTTATTGTCACTTAATTCTGTTATAAGATTAGATTTCATGATTCCAACGTGCTTGTTTAAGTAATTGTACAGTATTTAATGAATTGCAAAATATGTAAACTTGATAAATGAGGGATTTTATTTTACTGATGATGCTAGGAGACAATACATGTCATCCACCCCGACAGTTTGAGAATAGCAAATCTCATAATTTTGGAAATCTTTCTCATTCACTTAAATAGCCCATAATGCTCATAAAATATGTTCTATAGGTAATAGACTATACTTTCTTGTATATGTAAGTGTGCTTTTGTTTCACATCATGTTCGCCATGAATAACCATTTTTATTTGGCTGTGTTGATCACACAGCACAGATACTTTGTTGTTGTTGTTGTTTTTGTTGTGGTGGTCTTCAGTCCTGAGACTGGTTTGATGCAGCTCTCCATGCTACTCTATCCTGTGCAAGTTTCTTCATCTCCCAGTACCTACTGCAACCTACATCCTTCTGAATCTGCTTAGTGTATTCATCTCTTGGTCTCCTTCTATGATTTTTACCATCCACGCTGCCCTCCAATACTAAATTGGTGAGATACAGAACAGATACTTTATGTTGGCTTATTTCACCTGTCAATTGTGACATCTATCACATAATCTACAAGGTTCGTGAGAGGATAGTATTGTTGAACTGAAATACTTTTGTAACATCAGTGATGATATAGGAGTTATTCTAATATGAGAAAAGTTTTAACTTTGTTATTATTTTATAGTAAGTTTCTGGGCAACAAACCGATATATGTGTTTACATAATTTATTTTGTGAGACAAAGGAGGGAGTCAATGGGTGATGTAAGAATGAACAATTTACTAGAGTTGTGATAAAAAGTTGTATACAAGCCAAGACAGTGATGTAATTTCTGTATCGGAATGACAAGTGGACCAGGGTACACTTGTAAGTCCTGGTGGGCTATTGTAATATAATCAAATGTCAGAGATATAGTTTATCTGAAGTGAAAAGGATGATGCCCCCAGTAAATAGTTAGGTAATTTCATTATAGTATTATGTTGCCAGAAAATGTGTTTAGTTTATTTAATTATGGAGTTTATAAGTTCAGTAGACCAAAGAATCTAGGAAGCAGGAATGTCTGCAACTTCCGGGCACATGATAGCTTGCCCAACACTTCTTTGTCAATATTGGGAGAAAACGGACGTGCTTTTGTGACAAGAGTAATCTAATGGATTTAGATTATCAATTGTTGAGAGTGAAAATGATGTAGTTCCTAACAAAAAAATATGAATAAATATAATTTTTAGCTGAAAGTATTTCAGATCCAGTGGAGTTTATTTTAATCAGAAGAAAACCCAGGCCATGCTTGATATTGGAAAGATTATTTTGCAGACAAAACTACGAAAAACCCCTAGACCAGGGATGGCCAAGAATGCGGCATGCGTGCATGCACTCGTGCTGAGGTTTCGCACGCGTGCAGATTGCTCCCTTCTGACGGCACACGTCCCCCACTGCCACACCAGTTGACTGCACGTGCATGCGCAGAACTACGAACACGCCACACGCAACAGTGCAAACATGTAAGGAACACCGCCCTGCTAGCATGTGGCTTAGTTTCATATTACGACATCTGATAATATTAAGCTCTGTACAACACATCATGTAGAGCAATACTGAATCTTTGTTGGCTGTTTGTACACCTACAGAAAAATAACAATAACGCTGGGTTTGAAACTGCATTACACCAACAATATCGTGCTTCTCACATCATCACTCATAAAATTCTTACAGAATTTAAGCTGAGATATAGAAACAGACTTGAAAGTAGTCTACAGCATGCAGTATGATGTGGAATAAGTTATTCCAACTACATGTGAAACAAGCAAATTTTATATTCTGGAACTACTGTACAAAATTTGCAAAAACCGCAATTCTCAACAAAACATATGACAAATACAACAAAATTATCACCATTAATTTAATTATTTTTTGTTCACTGTAGACATAATAAAGTACATATCCAGCACAAACTGACGGTACACAGACAAACACAGACAGTTTCTCATATTTTCATCACTCAGATTGCCACGTAATCCTGACTTACTTAATTTCATAATTGAAATAAACCTTTCGCACACGTATGTCAATCCTAACACCGATATAACTTTTGCAACCTCATTGTGGACACGGGGAAACTCTTCCTGAGGAAAACCTTCGTAAAATTCCTGGACAGTTTTTACGTAAAAACATTTGTCCTTTAAACGGGAATTACACTGCAGATCGATCAATTCCATTTGCAAATGCACTGGGGTACTTTCAACTGAAACAGCAAAGGGTCTAGAAAATGGTTCAAAAACAGATGTCAGACTGACAGTGTCCTGAAAACGTTTGGAAAATTGTGCCTATAGTTCCCCCAACACAGAAACGAATTCGTCAGAAGTTGCGTTCTCTCTGACTTTAGAGAGCGTAGGGCAATGGGCGTATTCATTTTCAGAAGTTGTTCCTTCCACAATGCAAGTTTCTTATTAAATGCATCCACTTTTTTCATCAGATCAGAAATAAGCTGCTACTCACCTTGCAGAGTCTTATTGAGAGCGTTCAAGTGTGCAGTCAGATCAACAAAAAAGGCGAGGTCTACAATCCATTTTGGATCTTCTAATTTTGGCTCTGCCTTTCCTTTTTCCTTCAGGAACTCAACAATAGCGGGTCTTAAATTGAAAAATCTTTTGAGGCATGATCCTCGACTTAACCAACGTATTTCCCAGTTGTAAATAACATCTCCATACTCTTCGTTCAGTTCCATGAGAAACTGTTGAAACTGACTGTGTACTAAGCCACGCGACTTCAAAAAATGTACTATGGTGACTACCAACTTCATCATGTGCTCCAAATTTGCATACTTAGCACAAAGAGCTTCTTGGTGTACAAAACAATGAATTCCATACAAATCTTCTGTCTATCATCCTAGTTTTTTACGCAACAATGCTACAAGCCCATTTTGAGCACCTCGAATTGCTGGCGCTCCATCCATGGTGACTGAAACTAACATTTTCCAATTCAGGCCAACGGCTTCAACTGCCTCTTCAACTGCTTTTGCAAGTCGGTACCCCTTGTTGTGTGTTTCATTGGTACTAAATCTAACAGTTCTTCCATCACATGCAAATTTGTGTCGACTCCACCAACATAAATCGCTAGTTGTGCTGTGTCCGAAATGTTGGTTGACTCGTCCAAAGCAATCGAGAATGCAATAAACTTGCAGGCACTATCAATTAACTGCCTGTAAACATCCGCTGCCATACCAGCTATGCGGCGAGCTATTGTCTGTCTGGAAAGACTAATTTCACTACACTTCTTTACTTCCAGTGGCGTCAAGAGTTCCACCGCCTCAACAATACACTCCTTGATGAAATCACCATCACTGAAAGGCTTATTTGCTCTTGAAATTTTGAGTGCTGTTTTGTAGCTTGCTCTTAAAGACAGGTCGGTATGTTCGGTTGCAGGCTAAAGAAAGGAAACAAAAATTGAGTGAACTCTAAATTCGAATTTTAACGATAAATATGTACAAATACAAACATCAGAAACACAAAGATTTGTAAGTGGTACTCGCGTTCGGTCCATCTCGCTGCATAACATTACGTCTTCTTCATTCTGCCAACTTGTTTGATCTATCAACCCAACTAAATTATTAAGTCCTTTGTGGTTCTATTGCAAATTTGCGGTGCCCAGCGAGTATGCGACTGCATAATAGACATTGAGAATTTTCATTCTTTTCTTCGAAGAAATATTGCAGTTCCCATTCAGCTCTGAAGGCTCGTGACGCTGTGTCACTACCCCGCCTCTCTGTGAGCGTGTGTTCCATTGCAACAACCACTGTACAGTACTTATAAACTTCCTACGAATCGCTAACAAATAGCGAGGAATAAACATGGCTGCCACTATGAATCAACTAATGCACCCTATGCCGGATGAAAAGATGTCGCATCGCACAGCTAGTCTAATGTCGCGCCGTGCCGAGCAGTGCTGCGAAAGACCGAGGAAAGCTGAGTAGTGGCGAGGCGGACTGAGCCCTGGATGGCACGCATGCAGCACATCTGTACACGCATGCAGTTTGGCACGCCGTGGCCATCCCTGCCATAGACAAACGAGATATGCAGTGTGTAATCTTTCAGCAGCTACTGAAAAATAATTCTTGATGGAATTGCGCTGGAACTGGTCATATTATTCCCATTCAAAAACACTTGGTGAGTGTTGTCCTACCACAATATACAACGTAAGATTCCACAAACAATTTTTGAGTCAGCTAAGAAACGAGTAAGATAACAACCAGTACAACTGTAGGAAGAATTTGATAGAATGCTGGAAGATAAAACTATTCCACTTAGTGTGCAAGATGTATGTAGTTTAGAAGCACCCTAGTACATGAAAGTAAAAAGAACAGAATCTGTAGCACCAACGGTAGTATTAATAGTTGAGTAACAGTTTAACAGTGTTTATAGTAGTTCTGTAGTGGTAGAAAATAGTAGTATTAATATTTCTGTAGTATTAGCATTTCTACAGTATTAGCATTTTTTGTAATGTTTATAAGTATCTGGAATAATAATTAATATACAAATTTATCATTATCTACAAAAATGTGAGTTGTACAGCCTGTGTTAACATCCCAAATAATACGTTGTAATTGTGAATAAATAGTCACTCGAATCCCTCATCTACTTCAGATTCACTGATGATATCTTCATTATCTGGGCCAAGGGTGAAGGTACCCTACCCACACTCCTCCAGAAACTCAAGCACCTTCTCCCCATCCACTTCAGCTGGTCTTCCTCAGCTCAACAAGACAACTCCCATGATGTTGACCTCCACCTCAATGATGCTACATCAGTACCTCTGACCACATCAGACCTACCATTCACCCATTCCTCCTTTTCGACAGCCACAACCCATTCGACGCCAAGAAATTCCTTCAGTACAGCCTAGCCACTAATGATCAACACATGTGCAGTGAAGAGCAGTCTCTCTCCAAATAAGCCAATGGTCTTGCTCAGGTCTTCGCAAACTGCAATTCTCTCTCCAGTCAACTACCATCCCCCATACACCCACTGACAGGCACAAAGAAGTGCCCCCTCATGACTCAATACCACCCAAGACTGGAACAACTGAATCATCCTCTCTGTGAGATTTTTGACTCTCTCTCACCATACCCTGAAATGAGAAATTTCTTGCCCAATATCATCTACACCCCACCAACAGTGGTATTCATCTACCCACTCAACCTGTAAAATATCCCTGTTCATCCCTATTCCATCTCTGTTCCTGAGCTCTTGTACCATGGCTCATGTTGTTGTTGTTGTTGTTGTTGTTGTGGTGTTCACTCCAGAGACTGGTTTGATGCAGCTCTCCATGCTATTCTATCCTGTGCTAGCATCTTCATCTCAGAATAACTACTGCAACCTACAACCTTCTGAATCTGCTGAAGTATTCATCTCTTGATCTCTCTCTACGATTTTTACCCTCCACACTTCCCTCCAATATTAAATTGGCAATCTCTTGATGCCTCAGAACCTGTGCTACCAACCAATCCTGTCTTCTAGTCAAGTTCTACAGCAAATTTCTCTTCTCCCCAATTCTATTCAGTACCTCCTCATTAGTTACGTGATCTACCTGTCTAATCTTCAGCATTCTTCTGTAGCACAACAGTTTGAAAGCTTCTATTCTCTTCTTGTCCAAACTATTTATTGTCCATGTTTCAATTCCATGCATGGCTACACTCCATACAAATACTTCCAGAAAATACTTCTTGACACTTAAATCTATATTCAATGTTAACAAATTTCTCCCCTTCAGAAACACTTTCCTTGCCATAGCCAGTCTACATTTTATATCCTCTCTACTTTGACCATCATCAGTTATTTTGCTCCACAAATAGCAAAACTCATCTACTACTTTAAGTGTCTCATTTCCTAGTCTGATTTCCCCCGTATCACTTGATTTAATTCAACTACATTCCATTATCCTCATTTTGCTTTTGTTGATGTTTATCTTATAGCCTCCTTTCAAGATACTGTCCACTCTGTTCAGCTGCTCTTCCAGGTTCTTTGCTGTCTCTGAAGAATTACAATATCATTGGAAAAACTCAAAGTTTTTATTTCTTCTCCTTGGATTTTAATTCCTACTCCAAATTTTTCTTTTGTTTCCTTTACTGCTTGCTCAATATACAGACTGAATAATGTCAGGGATAGGCTACAACCCTGTCTCACTCCCTTCTCAATAACTGCTTCTCTTTCCTGCCCCTTGACTCTTATAACTGCCATCTGGTTTCTGTACAAATTGTAAATAGTCTTTTGCTCTCTGTATTTTACACCTGCCAACTTCAAAATTTGAAAAAGCGTATTCTAGTCAACATTGTTGAAAGCTTTTTCTAAATCTACAAATGCTACAGACATGGGTTTGCCTTTCCTTAACCTATCTTCTAAGGTAAGTCATATCCCTGTAACATGATAATGATGATGTTTGGTTTGTGGGGTGCTCAACTGCGCGGTTATCAGCGCCCGTAAAAATTCCCAACCTTTGCTCAGTCCAGTCTCACCACATTCATGAATGATGATGAAATGATGAGGACAGCACAAACAGTGATCTCGAGGCAGGTGAAAATCCCCATCCCCGCCGGGAATCGAACTCAGGACCCCGTGCTCAGGAAGCGAGAACGCGACCACGGGACCACAAGCTGCGGACCCCTGTAATACACCAAGATCCCAAGACTTATCCCATACATCATCCCAATACCACCTAGTCCAGTTGTATCATAAGCATCTCCTACCCAATAAAATGCCTTGTGAAAGTGTCAGTTGACCAATGTAGCTGAAAATGCTGTGTGGCATTCTACCTGGGCACGGTCACTAATGAGCTGTCTGTCTGTGTAAATGACCACTGCTACACTGTGGTCAAGAGACGTGGATCACACAGATGCTGAGCTTGCCACACAACATGATGTACTTGACTTCAGTGACTGCTTCACAGCCTGTGGCAGCTGGATTCTTCCCATTAACACTAGCTTTTCTAAACTATGCATGTGGGAAATCTCTCTACAATGTATCCTTCAGTCCTTTGACCCCCTGGCCCCAAGCTTCACTAGTTAGTGGCCAACTGCATCTATTCCCTTCCTGATACAGTCCAGCATCAGACATGCCTTGTATCTCTCCCCCCCTCCCAGTGCACTTGAATGATCCTCCCCCTTTCCCCCCACCTGCTCCATCCAAAAAACCCAAAGGCAGCACCTTACTCTACCCCTACCCTGCTACTTCTTTTCCTCCTCCTCCTCCCCACCCAACACCTCACATGTAACCCCCCCACATGCCCAGCCAAGATCACTGCTCACCATATTTGGGCCTCAGCACCTAGAAACAACAGTGGCTGTGTGTTTGAGTCGTGCTTATATGGTTTTGTGTGTGTGTTTTTCTACATCTGAGGAAGGACTGTGTCCAGTGCTTTTTACATGTACATGTCTGTTACTCAGTGCCTCCTCTATGTGGTGAGAAGCAGTCTATCCTATTTCAATGTCGGTTTGCAATACATTTTTGCTGCGCTACCTATGATGGCCACAAAGAAAACTATACGACAATAATAAATAATTACCAATACCTTAATTCTGAAGATAATATTGGTATGGTAGTAGCAAAACATAAGCTTATATTTATTTTTTTCCACAATTTTGGTCATCCAGGGTAGCGCACGACAACAATTTGTCACTGAACACAATACAATGCTGTTCATTACCCATCCATAATTCCGGATTGATGGCACCAATCCAAACTCAGCCATTTATGTTTTATTGTTTTAGTATTAATGGTCACTTACACACTTGATTTTAATTCTCTGTCCAGATGCTGCTAGTCACAGAATGCTGAAGGGAATCCATTACTTGTTCTCAGATGGAAGGTGTTGATGTGAAGAGGTTACAATGTGCTTGGTCCACGAGATGATGCTCGTCCCTTGTCATCGTCAGATGTTGTTGACTGGAACCCTGATGACAACAACATCTGTCCTCACTTTCTCATGCAGTCCAACATTGAGCCACAGTCACACTGAATGCCTCACAAATCTGGATATTGCATGATTCAACTGGCTGGCAATGATGCCCTTTCCAATCTCTGTCAGGTGCTGATAAACTGAATTACACAATAAAGATTTCTCTTTAAATTATGCTGTTGATGCAAGTACGTTATGTGATAAGGTGGGAGGGAGAATATGGTTTAATGTCCTATTGACAATGAAGTCATTAGAGACAGAGCAGTAGCTTGGATTAGGGATGGCTGGCAAACGAAATCAACCATGTCTTTTCAAAGGGTCCATCCTGACATTTGCTTTAATTAGCTTAAGGAAGTCAGAGAGAACCTAAATCTGGAAGGCTGGACAGAAATTTGACCTTCACACTTTGTGCACCAATGAGGCTGCTGGAAGCCTTAGCTATCCATTGTCTACCATTTCCCTGCCACCTCCTGATATTTCACAGCTGCCTGCTCGACTAGCTGCGACAAATCCCAATGAGGTCATGTCATCCCGAATGCGAGTTCAGTGTGGTAACCTCTGCACCACCTCACCACTTCACGATATGTTCTAACATTGCCTTTAAACAAGCTATCTGATGGAACTGTTCATCTGATTGTCTCTTGCATCATTTTGTACTACAGTCAACCCTCCTAGATGCAAACATACCAGTTTCTTGCAGCCACTGCTGTAGCTGGGCAAAAGTTGTATGTGATTTCATTATTACCACAGGGACTGATGACAAAGGCCTCTTCTCAGTTTGTGGCATACCATGAAGTAAGTGATTTGAAAGTGATCCAATCTTCAAACTTATTTTATATCAAAATGGTACATTTCCAGATATGGGTTCCTTATCAAAGTTTTATGTACTAAGTATCCTCTCCAGTGACTAGAAGCCTGTAATAAGAATTGTGTAACATCCTCTCTAACAAAATGGCAATGTTCCTAACTAAACTGTATTACCTTATGATTTAAGGGGACAGGAATGAGGTAAGTTGTACCGATCGCCTTATATGTGTATTACTGTCTATGTTGTGTCACTGGCATGTTTAAGGTTTGTTATTATATTATTTTGATCCACGTAGACAAACCATGAGGCCAGTTGTCATATTTTAATACATAATAGCTCCAACTGAGATTTTTAATTTAAGGTATTACATGGCTCTGCAGCTTCATGCATTTGGCAGCTGTCAATCTTAATAATTTACTGTCTATTGTCTGTCTAATTTAGATATGCTGTAACTTTATTAGTTTGTAGAGTACAATTATGTTGCTGATATAGATGTACTCATCTCTCAGACATGTGTTAGCATGCTGTGTAGATTGAATGTAACATAAATGGTTGCTGAGATCGGCTGATTATTGAATGCATGGTGGGGAGGGGGAGGGGGGGGTGGGGGAGAGGAACCCACCAGTAATTCACTTTCTTGCCAATTCCTGATGTTTCATAGCTGTCCTCTCTGTTGGCTAGCTACGCAAAGCCCCATAATGTCAATTGTCCACTCAGGTAAGTGCAGCCTTTTAAATGAAGCATTATCAACATTGTATTTTGTACCAACATTTTTGAGTGTGTCTCTCTCACACCCTCTTCCATAATGTAACAGGATGTCATTCCCTCCAAATATTTTGGTTTCCCAAGTATTATGACCATGCAATCAAATTTTCTGGAATTGTTTCAGAATATGCCAACATGATACATTATAATGTGTGGCTCTGCAAAGAGGAACTTCTCAGTAGAGGGACATTTATGAGAGTTGCTGGCCGTAGTGGCCATGTGGTTCTAGGCGCTACAGTCTGGAGCCGAGCGACCGCTACGGTCGCAGGTTCGAATCCTGCCTCGGGCATGAATGTGTGTGATGTCCTTAGGTTAGTTAGGTTTAATTAGTTCTAAGTTCTAGGCGACTGATGACCTCAGAAGTTAAGTTGCATAGTGCTCAGAGCCATTTGAACCATTTTATGAGAGTCAAACTGGTACTTATTAATTTGATGAAACACAAATTAGTAAGAAGAACAAGGTGAAATAATAGGTTGTACACAGTGAAATCTGTTCTATGCACCCTACCTGTAACCACCCAACAAAACATACATTATCAAGGGGCCTGGGAGAGCATGTATGTTTTAAATCTAAATAACCCATATACTGACCAGAATTTCATTTCGACATAATACCCCTGAAATTTCAGTGAGAATGAATGGTGACAGATGAACCATCTACACCAGATAAATTGTATATACCACTGAAAGTATATTGAACATAATAACAAGGACTTTGTTGTCTGTCAAACCACTTGGGTCAGCTGAAGTCTCTCCCCAGAGATGGAAACACTCCCTCCAGCACATACTAGGTTCTTTCCAACACCAGGTTATTTCCATCCACTTGGTCCTAACTTACACAGGCCTCTTCATCCTTCATTTCTCTATTACAATCTTACTTAGCATGATTTTCTATTTATGTTCCAATTATCATTCTCTTTATTTAGAGTAAAGTTTGCCACATAACATTACATTTCCCAGCCTTGTTATTGCATAGCTGAAGCATCTTTACATGCAGATCAGATACGACTTCCTCTGTTATGAGTTGTTCCATTTCTACACATCATTTCGGATGCTTATTTTTTTCTCTCCCCAAGACAGAATTTAGTCATCACAGACATCTGAGACACATCATATGTACTGTTAATAATTAAGATCAGATCAGTCATCACAACTGTTTTGATTGATAAATAGCTGTTTTTCTCCTCACTTGAAACTGAACATCAGTTGGAGTTTCAAACATGACTAAACAAATTTTTTTCTAAAATATTTGAGAACTATATGCTTTCAAAAAAATTATAAATGCTTCTAAACATATTAACGGTACTAATATTACTGGTAATGCTCATGCTACTCCTTGAGTCTCCCTACCACAAATAATCTTCAATTACTATCATTACGTGATTATTCAAACTGTTGCATTACAATACTTACCAACATATCTTCGAATTATATTTTCTATTAGATCTTGCCACATATGAACCTGAGTTGCATTGTCAAAGTCATTAAACAAATGACCAGGATTACCCATCAACTCAAAGCCTGGAGAAATTCCTAACTTCTGTAGCCACCCAATGAACTGATCCAGCAGAGTGAAGTCATACTCAGAATTCCTGTTACCAGAAAGGAAACATTAAAATTAATATATTACTATTTAATATTATAATTCATTTCAAATATTAATTATTAGCAGCATGATCTGTGACTGTATATCTGATAGCCTAGTGTTATACTAAATTTACAAGTCAACAGCTCAGTTCCACAAGTGTCAAATATAGTTCAGGCATATCTTCCACATTACGAGAAGAACAAGGCCTCTGGTGTCCATGCCATAGTTCAAAACTGATGACACACACAGACTGCTTCAAAGAAATCAGAAAATTAGATTTGAATACAGTAAATCGGTTTTAGGTTAGCAAAATACTTCATTTTATGTTTATTTTCATGTTTATTTCTTTTTATGTTCACCCAAACGCAAATGACATCTAGGAATTGACATCCTGTTGACAATGACATTGTTAGAGAGCACAGACTGGTGAATGATAGGAATGGAGAAGGATACAGATGGGATAGAAAATTGGACATGCACTTTCAAGTGAGTCAAATGAACTCATGTAACATTAGCATTCAGCAATAATCAACTGATTTTAAAACTTCATTCTTTAATAGTGTTAACTGCACATTATTTAAGTCTAATTATAATTGATTTTCAGGCCTACACATTTGATATTTTGCTTTTCAATATTAAAAATGAGTTTTTTACAATAACAATTCCAGTCACAAAACAACTCATGTACACATTTTATTACTAATAAAAACATGTTTCAATGCATTTTGAACCTCAGTTCATCATAAAACAACCATTCATTACTCTACAAAGCTTACACTGAATTACAAAATGTTAGCAATATGGCATTTTATGAGATGTTGCCGTTAGGTCTTTAGATTCTCCCTGGTGAGGCATGTTTTCATGCACATCTTTTAATTTGATAATTTTGCTTACAACACTTCACAGATTCACCTCATATTTCTGCAATTCACTTTAGAGACACATAGAGCAATAATTACTAATTATTAGCAACTTTCGGTGAAGCTAATGACACCTTCAAAACCACCCGATGATCAGTCAGTGTTTGTTTCTTTTTCTGGTGCTCCCCTCGAGTCCCCTGTTGTGCACTATAGTGGTTGTGTGGTGGTAGCTGTTGTGGGTGCGGAGATAAGAGTATTTGAAGTGGTTGCCTTCACATCATGAAGGTGACGAGGGCCCCTTCTGTACCTTTCGCATCAACATATTTTTCAAGGGGGAAAAATTGAAGGTTGTTCTTTAATATTCACTAGCTTTTACAAATATTCTTGAGTATTAACTATCATTTTCAAAAGTTCTAAAATATTCTCCAGTCTCCTAGGGTACAACTTGGAAGTGGACTATATTACACTGATCCACACTTTGGGAAAATCATCTAAGCAATTAGATGTGCAGGTGGTAAATGCAGAGGAACAACTCATAAAAAAGGTATACACACAGAGAGAGAAGTTATGTAAACAAAGAATGGTTGTGTGAGTGAACAATTTTAGCACAAAAAATGATGTAGTTTGACCAACAAATCTGCAAATACAGAATGTGATATTATGGGAAGAAAAATATTTAAATCCACTGACAGAATAATGAACCAAGACAAAAATATTAATTTTCCAAGAGAAATCCTAAATCAGATCTTTGTTCTTGGTATGTCTTCACAGAAACCTTCTAAGCTACATCACAGAAGCAGAAACATTAAATGAAAAGAAAAAGGCAAATCAATAATCACACCAAAAATTCCATTTCTTTCAACTAACTTACCATTCAGCTTTAAAAACCCAATTTTCTCTTAAGATACAGCAGTAAAGCAAAATGGTAAACATTCCAGGGTTGTGGAGTGAATTTTTAAAAATTCTTTTTTTCACATGGACAAATACATGTACCATGTTCACATTACTTATAGTTGCACACAAAAGCAAAATATTAAATGTGTTTTATAACAATATCCTATGAATAAGTTCAATGCTATACAAATTAAATGATTCATTGCACATCTTTTTCCAATTCAGAAAACAAATGGAAAAGAAAAGCCAAGCAAAGCGAGTTCTTTTCAGCTAGATAGAAATAAAATGCATATAGCTTGAGCTAATAATAATGTGTACTAGCTGCACCGACTTGCAAGTTAACTGAGGTGTACCCAGCAGTGTCTGCATCCTAAGGGGCAGATTCTAAAATCAACTTGATCCAAAATTTCAGTGATCCAGCTATTCATCATCTTTAGGAGAGTGTTGCTGCTGCTGCTGAGTCCTGCTGAAAACTGATGCCAAGACTGCAGATTGTCATCCTAAATAGGCCTCCATACTGTAAATGGTGCATGCACCACACATCATGTTGCTGCCCTCCAAGGCTGGCAAGGTGGTGCTGCCCCTTGTAAAACACTGGTGGCAATAATATATTGCACTCAAAGACTGTTTTCACACTCTATCTGGCTGCACCAAAGAAAGTTCTGTTTTGATGTGGGCTAGTACAGGGCTCCCCATCCTGCTATGAGGAAAGCCATTGTCTCTATTAATCAAACTGTCTGCCACCCCAATGTCAATTATGTCTTTATAAACACCTTCCCAAACATCGAAAGTTTTGGCAACTGTCACAATCTCATCAAATTTCATCCCATGTCCCTCGTTTAAGCAAAGTTCCGCTACTGCCAATTTTTATGGCTGCCGTAGCCTTGTATGATGGCAATATTCCATGCACCTGTCCTGGAGTGTGCAGTTTGAATGGCTAATGTAAGTCTTCCCTCAATGACACAGAATTTTTATATATGCCAAGTTTCCTAATGCCCAAATCATTCTTTCACAGAGCTGAGTAGTGCCCTAATCTTGGACGGTGGACAGAACATACCCTTTTTTTAAAACTCCTTAGAAGTTTCCCAATCTTAAGTGATATGCTTCCACCATAAGAAATAAGAGCCACAGATCTATGCACCTTTTCAGTGCCTCCAGGGATGGTCCAAACTCCACAGCCTGATGAATCTGCTTCTCAGAGTATCCAGTTTCGCTAAAAGCAGCCATAAAATGTGCAAGATCTTGGGTTAAACTGTCTGCACTGGAAATGGCATATGCTCTGTGTACCAGAGTCCTAAGGATGCCACTGCATTGCATTGGTACAGTGGACGGCAACTCTAATCGTGCAGATACCGACTGTGTGTGTTGGCTTTCAATGAACACTATATCCTAGAGTACCATTGTGTTTTTTGTAAACCATGATATCCAAAAATGTAAGCATCCCATTACTTTCAACCCACATGGTATGTTTAATGCTGGGATGAAGACAATTAAAGTGGCCCAAAAATCTCTTCAGAGCATCATATCCATGAGGCCAGATGACAAAGGTATGTACCTCCAAAAGCACATTGGATACAAAGCTGAAGTTCTTAGTGCTGTATCTTGCTTCATAACTGGATCCTCTCCTACACCACCACCTACTGCGAACTGTACATATGGGAGTTGCTCTTACAACACTTTTTCTGCCCCCAAAATTATCCTGGTCTCATCCTACCATAACCTACTGTCTCCACAGACTCCACCTAACATTTTCCAGATCTCTGAACTATCTTCTCCTCACAATTCACATCCCCTCACTTTCACTGTGCACCACTCTCTGCCAATGCTCCCACTAGTCTTTTCCCCTTCTCTGTTCTGCTCCTTTTCTCCTCCACATTTCCCCACCCCTCCCTCCCTCCACCACAGCCTCCTGATGCTGTGCCTAGCAGCCTTGTCCTGCTGTCATCTAGTCCCCTCATGCTCTGCCAGATGGCACTCTTCTCTCCTCCCCCACCCATACCCTGCTATCCCTCTCACTTCCCTGATCCACTCTCAATTGCTGCTATTGCTCAAAGCAACAGTTGCATTCTGGCTGCAGCGGCTGGAGACAGCAGTCACGTGTGCATGAGGTGTGCTTGCTTGTGTAAAAGTGTGCATGTTTTCTTTCCTGAAGAAGGCTTTCGCTTAAAGCTCAGTGTCCAAGTTGTTTATTTTTTTTTTTCCTTCCTGCAACTCAAGTGTTATCTTTACAGTGAGTAGCAATTTATCCTTTTCATAATATTGTTGATATCATGGATTAAGCATCTATACTACATGCATCAAAACAAACAAAATATCTTTTGTGGTCGCTCTCAGTAATATCTCTAGCATCACTGGCCCCGGTGGCATCTTTTCCCTAGAAGCAAAGCTCATGACATGTCCGTTCATGTCCGTTCACAGGATGGTGATGCCCCATGTCAGGGCAGTGTTGGGTCAACATATCCATGACGTAGACTTGTGCAAAGGTGGCAAAGAGCAGTGGGCAGTGTTGGACAGCTTTGTGCAACAGCAGCAGTGGCAATAGCAGTGCTGGGTAGACTAAAGCAGGTAGCTTGGGCTGACTGAGGCATTCATCCACTACCCATCTGCGTGAAGCTTTACAGGCCCAAGCAATGGTTTAATGCATAGGAAAGCACATACACCATCTCAAAGACTGAAGAAACCTGGCATCCCATTTCTGATGCCAGTTTGCACACATGTCTATTGAGCATGGCTATAATGAGGATTGAAAAGTAGTGTGGGGTTGTAAATAAGACACTCCCGTTCATAAAAAAGAAACCGTATCAGTTTATTTTCATATGGGGATCACATGGCGAGGATTGCCGGATGGGATAAGAGAAGGTAGCTTCCATAGCTTCAGGCCAACCTTGGAGGAAAAGGGAAGTGGGAAGTGAAATGTTAAAGAAGATCTAGCTGTTTAGTGGCTCCTCTGGGCAACAATTCAAAACAGAAGCAGTTCCACTTTGTGGCCATGGCTCCAAGAGCCCTGTGTCTCACAAGTGAGGTTATAGTGCAGCATGATTTGATTGGCAGACTGAATTTGCTGAAGACGATTCAGCCTATTCTGGTGAAAACCAGTTGACTTTTGTCACATCAGCAGAACAAAGATAGATAAAAAGGTTGTCTTTTTTAAAAATTTAACTAACATAAATTTCTCATGTTTGGGTCCTTAGTGCATCTGGTACAGTGCCATATCCACGAGCCAGATTGTTCCTTTGCTTGGTTTAAATTCAGCATATTTCCTATGCAGCTAGTGGTAATCATTATGAATCCAATGGTGAGGTTATATCTTGTACTTCATAGATTATACAACTGTAGTGTTTTATGCCTTTTCTGCTTTCTTTCTTGTGAAATACAATTGTACAGTTTGGAAGTGCTGTAACAAATATGTATGAAAAGGCTGCATGCAGAATCGTGGTTTGGGGGTCTTGATGCTTGGTTCCTATTTGAGCTAGGAACATGGGGTAGAAAGTGTTTGGTAGTCGGGATCAGTGGCCATTTGTGCAGCCATTCAAACATCTGTCTTACTATAGCTATGTTAAAGTATATTAAGCAAGGTTCGAATGATAAACCAGACCTGCTGCCCAGGCAAATTGTGTGAACTGATTAATTCCTTTTGCAAAATATTTTAACTGGGCAGAAATTAACGCTCAGCTACTGGCACAATTTGTATGTGCACCATTCAAATTTTATATGCAAAAATAGTAACCCTTGTTCAGATTTTACATGCAAAAACAATCGTCCTTAAATAATTCTCTACTGGAGTGAGACTGATGGATCAAATTGGGTCCACCAGTGTATCGGACCTTGATTTAAGGTAAGTTTTAACTATTTGAGAAAATCTTGCTACGTTCAGATTTCACGTGCAAAAAACATATTATCTGGGAAGTTTATGAAGCACACCACTTCTATATTTTAAGCTTGAATGAAACGGTTCAGATGTTGCAGGAAGGTAGATAAATGAATAAAGTCAAAATGAAATATTTTTGATCCAATAATCTTCATTCATTGTTGATTTATGATAGTTCAAAGTTGAGTTAAACACAGCATGTAAAATTTGTTCTTTTGTGAACTGAATGTGCCAAAACAGTTTACAGTGATTCAAATAAATGAAAACTGCTTGCTTACAATAAAATTAAGAATTAGCTTTCAAAAATCTAGCTTCATTTCAATTTTACACACAAAAAACAGATTGCTTATGAGTTTTTTTACACATACCACTTCTATGTCTCAAACCTGTGTGACTTGGTTCAAATTTTGTAAGAAGATAGACAAATGCATCTAATTTATGGATATCCAGTTGTTTAGTGAAAGCTTTATCAACTGCCACAATATAAGAAACATGACTCAAAAGGCAATAGAAAAACATATACCAGATCATTTGTCATCATTCATCATCCAAGTCAACAAAAGTCTGCATTGGTTGCCCAGCTAAGGAATCTAATGTAAAAAGTATGGTAGAGTAAAAGTTGGGAACCATATTGGAAAATGATCCTATCATAGCACACATAAGGTGAATATGTCCTAGGCAGAGTCAAGAATGTAAGAGAAAGGAACTACCTTTTTGATTTATCTGGCAGTTTCAAAGACATCTAAATCAAAACATCTTGACATATTCACACTCTTTTATGAGTTAAACCTACTTCCCAGCACAGTGAGCTCTCTCTTAGTTGCAAGATGTTGGCAAACCTGCATCTTGCAATTTATAGGCTAAAGTTCCTGATTCTGAGCCTAAAATCCAGAAGATTCACCAGCCATAGTAAATAATAAATAATATAAAACTGCTGAAGAGCATGCATGTGTGGGAATTCGGTTGGGTTGTAGCCCATGGAAAACACACTTTATACTGGTAAGTGCAAACGTCCACATTACAGCAAGTCATACAGTGAACTGAATAGGCAAGAAGGCACAGGCCATTAGCTTAGAGAGTCAAAGATCTTGTGATGGAAGAGATATGTTGTTTTTATTAGTCGATGCCACACAGCTGACCATGGAAACAAAACAGGAAAAGCCAACCACCAAGAAACACACTAGAAACTACAATCTAAAACCATAGGCCAAAGGCAAGACTCAACACAAAAAAGGACACAAACCCTTACATCAAGTGATAAAAGCCCCCTGCATGAATAAAACTCAAAACTAGGTCTGCCATTGCAGCATCATCCGATAAAAGTGCAGGGAGCATATCAGGCAGCGCAAATGTTGGCCTGAGTGCAGTTAAAAACAGACAGGCCAACAAGATGTGGACCACTGTCAACACTGATCCACAGCACCAGAGAGGTGGGACCTCACAGCACAAAAGATGACCATGCATCAGCCAGGTGTGGCCAATGCGGAGCCGGCAAAGAACAACTGAGTCCTTGCAGGAGGCTTGCAAGGAGGAGCGCCACACACCTGTAGTCTCCTTGATGACCTAAGTTTTTTGGGCGAAGGCAGGGTGCGCCATTCATCATCCCAGGAACGTAGTACCTTCTGCCACAAAACTGACCAGAGATCACACTCCGAAAGGCCAATCTCCAAGGCCAGGGCACTGACAGCCTGTTTGGCCAGCGTGTGTACCCGTTCATTTCCCGGGATGGCGACATGGCCTGGTTTCCACACAAAGTCCACGGTGCGGCCACAATGGGCAAGAGTATGGAGGGACTCCTGGTTAGCCATCACCAGATGAGAGCGAGGAAAACATTGGTCAATAGCTTGTAAATTGCTCAGGAAGTCACTACAGATAACGAAGGACTCACCTGGGCAGGAGCGGATATACTCTTGGGCGCGAGAGATGGCTACCAGCTCGGCAGTGAGAACACTGGAGGCAGCTGACAATGAGCATTGTTCATAATGATCCCCTAGAGTAAGTGCATACACAGCATGACCAGCAACCATCGAACCAGCGGTACAGACCATGTCAGAGCCTTGAAACATGGCAAAGAGTGAAAGCAAGTGGCGGTGGAGGGCCTCAGGAGCGACTGAGTCCTTCGGGCCCTGTGCCAAATCAAGGTGAAGGTATGGGCACGGCACACACCACAGAAATACACATATATGGGCCCAGAAAACAGGTGGGAGAGGTAAAAACTCAAGCCCAGAGAGAAGAGCCCAGACACGAACCGAGATTGTACACACTGACCAAGGCTGCCGTTCTGGCAGATTGACAACTGAGTTGGGGAACAGCAGACGTAATTGGGATGCCCGGCAAGCTATAAATGTGTGCAGCATAATCGGCCAGTAATCATTGGCACCAGATCTGCAATGAAGGGACACCAGCCTCCACAAGTATGCTGTTGACAGGGCTTGTGCGGAAAGCTCCAGTGGCGAGTCGGACCCCACTGTGAAGGCTGGGGTCAAGCAACCACAACGCAGAAGGGGATGCTGAACCATAAGCCACATTACCATAATAATATGCCTGGTACATATGTAGAAGTGTAGACCAATCAGCACCCCAGTTGGTGTGGCTGAAGCAACGAAGAACGTTAAGATGCCGCCAGCACATTTGATTAAGCTGCCGAATATGAGAGAGCCAAGTCAACCGGGTATCAAAAACCAATCCCAAACACCGATGCATCTCTACTACAGAAAGAGGTTCGCCATCAAGATAAAGCTGTGGCTCAGGGAGGGACACTGCAGCACCAGCAGAAACACACAATGCAGGTCTTGCCAGCTTAAAACTGGAAGCCAAGTGCTACAGCCCAAGACTGCGCCTTGTGGATAGCGCCCTGCAGCTGCTGTTCAGTAGCTGCAATGCCAGTGGAGCTATAGTATAGGCATAAGTCATCAGCATACAAGGAAGCTGAGACAGATGTTCCCACCACTGCAGTGAGCCCATTAATTGCAACAAAAAAGAGGCAGACACTCAAGACAGATCCTTGCGGGACCCCATTCTCCTGAACTCAAGAGGAGCTAAGGGAGGCCGCAACTTGCACGCAGAAGGAACGAAGCGACAGAAATTTTTTTATGAAAATCGGGAGTGGGCCCCGAAGGATGTGATGTCTTCATATCGTATTGTATGCCTTCCGCATGTCAAAAAAGATGGCAACCAGATGCCGACGGCAGGCAAAGGGCATACGGATGTCAGACTCCAGGCAGACCAGATTATTGGTGGCAGAGCAGCCCTTAACAAACCCACCCTGAGACGGAACAAGAAGGCCCCGAGACTCCTCCGGCTCACCATGCATTCGAGCAACATGCAAAGAATGTTAGTGAGGTTAATGGGGCGGTAGCTGTCCACCTCCAGTGGGTTCTTGCCAGCTTTCAACATGGGGATTATGATGCTTTCCCGCCATTGCGACAGGAACTCACCCTCAACCCAGATACAATTGAAAAGGTCTAGGAGGCATTGCTGGCAGTCCACTGAGAGATGTTTGAGCATCTGACAGTGGATGGAATCTGGTCCGGAAGCCCTATCAGGGCAAGTGGTTAGGGCACTTTGGAATTCCCACTCATTGAACAGAGCATTGTACGATTCAGGATGGTGTGTGTGGAATGAAAGACTCCGATGTTCCAACTGATCTTTAAGGGAGCAGAAGGCCAGTGGGTAATTTGCACAAGCGGAACTCTGAGCAAAATGCTCCGCTAAGCAGTTTGCAGTCATGTTGGTGTCAGTACAGACTGCTCCATTCAGTTTAAGCCCAGGTACACTGACGGGGGTCCAATACCCATAGAGAGGCCTAATTGTGGCCCAAACCTGCAATGGAGAGGTACGGAGACCAATGGTGGAGACATACCTTTCCCAGCACTCATGCTTGCATCGGCGAATGAGGCAGTGGGCTCGCGCACATAGCCATGAGGTGTTCCAATGATGGATGCTGCTTATGATGCTGGAGGGCATGCCTGTGATCTCTAATCGCCTTAGTGATCTCGGGTGACCACCAGGGTGCAGTCTGCAGCCGAGGAGACCCGGAAGTACAGGGACAGATTCTGCAGCAGTAACGATGCCAGTGGTGATCAAGGGAACCACTGCATCAATGGCATCATTGGAAAGAGGCTCAATAGTGGCAAGGGAGGTGAACAAGTCCCAGTCAGCCTTCTTCATAGCCCATCTGCAAGGGTGCCCAGAAGAGTGACGCTGTGGGAGTGACAGAAAGATTGGAAAGTGGTCACTACCGCACAAGTCATCATGCACACTCCATTGGACAGATGGTAAAAGGCTAGCACTGCAGATCGAAAGATTGATGGCTGAGTATGTGCCATGCGCCACACTGAAATGTGTGAAGGCACCATTATTTAAGCCAGAAAGGCCGAGCTGTGCCAACACTTGCTCAACGACAGTGACTCGGCCTGTTGCCACTGATCCACCCCACAGAGGGTTATGGGCATTGAAGTCACCCAGTAACAGAAAAGATGGCGGCTGGGCTATCAGTGCAGCCAGGACATGCTGTGAGGCATCACCATCCGGTGGAAGATAGAGACTGCAGACAGTAACAGCCTGAGGCGTCAACCACGAACAGCGAGAGCCTCTAAAGGCATTTGGAGAGGGACACACTCACTGTAAAGAGAACTAAGGACACAGATGTCAACACCACCAGATACCCTCTCATAAAACACTGGTTCTTATAATAATCCGATAGCCATGGAGGAAACAAAGTTTCCTGGAGAGCAATGCAGAAGAAAGGGTGCAAGCTGATAAGTTGCCGGAGCTCAGCAAGGTGTTGTAAAAAACTGCTGCAATTCCACTGGAGAATGACACTGTCCACAGTCGAAAAAAGCATGAAGGAGGCAGATTACACCGCTGGGTCACCTGCTGCCACTGATGGGGTTCCTATGGGAGCTACATCCATCGTGTCTGAGGGTCCGGTGAGTTCTAGGTCCTCAGCGGACACCAGAATTTCCACCTCATCCTCAGACGCAGAGCTGGTAGGTAGCTGTGGAGTGGGGCCACCGCAATTTCCTTGGGGTCTTTGATTTCGATTTCTCACACTGTTCCTTTGGTTGCCCTAGCTAGGGGGGGAGGGGGGGCGGCTTCTTTGATTCAGTCTCTGGGACTGAAGAGGACCGTGAAGCCCTACGACCAGCGACATGTGGCTTCTTCAACCACTGGTGGTCATCAGCTGTGCCAGTGGTAGGAACCTGGGAAGGGAGTGACCCAAGGGATCCCTTCCTAGTGAGAGAAGCCAAAGAAGATTTATGCTTCTCCGGATTAGAAGTGGGGACTGGTGTCCCATCATTGGGGGGGGGGGGGGGGGGGGTGCTGCTCTCAAGGTAGGTGGTGCGGGAGCAACTGGGAGGGGAAGTGGCCCCCACCATCAAGGAGGCAGGAGTGGTTTTATGGCTCTGAGAGCTGACTACAATTGGTTTAACAGATGGGGCTGGAACAGTAGTGACAGTAGTGGCGTAAGATGTTGTCATGCACACGAGATGGAGCCTTTCAAATTTCCTTTTAGCCCCAATGTAGGTCAGTCGGTCTAGGGTTTTCCTTTCCTTCTGTAGAATCCTACAGTCGGGTGAGCAAGGGGGATGGTGCTCTCTGCAGTTAACACAGATAGGAAGTGGGGCACATGGAGTATTGGGATGGGATGGATGTCGACAATCTCGACATATGAGACTGGAAGCACAGCGGGAAGACATATGGCCGAACTTCCAACACTTAAAGCATCGAATCGGGGGGAGGCATATATGGCTTGACATCATAGCGGTATACCATCACCCTCACCTTCTCGGATAATGTGTTACCCTTGAAGACCAAGATGAAGGCACCGGTGGCAACCTGATTATCCCTCAGATCCTGGTGGATGCACCAGACAAAATGGACACCTCATCGCTCTAAGTTGGTGTGCAGCTCATCATCAGACCGTAAAAGAAGATCTCTGTGGAAGACAATGCCCTGGACGACATTTAAGCATTTATGTGGCATGATAATAAAAGAAACATCCTGTAGCTTCTTACAAGTGAGTAATGCCTGGGACTGGGCAGAGGATGCTGTCTTTATGAAGACTGACCCAGACCGCATTTCGTACATACTAGATACAGGGCCGAATAAGTTTTACTATCAGTCTTAGCCTTTCATTCCTCCAAAGGTGTGACCAGGGAGGGGAACGGTTTGGGGTCATACGTATTTGCATTAAATTGAGCCCTCGAACGTTTAGAGACTGCTGGCGGCTGACCACCAGCAAGAGATGATGTATCACACTTCATTGTGGGTCATCCACCCTGATGCCACCAACTCCGACCAAGGACCCTCCGAACGGGTGTCACCCAGGCTCAGCAAGGGCCACCTGGCAGGATGGCCATTGCTGGGAGTCCCGGCGCCCCAGGGTGATAGGCATCTATTCCTTGGCATATGTGGGGAGTTAACGGAGCATGTATCATCAGAGTGATCCCTATGTTGTCAGGGGCTACAACCAACAGGGCACATGGCAGCCCCACCACAATGGACTGGCTACCGTGCTGGATATTAGGTGCAAGGAAGGCCATGGTCGTCGTCTCCGCAGAAAGTGACACTGCACAGTGCATGGCGGAAATCGCACCCAGGAATATATCATTACCCAAGAGACGGAAAAAGAGTGGGACTGCAATACGATGACAAGAAAGCAGGAGGAAGATCTGAATGTACAACAGACACAATGCACCATGCAAGGTGCTCTTCCCCATTTGGCTAGCTCTTTCAAAAAAATTTGGAAATATGGAGGTCAAACCCAAGAGGGGACCATCACATAGAGGCCGAAATCTTTGAGATGCCTTTTAGTTGCCTCTTACAACAGGCAGGAATACCACGGGCCTATTCTTACCCCCGAACCTGCAGGAGGAGCGGGTTTGTTTCGGGGTATGACAAAACAATACTTTGATTAATGGGTGAGGGGAGGCTGATTTTTTTCCCCGATGGGACCATTTTTTCGCCCAGCCCACACCTGTTACATGTGGTGAGAGGTGTATAAACAAACAGACACAATTGATATGCTTCTGGGGTGTGGGATGCACCTACAATAGGAAGTACCTGAGAGTGGGGGGTGCATCTACAATAGGAAGTATTCCAGAGAGGGGATGCATGCATCCTAAACATAAATGGCATGTTATATGTCGTATTGCATGATATGACAAATTCTATGTTGGAGGACATGATGGTTGTGTCATGTTATATGACATGACATCATGTACCATCTTACTTTACTTGACATGATGGATTATATTACGACACTGACTGACAAGTAAAAAAGAATGATTATGTGAAGATGTTTTGAGTTAAGTGTCTCTGAAGCTACCAGAAAATTCAAAAGATACGCTCTTCTCTTAGATCCTTAACTCTGCCTAGGACATACTTGTCTTTTTTTGTGCTATAAGCATTTTTCATTCTTGTAATTAAATTATTATTTCAGTTGTGTAACAATGTTTTTCTTCACAGGCATAATTTTTCAAATTCTTTTATGTACTTTCTTTTTGAACTTCACTAACCTATATTTGGACCTGACATTTCTGCTATTTACTGTCCCTAAATAAAAGGCAGAATCAGTAGCTGGACTTCTGAGGTGTGTGTGTGTGTGTGTGTGTGTGTGTGTGTGTGTGTGTGTGTGTGTGTGTGTGTGTGTGTGTGTGTGTGTTCTGCAGTTGGCTGTTGCCAAGTTAATATGAAGATTTCCATTTTCTCTTCTTTAAAGCTTAATTTTGGGAACTGCTCATGAAAACAGAGTACCTGTTGGCTTCTGCCTGTGATGATTTTTCTTATGTCCCACCAGCATGAATGACTGGCATTGTCAAAACTTCACCCGTTGTTCTGCTGGTGGACTGGAGTCAGGATCACAACCGCAGATTATATATACCTGGCACACCAACAACCAAGGGCTTTTCCATGATAATTTCTGGTGTGCTCCTCCCATTGCTACCTGCAATGGTCTTTCGCTGTGGTATGGGAATCCATAATCCATTCATCTTGACGGTTTCTTGTAGAAACCATTGTCATGTCTGTGTATTTCCATAGCTCCAACAGGAAAGAAGAAAGCCTCGTGGTGAATGAATTTTGGTTTCCTGTGCCACAGTGAATGACCAATGCAGTTAGCAGGGGGACAATGCACCATAAATGGCCATGGAAAAGTTCTTGGACTTTGCTGCACCTGGTACTCATAAACTGCAGCTGTGAGCTTGACTCCAGTCCATCACCAGCAATGGAGGGTGAATTTTTGACAATGCCAACTGCTTCTGCTGTGATTTTTTATTTATTTATTTTTCTTCCCCCCCCCCCCCCCCCCCACACACACACACACCAAACTGGCATACACCACAATGTTGTCTGGACATTCAGCCTCTCAGCCTCTATCATTAGACACAAAATAGTAGATCTGCCACACAGAGGCTGCCTTTAGTTAATAACATCAGTTGATTATCTCTGTCTACAATTATAGCTCATAGGTGCCCCAAAGAGAAGGAAGGAAGAATATGTTTTACCTCCCCATTGACATTGAGGTCAGCAGAGACAGACCTAGGAGAATGCAACAAAAATATGTGCTGCATTTTTGGAGGGAAAAGGGATAGTTGTGTTGGCTCAGACAGCATACAAACATCTCCACATGGTAAATATGACCTCTAGGTGCCCATTATGAAAAACGGTACCAACACTTTGGTACCATGTGTGTGAAAAGAATGGGCATGGGAACATCAAAATGGAAATTGGATTAAAACCCATTGTCTTCTCTTCACCAACAAGTGGAAGTCTTGTTGGATGCCTGGTGACCAACACACAATAGTGAAGAAGCAGGCAGTTATCAATGGGCATCTCATGAATTCAGCCCCATGAGTCCAGCACACTGGTGTATCAGTCTTGCTTGGGGCCTGTATCATGTAAAGATATCAGCCAACTCTCATCACTATCAAGGTTGATTTGATGCAGTGTCACAACAGAATCCTCCGATCTATTTCCCAGTCATAAATCCAACACTTAGGTAATGGGATCTTCTTTCAAGACAATAGTGCAAGAGAAAACTGCATTGACCATGCTTGGGATCAGTTACAACCCATGATATATATCTTTGCTGGAACTCTTGTCACATAAAGGATCATCTCAGGAGAGTGGGACAGGCTTGTCCAGTAATGTGTCGACCACCCTGTGGACAGCATCCAAGGGGGAACCAACTATATCACATGAGGAGGTTGGGTGATGCTGATAGGCTGTGGGGGCCTAGGGCAAACGCTTAACAATTACAAAGAACTTTTATTGATCTCAATACATGCCACAGAGAGGTAGGCACACCTCTCCTCATTGACCCTGGCTGGGGCTGATGTATGAGCTGCAGCTTTCACCTCATGCTGCTGAACCAGCACCTTGGTGTGCTGAGGTCAACAGCCTATGTAGGCCATGGTCACTGATGTCAGTGTCACACTGTGTAGTGCTACAATGGTTTCTCATTTGGGAGATGGCTCCTTGGCTCTAGAAGTGGTCGCATTACTGACGTGTAGTCTGTTGCGTGTGAGATACAACCTGCTGTCCTCTGACAGAAGTGGCCGGTAGCTGGTGCCGCAGCACTCAACATTGGTGGCGGCAGACATGGACATCAGGACTTAGTGAAAAAGGCAGGTGCAGTCTGGTCTCTCACCCCTGGCTGCAGCTGGTAGAGGCCGTTTGAGTCACTGTTCAGCATTGCTCTGACATTGTGGTGGTACTGCTGCCTTCCAGTGATGACAAGTGATTTCTGCCTTAAAATACAGACTTATTTATGTGCCTCCAGTACCCATTTGTTTCACTAACACCCAGCATCTAGTCACATTTCCATAACAAGGTGTGGTGACATCTCCCAACTTGTTACACAGTTGTTGCTGCGGAGTGCCCTTTATTGATCCTCGCTGTGAGTCTGTCATTGTGACCACCAGTGGCTACCGACCCGCTGCTGTTAAGCAAACCACTCTACGGTGTTTCCACAGCTACTTCTTCTTATTTTTGTTAAAGATTTATAAACTTTTGCTGAAAGATTGGGTCACAATAGTACGCACAATACATGGGGTAGCGCAACACAGTACTGAATGTTATCCCGAAACAGATTTTGATTTCAAAGATGTGGAGAAGTGAGCACTGTAAAGCAAGCTGTCATCATTTGTGGTCATTGTTTTTATATTACTCCACAGTAAAGCTATTTTTTAATAATGCTTTTTCCTTCATTTTCTGCTCTATTTGACTCTAACACCATAATATATGTTTGTACACAAAGTTTTTTAGAGCAGTTAAGATACAACAACATGCGATGTAAAAGTCTTGCAAATTGTGACAGAATTATCAATTTATTACTTACTGATTTGAAGTGCAAGATAGTGTAGTAACACATTCTGACTGTCACTGCAAGTTCACCATCTTGAAAGCACCCTTCCAGAAAATAAGCTGAGTCACAAAAAAACCAATGTGGATAACAACACCAGCATCCCAAACAATTGTTCTTCCAATTGATGTCACTTTTCCTTGTGAGCCATTATGCAATGGAGGAGTATTTGTTTCAACACTCAGAACAAGGCACACAAGTTTCACTCACAATCTTTTGGCTTCTAAATCACACAAAATCAATCTGAAAACCTACCAGTCAGTGACTCAGACTAGTGACCACCTTCATACCTCCACAATAAAAGAAGAAAATTTTCTTGACTCAATTTGAGATTTCTTTACGAAAGATTCCTTCAGAATTCATGTACAATTAAAAATCTGGAAAACCCTACTGCAAAATGATTCTAAAGAAGAACTTTGATCATTTAAATTGCATAATGTGATAGTGAAATTAAAACTTTCACATCTTTTATGCAATCACTGATCTCCAATGGAGACATATTCTGCTTCCAAAAACTTGATGACTTGTGAACTGCATAAATCACTGAGATGTATCATTTTTTTATTTTGTGAATACGTAGTCTTCTTTAATGAAATGATCTATATCCTTGATGATCTCCTCACTATGGATTTACGGAACAAAAATTGTATGTAATCTAATAATATGGGTTTGCCACAATTACAAAACAACTGTTTACATCTTGCTACCAACTGAGATTGTAAAGAAGAGTTCATTTAATGTGTTACAATGCATTTGTGTCAATGCAAACAATTGTTAAAGATTAATTCCAGGTGTGAATAGCTTATTAATGTAGCCAATCTGCTGGCTATGCTATAATGATGAAGCCATTGGTGGCTAACAAGAATTTTCCTTTGTTTTGTGTCCATCATGTCTACATAATTGAGCTTTAGAAGAATTAAAGTATTCAAAACAATGTCCTTCTGTAGTGGATAGCGACAACCAAGGGAAATTATGTAACTTTTTGTATGGTAAAGACATCAAGGTAGAACAGAATACCATCTACTTCTTTACTTCCACATCACTTCTGATGTGACTGAGAGTGCCAGTTAGCCATTATAAGTAAACCTTTTTGAGATCAGATAATAAATATATCACCATCATATATATCATCATCATCATATATATCATCATCATCATCGTCATTAATATCACAATCACTGTTCTGTCTTTCGCAGGTGAAAGCTGTGTACCCATCATACAATCCTCTTAACAATCTGCCTCCATTGTTCCCAGACTTCTACAATTTGGAGTATCTGGCTCCATATTTGGCTTTTCTTTTATGTTATCTGTGCCATTGTCTCAGTGGTCTTCCCTGTAATCCTTTTCCTTCACTGTTGCCTTAGATGGTAATTTTTTTCCAAGCCATCCTTCTCTCATCAAACTATGTGACCGAAGAACTGCAGAATTCACTGGAAACAACTACTGGACAATAGCTTCCCCACTATGAGTTCTTGAAGGATTGATTTGTTGGTTCATTTGTCCAACCATGATATTCTCAAAAACCTCCTGTATGTCCACATCTCAAAAGAATCAACTCTTTTTCAGTCCCTTTGAGTTATTATCCCAGTTTCAGCACTGTATACGAAAATTGGAAACACCAGAGATTTCAGCATTCTCAGTTTAGTAAACCTTGTTAGTACTCAGTTTCTCCACATAAATATCTGTTTTGATGCAGCATCCCTGCTCATAGAAATTCTATGCCACATTTCCTAAGTAGAGTCACCCTCTTTCTGAAACACTGAGCCCAGGTAGACAAAGTGATCAGCTTCCTCATATTCTGATAGTAGATCAGTAGCTAGTTGGTAGTGCCTAATCTCTGTCAAATATCATGATCTTGGGCTTTTTGTTATTTACTGACAACAAAAATTTCTCGCTTTCTCTCTTAATTCTGTCCAGTAGTTCCTTCATTTCCACTTGTGATTGTGCGTGCAGCACAGTATCATCAGGAAATTTTAAATTACTAATTCACCGTTCTACAATTCAGATACCACCAGTCCAGTTACGAGATCTTTTTCTGATAACATATTCTCCACAGATGACAAATATAACTGCTGATAGAATGAACCCCAGTCTAACTCCTTACATGATTAAAAAGGACTTGAAATTGTCTTATATAGGCTAATTACTGCCTTGCTATCAGAGTAGAGATTTCTATTAAGGGTAATAAGACAATCAGGAAGATGCATTTCTGATAACACATTGCGGAGTTCTTTCCACAGAACATCATTTGAAGCCTTGCAATAGTCCCATAAACAAAGAACTAAAGGGGTATTGAATTCTCTACATCTCTCATTCAACAGTTTGACGCTGAGAATCTGCTCTCATGTTCTTTTATTATGCACAAATCCAGCTTGTTCTGGTTGTATTTCTGTTCCAAACCAAGAACACTGTGATTTATTGCTTGAACAGTACACACACATGGAAGACAAGGTACATTCCAATTAGCAATACGCAAGTGGCTGGCTGAGCCATATGCTCTGGCCTGCTGGTTGTGCCCACAACTGCTGTCATGTTAACAGGCGGAATGGCCTCTACTGTCCGAATCAAGCACAAACTTCATGTGTGGACTATGAAGCAGCGCACACACAAAACTGGTAGTTACGGTACTCCTCTTCCTTTGCAAAGAAGTGAGTACTGTGCTCATGAGAGGCCATATGGTAGTACAGGAAGACATTGGTGCGTCATCTATTTCCACATCAGAATCCAACCACAGGGAAGGAGGTTGCAATGCAGGTGGTGGAACAGGCAGTGTTGGCTGCGATGGACACGGCAGTGATGGAGGCATCGGTTGCAACAGTGCAGAAGCCAGTGTCTTGCCTTAGCCACCAACAGCTGAAGCGAGCACCACAGTGGAAGGGACAGTTGTGAACATGTCAGCAGCAGCAGCAGCGGAGGAAGATGCGAGGGCACCGGCCACGGTGTAGAAGACCGCTGGGCAGATGGAGGATGCAGGGTCACAGCTGGTTGATGTGACATGACACCCTACCCACAGCCACGTGGACAACGCAGAGGCATCGGCCATGGCTACTCTCAATTATCATCGGCACTCATTTCAGTTGACAGCCAAACCTGCAAACCCAAAACAGCAGTGTCAGACCAGAAGCATTGTGGCATGGTGCTGGTGCCAGTGTTGGTGGACAGCCTGATGTTGGCCAAAACAGAGTACAGGGCTGATGAATGTGCAACAACTCTGCCGGAATTTATTGCTGACTGGGGTGAATCTATAAGAACTGAGGAACCAGTCACGACCTACTTCCAGTGACACATCCAAAATGTATTTTTTCATCTGAGACTTAAATGTTTGTACTAGTTGTTCTGCTTCTCTATTCAACTGACGGTGGAAAGGAGGAGCCTTGACATGGCAAATGCCACTTATAAAAATCTTCAAATTCCTGAGATATGAACTGGGGGCCATTGTCAGTAACTAATGTATATGGAAGACCTTCCATTGCAAAAATTTTTGACAAAGCTGAAATTGTTGCTGCTGCAAAAGTAGACAGACAACACACCACATACAGAAACTTAGAATAAGTTTAAATTATGACAAGCCAGTAGAAATTCAAAAAAGGTCCCACAAAATCTACATGAATTCATTCCCAAGCCCGCTGTGGATCTGGCTACAGTGACAAAGAAGCAAGGGAAGCCACCTGATGGGTGGCACACTGTGGGCAGGCCGCAGCAACTCATGCCTTTCCCCCATCGATTCCCAGCCAAAAAACATGTCTACAAGCTAAGACTTCGTATGTGACACACCCCAGTTGTCCACATGTAATAAACGCATAACCCCATGCTGAAGAGTGCTGGAACTACAACCCGGGGAGCAGTGTCCTCTGTAGCTAACAGCAGCACTCCATCCCAAACAGAAACATGATTTTTGTATTGCAAAATAATTTCTCAAATGGTCAGAAGCACAGCCTGGAGGTTTGTCCAGTCAGCCACATGGCACAAATCAAATAAATTTACTTAAAACAGGGTCCATAGCTACCGTGGCTGTAATTTTAGTGCTAGTAATAGGAAAACCAACAAATTCTTGAAATTCCATTTCTAAATGAAAACAAAGTAATTCCTCTTTATCAAACTCTAGATTTGGATCAACTGGTGATAGGGTGTCAGCATTTGCATGTTGTGCTGTAGGTTGAAAATGTATCTCATAATTGTATCATGACAGGTGAAACTTAGACCTGTAGAAAAACATGACATTTTTTTAGAGCATTTATGATTGCCAAGACCTCTTTCTCTATCAGAGAATAGTGCTGTTGCCCTGAATTTAAGGATTTAGAGGCATACTCAATACACTGTTCAGAACTGTCTGCATACTTATGAGCAAACACAGTGCCAAGGCCCAACTGACATGTGTCCATCACTAGCACAAGGTGTTGGCCTGGCTGAAAAGTGACCAAACACAAGGGGCCAACTGCAGCTTTGATTTCAACAACTCAAATGCCCAGTCACAAGCCAGGGACCACTGGAGAGGAACATCTTTACATTATAATGTATGGAGCAGTTGTGCCACAGTAGCAGTGATTGGTATGAATTTGTGGTAGTACGCAATTCTGGCTAAAAATGCTTGTAATGCCTCGACAGATGTGGGGTATTGCACTGCAGCAATAGCATCAATATGCTGGTGCAATGGTTTAATGCCAGCCTGCAAGACTTCAAAACTCAAACAAATAATAGATGATTGAAATAAATGTGCCCTGTCCAAATTGCACTTTAACCCTGCAGACTGTAGAACAGAGGATAGAACATGAAGGTTCTGCAAATATTCCTCTGTAGAGGCACCAGACACTGCCATACTCTGTCATCCAAATAGTTGATGCATCCTGGAATTGATGCAATAAGTTGCTCTAAAAACCACTGAAAAATAATGGATGCCACAACACACACAAAGGCAGATGCTGGTATTGATAAAACCCAAATGGAATATTGATAACTAGAAGGCACTTAAATTCCTCGTCAAGTGGCAGCTGTAAATATGCCTCTGCCAAGTCAATCTTTGAAAAATATTGGTCCCCCAATAATTTTTTAACAGCTCATTAGGGCATGGCAAAGGGGTAGGTATCAATGATTGACTGTGCGTTACTAGATTTTTTTAAATCATGGCAGATGTGTAATTTACCAGTAGGTTTTTGATCCCATAAAGTCATCAGAACTTGGCGGGCCCAGAAAAAAATGGGGGCAGGCAGCCTGTTTCATTGTAATGTGAGCCCAAAATTCTGTTGCACAACCCAGTTCTGGAGAAAATAGAGGGAAAAATTTGGCACAGAGAGCATCTAACCATTGATATGGAACTTGAATGGAAACCAAATGCACTTCATCATGAATGGAGAATCCCATCAGTTTAAAAGCATCCAAAACAAATAAATTGTCCACAGCTCAGAATGTTAAGGAATGAACCACAGCCTTATAAGCCACAGGTGGTGAAAACTGTCCCAGAATGGGAATCTGTTATTTGTTATAACTCACCAGCCTCCATGACTAAAGTCAGAGGGGGAGAGCCCAAATCCACATTTGTCTGAGAACTCACCAACATTGTTGCTGCACCCATATCCACCTGCTTTCTCAATTACTTGCACAGTTTAGTATACAACTTGCTTTGAGATTCCATCACTGTTGACACACTATTCACATCAATGTTTGTTTCATATTCACTCAGGGTTAAAAAGGAGTTACATACAGAAGCAATGTGTCCTTTCTTATGGAACCTATTACCCATCACTCAGTAATTGGGACATGAAGTCTGTTTGTGTTGAATGAAGCAGTATTAGCATAAAGATAGTGAAGCATAAGGATGTTGCTGTTGTGATGTGGACTACTGTTCTAGTGAATGCCAATTACCTGTACAATGCTGAGATGTCTGCTGCACTGCTGCAATAGCATCTACATTCCCTTGCAAACTGACTGAATGCTGGGAGGGGTTAGAGGAACTGATTTCTGAAACTTCAGACCAGGCTTCTATCTGACTCTCTGCAGCCCATGAAACTTCCAACGACCAAGTTATGTTCAATACTTCCACAAGTGTAAGATTTTCACACTGTAGAGCCCACTGTCAAACTTCCTTATCAGGAGCAAAATACGTGATTGTATCACGAACCATATGATCAGCTTAGGTTTTCTTATGAACATTTGCCACAAAATTACAATGAGAGCTAAGTCCACGCAGTTCTGGTGCCCATGCTCTGTATGATTGTTTCGGCTGTTTTTGGCAGCTGTAAAACTCCACACGAGCAGCAATAACATGAGACTGATAGGTAGAAAGTAACGCACACATCTGATCAAAGGAAAGAATAGAAGGTTCTTGTAAGGGGGCGAGCTGACACAACAACTGATCTCTGTATGTGAAATCCATGACATAAAAAAGGCCTTGCATAAGTTTATGTCTGTTACCCTAAATGTCTAAGTGCCTGTACAATTTTATCACAGTCTTCTGCTGCATCATCATACACAGAGAATGGCCATGGATACATTGTTGGCGGGTCCCCAAGTTGTGCCAATATAGTTGTTAAACTGGAAATAATGACTGTCGGAGCCTGCTGTTGCTTAAGAGGAGATTTAAGCACTGCCTCCATGGAAATTAAACTCAAAGGGCTAATTACTGAAGTAGAACACGTGGAGTTGAATTCTATCCTATTACCAAAAAGTTTCTAAAACCAAGAACACTGTAATTTATTGCTTGAACAGTACATACATGTGGAAGACAAAGTCCAGTACAATAAGCAATACACAAGTGGCTGGCGAAGCCTTGCACACCTGCCTATATATTCATTTGTTCCAACAGGGGGCACAGTCAGCAGGCTGCACATGCAATGGCTGTCATATTTGTTCTTGCAGAAGCACAAGTGCCAGAACAAAGGCAAAAATGCAAGACCAGAGAAGGCAGTCATATGACATCAGCTAATGGTGCGCTCATTAGGACTGCCCCTTGCAAGAGGTGTGCTCCTGCCAGCCCCGGCTCTTCAGATTGGCTCAGTATATGGACATTAGAGGACAGTATAGGCACAGTTGTAGACCAGCACTCGCAGATCAGTTATCAGTGACATGTGTCAGCTTGCAGGAACATTGTGTATAGAAAGAACTTTACTGTTTGCATGTCACCTCTCCCATGTGACACCTTTATACATTAAAGTTAAGTATAGTCAATTTGCTTTATAGAAATAAAACTACTAATGTGATTTGCTTGAATTATTGTATAGCAGCCTGAGAATGCAGCATACTAGTGGGCAGGACCCAACAATTGGCAATGAGTCTTCAAATGAACTATGTGCCATCAGCCACAGAAATTTGTGTTTTTTGTTGCTGGTGCCTTAATTTCTCTCGGCTTTCCTTTGCAGGGATGCATATTGCTTTCACAGGTTCTTGTCGTTTTTGTTCAATCAGTGTTCAATCAGTGTTTTCAGGTGGGCGATGCAGAAAATTTCTTTGATTTTGTCGTTATTTAGATTGCTTGCCTTGTATATTTTTCGCATTTGTGTCTTCCAAAATGCCCACCAATCCTGTTCCACCCACTGCTCAGGTGCCACAGCTGCAAGTGTTAGATGCCACACAGCTAATGCAGATATTAAAGTTTCAGATGCAGCAAATATCAGCACTGCTCAACACAGTGCAGGAGCTACTCACCAACGCTGCATGCCTGACAGAACAAGCACCACCTACTACAGCTGCTATACCACCTTTTGGACAGTTGTGTGACCAAGAAGAGGAATGGCTAGAGAGGTTAGCATAGTTCGAGACGCACATCGTACAGTACCAGGTACTGTAAAACTCCCACATTTATTATCAACCGTAGAAAGTGCAGTGTTCAGATTAATTCAAAAACTCTTTCCTAACGCCACTCCGAGTGAACTTGCATATGACAGTGTTATTGATTTGCTGACTAACTATTATGACTGACAAGTGAATGTGGTAGCAGCTAGATATCAATCTTCAATTGCAAAAAACAGTCAGAACAAACTTATAGCGAGTGGGTAACAGATTTGCAGGGTATGACAAGGAAATGCAAATTCAAATGTGTTTGCGGTGCTTTATATTCAAATGTTATGTTGTGTGATGCGATCGTGTACAGTGTACCTGATGTCAAACTAAGGGAACAAATATTGAAATAGTCCGATCCATCATTTCAGCAGGTAGTGCAAACATTACATCAGCACGATTCAGGTTGAGTCCCTTAGTTGTGATCGCCCCATTCCCCACCAGCAGCGTGCACTAGCCATGCCAAGTAAACAACGTACCATGCTGCATCAACAGTTCACTAAACAGGTGGCTACACAGGTGAACAGAATTAAGTCTTGCCCTAGGTCTAGTACCTTCCGCCATGGAAGTCGAACACACGCCACAACAAATGGACGTGGTCTGCCCATAGAGGGCTCCGCCTCCGTGGCAGCTATTCTGCGCAGCGAGGGCACCACCGCTACGCCATGTGCAGACAGCGGCCAATAGCTGCTCCCTCCGGTTTCGTATATAGGGACCTGTTCTGCCCAAGTCCAGTCAGTCTGGTACTCGCTCTGGAATGCGTTTCTATCTCGGTGGTACTGTGTTCTCGTCGTTGCTCGTTGTTGACATTTGCCTCGCTCTGGTTCCACATGGATTTACTGTTGGTGTTTGGTGTTGTAGTTTCCACAAGCCTCCGTTGTTTATCTCTTCCTTGTTGTGTCGGTCATAGTCGGTCGTGGTCAGTTGTTGTCAGTTGTCGTTGGTCTGTCATCCGACTCGTCCTTGTGTTTACCCCGTGGTGCGTGCTCCACCGCCGGCGGCTTCCCTGCCTGGTGGCCCCGATCCGCAGCCCAAGGCACTCCCGCAGTTGGTTTTGGTTACTACACTAGGTGTTATTCCTGGCACAAATGCCAAGACTGCCCCTCCTGATAAGCTCAGCGTTACACTTTTGGTAGGAAAGGAGATGTACAATCCATATGTTTGCAATGGAACAAACATCAGAATTTGGCACACTTAGAAAGATCTCGTCATCTACATCTGTTACAGACATTAGAGTAGAACCCTCTTTATACATTATTCATTTGTCTTTTCTTTTACATTTATGTGTATTTTATTAACTCACAAATCTAGCCATTGCATAGACTATTTGACTGCAGGATCTCAGCTACAGGTTATTATTTGCAGCAAATTAGCTGGGGGTTATGAAAGCAGATGTGCACAATTCAGCTCTATGACTGCATTGAGCTATTATGTTTAAACAGAGCTGTGCATAGCCTGAATACTAAGGAACGAGCAATATCAGGCAAAGTCCCAACAGGTTTTCTTGCATGGGATGCTGTTTGGAAGAGCAACTACTCAGGAATAACCATTAAGTACCATTGCAAAGGAAGTTGGAAAGGGTCTCACAAAATTCTTCTCTCTTCACCATCAGTCCACCTGCTTAGCTGTGTGGTACCATGCTTGCCTCCCATGCAGTGGGCCTGGGTTCAATTCTGGCTGGGCTGGAAATTTTCTCTGCTCATGGACTGAGTGTTGCATTGTCCCCATCATCATTTCATCCTCATCACTGGCACTTAAGTTGCCCAATGTGGCATAGACTGAAATAAGACTTGCACTTGGTGGCCAAACTTCCCTGGATGGGACCTCCAGGCCAACGATGGCATATGCTCATTTCATTCCATTTTTACCATCAGCTGCTGAATTTGATACATATGCCTGTATAATATTTAACTTGCGAGGCTAGTATTTGGATTTCACTAGTATTGTTCACTCACAGTAGGCTTGTACACAGGCATTGCAACATTCCACCCCTTGTGTGCTAACAAAGCAACACCATTAATGGAATTATACGAGCTACCAGAAAAACATACTGAATTCCCATCAACTGTTCTGAAATGTCACTGGCTTTCCAATGAGTCTCTCCTAATCCTAGTATTCCAATTTTAGGGTACTGGTGTTCTCTCTCCACAATTTGTAATTTTCAATTAGGCACAATCCTTGCACATCTGAAGTTACAATATTTTGTATATTCCTAAGGATGTTCATAGCTTTTCATGTGGCTGTCCTCCACAGAGATCTGATAGGGAAGCTTTTTATATCTCTGGACTGTAGCAACAGCAGGTAAATCCATGACTGGTTTTCTTGGGAACAAATACATCACCAATGTAAAATAAATAAATAAATAAAAAATAAAAAAACACAGGCACACACAAATGAATAAAAATTCTATTTAGGTCTAATGGAGGAACAACTCAAAGTTAGTTCTTTAACATGTTGCCATGCTTCTTTGGTAACAGTGGTGCTGACATAAGAATTGAAAATGATTTGTCATTTTAAGTTTGAATAATGTGATGATTTCAATGTCAAAGAGAGCAGAATATGTGGCTTTGAGTGCAGGATAACAAGGTGCAGTCAGTGCAACCAACTATCTGATCATGACATAGGTCCCTCCAGTTACAGAGGCAAAATGAAGTGTTCCAAACATGTCTCCAGATTGGGCATGGATTCATCCACCTTTGAGAGAACTCATAACTACATGGTGCTAACTTCATATTTATATCTGTAAGCCTTATTTTAGAAGAAAGTCCTTCATTGCACTGGGGACTTCCCCAACGTCCTCTGTATTCTAGCTGATGACAAAACAAGTCCTGCATTTTCTCCAACAATTTTGCACACAGTAAGGAAAGACCAATTAACTTGGTCATCAAATTGATTTAATCAACCGCCCTTTCCATTCTGCACATCTTTTGACTCAAATATTAATTCATATAGGGTGCTAATAACTGGGATGTTGTGAGCATGTAACTGAAACAACATACATCAAGGAAAACATATCAAGTGTGATAAAATGAGAAAAAGTGCTGTAGACAAAATCTCTTAGGAACCACAATTTCTTAAGGTTTCTCTTTCCAGTTGCAACAGAGTTGCACAATGGAGGTAAAGCTACACTTGTCCTAAGATTCGTATTTAATTTTAAGAATTGCATCTGACTAGTACATGACTGTCACTATTTTAATGTCCCTAAAATAACCACAGTTGCTATTACACTTTTATGTTCTTAAGTGTAAATATAGCAGTAAAGATCCATTTTACCTGTAATCAATCAGGTCAAGCATCCAGTGAATACGAACATGTCTTATGGCAGAGTTTGGCAGTGCCCCAATTAGCACTAAATTCAACTTTTCAGGATAAGACAGCAGGAAAGAGCGTGCTTCTGATGGTGAAGAAGGGCTGATAACAAATAATATGAATACAACTTATCAGTAATTAGAATATAATATGAAAATGTGTGCACATATTTTATACAGACAAGTAAATGTAAAAACTTGAAGTAGTACATGAAACAGGAATAAATTTATTAACATCTACTTGAAATTGACACTGTAAAGTGACATTATTAAGATCAACTCTCAGTATCTATGTTATGCGCTGATTCAGTAGAAACTGTGCCTAGATAAAACAAGAGTGATTCAGTTTGATGCTAATAAACCTCCACTCCTACCTGGGACACTGTCTACAGTGTGTCTCAGAATTGTAGTGAAGGATTCATGAAGGGAAAATGATGATCAAAATGGCACTACTGATGTTCCAGTGGGTTAGAATCATGGAAATTTGGAAGCCATGGAAAGACTTTCAAGACTTTATTGAGCTCTTTCAACCATTTGTAAACAGTTCTATTTATATAGAATGCCGATTTATCCTGGTTAAAGGTCCCATTCTCTGCAATGAAAACAACAAATTTAATCACTGAATGTGATCTCTGAGGACTGTTTTGTAGCCAAATCAGTCAACAGTTTCTCAGTGGCTCTGTGAGTAACTGCCAAATTAAAAATCCAAACTGTTGGGTCCAATCCTCAATTGGTCTTAAAGATATTCTGTCATTTATCTTTTCTTTCAGCTCTCACAGTGATCTGTTAATGTGAAAAATGTGAAGTTGCTTTGTGGGTCAGACTCCACCAGTCTCCCCTATAAAAGGTTGGGTAAATCATTCAGTGGCTGCAGGGAGGCAATTGCATACCATTTCCGATAGAGCCATTCCTAGCAAAGCACTGAGGTTTTCAAACCAATGTTTAAGTTTTAGACAGCTAAGTAACCTTAGACATTCCAAAAAAAGCAGTATCCAGTTTCTCATACTGCCTTGAATCCTTGTGGAAATAACTGGGAAAGTTAATTTCTTAGCATTTATTGCTGGAACATCGCTGCCCATCCATCCTACAAACTAGAAAAGCTGACTCATTTGAGAAGGCTACCCACTGTCAATGAACAGCAAACCAGTTGTGACAGTCTTGGTAAACTGCAGTCTTTCCCAAGAACACACAGCCTCTGAAATGTATACACAGACAATTCATCTGCTTTGGAGCCCTCACATGCAGAAGGATTTTCTAAATGTTTGTGGTGAGTCTAGTTATACAGGGTTTATTTTTCACTGTTATTAGTCCACTCATTATACACTGACACCACAAAATCAAGACAAAGTTCGCAGACACATTAGGAATGCTGCCCCATTTGGTGTATGATCATCTTTTAATGCAATCAGGGTAAATGATTTCCTAGTCTTGTGACAGCAGTAAGTTAAATTTACAGATTTATAGGCTGTTTTCCTGACAGCATGTTTAAATTATATATAACTAAAAACATACTCTATACAGTCATTAAACGTTTATTATTCATTTCTGCCACAACTGGAGGCTTTGCTCCACTATCAGATGACAGGTTTGGTGCTCAGATCAGCAGCACTGCTCATATGAAATCAACAATGTTGAAATTTCTGCAGCTCTGGACATCTGTGTTGAGCATTTTTTCTCAAGGGTCTGAATATGAGCTTTACACATTCACTGCATACAAGCTGAAGCAACTTATAATAAATTAAATACATACAGACAGTCTACAGGATAGGAGAAGACAGATTGCTACTTACCATAAAGGTAAGACAGGCACAATTAAAAGTCACCCATCACCTTTGTCAGAAGAAGATAAACACACATTTCGTTCACACAAGTAAGCACACCTCATGCACACACGACTGCCAACTCTGCCAGCTCGGGCTAGAGTGCAGCCGGACTTAGTCGTGTTGTGTGCATAAGGTGTGCCTGCTTGTGTGAATGAATGGTGTGTGTCTCTCTCTGTTTCTGATGAAGATTTTGGCAGAAAGCTTACATGTAAGTGTGTTTTAATTGTGCCTGTCTGCAACTGATTGTATCATTTTTATGGTAAGTAGTAATCTATCATTTCCTACATTGTTGATAATCCAACCTGGAGTTTCCATTGTTATATAGACAGTCTGTCAGTCAAGTTATGCAAGGTGTCTCAGGGGTAATGGTCAATATTCGGGGATGCAACAGGAACACTCACTTGAAGCAAAAAACCTTCATATGGATGTATGCCCTATTCTGAATGGTTCCTGAGACAGAACATATTTAATGTACATTTGCTGTCATGCCAGTAGTGCACTTTCCCAATTTGGTGGATTGGTCACGATAGTACACTTAATGGGCCACCAAGATCACCAGACCTTATGTCAATAGATTTTTGTTTATAGGGTTGGATGAAGACTGAAGTGTACACATGAAAGGTGAATACACAAGATGAACAGCTTTGGTCATATCATGGACACTGCTGCCCTCATTAGGGAATGTGCAGAGGCACTCAGACGAGCAACACAACACATTCTCCCAAGAGTGCACAAACACACTGAAGTTGATGGTAAGATATTCAAAAATTTATTGTGTGCTGTACAACAGTTGTAATGCAATGTGTACAATAATGCTTAGAGGCTAATGTGTAAAAAATACACACTTTTCAACAGATATTTTGTAAAATGCATGTTTAATATTTACATGCAACACATCTGCATGTGTAAACCTGAAAACAGGCTGTACTGAATAACACAGAAAATAAATAACCCTATACATTAAATGTTTTCTATCTCATGAACTATTTGAAATGGAGCATATGTCCACATGAAGCGGTTTTTTTTTCTTTTTTTTTTCATATGGCTATTACTGTTATTTTGGTGAATGCTGACCGTTCCTCCTTGGACACTCTGTACATCTACTTTGCCAGTGTACACCACATAGTGTACTTTACAAGTACTCTCTTAATGGCCTATCAACCAGGATAAATGACTTGCTTTATACCAGACAAAGGTAAGCTAATTGCACACAGACGGAATGTCAGGCCCATTATATGCCTACTTTACTAGTATACATCATGTGACTAAGCTAGTTATCTACACACTGTGGATGTTACACCTAAGAGGTGCTTACAATAATGCACCTCAGTAGTGTATATATTTTCCACAAAATAAGAAAGTTTAAATCACAAATATGGCCAGTCAAGTAATACGAAAATTAAAGCTTAACAATGTGTGCAAGAATAATCTTTCAGAGCAGACACTATTAACATTCTTCAGTCCCTATGATAAATTCCATAGAGATCAGATAGAAAGAATTAGACAAACAACAGCTCACACAGAGAGATACAAGCAGTCCTTTTTCCTACATTTCATCTGTGGCTAGAATGGGAAGAATCATAAATACACAGTGTGACAAAATTTGCCATTTACCAAGTATTTCACAGTGGTTCACAGAGTATAGATGCAAATGCAGTTGCAGGATAATAAAATGTAACCCAAAATATTGAATGTACCCTGCTGCAAGCTCACTCTCATTCTCTGTGAGTCATCCAACACCATGCTAAAATCTAAACTGACATTTCCCTAGATTTAAGGACAATTCCATTTTTCACCCTGGCTGTTATAGAATCACTGTTATTTATATCACAGTCGGCTGAGTTGAGCTGCTAGCTATTTTTAAGCACATCTCCTCAATTTGCACCAGCACCCTTTGAGGGAGTATAAAAACGTATATGTGACACGTAACTACTGCTGCAGTGGCATACATACATAAACATAAATCGCATCTCACCACTCACACAGAAAAATTCCCTACCTGGGTTAATTCAACACTCAATTTCCCAGAGGAATATCCTATATTTAAGGACTACATTGGATGACAAATCAGACTGCTCTACTGTACATGTCGACCGCACCTGTGTGTGAGACTGCTGGAGTCAATTTATGTTCTGGCACCTACAGACTCAGCAAGCAAACTAACTATTATACAGGTTTCCACTAGTGTCTATCAATATCAGTACACCTGTGAGCAACTTGCCCAAAATCAGTTGATTTGATTTACAGTGAACTAGTTGTCAGAATTCTTTTATTTTTTTGTGGCTCATGACAAATATTTTATTTTATTTCCAACTTAGCAAATTTTGTTTCATGTTGCAATGCACATATGCGAAAGGAATGAGTAGTGATTGCCATAGAAGAATGTATCACAAAACATATAATACCACTAGACATTTTACAATTGTGCTTGGAAATGAAACTGTATTGGACATATATTAAGAATGAAGAAGGGGCTTACAGAAACTGTCTTAGAAAGGTATGTGGAAGGAAAGAGGAGGTGAGGGAGAGAGAGATTTCAGATAATGGATGATTGATCACATAAACTGGCATTAAGAAGGAAGCAATGGATTGGATGAAATGAAGACACAAAGGACCTGGTAATAGAGAAGAATACTGATGATGATGATTTGCTCTTGAAGTAGAACATAATGTTTAGGGAAAGAATAAAAAAATGTGTTTTCCCCCCTGCCTATTCTCAGTTTAATTGTTGTAGTATAGTACAATTCGTATCAGGTATTTACCACTCGTATTTAAAGCTAGTCAAAAATTATCAAAAACATCAATCATAAAATTCCTTTCAGTGTGCATAGTATTTTACCTATAGTAAAATTTTTCAAGGTCATAAATACATATAATACTAATAAATTTAGTTTCAATTCAAGTAATCTTGATATCACCATCTAAAGATCAATGTTTCAAATACATACTAACCTTTGTGAGCAAAAAATCTCTCATGCAGCAACAAATTAAGAGAATTAGAATCTGTTTATGGATATTAATTCATACTGCACACAAATATCTCATCTACCAATGTTCCTACACACCAAATTAACTATAACGTGTTATTAAATGTAATTGACCTCTGTAGATTCATGTTTCCATTCCCATCTGCGAATTAGTAAGTGATGAAATTCCTTCCATATTATTCCCAGAGGAACCCAATGAATATTGGGTGCTGATGTTATATTTGTTACAGGGGAAACATCATATGGTTCAATTAAAAAGAAAGAAAATTAAACCAACATCATGTATGGCACCACGGAACTTACATTTAATTCAAATGAAAAAGTATAATAACCCAAATTTCACTGTATACTAAACAGAGGTAAAAAAAAATGCTCTTCCTTTTCTTAACAATATCATGAAAAGGAAAGTTACTCACCATATAGCGGAGATAGTGAGTGCAGACAGGCACAACAAAAAGACTGTCACAAATAATAGCTTTCGGCCAGTAAGGCCTTCCTCAAAATTAGATGGCAAACACACACAACCCACTCAATCAAATGCAACTCACGCACACATGACTGCAGTCTCAATCAACTGAGGCCACACTGCGAGCAGCAGCACCAGTGCATGATGGGAGCGGTGACTGGATGGGGGTAAGGTGGAGGCTGGGGTAGGGAGGGGGAGGGATAGTAGGATAGGTGTGTCAGACAGTGACGAGCTGTTGGGGAGTGCGGAGGGATGAGGTGAAAAGAGGGTGGGGCAGCTATGTGCAAGTCAGGATATTAGACAGAGGAAGTGGAGAGGTTGGGAGGGGCAGGGGGTATAGCAGAAAAGGAGAGAAGTAAAAAGGCTGGGTGTGATGGAGGAATGAGGGCTGTGTAAAGCTGGAATGGAAACAGAGAACGGGCTGGATGGGAGAGGACAATAACTAACCAAGGTCACACAATATACTCGTCCATCCCTACACAACCCCTGCTCCCAACACCTTACCTCATGGCTCATATGCCTGAAATAGACCTAGATGCAAGACCTGTGCTATACGTCTTCCCACCACCACCTACTCCAGTCTGGCTGCAAACATCACCTATCACATCAAAGTCCAGGCTACCTGTGAAACTAGTCATGTGGTCTACAAGCTAAGCTGCAATCACTGTGCTGCATTCTATATGGACATGACAATCAACAAGCTGTCTGTCCACATGAATGGCCACCAACAAACTGTGGTCAAGAAACAAGTGGACCACCCTGTTGCTGAGCACGCTGCCAAATATGACATCCTTCATTTCAATGACAGCTTCACAGCCTGTGCCATATGGAGCTTTCCCAACAACACCAGCTTTTCTGAATTGTGCAGGTGGGAACTTTCCCTGCAATATATCCTATGTTTCTGTAACCCTCCTGGACTCAACCATCATTAGTCATTGTCCTCTCACATTCAGCCCCTTCTCTGTTCCCATTCTAGCACTACACAGCCCTCATTCCTCCATTGCACCCAGTCTTTTTACTTCTCTCCTCTTCTGCTTCGCCCCCTCCCTCCTTCCCCTCTCCATCACTCTGCTCCATCTGTCCAACCTCCCAACTGCACATAGCTGCCCTACCCTCTTTCCACCTCGTCCCTCCATGCTCCCCAACAGCACGTCACTGTCTGCCACATCTACCCTACTATCCCTCCCCCTCCTGGCCCCAACCACCTCCTTATGCCCACCCAGCGGCTACTCCCATCATGCACTGGTGCTGCTGCTCACAGTATGGCCTCAGTTGCCTGAGACTGCAGTTGTGTGTGTGAGTTGCATTTGTGTGAGTGGGTATGTGTGTGTTTTCCATCTAATTTTGATGAAGTGTTAGTGGCCAAAAGCTATTATTTGTGACAGTCTTTCTGTTGTGCCTATCTGCAACTCAGCATCTCCACTATATGGTGAGGAGCAACTTTCCTTTTCACAATATTGTTACATTCCATCCTTGATTTTCCATTGTTTGACTCTTCCTTTTCTTGGTTTATTTCCTTCCAGAGGGTTTAGTTTCTTTCAATATGTATAACAAAGAAAGCATACAAAGGAATAAAACATTCAGTACATCTCTTGAAATACTCCTTTTAGCACTGAACTTTATGAACAGTGCTCTATAAGTGTAAAAACTGGTGCTAAATGTAAATAGAATATCAATATATTTCAATTCCCAGATAATAAGCTGGATCCCTCAAAGATGAGTAACGAAAAACTTGTTATGGAATGGTGAGATGGAGAATGTAAGTCTACAACTGAGGTACCTTGTAATGAGGAAACATTAAAACTAGCCAACAGTTCAATACAGAATAGACTGTGCTTTCTATGCATTTCTTTTTCTTCTTCATGGTGTCTTCCCGCTGGAACAGAGTATGCTTGTAGGGTCAATACACACCATTTCTAATGCTTCCTGTGGATTTATGTTTCTAGACCTAAGATCTGTATTTACAGTGTCCAGCCACCATAATTTAGGGCTTTCATGCTTTATCTGGCCTTAGACAGTGAGGTGATAAGCTGAGCTGATGACTGAGTTGGGTGGTGCCCCTAGAAATCCTCAATTCTTGCATCTTCTCAATGACTGGAGCCAATCCAGCTAGTTGTCAGATCAATGTGTTGTTGATGTGATTGGGTATAGAAATACTGATGTGACCTTCTTGTATCCATATTTCCATCACGTGTAACTAGTGTTCAGTAATTCTAGGTGCAGGCCAACATTCAGTACCAAATATTGTAATGCAACTGGCTTCATCATAGTGAAGTATTTATTTGATTTTAGGCAGATAGGCATCTTCTTATTACAAAGCACATCTATGACATCTCTGAATCACATCTAGGTCCCTTTGATTATTTCTCACACACCTTCAGTCACATAGCCATCACTCTGCAGTTGAGAACCTAGGTATAGAAATGCATCCACCTAGGTGGGAAGAGCTCCATTAATCTGTATAGTCCAGACAATGGAATCATTTTGATGTACTAGGACTTATGGATGTTTAAATGGAGGCCAAATCTCTGCAGACAGTCATATCATGTTTGTATTTGAGTTTCGAGTTCCTTCCTGGTACCCAACACAAGTGTTATGCCATCAGCATATAGAATCATCCATAATACACATTTCTGTAGGTCATGCATTATGGTATCAATTTGGAGACAGAGCTGGGCCTTGATAAATGCCAACTGTCACAGGGAAGCTGTCAGTCAGTCCTGCATAGAATATCACATCTAGTTGCTGGTGTTGCCGTATGGCAATTTTATCTTTATGTCAGTTTCTAGAATGTGATGATTGTGAATAGCATGCCAAATCTTCTGATGTAATACTCAATCAAATGGCTTCTCTAGGTTCAGAAAGGCAAGATATAGTGACCTCCTTTTCTTGCAGACTCCCTCTATCATCTGGCACACTGCAAAAATTGACCTATAATGCCCCACTACTTCACAAAACCACATTGACGTACTGAGAGGTGGACTATGTTCCTCTGCCCACTGTCAAAGATATGTTTGTATTATCTTCATAGTGTGGGAGAGATGCCAGCTTGGCCAGTAATTATTACTTCAAAGGGTCACCTTTGCCCTTAAATAGGTACTGTGATACTAGATAACCAATCAGTGGGCACCAAAGTTAGCAGCCTGTCACTCATGTATGAAACAGATACTGAATCAAGGGTAGTAAAGCAAAAGCAGAAATGCTTAACTTCACTTTCAAATGTTCTTTTGCATAGGAAAACTGATGAGAATCACCCCTATTTAATCAATGCACCATTGAAAAGATGAGTGAAATAAGTATTAGTGTTAGTGAAATTCAGAAATAGCTGAAATCATTCAAACTGAACAACGATCCAGGGCCCAATGGATTCCTATCAGATTTCATAATGAATCTGCAGCTGAGTTAGCCTCTCATTTAACTTTGATCTGTCACAGGGCCCTCAAACAATAAACCATGTGCAACAGTTGGAAGAAAACACAGGTCACATCCTTCTACAGGAAGGGTAGCAAAGTGAGCCACAACACTCCATCCAGTATCCATAACATCAGTTGTAGAATCTCTGAACATATTCTCATCTCAAGAGGTATCTCAAACAGTATGACCTCCTCCATGCCATCCAGCATGGATTCCAAAAAAATCGCTCATGTGAAACTCAACTTGCATTTTTCACACAACAGACTGAAAGTTTTGGATCAAGACAGTCCACTAGATTCAGTATCTCTGGATTTGCAAAAAGCATTTTACTCAGTACCACATCTATGCTCATTATCAAATTGTGGTCACATGAGATATTAAGTAAATATGTAACTGGAATGATGATTTTTTTTTTTTACCTCAGATTTTTTGCAAATGGTGCAGTTATCTGTAAAGAAGAAGTGTCTGAAACAAGCTACATAAATATTCAATCAGATCTTGGTAAGATTTCAAAGTGGTCCAAAGACTGGAGATTTGCTTTAAATGCTTGGAAATGTAAACTAGTGCACTTAAAAATGTAGTATCCTATGACTGTATTGACAATGAATCACTGTTGGAATTGACCACTTGTACAAATACCTGGGTTTAACACTTTGTACGGATATGAAATGGAATGACTGCATAGGCTCAGTCATGGGTATAGCAGGTGGTAGACTTTGGTTTATTGCTAGAATACTGGGAAAGTGCAATCAGTCTACAAAGAAGATAACTTACAAATCACTCTTGCAACTGGTTCTATAATATTGCTCAATTGTGTGGGGCCCATACCAACTAATAAGGGATATTGAACATATACAGAGGAGGACAGTACATGGTCACAGATTTGTTTGACTCATGGTAGACGGTCATACAAATGTTGAAGAAACTGAAGTGGCAGACTCTTGAAGATGGAAGTAAACTATCTTGTAAAAGCATACTTACAAAGTTTCAAGAACTGACTTTAAATGACAACTCTAGGAATATACCACAACCCCCTACACATCACTCCAGCAGGGATTGTGAGGACAAGATTAGGCTAATTGCAAAATTCACAGAGCCATTAAAACGGTCATTCTTCCTGCACTCTATACATGAATCGAATGGAAAAAAACCCTAACAAATGGCACAATGGAACATACCCTCTGTCATGCTGTTCACAGTGGTTTGCAGGATATGGATGTAGGCATAGATGTACATTACCAAAATTAATGCTGGGGTTGCTTTGTCATTAAGTCCCTCAATTTTCCATATGTCTGCAGGAAGGTCTTCTGGTCCTAGAGTCATTTCATTTTTTGTGTTATGAATGGCAGCTTTGACTTCCTATGTTGTGACACATGGAACTATCTCAGTTGTGACATGAACATCTGTTATGCAAGTATATGATCTACCAGTGTTAGACTCTCTAAAATAGCATTACACAAAAATTTTAATGCTGAAGACATTCTTTAGTGACGATACACAGAATACTGATTGAGAGTACTGCCGTCTGCTTCACATCTCCTGTGCAGCAAGCTATGTAAATTTAAGTATTAACTGTGTTTTTCTTACTTGTCACTTCCTTTTCCGTATGTTTTTGCTTTTTGGAAGCTTTAATTTTCGAGTACTGGTAATAGTGTTCCATAGATTTTGTGTTTGTTTTAAATACAGTCCGGAGACAGTTAGTGCTTATTTTCATTGTTTCCAACAAAAATGGTCTAGTAACCACAGTTTAGTCAGCTATCAGCCACCTTTAGTGAATTAACAGTCTAGTTACAAGTTGATTACTCAACTCTCTACAGTAAATTGTTGATTCCTTAGGATGGATAGGATGTGTGACTGCTGTGTACAGATGCAGGAGGAGCTGGCCACTGTTCGCGAACAGCTGAACATGCTGATGGCTGCAGTCAGCCGTCTTCAGGCTGCTGCCTCGAAGTGTAGTGGCAGTGGGGAGTCTGGTGCATCGCATGGTACACCCCAGGTGTTACATGCTTCACCCACAGTCCCTGCTGTCGAGACATGTTTGTAGGTACTGGGCATGGTTGGGGCACCCTCTCCCCAAGGGGAGTGCGACTTCAACGGCGTTCGTGTCGCACGAGGCAGTGGGTCAGTGTGGAGGCTGGCCGTGTGGCATTGCCTGCTCTGCCTGTGAATGGACATGTGGCCACTCCTTCAGCAAGGTCTGAGCATGCACATGGGGGGAAGTGTTTATTAGTGATTGGGAGCTCCAATGTTAGGCACGTGATGGAGCCCCTTAGGGAAATAGCAGAAAGGTCAGGGAAGAAGGCCAGTGTTCACTCTGTCTGCTTACCAGGGGTCTCATCTGAGATGTGAAGGAGGCCCTACCGGCGGCGATAGAGAGCACTGGGTGCACCCGACTGCAAATTGTTGCTCATGTCAGCACCAATGACTCCTGCCGTCTGGGTTCAGAGGTCATCCTCAGTTCCTACAAGCGGTTGGCAGAGTTGGTGAACGCGGAAAGCCTCGCTCACGGGGCGGAATCTGAGCTAACTATTTGTAGTGTCATTCCCAGAACCAATCGCAGTCCTCTAGTTTGGAGCCAAGTGGAAAGCTTAAACCAGAGGCTCAGATGATTCTGCAGAGACCTGGTGAGCGAATTTCTCGACCTCCGCTATCGGGTGGAGAAATTTAGGGTCTCCCTGAATAGGTCAGGCGTGCACTACACACAGGAAGCGGCTACAAGGGTAGTGGAGTACGTGTGGAGTGCACATGTGGGTTTTTTAGGTTAGAGAATTCACTCCCTAGGCCCAACAAGATGTCTCCTGAGATGCAACAAGGTAGCAGTAGACTAAACACAACAGGGGATGACAACATTAATGTGGTAATAGTAAACTGCAGGAGCTTCTATAGAAAGGTCCCAGAACTACTCTCATTAATAAACGGTCACAATGCCCACATAGTACTAGGGATGGAAAGTTGGCTGAAACCAGATGTAAACAGTAATGAAATTCTAAACTCAGATTGGAATGTATACTGCAGAAACAGGCTGGACAGTGAAGTGGGAGGTGTGTTTAAAGCAATAAAAAGTGCAATATTATCGAAGGAAATTGACGGAGATCCAAAATGTGAAATAATTTGGGTGAAGGTCACGGTTAAAGCAGGCTCAAACGTGGTAATTGCGTGTCCCTATAGACCCCCTGGCACAGCAGCTGTTGTGGCAGAACAACTGAAGGAAAATTTGGAAAATATTTTCAGTAGATTTCCCAACCATGTTACAGTTTTGGGTGGAGATTTTAATTTACTGGCTATAGACTGAGAGACTCAAACGTTAGTAACAGGTGGCAGGGACAAAGAATCCAGTGAAAGTTTTTTAAGTGCATTATCTGAAAACTCCCTTGAGCAGTTAAACAGAGAACCAACTCGTGGCGATAACATATTAGACCTTCTGGCGACAAACAGACCCAAACTATTTGAAACAGTTAATGCAGAACAGGGAATTAGTGATCATAAAGTGGTTACAGCATCGGTGATTTCAGCCATAAGTAGAAATATTAAAAAAGGTAGGAAGATTTCTTTTTTTAGCAAAAGTGACAAAAATCAGATTTCAGAGTACTTGACAGCTCAACACAAAAGTTTTATCTCAGGTACAGATAGTGTTGAGGATCAGTGGAAAAAGTTCAAAACCATCGCACTATATGCATTAGATGAGTATGTGCCAAGCAAGATCATAAGATATGGAAAAGAGCCACCGTGGTACAACAACCAAGTTAGAAAACTGCTGCGGAAGCAAAGGGAACTTCACAGCAAACGTAAACATAGCGAAAGCCTTGCAGACAAACGAAAATTACATGAAGCGAAATGTAGTGTGAGGAGGGCTATGCGACAGGTGTTCAACAAATTCGAAAGTAAAGTTCTATTTACTGACTTCGCAAAAATCCTAAGAAATGTTGGTCTTATGTCAAAGTGGTAGGTGGATCAAAACAAAATGTCCAGACACTCTGTGACCAAATTGGTACTGAAACAGAGGATGACAGACTAAAGGCCAAATTACTAAATGTCTTTCTCCAAAGCTGTTACACAGGAGAAGACTTTACTGTAGTTCCATCTCTAGATCGTTGTACAGATGACAAAATGGTAGACATCGCAATAGAAGACAGAGGGATAGAAAAACAATTAAAATCACTCAAACGAGGAAAGGCCACTGGACCTGATGGGATACCAGTTTGATTTAACACAGAGTACGCGAAGGAACTTGCCCCCCTTCTTGCAGCAGTGTACTGTAGGTCTCTAGAAGAGTGCAGCGTTCCAAGAGATTGAAAAAGGACACAGGTCATCCCTGTTTTCAAGAATGGACATCAAACAGGTGTGCAGAACTATAGACCTATATCTCTAATGTTGATCAGTTGTAGAATTTTGGAACACATATTACGTTCGAGTATAATGACTTTCTGGAGGCTAGAAATCTACTTTGTAGGAATCAGCATGGGTTTTGAAAACGATGATCATGCGAAACCCAGATCGTGCTATTTGTCCATGAGACTCAGAGGGCCATAGACACGGGTTCCCAGGTAGATGCTGTGTTTCTTGACTTCCACAAGGCATTTGATACAGTTCCCCACAGTTGTTTAATGAACAAAGTAAGAGCATATGGACTATCAGACCAATTGTGTGATTGTATTGAAGAGTTCCAAGATAACAGAACACAGCATGTCATTCTCAATGGATAGAAGTCTTCTGAAATAAGAGTGATTTCAGATGTGACACAGGGGAGTGTCATAGGACAATTGCTATTCACAATATACATAAGTGACCTTGTGGATAACATCGGAAGTTCACTGAGGCTTTTTGCGGATGATGATGTAGTATATCGAGAGGTTGTAACAATGGAAAATTGTACTGAAATGCAGGAGGATCTGCAACGAATTGACGCATGGTGCAGGGAATGGCAATTGAATCTCATTGTAGACAAGTGTAACATGCTGCGAATACATAGAAAGAAAGGTCCTTTATCATTTAGTTACAGTATAGCAGGTCAGCACTGGAAGCAGTTAATTCCATAAATTATCTGGGAGTAGGCATTAGGAGTGATTTAAAATGGAATGACCATATAAAATTAATCATCGGTAAAGCAGATGACAGACTGAGGTTCATTGGAAGAATCCTAAGCAAATGCAGTCCGAAAACAAAGTAAGTAGGTTACAGTACACATGTTCGCCCACTGCTTGGATACTGCTCACTGATGTGGGATCCGTACCAGATAGGGCTGATAGAAGAGATAGAGAAGATCCAACAGAGAGCAGTGCGCTTCATTACAGGATCATTCAGTAATCACAAAACGTTATGGAGATGATAGATAAACTCCAATGGAAAACTCTGCAAATGTGACACTCTGTTGTACGCGCTTTTGTTGAAGTTTTGAGAACATACCTTCACTGAGGAGTCAAGCAGTATATTGCTCCCTCCTATGCATATCTCGCAAAGAGACCATGAGGATAAAATCAGAGAGATTAGAGCTCACACAGAGGCATACTGACAATATTTCTGTCCACGAACAATACAAGACTGGAACAGAAGGGAGAACCTATAGAGGTACTCAAAGTACCCTCTGCCACACAACGTCAGGTGGCTTGCAGAGTATGGATGTAGATGTAGACATAGAGATAATGCAATCCAACAAGATTTGCCAGCAATACAAAAAAACATTAATATGGTTAACAAGATCATAAAGTTTCTGATGCTTGGCAGTAGGCGTGATAAGGATATGTCAGAGTTGTCAAAGGATTTTCTAGTTATGGACTATCAAGTAACCAGTTATCTTTAAGCACAATATGTTGGCTCCTTGAGCAAAACTTTGTTTTTATCTAGACCATATAATAATAGTATTGTACTGTGAATAACTTAAACTACAAGCACAGTTTCAAAATTGTAGTTCTAAGATCTTTTAAATATTGCAGGTGAAACATATGTTCAATTGTCCAGAATTTCTATCATTTCTGAATGAAATTGTATGAAGAAGATGTCAATATGAAGCTTAGATTATTGCTATGATAAGTGTTCCAATCACACATGTACAGCCTGTCTTTAAAACTCAGCACAAAAAAAGTTACTTCCACTGTTATACCATAAAATCTTTGCATACAAACAGGACAACTTCGGTCCAACCTCTGTGTTTTTGAATATTCAAAGCAAACTTTTTTTGGGATAGAAGAAATAGAAAGCAGCCAATTGACAGTATAACTGATTCATGAAAAGCTGTCAGATGACAACTGGTAATGTTAGCCAGCTGAGTCTGCACAAAATAAATGTAAAAAGAAGTATTTCTGACTCCTTTTCAAGAAATGGTGAAACTAAATTAAACATCTACTGTTTTACTTTGCCTTAACAAATAAGAGGTATTGAATGGATGCCTTTAGAAAGCAATAAATAATTTCTCTTTGTAGAAGGATTATATTACTTTTAAAAGTGTGGCAATTTAATTTACAACACTCTTAAGCCACAGTCCTGTGTGTAGCTAAAGTAGAATAAAAACATAGCTCTTCACAATTATGAATATGAAACATCCTAAAAATGTAGTGAACAGTTAATAATAATTCTTAAATATGAATACGAATAACATCAATATTATTGTTTATGGAATTTTTAACATTGACTTTCTGTCAAATAATTATAGCCAAAAGCTGTTAGAATAATTAATTACTATTTAACTTATTTCTCAAGATCCTATTTTCCCCATACATGCCCACACCCACCTCCACAAAATATGATGGCCTGAAAAAGACTACTACTAACAATTTGTTCAAGAACTACATGTATATTGAGGAAACCCTGGTGCTTTGAGTCAAAAGAGGAACGCAGACATTTCTGTGTGGATACTCATAAAATAATAATAAAATAATATTATATAAATAATATAATAAGGAATAGCAATTTTTTGTAGGGGAGGAGGAAATCATGATGAGTGGGCATACGTATATAGCAGTGTGATGGAGTGTGAGTTAGAGGAGAAGGTGAGGAGCGAGAAGTGAAATGAAACTGTTAGTGGGGGGAGGGGGGGGGGGGTTGTGGGAGAGAGGGAGGGGGTGAAGAATGGAAAAGGCTATTTTCTTTTCATGTAATTTCATCAATTATTCTATATAGAACCTAGTTTCCAATAGTTCTTCTCTACTCTTACACAGAGTATAAATACAAAGAAACATAATTAAATAGAATTACACACATACAATAATCTAATTTTAAAAAAATGTTATATGTCAAAGACAAAGTAGTAGAAAGGTTATGTTGGCAACACTAAAAATACAAACCATAACACATAACTAAAGTACAAAAACAAACAGAATATAGTTGTTGTTGTTGTTGTGTGTTGTGAAAACCATAAGAAAAGCATAGTGCTACAGAACATCTAAAAATTAGACCAAAGTTATCAGTGTCTAATGCAGAAAAAACAACGATGTGCTAGCAGGCGGCATTTCCCGATGTAAGCAATACATCAACCGAAAATCACCATAAGTACAACTCAATTTATTCTTAAAGAACTGTTTTTCAATCTAAAAGCAAATCAAAATGTAAATAACTTAATTACAGACCACTGATGATGTTTTACCTCAATAAAGCGAATTGCGTCTGATGAAGAAAATCATGCATTTTTGTAGTTGCAATGACAGAACAAAAATACCCTCAAGAATTATTTTGTTTAACTTTTGTGGCTACAACTGGGCATGTGGCATCAGAACAGCAGCATAATTCAGCACAAATCTATCATAGGAAAAGCTGTCATTCCCAAACTTTGGTATGAGTACTAACATGCAGTACAGTTTATTGATGTTATCATTATACATAATTCTTTTGCTTGCATATACACCACTGGCCATTAAAATTGCTACAACACGAAGATGACATCCTACAGACATGAAATTTAACCGACAGGAAGAAGATACTGTGATATGCAAATGATTAGCTTTTCAGAGCACTCACACAAGGTTGGCACCAGTGGTGACGCCTACAATGTGCTGACATGAGGAAAGTTTCAAACCGATTTCTCATACACAAACAGCAGTTGACCAGCGTTGCCTCATGAAATGTTGTTGTGATGCCTCGTGTAAGGAGGAGAAATGCATACCATCACTTTCCGACTTTGATAAAGGTCGGATTGTAGCCTATCGCGATTGTGGTTTATCATATCGCAACACTGCTGCTCGCGTTGGTCGAGATCCAATGACTGTTAGCAGAATATGGAATCGGTGGGTTCAGGAGGGCAATATGGAATGCTGTGCTGGATCCCAATGGCCTCGTATCACTAGCAGTCGAGATGACAGGCATCTTATCTGCATGGCTGTAACAGGTCGTGCAGCCACGTCTTGATCCATGAGTCAACAGATGGGGATGTTTGCAAGACAACAACCATCTGCACAAACAGTTCGACGACATTTGCAGCAGCTTGGACTATCAGCTCGGACACCATGGCTGCAGTTACCCTTGACGCCACATCACAGACAGGAGTGCCTGCTATGGTGTACTCAAAGACGAACCTGGGTGCATGAGTGGCAAAACGTCATTTTTTCGGATGAATCCAGGTTCTGTTTACACCGTCATGATGGTCACATCCATGTTTGGCAACATCGCTTTGAACGCACATTGGAAGAGTGTATTCGTCGTCGCCATACTGGCGTATCACCCGGCGTGATGGTATGGGGTGTCATTGGTCACACATCTCAGTCACCTCTTGTTCATATTGACAGCACTTTGAACAATGGACATTACATTTCAGATGTGTTACGACCCGTGGCTCTCCCCTTCATTTGATCCATGCGAAACCCTACATTTCAGCAGGATAATGCACAACCGCATGTTGCAGGCCTTTCTGGATAAAGAAAATGTTTGACTGCTGCCCTGGCCAGAACATTCTCCAGATCTCTCACCAATTGAAATCGTCTGGTCAATGGTGGCTGAACAACTGGCTCGTCACAATATGCCAGTCACTACTCTTGATGAACTGTGGTATCGTGTTGAAACTGCATGGGCAGCTGTACCTGTACACTCCATCCAAGCTCTGTTTGACTCAATGCCCAGGCATATCAAGGCCGTTATTATGGCCAGAGGTGATTGTTCTGGGTACTAATTTCTCAGGACCTATGCATCCAAATTGCGTGAAAATGTAATCACATGTCAGTTCTAGTATAACACATTTGTCCAGTGAATACCCGTTTATCATCTGCATTTCTTCTTGGTGTATCAATTTTAATTGCCAGTAGTGTAGTTTCTTTTTAGTGATAGAGAGCATCTCATTTGCCTCCAATTGAAGCTCTACTCCATTGTGATCAGAGATGGCTAGTTTTACAACAGATGTACTGTAGGAAAGATGGATCATGTTCATTATCATGTTATCCATAACTGTTTTCCCGTTGCCAAATTTCTCTAGTTGGCTCAAGGATAAGTGGGGTCAGAGTGAATTCATTGAGTAGGAGGTCTAGGTTTTTGGAGTTGGCGCCATTGGTTAATAAGTCTATATTTACCTCCTTTTCATTATAGTATTTACAAAGCCATTTAACCTAGAAAATGTACTGTATATACAGCATGATTATAATTAAAGTTAAACTTTCAAACAGATGTAGAAATAAACCCACTAGTCAGAATGGCATCAAATTGCAACAGAATATTATTGGGAAATGGGGAAAACGAATGGCAGACGAAAAATAGACAGTTACAAAATGTTGCATTAGATGGCACTCTAGCATCATAATTTTATAGTGGTTGACTACAAATGACAAATGAATCATACATAAATGCCTAAGGTGTACATTTGACATTAAACAAACCGTGCTACTCAGTGTGCATGGGTGTACAGGTGCGATACGATTAGTAACCTAAGCCCATCCACCAAGGCAATGTCATTCCACACCAGACGGGAAAAATCAATTTTTAATTGTCCTGCAGCCAAAAACCACATAAAAAGCATCACTCACATCAGTTTTTAATTGTCCTGAGGCCAAAAACTGCATAAAAAACATCAATCAAAATCAAATTGTATTATTAATTTCTATGTGACTGGCAAAAACATGTTCAATATACTGTCTACCATTTTATGCAACTGGTTGAAATCGAGAAACAGCATGTTCCACAACTGATCGAAGTATTTCCATGGTCACCTTCAGAATGTGTTGCGTAATGCATGCCTTCAATGGAGCTAAGTTTGCCATTGGAACCCTGAACACAACATCTTTCAGATAGCCCCACAGTCAGAAGTCACATGGATTAAGATCAGGTGATCGGGACGGTCAGACTGAGATTCTAGCATTTCCAAAATGGCACTTCAGCAGCTGCTTAACTGGATTTTCACTGTGTGGAGGTGCGTCATTTTGCATAAAAATGATCCCAGCCACGCATCCATGCTGTTGGAGAGCTGGAATGGCGTGGTTGCACAAAAGACACTCATAGCGCTTACCAGTGACAGTATGGGTAACAGGACTGGAAGCACCTGCCTCTTGGCACTGTGATAAATGACACCATAAATCCACACCACACAGTGACCTTTCCAGGATGAAGTGGTTCTGGTTTATTTGTGTGTGGATTTTCCATTGCCCATATTCGACAGTTCTGTATATTGACATATCCTGTCAGATGGAAGCGGGCTTCATCTGTCCACAAAATCTTCCACTGCCAATCATTGTCCAAAATTCTGGTGTATGACATTAAATCTGAGTTTCTCCTGCTGGATTATACAGGTTGATTTAGGGGCTACTGAATTGGCCAGTAGGCTTTACAAGTTTCCCAGGCTTGCCTGCTGTGACTGTTTTAGTGGCAGATTCTGATTTGATGGGTTGTGTCATTCCATGGCAATGCACTTATTTATGCTGCTTTGTGGAGAATTTCATCTAATTTCCTTGACAATTAATTTGCTGACAATCTTTTTGCCTCTTTTATTCATGTGCAAACTATGAGTCATGAGTATGTCTCATTCTAGATTGCTGACATTTACCAGGACACATTGTGAAATTTATTAGATACTGTTTAATGCCTATCATTGGTCTTGTGCACTTCCAAGCTCACTATAGGTTGTTACATTAGATCCTGTCTCTGTGGAATATTAGTGATAATTACTTGCAATTGTTAATCACTTTCATGTGCCTGATAGTGACATTTGCTTGATTTTTGCTACGTCATTTGTACCTCCCATGATTACAACACAATCATTTAATGAAAAAAATTCACTATCTTGCGCACACGCATTCATCACAGCATAAAGAGGTGCTCCAGGTTGAATGTGAGCCACAGCTGTAAAATCGTCCTGGATACTCGTGACTTTTGCACTATTCCATGACTTGGACTGTATCCATACAGTAGGATCCATCCCTTCTTGTCTTTCTGATTCACCTAGCTTCTTCTAGTGCTCGCTTGGATCATTTTGTTCCACAAACTTTCATGGATTCACTGTTGTTATCTTGGATAATTTGTATATGTTCACTTAGGTTAGCACGCAAGGTTAGGACCTGTTTTTTGAACTTATTGCTGGCAGTTTTTTGCAGTTTGAATTGATGTGAAACAAAATGTTTTGACAGTTGCACTGGAATAATTAGCACAACAAATAGCTTTAGTTAACAGCAGTAACATGAAAAGCACCTTTTTGGGAGAGGGAAGGAGGAGAGGGGAGGTCAGAAGAGTGGATTACATCAGGCCTCCCAAAATCAGTGAAAACATAGAGGAAGAACTGCAAGTCAGTCTGATTCAACCTAGAAATTCCCAACAGCTTCAAGTGCTTTTAAGGCTGTAGACAAAAGCACACAAACAATCCTGAAACTTCAGAAACAGTTGCTGTAGAGAGAAATAGATTGAAATTAAGGCTAGAAAGTAAAGAGTTAACAAGATGAAGACAGCATAACTTCTAAGATTTAAGCATGGAAGGAGAATCTCAGAACTGGCAAGAATTCTTTGGGTGAAGATTGGGGGGTAACCAGAGTTTTCAAACCAGAAGTAAAGTTCAGTTATGTCACCTGTCATTTTGGGTCATTGGGGAAAAACTTGGCTCAGCAGATCATTCAAAAACAGTTGGGGTCATAGACAACAGTTTGAACTGCAACTTCAATAATACATACGAGGATGACAGCAAACACACTACTGAGAATATTACATGACAGTTTGGAGAACCAATCAGGAGATAAAAATGCTCACACATCAGTGTGACTACTGAATCACCTCTCACTTGCTCACATCACATATGGCATGGTCTACATCTTATTGGTCCTAGTAAGAGATCATCTATACAGATAATGGCAGGATCCAGTTTGATCAAAGCATTACCAATCCCATATCAGGGATTTCTTTTCGATGGTCAATTTTTTTGGAAGTTAAAGATTCATAAAACAAATAATTTAAGCTGAAAGAGCTATTAGCAAAGAAAAACAATATCTTTGGATAAAACCATGGATCAAAAGGAATATTCGTTTAGTATGTTCCATTAAAACATATGAGACCCTATAAATATAAATAAAAAACTTCTAACACAAATAAATAATAACAAAAGGGTCAATGGATATTAAAGGAAGCATCATAGTCATCACAGGTTAATTTGGAATCACTGAAAGTGAAGATGTACTACAGCATCTAGATGAATACAAGATAGTGTGAGTAATATCATAATAGTGTGTAGCAAACAGAAAAAAAGGTGGAATGGCTATAAACCCAAAAATAAGAGAAACCTCAGGTTAATAAATGTTTCACTGAAGAACTCTTTGAATGCTTTGTCATAACTGTAGGGCTAGTGAAAGAGTGCAAAAGTGCAGAAGTTTTAAGACTCAAAAACATAAAGCATGTGCGAATTTATCACACTAAAATTTCTGCTCCCTTGATGATGTATATTAATGAGTAAATGTGTAAAGTTATAGCAATATTTCTGGTATTGATTCATCTTATATGATGATGTTCTAGGAACTCATGTTTAACTTTTGTATTATAGATATTTGTCTCTGTTTGGTTTCATGCAAATTCTGTTTGAAGTATCTGTGGGGCTAAAGGCAGCATTGGGACATAGCAGCTGATGTTGCAATGTCAAAGTAAGTGCAAAAAGACCTCATGCCAACCCCAGCTCCAAGGAATAGATAGAAGATTTCTTGAATCTGAACAAACAATACTGTTGAAGAGAACATTGAACTTTGATGTATATTTGAAAGAGTCTTTTGTCTGAAGTCTCAGGATAGAGTTCTCTCATGAGATTATCACAAGAGGTATTGTACATTTCGTGACTTCGTCTGTAAAAAAAATAACTTGTTAATGAGAACACCAGTCTACTGATTTAAGCAGAACAGGTAAATAGCTGCTTTGTACATCAATGGTTCCAGAACTGTACAGGAGTGCAGCACTATTTTAACGGTCACAGTTGAATGCAGTATCACTAACACAAATTGATGTATCATCCCCACACAAGGACCAAACAAGCAACCAAATGGGAATACTGTGAGTTTCATGAAATATTTAGAGAGACTTAACTGGAGATTATTTGTAGAGACTTTCATGTAAATTTTCTGATTCAGGTTACTTTCTACAGTGAAGTTCAAAACAAAGACTGAAGATCATAGTTCAGCAATCGCTGGCAGCTTGCTTTTAGACTATTTTTGATGAAAAGGCAATACTACATGGTTTATCTGACCTTCACATTCCAATGTTAGCAGTGAAACATACAGATTGACTAGGTTCAGATCACAAAAAATGAACATTAAATCATAACCGGTGACTCGTACACATTGTTTAGAGATAGGAACAATGGAAATATACTTAGAAACCATATGACAAAGATAAAAAATTTAACTCTTCATAACCATATTCCTGCAGCACTTTAGGTAATATTTTTCACCACAGCAAATAAGGGAAAAATGTACTTGGCACAACAGATTAAACACCACAACAATAAGTGCAAAGATGATCTGGAGCGTTATGTAACAAGAAACAGATGAAAATGATGTGTTGAAAGTAATTTTGTTTTCACACAACTGTTGTACCACGCTTGATGATACATTTACAATCAGTTAGCAATGGAACTCAATAATAATTAACAATGTAGGAAAAGACAGACTGCTACTTTCTGTAAAGAAGGCATGTTAAGTTACAGACAGGAACAATTAAAAGACACTTATATAAAGCTTTCAGCCACAGTCTTCATCAGTAAAAGAGAGACACACACCATTCATACTCACAATCAAGCACACCGCATGGCGCTAACTCCAGCATCTTGGCCCCTCAGGCATCTCTGGTCCAAAATGCTGGAATTGGTGGTCATGTGTGCATGAGGTGTGCTTGCTTCTGTGTATGAATGGTGTGTGTGTGTGTGTGTGTGTGTGTGTGTGTGTGTGTGTGTGTGTGTGTGTATTTTACTGATGAAGGCTGTGGCCAAAAGCTTTACATTAGTGTCTTTTAATTGGGCCTGTCTGCAGCTTAACATGTCTTCTTTATGGCAAGTAGCAATCTGTCTTCCTACATTACTGATATATCTACTTCAAGTTTCCATTGTTTAAACTGAACAATTACTTCACCAGACACTGCATCTACAGTACTAAAAACCAGACAGATACAAATGCATTATATTTACTATTTACTGTTTATAATACCAACAGTCATTAGTTTGAAAAATATGCATGGGAGTGGGGGTGGGGGGTTGGGGGGGGGGTGGAGTGGGGGGAGTGGGGGGGGGGGGGGGAGGATAGATAACATTAAGTAGTCATAGTCTCAGTGAGGAACTGCACTAATGGTTCCAAAAAAATCTCTGTCCACATGAAACCTACTGATCACCAGCATTGCCTTCATTTGGACAGGTTTCATCAATTGCATTTCAAAGAATCCCTTCCATACAAGCATGTCACCTGCAGATGCTGCAACTGCAGTATTAAGAAATTCCTCAAGCAGTACACTGAAACACATGCCAATACACCAGCAGAACAAACTGCTGTTTTGCCTATGCCCATAAAGATCATCTCCTATATCCTACATACTTGAATAATTTACATTTCCTGAACACCTACAAAAAATAATTCCCCAGTTCATATTAAATACCACCGAAGAATGAAATACTTAAATTGTGTTCTCTGCCATAAAGACTAGAGTCAAGAAATACCCTCACTATAATTCATCACATCCATCTCAAAGTAGCATTCCACCATGAGCGCATCAAAGTAGTTCCTTGACTTGCCCATGTACAATCTCGAACTCCACATTCAAGCCACATCGGTCATATTCCTATCAAAGATCTAGGTGCAAGACCTGTCCTGTACATTCACCTATAATTTCCTCCAGCCTAATCACTGTCATTACCTATACATCGAACAATACATCTACATCTATACTCTGCAAAACCACCATGAAGTACATGGCACAGGGAACATCCCGTTGTACAAGTTACTAGGTTTCTTCCCATTCCAATCACAAATGGAGTGTGGGAAGAACGATTGTTTGAATGATTCTGTGTGTCCAGTAACTGTCTAATCTTATCCTCATGATACCTATGTGAGCAATATGTAAGGGGTTGTGACATATTACTTGAGCTATCATTTAAAGCCTGGTTTTGAAACTTTGTTAATAGACTTTCTTGGTATAGTTTACATCTATCTTCAAGAGTATTCCAGTTCAGTTCCTTCAGTATCTCTGAGAGACTCCCACGGATTGAACCAACCTGTGGTCATTCATGCTGCCAATCTCTGTATACATTCAATATCCCCTGTTAATCCTATTTACTTTGGGTTCCACACAATTGAGCAGTATTCTAGAGCCAGCCACACAACTGATTTGTAAGCAATCTCCTTTGTAGACTGATTGCACTTCCCCAGTATCCTACCAGTAAACCAAAGTCTAACACCTGCTTTACCCGTGACTATATGAGCATTCTATTTCATATCCCTTCAAAGTATTACACACAGGTTTTTGTGAAGTGCACAATTTTACATCAAGTTCTGACTGAATATTTATGCAGCTTCTTCCAGACAGTCTTTCATTATAGATAAAAAAGTCTGAGGTTACTATTAATATTGTCTGCAAGGTCATTAATATACAACACGAACAGCAAGGGTCTCTTGGGCACACCTGAAGTTACTTCTACATCTGACAAATGACTCTTCATCCATGATAACATGCTGCCTCCTCCCTACCAAAACAACATCAATCCAGTAACAAATTTCACTTGATACCCCATATGATCATACTTTTGATAATAAGCAAAGGTGTGGTACTGCAAATACACCCTGAATGGCCATTTCTGAACTGTGGTCAAAAGCCAATCATACCATCCAGCTGCACAGCATGGTGCACAATGCAATGTGTTTGACTTCAATGAAGCAGCCTCATAATCCCTGTCTCTGGATTTCACCCAGCATCACCAGTTTTGAATGTGCAAGTGAGAACTCAGACTGCAACATACTCCATGGCAACATCTCCCTGCTATCAATGTCCACAAGCCTCTACCCCATGTGTACAACATGCTATTTATTTTTAGGACTAGATCGTTCACAAAGGCACAGCAAGGATGTCACAGCATAAATTACAGATTTGGATATGGAAATAGCCAAATTATACCAGCACCTGGGATGCTGTAATGTACCTGGACTGTTAGCTGTACTGGAAAAATTTCCTCATAAGAAGACAGCAGATGATCTAGTTTAGAGTTCATCTTAGTAAAGCTAACCTGTCACAACAATGGGTAGAATTCCTGAGAAAAAGGTAACCAAATCCACATTCAAGTACAGGCAGACACATAAGGGCTGCATTACAAACCAAAGTGCAAAGCAAGTCAAAATTGGAAGTAACACAATACAAAATGTCAGTTAATCATAAAACCAATTTCCAGAGGCTAATCATTTTTCTCCACTTGAAATCACTCATTTGTTGGTATTGCATCATCTGACTGCACTAAGACGGACTGACACTTGCTTTCAAATTTCCACATTATTGCATGGCTCTTCACAACATAAACTTGGAGTAGGTCTGACCTCCCTGTCTCAGTCCCACAAGAGAAACTACCACTCTGCTGACAGCCTTATTTCTGAAATTTCCTGGCAGATCAAAACTGTGTGCCCGACTGAGACTCGAACTCGGGATCTTTGCCTTTCGCGGGCAAGTGCTCTACCATCTGAGCTACCGAAGCATGACTCACGCCCGGTACTCACAGCTTTACTTCTGCCAGTATCTCGTCTCCTACCTTCCAAACTTTACAGAAGCTCTCCTGCGAACCTTGCAGAAGGTTTGGAAGGTAGGAGACGAGATACTGGCAGAAGTAAAGCTGTGAGTACCGAGCGTGAGTCGTGCTTCGGTAGCTCAGATGGTAGAGCACTTGCCCGCGAAAGGCAAAGGTCCCGAGTTCGAGTCTCGGTCGAGCACACAGTTTTAATCTGCCAGGAAGTTTCCTATCAGCGCACACTCCGCTCCAGAGTGAAAATCTCATTCTGGAAGCCTTATTTCTGTTGCAGTCATAATTTGCTGGAACACTGTTCCAAGCATACTTGAAGTTTGCATCCTTCTGAGGTATTCTACTTGAGAGAGATTTCTCACAAACTTCAATGAAATTTCATACATAATTGAAGGAGTAAAGGTAAGCATCCAAAAAATAGTTGAGCCTCGAGTATAAAGTGAATGGTTACCTTTGTTCCTTCCATTATTTGTATTTCATGCATGACTATTCATTATCAATATGTACTTACCTATTTATCCAGCATTTCTGGATCATGTGTTGGCCTCACAATCTGCCTTCAGTGACTGTGCTCTTGGGCTGTTTCAGTACCCTGTTTAACTCCCAGCTGCCATAGGTCTTTCATGGCTTCGTCCATCCACGGCTTCCTGAGTCTACCAAGTGCAAGTATTCCTATAAGTCTTCCCACTAGCACTACTTTGGCTCTATGGTGTTTAGCTATGTGAGCTACATATCCTAGCCACCAACATCTTCTAGCTTTAATTTTCTGCACAATGGTTGGTTGCCGCATCATTTCATACAGTTCCTTGCCCTTCCTTTCTCTCCAGCTCTCTGCCTCTTACAATGAACCTAAAATCTTTCCCAAGATTTTACATTCAAAAGCAGTTTTTCATCATCCATCTCTGTCATACTCAAGGTTTCTGCTCCATATTAACACTGCTGGAATTATTATAGCTTTATTCCTTGTGTTTGGTTTTGCTGGAGAGGGTGAAGGATATTGTTATCTGTTGCACAGTTAAGGACATTCTGAATGAAATAATTATTTACTCTTTTATTTCCAGTTTCAAATTATTGTGGCTGTTAACCCAAGAACCCACGGACTGAAAGTTTACTACTTTGGGCAAACACAGATCTCCAACTTACGATGAGATTCTCTGTAATGCATTTCTAACCAATATCATCACTTCTGTCTTCTCATTATTGATACTTAGGCCAACTTTGCTGCATTTTGTGTTAGATCTCCCACTGTCTCAGCTTCCAAATCCAGTAGAACTGGAAGCCATCAGTATAGCCCAACAGGTTCATCCTTCCATTCATCAACAGGCAAGGAACAACCTCAAATACAGGGTGATTATAATTAAAGTGAAACTTTCAAACTGCTGTAGAAATAACACCACTAGTCAGAATGATGTCAGATTGCAATGGAATATTATTGGAGAAAGGGGGAAACTTATGGCAGAAGAGTCTATTAGTATGTTGGGTTTCACTAGGTATGGCCTGCACCTCAAGAGGTATGGGAAGAGGAAGCTGGCAAAGCTTATAGGTGACAGTGGTGATGGTGGGATCACTCATGGAAAAATTCCTGTAGTCATTGGTGTTAGAGCTGCACCTTTTTTAGATTGAAGTTAGCTGATAGGTATACCTGCTTAAAGGAAGTCCCTCTAACTAAAGAACCACCATCAGAGGATGTCATGTTTCCAAGTAGAGAAAGAATTAGCACATTTCATCAAAATATGAGAGGTATTAGAGGTAAAGGTAGTAAACTGCTTATAGATGTTGACTCTGAAATTATTGTCATATCAGAGCACCATTTAAATAATCTGACAATTCAGAGGCTTCTTTTACCAGGATACAGGTTAGCTGGCTGTTTTCAAGGAGTTCCTTGCAGAGTGAGGGAGTGGCCATGTACGTAAAAAACCGTATTCCATTTGAGTCCATAGATGTATCATGGCACTGCACTGAACAGATATCTGAATGTTGTGCAGGGGCAATTCGATTTAGTGGAATTTTTGTTATTCATAGGCCCCCTATCTCTGACTTCAGAGTATTTCTGTGCAAGCTAGAGAGGGTTCTTGATTCACTTTATAGGAAGTATCAGAAATAAGTTATATGAGGTGACTTCAATATTAATTTTGTATATGATGGTGCAAGAAAAAGGATGTTGGTAGATTTCCTTCATTCATATGATCTGATGCAGACTGTGTTTTTTCGAACTAGGGTGCAGGGGAACAGTAGTACAGCCATAGACAATATTTTTATTCATTTTTCATTACTAGACAGGCATTCAATTAGTAAAAGGGTAATGGCCTCTCAGATCATGATGCACAAATTTTAACACTAAAAGGCTTTTGTACACAAACACATATGATTACAAACTATGTAGGAAAGTTAACCCAATGGCAATAGATAGTTTTTTAAACCTCATTAAGGAACAAGAGTGGCAGGATGTTCATAGTGCCAATAACATAGATGATAAATATAATGCTTTCCTTAACATAGCCAGCCAGGCTGGCCGAGCGGTTCTAGGCGCTACAGTCTGGAACCGCGCGACTGCTACGGTCGCAGGTTCGAATCCTGCCTCGGGCATGGATGTGTGTGATATCCTTGGGTTAGTTAGGTTTAAGTAGTTCAAAGTTCTAGGGAACTGATGACCTCAGAAGTTAAGTCCCGTAGTGCTCAGAGCCATTTGAACCTTAACATATTTCTCATGCTCTTTGAGAGCTGCTTTCCATTAGAATGTTCTAAATGGGGTGCTAGCAGTAAAAGGCACCCTGGGTGGCTGGCTTGTGGGATAAGGATATCATATAGAACAAAGTGGGAATTATATCAAAGTGTTAGAAGTTGTCACAATCAAGCTACAGTAGCCCATTACAAACAGTACTGTAAGGTGCTTAAAACTGTTATTGGAAAGGCAAAGAGTATGTGGTATGCAAATAGAATAGCTAATTCATGGGATAAAATTAAAACCATGTGGCCAGTTGTGAAGGAAGTCTCTGGTCAGCAGCATAAGGTCGGTGGTATAAAGTCAGTTTGTAGCAAAAATATTTCTCTTACTGATAAATCAAATATATGTACAGTATTTAACAATCATTTTTTGAGTATTGCTGGTGAATTACATATAACTCTCATGGCAAATGCCTTTCCAAGATTGATGTCTGAAATACTCCTCTGTGATACAGAAGGGGAAGATTAAGTCAATAATTAAATCACTAAAATCTAAGAACTCTCATGGAAATGATGGAGTGCCTAGCAGAATATTAAAGTACTGAGCTGCATGCACATGTTAGCCCTGTATTTAGCCATATTTGTAATTTTTCCTTTAGAAATGGTCAGTTTCCTGAAAGTTTGAAGTACTCAGTAGTAAAGCTGCTTTATAAAAAGGGAGAAAGGGATAATGTAAACAATTTTAGAGCTATTTCTATACCATCAGTGTTTGCTAAAGTTATTGACAAGGCTGTGCATGTAAGGATAATTGATCATTTTATATCACACAATTTGCTGTCAAATGTACAGTTCGGCTTTAGAAGTCGTTTAACAACTGAAAATGTTATATGCTCTTTTCTCTGTGAGATACTGAATGGGCTAAACAAAAGGTTTCAAATGTTAGGCATATTTTTTGATATAACTAAGGCATTTGATTGTGCGGATCACAAAATATTGCTCCAGAAGTTGGACCATTATGAAATAAACAATTGGTTCACCTCTTACTTTAGCTACAGACAGCAAAAGGTCATTATTCACAGTGTTGAGAATGGCTGTGATGTGGGGTCTGAGTGGGGTACAGTCAAATGGGGTGTGCCTCATGGATCAATGTTGGGGCCACTCCTGTTCCTTATTTATATAAATGACATGCCCTCTAGTATTACAGGTAACTCTAAAATATTTCTGTTTGCTGATGACACTAGCTTGGTACTAAAGGATGTTGTATGCAACATTGTCTCAGTTTCAAATGGTGCAGTTCATTATATAAGTTCATCGCTTGTAGAAAATAAAGGAATGCTAAATCACAGTAAGACTCAGTTATTACAGTTTTTAACATACAATTCAACAAAACCTGTCATTTTAATTTCACAGAATGGGCATATGATTAGTGAAACTGAATATTTCAAATTTCTTGATGTTCAGATAGATAGTAAACTATCATGGAAACCCCATTTTCAGGATCTTGATCAAAGATTTAGTGCTACCATTTTTACTACTCAAACGGTATCTGAAGTAAATGATTGTTCGACATGAAAATTAGTCTACTTTACTCATTTTCATTTGCTTATGTCATATGGTATTATATTTTGGGGTAACTGTTCCCATTCTAAAAGGATATTTTTTGGCTCAGAAATGGGCGGTTTGGGCAGTAAGTGGCAACAGAAATAAACCTGCATTTGGATCAGACTTAATTAACTCTTGTGGAGAAAGGTGTGCAGTATACTGTTGCATCCATTTTCAATAAACTACCACAAGAATTCAAAAATCTTAGCAGTAATAAACACGATTGCAAATCAAAACTGAAGAGTTTCCTCATGGGTCGCTCCTTCTATTCTGTCAAGGAGTTTCTTGAAAAAATTAGCTGATTCTTGTTGTATTGTAGATTGTGTTTACTTAAACTTATGGTTTGACCTTTTTTGGGTTCATAAACATTTTATTTTTAGCTGTTATTAGTTTTATGTTGTAATTTCATGTACTGATACGTTCAATGACCTTGGAGATTTGCTCCTTGATTTGGTCCTATTGAACTTCAGGTGTAAATAAATAAATAAAAACAAAAAATAAATAGTTACAAAATGTAGCAATAGATGGTGCTGTAAGCATCATAATTTAATAGTGGTCGACTACAAATGACAGACAGATCATACAACAACGCCTAAGCTGCACATTTGACATCAAACAAACTGTGCTACTCAGTGTGCATGGGTGGTCCAGTGTGATATAGTTAGTTACCTAAGCCCATCCACCACAGCAAGGTCATATCACATTGGATGGGAAAATTAGTTATTAATTATCCTTAGGCCGAAAACCCCATAAAAAGCATCACTCACATTGGTTTTTAATTGTCCTGAGGACAAAAACCACACTAAAAGCATTAATCACATCTGTTTTTAATTGTCCTAAGGCCAAAAACCACATAAAAAGCATGGATCAAAATCAAATTGGATTATTAATTTCTGTGTGACTGGTGCAAAACATGTTCAATATGCTGTCCACCATTTTCTGCAAAAAGCTGAAATCGAGGAACAGAATGTTCCACAACTGATCAAAGTGTTTCCAGGGTCACAGTCGGAATATGTTGCGCAATGTGTGCCTTCAGTGCAGCTAAGTTTGCAATTGGAATGCTGAGCACAACATCTTTCAGATAGCCCCACAGCCAGAAGTCACACATATTAAAATCAGATAATTGGGACAGCCAGGCTGTAGGGAAATGGTGGCTGATAATTCTAACATTTCCAAAATGGTGCTTCAGGAGCTGCGTAACTAGATTTAAAATGTTTGGAGGTGTGCCATATTGCTTAAACATGATCCCATCCACACATCCACGATCTTGGAGAGCTTGAATGACATGGTTGCACAAAAGACACCCGTAGCCCTTACCAGTGATGGTACAGCGTAACAGGACCAGAAGCACCTGTCTCTTCGAAAAAATATGGCCCTGTGATAAATGACGTCATAAATCTGCACCACACAGTGACCTTTTCAGGATGAAGTGGTTCTGGTTGATTTGTGTTTGGATTTTCCGTTGCCCATATTTGACAATTCTGTGTACTGACATAACCTGTCAGATGGAAGTGGGGCTCTGTCTGTCCACAAAATCTTCCACAGCCAGTCATTGTCCACTTCCACGTGACCAAGAAATTCTAAAGCATAGGCCTCTCTTGCTGGCAGGTCAACAGGAAGCAACTTGTATACATGAGTAATTTTGAATGGATAGCAAAGAAGGATGTTTCGTAGGATTTTATGCACCGTGCTCATGTGTACATTCAATGTTTGGGCAATTCTCCATGCACTACACTTTTACACACTGCGTTTTGTCTCCTCCTGCACTGCTGTGGCCACTGTTTCCACTAATGTTCAATCAATTTGTTTCCTCCCTCTATCAGGTTGCACACCAAAAGAACCTGTCTTTTCAAATTTCCAAATCATTTTCTCCAGATGCATGGCAGTCACTGGAACAACACCTTTTTTCAAACCCTTCAGTGTCTGGAACTTCTGCAAAGTGATGTGATGTGTGCACAGTCATCATTCTTTTAATACAGCTTTACAAGCAGAGCATGATACTGCATTGAGACAGCCATGGTGAAAGTCGCAGGCGTGAAAGGAGGAAAAGCTGTGCACCCGGCGTGTTTATACCAACTTTGGTCAGTTGTGTGCATGACATCTACATCTACATCTACATCCATACTCCGCAAGTCACCTGACGGTGTGGCAGAGGGTACCTTGAGTACCTCTACCAGTTCTCCCTTCTATTCCAGTCTCGTATTGTTCGTGGAAAGAAAGATTGTCGGTATGCCTCTGTGTGGGCTCTAATCTCTCTGATTTTATCCTCATGGTCTCTTTGTGAGATATACATAGGAGGGAGCAATATACTGCTTGACTCCTCGGTGAAGGTATGTTCTCGAAACTTTAACAAAAGCCTGTACTGAGCTACTGAGCACCTCTCTTGTAGAGTTTTCCACTGGAGTTATCTCATATTCAAGCAGTGGGAGAACAAGTGTACTGTAACCTACTTCCTTTGTTTTTGGACTGCATTTCCTTAGGATTCTTCCAATGAATCTCAGTCTGGCATCTGCTTTACCGACGATTAATTTTATATGGTCATTCCATTTTAAATCACTCCTAATGCCTAATCCCAGATAATTTATGGAATTAACTGCTTCCAGCTGCTGACCTGCTATATTGTAGCTACATGATAGAGGATCTTTCTTTCTATGTATTTACAGCACATTACACTTTTCTACATTGAGATTCAATTGCCATTCCCTGCACGATGTGTCAATTCGTTGCAGATCCTCCTGCATTTCAGTACAATTTTTCATTGTTACAACCTCTCAATATACTACAGCATTATCCACAAAAAGCCTCAGTGAACTTCCGATGTTATCCACAAGGTCATTTATATATATTGTGAATAAAAATGGTCCTATTAAACTCCCCTGCGGCACACCTGAAATCACTCTTACTTCAGAAGACTTCTCTCCATTGAGGATGACATGCTGCATTCTGTTATTTCGGAACTCTTCAATCCAGTCACAGAATTGGTCTGACAGTCCATATTCTCTTACTTTGTTCATTAAATGACTGTGGGAAACTGTATCAAATGCCTTGTGGAAGTCAAGAAACACAGCATCTACCTGGGAACCCGTGTCTATGACCCTCTGAGTCTCATGGACAAATAGGGTGAGCTGGGTTTCACATGATCATCATTTCCAAAACCCATGCTGATTCCTACAGAGTAGATTTCTAGCCTCCAGAAAAGTCATTATACTCTAACATAATACATGTTCCATAATTCTACAACTGATCAACGTTGGAGGTATAGGGCTATAGTTCTGCACATCTGTTGGACGTCCCTTCTTGAAAACAGGGATGACCTGTGCCTTTTCCAATCTTTTGGAACACTACACTCTTCTAGAGACCTACAGTACACCACTGCAAGAAGGGGGCAATTTCCTTCACATACTCTGTGTAAAATTGAACTGGTATCCCATCAGGACCAGCGGCCTTTCCTCTTTTGAGCGATTTTAATTGTTTTTCTATCCCTCTGTCATCTATTTCGATATCTGCCTTGTTTTCATTTATGTATTCTGACACATACAGTGGCATCTATTGAACAATTTTCATGCTATTTCTTTTCCTTCTGCCATATGTTTTCCCCCTTCTCTGATAATATTCCATTGCAATTTGAAGTCACACTGACCAGTGGCGTTATTTCTACACAGTGTTTTGAAAGTTTAATTATAATCACCCCGTGTATCTAGAAGGAGTCAAAGACTTGGTAATAAGTCGAGACCAGTAATGTTACCTCTCACATGACACCAGGTTGAATTATATAATAAAAAAATTATAAGATTGTCTCTGTGGGAATATATGACAATTTTAGACATAAACATTTTGCATAAACATTAGGTCATGAGAAAGCTATCTGCAAGATGGGTTCCACGATTGCTCACATTGACCAACAACGGAGTCGTGTGAAGTGTTGCAAGGACGGTTTGAAGCTATTCAGGAATAATCAGCAGGACTTTAAGCATCGTTTTGTCACTGTGGATGAAACATGGATACATTACTATACTCCTGCGACCAAACAACAATCTAAACAATGGATTACCAAGAGAGAATCTGCACCAAAAAAGGCAAAGACCATTCCTTCGGCCAGAAAGGTTATGGCGACTGTCTTTTGGGATTCGCAAGGGATAATCCTCATCGACTATCTGGAAAAGGGTAAAACTATTACAGGAGAATATTATTCATCGTTATTGGACTATCTGAAAACCGAGCTGCAAGAAAAACGCCGGCGATTGGACTGCAAAAAAGTCCTTTTCCATCACGGCAATGCACTAGTACACACCTCAGCAGTTGTGGTCGCAAAATTAATAGAAATAGGATTCCAACTCGTTTCGCATCCCCCTTTTCTCCAGACTTGGCTCCTTCGGACTACTATTTATTCCCCAATTTGGACCAGCGGCCTTTCCTCTTTTGAGTGATTTTAATTGTTTTTCTATTCCTCTGTCATCTATTTCAATATCTACCTTGTTTTCATTTATGTATTCTGGCACATACAGTGGCATCTATTGATCAATTTTCATGCTATTTCTTTTCCTTCTGCCATATGTTTTCCCCCTTCTCCCATAATATTCCATTGCAATTTGAAGTCACACTGACCAGTGGTGTTATTTCTACACAGTGTTTTGAAAGTTTAACTTTAATTATAATCACCCTGTGTATTTCTAGAAGGAGTCAAAGTAGAATCTGTTTCACATTTCAAATACCTAGGAAGCATGATCTCAAAAGATAACACCATTAAGCAGATATTACACACAGAACAACACAGAAAGCATCCAATTTTTACAGACAAATCAGAAATCTTCTCTGGGATGATAAAATGCCAAGAGAAACAAAAGTGACTGTGTATCACACCTATTTCATACCAATCCTAACATATGGTTTAGAAACATGTACCCTACTAAACAAAGACCTCAGCATAATTCAGGCAACAGAAATGAGATTTATGACAACTATGAACCAAACAACTAGAATCGACAAAATCAGGAATGAGGTGAATAGAAAGGTAGCTGGTGTTGAGGTTCCTGTTACCAGTGTCATAAAGAAATGCAAGCTTCAGTGGTATGGGCAAATAATGAGAGGAACAGTCGAACACTTGGCAAAAGGTATTTCAACCTGAACCTTGCACGTAGAAGACCATGGAGAAGACCAAGAAAATGCTGGATAGAGACTGTAAGATCAGATGTGGGGGAGAAAGGACACAAATGGGAAGCTGTCCTGGTACAGAAAATATATGAAGACAGAAGGAGATGGCGAGCACTCTAGGAAACTGGAGTTGGGAAACGATGATGATCATTACTGTCCTTTTATCAGATGCCTTTCTTGAACACAATGTTAAATAATATTAGTAAGATAGCATCACCCTGACACAGACCTGCATAAATATCAAACTCCTAGGATATCTCTCCCTGGTATTTCACTTTTGCTCTTGTTTCTGCAGTGCTTGTTCTCACCATGCTCACAAATTTACTTGAGACTCCATACTCCCTATGAATATTTTAAAATAAACTTTTTCATTATTTATATGCATTAGATAAACTGTTACAAACTGGACAGGAAAGATATTATTCTAATAATCTTATACAAACCTGAAACCAGTGCTGTCCCAAAAATGGTTTAGAGGACCTACTGGAGGAGACATCAAATCAATGTATGCTTCCAGTTTACAACTTCTTCTTGCAGGAACAATTATAACACCTTAAGAAAAGAGATACACATTTGAGTATTCACTGTACTTCCACAGTGCAGAAAGAAATGATCATCTATCATGATACTCACAGAGAAATATTGTCGTCTTATAAAAAGTCATCATGGTAAGTAGTGGGTTGTTCTATAGGACATTCAGTTGTGCTCTAACCTGTTTAGAAAGGCACAGGTAAGTATGGAGAAAATATAACTTATATCATAAAATGTAGCTATAAACACTTGATATTATTTACGACAAAATTTCCACATTTAATTATAATTCCCCAACATATCACATGTCTTTAATTGAAACTCTATAAACAATATAATAAAATGTTATAAATGAGCTGCAGTAGTAGCTTTTCAGAGTTGCTAGACTTGTAATATCTGAAGAGGAATAATAAACAGCGCAAAAAAAGACTCTAATTGCATGTAACGCAAATGACAACTGCAAGTCCTATAAGGAGAAAGGAAAGCAGATTATCTAATAATAGCAGCAGAGACTGGTATCTGGCTGACAGCCACAAAGAAAAATGAGTGTGTAATGAAAAATCCAGAAAGAAAAACAAGAAAAACAGAACAAAGTTTTAGTAAGCAGCCTAAAATTATATGCCTTATACTAATTCTAAATTTATCAGCTTTACTAATAATAAATCAGATTCACTGGAGCCAGTTCACACCAAAGGCCAACATTCGTTTGGTCACCTTAATGATAGGTGATGCATTTCTTGAAAGTCTTTTCGGGTTTGCTGCCGGATCCTAAAATCAACTTGACTCGATATTTCGGCGATCCAACTGTTCGCCATCTTCAGGAAATGCTATTGCATTTCCTGAAGTCGAATTGCAATCTTGCATCAGTTCTCAGCAGGACTCATCAACAGAAGCAGCATTTCCTGAAGATGGCGAACAGTTGGATTGCCGAAATATCGAGTCAAGTTGATTTTAGGATCCGGCAGCAAACCCGAAAAGACTTTCAAGACTTATTACGCCGGGAAAGCCTACATAGTTACATGATGCATTTCTTGCTCAATTCATTTGTTTCTGGACTTCAAATCACCTCAATTCAAAGGAAAAGTCATTACATTCAGAAAAGTGAAAATATACTGTCCAACACTACAATGAAATTTGCTGACATTTTAATTAATAGAATATGTTTCAGTGCTGCCTCAGTCATTTTATTCATATGAGCTTGCCTCCTATGAGTTCTTCTAGTTTCTTAAGCCAAAAGAAATTAGATAACAACAGCTGTTTCTGAATGATGATGCTGTAGTATCTATTAACAATGAGTAGCAGGACATTTCACAATAACTGCAGGCTAAATCAAACAATGAAAACTTCAGGTTGGAATATCAACAATATGAGAAAAAGATATTTATGTCAATTAAGTCATCAAGGCAAAGGAAAAAACTTCCTGGAAACATTATGAAATATACCAGATTATTGCTGAAAGGTTGAAATGGAATGATACAACACAAATTAAGCTTTATGGATGCTTAGAAAGTGCAAAAACGGGAGAAATCAAAAGAATGAGTGCAACAGGTAAAAACATTGAATAAGTTATTGCTTTTAGAAAAGTGCATTCAGCACACAGAAAGGTTAACTATAATTCTGGAGTACTTAAAATGATAATATACAAAATGTTCATGTGTGCCTTCACTTACAAGTAAAAAAGGATAGGTAGATTAAATTTCAGTACAATGTCAAAAGTCTGTTAGGGGAAAGTATGTTTGTAGTGAGGTGAAAAAATGTAAGCTATATAATGAGGAAAAAAGGATGTGATTATAATTTGATGGCACTCTTAAGGCTTGAACTTAAAAATTCTGTCAATTCAGGAGTCAGTGAGATAGCTGTGAAATTATTACAATTAGTTGAAATTACATGTTATTTGATTTAGTGACCAAAATCTACAAAACAGGAAGTGTACCATCTGGAATACATCACCAAATAATAACACTTATGTATGAATGCATATATCCCCAACTGATTTTCTTTTAGTTAGTAACAAAGTAAAGTTTGGTTGAACTCTGTAATTCATAATCACAATACTAGAAGTAAAAATAATTTGCATGCAGAATATATATTACTAGCTAGGATTGAGAACGGAGTTTTATCCTCTGTCATACAAGCCTACAACAGGTTAATGACAGATGTTAGGCAGGTAATTGAGAATACCCAAAGTTTCAAAAAGAAAGTAAAAGAATACTTCATTAGTCAATCATCCTGCAATTTATCTCAATATTTTTACTCAGGGACGTGAATTCCAGATAACTCTAACATTTTTATTACATGTACCTTGAGCTTTCCAGTGTACAGATAGCTGACAGTCCTCTATAAAGCAACATAACTACTTTGTTTGAAATATTAAAAAAACATCTGCTGAGCAATTAGGAGAAAGAGCAGTGGCTTTTTCCAAAGGAACTGTTTTCCCTAATACACATATATAAGTAATTCCTATAAATAACAGTGTGACTAGATTAGCACAAGCCATCATCTGTTGTTAGTACACTTTACAGAAGCAGCCAACCGTCATTGCCTCTGCCTGTTAATGTATAATTTGCTCATTGCATATTCCTAAAGGCTCCCCTTCACGATGGTATCTATGGCGTATGAGATGGGGATGGACAGATGAATGAACGAAAAAATGGAAGGAAAAAAAAAGTAAGCACTCATGGTGTACTTGAGATGCTGAGTGGTCGACAGGAACATAATACTGAAATTTACAGCATGAATCTTCCATGCTGCAGTAGACAACAGAGAGTGTGGTGTTTGGAAATTTCCTGTCACATTGAAACTGTTTACTTGACTGGGACTTGGACCGAGCACCTTACCTTTTGTTGAAAATGCTCTTGCTGAGAGAGAGGTCCAAGCACAAATATTGACCTGCTCACACAGCTTTCCTTCTGCCAGCACCTCTGCACCTCTCTCCTACTTTCCATAGTTCACTGAAGTTCTGCTGCACCCCTTGCTTCCATTTTTTGGGAGAACTTTGTGAAATTGTAGTTCATTTGTAAAGAAGACCGCATATAGGACACTAATGCGACCTATTCTTGAGTACTGCTTGAGTTTTTGGTGTGTACACCAGATTGCATTAAAGGATGATATCAAAGAAATTTGAAGGCAGGTTGATAGATTTGTTACCATTACACTGTGTGCACAGTGGCACTGACAACGATCATCAGACACCGTCACCAGAGGTCATCTGATAACACTGGCTGACAGCATGGTCATAGTGAGCCTGATCTACTACTCAGTCTTTGGCAGGTTCAAGGAAGTTAGGTTAAGTCCACAAAAAAAGTCCAGTATAGTAGCTATAAGCATGTAAGATATGCCACTCTTTTCACTCGAACAAATTAATTTTTGAGGTTATAATCTAGGTATGCCTAAACTTTCCAATACAGATTTTACCTATTTGAGGTTTTGAATAAACCTGTGATTCCAGTTCATAAATTCCAATCTATATCCTGACTATGATATTTGCATCCTCAGGATGCCGCAAACTCACTCTTTCATGGACTAAACTTATGTTTCTCATGCTCCATATTTTGTGTGAGTAAGTCAGTCAATTTCACCAATTGCCATCTGAAGTCTGTATGTCCAGGAGATAAGATAGGCTATAGTGTGTCTACGCACATAGTGGTGTACTGATTAGAAGATCGGCCCCCTCTGGCTGATTTCGGTCGTCGGCAGAATCCAGCGATATTGGGGTCTCTGTGACCACACCCTTAGTTTCGAACAACACAGAAGTATTACAGAGATGATTTGGGAACTCAAATGGGATGAAGATAAGATACAAGAAATTAGGGCTCATACAGAAGCTTATAGACAGTTGTTTTTCCCTCACCTTATTTGCAAATGGTACAGGGTATCCTCTGCCACACATCATAAGGGGTTTGCAGAATATGAATGTAAATGTAGATGTAGAAAGGATATTATGGCGAAATGGATAGTAACAGCATAGGTGGTTGTTACCAGATTTAATGTTTCACCCTGAAAAGGAGTGTGTGTGTCATTTTGCAACTTTAAACCTTGCAAGTCCAGAAAAATATGCAAGAGAGTAGACAGAAATTTGGCAAGTAGGAGAGAGGTACAGGCACAACTAAGCCATGGAGATTGGTAAAGAGTCATGCCCGGATAGCTCAGATAATAAGAGAACTGCCTATGACAGGGAAGGGTTTGAGTTCAAGTATCCACTTGGCACACAGTTTTAATCTAGCAGGAAGTTTCATGATTGGAACTGTTGCTTTTGGGTTATGCCCATCCTCATGCAAGGAACCCCTTGAGTGTGAGGTCACAAGTACAGTCTTTAGTAAGGCTCATTTGAAAGTTTTGTGTTAATAATAATTATGACAGGAAAAATATTAGCTGCTAATGACTCACCAAGAGCATAACAAGAGTGACAAAATGGGAGTCCGGGAGGTGCAGTGATCAACCTGCTATGGAATGTATGTATTATACTTTACAAAATGGATATCATCAACATTCAAGAAATGTTCAAAACAAACTATTAACTTGCACTATGAACACTGAATGAATAATGGCATACCACAGTGATCACAAAGATTTGAACCATCAAGATCAAAGGCTAATTCCTTGGGAGTTACAGACCATGCAGGATTTGCAGCTAGGATTCACTCTTAAAGAATGCATATAGAATCAATCATATTGGTGCAATGAGGTGATGAGAACTGACTGAATGTGATGGCATGCAACTGAAAGCAAAACAGTCTTTCATGGAGCTTATTGTAAAACTGGCTATCCTTTAATGCATAGCTGCAAATATTGTGATAATATGTTTCATAGGTATGAAGAAAACAAACATCCAGAGGCTGAACTTGTCCATTGGTTCCTGGCAGTATGAACTGGAATGTCGTACATTTTTCAGGAGGCATAGTTTGCTCTAAAGGAGTATGGTTTTTATGCACAGATCAGGTATCAAGCAAAAGCAAGTTATTTTGACCAGCTATTGGCCAAAAGCAGTGCTCATGGTTGTAGTTCCCTGACAGCCATTTTCCCACCCTTGCTTGCTGTCATGTAAATATTCCCTAATGCTGTTACAAGATCATTCACACAGGAAAGAGTCATTGGGAGTAGAGCACCTCCAGCTTCTTGCAGCACAATAGGTAACTTTTCAGCCAATTTAACATCCAGACTAACAGACAGCATAATTGTATATGAAAGCATTAAGGCATTGATGTTAATTGATCTTGATACAACTATCTTGGTACCTCTAATTTCCAGAGTTCCTCTTCAAATCCCAACTGGTCAGAGTTGATAACAACTTCCTTACAGAACAATGGGATAAGTTTGTTCATCTCATCCACAAATTTTCAGGCCAATTCCACAGTTTGCTGTGCATCATCAAATTGAGCTTCATTTCAAATTTTGTTATTTTAAGTCTTTCAGTCCTGTAGCACTGTTTGAAGTTATGCAATCATCCACCACTTCCCTTGAAGTCACTCTAATCTATATCATGCAAAATACGATGAACATAACATAACAAGTGTGCCTTGTACTCCTTTGAATATCCATAATTTTCTTTTATTTACTACATGGTTATATTGCTGCAGACGTATTCAAAATCTGTTCATAATTGTATTTTTACTGTGATTATTTTCTGTGTATGTAATTATGTTTAGTATCCATTCCTTGGAGAATGATTGTCCTTTGCTATGTTAGATTGAAGACAGGATATGTGGCTCCCTGTCTGGCAAGGATGATCAACTAAGTGACTCAAAACCTACTTCAGTATCACTTTCACTTGTTAAGCTCATATCGTCGTCATTGTGCTCCTCATGTACTTTATCTGTACAGTAGATTGTATATGACACAAAACATTCCACTGATTCATCTTGTAGAAACACTAATATTTCATCTGCTACTTTTTTCTCACTCTGCAAAATTCCTTGGTTTCTTTTTGACCAAATGTCTACTTCAGCAACTGTTCTTGTAGATATAATTCAATGTTTGCTTTGTTAATCATTGCCATTGTTCTGCTTTGTACAACACTACTGGCACTCTAGCACTGTTGTGAGTTTCTCAGGGTCCAAGCAGTTCAACTATGCTATGTAACGTCAAGTTGTGCTCACCACTGGACACCCCCAGTCCTGTCCCCTGTTGCCATTAGCAGCCAATATTGTGGTTGCATGGTAGACAGTACGTGGGGCATAGAATACCATAAACATCATCGGCCTTTTGTGACCTCCTACTCAATGGGGATCAAGAAACACACACACACACACACACACACACACACACACACACAGAGAGAGAGAGAGAGAGAGAGAGAGAGAGAGAGAGAGAGAGAGAGAGAGAGAGAGAGAGAGAGAGAATCATTGCATCATTGCCTTACCCTGGTCACATTATCCCAGCACTGCAGTCTGACAGAGTTATGGAGTAGATGAGAGGAACAAGGAGGAAGGGTGGTGTTGAGGGAAAAAAAAGGTGAAAGCTATGGGGAAAAGACAGCAAGGCAGCTAGATAAAAGTGGCACTGAGGAACCAGCCTTTGTGCAGGCAAGAGAAGTTGCATGTCATATGGGGGAGTGTTTGGGGAGGGGGTGGAGCTGTAAACAAATAAGTTGCCAGTTCCAGATGGAGCCACAGTTTAGTTTTATAAAGAGTATTCTTCAGCATTGGCCCCTTACTTAATTTGCATTTATTACAAATTTCTCACTCAGTGCAAAGTCCCAAGCAACCAGAAAAGGTGAAGGTGACCACAGTATATAAGAAGAATAAAAGAAAAGATCCACAAACTTATAGATCGATAGCCTTAACATTGGTCTGCTGCAAAATTCTTGGACATATTCCACGTTCAAATAGAATAAATTTCCTTGAGACAGAACAGCTTATGTCCACAAATCAGCATGGCTTTAGATAGTCTCTCTCATGTAAAACTCAACTTGACTTTGTCTTGCCCAATACCCTACAAACCATGGATGAAGCACAATAGGCACATTCCGTATTCCTAGATTTCCAGAAAGTAATTGAGACAGTGCTGCACTGCAGATTGTTTACAAAGATCCAAACTTAAGGAATAGATATTTGACTAGATAACTTTTTTAGGGAATAGAACCCTATATGTTGTCGAGGATGATAAGTGTTCTTCAGAGACAAGGTTATTGTCAGAAGTGCCCCAGGAAACTGTGATGGGATCTTCCTTGTTCTCTATATACATGCATGATCTAACAGATAGTGCAAGCAGCAATCTGCAACCATTTGCGATACCAAGATGCTGTAATGTATGGGAAAGTGAGTGACATCCTTGAGTGACTTTAGAGAATACAGAGTGACTTGGACAGAATTTGTATTTGATGTCATAAATTGTAGCTTCCTCTAAATGAGGAGGAAAATCCATCCTGTAATGATTGAATACAGAATTAGTGGTGCGCTGCTTGACTCCATCACATTGATGTGACATCTAGGGGTAATGTTCCTAAGGAATATCAAACAGGCTAGGGGGAAGGCAAATGGTTGACTTTGGTTAAGTGTGTAAAATCTAGGGAAGTGTAACTCATCTATAAAAGAGACTGACATTTTGTGATGTTATGCCTGCAAGGTCAACAAAACATCATACCTCCCAGCATTGAAAGTTGCCTAGTTCCCAAGCATCCACTACTCACTGAAAAGCAGATTTCGTTGCATTCCACTAAGTGGCTCTACCAGCTCTGCCAGAAGTTGCAGGTTGCGAAAATCTACTTGCTTCCATGCTCCATATGACCAAAAATAGATCCTAAGATATCCCGCCACAGGATGGTATTTAGGCCGGTGCGTGGCCATCCATCAGCAGTTCACTCCAAGCCAGGACTCCAGTTCAAACATCCAGTTCCATGTGGACTTTGCCGTCTCAGCTGCCGACTAGCTGCCACAACAGACAACACCTGGATCACTTCGCCATTGTTGACAGACCTATCTTTGTGGTTGTGGATGTTGAAAAACTTTACTTACATTATTCTTGTAGTACACTGACTGTAGACTGTTCCCAGGGGATTTTAACTCCGTGCATAGATGGAAAAACTTAAATTGTTTGTTGCATTTTAACACCATGCCAGGACAGACGAGCTTAAACTCTTAGTTGAACTTTGCTTGAAGATGGTCTCAGTGAGACTTAGAATTTTCGTTTGTGTAATGACCTTGTTTTCTAAACTAGAGTCTCCAGCCAGCGACTTTCAGCTTGTGAATATTGTATTATTACTCATCAGAGTGTCAAACAGTTTTCTTATTTTTGTCAACAAACTTTTTGAAGAATTTGTGCCATATATTTTGCCAAACACAGCATGTTTTTCAGTGGTGACAAGGATTATTAAAAGCTTCATGTGTGTACCAACAGCGACATTTAGTGAGTTGCATGTGCTCTCAGACCCTGTATAGTTTCTCTTTGTTTTTTAGAATGTCTGAAACAACAGATTTTAGTGCACAAGTTTTTCTGATGCTCCAGCATATGTTACCAGCTCTGCAACTATGGCAGACAGTATCTGCAGTTTCAACCTCAATGATAGAGGTATCCAACCATCTCTCCAGAATTGACACCATGGTCAAGGCATTCTGTACAGCAGCCCTGTCATTCCAGGCATTTGACTGCAAGGTTAAACAATGGGGTGACTACATCTCAAGGATGCAGCAGCACTTCCTGGTGCTTTTTTGTTGGGTTATGTAGGACCAGAGATATATCATTGTCTTGTACAACAACTTTATCCTGAGACAGAGCCCCATGCCCTCCCATATGATAGGGTCAAATCCAATTTCCTTAAATATTTTGATTGTCAAGTTCATGCAGCTGCAGATAGATGTAAGTTCTTCAGTTGTCATAAGCTCAGCACACAATCATACAGAGAATGGATTGCATGGTTGCAATGGCTATCCAGGGACTGTAGATTTGTGCACAGTAATCAGGTCTCCAAACAGTCATATGCAGCTTCATTTGTCAGGGACATGATATTAGTTCATCCTCTGGATGATGAACTCTGAACGGACTTGTTGAAACTGAAAGATCCTACGTCAGAAGCACGTTTGTCATCATTAGGGCTTTTGAACAATCATTGCATTCAGAAGCAACTAGGCAAGACCTGTTACAAGTTTCTGCAACCAGGACAACCCGTAGACTCTGAACACCAGTCAGAATGCAATGACAGATGGCACAAAAAGACCAGGCACTAAAATGTCGACCCAGATAATTGCCACTGTGTAGCCAGTGTTTTATATCACACCCCAGTCATCAATGTCATTACCGCAGGGCAAAATGTACAACATGTGGAAAGTCAGGTCACTGGGCAGAACTATGTCAATCACTGTGCAAATTGTCAGTGGACCACAACAGGGGCAATTCACTCAAAGGAGAAACAGTGACCAAAACCTTATCCGAACATACCATATATCAAATCTGTGTTCCCAACCACCACAAACAGAATCTCTCTGACAATCTATACTGATGACGGCCACTTGGATTGCAAATTGACACAGGTTCCTCTGCCACAGGTTCCTCTAACTGGCAATCCTAACAGCGGGTGGGCACCACAACCTTCCAGCCCATGGACTCTCAGATGAGGACTAATAGCCATGGAATTTTGTGTTTTTTGCAGCAATTCACCGCAAAGGTATAGTATGCTGCCCAGACTTGCAGAGTTCATATCCTTGCAGTGGACACTCCAGGAGCAGTAAACCTATCTCTTCAATGCATTGGGACTAGAGACACATGACTCTACACCCACAATCCACTCTGTCAGTGTTTCCAAGTTCCATCACAAATTGTTTGCAAAATTCAATTCAGTTTTTTATCAACCAGGATCACGTGTCAGAGAGTTTGAAGTACATATACTCCAACTCCCATCTGCCACCTCAAATTTTTTGAAGCACATAATGTACCTTTTGCCTTACAAGACAAGCTGAAAAAAAAAAAAAAACAAAAAAAAAAAAAACAAAAAAAAAAAAAAAAAAAACTGTGCCTTATGTACAGGTGGTGATTTCAAACACACAATAAACTCTCAGCCTGTGGTGGACTCATACCCAATTCCAAAGGTGGTGGATATCTTGACCTGTATAGCGGGTGCGCAAATTTTTCCTAAAATTGACCTCAAAAATGCATACCTTCAGCTCCACCTGGATGTAGAGTACAAGAAGAAGCTGGCAATCAGTACTTACAGACTTCATCAGTACAACTATCTACCATTCAGAGTGGCTAGCAGCCCAGCCATTTTCCAAAGAGATATCTAAAATCTCACTTGTGAAGTGCCAGATATAGCAAACTGGAAAAGTGTAGCTTCTATACAGAACAGGTCAAATACTTGGGGCATGTCCTCAGTGCTACAGGCATTCATCCCACACCTCAATATGTGGAGGTGGTCCAAAAATTGCCCACACCAAAAGATAAAGACCAACTTAAGTTCATACTATGAAAATTGAGCTATTACTGGAAATTTGTACTACAGGACCTCTTCATAACCATTGTTGCTCTTTCTCAAGGCTTCGGCATCCACCCCCACCAAGACAGCTCACTGCCTACAGCAATGGGAACTATTTTTACCTGCTTATAATTATGGCATCCAATTTCATTCCACCACACAACATATTAATGCCGATCTTCTGTTCCGATTGTCAGTACATCAGGACTCAGAATTTAACTAGGAGGCAGAAGGATATTCACACTTAGGCAACAACCTCCCATTGGATGTGATGCTGGTGACCACACACTTCGCAAACAACTCATCATCTGGGAACTCCTTTGATTTGCCCAGCAAGGGTGAACCTCCAAATGAAGACACATCAAAAACCCAGAAATCCAGGCATACTGGTGCAGAAGACACAAGCTTTCAACCATCCAAGGCATACAACTCCTACAGAGCAAGAGTGACCAGACAAGAGCAGCTATTCAGATGTCACTACAGCAACGACTGCTGGCCCTGCTCCACAAGGGAGACTGGAGGGTGGTCCTTACCAGGAGGTTGGCTTGCCAGCATGTGTACTGGTGTGGTCTCAGTGTTGCCATCACACAGATGCTTGCAGCTTGCGCCACCTGCCAGAGCAAGCAGGCCACAGCACCTCATCAATTCTTCCCATGGCCGGACACTTCAGTGTCATGATCAAGGCTGCAACCGGATTTTGCTAGATTGTTTCTGGGCCATACCTGACTCATAGCCATTGATGAAGGTAAAGATTTTCCTTATGTCTCCCATATATCAAACACCTCACCCAGTTGAACCATCCAGATATCGGCAAAAATTTTTTCAATGGAAGGGCTGGTAACTGATAATGGGCCACAATTCACTTCAGACAAATTTATTTTCTTTTGTGAAAAGAATGGAATACAATTAATACAAATGCCACCTTTTCATCTGGCCTCCAATAGCCTAACATAAAGCTTTGTCTGCATGTTATAAAATCAAATATCAAAATTTACACTGCACTCACTCTGTGGACGAATTCTTGACCTTGTTTTTAGATTCATATCACGCCACTCCACAAGACAAAGCCTTGCCAGTAGAAAAATTACATGGCCAACCACACAGGTCACAACTTTCAATCACACATCCATAAGTCAATCAGGAGCTATCACAGGGAACCTATTGCCAATATTATATCCTTCAGGATCCTGTTTGGACCCTTGTACTTTTTTAGGGGGCACCAACATTGACTACCAGCAAAAGTAACAAAACTCCTTGGCAGGGCCATGGCCAAAGTCACCATGACAAAAGGCATAGTCTGCTGAAAACATATAAACCAAATGCGACCTTGTAAAGATAAAAATGCAAACACAGAAGGATTACCATTCTTTCTTTTTACAGAGATGGGGACAAAAGAGAGGCAGCAACAAATCAGCACAAGGTCATCCCAACTGTAGCCATTAACCAGATTCATGGACCAGCTTGCACCCTCGGAACCGATGCTGATGGTATTGGACAACATTCCACCCCTGCACCCCACCTCCCCTTCCACCACCACCAACGACCAAAGGCAGCAAGGAGACATTGAAATAAGTTTTGTCCTCTATGCCCCTTTTGAGTGGATGGGGGAGGGGGATGGCATGTTATGACATTATGTGTGCAAGGTCAACAACATATCATATCTCACAGCATCAAGGGTTGCCCACTTCACAGGCAATCACTTCTCGTGGAAGGTAATTTCCTAGTGATCCACAGGGTGGCCCTAGCAGCAACACCAGAGTTTGCGGGTTGCAGGATCCTGCTTCCTTTTACCATCTACATGACCAAAAATAGATCTCAAGATATCCTGCCACTGGATGATATGTAGGTTAGCACATGGTCATCCATCAGCAGTTCTCTATAAGCCAAGACTCTAGTTTGGACATCCAGGTCTATGCCAACAACACCACCTCTGGCACCAACCAGCCACAGTCATTAAGGAAAATGCCCTGGGTCACTGTGCCAACATCAACAAACCTGTCTTTGTGGTTACAGATGTTGTAAATCCTCGCTTAAATTATTCTTGTAGTACATTGGCTGTAGACTGTTCCATGGGAACTTTAACTCTGTGCTTGGAAGGAAAAAGTTAAATTGTTTCCTGAATTTTAAGACCTCAAACTTTGCTTCAAGAGAGTCTCAGCAAGACTTAGCATTTTCGTATGTGTGACAAACTTGTTTTCTAAACTATAGCCTTCAGGCAGATTTTCAGCTTGCAAATCTGGTGTCATTATTCATCAGAGTAGATGAATAGTTATGAATAGTTTTGTTATTTTTGTAAACAAAATTTGTGAATAATTTGTGACATTTTTTCTGTTGCCTATGGCATATTCTTCAGAATTCCATATAGATCATTTGTATGGACAGTTACTGAGTACTGCTGGAGTGTTTGGGTTCCTCATAATGTTGGGTTACAGGAAGACATTGAATCAGCTGAGGCAACCTCTCAGGCTGACACATGATAGCTGATACAGAAGAGCAGAGTAGGACAGAATAAATGTTTATTACAAAGTTTAAAAAAATCTATTACTGGTACATAAATCTTGTGGAAGTTGATTACACTATGCGTCTCTCTAGGCACCTAAAGATGGAATTATACAATCATGAAAATGGCAGCACTGTCAAATGGACAGAACGATAAAGAATACAGCTGTACACAAAAATATTTATATTTTATTTATGATGAAACTTAAGTCCTGTGAAGCTGATATTGACATGAAAATTATAGTGTATCACTGCTACTTAGAGTATGCCATAAGTAATGGAAGAGAGAGAGTGTGTGTGATAGAGTGGGGCGGGGGCAGGGGAGAGAGGGGTCAATAAACACACATAATTCAAAGACCAGTCATTCACAGAGGTCAACATAATGTGTACAATATCAGAAAGAACAACAGTTTCAAGTTTCCTTACCACACATTGAGACATTATTCATGGATAATATACCATACAGGTATAAGAATTCATAACAACGGAAATTTCAGACTATCTAACAGATCAAAACGAAAATTTCTGTTCCGACACTGACAATGTTGAGTGTTTATGGGAAAAGTTCAAGGCAATCGTAAAATGCGTTCTAGACAGGTACATGCCGAGTAAAACTGTGAGGGATGGGAAAAACCCACCGTGGTTCAAGAACAAAGTTAGGAAACTACTGCGAAAGCAAAGAGAGCTTCACTGCAAGTTTAAACGTAGCCAAAACCTCTCAGACAAACACAAGCTAAACAATGTCAACATTAGCATAAGGAGGGCTAAGCATGAAGCATTCAGTGAATTCAAAAGTAAAATTCTATGTACCGACTTGACAGAAAATCCTAGGAAGTTCTGGTCTTACGTTAAATCACTACGTGGCTCGAAAAAGCATATCCAGACACTCTGGGATGATGATGGCATTGAAACAGAGGATGACACACATAAAGCTGAAATATTAAACACGTTTTCCAAAGCTGTTTCACAGAGGAAGACTGAACTGCAGTTCCTTCTCTAAATCCTCGCACAAACAAAAAAATGGCTGGCATCAAAATAAGTGTCCAAGGAATAGAAAAGCGACTGAAATCACTCAACAGAGGAAAGTTCACTGGACCTGACAGGATACCAATTCGATTCTACACAGAGTACATGAATGAACTTGCCCCCCTTCTAACAGCTATGTACCGCAAGTCTCTAGAGGATAGGAAGGTTCCAAATGATTGGAAAAGAGTACTGGTAGTCCCAGTCTTCAAGAAGAGTCGTCGAGCAGATGCGCAAAACTATAGACCTATATCTCTGACAGCGATCTGTTGTAGAATTTTAGAACATGTTTTTTGCTCGCGTATCATGTCATTTCTGGATACCCAGAATCTACTCTGTAGGAATCAACATGGATTCCGGAAACAGCGATCGTGTGTTGTTCATGAGACCCAGAAAATATTAGATACAGGCTCCCAGGTAGATGCCATTTTCCTTGACTTCTGGAAGGCATTCGACACAGTTCTGCACTGTCACCTGATAAACAAAGTAAGAGCCTACGGAATATCAGACCAGCTGTGTGGCTGGATTGAAGAGTTTTTAGCAAATAGAACACAGCATGTTGTTCTCAATGGAGAGACATCTACAGACATTAAAGTAACCTCTGATATGCCACAGGGGAGTGTTATGAGGCCATTGCTTTTCACAATATATATAAATAACCTAGTAGATAGTGTCGAAAGTTCCATGCAGCTTTTCGTGGATGATGCTGTAGTATACAGAGAAGGTGCAGCATTAGAAAATTGCAGCGAAACGCAGTAAGATCTGCAGCGGATAGGCACTTGGTGCAAGGAGTGGCAACTGACCCTTAACATACACAAATGTAATGTATTGCGAATACATAGAAAGAAGGATCCTTTATTGTATGATTATACATTAGCGGAGCAAACACTGGTAGCAGTTACTTATGTAAAATATCTGGGAGTATGCGTGCGGAACAATTTGAAGTGGAATGATCATATAAAATTAATTGATGGTAAGACGGGTGCCAGGTTGAGATTCATTGGGAGAGTCCTTAGAAAATGTAGTCCATCAACAAAGGAGTTGGCTTACAAAACACTCGTTCGACCTATACTTGACTATTGCTCATGAGTGTGGGATCCGTACCAGATCGGGTTGACAGAGGAGATAGAGAAGATCCAAAGAAGAGCGGCGCATTTCGTCACAGGGTTATTTGGTAAGTGTGATAGCGTTACGGAGATGTTTAGCAAACTCAAGTGGCAGACTCTGCAAGAGAGGCGCTCTGCATCAAGGTGTAGCTTGCTGTCCAGGTTTCGAGAGGGAGCATTTCTGGATGAGGTATCGAATATATTGCTTCCCCTACTTATACCTCCCGAGGAATTCACGAATGTAAAATTAGAGACATTCAAGCACGCACGGAGGCTTTCTGGCAGTCGTTCTTCCCATGAACGATACGCGACTGGAACAGGAAAAAGAGGTAATGACAATGGCACGTAAAGTGCCCTCCGCCACACACTGTTGGGTGGCTTGTGGAGTATAAATGTAGATGTGGATGAAATGGGAAAAACTTTCATTACACTAATTTAGTATTTACTAAAAAAGAAATAACACCCCATCACTGTTCATAAATGCTATCCTGAGTAAAATAATTACTAAGTCATCAGGGCACTATCGTCAGAAAGTAATTTGGAGGACTTGCTGGATTCTTCAAGCTGAGATTAATTTAGGTATTTAAGGTTACAGATGGTGTCTCAATTATGTTATCTTTAAGTACTATTGTAGATTGTGACACTGTCAATCTGCTATTTGTTCTCACTGAGTCTCCTGAACAACAAAACAAATGTAGATATTTTTACACAGCCAATTAGTAAAGTTAAGTCAAACAAAGGAAAAACCAGGATGGAATGTAAAAATACTGTAAAACACAACTCACAGACACAACTGCAATCTCAGGTAACTGAGACCACACTGTGAACAGCAGTACCAGTGCAGGATGGGAGTGGTGACTGGGTAGGGGTGAGGAGGAGGCTGGGACAGGGGCGGTGAGGGATAGTAGGGTAGGCGTGGCAGACAGTGATGTGCTCATGGGGAAACTGAAGTGATGAGGTGGAAAGAGGGTAGGATAGCTATGTGCAGTCAGGAGATTAGACACAGGGAGCAGAGAGGTGGGGAGGGGGTAGGTGGTTAGTGGAAAAGAAAAGAGGTAAAAATGCTGCGTGTGATGAAGGGATTAGGGCTGTGTAGTGCTGGAATGGAAACAGAGAAGGGGCTGGATGGGAGAGGACAATGATTAACGTAGGATACATTGCAGGGAAAATTTCCACCTGTGCAATTCAGAAACGCTTGTTTCTTGGCCACAGTTTGTTGGTGGCCATTCATGCAGAGAGACAGCTTGTTGGTTGTCATGCCCACATAGAATGCAGCACATTGGTTGCAGCTTAGCTTGGAGATCACATGACTGATTTCACAGGTAGCCCTGCCTTTGATGGGATAGGTGATGTTTGTGACCAGACTGGAGTAGTGGTGGTGGGAGGATGTATACGACAGGCCTTGCATCAAGGTCTGTTACAGGGGTATTACCCATGAGGTAAGGGGTTGGAAGCAGGGGTTGTGTAGGGATGAACAAGTATACTATGTAGGTTTGGAAGAATCATGGGCAGGAAATTACTCATTTCAGGGTACAACAAGAGGTAGTTGAAACCCTGGCAGAGAATGTAATACAGTTGCTCCAGTCCGGGCTGGTACTGAGTTACGAGGGGAATGCTCCTCTGTGGCTGGATAGTGGGACTCTTTGTGAGGTGGTGGGAAACTGGAAAGATAAGGCACGAGAGATTTGTTTTTGCACAAGTTTGGGAGGATAATTACGGTTTGTAAAGGATTCAGTGAGACACTCAGTATATTTCGAGATGGACTGCTCGTCACTGCAGATGCGGCGAGCAAGGTTGGCAAGTCTATATGGAAGCATTCCCCTCGTAACTCAGTCCCACCCAGGACTGGAGCCACTGAATTACATTCCCTGTCAAGGTTTCAACTACCTCCCGTCATACTCTGAAATGAGAAATGTCCTGTCCACTATCCTTGCCACCCTCCCACAGCAGTATTCCGCCGTGCACCAAACCTACACAATATACTCATCCATCCTTACACAACCCCTGCTCCCAATCCCTTACCTCATGGCTCATACCCCTGTAATAGACCAAGCTGCAAGACCTATCCTATACATTCCCCGACCACCATCTTCTCCGGTCTGGTCACAAACATCACCTATCCCATCAGAGGCAGGGCTACCTGTGAAACCAGTCATGTGATCTTCAAGTTAAGCTGCAACTAAAGCTGTCTGTCTGCATGAATGGCCACCGACAATCTCTGGCCAAGAAACAAGTGGACCACCCTTTTGCTGAGCACGCTGCCAAACATGACATCCTTCATTTCAATGACTGCTTCACAGCATATGCCATATGGATCCTTCCCACCAACAATACCGTTTCTGAATTGTGCAGGTGGGAACTTTCCCTGCAATATATCCTGTGTTCCCGTAACCCTCCTGGCCTAAACCTTCATTAGTCAGTTAGTCATTGTCCTCTCCCATCCAGCCCCTTCTCTGTTTCCATTCCAGCATTACACAGCTCTAATTCCTTCATCGCACCTCTCTCCTTTGCCACTCCCCCCCTCCCCCTCCTCTCCCCACCTCTCTGCTCCCTGTGTCTTATCTCCCAACTGCACATACCTACCTTACCCTCTTTCCATATCATCCCTCTGTGCTCACCAACAGCATGTCACTGTCTGCCACGCCTACCCTATGATCCCTCCCCCGTCACCACCCCAGCCTCCTCCTTACCCCCACCCAGTTGTCACTCCCATCATGCACTGGTGCTGCTGCTCACAGTATGGTCTCAGTTGCCTGAGACTGCAGTCATGTGTATGTTAGTTGTGTTTGCTTGAGTGTGTATGTGTGTGTTTGCAGTCTGATTATGACAAAGGCCTTACTGGCCGAAAGCTATTATTTGTGACAGTCTTTTTGTTGTGCCTATCTGCAACTCAGCATCTCTGCTGTATAGTGAGTAGCAACTTTCCTTTTCACAATAAAGTAAGTAAAATTCCATTTCTGACTACTTTCTTCAAGGAATCCCTGAGATGCACCATTCTATTAGCAGGCAATTAAAGTGTTATTTTTCTGAATAAGAGAACATGTGTCACTGGTTCAGTCTTCCTATTTAGACATATGGGATCATTGCTTCATGACTCATCTACAGCCATCTTCTCTTTTTTCTTTCCAGTGTTGATCATGATACCGCCAATTGGTAATGGTGAATAGGGGAATCTTACATCAAACAATATTTTCCAGCAGAAAATGAGACAAATTTAAATAACATGAGTAGATCAATAAGTAGCACAAACAGTAGCCTGCCCGGTTAGCCGTGCGCTCTAACGTACTGCTTTTCAGGCAGGGAGGCGTGCTAGTCACCGGCATGACTCTGCCCGATTAGTGTTGAGGTCCGGTATGCCGGCCAGTCTGTGGATGGTTTTTAGACAGTTTTCCATCTGCCTCGGCGAATGTAGGGTGGTTCCCCTTATTCCGCCTCAGTTACACTACATCGGTGATTGCTGCACGAACACTTTCTCCACGTACGCTTACACCATAATTACTCTATCATGCAAACATTGGGGTTACACTCGTCTGGTATGAGACATTCCTGGGGGGAGGAGTCCCCTCTGGTTTCGGTGTGGGGTGACAGCGAGGTGAGTGGACTGCTGTAGCCTATTGTGGGGTTGTGAACCACTGAAGGCTACATCAGGGACGAAACCTCTCTGTCGTTTCTAGGTCCCCAGTTCAATAAAATACAATACAATATACCACAATCAGTTCTTCTGTTGTATTATTGGGTTTAGAAATGTAATAATCAGGACCAGCCAACAGAGCATATATAATGGGGATACCCACAAAGTTGGACCAATGAGTGTGTTTTTTGGGTGAAAGGACTCAGTTCAAGTTAATTAATATTAAAAAGTTTAAGATGCTAGGAAATACTGCATGCATTATAGCAACATCTTCAAGTGGCATATTTGCTTTGCTGAAAACCATGTTGAGCTTGCATGTGAGCCATGCTTTAGCTGACTGGTATGTCTGACAATACCACTGAATGTGCAAAACATTGCAATGTTGGTGTTGAGGTCTTCAATCTGCAGGTGGTTTGATGCAGGTCTCAACACTAGCTTGTGCAAAGCTCTTCACCTCTGGATAACTGTTGCAACCTATATTCACTTGAAGATGCTTACTGTAATCAAATCTTTGTCTCGATCTACTATTTTTATGCTCCTGCTAAGTTTTTGGTCTCCCATAACCAAGGAGTCTTCAAACGAAAGTGTTGGTATGTTGATAGACACACAAATAAACACAAACACACACAAAAAATTCAAGCTTTCCCAACCCACGGTTGCTGCATCAGGAAAGAGGGACGGATAGGGAAAGACGAAAGGATGTGGGTTTTAAGGGAGAGGTTAAGGAGTCATTCCAATCCCGGGAGTGGAAAGACTTACCTTAGGGGGAAAAAAGCACAGGTATACACTCTCTCACACACACATATCCATCCGCACATATACAGACACAAGTAGACATATATATATAAAAAAAACCTCCATCTGTCCAATGGCCAGTTTCACACATCCGTCCACGTCAAACCTACCAACAAGCAACAGTACCTCCATTACGATATCTGCCACCCATTCCACATCAAACGGTCCCTTCCCTACAGCCTAGGTCTTCGTGGCAAATGAATCTGCTCCAGTCCAGAATCCCTGAACGATTACACCAACAACCTGAAAACAGCTTTCGCATCCCGCAACTACCCTCCCGACCTGGTACAGAAGCAAATTACCAGAGCCACTTCCTCACACCCTCAAACCCAGAACCTCCCACAGAAGAACCCCAAAAGTGCACCACTTGTGACAGGATACTTTCTGGGACTGGATCAGACTCTGAATGTGGCTCTCCAGCAGGGATACGACTTCCTCAAATCCTGCCCTGAAATGAGATCCATCCTTCAGGAAATCCTCCCCACTCCACCAAGAGTGTCTTTCCGCCGTCCACCTAACCTTTGTAACCTCTTGGTTCATCCCTATGAAATCCCCAAACCACCTTCCCTACCCTCTGGCTCCTACCCTTGTAACTGCCCCTGGTGTAAAACCTGTCCCATGCACCCTCCCACCACCACCTACTCCAGTCCTGTAACTCGGAAGGTGTACATGATCACAGGCAGAGCCATGTGTGAAAGCTCCCACTTGATTTATCAACTGACCTGCCTACACTGTGAAGCTTTCTATGTGGGAATGACCAGCAACAAACTGTTCATTTGCATGAATGGACACAGGCAGACAGTGTTTGTTGGTAATGAGGATCACCCTGTGGCTAAACATGCCTTGGTGCATGGCCAGCACATCTTGGCACAGTGTTACACCATCCGGGTTATCTGGATACTTCCCACTAACACCAACCTGTCAGAACTCCGGAGATGGGAACTTGCCCTTCAGTATATCCTCTCTTCCCGTTACCCACCAGGCCTCAACCTCCACTAATTTCAAGTTGCCGCCACTCATGCCTCACCTGTCATTCAACAACATCTTTGCCTCTGTACTTCCGCCGCGACTGACATCTCTGCCCAAACTCTTTGCCTTTATAAATGTCTGTTTGTGTCTGTGTATGTGCGGATGGATATGTGTGTGTGTGCGAGTGTATACCTGTCCTTTTTCCCCCCTAAGTTAAGTCTTTTCGCTCCCAGGATTGGAATGACTCATTACCCTCTCCCTTAAACCCACATCCTTTCGTCTTTCCCTCTCCTTCCCTCTTTCCTGATGAAGCAACCGTTGGTTGTGAAAGCTTGAATTTTGTGTGTATGTTTGTGTGTCTATCAACATGCCAGTGCTTTCGTTCGGTAAGTTACATCATCTTTGTTTTTTTATGTAGCAACTTTTGTCCAGTTAATACTATGCAGAAATCAACTCTGCATTTGGATTGTACCTCCTCAACTCTTTTGCAAAAGGTGGGCAGTATTCTACTGCATCCATTTTCAGTAAGCTACCACAAGAACTGGAAAATCTTAACAGCAATCCAAATGCTTTCAAATCTAAACTACAGAGTTTGCTCATGGGCCACTCCTTCTATTCTGTTGAGGAGTTCCTTGAAAAATTAATCAGATTCCTATGTTATATTGTTGATTGCATTCATATAAACTTACAGGTTGTTGTCTTTTTAGGAGTCAAAACATTTTATTTTATTTATTATGACTTTTCTGTTGTAATTTTATGTACTGACATGTTCCATGACCACGGAGATTCACTCCTCAATTTGGTCCTATGGAACTAGGTGTATAATTTAAAAAAATACCAAAGGGTACTAACATTTGCCTGCTAGATAATAATGTAATGTCGTGTGATGATGGCCTCCCATCGGGTAGACCGTTCGCTTGGTGCAAGTCTTTCGATTTGACGCCACTTCGGCGACTTGCGCGTCAATGGGGATGAAATGATGAAGATTAGGACAACACAACACCCCGCCCCTGAGCGGACAAAATCTCCGACCCGGCCGGGTATCGAACCCGGGCCCTTTGGATTGACATTCTGTCGCGCTGACCACGCAGCTACCGGGAGCGGACGCCTGCTAGATGATAATATTTGACACTAAAATTCAGCTGAATGTTGCACGAGTACTAACAATATAGTCATGACATTGTGTCTCCAGAGTTCTTTCTATTTGGCACACTGAAGAAAGGCTTTAAGGAACAGTTCCAAGCCACATTGGACATGGACAGCTGCATGACGACTGTAAAATGGGTATTTTGAAACGTGTTCTCTATTGGAAAAATGTATCAACAGACTTGATGCATTAGGAAATACCAAGAGAAATATTGTGTTAAGTGTGTTAATTTTTATTTTTTTTCCAAGATATTAAATGTGTTGTTAGTTCTGTGCATTACTTTTTAACACACTGACAGTCATGCGCTGTTTCACTAGCAGGCCAGGGGATCATGTGTAAGGCCCTACTGTGGCTCCTGATGGACTCACAGCATCAGGCATAAGGCTATGCTATGGTTGCCACCAGCCTTGTGCCAGTCAACATGTTAATCCATCCTTTAATAACAGTAACAAGGGCAAATACAGTATTGAACTCATGAGTTTTTGGTAGTGATTTTTGACAGGAACAAAAAAGATGTTTCCTTGTGACCCCATCTGGAACTGCATAATGTTGTGGTCTCGTTCCTACTGATAAATTATGAAACAAGCCCTTTAATGCTGTAAAATTGTAGTTTATTTAAGAAAATTCTGATGTTCAGCTCTTCGTGTTTTATGCATTTCATACATGTGGAAACCTCTAACATTTCATTGATATTACATGAATCATTCAAATGTCATTCATACCTTCCTCAAATGTAATCACTTTCAGCAACCAGTTGCTGTAGCACCAAGTCATAGTGCAGTGCAGAGTTCATCACCATGTAGTATACTTTTTTCATATTAAACTATTATGTGAAAAAAAACTTGCTGATTGTTTTTTTTTTTTTTTTTTTTTTGCTTGAAAAAATAGGGGCCACACTTCTTGATGAGGTTTAATATATTTGGCACACACAAGGAAGGCCTATTTTTCCAATTACTTGTCTAAGGTTTCGCAAATGCTCAAGTGATGTAATGTTCACCCACTGTTGCATCACCCATGGTTTGACAATATTTAGACTAATTCTCACTGTTTAGTGTTAACAGTGTCTCTTCAGGTGCAAATTTTAACTATATTTTAACACAATTTAACCCAGAGAAAAGTTGTGATATCTGGCATAAATCCATAGTATTCTTACTCAGTCATACCATATGCAAAGATTCATTCAGCTTAATGTCCACATCATGGATATGTATCCATCATCTTTCACTGCACACAAACCATCTGACAGTTCTTTGGAAAGTGAAATCTGTGTCACACTAAAATCCTGTGAAACAAGTGCAATAACCTAAGACACACTGATGAGTCAAAACACTATGGCCATCTGTTTAATGGTTTGTTTGTCCATGTTAGGAATGCAATACAGCAGTGATTCAGTGTGGCATGGATTTGACAGGGCTATAGTATATTTCTGGAGTTAGTGTGAAATGGGGTAAGAATGAGCACTTCTTATTTATTTATTTTTAAGATCTTCGGTTCCACACCCAAATTATGCTCCAGTTATGATCATTCAAAATTCAGCATGTGGAGAGTGCAGGTGAAAGGCATCAACAGAAACACATTAAAATACTTTTTATCAGAGGACTAGAAAAAATAATGAGTGATCAACCTCATATTTCAGAAATGATTTGCAAATTATATACCAATCTCATACTTATTTTGAGGTAAATTAGCCACATCTACTTTTTGTCATGTATAGAGACTACTAGCAATGAAAAATGATACCTAAAAAAATCTCAGCAATTTCGGTTCAGACATTGCTAAGACAGTGGGTAAAACAGTAAGTGTAATATGATAAACTGGAACAGAAAATCACTCTAATCTTTTTTTTATTTCAAGTATGTTGAAGGAATAACATCAAAATTAATAATGAGACACTGAAATATTGACAGCAACAAGGGTGTCTGTTCCTTAACATCAAAATTCTTTGCAAATGTATAGAAACAATTGTATCATTCAACAGAAGGTATTGTTAAAATAAATATGTTCTTCATAGGCTCTATTGAGATGTCAGTTTGTTCCACTCTAAATATTTTGTGGGAATCGGGGGAAATTTGTCTCTTCCTAATACCTTTATTTTCTGGTCCTCCAGAACTTCCAGTACAATGCACACAGTTCTGTACTCTAGTTCTTTTTTTCTAGAGGCTTCCCAAAAATGTCACAAGTACAAATCAATCTTTCTTTAACCTGTTTATACTTTTCCCTCACTATACTAAACATCATCTTCACTCACATATGCTGACAACCACTCCACCTCAGACTCTTCTGTGTACACATATCTCCTAGGCATGAAGAAAGCAACTGCAAGCAGTTAACAGTTTTTTTTTTCTTTCGTTTGTTGACGTAAAAACCAACTTTTAGCATAAACACTGCAGAGATTAAAAGCCTCTTAATTGAAATGAAATAGTAATGACTTTATAGCTTCCAGATGCCTCACATCTGAGAGAAAAGCTTCTTCTAAAGGATTCTCCACATATGTTGCCATATAAATCCAATGATGTATAGTGCAACTGTATCAACCCCAGCAATGCCACATGATTCGTTACAACAAGAATGGCCTATGGGAACATTTTCTTTCCAAAGTAGCTTCTTAATATGATCCTCTCTGCATAAAAAAATGGTTGGGGGGGGGGGGGGAGGGGGGAGGGGGGAGAAGTCCCTAATCAAGTGATTTCCCAGGGTCGTTAATGGCATAGGTCTCATCATAACTGAATACATTACATGCAAGGACACTAACAAGATTATCTTTCAGACTGATTACTAGATACATACGTATGCATTGCAGTATCTGTATTATGCTACACTGTGATCAGTCTCACGCATTACATATTTGGGGTTGCACCTAAAAAACTGTATCACATTGCAGACAACAATCATGTCTACAAAGATAATAAAAACAAAGATATTAAAAATTAACAGTCATTTATAAAATATTTTTAAAAACTATGTTCAAACAACTGTACAGATAAATAATATTCACTTACATTCAGAAGTTTTTAGCCCCACAAAAATGAGTCAAACTATCATCAAAATCTTTCATTTTATCACACCAATATATGAGTTTCTTCTTTTAGTACATTCAAGTTACTTACCAATATGAAGAAATTAAACATCTTTCTTCATTCTGGCTGGAAATTAATTATCCAACAGAGAGCCATGCAGTGATCAAACTCACAGCACAATATCAATCTCAGCCCGTACAATGTGGCACCAGAGGTCTATGCACAAGTCACACAATTCCCATAAATTATAGGCCAGTGATTTTTAAGTACAGAGCTGGCACCCAACAGCATCCCAGATATGTTCCATCAAGTTCAGACAGAAGAATTTGGTGGCCAATACATCAATATGAGTTCATTACCACCACTGCAGTGCGATTCTGACCTTTCGGCATGGGCAGTTATCCTGCTGGAAGATGCCATAGTCACAGGGGAAGAGATGAAGCATGAAGGGATGCAGGATAACGTTTACAACATGTAGTCCACAGCTGTCTCAGGTATATGTCCCCCTTGGGGTAACATTGTCCCCACATTTCTGTGTCTACGGCACAGTGCATGTTTTGAGTAGCCATTTGTCTGGATGATGAGGTACCAGTGTAAACATGAAACATAATTCAACCAACTAGGCAAACCAGTTCCAAAGGACCAAGTCAAAACTTGACAATCTCATTCCACAAGATAAACTTAATTGGCAATGCCATTGCATTAACAAGGAAACACACTAGGGACGTATGCTCCAGAGCCCCATGCTTAGCAATAAGCACTGAATGTCATACTCCCAATACATTGTCATCCACTCATGGTTTCATTGCTGTTCAACTACTTTCTATAGATGCTGACAACTGTGGCATGTGGACAACTGACTATCTTCACCGCTTCTAAGATGCCACACAACAACAATACAGCCTTCATCAAATTCACTTATCCCAATTAATTTCCCTGTTTGCAGCCCATATAAACACTTCAATGATTTGCCATATGTCTCTGCTCAGCCTATGTACTTTTCTTACTGTGTCACAAGCCTGTAACAGTGTCAGGTGGTATCCAATCTCCCAGTGAGCAGCGGGCAACAATTTTTTGTCTTCTCAGGATATGTTGTCCCTTTAGCCCTTATTATTATTAATCCTGCAGAGATAAGAGTTTCTTTCATTTAGTAACAACAGCCAAGAGACCTGTCAGGGCAAGATTATTACCAGTCTAGCACCAGATCTCCATGTGTCCAATTATCGAAGGAGTATGACGACGAATTCAAGGTGCAGATAAGTGAAATGAATATTAATTTGCTTTTGCAAGACAACAATAATTAACTGATGTGACATTAAACTGATGTACAGTATAATTCTCTGGTCAACACATATGGTTGCATCCCACACTTCACTCAGCCCAAATCCTCTGCTCTCCACACCTCCTTGATCTAATGTAACACCACAAAGACTACTTGTATCCTAACTATCTGTGCTCATCCTCTTGTAATTATGTATCATTTATCAGTCTGCATAGTTAATAAACATAAACGTTAATACTAGGCACGGAGTACTTTCATTAATTTTAGGAAGATGGTTGGTATGTTTATCATGTTATTTCCCCTATATCCCCTAACTGAATTTATGGCACTTTTCCATATACACTGAGGTGACAAAAATCATGGGATATTTCCAAATATCATATCAGACCTCTGCTTGCCCAGCATAGTGCAGCAGCTCAACATGGCATGGAATCAACAAGTTACTGGAAGTTCTCTGCAGAAATATTGAGCCAGGTTGCCTGTACAGCTGTACATAGTCGCAAAAGTATTGCTCATATGGAATTTTGTGCTTAAACTGACCTCTCAATTATGTCACATAAATGTTCTTGTTGGGCAATCAATCATTTGAATTGTCCATAAAGTTTTTAAAACCATTTGTGAACAGTTCTGGTCTGGTGACATGGTGCATTGTTATCCATACAAATTCCTTCATTGTTTGGGAACATAAAGTCCATGAATGGCTGCAGATGTTCTCTAAGTAGTTTAGTTGGACCTGAAGACCCGGTCCATTCCATGTAAACACAGCCCACACCATTATGGAGCCACCACCAGCTTGCACACTGTTTTAACAACTTCAGTCCACGGCTTCATTTGTGCTACACTCAAACCCTACCATCAGTTCTTACCAACTGTAATCAGGGCTCATATGGCCAGATCATGGTTTTACAGTTGTCTAGGTTCCAACTGATATGATCATAAACCCAGAAGAGGTGCTGTAGGCAATGTCATGTTGCTAGTAAAGGCACTCGCATTGGTCGTCTGCTTCCATACCCCTTGATGCCAAATTTCCTTGCACTGTCCTAACAGATATGTTCATCAAGGGTTCCACATTGATTTCTAGGGTTTTCCTTCACAGTGTTGCTTATCTGCAGCACTGACAACTCTACACAAATGTTGCTGTTCTCAGTCTTTAAGCTGAGGCCATCAGCCACTTCCTTGTCTGAAGTGAGAGATAATACCTGAAATTTAGTATTCTCACACACTCATGACACTGTGGATCTGAGAATATTTAATTCCCTTACGGTTTCTGAAATGTAATGTCCCAAGTGTATCACTCCAACTACCATTCTGCACTCAACATCTGTTAATTCCTGTCATGTGGGCATTATCACATTGGAAACATTTTTACATAATCACCTAAGTAAAATTACAGTTTGTCAATGCACTGCCCTGTTATACCTTGTGTGTGCAATACTACCCCCATCTGTAAATCTGTTCTTCACTGTCCCACAACTTTTGTCACCTCAGTGTACGCTACTGTTACGACTTCGATCAATAGAGTCATGATATGGATAAGTTACTGTTCTAAAAGCAAAGTGTACAGCATACATTCACTTCCCACAACATGTATCTGGCTTTGAGAACTCAATATGTTGTGAAGCCAGTAAGTGCAGCAATCAGAGCCTCTAATCACCACATGGAATTACAGAGAGCCTTTATGTATCCCTGGGGAATCTCTCCCATAGCAGTTCCCACGTAAAAAGTCCATGAAACATCAACATGTCTATGATGAACAATTCATCAACGAACCAAATCCCAGATGTATTTCAGAGGTGACATGTAAGTTTAACATTTGAGATAGAGGACACAGTAGCAATCACCAGCTGTTGAAGGAGGCTAGCAGTTTCCATGAATGTGACAACACATTATACTGCTGAAATGGGATATATGGAAAATAAATTATGAAAACCTCCCTTGGCAATTTATATTTGGCATAGCTCTTTTTAACTACTATCACGCTTCCACATAACATATGCCATTTTATGATCCTTCACTTCCACTATGCAAAGAATATCTATGCATCTACTTCAGCTTTTCGAGAAATCAGATTAACTGAAAATCACGTCATTATGTAACAGTATGAAGACAAGACCTGGTGTCAAAGGTTTGGGTGACCTAATAAATTAATGCATTACATAAGTTTTGATTAAAAATTACTACTCTCTCTCTCATTTTATAGGGTCAAATCCTTCATCATCTACAACTTTTCTGTCATTCAGTCAAGTCACAAGTTGTTTTACCTGACACTGAATGTAATTCTATCATACAGTGTGCATGTGTTTAGTGTTTAAAGGAACAAATACACAGAGAAGTAAAAATTCTGGAGGGAGTCAGATGAAAAGTTATGTAGTGAGCACAGATCATAATTTTTCTTGGAATTCATATAAAAAAGCTGGGTTCCCATTCTTCATAACAATGAACACTCAACAGTCACAGTGTGGGTAACTGTAGAAATCAGCACCATTACTGAGGCTGATTTACAAAAGTAAGAAATGGAGGGAGGAAGGGAGGCATGACAGTCACCAGATTCACACCAACAAACACAGTGACAAGTTTATCATCACAGGTTACATCCCTCAATACTGTATAGCAAGATACAACACTTTTTGTGCGTTTTTGGCAACATTCAACGTCTTGGTGTTCTCACGTCAATCTTTGTAAGAATGTCTTTCTTATCCACAGTAAATATGTCAGGTTTCTGTGGTACACAAGAGAAGGGAAAGGTCGTGAGGATGTAGGTAGCTAACTGTAACTAGACTTGTATCATTATTAACATTCAAAATACATCCAAGCCACCAGTGACCTTCGCACGTGCATGTAACTAACCCTGTGATATCACCAAGGTATGAGTCTTGTTGGGTCCATATTAGATTTTCATTTCTGAAATCTGGTGAATTGTAGAAAATCTTTGTTTGGATTTTTTATGGCTAGTGGCAATAATACAGTCTAATTTGTGGATATCTGCAATTGTGCATATCTGCGCAAACCCCTCTTGAAGGGCAGATTCTTCTTCATCATACTCACTGTTAATTGTACAACGAAAGTGACCACTAGAATGTTCTTGGAATATTATTCAAACAACTGTCTAGGTATCATTATCTAAGAGTTGTAGATGCACTGTGAACTGGCACAAGCAGCAAGTCTCTTGATGGTACCAGGGATACATGACACAGTCCTTTGGAATATGATGTGGCAAAGAAATGCTGCTCTACAAAGACATCAAAATCACTCAGATGAAAATATATGTTTTCAAAATTCTTGCACTTTATATGCTGGACTGTAGCAGCATCTGAGGAGTAATAAATGTACTTAGGTATTATACAGAAATGGGTTATCATGAAGTTAACCAAATGATATTGGAAAAGACAAATGGTCACAGTGTTATGTTTAAAGCATTCTGACACAATAACAGATGAAATGTCATCAATTACATGGGTTTCTGGATGCCTGTGTGTTGTTCCAGTGAAACCCTTAGACCTCAACCTGCAGCAAATATGCTAAATTCCCTGTAAAATAACAAATAATGATGTATTCACTGTCACAAAGTGTCTCTTTCACATTCTGTGGAAATACAGGTTGTGGGTGACTATGAAGGAGTGCAGCAGGAGCATTTTTAATTTGTCAACAAGGTTTTCCAAGAAGTCCCACAGAAGACCGACATGTCTTGAAAATTGTTCTGCCTGTACATGTCCACAATTTAGGAAAACACAGATTGCTACTTACCGTAAAGAAGACACATCAAGTTGCAGACAGGTACAATTAAAAGGCATTCACATACATATATCTTTTGGCCACAGCCTTCGTCACTAAAAAAAAAAACACATGACGCCAACCCCACCATCTCGGGCCTGAGATGTATGTTTTACTGACAAAGGCTGTGGGCAAAAGTTATATGTAAGTGTCTTTTAATTGTGCCTGTCTGCAACTTGAAGTGTCTTCTTTATGGTAAGCAGCAAATGTGTCTTTTCCTACATTGCTTATATTCCTACCTGGAGTTTCCATTGTTTGTATGCCGCTTTGTCAATTCCATTTTCATCAAACAATTGTCCTACATACGTCATGAAAGAGTGTGTACCTGGGCAGTTATCACTGGTTGACATATGACATTTTGGCTGTGCAGTGTTAAAAATTATTTGTGCCAGACTGTTTATATGTGTTAAGTTCACAGTCAGCATCACATGCCAACTTTTTCAGTCTTCAACCTTTTAACATAAGCTTCACATTTTAGTGAATGCAGCATATACGCACTATGGGTACTGGTTGCACCGGACAGAACACAATTGTTGCATTGTAATTGGCAAAATTTGGATAATCTTATTTTCAGTCCTGGATGTACATCTCTGAATGCTTCGTACAACTCATACAGGTTTCCCAACACCTGTGTTTTTGTGTATGAACCCTGGATCTGTTTTTCTTCATAGAAATAAAGTTCTTCTTCCCAGGAAAATAGCAACTTCTATCTGCTATGTCGCAAAATTCTATGACATCGTTCACAGTGTCTTCTCTTAGAGCACACCTAGGTCTTGCGTTAGGAGTTGCTAAGATACATAACATCCTTTAACTAACTGTTCTGCCTTTCTCACTAAATAGTTTGAGGCTCCAAATTCATTTTTATTTCTTCAAATGCTCCAACTTTTTGGAAGATCTTCTCACTGCTCGTGATGCTAGTACTAAATTTCTTTTTCAATTGCATTATAATTTCAGATTTCACATTTGTTTCATCCACTGCATTTTCTCCCACAATGGGTACACTTTTGAATACCTCTCAGTCTCTTCTTAACAGATACAAGAATGCCAACTAATGGAACTAAAGCAATATTTGAGGTTTATTTATTTTTATTACTATTTTTTTTTTAATTTATTTAGCCATCCGTGGACATTTTAAAATGTATGGATGTTGTCAGTTGCGTCAGATGTGCCTCACTCGACTGAGGACTTATCCAGATTTGTGATTCCCATCCACTTCAATGTACTTTGTTCGGCCACAGGCCTTTGTTTTGGTGTCAATTTTTTCCTACATCTGTCATATATTTTGTGGTCTGTCATTATGCCACTGATTATATCAACCATTCACATTTTACACACTTTTCTTGTATCTATTGTGTTTATTTTTCCTGAAGGATTTATAGCAGTACATGACCCTCTCAAACTCCAACCATTAGATTTGTACAGTCACAAAACACAACACTTCTGCTATAACTTCATCTGTACATGTAGCATCCACATTGACATCCAGACTTTGAAAGAAAACACTTCACTCGTATGATTTCCTATCTTCTGACTTACTGTTAGGTAACAAGAATGGCTGTTGTTGGCCTTTCACTTTACAAGCTAACCTTTCAAAGGTCAAAATAAAAATGCTTGCTGTTGGCCTTCTTGTCTTGCAATTTTACCTGTAATTGTTCAAAACAAGAATGCTATTGGCCTCTTCAGATCGTCAGCTTAACTGTGACTGGTGGAAATAAAATGATTGCTATTGGCCTATTCACACTGCTACCTTACTATGCATTGCTGTCACATCTCTGTTTTAACAGTTACCATGTTTTTCAGTAATTTGTTGTAGTCTGCATATAACTGGTGTTGTTTCATTGTACCACATGGCTGCACATACAGTACTAATTTATACCTCCTACTGCAAATGTCATCCCAACTTTATTGTTTAGTATGTTATGTAGTGTAATATGAAGAAGCACATAAAATTTTTAAAAAAAAATTATGGTGACATGTTTTATGTAATTCAAATTCGAAGGTCAAGGTCAGGGACCTTAACTGTGTACAGTGTTTAAATATGCCCTTGTTGGGTATCATCTGAAAGCTTGCTCCAGGCCCTTTCCAAAGATACCTGTTTCACTCTTCTGCCTCTATTAGAACAGTAGTTGCATCTGTTTTTGTCAGCAGTGTTTGTCGAATTTGAAGCACATTTTCCGAACTTTGGTTTCAGAATTTCTTGTTGTAGCCATATTTCTGTGATTTGGCACTTTTCATTCTCTCATGTACAATAAACACGCCAAATTTGATAAAAGTTGGAGATATTGTCGAAAATTGTACTTTTCTCTGTTGATTTGACATTACGTTACCAGCGAGATATATATATATAGTTTGCATATAGGAAGAGAGTCACTCACAGTGACCAAACAGATTAATCAAACAATAAATGAGTTAAGGACTGAAAGCAAAATTGAAAAATAAATGAGATAAGGACTGAAAGCAAAATTGGATTGTAATCAACTACTTCGTCACTGCAGCTAGGCGTGTACAGCAACTACGTCAGGTGATACTGATATTTGATCAAATGTGAGAAATATATCTGGCGTGTTGAAGGTAGATGCTGTCAAACTGCTGTGAATTTTTGGTCAATTTTACAATCTATATGTACAGGAAATCCACTCAAGCAATAAAAAAATCTGATAACGTTACATCTCTATGGGTATATGTTACATAATAGCCTCTTGCAATCCTCGTAGTTTACGTATGGGCGTATGCAAATAATTTTACGTTGTAAATACAAAATGAGAGGGAAATGTGCCCATGCAACATTACTACCATGATTGTCCATCTGATGTTTTATATTGTAATACGTTGGCTAAATGTTTTAGGACATCAGATTATGATGATTTTTCCTACGTTGCAATTACCTTTTAACTACACTGTCATTTGTTATCTGCATCTGACTCATGATTGGCCGTGTTCATTTCCCATGATTCTTAGCGCTAATACGAACACCTACACATCACGCGAAACCCGCCGAAACCGTAATTTGACCGATTTCATAATGCAAACATGTTGTATTTCGTATATTACAAATGTACCTGTAACTTGCAAATCACCGAAATTATTGCTGGACATTCGATATTAGGTTCGTTGGAGCACCGGTCGCAACCGCAGGAATCACGCCAAAGCATTCGACACAGGCATTCGCCCAATTACCATGCTTTGCGACTGGGCGAAATCTCTGCGTCGAGGCACAGGGGTCGACGATCACAGGCAAGCGCAACCGTTTTCAAACTGTCTCTACTGCGCATGCGCTGCTTCGTGAGTGATTATCTGAACCAGTTGGGTTTTCTCGAACGTTTATTTCCGAATGTTTCGTTGTCTGACCGTATGTAGCGCTAGTTACATCTCAACTCACTTTGTGTTGCTCGAATGTTAGTGACTTAAGTATGGAAACAGTGTATCGGATGTGTAGTATTTTCATGCTTGGCACTACGCGTTTCGAGAATTTAAAGTACAATATTTACGTAAGTATTTTGTATGCTGTTTGTGTGTTGTTGGTCTCTTGCATGTATTGTGTAGTCTTTTTGAGGTTAAGGTACGGTACGTCACTGTGCCTACTATGCGGAAAACATACACACCGTGTAATTTCACAAACAATATGGGTGATGATGGTTTGCGTGTGTCTTGTTTTCTGCGTAATGGAGAAAGCAAAACATATTATAACCACAAGAAGACGGCTACAGTGCAATAGAGGCAGCACAGCACAAACATACACTAAAGGCCTGTCCACACGCAACGATCTCTCTGCGCAAATGTCTGCGCACATCACATCTGCGCAGACAGATTGTTGCGTGTGGACAGAAGATTTGCACCAACCTGAGGTGTGTGCAAACCTGGAAGTTGGAGCTGGAGGTTTGAGCGAAACCTCTCAAATCTGTTGGTTCAAACCACATCTGTGCAGACAAGTTGGAGCGTGTGGACAGGAGATCGTCGCAAATCTGGCGCGAAACAGCTGTTAGCTCAATCTAGTGTTTGTATTTGAGCGCACAGGGCATTAAAATGGCTGATTCTCAAAGAATATAGTGACCGAGACAAAAAGACAGCAGCATACAATGTTCTAATTGAAAAATTGTGGGCAGTTGACGCCTCGGCAAAGAGAGAAACAGTAATAAAAAAAAAATAAATTCGTTGCGAACTGTTTACCGAAAAGATTTATCCAAAGTTCAGAAATCTAGAAGATCTGGTGTACGAGTACATCAAGTATACCAGCCAACGTTATAGTATTTTGATCTGTTTGGCTTTCTTAGTGATCAAGAAACGCCAAGGCCAAGAAGGAGTACAATTGAAGATGAAATTGGAGTGTCAATATGCGAGGAAATGGAACACGAGGTAATGTAAAACAATATATTTCACATACGTTTATCAAAGGTTTATTCAAAATAATATATTTGTGTGCAAACATAATAGAAAATTAACTGCTGCTATAAAAAGAAACATGAATATACTTGTCCATGTTTTAGGTTCGCCCTGCAACTCTCACAGTAAATCTATGTGAGAAAACTGCTTTCGCTTTAGCAGCCACTGTCTACACTGTTTTGACCGCTTTCTCTGTTTCCTGTGGTTGGTTTGAATGTTTCTTGCAACACAAGTTGCGAACACAGACCACAACAGAACTTCCTCCATTTCTTCTTCTTCTTCTTTCGATTTCGGCCATCTTTGGACCACGTTCAACAATTCACTTGCCCGGCTTTTTGATCTTTTTTTCTCTCTTCCCAATATTTCCTCATCATTTTCGAGTGGTTCCTCCTCCGCTCTTCCGACCATTTCCTGTTATTATTCTTTAGTTTCGTTTCTTCTGGAAAACACTTAATTTCGTTCACTATTTGTCTAAACTTTTCCCTGTCCCTGATTGACTCACGGGTGACATTAAAATAGGCCAAATCCTTTTTCACCATCTGTATCCATTTATTGTTGGTTTTTTCGTTCCTGTTACTATGTTCAAACACTTTTCTTGTTAGTCTGTTTCCATCCATCCTCGACAGGTGACCATAAAACGTTAGTCTGCGTTTACGCATTGCCTCACTCACTTTCTCAATAGTTTTGTATATTTCCTTATTACTCTTTAGCTTGTACTCTTCTCCAATCTTTCTCGGTCCTAATATTTTTCTCAAAATTTTCCTTTCTTTCTTTTCCATGTTTTCTATTTCCCCCTTTTTGTTAAGAGTTAGGCACTCCGATGCATACAGGCATTCTGGTCTAATGACAGTTTTATAATGTCTTAATTTAGCTTGAATCGAAATGTTTTTTTTGTTATATATGTCTTTGGTTTTTTGAAAAGCAAATTCCATTTTCCTTGCTCTCGCCTGGTTTGCACTCTTGTCTAAACCATTCACTTGAATTATTTCACCTAAATACTTAAATTTTTCTACTCTCTTAATATTGCCGTATTTAGTAATAAGATTTTTCTTGTTATTTCTATGATTAGACATATACATGGTTTTTTTCAAATGAAATCTGCAGTCCAGCTCTGGCCAAAACTTCTTGTAGTTTCTCCAGGTAGTTCTGAGCTATTTCTTCGTTTTCTGTAATTATTGCCAGATCGTCTGCAAAAGCTAAACAGTCCACTTCTATTTTTTCTTTTTTTGTTCCAATTCTGATGTCATTCTTGGTGCCTTTGAGTTCTTCTTTCCATATTCTCAATATCTTTTCCAGTACGCAGTTGAAGAGGATTGGGGATAAACCATCACCTTGTCTAACACCTGTTTTAATTTCGAACTTCCTTGAAATTTCACCCATAAATTTAACTTTGGCCTTACTGTTTGTTAGCGTCTGTTTGATAATTTGAATTGTTTTCGTATCGACCCCAAATTCTTCCAATACTTTCAGTAATGTTTCTCTATCTACCGAGTCGTATGCTTTTTTGAAATCTACAAATACTATTGCAAATCTCTGGCCTCTTGAGATTCTGTAACGAATTAGTGTTTTCAGGTTAAATATTTGTTCAACACAGGATCTACCTTGTCTAAAACCTGCTTGATATTCACCTATTTTTTTATCCAGAACTGGCTCCACGATTTGAAGTAATTTCCTTGACAAAATTTTGTATCCTACTGGTAGTAGCGAGATCCCTCTATAATTATTAACATTCATCTTATCCCCCTTTTTGTGTAGTGGGTGTATCAGGGCACACTGCCAGTCTTCAGGAATTCTTTCTTCGTCCCAGATCTTCTTAAACATATGTTCCAAAACTTGTGGGAGGTTGGTATCCATTATTTTTAGGATTTCTGGTACTATGGAGTCTTCACCTGGGGCTTTATTGTTTTTTAGACTGTGTATTATGTGTTTTATTTCTTCAGCGTCTGGAGGTTTTGACTCGGTATTAGTATTTCGGTGGTTTTCAAAACTCATTTTATCTTTGGGTGGTTCACAATTTAGTAGATTCTCGAAATATTTTGCTAATATTTCACAATTAGTCTTGTTTGTCAAACCTAGCTTGTTCTCTTCATCTTTAAAACATAAATTTGGGGATTGGTATTTGGTTAGCTGTTTTCTAAAAGTTTTGTAGAAATCTCTAGAATTATTTCTTTTAAAGTCTTCCTCAATCTGTTCTAGGTTATCCTGAAATTGTCTTCTTTTTTTATTACGGAAAAGCTTAGCTGTTTCTCTTCTCTGGATTTTAAAATTGTCAAGATCTTGAGGATCTTTTGTGGAGTTCCATTTCTGCCACAATTTCTGTCTCTTCTCCAGGTTCTCATCACATTCATTGTCCCACCATGGATGCCTTCTTACTCTTTTCACGAGACAATTTTCTTTTGCTATTTCAACTATTTCGTTTTTGATCTCCTCCCATCCCGCTTCCTTATTTATTGTGGATATGCCATCGCTATCTTTGTGCAATGCTCTTTGAAACCGTTGTTTAATTTCTTCATTTTTTAACGTTTCTGTGTTATATTTTGGAATTTTGTAAAAGGTTTTCTTCTCTTTTCGAAATGGGAGTGGTCTGAATTTAATCGTAGTCAAATAGTGGTCTGAATCAACATCAAGGCTTTTCAGCACTTTAGTGTTTTGAATTTCTTCTTGACAATGAAGTGAGATAGCCACATGGTCAATTTGGAATTCTCCGAGAAGTGGATTTGGTGATCTCCATGTTTTAGTTTTTCGGCTCAGCTTTTTGAAATGTGTTGTCATTATCTTCAAGTTGAAATGCCTACATACCTCTATAAGCCTTTCTCCATTTTTTGAAGTTCTTTTGTGACCTGGGAAGAGGCCTACTGTTCCATGGTATTTTTTCTCCCTTCCTATTTGTGCGTTAAAATCGCCTACTAACATTTTTATGTTCTTCTTTGAGCATCTATCCAGTTCCATTTCAAGTATCTCCCAAAATTCTTCAACTGTCTCCGGGTTATTTTTGTTGTCCTGGTTTATGGGTGCATGGCAGTTGGTTATAGAGTATCCTTTGTTTTTACATTTAATCTCAAGAATGGATAGTCTCTCAGAACTCGAGTAGAAGTTAGTAACTGAATCTAAAATTGAGTGATGTACCAGAAATGCTGTTCCCAGGTATGGCATTTGTTTCATTAAGATTTTACCTGGTTTTCCTTTAAATAAACGATAGTTTTCAAAATCTAAAGCAGTTTCATCTAAAAACCTTGTTTCTTGTAATGCACATATTAAAATTTCTTTCTGGTTCAGCTTTTCAATCAATAATTTCAATTTTCCTACTTTAATTAGAGAGTTTACATTTAGGGTTGCAAACATAGTTGCTTTCTTAAATTTCAGTGTTGAGCGCTGCATACATGTTGGTTGGGGTCCTCCAAAATCCTTTGACCCCTTTGCATTGTTTCTACGAACAACGGAGGATTTGCCATTCGGTCTACCTCTTGGAGTAGTGTCTATCTTTGACGACGTTCCCATCATGCTTTGCAGTAATTGTTGGATAATAAATTGGGGGATCGGGTTGCCCCGAATCCGAAATTAAAACCAAGGTAGTAAGCCCTGGAGTTAGCTCTTCCGCTCTCTCTGCCGTTGGGAAATTGTTCCTCTTCCGCCATTGAGACCGTTGGCTGGGTTTCACCTAGTAACCCTAGGCATTTCTATATTTCAAAATTAAATTTTTGACGTTTACGGGGAGCGTAGTCGCTTGCCACTAATATTTCTTTTCTATACCGACAGATGGCGGGCGAGTAGTAGATTGGGGTTTGTGTCGTGTGAACACACCACATTTGCAGCGATCTTTTGCATGTACAGACATCTGCGCCGATAGATCGTTGCATGTGGACTGGGCTTAATGTACGTATTTCATCATGACGATGAGAAATCTCGAAATGCGTCCTGCGAAACATGAAAAATTACGAAAATGGTGCTGTACATCATTACTGCATTTAAAGAATGATTGAGACTGCCATGATTTCGAAAAACGTCGATTATGATAAATGTAACTGAGTCAAACGTTTCCTTCCCACTTGTGATCGGCACCTCTTGGAGAACCAGTGATACAAAATGTTAACTGAAGACGTTTATACTTATTCTTGACAATACTTCCTTCATCAACATCCTGTTTTCCTTTACATTTCGATTACACGCATATGATGATAAAATTTGATCAGCTTGTCTCACTGATTTTTGTAACACAAATTTTGTTGCTGATCGACAATACATTGCAGATAATTATTACCAGTGTTAATAAACAACAATGTAATAAATGCTTAACATTACAAATGCCAGAAATTATTTAATCTGAAGAAAAATTATTGTTGGTTCAGCTGGTAGAGTGGGGCCGCAGTGTGTCCACTGGTTAAGAATCTGGTATTAGCTTGATTTCAGTAATGTATGTGTGACACCACAGCATGTTTATTTATACATATGCGACATCCCCCTTAAAGTGATCCAACTTAATGTGCGCCTGTCATTTATACCAATGACAATAGTATGTGACTCCCAATTATCGGCTCTTGTGAACGGATCCTTGTATGAAAGAGGAAAAAAAGTTATTCACTTTGAAAGTGACTTTACAGTACACAGAGATCCTTTTACTTATGATATCCTAGGCTCTATATATGCAAAACATTTCTACAGAAAAATCTCTCAAGGGAATAAAATTAAAGTAGAATATATTAATTTTTCTCAAGTTTGAGACACACAGTTCCTTTAATAGGGTAGCAGGAACCTAGAACTTCTTATCTGGGATGAGAAACTTACGAGACTTCACACAAAATGCTTTGCACATGTGCGCGTTGATCTCTTTGGTGGAGGCTTATTAAAGGCTTTGGAACCAGTCAGTGGAGTTTCCTCTGATCGGTCGAAAATAGTTGCAGCTGTTCACTCGCCGCAACTCTAACAGCTTTCACCATGTCAGAAACCACGGGAACTAGGAGAATACCTGTGTCCAACGCATTGATGTCTTTGCCATTGTATCTCGCACGAATCTAGGGCCAACAGAAATGGGGACGCTCAACTACCGAGAAATCCGATTGATGCATCTACAGTGACACTACCGTGATTCTTCGGGTGCCCAGCGAGCCAATTTCTGCTGTTCTGTTCTGAACTGTGCAGAAGCCAATTTAACCCAATGGTAAATGGGGCATTGAAGATGCGACCTCCTTTGGAGTACTGCCGAGCGGTCTTGTATCCTTACAGATGGGATTAACGCAGTATGTTGAGAAAGTTCAAAGAAGAGCAGCACGTTTTGTACTATCGCGAAATAGGGAAGAGATTGTGACTGGTAAGATACAGGATTTGGGGTGGACATCATTAAAACAAAGGCGTTTTACGGTGCAGCGGAATCTTCTCACGAAATTTCAATCAAGAACTTTCTCTTCCAAATGTGAAAATATTTTGTTGACGCCAATCTACATAGGGAGAAACTATCATCACAATAAAATAAGGAAAATCAGAGATCGCATGGAAAGATACAGGTGTTCGTTTTTTCCGTGCACTGTTGGAGATTGGAATAATAAAGAATTACTGTGATGATGGTTCGATGACCACTCTGCCAGGCACATACTTGTGATTTGCGGAGTATCCATGTAGCTGTAGATGTATAAATCCTTGAAGGCTGACCTTCAGTGTGTGTCAAAGGAGGCTGGTGGGGTAGGTACAGTGAGTGTGAACTAGCACAGCTGCAACATGCCAAAAAGTGATACAAACATTTTAAACTTTATTTAATAATATTGATAGATTTGGTGATAGTATAAAGTTTTCTTGCTGGAGTTTAAGTTCATAGTTGTAACACTTTAGATATATACCTGAAACATCATGAAGCTAGTGACTCTTGCCCCTATTGTTGCATAACTTCACACCTTATTGAGCCCACCATTTTGTCTTACAGTGTGACGTAATTTATGGATGGCCCCAATTGCATACCTAATAATTTTGAAGTTTTCACCATATTTATTATTTCCTTGCCATGTGTTACACATATCATTGGTTTAGTACCCCTAGATGTGCAGAACTGAGTATGCTGTGTCTCATTAAAATTGAGACAGAAAACCAATCAATGATACTTTTAAGGATTTTGTTTGCAATTCTTCTTTTTCTGTATGTATGCTTGGATTGATTACAATACTAGTGTCATCTGGTATTTAATCATATTCTTTTCCTTTCTTTTCTTATATATATATATATATAGACTGAATGAGCTATAAACCGAAGAAACCGCCAGAACTAAATTAACGAGTTGTTTTGTGGCAAGGATAATGTTTTGATACATCGTTAAATATCTGTATGAAACAATGTAATAAATACAAACTTAAATTTGTTAATTCATGTATCTTCACCCCTTTTGTTTCAGGAAGTGGTAGCATACGAACATATGCTTGTATCCGTCATACCAGCATTGTTAAAAATGTTTGACTGTTCGATATAAGTCTTATAAAAAGTTGTTAGAAAAGGAATATTTGTTTGCACAGTATAAATTCAACTCCAATCTGTCCATCATTTTACTAGCTGCTGAGATCCTGCAGCAAGAGGTTCAGTGAGGACAAGAATAATTAATGCTGTATCTGGAGGAGTGTTCCTGCATCAACATTGTCACAATCAAGACTAAACACAGTGGAATTAATGTAAAGTTAATGACTCAGACTTGATAGGCACCTATTGAATGTGGTTTACTTATACTGAAAATATTATGCTTCTTATAAACAGATCGACAATTTCAATGGCTGCAGTGATTATTTGGTAGTGTGCACTACTGGAAGTGGGAATACATAATGCAAATTATATTTATTGACCCTGAATGTAATGATATTCAAGGTCTGTTGATACTGTTATTAGATTAAGTTCACCCAAGATTGTGCACAGATTCATAAATTACCTTCAAAATTTTTTCTACTATTCTTTCCAATCAATTTTTCCAATTTCCACATACCCATTCAATGGCGACCATGACAGGACAGCGCCGAGCAAAATATAAACAGAACTTTCAATTGTTGAGATAAAAATTTTTGAGATAAATGATTCATATTAGTGCTTCAAGAAACTAATGAAAACTTCATTGCATTTGTTACATGTCTATGAGATTGGGAATGATAATACCATTGAAGGAGCAAATTAAAATTAAATTCTGCCTACAAACATAATGGACCAGGAATGCTGATTACAGCAGTAAAGGTAGGAAGCTGCTATACTGTACGCTTATATGGGTGTGCTTGGCACAATCTCTCTGGCAATATATAATCTCTTTTCCTTCCAATTAATATCCTTTATGGAAAGCGCATTTCTATAGGAAAGACGAAAATTTGTAGAAACTCATCATTAAAGTTCAAGATAAGTCATTTAAATCCTATAAAACTGTGTCAGATAATACCCAGGTTCATTAGGAATATACAGGTAAACCTACTTTAATTGAAAAGTACTGATACAGACAAAATTTCATTTTCGAAAAATTGTATTCATAATTTTGTTAAAAACTATTCACAATGGGGTCAAAGGAAATGGCCATTGTTGAAAATTCATTACAAAATGCAATATGCCAAGATCTCGGAAATATGAGCATGGCTACAGTTGAAGATAACGTACCAACTCATGATCTGGCCAATGGCTAACAAAACAACCAGGTTGGCGTCCCACTATTAAAAATTGATGGCACTAGTGACATAACTAATCCTGATGCTCAGTGAGACAAATTTTCAGTTCTCACAAGGAAACATTGTTTCAAATAGTGAAACTGATGGATGCGACATCAAAATTCCCTTTGATTACTTGCTCATGACATCGTGAATGCAAGAACAGGAAACAGTTAGTAAAAAAAATTAAATACTAGTGATACACTCAATTTGACACAACCCATACAACAAATAAGACAACAGTTTAAAAAACAACAGGAATTTCAGGAAAGTGTAACACAACTTAAGGGTATGACACAGCAGTTCACAAAACATCAGGAAAATGTGAGACAAAAGTTTACACAGCAAAATCAAGAATTACTCTACAGTTCTGTGAGTTGAGGAAAACTATACGCAATGAATTTTCTGACGAACTATCCAGGAAGTTGACAGAACTAGGTAAAGAACTAAAACGTTAATGGAAAGAGTATCATCCATAGACGATAAACAGGAACAACCTGCAGATGGGTTACAAAACCTTAGTGAAGCATTTTCTCAAATACTGGAGAGGCAATCGCAACTGGATGCGTCGGAACAAAATGTGACAGATGCAGTCAGCAAGCTGTAAGATGTGTGAAAAAAACTTACCTACAGAAGTACATAACTTAAGTCTAAGAGTGGACCAGGTAAGTTTAGAGTCAACATTTGTCAAAAATCAGAGAGATAAGATATGTGCAGATTTAAACTAAACAACTGACAAAGGTGAAGCTGGGATACTTGATAATAGCAGCACCCTTGCTGAAAAGGTAGTGTCAGAGTATAAGATTTATGTAGGTACAGTAGAAAACCTCCCCCCCCATGAACCATGGACCTTGCCATTGGTGGGGAGGCTTGTGTGCCTCAGCGATACAGAAGGCCATACTGTAGGTGCAACCACAACGGAGGCAGGCAAAAAGGAATACAAACATATCAAAAATGAAATCGACATGAAGTGCAAAATGGCTACGCAGGCATGGCTAGAGGACAAATGTAAGGATGTAGAGGCTTATTTCACTGGGGGTAAGATAGATACAGCCTACAGGAGAATTAAAGAGATCTTTATAGAAAAGAGAGCGACTTGTATGAATATCAAGAGCTCAGATGGAAACCCAGTTCTAAGCTAAAAGGGGAAAGCAGAAAGGTGGAAGGAGTATATAGAGGGTCTATACAAAGGCGATGTACTTAAGGACAATATTATGGAAATGGAAGAGGATGTAGATGAAGATGAAATGGGAGATGCGATAATGCGTGAAGAGTTTGACAGAGCACTGAAAGACCTGAGTCAAAACAAGGCCCCGGGAGTAGACAACATTCCATTAGAACTACCGACGGCCTTGGGAGAGCCAGTCCTGACAAACTATACCATCTGGTGAGCAAGATGTACGAGACAGGCGAAATACCCTCAGACTTCAAAAAGAATATAATAATTCCAATCCCAAAGAAAGCAGGTGCTGACAGATGTGAAAATTACCGAACTATCAGTTTAATAAGTCACTGCTGCAAAATACTAACGCGAATTATTTACAGACGAATGGAAAAACTGGTAGAAGCCGACCTCGGGGAAGATCAGTTTGGATTCCGTAGAAATGTTGGAACACGTGAGGCAATACTGACCTTACGACTTATCGTAGAAGAAAGATTAAGGAAAGGCAAACCAAAATTTCTAGCATTTGTAGACTTAGAGAAAGCTTTTGGCAATGTTGACTGGAATACTCTCTTTCAAATTCTAAAGGTGGCAGGGGTAAAATACAGGGAGTGAAAGGCTATTTATAATTTGTACAGAAACCAGATGGCAGTTATAAGAGTCGAGAGCCATGAAAGGGAAGCAGTGGTTGGGAGGGAGTGAGACAGGGTTGTAGCCTGTCCCCAATGTTATTCGATCTGTATATTGAGCAAGCAGTAAAGGAAACAAAAGAAAAATTCGGAGTACGTATTAAAATTCATGGAGAAGAAATAAAAACGTTGAGGTTCACCGACGACATTGTAATTCTGTCAGAGACAGCAAAGGACTTGGAAGAGCAGTTGAACGGAATGGACAGAGTCTTGAAAGGAGGATATAAGATGAAACGAGGATCATGGAATGTAGTCGAATTAAGTTGGGTGATGCTGAGGGAATTAGATTAGGAAATGGGACACTTAAAGTAGTAAAGGAGTTTTGCTATTTGGGGAGCAAAATAACGGATGATGGTCGAAGTAGAGAGGTTATAAAATGTAGACTGGCAATGGCAAGGAAAGCGTTTCTGAAGAAGAGAAAGTTGTTAACATCGAGTATAGATTTAAGCCTCAGAAAGTCGTTTCTGAAAGTATTTGTATGGAGTGTAGCCATGGAAGTGAAAATGGACAATAAATAGTTTGGACAGGAAGAGAATAGAAGCTTTCGAAATGTGGTGCTACAGAAGAATGCTGAAGATTAGATGGATAGATCACATAACTAATGAGGAGGTATTGAATAGTATTGGGGAGAAGAGGAGTTTGTGGCACAACTTGACTAGAAGAAAGGATCGGTTGGTAGGACATGTTCTGAGGCATCAAGGGATCACCAATTTAGTACTGGAGGGCAGCGTGGAGGGTAAAAATCGTAGAGGGAGACCAAGAGATGAATACACTAAGCAGATTCAGAAGGATGTAGGTTGCAGTAGGTACTGGGAGATGAAGAAACTTGCACAGGGTAGGGTAGCATGGAGAGCTGCATCAAACCAGTCTCAGGACTGATGACCACAAGAACAACACAGTAGAAAAATTTCTAAAAGAGAAGGAAAGTCAATTTGTATTTAAAACAGATTCAGGTTTTAAGGAAGCAGGGGAAAGGTTATGAGGCAGTATTGGTAAAACTACTGGCATGCCAAAACAACTTTTGACAGAAAAGAAACCCATGCTTTCAGAGAAGTTAGATACTTTCATTGGTTACCCACAATACGTGGCTAGCCCGTCGAAGGAAAATAATGAAGGTTGCAGAATACAACAACATTTGCCGGCAGCTGTACTTGTCAAGCAAGCGCAGTTGCTATGTGATACCCTACAAGCAAACACACCTGTCACTGACAGTGCAGTGTGTTTGTCAACATTACTTGTAGATGAAGGATTTCTTAGGCATCGACAATTTCTGGTATTTTCCACTGAAGGGAAAAGAACAAACCTCATAGTCCTTATTGGAGCATTTCGAATGTTTTACCTCGTACCTGGACCAAAGCCCGGAAAATTAGATTTGTTGTTAGATACACACAGGGTGATGTTCTGCTATGGGCTATGGATGTGGCGGAATGTTGCCGCTACTATGAACAGTTTAAGAGAGTCTTTCTGGATAAATATTGGTCTGAGGCCATAACAAGAGGTTCAGACATGAAGTATTCAACACAGCTCCATTCAATAGAAAACATGGAAGCTTAAGGGGCTAATTAGAAAGATATTTGAGTAAATCCAGATTCAGGATGAACCCAGTATCTCCAGTAGATGTGTTGAAAATTTTAAGGAGCTGTCTACCTGCCCACATTAGGGAAAAACTCATTACTATTCCGGAAGATGACACCAAATACGTTCTATCTGTGCTGGACTCAATAGATCTGATATACGAAGAGAGACCAGTACAAACCAAGCCTGTTAATATGCAGATAGTGCCACAGGGACTTACAGACCAACAAGTCATCAACAGATTCATAGTACAAATGGATGGCAACCTTACCCTACACAGACCTACGGTAACGGTAATGGTAATCACAATGGCAATGGTAAAAGCCATAAATTCAATGGCAGATTGATAGAAATGGGCAAAAATTAAAAAAAAAACAGCTCAATGGACAAGTAACGTATGGTCAGCCTGTACAATATGTACAGACACAAGCTACCAGCAATAATCAGCCCATCACCTGGCAAACACAGAACAGTACTAGACAGCCTAATAATCCACAGACAGCGGAATTTGTCCAGGAAAATAATGCACATATGCTGAATAACACACAAAGGCAAAGAGAATTTTAGTTGAGGGCCTCAGAGGATACTAACTGGCGCAACTAAACACCAACAGTCCATATAATTGAAATTATGCCTAACCCAGAGACCAATGCCACCGCAATGCCAGAAAATGTGAACCACTCACGGTAGGCCCCCGTTTCGTGAACTAGGAGGAGAGTGGGGGCATGAGCTTGATTGAAACTTGCTGCATCAGATATGATCAAGGTAGTATTGTGAAAGATGATCTGTATCAAAGTAATGAGGATGTACAGGAAAAATTGACAGAGGTCAAGGTACAAGCTACTATTAAAGACAAAATACTTGACCTTGATGTACCCATTGTGCTTGACAAGGTGCTATGACTAATTTAATGTCATAGGGATTCTTTCAAGAACTGAAGAAACATGATTGTGTATACACATTGCCAGTGAAAAATTAGTAGGTATAAGCTGCAACTGGTCAGATATCGAAAGGAGTGAAAATACAAGCTTTAATACCAGTCCAATTAGGACAGTTTTCTGTAAGATGCAATTTTTCGATAGCAAAATTAATAGTTGACTGTTTAATCGGTATGGATTCATTTAGGATATACCAAGTACTAATTAATACAAACAAGGGCCAATGTCGTTTCACAGTAAATAACCAATTATCTGCAATAGACTTAATCAAGGGAAGTACTGATAGACGTAAAACTGAAGTTACTCACAACTTTGAGGTTTAATTGGTAAATCCCATAGTCATGTTTATCAATGCAGACAATAATGAACAGTTGGCAGCAGAAGAGGTAAACTTTAACACCATAAACAAGAAGGTAAGTGAATCAAAGTGCTTGTCTCAAGAACAGCAAACAGAACTTAGGAAACTGGTATTTGCTTATATACATGTATTTGAAAAAAGACCAGGTATCATTAAGAATTTTGTGTACAAAATGGAAGTATATCCTGACGAAACTTTTTGTTCTACTTTATACCCCGTACCACGGACAAGTAAGGAAATAGGTTAACAGGATGCTTGGACAGGGCATAATAAAACCATCATTTTCCCCTTATTGCAATCCTATTTTGGCCTTGAGTAAACTAGTTGCCAAGGTGTGCTTGGCCCTTGATGCACGTAACATTAATAAGATCATTGTACCAGTATGAACACATCCAGACAATTTAGATGAACAGCTTATGAAATTCAATGATGCTAAATTTCTTACTATAATCGATATCTGGTCCTCTTACTGGTAAATAAAACTACATGAAGAAATTCGGAAGTATATTGCCAAGGTTCGGGTGCATGCCTCTTTAAAAAGTCAGGCAGTAGTAGCCGACTGAGACAGATGCAGCAACAGGGAAGTAACTGCTTTTGTGATGTTTACGAGTTCCTAACCAGGTGCTAATTTCATTATATCATCTGTATGCTTTAATAGTTTAGTTTCTGGAGTTTCTGTGTGTAAATTTAATATCTAAAAGCAACAGTTCTTGCGTTTTCGTTTGCGTCGGAAAGTAAACCGATTTTGTGATATATTACAAGTTCCTAATCAGGGGTGAATTATTTAGTTTCTCCTGAGTGCTTCGGCAGTTACGTTTTTGAATATCTGCGTATTATTAGACACAGTTCTTTCGTTTTCGTCAGGAATTGTAGTAGAATTGTGCAGCACATTCCGATAGTCTGTTTAACTACATAGTTTAGTTTTCCTAAGTATTAAGTATGGACAGGGACTGTGATTGTTGCATGTGGATATGAGCCGAGTTGGTGACACTTCACTCTCAGCTTCAGGTTGTGATGGGTTCAGTTACACAGCTTGAGGCTACAGTGGTTGGGCACCACTGTTGTGGGCTGGTTGTGGGTATCCAACAGACATCCAGCACATCGGAGTCCTCCAATCGGTCCTCATCGGTGGCCAAGCCACTTACTGCTCACACTGAGGTTGACCCCTCACCTGTGGTCGAGTGGGAGGTCGCCCCGTTGCAAAACAGGTGGCGAAAGACTTCCCAGGTGGCTGCACATAAGGCCTCCCTGGTTTGTCTGACAAACAGGTTCTAGGTGCTGTCTGTGGCTGACACTGTCGCTGAGCCAGATGCTGTCGCCAGTCCTGCTTCAGAGAAGACCACTCAGCCTGCAAGATCCAGGCAATCACAGAAGGTGGGATTATTGGTAGCTGGAAGCTCCAACATTAGGCGCATTATGGGGCCCCTTAGGGACTTAAGAAGGGAAAGAAAACCAATGTGCACTCCGTGTGCATACCAGGTGAAGTCATTCCATATATGGAAAGGGTCCTCCCGAATGCCATGAAGGGCACAGGGTCGGCCAACTGCAGCTGGTTGCTCACGTCGTTGCCAATGATATGTGTCACTGGATTAGAAGAGATTCTCTCTGGTTTAGAGCGGCTAACAGAAGTGGTAATGGCTGCCAGTCTTGCTTGCAAGATGAAAGCAGAGCTGACGATTTGCAACATAGTCGACAAGACTGACTGCGGACCTCTGGTACAGAGCTGAGTGAAGGGTCTGAATCAGAGGCTCAGATGGTTCTGCGACTGTGTAGGCTGCAGATTCCTTGACTTGCACCAAGGGTGGTTGGGTTTTGGGTTCCGCTGAATAGGTCAGGTGTCCACTATACACAGAAGGCAGCTACACAGGTAGCAAGGGCTGTGTGGCGTGGACTGGGCTGTTTTTTACGTTAGAGGGCCTCGGGAAAACACAAGAAGGGCTTCAGTCACAAAAGGTGCAGACTGAACACAGGAAGAACATAGATACAGGAATCACTGGTATAACACTTGTAAATTGTCGTAGCTGTGTTGAGAAAGTACCAGAGCTCCAAGCGCTAATAGAAAGCACTGATGCTCAATCGTTATAGGCACTGAAAGCTGGCTAAAGCCGGATATAAGTTCAGCCGAAATTTTTACGAAAAGCCTAATGGTGTTCCAAGAGGACAGGCTAAATACGGTTGGCAGTGGCGTGTTTGTTGCTACTAGAAGCAGTTTAACTTGTCACGAAATTGAAGTAGATACTTCCTGTGAGTCAGTATGGGCAGAGGTTATTGATGGCAACCGGAATAAGATAATAATAGGATTATTTTACCGACCTCCCAATTCAGATGATACAGTTGCTGGAAGGTTTGAAGAAAACTTGAGTTTGATTTCAAACACGTACCCGACTCATACGATAATAGTTGGTGGTGACTTTAATTTACCCTTGATCTGTTGGCGAAAATACATATTTAATTCCGAAGGTATGCGTAAAATATCATCCGAAATTGTGCTAAACGTATTCTCTGGAAATTATTTCCAGCAGTTAGTTCATAAGTCCACATGAATAGTAAACAGTTGTGAAAACACACTTGTCCTCTTAGCAACAAATAATCTTGAGTTAATAACGAGCATCGATTAAGGGATTAGTGAACACAGGTTGTCGTAGCGAGTCTGAATATTGTAATCACCAAATCCTCCAAAAATAAGCGAAAAATATACCTATTCTGAAAAGCAAATAAAAATTCACTTGACACCTTCCTAAGAGACAATCTCCGCTCATTCTAAATTAATAATATAAGTGTAGAGCAGATGTGATTCGAATTCAAAAAACTAGTATAGATTTTTACCAAATAAATTAACAAACGACGGAGCTGATTCTCCTTGGTACACAAAACAGGTTAGAACACTGTTGCAGAAACAACGAAACAAACAAGATAAATTTAAACAGACACAAAATTCCCAAGATTGGCGATCTTTTACAGAAGCTCGAAATTTAGCGCAGACTTCAATGTGAGATGCCTATAACAGTTTCCACAATGAAACTCTCTCTCGAAACCTGGCAGAAAATGCAAAGAGATTCTGATCGCATGTGAACTATGTTAGTGGCAAGAAACAATAAATGCCTTCTCTGCGCAATAGCAAAGAAGATACCATCGAAGACAGTGCCGCCAAAGCAGAGCCACTAAACACAGCTTTCCGAAATGCCTTCACAAAAGAAGACGAAGTAAATATTCCAGAATTCGAATCGAAAATAGCTGCCAACATGAGTAACATAGAAGTAAATACCTAGGAGAAGTGAAGCAACTTAAATCACTTAATAAAAGCAAGAATTCTGGTCCAGACTGTATACCAATTAGATTCCTTTCGAAGTATGCTATGCATTGCTCCATACTTAAAAATCATATACAACCGTTCGTTTGACGAAAGATCCGTACCCAAAGACTGGAAAGCAGCACAGGTCACACCAATATTCAAGAAAGCTGGTAGGAGTAATCCACTAAATTACAGGCCCATATCGATAATGTCTACCCCCACGAACCATGGACCTCGCCGTTGGTGGGGAGGCTTGCGTGCCTCAGCGATACAGATGGCCGTACCGTAGGTGCAACCACAACGGAGGGGTATCTGTTGAGAGGCCAGACAAACGTGTGGTTCCTGAAGAGGGGCAGCAACCTTTTCAGTAGTTGCAGGGGCAACAGTCTGGATGATTAACTGATATGGCCTTGCAACACTAACCAAAACAGCCTTGCTGTGCTGATACTGCAAACGGCTGAAAGCAAGCGGAAACTACAGCTGTAATTTTTCCCGAGGGCATGCAGCTTTACTGTATGGTTAAATGATGATGGCGTCCTCTTGGGTAAAATATTCCGGAGGTAAAATAGTCCCCCATTCGGATCTCTGGGCGGGGACTACTCAAGAGGACGTCGTTATCAGGAGAAAGAAAACTGGCGTTCTACGGATCGGAGTATGGAATGTCAGATCCCTTAATCGGGCAGCTAGGTTAGAAAATTTAAAAAGCGAAATGGATAGGTTGAAGTTAGATATAGTGGGAATTAGTGAAGGTCATTGGCAGGAGGAACAATACTTTTGGTCAGATGAATACAGGGTTACAAATACAAAAGCAAATAGGCGTAATGCAGGAGTAGGTTTAATAATGAATAAAAAAAAATAGGAGTGCGGGTAAGCTACTACCAACAGCATAGTGAACGCATTATTGTGGCCAAGATAGACATGAAGCCCATGCCTACTACAGTAGTACAAGTTTATATGCCAACTAGCTCTGCAGATGATGAAGAAATTGATGAAATGTATAATGAGATAAAAGAAATTATTCAGGTAGTGAAGGGAGACGAAAATTTAATAGTCATGGGTGACTGGAATTCGAGAGTAGGAAAAGGGAGAGAAGGAAACATAGTGGGTGAATATGGATTGGGGGAGAGAAATGAAAGAGGAAGCCATCTGGTAGAATTTTGCACAGAGCATAACTAAATTATAGCTAACACTTGGTTCAAGAATCATAAAAGAAGGTTGTATACATGGAAGAATCCTGGAGATACTAGAAGGTATCAGATAGATTATAGAATGATAAGACAGAGATTTAGGAACCAGGTTTTAAATTGTAAGACATTTCCAGGGGCAGATGTGGACTCTGACCACAATCTATTGGTTATGAACTGTAGATTTAAACTGAAGAAACTGCAAAAAGGTGGGAATTTAAGGAGATGGGACCTGGATAAACTGACTAAACCAGAGGTTGTACAAAGTTTCAGGGAGAGTATAAGGGAACAATTGACAGGAATGGGGGAAAGAAACACAGTAGAAGAAGAATGGGTAGCTCTGAGGGATGAAGTAGTGAAGGCAGCAGAGGATCAAGTAGGTAACAAGACGAGGGCTAGTAGAAATCCTTGGGTAATAGAAGAAATATTGAATTTAATTGATGAAAGGAGAAAATATAAAAACGCAGTAAATGAAGCAGGCAAAAGGGAATACAAACGTCTCAAAAGTGAGATCGACAGGAAGCGCAAAATGGCTAAGCAGGGATGGCTAGAAGACAAATGTAAGGATGTAGAGGCTTATCGTAGAGGGAGACCTAGAGATGAATACACTAAGCAGATTCAGAAGGATGTAGGTTGCAGTAAGTACTGGGAGATGAAGCAGCTTGCACAGGATAGAGTAGCATGGAGAGCTGCATCAAACCAGTCTCAGGACTGAAGACAACAACAACAACAACATTGATAATGTCGATATGCAGCAGCGTTTTGGAACGTGTACTGCGTTCAAACATTATGAACTACCACGAATAAAACTATCTATTGACACAAAGTCAACATGGATCCAGAAAATATCACTCCTGTGAAACACAACTAGCTCTTTATTCACATGAAGTGTTTAGTGCTATTGACAAATGATTTCAGATCGATTCCGTGTTTCTGGATTTCTAGAAGGCTTTTGACACTGTACCACACAAGTGGCTTGTAGTGAAATTGCGTGCTTATATATCGTCTCAGTTAAGTGACTGGATTTATTATTTCCTGTCAGAGAGGTGACAGTTCGTAGTGATCGACGGAAAGTCATTGAGTAAAACAGAAGTGGTTTCTGGCGTTTCCCAAAGTTGTGTTATAGGCCCTTTGCTGTTCCTTATCTATGTAAACGATTTGGGACACAATCTAAGCAGCCATCTTAGGTTGTTTTGCAGATGACGCTGTCGTTTATTGACTAACGAAGTCATCAGAAGATCAACACAAATTGCAGAACGATTTAGAAAAGATATTTGAATGGTACAAAAATTGGCAGTTGATCCTAAATAACGAAAAGTGTGAGGTGATCCACATGAGTGCTAAAAGGAATTCGTTAAACTTTGGTTACACGATAAATCAGTTAAATCAAAAAGCCATAAATTCTTCTAAATACCAAGGTATTACAATTACGAACAACTTAAATTGGAAGGAACACATAGAAAATGTGGGGAAGGCTAACCAAAGACTGCGTTTTATTGGCAGGACACTTAGAAAATGTAACAGATCTACTAAAGACACTGCCTACACTACACTTGTCTGTCCTCTTTTAGTCTACTGCTGTGCGTTCCAGATAGGACCTATGGAGTACATCGAAAAAGTTCAAAGAGGGGCAGCACGTTCTGTATTATCACGAAATATGGGAGAGTGTCACGGAAATGATACAAGATTTGGGCTACACATGATTAAAAGAAAGGCGTTTTTAGTTGCGACGGAATCTTCTCACGAAATTCCAATCTCCACCTTTCTCCTCAGAATGCGAAAATATTTTGTTGACACCGACCTACATAGGGAGAGACAATCACTATGATAAAATAAGGGAAATCAGAGCTCCTATGGAAAGATATAGGTGTTCGTTCTTTCCACACTCTACGAGATTGGAACAATAGAGAATTATGAAGGTGGTTCGATGAACTCTCTGCCAGGCACTTAAATGTGATTTGCCGAGTATCCACATAGATATAGATGTAAATGGTAGAAGAAGAGGGAAAACTCACCCCTAATGCAATTAGCTTCGCCAGTTGCATCTTATACGATGCTGAACGTTCATATTCAGTTACAGAGTTGGAGGGTTTGGCTGTCATTTGGTCCTCTAAAAAGTCTGAATATTTTCATTGGGTTAAACACACAAAAGTATACTGTGAGCATCAGTCCCTATCGCTTTTGTTAACTTGTAAATTGCTACACTAACGGATAACCAAGTGGTGTATGTATCTTCAAGAATTCTGTTTTGAAATAGTGTAGATAAAAGAAAACCTGAACGTAACAGCTGATGCTCTTTCTTGATTACCACAAGGCTTAGAGTAATTTAACGATCTTTTAGAGCAGGAAGGTTGTAATCTATCCCTACCTCATTTTTTGATTGTCACTGACATCATAAAAAATTCTTTTAATAAGCTTCGAGAGGATTAAGATTTACAATAAACGTTTTTACTTATCTTATTTTCTCATAGTTGGCTCCAGTTCTTCACATCTAGGGGTTGATTCTTGCAGCTGAAATTTTTTATATCATAGATTCTCATGTTTCTAATTGACGTAATAACTTCTGAAGAATCGCCTGACTAGTTAATTTTATTCTCTCACACTTTTCTGTATCACACTGTCTTTACAATTTCCACTTAAAAATCGAAAACGACATTGTTATTGCCAGAAATAAAAACACATCCGATCACATCAGAGGCATGGCCACTGCTAATCCATTCTGCAGTACTAACAATATTTCAAAGAGTGTATAAATTTTCTTGAAAAAATGAATCTTCATCAATTTATATCATTTTTTTAAAAATGAGTCCAGAAGTAAACATAATAAATATCATCAGATGGAGCAATTATTAATAGGAATTTTAATTGTGCCAGATATTTCGTAGTTTCAAATATTTCAAAAGAAAAGTAATTTTAATTGTACATACAGAGCTAGCACATATCGATTGTAATAACAAAAGTAAAGTAATTTATTTTTCTGGATAATATTAACCTGTTTAAAAAGTTGTACTTATCTTTGGTATCGATAATTTCTGTTGAAGAAAAGTATTGCTAGGAAAGGGTGCCCCTTTACAAGGTGAAATAAGAGCTATGTTGATGGAAGACAAAACACTCCAACCATACTATGTCCACATGTGTAAACACATGGACCAATTACAGCAGAAAGACACATGCTGAAGTAAGGTAAGAGCGAAACTAATGCAAAACGGTGATGAAAATTTAAAAAGGTTTTTCACTGTTCACAAAGCTGTTCTGTTCCATAGGAACCTTCCTGAATAAGAACAATGGCGCCTGTGTTTACCAGAGGAATATGTGAATGATTTTATCTTGTACACACACAATCCTTGGGGCCATTATGACACTACAAAGTGCTCTAACAAAATAGGTAAATATTCTTATTTCCCAAAACTTAGACGAAGACTACTACAGATGCTAAGAAAGTGAATTTTCTGCTAGAAAACAAAACATTATAACATATCTAAGCAGATTGAACTACATCCCATTGTGGCTAAAATGCTCTATAAAAGGTATTTTATGATGTGGTTGGACCCTATCCTAGAGGTAAGGATGGCGTAAAGTGCACTACTGGCCATTAAAATTGCTACACAAAGAAGATGACGTGCTACAGACGCGAAATTTAACCGACTGGAAGAAGATGCTGTGATATGCAAATGATTTGCTATTCAGAGCATTCACACAAGGTTGGCGCCGGTGGCGACACCTACAACGTGCTGACATGAGAAAGTTTCCAACCGATTTCTCATACACAAACAGCAGTTGACCGGCGTTGCCTGGTGAAACGTTGTTGTGATGCCTCGTGTAAGGAGGAGAAACGCGTACCATCTCGTTTCCGACTTTGATAAAGGTCGGGTTGTAGCCTATCACGATTGCGGTTTATCGTATCGCGACATTGCTGCTCGCGTTGGCCGAGATCCAATGACTGTTAGCAGAATATGGAATCGGTGGCTTCAGGAGGGTAATACGGAAAGCCGTGCTGGATCCCAACGGCCTCCTATCACTAGCAGTCGAGATGACAGGCATCTTATCCGCATGGCTGTAACAGATCGTGCAGCCACGTCTCGATCCCTGAGTCAACAGATGGGGACGTTTGCAAAACAACCATCTGCACGAACAGTTCGAAGATGTTTGCGGCAGCATGGACTATCAGCTCGGAGACCATGGCTGCGGTTACCCTTGACGCTGCATCACAGACATGAGCGCCTGCGATGGTGTACTCAATGACGAACCAGGGTGCACGAATGGCAAAACGTCATCTTTTCGGATGAATCCAGGTTCTGTTTACAGCATCATGATGGTCGCATCGGTGTTTGGTGGCATCGCGATGAATGCACATTGGAAGCATCGTATCACCCAGCGTGATGGTATGAGGTGTCATTGGTTACACGTCTCGCTCACCTCTTGTTCGCATTGATGGCGCTTTGAACAGTGGACGTTACATTACATTGTAATTCTGTCAGAGACAGCAAAGGACTTGGAAGAGCAGTTGAACGGAATGGACAGTGTCTTGAAAGGAGGATATAAGATGAACATCAACAAAAGCAAAACGAGGATAATGGAATGTAGTCAAATTAAATCGGGTGATGCTGAGGGGATTAGATTAGGAAATGAGACACTTAAAGTAGTAAAGGAGTTTTGCTATTTAAGGAGTAAAGTAACTGATGATGGTCGAAGTAGAGAGGATATAAAATGTAGACTGACAATGGCAAGGAAATCGTTTCTGAAGAAGAGAAATTTGTTAACATCGAGTATAGATTTAAGTGTCAGGAAGTCGTTTCTGAAAGTATTTGTATGGAGTGTAGCCATGTATGGAAGTGAAACATGGACGATAACCAGTTTGGACAAGATGAGAATAGAAGCTTTCGAAATGTGGTGCTAGAGAAGAATGCTGAAGATAAGGTGGGTAGATCACGTAACTAATGAGGAGGTATTGAATAGGATTGGGGAGAAGAGAAGTCTGTGGCACAACTTGACTAGAAGAAGGGATCGGTTGGTAGGACATGTTTTGAGGCATCAAGGGATCACAAATTTAGCATTGGAGGGCAGCGTGGAGGGTAAAAATCGTAGAGGGAGACCAAGAGATGAATACACTAAGCAGATTCAGAAGGATGTAGGTTGCAGTAGGTACTGGGAGATGAAGAAGCTTGCACAGGATAGAGTAGCATGGAGAGCTGCATCAAACCAGTCTCAGGACTGAAGATCACAACAACAACAACAATGACCCTTGGCTCTACCCTTCAATCAATCCCTGCAAAACACTACATTTAAGCAGGATAATGCACGACTGCATGTTGCAGGTCCTGTACGGGCCTTTCTGGATACAGAAAATGTTCGACTGTTGCCCCGGCCAGCACATTCTCCAGATCTCTCACCAATTGAAAACGTCTGGACAATGGTGGCCGAGCAACTGGTTTATCACAATACGCCAGTCACTACTCTTGATGAACTGTGGTTTTCTGTTGAAGCTGCATGGGCAGCTGTACCTGTACGCGCCATCCAAGCTCTGTTTGGCTCAATGCCCAGGCGTATCAAGGCCGTGTATTATGGCCAGAGGTGGTTGTTCTGAGTATTGATTTCTCAGGATCTATGCACCCATATTGCGTGAAAATGTAATCACATGTCAGTTCTAGTATAATATATTTGTCCAATGAATACCCATTTATCATATGCATTTCTTCTTGGTATTGCAATTTTAATGGCCAGTAGTGTACATAGTAGGCCTGTATGATAGTTGTCAATAAAAATGTAAACTTGCACACTGTACAGAACATTACAGCCAGTTGAATTATAAGACGAATTAAAGAGGATTATTTTGCAAGAGAACCAGAAGTTATATTAACAGATAATGCCTCATATTTTGTTGAATGTAAACAGAAAGAGTTTGTAGATTCTAGCAACATCAAATACATTTTAGTATCCAGATTTCATCTCGAAGCACCGCCTATAGAAAGTGTGTTTAAAGAATTCAAGAGGTTTGTAAGAACCCACATACCTCATAAACATACCAAGTGGATTAAATATGTCACTCCTTTCTTACATGCTGTTAACAACCTTCCCCAAACGCCTACTGGATTCACACCAAACGAGCTGATGTTCAATTGCAAACAGGTAGGCAAGTGGGAGAAACCTTTGCGCAAAATACCGATACAGCAATTATCATTAGGCGATAAAATATGACAAGCAGTAATCAACCTTGAAAGCTGGGCTAAAACAGGAAAGGAATTTACGACAGAAAGTAGAAACGTACAATACAATTTTATATAGAAGAAAAGTTGTTACTTAGAACATATCCTAAATCCACAAAAATTGGAAAACTGAGCCATAAGTGGCAACTACTATACACTGGATCATACATAATTACTAAAATCTACTACCTCGGAGCATACAGATTGGTACACACAAAAATAGGTAAAGACACCCGATACCCACACAAAGACTTGAGAACATTTATATATTGAAGATATGCGGTATACCCTCTAAGTTGTATAAATGTATAATAATATTAGATTTAGGCAGCTGGAAAGTCACATTCTTGAATTTATGTTGTTAGCTGTTAAGGAAAACTTTTGTTTGTGTTTTTCTTATATTTCAAATGTGTAAACGGTGAGTGGTTGTTACAAGGAATAATTTTACTTTTATGTGTCTAGAGATGACGATATCCCAGATCTAAATACAACACTTAGCCTTGCACACAGCCCAGTTGTAAACAAATAAATGAACTTGTGAAATGCACAATAGTGCGCAATGCAGTGCATAACTCACTGCAACACAAATGGTATCAGAGCAACGCAGCATATTGGGGAGCAAGCTAGTCAACAAATCAAAATCGTGTGTGCGCCAGACAGGAACAGCTGGAAGCGTTGGAGCGCCCAAAACAAACCAACCTGATGAGTTACAGACTGCACTACCATTTTTAAAGCCTATCGAATAAACAGAGGCGTAGAAAATTAACACAGAGTCTATAGTACAACCACAACAATGTACACAATACAAACACACACACAAAGATAAGCTAAGGAATTATATACACAGGAAAGGGACACTAAACTACGAGATATTTACTTAAACTACGCTACTATACACATTATATCTACGTCCGCCCTCAGTAGCTTAGTGGTCAGCGCGATGGAATGTCAATTCTAAGGGCCAGGGTTCGATTCCCGGTTGGGTTGGACATTTTCTCCCCTCAGGGACTGGGTTTTGTGTTGTCCTAATCATCATCATTTCATTCCCACCGACGCGCAAGTCGCCGAAGTGGCGTCAGATCGAAAGACTTGCACCCTGCGAACAGTCTACCCAGCGGGAGGCCCTAGTCACACAACATTTATATTATATCTATATTTGTACAACATTTACAAATTTAAGTATTGAAAGTGCATGCACTAATCATGTTTGATAGACGAGAAAAGTTTTGCTGAAGGTAAACAGGTGAGTACAATATAAGTGGCAAACTGAATAAAAAGTCGCACCATGCCTCTAATACATTTTATCCTTCAGATTTATAAGGTAAGTAGAGATGCACACATGACATTAAATAAACTTTGTGATAACACGACTGCACACAGAAGTGAATGAATACATGAATGAATATATGAAGAAAGTATTAGTAGCCATTGAGCCACTATAAACTTATCTATGAACATTCAGTTTTAAGTTCGTGTTAATTAGTTTCTTCCAGGGAATAATGCATCGACACGTCCTAAAGTGAAGAAAGATAAATACTTGTAGAGTGTTAGGTACAATATAAACACAAGAAACCTCACCATACGTATGAATGTGGTAGCGAGAAAGTGAGTGAAGAAGAAACCAGTTGCAGTATGTCATATATTATGAAACTGAACTAAAGTTGAGTACTACCAAATAATCAAGGGGTCAAAATCGAACTACTGTGAGTGTCAACTACCCATGAGAGCGTCAAACATCTGAATTACATTGAAATTTTTATGCATGTTTGTTACTTATGTAAACATTGTTTTATGTTCATTATACGTAACATGTTGTATTGATAATACAACTTTGTAAACCTCAGCACATGAAATAGTTATCCTTTATACAATGAACGTAACAAACAAATTTGAGTTGCACTTTTAAACACTGAATAAGTATTTGATACAATCGGTATCATCAGATTTGAGTTGTGCTTGGCAACAACAAACTATTTTGTTCTTGGGATCACAGTTAAGTCTGTTAACGAGACATAACTGAGCGCATAAATGCACAACCCTTTAGTGTGTAGATCCTTCGCTAAGAATGCTAGAGAGGCGAGGCCATGGGAAGTTATCTGAGTGGTGCATAGTATCTATTGTATCGATTATTGTTTGCTTCTTTGATTCTTTTTGAATTGATAAATATGCTCCAACAATAAGTCATTGTAAAGTGCAATAAAATGTACGTCAATATATGCCATAAATGAAAACAGAATCTGTTATTGTTTGAATATTGTATGATGCTTGTATAACCAAACGAGCGTAAAATGTGTATTCATATAACTGGAATCAAATAATGTAATGAAAACGAAATCTGACAAAATGTACTAAAACCAAATCCTAAGTGATGACCTTATACATAAAAAGAGAAGAGAATACGTTACAGACTGTAATGTATATGAACGACGATCATGGCATGTCAGTAAATGAATAAGTTAAGTGATTTTGTAATTCTATTTGTATTTTATGATGTTATGTGTACAGTATGTGGAACGTACACTACAGAAACTTTATATATAGACTCTCAAAAACATCTGAAACCTGGCTGCAAAATGTTAAGTGTACACGTGTTAAAACAATACATGGGTGTGCACATGATAAATAGAAATGGCAATACTTCGTGTAACATGAATTTTCTCTGCTCGACAACATCGTAAAAGCAGCAAGGCACTTACCTCGTCGATGGTTGACGTATGCACAACTGGTGTCACGACTGAATAAGTGAGAGCAACGAAGTGAAATAAATTCCTCAGGCTGCTGATACGGAAACCAGTTGACACCGCATCAGAGATTTCACAAAGTATCACGCCACTGAACGTGAGCTTCACGAATTTGTGCAGTTAAGCCACTGTAAACGCATGGGACGGACACTCTGGCCTTGTACTGGCCATGTGAGTGTGAACTGTGATGATAACGGACCTTGGGCTGCGTGCTCATACTTCGCAAGCTAAACACTGTGCAGATGCTGACTAACAATAATGGGACTAGGCAGTTACAACATGCGCCTTGTTAGGAGAGAAAACTTACCATAAAACTATTGATTTCTCCAAACCTTGAATATATATACAGGGTGATCCATTGATCGTGACCGGGCCAAATATCTCACGAAATAAGCATCAAACGAAAAAACTACAAAGAACGAAACTTGTCTAGCTTGAAGGGGGAAACCAGATGGCGCTATGGTTGGCCCGCTAGATGGCGCTGCCATAGGTCAAACGGATATCAACTGCGTTTTTTTAAATAGGAACCTCCATTTCTTATTACATATTCTTAATAGAAAGTAAAGAAATATGAATGTTTTAGTTGGACCACTTTTCTCACTTTATGATAGATGGCGCTGTAATAGTCACAAACATATGGCTCACAATTTTAGACGAACAGTTGGTAACAGGTAGGTTTTTCAAATTAAAACACAGAACGTAGGTATATTTGAACATTTTATTTTGGTTCTTCCAATTTGATACATGTACCTTTGTGAACTTATCGTTTCTGAGAACGCTTGCTGTTACAGCTTGATTATCCGTAAATACCACATTAATGCAATAACTGCTCAAAATAATGACGGTCAACCTCAATGCATTTTGCAATACGTGTAACGACATTTCTCTCAACAGTGAGTAGTCCGCCTTCTGTAATGTTCACACATGCATTGACAATGCGCTGACACATGTTGTCAGGCATTGTTGCTGGGTCACGATAGCAAATATCTTCAACTTTCCCCTACAGAAAGGAATCCAGGGACGTCAGATCCGTTGAACGTGCGGGCCACGGTATGGTGGTTAGACGACCAATCCACCTGTCATGAAATATGCTATTCAATACCACTTCAACCGCATGTGAGCTATGTGCCGGACATCCATCATGTTGGAAGTACATCGCCATTCTGTCATACAGTGAAACATCTTGTAGTAACATCGGTAGAACATTACGTAGGAAATCAGCATACATTGCTTCATTTAGATTGCCATCGATAAAATGGAGGCCGATTATTATTCCTCCCATAATGCCGCACCATACATTAACCCACCAAGGTCGCTGATGTTCCATTTGTCACAGCCATCGTGGAATTTCCGTTGTCCAATAGTGCATATTATGCAGTCTCGCGTCCGTCGGCCGTTGTAATTTAATATATTATTTACTGATAATGTTGATTGTTGCCAACTTACGTGGTGGGCCTTAATCAAAATGATATTTCATTCAATTTTGATTTACAATTAAATGATTTCGTGAAACTCTCTTTTTAACAATATTAATCTTCAGTATAAATTACTTGTTACGTTAATGAACGTTAGACTCACTGAATCTTAAAACATGAGTTGAACAATGGAATAAACTTTTCATATTAATTTCCTCTGCTAGTCAGCTCACTTTAAAGCAAAAAATCTTTAGTTATTAATTACAATTGCGTCCCACACACGCGCGAGAGTATTTTTTCTTTCCTCGGTTAACCACTGCATTGTAGTCGGAGTCCTGGCTCTGGCTCTCGGCTGTTGTACTGAAAATAAGAATCTTAAAACTACATATTTTCTGCAGCGTCGGGCGGCTGTGGAGAAAAATGTATATTATGTTAATAGCGGGCGAGTTTCTCGCTTCCGCTAATTTTTATAAGGTAATATCGCCACGTAATGGCGTCGTTAGCTGCATCGGCCGCTGCGATTGTTACACTGTAAATTACTTGAATGCAGGTTAATTCAAGGAAGGTGGACATGAAATCGGGGTCACCTCTTACAAATTAAAAGTGCACAACAATATTAAATCAATATATTATTTGTTTAATTAGTATAAATATGCTTACATTTGCCAGCACTTGCAAGACGTCCGTCTACACGCAACCAAGACAAGAGAAGAAGTGAAGACGACTAAATAATTAACAAAAGAGAGTATCTTGTCGTCTCTTTAGATCATTTTGTTATATTTCTTTGCCCTCGAAACTTACACAGAGAAATTATTATAATACGGATACATGAGAAAAAATGTATATTATTCAATTTTTAAATGTCTCTTCTTTATAAATACTGTTTTTTAAGTCTTTGCTTATCATTTCACTGGGCACACTATAGCCGGTTTACGTTACCGTTGTTGGTGAATGAGCTGCATCGCTAAATAGAACGCGTGCAAAAAATCTGTCATCGTACCGTAATTTCTCTTGTGCCCAGTAGCAGAACTTAACACGACCATCGAAGTCGTCGCCATGCAATTCCTGGTGCATAGAAATATGGTACGGGTGCAATTGATGTTGATGTAGCATTCTCAACACCGACGTCTTTGAGATTCCTGATTCTCGCGCAATTCGTCTGCTACTGATGTGCGGATTAGCCACGACAGCAGCTAAAACACCTAATTGGGCATCATCATTTGTTGCAGGTCGTGGTTGATGTTTCACATGTGGCTGAACACTTCCTGTTTCCTGAAATAACGTAACTATCTGGCGAACGGTCTGGACACTTGGATGATGTCCTCCAGGATACCGAGCAGCATACACAGCACATGCCCGTTGGGCATTTTGATCACGATAGCCATACATCAACACCATATCGACCTTTTCCGCAATTGGTAAACGGTCCATTTTAACACGGGTAATGTATCACGAAGCAAACACCGTCCGCACTGGCGATATACGTTTGTGACTATTACAGCGCCATCTAACACAAAGCGAAAAAAGTGGTCCAACTAAAACATTCATATTTCTTTATGTATCATAGGGTGAGACCAAGAGATGAATACACTAAGCAGATTCAGAAGGATGTAGGTTGCAGTAGGTACTGGGAGATGAAGAAGCTTGCACAGGACAGAGTAGCATGGAGAGCTGCATCAAACCAGTCTCAGGACTGAAGACCACAACAACAACAACATTACACGAATATGCAATAAAAATGGGGGTTCCTATTTTAAAAGACGCAGTTGATATCCGTTTGACCTATGGCAGCGCCAACTAGCGGGCCAACCATAGCACCATCTGGTTTCCCCCTTCAAGCTAGACGACTTTCGTTCTTTGTAGTTTTTTGTTTGATGCTTATTTCGTGAGATATTTGGCCCAGTCACTATCAATGGACCACCCTGTATATGTATATATATATATATATATATATATATATATATATATATATATATATATATATATATATATATATATATCTGTGTGTGTGTGTGTGTGTGTGTGTGTATATTTGTGGGTTCCCATATAAACTGATAACCATCCCAGATAACCCCAATGGCCGAAAATAAAGGCGGACAGGATTATCAAACCTCAAAAAGGGAAATAAGCACAGCCACTGTGCACCTACGTATGACTACTATACACAGTGGAGGACAATTGTATTGAATAATATTATTTTTCTTTCTTTTCGTATGTCTGCCACATGTAAATTGAATAAACTAAAAAACCAAAGACACCGCCAAAACTAAATTAACAAGTTGTTTTGTGGCAAGGATAATGTTTTGGTACATCATTAAAGAAACGAAGTAAGAAATATGCTCTTCAATTTATTAATTCTTGTATCATCACCCCTTTGTTTTGAGAAGTGGTTCAAAATGGCTCTGACCACTATGGGACTTAACTTCTGAGGTCATCAGTCTCCTAGAACTTAGAACTATTTAAACCTAACTAACCTAAGCACATCACACACATCCATGCCTGAGGCAGGATTCGAACCTGCGACGGTAGCGGTCGTGCGGTTCCAGACTGTAGCGCCTAGAACCGCTTGGCCACTCTGGCCTGCTTGGGAAGTGGTAGCGTATGGATGTATGCTTGAATATGTCGTACCAGCATTGTTCAAATATGTATTTTAACTGTTCATTAAAAGCACTGTAAAAAGTTATTAGAAAAGAAATATTTACTCACACAGTTATTAGTTGAACTCCTATCTGTTCATCATTTCACTAGCTGCTGAGATTCTGCGTCAAGAGGTTCAGTGCAGACAACAATAATTAACGCCATATCTGGAGGATTGTTCCTGCATTGACACTGTGACACTCAAAACTAAACACAATGGAATTAATGCGAAGGTAATGAGTCGGACCTGAATGGCAACAATTGAACTAGGTTTACTTACACTAAAATTGTTTCATGTTTTTAAGAACATATCAATAATTTCAATGGTTGTGGTGGTTATTTGGTACCGCACACTAGTGGGAGCAGCAGTACATAATGCAAATGATGTTTATTGACCTTGAATGTAATGATATTCAAGTTCTGTTGATATTGGTATCAGTTAAAGTTCGCCAAGATTGCGCACAGATTCATAAATTACCTTCAAAATTTTCTCAACTATTCTTTCCAATCTTTTTTTCCATTTGTATAAGCAATTATTAATACCTTTCCATTTGCAGATACCTATTCAGTTTCCAAAAAGAACTAATTCTTTTTGTTATTTTCAAAAAGAACTAATTCTTTTTGTTACACATTAGAAGGAAGATCGTTTACACATATGGCGAACAATAGCAGATATAAGTTTGAGCCTTGAGGAACCTCATTTTGTTATTTCTCCACAGACAGAATAATTTCTCTGAATTACACTGGTTGAGTTGCTAGCTACAACTTTTTGCATTCTTTTGGTTAGGTACAACATTATCCCCTCATTAGCTATAACATCAGTCCCATAAAACCACAATTTATCTAGGAGTATAATGTGACTCACACAGTCAAATGCCTTAGGTAGACTGCAGAAAATACGAACAAGGCATTCACAGTGGAGCAACTGTTCTGAAATTCAAGCTGTGATTTACTGAAGATATTGTGATTTGCTGAGAATCTTATTGCAGCTCAGGTGAGATACTATTCTAGAATACATCACCTGAACAGTTTTGGAAAGTGGTAATACTGAATCTCTCTTATCACCTTTCTTAAAGATATATTACAAGTTTCATATAAGACAAGGCTTATTTTACAGGGGCATATCTTCTTTCTTAATTTCAGGTTCTCTTAAACTGTTTGTCACTATACTTTGTTCTATATTTAACAAATGATTATTAAATACATTTGATATCTGTGATACATCATTTATGGACCATCCACCCAGTTGAATAGTGGTATTATTTTGTTATGTGGCTGGTTGTCCAGTCTCACGTTTCATTAAATTCCATATAGCCATAAGTCTATTGCCGGAATTACTAATTTCTGACATTATGTGCATGTTACTTGATTTTTGATAACTTTTCTTAGTAATTTTGAGTAGTTTTTGTAGAATCTCTACTTATTCTTCCCAAAAGATATATTTGCATTTCCCTTTCACAAGAAACTTTAATCCTTCTAGGGATCCATGTTTTTTTTTTTACATTTCTGTTTAATGTCTTTTTTGATTAGCTTATGTGGAAAGCTGTTTTCAAATAATGATATGAAATATCATGGAACAGATTAAACTTTATGGCAGTATTTGGTTCATTGTCAATTTTATCCCAGGCGATCTGTTGTAAACTATTCTTAAAAATGTTTTTGCCTGTACTTTAGGTCATAAGCTGCTCACTCTTTGACAGTTTGATAACACAGCAAGTTTCACTGGGTAAGACGAAACATGCAGGTAAGGAATTTTTCATCATCTGACTGCTTCATTTTGGCTGATAGTGTTCAGCCTGAAGAAGCGAGATACAAACGTAAAATAATAATTTAAAAAGTAGACTTGAAATTCAATTAAAAAAGACTAAAGCAACGTTTAAGCATAAAATCAATGAAAGTCATAGAATCTAAGGGTGAGTTTTTATACTTATGGTAGTCGAAGATAATTGGGTGAACACAGAAGGAAATAAATGACATGCACTGCTTTTCTTTAACCTCATAGCTTTCTCCAAAGTATGTTTCCCATTTGTCGCAAAGGGAAAGTTTACAACTATGGCGATTAGCAGTTTTGACTTTCTCACACTCATCATTCTTGAATTACATTTAAATTATCATAGCAACACGGATCCTGAGTTCCATCAAGTAGTTGCATCAATTTGTTACATAACCGTCATCCTAATTACAATTTTCGGTTTCTTTGGTTGTGTGTGGTCACACTTTATTTATTGCTCTTTATTTACAGGTGTTGGGCAGATAAAAGGTTCCTTTCACCTGTAGAGACGTTGAAAGTACTTTTTTTAAATTTATTTTGTTAAATATTTTTATTGCTGTGAATCATACTTGAATTGAGGCTATTTAGTGTCCTGCAGGTGCAGCCAGCCGCTGTGGCCGAGCGGTTCTAGGCGCTTCAGTCCTGAACCACACTGCTGCTACGGTCGCAGGTTCGAATCCCGCCTTGGGCATGGATGTGTGTGATGTCCTTAGGTTAGTTAGGTTTAAGTAATTCTAAGTCTTGGGGACTGATGACCTCAGATGTTAAGTACCGTAGTGCTTAGAGCCATTTGAACCATTTTTGCAGGTGCAACTCCATCGTCTTCTGGGATGGAGCATGGCACGTTATATTTGTGCTATCATTAGAGAAGGAGTGTGCCTGCAGTTGATGAGTGGTGTGATGTAGCGCATCGATCTTTTCCCTCACTTTTTGGCGCAGGTATTTTTCGTGGAACGTATTATAGAGTTCCTTTGTCGCTATCTTCTGGTGTGCTCTGAGGGTCCCTTGGAGACACTTGTTTCATATGACCTGGAACTTCTTGAAGCTGGTGTCGCACATTGTGCCCCATAAAGTAGCTCCATAGGGCATTGTGTGCTCCACCGTGGCTCGGTACAGTGTCATCTTCGTGGTAACATTGAGATCCTTACTCCTGAAGAAGAGAATGAGAGGTCTCAACGTTCTTAGTCCAGTTTTCTTCTCTTCTGTGACGTAATTGTTGAAGAGTAGTTCTGTGTCCATGTAAATGTCCAGGTATTTTACCACAGGTGACCAAGGGATAGATTAGTTTCCAATGTAGAGCCTCTTATGGATGACTGATCGGCGTCTTGTGTTAATAATGGCTACTGTTTTATCCAGGTTGATGGTTATCTTGAGTAGTTGTGACCATTGCTTCATGAGATCCAGTTGTTGCAATCTCACAATGCCTTGATCTAATTTTCTGCCTCGTTTTAAAACGCTGTATTGTCAGCATAAAGGCTAATTGACACATGTGGAACTGTCGGAATGTCGTTGATGTTGACCTTAATATCGACGTTGAATATTGCTCGCGAGATTATAGATCCATGTGGGATACCAGTGTTGATTGGTTTCTTCCCAGAATTCTTGTTGTCGATGCACACATACAATTTCCTGTCTTGAAGGAAGTTATCAAGTAGTTTTACAAAACAGTCGTTTATGGTGGTGTTCTGGTTCAGCTTTTTCGAGGTCCAAGAACACACCAATTGCCAAATAACGTTTATTACAGTTGTCTTGTACAGTTGTCTTGCATGGTTTCGGTAACCCAGAGGAGCTTAAGTTGCTGGCGAGTTTACTTGGGAATCTGAACTGTTCCGGTCACATCATGTTGTCCTGTACCATAGATTTTTGTAGTATTTCGAGTAATACCCGTTCAAGGAATACCCCAGCATTGGTAGAGGGCTGATTGCGCCGTAATTGTGTGAAAAGAAGAGATCATTCTCGGACTTCACCAGTGGCATTACCCTCGCCGTTTTCTAAACCTCTGGGAACTATCCATGTTGAGTTGTTGGCCATTTTATGGATGAGTTGTTTAATTTCCACTGGAGTGGCAAACTGAGGCCAGAATTGCATATTGGTGCTTTCTGGAAGATCATAAGTGCTGTCCAGTAGTGGAGGATTCGTCATGTTGTGCCAGAGGATGTGGAGTTATCATTCTGCTGCTGATATGCGTCGGCATGTGGTTCCGCCTGTGCCAGTGGGTCATCTGGATCATGTATTGCTCTTTTTTGTGGTTTTTGGTGATGCAGGTTCATCACTTGCCACTCATCTCGTGTTCATAGCAAGAATTCGGACATCTTGTTTTCCACACTTCCTGACGCCATTCTAAGACACTTTTGTGGAGTTCCCTGTTTAGTTGGTACATCAGTCTTCTATCCTCAGGATTTCTAGAGTGGAGCCAACGTCTCCAGTTCGTATTTTGATGGGTTGAAGACGTTGGGCAAACTGCTCAAAGCTGCTGACTGGTTGAAAAATTCGTGTTGCTGACAAGCATTTCGCGGTTTGGATTTTTGCCGTTAGTGTCTACCACTGCCTCAGTGGTGACCCTCAATGAGACATCTTGTGTTTGCTGAACATTGATGTCCAGAAAACACTGAAACTGTGGCTAGTCAGTCCGCCTTGTGTTGTGTGGCGGCAGTGGGATGCGTGCCCTCTCCACTATTCCTGTTACGGGATTGTGATTTGATGATCGGTCATTGATCACCTGGAGTTGGTAGCTGACGTTGATAATCTTGAGAACCGCTATATCAAAGACGTCTTTTTGCTGGTGGACAAAACGTGATACTCTCGTAGGCTCCCTGTGGCCGATCACAGTAATGTTGAGGTCCTCTTCTAGACCGAATAGTTGTTGACGCTTTGGATTCGTTTTTCTCACGTTCCAACCAGTGTGCTTGCTGTTGAGGTTGCCTCCCAGCAGTACCCTGTCGAAACGATCGAAGAGGTCATGTAGGTCTTCAGGTAATAAGTGCCTGTCTGGACCGAGATATGCAGCAACACATGTGATGTTTCCTATGACTGTGACGATTGTGACCACCATAGCTTCCAATTATAGCCTTGGATATCGTTCCTCGCATTGACGAATTTCTTTTCAGCCTAGGATGACAGTCCTGCATCCTTTTTGACTTTTCCAATCTGTATGGTGCATGTGCACATTCCATATGCAGAACTGTATCGACTCCTTTAAATGTGCCTCCAAATTGCGCTCAACACCAATCGTGTGGCATGTCAGAAGGTCCGTTAGTTCCATCTTCTTTGTTTTGACACAATTCGCGTTCCATGTGCAGATCTTGATGTACGTTATAGAGTGAAATGAATTCTTTGATGAGATACTCTACCAGTGAGAGAACGGTGCTCAGTTTTTGACGTAGTGAGGTCAGTAGTAAGACGTTATGGGGTGTTGGGTCCTCAGCGAATGTCGCAATTAGCGCAATTAAGTTTCTCTGTTTTGGTACTTGGTAGTACGCTGATTTATGGTGGCCGCAACATCAGACACATCTCGATGGGAGGCAGCAGTAATTGGCTGTGAATTCCTGCTAGTGGCACAATTTGCACTGGACTGGGCCATCCTTAAATTTGTAGGTTTCTACAAACACTCTCGAGTGGAGGAGATACTCCTTTTCCTTTCGGTAGCCATATGTAATACGCCGATTGCGGGGCCAGTTTCTTTGTTTTCTCGTTCTATATCGTGGTACTGATGTGATGTAGATCGATGATGTAGCCTTTTTCTTGCAGCGCTCTGAGCACTTCTTTATCAGGAATATTTTCTGGCAGGCCTTTAATGACGAGTTTGAGGTTCCGATCCTCAGGAGATTCATGAGTAAAAAAAATTGCCATTGTTATTGGGGGGAAAAGGACATGGCTTGTTGCTAGTCTGCAAATATGTCGAAGTGACATTTTATTCTGTCCCATTCGTGAAGGGCATTCAGACCGCCATCGAGAAGGGAATTGAGAGCCTTATTGAATTCAAGGTTATTCTGTGTATGGTAAATGGTCACCTGTGGTACCATGGTTGGTTTGAGATGATTAATTTTTTGTCTTTCAGTCGCTGCTGCCCCTTCAGATTTTTGGCCTCTCTCAACGATGCCTCTGCTGGCGCAATGGCTTGGTATCTGTTCGTCATCCCCATATCGTCAACAAGTCGTTTGCACGGGTTGTGTTGTTCTTCTGCACTCTGCCTGTGGTGCTTCATACATTGGACAGTAGTAAGATCGCACTCTTCTTCCCAGAAGCGTCCAACACAGTCGTCAGATAACTGTTGGTAAATCTCTACTTCTTCTGTTGTGACTGACTGGTGATCGTCATCAAGGAATGGTTCGTCCTGCAGCTGCTCTTGTGGGGGGATAATGGGTGGCATAAAATATGGTTTCTGGGTCGGGGTGTGCAGTTTCCTTTGACGGATGCCGCCGGGGCCGCTCCTATCCTCCGTTGTGGGGTCCATGATCGCCGAGGCCAATGGGGGTCCATTTTTTTCCCTTTATTGTAATTTCCAATCCCCATCAGGGGTGGGCTGGCAGCTGCTCTGCAGCTGAGAGACATAAATAGACAGGAAGACATTTAAAACAATATAAAGAAGAAAACAAGGCAGAATATAAAAACCAAGAAGTTGGAACATAAGAAAAGAAAGCATAGGATTTTGAAAATAGCGTTTAGTATTCCCCTTCATTCCTGATATATGTAAATGTTTCCAGGCTTGTTTGTTAGCTTTGCTGCCATCAAATATAAACAATACAATTTTATAATCTGCCTGCTCCAGTTGTATTATACCCTGAATTAAAATTTTTGCTAACTGTTCTCCAGGAGTTGCATTTTTACTGGCATAGACTGTAACTTGTTGTACACAACTGTGTAGCAGAGATACAAATATGAAAACAATGGCATGATCAGCCAATACTTTAATTTGATCTGCAGGTGTTATGTGGCTAAAGACTACAAATTCATGTATGAATGAAGAGGACTCATTGAACTGAATTACCCTCTCTCAGTTTAAGTTCAAGATAACTACCCCTATCTTTCTGTTTTCATCAGTCTCTTCTCTAAAATTCTCTTTAATAGCATCTACAGCTGTCTTGTTAATATCATATGTGCATTTCAAACCTATTAAGAGTCTCCTCAAATGCACACCTGAAGGAAGAAGTAACATATTATGTTTCAAGCAGTGCCTATTACCCTAAGAGGATTTAATATCCATCAAAAAACAATCTAGAAGAAATTCACTATTGCATCACATTCCTTTTGGATCGTTTTTCTGCCACTTCTGCAGCATGATGTGTGTAGTTATTTTTTTCTTATTAGATTAGCTTCCATTATATTTAAAAGTATATTTCTTTAGTCTGCCTACTTCTGCCTGCAGCACAATTAGTCTAGCCTTCTCTGAATTGAGTTTATTGGTTGCTGTAGCCAAGATTTTTTGTAATTTCAATACTGGTACTTTGTAAAGTGGATCAACTAACATAGTACTATAAAACAACTTGATTCTGCTTAAGGGAGAAGGTGGTATCACTGTCACAAATTCTTAAACACTTAGTTGGTGTTTTATTTACAATTTTGCAAGAAGCTTTCATTTTTGTGGAGATTTTCTTTGCTTTAATGGGACAGACAAATCCTTGGGCAATTTCGGGAAAATGTGAGGAACTGAATTTGGCTGTGAGTGCCAATTAATTATGGGCAGTTCAGTTTCCTTTCCATCTTTAATGAATTTGTTTGTTCTCAATATTAAATTACCAGTGGCGAGAGTATCACAAATGTATAAGTTTCTTGATAGCTCCTTGTCTTCTCTTTTTCATTCTCTTGTCTTCTCTTTTTCCATTTGTTAAAAATTTTCTATATCTTTTGGGGGCTTGAAAAAGCGTCTTACCTCTTTGCAACTTCTATAACCTGATTTGCAACCAGGCACAAAACAGCAAGGCATCGTCACTTCAGTTTAGGAGACTACAGATCCAGCTTTTAATCCGATTCGAAATATTCGCTTGGCAACCACGTATTTCGGTTTAATTTATAATCAGGCACCACTAATAATCTGTAAAGCTGCAGAACTGCACATATCTAGCTGAAAAAAAATCCCAAAATCAGCAACGAAGCACACAATACAGCGTTAATAAACATAGACAACACAGCACGCAAAACGATTACATTGCTGTGCAGTGGAAGATTTCCGCATCAATCCTATTTATCCCACGTTGTTATTGGATACAAGAGATCACACTTTCTACATCTATATGTTATGCACACTAATTCGCATTTGGCTGAAATAGTTACATGATATTTGCAGCCACAAGGGTAGTTTTAATAATCTTGTATTGGTCATATACGTTCTGTTTTAAAATGGGAGGTACTGTGTACTATCGACGAGCGCTTATTTACTCGACCAAAAATACATTCCATTCCAAAGCTAAGATTCGACAGTGCAATCAACCAATGAGAACGAAGCTACCGTCAATCAATGAAAACGTTCGGCGCGAATCGACTGGAAATTAAGTTCTGAAGTTTACAAAACATTTTTGTGCCAATGATCATTGGAGAAACAAAAGAAATATTCGCTACCAAACGTTTGGGAGTTGCACAAGCCACAAATAGTACTAGTTCTTGCAAACTCAAACTTTATTTGTTGCCTCCTCCTAACCCCCTGAAGTCATGATTCATCTTGACATGTAATATTCAATGTTCGTTAACCCATAACTTCCCAGCGTGTCCATATGGACACAATTGTTGACTAGTTTTGTTTTTACGTCATTGTTGGCTTACAATTATTTTTAGCGTTGGCGGTCACATGTTGTTTTCAGGGAGGGTTTGAATTTTACGTACATTATGTTAACACTTCATTGTTACCATTCACACTGTGATTGCGACAGCCTGTATTTCAGGGAGTGCTTTGACGTCCACAATGGAGCATGTTGATGTAAAGTAAATAATATTTCGTAAAGAACTTCTTCATTCTGGCATGTGCAACTGTTTGCAGTATATATAAATATGTTTATAGAGATTTTCATTTGAGAAAAGTTGTTATCCATCGATTCACTTTCTGTATATGAAGTGATTATTTCAGCCGTGTCCATATGGACACGCTGAGCATTTGCAGGGTCACAAATGATTTCGTGTCTTTTTCTCTTTTCATATCATAACAGAGATCTGGCAGAATCTTTACAGCCTGGTTTGACTGTGCAGAATGTTTTAGACATCCTGTTTGAGGATTCAAACGCTCCTCAGGCTGATGGAATTTACATCAGGCCCCCTGATCCAGCAGTCCTCATGGATGAGGATTTGGGTGATGAGGATGAAGGAGGAATAGCAGATAATCTCAATCCTAGACAACTCCAGGCTGAAGCTGAAATAAGATTAACAGACACACACACAGAGAAACAGATTTCAGAAATATAGATTACAGGAACAGAAATACGCAAAATACCTGGGTTCATGGTGCACTAATTACAAATTTGAAGTCTTTTCCTGATCCATGCTTTGACATGTATGTTGGAATTTTTCGAATTATTTTTTGATGACGATCTGATACAATTCCTAGTTGATGAGTCAAACAATTTCGCACTTTTCGAGAACTTTCCAAATCATAATATAACTTGTGAAGAAATGAGGTGTTTTCTGGGGATCCTCATTCTAAGTAGTTATAACTCTCTCCCTAATAAGAGGTTATACTGGGAATTCAATTTAAACACACGAAACGATTTTGTATGCAATGCCATAGGGAGAAATCGTTTTGAAGAAATTCTTAGATTTCTGCACTTTAACGACAGTAAAAAATTTGATGAAAAGGACAAGATGTGAAAAATTAGACCCTTTATTAAAATAGTAAGAGACAAATGTAATAAGCTGTCTTACGATGATTCAGTGCTAAAATATTTTGGGAGACACTCTTGCAAGCAATTTATCAGGGGGAAACCGATATGATTTGGATATAAAGGATGGTGTTTATGCACTACTTCTGGATATCTGGTAAACTTTTCCTTTTATCAAGGAAAATCACCCAATCCAAATACAGTATATGAAGCACAGTTTGGTAAGGCTACTGCCCCACTCGTTCAGGTGATAGATGATTTGACACTGGATGTAAAGCTACTGCCATTCCACTTTTTCTTTGACAACCTATTTACAGGTTTTTCTCTTCTGTCCTACAGGTTTTTCTCTTCTGTCATACCTGAGAGAAAAGGGCTATGGAGCAACAGGCACTATCAGAGAAAAGAAAATTCCCAAATCGTGCCCAGTTTCCTCAAAGAAAGCGCTAGTTAAAAAGGAAAGGGGATATTTTGAATCCTCACTTTGCAAGGATGATGGTGTTATAGTCACAAAATTGGTGGACAATTCAGTGGTTACTGTAGCTTCTACCTGTGAAGGAGTTGAACCTGTATCATTTGTAAAAAGATATTCCGCAAAGGAGAAGAAGACAGTTCGAGTACAACGCCCTCAAATTATCACAGCCTATAATAAACACATGGGAGGAGTGGACAGGATGGATGAAAACATTGCCATGTGCAGAATAAACATTCGAAAAAAGAAGTTGTACTGGGCTTTACTTTCTTGGCTGATTGACTTATCTGGACATAATGCGTGGCATCTGAAGAAAGGAACGGGACCTAGGACTACTCAACTTGAATTCAGAAGAGAAATTGTACAAGTTTACCTAAAAAGATATATGAATCCCGAAAAAGGAGCAGGCAGGCCGTCTATCAGTCCTATGTGTGGATACAAATCGCGTGTCCCAAGTGATATCAGATATGATAATATAAAGCACTATATCAAGAAAACTGAGAAGAAGAGAAGATGTGTAGGTTTGTACTGCAAACGGAAATCATCAGCTATTCGCTCAAAATGTGGGAAATGTGATGTAGGACTGTGTAGAATAGTTTGAAGTGTACCATGAAAGTCAGTAAAACAAATGATTGTGAATTATTTTGTGTATGGTGTTATAAATTGGTTTGTAAGAATTATTTTGTTCAAATTGTATTAAAAATCTGATTAATAAAACATATCTTCAAATGTATTTCAGTATCACAGAAAATATTTCAAATATGCATCTGAGTGCCCAGTATGTCCATATGGACACGTTATGTTACAGACAAAGTAAGACAGAGAAGAGTCAAATAATAGTTTATATGCACAACTTAGATGCACAAGAAGTCAAAAAATTGAAAATAAATTTAAATATCCAATATTGAAAAATTCGGGCAGTTAAGGGTTAATGTTGTAGTGGGGAATTCATTCAATCTGTATATTGCAACATAAACATTGTGCACCAGTGAAATACGAAATAGGTGTTCATACCCCCACAAAACCAAAATTCGCCGTGAAATTTTATATTTTGTGTATGTAAGAATAATTTGATTTTGTATGGTAGAAGTAATTAAAACCTTGAATGTAGAGTGGTTGCAGTGCAGAGTATGTGTTTTTTGCATGACTCATACTGAAACTTTTGAATCTGTGCCCTCTGTGTGGCTTTGGAGAATATTCTAAAAAGTGAATGGTAAAAAAATGGTGGGCTTATACTTAGTAAATAACAAATGATCGTGAAATGTATGTTGTTAAGACTAGAAATTACCAGGTAATTATATAAATATACCGACATATTATTTAACACATTTCAAACCACAGTACAACCATGATTTGACATGATTTATTGATTCATCTTCATTCATTTTCCATCTAATTAATATCATCATTTTACTTAGCTACATACATTTTATATAGCTACATATTAAGTCATACATATTTAACATGTGCAAGGAATTTATGTGGTTTCTACAGGACGCATTCAGTAATGATTAACTATAAATACATAGATACATATTAAGTCATACATATTTAACATGTGCAAGGAATTTATGTTGTTTCTACAGGACGCATTCAGTAATGATTAAATGACTCATCCAGAATGACAAAGGAGCAACAGTATGTGTAACATAATACAGATGCTGGGAAAACATTTTAACAAATATGGGATATGCCTGATACATGTTAATCATTAAGTATAGACACATAACGAAACTAAAATGCGACAGTATGACATGACAACATTTTTGGACTAGCTCAAGTGACATAGTGGTCATATCATACAGCAGCCTTAGTAGATTACATCATCTTCATTACATATTTTAATTTTTATATCATATAGAAGTCTTTTGTTCAAACCAACTTTTTGTAATATTCCTGAAGACATTCAGTGACACACAGTGCGCTGTCGGTGGTAACATATTGAATATTTATATATTTTGGATTTCTTTGAATGCATTTGGCTGTTGTGGTTTTCCCTGATATACACCAATTAACTAAGAATAAACATTGATGCAAATGTCAGTATTTTGAAATCTTTAAAGTATTCTCTCATACATGGCGTCTTACTCCAGCAACACACCTAATGGCCTTTTTCTGCCAAAAAAATTTATTTTGCCCCAGATTTGTTGCCCTGTAACAACAATTCATATATGAGGCAGCCGTGAAAAAAGACACACAAGACCTAAGTTTAGTTAGCAGATAGGTGACTCAAGCTAAATCTTATATACATAGTTAGTGTAAGTTTCCCAAGTTCATTTTCGATCAAGATGAATGCCAAATAGGTTAAACGAGGCACTACAGTTGTCATTGTTACATAGACTGAAACGAATATTTACTGTTTTAGAATGGTTAATTTGTAATTCATTTGCTCTGAACCATATACTGGGTATTCTTGGTTGTTCTGCATATTTTCCACTATCAATTACTACCAAGGAGGTAGTATAGACTTACATGATATGGACTTACATGATATCTTATTGAGCAAATCATTTATATATATTGGTAAATCAAGCGTCCAACCAAGGCACATTCTGGGAGACTTTGTGTTAAACCCAGCGCTTCTGATTTGTTTTTGTTGAAATGTAACATTTGTCTTCTGTCATTCAGAGAAGATGTAATCAGATACAGAACTTTGACTTTAAAACTATAAGAGTAGTGTCTTTTGAATAGTATTCTGTTGCTGACAGAGTCAAAAGCTTCACTCAGGTCTGTAAATGTGGCATTGGCAAAAAGTTTGGATTCGAATGCAGGGTAATATCCACGACTATATTTTATTAAGAACAATATTTATGACAGCATTGTGTGTGGAATTTGAGCAAACATTCTCGTGATATTAATAAAAAAGGACTTAATTGATACTAAACTGTTGTAATTATCAGATGTGACTGATTTTTTGTGACTTATTGATCCAGTATTTGGATTTTTATGTTAATATTAACAGTTTTTTATATAATATAACTTTGTTCATAATAACACACATTAATATATCAATTAATGATGAATCCAAAAAATAAATGTTGTTACACTATATGCAGAGAGATAAAATGCAAGTGTTCTTCTGAATGAGACTACATTGGGTTAACACAGACAATTTAGTTTTGTAGGTATTCATTTACTGTATAAAAGCAGTCATCAACCAAGAATGACTTCAGTTTAGATTTGAATTGACCAATGTTTTGTATGTGTTTAATGGTATCTGGTATGGCATTGTATAGTTTGATACTAGGATGGATAAGGCCATTTTGAAATAATTTTGTGTTGGCGCTTTGAATATGTACATCCAATTTTTGTCTTGTATCATAGCTGTGTATTGCGTGATTTTGAGTGATGAGTGGTCTTTTTGTATGTAAGTTTTGGCTTAAATACATTATATTTTCAAGTATATATATATATATATGCAAGGAAGTGGCAGGATCATCCTTTGATGAAACAGTGGTCTACATGATTTGTGATTATCTACCCCTTCCATTATTCTTATAATTTTTTTAAAATTTTGAATGTTTTGATGGCTTCTCCAGAATTTCCCCAGAACATAACCCCATACCAAAGGTGAGAGTGTACAACTGCATAATATACACAATGAAGGTTGTTGTAGCTGCTACAATTTTTAATGTATGTAACACAAAAAAAGAAGTACTTAATTTTTTGTTCATTTCCTCAATATGTGCTTTCCATTTCAAGTTCTCTTGTAGATGAAGTCCAAGAAATTTGGTACAGGCTGTTTTGGCAATTGTCTGTCCATATACCTCTAGATTGGGTGATATCAGATTTATTGTTTGTGCTGTGTGTATATCCATAGCTACAGTTTTTTCAGTGTTTATTATTAAGTCATTGTCATCAAAGTAACATGTTAGCCTGCCAGTGGCTTCTTTTATGTTTTTTAGAAGACTTTCTTCTGAGTTTCCTGTAATTAGAACACTCATATCATCAGCAAATTGAAATATTTTACTGCTGTCATTGCTCATGTTTAGATCATTTACATAGAGTAAGAACAGAACAAGACCCATTATGAATCCTTGTGGCACTCCATATTTAACAGCCAGTAGCTTGGAATTATATTCCCTAATGACATTGTCCCTTTCTTGATCTATTTCCACATATTGTTCTCTGTTCTTAAGATAAGAGCTGAGCCAGTTGTTAACTGTTCCCCTGATGCCAAGATTTTCTGGGTTGTGTAGCAATTTTCATAATTTATGATGTCAAATGCATTTTACAAATGTAAAAATATGGCCATGGTAAGTTTTTTATTGTCTAATGCTATCAGTACCTCTAATAGAAAGGAGTGAACTGCTGATTCGGTTGAGTGGTTTGCTCTAAATCCATTTGAGATTCTGACAGAATGCCATTTTCCTCTAAGAAGTCTGTTAGCCTCTTATTGAAAAGCCTTTCTAATATTTTTGAGAAAACAGACTGGAGTGCCAGTAGTTGGAACTATCATCTTTGTTTCCTTTATTGTATAATGGCTTTACTTTTGCTATTTTCAAACATGAAGGAAAAGTTCCTGTAGGAAAAGATAGGTTACATAGGTGTGTTAAGGGCTTAGTAATCAAGTCCCCACACTTCTGTATAATGAAATCAGGTATATCATCTACACCTTATAAAGGCACATTTGCATGCCGAGCGTGAGTTTCCTCGGAAACGCGAAATATTAATTAAATAAATAATCAGTGACAAATAAATAAAGCCTATGGCACACAACTGCAGCGCTGTGTCGCTGATAAAACAAAAGCACAATTACGTTACTCGTATGTTTGATTAAGAAAAGGGAGCTCTGGTTGAAGTGGTGCGAGAAGCACGTATTTTAGTTTATTGTCTGGCACACCGCCATATTTCATGTTATAGAAAATTACTGCGAGTTGCAACCACACTAGGCACTCGATTCTGTAAAGAAATTATATTTATAAAAGTAAGTAGGATTATGAACTGTAGGCTTATTCATTGAATAATCTGATTTAACTAACTGTGTAATTTTTTTGTTTAGTAGACAATCACCTCTGTACGACGTTTTGGCATGGCTGGCAAATTATTGTAATATTGAGATTTAGATTATGAGTCCGCACCTACCGCAGCAGTCTTTGGAAACGATTTAATTACGAAGTCCGATTATTTCAGTTTTATTTCACGGTCAACTACGAGTAACATTGCCTTTACGAAAAAGCCATTGTCAAGCGTCTGATACCGAATAATTAAAACCTGACGACTCATAGGAGAGACAATCATACAGATAAAATAATTAATATTTTATTTGATTTTATTTTATTTTATTAATTTTATATTGGCGACCGTGACAGGACTTGTTATTTTGTCATTTGTTACATTGTTCTCTTTGTTTCATGTGAAAAATCAACTTTCTGGACCTGGACTTGACTATATGAGAAATAACAAAAATCAGAAGATATTTGCCAATTATAAAATTTTGCGGGAAGACGCAAAGAAGCTTCCAGCAAAATAAGGTAAGACGCAGCATCTTTGCATTAGCAGGCTTGACCAGACGTATAATTCAGTGTATTAGCTTTTCAGTAAAATTCTGTAGTGTTTCTTTTCCGCATAGCAGTTTTCAGTGATAAATTTCATTCTCAGTACTTTTCCCTAAACAATAACGTATGCAACAATACCAATACACGAGTGTACAATATGGCCGACTTCTGTACGATATCATGTAACATGGCCAGCAGCTATTACCAATAATCTCAAATTCAGTTTATATTTTTAAATTAACAGACAGCCATTGTTGCTACGACCGATTCATGCTCAACTGCATTTTATTTTAAAATCAGTGTCAAATATTTTCTTGAAACATATATCACGTGTGGCATGGTAATAACTAGAAAACAATACGCAAAAATGGAACAGCAAGGACGTACCATTCAGACGCAATCCGACTCGGACGAGAGACAAATGTTAGAAAATGACTTTATGACAGCAACCGGTAGTGACGATTCATCAAACATTGACGCAAGTGTTGACGAAAATTTTGACAATAGGCCTTCCACCACAAAAATTTCAAAGTCTCAATCAGAGCCCATGTTAATGCATGACGTCACGTCTAATGACGCGGCGGGGGCGGAGACCTTGCAAACGGTAAGCATTGCCGACATGTTACAAATGCTAATGAAACAAAACGCCGAAAACATGGCAACCTTACAGACGCAAAATGAACAGTTAAAGACACAAAATGACGGAATCAAATCTGATCTCATAGCACTCAAGACAAGTAATGACACTTTATGTAAGCGTGTGGAACTTATAGACGCCACACTGACCAAACAGATGACTGAACTCAGTACTAAATTTTCCCAGCTTAATACCAGACAAGAAAAGACTACAACTGACGTAGCACTTTTACAGACACAAGTAAAAAACCTTAATGTCACGTGTGAAGTTCTTACTGAACAAATTCAAACATATCCTTCAGTACATGACAACCTTGAAAAACGAATTACTGACGTACAGAATAAATTTGACAATGTTGAACAACGCCTGACTGACATCTTACAATCTGATGCCACAGCTCATTTTCAAAATATTAATAAAGAATTTCATGATTGGGTAGTCAACAAAGACAAACATTTTGATAGATGCTTACGTGAAAATTTACCACCAATTGTGCACGACTCTGTAACGCAATACATTACTAATAACAAACAGCTGATCAGTGACGCAGTACAATCCGTCACTGTACCCATGAGACAATTCACCGATCGACCACAGTCTGAATGTAACGAAAATATCAGTCAAAATGCACAGTTCAGGAACCAATATACATTCGAGTATGACACACACATACCGCACACGACAAACACACAAGAACAAAACACACCACGACTACAACACATACCACGATGTGGAAACACAAACACAAGCTATTATCATGGTAAACCACAGCAAAATTATCGTAATTACTCGCCAGCTGGACATAGCAGTAATTACAGTGGGACAAATCCATATCATAATGCAAAGGAAGACGAAAGCTTAATGAAACACAGGCAATTTCAGATTTTTATCCCAGAAAAACGAACCATTCATCCGGTGATTTTTCTCAAATCTTTTAGTAACGCATTTCCACGCACTTGGAGTGACCGGAAAAAGATTTCATATATTGTCGGTTACATCCAAGGCGATGCAGCTGTCTGGTCATACATTCAAGCTGACGTATGTACCACGTACAGTGAGTTTGAGCGTACTTTTCTGAACAAATTCTGGTCGCAATCCGTTCAGGAGCGGCTCAGAAGACAAATTTTAGAACCTGAAACTTTTAACAGTAAAAATGGTAACTTACGCAGATATTTTGAAAAATACTTGAACATGGGACACTTTTTAGACGAACCAGTCGCAACGCGAGATATACTCCGTGCGTTGAAGGCCAAATTGCCTTTCAACATTAAAGAGAAACTCCTACATATCCCGGATGACGATTCAGATTATTTTTTAACAGCTTTAGATTCGGTTGACATGTTACTTGAAGATCAGCGCTTCGCGCGGCAAAACAGCAGCCACAATGTTTACACTAGTGGTATGCAAAACATGCAGGCTTGCCAACACAATTCTGGCGCGCCCACAGTTGGATACGCGGTACAACAAAAACAGCAAACTCACATGCCGTCTCAGTACGGAAATCAAAATCAACACGCGTATTCCAATACAAACAATAGTTACAACAGTAATAACATTTCATGCGGCAATCCATACAAAAGGCACCGCGGTAATAACTACAACGGTAACAACGGATACAAAGGTAATAACAAAAACACAAACAGAAATAGAAATAATAATAACTACGAGCCAAGACAGCATCAAGGTTGGACTCGTAACGATCAGTACTTTCATTCAAACTCTGCTTTACCACAGCAGCCACCAGGTCAAAATTGAAGCATACCTTACGACCGACAGGTAAGTTATAATGCGCAACAGCAACAACAACCGCAAAAGTTTGGAGATCATAATAGGCAATATCCGAATGTGAATATAATAGAAATGACACCTGATGCACAACCTCAATCTGTGTCAGTACCTAGTACAAATGTTAATCCAACAAACTAGAAACAGTCACTACTTTGCCCCAGGTCGTGGCTGAAGAATTCTTGGGGGGCGGCTTCAATGTTAATCAGTTATTTGACACCACACTTGAACAACAGAATAATGATATGCCGAGTAATTCTAAACAAAAACTACCTGTTTTATTTATAAGATACAACCACAATAACAATATATCAGATGAACTTTTACAAGACAGTACACAATGTCGTTTAAACACAAATGAAATTGTTTTAGCATCCACTACTGGTGTAGTAGGTGGGATTCCAACTACTATTATCCTAGATACAGGTGCAGCTGTGAGCGTTTTATCTTTTAATTTTTATAAAAAGATGTGTGAATTGGAACCTGTGCCTGAGTTTCCTGCCCAAAACTGTAAAATAACTACTGCACTAGGTAATAAGTCATGTAGGGTTACGAAGCAAGTTTTTGTAAACGTTAAAATAGGTAATGGAACCGTACAATGGCCATTCCTGGTTGTACAAAACCTTGTGACTAATTGCATATTAGGAATAGATATTATGAGCGAGAAGGACTGCATTATAGACTTCTCCAAAGGTAAATGTATTTTAAATGATAAAAGCAGGGTAATTATTATTGATTTGGACAGGAGAACTCTAAAGCATGACAAACACTGTACAGGGTACAAGGTTCAGTTAGTACTTGACAAAGACATTCAAGACATGCAAACACACTCATCTGACGCAGAGCTAATGGACTTGAAAACATTGCTTGATCATAAGATAAGTGATCCTACAGCTCTCAGTGTACATGAACGTATAAAACTACAGGAAGTGTTATCCAAATATTTACAAGTTTTTACCAAACGATTAGGTGTTATCAACACGTATGTGTACAAGATTGAAGTTAAGCCTCACAAGATCTTCTACCATAAGACATATAACGTACCGTTATGTCAACGACCTGCTGTGTGGCAAGAATTAAAACAAATGTTAGACTGGAAGGTCATTGAACCATCCACCTCACCTTACTGTAGTCCTCTACTTGTTGTCAAAAAATCAAATGGAAGCATTAGGTTAGTGTTAGACGCACGAGCTATTAATGAAATAATTTTACCGATTCACACAAAACCTGAAAATTTAGAAGAGCAATTACAGAAATTTCTAGATGCAAAATATTTTTCCACAATAGATCTCGCTAATTCGTTTTGGCAGGTGGGTATCACTCCTGATTCTCGGAAATATACTGCATTTATGTTCGGGGGGGCGAACCTATCAGTTTTGTGTTCTACCCATCGGACTGAATGTCAGCTCTGGGGTATTCATTACAGCCCTGGATACCGTGCTTGGCGACGATTTAGTTGAGACAGTCACACACTATGTAGATGATATACTGATAGCTACACAATCCTGGAATGAACACGTTGACACACTTCAAAGAATTTTAGAAAAATTTGCACAAGCTGGAGTCACAGCCAATCTTAGAAAATCAAAGTTTGGTTGCAGTGAGATAAAGTATTTAGGACATATCATTAATTCACAGGGCATACGTCCGGATCCCAGTAAATTAGATGCTATCAGAAACTTTCCTAGCCCTCGAACTAAAAAGCAGTTAAAATCATTCCTTGGGCTATGTTCATTTTTCAGACGTTTTTTGCCACAACCACTTTTGAACAGTAAACATCTGCTAAATCTACTCAGAAAGAATCAAGTTTGGATCTGGTCGGAACAGTGCCAGAATGACTTTAATACAATTAAACATGCTTTAGTGAATGCTAACATATTGAGCCATCCAGATTTCAATTTAGATTTTTGTATGACTTGTGACGCTTCACGTACTGGCTTGGGCTGTTGCTTATTTCAAGTTGTAAAGAATAAAGAGGAGGAACAGATAAGAATTATTGGGTTTGCGAGTCGCACTCTAACTGAATGTGAGCGTACATACTCCACTACTGAGTTAGAAACACTTTCCATAGTATGGGCATTCAAGAAATTCAATTATTATTTATTTGGAAAACATACAGTAATTTACACCGATCACCAGGCCCTGACATTTTTGTTAACTTGTAAACTTGTACATCCTAGACTATCACGATGGGCAGTTACACTTCAGAACTACTCTTTTGAAATTAAGTACATAAGAGGTAAGGACAACACCATTGCAGACACTTTGTCTAGACTTCCACAAGGTATGAATGATACCAACAGTGACTTAGAAAATATAAATGACTCAGGATTCTCTTAATGCAAGACAAGCAGTATCACCAATATTATATTGATATGTGCAGAAACATGGCTGAATTACAAAAATCTGATCCTCACTGGTATAAGATAATAACATTACTGGTAGAAAAACACAATCATCCTTTGACTAAGTATTACAAGTTACACAATGATGTGTTATTTTATCGACGACATCCAAATGCTACTAACTGGTGTGTATGCATTCCCAAAGAGTCTGAACGTAATTTAATTTGGCACACACACTTAGTTTGGGGTCATTATGGGACAAAAAAGTGTTTAGCGAAGCTCAGTACATACTGTTATTTTAGCAATATGAGAAGAAAAATTTACAGGGAACTGAAAACATGTGTCATATGTCAAAAATCAAAACCTCAGAATTTATCCACAAAAACAGATTTACATTCTATTTTACCTAGTAAACCCCTGGAAATTCTGTGTACTGACATCAGTGGACCGCATCCAGCAAGCTCTGGAGGCGTCAAATATATCTTAGCTTTTTACGATATATTTTCTAAACATGTTAAACTTTATGCTTTAAAATCCGCCACTGCAAGTGCTATAATACGAAGATTCTCAAGTGATTACCTGACGCACGTGGGAAAACCTAAAGCAATTCTATCAGATAATGCAGCATACTACTCTGGGTACAAATGGAGAAATTTCTTGAAGGACAATAACATTAAAAGTATATTTATTTCGAGGTTTAGTCCATAATGTAACGCGACTGAGAGATTTTTCCGAGAATTAAACCGTTTCATGAGGACCTATATTTCATCAAAACATACTAATTGGGTGTCCTACCTAAGTCTTTTCGAAGACGTACACAATAACTTAAATATTTACGATACAAATTACACACCTAACGAGATCATGTTCAATTGCAAACAGAACGATCAGTGGATAGAACCATTACCTAAGTTGTCAGACAAGGAAATCACACCTGAACAGAAAATAAAAGAAGTATTGACTACATTGACACATCACGCACAAATACGAAAAAAACATCACAGAAACATAATAAAAAGAAAACAAAAATTCGAGGTAGGAATGCTTGTACTACTTCGTACTCATCATAAATCTGTTGCACTCAAACGACGCAACGCTAAGTGGCGTCTGTTATATGAGGGACCTTATATAATTGTTAACATACCGCACCCTGGTGCGTATCTGTTACAACATCGTAGAACTAACAAAATTATTGGGCTATACGCACACCGAGATCTTAGAGCATTTCATGCTGAATAATGTCAAAGTCATACCCATCAAAATATTGCTAAACAACACAGATAATAAGTAGTATAGAAATTTTCATTTCAGCGTTCCAGAGTCGCAGTTGAAGACAGAAGAACTTTTCTTTCAACGCCGCGGCTCCACCGAGAAGACTGAATATTAAAGTAAAATTTATGATTACGTAGCAGTGAATGATATATTAATTTTTCACGGAACATTTGTGGCTGTAGGTACCACTGACTTGGTATGACACCTGACGAACCGACAGACGTCATCTGTGAAGCAATCTTTTACTTTGAGAAATAGATTAGACGCACATCTCTCAACACGAAAAGCATCTACCAGTAGTCAAGGCCACACAGACACTCTACACACACGCACAAAACGCGAGGAATCGAACATTTTCTCTCTCTTACTATTTTGAATATTTATTGAGTAGTGAAAACGCCTGGTCTTGCCTACTGATGTAATGAATGTTGTGTCTAACCTATCTTAATTTCAGATGACATCACAAAAAACATCGATAATATCCCAGCAAAACCGCTAAAGAGGACGTAAATATCTGCAATTCATGTAATCAAATGTGACACAATGTAATAACCTATAGCTATGTAATGATGATGTAAACGTGTTTATGTGCAACTGTATTATGTTTATACTAAGAAAATATGTGACGTGTGTATGTATAATTACTTATTTTTTTTTAACTGATGTATCATGTAAAAATTTGAACAAAACGAGTGCCAAAAAGACATTGCATAGTGAACCTCTGTTCACGGACATTAACGAACATTACTAACTCTGCAACTACGCAGAAACCTATGTGAAGGAAACGGTTAATGCCATTCATTATGCATCGTACCTATGTAAACGCGATGAACGATTTCCTTGATTAATAACTACGAACATTTAGGTGAGCTATATTCAGCAAAAAACTGAAAATGTGTAGTGCATAATTCGTGCATCGTCTAGTGACATTACTACAGTACCCAACTTCAAGATGTTAACTGGATTAAATGGACACAAAGTGCCTGTCCAGAAAACAACACGACGGGTGGAAGAATTTTGGTTGGAACTTCAGGGAATGAAATGTTCTCGAAATGTGACGGACACTCTTACCTGGACTGTCCAAGGATCGACGCCAGCTATGTGCCGTCCGAGGTTCTGCAACCAAGCTTCCACGGAATGTAAAAAACGAACTGCACATGGACCAATTACTCGACGGGTCACGTCTGATCTGTAATAAGCAATGCTTTTACTCACAACGAACTGCATCACAACGACTATAATGGAAATAGGAAATGGACACGCTTATGTATTAATCACGTTGTTATACAACGATGTTACTCTGATCAAAAAAAAAACTTTACCACGACGGTACTAACCTGTAAAAAATTATTGTGCAGCAGATGAATATGAACTGCGATAACGACACGATGTGTATAGGTCAACGCACCTGAAACATACAGACATTTTTCTTTGAAGTATTTCAAAACAATACTATGTAACTAAGAACATTCAACAATCTAAGTTGTATTGTGTTATAACGAATATTGTAAATTTAAAACTAAGTTACCTGTCATAGAATGTAGTCTTCATATGTAATCTTGGTTGAATATTTTCTTTGTGCAACGACTGAGAAACGCGCGCACACGAACAATATGAACTGCAATACTGTGCCGCGTGATCTAACTGTACGACATAACGGCAGTCACACAGACGCTTCTGCGCATGCGCGCACTCTATCTGCCAACATAAGAACTTTTACGGCGCACCCGTGTCATTCAAAGTTTGTATATAATGTGTATAATGTGTATAATGTAGGTCATGTAAATAGTTGTAGATAACTTAGATTTTCTTGTGCCTTTAGGTGAATCGCTCGCCTGCAGGTGTGTCCTTTCGCCTCGCAATTCAGGGGGCAATATAAAGGCACATTTGCATGCCGAGCGTGAGTTTCCTCGGAAACGCGAAATATTAATTAAATAAATAATCAGTGACAAATAAATAAAGCCTATGGCACACAACTGCAGCGCTGTGTCGCTGATAAAACAAAAGCACAATTACGTTACTCGTATGTTTGATTAAGAAAAGGGAGCTCTGGTTGAAGTGGTGCGAGAAGCACGTATTTTAGTTTATTGTCTGGCACACCGCCATATTTCATGTTATAGAAAATTACTGCGAGTTGCAACCACACTAGGCACTCGATTCTGTAAAGAAATTATATTTATAAAAGTAAGTAGGATTATGAACTGTAGGCTTATTCATTGAATAATCTGATTTAACTAACTGTGTAATTTTTTTGTTTAGTAGACAATCACCTCTGTACGACGTTTTGGCATGGCTGGCAAATTATTGTAATATTGAGATTTAGATTATGAGTCCGCACCTACCGCAGCAGTCTTTGGAAACGATTTAATTACGAAGTCCGATTATTTCAGTTTTATTTCACGGTCAACTACGAGTAACATTGCCTTTACGAAAAAGCCATTGTCAAGCGTCTGATACCGAATAATTAAAACCTGACGACTCATAGGAGAGACAATCATACAGATAAAATAATTAATATTTTATTTGATTTTATTTTATTTTATTAATTTTATAACCTGCAGAATGTTTCATTTTGAGACTTTTTATTGTAACCTGTACTACTTCTACATTTGTTGGGTACAGAAACATTGATCTGCTTGAGACTTTTTTCCCTTTTTCTGTACGCTGTTTTCTGTTAGAGGTCTGTTGTAGTAGTTTCTCTGTTACATTTATAAAATAGTTATTACACATATTAGCTACTGCCTGTGGGTTATTAATGTTTTCCAAGCCAGCTTTTAATACTATATTATTAATTCTATTTTTGTAATATTTTGTTTCTTTCTTTACAACTTGCCAGATTGCTTTGGTTCTGTTTCAAGCATTTTCTATGTATTTGTTATTGCCTCGTTTCTTTGCCTCCTTTTTTATTTTATGTAAGATAAGTTTATTTTTTTTAAAGTAACTATCAAACTCCTGAGTTGTGTTGTAGCTTCTTGCAATATTTTGAAAGTATCGTTTTCTAGCACAAGATTTCCTTATACCACTAGTAATCCACTTGTTGCTTTTAGTGGTTTGGGTTGTTTTGGCTTTCAATGGAAAAGCAAGATCAAAATAATATTTTTAAATATTCATGAATGTCTGAAACTTATCAGAAATATTTTCTGTACTATACGCTATAGCCCATGATTCTTGTTGGAGATAGTTCTGGAATGTTTGTACTGTAGTATTACTGAAAGTTCTGCCCATGTGTGTAGTCTTCCTCAATTATAGGATGGATTAGTGTTTACACAAAGTCTTATAGCCTGTGTATGATGGTCTGCCGGTACAGCTTTAATTACAACTGATTTATATTTTGTTAATTATTATTTGGTCTATGGTAGTACTAGAATGATTAGTTTCATGTGTAGGGGAGTCGATTGTAATCTCCAAATTATTGGCTGTTAATATGTTCATCAGCTCAGATTTTGAATTGCTTCGCTTATTAAATTCTACATTTAGGTCTCCACATATAAGAACTGTTTTTCGATTTGTTACTACTTTATTTAGGAAAGCATCAAGCCGAGTGTTGAATTTTTTTAGGTGGGTATGTGGAGATGTATATAAATATATTGCAATTAAGTTGAATGATGGAATTTCTTCTATGCCTGATCTTTCAAAACCTTTCTCAGTGTTTAAGGATTAAACATTGTCTAAGTTACTGAATTCGATATCTTTCTTTATGTATATGCAGTTCCCTCCAAGTGTAAACTGATTTCTACAAGTTTGTGCTGCTAACACATAATCTGTTATTTTCACTGTCTTTAACTCATCTTCTTTCAGCCAGTGTTCAGTTAAGCACAGTATATTAACATATCTGAGTTCACTTGATAGCAAGATTTCAAGCTCTCTTACTTTATTCCTAAGTGACTGTATATTCTGATGAAGAAGAGTGACCTGGTGAGATTTTAGGTTTGTTCTGATTGTACTTGGTTGACCACAAACCTTTATTTCTGAATTTAAATTGTGTGGGAAATCTTCATTCTCATCTAGAAGCGTGAGTTGGTTTTTTCCATTACTCATAAGCAAATGTCCTGATGGTGAAAAGGGGCTGTTCTCCATCTCTCTGGTCATTTTACTTGTGTGGTCGATGTTGAGGTGGTTTCTGTTTTTGCTGCAAGGATGGTGTTGATAGGTGCAATAGTTATCCTAATTTGGTCTTGAGGCTTTCTGGGAATAAAAAATCCTGTAGATGACATGGTCGCCTTACATTTCTTCTCACTGGAATTGCTGAACTTCCTCCTGTTGCTGGGGTAGTAGTAGTTGATTGTTGGTGTTCACTGATACATGTAAAACTAGATGTCCTTGGTGATACTTTTGAGACTGGATCTGCTCATGTCCTTAGTGGGTCTCCTGTAGGTACTGCTTCTGGTTTTCAGTGCCCAGTTCTTCTTGTTGTATCTTTAATATCTTCAGTTGTAGAACTTGGTTCTGCTGCTTTTTTTTGCGTTAGATGCTTTTGTTGGTATCACAGCCAGGTTTAGTCGATGGTAGTTTTGTTTCGCTGTGCCTTCTTTGAGTGACGAAGGTGTAGTACAGTTCTTTTTTGCGCCTCCTCGTTTATCTTTCATAACTATTGAGTTGGATAAGTCCGTTTCTGCTCCTGATTTTTCTTTTGCTGAAAGGTCTTCACATTGTATGTATGTTAGAGCCGGTATTTGCACCTACTGCTAGTTGTAAATGTCTACATAATTTCCCTTTCCCTTCCATTCGCAAGTGAAGTCCATTCTTTGTATAATCGCTTACTGAGGAATGTATTGACGTCCATTACCATTACATGCTCATAATTTTTTGCAGTCCTCATTGAGAATTCTTTTGCAGCATAGATTCTGTTGTTCAGTTTTGGTACATTGTATCTGTACGGAATTGTGCACAAGATAACTTTTGTGTGGATTGTCTTATGAAGAGAAACTGTTAAGGCACATTTGAAATCATGAAATTTCTTGAGGATGCCGATTGTCCCACCTAGAATGATGACACTATCATTTTTCGTATATTCTTTCGTCTTCCCGTCTATGTTACAAACCTGTCCTTTAATTGTGCGTTAGGTTTTATCACAGAAGAGATGTTTTGTTTTTGATTTTGAGAACTGATCATAATTTTTGCACAGTGACGACCATGAGTGTCAGAAAGAATTAATATGTTCTGTCTCTTGTTATCACTGTGTATCATTTTTTGGGGCACTGGTCGATCGCTTTTTTACAGTTTTCATTTGTATTAATGCTGTTGGTTTCGTTAGGACACTTCATAACACAAGCACTTGAGTCCTTCGCTGTAGTATTTTTGCTTCTGATCCATTCATGCTACTTTTGTTTCTCACTATTTACAGTTTTTGGCGGTTTTGTTTTGATTGGTGCACTCGGTTTCAGATAACCTAACAGTTCGGTATTTTCATTTCGAAGTTTCGTTAAATCATTCTTTAAACTCTTAATCGCTGCTTGCATACTTATGATACACTCTTTTAAAAGTTCAATATCTGTTACACATTTTTACATGGTATATTTTCACTTTCTACGGCTGTATTTCCGTGTGGTAGAACATTGCGCACATCACATTTGTAAGCCATTTCATTTGACTTCATATACATACCAGTAGTTCACTACTTCTAGACTGAATTTCCGGACACGCAGAGTTTTTTTATCACATTACACGTTTTACAGTAATGTACTGTGCCCGACAGCTGATGTTCCCTACTCTCTTTGCTAAACCGATAACTGCTCAATTTGTCAAGTTAACTTCTAGATACTTTTCGAAATGCATGACAATTTTCTGTCATACAAAAAGGTACATATTGAGACCATATAGTACTGAAGCAAACTAACAAGCTAAAAGCCACAGAACATTTTGATTGTGGCTAGAATAGTGCACGTAAAATCATTTACAACCACTGAGAATGTCATCGGTCTGGAACGTCGTTTCAGATTTCTGACGCATAAAAATTTAACCCAGTGAAGTATAGGATTTCACCTCTCATAACATAGTAAAGAACAGTTTCTCGACTTTTCTGTTGGGCCGTTTACTGTTCCCACTTATCATTCATAGACATCGTTGAAATGATGTCTCATAACACAGAGGTCTGCAAAAAAACTGTATTATGCTGTTAATTAACATTTGAAAAATAGAGTTTCTATGTCATTGAAATGAATTTTCTTTGCTTAAATTCTTATTTTATTGTAATTCTCGTCGTATATAAATGTTAAGTTTTCTGCTCAGCTACAAAAAGAGCACAGCCATTAGCACTATTGATCTATAGCGCGGTTTACTGGTAAATGCTGAATAATAAGCAGGGAACATTGAGAAATATTGTCAAATGTTAATGCATATAGTGAAGGCACAAAAACATTTAATATATATTGTTTGTTAGTAATAAAACAGGGCCTGAAGAATAATCGATATGTGATTGTCTTATGTTAGCCGCCATCTTAGTGAAATATTGCAGTGGCAGTTTTAAATTGATTTTCTCTAGAGATATAAATGTTGTTGGTCATAATTGCTATAATAATTGTGTATTGGTGGCCCAGAACCCACTCTGAGGAACTAAATTCGACTCAGAGTTAGAATAATATTTACGTATAGTGAAAATAGCAGCTTACGTGATATAAATTCTTATCTACTGATGTGTGAAGCCTGGTTATTTCGTAATAACTTTTATGAAATATTTTGACAGGAAAAATACATTAGTGTTGTGAGCATGTGGTACTTGTGACAAAACTGTTCATTTTGCTTGAAGAGGAGTGTTGCCACCTCGAAAAACAGTAGCGCTAAATTCGATAAACGATTTGCAACTTAGTGCTATTTACAGTGCTTGACAGACAACATAGTTACATGTTCGCAGGTGGAGATTTCTTTAACAAAATAACGATCATTAGCCGGGAAAAGCAGTGTTTAAATAAAACCACATGTTACATTGATAATAAGTAACTAGTTTTATTGTAATCTTGCTGAAATTGTGCAACACACAATAAAACCACAATACTCACACGCCACAGCAGACAAAGTGAAAGAAATAATGTTTTCCAGTGCTTTCGCAGTTAATAACCCAGGTTTGAATCCACCTTGAGAGTTACTAAGAATGTTATTGGCAGATAGATGTTTATGGATTTGGAATTGCATGTAGTGCTCCACAACTTCTATTAGAATTGGTATTAGAGGAATTGGTCGATGATTACTTGGACATGACATCTGATTTTTTTAGCAGTGGCCTGCTGTGGTCATTTTTAAATATGCTGGGAAACAACCACTAGTAGATATGCTATTTACAAGTCAATAGAGTGGGTTTGCTATTAAGTCTCCTATTTTTTTAATTACATAAACCATAAATGTCTTTTGCTTTTGAGCTCCTTATTTTGCAGTTGATTACATGATATCACTTAAATGAACGTCTTTCCATGAACATATAACAGAAATGTGCACAGAATGTTGTAGATAAAACCCTTTGATCTCTTTAGCCTTATATCAGTGGTGAAGCTTAATTAAGGTAAATGTTAATAGTGACCCAGATATACAATACAGTGACATTAATGTTGCTGATTGCTGTATAGAAAATGAGCTTCAAGTAGCTCTGTGCTACTTCCATCATTAAAACTCTTAATAGTATAAATATACCATACTTTAAATAGTGACAGTGAATTATTTACACAGGTCCTGTTCATATTTATTATTAGCCTCAGTTACAATAGAGGGACTTATGTCACAAGCATTGACAAAATAGGCTTTGAATTCATCTGGGGTGATATCAACATTACAGTCATCACTTTTATAATTCTTGCTTCTCTCCAGTTCAGTCTTTACAACATTCCAAGCACCTTTACACTTGTTGGTGGACTTACTAATATAACTGTCATTTGCTTTACACTTTTCTGATCTGTTTTTACTCTTTAACTCATTGTAACCAGCTTTGATTGTATCATAAAGTTTGTATTTATCATAGTAAATCATAGCTAATTACCTAAGCCTCTGCAGAGTGGGTGTGAACCACTCAGATGTAAACTCATGTTTTCAGGCTGTTGCCGTATTTCTTTTCAGACCCATTGGGTAAAAGGTTTTAAAAACGCCTGTGAGTACATTGATAAAAACTGCAAATGCATTCTCAACATTCTCACTTTGAAACAGGAATATTTTGATCGTACAGTTGCTTTGAGGCAGTCAGATATAGGCTTGTTAATTTTTAATATTAACCATATACCTTCATTGTCCGAGAGAAAGTAACTATTGAACAATCCTAAATCATACAGATCTTTTTCATCATAGGTGATGGCATCAGTACAGGATGTCTGCCTTGTTGGATTGTTTAGAATGCAATATACGAGGGCTGCCCAGAAAGTAATGCACCGCTTTTTTTTTCTCAGCCGAAAACAATGCTACGCCTACGAAACTTTACATACGAGTTATTTGAAGTCTCCTGAGGGAGGATGCCAAGTTTCCGCCACTTCCGGCAGATAGCGTAGCTGCAGGACAGTTTCAAAATGGCGTATGTAGGTGATATACGTTACAAGCAACATGCCATCATTGATTTTCTCACTGCAGAGAAAGAAACTGTGGGGAATACTCACAAACGCTTGTTCAAAGTCTATGGAGCATATGCTGTCGGCAGAAGTATAGTTAGTCATTGAGCATGGAGGTTGAGGTAATCAGAAGGTGGTGTGGTGGAGCTCCACAATTTGCAGCGGTCGGGGAGACCATCCATGGCTGTCAAATCTGACATGTTGCAGCGAACTTATGTCATTCACGAGGACATATGCATTATCACTAAGCAGTTGGCAGTGCATCTGTCAGTCAGCAAAGGAAGTGTGAATGCAATTATCTGTACTCTTGGCTATTCAAAAGTGTGTGAAAGATGGGTCCCGCAATGCCTAATGGTGGATCACAAATTGCGCTGAAAAAACATTTGTCTTCATTTGTTCCAGTGTTTTGAAGCTGAGGGATACACCTTCTTGTCCTAGATTGTAACAGGTGATGAAACCTGGATTCACCATATTAAGCCTGAAACAAAACGGCAGTCGATGGAATGGCACCATTCCCTTTCCCCGCTAAAGAAAAAATTCAAAGCAACTGCTTCCACTGGTAATATCTGAGTCACCGTGTTCTGGGACTGTGAAGGTGTGATTCTCATTGATGTTATGCCAAGAGGCAGTACCATTAATTCAAAAGCATATGTCAACACACTAACAAATCTCAAGATGCACTTCCAGTGACTTTGGTGCCACAGCAACCCAGGAGACGTTTTGCTGCAACACAATAACACTCGGCCCACGCATCACAAAACATGGTTGGACAGTGTTACTCCATCCACCATACAGCCCTGACCTAGCCCCCTCAGACTTCCACTTGTTTGGGCCATTAAAGGATGTCATTTATGGAAGACATTTTGCGGACGATGAGGTGGTGATTCACACAGTGAAGCACTGGCCCCACAACAAGGACAAGGATCGGTACTGACAGGACATACATGGCCTGGTTTCGCTTTGGAGGGAGACCATAGAATGGTACTGAAATTATGTGGAAAAGAAGGGTGTGTAGATAAAATACCATTCTTCTGCACGTACAATTCTCATTATGTTCAATAAAGAATTGATGAAGAAAAGAAATTCTGGGCAACCCTCGTAAATCATGTGATCTTAACATATTTGGTAGAAAAATCAGTATAGATCTCTTTAGCCTTATTTCAGTGTTTAATGTTTTGCATCTGTTTAATTTTCCAAAGTGGAAGATCATTTTGCTAAAACCTGTGTAAATACATCACTGTCACTATTAAACCATGGTACACTGATACTATTAAGAGTTTTAGTATTGGAAGTACCACTGAACTGTTTCAAGCACATTTTTTATACAGTAATCACCACCATGGAAGTGGAAATGAGCGTTTGGTACCATTGGCCAGGAGGCCCCTTACGGAGCAGGTCTGGCCGCCTTGGTGCAGGCCTTGTTACATTCGACACCGCATTGGGCGACCTGCGCGCCAGATGGGGATGAAATGATGATGAAGACAACACAAAACCCAGTCCCTGAATGGAGAAAAGCCCTACCCAGCAGGGAATCAAACCCTGGTCCCTTAGGACGGCAGTCCGTCACGCTGACCGTTCAGCTATCGGGGCGGAGATCACCACCATTAAAGTCACTATATTGCAGATCTTGGTTAATACTAATAGATAATGAAGCTTCATAATGCTGTTGTGTTTTTCTGCAGAAGCCTGTGACTCAGTCAAAGCCAGACAGTACATACAAATCCAATTGGCCTTTACTTACCAAATGTTCATTAACACTTAATATGATGTTTTTTGTTCTTTCCTAAAAGAAATGACGACACCATACAGACAGAAGAAGAAGAAAAACAGGGAGAATGCACTTTTAAAAAATGAAGATATTAAATTATTGGTACCTGAACATGTGTGCTGCCTATTCATTACTGAAAAAAGTTTTACAAATCTCTAAACCAAATAAATGAGTAGCTAACACTTGCCCAGTAGCAAGCTGCATTGTTCATTGGAGGCATGACATCTGCAATACGCGAATACTTTGTACTTCTGATAGGTTGGTCGGCGATGACAGAATCGAGGTGCTCGCCCTGCAGTTTTTCTCAAATGGTTTCACAGAAACTATTTGGTAAAAAAAATCATTTTGGCGTTACTTATAGCTTTATATGTCAGGTTCATTTCGTTAATGGTCATGGTTATTGTGGCATTTATATGGAAATAAGATATTTCGAGCAATTGGAAAACGTTTGCAGTGAAAAATAGGGCTCACTATTACTCTCCGTTTAGTGCATATTACATAATACGTTGCTGTATATGAAGTTTAGCTAACATACCAATTTTTTCTTTAGACTTGGAGCTCTCAACCTGTCACCAGTCTCGAGAAAACTAATCTAAATGAGTGTGCTACCACACTCATTTACGATCACGCCTAGCCAGTGATAAAACCAGAGTGAAATATCAAAAACATTACTCATATTTCATAAACAGTTTGATATATCGAAAAGAGATTTATGTCAAATGGTAACACACAAAGAGGAGAGTATTTTGCCATATGTTAACTATGCAAAACTTCATCATCTATCTTGTTATTTCACGAACTACAGACTTTTCAATGAAAGAATTGAAGTGCCATCGATATCTGGTGAAAAGAGAAATGCCATGAGAACAATATATAGAAGACATTACACGTTTATTTTGTACCAAGGATGTGCATTTTCATAAGTTACTGATCTTACTCTTCCTTAGTTACTCACTTAATAACCAATGTTTCAAAAGTCTCTCACTATTGTGTCTGCACAACATATTAGTGAGGTAACATTTTGTAAACTCTGTAGTGTTTTGGCAAGAGAAGCTAATTTTAACATGAGGACGAGAAAAATGTGCAGGTTTTACTCAAAAATCACCACTCACGATACTTCTCTGAAAGTTACAAAAGGTTTACAAGCCGAGTGGTAAATAAATCGCTGCATTTTCAACAGAATTCTTTTTGATACTAACCAGAGAAGAGGTGACAGATCTTTTTGAATGGTCACCATGCATGTGCGTGCATGGAGGGACCCTATTTAATATTTACAAAAAAATGTGAGCTTCAGTTTAGAATGGCAGTTCCTCTCAAGCACTTTCATTTCTTCTACAGCATCTGCTCGTAACCCTCATCCCTACTTCTCTTCCCACATGTGCCCTGCTGACTGCGCATCTACCAGCCATGATATTTTGTGCAGACTCTACCTACTTTACTTTATATCTCATATTCCTAGTGTATTTTTCGCTGGAGTGATTACAACTATCAGTATATTTCTCTCCTTTGCACAATGCAGTTGTGTTAAGGAAAAAAATCTGTCAATGCAAGCGTTATGGGATGGCATTTCAAAGAAAAAAAATGTGCAACTTTAATTAATTCACTAAACTGTTCTTCATTACTAGATGACTCAACATACTTACACCATTTCTTTTGGCTTGGTTCAGACTTTCTATCATAAGTGGTCATGACTTCATTTTTAAATCTGAAAATGATCCAAACACTTTTCATCATCAATTTCAATATTTTTATCAGATAAAGATTTGATAAATTCTTCCATGTAAGTCCATAATGACGTAATTCAATAACTGATGAGTTAGAGCCTGGTGTGCATCCGCACTGAAGTCATTGACAGTCTTGACCTTAATTAGGCAGGGTGATTTTTCCACCATGTGCCAACTCTAGGGATTGATTGATGAGAGGACATGGAACAAAAATGGTCTAATTAAGTTCTTTCTGGAAATGCATGGTTTCCATGCTAGAATACATTTATTCAATTATACACTGTTACAGAGATGGTGGTCAATACACACTCTATCATGCAACTACAGTTGCAGTTTGTGTACAAAATGGCTTCCACTTGCCACAACACATGCAAGTATGTGCAATAGCATGTTCTGCCTCACATGTTCATATTGGCCAGGCTGCATCTGAACAGTGACACAGTCAACATGAATACACTGCTCCTATGTCTCCACATCTGGTCTGGGCTCTGCATAAATGATAATTCTGAGATGGCCCCATCAACAGAAATCACACGGGTTGAGATCTGGTGGATGAGCAAGCCATGCAACTGGACCCTCTTGTCTAATCCACCGGCCAGGGAAAACATGATTGAGATGTGTCCACACATTAATAGCAAAGTGCGCTGGAGCACTATCATGTAGCAGCCACAAACCCTTTGAATCATCAATGGCACTTCTTCCAGCAGGGAAGGCAAAGTCACCTGCTAAAAATGCCAATAGTTCCAGCCTGTCAGGTGATATGGAAGGACGACTGGTCCCAAAATATGGTCACCAATTATCCTGGCCCACACATTACGGCTGCACCGTTGCTGATGATTTGCTGTCATCATACCATGGGAATTCTGCATACTGTCCCACAGATGACTGTTACGAAAGCTGAAGATACCACTCTGCGTAAAAGTGGCCTCATTGGTGAATAAGATGGTGAACACAAACCCCAGAATCATGGTTGCCTGTTGAAGAAACCAGGGACAAGACTGCTCCTGTTGTGGACGATCTGTCGCTTTTAAGCCCTCCACATAAAGTAAGCGATAAGGGTAGTAACAACTGTCATGGAGAATTTTTCACGTGGTCCTATGGCTTACCCTGTACTGGAGGGCCAACTGCCTGGTACTGACATGCTGGTCACTTTCCGTAGTGTTAATCATATTTTCCTCCAAGTATGGTGTCTGAACATTTCTGATACGTTCTTCATCATTTCCTGCTTCCACAAAAGTCCCTGTCTCAGACAAATTGTGAAACATTATTTCAAACATTGACTGCTGTGGTTGTTGTTGACAGGGATAGGTCTCCTGATACAACCTTGCTGCCCACCACGCATTGTCATTTTCATTTCCATGAGTAAACATCATGTCGGTAAGTTCTCAATTTGAAGATGGCCATTGCATACTATGCTGTATCACATCCATTAGAAGGTGAGTCAGCAAAAGAAGTGAATCAGACACATGATTACCAATTACTACGTCAGCAGAGGGTGGTAGGGCACGATGTATGAGGAACAGTACTACCATCTAGGAGGAAACCATCCGTACTGTAACTGTGGCTGTGTGGTACAGCATGTATTAGATGGCAGTCTCTGTAACAAAGTAAGATTGTATAAGTTGTCTCCAGCATGAAAAACATGCATTTCTGGACATAAGTGCATTAGACATTTTTGTTCTGTATCCTCTCATCGATCAATACTCAGAGTTTGTACAAAGTGAAAAAAATTACCCTGTACATGTATGGTGTCTGTTCCTTCTGAAATGTCTGAAAGAACAGACATCATATACATATAGATTCCATATTTGGTTTTGTTTCTTATAAAACTGAAGCTGATTTCACTGCTTAATGTTCTATGGTCTCATATATGAGTCCTTTGTGAACTGTTAGACATAAAGTTGTAAGTATTTTGTTCTTATTCTACTTTATTTTAGTTCACATCCATTTTTATACTTCCTCACATTTAATGGAGAACACCATATTAAAAGCTTCTGTCAGTATTGGTATCTTTGGAAAGATGGCGTCCAGTGAAAGCATCCTTTGTGCTAAGTGCGAGAAAAACGTTGAAAATAAGGAATTCAGTGTTTTGTGTGGACTGTGGCGTGGAAAATCGTTTCACACGGAATGTGTGGGGCCCACCAACAGCGAAGATCGCATTCTAAAGTGCTCAATAGGTCGCTTAAAATACGTTTGTGACAACTGTGAAGTGAGGTTAGCTGACGAAATCTCAGAAGACATTAATACAGCGAAACATGAACAAATCATGTACTCTAAGCAGCAATGCAGTGTTGATCTAGTTGCATCAGTGAATAATCTTACGCAAATTGTGAAAAAACTAACGAGTGATAACAAACAAATAAAATAAAAACTAGACACTGTGATTGCTACAAACTCTTAAGTTAGAAATATTGGCACCACGAAGTGAAGAGGCATCTCATTCATCGAGAAACACAGCAAGACAGTGAGCAGAGGATGTAGTAAACAATATGCCATATATTATTGTGGTGTCACCGCCAGACACCACACTTGCTAGGTGGTAGCCTTTAAATCAGCCGCGGTCCGTTAGTATACGTCGGACCCACGTGTCGCCACTATCAGTGATTGCAGACCGAGTGCCGCCACACGGCAGGTCTAGAGAGACTTCCCAGCACTCGCCCCAGTTGTACAACTGACTTTGCTAGCGATGGTTCACTGACAAAACACGCTCTCATTGGCCGAGACGATAGTTAGCATAGCCTTCAGCTACGTCATTTGCTACGACCTAGCAAGGCGCCATTACCAGTTACTATTGATACTGTGAATCATGTACCGTCAAGAGCGACGTTCACCATTAATGGATTAAAGTTAAGTATTCCACCAGGTACGTCCGTTTTTTCTAAATTCTAATTTCCTTGTCCTGTTCCAAACCTCATGCCAGCCTGCGTGAGCTAAAACGCGTGCCTTTCGGCTTCCTCTAGTAACACCGGTGTTGGCTCTCCTGCCAACCACAACATTGGTGACGAGGCAAAACCGTGTTCTTAACTATACTGCCCTGATTTACTTGTGTAATGGCTTCGCCAACATCTCCAGATGTACTGTCCGAATTTTATCGCTTACAGAATCAGCAGACGCAGGCCTTAGTGGATGCCCTTGGACAGCTCGTCCAGGGTCAACGTGCAATGCAACACGATGCGGCAGCTGCCGCTCCACCGCTAACGCAGTCACAACACGCAGATGCACCAACTTTTCCTCCTTTTGATGCTGCACTGGAAAGCTGGATGGAGTGTTCACGCCAATTTGGATTCCATCTCGCCGCCTACAGAATTCAAGGTAACGAGCGGCAGCCATTTTTGTTGTTTTCGGTCGGCGTACAAACGTACCATGTCAAATTATTTCCCCGACGCAACGTAGCAACTCTGTCCTACGACGAAATTTTGTCTGCATTAGATGCATATTTTAAAGAATCAGTCAATGTAGTTCCCAAACGGTATACCTTCTTTCGCACAAAACGTACGGCAGGTCAGACTAATCGGGAGTGGGTTGCAACCTTGCAAGGCCTTACTAGGGATTGTGCTTTTGGGTGTCAATGTGGACTCCCTTATTCAGATACTATGGTACGTGATGCAATTGCACAGAACGTTTCTGATGTTCGTATAAGGGAACAGATTTTGAAACTAGTCAATCCCTCCCTTCATCAAGTGATGGACATATTGGATCATCAGGACACATTTGACTTTACTCAGGAATCATTGGAAACTTCGCCAGCCGTGTGTCAGGTTAACCGGCCCACCGGGCGAGATGCACGAAACAGTAAACAGCCCTCGCGCCCGGCCGCGCTACTGCCGCCAGGCTCTCAGCCACGTGTACCGCGCCGGCATACAAATGCAGTGCTAAAATCATGCCCGCAGTGTGCTACTAGACATTCGCGTGAGAATTACCTGTCATGCCAACCTAATTGCTTTTACTGTAATAAAAAAGGACATGTTCAAAGTGTTTGCCAGAAAAAGTTCAGATCGGAAACTCAAAATCATTCCAGGCCTTTTGCTTCGCACCGGAATCGGAATCGAACCAAGGATACTCAGGCTCGTGAAACTTCGCCCATGGAAATTCTTATAGTCCATTCCACTCCGCCCAGTGCCACTCTCTCTAACAGTGACTGTGTTCGTCCCACAAATAGTGTGCGTCGACATCGCCGGAACTCCCATCAAGTCACAAGTGATTTTGTACCAGTGTCAGTTCACGTTGCACAAGACAGTCGCTCTTGTCACCAGCAGGGCAATAAACTTTTTGTGGACTTGGACATTAACATCAAAGTGATGTCATTTCAGCTCAATACCGGGGCTGCAGTTTCACTGATCAATCAAGACACTTACAAACTGTTGGGCACACCTCCGTTACGTGCCGCAACTGTTAACTAGCTATTCAGGTCTACATCTACATCTACATCTACATTCATACTCCTCAAGCCACGCAACGGTGTGTGGCGGAGGGCACTTTACGTGCCACTGTCATTACCTCCCTTTCCTGTTCCAGTCGCGTATGGTTCGCGGGAAGAACGACTGTCTGAAAGCCTCCGTGCATGCTCTAATCTCTCTAATTTTACATTCGTGATCTCCTCGAGAGGTATAAGTAGGAGGAAGCAATATATTCGATACCTCATCCAGAAACGCAGCCTCTCGAAACCTGGCGAGCGATCTACACTGCGATGCAGAGCGTCTCTCTTGCAGAGTCTGCCACTTGAGTTTATTAAACATCTCCGTAACGCTATCACGGTTACCAAATAACCCTGTGACGAAACGCGCCGCTCTTCTTTGGATCTTCTCTATCTCCTCCATCAAACCGATCTGGTACGGATCCCACACTGATGAGCAATACTCAAGTATAGGTCGAACGAGTGTTTTGTAAGCCACCTCCTTTGTTAAAGGACTACATTTTCTAAGCACTCTCCCAATGAATCTCAACCTGGTACCCACCTTACCAACAATTAATTTTATATGATCATTCCACTTCAAATCGTTCCGCACGCATACTCCCAGATATTTTACAGAAGTAACTGCTACCAGTGTTTGTTCCGCTATCATATAATCATACAATAAAGGATCCTTCTTTCTATGTATTTGCAATACATTACATTTGTTTATGTTAAGGGACAGTTGCCACTCCCTGCACCAAGTGCCTATCCGCTGCAGATCTTACTGCATGTCGCTACAATATTCTAATGCTGCAACTTCTCTGTATACTACAGCATCATCCGCGAAAAGCTGCATAGAACTTCCGGCACTATCCAGCCACACAGCTGGTCTGATATTCCGTAGGCTCTTACTTTGTTTATCAGGCGACAGTGCGGAACTGTATCGAACGCCTTCCGGAAGTCAAGAAAAATAGCATCTACCGGGCAGCCTGTATCTAATATTTTCTGGGTCTCATGAACAAATAAAGCGAGTTGGGTCTCACACGATCGCTGTTTCCGGAATCCATGTTGATTCCTACATAGTAGATTCTGGGTTTCCAAAAACGACATGATACTCGAGCAAAAAACATGTTCTAAAAGTCTACAACAGATCGACGTCAGAGATATAGGTCTATAGTTTTGCGCATCTGCTCGACGACCCTTCTTGAAGACTGGGACTACCTGTGCTCTTTTCCAATCATTTGGAACCCTCCGTTCCTCTAGAGACTTGCGGTACACGGCTGTTAGAAGGGGGGCAAGTCAAGAGATCCCTGTGTTAGGACAGTGCAGCCTTCTTGCAACATACAAGGGACAAACAAAACTTGTATCATTTTACGACCTTTGTTCTTCTTCTGCAGTGAACTTGTTTGGTTTCGATTTATTTCAGTTGTTTAATTTGTCTATAGTAAATCAGGTCCACTCAGTGAACCAGACTGTGCCTTCAGACAGTGTTTCTCGTCTATGTGAAGAATTTGCAGACATTTTTGCACCTGGCTTCGGTTGCACTAAGAACTATAAAGCACATTTGGAACTGAAGGTAAACGCGCAACCGAAATTTATCAGAGCATGCAATGTTCCCCACGCATTGCGTGATGAGGTCGCAAAAACATTACACGATTTGTAATCACAAGGTGTCATTGAACGTGTGCAGGCTTCTCTCTGGGCGTCACCCTTAGTAATTTTGCCAAAACCTTCCGGAAAATTGAGACTTTGTGTGGACTTCAAGGCAACAGTGAATCCACAACTAGTGACTGCAACTTTTCCTTTACCCCGCCCGGAAGATCTTTTTGACAAACTGTGCCCGGGTAAATATTTTTCGAAGTTGGACCTAGCGGATGCGTACTTGCCAATACCGGTGGACGAAGAATCCCAGCGCATTTTGCTGGTTAACACGCATCTTGGTTTGTATCGATTCAAACGACTGCCATCCGGATGTGCATCCGCCCCTGCATTGTTTCAGCAATATCTACAAACTGTTTGTGCGTCGGTTCCTACTGCAGCAAACTATCTGGACGATATTGTGATCTCCGGAAAGACGGAAAAAGAACATTTAGCCAATCTCAGAACATTATTTCAGGTCTTGCAACAAAATGGTCTTCGCTTGCGGAAGGACAAATGTGTGTATTTTGCTCGTGACTTGCCCTACCTGGGACATGTACTCAATGCCCAAGGCATACATCCCAGTCCTGAGCACCTCTGTGCCATACAAGACTTGCCTTTGCTGCAGAATTTGAAGCAGCTACAGAGTGTGCTGGGAAAAATTAACTATTATCACAGATATGTGCCGCATGCCTCTTCCATTTCAGCTCCGCTTCATTGCTTACGCCGTAAAGGTGTTCCGTTTGTCTGGACGACGGAATGTGAAAGCGCCTTTCGCCAGCTGAAATCGGCGTTGCTTTCCAATACTTGCCTTACGCTATTCGATCCCCAGAAACCCCTTTTGTTGATGGTGGATGCATCGGATTTCGGGATTGGTGCTGTGCCTGTGCACAAAGATGGATCGCACAATCGCCCTATTGCCTTTGCGTCCAAATTGCTCTCGTCTGCGCAAAGAAATTATTGACAGATCGAGAAAGAAGCATTGGCTCTCGTATTTGGTGTTACAAAGTTTCATGATTTCTTGTATGGTCGTCACTTTACCATCATCACAGACCACAAACCTTTGACATCGCTTTTTCCTCCGACCAAGCCTGTACCTCCATGTACAGCACAGAAATTCATTCGCTGGTCTATTTTCCTCTCGCAGTACCACTACAATATCTTGTATCGGTTCACTGCTAAGCACGGCAACGTTGATGCATTGTCCCATTTGCCTGTTGCTGAGGATAGAGCATTTGATTCCTCTGAACTTGCTTGCATGTTCATTGATTCGGAAATCGATGACGTGGTCGAATTGTTTCCGATTGCTTTTCGTCGTGTAGCTACAGCCACAGCTGCCGACCCTGTCCTTGCTACCATTCTGCGTTTTGTTGCTACGCAATGGCCCTTGTCAAAGTCACGGATCGGGGATCCGTTGGTTCGCCGATTTTTTGCTCACCAGGAGAGACTTTTTGTGCGACGTGGTGTTTTGGTGTTGCGTTCTGATAATCATCAGTCCAGGGTCGTGGTCCCACATTCGTTACAGTCCTCTGTCTTACAGCTTCTCCACCAAGGACATTGGGGTATAGTGAGAACGAAACAACTTGCTCATCAGCACTGTACTTGGTTCGGAATCGATGCCACGATTACGAATATGTGCTCTTCTTGCGTGGTGTGTGCCGAACAACAATCAGCACCACCGCGGACATTCTTTGCATGGCCAACAGCCACTTCCCCTTGGCAACGCTTACACATCGATTTTGCTGGCCCATTCTGGAATGCTCGATGGTTGGTTGTGGTAGATTCATTCAGTAATTTTCCTTTTGTTGTCTGGATGTCTTCCGCGACATAATCTGCCACCATCCAAGTGTTATCTGCTATCTTTTGCATTGAAGGTCTTCCATGGACTATTGTTTCCGACAATGGCCCACATTTCATGTCCGCAGAATTTCAGTCATTCTGCAAGGCCAATGGTATTCAACATCTGACGTCCGCGCCGTTTTCGCCACAGTCAAATGGTGCCACTGAACGATTGGTCAGGACTTTCAAGTCACAGATGTTGAAGTTGAAACAGTCGCATTCTCGGGAGGACGCGTTATTGCTCTTTTTGTCCTTGTATCGCTCTCAGCCCCGAGATGGTCACTTGCCGGCTGAGTTGCTCCATGTTCGCCCTCATTGAAACTTGATGTCTTTGCTACATCCGCCGCATCAGGTTCCTGTGCAGCGGCAGACACCCGCTTTTGCCCCAGGCGACGTTGTCTACTACCGCCACCATCGAGGTTCATGGCGTTGGCTCGAAGGGCGCATTCTTCGCCGCCTTGGCCGCGCTATGTATCTGGTTTTGGGGGCCTCTGGTGCAGTGCGTCGGCATCTCAATCAGCTGCGCCTCTGTCGTCCCACGGGTTCTGCTGCTCCCCGTCTGCTTTCAGCTACGGTGACGTCCAGTCAGCGCCCTGGGGACCCATCTACTGGCTCACCTCAGCCCCAGGTGTTACCGACACTGCCTTCCATTTTGCCCCATGGCGACGCGCCGCCACCGCCGCCGCCTGTTCTCCCGCTGGCGAAGCCCACAGTGGACACGTCGCTGCAACCGCCGGGCGCCTCCCTGGGTCACGCGCCGCCGATCGCTTCCTGTGACCAGTTGTCCTCCGACATGGAACTCTTGCCCTCTCCAGACCATATGTCGTCTCCGCCCGTCGGGTGCCCCGGCCCGATGGAGGTCGACCCTTCGGCCCCTCCTGTCTCTGTGCAGGTGCATACACCACATGTTGGTGTGTGTGTGTGTGTGTGTGGTTTGAGGTTTTCGGGCGCTAAACAGCGTGGTCATCAGCGCCCAAACGCATAGAAACAGGAACACATGCGGAGAAGAGACGAAGACGGACAGCGAACAAGGAGAACGGCTAAAAGACACAGACCTGACGCAGTTACAAATCCTCACATACAGAGGCAAAACAAGAGGAGAAGAAACGCACTAAAAAGGAAAGGAAACACAAGGAAAAGAGAACAGAAATTGAAGGGAAACAAGTAGGTAATCGTGACTGGCGGACCTCTTACCTAAAACCTGGGTGAACCAGTCACCCAGCAGCACATTAAAATCCTCTCCCTAAAATCCGAGGCAACAAATTGGACAGGACACAAAACCGTAAGACCTTAACCACAGTCGTTGCGTCGTCTTGCAAAATAGAGGGCAAATCTGGTGGCAAGGAAACCACCGCCCTCTGGTCAGAGAATAAAGGACAGTCAAGTAAAATGTGGCGCACAGTTATCAGGTCGCCACAAACACTACAGATTGGGGGGTCCTCCCGCCGGAGTAAAAAACCGTGCGTTAAGGGACTGTGCCCGATGCGGAGGCGGGTGAGGAGAACCTCATCCCGCCTGCATGACTGGTAGGATGTACGCCATGGCCGCGTGGTGGCCTTGACCAGACGCAGCTTATTTTCACCGACTGCCAGCCACTCCTCTTCCCATTGACGCATAACACGAGAACGCAAAAGGGAGGTAACAGCATGGAGGGGGACGGCACATTCAACAACGTGAGGGAGGGAACATGCATCTTTGGCAGCCACATCCGCCAGTTCGTTTCCCCTAATACCCACGTGCCCCGGCACCCAGCAGAAAGAAACCTCCTTCCCCTGCCGTTGCAGGTGGAGTAGGGCATCATGGATGTTCTGGACGACCGTATCCGCTGGGTACAAGTGTTGCATGGTCTGAAGGGCACTCAGAGAGTCAGAACAGATGAGAAACTTAAGACTGGGAACACATCTCATCTGCTCCAATGCCCGCAAGATCGCAAACAATTCGGCATCAAAGATGGTAAACGCTGCAGGAAGCCGTAATTTGATGACTCGATCAGGGAAAACCACAGCACAACCTACAGAGTCCCCCTGTTTAGAGCCATCCGTAAATACTGGTACATGGTCAGGATGCTGGTTTAAAATATCGTAAAATAAGGAGGTAAAAACAAACGCAGGAGTGCAGCTCCTCCGGTACTCTGACAAGTCTAAAAGGACGCTGGGCCTCTGGAGCAACCAGGGAGGCAGGCGGGTAAAACCCTGGAGTTGGGGTGCCACACGCTCCACACCAAGGGACTCAAGCAAATGCTTGGCACGAATCCCAAATGGTCTCGTTGCCCTTGGACGACTGGAAAAGAGACATTCCATAGGGGGTCGGGCAACAGTAGGGTACGCAGGGGAGGTAGGACAGGCAAGGAATTGACACACCCGTCGCACCATGAGGAGTTTCCGCCGGATGGCGAGCGGCGGTTCCCCTGCCTCAGCACACAGGCTGGGGATGGGACTGGTACGGAAGGCACCAGTGGCCAGCCTGATACCCTCATGGTGTACTGCGTCAAGAATCTTCAGATACGAAGGCCTCGCTGACCCATACACAGTGCATCCATAGTCAAGACGCGACCGGACGAAAGCCCTATAAAACTGCAGCAGACGCGCCCGATCTGCTCCCCAGGACCGATGGCTCAAACACTTCAAAATATTCAGCGCCTTCAGGGCCCGCACCTTGAGGTCTTTAAGGTGCGGCAACCACGACAACTTGGAATCAAAAGTGAGGCCCAGGAACCTCACAGTGTCTCTAAAAGGAAGAATGGTGCCCCTCAGACGCAATTCAGGGGAGGTAAAAGCACGTCGAGAACGATTAAAATGAACACATACACATTTGTCTGCAGAAAAGGTAAAACCCGTCTTCGCAGTCCATGCCTCTAATCGCTTTATCGTAAGCTGCAGCTGCCGACTAGCAGTGACAAGACTGGAGGAAGAACAGAAAACAGCAAAATCGTCCACAAACAAGGAGCACTGGGCAGGACTCCGGATTGTGGACGTGATACTGTTAATGGCGACGGCAAAGAGGGTGACACTTAAAACGCTTCCCTGAGGAACACCATTCTCCTGCACGTACAAATCAGATAGCACATTACCAACCCGATATCGAAAGACGCGGCGGGAAAGAAAGGACCGAATGAAGATGGGGAGATGGCCACGAAAGCCCCACTGATGGAGTTGATTGAGGATAAGGCGGCGCCAAGTAGTGTCATACGCCTTATTAATGTCAAAGAATACACCTAGACAATGCTGGTTACGTAAGAAGGCCTGCTGGATGACCGCCTCAAGCAGGGTCAAGTTGTCTATAGTTGAACGACATCTCCGAAAGCCACACTGAGAGTGGCTAAGGAGCTGCCTGGTCTCGAGCAGCCAAACCAGGCGACGGTTGACCATGCGTTCCAATGTCTTCCCGACACAGCTCGTCAAAGCAATACTCCGATAACTACTGGGATGCATTCGGTCCTTTCCCGGTTTGAGGAGGGGAACCAAAATCGCCTCCCTCCACGAGTCAGGGAACGTGCCGGATGACCATATCATATTAAAACAATTCAGGAGTACTTCCTTGGATGGCAGCAACAAGTGCTGCAGCATGCTGTACAGGATTTGATCAGCACCTGGCGCAGTATCATAAGCCACAGACAGCGCCGAATCCAGTTCCCACATTGTGAAGGGGCAGTTGTAGGGTTCAGAATTTGGAGACCGGAAGTCCAAGTGATCCCTCTCGATAGCAGTGCGGTAGCGGCAGAAATCTGGATCACAGTTCATAGTGGCAGTAGATTCGGCAAAATACGTGGCCAGTGTCTGGGCAATGTCTCTCGGCGCCGTGAGTAGACTGCCCTGATGCAGCAATGCCGTGACAGGTAGTTGGCTGCGTTTCCCGGAGATCCTCCTGATGGCTTCCCACACTTTTGTAGAACTAGTGGAGCGGGAGATGGAGTTCAAGAACGATTGCCATGACCGTCGTTTGCTCTCTTTAATCACTCGCCGCGCCTTGGCCCTTGCCACCCGAAAGGCCGCAAGATTGTCAGCTGAGGGACGGCACTTGAAGCGGCGCAGAGCTGCACGGCGGGCTCGGATGGCTGAGCGGCACTCAGTGGTCCACCAAGGGACAAGGCGCCTCTTGGGATGACTTGAGGACCGTGGGATCGACAATTCAGCAGCATGGGAGATCACGGCTGTAACATGGTCGACCCATTCGTGGACGCTGGCACGGTGTTCCAAAACAGCTAAATCGCTGAAAAGTGTCCAGTCAGCTCTGCAGAGGTTCCACCTGGGTGGCACTGGTAATGCTACAGTCTCATCCAGGAGGCGAATCCAAAGGGGGAAGTGGTCACTAGAATGGAGGTCAGCGGCAACCTCCCACAGAGCAGAATCCGCGAGTGCTGGAGAGCAAAAGGAAAGGTCAATAGCTGACGACGACCCAGAAGCAGTACAGAAATGAGTGGGAGCACCAGAGTTGAGGATGCACAGTTCTTCGGATACCATGAGGCTTTCCAGAATGCGACCCCTGGGGCAAGTAGTCGTAGAGCCCCATAAGACATTATGAGCATTGAAGTCCCCCAGAAGGAGAAATGGGCGGGGGAGTTGGGTAATAAGGTCTGTGAGAGCCTCAGAGTCTATGGCGTCCTGAGGCGGTAAGTAAACGGAACAGATTGTGAGCCTCTGCCCCACAAGAAGGTCAACTGCAACTGCTTGCAAGTCCGTAACGAGAGGGAGCTCAGATGAGTGGTGCATGTCATGGACAAAAACCGCAACACCACCCTTTGCCCTTTCCCCCATCAGATCATCTTTTCGATAGACGGTATAGCCCCGTAAGGAAGGAGCATCAGTGGCCCGGAAATGTGTCTCTTGGAGACATAAGCACAAGGGGCGCTCTCGTACAAGGAGTTGTAATTCGGCCACATGCGTCCTGAACCCATTCAGGTTCCACTGTAATATGGGAGCCAGTGATCAGGGTGGCTGAATTTTCACCCTGCCCCTGTGCTTTGGAGGAGAGCCCGTACTGGCCGGAGATTTATTCCTGGGGCGAGAAGATCGCCCCCGGTCGACATCAATGTCCATCAGCTCCGATGGCGACCCAAGGGAGATGTCAGATAGTACGATGGCATCATCATCGGACTGACCGTGACTAGTCTCCTCAGGTGGCAAAACCTTCACCTTTGGCGTCTTCGTCTTGGGGGGCTTAGAATGCAGAACCTTGTCAACAGTTGGAGCTTTACTCGCCTGGGCAGAAGGTGCCATATGGGGAGGTGCAGGAAGTACCCCAATGTCAGCAACCACGGCCTTGTCCGATGTTGTGGGGAGAGCTGCAGGTTGCAAAACAACCGCAGCAGCACAAGTGCACTTGCAAATGCAGGTATTAGTGCTGACACTAGCAACCTCCGTTTGTGTAGCAACAGTGGCCATCTGTACCGGTTTCTGCAGAGTGGAAGCGAAAGATGTTGTAAACACAGGAGGCTGCATGGCCTTAAAGAGCTTCTTGGCCTCACCATAGGGGATGCGCTTAGATGTTTTGATCTCCTGTATCTTCCGTTCCTCGAGATAGATGGGGCAGACCCGGCTCCAGACAGGGTGACTCCCAGAGCAATTCACGCACTTCACAGGCGATGAACAATCGGCTCCTTCATGGGCAGGCTGACCACATTTACCACAAGTGGCTATCCCATTGCACCCCAACGTAGTATGCCCAAAGCGCTGACATTTAAAACAGCGCATTGGGTTGGGGAAATATGGCCGTACTGGCAAACGTAAGAAACCCGCTTTAACATGCTCTGGGAGTCTCGGGCGATTGAACGTGAGAATAAACGAGTCGGATTTGACTAGGTCCCCATCGACTCGTTTCATAATATGCTGCACGTCGACAATACCTTCGTCAGCCCACTCAGATTTCAACTCGTCCTTGGGGATATCCACCAAGTCCCTACATGTCACAACACCCTTACTATAGTTCAAAGTGGAGTGGAGCTCGATCTCGATAGCGTACTCTCCGAGACAGGTTGCTTTCCTAAGAGAAGTGACTTGACGGGAACTAGAAGTTTCAACTAACAGAGTCCCATTGCGCAGACGCTTCACAGATTTCAGTGTTCCTGCAATTCCCTCAAGACCCTTGTGGATGTAAAAGGGAGAAACTCTCTCAAAGCTACCTTCCTTCCGTTTGACAATCAAAAACACATTCTGGATATCAGCATGTGCTCTGTTACGACAGTCTGATAAATCTCTAGTAACACCAGGCGCTGGAGGACTCGCAGCACGAAGTCGCTTTTTCGATTGGGTGTGTTTTCCTACCAGTGGCCCACCCAATCCACTGGTAGGGGGAAACGTAGAGGTCGAAGGGTCCATTGTGGTCCCACGAGCAGCTAGGGAACTAAAGGTCCGCTCAGACAGAGCCCCGCGTGCCTGAGTAAGCCTTATACAACTGGGGTGCGGCAGGTGCCCCAGAGGTTGCCCGCTTGCGACTGTTCCACCCCAACAGCCATGCATCTTATAGGCGCGCAGCACACCATAAGATTGAGGGGTTTTTATAGAGGTTTACCTTCCTCGCAATCCAGGCGGTCAAGCCAAGATTACCATTCCCCGCAGCATACAACGTTCCACCGCTGCGCCATGCGGTGGTCGCTGAAGCATGTCCGGGGTTTACGGTGACAGGAGACTGGCGGCGCTGACCAGTCCCCAGCTCAGGACCCCGGGGTCGCCAAGCCCGTACTCAGCAAATGAACCCACATGTTGGTGTGCACCCTGGAGCAGGTTTTCAGGCGTTCCTAGATCCCCTCGGTCCGAATGGCAGGGTGCGGGTGGCACAGCCTCGCCTGTTGTTAGGCTCCCCACCTCGTCGCATACGTCAACATGGGGTCCTCCCCATGGTGGGCGGAAGCCTTATGCCACAACTGTACATAGATTTGCGGGGGAGGAATGTGGGGTCACCGCCAGACATCACACTTGCTAGGTGGTAGCTTTTAAATCGACCGCCGTCCGTTAGTATACGTCGGACCCACGTGTCGCCACTATCAGTGATTGCAGACTGAGTGCCGCCACACGGCAGGTCTAGAGAGACTTCCCAGCACTGGCCCCAGTTGTACAACCGACTTTGCTAGCGATGGTTCACTGACAAAATACGCTCTCATTGGCCGAGAGGATAGTTAGCATAGCCTTCAGCTACGTCATTTGCTACGACCTAGCAAGGCGCCATGACGTTACTATTGATACTGTGAATCATGTACCATCAAGAGCGACGTTCACCATTAATGGATTAAAGTTAAGTATTCCACCAGCTACGTCCGTTTTTTCTAAATTCTAATTTCCTTATCCTGTTCCAGACCTCACGCCAGCCTGTGTGAGCTAAAACGCGTGCCTTTCGGCTTCCTCTAGTAACACGGTGTTGGCTCTCCTGCCAACCACAACAATTATAGCCGGAAATAAAGAGGTAAACATCGCTAATCTGAGACTAAGTTCAAATACTGGTCTGGAGTGTGCCAGAGGAGCAGCTCCTACGACCATCACCAATCACAACAGCAGCAAAAAGCCTGCAAATTCATCACGTGGTAATTTTCCAATGATAAATAACATTGAAGACCTAAACATTGCTAGAGTGGCATCTACTACAAATGTAAACAATGAGTGTGTCAGTGAAACTCAACCCCACATTAAAAACAAACCAAATACAGACGTAAACAATCTGATGGATGAAAACTCTTCGGAAGGCATCAATACAGAGTGGCAAGAAGTGAAAAACAAGCGAGGAGGCAGAAGATATTCGACTGTAGTGAAACAAGAAAATGACCTGGCCAAAACCAGTGAAGACACAGAAAAAGAGAACAAAATATCTTACAAGACTGAGCCACAAAATGGAAAATCTGGTGAACAGTGTTTGAGGCCCACTATACAAACGTTTGTGAATCCTAGTACTAAAAACAGAAATAAAGCCATAATAGGTACTGGCGATGAAAAATAAATGCTGTATGGTGACAAAAAAGCCTGGTTCCACCTAAGCAAACTAAGAGTTGGCATCACAGCTGAAACTGTAACTAACTTATTACACAACATTAAAATCACAACAATTTTACAGTTGAAAAACTGGAAACAAAGAGACTAAATAATAGCTTCAAAATTGGTGTTGATTTCGACCTAAAAGATAAAATAATGGACAACAGTATATGGCCGAAGAACATTGTGATAAAACGTTTTTTATTCCAGAGGATGCGCCGGTCAGGGTGACCGAGCAGTTCTAGGCACTACAGTCACAAGTTCGAGTCCTGCCTCTGGTGTGGATGTGTGTGATGTCCTTAGGTTAGTTAGGTTTAAGTAGTTCTAAGTTCTAGGGGACTGATGACCTTAGATGTTAAGTCCCATAGTGCTCAGAGACATTTGAATCATTGTGATAAACTCCAAAGACCAAGAACATTCCAGTGAAAAAGGAAATGAAATCATTGAAGAAAATGCCGTCTTAGTTATGGCGAGTTTAAATGTGCAGTGCCTCAGAACAAAATTTGATACATTAGTACTGATTGTTGACGAAGTGAGACCTGATGTATTACGTATATGTGAGCACTGGCTAGCCCACCCACAAACAGAATACTGCAGAAACATTGAATATTTAGAAATGGTGAATGAATGGTGTAGAGAAACTACTATCCATGGTGGTGTGGCAGTGTATGTAAATAGTAAACTCAGTGCAATTAAAATTGTCTTAAGTAAATTTTGTGTAGATCTAGACCGAGAGTTAGCTGCTTCGGGACTGTCAGATGCCAAATTAATTCTTGTTTCTGTCTATCATTCCCCAGATGGAAATTTTGAAAATTTCCTTAACCAGTTGGAAAGCTGTCTGTATCACCTAGTGCACTTAGGGAGAAAAATTGTTTTATGTGGAGACTTCAACATCCATATTGGAGAACGTAATGGTAAAGAAAGAGCTTTCATGAACTTAGTAAGCAGCTATGGGCTATTCGTAGGAAACTCTCTACCAACAAGAGGAGCTGTTTGTCTTGACACAATTGTGACAAACCCAAATAGTTGGGACAACAAAGTAAGGGTAGTGGACCCTATACTAGCAGATCACCATGCAGTAATCATGAAGTTATGGACAAACTCAGTAAGTACACAACAAATTCCCAGCTGGCATTCAAATTATGTATTCAGAAATAGAGTTATTACAAAGAAAAGCTTAGATGATTTCAAAACTACAGTGTCTTCTATCGATTGGCACCAAGTAATTGATGAATTGCAACCAAATTCTGCATTCGATCACAGTTTCCAGACCCTTAAAGTGAAATTTGATGACCATTTCCCATTAAAACCCAAGAGATATTCAAATGCTAAATCAAAATGTAGATAAAAAACTAACAAAGTAAAGAGGTGGTATACTCCTACACTAGCCAAAATAAAATGTATTGTCCAAATACTAAACGACAAGGTAAAAGCTGCTACAGATATACACTCCTGGAAATGGAAAAAAGAACACATTGACACCGGTGTGTCAGACCCACCATACTTGCTCTGCACACTGCGAGAGGGCTGTACAAGCAATGATCACACGCACGGCACAGCGGACACACCAGGAACCGCGGTGTCGGCCGTCGAATGGCGCTAGCTGCGCAGCATTTGTGCACCGCCGCCGTCAGTGTCAGCCAGTTTGCCGTGGCATACGGAGCTCCATCGCAGTCTTTAACACTGGTAGCATGCCGCGACAGCATGGACGTGAACCGTATGTGCAGTTGACAGACTTTGAGCGAGGGAGTATAGTGGGCATGCGGGAGGCCGGGTGGACGTACCGTCAAATTGCTCAACACGTGGGGCGTGAGGTCTCCACAGTACATCGATGTTGTCGCCAGTGGTCGGCGGAAGGTGCACGTGCCCGTCGACCTGGGACCGGACCGCAGCGACGCACGGATGCACGCCAAGACCGTAGGATCCTACGCAGTGCCGTAGGGGACCGCACCGCCACTTCCCAGCAAATTAGGGACACTGTTGCTCCTGGGGTATCGGCGAGGACCATTCGCAACCGTCTCCATGAAGCTGGGCTACGGTCCCGCACACCGTTAGGCCATCTTCCGCTCACGCCCCAACATCGTGCAGCCCGCCTCCAGTGGTGTCGCGACAGGCGTGAATGGAGGGACGAATGGAGACGTGTCGTCTTCAGCGATGAGAGTCGCTTCTGCCTTGGTGCCAATGATGGTCGTATGCGTGTTTGGCGCCGTGCAGGTGAGCGCCACAATCAGGACTGCATACGACCGAGGCACACAGGGCCAACACCTGGCATCATGGTGTGGGGAGCGATCTCCTACACTGGCCGTACACCACTGGTGATCGTCGAGGGGACACTGAATAGTGCACAGTACATCCAAACCGTCATCGAACCCATCGTTCTACCATTCCTAGACCGGCAAGGGAACTTGCTGTTCCAACAGGACAATGCACGTCCGCATGTATCCCGTGCCACCCAACGTGCTCTAGAAGGTGTAATTCAACTACCCTGGCCAGCAAGATCTCCGGATCTGTCCCCCATTGAGCATGTTTGGGACTGGATGAAGCGTCGTCTCACGCGGTCTGCACGTCCAGCACGAACGCTGGTCCAACTGAGGCGCCAGGTGGAAATGGCATGGCAAGCCGTTCCACAGGACTACATCCAGCATCTCTACGATCGTCTCTATGGGAGAATAGCAGCCTGCATTGCTGCGAAAGGTGGATATACACTGTACTAGTGCCGACATTGTGCATGCTCTGTTGCCTGTGTCTATGTGCCTGTGGTTCTGTCAGTGTGATCATGTGATTTATCTGACCCCAGGAATGTGTCAATAAAGTTTCCCCTTCCTGGGACAATGAATTCACGGTGTTCTTATTTCAATTTCCAGGAGTGTAGATATTAAGGATAGACTGTACTCTAGTTATTTATGGACCAAAAGGATCTACAGAAAGGAAGTAGAAAAAGAAGGAAAGCAATGCTAGATTTACTGAAGAAACTCACAATCCTTGTAAAGCAGCATGGGACCTGGTTAATGAGTACAGAAAAAAGCCCACATCTTGCTCTAATTCTTGCAGTCCAGATGAGTTTAATGACTATTTTATAAAAATAGTGGAAAACACAGTAGATGACGTTTCTGACTTTGGAATAGATCCTACTGCTGCTGTGAAATTTGAGAATAAATGCAGCATGATATGTGTATCGCGTGTTTTGTTATTAAAAAAATTTCAGAAGGAAGACATGGGGTGTCCCAAAATTGAAATCGCACATGGGGCTAGTACCCCGTCTTACGTATCGCGAGAGCCAATACAAAGACTTTGCTACAGCAAATCGCAGGCTGTGAAGGGCATAACGTGCACAAACTGTAAAACTGTCCACCATTTCGCGTGTGTAATGGAAGATCCAAGACGAAAACTATGGTTTTGCAGAAGGTGTAATGAATATGGCCTAGACAAAGAACTACAGAAGAGCGACTGCAAAGTCGAAAATATTGCTTTGCTCTTAGAAGAGGTACACGCCTTGAAATACAAATATACCAATAACAGTCAATGTGAATATAAAACAAACAGTGATCTTGTAATTGATAATGATACTAGAACCAACGGTAACAAATATGTTACCAACTGCAAAAAATGCGGGAAAATCGCTAAAAGTGGTACAGCATGTGTAAAATGTGAAACAAAATTTCACTTTCGATGCGCAAAGGTGGACTGCTCATTGAAAGGAAATGATAAATTTACAAAAACGTGGAAGTTTAATACGTGTAGGCCTACCGATATACTAAGAAGGGCCGCAAATATCCCACAAACAAACAGATTTGAAGTGCTCGATGTAGATTTATTTATTTATTTATAGTAACGATGATGCTCTTGAAGCTCATACAGAACATTCTCAGTCATCGAATGCTACAGTAACTCTTCCTGAAAGCACTACCGCTTCTGAACTTTAACAAGGAGATCTTCAAATTCCGTGTGCTGCTGTTCCTGTTCCGAAAACCATTAAACAAATTTCCCAAGAAGAGGTTAGCGTCCTGTACACAGAACCAAGCAATCAATGTTGGCTAGTAGATCGCCTACAAAGACAATGGCAGGCTGTTCATGTCACGAAATGCGATAGTGACTGTGTAAACTTTCCACCCTTGGAAAACAGATATAGTGTCCTTGAGCATGCTGATGCTACAGGAAAAAACAATAAAGTAGACTCACAAGCCAAGGTGCGTAACACAAGAAAGGTTAATGAAAGTGAAGTGAGGAATATGCATAGCAACAATATTACATCAACTGTCAATAGAAGTGAAGTGAATAATGGGTGCAGTAAAAATATTACGTCAACTGTCAATAGAAGTAATGAAACACCAAGAAAGCAAGCCGCAATTGCAGACCTAGGCCTGTGAAAATACATTTATATGCAAACAGTCAAGGAAGGAAATTACAGGATATAGTTGAGAACAATTCAAGCCATCATATCTCAGCCACAATAAAACCTAACGCAAAATTTAAAGATGTAGCAGGTTCTTCATCAGCAGAAGCTATGGAACTGGCAGTTTTTAGGCTGGATCAAATGACGTAGCGAGAAATGAAGGAAAAGACTTCTTGTGATCATTAAAGAAGAAACTGCAGGAACTACAAAATACGAAAATCCTCATCCTTTCAGTACTATGTCGGCATGATCTTCCATCCTGGTCTTGTGTGAATGTTGAAGTGAGAAAAGTAAACGAAGAAAATTTGTAAATACTTTTAAAATGTCTGTTTTGTAAACATAACTAACTTAGGTGCAAGATTCCACACTGCTCATGGTCTCCATATGAATCAACTCGGAAAGAAGTATGTGAATAATGAAATCATAAAATTAGCCAATGAGCTAGGCATACCAAAAATCGGTAGCTCTGAGTCAGTACCACTTAGATTTAGGGAAAACTCTTTTTTAGAGATAGCAAAGAAGGACCGAGACTAACAGGTTTGCCCAAATTCACACTGGACAACCAGATTAAAGATAAGAATAATATAATAAATGTCGGTAACACTAGAGAGAAATATAGCAGTAATGACGACTGCACCCATAAAAAAAAAAAATAAATAAAAAATACTCACCAACTTTTTCTCTCAAGATAGGTTATCTCAATATTGAAAGTATAAGTGGAAAACACGTATTTTTAAACGAATTTGCAAATTAGAACTTATTTGATGCTTTATGCTTAAGTGAGCACTGGTGTAAAGGAAATGAAATATGTTTTCATGTACTATGCCTAGATGATTTCCACTTAGCCAACAGCTTTAGCAGAGAGCAGCATATTCATGGGGGTGTCTCAATTTACATTAAGAAAGAATTAGTAAATTACACTACTGAACTAGATCTAGGATTTCTGTGCAGCAAGATACATTTTGAATCATTTGGATCATTTAAAAATTGCTATTGTATCTCTTTATAGATCACCTGACGGAAGTCTACTAATATGGTTAGAAAAAATTGAGACTTTACTACATTTCTTTCTTAGTACTCAGTGGAAAAAATATAGTATAGTGATTGGTGGTGACATCAATGCCTCAGTTGATGTAAACAAAGACATGCACACCGTAAATGAATTTAAAAACCTGTTACGGCAATTCAACTTCATTTTTAAGAACTACAAACCAACATAGTCCGCTTGTCTCGACGACATACTTACAAATGTCAATAGAGAGTTACTATATTCAGATGTAGCTGTCTTTGATCTCTCGGACCATGACTAAGTTTGGGTAAAAATAGGTACAGATAGGCCTAATATGGACTATAAGGAGTTTAAAGAGCCTAAAATAGTCATCAAAAGACCAATAATGCAAGAAAAATTGTCTAATTTCATGGTCTCACTCAGTAATTATGACTGGTCACATATGTTTAACAATAATGCCCAGGGCTCTGCCAATACATTGTTTGACAGATTTTTTCATTCTTTCTTAAATATATTTGAGACCAACTGCCCTCAATGCAAATGTAAAGTTAACCCTAAAAGTAAGAGTAATAGACATAGGAATAAGAATCCACAGTATACCACTCAACTAGCCAATATGAAACGGAGATTGTTGTTGTATAGAGATTCTTACAGACTTCAGAAAACTGATATGGCTAAACAAAGGTATTCAAGAGCACAAAAGGAATATACGTATGCTTTAAATGACGCAAAAAAAAAAAAAAAAAAAAAAAAACCTAGTCAGCATTGAGTCATCAAAAAATAAATGCAAAAAAGCATGGCCAAAAGCAAGCAGGAAGCTGAGGTAGAAATTTCAGCAGATGAATTTAATAACTACTGTATAAAATCTGTTAACCAAGTTAGGGAAAGCATTGGGAGGCCACAAGAAACTGTAGCTGATCTCATTAAATATCATAATGTAGACTACACCCTGAAAGATAAATTCCTTTTAACAGATGTCACATCAGATGTTGTTTTAACTATTGTAAATAATTTTCGGCCCTCAGATAGTGAAGATATATATGGTATTTCTTGCAGTATGTTAAAAAAGATCATTGGGCACATAGTATATCCTCTTACTAAATGTATAAACAGATGTCTAATTGAAGGAGTATTTCCAGATGTATTAAAATTATCCAGTGTAGTGCCCATTTACAAGAAAGGAGACAAAAATTGCCCCTCTAGCTATTGCCTAATATCTCTGATACCTATTTTGCCTAAAGTTTTGGAATCCATAATCAACTCCCAGTTGTGTGATTATCTGACTTGTAACAACATTATTACTGTGGTACAATTTGTCTTTAGGAAGGGCAAACCCACAGTCCATGCCATTGACTCCCTGATTAAAAAAGTGCTTAACGCTTATGCAGGAAAAAATTTTGTCAGGCTACCTTTTGTGATCTTAGCAAAGCCTTCGATTGTGTGGAGCATATTTCACTCCTCAACAAACTAGTTTATTACAGAATCACAAACAGTGAAGTTGCCAACATTTTCGAATCTTTCCTCAGCTACCGTAAACAAATTGTTTGTGTTGGTAAACAGAGATCACAGCTAGCTGAAGTTAAGTGAGGTGTGCCACAAGGGTCAGTATTACGATCTGTGCCATTTATCATAATGACAAACCATCAACCATCTTATATGAATACTCACTCCATTCTCTATGCAGATGATACCGCTTTTTTCAGTTTCAGCTCAGACATGGATATGCTCCAAACCGTGGCAAATGACACAATATCACAAGTATCAGTCTGGTTTCGAGCTAATGTGTTCCTGCTTAATGTGAGTAAAACTCAAAAGATTGTATTTAGTTTAAAAGATCTGCCAGTAGCAGACTTCATGGATAGTGTTAATTTCTAAGGTATTGTTATTGATAGTAAATTGACTTGGGAGCCACATATTAAATACATTAGTGCAAGACTCTACAGTGGTGTGTATGTCAAGGAATTTAAAAAACCATGTGCCTGCGGCATATGTAAGTATTATATCTTATGGGCTTTTAATATGGCGCAATCGCTCACACCTTCAGGACATTTTGGCACTTCAGAAGAAAGTAATTCGAATTATCACAAACAGTGATAAACTGGCCCACTCAAACCACTGTTTATCAACTTAAAAATATTAACTGTTATAAACATGTATATTTACACTGCCCTACTGCATATAAAGAGCAACTTATCAGAATACCAGTGTAGAAGAGATGTACACTCTCACGGAACCAGAAATAGTAGTCATCCTGACATACCTTACTACAGATTATCCAAGTCACTGAACAACTACAAAGTGGTGGGTATGTAGATGTTTAACAAACTGCCACCAGAATGGGTAGAAGGTCCATTTGATTTCAAATGGTTCAAATGGCCCTGAGCTGTACAGGACTTAACATCTGAGGTCATCAGTCCCCTAGAACTTAGAACTACTTAAACCTAATTAAACTAAGGACGTCACACACATCCATGCCCGAGGCAAGATTTGAATCTGCAACCGTAGCGGTTGCGCGGTTCCAGACTGTAGCGCCTATAACTGCTCGACCACAACGGCCGGCTCCATTTGATTTATTTAAAGACAAATCATTCGGTTAGTTAGCTGCATATCCTTGCTACTCACTTCAGGAATTTTATGACTGTAAAATATCATAGTGTTACCAGTTTGGAGAGTACACCATAACTTCTTTAACTGAGTATATTATGATGCAATGTTTTTCATATTATTTGATTTTAAATATTGTATTATATGGAAAACCAATAGTGACATATTGATCTTCAGCCCATGTATATATGCTGTATAACTTGTATATATGTAATGTTACTTTGTTAATAGCTGTAATAGCTAAACGACAATAAAATTTCATTCAATGCAATTCAATTCAGTTCATTTAGCAGTAGTAATAAATAAAAGCCTCCGTACAGGGGAATTTCCAGACTTCCTGAAAGTAGCATGCACAGTGTCTATTTACAAAAAAGGCAGTCCACATGAAGTGTCAAGCTACAAGCCCATATATATAACACCAGTACCAGCGATGGTATGAAATCGAGAATGAAAGAACAGCTATTAAGTTACTTTGAAAGAAATAGTCTCTTTTATGATGCACAACATGGCTTTCAGAAGGGCAGGTCAACAACAACAGCTGTACTTGACTTAGTTACAAACGTAAGTAAGGGTTTTGAAGACGAGTCTATAGCACTAGTACTCTGTGACCTTAATAAGGAATTTGACTGCATCCCACATAAGGCCCTGCTCAGAAAGCTAAAAACATAAATTATAGGGGGATCTGCCCTGCAAACTCGAATTCTAACTGAGAAACAGATGACAGATTGTCTTCATGCAAGGAACTGATTCAGGTGAGAAGCAGCTTCAGCATAGTGTGCCACAGGGATCAGTAATAGGGACCCTGCTGTTCCTTATCTTCGTGAATGACATAGGCTCCAATGGGAACACCATGCAGTTTGCGGATGATACAACCCTGTTCTCAAAAGGAGAGAATGTTGAACAGGTAATCCAACAAGCAGAAGTCTTGTTCAATGAAGCTGAGGCCTAGTTTATCATGAAGAAAATGAAAATTAATGAATAAAAAACTCAGAGGATGATATGCAGCCTCAGCAATACTGTAGCACTGGGTAACGCAGCAGATGTTAAACCTTTGGGGCTTTCTCATTGATACCAAATTAACCTGGCAACAGCACACCAAACATGTTTGTTCCAAACTTTCACGGGTCCTGTAACTCTTGAGGAACCGAAAAGTATAGTACCAGAACATTACCTTCTAACTATGTACTATGCAATGTTCCACAGCCACCTCAGTTATGGGCTTTTGTTTTGGGGCCATTCTGCAGGCTGCAAGAATGTGCTTTTAGTGCAAAGGAAAGCAATGAGGATCATTGCTTCAAGCAAAAAAAAAAAAAAAAAAAAAAAAAAAAAAAAAAAAAAAAAAAAAAAAAAAAAAAACAGATCACTGTAAACCAATTTTCACCAGGTTAGGAGTTCTGGTTGTTTACAGCCAGTATATATCGAACTGCCTCTTCCACATAAAGAGAAACCATAATATTTCAACAGACAGCATCAACATGCCAAGGTGTCGATTAGCAAAGACACAAAACAGCTTCCCAATGGTGGCCCTAAAATTGTTTAATGCTCTATTTAATCACATTTAGTCTTCAACATGGGAGCAGTTTAAAACTACTATTTTGTGTAAGCTAGAAGAGCAACCCTTCTACAATATTGAAGAATTCTTCTCTAGTAATAGCATAGTGTTTATTTGAGTTGCAGCTCAGTTCCATGACTCCAGCAGCAACCGTTATATTTAATTTAATTATATACTTGTATCTATTTTATAGTTGTGATATTATTATAATCTAATTTATAACTTAAATATGTCTTGCAGTATTAAATTACTATCATAGTAGAGTTGTATTCATGTATTTCGATAATGTTGTATCTTGACGCTGTCTGTCCAGCTGTGGTTGGTGAATGACATAGAAATGGTAATAAAGGTAATAATAAAGGTAAAGGTATTCAACTTTATTGTATCTTGTCACAGAATGAATATGTATTTCTGCTTTGAATTGCATTGCTCCTTGCCACTGCTTATCTATTGTAGTCTTAGTGACTAAGGCATTTTTCCTTGTAGATGGTAAAAATGCTGGAATAGTTACACAAACTTGTTCACACGTTATTGACACCTATACTACAGACAATAGCCTACATTTTAGCAAAAGTCATTCTACTACAACCATCCTCCCACCCAAATGAAAACTTAAAAGCAAATAATGCACACTCTGATGCTTTCATCACTGGATCTTATAACAATACCTCCACCAACAGTTAATTAGTTCAAAAATTATCATGTTGCACACTCAGAATATGATCTTTTTATTGCGCAACTAAAAGGTCTTTAATGTGGCAGGTATTGCTACATCAATCGATTACAGTCACTGAAGAAAATTAACAATAATATCACTTATCTTGTATTTGCAATCCAACGACAATTTCACTCTGGCTTTGGCTCATAATTAAAATGTTGTCTAGGTAGCATGACTATCACTGTTGGTGCAAAAGGCACTTGGATGTTAATTATGCCGACTTGAAGAACTTACGAAGACAATCTTTCAGGATTAATTTGATGATTTATGTTTTTCATTTCAATGTGCTTTATACTTTTTTAAACAATGATCACTTGAAAATAATTCTTGACACTCAATTTTCACAAAAATTCACATTTATTAATTTCTTTATACTTTTGAATGTTCAAAACATTACTTCATCGTACAGTTTCGCAGCCGTTACTGCTCTTAATAAAACTCACAACATTTTTCATTGCCCACAACTCAGACTCATCTTTTTCAACACAAAGTCAAGACTGTACATATTCAACACAAAAACTTGACTACTCTGTACGCTTCTGCACCAAAAGTCACAAACCAGCATCAAAGATAACAATAAGTACAAAGATCCAGAATGAGATTTTCACTCTGCAGCGGAGTGTGCACTGATATGAAGCTTCCTGGCAGATAAAAACTTTGTGCCGGACTGAGACTCGAAGTTGGTAGACCACTTGCCCGCGAAAGGCAAAGGTCCCAAGTTCAAGTCTCGGTCTGGCACACAGTTTTAATCTGCCAGGAAGTTTCATATCACTGCACACTCCGCTGCAGAGTGAAAATCTCATTCTGGAAACATACCCCAGGCTGTGGCTAAGCAATGTCTCCGCAATATCCTTTCTTTCAGGAGTGCTAGTTCTGCAAGGTTTGCAGGAGAGCTTCTGTAAAGTTTGGAAGGTAGGAGACGAGGTATTGGCAGAAGTAAAGCGCGAGTCGTGCTTGGGTAGCTCAGTTGGTAGAGCACTTGCCCGCAAAAGGTAAAGGTCTCGAGTTCGAGTTTCGGAGTGGCACTCAGTTTTAATCTGCTAGGAAGTTTCAAGTACAAAGATATTCGCACTAGATATTATATCGATTTCAACATCTCAAAACATCAACGTACATATATATAAAAATGAAACCAAATTTGAATAGAGTGAAAAATATGAGACATTACGTAGAAAAATATTCATTAATCTACGGCATTGAAAAGTAGGGTTGGCCGGTGGTAATGGTTTCGCAAATAAAGAACCATTACAACCTGTTAGTCAATTCTTTATACCTAGAGTTTACTAAACACAGTAGCTTTCAGTATGGTGGAAGGGCAGGGTGTACATGAAGTCCGATAACACTTTCATTTATTTATTGCACAAGAACCAATTATTGTACAGATACCATACGTATGTCATTTTGAAAAGAAGCCCTGAAAGACTTTTCTGTGTATACCGCCACAGCATATGTCATTTTGAAGATAAACCCTGAAAGTTTTTATTCATATATACGGCCGCAGCGTAGTTTGGTAATTTGCTGATAGTCAGCACTAGTCGCAAACATGGCGAGTTCAGGTGGGGAGCGAGCTTTCTGTGTGTTGGAGTTCGACAAAAATAAGTGTGCTACAGCTATTCAATGGATGTTTAGAGCTAAGTACGATAAGAAGCCACCAACAAGGAAGGCCATTTACCACTGGCACAACAAATTCATTACGACGGGTTGCCTGTGCCCGGCAAAGAGAAGCGGACATGCCAGTGTGACTGAAGTGAATGTGGAGCGCATACAAGACACATTCATAAGGAGGCCAAAGAAATCGGTGCATCGTGCATTCTGTGAACTCAAAATGGCTCCAATGACAGTGTGGAAAGTCCTGCGACAGGAACTATCTATGAAACCATTCAAATTGGAGCTAGTGCAGAAGCTCAATGTCGACAACAAAGACAAGTGTGTGTGTGTGTGTGTGTGTGTGTGTGTGTGTGTGTTGGGGCTTACAGGCACTCAATGTCGAGGTCATCAGCTCCCTGACACACATTAAAAGAAACGAATGTGGACAAATTTAGTAAAATGGAAGCATACACCCAAAGAAAGTGGGAAAATATGCAAAATGCTGTATAAGAAAATAAAATGTAAGGAAAATGAGAAAGGAGCATCAAGGATGCCACAGGAAATTGTCAGTGGCTGGCCATTTACTCAAAATATGGGTGCGCCAGTCATCCTGTGAACAAATTAAGACTCTCTCCCTAAAAACTTGATAAAAACATTGGACAAGTCACATAACTTTAAAACTTTAACCACATTCATTTGACAAGTGTTGTGAGTTTTGTTTACAGTTGCAACAATTGAATGAGATTGGTTCGCAAATCGAATGTTTGCAAAAAAAGAAACTTTCAGTTTTTCTCTTCAAAATGCAATATGTATGACATCTGTACAATGTTTAGTTATTGTGAAATAAATAATTGAAAGTATTCCCAGACTTTATGTACCCCTGTATGTACAGACTATACTATACAATCTCATGTACAAATACACAATCAGATGTAGACTGTTTTCACTCCATAATAGCATCTGGCACAATAACTACGTACTGTCACTAGTGCTACAAAGCACACTTGGTGACAAGAAGCAACACAATTCAAAGCAGAAATACATATTCATTACATGACAATATATAATAAAGCTGAATACCAATTCTGTCAAAAGCTATTGAGATCTCCACTAAATGCAAGGAAGCACGAAAAATGCATGAAAACAAAAATAAAATAAAATACAAGGAATGTACTCAAAAAGCATTTAAGGCAAGAAGTTCATACAAAGATTCATAAGCAGGAACAAATGTCCACAGAATACTATGCACTGAAAATCAACAAGTTTTATATGAAACAAAAGCAACTATGGAATTCCACTATTACAGATGTGAGCAAAAGTCAACCAGAATATGAGCTACATACTTGCAATGCAATGCAAAAAGTACAAAAAGACACACAATTGTAATGAGGAATGCAATGCTATGAAACCAGTTCCTGTTTTAAACAAAACCAAAACAAATAAAGAAGACTTTACATCACCCGATAAGAAACTGAGATGATAGACTGATAAACCTGCACTGCTCCAAAATGGCCTGTCAGTGAACCAAGGTCATGCTACTGTATGTCCCCATATGAGTTTCATGCCCCCCCCCCCCCCCCCCCCCAACTAGCATGACAATCAGAAAAGCTATTTACTGATCTTGTGCATCTTCTCCCACCACTGTCGAAGAACTGAGCAACTTCTGTTAGGGAGAGCTGCTTTCTCTTCCCACTCTGCATTCATCCACTTGACAGCATAGGTCTTGAATTGATTGTTTCTGTATATGAATAGTTAGTGTGAAGACAGATTCTAGGCCTGGAAATCTGTCCTGATATCTACCTACTCAACCAGGTTTTGTTGATTTATTTATAGTCTTAGTCCTCATATCATTTGGCCAAGGCTCAAGACTTCCGTACCTCTCTCAGCTTCTCGACCCACCTTTGTTATGTGCTGCTCAGCCCTCCATTTATGTTGATTCATACTTGATGGATAGAACAGAATGGAGCTTCAAAACATTCTACGGTTCATTTAAAATGGTCAAATTCACACAGGATATTGATGGGATGGGAGAGAACAAAACATCTGTTAGCATAGTGTGAATTTGTGATGGTAAAGATAAATAAATATAATAGAGGGAAACATTCCACGTGGGAAAAATTATATATAAAAACAAAGATGAGGTGACTTACCGAACGAAAGCGCTGGCAGGTCGATAGACACACAAACAAACACAAACATACACACAAAATTCAAGCTTTCGCAACAAACTGTTGCCTCATCAGGAAAGAGGGAAAAAGAGGGGAGGACGAAAGGAAGTGGGTTTTAAGGGAGAGGGTAAGGAGTCATTCCAATCCCGGGAGCGGAAAGATTTACCTTAGGGGGGAAAAAGGACAGGTATACACTCGCACTCACGCACATATCCATCCACACATACAGACACAAGCAGACATATTTAAAAGACAAAGAGTTTGGGCAGAGATGTCAGTCAAGGCAGAAGTGTAGAGGCAAAGAAGTTGTTGAAAGACAGGTGAGGTATGAGTGGCGGCAGCTTGAAATTAGCGGAGATTGAGGCCTGGCGGATGACGAGAAGAGAGGATATACTGAAGGGCAAGTTCCCATCTCCGGAGTTCGGATGGGTTGGTGTTGGTGGGAAGTATCCAGATAACCCGGACGGTGTAACACTGTGCCAAGATGTGCTGGCTGTGCACCAAGGCATGTTTAGCCACAGGGTGATCCTCATTACCAACAAACACCGTCTGCATGAATGAACACAGGCATTACACCATTTTGTTCTGGACTACAGAGCTCACTAATCTGAAGCTCTGTCCCTTCTCTCTAAGAAACGAATCAAATGTAGAGCTCACACAATCACTTTAATGGTCTAACCTAACAGCTTCGATTTTTGTACAAGCCATATTTTCTGCCCAAGTTTTAAACTCAAATAAAAAATCAAATATTTGTACTTTACGCCTGAGAATCCAACAGAAGGTACTTCTGTAATAATCAACCCCAGGTAATACATGTACTTAGCCATACTGTTGAAGTCTGTTGGATGAATGGTTTTACTATGTCAAGCCGTGTTCTTGCAGTTATTTGCTATAGTGAACCTGATATGCAGTGCCACTAGACTGTGATGGGTGGCTTGACCTTTTGCAGTGGGCAGCTGTTGAAAGTTAACTTTGATCTATTCAAGCTATTGAAATGACATAATCAATTTTGTGGTAAGTCTTCTGTATTATAATCACAATGTTTTCAATTATTTTTCTGAGGTGGCTTTGTTTGCATCCATCTCCACATATGTCAAACAAGAACATGTACATTGGGATGTTCCACATTTAAGAACTACCTAAGCAGTGTTTCCAGTTTCCATGAACATCTTTTGTCAGCCTAAGTGGTTAGAAGCGGAACATGTTATTCTGCATAATCAACATGTGACACCTGCTACAGCGGTCACACACATCCTTCAGATGCAGGAAATGGAAATTTAGACATCTTACCACACGCGGTTTACACTTGTCAACAGGTTCAGAGCTACAACACTCCAACTTTATACCTCCACTATGTAAACGTAACTTAAGTCCAGTGTCAACTTTAACATAACCAAGTCTATAGTGCCACAGATCTTCCATATTACTAAGTTTTCTAACAGATAGCATTCTCATTTGACAACACAAGTTACCATTTTTTAATTTAAATGCAATTTGACTCCAGTACGAACAATGTAGCTCACACTTTTTGAACATCTTATACCTATCTTTGTCAAAAAATCGTTTATGCCTTTCTTAACCAAAGCAGTAACTGACAACAAATTAGCAGTTAAGCCATGGACAAGGATAATATTCCTAGTTGAATAATGACAATATTACGAAAAGAATAGATTGCTGCTTACTGTATAGAGGAGACACTGAATTGCAGACAGGCACTGCTATACATTTAAGCTTTTGGCCAAAACACACACACAAGCACAACACAATCTCTCTCTCTCTCTGTCTCTGTCTCTCTCTCTCTCTCTCTCTCTGTCTCTCTCTCTCTCTCTCTAGGGCTGCAGCTATGCCTGGTGGCAGCAGCAATCTGGAGTGGATGGTGGAGGTAAGGAAGAGGCTAGGATTATCTGGCGTTAGTAGAGGACGGATAGCAGCGGAGATGTGGGGAAAGGTGTAGTTCTGCTTGCAGGATCATTGAGGGATGTAGTGGGGACAAGGTAGAGTTGCTAGTGGCAGTCGAGAGGTTTGAGGAGCAGGTGAAGGGTTGGGAAAATAGAGAAAGGTTAAGAGGGTAGTAAGTGCATTGGTTGAATAAAAGGATGTGTAGTGCTGGAGTGGGAGCAAGAAAGGATATAGGAAGGTGAAGGACAGGGACTAGAGAAGGTTGGGGCCAGGGAGAGATTTCACCTATGCAATTCAGAAAAGCTGGTGTTGGTGGGGATGATCCAGATGGTGCAGACTTTAAAGCAGCCTTTGAAGTAAAGCATATTGTTTTGGCAGCATGTTCATCAACTGGGTGGTCCAATTGATTGAAGTTATATCTGGTGAACTGACAATAACATCTCATTTCCCTCACTCACAAACTGAACATTATCAGCACAATTCATAATTTTTTGTTCACATTTTTCTAGTACATATTCTTGAAGCCATCAATGATCTACTCATTCTGGTTGAAATCCAACATACACCAAGTACACAAAACAATGATTTGTGTTCTCCCTTTGAATCCTTTCTTTGATGGTTCTTGTTTCTGGGGACAGTCAGACTGGAAATGACCATAATTCCAGCAGTTGAAACATTTTATTTTCTTCTTCTCTAGTTCATCCTTGGAAAAACCCTCCTGTAATTTATTACAATGTTTTGTGAATAAAGCACGATCACTGCCATGTTCATCCAGTGTGAGGTATTCTTTTGTGCTTCCATTTAGCAACCTTGCTCTGATGTTTTCTGATGCAAAATTTTTCTCCATTGAACTGGACTTGTACACATCTGGCAAGGCACACAAAACTTTGGCTAACCTCTCAAGCATAATGAGTGCAATTAGTCCATCCTCAACTGGTTTGTCTGTGCTCCGCAGTTTATTAGCTACACCCAGAATATGGGTTTCATTATTCTAAACATTTCCTCCAAGTTTGGATAATGTAATATCTAACAGAGGGTCCTGAGATTTATCCACTTAGTTTCCTTCTTACCAGCGTGCAGGTTTCTCAGGCTATCCCAAGCTTCCTCTGCCTTTAGTTTTGATTCCTATATGTGAATATACGTGCAAAAGAATGTGTTAGGGTGAGTTTCACTCCGAGCATTCATGTGTAGTAATCATCATTGTTTCTCTGTTTGTCTACCCCAGTAATAGCAATTTTTGTCAAACTTACATTTGAAGACATTTTTGGAAATGCAAATTCATAGGCACTAAATCAAGTTTTCTTCCAAAAATATGATTTCGAACACCAATTAGTTTGAATAAAAAACACAAACCAAAACAAGTATCTCTCACAATGTGGTCACATAACCTAATATGCCTGTTCAGTTATTTACGTTCCTACCCACACAACATACATAGTTCACTGCACAGATTTATTGTTCTGGCAGAATGAACAGTGTGCTGAATGGGCCAAGACAGAAGAAGCAGTGGAAGTCAACAGTGATGGTAGTAAAAGTGCTGGCATGAATCAAGAGCCAGATCACATCCCAGATGCTCAGTCTGTGGTAGACTTAGGAGAGCCTGAAATGCTGCCAGCAGACCCTGATGCTTCAGAAGAGGACCAGTCAGTCAGAAGGTCAAACCATGAATCAAACATAAGGAGTACCTGGATTATGTCACCTATTTGGTAAGTAATTTTTACAGTTTGGGAGAAGATCTTTTGAATTTGGAGGATGCCATGTTGAGGAGTGACAGTGAAGATTGGATAAAGGCCATAAAGATGAAATATATTGTTTCCAGAATAATGGTGTTTGGGAACTTGTTGACCCACCAAAGAGTAAAGGTATTGTAGATAAGAAGCGGGTATTTAAGCTGGAAGAGAATGCTGACAGTAAAGCACTCTATCATGCTAGACTCATCCCATCCCATCCTACAGTGGTATTCTGTCACCCACTCAACCTACATAATATACTTGTCCATCTCTATCCCAAACCTGCTCCCAACTCAGTGCCTCATGGTTCATGTGATTGCAAAATGGCCCAGGTGCGATACCTATCTTATACATCCTCCCAGTACCACCTACTCCAGTTCTGACACAGGCTTCATACCTTGTCAAGGCAAGACCACCTGTGAAAGCTGCCATATAGCCTACCAACTTACTTGCAGACAACAGAATTTTGTATGGGGCATGACCACTAACAAGCTGCATGTCCTCATGAACTGGTACTGCTGGATTGTTGCCAAGAGACAGCTGGACAACCTTGTTGCTGAGTAAGCAGCACAACACTGTATGCTTGACTTCAGTGTCTGCTTCACAGCCCTTGCCATCTGGATTCTTCCATCAAGCCAGTTTTCTGAATTGCAAAGGAACTGTCCCTGCAACATATCCTTCATTCTCATAGCACCTGTGCCTCAATCTTTGCTAGTCCTTGTCCCCTACCTGTCTCTATCCCCTTTCCTCCCCTCCTTCTACTCCAGCCTCACATCGGCCTCCTCCCCCCCTCCCCTCCCCCCACTCACCTGCATAGTCATTTCCTTCTCCGCTTCCGTAATCCCCTCCCAGCAGAGTACTCTTGATGCTGCACCTACCAGCCCACCATTCTGTTCCTGTCATGTTCTGCACAATCTTCCAGGCAGCGCTACATCATTTTCTCCCACCCCTACCCTGCTATCCCACCCCATCCCCATCTTCTGTATCCATCCCAACAGAGATCGCTATTCACCACAACATCCAGAGAAGATAGTGGCCGTGTGTGTGTGTGTGTGTGTGTGTGTGTGTGTGCATATTTGTCTCTCAACTGACAGTAAAACAGTCCACCACCAGTAGCACTTGTAGCAGCATCACCAAAACTATATAAGATCAGTAGATTCGATTACCTTAAACCAAACAATACTAATTTCAGAACTTTTTCACATTAATCTGATCTGACCACATTTTCAAATGGTATCAACAAATTTTACCAAACTGCATCAGAGCAATACGTCTGAGTTTTGGAATGTAGTTGACCGGTAGCTTTAAGATACCACAAACACATTTTTCAGATGCTTGTAATGTAGCACAAACTTTAGAACCATTTGAAAAAATAAAAAATGAAGCTGGATGGTTGCTCATGGTGTCAGAGTAGGCAGGGCTCAGAATCTGCAGAGTAGCGGGTTTGCTATGGGACTTCATAATGGTGAAGTTCTGCGATTGTGGGACTTGGTAACTAAGAAGATCTACATATAATGCAGAACTGAATTTGACTCAGAACCATTATGAGAGACTGTTCTTGTTACTGGTTGTAAGAATTTTATGTCAATTGGAAGGTAACTGATTTGTAATTGGGATAATAAATCCTGTTTGTGAACCTGTCAGTGCCTGTTACCATGTAATATTAGTAATTTCACATGAAAAACATGGTGCAAGGCAGGGTTCCTCCAAAACAAGTAAGAAGTTCACTCCATGAAAGAAAAAAACTCTTGTACATGACAATCATGCATTTGTGAACCTATGACCATTACCAGAGATGAAATCTGATGCAGGAAAAAATACAAACACAAGTATTTCACAGAAATAAAGAAGGTGAAATACCAGTCACACGATATCCACTGGCAAGTATGCAGAAAATTAAATTAATGGAAAAAAACTCTGCATATAAATATGTGCTACTAATCTGCAAAGTTCAATTATAGTTGCAGTGATAAAAATAGACATTGATAAGGTGATTCAATATGTGCAAGGAACAACAAGAATCACACTGAACTTGCAACTGAATGTGTTTTATTCTTTTATACAGCAGAATATCAATATTTATCAATGAAAACTATAATATTCTTCACTCAAAACATTGTGATAAACAAGTAGTGATTTGTGGCTATTGTGGGTATGAACGCCATATCAGAAAAGACTGCATAAAATCAAAGAAGTGGCAGTGTGTGTGTCTTGTACGAGGTTTGTCCGGAAAGTACATATAAAAGTTGAATAATGTCTTTATGTTACAAGTTGCAGTCGCTGTCAGGTGGGACTACTGCTGTAATCAATCCCATCAACGCTCAGTTAGAGTCAGAGCACTCTGCGTGAAGGTGGGAGTGTGCGGCAGCATGTTGACAGTTACCCTTTTTCACCTGCCGTCGGCATGGAGCTCTCTCTGATTGAGGAACAGCGCATCAACATCAAGTTCCTTGCAAAGCTAGGCAAGAATGGCCGTGAGATTTTTGAGTGTTTGAAACAGTTTTATGGAGACTTTTCTATGAAGGAACCAACCGTGAACAAGTTGTTAAAAAGGTTCCGGGATGGCCGAGAAGAAGTGAACGATGACCCTCGCCCAGGATGCCTGTCGACATCGAGTTCCGATGCAAATGTTGAATGAATTCGGGCTTGTGTTCTTAAAGACCGTAGATTGACAGTCAGAATGATTGCTGACAAGCTGTCAATCCCCAAAACAATTGTTCACGAAACCCTGACACAAAAACTTGATATGAAGAAATTGTGTGCGAAAATCGTACCGAAGCTCTTGACGCCAGAACAGAAAGCAAAGAGGGTTGAGTGCTGTGAGGATTGGTTGGAACCAGAGGAACGAAGGGACTTTCTCAACCGAGTCATGACTGGAGACAAGTCCTGGTTTTACGAATTCGATGTGGAGCTCAAATCTCAAAGCAAGGAATGGAAACTAGCAAGAGAACCTAGAACAAAAAAGTTGTGAAAATCAAGGTCCAATGTGAAGACAATGTTGATTGTTTTCTTTGATTCTAGGGGCATTGTTCACAAGCAATTTGTCCCTCCCGGCCAGAGAGTGAACGGAAATTTTTACGTTGAAGTTATGACACATCTCAGAGCTCGTGTGGCCCGAGTTTGACTGGAGTTGGCAAAAGGGGGCAGGTGGATCCTTCATCACGACAATGCGCCAGCTCACACATCGCTCGTTGTGCGCGAGTTTTTGGCCCAAAGCTCAATCACCATGACAGACCACCCGCCTTATTCAGCCAATTTAGCCCCGTGTGACTTCATGTTCCCGAAATGCAAAATGGTGCTTCGGGGGGCGGGGGGGGGGGGGGGGGGGGGGGGCACTTGGGAGATGTGGAAGCCATCAAGGTGGAAACGTCATGGCAACTGAACAACATCACAACTGAAGACTTTCAGCTACGTTATCAACAGTGGAAATGGCATTGGCAGAAGTGTATCGCGTCTCAGGGCGAGTACTTTGAAGGAGACCATATTGTAATACCTGAATAATTGTAAAATAAAGTTATTGTTCAACTTTTATATGTATTTTCCAGACAAACTTCGTAAATATAGGGGTAAAGTGTGCACAGGGAACAGAGATGAATGTCAAACATATCAAATCCTCCTAACAAGGCACATTTTAGGAATGGATGATGGGTAGGCATCTCATAATACTAGAAACCAATGAGGATTCTAATGATGTGTAAGAAACATAAGTCACCGTCAAGGAGGAGGAGAGATGCCAAAAGAGCAAGGAATTTCTGGCAAAAAGTGAGCAATAAGTACAATAGAAAAGAGCATGTGATACAGACTGAAGTAAAGCACATACAAAAAAGCAGGAAAGAAGTTTTTGGCAAAAATTCAGAACTATGTGGTATAATAGAGGAGCAAGATCAGATGCAGATGTAGGGATGACATATGATACAGGTGATCAGAGTTTGGTGACACAAACTGGGAAGTTGTATGTAGAATGTGACAGCACACTCCTGAGGAATACACTGCTCTGACTATGGATGTAAAAGAAGATTCGTTAATGCAGCACATGAACTTGCAACAAAAACAGTACAAGACTCAGAGCCTGTTTGTATGGGAAACAAACATTTACTACAAAGAAGTAAGCAATAAAACATCTGTGACAGATTTATGAAAGTATCTAGTAAGGCATAAGCATCCTGGAGGGGGGGGGGGGGGAGGGTTATATTATTTTTCCTGTACCAGATTTCATAGACTGAATCCATCTCAGAGTGAACAATCTCTCAACAGAAGTGGAATAATTGAAGTTATTGAAGCAGGTTTCTGCTAGAAGAAATGAATCGTTCTCCTTAGATACATTGTACAAGCACTTTGTGATGATCCATTGTTGTATAGCTTGGGATTACAGGTGAGTAGGGCAAGATTGTTGAATATATACCCATCATCCCTAATGAGATAAAGATAGGACAGCTTAAAGCCATGAGAAATGTCAGTGTATTGATTAAGGCTAGAAGAGTGCTAGAGGAGTCACAGCTATATGTATTGTGCCTCCAAGAATGGTATACGAAGTCAGGAAAATCCCCAGTATAACAATAAATGCTCAGGTAGTCACGCAATAGCAACATCTTATGGCAGCAATAACAGTGGCAAAAATATCACAGTACTGTTCAGATGGCATAATGTGTCTGGAAATGTTAACCAGAAGGGAGAGTTGCATCCCGGTTTTCCATGTATTTTCAGTTCAGTGATGAGATTGTATTTGCTGGGACTAAAGGATATTAATCACATAGCAGGAACTATTCCTTTTGTGTACTGCACTGATACAAATGTCAAGTCACTAATGTGGCATAGCTGCCTGATTGATGACTGTGAATGACAACTAGAAGAAGCCATTATGGAATTCATCTTGCAGGTACTGAATGCATTTCACAATCCATCAATCTATGAAGGAAGGGACAGAGCAACCTCAAATATTGACATCACTTTAGCAAATGTGGCAGTGGTACACCATGTGAAAAATTGGAAGGTTGAGAGTGGAATGGCATCACATGACCACAATATCATACACTATACCATCACTGGAAGAGAAATCCAAGATGCCACAGAAAATGCAAGCTTAAGGCCCAAATACAACATCAAGGATGCTGTTAAGTTTACTGGAAGTCCATCACTGGGTGATAACGTAGATGTTAAAGCACAAGAACTGACAGTGGCTATACATAGAGCAATGGAGGCATTGATACTTGTCAGCAGAGGTCATTTTGAAGGAGTGTCTTGCATCTGGAATGAGGCACTGCAGAAATTAAGACATGCAACAAGAAGAGCCAGGAAGCTATACCTTAGCAGCATGAGTCAAGAAAAAAAGTCTGAAGATTGTATAGATACAGGTATATTAAAAAAAGTTTTAGAGAAGAGATATGGAAAACAGAAATGTCACGATGGAAGCAAATCATGGAAGCTAACTTACAAACCAATCCCTTGGGTGTAACATATAAAATAGTCTAAATACAATTATTATCAATCCTGACCACATCAGAAGGGATGATGAGATGGTAACAGAAAGTTGGGAACAGTCAGCTGACCTGCTAGTGGAGAGACTAATTCCTGACATTGGGGAAGAAGGCAAGACAAATGATCAGGGTAGGTTACAAAAATGTTATGGGAAGACTATAGAAACAATAAACTTGTGTACCCCCTTGCAAAAGAAGAAATTACAAATAATTTTAAGACTGAAAAAGAAAAGATCTACAGGATGGGATGGGATCCCTGCCGAAGTACTACAAGTCCTATGTGAGCAGTTAGATAGTTACTTCTGTGGGTTGTACAATAAGTGTCTCATACAAGAAAAGTCTCTGCGCCATGGAGAACGCAAGTAGTAAAGGGCAAGATAAGGATCCAATGATACCCAGATCCTACAGAACAATTTATCTTTTGAACATTCTCAGCAAGATATTTGAAAAATTATTATGCAGAGAATTACAAGATCCTAGATTGCTACACACAAAGAACCCTCACCAGTATGGGTTTAGAAGAGGTAAGATAACTGAAGACGCAATTAATAAGGTTATTTTGCTAGCAACAGATACTCATTCTAGCTGATATTGCTGGCGCTTTCAAAAACCTAACATGGCCTTCTTTTGTGGTCACCTTAGGGATTTGGAATGCCCAGGAATGGTGTACAACTGCCTGAGAGATTATTGTCTTGGGTTACATGCTTCTTTAACATGCCCAGGAAAGAAAATAATCAAGACAATAATAAAAGACTGTCTGCAGGGATCAATGTGTGGTTCAGAGTTTTGGGATCTAGCACTGAAGCCCATACTACAGAAGTTACAAGACAGTGGTAACATAAGCAGACCTGCAGCATTTGCAGGTGACATATTATTTGTTGTAAGTGGTGACTCTAGAAGAATTATAGAAGGAAAATGTAATACAGTGCTCCGCGAACTTGAGAGATGAAGTGAAAGTGTTAAATTTTCACTAGCACTTCACAAAACAATGTTCCTCTTGCTGAAAGGGATTCAGTTAAATTAATGCTGTAACGACTAGGAGAAGTGCACTAATGGGATACCAAGGGGTATTCATGGAAGAACATCATAACATTGCACATTATATAGACGAAGTAGGCAGGAAAGGTACAAATGTGATGCATAAAATTATAACCACTGTAAACAGGAAAATTTGGCTTCCCTTGAAAACAATCAGAGTATTCCATTAATCCATATTAGCATCAGTTGTAGAATATAATGTGAGCATTTGGGCTCAAAAAATGCAGGTAGTGAAGCAAGCCTTGTTAGTGGGAAGATTTCAACAAGGGGTGCGACTAAAATAAATGGGCACCCACTGCACTACCCCAAATGATGTACTGATAGTAATTATAGGAATATGCCAACTGGACATGGAAATTAGGAAGAAGGGAGCCATTTACTGGTTAAAAAAAGGCAGTCAAATGGAAGTATGACATGTGCTTGGAACAGAGGCCAATTCGAAAAAGGCAGTAAAAGATAGATTATTACATCTGTGGAAAAATCAATGGGACACTTCAGGCACTGGCAGTAGAACATACAAATTTTTCTCTAACATCAGGGAGAGGTTGAAAATGAGATTGAAACATTACCGGACTGGCCATGGCCCGTATGCTACATACCTATACAAAATCAGAAGGCAGATGAAGATAGATGTGCCTGTGGCAGTGTGGGCACACCAGAACACACACTGTGGGACTGTGCACTCAGGAAGATGTGGTAGGTAATGGACATCAGGTATTAAGGATGTTGGATCCCAAAGCAGCATTGATGGAGTGAGTCAACTTGTTGCATCTTGGACAATACTGCAGCCACAGTATCCAGGAAGGCCAAGGGAGACTTCAGAAGGCATTCATCCATAAGTCAGCATGCTGCCATCCGGGCTAGGTGACACAATGTGCAGATGGAGAGAAGATAACTAAAACTGATGATCACAGAATGGAATAGTGTCCCAAGAATCTACACTGCATTGGGTCATGTGATCATGGAACTGTGGACTTTAAGACATAACCTGCATCTGTTTGGGTGCAGCTACATGTTCTTGCACACCAACATGTGCTTCCATGCTTTCCCACATTTTATCTTGTGCACATGCACTGCCAGGGATTAAACTTGTTTCCTTGAGTGCCCCTTGCTATCACATCATGATCCTTCACATTCCCTCATGCCACATTGGCGCCATTTCTCATGGCCTACTTTTCTCTTTCAATAGATGGCTCTTTGGCATGCACCATGCCTTCCCCGGGCCCTCATCCAGCACTGCTCTGACCCAACCACCATCCCCAACCACCACCAGTTCCCTCAGGCACTCCCAGGGCTGTCATCATGGAAGTTCCATCATGAACCTCAATGCTTGTTTCCTATTGCGTTTGGCAGCCCAGCTGACCTTCCATGATGATGACTGGCACCTCTTCCCCCAAAGTCACCCTCCACACTGCCTCTCTGCTTCTGGTGGCACAGCACTGCTGTCATGGAGTACCTTACATCTGTGGAGCACATGATCTTTGAAGGCTCACAGATATCTCTCCACCATGGTGTACATAAATGGCTAGTTGCAGCTGCACTCTATGCCACTCATGCCTGGTGCCGATGGCGTCCGATCTATTGGAGCACTGCTGACACTGCACCAAGCTGCTTCAGTCTGCTATGCTGCTCAGAAGCCATCAGTGATCTCCCTGGGAACCAACGCTATTGGGTAGTTTCACAGCAATGATTACATCATGAGCTGTGTCATGATCCATATAACAATAATTTCTTGATGTTGCTATATTCATATTGATATAGGATGGTAATTTCAGCTATAATTTTCTTATATGAAGGTTTATGCTATGAGACAGCAACAAATACCAGATGTCAAAATATCTGCTGAATCGCAATCATTGTGTGCAATACAGACTACCTACCAACCTCCAGACATCAAACTTTTCTCTTGCAATAGAATGCAGAATTTTAAATGCAGCCAGTCATAGCATGTAAAGCAGTAGTGTCAGGAATTACAAATGCCAACATCTGTCCAGATCTTTGTGGAACTTTTTACAAATTCCATATTTACAACCATTTTTATTAAAATTTCAGTGTTGAATATCGAATGTGATGGGGTACTCAAAAGAAATCAAATTAATTATGTGGCAGTAAGAGCTCTAGTGCCACATTTTATCACTGGGAGTGCATAAGGCAAACATTTCCAGAGTCAGTAAGATGAGTACTGTCACTGAAGGAGGTGAGGATTACTTTTGGCAGAGTCTGTAGTGTTAACTATTTTGTGCAATTGTTGCTCTTACAATGGCTGATTATTGTGAACAGTGTGCTTTTTACTCAGGAAAAGTGGAACAGAAATTCTTGAAACATTAAAAAAAGGCTTACAGAGATGATGCTATGGGGATAACTCAAGCATTTGAGTGGTTTTCCCATATCAAAAATGGTGAAATGTCAGTTAATGATGTACCTCATTCTGGTCATCCTGCCACAGCCTGAATACATTAAAAAGTTGAAAACATTAATTTAGTCATTGAAGAAGATCGATGATGGACCATTGAAGAAATGTGAAACTGTTGTAAGTGACTTGGCGTTCAGTGCAGTGATTTGTGACAAGATTTGGGAATGAAAGGGGTGTCTGCCAAATTTGTGCCACGACTGCTGACTGTTCAGTGAAAACAAGATTGCAATCAAGAATGCTGTACTTTGAAAGAAGGGTCTCGAAAGGATCCAGACATTTTTTTTTTTTTTTTTTAAAAAAAAAAAAAAAAAAAAAAATCTCAGATGGTGAAATTTGGTGCTATGTTTACAATCCTGAATCAAAGCAACAATCAAGCCAGTGGAAGCCATCAAGTTTGCCTCACCCCAAGAAAGTTTGGTAGGTGTAATCAAACATTAAAACAGTGCTGTTTGGTTTTTCATTGTGAGAGGAGTTGTCCATTCAGAGTTTGTTCCACAAGGTCAGACAGTACACTAGGCCTTCTACTTGGCAGTTTTAGGAAGATTGGATAACAGTGTGTGGCAAAAGTGGTCTGATTTGTGATGGTCAGGTAACTGGGTTTTCTATCATGACAACACTCCTGCTCACAGAAAGAAATGATGGACATGCTGTCAAGCATCAAGATGAATTTAAACAATGTTTTGAAAAATGGAATAAAACGTTAGACAAGTGTATTAGTGCAAGTGAAGAGTGCGTTGAACAGGATTGACGATTTGTCCTCAAAATGTTTAAAATAAGTAAATAAATAAGTTCGGTTTCTTTTGAGTACCCTCGTTTGTTACTTGACCTTGTGACTAATTTGATAAACATAATTAACAGTCTTTGTATCTGCCTCCTTGTGTTTCTGACAAGTTAGATCTTGATTTTGTTTGATTAACAGTAACATATTCAACCCAGTATTCATAACACATGTGATCAGTATTTATGGTATTGTTCATCACAATCTGCACCATGTCGCGTTGTGACCAAATATTAATTTAAAATTTGAGCAGAGCTTCTTCATTTTTTATATTTTTCAATTATTTTGCAAAATCTGAAGTCTAACTTTCTGCATTCATAAGATATGAATCAAGGGACAAGAGAATAACAATATAACAGCAGTTCTTAATATAGGAGGGTAACAAGTGCTGGAACATTCTTTTTGTTTCTGGAAGCGTAAATGACATAAGAAATGTCAGAAATCAAATATTTTCATAATAAAATGAATAATCCCTGTGCATTTTTAATATCAGAGGTATTGTCATGGAACTGTAGTGTTTTTGACTATTACTGCTGTAATATTACCCTCCCAAACATCACCTTTACATTTCTCTGTCTCTAAAAGTTTCAAAAGCTTCAAGAGGCATAAGATATATAGTTCATCTTATCTTTACACCTAAAATGGGCATTTCCACAAAATTCTTACTAAATTTAATCTGGTCTCTAAATTTTTCAAATATGCCACAAACCAGGCAACCTGTTTCAATCAAACAGATCCCTTCCCACTGACCAGTCTTAATCTTAATGTAAGGACATCCAAAATCTGAATTATCATCTCTGTTATTAGACACTTCATGTAAAAGCTCACTTTCAATTTCATCAAACGCTACATCCATACTATTTTTGCAGAGTTTTATCAATTGTACTGGTGTCGTAGCAGTACTTTGGTTACACATGTTCTCAGTTAAAGATTGAACACACTATAATGGTTCCACAGCACAACTAACATCACTTATTACAGAAGGAACACAAAATATATTACTGTCAAAATTACATATTCTACTTAGATCTTCTTTCACTTCATTCCACCAATTTGGATGCAAATTTTGAGTAAGCACAGCTAACTTATTCCAGAATTCACATTTATCTATGTTATCATCAATCTGGTCCCAATCAAATTTCAAAAAGTTTTCACCTTTATTCTCTAGGTGTACAGATAACTCAACTTTACTGTTTGGATCATTACTCTGCATGACATTAATGAAAAACTGCTTTGACTGGACTGGTATTCCATGACTCTCACAAACATCACTTACCTTATCTGCATTCTCAAATAACTCTGAAACTTCATTATTCTTAAACTCCACAAGAACCTGATACACATTATCATCATTAATATTATCATCATCATCATCATCATCATCATAATATTCTTCAAAAATTACTTAATCAATAACATCATTAACAATGTAAGTCTCATTACTGTCAAAGTCACACACCTCATCTACATTCATTTGCAATAATCTATCAGTCTCAGACTTACCAACCTCAGTCATTTCACAGCTCTCATTCACATCTGTATAAAAAATACCACCTAATTCAGATCCAATACAGTCATCACTTGTTTTCATATATCAATAACGCTGTTTTCTGACCAAGAGAAGAAATCATTAGTACACAATACACCAAAATTCTCATTACTCTCACATTCTGGTTTGTGATTAGTATCTACATCATTGTAATTAAACAAAGTATTCCAAAACTTTTGATCAAAAGATAAATGAGAAATCTGATGCTCCTTCTGTTCAACTTCAGATACCTGTGCTACATTATTAATACTGTTATTATTGTCTAAATGGAAGTGTAAATTGGGGATGCTGTACTTGTTGTGTTTCCTCACCCCAAAACTGTGGACCTTCTTTGAGGCAGACTGCCGTTTCCCGAATAGTTTCCTCTATGATTGTTTCCCTTATTAAATTGCCCATTGTTATCACTATTATTCCTATTCTGCCGATGTTCAAAATTTCTGTTTTTTCCCTGACAGAAATTACTATCATCTCTGTTTCTGTAGTTATTACCATTGTGATCTCTATCATTTCAATTATGATTGTACATGCTTCTTTCTACTGCCCTATCCAGCCTGTCAACATACCATAAATATTATTCAAGACAATTATCAGGTCTGTGTACTAAATCCCACTGCATCCTTTCTGGTAATCACACTTTTTAGTGCCTCAGTGTCCGCGGCTCGTGGTCTTGCGATAGCGTTCTTGCTTCCCGCGCAGGGTCCCGGGTTCGATTCTCGGCGAGGTCAGGGATTTTCTCTGCCTTGAGATGACTGGATGTTGTGTGTCTTTCATTATCATTTCATCCTCATTCACTCGCAAGTCACCGTAGTGGCGTTAAAGAACTTGTGGAGCGGTGGCCGAACCGCCCTGTGAGGGGTCTCCCAGCCACCAATGCCATATGCTCATTATTCATTAGTGCCTCAGTCAATGTCATTTCATCAAACGGTTTGTCAAGGTGTGTTAATTTCTTAAGTTGATTCTTACAAAACTCTTTCAGGGTACCATCTCTATTTATATAATTTGGACCCTTCAGAAATTCACTTTTAATTATCCTTTGTTCAGCTTCTGACTAAATTTATTTAAAAATTTTTTTCGAAACATTGGCATGCTTCCCACTGACTTAGATTTTGATTTACCCAAGACAGAGCTTCACTTTGAAGACATCTTTTAACAAATTTAAGTTTTGATCATCACTCATGCCTGGCACAGTTATCTCTATGGTGGTGTAGAAAATCCACTGGATGTAAATTTTCTGATGGAAAACTTTTGATTGGAATATTGGACCTTGCAATACCACTGTTTGAATAAAGATTTTTGTGAACCCAATTTTCCTAAACTACTGAAATTTTTTATCTAAAACATTTACATTATTTGGCATACTGTTTTCAAAATTTAAAATTATTTGATCTAAATGACTGAAGTTCTTTTCCATTTTTTCCTCTATGAACTTCTGTTGAACTCTGACATCATTAACATTCTTCTCCTGTTGTGCAGATTCATTTAATAGCTCATTTTTGAAAACAATAAATTTACTTTCTAGGGCATTGACATTTTTATTTACACCTTTTAATCCATCTGGCAGCCCATTTTGTTAGCTCCAAAACCTGGTTACTAAGTTGTTCTATTTGGTCTTGTACCCTGTTCAATTTATCATTGTTCTCAGTTTTCAGGTCATTTAATTGTCCTCGCAGTGAAGAAAATTTTTCAGTTAACTGATCATTTACTGCACTAAATTTGCTATTGTTGTCATTCATTTCCTTGAACTTTGCTAAAATCAAATGAAAAATTGCAGTTTTCACTATTTCTTTGCTGACTACACTTTCACTTGGTTCAAACGTGTTCTGGCTGGATCCTACAGCTTTCACTTCATTCTACTACTCTTGCCTCTATTCATTTTCCTAGCAATCACACGAGTTCATCAAACAAACAAAAAAAAATTAATTTCACAAATGTTTTGTACTTATCTTTTTCCTTTATGAGGTCCCTTGTCATAGTTGTAAAGTCCTCTTTCAATTGATCTGGTCCATCATTGTTGATACGAATTTGCTGGGCAGCTCTCGGGTCTTCTTTTGTTGAGTGATTGAAGTGCATTTACATAAAAACTGCAAATACACAGATAGTTGTTCTTTCTTCTTCTGCAACAGACAAAACTTCGTTATCAGTCAACAGACCCCAGCTAATGCCCACACCTGTAATCTTACCCTCCCACAAATCACCATTAAATTTCTTGGTCTCTAAAATTTTTGAAAACTTCGAGAGGCATAAGATATACAAAAGAAAAACTTTTTACTTATCTTCATTTTCTCTTCTTGTTGCTGGCTGCAGTTCGTGTATCTAGAGGTACATTCTTGGGGCTAAAATTTTGATTTTGTATTTTCCTGTTGATCTGAATAATGTTTGAAGATTTGCTTGTTTTACTCTTGAATTTTATTTTTTGTCACATTTTTCAATATCACACTGACTTTACAATTTCCATTTCTATAACACCACAAATTACACTGTCAGTGTCAATCATAAAAATATGTCTGTTTCCATCAGAGACATGCCAACTACTCCTAACACTCTGTGGTACTCACAATATTCCAAAGAGTTTACAAACTTTCTTGACAAAAGAAGAATCTTTACCAAGCCACATCATTATTTTATAAATGAGTCCAGAAATAAATTTAATAGTTAGCATTAGATTGTGCAATTAATACCATAAATTTTAAGTATGCCAAATATTTCGTAATTTCAAATATTTCTAAAAGAAGAATAATTTTATCTGTATCAATTTTAAAAAGTTAATTTTTTTTATACATTTTAGCCTGAAATATAATACATCATATACAAAATCATATGAAATTATTTTAGTTATACAGCTGAGATAATGTTTACCTATTCAAGTTACTTGGTATCAACTATTTCTATATAAAAAAAGGTAGTGCTAGAGGAGAGTGTCCCATTGCAATATCCCTCCCACAAAATTTTGAAACAGTGAGTTTACAATATTTTGTGACATACTATATGGTTTGCTAAATGGTGTACAACATGATGCCAAAAGATAGAATATAGATGTATAGAAGTATCTGATACAAAGCATGTGACAGTGTGGAACAATAACTGTCACCATTGGTGGTTGCACCTTTTGGCATGGAATATGGCAGGAGTGGTCCAGAAGGCTGTTAACATCACTTTCCCAACTGATGGCGCTGAACAGAATCTTTTTGTCACAGGTGAACCCGGATGTCTCCACACCATGCTCTGCTGCATGGATCCTGGCATGAAATGCAGTATCCACATTTCATCAGTAATAACAATGTGGTCCACAAAACCTTCACCCTCCTTGGAGTACCATTCCAGATGATTCAATGAGGACAGCATTTGCTTGCCTTTCATCATATCATCCAACCTGTTAGGCACCAATTAACATGAAACCTTCTGGTACCATAAGGACCCATGAACAATATCATAAGCACTCCCATATGATATGCCAAGCTCCCAGAAAATGGCCATGATGTGCACATGCTTATCTGCTTTCACCATTGCATCCATGTGAGAAATGTTGTCAGTCAGCAATGAATGTGGCCTCCTCGACTGTTCATTGCCATGCAAGACTTCACAGCCCTTGTTGAATGCACAATACCACCCCACAGTTCTCAAAACAAGATGGTTTTCCCCATATGTGGGCTGCATTTCCCTGTGGACCTTGATGGGTGCTCATCATTTGCTCCATAAAAATGAATCACACTTACTTGCTCTAATGCCTTGGACATGTGAAGCACAACCGCCATCTTTAACAATTGACAGCAGTGCCTCACAGTGGAGCTACCAACAGATATGGCCAGCACAAACCAAGAAAGGTCCAAATCCGGGACTGGATATGTTTATTCCACATTTACAGCCAACCAGATGACAAAGAAGTAAAAATTGGAGGGAGAAGAATACAGTGTTTGATGTTTACAGATGACATGTCTTTCTAGAAACAGATGAAATTACAGGATATACTCATAGTGGATACCAAAGAAGATAAAGGAAAGATTTATGGAATGAAAATCAATATGAAGAAAACAAAGGTAATGGTACTAGGAGGTAATACAAGGGTAAATGTAAAGCTGAATGGAGAAATATTAGGATACGTGCAAAGCTTTAAATATGTCAGAAGTAGGATAGAAACCAACTTGAAGAGCAGCACAGAAATTAATTTACACCTTTCTTTGTGTATATTTGGACTTGTTGCTCACTGAAATGTTTCTCTTGTTAATATGACACCACCAAAGTGAATATTTGAGAAGAGAAGAAATGAGACAAATAGATTCTACAGAACATGTTATGTTTGAAGTTTACTTTCAGAGAATGACGTTAGGGCAAGCAACACTGAAAAATCCATCATACCCTCTTGTAGCAGTGTTTTGTATTTGACAGACATTAAATGTTAGGAAAAAAGCTTCTGAGATTTCCCGCTCTAATGTTTTAATCATATACCACCTAAAGATGTGTCTTTGATGCCATGAAACAGGTAGTGGTACAGTAAAGGACCAACATACAGCTGAAGCCATTATTAGTACTCAAGATGAACACCAAGAAATTTGTTTACTGTCAAGTGCTTCCCAGAATAAGTTTGTTAACAGTAATGAGGTGTACATGAAGCCAGTGCCAGTGATAGCAGTTTAATATTTAGTTTTAGTGTACTATAAACAATATTTAATCAAAGTGAATGCTGTAACTTGTGTGGTGGAGAGATAATAATTTCTGAAAATGTCTTCAAAGAAACATTTAGTTCTTAGTTTGGAAGTCGCTTGTTTGAGTTGTGAGAATGAGAAGGAATTTTAGACATCTGAAAATGTAAAAATAATAATTGTTTTGAGGTAAACATCAAATATTTCTGTGAGCTGAGGTGCATCTGTAAAGGCCCTAGGGCTGGAAAACTTTATGTGATCTTATGAATCTGACACGCCTCCCTACTAATTTTTCAAGATACATAGATGCTTTAGGGGAAAGAGTAAAAGTAATTGCAGAAAAATTCATGAAACCTGCAAGAATTGAAGCGGTTTGTTGAAAATGATGGCAACAATAACATCTACATACCATTAATGGATCATGGCAGAAAAAAGAAGTGATCTAAAATTTCTTGTGAAGCTGCTACAAGTGTTAATACTGAGAAGGTGCTTGAAGTTGAAGTACTGTCAAAACATTACCATGGATGCATGAAAGTGTGTACCACTAATGAAAAGAAACAATTGCATGAAAACAACAGTCAGAAAACATATGATGTATTCTGTGCTCCCAAAAACAATGTGGGATTCGTTATGCTAAATTCATTTGTGATGATGATTCCAGTTCATTCAAATCAATAACTGACAGCAGGCCCTATGGTGACCTAACAGCAAAGCTAGATGTGTCTGTCTGTGTAGAAGTGAATGGGTACCTGACTGCGTAAAATCAGGCAGAACTTTTCTATTGAAAAGCTTGAAGATGGCAAAAACTTTGATTCACAAATCAATCAGTCAGCTATGGCCAAATCATTAGAAAGAATACAAGCTGGAAGAAAGTTGAAAAACAGAATGGTCAATGTTTTTCCATAAGACATCAAGTGGTGAAAAGCCCATACACAACGTGTTAAATTTATTGTGTAATTATTTCAAAGCTGAACATCAGGAACTGAATGTACCATAGAAACATCATCTCTAAAGTTGTTGGAGCAGTAATAGAGACAGTATATAGAGATCTAGCACATCCAGATCTTTTGAAGAAATTCCTCACAGGAAAAACTCAAAATCTAAATGTGTCTTTCAACAATGTTGTATGAACCAGAGTGCCTAAAAACTTATTTGTGGGGTTTAAAACACGGAAGCTTCGAGTCAATGGTGCTGTGATCACATTCAGTGATGGAAATGCTGTAAGAATAGCAGTTCTGAAGCAATTTGGAATTAAGTCTGGCCGTAATACAGAAGCAACCCTACATGAATGGTACAGACGGTGTATCTACGAGGCAGAAACTATGGTCAAAAATACAGCAGAAGCAGCAAGATCCTTCAGACAAAGAAAGAGATTGTGTCAGCTTGAGTCTGAAGGAGATAAAGAGTTCAAAGTTGGAGAGCTGTAGGTTGTCTCTTCATATAATAGTGAGTTTTCCTTTACTTTACAATACTTTTTTATTTGTTTCTGATTAACTCAACTTCTTAAGCTAAAGCTCTAAAATTTTTACATCTTATTCACAGCAGTATTATGTTTTTGTGGATCTACAATGGTAGAGATGGCACTCGTAGTTTGATCATAAATTTATTTTTTAAAATACTATATAGATTTTTAAAGACCTTCATTAAAAATCATAGTTTGATCATAAAAATATTTTTTAAAAAATGACAAATTTTTAAAGACCTTCATTAAAAATCCATATCTTGATGCCTAACAAAGTTAAATTCTTGATAGAGATATATCAAGAAACTCAAGAAACAGCCCACACCATGAATGCTTTACATTCTAATTCTGTTGACATGAAAACAAAGTTGTTACCTTCTTTTGCATACATGCATAATATACACAGGAGGTGGTCCTCCTTAATGTTATTACTAGTCAGAAAAAAAAGAACTTACAGAAGCTGATTATAATTCTGCATTTCATGCTTGCAGAAACTGAATGCTTTACAGGATCCAAATGTCAAAAGCTTTATTCATGTTTGAATATTTTAACATCCAACTGATATCTTCAAATAAATAATTACTTACATGACAGTAAGTGCAAGAGAAAAATACACCAATATGGGATGTAACAATATAATGGAAAGGATAGTTGCTACTCACCATACAGCAGAGATGCTGAGTCACAGATGACTAATATATATATAATAATATAATATAATATAATATAATATAATATAATATAATATAATATAATATAATATAATATAATATAATATAATATAATATAATATAATATAATATAATATAATATAATATAATATATAATAAATAAAAATAATTACACAAATGAAATAAGTACAAGAAATAATGCAATACATATTCATAAAAATTAGATATGCTTTCCTCATTACCTTAGCCAGCTCATCCTGACCCACAACTTCTTCACTTTTGAAGGCCAGACATACCAACAATTAAAGGGAACAGCCATGGGTACCAGGATGGCCCCCTCGTACGCCAACCTATTCATGGGTCACCTAGAGGAAGCCTTCTTGGTTACCCAGGCCTGCCAACCCGAAGTTTGGTACAGATTTATTGATGACATCTTCATGATCTGGACTCACAGTGAAGAAGAACTCCTGAATTTCCTCTCCAACCTCAACTCCTTTGGTTCAATCAGATTCACCTGGTCCTACTCCAAATCCCATGCCACTTTCCTTGATATTGACCTCCATCTGTCCAATGGCCAGCTTCACACGTCCGTCCACATCAAACCCACCAACAAGCAAAAGTACCTGCATTATGACAGCTGCCACCCATTCCACATTAAACGGTCCCTTCCCTACAGCCTAGGTCTTCGTGGCAAACGAATCTGCTCCAGTCCAGAATCCCTGAACCATTACACCAACAACCTGACAACAGCTTGCGCATCCCGTAACTACCCTCCCGACCTGGTACAGAAGCAAATAACCAGAGCCACTTCCTCATCCCCTCAAACCCATAACCTCCCACAGAAGAACCACAAAAGTGCCCCACTTGTGACAGGATACTTTCCGGGACTGGACCAGACTCTGAATGTGGCTCTCCAGCAGGGATACGACTTCCTCACATCCTGCCCTGAAATGAGATCCATCCTTCATGAAATCCTCCCCACTCAACCAAGAGTGTCTTTCCGCTGTCCACCTAACCTTTGTAACCTGTTAGTTCATCCCTATGAAATCCCCAAACCACCTTCCCTACCCCCTGGCTCCTACCCTTGTAACCGCCCCTGGTGTAAAACCTGTCCCATGCACCCTCCCACCACCACCTACTCCAGTCCTGTAACCCGGAAGGTGTACACGATCAAAGGCAGAGCCACGTATGAAAGCACCCACATGATTTACCAACTGACCTGCCTACACTGTGATGCATTCTATGTGGGAATGACCAGCAACAAACTGTCCATTCGCATGAATGGACACAGGCAGACAGTGTTTGTTGGTAATGAGGATCACCCTGTGGCTAAACATGCCTTGGTGCACAGCCAGCACATCTTGGCACAGTGTTACACTGTCCGGGTTATCTGGATACTTCCCACCAACACCTACCTATCCAAACTCCGGAGATGGGAACTTGCTCTTCAATATATCCTCTCTTCCCGTTACCCACCAGGCCTCAATCTCCGCTAATTTCAAGTTGCCGCCACTCATACCTGTCATTCAACAACATATTTGCCTCTGCACTTCCGCCTCAACTGATATCTCTGCCCCAAACTCTTTGTCTTTAAATATGTCTTCTTGTGTCTGTATATGTGTGGATGGATATGTGTGTGTGTGCGAGTGTATACCTGTCCTTTTTTCCCCCTAAGGTAAGTCTTTCCGCTCCCGGGATTGGAATGACTCCTTACCCTCTCCCTTAAAACCCACATCCTTTTGTCTTTCCCTCTCCTTCCCTCTTTCCTGATGAGGCAACAGTTTGTTGCGAAAGCTTGAATTTTGTGTGTATGTTTGTGTTTGTTTGTGTGTCTGTCGACCTGCCAGCACTTTCATTTGGTAAGTCACATCATCTTTGTTTTTAGATATATTTTTCCTATGTGGAATGTTTCCCTCTATTATAATCAGATTATGTAATATAGTTTTTCATAATTTGTTGCACATTTGCAAAATTACTGTTAAATGGATTGAGCATTGTGTCATCTATGCAATACTAACAAAATAATAATGAAAGTGACTTCATTATAGGTAAATAATTTAAATCAATAATGAACACAAAAGACCCAAGATGGATTTCAGAGGTATGCTGTTTGTAATTGGAAGACAACTGACTCCTGATTATGTATGTTCATTAACCCATTTTCTGTTGTTCAAGTAAGATTGCATTAGGTGTAGAACATCTTTCCGTGCTCCATACTGGTGGTGTTTTCTGATGAGAATGTTATGTTAGCTTATGTTACTAATAATACATATATCAGTTATTCTGCTAATAAATCACCAAGTCAGTACATGAAGTTGGTCACTAATAATCCTTTAGGCACATATTGAATGGTCATTTGGAAGTTACTAAAACTGTATGTTACCAAACCCTTTTTAACTATTGTAGATTATTGTTACTCCTAGTTTTGATTTTGGCAATCTAAATCTACAATGAGGTGACAAAAGTCATGGAATATCTCCTAATATTGTGTCAGACCTCCTTTTGCCCAGCATAGTGTAGTAACTCAACATGGCATGGACTCAACAAGTCATTGGAAGTCCCCACTTCTATGGCCATCCACAATTATGGAAGTGTAGGCACTGGAGGATTCTATGCATGAACTGATCTCTCAATTATGTGCCATAAATGTTCAGCAATCTGGGTGGCCAAATCATTCACTTGAATTGTCCAGAATGTTCTCCCAAGCAACCATGAACAACTGTGGCCCAGTTCATCATTGTTTCAGAGTAAGTATATAAACATAAGATTTACAGTCAATGATCAGTTCAGTTGGGCCAGGAGACTCTGTCCATTTCATGTAAACACAGCCCACACCATTATGGAGCCACCACCAACTTTCACAGTATTTCCTTGACAACTTGCGTCAATGGCTTCATGGGGTCTGCATCACACCTGTAATCTCCCCCTCCCACAATTTATTGATGTCACCACTGTTGTTGATGGTTAAGTCTTTTTTTTCAGAAATACTTGAGGAGTAAGTTTTACAATAAACTTTTTACTTCTCTTCTTTTCTTGTAGTTGGTTCCGGTTCTTCATGTCTAGGGGCTGATTACTGAAACTGAAATTTTTGGCATTTTAGGCTCTCATGGTTTCAATGGACATAATTAACTTTGAAGAATTCCTGCGCAATTTTTTTTGTTGTCACGATAATTTATTGTCTCACAGTTTATGGTATCACTCTGTCTTTTGAATTTTCACATTAACAAAGCCAAAATTACATTGTTCGTACCAAAGTACAACAACACGTCCGACCACATCAGAGGCACGGCAATGGGTTTACAGTCTTTCTTGACAAATGAGTTTCTAGTAGTTTATTATTATTTTATAAATGAATCCAGAAATAAACATATTACACAGTACCAAATTGTATAATTAATAATACAAATTTTAAGTGTGCCAAATTTTTCGAAATTTTAAATGTTGCTAAAAAAAATAATTTTAACTGTACATTCAGAGCAGTACATATCGCTTGTAACAGAGAAAATAAAGTAATTTCTTTTTGTATATTTTAGCTTGATATATAACACATTGTGTACAAAATCATATGAATTTTATTTAGAAAAACAGCTGAGATAATAACTGACATGTTCAAACTTCAAAAATTAGTTCTGGTATCAACTACTTCTGTTGAAAAATAGTAATGCTAGAGGAGGGTGTCCCTTTACACACTCAAACCCTACTATCAGCTCTTACCAAGTGAAATTAAGACTCATCTGACCAGCCCACAGTTTTCCAGTTGTCTAGGGCCCTATCAAAATGGTTACGAGTCTAGGAGAGTCGCTGCAGGTGAGTCCGTACAGTTAGCAAAGGCACTCACATTGGTCGTCTACTGCCATAGCCCATTAATGCTGAATTTCACAACACTGTCCTAAAGGATATGTTTGTCATACATGCCACATGGATTTCTGTGGTTATTTCATACAGTTTTGCTTGTCTGTTGGCATTGACAACTCTAAGCAAATGTTGCTACTCTCAGTTTTTAAATGAATGTTGACAATTGCATTGTCCATGGTAAGAGATAACGCCTGAAATTTGATATTCTCAGTACATTCTTGACACTGTGGATCTAATTTCATGTGCTCATACCTTCATGAAGAGCCAGCAATGGAGCACTGTGTCAAATGCTTTGCGGAAATCTAGAAATATGGAATCTGCCTGTTGTCTATCATCTGCTAGATTCATGTATGGTATGTGGCACACACAACTAATTAAACACCTTTGTGCATACTGTGATTAATCTGATTTTGTCCTTGTAATCCCTACAGGAGTGATATGTAGTGGGCTGTACTACATTCCTGCATTCATCATTAAAAGATGGTTCTTAAAACTTTGTAAGTAGGCCTTTACAGGATGGTTTGTATCTATCAAGAGTCTGCCAGTTCACTTTCTTCAGTATCTCTGTAACATTATACCATGGGTCAAACAAAGCTGTAAGCATTAATGCTGCCCTTCTCTGTATATGTTCAATATCCCTTGTTAGTCCTATATGGTACAACTTCCAACACTTGAGCAGTATTCTAGGTCAGTCAAATGAGTTTCTTGCAAGCAATCTTCTTTATACTTATAGATTGGCTGAACTGTCTAGTACTGCACCACTAAATGTTATCTACAACTAAATTTATGTGGTCTTTGCATTTCATATCACTACAAAGTATTACAGATAGGTAATTATATGATTTGACTGATTCCGGTTGTGACTCGCTCATGTTATAATCATAAAATACCACATTTTCTCATTTTGTGAAACGTTCCATTTTATATTTCTGAACATTTAAAGTAAATTGCCAATTTTTGTACAACTTTGAAATATTATCAAGATCTGACTCAACATTTATGCAGCTTCTTTCAGACAGTACCTCATTATAGATAACTGCATCATCAAAAAAAAAAAAAAAAAAAAAAAAGGTCACTGTTAATTAACATTACCTGTAAGGTAATTAATATACAACATGAACAGCATAGGTCCTAACATACTTCTCTAGATTACACCTGAAGTTACTTCTACATCTGTCAATAACCCTGCATCCAAGATAATATGCTGCACCATCCCTACCAAGAAATCCCCAATCCATTCATGAGTTTGCTTGATATCTCATACAATATTTCCATTGGTAATAAACATAGGTACCAATCTGCCAAGTTTATAGTAAACTATTTTTGTAAACATGAAATGCAATTGTTCTAGATACTCCTCTTGAAATGAATGTTTTGAGTTCCTTATTAACATATGACACTACTGTCTCTATAGCTAGTTTGCTGAACATATAAATCCTTCTTCCTCCTTTGGCTGCCCTTAGCATTTTGGTAATCATGGTTACTACAAATGTCTCATGGTCACTGAAAACAGTTTCAATGTGGATGTCCTGTAAGAGATCATGCCTATTCATTGCTATTTAATTTAGTATATTTCCATCATGAGTAGATTCCTGCTTTAGGTAGCGGTTCTCAACAAAAGCATTTTGTATTGTTTCACTACATGTTGTGTCCTGCTCACCATGTACAAAGCTGTAATTTTCTCAATTGACTGTCGGATGGTTAATGTTTCCTTCATTGAAGACAGTGTGACTGGAGAACTCAAGTGCTAGCGAAATGAGGGTTTTCTTTAGAGGTTCAGTTACACTGGGAGGTGATTCTGTTAATCAATAGAAGAATCTGATTATAAGATTTTCCCAGCCTTGACAATGAGTCTTTGCTAGACAATCTAGCATGCAGTCTGAATTTTTGAGTTAGTGGATGTGAGTTTCTTGCATACTGTGACAAATGCCCCCTCCATTTACTATTAGTCATTCTTTTGATATATATTTCAATTTTCCCCAAAAGTCTCATTGCTGTCAATTTTGGATTTAAACCAGCCTTCAATATCTAGAATTATGTGAGCTCTACTACTTTCTAGAAGTGCTTGAAATTTCTGGCTCTTTGTTTCAAATGCTTCGGCAGTGAATCACTAGGATATCCTTGACCTAACAATTGTCAGTCAACAGCAGTAATAAAATTTGTAAATTTACAGGATACCAACCTACAATGACATAACAATACATTAGTGAACATATGATAAAACACACAAATAATGTTGTATTAAGATTCATGTTACACACACACACACACACACACGCACGCACACACACACACACACATGCAAAATATTCATGCAGAAATCTCTTCCAAAAACTACAAATACTCACACGACAGGCTTTTACATCTTTCACACTGTAGAAGGTGTCACAGGAGGAATAGTTGGCATTCAGAGGTATGACAGGAATGATAATTTGAAGCAAAAAACTTTATCTGGATGTATATCTTATTCTGAGTGGTTTCTGAGATAGAACACAGTTAATGTACAATGTTATTTATTTTCTGTATTATTCAATACTTGTCAGGTTTACTTAAGTACAACAGTTAGTAAATATTACAGCATGTGTTTTACAAAGTATCAATTCAAAAATACATATTTTTTAATGCATGTACTACTATGTATTATCATACATGTCATTTTACAGCCATGTACAATTAAAAATAAATGTTTGAATATCCCACCTGTCAACTACAGTTCTTTTGGGTATCCTTGGGAGAACATGTGTTGTTTGTGTGAGTTGCTCTATGTGTTAACTAATGAGAACAGCTTGCAAATGAGCAGTTTGTCTCATCTCATGTATTCATCTTTTGTTTGCACATATCAGAGTTAATCCAACCCCACAAACAGCAGCCTAATGGCATAAGGTCTGGCAGTCTTGGTGGCCAGTTAATTCTTGTACAATGACTAATACAGGGAATAGGATAAGTGTGGTCGAGATGTTGCCTTGCGCGTATTGTAAAATGTGGAGTGGTTTCATCATGCTGGAAATACACTGCAGGTCCACGTGTCCAAAGGAACACTCTCATGGTATTTAGCAAAGGAATTTTCCAAAAAATGTAAGTAGTTTTGTACCATCATTTGCTCTTTTAAACTGACTGGACCTATCAACATGTTACCAATCATGTTGCACCAAACATTGATCAAAAGATGATCTTGGAAATTGGCTTCCACTGTCGCACATTGATTTTCCTGTGACTATTGATGATTCTTCTGTCAGAGACAGCAAAAAACCTGGATGAGCAGCTGAATGGAATGGACAGTGTCTTCAAAGGAGGATATAAGATGAACATCAACAAAAGCAAAATGAAGATAATGGAATGTAGTCTAATAAAATCAGATGATGCTGAGGTAATTAGATTAGAAAATGAGATGAGTTTTGCTATTTGGGAAGTAAAATAACTGATGATGGTCGAAATAGAAAGGATATAAAATGTAGACTGACTATGGCAGTGTGTGTGTTGGTGCTTATGGGTGCTCAATGTTGAGGTTTATGGGTGCTCAATATCAAGGTCATCAGCGCCCTGACACACATTAAAAGAAACGGATGTGGACAAACTTAGTTAAATAGAAGCATACATGCAAAGAAATGGGAAAACATGAAAAATGCTGTATAAGAAAATGGCTATGGCAAGGAAAGTGTATCTGAAGAAGAGAAATTTATTAACACTGAGTATAGATTTAAGTGTTGAGAAGTCTTTTCTGAAAGTATTTGTATGGAATGTAGCCATGTATGAATGTGGAACATGGACGATAGATACCAGGTGTACTGGTATGAAATGAGCATTTTTTTGTGAAAATGAAACACTAATTTTGAACTGAAAAGTAAAAACATTTTATTAAAAATACTGACCATTGCTTTCTATACATTTTGACCACCTTTCTGACAATTGGTGGACACAAGACCAATAGAAATGTTTGTCTTTTGAAGCAAACCAATCAGACACCTAATTTTCGAGTTCTTCGTAGGAATCGAAGTGTTCCTCGCCAATACATGTCCCACTGATGAAAACAAATGGTAGTCAGAAGTGACAAAGTCTGGTGAATACGGCGGGTGGGGTAGCAGCTCCAGCCAAGTGTTTTGATTGTATCCTGAACCAGTTTTGCTTTGTGTGCAGGTGCAGTGTCGTGTAAAATAATTACTTTGCCATGTCTTCTGGCCCATTCTGGTCTTTTTTCGATCAATGCATAGTTCAAATTGATCATTTGTTGTCTGTAGCAATTAGTATTCACAGTTTCACTGGGTTTTAGAAGTTCATGATACACCACACTTTTCTGATCCCACCAAAAACAGAGCATTGTCTTCTTGCTGAATCAGTCTGGTTTTGCAGTCGATGTTGATGGTTGTCCCAGATTAACCCATGATTTTTCCCATTTAGGATTCTTAAAATAAATCCATTTTTCATTACCAGTAACAATTTGATGCAAAATTGATTTTCTTTCACGTCTTTGAAGCAAAATTTGACAAATGGTTTTTCGATTTTCCGTCTGTATTTCATTCAATTCATGTGGCACCCATTTTTCACACTTTTTGATCTTTCCCATAGCTTTCAAACGGTCAGAAATTGTTTGTTGTGCAACATTTAGCATTGCTGTCATTTGTGTCTGACTCAAAGTATCATCTTCATCCAATATTGCTAGCAATTCGGTGTCTTGGAACTTTTTTGGTGGTCTTCCACATTCTTCATTTCTTACATCAAAATCATTATTTCTGAACCATTGAAACCATCTTTTGCATGTTGCTTCTGATAGAGCATGGTCATGATAAGCCTTGACAAGCATTTGATGCGACTCTGCAGCACTTTTTTCAAATGAAAACAAAAAATTAATCCTTTCTGCAAATCATCACTTTCTGGTACAAAATTCGACATTGTTAATACGATGAAAACATATGATGTTGTTTGTTCCATGACTTGATGTATACTAAGTATCTGTGACAGATGTCATACCAACCAAAAAAAAAAAAAAAAATTAAGGCTCATTCACAACAAATGTTCCCTATCGACACATTTGTATCTTAATGCTCATTTCATACTGGTACACCTGGTAGTTTAGACAAGAAGAGAATAGAAGCTTTTGAAATGCAGTGCTACAGAAGAAGGTGGGTAGACCACATAACTAATGAGGAGGTGCTGAATAGAATTAGGGGGAAGAGGAATTCGTGACACAAGTTGACTATAAGAAGGGATTGGTTGGTAGGACATGTTCTGACGCATCAAGGGATCACCAAGTTAGTGTTGGAGGGCAGCATGGAGGGTAAAAATTGTAGAGGCCAAGAGAAGAATACACTAAGCAGATTCAGAAGGATGTAGGTTGCAGTAGTTACTTGGAGATGAAGAAGCTTGCACAGGACAGAATAGGATGGAGAACTGCATCAAACCAGTCTCTGGACTGAATACCACAACAACAACACATTGATGATCACTACATGTGCTTCAATTTCATGTAAATGTGGCTTCATCAGTGAATAGTATTAATGGAAGGAAATGAGAACTGTCATTTAGCAAATGACAAAATTCAAGTCTTGTGGCATTGTCACCAATGTGAATGTTGTGGACATGCTGCTTGTGAAATGGGTTTTCTGCATGTAATGTTCACCATACATGTGTTCCTGGGAAACTGATGTGTGTAGAAATTTGCTGTGTGCTGGTAGCAAGACTAATTTGAACAATGTCAAGAATGTGTTACTGTTCCTGAACATGTCATTGAACTACACATTCATACGAAAAATGGGAATTTGGAAGAATAACTGTGTCACACAATATTCTGAGAACTCTGGTAATCATCTATGATTAGGAATTCGATGTGTCAGGTAGCACTCATGGTATTCTTTGACAGCAGCAGGAATACTACTATTACAGAAGCTGTAAACATAGACCATATCTGCACATTCTCCATTAGTGTAAATGTATGGAATTTTAGCAAACTTGTGTACAAATGCACTTAATCAATTCTTCTGTCTGATAGACTCTCAGTCCTTGATACTACTTCACTCAACACCCCAGGGATAGAGCCATGTTCAACAGGCTAGTATAATTGCAGAAAGATATCCTGAGTAATGAGGCTGAAAGCAACAGGGTAGGTTGGGCTAGAATAAAAGGTCAAAGAGGATGGGTGAGTAAGACACATGTGTGGACGCCACTACCCCCCCCCCCTCCCCCCCCCCTCCCCCGCAAAAAAAATAAATAAAAATAAAAAAAAATATGTGTTCTAGCTTGGAAATCGTTTGGAATAGGGAAAATGTCTGTATGAAGCATTTTGCTTCAAATGAGCATTCTTCTCATATCCCTGGATATTCACCATTCCTCCTGTGACATGCTGCATACTATTCAGACCTGATACTACCCACCATGACTACAATACACAACCCAAATATGACTTGCACAGTAACCTAAAAAGTATAAATCTATTATAAATTTGTTCACCATTCTCACATTAGAATTTTCAGCTTCCTCACATAACTTACTTATATTCTTCCTCTTCCTCTCCTGGCCCCAGTCTCCACAGTGTTATGCACAAGTACTTGGCATCTTCTTCTCATGCCCAAGTATCTGAAGATCCTTGGCTGCCTGGTCTCCTCATCATACTTTCAGTCTGCCTAAAGCTCCTTGTCCTTTGGGTTTCTTCTCTGACACTTCTCTCTATCTCAATCCTGTCTCTCCTATAGGTGTGGCCACATCATCTCAATCTCTTTGTCATGGCTTCCACAACATCATCTGTTTCATGATACAGAATATCTCCTTGTTCTTCCTCCTTTGTCATTCCGCTTGTAAGGTAACGGGATAATATGAAGCTCTTTCAAGTAGTTCATAATTTAAATTTAAAGGACAGCAGCAGAGATAATATGCTGGGCAAAATAGACCAGAAAATACTTGTTTTGTGTTTTGATGGGCGTTGTAGTTCTGTTGCGTAGTGTTTTAGTTTTCTTTTAACTGCAGAGAATTATAAAAGTATGGTGATAAATGTGTAAAATTATATAATGTATTTAGATTTAAGTATTTAAATATTATAAAATATTGTAAACGAATTGTGGCCATGTTTAGGGATCATTTTGACTAATGTGGTGTCATGTGGCTCGACTCAGGACTGTGGATATGAGCAGGAAAATCTGGTCTTTGTTGTTGGTCCGTTGTGGTGGCAAGTTGGGAGAGGCAAAGCACCATGAGTGCAAGCATGGATGCCAGTGTATGTGAAGGAACAATGTGAAAGTGTGTAGGTGTGGGACAAACAGTGTACAAATTGCACCGATTATTATTTGTACATATCGGATTTATTTGTGAACTTAAAAATGCATGGCCACAAAGTTAAAGTGTTTATTTGAACAAATAAGTTTCAATCTGAACGTGTATAGTTCAATTCACTGCTGTTCAAAAGCTAGCCAATATCTGACTCAATAATAGTGGCACAAATGCAACCATTTAATACCAACCCCCTTTGCAGATGAACCATGTGAAAAATAGGTAGTGAACGAGCCCGAGTTCAGTTGCAATTGGGGGCTTGTCAGGGACAGGACTTTCTTCTCTATTCTAGAGTATTTCGGAATCGGGTGTCCATCTGATGTTTAGGCTTTTGAACAGTCAGTGTGGGGGCTCTGAGCTAAATCAGTGCATTAGCAGTAGCGGAGTGTTTGTGCTGGACATGATACGCGCTGTCCCTTGGTTATGCCGATATAAGGCCAACACGATTGTGAGGCAGTCATTTACACAGCCTGATGAGTTGACCATGTGTTGCCATGGGTAAAACAGTCATCCATGCGATGTCCACGTGTTGCCGCTGGTAAAACAAATGTCCGTGCCGTGTCCACGTGTTGCCGCGGGAAAGAACTGTCGTCCATGCCATGTCCATGCGTTGCTTCGGGTAAAGCAGTCAAAGCTGTATTCATGAGCTGCCGATGATCAATGCCATGCCATCATCCGTGCCACCGACCAACATGACTACATGCTGCCAGGGGCCCACGCAATGTGTTCTCGCTCCTGATCGAGTTTGCTGCATGTCCACGCCGCCGACAACGATTTATTGCATAGCTGTGGTGCGGAGCTCACTGCAGACATCGCATCACACGAGGATATAAAAGATAAGTACAGCCAGCAGCTACATTGCAAAATTGTGCCGTTTCGCATGAATCTCAAAGTGAAGGTGAATCAGTGAATGTTAGGAGTAATTGTAGAAGCCCTAGCATGCCAAAAGAAATAGGCTGGATACCAGGAAGTGACCTGACTACATTTTTTGTAAAACTTACTAGTAAATTAGGAGAAATAGACTCAAAAATAGGGAATATAAAACTGCAGTAGTTGGAGAAATGGATTCGAAAATAGGGGATATGGAATTGAGGCTTAGTGATAAAATAAAGACAGTGAGTGAAAAATTTGATCAACCTGATCTCAAATTCACTCAAATTACAGATAAAGTCAAAAACACAGTTAAAATTGTTGAGAGAATTATTGAGAGAGTTGATGAGGTTGAAAGAGGACTAGTAGCCAAGGTGGACACTGTGCAAAGTAATCTTGTGGGGCAGATTCAGATACAGGAACAGAAATGCACATTATTTCAAACAGAGGCAGACATTGAATCTATTAAGATAGGAGTTGGTTGGTTGGTTCGTTTTGGGGTTTGATGGGGGCTAAACATCAAGGTCTTCACTCCCCAGTTAAAAACAGACATACTTGTAAAAGGCCTATACAGTAAAAGCGTAACCTCTGCACCCAGAGGGAGGGAACACCGAGGGGTACAGAGCTAAAACAGACACCGCAGTAACTCAAAATAGCGGACACTTAAAAGGAGCAGAGCAAATAGTTGATTAGAGTAAAACAGACTACAGTGATTGATGGATCAGGTAAAAGGTCAACCACTCAACTACAAATGAAGAACCTCCAGCTGGAAAGCATTGATAGAGGTACCAACACAACTTGTTACCATAAAAGACACTATTTTGGTATCCAAGTCACAATTAAAAGTCACTGGAGTGGGTGTAGCCTGAGAAATCATGCGAGAGCACCCACACTAGAGCGAGTGATAAAACCCAGCTGCACGGATGAAATGTAAAACTGAGTCAGCTATAGAGGCATCATCACCGAGAATTAAAGGAAGTGCAGCTGGTAAATTAAAGGACTGCCCCAAGGGAGATAAAAGGGGGCAGTCCATCAGAAGATGGACCACTGTCAGCCCTGCATCACAGCGACACTTGGGCGGGTTCTCACGATGAAGGAGATAGCTGTGGGTCAACCACGTATGTCCAATTCGGAGACAGAAGAGAACAACTGAGTCCCTACACTTGTCCCTCAAGGATGAGTTCCATATGGCCATGGACAACTTGACCATGTGGAGCTTAGTTGGCGTGTTCAAGACAGACCATTCAGAGCTCCATACATCGTGGACCTTGCGATGTAGGGCTGACCGTAGGTCTCTTTCCACGAGACCAAGCTCCAGGGGTGGTGAAGTGGTGGCCTGCTTGGCCAACCAATCAACACGTTCAGTTCCTGGAATGCCGATGTAGCCCGGGGTCCACACAAACGTCGCTGAATGACCACACTCGGCAAGAGCAGAAACAGCATCTTGAATACCACGCACAAAAGGGTCCCGAGAGAAACACTGGTTGAGTGCTTGCAATCCACTGCATATCACAAATGACTCTCCAGGGCAGGAGGAAAGGTGAGCGAGTGCACGATAAAGAGCAACCAGCTCCGCAGTGAAAACACTGCTCCCACAAGGCAGAGAATGTTGCTCAATGTAGTCACTGTGGGTGAAAGCAAACCCAGTGTGTCCATCAACCACAGAACCATTTGTGTAGACTACATCTGCATCGTGAAATGAGGCAAGAAGAGCCAGGTATTGTTGATGAAGACTGGCAGGTGGAATGGAGGACTTGGAGTCGCAGGACAAATCCAAGCAAAGCTGCAAGTGAGGGAGGGACCAAGGAGGGGTAGAAGAAGAGGGCCAGAAGGATGGAGGAAGGGGAAAGGACTCTAATGACGAGAGAAGGGAATGAACACGGACCGTGATCAGGAGACCCGACCTAGGCCGCTGTCGTGGGGAGGGGAGTGCAGAAGATGGAAAAAGAAGCCTGCAGTTTGGGTGGTCGGGTGAGGCATGGACGCAGGCAATGTACGACGCAAGCAACTGTTGTTGGCAGAATTGTAGGGGAGGGACTCCAGCTTCTACAAGAAGGCTAGTCACAGGACTAGTGCAGAAGGCACTTGTCGCCAGTCTGATGCCACAATGGAGAATTGGGATGAGGATCTGCAACATTGAAGGTGCTGCTGAGTTGTACACCACTTTCCCGTAGTCAAGACGGGGCTGGACTAAGGCCTTATAGAGCTGTAGGAGGGTTGTTCGTGCACCCCTCAAACCATGTGGCTGAGGCAGCGATGGATGTTGAGGTGCCGCCTGCACCGTTGTTTAAGCTCGCGAAGATGAGGTGTCCAAGTGAGCTGAGAATCAAACAGCATGCCAAGGAAGCAATGCATCTCCTCAATACGAAGGAGTTCATTGGCAAGGTAGAGCTCTGGATGGAGGTGGACCGTTCAATGACAACAGAAATGTACCACTCAGGTCTTAGAGGCTGCGAACTGAAAACCATGGTTGGATGCCCAAAAATGTGCCTTACGGGTAGCTCCCTGCAGCCGCCATTCAGCGCCACTGACGCTTGTGGAACTGTAATGAAGACAAAAGTCATCGGCATATAGAGAGGAACAGACCAATGAGCCCACTGCAGCCGCAAGACCATTAATCACCACCATAAAGAGGGGAACACTGAGAACCGAGCCCTACACCATTCTCCTGAATATGAGCAGAGCTAAAATATGTGCTAACTCTAACCCGAAAGGAGCGCCTGAAGACAAAATTCTGTAGAAAAATCGTAAGCCCCATTCGTGCAGCGTAGCAAGGATATGATGGTGCCGGGTGGTATCGTACGCCTTCCGAAGATCAAATAAAACATCAACTAGATGTTCTCGTAGAGTAAAAGCTGTACGAATAGCCGACTCTAGTGAGACTAAGTTGTTGATCGCTGAGCGGCCCTGATGGAAGCCTCCCTGTTGCTGGAATAGGAGGCCCCGAGCTTTGAGGTTCCACGTGAGCCACTGACTCACCATCCATTCCAGGAGTTTGCACATAATGTTGGTAAGGCTGATAGGGCGATAGCTATCAACCACCAGTGGATCTGCACCAGGTTTCAGCACTGGGATGGCAATGCTGTCCTGCCAACGAGTTGGGAAAACGCCCCCGTTCAGATGCAGTTAAACAGGGCAAGTAATTCACCCTGACAGTGCGCCAAGAGATGGCGAAGAAACTGGTTGTGAATTCGGTCTGGACCTGGAGAGGTATCAGGGCAAGCTGTAAGGGCACTTCGGAACTCCCATTCACTAAACGGGGCATTGTATCATTCCCAACAGTGCGTGCAAAATGACAACTGCGTATGCTCAGCCTGCTCTTTAATGGTGCTGAATTCTGTGCTGTAGCCTGCTGTCACGGAAATACGAGCGAAGTACCCTATCAGATGTTCAGCGATGGCGATTGGGTCAGTACAAAGTGTACCCCGAAGAGAAAGGCAAGGGACAGACACATGTGGGTGAAAGCCAAAAATGCGCCGAACCCACCACACCTGAGATGGGGAGGTGTGAGATCCTATGGTGGCAACATATCATTCCCAGCAGTCCTGTTTGCACCACTGGATTGACCGCCGAGCCCGGGCCACAGCCGTTTAAAGGTAACCAGATTCTCTAGGGAAGGATGATGCCAGTGTCGTCGCAGGGCTTGCTGGTGGTCCTGGATAGCTTCTGCAATCTCTGGTGTCCACCAAGGGACTGACTTATGCCTTGGGGTACTGGAAGAGCAGGGGACAGTTGCCTCAGCAGAAGAAACAATGGCCATAGTGACTTCGTCCACTACCAAATCAATGTCACCAGGAAGCGGAGCGATGGCCATAGTAGCTGAGGTGTAGGCTGCCCAATCAGCTCCATGAAGAGACCATCGTGGCAGCTGGTCAGGGGGTTGGGATTGAAGAAGAGAAACCAGGATAGGAAAGTGGTTGCTACCACATAGGTCACTGTGGACCCTCCAACTGAGATATGGAAGAAGACCTGGGCTACTAAGAGAGAGGTCAATGGCCGAGTATGTGCCATGAGTCAAGCTAAAATATGTGGGAGCACCAGTTTTAAGGAGGCAAATGTCCTGCTGTGCCAAGAGAGCCTCAACGTTCCTACCCGGCCCGAGATCTGGGCCCCACCCCACCCTGGACATTAAAGTCCCCCAAAAGGAGGAATGGTAGGGGGAGCTGGGCGAAAAAGGCAGCTAGGTCAGCAAGAGGGACAACCTTATCCGGAGGAAGGTAGAGGGAACAAATGGTAAGCTCCATTCCTGCCCGGACTCTAACAGCCACAGCCTTGAGAGCAGTGTGAAGTGGCACTGGGGCACTAGGAACAATGGCAAGAACATAAACACAGACACCGTCAGACACCCTGTTGTATTCTACGCGGTTCTTATAGTAACCCTGGTAGCCACAGAGGGAGGGGGTCCGCCGAACAGGAAACCAGGTTTCCTGTAGGGCCAGACAAGTGGCAGGGAAGCAGCACAAAAGCTCTTTCAACTCAGCAAGGTGGTGGAAAAAACCAGGCATTTCCATTGAAGGATAATGGTATCCAACTGTGAAGACATGAAAGAACTGGGGGGGGGGGGGGGGGGGAGGGGGGGGATAGGTTACGCCTTAGAAGTGCTCGCCGCCACTGATTGCAAAGTAGCCTCATCAACTTCCATAGGAGCTGCAGGTAGAGCAACATCTAGCTCCTGAGGGGACGCTAGAAGTTCCATATCATCTTCAGGTGCAGTGGTGAACTTTTCTGTCTCTATGTCCTTCTCCTTTTGCTTTTTCTTCTTTTTGGTTGGGTCCCATTTGTCCTTTGGTTTACCAGGCTGAGTGGGCTTTTCCGACCCAGTCTCATGGACCGAGCAAGACCTGGAAGCCCTACGGCCCTCAGGTGGTTGCTTTTTCAGCCACTGGCTGACATCTGGAGGGGCAGTAACTGTGTAAGGGAGGGCACCAAGTGATCCCTTCTGTGTGAGGGGAGCTGGAGGAGGTGGGCACTTCTCTGGCTCAGAGGTGGGACTGAAGTCCCCAAAGAAGGAGGGGTTGTTACTCCTGATGTTGATAAAAGAGGAGCAATGGAAGAGGGTGTTCCCCCAACTACCTGGGGGGCAGGAATAGACAGCCAGGCTCGAGGGCCCACAAAAAGTGGCTGAGCTTTGGGGCTCGTCACCAGGGATGGCGACATCAAAGCTGCTGCAGCAAATGTTGATGAAATGCGCACAGGGTGAAGTCGGTCATACTTGCGTTTAGCCTCTGTGTAAGAGAGCCTGTTCTTGGTCTTATACTCCATAATCTTCCATCTTTTTAATAAACCGCACAGTCTGATGAGAAAGGTGAATGTTTCTGTCTGCAGTTGACACAAACAGGGAACGGTGAACATGGGACATTGGGGTGGGGGGCACGTCCACAATCCCGACAGGTTGGGTTGGCATCACATCTCGATGACATATGCCCAAACCTCCAGCACATAAAGCAGCACATGGGAGGAGGGACGTAAGGCTTAACATCACATTGACATATCATCACCTTGACCTTCTCGGGCAGGGTGTCTCCCTCGAAAGCCAAGATGAAGGCACCGGTGGTGATCCTACTATTGTTAGGTCCCCTGAAGACACGTTGTACAAAGTGGACACCGCAGTGTTCCAGATTTGCACGGAGCTCGTTGTCAGACTACAACAACAGGTCACGATGAAAAATAAGTCCCTGAACCATATTGAGTCTCCTATGAGGCGTAATGGAGATTGCAACATCACCAAGCTTGTCAAAAGCAAGCAATGCCCATTACTGTGCTGGGGATGCTGTCTGTATGAGGACTGCTCCAGACCTCATTTTAGACATGCCCTCAGCTTCTCCAAACTTTTCCTCTAAATTTTCCACAAAAAACTGAGGCTTTGTGCTCAGAAATGAGTCCCCATCTGTTCAGCTGCAAACCAGAAGTCGAGGAGAATACATCTCACCAGGTAATTTAGACCGCTGTTCCTCCCCTGGTGTGGACAGGGAAGGGAACGATTGGGGGTCATACTGTAAAGCATTGAACTTTCCTTTCTTAGAGACTTGTGCTTATGCACTATTCGTATTTCATTTCATGGTGGTCCCACGAGCAGCTAGGGGAAGGAATGTCCACCCAGACAGAGCCCCGCTTGCCTGGGTAAGCCTAATAAAACCGGGGGGTGGCAGGTTCTCCAGAGGTCACCCACTAGCAACTGTTCTACCTCAACAGCCATGCGTCTCCTCAGCGCACAGCACACCTTGAGATTGAGGTTTTTTTTTTATAGAGGTTTATGTCATCCTCATGACCCAGGCAGTTAAGCCAAGATCACCAGGCTCTGTACCATACAATGTTCCACCATCATGCCTTACGGTGGTCGCTGAAGCACACTGAGAGCTTACGGTCTTGAGGACTGGTGGTGCTTCCCAGTCCCCAGCTCAGGGACCCTGGGGCCGCCAATGCCTTACCCAGCAACTAAATGCTGAGCCCCCTGAGGGGTAAGAGAGGAGTGCTGGATTGCCATAAGGGGATTACTGACAATAAGAAGGAATTAGATGGGGAAATAAATGTCTTGAGGGAAACAGTTAATACTGTGGCAGCAGGGAATGGAAATTTATTGTTGGGATATCCTACAGGGCACGGATTTCAGTCGAAACCTTTTAGTGAGGAGAATAAATACCATGCAGTTGACTTTCTAGCTGTGTGTAAGGATAACTTTGTGACAGGGATGAGTGAGCAGGCAAAAATTAAATATGTTAAGAGGCAGTTGGAAGGGGGAGATCAGACATGGGCAAACCAAAATGATGATAAATTTTGTGATTTTAAAACCTTTGAAAACATGTTCTTGAAAAAACACTGGGGCTAGGCAAAACAATTAAGATTGCAAAACGATTTTTTGAAAGGAAAGTATGAGAGAGTTCTGTGTTAGAGAACTGAATAAATTAAATCATCTGGATAGGCCACTGGGTGTATTAACAGAAATATCTACACTAAAGAGAAGATTACCAGAGCATTTGCAATGGGATTTGATTCACAGTGCAACAGATTCAGTGGAAGAATTTCTTAATTTTGTGGATAATATGCACAGAGCATTGTGTTGCAGACCTGAATACATGGAACAAAGGGAGAGTGGAAGGTATCATGAAAGGGGAAACAGTATTAATTATGAGTACAGTAATAATCATAAGAGGTGGAGAGAAGATAGAAGTGATCAGAATAATCAGGATAGAGATTGGAGAAGCAGGCCACAAAGATATAACAGGAATTTTGGGGGGGAGAAGAGACAATTTTGATCAGATGAGGAGTGATAGAGAGGGTATGAGAATAGGAATGCCAGATGCAAATGGACATGATAGGCAACCAAAAAACTAATTGATGCCTCACTTAAGGCCTGCAGGGGGGCTGGTAATTATGTGAACAGGGCCAGACAAGGACATGATGGGATGAAAATAGGGAAATTGGATGTGTCATATGGATGCTGTCTTAGGAAATGAAAATCTATGGGGAGGTTTCAACAATTATAGAAATACAGATAAAAGGTATAAGAGGAAGAAGTGGAACAAGGCTAATATCAGCAATGAACAGTGTGAGTTTATCATTGATGACATGTTTAAGAGGGAAGAGAAATTACAAGCAGAGGAGGACAATATTGGTTTGCGTGCAGCAAAATTAATTGAAAAACCAGAGACAGAGGTAGTTTCATCAAAAGGGGAAACAGAAGTGGATATGGAATTAAGGGGCACAATGTTCACAGTAATAATGGATGTGATGAATGGGTAGAGATGTCTATTGAAAATAGTATGGAGAATTGTGGAAAAGGTGAGGAGAGGGTTATTCAGTGTGATGTAAAGGCAAATATGAGTGGTGTATTTGACAATGTGGAAAATGCTGGTAAGTTACCTGCTGATAATGTTACTGTGCTCGTGGGTGCAGGTGTTAACTGTGGTAGTGATAATGACTTCAATGTGGTAATGGAAATGTATAATGATATGGAGAATGTTGCTGTAGGTTGCCCAGAAGATAAAATTGAAACCTATGTTTTCTTAACTGATGAGGATGCAAGCCTGAAAGATTTTAATTGTGGATGGTTAGGAAAGGAGGAGGCTGATTATGATTTGAATGATTGGGTGTCCTATGCAAAATAACATAAAGCTTTGATGCCTGAAGAATGGGGTAAAATAAAATTTAAAATTGCCAGAAAATTGAAAGAATTAAGTGAAGAAGAGAATGTTGAGTTTGCTGTTAAGGATCTGTTTGAAGGGGATACTGATGTATGTTTTGGAGAAAGACCTAAAGATATTTGAATTATGCAAGAGGAAAGCAGGAGTGAAGTAGAAAGCGATTTATTACGGGAATCAGGGCTGAACAGAGTAGAAATAGAGGTGATACAGCCAATAATTGATATCAATGTGGGAGGAATTACAGATATAACATTATTAGACTCTGTCTCAAGTTTATCTGCAATTTCTGTATCTTTCTGGCAGCAAATTAAAGGTTTAGGATTAATATAATTACCAGTTACAGGATTAAAAATTTAGACAGCAACTGGGACATGTAGCAAGCCCATCAGCAGAGGAGTATTACTGGAATTTAATAGTAATGAGTATTGTTTTGATATTAGTTACTTTTTGGTGAAGGGTTTGGCACTGAATGTAATTTTTGGTATGGACTTCTTGTACAAGTATGACTGTAGCATCTTTGTAAAGGACAGAGTGGTAGAATTTCATGCTGGTGGAAAGAGACGAAGAATAAAATTTAAAGGGGAATTAAAAGATGAGACAGTGACTCATTTACAAAGGGTAGATGAGGTAGGTGACGAAATGTGCACTGAACAGCAGATATATGACAAAGTAAATGAAATGGGACATTTAAATGAGGAACAAAAGGTGCAGCTTACAGATTTATTGTGTAAACATAAGCATGTGTTCTCTGACAGACCTGGAAAAGTTATAGATTTCAGTTATGTTTTGAGGGTATTGCCACATGAAGTAATAAGGGCCAAACCTTATCCTATAGCAATAGCTAATAGAGAGGCTGTAAGGGCGAGGATACAGATGATGTTGAAGTGGGGCATACTGGAAATGGGGAGGAGTGAGTATTGTAATCCAATAGTAGTGGTGAAAAAGAGGGATGGTTCTACAAGAATAGTATTGGATGCAAGAAAGCTAAATAAAATAATACTCAAAGAAAATGATCAGCCAGAGAACATGAATGAGCTGTTGCAAAAATTTTATAATGCTAAAATTCTGTCAAGTGTTGATTTGACTTCAGGGTTCTGGCAGGTGCAATTGGCTGAAGAGAGCAGAAAGTTCACTGCTTTCTTATTTGAGGGCAGGACTTAAATGTTTACAGTTGTGCCATTTGGTTTATTAATATCTGTAGCAGTTTTTGTAAGGGTTTTAAGTCATGTGCTGGGTGATGAACTAATGATAAAATTGACAGTGTATGGTTCAAATGGCTCTGAGCACTATGCGACTTAACTTCTGAGGTCATCAGTCGCCTAGAACTTAGAACTAATTAAACCTAACTAACCTAAGGGCATCACACACATCCATGCCTGGGGCAGGATTCAAACCTGCGACCGTAGCGGTCGCTCGGTTCCAGACTGTAGTGCCTAGAACCACACGGCCACTCCGGCCAGCGACAGTGTATGTAGATGACATTTTGATTATGAGTAGCAATTGGCAAGAGCACTGTCAGCTGTTGGAGGATGTATTCAAGGCTATATGTAAAGGGGGAATGACCCTTAAGTTAAGTAAGTGTGAATTTTTTCAAGCAACATTACTATTTCTTGGTCATCAGTTAACTCCTGATGGCATTTTGCCCAATAAAGAGAAAATCAAGGCTATTGTTGACTTCAAGGTGCCAACAAACAGGAAACAACTGAAATCATTTATAGGACTATGTTTATTCTACAGGAAGTATATAAGTGATTATAGCCTGAATCCGCCTAACTTATGTAGACTATGAAAGAAAAGTGTAACCCGGTGCTGGACATCTGAGTGTGATAGGGAATTTAAAGCCATAAAGAATAGCTTAAAAAATAGCAAAATTTTGTTCTACCCAGATTTGTCTTTGCCTTTCTATATCAGGGCAGACAGCTCAGATTATGGGATAGGGGCAGTGCTATTTCAGGAGAGGGTAGTAGATGGAAAGATCGAGCACAGGGCAACCGCTTTTGCAAGCAGAATGCTGTCCGAACATGAATTAATGTATGGTATCTCAGCAAAGGAACTTTTAGTCATAGTTCTTGGATTTCAGAAGTTGAGGATCTATGTGGAAGGTAGGAAAGTGATTGTTTACACAGACCATAAGGCTCTGAGCTATTTGCAAGAATGTAAGGTGTTAAATAATACTCATGAGATGGGCCATATTTCTGCAGCAGTTTAACTATGAGATAAGATATGTTAAAGGCACAGACAACAAAGTTGCTGATGCCTTATCATCAAGGTTACCTTTCATTGGAGAAGAACATGAAGGTAATGGAGACGAGAAAGAACTACAGATATTGTATATGAAAGGAGTGGGTGGAAAGAAGGAAATCAAATCCATCTGTAAGGACAAAAGGAGACTTCAGAATGGGGACCAAAACTTGAAGTTTATCAAAACAAACTTTGGAAATAGAGAACATGAAAGAATAGCTAAATATTATAGAATATAAGGGGATTTTATTTGGATGAAGAAATTTGGACAAAGAGGAGTGGAAGGTATGTTTTTCAGATGAGCACGTGGAAAAATTAATCAATTACATCCACCTTAGCCATGGGCATTAGGGGGCTCAGAAATGTTTGGAAATACTGCAGGACTATGTTAGTTTTAACAACATGACCAGGAGAGTAAAGAGACAGTTGGATTTTTGTGACAAATGTCAAAAAGTGAAGTATAATACTATTGCAGTACAAGGAGTGATGCAGAATATTGTTCCTAAAAGAAATGGTGAACTGCTGGCTATTGATTTATTTGGGAGGCTGCCAACAGGTCGAGGGAGTGTAAAGTATGTTCTTTTAGCTGTTGATGTATTCTCAAAGTTTGTAAGGCTGTATCCATTGAAAAAGACCAATAGCCAGAATGTAATTAACAAGCTAGAAAAAGATTACTTTGTGAATGTTATAAAACCAGACAATGTTCTGTCTGATAATGGAGCACAATTTGTATCTAGTGTGTGGGGGAAGTTTATGCAAAGATCTGGGATCAAGCATATAAGGATTTCAGTGTATCACCCTGCAGGAAACCCAGCAGGGGGTATATGAGGGAGCTGGGTAGGCTATGTAGGAAATATTGCAGTAAAAAGCGTAGTACCTGGGCAGAATATATAACTATGTTTGAGGATCTTATGAACACAGTGAAGAGTTGTGTGACAGGATTCTCACCCTATGAGCTCATGAAAGATATCAAACCAGACAATCTAATAGCAGAACTCATAGATTTTCCTCCATCTCAAGGCTTGACAAGTCAAGAGAAGATGCAGATGGTCAGACAGCAAATGTTAAAGAAAGGACATGAGAGACAGAGGAGGCAAGGATAAAGGTATAAGAAAAAATCCAGTGGCATTGATGGCAAAATCAAAAAGTTGTTTGAATTATACCATGGACCCTTTGAGATAACGCGTTGTCCACATCCTAATGCATATAGGTTGGTATATCCAGTGTTCAAAAAGCCATTTGGACTGAGAAATGTAACGGAGTTGAAAAAATTTGTGGTGAAAGAATGAAGGGTAAGGAAGCGAGATTCCCATGTATACTATTGTCTCGTAAAAAAAAAGAAAAAAGAAAAAAAAGAAAAAAAAAAGGTTGTTTGTGTGTGTGTGTGTGTGTGTGTGTGTGTGTGTGTATGTGTGTGTTATTATGACTACTATATGCAGCTATAAAATAATTATTGGGGGCTATGTATATGAGGATTTATAATTGGAGTATTATTTGTGTTACTGTGTATGTTGCGATGCCATTGTTGGTGGTCAACAAACTTCATTATACTGTATGTATTTGCAATAAGGGAATCTGTTGTCCAATGGATTTGCACAACTGGTGTGGTGGTATGGATGTGATGGAAGCCTTGTTGGGAAAGTCATATGGGAACTGAAACCTACTGTATATACGAGGGCCGTTCAGAAAGTAACCTCCGGTTGATTTAAAAAAATACACCAAGTTAAATAAAAATATTTTAATATATACATCTTACAACTACATCTTTGCACTATTTTTCTACATAGTCTCCATAGCGATTGAGGCACTTATCGTATCTCTTCACAAGCTTTGAAATTCCTTCTGCATAAAAATCACCCGCTTGTGCCTGGAGCCAGCCTGTGACTGCATCTTTGAGCTCTTCGTCGTCATCAAACTGCTGTGACCCGAGCCATTTCTTCAAATGCATGAAGAGGTGATAATCACTTGGCGCCAGGTCTGGGCTGTAAGGTGGATGGTTGATAACGTCCCACTTGAAGGACTCAAGAAGGGCTGTTGTTCTGCGAGCAGAGTGAGGACGGGCGTTATCGTGCAAAAAAACGATACCGGAAGTCAGCATACCACGGCGTTTGTTCTGTATAGCCCGTCGTAACTTTTTTATTGTTTCACAGTACACGTCTTGATTAATGGTCGTACCACGTTCCATGAATTCAACCAACAACACCCCTTTGGCATCCCAAAACACCGTTGCCATCAGTTTTCTGGCAGAAAAATCTTGCGAGGCTTTTCTTGGTTTGGTAGGCGAATTTGAATGTGCCCACATCTTTGATTGTTCTTTTGTCTCAGGGTTCACGTACTTAATCCAGGTTTCGTCACCGGTCACGATTCTGTTTAACAATGGTTCTCCTTCGTCCTCATAATGTGACAGAAAGTCTAATGCAGAGGCCATTCTTTGAGTTTTGTGGTGGTCGGTAAGAATTTTGGGCACCCATCGTGCACAGAACTTACGGTAACCCAATCTTGCTGTCACTATCTCGTACAAGAGAGTCTTAGAAATCTGTGGAAAACCAGTAGACAACTCCGACATTGAGAAACGTCGATTTTCACGAACTTTTGCATCAACTGTCTGAACGAGTTCGTCAGTCACCAATGATGGTCTACCACTCCTCTCTTCATCATGAACGTTTTCTCGTCCACTTTTAAATAAACGTACCCATTCACGGACAACTCCTTCACTCATAACTCTTGGTCCGTACACGGCACAAAGCTCACGATGAATAGCTGCTGCAGAATATCCTTTGGCTGTAAAAAAACCTTGTGACAGCACGCACTTCACCTTTGGCGGGGTTTTCTATTGCAGCACACATTTCAAACTGCCACAAAAACTAAACTAGCGCAGGTACGACGTTCACTCGACCACAGCTTGATGCCGACTGACCTGTTGAGTGCATGAACGCACAGATGGCATCGCTACTCCCCCCACAACCCGCACTGTGACCAATCAGAGGTTACTTTCTGAACCGCCCTCGTATAATCTCTATTTCTGTATAAATGTGTGGAGAATATAGGAGGGAGGAAATCTGCAAATAGTTTGTTTAAAAATAGTTGAGATTTTATTAAAAATTCTAATGTATCTGTGGCACCTGATGTTGATACTGGTGCATGGGGGTATGATTGTTGCTGGGACAGTCATCTAGGGCACTCACTAAATATGCAAATTGTAGAGGCATATGGGCAATAATTAACTTGCTTATTATAAGATGTTCACGAGGGAAGTGAGGGAAAGAACACTAATGGCTAAGTGGATGCCTGTAAAAGTTTTATGACCTTAGTGAGTTTGTTTGCCATTTATGACTGAATATAGTTAGCCATTGAAATGGCAGACAAGAATGGGTTTCAAGATATTGCCAAATATTATGTGAAAATTGATATAGAAATTCACGAAAAAAAATTGAGCTTATTTATGTATAGTGATATAGCTATATGGGTGCTTAAAACATAAGAATCTGCATCTGGGAATAAATTCTCTTAGTGCAGGGAGTAGAAATGTCAGAGCTCCTGATCTGGGAAAATTGGAAGGGTGAAATAGAATATATTTAACTATGCCATGTTTGTGTTTGATTTGTATGCATGTTTGTCATTTGTATAAACATCAATAAGAACTGATCAGTGAACACAGGATGTTCCAGGGAGGGTTTGGATAGCCTGACTCCTGGGAAATGTGGGTCTGCATGTCTAGGCAAGATTTATGAGAATTTGACTAAATTTTGATAGACAGAAACAACTGTGTAAAAAGTGGAAGTGTTAATGTGCAGTGAGTGTGCAACCTACATATAGACTAACATGGGCATTTATATAATATAAATTTCTGTGCATTTTGCCAGCCCAATCAGACTCAATAGGAGACTATCTAATTGTATATTTGAGTTGGATACATTGTGGGATAATGTTTGTATGTTTTCTGATGACACTACTTACACTGATTAACTCACCACTATAACACTGTTCTACAGGTTTTGGTGCAATTATAGTTATAATTAAAATGTTTAATATATAAAGTAATATGGGTTGGCTCCATTTGGTGCTACTTCATGTTGCCATTACTAAGGTAATGTTTCCATGAAGTGGGGGTATGTAAGGTAACAGGGGATAATATGGAGCTCTTTCAAGTAGTTCATAATTTAAATTTAAAGCATAGCAGCAGAGATAATATGCTGGGCAAAATAAACCGGAAAATATTTGTTTTGTGTTTTGATGGGTGTTGTAGTTCTGTTGCACAGTGTTTTGGTTTTCTTTTATTTGCAATGAATTATAAAAGTGTGGTGATAAATATGTAAAATTATATAATGTATTTAGATTTAAGTATTTAAATATTATAAAATATTGTAAACGAATTGTGGCCATGTTTAGGAATTATTTTGACTAATATGGTGTCATGTGACCCAAATCAGGACTGTGGATATGAGTGAGAAAATTGGGTCTTTGTTGTTGGTCCGTTGTGGTGGCAAGTTGGGAGCGGCAAAGTGCCGAGTCCAAGTATGGACGCAAATGTATGAGAAGGAACAACGTGAAAGTGTGTAGGTGTGGGACAAACAGTATACAAATTGCACCAATTATTATTTGTACAGATTGGACTTATTTGTGAACTTAAAAATGCATGGCCACAAAGTTAAAGTGTTTATTTGAATAAATAAGTTTCAATCTGAACGTGTATAGTTCAATTTACTGCTGTTCTAAAGCTAGCCAATATCTGACTCAACAATAGGGACAAAAATGCAACTGTTTACTACCAACCCCCTTTGCAGAAGAGCCATGTGAAAAATAGGTAGTGAACAAGCCTGAGTTCAGTTGCACACTACTTCAAAAACTGTTATCTTTCTCTCTATATTCTCATCTATTCTCAGTATTTCTGGCTCATACAGCAATAATTGTCTGATTATAGTTTTACTAATTCTTACCATGACTCTTCTTGAAAAGCTTTGAATGTCAGCATTTTGTTGCATGAGTATGACATTCTGGATCTGCTTTGATCCTCAATTCTGTTTCTTGTTTCTCATCATTTCTGTTGTTTACTACAATACGCAGATATTCAAACTCATCTGCATCTTCAAACATGTGGTTGCAACCTGGATGGTTTTCCACTTTCATAACTTGTAATTTCTTTCTGCTCTCATGAATTCTGTTTTCTCATCATTTACCTCTAATTTAATATCCTTTGCTTTTTAAACAGTTATGAACAATAACTTTTGGTTATCATACAGGAATCAGCAATCATGTGGCAGTGTTCTGTACCAACAGAATGTTTTTTTTGCACAAAACTTCACATGTGAAGGTTTAACGTTGAATGTGAACTTTCCACGTGTTCCGAGTGCTCAGCAACGACCGACACAATGTGGTCAAACCTCAGTGAATATGTTTGCAAGTTTCCCAACTTCAAGTGTGAACTTTCCACCCGAGTCAGTGGCAGTACAAATCGAGCCGGATGCTCAAGACAAGAAATTTGATGTTTATCCCGGATCTCTGGATTTTGCACCAGCCCCACTCCCCACCCCACACACACATACACTACCGGTGCCCACTTTATGAGCGTTTCCGATGGCACATGTTATTCTGGCCACATCTGCCACATGTGTTCCACAAATGTTAGGTAATTTTAACAATTTTAATGCACCTGTAGGGGAGGGACGCGGAAACTGTACTCTGTCATTTTGCGCACATCGGTTAACTACAGTCATCTCTTCTGCCCTGGTCCATTCTATGCCTGTTGGCATTACTCCGTCAAATGCCCGACTTGTTGATTTCTTGACCAAGCCTACCATGCCGTCTACCGCTGATAGTGTTGTGAACTGGTACACTGCTACTGCACCTGAGCCAGTTATGCTGCAGAGCTATGGACGGAGAGTGACAGTTTCCGAAACTTGGTTTACCTTGTTTGACCACGTCCTGCATCTACACGGTGTTGGTGATGACAACTTGAAATTCCTTTGTTTACTATGTCACCTCCATGATGAACTGGACCTGATCTGTGATATTGTGGCTTTGCCTCCTCCTACAGACAAATATGCATTCACCTGACACACCATCCTCGAGCACCTATTCAGCTCTACAGAGAAAGCTATTCACCTCATCGTCAGTCACAAGTTGTTGTGTTCCAGATCCCCATCAAAGCTCTGGCATCATCTCTGCACTGTGATTGACACACATAATATGCTGGACACTACACTTTGGACCATCTGGTTGCTCAAACTTCCTCTGTAAGTTCAAATTCACCTTCTCCATTTAACTTTGGCCCCACTGGACACTATACTGAAGATCGCAGACCAGGTTTACAACATTCTGCCACCCCTGCATACCACCCCAGGGGGCCCTCAGGGCTCAGGGGCTGGCACAGCTGTGCGTCAGTTTCCATCTGTCGGCCTGGGACACACAAAAGCATGTGCATTGCAGGTTAGTCATACTGCATCGGGTGTGGGCCCATCATCCTCGTCGGTGTTTGTGATCAACAATGGTACTGTCCATAGAATCAATACCATGGATGGTCCACCGGTACCCACGAATGCTAGGTGTTTAAACCTGGAAAAACTTAAACACACCAAAGCTATTATACAGGAACTACTAGACAGTAAGGCTATTCGCCCTAGTTGGTCATCACACATTTATTTGGTGCCAAAGAAAGATGACACTTTCCGCCTCTGTGGTGACTATTGGGTGCTTAACACTGGAACAATTTTAGATAATTATCCCATCCCAAACATTCAAGATTTTGCTTTCCAACTGCACGGAGCACAAATTTTCAGTGTAATCGACTATTACAAGGCATACCATCAACTGCCAGTGGCACCTGAGGACATTGAAACAACCACCATCATCATCTCGTTCAGACTGTTAGAGTATCTGTTTATACTGTTCGGCCTTAAAAATTCTGTACAGACATGGCAACGGTTCATTGACTCATTGGTTGGAAAACTGGACTTTGCATATGCATACCTGGATGACTTGTTAATTTTCTCTTCCTCACTCGAGGAACATGAAATCCACCTTAATACAGTGTTACAACTATTACAAGCAAATGGTGTTGCAGTGAACAATGCTAAGTCACAACTCCGCCGCACTAGTTCACTTTTCTGGGCCACATGGTTTCTGATGATGGAATCTGCTCCCTACCCAAACAGGTCAAGGCTATTAATATGGTGCCTTTGTCTCTGCCAGTTCCTAGGAATGGTAAATTACTACCACAAACACATTCCCCATGCCGCTGACATAGAAGCTCCACTGACGTATGCTCTGGCAGGCAACAACACTTCAGGGTTTTGGGCAGTCACGTGGACTCCTGACATGTGACAGGCATTTGATAATCTCAAGTCAGCCTTACAGATGACCGTTACACTTGCTCATCCCATCCCTGATGCTCCCATCTTGCTTACTACAGACACGAGTGATACAGCAGTGGGGGCAGTACTTCAGCAAGCTGTCGGTTCTGTTGTACAGCCACTCAGATTTTTCTCCAGCAAACTGTCTGCTTCCCAACACAAATGGTTGACCTTCGAGTGGGAACTATTTGCTATTTACATTGCAGTCAAATATTTCCAAGATGATACCGAAGGTCGCCATCTCGTGGTATTTACCAACCATGAACTGCTCGTATACACTTTCCGCAACCCAGGCAAGGACTCATCCCCAACACTTTTCCATCATATGGACCTCATATGCCAGTTTACAAATGAAATATGTGATTTTTTATCTCGTGTGTCGGTATTATCTTCACAACTGGACCTCAGCAAATCCCCTAGATTGCAAACAAATGATCCTGAACTTGCTGCATTGCACTCTAATTCTGAAACAGGACTCAAACTCGAGTTATGGACACTTCCTGGGTAATCATTGCCCATCTAGTGCAACATTTCAACAGGATGCATACGTCCAGTGATCCCCGCACCTCTCCGCCGGGACGTTTCTAATAGTATTCACGATTTGGTACACCCTAGCATACATGCCACCACACATCTTGTAGCCGAACGGGGTGATAAAACAATGTTGCAGTTGGATGCGAGTGTGTGCAGCTCGTCAATGTGCAAAAGTAGGATGCCACACACAGCCCCCCATGGGTATGTTTGATGTGGCAGATTTCAACACATACACATCGATATCATCAGGCCCTTACCTCTCTCAGGCCCCTTTCGTTACATACTGTCTGTCATTGACAGGTTTAGTCACTGGGTAGAGGTAATTCCCCTCACTACTATCACAGCCGATGCGGTGGCCCGAGCCCTTTTATTAATGTGGATCTCGCACTTCAGCCATGATCGCCAGTTTGAGTCTGCCCTCTTCTGGCAGCTTTGTTAACTGTGCCGGGTGAAATGATTTAGGACAATAGCATACCACTCCCAGAGCAACGGGCTTGTCAAAAGCTGGCACCCAATGCTTAAAGCCTCACTGATGTGCCACACAGGCGAATGGGCCGACACCTTACCATGGGTGATGTTAGGCACTTGGGCCACGGGCAAAGGAGGACCTTGGCGCATCTCTGGCAGAATTACTACAAGGAGAACCTCTCACACTCCCAGCAGAGCCAGTCAAGCCTTCACTCCCTCTGTATCAAATCTGCAACTCAACATTTGTCAGGCATGTTAAGGAGTTAATCACTAACATTCGTGTACCCCTGCTTGGCAGCACTCACTTCCTCCCATACTTCTGCGTAAGGACTTGGCGTTGTGCTGTGTGATGACAATGTCTGACTGGCACTCATCCCTCCATACTTGGGCCTTCACAGAGTCATACTGTGGTGTAACAACATATTCGAAGTGCTTATTAATGGCACACATCAAACTGTATCTGTCTGCTGCCTCAAACCAGCATGGTCTCTGGGAGAACTGCCTAATACCCCACCGAGACTGCTCCCACCCTGCCACACCTGCCTCGCATGAGACATCTACTGACTGTCCACAGGTGAATGATGACCATTCCTGCATGTCTGATGTTACCTATTCCCAGTTGTGTGACAGTGCTGCAGGGGTGGATGTGACATCCCCCTGCAGAGAGATGCATGTGATGACTCCCCCTCCTACAGGCAGCCCCCCGCCTCTCCCCTGTTAGGATTTAGTGACGTATCAGGGGCTAGCCTTGGAACGTGTGACATTGCTGATGATGACTTGTGTGGAGATTCTGTCAACCCCGTATAGGATTTAGTGACATATCAGGGGCTAGCCTCGGAACGTGTGACATTGCCGATGATGACATGTGTGGAGATTCTGTCAACCCCTAAACGGAAGTGCTATTTAATGTCAACACTGATTTCATTTGCAGTCCTAAAGTGTTTTTTGTTGTGCATCCAGATAATGTGTTTGTATTCTACAAACAAGCCAGCTTCCCCAGTGACAACTTGACCCACATTCACCTTCTCCAGTCTGTCCTCTTGCCTGTTGGTACTGACCCATCAACCGTAAAAGTCCTTCATACCATTCGTACCATAACAGGCATTCAGGTTTGCTACTCCAGCTTTTAACAATCCACCATCCCCTCCCTGTATCCCTCCACTGCTGTACGGGGTTTGCCTGGTCAGGCAGGACCATCTGTCTCCCTCGCTGGCTAAAGGCTTGATATACTAATATGTAATGTATCATTTCTGTTTAAACATCCTTCCTCCTGCGCTCCCCCCCCCCCCCCCCCCCCTCCCCGTAGGTACTTCCTTTACATATATGTCCTCATATTTGCCATTGTGCTCCCCACTCTGCGGGGGGGGGGGGCTAATGTGGCGACTATAGACCAAGTAGTATATAACATCTTTGTTTTGCAAGCTCTTCGTGAGCAGTCTGTGTTCACATGCGAAATGGTAAATGTATTGTGAATCAAGAGATGTGTACATCTGTATATGTGTGCTTTGGACCAACAAAGTAGTGCTTATTACATGTGGTATAGTGGACATCATGGGATCCAGCAATCCTACAACACTAAACCCATAAGCCAATATTAGAGAGCAAAATTTCCTTCCTGCCAGTAGAAACTTTAAAGATAAAAATTAGTTTATTTCTCTACTGTACTAGAATTTCATTTCCTGATGGTAATATTGGCCAGCAATTCTGTCTCTTTGGAACTTTTCAATGCCATCATTTAAGAGAAGACAGAAAAAAATTCCTTATTGATAAATAATTCAATCAGTGTCATGAGTTCATAAACCTACATATCTAAAAAACTCATCATCTGGTAGGGATGATATTGTACATGTAACATCTGTAATATAGTGACCTCCTGTACCCATATTATCAACAAATTTTTATACTTAATTGTAAGACGTAGTTTACTTGCAGTGAAATGACTGAAAATATTAGAATCCTAAAACTTACCTGTTGTGTGTATCTATCTAGTTGCTTTCATCTCAGAAATTTAATTTCATAATAAATTTGACAGACTCATTGTTCTGTCTGTTCATTTGCTGGGAGAATCAACAATACTTAAATTTTTAAAAAATCTGTTGTAGTTTTAACTGTCAGTTTAGGGAACTTACCAAATATTTGTACTTCCTATGAAGGGATGTTCCTTCACAAAGCTTAATAATCAACATAAGAAATATTCTGTTTTAAACACTCCAATTGTAGTCAATAAATATGGCTATTTTTAAGAACTTGGAATAACATAATAACTATATCTTTCGTTTCAAATTTCACACCACTATTTACTGCACATTTTCACAGCTGACAGAGACATTAATAAAAGTTTGAAACTTTTATAATGATGACCTAAATTAAATGTTATCCATTTACTTCAAACTAATTACTTTATTATATTCAAACTCTTGCCAACTTCAGTAAATGCACACACAGCTTTGTCAATGTCTTCATCGCAGTGTTCTGCACTTATCTGCACACGAATTCTTGGCTTATCTTTCGGTACTAAAGGATGGGTAAAAGCTGGCACCAAAATTCCTTTACCTATGGGAAAAAATATCTAATTAGTGATTGTGAGTTATTTTTGGTTGCATGCAATATGGTGACACAAACAGGAAAAGCAAGTGAAATGTGATTTTTAATTTTATCCACAGTGGCTATTGTCCTAGCTGTGGCTTATTTACATTTGTAAAATATAAAGAAAAGAAGGGCATCTTTCAGTCACAAATGTAGCTTTTACTTAATGCATAAAATTTTGGACACAACAAAAAATCTGCAAACACGATGCTCCAAGCATATCTATTCTCAACTCCAAGAAAAAAACAGCTTACAAAATTTCAGAACTCCTGAATGGTTCTCAAAACCTTTAACCCATTTGAAGCCAAAAATTCAGTTAAAAAACGCAAATGAGCTATCAACAGGATGTAAAAATCCCAAAATGTGCTATGTTTGCCTAAGATGATATTGTTAATTTATCAACAAATGTAGCTGTCAGTGAGACAATAGAAACTGTCACACATAACCCAATTAAAAGCAAAACCTGGTCCTTCTTGTAATTTCAGAGTTGATAGGGATACTGGGACTGGTACTTTCTCATGATTATTTCTCATTTAGTGGCAAAGTTCACCTGAGGTAAAACGTCTAGCCATGGACAACAGCATGTCAGGCTTCCTGGCTGAGAGTTTAATTAACACTGAAAATATTTTTTTCACTAAAAGAAGTAAAAATAAAAATAGAAAGAAATAATTTATAATAAGATATATGTTCACTACTTTTATTTAATGGCACCAAAAAGGGACTTGATCTTCTACCAGTATTTAATCCATTTCACAATACATTTCCTAGACCTAATATTTGTTAATGAACAGCAGCAACACAGTTTTTACATTTACAGGAAACCAACCTACATTGATGTAACAATACAAAATAACAATACATAAATCAACATTGTCAAACACACACAAATAATTCTTCATTAAGTTTCATGTTGTATAGGGCACACACTCTACCTTTAAAACGGAAGATACACACGCAAAAAAGTAAACATTATAAAAACAACTGCAATGAAAAATGGGGACTTAACAAAAACAATGGTTAGGTAGTCCAACAGAAGTGTTGTGACAGTGCCACAACATTTAATAGTGCCGCCACGTCAGTACGTGAAAACGGCGATAGAGGCGCCCCGCAGCTCGGCTGAGCGCGGGAGTGCCACCTAGCTACGAACGGCGCGGGCCGCATGTCACGGCATGGCAGTCGAATGACCGATACGGAATTGGTAGCATGTAACCAGCTATTGTTTCTACGTTTGTATATCCACGCAATTTATTAGTGATTAAAGGTTATAACACTTTTTGGCAACGAGGTCGGATATTTTTGTTCCAGCGTTGTGTGTTCGTGTCAGGGCAGACATGAAACAGCTTATGCAAGCGCTCATTGAACAACAAACACAGATGACAGCTGCTATTCAGGCATTGTTGACGTCGCTTACTCATCGTCTGTCTTCCTCTTCTCTGCCTCCGTTCCCTCCTTACGACGAGGCCGCTGAAGACTGGGAGGATTATGAGAAGCGTTTGCGGCAACACTTCTTGGCTTTCAGCATTGTCGATGCTCCTATGTGTAAGTCGTTATTTCTATCTTGGATTTCCCCACGGTTCTATCAGCTGCTATCTCAGTTAAGTTAGCCCCGCTGCGGGAACCTGCCTCTCTGTCCTTTCAAGAAATGTGTGACTTATTGTCTAACTATTACCAAAAAAACACTCATGTCGTTGCCACCCGCAACGTGTTCTACCGGTGTCGTAAACAGCCCCATCAATCTTACTGGGCTTGGGCGGCGGAACTACACAGTCTGAGTAGGAAATGTCACTTTGTCACGGACACTCATCATGAGTCTTATGCTGATTCAATGGTTAGGGATGCTATTCTATGGCTTGCTCCTGATAAAGAAGTTTGGCAACGTGCCTTACAACTGCCAAACCCATCGTTGTCGGAAGTTCTAAGCATCGCTCAATCTTTTGAAGTATCTCACGCTGCTGGTGCGCAAATAGACGCGTGGTGTGATGTAGGCGCTATACAGACCACTTTCGACACGGACAATTTGCCTGTTTCCCAGGGGACCGACGATGTGGCAGTGGTTCACTCGCATCAACAACATCGCGTTGGGCCACCACGCTCCCAGCGAAAACAGCAACCACAGAAGCAGGTTCGTTCCGCACTTCCTTCTTGTCCATGTTGTTTCGTACAGCATGACAGGGCCACGTGTCCAAAATGTTGGGCCACGTGTAATTCATGTAGGAAAAAGGGCCACATTGCTTCTGTGTGTCAGTCCCCTAAAGTTCCTGTCGACGAGGATGAGGCATCGGACATGGATGTTAACTGTGTGCTTTCTCAAACAAATAAGTTGTTTGCTACTGTTCATGTTCTGGATAAAGACATTCGCATGCAAGTGGACACTGGCTCTGCAGTAACTCTCATTAATTCTCACACGTATTTGGAGTTGGGCTCCCCTCCCTTGTCTCCAGTTACGCGAAATCTGAGAACTTATAATAAACAGAAAATTCCTATCATTGGCCAGTTTGATGCTTCCACTGCCTACAAGTCTGTTGTTAGGCCCCTCACGTTTTATGTGGTGGATCATGCGGGCACTGAAAACCTGTTCGGTTATGATGCTTTCCAGTTGTTTGGGTTCTCCATTGATGATGATGTGCACCTCATATCTGAGGATATTCCGTATCAACAGCTGGGTGGATTGTGTTCTGAATTCTCGTCCATGTTCTCTGCTGGCCTGGGTCGTGCCAAGGATTTTGAAGCCCACATTACTCTTAAACCTACAGCTCGCCCTAAGTTTTTCCGGGCACGCCCTATTCCGGTCGTGTTGCGTGCACCTGTTAAGGCTGAGATAGACAGGTTAACAGCTTCAGGGATTCTCCTTCCTGTTACCTCCAGCGAATGGGCATCGCCATTCGTGGTGGTTTCTAAACCAAACGGGAGTCTGCGATTGTGTGGTGATTTTAAAGCCACTGTCAACGCTCAGAGCCTCATTGACACTTATCCTCTTCCCTGTCCTGAGGAGTTATTTACCAAGCTTGCTGGGGGCCAGTTCTTTTCCAAACTTGACTTACCGGAGGCGTACCATCAGTTGCCATTGGATGTGTCTTCCAAGGAATTTCTCGTCATCAACACTCTTTGTGGTTTGTATCAGTACCAGCGGTTACTGTTTGGCGTCGCTAGTGCGCCAGCCATTTTTCAGCGGTTTTTGGAACAGCTCACGGCTTCCATTCCCAGCTGCATAAACTATCTGGATGACATTGTTGTCACGGGGGCCTCCACTGAGGAGCACCTTCGCAATTTGCGTTCACTGTTTCGGGTTCTGCATTTGGCTGGGTTGAAGTGCAATCTGGACAAGTCACAGTTCTTCCAACCCTCCATCGTGTATCTTGGTTTCCACTTGTCCCGTGAGGGTGTACGTCCTCTACGTCAGCATGTTGCGGCCATTACCGCTCTACCCCGGCCATCTACTGTAAAAGAACTTCAGGCGTTTCTACGCAAGATTGCTTATTATCACAAATTCATTCCATCCGCAGCGGCGGTAGCTCATCCTCTGCATCAGCTGTTACGCAAAAACGTTCCTTTCTGTTGGTCCAACGAGTGTGAGCAGGCTTTTGTCCACCTGAAGGCTCATTTGCAGTCGGCGCCTTGTCTGGCCACATTCCGTCCGGGTCAGCACTTGGTTCTGGCGACTGACGCGTCCCAGTATGGCCTAGGGGCTGTTCTCGCCCATCGGTATGAGGATGGGTTGTAACAACCCATCGCCTATGCTTCCAAGACCCTCAATGATGCGCAATGGCATTATTCTCAAATCGAAAAGGAGGCGCTCGCTATCATCTATGCTCTATAAAAGTTCAGCGTTTTTTTGTATGGTTCTAAGTTTCACCTCATCACCGACCACAAGCTGCTGGTCTCTCTGTTCAGCCCATCGGCGTCGCTTCCGGATAAGGCAGCTCACCGCCTGCAACGTTGGGCCTTATACTTGTCTCGTTTTCACTATGAGATTCACTATCGCCCCACAGCCCAGCACGCCAACGCTGACGCGTTGTCGCGTTTGCCGATGGGCCCCGACCCGGTTTTCGGTCGTGATGAACTACTCTGTTTCCACAGTGATGAGGCGGAACGTCGTGCGGTCGAGGGTTTTTCTACTTACAGGTTCGCAGGTCACGTCGGCTGCTGCACAGGACCCGGTCCTGCGTCAGGTGATCGCTTTTATTCAACAGGGTTGGCCGGACAGGAGCAAGGGCCGGGCGTCGGATCCCCTTCGCAACTACCATGCCTTGTGCCTTTGTCTATCTGTTAGTGATGGTGGTGTTCTTCTGGCCATGGATGGCGCATATCCACGGGTCGTGGTGCCAGCCTCTCTTCGCAAAGATGTTCTCAAACTGTTGCATGAAGGCCATTGGGGGATTTCTCGGACTAAGTCCCTGGCCCGCAGGCACGTTTATTGGCCCGGTATTGATTCGGACATCGCCCACATGGTCGCTGCGTTTGTTCAGTGTGCTCAACAACTGGTTGCACCCCGTACAATGCCCTCTCCGTGGCCTGACCCGGCGCAGCCATGGGAACGGGTGCACGCTGACTTTGCCGGCCCCTTCCTCGGCACTTATTGGCTGCTGTTGATTGACGCCGTCTCAAAGTTTCCGTTTGTTGTTCGATGGCTGTCACCCACCACTGCGGCGACGATGCTGGCTTTGTCCAAAATCTTTGCGCTAGAAGGTCTTCCATCCACGATCGTCACGGACAATGGCCCTCAGTTCTCTTCGCAGGCCTTCCGTGATTTTTGTACTGGACACAGGATTCATCATGTTACAGCACCGCCCTTCCATCCGCAATCGAATGGGGAGGTCGAGCGCCTTGTCCGCACTTTCAAAAGCCAGATGAAAAAATTCCTTAGTGATTTTGCCACAGATGACGCTCTGTTGCATTTTCTGAGCTCTTATCGCTTCACGCCTCTGGGTGATTGCAGCCCTGCTGAACTCTTGCACGGCCACCAACCGCGCACTCTACTGCACCTGCTTCACCCTGTCAGGCCTTGTACTGTGTCCCCTCGTGCGGGAAAATACTCGGTGGGCGCCGACGTGTGGGCACGAGGTGATGGATCTCGCCCTAAATGGATTCCAGGGGTGGTCAAGGCTCTTCGTGGCCGCCGGCTTTGTGAAATACGTACGGACGATGGCATGGTTGTTCGCCATTATGACCAGATGCACCCACGAGTGGTGGCCACGCCGGTGCCACCACCCCTTCCTTCGCCTCCACCAGCCCGAGAAGCCAGTCCTGTCGCTGCTGCTGATCTCCCGTGCATGTTGCTGCAGCTGATGTTGCTACCGCTTCCGAGTACGCCAGAACCGGCCCCAGTCGCGACGCCGCCTTCTCCGGGACCCATCTCGCTGGAGCACACCCCCAGGTCCACGACACCTATGGATGCTGCTCCGGAGTTTTCACCCATCATCTCGTCCAGGAGGCACGTTCCACGCACGGGCTTCCGTCCTTGACATTTACGACCGTACTCTCGTGTTTCTCCACGCGATCTTCTCGGGGCCTCCCAAGAGGCCATGGATGTCTCCGCGCTGTCCATGTCTCCCAGGAAGTGAGTGTGTTTTTTCATTGGGGGAAAAGTGTTGTGACAGTGCCATGACATTTAATAGTGCCGCCACGTCAGTACGCGCAAACGGCGATAGAGGCGCTCCGCAACTTGGCTGAGCGCGGGAGCGCCACCTAGCTACAAACGGCGCATACCTTTACAGTCAAATAATGACACCTGACCATATGTCATGTGGTGTAACACAAGGTTATAAATACAAAATCAAATAAGGGTAATGCAGGAGTAGGTTTAATAATTAATAAAAAAAATGGGAGCATGGATAAGCTACTATGAACAGCATAGTGAACGCATTACTGTAGCCAAGATGGACACGAAGCCCATGCTTACCACAGTAGTACAAGTTTATATGCCAACAAGCTCTGCAGATGATGAAGATATTGGGGAAGTGTATGATGCAATAAAAGAAATTATTCAGATAGTTAAGGGAGATGAAAATTTAATAGTCATGGGGGACTGGAATTCAGTAGTAGGAAAAGGAAGAGAAGGAAAAGTAGTAGGTGAATATGGACTGGGGATAAGGAATGAAAGAGGAAGCCACCTGGTAGAATTCTGCACAGAGCATAACTTAATCATAGCTAACACTTGGTTTAAGACTCATGAAAGAAGGTTGTGTATGTGGAAGAGACCTGGAGACACTGGATGGTTTCAGATAGATTATATAATGGTAAGACAGAGATTTAGGAACCATGTTTTAAACTTTAAGACATTTCCAGGGGCAGATGTGGACTCTGATCACAATTTATTGGTTATGAACTGTAGATTGAAACTGAAGAAACTGCAAAAAGGTGGGAATTTAAGGAGATGGGACCTGGATAAACTGACAGAACCAGATGTTGTAGAGAGTTTCAGGGAGAGCATTATGGAACAATTGACAAGAACAGGAGAAAGAAATACAGTAGAAGAAGAATGGGTAGCTTGGAGAGAACGAAATAGTGAGGCAGCAGAGGATTAAATAGGCAAAAAGACAAGGGTTAGTAGAAACTGGTGGGTAACAGAAGAGATATTGAATTTAACTGATGAAAGGAGAAAATATAAAAAGTGAAGTAAATGAAGCAGGCAAAAAGGAGTAAAAATGTCTCAAAAATGACATTCACAGGAAGTATAAAATGGCTAAGCAGGGATGGCTAGAGAACAAATGTGAGGCTGTAGAGGCACATATCACTAAAGGTAAGATAGATACTGCCTACAGGCAAATTAAAGAGAACTTTGGAGAAAATAGAACCACCTGTATGAATATCAAGCAAAGAACAAGAAGCAGAAATGTGGAAGGAGTATATAGAGGGTATATTCAAGGGTGAGGCATTTGAAGGAAATATTATGGAAACAGAAGAGGACATAGATGAAGATGAAATTGGAGATATGATACTGTGTGAAGAATTTGACAGAGCACTGAAAGACCTAAGTCAAAACAAGGCCCCAAGAGTAGACAGCATTTCCATGAGAACTACTTATAGCCTTGAGAGAGCCAGCCATGACAAAACTCTACCATCTGGCATGTATGAGACAGGTGAAATACAGTCAGATTTCAGGAAGAATATAGAGATTCCAATCCCAAGGAAAGCAGGTGTTGACAGTTGTGAAAATCACCAAACTATCAGTTTAATAAGTCATAGCTGCAAGATACTATCAGAAATTCTTTACAGATGAATGGAAAAACTGGTAGAAGCTGAGAAAAACTGGTAGAAGCTGACCTTGGGGAAGATAAGCCTCGATTCTGTAGAAATTTTGGAACACACAAAGCAATACTGATCCTATGATTTATCTTAGAAGATAGATTAAGGAAAGGTAAACCTGTGTTTCTAGCATTTGTAGACTTAGAGAAAGCTTTTGACAATGTTGACTGGAATACACTCTTTCAAATTCTAAAGGTGGCAGGGGTAAAATACAGGGAGCAAAAGGCTATTCACAATTTGTACAGAAACCAGATGGCAGTTATAAGAGTCGAGGGGCATGAAAGGGAAGCAGCGGTTGGGAAGGGAGTGATACAGGGTTGTAGCCTATCCCTGATGTTATTCAATCTGTATATTGAGCAAGCAGTAAAGGAAACAAATGGAAAATTCTGAGTAGGAATTAAAATCCATGGAGAAGAAATAAAAACTTTGAGGTTTGCTGATGACATTGTAATTCTGTCTGAGACAGCAAAGGACCTGGACAAGCAGCTGAATGGAATGGGCAGTGTCTTGAAAGGAGGATATAAGATGAACATCAACAAAAGCAAAACAAGTATAATGGAGTGTAGTCAAATCAGGTGAAGCTGAGGGAATTAGATTAGGAAATGAGACACATAAAGTAGTAGATGAGTTTTGCTATTTGGGGAGCAAAATAACTGATGATGGTCAGAGTAGAGAGAATATAAAATGTAGACTAGCAATGGCAATTAAAGCATTTCTGAAGAAGAGAAATTTGTTAACATCGAATAGAGATTTAAGTGTCAGGAAGTCTTTTCTGAAAGTATTTGTATGGAGTGTAGCAATGTATGGAAGTGAAACATGGATGACCAATAGTTTAGACAAGAAGAGAATAGAAGCTTTTGATATGTGGTGCTACAGGAGAATGCTGAAGATTAGGTGGGTAGATCACATGACTAATGAGGAGGTACTGAATAGAACTGGAGAGAGAGAAATTTGTGCACAACTTGACTAGAAGAAAGGATTGGTTGGTAGGACAAATTCTGAGGCATCAAGGTATCACCAATTTAGTTCTGGAGGGAAGTGTGGAAGGTAAAAATCATAGAGGGAGACCAAGAGATGAATACACTAAGCAGATTCAGAAGGATGTAGGTTGCAGTAGTTACTTAGAGATGAAGAAACTTGCATAGAATAGAGCAGCTTGGAGAGCTGCATCAAACCAGTCTCTGGATTGAAGACCATGACAACAACAACAAGAACCACAAGTGATGAATAACCCTATGACTAACTAGTCAATGAATGGTCATTGCAATAGTGAAACCATTCATTAGTTAAATAGTTGACAATGGAAAACTGTGAGGAGACTGAAATGTCCTGCAGATGAAAACTGTGTCCCTGACTGAAACTCGAACTTGGGACCTTTGCCTTTTAAGGGCAAGTGCTCTATCGACTGAGCTACCCAAGCATGAAACATGACCCATCCTCACAGCTTCAATTCTGCCAGTACCTCATCTCCTATCTCTACAGAAGAGCTTCTGTGAAGTTTGGAAGGTAGGAGACAAGGTAATGTCAGAACTGAAGCTGTGAGGACAGGTTGTGAGTCATGCTTGGGTAACTCAGTCGGTAGAGCACTTGCCCGTGAAACACAAAGGTGTCGAGTTTGAGTTTTAGTCCGGCACACAGTTTTAATCTCCCAGGAAGTTTCATATCAGTGCACACACTGCTGCAGAGTGAAAATCTCATTCTGTGAGGAGATTAATTTTCAGATATCACATAATTTTTTAAAACTGTAATAGGTGAGAAATATGTCTTATATGAGCAATTGTATGAGTAAACTGGATTAATGTTTGAAATATAAATAGTAAAAATTATTTGATAAATTTATAACACAGTCTCTGACTTCAACCAGATCCATACAGCATGGATAAATTTAAGAATATGCATGTATTTTAAGTGTGGTTTTGGTGTGAAAATAATGTCTAATAGGGTATGTATTCAGCAGGGAAATTTTCTGTCATAATACTGCTGGCATATCTGCCTTGGATGACCGTGTTGGAATAATCAGTTCAAAGAAGTGTAGGGTGTGTGTGTGTGTGTGTGTGTGTGTGTGTGTGTGTGTGTGTGTGTGTGTGTGTTACCTTTGAGACATTGGCCAGACAAATTTGGGTGCAGCAGCAATGGGATGGACCAACAGCTACAAACCATGTACCTACAACCTGAAGGCAACTTAATTAATGTTTGCTTCTATCACATTCATTTTAGTCAACATACATCGAAAAGTACAATATCAGCATGTGCCCATGCAAAGAACAATCATGATATGGATTAGGTGTGACACATCACAAGTTAAACAAAAAGCCACAGATGCAAGATAATCACCAGACAGAACACTGTCACACACCAATAATAAAAATGCACTCAGCGGCCACCACCTATGATCACAAAGGTCTGACTACTGATGTCAGCCTTGCCACCATCTTGTCATGGGCATTTTACAGCAAGGTACAGAAAACAGACAATAACAACATCTAAAACAACCCAAAGCTGACATTAGTTATGAGCAAGAACAAAGTAACTATTGTCACCTCATCCAAAATGTTACAGAAAAATACAGAGAAGCTACTCGTGCTCGTGAAGCTGAACCTCCAGAATGTGATCTAGAAGACCTTTTACAGTTAAATAATAACTGCTGCACTTTGCAATCTATTCTAAATGCTGTAAAAAGAAGTATGAAAATGACAAAACAGGAACTGTATGATGGAAATTCAGATTTAAAATTCAGATTGTTTTCCAGGAGGAAGTACTTGAAGGCATCTAAGATGGAAATAGAAAAGCTGTTAAAAGGAAGTGCTCATCCCCACAAGTCATTTTAGGATATGAAAGAAGTTTATGACAAATTTACAGATAGCAGCACAGAATAGCACAGCAAGCACAATGATGTAGATCTTGTTTGTAACACACCTCGCCAGCCTCTTTGCAGTATGTTTATAGAATTGCCCCAGTGTCCTAATAGAAAAAGACCATAATTGGATAAATGTTCCAAGCTGGGATAATCTGTCATTCTGAAGGTCCATGGTCTTCACCTTAGAACTTGTACCCAATAACAATGACTCATGGCCAAGCAATGATTACCGTGCTTCAGATGCCATGACAGTCCCAACAGGTAACGTATATTGAACATTCAAGATTTTTTCCTGCACATTAACACCTTCAAAAGTTTCTAGCATCATAGACCACCACAAGATGAACAATCAAACAGCTGTGGCACCATGGGATGTCTTTAAGACAATGGTATCATGCCCTTCAGCCCATTTGAATTTTTATTTATACCATTTGGTCTCAAAAATGCTGCACAACACGGCAGCATTTTGTGGATATAGTGCTGAAGGGACTTCCATTTTGCTTTGTATACCTCAATGACATTCTAGTGCTCTCACCAAACACCTGATCATGGGAACAATATGTGCGAGAAGTGTGTGAGCAACTGTATAATTACAGCAAAGCAGAATTGACCTTCCTAGGGAATACAAGTAGCATATGTACATTATTGGAGAAGATGGCAGCTCCACAAGCCCTTCCAAAGCTGATAGAAAACCAACAGTTAAGATGTTCCCTGGGAATGGTTAATATTTATTGCCACCACTTCTGGCAACAGCATGAATACAAATGTTGCTACCAGAAGGACTCACAGTATGTGACAGTATGGACCAGTGACCTCTAAAGTGGATCCCAGAAATCAAAAAGGCTTTACATAATATTCAGTTGAACCTTAATAGTAGTGAAGTATTTATCACTCATCCATTGCCATCTGCACCCCTGGCAATAGTTGACACTAGCCACACAGTAATGTGTGCAGCCCTAAACCAACAGACTAATGAACAATGGCAACTACTAACTTTTTTCCAAAATGTTGCAACCAGTGCAGCAGCAATGTGTATGAGAGAGAACTGCTTGCAATTTACAAAGCTCTTAAGACATTTTTGACCACAAATTGCAGCTTGCCCTTTGAGAATTTAAACTGATCACAAACTGACAGTTCCTGTTTTCTAGAGCACTAGTGACAAGCAGCAGTTCAGACATGCAGATTGTCAGCCTGTTTATGATATATGAGCACCTCATGAAAGAAGCAAAACATTTCATTGCTGATAATTTTTTATGCATCTATGTTTTGGCAAATACCATGGATTACAAAGAACACACTACCATTCAAATTCCATATCCACAACTACAATGATTATGGGACAACCCTTACATAGAACTGTGACTCACCCAAACCCTGGTGCCAAGCACCAGGTTGACACCATGGCATGTCTTGTGCCTGGCAGAAGCCAAGGACCTACATTTCATCAAGACCCTACAAAGCTGCTTTCAACACTGTTAACAGTCTGTCACATCCAAGAACAAATGCAACCATCAAGTTAGTGACTGACCATTTTGTGCTGCCATTGATTAAAATAGATGCTTGTTCATGGGCTTGTGTAAGTATTCAGTGTGAGCGTAAAGTGGACTGACACATACATGTTGACATTTGGCACTTTGGAGGTTCTTCAGCTCTTCATTAACATTAATCCTTGTCAACATCAATCTCATAGGCCTCTTTCCACCTTCAGATGGCTGCGGGTACCTTTTCATAGCAGAGTTCCATGTGTACTCAGTGATCAGAAGTTACATCCACCATGGACATTTCTGCTGGGACAACAGCAAAAACCTTCATCCTCACATGGATAACATGATTTGGTTGTACCCTCCATGTTGCTACAGATCAGGGCCAGCAATTTGAATCTATTTTCTTTCAATACTCATCCAAGTTATGCATCTTCCAGCATCATCATATGACAAGCTATCATCCTGCCAGCGATGTGATAGTAGAAAGGTGGCACCATATCCTAAAGATGGCTCTCATTTACCACTACAATAAATGGATGGAGGCCATTCCCTTTGTCTTTCTAGGGCTTTTCATGGTGTACAAGTTGGACATCAGAGCACTGTTAACAGAAATGGTGTATGGGAACCTGTTGTGGATTTCAGCAAACTATATCACTTCTGAACCATTGTCATCCCCAGTGGAACTTCCACAATTGATTCAACAGCTCTGAGACCATGTAGTCAAGATGCAATGGCTGCCTTCTTAGCACCACAGTAAACATGAAACTGTCAACAACTGCACTCGCATCATGCTCAGCACAGATCTCATCAGATCAACATTCCAATCACTGTACACTGACCGCTTTCTAGAGTTATGATGAGGAAACCACACCACAGAGATACTGCAAGATGGGAAACCCACAAAGGCCTCATGACAAACAAGTCGACCCAGCATAGGTCCTACTTTCAAATTTACCAGGCACCATTGTGATGCTGGAAGCCTCATCACTCCAGGAAGCACTGATACAGACCTTACCCAAAGTTATCACTCCTCTCCACTGGCCAGCAGCCACATCATCACTGCAGCCATTAGCTGCATCAACATTACAGCCAGCAATCTGCACAAGAGTCAGTCAGCAAAAAAGATTTCAATTTCCTTAGAGTCTTGGTGCTGTACACTGAGGGGAAGGGTGGTAGGGGACTGCTGAAATAACTGATCCAACAATCAACAGTAGTGTGTGTTATCTTTGGTATGAACTTTTATCTCTTTCTTCAGTTGAGTCCAGTTTGCTGTTAAAATGTGTATTTTGTGCAGTAAGTAATAACAAGTAATTCCATGCACTTAAATGTTGTGTACATAATTTTATGTGGTTTACAAGTCTTATTCAAAATCTCTTTTGAATGAACACCATGTTTATACATCACACTGGTGTTATTATAATGCTAACATATAACTGATAAACATGGAATGCACCATTGTTTATAAACACTACTTCACAACTGCTGGTGGACATACAAGCGTCTTATGCTCCACACCTCATTATACCATTTACTGAGTCCACTGGCATCCAGATGTATTACACCACCCAAACTGCTGTTGACGCAAGAAGATGGCTCGCCATTGGCATTGGTAGGACAATGACAAAATATACTATTCTGTGAATTAAACATCAAAAGTTGCAAGTTATTTAAACCATATGCTTACAGCCATCACTTTACTGAAATAATAATGCTTCTGTTGTCAGATGTAAAACCAGATTCAGTTTTAGTGATCACTGAATTCTATTTATCCAAAACAATGTGCTCCATTGTCACTCTCAACAAATACTCAGTCTAGTCACAAATTTCGTTGGACAGAATTAACTTTGACAGGCCCTAATTTGGTGTTGAATTTCACTTTTCAAACAACTGACACAGTACCACCAAGTTACCTGAGTCAGATCAGGGCTCTTTTTGTGAGGAGTTCTGTTTCATGTCACCTTTATTTACATAATAAAATCTCACTCATGTGGTGTACTTATGCTCAATGAAGGTTATTACAACTGAAAGCAAAGGTTTTCTAGGATTCTGAGTCATACCAGTATTGTAAATGTAGATGAGGCATTATTGTAGGTTAATTCAGCTGTTTATCTAACAGATACATGCAAATAGTGTGCTCTTTTAGAGTAACAAACATTTATTTGTGTAAGAGAGATTTCGAAAGACACTGTAAAACTAATTTGTAATGAGTTGCTCTGTATTTCAGTCTATGTATTAGTTTCTTGAATGAGTTCTGCAGCTGATAACAATGATAAAGAAAAATTCCAAATTTTACTTATAATCAAATAGGGAGTGTGTCAGGCTGGAAAAGCATTGCTGATCTTAAGCTGCTACTGACATAAACTTCATTTAGAAATACCATATTTGTGGGGGAATGCATTTGGATGCCCCTAATGGTCATGTGTGAAACTGTATAGTTACAATGAAAAGAGAATATTAAGATTGAAAGCTAGTATACAAAACAATGTATTTTGCTGTTACACATTCCTATACTCAGTATCCCAATCAGTTGGAGGTGAGTAGTAATTTTCCTCAGTTTTGTTTATTATTCATCCTTGAATTGGTATTAGAATTAAATAACAGTAACAGGGTTGTGATTATGGTTTTGAAAATTAAACTTTGGAAACAAGTGTTTGATATTTCTTGTTGTGGTAATACCAGTTTCATTTCCTTAGCATCAAGTGCTTGTCACTCATCTTTTCCTTTTTCTGCACACAATCAAAATATTATATAATTTTGAGAGAGATTTTTGACAGAACACTGCTATTTACCAAAGGTCATTAAAGGTAAACACATTTTGGATCATATATATTTGCTTTTCTATTCCTTGTCATAGAAAAAATTTAAATAACACAGTCTGTTTCATTAGAAATTTCTAATTATTCACATATATGTGAGGTGAATTGTATTCAGCAAAACAGATACAGCTTGAATCAAACTTGCAAATCAACATAAAAATTTGTAGTACATCTTCCGCAGTCTGCTGACAAATTTTCTGATATAATGCCAGTTATTCAATAACAATCAGTCCCCACAGTTTGATTTTAGAAAATAGAAGTCATCAGAAGGTATTGTAAATTAAGTATTAACTTATAGAAAAAATGCTCACTACACATACAAGACAGTCATAATAACAAAGTGGAGTAGTTGACACACTCTTGTGGTCAGTGTTGTATGACTGCCTGAGGGGGTTTATTGCCACCAGTCACTGTGAAGTTGTATGAAACATAGTTGCTAGGATAGAGATACAACATTCTCAGATCATGGTAAATGCTTAAACAAAAAGATTTGAAATGGCTGTTGAAGAGATGTTGTCTGTGGTCGTGTGTTCATGTGTTTGATATTGGACATATACCTAGGAAAGATGCAATACAACAATGCAGACATAGATCTGGTAACACACACTGATTATTTCATCATTCTCATAAAGGTAAATGCTGTAACATATACAGAAGCAGGAGTTCTTAAAGAATTGTACAAGTGGTGCCAAAGAGTATAGTTATCAGCAGAATCCTGAAAAACTACATACACAAATAAAAACTATATCCAAGTGTTTACACGCGTTTGGGAAAATGTAACATAATTTCCATGTTAATATACAAAAAATGAAAACAGATGTAGAAAAGCAATGAACAACATAATATGCTGACTCATTGTGGAATGTCGTATGGCTCAATAAAGAAGATCATGAGCAATATTGCTAAAATAATAACCCAAAAGCTTGGGAGCACCACACAAATATTTATTGTTGAACAGTAACACCAATAACCAGCATACCATAGGATTTTGAAAAGAAGGAATTGGGGTAAGGGGGGAGGGTGGTACTGTTGATCATTCACTTATTGTCCACACCAGATATGGCAAAAAGCCAGTAGCAGAAGGGTATTTCTCCTGCAAAGACCCAAAAAAGAAGCACAATGAATGATAACTATGCAAAAATGAATGTCAGAAGTAGATTTTATAACATGTCCTGCATAGCACACATTCACCCTGCAATCAGTGATTGGTATGGATATCTTACACTAAAATTATGTTTTAATAGCCAGAATTGATTACCCAAGTACATTAGAGACAGTCAGTTCTGTGATTATTGCTAATAATTATTGTACAAATATTAATAATGTAGGCAGATAGTTGTAAAAGTAGCAGACATTGTAGTAGTAGTAGTAGTAGTATGACAACAATGACACAGTATGTTCATGAATTTTGATACGTACTCTCAACCATGCAGTGTATGGTGGTTTGTGGGGTACAGATGTAGATGAAGAAAGACAAGGCTCATTTCCTTCTCTACACTTGTCATATCCAAGCTTATTTGCTTTAGATGAATGGTGCAATGTACCATAACCTTCGTCAGTCTTCTGACTAGTTTGATGTGGCCCACCATGAATTCGTCTCCCATGTCAACCTCTTTATCTCAGAGTAGCTCTTTCACTCTATGTACTCAATTATTTTCCAGATGTATTACATTCTCTGTCTTTCCCCAACAGTTTTTTTCCGCTGTAACACCCTCATTGCCTATGTTAATCTGCTTTATATATCCTCCTTGCTTCATCTGACATACATTATTTTGCTTTCACAGTAACAGAACTCCTTCACTTTGTCTACTTAATGGACCCCAACTGCGATGTTAAGTTTATTACTAAGTTTATTTCTGCTACTCCCTATTACTTTTGTCTTTCCTTAGTTTACTCACAGTCCATATTCTGCAGTCAGTAGATTGTTCATTCCATTCAGTATACTCTGTAATTCTTCCTCTGTTTCAGTGCGGATAGCAATGTCAACAACACTGACATTCCTTCACTCTGGATTTTAATTCAACAGCAGTATGTTTCTTTTTTCTCTTTCATCACTGCCTCTTTGAGATGTAGAAGACTGCATCCTTGTCTTACACAATTTTTAATCCGAGCACTTTGTTCTTGATCTTCCATTTTTATTACTCCTTCCTGTTTATTATAGGTATACTTTTTACATCAGCCATCTCTCTCTACAGCTTACACACATTTTTCTGAGACTTTCTAATGTCTTGCATCATTTTACACTGTTGAACACTTTTTTTCCACTCTGAACAGTGCACAGGAAAAACATACACTTAAATCTTTCTATGCAACCTCTGATTTCTCTTATTTTATTATGATGGTAATTACTCCCTATGTAGGTGTGTGCCAACAAAATATTTTTACACTCTGAGGAGAAAGTTGGTGGTCAAAATTTCATGAGAAGGCCCTGCCACAATGAAAAATTCCTTTGTTTTTTGATTGTCACCCCAATTCGTGTATCATATCCATGGCACTCACTCCCCTATTTCATGATATACAAAAACGAGTTGCCCTTATGTGAACTTTCTTGATGTCCTTCATCAGTCATATCTGATTCAGGTCTCACACAGCACAGCAGTACTTCAGAAGAGGGCAGACTAGTGTAGTGTAAATCTCTTTCCAACACTGTTGCATTTTCTATCAAAAAATCGCAATCTTTGGTTTGCTTTACCCACAACATTATCTACATGATTGTTCCAATTAAAGTTATTTGTAAATACAATCCTATCTATGCAGTTGAATTTATAGGCTTTAGATAAGTGTGATTTATGATGTAGCTGAAATTTGGTGGATTCCTTTTAGTACTCATTTGGATGACTTCACATGTTTTAGTATTTAGAGTGAATTGCCACTTTTTGCACCATACAGATATCTTACCTAAATCATTTTGCAATTGATTTTGATCATCTGCTAACTTTATAAGATGGTAAATCACAGCATCATCTGTAAACAATCTAAGATGGCTACTCAGATTGTCTCTTAAATTATTTATATAGAACAGGAATAACAGAACTTCGGAAATAACTGATATTAGCTCTGTTTTAAACTTTTCATCAGTTACTACAAACTGTGACCTTTTTGACAGTCACACAAGTGAGCCAGTACTCCATAGATACACAATTTGATTAGAAGTCACTTGCGAGGAACTGTTTCAAAAGCCTTCTGCAAATCTAAAAATATGAAATCAGGTTTACATACCCATGAACAACACCCATTACTTCATGAGAATAAAGAGCTAGTTGTGCTTCAAAAGAATGATATTTTCTGAATCCTTGCTGGCAGTTTGTAAATAATTTTTTTCTTCAAGATAACTCATAATGTTCAAATACAGTACATGCACCAAAACCCTACTGCAAATTGATGTTAGTGAAATGGATCTGTAATTCAGTGGATTGCTCCTATTTTCTTTCTTGAGTACTGGTGTGACTTGTACAACTTTCTAGTCTTTAGGTATGGATCTTTTGCCAACTGAGTGATTGCGTATGATTGCTAAATATGGAACTATTGTATCAGCATATTCTGAAAGGAACATGACTGGTATAAAATCTGGACCAGTGGCCTTGCCTTTATTAAGTGATTTAAGCTGCTTTGCTACACTGAGGATATCTACTTCTAAGTTACTCATGGTGGCAGTTGTTCTTGATTAAAAGTCTAGAATATTTACTTCATCTTCTCTGGTGAAGGAATTTCAGAAAATTGTATTTAATTACTTTGCATTAGTGGTACTGTAATCAGTAACATCATCACTGGTATCGCACAGAGAAGATATTGATTGTGTCCTTCTGCTGGTGTACTTTACATACAACCACGATCTCTTAGGATTTTCTACCAGATTTCAAGATGGAGTTTCACTGTGGAAAGTATTAAAAGCGCTTCACTTTGAATTCTGTACTAATTTCAAGTTTCTGCAAAACTTAGTCAATCTTGGGGTTTGCGTTCTTTTAAATTTGGCATGCTTTTATTGTTGCTTCTGCAACAAAGTTCTCAGCTGTTTTGTGAACTATGGGAGATCAGTATGATTTCTTATTAATTTGTTTGTTATATGCCTCTCAATTGCTGTTGATACTATTTATTTGAATTTAAACCACATCTAGTCTATGCTTACATACTAACATTGGAATGAGTGGAGACTCTCTTAGGAAGACATCAAGTGGATTTTTATTTGCCTTTTTAAGTATGGTAGGTGGATTTTGCATTTATTTTTGGTGGCTTTGGATGTCACAGTATTTAGTCTTGCTGCAACAACCTTGTGGCCACTGATCGCTGTGTCCATCATGATGTTCCCTATTTGCTCAGGACTATTTGTTGCCAATAGGTCAAGTATATTTTTGCAGCCATTTACACTTCAAGTGGGCTCCTGAACTAACTGTTCAAAATAATTTTCTGAGAACACATCCAGAGCGGTTTCATGTGACATTTTATGTTTACCACTGATGTTAAACATGTATTTTTCACCAAAATCTGTAGGGCACATTGAAGTCAGCACCAACTGTAATTGTATGAATTGTGTATCTATTTCAAATGAGATTTTGTTTAAAACTATTCAGCAGCTGTATTGTCTGAGTCTGGCGTCAGTAAATTGGACCAGTTATAAATTTGATGCAGTTGTCAGGTACAACTTCTGCACATATTAACTCACAATAACTGTCTACTTCAATTTCACTACAAGGTAAACTACTCCTGACAGCATAAACACTCCATCACTAACTGTATTTAATTCATACTTTATGAACACAGTTGAGATCAAAACAAATTGCAAAATGATTTAGTAAAGATAACAATATGGTAAGAAAATTGGTAGTTGACCCTAAATAATGAAAAGTGTGAGGTTATTCAGATGAGTGCTAAAAAGAAACCATTAAAATTCGGTTACATGATAAATCAGTCAAATATAAACACCATAAATTCAGCTGAATACCTAGGAATTACAATTACAAACAACTTAAATTTGAAGGAACACATAGAAACTGTTGTGGGGAAGGCAAAGGCATTTTATTGGTAGGACACTTAGAAAATGTAACAGATCTGCTTGTGAATCCTCTCTTAGAATACTGCTGCATGGTGTGGGATCCTTAGAATCCTGAGAATTTTTGCACTTCCTTCTTTCATCTATCAGTTAAAGTATTTCTTTTGTTACCTCAGGTTTCTTCATAATTACTGTCCTTATACTTATATTTGTTAGTCCAATTCCTGAGCTTGCTCTTTTTACAGATGTTCATTCCTCTTCAACAGGACTCCCTAATGAGGTATTCATCACTGCATCATCTACAGCTCAGGAGAACTTCTAGCACACATCCTCAATTCCCCAGAACATCTCCCCATGTTGATTTTTCCTGAAGCTTCTCTTAAGATTCAGACTTCTCTCCAACATTGCTAAATTGTGGCCTGAATCTATCTACTCCAGGGAGCACTTTACAATCCAACATCTGATATTAGAATCTCTATCTAGCCATGATGTAATCCAGATGGTATCTTCCTGTGTTTCTAATCCTTTTCCAAATGTGGCTTCTGCTCTCGTGAGTTTTGAATGGCATATTCACTATTACAAAAAATGGTTGACATGTCTCTGAGCACTATGGGACTTAACATCTGAGGTCATCAGTCCCCTAGAACTTAGAACTACTTAAATCTAACTAACCTAAGGACATCACACACATCCATGCCCTAGGCAGGATTCGAACCTGCGACCATAGCAGTCACACAGTTCCAGACTGAAGTGCCTAGAACCACTCAGCCACCCTGGCCGGCTTCACTATTACCAACTGAAGTTTACTGCCAACTTTTTTTAGTCTCTCTTCTCTCTCATTCATACTACTGAGCCCATATTCACCCAATTACATCACCTGCTATCCTTTTCCTTGCAGCAGCATTCCAATCCTCCATGATCATTAGATCATCATCATTATCATGACATTTATCCATTCAATACCCTCCTATTCTCTCTTTAGCTTTTCATCTTTTGCTTGTTGCATCAGCATGTCACATGTACTGTTGTTGTTGCTATTGTTTCGCTGCTAGTTCTGGTGAAAATAATCCTATCATTCAGCTGTTCAAAGTAACTCACTCTCTGCCTTTCCTTCCTACTCTGAACTATATCTGTATTGAATCTTTGCATCTCCCTTTTCAAATTTTGTAGCTTCCCTACCATATTCAACTTCTGCTAATGGAGAGACCATCATGACTCTTCTTCCCTTAAAGGCCATATGTCTTCTGGATACACATTCTTCCCTTAGAGGCCATATCTTCTGGATACACTCTAAGCCTCTTTAATGCAGTGGTTTCTATTGTCTTCTGCATTGTCATTCCATTTATTATTGGTGATTTATCTGCATTTTGTGGCAGGTTCTCAGATTAATGGCATGAGGATGACCTGAACCAGTATCCACAACTCTGTTATTAATTCAAAATTTAAGTTGTGGTTGGTATCAAACCTGTGACTTTGATTACTAATCAAAGGTGCTACCCCTTATCTTTTCGCACAATTTACCCAGTTGACTGGAATATCAAATTTGCAAGCAGTGCTGCTCCAAAAGAAATGTTTATACCTGCTTTAGGAACCTTCAGAAGGATTCAACCTCTCAGTGACCTTCTCCTGTCATTCCAAACTCACAAATACTTGCAGTAATGAAGTATGGATGTACACTGTAGATGGGATTATGTGCTTTAGACTCTCTAACAGCAGGCTGTGGGTTCTTTCCACAGTAAGTCTCTCTTTCACAGAATATGCACTAAAATGAACATCCCTTATAGACTAAAATTAGGGAATGGGATCCAAAGCTGGAATTCAGGCTTTCACAGTTTCTGGGGCATATAAGGAGATAGAAGAGCACAAAGCACATTTAAATTCTGATGCAATATACAATTTTAATGTATTAAAAATAATTAATTCAGCACATAGTCCATGGCATTCTTTCTGCTACATTGGAACATCAATCCATTGAAAATGTGATCAGAAGAGTGTTTAAAGATTTTCAGATAAAATGCAAGAATATAAAAGAGATTGGTTCACATGCTGCTGGGAGTACATTTCCTCCCCCTTTTCATGGTTAAGAATTTATAGTGCATTACAGGAACTGAAATATGTAAAATCACTGGGTAAAGATACTTCATTGAGAGGAGTAATGCATAATAAAAAGGAATTTGCAGTGATTTTCAATTATTTCTGCCCAGCAAAACAAATTGAAATGAAAACTGCTTTGCGATGAATTCATAGCTACCCTGATGTCAAATTTATAGGAGACATCTCTCGGGTACAATATGCCCACTTTTGTGTTGAACAGCTGCTATCAGTCCAAAAGTCAAAATCTCAATTTGTCTTTTCCACGTTGCCAACACCTTTCATTGTTATTATTCCCAAATACGTTTATATCTTGCCTTGTATGAACCATACTTAGTCAATAACATCTCACAACATTGCATCCAACCGGCACATATACCTACTAACAGGTTCTATTCAATGGTATCACAATTAACTTATTGTTGTTGGTACCACTAACCCATTTTCTGAACCTATTCTGGCAGTCATTAGGGTTTAACATCCCATTGACATTGAGGTCATTTGAGTCTATTAATTATGACTGAATGATTGTATGTTCACTAATAGATACATACACAGCAATTCTGAAGCCATTTTGTGTGCAAGTTTTGCATCACATAACATTACTGGGCAGATGGGATGATTTTCTCCAGCAATTCTGAATCCTGCTTTAACCATAGCACATCGGAATCTTTCTGTGTTTTTGAGTACACGTGATATAAAACATCCATCATTAATAACTAGATCAAGCGCCTGAAACAGAAAAAAAGAAAAGAATAAATCTGTTAGTATCCAATACTCACGGAAATGCTGTAAACACACATAAGTAAATGTTTCCGAACAGCGGCTTAAAAGAAGAATGTCATTATTGCAGCAATATATAGACTTACTTTTATTTAATGGCTTACTAGCTTAGTGCCTGCTCCTTCTGTTATACAGACTACATGATCTGCACATATATATTTTTCTGTAAGCAAAATTTTTATGTTCCGAATTTGCAACACCTTCTAAACTCTTCACACTAATTAAGGCCATGGAAGCATCGTCTTTTCCAAATGTACTTCTGACGAAAAAGTGATTATGGTAGCTTAAGTTCAAGGTTTTTGTTATTCATGCCTTTTGTGTTTCTGTTGTGATATTTCCATAGAAAGTTTCATCTGCTACTACATATTTCTTTATATCTAACTGAGAAGAGAAATACCAGTTTACATAGATTTAGCTTTAAAATTTTTCTAATATAACAAAATTTTTCTTAAAAATTTTGATGTCCTATTTTCCCCCATTATGGGGGAAACACATATTGTTTTATTACTGATAGAGAAACCAGATATAAATTTTCATAGATTTAGCTTTGAAAATGCTTTCATGATAAAATAATTTCATAAAACTTTTCATCCCATACTTCAACCCTTTAGAGGACTGATTTTTCAAAAACACTGAAACCAATTTTTTGTGTTTCTAACAAGAGAAGTCAAATACTAGTTTCCATGAGGTAACTTTATAAATGTTTTAGAAGTTGTCTGATAACGTCTTATTTTCTAAACAAACTTTGACCCATTATTTGACTTCATTAGTGGTTAAATTCTTAAAAATGCTGAAATACATTTTTTTTATTTCTGCCTGAGAAACCAAATACCAATTTTTGTAGTTCTAATTTAAAAATTTCTTAGTGATGTTATATTTTCAAAAAGCCTTTTATCCAATATTTCACCACTACAGGAGTGGAATTTTGAATGATCTCTTCTTCAATGATGCCTACAGTATAAGATCCACACACTCCCCAAAGTTCGAGTTTCTATTCTCAGCAGTTTTGGCTGGGCAATGATGAGCCAGTGAATCAGTCTGGCCCCATTTCACACCACTTGGGTATTGATTTTGCAAAAACAGTGAAACACATGTTTTTTTATTTGTAACTAAGAAGCCAATACCAATTTTTATGGATTTAGCTTTAAAAAAGCTAGCATAATGAAATATTTCCATAAAAAGTTTATCACCTGCTAGTAGGTGCTGAATTTCCGGAAGACAATTAAATGTGTATTTTTTTAATTTCTAACCAAGAGCTCAAATACAAATTTTCATTGATGTAGCTTTAAAATACTTAATTAGTTCTTTAAAAATGATTTATTTTTTAAAAAAATTCACCCATTATTTCACCTCCACAGGGGTGCAGCTGTTGTCCCATACCATATTGGAGGCATGTACTGCTGCTGCGAGTGGTCATTTTGAACAGAGCCTGTTATGGTCAATTGTCTTGTTACTTGTCAGGATTGACATGACTAGTGTACGCACTTACATTGTTCTTTAGTGTGTGCTACCACAGGTATTGCACAAGTATTGATGTGGGAACTTTTCAAAATACGATATCTCATAAATAACTCACACTAGGATCCTGCAAGTAACACTACTGAGATTCTAATTTACCCCACTTTTAGTTTGTGAATGGCATTGTTCCATTTAAAAAAACTATATTTGCACAAAAAATATGCATTCCAAGTATTATTACAATCTGTTGGTTGGCTTACAATATGAGCCCCTGACTACCAACCCATTCTATGAAAACCGGAGATCAATAACACTTTCCACTTCTGCAATATTTGTGATGCAGGTTTTAGGTGATTCACCTCATACATATAGACAAGGTTATAGAAAATGCAAACAATTTTTTTACTTAGCTTTTCTGAATTGTGTGGGCAGGAACGGCCCCTAGAAAACATTTTCAGTCCTGCAGTCCTGACCTACGTCTTTGCTAGTGACTGTCCCATAACCACTTCTGCCCCTTTCACCTCCCAATATGTACCATTAATATACACTTACATTTTATTCTTCATGGTCTCTCTCTTTCTCTGTTACATCTCACCCTTCCAACCCCAACTGCAACGTCCTCTGCCTGCACCAAAATCCTACCACATTCTCTTGCAGCCTCTCCCTTCCAGGTATCACGTTCCTCCTCCCCAACCCTTTCCTATCCCTCTTCCCTGCCCCTTTAACTCACTTCAGCCCTCAACTCAGATGGGCTGCACCACTGGAACAATCCAGTGGGCTAAGACAAGGTTGAAGGGTGAGAGAATGTGACTGTTTGTGTGTGTGGGTTTCTTTGTTAGCTGAAGAAACTTTTTACCTGAATCCTCAGCAATGTTTTCATATTGTTCATGTGCCTGTAGCTTGCTCAGTGACTCAAGTGTTTACTGTTACTCATTCCATTATTTGTATTCCACACAGGACTTTTAAGTCTACAGTTTTTTTTCTAATGTATCTCCTTTCTTGTTTCCATTTTGAGGAATTATATTCCTGTATAAACATTTGGTAAGCAGTTTTAATATTTCTTTTCCTCTACATCTGACCATTTCCATTCAAACACTATCAACTCCTCGCATCTTCGTTTTGCTCATACCTTGAATGGTTTTATATACCTCTCCTGGCATCTCTTCCAGAATACCTTTATTTTCACTACCAGTATTTCTGTATCATCAAATGCTTCTAACATTTCCACTCTGTTGTTAGTTACTGTGCCACCTCCCACCGTAAGTGGTGGAATGTTATATGTGCCAAACATGTTCCTCTTCTGATTTTCAGGTTATTATTGTTTCCAGTCGTTTCCCTTACTAAATTTTCAGTTTCTCTTGTCATATTCTCTGGAAGACAGTTCTGAACAGTTTTATTTAGTTCTGAATATTCTATTACATTCTTATTATCAACTGTTTGAAACTTTCACCTTTTTCTTAGTAGCTGTCTTCTTCCAGTTTACATGTTCTTTACCTTTACTTCCATCATAGTTAGATAATATTTTGATTTTTTGAATTAAGTACCTTTTTAAAGGATTTCTCCCTATGTCAGTGCATGTAGGATCTTCATTTTTTGAGACAGTAAACTCAAGGCTTATTCAGCCTCGTTTAACTCATTGTTTTTAATATATTCTGAAAATCAAAATTTGATTAGTTTCTCCCTCTCTATTTTGTATCTATTTTTAGTTTTATTTATTTATCACATATAATTTGGAAACTTAGAATAGTTTTATTCCCATATAACATGTACCTTTACAGATACAAACTTGTATTGGCTGGGAGTGCATGCAGTTTACATTTAGTGTTGCAGTTCTCTCTGACAGAACAACCACCATAGTGGATTAGTGTTGTTTGTGTTTAATGTTGTAACCGTGGCTGGTAAGGTATATAAAGGGCACAAACAGTATCAAATGTGGAGTGATCACTGTGAAGGGCTTGGCGATGCCATTTACTTATGTGAGTGTGTGTCATTAGCACCGTACAAGTTTGAAAGTGGCTTCATCATGGATCTCCATTTGGGTGGAGGTGAAATTGTGCAAAATCCAGAATCCAGATTTGTGGGGTATTTGGATATGTCAGTGGCCCAACATTGGACTGCAAGAGGACATGAGGACAGGTATAATTGTCATAAACGTTTGGGCTTACCACTTCTGACCACCATAAGGGAGGATCAATGTAATGTTTATTGCAACATCGGCCTTGGGCTGTTAGCTGCAATGTGGTGACATGGTGGTCAAAATAACATGTTTGCAGAAGGACTGCAAGATGGGCTAGTGAAACACCACACTATGCAGTGGTAATAGCTATAGTAAGTGGGTTGATGTCATCATACTACAGCAAGACTCTTGTTATGGGCTACATGAGAAGCTGCCAGGTTTTGATGTAACAAGTGGGTGTCAGAGGTGAATAAATGGACAGTGGTAGTTCTTTGGACTCCAGCAGCAGCACCATGACACCAGGGGTATACTGGGTGATGAGATGACTGGGCATCAGCAGTAGCAGCCATGAGTTTGAATCCAGTTAGAGCCTGTCACTTCAAGCACTGAATTACTTGTGGGTCTTGGTGCCACAGTACCACTGACCTCTCAGCTGCACTAGCTACTGCCACCAGAGAGTTCCTTGTAAGACTTGATGCCTCAGCACAAGGTACCATCCAACTTCTGCGAAAAGGGCAGCAAGTTGCGTTCCACAAGAATAAGCCATTTGTTGGTGGAACATCATTGCAGCACAACACACAGTGACACTGGTGCCATGGCTGTAAGCTACTGAGGCTGCCAGCAGCTACTGAGGCTGCCAGCTGCACTCCAGTCTGTTGGCAGCATCACGTGCGAGCCTATGTGAGCATCCCCTCTATCCCGTCGCTTGGATGGAAGCAGCCAGACATGAGCCAATACCAGCTAGGGTCAACAGACTGAGGCCCACTGAGCTAATGATGCTGTGTGTAATTAAGGTTGAATAAATGCCTTTTTTTTGGGTCAGCATTCTTTCTCCTAACCCGTTGTCACCACCACTCACCTTACTAAGGGTCAACTGTACTCAAAAACAGAAATGGCTACGTTTGGAGTGGTGGCATGGATGGGAAGTATGGGCTGCTGGTGAGTGACATTGCACTGTGTTCGACAATGAATTGTGGTCCTGCACTGTCCATGAAGACCATCATCAGCAAGTATGGTGGTGAAGTGGAGAAAGGTTGCATTCATCCAACATTTTGAAGAGCCACAGTAGTATTACTCCTGGCATCATGGTGTGGGGACCCATTGGGTATGAGTTCAAGTCATAGCTCATGTTGATTGAGGGAACTCTGATGACACAATGGCACATCATGGACATCCTGCATTCTCATGTGTTATCACTCATGTGAAAATATAGTGGTGCCAGGTTTCAACAGGACAATGCTCAATCGCATATGAAACGTATGTCTATGAATTTCCTGCATGATGTTGAGGTGCAGCAACAGCTAACTAGATACCTAGATCTACTCCTGATAGAATGTGTGTTGGACTAGTTCAGATGTCAACTCTGTCCCAGTGTCAGTACTCTGGATATCAGGGACCAGTTACAACACTGTGGGTCAACTCACCTTAGGAGAGGAGACAGCAGATTTATAACATCCACCCTAACTGAATCTGTGCATACATCCATGTCAGAGGGGTTGTAATGTCATAGTGATAAGCGAGCTTATACAGACAAGTTCTTTATAAATTTGACTGAATATTGTAATCACTAAAATAACACCACACTTATTAAAAAACTAAAAACCCACCCTGATTGCAAAAAAAGCACCTAGCATTAAGTGTTAACCCAGGTTTCGGCATAGATAACTACACCTTCTTCAGAACAACAATAAAACCCACAAGTTTTTTTGTTGTTATGTAGAAGGTGTAGTTATCTACGCCGAAACCTGGGTTAACACTGAACACTAGGTGCTTTTTTTGCAATCGAGGCAGGTTTTTAGTTTTTTAATATATTAACCAACGATTGCCGATGCACTGCGATGTTGAAGGTTTTTAACATCACATTCCTTGTCAACCCATGAAATTTGATTTTGTTTCCTCTTTCCCTTGTAGGTGTTTCACATTCTGTCAGGCAGTGTACATTAGTGTGCCTAGAGTAGACATGCACATTAGTGGTAGAACTTTTAGTGTTTTAAACAGTGGATTACATGACTGTCTAGCTCTGCTCCATGTAATAATCCAAATGGTTTTAGTTTGGATTGTGAAGTTCACCAGAGCTGCTGGGGAATTTTGCCAGAATATATTCCAAGTGTGCAATAAAATAGGCACACATTAGTGACTGCTCATTTAGGCATTCCTCTAGAGCCCTTATGAAGATAACATACTGTACTAGCTTGGCATTAATGTTTTCAATTTTAGATTACTTTATATCCAAATGGCAAGAAATTTTGTTGCCTCTTCATTCAGAGTGGAGTCTTGGTTGATGGTGGTCTCTGGATAATGCAAGACTTCGATTTGACAGTTACTGAAATTTAATGAAATTTCCTGTTGTTTAATATCAGCTGATTTAAAAACTGTTGACAATTTACTAAGTTATTTTTTAACATGTCTGGTATCTTCTTTTCTTCACTCAACATTCTCTTCTTCACTTAATTCTTCCAATTTTCTGGCAATATTAAATTTTATTTTACCCCATTCTTCAGGCATCAAAGCTTTATGTAATTTTGCATAGGACACCCAATCACTCAAATCATAATCAGCCTCCTCCTTTCCTAACCATCCACAATTAAAATCTTTCAGGCTGTTAAGGATCTGTTTGAAGGGGATACTGATGAATGTTTTGGAGGAAGACCTAAAGATATTTGCATTATGCAAGAGGAAGTGGTTGCGAAAGCTAGAATTTTGTGTGTATGTATGTGTCTGTTTGTGTTTCTATTGACCTGCACTTTCGTATGGTAAGTCACATCATCTTTGTTTTTAAATATATATCAGCATGTCAGATAGATTTCTGTAAAATGTATCCATACATGCCCCAGGTGGCATTTACACACCAATAATTGCTATATTCTCTATACCCCATTTTAGATTTATTGCAGAAAATTCTGTGATTCTTTCTAGACAGAATGCACTTACATCAATAACTCTGAAATTAGTTGCTTTAATAGTGAAGATTGCTATGCCACCACCAGACTTGTTTTTCCTAATAAAGGCATAACAAAATTTCATGGAGAGTGGTTGACAAATGCTAATTAGGTCTTCATTGTACCAATGCTCAGTTATGATTAAAATAGCAAGTTTATCAATACATGTAATAATATCTAGATCATTGTGGTTGTTTTTAAAGACGACTGAAATTCTGGTGTATGAGATTAATTCTGAGTTTCTCCTGCTGAACTATTAAGGATGATTTAGGGCTACCAAATCATACAGCAGGCTTTACAAGTTTCCCAGGCTTGGTTGTGCAATTACGCGGCAACACACTCATTTTCTTTGCTTTGTGGAGAATTTCATCTAATTTCCTCAACAATTAATTTGCTTACAGTCTTTTTATCTCTTTTTTTACCATACCATACCATGAGAGATTTCTGACATTTACCAGGGGCACATTGCGAAACTTATTACATATTGTTTTAAGCCAAACATTTGTCTTGTGCACTTCCGAGTTCACTATAGACTGTTTCATTAGATTGTGTCTCTGTAGAATATTAACAATAATTACTTTAGTGTTAAACAACATACTGAGTGTCACTTTCATGTCCCTGATAGCATTATTTGCTTGATTTTGTGCTACATCATTTGTACCTCCCATGATTACGAGACATTCATGTAATGGAAAAGACTCCCTATTTTTCATATATGGCTTCACCAGAGCTGAGAGAGAATCCAGCTTGAATGTGAGTCACAGTTGTAAAGTCATACTGGATACTAGTGATGTTTTGCGCTATTCCATGCCCATGTCTATTCCAGCAGTTTTTTTTTTTTTTTTCAGTTTGGAATATTGATCTTTCTTTGCAACAATTTAAATTCTACATCTTCCGCTATTTTATGAGGCGTCTCATACCTGTTTTTAGTAATAATGGCCAGAGAGCTTTCTTTTGTTTTTGATTTAGGCCTACAGTTGTTGAGCAGGCACTGCTGATTAGTTGTGCTCGCTTTTTTATTTAGTAGAGAAACTTCAGCCTTTAGACACTGAATATCACTTATTCAGTATTCAACTAATGTTGAAAATTTGCACTTACAGTCACAATTTTTAGTGTCTGATATTTTACCTGTGTTTTTGAGGCAACACTGAATACAGTTGCAGCTTGTCATGAATTTGTGGCTTTCTTTCACTGATGGATAAATTTTAGCACATTGAAAATAGAAAGAATGTTTACATTCCATACAGCTGATGTCAGTTTTCAACACTTTTTTGCATTTTATATGCTTTTCATAATCTAAATCAGAGTTTTTATGAGGACTAAGGAATGTTGTACTTCTACTTGCTGCCATTTTACATCCTGAATCAAGGATGTTGGACATGTCTTGGTATACAATTTGAAAATAAGAAAAATCAAGTAATTCATGTATACAGATATTTACAATAACTACTGTCCATTGTCACTCCTTTCTCTATTTTTCTAAAATTTTTGAGGAGGTAATGTACTACAGGGTTGTTATCCACATGTGGAGTAATTAGGTACTTAGCCATTTAGTTCTTAAGAAGCATAAAGCGGAAAATTATCCTAGTTTGTTTGTGTAACGCAAAGAGAGAAACCACATCATTTGCATGGGAAAAAATTATAGTGGGTTTAATAATGCCCCACTACTGTTCATGCTTCATTTTAATGATATGACATTTAACTGAATTAGGAGACAGAATTAATTTTGATTACAGATAATTTAAGCATTGTTATGAAGCTCTGCAAAAAGTCGTCCACACAGAAATTAGTAAATGATTTTTTGTAAAAGTTACTGAATGGTTTTTCGTGAATGAACTACATTTTCTAAGTTCTGAAATGTGACAGATCAATTTTGATAAAGGATATATTACATGCCTCAAGCCTATATAACAATGAATGATGCTTGTGAAATTTGAAGAAAGTTTATTTTATTAGTAGCTAAGTTTTAGGTATCACGTTATGGAGGAATGGTTTTCGAGATGTGCAGGTGTTATGGAAGACAGGGGAACAACATATCTACAAGGTGGGACAGCAAATTAAGTGTCTGCACCTGCTGTGGGGCCACTTGTTACTTGATATTTGTGGGAGGAATGGTCTGCGATATGTGCAGATGTGATGAACGACATGGTCACATCACATCTACGATGTGGGCTACTATGTTAGTGTCTACAACTGCTATGAGGCTGCTTGTTACTTGAAGTCACAATTTGGAGGTGTTTTGCAGCCACAAAGAAAAGGATTGTCATGACAACAATGTAGTGGCATGCCAAGTAAAAATCTAATGTACTGTCAATTGTGTCTCATCTGAACTAAGATGATGTATGGATCAGCTTGACATAATAATATATTTTGAAGACTGTGAAAGATATTGTAAATGGAAGCAATGAGTTACTGTTTTGTTGTTGTTGTTGTATTCAGCCTGGAGATTGGTTTGATGCAGCTCTCCATACCAGTCTATCCTTTCATTCCTGAATAACCACTGCAACGAACATCCTTTTGTCCCTGCTTACAGTATATTTCAGAAAATATTGTATTCAATTATATCATTGCTTTGGATAACTGGAATCAACAACGGAAAAAACATTGGAGTGTACATGAGGTGTAGTTCAACATACCAATTTAATGTAAAAGAAACTAACATCATATAAAATAAGAAGAAAGAGTTTTTAATTTTAATGAAGGATTCAATAACTAACATTTTGATTGACTATAAAAACATGATCAAGAACTTGCTAGGCCAAGACTGGGCATGGCAACAGAAAAAACATTTGTTTGATGACATGGATTTCCTGTTTGGTATTGGAGGACTACAGTTGGGTCATTAGTTCCTGAAAATGCTACAGTTGTTATATGAAGGCAGTTCACCATCCAATGGCACTGGGAGATTGAGCAACATACACACCAATGGTGCTACACCTCATCATCTCATCAAATTGGCTTTGCATTGGCATCCCAGTGCACTGAGCTGCTTGATTTATCTGATGAGCCTTACTCTGCCCAAAACTTGGTTTCCTTAGTTCATTATGTGGTCAGACAAACAAAAGTTACTGGTGTTGTGTAGTGGCGTCAAAATGTGATACTGAATGCTGGTAACTGTTCTCAGTATGGAAGGTGGTTTACCAAAAATATTTAAAAAAATTAGAAGAGTTATCTAGTAGTATTAAAGTTGTTGAGGTTCTGTGGATATTGAGAACATGATAAATGAACTGGGAATGACTGGGAACAGCATGTAGGAACAAAGATTTAAACACAGTCAAAGATACATGTATATAGTTAACCACATATCAGTATCATTTAAATAGGTCTGACCATATTAACACCCCCACTTCAGAACATTTAAACGATTTTCTTAAAAAACCTAAACCCATACAGTCCAAAAAATCATAATGTTTTTCTTTTTCAATCCCTTTGTCATTATGTCAGCAGGCATACCAACTGTTTGTAAGTAAACAGTTTTTACAACTTTATTGGACACAGCTTCCCTTATAAAATGTCAAACATCAATGTGCTTTGACCTTTTATAATAGGAAGTACCTACAGATAAGGTCAGTGCACTCTGATTATCACTGAATAATGTGACATACTTATAGCTTATCAGTTCATGTAACAAGTCACTCAAATAAATAGCCTCCTGATGAGCTTCTGAAAGAGCCGTATATTCAGTTTCTGTGCTAGAAAGAGCAACAGTTTTTCACTTAACACTCTGCCATGACACTACAGACCCATATAGTTTGAAAATAAAACCAGTGTAGGATTCTCTGCCTAAAGGACAATTGGCCCAATCTGCATCTACATAAGCACATAATTCTGAATCTCCTTTCCTAAACTTTAGACCGTGATTCTTAGTTTCCTTCAGATATTTCAAAATTACCTTAGCACTTACCCCATTTTTTTCAGTATAAGAATTATTGAACTGGCTTAAATAGCTCACATGAAAGAGATGTCAGGTCTTGTAAGTACCAATAAATATGTTAAGCTATCAATTAGGGCTTGATAAAGTACACTACTGGCCATTAAAATTGCTACACCATGAAGATGACGTGCTATAGACATGAAATTTAACCAACAGGAAGAAGATGCTGTGATATGCAAATCATTAGCTTTTCAGAGCATTCACACAAGGTTGGTACCGGTGGCAACACCTACAATGTGCTGACATGAGGAATGTTTCCAACTGATTTCTCATACACAAACAGCAGCTGACTGGCATTGCCTGGTGAAACGTTGTTGTGATGCCTCGTGTAAGGAGGAGAAATGCGTACCATCACATTTCCGACTTTGATAAAGGTCAGATTGTAGCCTATAGCAATTGTGAGATTGCTGCTTGCATTAGTCAAGATCCAATGACTGTTAGCAGAATATGGAATCAGTGGGTTCAGGAGGGTAATAAGGCACACTGTGCTGGATCCCACCGGCCTCGTATCACTACCAGTTGAGATGACAGGCATCTTATCTGCATGGCTGTAACGGATTGTGCAGCCACTCTTGATCCCTGAGTCAACAGATGGGGGAGTTTGCAAGACAACAACCATCTGCACAAACAGTTCAATGACATTTGCAGCAGCATGGACTATCAGCTTGGAGACCTTGGCTGCGGTTACCCTTGACGCTGCATCACAGACAGGAGCACCTGCGATGGTGTACTCAACGACGAACCTGGGTGCATGATGGCAAAACGTCATTTTTTCACGTCATTTTTTCAGATGAATCCAGGTTCTGTTTACAGCATCGTGATGGTTGCATCCATGTTTGGCGACATCACGGTGAACGCCCATTGGAAGCATGTATTCATCATCTTCATACTGGCGTATCACCCGGCGTGATGGTATGGGATGCCATTGGTTATACATCTCGGTCACCTATTGTTCGCATTGACGGCACTTTGAACAGTGGATATTACATTTCATTCGATCCCTGCAAAACCCTACATTTCATAAGGATACTGCACGACTGCATTTTACAGGTCCTGTACAGGCCTTTCTGGATACAGAAAATGTTCATCTGCTGCCCTGGTCATCACATTCTCCAGATCTGTCAACAATTGAAAATGTCTGGTCAATGGTGGTCAAGCAACTGGCTCATCACAATACGGCAGTCACTATTCTTAATGAACTGTGGTATCGTGTTGAAGCTGCATGGGCAGTTGTACCTGTACTCGCCATCCAAGCTCTGTTTGACTCAATGCCCAGGCATATCAAGGCCGTTTTTACAGCCAGAGGTGGTTGTTCTAGGTACTGATTTCTTAGGATCTATGCACCCAAACTGCATGAAGATGTAATCACATGTCAGTTCTAGTATAATATATTTGTCCAATGAATACCCTTTTATCGTCTGCATTTCTTCTTGGTGCAGCAATTTTAATGGCCAGTAGTGTACATCACTAATTTTAGTTTCTTTTTCATTTAGAAAATCAAGCTTCATTTCAACAGAAGTCTTTACAGTTTTACAATCTGTCATGTTGAACTTTTTCAATAACTTTCATACATCCATAGTTGAAATGGAGGATAGTGGGATGTCTGCTGGTATAAATTTATATTAAAAATGAAGAAATTCCTCCAGCTGTATTTAAGCTGTCAATTTTATTTTGGAAACTAGTTTCAACATTGTAACAACGTCATCTTCAGGCCCATACATTTGTTGACATCAACTGTGTGCAGCTGATACTAGAAGTCAGTGGTGAGATATGAATGTGCTGTGTGTGGAAGGTAGGTAGTAAATGTTACAATGTTGAAACTAGTTGCCAAAATAAAATTGACACCTTAAATACAGCTGGAGGTATTTCTTCATTTTTAATATAAATTTTCAATACCTGATCAATATACTTCTCTTGACTTAAAGCTAATACTCCATTTGCTTTATCATATTTGATTTCCATCCCCAAACAATTTTTAGCCATTCTTAAATCCTTTACTTTGAACCCTGAACTTGACTTATTTTCCAAAAATTCAGTCTCAGTTGAGTCATTTGAAGAAATATAAAAGTCATCCACATATAATTCAACCATAGCAACTAAGCATTTATCTTTATGTTTTGTAAACAAGCAAGGTTCTAAATCAGATCTTTTGTAACCTAGACAGCTTAAGACATTATTTACTCTCTCATTCCATACTCTGGATGATTGTTTTAAACCATGTGTAGCCCTTTTTAACTTCAAAACCTTTATTTTATCATTACAAAGATTTAATCCTTCAGGTTAATGTAAGAAAATATCCTCTTTGAGAATACCATTTAAGATAGCACTTTTAACATCAAGATACATAATGGTCAAATCTTGTTCAAGGGATAAAGCTATTAGAAGTCTAAGTGTTGCATGCCTTACCACAGGAGAAAAGGTCTCATCATAATCAACCCCAGATTTCTGAGCGAATCCTTTTGCACTAGTATAGCGTGATGCTGCACTTCACCTTTACTGTTGATTTTTTTTTCTTAAACACCCACTTACACTGCACAACACTTGCACTTTGTAGAACGTTTACTACTTCCCAGGCATTGTTGTCTTCAAATGCCTGTATCTCTTCATGCTTAGCACATTTACATTCTTCTGCATCAGGTCTGTTAATGGCCTCCTGCATGGTTGTTGGATCCTCGAGCTGATCTGAAGTTCCAGCAGAAAAGTAAACCTTGTAATCTTCAAATCTTCTATTTGGTTTGGGCTGCCTTTGTAATCTTCTGATATTTTTCACTTTATCTTCTTGCATAACACATTTTTTATCATCAGTTTCTTTCTCTGATGTGACTGCTTCTTTTGAGACATCATGTAATTCCTCTGTTAATACAGTATCAGACTTTTCATTTTCTTCATCATCCCTCCTTGAAGTGGTGATTTCTTCACAATTATTTATTTCGGTTTCTGCATCACTTGCATTTTCCATTATAGTCATATCTCAGCTTATCAAAACATCATTTGCTTCAGGGTTGTAGAGTCTATAGTCTTTGTAGTACTGCTGTATCCCACTAACATAATTTCTTTTGCCTTTTTATCTAATTTTGATCTCTTGACTTTGGAAATATGCACCATGACCTTGCTTCCAATTAATCTGAGATGACCAATGTTGGGTTTCTTGCCAGTTCATAGTTCATAGGGTGTTTTATTCCCAAAACTTGAACTCACTGACCTGTTTCACAAGTTTACTGCACTATTAACTGCTTCAGCCCAAAATCTTTTTTCAAGATTTCCATCAAACAGTAAACATCTTGCCTTTTCTACAACAGTACTATTTAATCTTTCTGCCAAACCATTTCGTTCTGGTGTATAGTTGTTGGATAACTAATGTATAATACCATGTTTTTTCAACAAACTGTCAAAATCCACACAACAGAATTCTTTTTCATTATGTGTTCTTACTGTTTTGATTTTCCTTTCTTGCTGATTCTCCACCATCTTTTTAAATTCTTGAATTTTTTCTGAAGTCTCATTCTTTGTTTTCAGAAAATACACAAATCCTATACTGGTGTAATCATCTTCCAAAATGAAAAAATGCTTTGCACCACCTAATGACATAACCTCCATTGGTCTACACAGGTCTGCATGTACTACTTCAAGTGGTTTAGAGGCTCTAGTGCCTCCAAGTGGAAAAGGCTGTTTTGTTTGTTTGCCTTCATTGCATACTACACAGTTTTTCTTGCTAATGTTGATGTTAATGTCTTCACATACCATTCCTTCTACAGCACCATTTTTCATTTTAATAAGATCCTTTGCATTTAGGTGACCTAATCTTCTATGCCAATCAGATGCTGTTATCATTCCCCAAAAATCACTTCTTCCATCAACGTTTAGCTTGTACACACCATTAATCAGATCTGCAATTGCAACTAGTTCCTTATGCTTGTTATAAATATTGCACTGATCACTATTAAATTTAACAAAATTTCCTTGTTCAATCAACCTGCTCACAGAGAGCAAATTTGTAGTTAGTTCAGGAGCACACATAACATTTCTTACAGTAATATCAAAAAAGTTCTTCCTGGCCACTATTGTTAAATAAACTTCTCTAGAGCACAGCACAGGGTTTCTGTCTGATCTGCAGCCATCATCTTTTGAGTGTTAACATTATTCACTTTGTTTTTTCTCCATTCTTCATTTGCTGTCAGATGCACACTAACACCTGAATCAAAATACCAGTCACTTCTGTCAAAAGTACCACTTATAAATACAGCACTGAAAACATTTGAAGTTTTGTTTTGTCTTGTATCATTTTCACTATTAGGGCACTTACTTTTAAAATGTACTGGTTTCTTGCATTTATAGCAAACAATGACGTTTCTGTTTTGGTTTCCCACTGCATTTTCATTTTGGTGAGGAAAACTTTGGTTTACTTTGCCAACTTTTGGCCCTAAAAGCACTACCAGTTGTGGTGACCTCTTCTTCCATGTCAAGAAGCTTACTTTTGATTGTGTCCATTGCAATCGGAATTCCTGAATGCTCAGTTGCCATTATCTTGGGAGAATATTTTTTGGCAATCCTGCTAGCAATAGCAAACCAATCCATTCATCATTAACAGCAAAACCTGTTCCATGTCATTGAATCACATTTTTATAGACGTGTTGATGTCAGTGTTCTCAATAAATTTATTCTTCTCACAAAACCAGAATCATCAAACATTGATTTCAGTTTCTTCTTTGCTTTGGCCTTCGAATCTTCTGATGCAACTATTTCTGAGACACACTTTGCTAATCCTTCAAGAATAAGCACAATTTCGATAGTGAACACACAATCTCTGTAGTTCTCACATCCTTTTAGCTTTGGCACACTAATTATATAATTAGTCACCATATATGTCAACTTCTTCTTTGTGAACAACAGTACACTGGACTCTCAATCACAACACATGGGTTTTAAACAGCGATTCCTGATACTTTTAACAATCAGTTATCTGCGTATCTGGGCCCATATCCTGTTGAGGCTCTGTGAGTACTGAGAACATGATAAACTTGTGCACATTATATAATTTATTGTAACAGTTCACATTGGTACACTTCGCTACATGTTAGCTTACACACACAAGTAAACGAACTGGGAATGTCTGGGAACAGCATGTAGGGACAAAGATGTAAAACACAGTCAAAGATACATATACATAGTTAACCACATATTGATATCATTTAAATAGGTTTGACCAGCTTAACAAAAGCCACCAAAAAAGAGTTGACTAACAGTAATATTCTATTAAAGACAGAGTTATGTAATAGTCTTAAGCCCAAAGGGGAAGATTTGTTTAATTGTATTAAAACCCATAGGGAAGAGTTATCAAATGTTAATAAAGCCCAAGGAGAAGAGTTAAAAAAGTTTCAAAGCAATAATATCATCCCTACAGAAGGAGGTACAAATGGAGATAATTAAACAAAGTGACTTAGTCAGGAATATAGTTCAAGAACATGTTAAATAGGTAACCAACAAAATTAAACTAATTCACTGGTGTCCAAGATTAAAGCAAAACACTGCTGTTTCCTTATCCCATGTCTAATTCATGATATAATGATGCAAACTGTCAACCTGAGATCCGTACAATCATGCTCTGCACAGAAGGTGGCACTCCGGTCAACAGGAAACCATGCCAATTACGCTGACAGGGCACCTATCAGATGGGGTAGTGTTTCTGGGTAGTCCCATATCCAGAATAGCTTTGTGCACTTTCACAGATGGTGCAGTATGGCACAGAGAAGATGCACTCTCTGCAGTGAGGGACCATGGAAGGAAAGGAAACAGGAGAGATACAAACTGATGTGGCCCCATGGCTTATTGTGAATCATTCTGTTGTTTCTTGGATGTGGTGACGGTTAATAGAGACCAAAACTGTATCCTGATTACCAGGCTAGGGCCCACCACGTGTGACTTCAGAATAGAGGACCATTATTTGGTTGTAAAGGCACAACAGTACCACCTCAGTACCTCACAGCAACTGGCATGTGAGATTGCAGCATCCACTGGATGTGTTGTATCAGGGCAAATGGTGTGCAAAAGTGTTCACAGAGTGGCCTTGGAGACCTGCTGCATGTCTACCTCTGATGTGTATTATCAGAAGGGAACATCTAGAGTGGAGTCACAGCATGCCACATGGACAGTCAAGTTGTGGGCCAATGTTGTTTCGACAGATGAGTCCCAGTTTAGTCTGGAGAGTGTTTTTTAATGGATTCACATCTGGAAGGAATGTGGAATATGATTTCGGGGTCCAAACATTGTGGAAAGAGACTGATATTGGGGAGGATCCCTAATAGTGTGGACAGGGATTATGTTTATCACTCCAACTCCTTTCATGAAATTGTATGGGTGAATCTGCAATGTTTAATGGTTGTCTCCAATACTGTGAGCAGCTCTGCAGGAATAATGGGCATTATTGCCTCAACATGAGACTGATGACGCAATTTGCAGCATGCCCCATCGTTGTCAGGCCTGAGTTGCTGCCAGAGGTGGTCACACTCCATACTGAGCACATTAACCATTTGTCAGAATGTGTGTGCAAACCTGTTAAGTCGGAAAAAACAAAAAATATTTTTGTCTACTATTATGCATGTTGTGGTTGTTTATGTTCTGTATTCTTCACATTTTTTCTCCTTTACTATCACCAGTTTATGCATTTTTGTGGCAAAATAAATGCAACTTTGAGGAATTTTCAGTTGTTGCTTTAATTTTGGACACCTGTGAAAAAAGTTTCTCAAAACATAAATCTGAGAATGTTAATGTTCAAAATCTCAGATGTGAAAGGACAAAATGTTAGAGGATAGTAACAGTTGTAATGGAGCATTAATTGCACATAATACATTGACTAGTTTGGAGGAGCAGTTATGAGAACTAGTGGAACAGAAAGTACAAGGAATACAAGGAAGGTTTGGCTTTTTTAATGCCACACTTAATTGGGGATACTACAGAAAATCAAAGGGAGTTTCAAAAGCTGTAGAATGAACTAGAAAAAACTAAAACAGAAGTTAGAAAAATTAGGAAATAGAATGAATTTTTCTAAACAATTTCCGAAATTTAAGTCAGATGGGGAAGTGCTTTCAACTTAATTTTGAGGGTGTTCTTCTGATCTTTACCCAAGAAGTGGAAAGGCTCAAGAAAGATAGCTTAGTTCCCTGGTAGGTGACACAGCAGACTGGGGAATAGCTCTTTCTGCGGATTTCAAATCAAGGAATGATTTCCAAGAGAAATTTAAAAGTACTGGTCATCAAATGCGTAAGAGAAACTGATTGTGGAATTATTACATCCTCCTGGTTTTGTTATTATGTGTCCGTTCCGTATGCAACATATGCTCAAAAAAGGTAGCAAGAGGCATCCTGTGCATGGAATGTATGTGTTGGTATGACGATAAGTGCATCAAAATTAATCTGAAATTCATAAACGATGGAGACCAGTGGCAATGCCATACATGTGTCAAACGTTTAGCAGAAAACAATCTAAAAGTCTCCATAACCCTTCAAGAAAAGGAAATTACCACATTAAAAGAAGAACTAGCTGCAATACACTCTGAACACAAGGATCTCTTGAACAAATTCAAAATACTGAAGGATAAACTCTCTACCGAGTACATAACAGTCAGCAATCTCGAGGATCTGTTGGTGTCCCAGGAAGGGAAAAACGATGCTTTAAGGGAAGAACTGGCTGCAGCACACTAGGAACATGAAGAAATAAAGAAGAAAATGGCTACAGTCAAAAGTGATCAACAAAATACTTGTGTATTGTGTTCACGTGACACACGTGTGACTGGAAATGCCGGAAATAACAGGCTTGTTATTGGAAATAAGGAATGTGATTTTAATGCTACAATCAATCGCTCCAGTAACAATGTATGTAGCACCAGCAGCTCAAAAGGTAAAGAGCAACCAAGTCTAATATCAGGTAAGACAATTATAAGTCAGAAAACGACGCAAACACAACTTTCAAACCCATGTTTAACCACCAGTGATCTCAAAAACAAAGTGGAAATGGTTACAAAATTCCGTGAAAAACAAAAAAGTGAGTGAACAAAAGTTTAAGGCAATCATGCAATCTTCTTGGGCGACAGCCAAGTCTGCAATATATCGAGATTCCTAAATGAACGTGACCACATTCAAAGTTCTGGTTACGTCTATCACCAAGCAAATGCAAGTGTTGTCCTAAAAAACATTGATCAAAACCCTCCAAAAACATGCACCTCTGACATTGTTGTAATTTCAGCAGGAACGAATGATGTAGATTGTAAAAACAGCCAGAACCTACTAAAAACACTAAGAAACAAACTACTGTGCATTTCAGCAAAGAAAGTGTTCCTAGTTGACCTACCATTTAGACACGACCTTCCAAACAGGTCATGTGTAAATACAGACGTAACAAACACAAACTCACAAATCTATAAACTCTGTTCAAAATTTGCAAATGTCACCGTAACTGAAGGTAGCAAATTTTGCAGGGAACACTATACATGACATGGGTTCCACTTGAACAACCTTGGCAGAAGAGAAATTGCAAATCACATATCACAATCTGTAGAGCAAAAGAAAGGACAAAGCAATCATATAATACCTCTTAGATTTAAGGAACAAAACATAACTGTAAAAAACCTTTCACCCAAAGACAAAACCAGTGTAAACCATACAGGTTACGCCAACGATGGTAGGATGTTAAATCTAGAAAATTTTTTATGGCCAAGGCCCCTACCTCTGCAGAGGCGATAAAAAAGAGCTGTCAGTGTCCACATACATACAGCTTCTCCATATACCACCAAAATGTGCAGTCAATAACAAACAAGCTTGCAGAAATTGAACTCCTATTCACAACAGTCCTACAATATGTAAATGTCATTTGCATTACAGAACATTAGCTGAAAAAGACCGAATTAGTTCTGCTAGCATACCTGGCTTCCCACTATTGCAGGAAAAGCCAGAAAGGTGGAGGTGCTGCCATATTTATAAAAAATTCCGTAAACTATAGAAGTTTTGACCAGTTTGACCACTGAAATAAAGAAAGCGATTTTGAGGCAGCTGAAATCAAAATTCTAGAAGGAAATATAATAATAATATGTATCTATTGTTCTCCAACAAGCAATGTATGTGTCTTCCTAAAAAACCTTGAAATACTGCTAAACAAACTTCACAAAAACAAGAAGGTACTATTTTTATATGGTGATTTCAATGTTGATTTCCAGTCTACAAGGCATGTGAAAGGATCCCTACTGAATTTCACTAACTCATTCAGTCTGAATCCCACAGTAACATTCCCCACAAGATGCAAAAACAACTCCAAAACCACACTTGACCAGATATTTGTAAACTGTCCCTCCACAGAGTCAAACCTCTGGACACAGGCTACAGTGATCACTGTGGCCAAGACCTACACCTTACCAATGTTCTCTCTTTAGACTGCAACAACAAATACACAACTAAAGTAAGAAACTACAGCAATGAAAACATGAAAATCTTCACTGATTCCTTAGCTGCAGAAACATGGAACAAGGTATATGAAGCAGACGATACAGACAACAAAATGGAATCATTTCTAAACACATTTCTGTATCACTTCAATATTGCCTTTTCTCTTAAACTCAAATGCATCACATCAAAACAACCCAATAAGAAGGCATGGATAACAACTGGTATGAAGATTTCTTGCAGAAGGAAGAGAGATCTGTTGAAGTATCTAAAAAATAACAACACCATCGCCACCCCATCTCAAGAAAGATATATCAAGCAATATGTCAAAATCCTTACAAAAAATCATAGCACTAGCAAAGCAAACAGCAAATGAAAACTATGTGGCAACATCCTCAAACAAAACCAAGGCAGTGTGAAACATCATAAGGAATGAAACGAATCAACAGCCACGTAAGCATGAAAACACTATCCTGATCCACAACAACACCAGAGTCATTAATCCACAAGAAATTGCAAATATTTTGAACAATTACTATGAAAATATTGTTAAAAATCTGTTACAAAGCATCAACAAACCCCTACCCAACAGACAAAACAAAATAACAACTCCTGTAGAATCTATATTCTTCTGGGAAACTACTCCTGAAGAAATTGTACTAAGTGCAAAGTACCTCAAGAATAAATTCTCATCTGCAATCGATGACATCCCAGATTTTATCATAAAAAAGTGCATAAACAAAATAGCTCTCCCACTCTCAAATGTGTACAACTCATCGTTGATGGCAGGTACATTTCCAAAATGCATGAAAGTGGCTAAAGTCATCCCAATCTTTAAGAGAGGTGAAAAACTCAACGCAGAGAATTACAGAACCATATTGCTGTTACCTGTGTTTGGTAAACTTTTGGAGAGATTAATTCATGAAAGACTAATAAATTTTCTTGATAAGAACCAGATACTATCTGATGCCCATCACAGTTTCAGAAAAAACAAATCCATGACAACTGCCATATATGAGTATTTACTCTCCACCCTAGATGCTCTAGACAAAAAACAAAAAGCAGTTGGGATCTTCCTAGATTTGTCCAAGGCATTTGATGTCATAGACAACAAAATTCTTCTCAACAAACTGGAGTCATATTGCATCAGAGGCACCCCACTAAACTGGTTCAGCTCATACCTGACAAATAGGAAACAAAAAGTGTCAATAAAACATAACAACCAAGGACATATCGAAACATACTACTCTGACAATTGGAATATTACACAACGTGTGCCCCAAGGCTCAATACTTGGACCAATGCTCTTCATTGTGTACATAAACGACCTACTGTCAAACATCAAAGCCAGCACCAGTGTACTCTCTGCATATGATACCAGTATACTCATAACAAGCAAAAATGAACATGAACTCCAAGAGGCCATAAATGGAAATACAGATGAACTTGGGGATTGGTTTGAGAAAAACAAGCTCATAGCTAACACAAAGAAAACCACTTACCTAAACTTCCACCTAAGATCAAATAAAATTATGCCTGACATGAAATTATACAGTTCCCAAATATCCCCAAATACAGAAACAAGATTTCTGGGCCTATGGATTCAGGATAATCTAAAATGGCAAACACACATTAATAAAACTAATAGTAAACTAAACAAAGTGTGCTATGCCCTAGGAATCCTCGCATACTGCACAAGCCCAGAAACTGTTCACACAGCCTACTATGCACAATTTCACAGTGTAATGCAGTATGGTATTATACTCTGGGGAGACTCTACACATAGCCTGAACATTCTCATAACCCAAAAGAGAGCTATAATAATAATGAACAAGGCAAAGCCAACTGATAGGTGCAGACCTCTCTTCCAAAAGTTGCTCATCCTACCCCTTGGCAGCTTGTATGTACTGGAACTATGCTAATTTGTAAAAAGTAATATTACAAAATTTAATAAAAATGTAAATGTCCATGACTATGGTACTAGACAGAAAATGAAACTCCATGTTAAAGAAATGTGCACCTCTGCCTTTAAAAACTCTCCCTTCAACAAAGGCATTAAAATATACAATAGCCTGCCATCAGAAATAAAAAACAGTAAGTCCCTGACTGTATTTAATAAAAAATTAAAATCATTTCTACTTGATCATTGCTTCTACAGTGCAAGCGAATTTCTGCTCCACATGGGTGGAAAGAAACATGAAACAAATTGCAGCAAAGAATTTTGTAAAGAGTAAAACATTAATGCAAGTATGTGCAAAAATCTTGCATCTATATCATCTGCTACTAAGCAAATTAAGTGCAGAAAGAATATCCAACCAGGTACTATTGTGTATATGTGTTAGAGGAATACACCACTAAAGTACAAATGTGTAGCTGAGTATGTAATTTGTGTGTTCATAACTTCTCAGAAAATATGTATGTAAGCTCATGTTTGTGTAAACTTGTGGTAGTTGGGTCGTATAGAGAACCGAAACATACCATTTAATTGATTGAATAGTTTTATTGTTTCTATAAATAGCTACACGAAGTGACACATTAAAAATCCACAGTTGTTTGATTCGACAACATGGCAAACACTAACGTACACAATTTTTCCAGTGAAGTTAGTTCAAAGAAGAGTCGGTTGATTGCTTGTGTTCGATAACCACCACAGAGCCCCCCCCACCGGTAGTGCAGAGCACGGTGTAATCGGTGAGGTATCTGGATTCGGGAGAGGGGGACAGTTAGCCGAGGAAAAGGTATAGTCCCTATGCCAGAGAGGAGGCAGAAGCTGACGACCTGCTCTAGACATGGGGAGGGGAGAGGGAGGCAGTGATGTTGACGAAGAGGGACACATGGGGATGGTGACAGTAAGGGTATGGCCCTGTCAATGAACGATGTAATGCTATCGACATTGGGTTCGGGAGGAAGGGAGAAATGCCTGAGCAATGTAACAGAGGGATGTGAATTGTCGAGAGAGTGGGGAGGGGTGTGGAGGATGAAAAGGAAGCCCTCACGGACCTGGACTGCTAGATTGTCAGCTGTATACATGGAGACGTCGACTGTGATGTAGATGCTCGACAGAGGAGCTTGTGAAAGTTGAGTTGCTGGCAACGGTATGGGTGAGACACAATCACTAGATCTAAAGGGGGGCGTAGCTGTGTTGCACTGAGGGGGAGAAACGTCACACGGGACACTATGACCTGAGTCGGAACACGCGCTTTGAGTGTGGGCGTCACACGGCACATCACTTAGAACACTGTTGTCTCTTGGGTGAGTACACTCGACTGGAGTGGTGAAGTCACACGGAATAACAGATGCTGCTTCCGAGATAGTCCACGCCGACTTTAAACGGTTCACAGACATGATGTGTGATTGTCCATTGATGGAGATTTGGAACGTGTTTTGGGAGCGTGACAGTACCTTGTAAGGTCCTGTGTAGGAAGGTTGTAAAGCGGCTCGCACAGTGTCATCCCGGAGCATTACATGCTCGCATTAAGCCAAGTCTTCGTGTACGAAAATGCATAGGACCGTGTGTGCATGTGGAGGGGGTACACGGATGTGTGAAATACATGTGCGAACACTCTCGACCAAATTGGGGGAGCACGTCCGATGAAAGGGGATGTGAATCCTCGATGAACTCACTAGGAAGAACAGGGGACTCACCGTAGAGCCCTTCTGCTAATGATGCTTGCAGGTCCTTTTTGAAGGTTGATCGCATGCTTAAAAGCACCCAGGGAAGGGCCTCTGACCACTGTTCCACATGGCACATGACGGCTGCTTTTAGTGTTCTGTGCCAGCGTTTGACTAAACCGTTAGCTTGTGTATGATAAGCGGTTGTATGGAATTTATTGACATCACATAGTTGGCAAAGACTGGCGAAAAGGGCGGACTCAAACTGCTGGCTCTGGTCTGTAGTAATCGCGGATGGACAGCCGAAGCAGGCGAGCCGCGTTTGGACAAAGGTGCGAGCCACCGCAGCAGCTGAAATGTCAATAAGTGGAAGCTTCCACCCACCTGCTGGTATGGTCGATCATAAACAAAATGTATCTGTAGCCCTCAGAAGGGGGGAGGGGACCAACGATGTCGAGGTGGATGTGGCGGAAGCGACCCTTAGGAACATCAACTGTCTGAGTGGCGGCTGGGCATGACATCCGACTTTACTGGGTTGACAGGGTATGTACACACAGGCCCAGTCACCGCAGTCATGCTTGACATTGGGCCATATAAATCATTTGGTTACAAGGCATGTCATAGCCCGAATGCCAGGGTGGGCTTGGTCATGGAGGGTATCAAAAACTGCTCGACGGAGGGAGGCAGGTACGATCGGGTGCGGTGTACCAGAAAAAGTGTCACCTATGACCGGGCAGTCTGATCCCGGTAGGTGACGATTCTCCAAGGTAAGAGATATGTTGGTGTCCTGTAATAAGTCCTGTATGCTGGGATCTTGTTGTTGAAGGCGCGCCAGATTAGCCACGTCAAACTGCGAAGTAATGGTGTTTATGCACGACATAAACTCTTTTTTAGTGTAAGATCAGTGTCCAGTGGGAAATTCAGCCAGGCAAGTACTAAAGATGTTAAAAAAGTTCAAGATACTCACAAAAGTAAAGTGAAAAATAATGTTAGTATATTTCATCAAAATATTGGGGGATTGAAGAATAAAATTGATGAGCTTCTGCTTTGTTTAGAAGATATAGAAACTGAGAATGTAATAGATGTACTATGCCTGTCTGAGCATCACATTGTCACTGATATGCAAAAGGTTAGCATCAATGGGTACAAATTAGCTGCACATGTAAGTAGAGATAATATGATGAGAGAAGGAGTTGCCATATATGTCAAAAGCTTCCACAGTGTAAAAAATGTAGAAACTAAAAAATTTTGTGTAGAGCAACATATGGAAGCATGTGCCACTGAACTAAATCTAAATGATGGCACTTTCATAATTGTAACAGTGTATAGGTCCCCCTCAGGGAATTTCCAGCTATTTCTAGAAAACTTGAATGCTTTGTTGTGCTATCTGTCAGACAGGAGGAAGCAAATTATCATTTGTGGGGATTTCAATGTTGATTCCCTGAAAGAGTGTAATAGGAAGAATGACCTTGTAGTATTACTCAGTTCTTTCAATTTCAGCTCCGTCATTGATTTTCCTACTCGGATAACAAAGAACAGCAGGACATTGATAGATAACTTTTTTATAGACCAAGATAAGTTTAAGGACATAAATGCTTATCCTGTTGAGAATGGTCTTTCAGATCATGGTGCACAGCTAGTTACAGTACATGACATAGCTCCATGCAGTATATCAAATCAGAATTTCAAAGCACTGCATTCAATTAACAATATAAATACTGCAAACTTTAGGGAAAGCCTACAGCAGCTAGACTGGGATGAAGTGTATAAGGAACGTGATGCAAACTTGAAATATAACTTATTTCACGATACATTTTTAAGGGTATTTGAAAATTGTTTTCCCAAGAAAATAGTTAAACATAATCCCAAGAAAACATAAAAAACCTTGGCTAACTAAAGGAATAAGAATATCTTGCAACCGTAAAAGAGAACTGTATCTAACAGCAAGAGGGAGTACTGACCCCAAAATTGTTCAATATTATAAAAACTATTGTGCAGTACTAAGAAAAGTTATTAAAAAGTCCAGAAGCATGCGTATCATGTCTGAGATCAGTAACTCTGATAATAAAATTAAAGCAATTTGGAATATTATTGAAAGGGAAACAGGGCAACCAAGAGCACAGGAAGACTTTAGTGCCATAAAACTGAATGACAAGTGTACTAACAAACAATCAGAAATTGAAAATATTTTCAATAATCATTTTTTAAATGTTGTGGAGAAAATAGGATCTAGATCTTCACTAGAAGAGGCAAGGCTACTAATAGAAGAGGCCATACCTGTGCAGTTTGAAACAACTGTATTTCCACCAACCTCTCCCTCTGAAATCAGTAAAATAATAAACTCACTGAAAAGTAAAAGCTCTTACAGAATTGATGGCATTTCCAGCAAGGTACTTAAAGCTTGTTCCCCACAGATAAGTAGGTTTCTCAGCCACGTATGTAATAGCTCTTTGGAGCAGGGTGTTTTCCGCGATAGACTGAAATATGCCATTGTAAAACCATTGCATAAAAAGGGGGATACATCGGATGTCAATAACTACCACCCAATCTCTCTTCTGACAGCTCTATCAAATTTTTTTTAGAAAGCAATGTATTCAAGAGTAGCCTCCCATATTTGTAAAAATAAAGTACTAACAAAATGTCAGCTTGGTTTTCAGAAAGGCTTTTCAACAGAAAATGCTATATACGCTTTCACTGATCAAATATTAAATGCTCTGGATAACCGGACATCACCCATTGGTATTTTGTGTGATCTCTCAAAGGCCTTTGATTGTGTAAATCATGGAATTCTTTTACATAAGCTAAATCATTATGGTTTGAAGGGGCAGTGCACAAATGGCTTAATTCATACTTAACTGGAAGAGTGCAGAAAGTTGAAATAAGTGGTTCATGTAATGTTAAAACAACAGCTGATTCCACAAACTGGGGGGCTATCAGGAACAGGGTCCCACAGGGTTCGGTCTTAGGTCCTTTACTGTTCTTGATATACATTAACGATTTACCATTCCACATTGATGAAGATGCAAAGTTAGTCCTTTTTGCTGATGATACAAGTATAGTAATAACATCCAAAAACCAAGAACTAAGTGATGTAATTGTAAATGATGTTTTTCACAAAATTATTAAGTGGTTCTCAGCAAACGGACTCTCTTTAAATTTTGATAAAACACAGTATATACAGTTCCATACAGTAAATGGCACAACTCCAGTAATAAATATAGACTTTGAACAGAATTCTGTAGCTAAGGTAGAATTTTCAAAATTTTTAGGTGTGTCCATTGATGAGAGGTTAAACTGGAAGCAACACATTGATGGTCTGCTGAAACGTCTGAGTTCATCTACGTATGCTATTAGGGTTATTGCATATTTTAGTGATAAGAATCTCAGTAAATTAGCTTCCTATGCCTACTTTAATTCACTGCTTTCGTTGTTGTTGTTGTTGTGGTCTTCAGTCCTGAGACTGGTTTGATGCAGCTCTCCATGCTACTCTATCCTGTGCAAGCTTTTTCATCTCCCAGTACCTACTGCAACCTACATCCTTCTGAATCTGCTTAGCGTATTCATCTCTTGGTCTCCCTCTACGATTTTTACCCTCCACGCTGCCCTCCAATACTAAATTGGTGATCCCTTGATGCCTCAGAACATGTCCTACCAACCGATCCCTTCTTCTGGTCAAGTTGTGCCACAAACTTCTCTTCTCCCCAATCCTATTCAATACTTCCTCATTAGTTATGTGATCTACCCATCTAATCTTCAGCATTCTTCTGTAGCACCACATTTCGAAAGCTTCTATTCTCTTCTTGTCCAAACTATTTATCGTCCATGTTTCACTTCCATACATGGCTACACTCCATACAAATACTTTCAGAAATGACTTCCTGACACTTAAATCAATACTGGATGTTAACAAATTTCTCTTCTTCAGAAACGCTATCCTTGCCATTGCCAGCCTACATTTTATATCCTCTCTACTTTGACCATCATCAGTTATTTTGCTCCCCAAATAGCAAAACTCCTTTACTACTTTAAGTGCCTCATTTCCTAATCTAATTCCCTCAGCATCACCCGACTTAATTAGACTACATTCCATTATCCTTGTTTTGCTTTTGTTGATGTTCATCTTATATCCTCCTTTCAAGACACTGTCCATTCCATTCAACTGCTCTTCCAAGTCCTTTGCTGTCTCTGACAGAATTACAATGTCATCGGCGAACCTCAAAGTTTTTATTTCTTCTCCATGAATTTTAATACCTACCCCGAATTTTTCTTTTGTTTCCTTTACTGCTTGCTCAATATACAGATTGAACAACATCGGGGAGAGGCTACAACCCTGTCTTACTCCCTTCCCAACCACTGCTTCCCTTTCATGTCCCTCGACTCTTATAACTGCCATCTGGTTTCTGTACAAATTGTAAATAGCCTTTCGCTCCCTGTATTTCATATGGCATCATATTCTGGGGTAATTCATCGTTGAGTAGAAAAGTATTCATTGCTCAAAAATGTGTAATCAGAATAATTGCTGGTGCCCACCCACGGTCATCCTGCAGACATCTATTTAAGGATCTAGGGATCCTCACAGTAACCTCACAGTATATATATTCACTTATGAAATTTGTTGTTAATAATCCAACCCAGTTCAAAAGTAATAGCAGTGTGCATAGCTATAACACCAGGAGAAAGGATGATCTTCACTATGCAGGGTTAAATCTGACTTTGGCACAGAAAGGGGTAAATTATGCTGCCACAAAAGTCCTTGGTCACCTACCAAACAGCATCAAAAGCCTGACAGATGGCCAACCAACATTTAAAAATAAATTAAAAGAATTTCTAGATGACAACTCCTTCTGCTCATTGGCTGAATTTTTAGATATAAATTAAGGGAGGGAGAAAAAAAAAACCAAGTTAAACATTAGTGTCATGCAATATTTTGTGTAATGTAATATCTTGTACAGACATCTTTTATTAACCTGACACGTTCCACATCATTACGAAGTGTCGTATTCATGATCTATGGAACAAGTATTAATCTAATCTAATCTAATCTAATCATATAGTCTGCGACGACATTTTCTGCACCTTTTATATAGCGGACGTCCGTCGTGTATTGGCATATGAGATCCGTATGCCAGAACCTACGTGGTGGGAGGTTGGTAGCAGGATTACGAATGGCATCTGCAAGCGGACGGTGATTGGTGAAAATAGTGACCTCGCAACCTTCGATATCTTTGCGAAAGTGTCTGACAGCTTTGTAAACGGCCACTAACTCTCTATCAAACGCAGACCATTTGTGTAGAGAAGCGGACAGTTTTTTAGAGAAGAATCAGAGTTGTTGAGAGGTATCACCGACGTGTCGCTAAAGCATGGCGCCGATACAGGCGTCGCTTGCGTCCATAGTAATAGAGATGCGTGCATCGGCAAGTGGGTGCGCAAGTGTAACCACATAGGTCAGGGAGGACTTGAGATTGTCGAACGCACGTGTCATATCCTCGGACCAAACTACTTGGCGTGCACCCGAAGTGTTCTTGCCTGCCAACGAGTCTGTGAGTGGTGCCTGGAGTGAAGCTGCAAGCGGGATGTATCGGCGGAAAAAGTTGACCATTCCTAAGGAACGACGGAGGTCACGGTACGTTTCCAGAAGTGGCAGTCCGTTAATAATGGCGACACACTCGGATGTAGGCCGTATGACATCAGGGGTGACCTCATGACCCAGAAACATCACACGAGAGTGGCAGAGCTGGTTTTTATCCTCGTTAATTGCAGCGCCATTGTCTGAGAAAATTTGTAGCACACATGACAAATGTTCTTCATGTTCTGTTTCGGACACTGAGAAAACAAGGACATAATTGAGATGTGCATAGCAAAAACGGACTGGGAGAAGGAGTGAGCCAATGAAGCGTTGTCAGGTCTGCGCGGCGTTTTTGAGGCCGTACGGCACGGTACAGTATTCATAGAGGCCGAAGGGGGTGATAATAGCCATTTTTGGTATGTCATCAGTGTACATATGGATCTGATGGTACGCTTTTTTACAATCAATAATGCTGAAAACGCATGCACCATGTAGTTGTTGTGCAAAGTCTTGAATATGTGGGATCGGGTAATTGTCAATGACAGTGCGTGCATTTAATTTGTGGTAATCTCCACATGAGCGGTACGAACCGTCTTTCTTGGAAGCCAAGTGAATTGGAGAAGACCAGTTGCTGGAGGACAGATGGACAATACGGGCGTCTAATAGGTATTGTATGATAGCTTTTGCCTGGCAAAGTTTGTGGGCCTGGCTTTGTGATGAACTGGCGGGCCTTTGGTAGTATCCAGTCTGTGGCACGTGCCGTTTGAAATCACCGCGACATGGGGGTGATGGGAGGGTGTTGAATCACTCACAGCCCTGACAGATGAAGAGTCACTGACCTGTGGTGGCGTGCTGTTGCAGGAAGAGATCTGTGGTCCGTGGCTGCGACCTGTGATGAGGTGGGCTCGTGTGTCGGCTCAATGTGAGCAGGTCGCTTGACATGAGAGCGAGGGAATAACTCGATCTGGAGTTCATCAGTAGAGTCCGTGGCAGGTGCAGAAACGTGTGTGAGTTTGGCAATCATGCTGCGCGCGCGTGCCAGCTCGCGTGATGCATCCGCAATCAATTGTCATAGTCTGTTGTTGTTGTTACAAATAGCATCTATTTCATGACGTTTGCAGTTGACTTCGGCAATGGAGGTGACGAGTTGAGCTGACGGGTAGGAGCAATCGGCAGAAGTGTTGATGAGTGAATCATAACTAAGAGGCAGAGCTGTAGCACGTGGCGCGAAGGAGCCAGGGATGCGTGTACCGGAAGTGTGGTGCACCAGTGCTGCAGACTGTAGGTCTGGAGAAAGTCCATAATGTTGGCGGAAATCAATCCCGAGCAGCAGCTCAGCAATATCTGCGATGTGAAACGTCCACGTGAGCAGTATGTCGGGTGTGAGCTGAAGCTGAATCTCGACTGTTCCGTGAACGCTGATATTGGAATTATTCGCCACGCGGTGCGTGGAAACGGTAGGTAGCAAGCTCGATGGCGCAAGTGTTTGTGGCAGAATGCTGGAGTCCACGCCTGCATCATGAGGAAGTGGAGTTTGCAGCATTCGTCGAGAATGTACAGACGGCCGGGTGCGCAGCTGGTGTTGTGTGTAGAATGTTTTGTGCATTGGAGACACCCTGAAGAGGCGGCATGAGATGAAGCGCCTAAAGTGGCTCACGCCTGTAGTTTTCCGCTGCGCACAGCAGTTGGCATTTGCGGGCGGCATCGCCGGGTGTTGCATGGAACCGGCACAGCTGATGAGTGGGAGGGGAAGCTGGGCAAGGAGTTCCCATCTCCGTTGCAGGGCTGTGCAGGGTGCCAGCAGTGGGAGTGTTAGCCATGGTGGGGAGAGGCAGTGCTAGTAGTTTTCTGGTGTGGCTCCCAGGTGGGGATGCCGTCGGCACACACGATGCGTTGGAGTTCGCACGGCTGATCCTAGGCGGCGATGGTGAGGCACAGACACTTGCAGGTGTGCCACCCGTTGGCACCATGCGAACATGGCTTGCAGGGATGAGGTGTCTGTGCGAATATAGCCGATGCATGCTGTCAGCGATCCATAGGCGTTGGTCCAAAGGTGCCGTCGAGAGGGCGAGCAGTTGCATTTGGATGTCATATGGTAACTTGACTGACCAAATGGCCCACAGGGCTGTATCCAAAAGGGTTTGCTGGTTGACCATTGAAGGTAGTCGGCGCCACAGCTGAGACGGTGATCTGTCTTGAATTTGCTCGACATGGATGTTTTGCTGCAGCGCCTTATCTGTAGTGCACGCTAAACATTCCACAATAATTTTCTTCGCCGAAATATAGCGTGGCAGAGGTGGTGGTGAATTAATTATATCACTCACCATCATGAACTCATCGTGTAGATGAGTAATCAAACTGGAGTATCGTGCGTCGGTCGAGATAACACCATTAAATTCAAACACATGCTTGACTAGAGTAAACAAAGTGACAGGATTATCACGATTGAATGGTGGCAGTTTTGGGGGCTTCGACGGTTGTGCGACTGGAGACAATGAGGGGGCCCGGAAACTGGTATCCGGCTTGGAATGAGATGCGTTGTCTGGTGTGGCAGCTGAAGGTGCGAAGTGATGCAACACAGTTGGCACAGAAGATGCGTGATGTGTTGCTGGCACGGATGAAACAGCCGGTGCTGCTGTAAACATGGAACAGTCCGAAATGCGATCAGCGTATGTCGTGGTAGGTGCGGCAGGGACGGCCGGTGCTGCCACACACGAGCGGGTGATCTGGTCGTATTGTGTGGTCAGTTTGCCATACGATGTAGGTAACACAGAATACACAGCACGTGATGCGTTGTCGATGTCGTGTTTCACACAAACACGGTCAGGTGGCATTGTCACAACACAAGTGTCTGTCGCAAGCAGCGACTGGAGTGTAATAATTCGTAAGAGACGCAAACTTAGGATGCGGCATAAACGGTAGTTGTCCTGGAGCCGTTCGTGAGGATTCACTCGCACTTACACAGGACAGCGGAATCGTAGGCACACTCGTGTTGTTGATTGGCCACATTGTTTATACACTGAGTTGTATCAGAAGCACACGAAAAAAACAAAATTTCGGGGTCACCAGTGTGGTAGTTGGATCGTATAGAGGTTGTAGAACTGAAACATATCACTTAATTGATTGAATACTTTTATTGTTGCTAGAAATAGCTACACAAAGTGACAACAGTTTTTCCAATGAAGTTAGTTCAAAGATGAGTCAGTCGATTGCTTGCAGTCGATAATCGGCGCAAACTTTTGGCATATTACTTCATTCCAGCAAATTATCATAATGTCCAACATCAAATGTATGTTTGTGCATCACCATGTGCATGTCATGTATAGTATTGATTCAGAGGACAATAAATAAATAAATACATAAATAAATATTATACATGGGGTAATTACAAGAAAGAGTGGCATTTGACTACGTCAAAATAGTTGAATGGCCAATTAGAAGATGCACATGTATTAAAATTATTGGTAAGAAAATTTTCTTGTTGTGTAAGAAAGGAGATCAGACATTGTGGATGGACTAATGTTAACAATGTATTGACTTTCACTGGAGGATTAGATGCACTAAATAAAGAATGAGATGACTACACACAGGGGGAAAGTCATGTGGATGACAGGTGGTCCTTATCAAAATAAGCTTCTGAAGAAAAAGGAAAAGGCTTATATAATACTGATATGATGTTAAAGAAGTTTAAATCCACAGGAGAATCTGTGATCTTTGCAGCTTCAATGGGTTGACATTCATTGGATATCTGGGTTAACAGTTTCAGTATGCCACATTTCACTCTCCCTGGAGCATTTCTTCTACTCTTCATATCCTGTTGTCTTTAATTTAAATCCAATTTCTTCTGCCCTATCATAGAGGTAAATAGACTGATGAGAGTTAAACATATGTCTATAAGGTGTAAGGCAACAGTGAAAGTGTGTTAATTAAGATCTAAGTGTGGAAGACATACATTAGTCAATAGTGCTTACAAGCAACATAAATATTCAAGGTTTCTTTTAAAGGGTGATTATGTGTGCTTGATCACACACACGTGCAATAAAACATAGGTTCTGTTCTGCAAAAATTTTCTTCACTTATTGAAAGGTTAATTTGTATGTTTCCTATAAGGGATTTTGTACCTTTTCTTTATGACATATTAGCAACATTATGTGAACAGGGAAGCAGGAATGGAAAGAAAACCATTCCCCAAGTGTAGTATGACATGCTAACATGCAAGTGAAAAAGCAATAGTTTGACAGGTCAGTTGTTTTGCCACCATAACAATAAAATAATGCTAAGACTATCATTATATCTGTGGAGAGCATGCCTATGAATAAGTGGAATGGTTACCTATTTTAATATGCAAAAATATTGAGCTTTTAACAAGGAAAGGGAAATTTTGGGAGGTATAATATTTGTGCTCATTGTATAAAGGCAGGAGAAGAAACTTAATACAAATTTGTTCTCAAAGGTTTATTTGGACACAATAAATTATTACAGATAATTAATCCAAGGGGTTTAGAGATTAATGAAGCAATTACTTTGTATTTGTAGATATTTATAGACTCCTTAACGGACAGAAAGGGATAAGTATGTATGTGTTAGGGAACATATAAAATATCTAACATAAATGCAACAATATTTGGCTAGGATGCATTAAAAATCTGTATAATATATATTAATCTGAAGTTATAGAAGTAATGAGTAACTGTAGAGATAGAACAGAAATGAAAGACTAGAGGAATTTACCACACAGTACCATGAGAAGGTGACTAGAGATATGTTAGTGGGATGTTTATGAATTCATTAACACAGAAAAGGAAGTATAGGTGAAAGTGTGTTTATAGCGGGTTTTGGAAATGTCAGTTTATAGGTATCAAGGGGAAGCTAAAACTCCAAGGAGAAATTTACTCAACTAAATGAATATGGAAAAAGGGTTGGATATCTTAATTATTATTGGTTTTTGGGGTTCAGTGTATCTCATAGAGCTGAACTATTGGGAAAAAAGATGAACCCATTAAAGGGATGGCCTATGTGTAGTGTAGGTTTGGTGAGCCCATTGACGGGATGACCAAAATCACTTTAGGGGTTAAGACTGGAATGAGGACGCTAGCACTGTAAGGATGATAGGTGATTGAGAGGTAACTTTCTACAGAAGGTAAAAGCAGTCATTACAGGGATAAGAAACTGTGAAGTAATTGTAGTTGTTATATGCAAAGAGTTCTCCAAATGGGCAGAGTACAAAGAAATTACCTGGATAGTGCCAATTTATGACAGAGGTGTTTCCATATATGCTGGACATAACAGATATCTGAGATTTGCAGTTAGCAGCTCCTTGAGCATGATAGAACCAAACATTTTCAAAAGGAATATAAATAATGTATTGTGTGTGTTTAGAAAACTTATGAAACGTAACTATGATTACATCAATTAGAAGAAAGAGACTACACATATGTGGTGAATGTAAAGTGGAAAAATGAAATGAACTTGTTAATTTTCATCACATCTGTGCTCAAGGGTATGGCAGCAATAGTAAAGTAACCTATAAATTGATAAAAGGGGAAATGGTCTTCTTAAGTGCTTAGAACCAAAATAAAGTAGAGAAAGGTGGGGCACAGTGCAACAGGAAAGTTATCTTTTGAAAAAAAAAAAGACAAAAAGTTGTGAAAATGCTGTCTTTCCTCATGTCTTTATTTAAGGAACCTTAAACAATAATTTAAATTGCACACACTCTATTTGGTTATGAAACTAATGTATTTAGTCATAATATTAAGTGTGACTGCAAACTGTTACAGTATGCACCAGTGTGGGGCAGTGTAACACATACTAGTGTACAGTGTAACAAGCATGGTTTTGGTAAGATCACTACAACACTTTTTTCTGACATATATGATGTATCAGCTACAAATGGACATACAAATGCATTGGGATTTTTGGCCCCCCTACAGAGAAATGTCACTTGATAACCCCATCGTTATCTTCGTTCTTGATGACTTTACCAATGGAGTGAACTGAGTTCTTGCCGGGGATCTCTACTGCAATGTAATCTTTTTGAATAGCTGGGCAGTTTTCTTCTTCTTTATCATCAGTTTGACTTTTGATATCTCCACTGTCTGAGCAATCTGAAGGTTCACGTGTTTTATTTTCAACTGTCCCAGCTAAGTCAGACTCTCTTAAAAATAGACATCTCTTGTGAGATTTGCATTTATTTTCCTCTTTCACCTTCTGTGGTCTTGAATGTGCTTCAAACACCACTTTAACTGGAATATCTGTTGCAATGCAACTCATTTACCTCTTTGTATTTCTTGTTGAAGTGAAGTGTGTGTGTATGTGTGTGTGTGTGTGTGTGTGTGTGTGTGTGTGTGTGGTCTATTGTTGATGGAGGCCATAATGGCTGAAAGCTTTATTTGTAAGTCTTTTTGTTGTGTCTCAGCGACTCAGCATCACCACTATATGGTATTTTACTTTTCATGAAGAAAATTACTAAATTCACAAGCAAAAATGAGATAGCAACACCAAAAGGAACTGTTGATGAAGCAGAGAGATTTTGAGTGCAACCATTAGTTACAATAGGTAATTATAGACTGAAACTCATCACCGATACTGAGCAAATGGATGCACGTGCACTTATGATTATATATGATAACAGCTTTTTGAGCTATCAGGACTGAAAACCAAGAATGAGAACTTGTCCAAATGACATACACCTATACAGCACACTACTTGCTGACACTCAATGGAGAATTTCTTCCATGTGCATTTTTCTGTTTGAAGAAGCCAGGAATAAGTTTGGTTTGAGACTCAGCAATGAAGTTGAATTTTTGTAGTTAGTACAGAAATGTCATAGTTTCCTGTTACAAGTCAGAAAAATTAATGAAAGAACTTTAAAACAAATATTGTAGTTAGTTATAAAATCATATGTTGGAGAAAATGACCTTTTATTACTAGTTGACTCATGGAATGGTCAGATCAATACTACACTGTACAATGAGTTCACCGCAGATAACACTGGGAAAGGCTACATGCCCTATGAAAGTTATAATCCAAAGTGTACGTATTTGTGTCACTCACATGATGTTTATTTCTATCAGCAGGTCAAAAATGTAATTAAGAAAACTGGTAGTGCATCTGAATTGTTACAGAATAAGCAGAAAATATCTAAAAATTAAGATGCAATTAAAATTCAGTCATTGGTTCACTGGATTTTAAGCTCATAGATTTTTTTTCTGAAATGATAAAATTATGTTTGGAATGCATCAAAACAGATGAAAAACCAGTATTTCAGAATGTTAACGAAATAAGATTCACTTTGCATTTATTATGAACCTAGTGTCACTGAGGTAAAGGATATGCTGTAATGCTGTTTCAAAAAATACTGCCATTTTAATGAATGGTAAATTCATCCTGTCTGCTATCTGAGGGTGATATCTTTTGAATTTTGGTGCACCTGAACGAATAGTTTTAGGATGAGATACCTGGCACCTTAAACTACATTACCATTCAGTCCTTTTTTTCAATATACATTCCTCACCTCTTGTTCTTTCCTTGTTACAGCAAAGCAATATTTTTAGGGACACATTAAGGGGAACATACACTGAGAATATTTAGATATATTAGCTGGATGCAATAAAAAGGTATCCAGGAATTATAAATCCTAGGGAAATGGTTCCATGTGATGAAAAATTACTAGAAAAATGTTATGTGGACAGTATATCATGGCAGTTGACCATGACCGTAAACAAATGAGAACTCAGGCTGTCCCAGTGGAGGGGACTGATGTGAAGGAATAAGCCCCACCTCTATCTTGAAGGGCTGCCCTCCTACATCTGTGTTCTGTGCTTCTACGAAAGCAGAACTGACACAATAGTCACAGGGATTACTGATTCCTTTTGTTGTGGTGAGAGTTGCTTTCGAATCCCTTTATGCACCAGGATTAGTCTCTTCACTCATTTCAAAATAAAAAAAGAAAACAATCCACAACACAAAGCAAACTGAAGTACAGAAAGCATATTGTAGTGGCTACAGCACAACTGTTTGCTACAGATGGCAGTAGTAGTTCAGACCCGACTTCTACCAGTATCACACGCAACCATAGTTCGAAACACTCCCCGTCTAAAACTGCCACAATATAGTGTCCACATAATGCCAAAAGATCAGGACATGATTTGGAATCCTAGGTAAATAGTGATCTTGGTATAGTACCCTTGAAATAAGTAAAGAAGAATTTCTGTTATTTTGTTACATAAAAACTTCTACCTAAAGCGTCATAAGTGGAAATGGCTGGCTTCTGTTTTTTCTAGATTTGTCCAGACCCAATGAGTAACATAATGAAAAAAAATTAAGTAATCACTTGACTTAATTACCTTTATTCCAGCTGCAGCAGATGAAGGTGGTATTGCATTGGTGAAGAGATATGTTCGACTAGATTGTCTCAGGAAACAAATCAGTTCCTTTGAACCTGCTGTATATCCTCCAGTTCCACCACCTAATGCCTTTCCAAGTGTAGAAGTAATCACATCTGCTACACCCATCATGCCACACAATTCCTCAGTTCCCCTGGAAGGATTGTGAAAAAATATTTTCACCAGTGAAGAATTAATATCTTTTTTATTTCACATTATAACACTCTGCCTTTATTTGTAATCCAAACCTATTTATTTAGTTATTAATCTAAAAGATGTAAAAACATTCCTACCAACATGTAGCAAGAACTTTTTCCGCTTAGTAGTTGTGAGTAAATATGTAGCTCTCCTAGAAAGTGGTCCATACATTTTCCAACATCCAAAACTTAACCTTTATAAATATGTGAATATATGAATTATATTCACTCTCTTGAAAACTACTGAGTTACATCTACATACAGACTCTGCAAACCATTGTATAGGGTATGATGCTTGCTATAGTACCAAATATTAGGTTTTCTTCCCAGTCCATTAACAAATGAAGCATCAGAAGAACCAGTCTAACTTAGTCACAAATAGCTGCAGTATATTCTTAAGAATTTTCACTTAACACCGGTTCTTGAAACTTTGTAAATAGGCTTTCATGACATAATTGGCATCTAGCTTCAGGTGTCTGCCAGTTCAGGTTTTTCGGTGTTTCTGAGCCACTCTCCCTTGAATCAAACAAAGCTGTGACCACTCATGCTGCCTTTCTTTTATAAATTCATTGTCCACAGCTAGTCCTATTTGGTATGGGCCCTACACACTTCAGCAACATTCTAAGATGGGATGTGTAAGTGGTTTTTAACCAATCTCTTTTGTAGACTGATTGCATTTTTCCAGTATCCTCCAGTCAATGAAAGTCAGCCAGTTGCTTTACTACAGTAAGGCCTAAGTGATTGTTCCATTACACGTTCTTACAAATTTACACCCAGGTATTAGTATGAGTTAACTGAATCCAATTATGACTCACTAATATGGTAGTCTTAGGATGCTACTTCATTGTGTTTTGTGATGTGCACTTTGAACTTTGAACTTTTAAAGCAAGTTGCTCATCTTTGCACCACCTTGAAGTCTTATCAAGATCTGGCAGAATATTTGTGCAGCTTTTTGAGGAAGTCCTTCACAATAAATAACTGCATCATCTGCACAAATTTTGAGTTTAATATTAACATATTTTGCCAGGTTATTAACACACAGCATGAATGATGAGGGTCACTATACCCTTCCCTGGGACACACCAGAAGTTACTTCTACTTCTGTTGCTGACATTCCATCCAAGAATGCATGCTGTATCCTCCCCATTGAGAAATTTGAATCCAATCATAAATTTCATTTGATAACCCATATGGTAATATTTCCATAATTTGTAGACTAAATAGATGGGCAAGAAAATCAAATTGTATTAGGTACAAGTTTCTTACTTGTTTTAGTTTATGCTTGACAGCTGACTCACAAGAAAAAATGGGTACGTTTTCCCATTGGTCTTTCAGAACAAGTAAATTTAATGAGATCAACTTAACTTTTTTCAGTTATTTACTGATACAGTCTCATGAAATGAGTCAAGTAGTTGTATACAAAGTATTGAGCAAATAAAGTATATTCTGTGAAGCTGATGGAAATATGGCTCAACACACAGTGGGACATTACAAGCTGTGCGTGTATACTGAGTTCAATTTTCTGTCAGCTTACTACTACAAAACTTGTATGTCAAGCAGAGACCACCAAAATAGGATGTTTTCCGACCTGTCACAGCTAGATGTCTAAACATACTACTCCCTGTTACAATACAAGGATTTTCATTATACATCCATTCACCACCTGCCTCTGAGGCCGACATTGCTAATGCACACTTCTGCAGTGTCTGTCAACACAGAGGTAACCCCATTCAAATCCTGATGGTGGAAAAAATGTGCCCTGTCAGTATTTAGCCAGTAAGGGGAGGAGACATGGTGGCATACAGTTCCTCATAACCAAACTTGATGCCAATGTCCTGGTTTAAATACGAAATGTCTCCACAGTGTCTCATTAAGTGATGGTGATCTGTCTGTCAGATGGGGATGCTAAGCTTGGTGGCCTTCTAGGTGCTATTTACGAAGGCTATGTGCTGGCACTGGGTTTCTCCCTCTCCCTTCTCTCATCATCATCATCATCGCACAATGCAAGCATTACACTCCACACAAACACATGTACACACACACACACACACACACACACACACACACACACAAACAAACACACACACACACACACACACACACACACACACACACATGTAGTAGTACAAATATTGTAATCAAGGATGTTGAAAATAACACCCCTTTTCTAACCACGCACACACACACAGTATTGGTTGTTAAGGCTCTGGAAGATGTTGACAACAGCTTCAAGTGAAGTGTTGTTTAGAATCTCTGACACATTCCGCTGAATTGATTTAATATCCACAATGTGCTCCCCTTTGAGCAGATATGAGTTTGAGGAGAAGCCTAAAGTCTACTGGGGCCAAATATGAGAAATATGGCTGAAACTGGTGCACAAGAACATTATTGAGAGGTGGTGCATTGTGATTCAGAAAAAAACTATTATTGATATGATGGACATGATCTTCATTTCTGAATTCGGCTTGTGTGTCATCATGAAGTGACCAACTTCATCTGATCACCACTCAGCCAACTGTCTCTTCATCAATGTGTCATATGCTAAAGTTTTATCATTTTGTATAACATATTTTGAGTTATATAGAAGACAAACAATATACTATGTGTTTAGATTTTGAACACTTGATTGCATATTTTTACAAGGCTTGGTCAGATATTTCATCAAAATATTTATATATATATGTATGTTGCTTCAAATGATGTTTAACGATGATTATTATTGGTTGAAAACTGAGAGATGATTATAAATATGTAGCTGTGTAACGAAATTAATGTGTAACATGTTACTCACTAGAAGAATCTACTTGCAAATTCTATTAAAAAATCTATGGCTGTTACATAACATAGAGAATTTCATGTATAAAATTTATGCAAGAGATTCTGCCAGTATAGAAATCCAATGGAACAAGTCTAAGATAAATCCAAATAGTAATAGATGTGGAAAGTCATCTAGACACTGGCCAAACTGAATTATGATGTGACTTTACTTGTTCCTGCAAAGAGTATGTGACAGTGTTATTTACAAAAACCTAACTGTATTATCATTTATTATATATGCAGTACATTTATCTTCCTTTTTGTTTCTCATTTCCTGGGACCAGTCTTCCATATTCATCTCCTTTGAATAAAACTTGTGCAAACTTCACATCAGAGATCTTTCTTGTCTACAGCATAATTAGCATCAAATCAAACACAGATATACAGGGTGAAAATTAATAAATCTAACAAAATACAGGAACAGGTTTCTGACTGGAAATGGAGGAAAAAAGATCCTATGAACATGTGTCTGGAAACAGATGGTGCAATGCAAAGACAACAAACTGCAATGGAATAGAGAAAAGACTTGCAGCACATCCATGTTTCACATGTTCAGAGTGGCCTCCATAGGATTGCAGGTGATAGAGATACTAGTGGTTGTCATGAAGGATACACATAATTGTAATTTGGCGTAAGGGGCAGGGCACTTGTCTGGAGCTTGTACTCGGGTTTGTCTCAATATCCTATAGAACCCAGTCCTCTAAATGTGATGTACATGCAGCCCAGCACCTCCTGCGCATTTGTCTGTCTGAAAGGACCCATGGTCACACAAATGTCCAAAAAAGAATTGAAGTGTTGTGTGATGTGGTTGGCGTCTGTGAGGGTGCTTGTTTTGATATAGCCATGCTGCCTAGCTGTACACAAACACCATGCTGGCTTGTTCCCAACATGAATACTGGACCATTCTGCTGGTCTCAGTATACTGTGTCAATCACACACCCTGTAACACACAAGGAACACAGAACACATGTTCAGAAGAATAGTCATTTATCAGCACCATCTAACGTGGCAATAATGCATTCTCCAGACAAATGTTCACAGGACCTTTCTTCCTTCATTTCCAGTCAGGAATCCATCCCTGCAGCTTGTCAGTTTTATTAATGTTCACCATGTATACAATAAAACAGGCATGGGGTCAGTGAATGTCAGCCGGATTGATCAGGTAATGTATATGTTCAAAAATTTCTAGTGGTTCTTTGAGTAAAATGATAATCAGTAACTGAAAAATAGTTTATAAACAGAACTATACATGTACAACATTAAATACATAGATGTAAGAATAGTGTTAGCACAATATGCTCAAAATCTAAAGTAAGTAGTCTCTCATATACTTTTCCATTAGTATAACTCTAACTTAACTACACTGGTGTCCAAAATTAAAGCAACAAACTGTTATTTCCCCATCCTTTGTCTAATTCACAATATAATCATACAAACTGTCAACAGATGTCCGTACAATCATGTTCTGCATGGAAGATGGCATTCCAGTCAACGGGCAACCATGCCAATGACAACGTTACGACACCTATCAAATGGGCTAGTGTTTCTGGGTAGTCCCACATCTAGAACAGCTGTGTGCACAGTTACAGACAGTGTAGTGAGGTACAGAGAAGGAGAGTCTCTGTGGTGGAAAACTGTGCGAAGAATGGAAGCAGGACATCACAAACTAAAGTGGCCCCATGGCTTAATATGAACTGTTGTGTTGTTTCTCAGATGTGGTGACAGATTACAGAGAATGAAACTGTGTCCCAAGACCAGGGGAGGGCCAACCACAAGTGACATCAGAAAAAAGAGGACTGTTATTTGGCTGTAAGGGCATAACAACACAGCAACTGCATGTGACCTTGCAGCATCCACTGGATGTGTTGTATCGAGGCAAATGGTGTACAGAAGGCTTTGGCAGAGCATTCTTTATTGTCAGAGACTTGTAGTACGTATACCTCTAATGCATCTTCACAGAAGGGAGTATCTAGAGTGGAATTGTCAACGTGCCACTTGGATGGTCGAACAGTGGGCCAAAGTTCTTTTCATAGATGAGTCCCAATTTTCTCTGGAGAGTGATTCTTGATGGATTCACTTCTGAAGGGAACATGAAACACAATTTCAGGACCCAAACATTGTGTAAAGAGACCCATATCAGGGAGGATCACTAATGATGTGAGCAGGGATTATGTTGACCACTCGAACACTTCATGAAATTATACAAGTGAATTGGCAGGGTTTAACTTCTGTCAGATATCTTGATGAGACTTGGGGGCCTCACACACTGTCGTTATGAAGTGTTTTGCACCCAGACTTCTTTTTGGTGGATGATAATGCTCGACCTCATAGAGCACGGGTGTGTGACTGTTTCTTGGAGACAAAAGATACTGCACACATGATGTGGCCCGTTCGCTCTCCCTATTTGAATCCCACAGAGCAGGGCTGGGATGCAGTAGAAAAATGGGTTGCATTGGGTCAGCACCCACCAACCATTCTACAAGACCTGTGAGCATCTCTACACGAAGAGGGGGCGTTATTGCCTCAACATGAGATTAATGATATCATTCACAGCAGACCCTGTCACTGTCAGGCCTCTACTGCTGCCAGAGGTGGTCACACCCCATACTGAGCACATTAACCGGTTGTGGGAATATGTGTGCAAATTCATTAAGTTGGAAAAAAATAAAGAACATTTTTGTACTGTTATGCATGTTGGAGTTGTTATGTTCTTTATTTCTTACATTTTTCTACTTTACTATCACCTATCTATACCGTTTTGTGGCAAAATAAATGCAACATTGGAAAATTTCTGTTTGTTGCTTTAATTTTTGACAGCAGTGTAACTGCTCAATACATGCTACAAATACAACTATACTTACGTTAATGTCTGGATGAACAGATATTAATGATGACTGACAGCCATCTTAAATTAAATCAAAATAAATATGCTGACTGTGAATATCTTGTCTTCAGCTGTGCTAGACATACATATTTCACCTATTAGTGATATATGAAAATTTGTGCCAGACCGAGAACGATCCCACATTTCCCAATTATGATGAGTGGTTGTCTTAACCACTTCAGCTATCTCTGTATGCCTCCTGGACCAAACCAAACTTTCATATGACACAATCTCTACATCCCTATACTATAATCAACTATCACTTAATCAGTTAATGCTTGCAGCAAGAAATCTAGTTTCAAATTCTGGTCTGGTACAAACTTTCATATTTCACTAATGGGTAGTATATCTGTACCAAACAGAGCCAATGCCAAGATGTTCATTGTCAGAAAATTTATTTTGAATTAAATGCAACTATGTCAACTGCAGGTGGCATGGTTGACATGTTGGTTATATTGGCAAAATTAAGGTAAATATGCACATTACTTACAAGACATCATAAGCATATTTAAAATTACATGACAGTTGTCATCATTAAGGAAGACAGCACCCCTACAGCACATAATCATTGTCAATGCAGTGCTGGAATAGGTTGATGGTAATTCTAAAAATTACAAAATATAAATGCATACACAGGTTATCATACTCAAATAAAATAAGAGACCTAATCATTATTTTATTCAGTAGACAATGGATTGGTTGAATCCCCTTTCTGTACTATACAATTGCTCTCAGAATCACTTCATCCATCACCATATACATAAGTTAGTTCTTAACAAGTCTAGTGAGGAATATCGATTTCACTGTCACATTAGCACAAAGTTTTAAAATTTCTGTGTGTTTTTCCATGTACTTACAGTACTAATTAGTGAAATGTACTTATGAAACCACACTGGCTTCAGTTGTCTGAGACTGCAGTAATGTGTGTGTGAGGTGTGTATGTGTTTGTTTGTCATCTAATTCTCATGAAGGCCTTACTGGCCAAAAGCTATTGTTTGTGACAGTCTTTCTGTTGTGCCTATCTATGACTCAACATCTCTGCTATACAGTGAGCAGCAATTTTTCATAATATTGATAGATGGTTTATATTATTTTACTCATTCTGAAGACTGATTCAACTATCCTGTTTAGACCTTTTCATCTCTGCATAACAACTACAACCTACATCCATTTGAATGCACTTACAGTAGTGAAACATGAATTTAGGTTTGTTTGCATATTAAATACACATAAAAGTTGTTCACAGACATGTTGACTAAATGAATGATTTAAAAAAAATATAATTGCACATGGCTATTTGTTTGCATATTGATAATATCTCTGACACTGAGATGTTCACATACTGACAGCAGAAGGAGAACTGCCTGAAAGTAGCTCACAAAGATATACGCACTATAATAACATAATTGTATGCAATTTTATTACCGGATGCTGACTGACTGAACTACTGTCCTGTACGACTATTCATAGAATAGAGAGCAGCGCGCTTCGTTACAGGATCATTTAGTAACCGCGAAAGCGTTACGGAGATGATAGACAAACTCCAGTGGAAGACTGCAGGAGAGACGCTCAGTAGCTCGGTACGGGCTTTTGTCAAAGTTTCGAGAACATACCTTCACCGAAGAGTCAAGCAGTATATTGCTCCCTCCTACGTATATCTCACGAAGAGACCATGAGGATAAAATCAGAGAGATTAGAGCCCACACAGATACATACCGACAATCCTTCTTTCCACGAACAATACGAGAATGGAATAGAAGGGAGAACCGATAGAGGTACTCAAGGTACCCTCCGCCACACACCGTCAGGTGGCTTGCGGAGTATGTATGTAGATGTAGATGTAGATGTAGAATTGTGCAGTAATAGAAGTTCACATTTGTAAATACATTTTGATTTATAGTGGCGAAAAAAAGGCAAAATTAGTGAGTATGGAATTACAGTGAGCCAGAGTGTAATCTTGTTTGACTATGGGTTGGATAACTGCAAAATGACAACATTATATGGACAATATTGTGAATACTATGTATACACTTGACAGGATTCACAATTCCTATCAAAAATGGCTAACATATAAAATTTTCTATATTGAGTAATTAACAAACTGACATGTTTTCCTAGTGCAAGAGGGCATTTTTATAATCAGAAAGATCAGGGCTACAAAACTAGGTAACTGAATTTTGGATATAATCACCCATTAAAAATGGTATGTCCTGGAAGACAAAAATTTTAATTTTGAATAAATTTTGAAACAAGAGTTTTTTGGAAAGAGTAAAATTTTTATTTAAAAGAGTTTTTTGGAAAGAGTAAAATTTTTATTTAAAAGGAATTTCATACGAAATATGTTGCTGCATTCAGAGTTACTTGTTAGTTCATTCCAAATTCTATCACCACTCATTTATACTGATCATCAAATTAAGAATATTTACTCATAAATTGTTTTTTGGTACTCAATTAGGTTATCAGTATCAATAATCTGGAAACGATGTTGTGAATAATCAGGCTACAATTCCCTGCTTGTGAAACAAAATAATAAATTTACATCAAATTCTGGACACCAGATAAAATTAATAGAACATCTTCATAAACATCTGTAAAATTTCAAGGAAGGCATAACAATAAAATACAAGCTAGTACTAGACATTCTAACAGAAAATACACAAAATTATGAACACATTCTAACACCTGTAACATACAGTCTATAGCTTACAGCATTCTGTATTTACTATCTACCTTCCGTAGGAATGCTGAAGACTCTATACCATTCTATGAAAATAAAAATATAAAAAAGTAAGCAGCCTTTTCCTTGTGTATGTGTACAAATAATTTCAATTATCAACTACATGGAGGCTGCAAGACACTCTGAATACAAAACAGTCATACATATGTTATTCATACAATTAGATCAAATATATATATATATATATATATATATATATATATATATATATATATATATATATATATATATATATATATATATATATATATATATATATATATAAAAATAGAGGGAAACATTCCACGTGGGAAAAATTATATATAAAAACAAAGATGAGGTGACTTACCGAACGAAAGCGCTGGCAGGTCGATAGACACACAAACAAACTCAAACATACACACAAAATTCAAGCTTTCGCAACAAACTGTTGCCTCATCAGGAAAGAGGGAAGGAGAGGGGAAGACGAAAGGAAGTGGGTTTTAAGGGAGAGGGTAAGGAGTCATTCCAATCCCGGGAGCGGAAAGACTTACCTTAGGGGGAAAAAAGGACAGGTATACACTCGCACTCACGCACATATCCATCCACACATACAGACACATACAGACACTCTAGCTCGCTTTGTTACAAGGGATCGGTTACAACCATGTCTCACTTCCTACTTGATTAAAGTACTGCTTCCCTTTCATGTTCTTTGACTCTTATAACCGTAGTAGGGTTTCTGTACATGTTTTAGATAACTGTTTTCTCCCTGCATTTTTCCCAGATAGCTTCAGAATTTGAAACACTATAAACCCAGAATTTCCTTTTGTTCACTCTGTCTCTTAAGATAAGTTGTAGGGTCAGTATCGCCCTGCATGTTCCTACATTGCTCTGGTACACTAACTGATCATCACCAAGGTCAGTTTCTAACAGTCTTTCCATTAATTTTGTAAGCAGTTTGTTAAAATATTCACACCTGTATGCACATACCTTCTTTAGAATTGGGGTTATAACATCCTTCACTCGTCTGATATACGAGGGCTGTTCAGAAAGTAACCTCCGGTTGATTTAAAAAAATACACCAAGTTAAATAAAAATATTTTAATATATACATCTTACAACTACATCTTTGCACTATTTTTCTACATAGTCTCCATAGCGATTGAGGCACTTATCGTATCTCTTCACAAGCTTTGAAATTCCTTCTGCATAAAAATCACCCGCTTGTGCCTGGAGCCAGCCTGTGACCGCATCTTTGAGCTCTTCGCCGTCATCAAACCGCTGTGACCCGAGCCATTTCTTCAAATGCATGAAGAGGTGATAACCACTTGGCGCCAGGTCTGGGCTGTAAGGTGGATGGTTGATAACGTCCCACTTGAAGGACTCAAGAAGGGCCGTTGTTCTGCGAGCAAAAAAACGATACCGGAAGTCAGCATACCGCGGCATTTGTTCTGTATAGCCCGTCGTAACTTTTTTATTGTTTCACAGTACACATCTTGATTAATGGTCGTACCACGTTCCATGAATTCAACCAACAACACCCCTTTGGCATCCCAAAACACCGTTGCCATCAGTTTTCTGGCGGAAAAATCTTGCGAGGCTTTTCTTGGTTTGGTAAGCGAATTTGAATGTGCCCACATCTTTGATTGTTCTTTTGTCTCAGGGTTCACGTACTTAATCCAGGTTTCATCACCGGTCACGATTCTGTTTAACAATCGTTCTCCTTCGTCCTCATAACGTGACAGAAAGTCTAATGCAGAGGCCATTCTTTGAGTTTTGTGGTGGTCGGTAAGAATTTTGGGCACCCATCGTGCACAGAACTTACGGTAACCCAATCTTGCTGTCACTATCTCGTACAAGAGAGTCTTAGAAATCTGTGGAAAACCAGTAGACAACTCCGACATTGAGAAACGTCGATTTTCACGAACTTTTGCATCAACTGTCTGAACGAGTTCATCAGTCACCAATGATGGTCTACCACTCCTCTCTTCATCATGAACGTTTTCTCGTCCACTTTTAAATAAACGTACCCATTCACGGACAACTCCTTCACTCATAACTCTTGGTCTGTACATGGCACAAAGCTCACGATGAATAGCTGCTGCAGAATATCCTTTGGCTGTAAAAAACCTTATGACAGCACGCACTTCACATTTGGCGGGGTTTTCTATTGCAGCACACATTTCAAACTGCCACAAAAACTAAACTAGCGCAGGTACGATGTTCACTCGACCACGGCTTGATGCCGACTGACCTGTTGAGTGCGTGAACGCACAGATGGCGTCGCTACTCCCCCCACAACCCGCACTGTGACCAATCGGAGGTTACTTTCTGAACCGCCCTCGTATTTTGAATACTAGGTGGAGCACTTTTGGCAAGGCATGTTTTCCCAGGAATCTCCTTACTACTGAGGAAGGGTCGTCTACCCAGATGCCTTGTACCAACTTAGGTCTTTTCGCATTCTTTAATTCTTCTCAACTACTGTATCTATCATCTCGTCTTTATTTACTTTTTCTTTCATTTCCACACAACTGTCTTCAAGTTCACTTCCGTTGTATATCCCTTCTACGTAGTCCTTGAAATTTTAAGTTTTTGATTCTATACTTAGAACTGGTTTACTATATGAGCTCTTAATAATTGTACAGGTGCTGCTTTTTTCTCTAATTACCTCTTTCAATTTTCCTACAGGTAGCATCTATTTTTCCCATAGCCAAAAGTGCTTTTCATTTCTCTTGTAGCTACTCTTGCTTTGCCATACTGCACGCAGTATGTCTGAATTTTAGGCATCCGTATTATCTTTCATCAGTTTTATTCTGCGGCTCATACCAATAAATTATGGCCAGAGTCCATATCTGGTCCTGCATATGTTTTGCAGGTTAAAATTTGGTTTCAAAATCTCTGTCTGAAACCTTTCAGCTTTTCCAGTTCTCTTCCATATACAGGTATACAACTTCCCATCATGATTCTTAAATCAGTAGTCATTGATTATTAAATTATGCTCTGTGCTAAATTCTAGCAGGTTGGTCCCTTATTCATCCTTTTTTTGCAGTCCATGTACTCCTGTTTTTTTCCTTCTCTTCCTTTTCCTACTTCCAAATTCTTGTCACCCATCACAAATAAATTCATATCGCTTAACAGAATAACTTCTTTTATCTCATCATATATTCTTTCCTTCTTTTTGTCATTTTTGGATTTAGTAGGCATATAAACTTATACAACTGTGATGGGCTTTGTTTCAATCTTCACTATGACAATGCATTCACTATGCTGTTCATACTAACTCACCTACATTCCTATATTATTTTCCATTATTTATAGGTTTTGAAAATGTCAGTTCCATTGACATTTTCAACATTTAAAGGCTTTTTTAAGGGACTGAAGGTGTGATAAATGCATGGAGAGGGATCAGAACTAGAGGGGGGGATGCTCGAGTTTCTCTCACTTGAGTTGGTGTAACTTCTGCATTACATCATTTGCGATATGGAGATATGCATTATTATGAACTTGGAACACCATTCTACAAAGGTGATTTTTGACAGACATGCTGCCCCATACACATTCTTCATTCTCTGATGGGTGTATAACAGTGCCTGTCCTTCAGCAGCCCAGAAGAGAATAACAACATATTGGTTCTGTTTGTACTCATTAGGTAATAACAATGCCATATTTCACTTTTCCATATTTACCATACACATGTTGGAAGGACACAAATGCCATACTAACCCCTTGTCTATATGTCAGTGCTTATAAAATCACATCAGAGTCGTGCTTTGTTGCATATACGCTGCAGCAACACCCTCAAACAGAAAATTTTTGAGTATCCCCAGTAGTTTTCTCTGATTTACACAATTTTTTTCCAGCTTATATATATGCATTTCATCACTGCACACACCAAGGACATCCAATATATTTATTTATGTAGGTCCACGGAAAATTCTGTACAATGGTGTGGAAAAGTTTACATGAAGTTTGGAAAATTACAAGTTTCAAATATTCACAACTACGTGCATATATCAGTAAGATGACTGATTTCATCAAAAAACAGCCTCTAAAATATAAGTGCCTTAAACAAGTTAACTATGGAAACTCCACTTAGGAATATCAACCATACAGAAAAAGATAGATTGCAACCGAATCACTGGTGAATCCTTGACCAGGAGCATACTGCTGAGGCCCTACACAAAATCTAATCTGTTTGGTAAACTAACTCCAGGCCCATGAACATGCAACTATGTGTCATGCATGCCTTCATATCATTCCCTCAGTCTGCCTGAAAAATGATTCAGCATCTCCGCCCACCCCCATGTAATGACTGAGATATTGAGCTTTTGAGAATGACAAGACAATTACTATCATGCAGTAAATCTTGGCACATGATTTTCTTCTGTAAGTATTGCTGCTACACTCTCTGACTCCTTTAATAAATATTTCATTGCATAGTATGTATTACTTCTGAAAAATGCTTTAGCTGCCTTTTTGAACAGATTTATTTAAGTGAACTTTTTCAACACCTTGGACAATTTGTTATACAGTTTTATTCCCTAACAGAAAATGTTGTTTTGATTTTTGTTTGTTTTTCCATGCTAAATGTTAAAAAGTCCAAACTGGCTCTTGGCCTATGATTAAGTACAGAAATATTAATGAAATTCATAGTTCTGTTTTGCCTTATATGGACAACACATCAGTAGATGTACTCTTCGTGTAGTACAGATGCCCTGTTTTTTTAAAATCAAACAATTGAAAGTCCAGGTTGGAATATTGACTATATTGTGAAGAGGATAAGATTACTACTCACTACAAAGATGACACATTGTATTGAAGACAGGTACAATGATAAAACTATTACACAATGAGCTTTTAGCCAAGGTTTTGTTCAAAAAGGAAACACATACACTTTCACAGAAGCGAGCATGCCTCATGCACACATTACTGTTATCTCCAGTCGCTCCAGATCTGGCTGGAGATAGTGGATATGTGTGCATGAGGTGTGGTTGCTTGTGTGAATGTATTTGTGTGTTTTCTTTCTGAAGAAGGCTTTGACTGAAAGCTCAAATTCTAACAGTCTTTTTTTTTTTTTTTTTTTTTTTCCCCCAAATCAATGTTCATCATTACAGTTATTTAATAGTACTCGTACTTTACAGTGAGCCCAACTATTACTTCTAGTTATTATTCTTTTGGCCTATTTATGCAGTTTAAAAAGTAGTATGTCTGTTTTGTGCCTTTTATACCCAACAAAAAAGAATTCCACAGCTAAAATAAAAATGTACAAAGTCAGAGACAGGTGGTGTCAAAAAGGAACAGATAGTGCTAAAAATAAATGAGACATGGTAACAAGTGCATGTAGTGTTGCAAACCTCTTGAACAAGTGCTTCATTTCTATTACTAACATCTTGGAGTTATCAGGTTTGGTAATAATAATAATAATAATAATAATAATTTTATTGTCATTTGGCCATTACAGCAATAGACAACGTCATATACATACTAAAATACAATTAATAGTTTGAAAGAAACAACAGGTTTGTTGTTAACATTATAGTATTATGTTACAGTTAATAAATTCTCTTATATCATAGAATGGGTGGAGGACTAGCCAGTCATGAATTGTTTGTTTGAATAATTGTTCAGGTAATTCTTGAACAGATTGAGGAAGATTATTAAATAATATGTACCCCATGATTTCATAGCTGTTGAGTGACTTTGACTGTCTGTGGTAAGGAATATAGAGGCACCTATTCCTTCTTGTATTGTGGCTATGAACATTTTCTCTGGTTTTTGTTTCTGGTAATTTCTTCTTCGTATAAATTAGAACATAGTATTTGTACAAGTTTATAACAGTCATGAATTTTTGTTCATAGAACAATGGTTTACAGTGTGCCTTATATGCAGAACCAGTAATTATCCTAATAGCTTTTTTTTGCAGTATTAATGTCATGTACACAGCTAGAGTTCCCCCACAAAATAATTCCATATGTTATTATACTTTGAAAGAATGAAAAATAGGATGTGCAATGGAATATCTGAGACCAGTCTTTAAAAATAACTTCAGTAAAATAGAAATGACACATTTCCCAAAGAAATAGCATCCATCGTAAAATCCATAAAACCTAAGTATTCCAGTGGGTATGATAACATATCAATGAAGTTAATCAAAGACTGCTCATGCGAGTTGATCTATCTAAGTTATTTGTGTAATCAGTCTCTTATCAGCAGAATATTTCCAGACTGGATAAAATATGCTGAAGTTAAGCCTCTTTACAAGAAGGGGGATAAAGAGATACCATCAAACTATCAACCAATTTCGCTTCTGCCAGCTTTCTCAAAAATATTTGAAAAGGTTGTGTTAAAGCGTCTCCTTAAGCATCTGACTGCAAATAATATATTGTACAAGTCACAGTTTGGATTTCTGAAGAGCTCTGATATAGAGAAAGCTACTTACTCTTACAGTAAGAATGTACTTAATTCATTAGATAATAAATTAGGGGCTACTGGCATTTTCTGTGACCTGTCAAAAGCCTTTGATTGTGTGAACCACGGCATTCTCTTAAGTAAAGTAGAATATTATGGTGTCACTGGCAATGCTGCGAAATGGTTTGAGTCTTATGTAACAGGAAACAAAGATTGTCATTGTGAAATACCTGTGCAGTAAGCAGTCAGTCTTCATTTGACTGGGAATTAATTACATGTGGTGTTCCTCAGGGTTCCATCTAGGGTCCATTGCTTTTTCTTGTGTACATTAATGACCTCTCATCTGTTACATTCCCAAATGCTAAGTTTGTTTTGTTTGCAGGCGATACAAACATTGCAATAAGTAGCAAGTCAAGTACAGATTTAGAAATAGCTACTAATCAAATTTTCACTGACATTAGTAATTGGTTTAAGCTAATTCAGTGTCATTAAACTTTGAGGAGACCCACTATATGCAGTTCAGAACCTGTAAGAAATTTCCTTCCAGAATTTGCATAACATACGAAGACATGCAGATTGAAAAGATTGACAGTGTTAAATTTCTGGGAGTACAACGTGATAATAAATTCAGTTGGGAATTGCATACCATAGAATTGCTTAAGTGCCTAAACTAGTCTGTATTTGCAGTGAGAATGATGTCAGATGTAGGAGATGTAAATATGAAAAACTTGCATAGTTTGCTTACTTTCATTCTGTTATGTCATATGGGATTATATTCTGGGGTAACTCAGCAAACTGAGCAAAAGTTTTTAGGGTGCAAAAGCATGTGACAAGAATCATTTGTGGTGTAAATTCAAGAACATCATGTAGAAACCTGTTCAAGGAACTTTGTATTCTAACCACTGCCTCCCAGTATATTTAGTCCTTAATGAAATTTGTTGGAAGTAATACATCTCTATTTCCAACCTATAGCTCAATACATAGTATCAGTATTAATAATAAGAACAATCTACATAAAGACCTAAAATCACTTACCCTGGTCCAAAAAGGAGCCCAATATTCAGGAACACACATTTTTAATAAATTGTTAGCAACAATTAAAAACTTGGTTTCAGATAAAGCATCGTTTAAACAGAGTTTGAAAGTCTTTTGGATAGGCAACTCCTTCTACTCTATAGATGGATATCTTAACAGAGACTGTTAAGCCAGCTGAAGTAAGAATGTCTGTTAGATTTCAGTTTTGACAGCACTTTGTCACAACAGTCAAGATTGGGTATTTTGTGTATGATAAATTTATTAATAGTGCAACACAATGTTTCATTCTGACTGTGCATTAATTCTTTAAATATTAGCTGTTCCAGTGTACCACATTGTATTCACTTATATCGACACTCTCCTGACAATTGATCAGGGTAGTAGGTATTATATTCAAATGTTTTATGTTACACTTTTACATGTTCCACACCCATGAGAATTATCTCATTTTTTGGGTCTATGGAGTGAAAACTGAACTGAATCGAATCAAATAGTGTGCTACCACAGGACGTTGGCTGTTACCAGCAGATGACAGAACCCAAGAGTATTACATGTTAATGACTTTCTTTTTGCCAGTATATTTATGTCTTCATTGCGTGTTAACACTCAGCATTCATCCCTAAAAGCTTTGTGTTTGTTACACATTCTATAGATTATTATCTGTGCTGAATGTGACAGCGCTTTTTCCCTCTTTATGCTGTAGTTCTTTGTGTTTGTTTTCTTTGTGTCAAATGTTAATTTATTACATAATGCCCAATTGTAAACATTCTTGATGGTTTCATTTCTTTTCTATAATAGGAGTTCTCATGTTTTATGAGTGACTATGATGTTGTCAACAGCAAAGGGAACTTTTTGTCATGTCTTACACTATCTTGAAAGTAACTGATATATATAGGCGCACACACACACACACACACACACACACACACACACACACACACACTCACGCAAAGAACAGAACTCGGCCCAATACACTATCCCGAGGAGCTCATAAGTCTGTATGTTTCTTGTTTGACAAATGGTTTACTAAAAATTTATTGGGAGCAAATATGTTAACCATCTCTGCCTTTTGCACCCTGTTTTTCAAATGAGACTGGAAACATTCTTTCATTATTTCTCATACACCTAGTACTTACAGCTTGTGTAGTGGTATTTTATGGTCAATGGTGTCTTGGACAAGTCTAAGAATACCTATTACACTGTCATACTTATCACTTCTGTGAACTAGATAAAGGGCGATATTGTATGTCTCCAATTTCAGAAATCAAACTGTGCTTCATTAAAAAGATTCTTTTTATTCATATCTCATTAGTCTATTGTTCATGGTTGATTGAATTATTTTTGAGAATGCAGACAGTAGAGGAATTGCCTGTAATTATCTGTACACTTTGTATTATATTTCTTTTGTGTGGGCACAACTCATACATGCTTTAGGTACTCTGAAAAATATTGGAAGTAAAGGACTCATTTAATATTTTTTTTAATGGTGTTCATATGCTGTGTATGCATGCCTTCAGAACAGAAACTGGAACTTCATCTATGCCTGCTGACTTCTTAATTTCTTCAATTTCTATACTGTCCTTCTGATTTCAAGCTGAACTGTGGGAATCATCATTGTAATTGCTGTGCAAGTCATTGTGAGAGCTACCTATGTTTTGAGAAGATTTTGTCACAACTTCTGTATTATATCAGACAAATAGTCATTTACAAAATCTGCCAATTCCTGAGGACTGAATAACCTGATAGTGACCGCCAGTATTTAAGTGACATACTCACCAATGTTCTCTGCTGACTGGCCCAAAGTGATCTGCAGCCAACAACCAAATTACCTCATATTGTTTGGTCTTAAATATATTTTCCAGAAATTATGAATGTATTACTATGAATGAATTACTATGTGAAAGTTATAGCTGCTGTACCTTCCTGTTTTTCCTATGAAGCCCGTTGCATTGGAATCATCTAAGTACATCAGAGCACCATATTTCTGTGCCAGCTTACATATATCTGTTAAGGGAGCAACGTCTGCATCCATTGGAAATACTCCACATGTAGCAATCACCTTCAGTCTTGCACACTTCAACTGCTGCAAACGCTGCTCAAGATCTGTGACAAAAAATACTAAACTGCTGTTGCAGGTACTAACATGAAATAGTGATGTATATGAGAGACATGGAACTATCCAATTTTGTGCATGTTTTACAGCATCACAAATTTCTGTAAGTAGTTCTCGCTATTTTTTTACAGCTCTGAATGAATTAATTTATATGTATTTTTTTTAAAGTATGGAATACAGATTTGAAGGTATGTTCACATAATCACAACACATCTGTAAGGAGAGAAACAAAAATACAGAAGACATGGCCATTTACTCATATGTCATGTTTTACAGAGCTCAAGGAATGTAGACCACATCAAAAACTGAAATGTCAAAGAGAAGTAGACACTGTGTCCCTTTTCAAAGCTAAGAAATAACTGTAATTAACTGTTGGCATTTGTGTCACTGACAGTAAGATCATTAGCATCACATATCAGTAATGTTAGCCTTTTTATACAGGGTGGTTATAAACAGACTGAAAAGCTTGTAAGGGCTATGCAGTGTAGGCTGTACTGAGAAATAATTGAAAAAAAAATTGATACACTGAGCCACACTTCTGAGTTAATTAGTACTGAAGTTAGCGAATCACACCACTGCACACAAATCTGATTGGGCCTGCAGAGATGGTGTTGCCAAACATGTTCTTCATTTGGTTTCCTAGAACTGAGCAAGAGAGTGATACAAAGAGTGGTCGTGGATGATAGTGAGAATCAAACATGAGCTAAAGGGTGAGCAGTCTCATGCCCTGTCATCTATGCTACGAGAGCAACTGACACTAATTGTATTTGGTGGGTCACTTGAATTTGTGCATGCACTCAGCTGTTTGCTAACTTCATTGGTAATTAACTCAGAAATGGTGAAACATCAATTTTTTTTTCAACAAATGTTTCTCAGCACAACCTACCCTGTGACACCCTTACAAGCTTTTGACCACCTTGTATATTTACTTAAGGGCATTAAATGTACTCCACTTAAGGTTAAAATGATTTTAAGTAAACATTTTAGTTGGCAGAAGTCTGTTACCTTGAAAAGAGCTACTGATTTCCATTCATACAAATCAGCAGTTACCCTTCTAACTTATCTCTTCATCTCAAATTTGACCTTCTCCGTTATGTATCACTGTTAATCTCTCTATATAGGAAAATGAAGTGATGATAACACATATGGTCTCACATACTGTTAACCTCTCTATTACTCGAAGTTATGTCATTGATGTTGCTGAGTGCCAACTTGTACAGGTGTCAATAAGACAAGTTTTGTGCTAATGACAATAAAATCAAATGAACCATTAGTGATTAATGGAATGAAGAGGAAGCATAGGAATTCAGTTATAGGCATTAGTAGAATATTAATCTTTGGTTCTACAACATTAATTAGTGACAAACTGTATGTCAGATGGCATGTTTCAAGAAGCAATTCTCAGCTTCAGGTTAAGTATACAAGAATATTCACAGTATTAAATGTTACAAAATTTTATACACTGAAACATTAGACTGAACAGTCTTGATATTTCATTAAAATTAGTCCTCTTCATGTACCACGAGCTCTGTCAAATCCATCTGCCTATCTTTTCTATACAGTGTCCAGTCCTGTTTGCCAGTACAGCACACTGTTCTCAGGTCTCATGATCTGTTTATTGAGAAGCTGTGTATGGGCCCCTTAACATACCTATGGTAAGAGCCAGCACTGCATTGACATCACTACCTGTTATGGTATCAGCAATGCACACACATCACTGATACACGAATAAAGCTTTCACACGTCATTGGATTATAAAGTATTGAACTGTTAAAAACCATACAGTAGTTTATTGTGACTTTTACATGAATCTTTTAAGGGAACTACTCAAGTGATTTATATTTTGTCATTTAAAACAGTCTTGTGCTTTTTTGCTATGCACAAGGATTTCTACCTCTTCAAATAATTGTTTTCTTCCCTCTATACAGCGTATGTACTCTGGCTAGTGGATGTCAGTGTTATGAATGTGACTCACTACTGTGGACCTGTTGAAATTGCTCAGTTTGAATGTATCTTTGTGCTCACTGTGTCTCACTTTAAAGTTTTTTCCATCATGTATTTTGTTTCACCGTATAAGCATGCTCAATTTATTATATTCATTAAGATTGTCATTTTGTTATTTAAGCCTCAGTAAGTTATCAGCTGTGAATATCACTTTAACACTAATCTCCCTGAAAATGTTACTACTTTTTGTGAAATACTGTTGTAAAGAAAATAAAGTTGTAGTTTTCCTTCGTATGCATTTTCTGTTTCTTACTACACCTCCAGATCAGATCATGAATAACATTCTGTTGATTACTGTTTGCTCTGGCTATCTGTCTTAGTTGGACATTGCAAGTTTAAGAGGCCAGTCAATTAAATTTCTAAATGCAAGTAGACTACTGTTTGGAAAAAGAGAAACACCATTACTGAGGAATGTGATCACAATGAAATGCATTCCATAAATTAGAGACATGACATTACACAAATGATTAGCATTACAGATGTGTACACGCACTGGAACTGTGTAAATTGAGAAATGGCACAATGAACTGCAATCAGAACCTCTAGATGTTGTGGCACTTGAGCGCCTCAAGTTGTTACTGGGGAATATTGCACCAAGCAGTTTGGTACCACATCTACAAAGCATCAAATGTGGCTGCAGGAGAACCTGTATGAATAAGTTGACAACTGACAGTGCCCCCGACATGTTCGATGGGTGATATATCAGGTGAATGGAAAGGCCAGGGAAGCAGTGGTACTGATCATTCTTCAACGAAGGCTTGTACATTCCTCATCATATGTTGTCAGGCATTGTTCTCCTGAAATATGGTATGTGGGACTGCCTGCAGCATAGGCAGTGCCCTGGGCTGCAAAACCTCCCTGATGTAGCAGTAACTATTCAGTTTTCCCTCAAGATGTCAGAGCTGAGATCCCGTGTTATAGGCAATGGTGCTCCAAACCACTGCATTTGCTGCTCTACAATATAGTCTGCTGGATTGCATTCACCACAGTGTCATCAAACACGTATGTGGCCATCAACATGGAACAAGTTGAAGTGGGATTCATCTGAAATCATTGCAGTCTGCATCATTGGTGGATTCTGATCAATGGAAGCTGATGCAATGGCACGTCTACAGTAGACAATGTTGAACCATCGATGTAGACTTGTCCACACTCATTGCAATGCTCAAACATTGCACCAACACTGTGGATGAAGCTCTTCTGTCCATCCTCATCTCTTCACCAGTTCCACATATGCATCACTGTTGAAGCAGCATGACTTGTATGAGTCACATTGTCATGCATTGACAGATCCACACTCTGGAGACCAATTATTCTGCCCCATTTGAACCCACTCAAATGTTGATATTCCACCTTGCAATGTTGGCAGTGCATAGTGGCACTTGGTTACAAGTTTCCACTTTGTATGATGACTCCACACTGACAGAGCATTCTATAACAATGACATGTCTATCCACACAAAAGAGGCACTGTTGGGCCTACCTCTACACCACATCTCTGCCATTTAAATCATTTATTATAGTTCCACTGTTGTACATGTCCTCTTATTGTGGCATGCTGCAGACCACTTCTTCTGAGTGTTTCACTTTTTACTAACAGTAGAGGACTTTGCAGACATTAGGATGACAGGAATTATTATGTAATGTTGTATTAATAACTGTCAATTTCTTATACACATTTAAGGCATGTGCTCCATTACATATCTCAACAATAAAATCCTGGAACTATAGACAAAATTAGAATGGATAAATCTTACCAAACAAGGAAAGCATACACTCAACAGTTTTGCTCCTATTTTGCACAATTATAGTAGCCTACATACTCAGGTGCAACCAACTGCTACTCTAGTATGAAGCACTACTCAAGCATTTTCAAAATGTCAAGGTCCAACTTCTAAAAATTTGTGAGAGAGTCAGCTATTGAGCAGCATTAATAAAACTGGCTAAGGGAGCAGACTAGAATTCTGCCTGTACTGCACTTGTATGTCATAATTTTTTTTACAATCTTTCATCAACCACTAATCTCACTACAATGAACCATGTTTATTCAAAAAGGAGAACAGTAATATTGATAGGCATTGTAACACAGTCATCCCAAGGTACAATACGGAATCATGGTAAAATGAACATTCATTTATCAGTGCATTCACGTGCATTTTAAAAAGTTATTGCAGTCAACTCATTTCGTCTATAATTCTTTGTTGTCATTGGTAGGCAGACATTATAAAGCACTGTATTGTATTGTATTGTATGGAACTGGGGACCTAGAAATAACAAAGAGGCTCTGTCCCTGCCGTAGCCCTCAGTGGTACACAATCCCACAACAGGCTACAGCAGTCCACTCACCCCACTGCCGTCCCACACTGAAGCAACGAGTATGGTGTTCACTTCCGTGTGCTCAGTCTATTTGGTTGTTCCATTGGTTCTCATGTCCATGGAGGCATTGCTTAAATCTCTGCTCAAGCAATATCTGGCTCTTACTATTGATATCACATATTTTTCAGCCACGTTGGCTATGCAAGATTCTATACCGTTGGTGTACATGCCACCTTTTCTCCTTTACAATGATGCAGCCTATGATTGGGAGGCTTCTGAGAAGTCGATTTGACACCACTTCCTCACTTTGGGTGCCACTGCTGCTAATGTGTGCAAGGCTTTGTTCCTTTGTTGGATTTCCCCTTGGATTTTCTAGGTATTGTGCTAGTCAGTCCCTCTTCAAGAACCTGCATCACTCTCATTTGACGAAATGTGTAAATCTTTGTTCACTTATCATCATAAGCATACATATGTCATTGCAATAAGTGTTGAGTTCTAGCATTGTCATAAACAGCTCCACCAGTCCTACTGGGCTTGCATGGCCTAACTATACAGTCTCAGTCATGAATGTCCATTTGTTACTGATTTTAATAATGATTCCTATGCTGATTCTATGGCCTGTGACACCATAATTCAGTTGGCTTCTGAGGTGGTGCATCAACATGCACTACAGTGTGAGACTCCATCTTTGCATTAAGTTTTGAATATTGCTTAGCATTTCGAGGTATCTCATACTGCAGGTAATCAGACTGAGACTCATTGTGACATCAGTGTGATGGCTCCTGTACCTAGTTATGGTGCATCAATTACTTCTCAGGGGGAGGATGACATGGCAGCCATACAAACATTGTCTCTGAATCACATTGGACAGCAGTCTAGCAAACAACACCGACCACAGCAGTGGCAGTGTTCAGCACTCCCATCTTTCCCATACTGCACCAAGCAACAAGACAGGCCATATGCCCTAAGCCCTAGGTGATTTACAACTGTAGGAGAAAGGGGTATATCGTATCTGTGTGTCATTTCCAGCCGTCTCCTGTAGATATGGATGTGGATGTTAATTGTGTGTCTCCATTGCTTATGAATAAAACAAACTGTTTGATGTGGTGTGAGTGATGGACTAAATGCTCATATTACAAGTGTAGCTATGAAATTGCTAAAGTCACAGACTTAACATGCACTTGCAATCTCTGGAATTGTCGCTGGTTACTTGATGTTTGGTAGGTTACAAGAAGCAGCATATCCCAATTTTGGGGCAATTTATAGCTCCCACTGTGTATAAGTCTGTGGTTTGTCCCTTAACTTTTCTGGTAGTGGACGATTCTGGCACCAATAATTTGTTTAGTCTGGATACTTTCAATGCTTTTGGTTTTTTATTTGCAGATGTGGTGCACCTTGTTTCCAACCAGGTCCCTTACCAACAGTTAGAGTCCTGTGTTCCGAGTATTTGTCTCTTTTTCTTGATTGTGTTAGGTTGTGCCACAATTTCATGGTCCACATTACCTTGAAACCTATGGCGTAGCCACATTTTTTCCATACACACCATATTCCAGTGGCTTTGCATGATCAAGTTAAATAAGAATTGGACAGGCTGACATTGTTGGGAGTGATACAACCTATCATGTCCAGTAAGTGATCTATACCCATCATGGTTATTAAAAAACTGAATGGTTAGTTTCTCCTCTGTGACAACTTTAAAGTTTCCATTAATGCTTAATCTATGATTGAACCTACCCTTTGTCCCATCAGGATGAGTTATTAACTAAACTCATGGGAAGCCAGTTCTTCTCTAAAATTGATTTATCTGAAGCTTATTTACAGGTTCTGTTGGATGGTGATTTGAAAAGGCTTCTTGTGATTAACAAGCCCTTTGGGTTGTATCAATATCAGCACCCGTTCAGTGTAGTCAGTGTCCATGTGATTTTTCAGCAGTTTCTGGAAGAGTCAGTCATGTCTGTTCTGCTGTGCATCAACTATCTTGATGACATTGTCATGACAGTTGCATCCACAGAAGAGCATTTATGCAACTAATGCTCCTCATTCAGATCTTCCATACTGCAGAGTTGAATTGCAACTTGGTCAAGTTCAACTTTTTTCACTCATCCATCGTGCATTTGAGGTTTGAAATCTCTCAGGATGGTGTACAGCCTTTCTGACACCATGTCACCACTAACACAGCTCTGCTTCGCCCTTCTAAAGTCAAAGAACTCCAAACATTTTTAGGGAAAATTGCCTAATGTCACAAATTCATTCTGAATGTGGCCATGTTGGCCCATCCTCTCCATGAATTGCTTCACAAGGCTGTTCCTTTATGGTGGACACCAACAAGTAAGTGCCCATTCATGCTTAGATTCTACTCCTTGTTCCATGGTTTTAAGGATGTCATGTAAGAAAAGTAAGAATTGGGCTTCATATAATTGATGTTTTAATAATCCTTGCTGCTTAGCATGGACAGAGTCCTTCTGTTCAATACCTGCATTGTTTGAATGCAGAATATGTTCTATATTTCTACAACAGATGAATGTCGAAGATATGGACCGGTTGTTTTGTGTACGGTTTCTGCTACCATTATTGTATGAGTGTGTGACATATACCTTCTTCCAACTACCATGCACAGTTTCCTGTTCAAGGGATCTATGATATATTGTGGTTGAAAGACATGCTAACTTGGACACAAATTATGTATATGATTCCATTTGGCACTAGTGCTTTGTTCATTTAGAGTGATTTCACCTGTTTCTCAACATCACTAATGCCAATCTTTACATCACTGATCCTTGCAGTGATGCAGGAATTAAACTGGGGCTGTACTCATCTCTTTTCATTTGCAAAGAACATTTAAAAACAGAATTCACCATTTCTATGTTTGCCTTGCTACTTCTCAATTTAAGTTATTGTGTCATCCAGGAGTGTCTTCACATTTTCTTTGGTGCCATTTATAGCCTCTGATACAATAAGAATTTCCTTGGATTTTATGAGAGGAAAAAATTTTGCACAGTAGAAATTGAAGGCTCCACACATATCCCTGTTTTGAAAGCCAAATGCATTTCATTTAGAAGTTCTCTGACTAAACTGCCTGACAAAACAGTGGTTGGATCAATGCCACTTTATACACATATGCACCACTAACAGGTATGTAAATAAGTAGAGTTACAATTCTCTGTGAGAAGTAGGACAGGAAACAGAGTGAACCAGTGTTGTTTGTGTTTAATGTTGTTACCAGGTCTGATAGGGCATGTAAGGGAAGTGAACAGTGTTGTATGTTGAGTGATCACTGTGGAAGACCTGGAGATACTGCATACTCATATGATACAGTGTTATCAGCAACTGACAGTCACATGGCATTATTATTATAGCAACTGACAATTTGAAAGTGGTTTCATTATGAGTCTCCATTTGGCTGACTGGATGAACCAAGCAATATCCAGATTTTTGAGACATCTGGATGAGACAGAGGCCCAGTGTTAGACAGCAAGGGAACCTGAGGGTGGGCATACTCATAGTCAGGGTTCAGTACAAACACATCTGACAACTACAAGGTTAAGATTGGGGTATTCTGCACCAAGCTCATCATAATCATTTACATCTGAATCTGCCACCTGAGAACTAGTAATGGACTCCTTGAAATATTTTGTGTCATCACATACCATTCTTAAGAACTACCAACAAGGCAGACTAGGAAAATAATGTCCTTTGTTTAGGTTGCTGTTAAATCCCCAGCACTAATGGCTGAATTTGGAATGGTGGCATTACCAGGAAATATGGACTGCTGATGAGTGGCACAGCTTCGTGTTAAGTGATGGATCACTTGTTTTGCACTACCCAAACAATGGTCATCAGAAAGAATGGTAGCAAACTGAGGAAAAGTCCCATTTTTCCTATGTTTTGGAGAGACACAGAAGTGTTTTCCTGGTGCCTTGGTTTGGGGATCCATTGGGTATTACTTCAGGTAATGGCTGGTAGGGACAGACACAAACATCCTGCATCCTTATTTGTTAGCTCTCATGTGACAGTATCATGATGGCATTTCTCAACAGGACAGTGCTCATCCACACTTGGCACATGTTTCTATGAACTGTCTTTGTGATGTTGAGTAAGATTCCCAGATTTGCCCCTGATAGAACATTTATGGAACCAGCTTGAATGTCAACTTGGTCTCAGTGCCAGAATCCTGAATATCAAGGACCAGTTACAGCAGTTTTTGGAGCTTGCCTCAGGAGAGGGTACAACAGCTTTATGACACCTTTCCAACTGGATTAGTATTTGTAACCAGGCCATGAGGGTTGCATCGTACTGCCAGTGAGTTCATACTGGAAAGTTCTTTGTGAATTTGACTTGTTTTCTAATGACTTACATAACATCACATACCCACACAACCCATGGAGTTTCATTTCATTTCATTCTCTCCATAGGGGTGCTTCAATTTTTTGCATGCTGTGTATATCCTTAGGCTTTATGTTACACCTATTGTGCAATAATCACTGGTTTTTAGAAGTTTCTTTACATTGACTTTATACTATGGTGAGTCCCTTACATCATCATGAACTGTTCTGTTATCTCGAGTATGGATTCTCCAAAGTTATAGCCTCAGTTCTTCTTATGTATTTCTGTCATGAGTAGGCTTCTGAGCTGTCTGTTCTAAGTGATTCACTTGCATTTTTCTCTATGACATCTTGAAAGCCATGGATCAAAGCTGTCAGATAGATGCAGTATTTCTTGATTTATGACATGTAAACTATGATCGTATGAAATATCAAGAAAAATATGTGACTGGTTTGAGGATTTCTTGGTAGAGACGATGTAGTATGTTATCTTGGATAGAGTCATCAACACTTTAAGTAACTTTGGGTGTCCCCCTGGGGAGTGTGTTGGGGGCCTTGTTGTTTATGTTGTATATTAATGATCTTGAAGACAATATTAACCATTGGGCAGGTATGCCTATGTATAAAGTATGACAACCACAAACATTATTTTTCACCATTCCATTAATATTTCACAATTGTGAGCTCATACCAATTCCTTCATTACTGCGTCAGCTAACACAATGATAAATTATGCCATCATAAGTTCAAGTGAGCAGCAGTAATATAAAATAAACAGTGAGTTAGGTATTTATAATCTGTGCAAGAAAATGACCCAGATTATGAGCCAGCAGCCAGTCCCACAATGAGGCAGTTGTCTATGAGACAATTAGTAATCAAATAAGTGGTTGGCTTGGATCTGATACAGCTGCACTGTTTAATGCTTAGTGTGGGTCATTACTGAGTGGTAACACATGTCTGTGGCAACAGATTGATATAATGAAAGTTTATTTCATTATTGTTTAATTAAAGAGTGCTTTAGCTCATATTATGTAAGTTTATTTAATCATTGTTTAATTGAACTAAGATTAAAATGTGATTTTGCTCATACATGTTTACCTCGGTAACATAAAGACAGCTGTTCTTTACAAGTGTACAAAGTACATCATACACCAGATCATGTTATGAAAAATGTCATGCCCACTCATGGCTTAATAGTAAGCTTAAGCTTTCCAAAGAAGCTGCAGTTGTCTAGAATGAAATACTGTCCAATAAAAGCTGGACAATAATTCAGATGGGGCTTGACAAAATTTCAAAGTGATGGAAAAATTGGCAACCTCCTTTAAAAGTTCAGAAATGTGTGGAAGCATGTTCTCACTCAATACCTACTGAAAAAGGGAATGAATGCACAGGAGATCCATAATGACATGCTGGGAACATTAGAGGAGGATTTTCCTCCTTATTTTGCTGTGAAAAAGTGGATGATGGAATTCAAGCATGGAAATACCTCTGTCCAAGATGCAGCTTGCTGTGGAAGACCAGTAATGGCCAGTTTGGAGGAAAAGTCACTGCAATCCAGGAGATCACCATGTTGGACTGGCATATGACTGAATACTAAATTGCTGCCATTGTGATGTCTGTCATCGAGTCCTGTGGCTCTGAATTGCTTCTGCAGCCAACTTATTCGCCCAATTTGGCCCCTTCTTTCATGTCTTCCCTAAGTTCAAGAAACGTCTAACCGGAATCCATTTTTGATCAGTTGATGATATAATGGCAAAAGATTCAACAAGAAGAGCATAATGGACTTGCAGCATCAGCAGTAAAAGTGTGTGGTTCTAAAAGTGACTATGTTAAAAAATAGCCATCTACATTTGGACTACTGATAACTTTTATTAGGTGGGCTGAGAACTTTTGTCACCCCTCATGGTATCTTTTGTCTACATTGAATGATCACATAGACTCAGTCATTGGTAAAGCAGGTGGCAAGCTTCAGGACTAGGGAAATGCAATCAGTCTACAAAGAGGATTGTTTACAAGACTCTTGTGCAACACATCCTAGGGTACTGCTCATGTGTGTGGGCCTCACACCAAAGGGGACTAACAGGGGATATTGAACGTATGTAGAGAAGGGCAGCACAAAACTTCTTGACAGATTAAAACTGTGTGCTGGACCTAGAATCAAACTTGGGACCTTTGCCTTTTGCAGACAAGTGTTCTACTGACTGAGACACCCAAGCATGACTCTGATTCATCCTCAAAGCTTCACTTCTGCCAGTACTTCATCTCCTACTTTTCTAACTTCACGGAAGCTCTCCTGCGAAACTTGCAAGACTAGCACTCATGCAAGAACATATATTGTGGAGATGCGGCTTAGACACAGCCGCGTCTCTGCAGTATCCTTTCTTCCAAGAGTGCTAGTCTTTTAAGTTTCGCAGGGGAGCTCTAGTAACGTTTGGAAAGTAGGAGATGAATTACTGGTGGAAGTGAAGCTGTGAGGATGGATCATGAGTCATGCCTGGGTGGTTAAGATGGTAGAGCACTTGCCTGCTTAAGGCAAAGTCTCAGCTTGACATACATTTTTAATCTGCCACAAAGTTTTGTATCAGCACACTCTACTGCAGAGTGGAAATTTCATTCTGGAAGGGTAGCACAAATGGTTTCAGGTTTGTTTGATCCATGGGAGAATGTTGCAGAGGTGCTGAAAGAAACAGAACTGGCAGACACTTGAAAGCCTACTTACAAAGTTTCAAGAACAAGCCTTAAATGACAAGTCTAGGAACATATTAGATCCCCCTACATATCACTTCTATAGGAATCATGATGATAAGACTGAGTTAGTAACAGCACACAGAGAGACATTTAAGCAGTCATTATCCTGTGCTCCTTAGGTGAATGAAATGGGAAGAAGCCATAATAACTGGTACAATGGAAAGTACCCTCTGCCATGCACTTCACAGTGGTGTGCAGAGTATGGACATATTATTTTCTAGGGTGGCTTGCCACACTGACCACCTACAAAACTTAATCATGCCAATCTACTGTTTGATGATAAAAATCTTATCCAACAAATACAGTATGAATGCAGAACATATGTAATTACAAGCTGCGGTTTTCTATGAAGTTTTTGGATTCATCCCAGGGTGCATTTCATGGTTGACAGTTTGTTCCCAACCTTGATACTGAGAACGACCTGATTTAAGTTTGTTCCCATCCTTGATACTGAGTTATGTCAGTTTCATGCACGACTTCAGTTTATGTCTCAATGTATTTGTGTTTCTTGTCAACTGCAAAAAAATATATAATACCTTGATTTTCCATTAGAATATCCTTTTGGTGTACATTATATTTGCCCAAAGAATCTGATTACTGTCAGTTTTGGGTTTTAGCCCAATTTCTTTACTTAGTTTAATATGGTTTTCATTGTTTTTAGAACTAATTTAAAGTCTGGAACTTTGTTGTGAATGCTTTGGAAGTTGATCACTAAAATTTTATAATCATCTCATTCCTGGTAGGTCATTTCTTTGAGTCCTACACTAATACTTCAAGATCACCTATGGCTATCATTATCTGGACTGTTGGAAAATCATCTCATTTAAATAACATTTGTGCATTTTACACACTTTCAGCTATGTGGATAGCACCCTCTTCTGTGTAGCACACTACTGACACTATAGTTCTCAATCATACGGTGTTTTGCTTGTTGCAGAACGTTTGAAGTATCTAATTAAAACCTACCACTCAACTCAGAGCGTGGTGCCTGATCAGTTCTGGGGATAATGCTGACTGTGAGCTACATTGAAATTCCATGTGCAAGTCTGATCTCAACATTTTCTGCCAGACAGTTGTATGATTTAAATATTAAACTAGGGCACAGGTGACATGTATTGTTTCTTACAGCATGTGCCACATTCTACATCTGGTTGCATTCTGTTCCCTCAGTGGCTGGAGGAATATCACTTACAGGTTGGATGAGGCTTTTAGGAGCACACTCTTAGTTTACATGGTGGTCCTTCTTGTCTCTTGCTGCCATTTCGGTAAGGGATAATATTATTCACTGTCTGTCTGAAATGCCAAGATAATGTGAACCATACCCTCTGCACTTACTCTCCCCAGACACAGTGAAGTGTACTGCATTGACTCAGTTTAATTTTCAAAGGGAGACAGCACTTCTAACATGTTGATTATGGGAATGGGTAGATCACCATGCATTCTCTCTAGTCTGTGCAACCACAATGCAGGATCCCTCCTAGACCTAACACTGACACATCACTCAGAGTTAAGTTGCAAGTGGCAAGAAGTCCTTTATTTCCTACAGAGGTGACAGTACCCAAGGGACAGGATAGAATTTGAGGTACCTTTGGTATCTTTCACACATGTCTCTTGAGTGCCCTTCAAGCAGACTAATTTATAGCATGTTGCAGCTGTTGACAGCACTCATGATAATTTCCAGCTACTCACAAACAGCAACTAACTCTTCTCTTGTCATCAAGCAATATTTGCAGTAGGTGCTGCAACATCGCTGGTGTAATGTATTACTGGACATTAAAAACTAACTTTGTTTAAAGCTTGATGATTCTTTTTAATTTCTAGTCCTGCTACACTACAAGGATTGCAAAGAGGTGACAAAAGTCATGGGGTAGCAATATGCACATGTAAAGATGGTGGAAGAATCACATATACAAAATACAAAAGATCAGTTAATTGAGGGAGCTGTCATTTGTACTCACGTGATTCATGTGAAAAAGCTTCTGACATGATTATGGCCACATGACAGGAATTAATAGACTTTGAATGCTGAATGGTAGTTGGAGCTAGGTGTGTGGGACATTCTATTTTGGAATGGTTAGGGAATTCAATATTCTGAGAACCACAGTGGGAAGTATGTGCCAAGAATATCAAATTTCAGGTAGATTAGATTAGATTAGATTAATACTAGTTCCATGGATCATGAATACGATATTTCGTAATGATGTGGAACGAGTCGAATTTTCCAATACATGACATAATTAGGTTAATTTAACAACATACTTAAGTTAATATAACAACTTTATTTTTTTTGTGTTTTTGTGTTTTTCTTTATTTTTTTATTTTTTTATTTTTATTTTTTTTTTTTTTCTTAATTTATATCTAAAAATTCCTCTATGGAGTAGAAGGAGTTGTCATTCAGAAATTCTTTTAATTTCTTCTTAAATACTTGTTGGTTATCTGTCAGACTTTTGATACTATTTGGTAAGTGACCAAAGACTTTAGTGCCAGTATAATTCACCCCTTTCTGTGCCAAAGTTAGATTTAATCTTGAATAGTGAAGATCGTCCTTTCTCCTAGTATTGTAGTTATGCACACTGCTATTACTTTTGAATTGGGTTTGGTTGTTAATAACAAATTTCATAAGAGAGTATATATACTGAGAAGCTACTGTGAATATCCCTAGATCCTTAAATAAATGTCTGCAGGATGATCTTGGGTGGACTCCAGCTATTATTCTGATTACACGCTTTTGTGCAATAAATACTTTATTCCTCAATGATGAATTACCCCAAAATATGATGCCATATGAAAGCAATGAGTGAAAATAGGCATAGTAAGCTAATTTACTAAGATGTTTATCACCAAAATTTGCAATGACCCTTATTGCATAAGTAGCTGAACTCAAACGTTTCAGCAGATCATCAATGTGTTTCTTCCAATTTAATCTCTCATCAATGGACATACCTAAAAATTTGGAATATTCTACCTTAGCTATATGCTTCTGATTAAGGTCTATTTTTATTAATGGCATCATACCATTCACTGTACGGAACTGTATGTACTGTGTCTTATCAAAATTCAGTGAGAGTCCGTTTACAAGGAACCACTTAGTAATTTTCTGAAAGACAGTATTGACAATTTCATCAGTTAATTCTTGTTTCTCAGGTGTGATTACTATACTTGTATCATCAGTGAAGAGAACTAACTTTGCCTCTTCATGAATATAGAATGGCAAGTCATTAATATATAATAAGAACAACAAAGGACCCAAGACTGACCCTTGTGGAACCCAATTCTTGATAGTTCCCCAGTTTGAGGAATGTGCTGATCTTTGCATGTTACGAGAACTACTTATTTCAACTTTCTGCACTCTTCCAGTTAGGTACGAATTAAACCATTTGTGCACTGTCCCACTCATGCCACAATACTTGAGCTTGTCTAGCAGAATTTCATGATTTACACAATCAAAAGCCTTTGAGAGATCACAAAAAATCCCAATGGGTGGTGTTCGGTTATTCAGATCATTCAAAATTTGACTGGTGAAAGTATATATGGCATTTTCTGTTGAAAAACCTTTCTGGAAACCAAACTGACATTTTGTTAGTACTTCATTTTTACAGATATGTGAAGCTACTCTTGAATACATTACTTTCTCAAAAATTTTGGATAAAGCTGTTAGAAGGGAGATTGGACGGTAATTGTTGACATCAGATCTATCCCCCTTTTTATGCAAAGGTATAACAATAGCATATTTCAGTCTATCAGGGAAAATGCCCTGTTCCAGAGAGCTATTACACAGGTGGCTGAGAATCTTACTTATCTGTTGAGAACAAGCTTTTAGTATTTTGCTGGAAATGCCATCAATTCCATGTGAGTTTTTGCTTTTAAGCAAGTTTATTATTTTCCTAATTTCAGAGGGAGAAGTTGGTGCGAGTTCAATTGTATCAAATTGCATAGGTATGGCCTCTTCCATTAACAGCCTAGCACTATGTCACCTGGCCCCAGTTGTTCATGATTAGTTTGAAGAACATTCTGGATAATTTGTGAATGATTTGGTCACCCAGATCACTCAACATGAATGCCAGCAAACGTTTATGGGACATAACTGAGAAGTTGGTTCATGCACAAAATCCTGCACTGTCAAAATTTTTGCAATTATAGATGGCTGTAGAGACAGCACACATCAATATTTCTGCAGGGGACTTTTAGTGACTTATAGAGTCCTTGCTACATTGAGTTGCTGCTCTATGGCATGAAAAAGGAGTCCAACATGATATTAGGAGGTATCCCAAGACTTTTTTCACCTCACTGTAGAAGTTTCATTGAAGAACTCAAGCAACTAACACACACAAAAACGATTTTACATTATAAGAAGAAAAACTGTGGAATAAAATTTACTGATTCCCTGGAGCTTTGGGAGATCTTTTCAGCTATTGAGGTTGACTGTACTAACAAAGTTGTGTAAAAAACTAAAAAAAATAGTGGACTTTTATGCTAAAACTAGACAATTCACTGCTGTTGAGAGATGAGATCAAATGAAACATGACATGACAGCTATAATATGCTCAGAAAGCATTATTTACCAATATCGTCTCTCCAAATGCTATTCACCAATTTTTAAGAGTTTCCTATCTAATCAGTTCTTAACTTGAGGTCAGTTCTTTTACTCTTGTGTTCTAAAAGCACTATCATTTGCATTTCAGCTACCACAGCTGTTTACTTCCCCACCTTTCATCCATACATTCTCTCTTGTTATTTGTTGAGGAAGAAATAGATCCAAATATTTATCATGTTTTTAGTGTCAGTGACCTTTGTAATGCAACATTGCCCCAGTAACCTTATGTGGAAGAAAATACTCTCACTACTAATAACAAATACTACAAATAATACAAGATGTGAAACTAAGTTTATGCAATGAAGTAAGACATGTGTCTCAAATACCTGCCATATCATTATGTTTAAAAGCACACTTCTGAGCACAGCAAAGGCGTATTCCTTGAAGAGTAGAAGGATGACTTAACTCATCATAAAAAACAGCATCTTTATCCTTAAGAAGGGCTTCAAAAAATCCAGCATTTGCACTAAAACAATTTATGTAGAGCAAAGCAGATTCCCTACAATGAAACTTTGCAAGTTTTGCTTCAAGTTCCTGTGGAAACATATGCAGGTACCTTTAATATAACAGATAATCTTTTCATCAAGGATTTTTTCTGTAAGTGAAGACCAAAATACTTACCTTGTGTAAACAATGAGTTCCAGATATAAAACGAACTGAAGCAAGTCCAGCACCAAATTCATCAAGAGCAGCTTTAGCTGCACATATAACATCAGGATGAGTCTGTAGTTGAAATAAAATATAATGGTGCATGATACTATACAAAGGACATATGCAAAATAAAAATGACTGAACTGAAAATTAGCACTACATGTAGCAGTAACAACTGGATTACACCAGATGGACATACAAATGACAACAATTAAGGAGGTAGTTCTTTTGACAGAGAGAAACATAAGGGAAAGACCCAAATCTACTGAAGGGTTTATTACTTTAAAAACTGACAATAAGAGACAGAATACCAATAGTGAATAAAGAATGTAAGAGTACACAATAGCTCCCTACATATCACTACAATAGGGATTGTGAAGCCAAGATTAGACTAATTATAGATGCACACAGGAAACCATGCTTTGGTAAGTCCCCTCTGGAATACACCTCATAGAGGTCTTCAGAGTATGCATGTAGACAGCGGTATAGGTGTAGAATGTAAAACAGAGGAAAAGTTAAGCCAATAGTGTATAGAAACTTTATGCTTATTGTTTGATAATTTCTTACACTCTTTGCCTTTATCACCCCTCCTGCCTTGTCTTATTTTTTGCACTGCTTCCTCACTTCAAACTTTTAAATAGTTCTCCAGCACTATATTTCATTTTTGTCTATGTTTCAAGAATACTTTTTCAGTTTTACCTCTCATCTCCAACCTATCTATTGTGCCAAGCAGGCACAATCACTGAGCTTGTAATGTAGGCAGCAGTTGCTGAGTATAAGCCTGTGAGGACAACAAGACTGCTTTTGCACCACTGAGTTCATAACAGATGTTGGGTAAGAATACATTAAGTGCCACTATTTGTACCAGGTTGTTGTTAGGATATGAAGTAACAGAACCAACTGTAACCATTTCACAACCAGAAGTAAAAGTCAAAATTAATAATAGTCAGAAAATAACAGTATTATAGCAAGAATGCTAGCCAATGTTGTTATCATTACACTGCTGATAGATAATTAGTAGAGGCTTCATTCAAACATACTGTCTTTCTGTGGTCTACTGTATGACCAACTTTATAGAGTAAATCAGGTCTCGTGTTTTGCTCATCAGTCCTGCCATTAATGGTCTCTATCAGCATCAGATGAAATGGCCAAGTGCCACAGCCTATTAATATTATCTAAGATCTGTCTCCATTTTTACTTTGCTGTTTGGTGGGTGTATGCAATTATGAAATGTTATTAGTACTTTGGAATTTAAAGCCGGCCGCGGTGGTCTAGCGGTTCTGGCGCTGCAGTCCGGAACCGCAGGACTGCTACGGTCGCCGGTTTGAATCCTGCCTCGGGCATGGGTGTGTGTGATGTCCTTAGGTTAGTTAGGTTTAAGTAGTTCTAAGTTCTAGGGGACTTATGACCTAAGATGTTGAGTCCCATAGTGCTCAGAGCCATTTTTGGAATTTAAATATAAGGTATTATAAGATCATTTTTGTTACTTCTCCTTTCCTGTCCATTGTATCTCTACTACAATTAAGACCAACTTTCCTTATCCTCAAATGATTTTCCCCATTCCTCTCTGTCTTCTTATTTCAGGTAATTAACTATACAAACTTTTTTGAGTTATTAAATGGAAATGGAATAGTTTGAAGGGCTGAAAACTGTATTTCCAAATGTAGAAGGATTGGCAAAAGGACATACTCATAAATGAGCTTTAAATTAAAAAAGGAGGCATGCTTATCAGTTGTGCTTGATACCAAAGTGTTCCTAAAGGTATGCATCACAGCACAGTACAGAATTTTAACTTACTAAATATAATTAACACATTTATGTCAGTTTTCTCAAGCCCAGTGATGAATGTTCATATTGCAGCAACTGACAATTAGATTCTTCCAAAATTTCAGAAATCACTAACTTCTTATGATATATTATTTATCACAAAATTTGAAACTAAATCTTAACAAAATGTGAAGGTTTATCCTCTCTTTTTCTACTGTGAATTCATATTTAAATGATTTTTTAAAGGTGCTGGCCAATGAACAGGCATGTAAAAAAAAATGTGGCAAAATTGAACTATAAATTTCATTGTTGACTAACAAAACCCCTGTCTCACACAAACAGAAAATTCAGTCTCCTGATCTGAGGCTGACTGGAGTGTGAAGCAAGTTCAGGTGGGATGGGCAGTAAAAAAAAAAGGGTAAAGTTTGCTGGAAAAACATAGGGAAAAAGGGGCAGAGTACCAAGGGAAGAACACTCAGTAACAGAAACAAAAATGGATAGAAAAGGCTCGAAGGTAGGAGACAGATGAAAAAAAAGGACCAATGTTGTGTGCAAGAGGGACAGGGTGGGTATGGGGGATGGGCTGAGTGGAGCAGGAGCTGAAATGGGATGAGAAGAAGAGAGGAAATGGGAGGAGGAGCAAATGGGGTACAGGAACTAGCAGAGATTGAAGCTGGGAGGGGATTACATATACTTATTTGTTCACTATGCTCCACAGATTCCATCAAGAAGAAGAACCTTCAGGGATGGAGAGCAAGTTGAGGTATACATTAAAAAAAGAGAAGTAAATCATAAAAAATTAATCAGCAGATTCCATTCATAATAAATAATTACTAAACTGCATAATACTATTTTTGGTTATGCTAGCTAAATTTAACCTAGAAAATTTAAAAGAAAGTTATTTCTTAGGTAAATAAGATGCTGCTCCCTCAATTATATTAAACAGCTGCCACTTGTCTCCTTAATAATTACTTGATTACAATGATATGTTTCAAAGAAAATATTTACTCACATCTGTAAATACAGATGTTTGTTCCCAGTACACTAGTACTTGTCATGTAGTGGAAAGCAATTCCCAAAATCTTGTTTTATTTTACATGGAACATTGTTGATTACTTTTGACAACAGTGAATAACATCTTTCTAACCCCTAGACTTGGAGACAAAAGCTATATGGACATAATTTTTGTGACTAGTACTGTGTTTTACCACTCAAAATTGAGATGCAACTGATTTTTATTATCAAAACAAAACAAAAAAAACCCATAAAGGAGTAAGTGTGCTGGGAAGTTATTTTAAGAATTCCAAGATATTTCACAAGACCTCTGCAAGATGTCTGGTATCCACTCTATAAGAAAGTTGTTCAACCACTGATCCTAAAGGCACAGATATAGTGAAGCAGCAGATATGACTTCTGACATTGGAAGACCTTTGTGAGAAGATTTTCAGATATAGTTCTGTTGAATAGTTAAAATTGAAATCTCCACTTGAGAAACAACACAATCAAGCTGCAGTCACTAGTATGTACTCAACTGAAATATATCTTATATCAATCTGAATTTTGCTCTGATTGTTGCCAGCATCATATTTAAAGTACCAGGGAAGCATGTTGCTAGCCTTACTTGCACCAATGTTAGCACTGAATAGGGGATCATGGAGGAATTTTATAAGGGGGACTATGCTCCAGACTGAACACTGAAAGGCATAATCAGTCTTAAATGATGATGATGATGATGATGATGATGATCAATCTGAATGTTTGTAGAAAATCTTGCTGAATTTTGTTTCATGTTGTTTTTCTCATGGTGCATATTATGTGCAGAAATTTTGTTCATTTTCTGTGTATTGTGTAAAAAAAATGTTGTTTTAACCATTTTTTTACAGATAATAATTATTTTAATAATTTTGTATCATAATAATGAGTTACTTATTATTTTCAATTAGCAAAATACATGTACTTGAAACACTAAAAAAATATCCATTAATAGGTCTTGCATCTAAGTCTATTACATGGGTATGAGCCATGAGGTAAGGGACTGGGAGCAGGGGTTCTGTAAGGATGGACGAGTATATTGTGTAGGTTTGGTGGACGGCAGAATATCACTGTAGGAGGGTGGGAAGGATAGTGGGCAAGAAAATTTCTCATTTCAGGGTATAACAGAACATACAATCATGTATGTCAGTAATTTCTTTCCGTGTAATGTTTTATGTAAATATAGCCTTTGTCTGCAAGTTTAACAACTAAGAGACTGTTATCTTTGGTCATGCGGGAAGGAGGTGGATCTTTGGAAGAGGTGGTTGGCAGTCTTTTGATCTGGAGCGTGGGTTGAAGGAGGTGTTGATACACATGTGGTGGAAAACAATGTCTTAGTTCATATTAGTGTAGACGTGTTAAATGTGAATAAATGAATTAAATAGTGATGTGCAAAACTAATGTAACGCTTGCTCCCTAAATATCAAAATACCACGTCACCCTACAAACCAGTTAGTCTCATCCAAACACAAAGAAAACCACGGGAAGTTCGCAGTGGAATCACCTCTAGACTTCACGAAGACAACAACGCAGCCATTGATATGTGTTAAGTACCAGACTTGTTAACGACCTCGGACTATAGATTTGAATCTCCTGTAGTTCCTGAAGTCACCATGTGAACGAAGGAGTAGGACAACTTATAGACTGTGGAAATTTTAGGAAGAGGTCTGTTAAAAGGGCACGATGAGATGTAATCAAAACCCTGGCAGAGAATGTAATTCAGTTGCTCCAGTTGCAGATGGTACTGAGTTATGAGGGGAATGCTCCTCTGTGGCTGGACTGTGGGACTTTGGGAGGTCGTGGGAGACTGGGAAGATAAGGCATGGGAGATTTGTTTTTGTACAAGGTTGGGAGGATAATTATGGTCAGTGAAGGCTTCAGTGAGACTCTCGGTATATTTTTAGAGGGACTGCTTGTCACTGTAGATGCAATGACCATAAGTGGCTAGGCTGTACGGAAGGGACTTCTTGGTGTGGAACTGGTGGCAACTGTTGAAGTGGCGGTATTGCTGGTGGTTAGTAGGTTTGATAGTGATGGAGGTACTAATGTAGCCATCTCTGAGGTGGAGGTCAACATTTAGGGAGGTGGCTTGTTGGGTTGAGTAGGACCAGGTGAAGCAAATGGGGGAGAAGTTGTTGATGTTCTGGAGGAATGTGGATAGGGTGACCACACCTTCAATCGAGATAGCAAAGATGTCTTCAATGAATCTGAACCAGGCACAAGGTTTAGGATTCTGGGTTTCTAGGAACGATTCCTCTAAATGGCCCATGGAAAGGTTGGCATAGGATGGAGCCATGCAGGTGCCCATAGCCATACCCTTGATTTGTTTGTAGGTAATGCCTTCAAAGGAAAAGTAATTGTGGGTGAGGATATAGTTGGCCATGGCAAGTAGGAAGGAGGTTTTGGTTTGGAATCCTTAGGTCATCTGGAAAGTTAGTGTTCAATAGTAGTAAGACAATGGGCAGCAAGAATGTTAATGTACAGGGAGGTGGTATCAATAGTGATGAGCAGGGACAGGAATTGTGTAGAGTCAATGGAGGAAATGGTTGGCATCTTTTATATAGGAGGACAGGTTCTGGGTAATAGGTTGAAGGTGTTAGTCTACAAGAGCAGAGATTCTATCAGTAGGGGCACAGCAGCCGGCCACAATGGGTCACCCTAGGTGGTTGTGTTTATGGAGTTTGGGAAGCATGTAGCAGGTGGGAGTGCGGGGAGTGGTAGGGGTAAGTAGAGAGATGGACTCTGGGGAGAGGTTCTGGGATGGGCCTAATGATTTGAGTAGTGACTGGAGATCCTGCTGGATTACTGGAGTGGGGTCACTATGGCAAGTTTTGTAGGTGAAAGTATCTGACAGCTGACAGAGTCCCTCCACCAGGTAATCCTTGCGGTTCAAAACAATTGCGGTGGAGCCTTTGTCTGCAGGTAGGATTACAAGGTCAGGATCAGTTTTTAGATGGTTGACTGCGGCTCTTTCTGCAGATGTAAGGTTAGTTTGCATGTTGAGGGATTTTGGGAATGATGGTGAGGCAAGGTTCGAGGTTAAGAAATTCTGGATGGTTAACAGTGGGTGGTTTGGAGGCAGTGGGGGTGGATCACGATTGGACAGAGGAGTGAACTGTGTTAGGCGAGGTTCAGTATTGGTATTTGGTTGAGTCTGATTGGTCGGGTTGGGGGCGAAAAAGTGTTTCAACTGTAGGGACCGGGACTCCTGGGAGAAGGACAGAAGGTCTTCAACGAGTTCTGCATGATTGAATTTGGGAGTGAGGCAAAAGGTGAGGCCTTTGGAAAGGATTTATATTTCTGTGGGACTAAGGTTTCTGGAGGAAAGGTTCATGACCGTGTTGTGGATCTGTTTAGGTTCTGGGTTCTGTGTGGAGGTGGGAGGGAGATTTGGAGGGTGGGGTAAGTGTAGTAGGTCTATGAGACAGGGTTTTCAGCTATTAGGGGACATGGGGGAGGTTTGGAGGTTGTTGTAGTGGTGGTGGAGTGGGTATAGGAAGTGAGAAGGATGGAGAGCTTTTTGAGGTGGTGTTGTGCATGTTGCTCAAGTTCCTGCAGGGCAAGAGTTTCGGTGTGTATTATGGGTTCCAGGTATTTGGGATTACATAGCAGGAGAATTTTGCGTATGGAGAGAAGTTACTGCAAGGAGGATTGGGTTTGGCTGATATGGTTTTGCAGGACTATGTTGGTGAGGGCTATGGACTGGCAAAATCTGGACAGGTGGAGGTCATTGTGGAAGGAGGGGTGGCAACCAGAGATGGGTAATTTGATGGTAAGGCCATTGGGAGGATTTCGAGAGACAAACAAAAATGCAGGAACAGTATGTGGGACAGGGATATGGCTAGGGATAAGGAAACTTTTCTGTACTGACGCAGATGGAATGAGCCAGGATCCATGGTGGTGTAAAAAAATGCGAGAAATTACATAAACAAGTAGAATTACGTCCGAAAAATTACGCAAAAATACAACCAAATACCTGCGAAAAATCACGAAAAGGACGAAATGGATGCACAAGGGGAAAAAACGATATGAAATCTGAGGAAGACAATGATAGTGGAAGGCGAAAACTCACTAAAATTGACGAGAAACTACAATGATCAAAGTAGAGAATAACTAATAATTCATAAATGTATATATATTACTGTGGGTAGCAGGTATGAGGGCATATAAGCATGAAGAAGAGGGATGACAATGTGACTGGATGAGATAGAGTTAGTATAGGATTAATTATATTAGCGGGAGTAATGTGGGACATAAGATGCTACACCAACAATCAGCATGGTCTTGAGGCCGTCTGTTGTGTGCGGCGGACATGGTTGATACAGTGTGGCTCATAAGCAGAGCATGCAGTGCAGTTTGTAAGGCAACAAGAGAAACACAGGAATGAAAAGAAAGAATGATAGCCATTGAGTATAGTGATACAAAGGAAAGTAGTAACAAAGGAAAACAACACAGGGTTAGATTGAAGAAAAGCCATGAGGTCAAAATGAAACAATGGAAAATCCAGGATGGAATGTAACAGTATTAGAGAAGGGAAGTTGCTACTCACCATATAGCAGAGATGCTGAATCATGATAACTACAACAAAAAGATTCACACTAATTTAGCTTTCGGCCATTAAGGCCTTTGTCAGCAATAGACACACATGCACGCACTCACTCACGCAGACACAACTTGCACACATGTCTGCAGTCTCAGACAACTGAAACCACAATGCAAGCAGCAGCACGAGTGCATGATGGGAGTGGTGACTGGGTGGGGGTAAGGAGGAGGCTGGGGTGGGGAGGGGGAGGGATAGTATGGTGGGGGTGATGGACAGTGAAGTGCTGCTGCAGTTTAGATGGAGGGCAGAAGAGAAGATTGTTGGGGGGGGGGGGGGGGGGGAAGTAGCAGAGAGGAGAGAAATAAAAAGAAATTAAAAGACCGGATGTGGCCAGCTGTGCAGTGCTGGAATGGGAACAGGGAAAGGGCTAGATGGGTGAGGACAGTGACTAACGAAGGTTGAGGCCAGGAGGGCTACGGGAATGTAAGATGTATTGCAGGGAAAGTTCCCTACTGCGCAATTCAGAAAATCTGGTGTTTGTGGGAAGGATCCATATGGCATGGACTGTGAAGCAGTCATTGAGATGAGGGATATCATGTTTGGCAGTGTATTCAGCAACACGATGGTCGACTTGTTTTTTGGCCACAGTTTGTCGGTGGCCATTCATGTTGACAGACAGCTTGTTGGTTGTCATGCCTACATAGAATGCAGCACATTGGTTGCAGCTTAGCCTGTAAATCACATGACTGGTTTCACAGGTAGCCCTACCTTTGATGGGATAGGTGATGTTAGCGACTGGGCTGGAGTAGGTAGTGGTAGCAGTATGTATGGGATCGGTCTTGCATCTAGGTCTATTACGGGAGTATGAGCCAGTTCCTGAATTTACTGCCCTCCAGGAAGCGTGTGGCATGCAAATTATTCTTGGGACTGAGACCTGGCTGAACCCTGAGATAGGAAGTTCCGAAATATTTAGTGAGGGTTGGAACGTGTATCGGAAAGACAGATTAGACTCCGTAGGAGGTGGTGTCTTCATTGCAGTTGACAAAAATATTGTCTCTACTGAGGTCGAAGTAGTGTGTGATTGTGAAGTTATCCAGACACGTTTAACAGGGGTAGGAGAAATAAAGTTAATTGTTGGGTGTTATTACTGGCCACCAGGTTCCACCGTGACAGTTCTAGAATCATTCAAAGGGAGTCTAAACTCTGTATCGCACAAGTACCCGGATCATGCTATATTAGTCGGAGGCGGGTTCAACCTACCTAGTATAGACTGGGATGTCTATGGATTCATTACAGGTGGTACAGACAAGCCGTCGTGTGAATTACTTTTGAACACATTATCTGAAAAGTGTTTTGAGCAGCTAAATCGACAGCCAATGCATAATGGAAATATTTTAGATCTGGTAGCCACAAACAGACCAGACCTCATCGACAGTGTCAGTGTTGAGACAGGGATTAGTGACCATGATGTTGTCATTACAACCATGGTTACGAAAATTAAAAAGTCAGTCAAGAAGGCTAGGAGAGTATTCTTACTAGAAAGAGCAGATAAGCAGTTGTTAGCATCCCACTTAGTAAATGAATTGACTTCATTTACTTCTGGTACGATGGACGTGGAAGAATTATGAGCAAATTTTAAACACGTTGTAAATCACACATTTGACAAGTATGTGCCGAAAAAGTGGGTTACGGATGGCAAAGACCCACCATGGTTTAACAGCACAATTCGGAGAATGCTCAGGAAGCAAAGACAGTTGCACTCGCGGTACAAGAAAGATCGGGAGAATGAGGACAGGCAAAAGTTAGTAGAGATTCGTGCTGCTGTAAAAAGAGTGATGTGCAAAGCAAACAACCACTACCACCGTCATACCTTAGCAAAAGATCTTGCCGAAAACCGAAGGAAATTCTGGTCTTACATAAAATCGGTAAGCGGGTGAAAGGCTTCCATCCAGTCACTCACTGATTAGTCTGGCCTGGCAATGTAAGACAGCAAAACGAAAGCTGAAATTTTAAATTTAGCATTTGAGAAATCTTTCACGCAGGATGATCAGACAAACATACTGCCATTTGAGTCTCGTACAGATTCCCATATGGAGGACATAGTGATAGACATCCCTGGGGTTGTGAAGCAGTTGAATGGGTTGAAAATAAATAAATCACCAGGTCCTGATGGGATTCCAATTCGGTTTTACAGAGAGTACTCTACTGCACTGGCTCCTTAATTAGCTTGCATTTATTGCGAATCTCTTGCCCAACGTAAAGTCGCATGCAACTGGAAAAAAGTGCAGGTGACGCCTGTATATAAGAAGAGTAGAAGGAGGGATCCTAAAAATTACAGACCAATATCCTTAACATCGATTTGTTGTAGGATTCTCAAACATATACTCAGTTCGAATATAATGAATTTCCTTGAGACAAAGAAGTTGCTGTCCATGCATCAGCACAGCTTTAGAAAGCATCGCTCCTGTGAAATGCAACTTGCCCTTTTTTCACATGATATCTTGCAAACCATGGATGAAGGGTATCAGAAGGATGCCATATTCCTTGACTTCCGGAAAGTGTTTGACTCAGTGCCCCACTGCAGAATCCTAACTAATGTACAAGTATATGGGATTGGTTCCCAAATATGTGAGTGGCTCGAAGACTTCTTAAGTAATAGAACCCAGTACGTTGTCCTCGATGGTGAGAGTTCATCGGAGGTGAGGGTATCATCTGGAGTGCCCCAGGGTAGTGTATTAGGTCCACTGTTGTTTTCTATCTACATAAATGATCTTTTGGATAGGGTGGATAGCAATGTGTGGCTGTTTGCTGATGATGCTGTGGTGTACGGGAAGGTGTCGTCATTGAGTGACTGTAGGAGAATACAAGATGACTTGGACAGGATTTGTGACTGGTGTAAAGAATGGCAGCTAACTCTAAATATAGATAAATGTAAATTAATGCAGATGAATAGGAAAAAGAATCCCGTAATGTTTGAATACTCCATTAGTAGTGTAGCACTTGACACAGTCATGTCTATTAAATATTTGGGCGTAACATTGCAGAGTGATATGAAGTGGGACAAGCATGTAATGGCAGTTGTGGGGAAGGCGGATAGTCATCTTCGGTTTATTGGTAGAATTTCATCTGTAAAGGAGACTGCTTATAAAACACTAATACGACCTATTCTTGATTACTGCTTGAGCGTCTGGGATCCCTATCAGGTTGGATTGAGCGAGGACATAGAAGCAGTTCAGAGGCGGGCTGCTAGATTTGTTACTGATAGGTTTCATCATCACGCGAGTGTTTCGGTAATGCTTCAGGAACTTGGATGGGAGTCTCTGGAGAAAAGGAGGTGTTCTTTTCATGAACCACTACTGAGGAAATTTAGAGAAGCAGCATTGAGGCTGACTGCAGTGCAGTTTTACTGCCGCCAACTTTATTTCGCGGAAAGACCTCTTGATAAGGTAAGAGAGATTAGGGCTTGTACAGAGACATATAGACAGTCATTTTTCCCTCGTTCAGTTTGGGAGTGTAACAGGGAGAGGAGACGCTAGTTGAGGTATGAGGTACCCTCCGCCATGCACCGTATGGTGGATTGCGGAGTATGTATGCAGATGTAGATGTAGATGTAGGTAAGGGATTGGGAGCTGGGGTTGTGTGGGGATGGATGAGTATATTGTGTAGGTTAGGTGGACGGCAGAATACCACTGTAGGCGGGGTGGGAAGGATAGTGGGCAGGACATTTCTCTTTTCAGGGCATGATGAGAGATAATCAAAACCCTGGCAGAGAATGTAATTCAGTTGCTCCAGTCCTGGATGGTATTGAGTTACGAGGGGAGTGGGACAATAAGGCATGGTAGATTTGTGTCTATACAAGGTTGGAAGTATAATTACTGTCAGTGAAGGCTTCAGTGAGACTGTTGTGACTCGCCAATCTTTCAAAGTGCTGCCGAGCAGTTACACGTGTTCTCTACATGCGGCACTGTCTGCCAGCCATGCAGCAGCAGTGCCACCTAAGCGGCCACCCAGCCAGCGGCCGCTAGACTCGGACTCAATTATGATTTGACTGTTAAAGTATACACACGTCTTACTCTGTTTGCTTGATCTGTGACTTTCATGTATTGCAACTTTCTTGAAATATATTTGCTCAACTTGAAGTTATAACAATTGGCAACGAGGATGAGATTTTTCTTTTCCATCGTTGACCCACATGATTCCATGGCTACTTTAGAGCAACTATTGCAAGATCTCATAGAACAGCAAATGCTTCTCACAAATGCAATTCATGATTTCATCGAGGCATCAAATGTGGGCCATCTCTCGTTGTTGTCTACTTCCTTTTCCTCCTTATGACGAGATGGAGGAAGACTGGTCTGATTACGAAAAATGTCTTTGACATCACTTCTTGGCATTTCATGTCGCAGACAAACAAACCTGTAAGTCTCTGTTCCTTTCATGGATTTCACCTCAAATGTATTGGTTGTTGTCACAATTGGCTCCTTTGAAAGGTCCTGCATCCTTGTCCTTTGTCTATTTTCATAAGCAAACGCATGTGGTAACCTCTCGTGTTGCCTTTTATCGTTGTCAAAAACAACCGAATCAATCCTATTGCGCTTGGGCTGCTGAACTTCACAGCCTCAGTGGAAAGTGTCAATTTGTTACTGAAGTTCACAAAGAATCCTATGCCAATTCCATGGTACAGAATGCTATTATCCGATCGGTGCCCAACAAAGAAGTTAGGCAACGTTCCCTTCAGTTGGAAAATCTGACTCTAGATGAAGTCCCATCCATCGCTCAGTCTTTTGAAATTTCTCGCGCCACTGGAGCGCAAATAGAGACGTGGGGTGATGTCGGGGAAATACAACGTCTGTGCGATGTTGATGAAACGTGTGGCATGTCCCCGCCAGCCGACGTGGTCGCAGTACACTCCCAAGCGCAGCCTCGGCCTAACCGTAAACAAACCTCTAAGAAATTGCAGCAAAACCCACTGCAACTTCCTTCATGTCCACGGTGTTTTACGAAACATTCACGAGAAGATTGTCCACAACGTTGGGCCGTGTGTCATAAATGCAAAAACAAGGGTCATGTGTCATCCGTTTGCAAATCCGACCGCATACATGATGTTCATGAACATGACGCTGATTCTGATTCTGTGTTGTCTGTCAATTGTACTTCTTCCCTTTCAGGGAAGTTATTCCTCACTGTCCAAATACTTGGTCGAGATGTTCGCATGCAGGTGGATACTGGTTCTGCTGCCATTGTCATCAATTCTCAGATGTATCTTCAGTTGGGTTCTCCAATCCTGTCACATGTCACTAGGCAATTATGGGCTTACAATAAACAGAAGATTTCTCTCTTGGGACAATTAGATGCTGAGGTATCTTACAAATCTGTTGTTCACACTGTTCCCATATTTGTGGTCGACCATAGTAACGCAGAGAATCTTTTTGGTTTTGATGCCTTTCGCGTTTTTGGGTTCTCCATAGATGACTCTGTCAATATCGTCTCTGATGCTATTCCTTATGCTCAATTGGATGCCTTGTCAATGACATTTTCGTCCCTTTTTTCTCCTGGGTTAGGCCATGCAGACAACTTTGAAGCTCATATCACGCTCAAACCCACTGCTCATCCTAAGTTTTTTCAGGCTCAGCCCATTCCTGTGGCCCTTCGTGATCAGGTCAAATGGGAGCTGGATCGTCTCACTGCTTCAGGGATCTTGCTTCCTGACACTTCCAATGAGTGGTCCTCTCCTGTCGTTGTCATTGCTAAGCCAAATGGTGATACTCATCTCTGTGGTGATTTCAAAGCCACTGTAAATGCTCAATGCCTTATCGACACTTACCCTATGCCTCGACCTGAAGAAATGTTCGCTAAACTTGCTGGAGGGCAGTATTTTTCTAAGCTTGACCTGTCAGAAGCTTACCATCAACTTCCTCTCGACACTGCTTCCTGGCAGTTTCTGGTCCTTAACACGCCTTTCGGCCTCTATCAATACCAATGATTGCCATTTGGGGTTGCCAGTGCCCCTGCCTTCTTTCTGCAATTATTGCTCACTGTCCCTGGGTGTATAAATTACCTGGATGACATTGTTGGCACTGGCTCCACCACTGACGAACATCTTCAAAATCTCCACACGCTTTTTCATGTCTTACAGATTGCCGGTCTTAAGTGTAATCTTCAGAAATCAAAACTTTTTCAGGCATCTATCACATACTTGGGGTTTCAACTCTCTCGGGATGGTATTTGTCTGCTTCAGCAAACTGTCGCTGTGACCGATGCCCGTCCTCGCCCTACATCTGTTAAGGAACTGCAGGCCTTCTTGGGGAAAATAGCATACTATCACAAGTTTTTACTGTCTGCTGCTTCGGTGGCTCAGCAGTTGCATCACCTGTTGCATAAAAACGTGCCTTTTCACTGGTCCGTGTCATGCAATGCAGCTTTCCAGAAATTGAAGACTATGCTGAAACAGGCCCTGTGCCTGGCTACTTATCGACCTGGCCAAGATCTTGTTCTTGCCACAGACACCTCTCAATAAGGGGGTCGGTGCAGTCCTTGCGCACCGTTTTTCTGACGGTTATGAACAACCCATTGCTTATGCCTTAAAAACACTCACGGATGCCCAACAAAAGTATTCTCAAATTGAGAAAGAAGCTTTGGCCATTATTTATGATCTTCATAAGTTTGGTGTTTTTCTCTATGGATCCAAATTTCATCTTGTTATGGATCACAAACCACTTGTTTCCTTGTTTCATCCATCAACGTCACTTCCTGCCAAGGCTGCACACCGCCTCCAGTGTTGGGCTCTTTACTTGTCTCGTTTCAATTATGAGATTCATTTCCGGCTGATGGCTCAACATGCGAATGCTGATGCACTGTCTTGCCTTCCCATGGGTCCTGGTCTGGCATTCGATAGGGACGAACTTTTGTGTTTCCACCTGGATGTTCACCGGGGACCAGCTGACGGCTGCTATGGGTTCTGCCCCGACCCTCTTCCGGGCTTTACACTGTATTCAGAAGGGTTGGCCAGATCGTCCATCCACTAAGACCTCTAATCCATTGCAGAACTACTATGCTTTGCGTTACTGCCTCACGGTTAGGGATGGTGTTATCCTCCTTTCCACTGAAAATGTTTCGCCGCGTGTTGTTGTACCTGCGTCTTTGCTTACTTCGGTCTTGTGCCTCCTTCACCAAGGGCACTGGGGTGTCTCTTGCACAAAATCCCTGGTGCACCGTCATGTGTACTGGCCTGGCATCGACTCTGAAATCACACACATGGTCGCTGCCTGCGGCCCTTGTGCATCACAGGCCGCTGCCCCGAAGTCATCTTTGTCACCATGGCCTTCGCCTGAGAAGCCCTGGAAGCGTATTCATGCTGACTTCGCAGGACCATTTTTAGGTACTTATTGGCTTCTCATTATTGATGTCTACTCTAACTTTCCTTTCATTGTCTGTTGCACGTCGCCTACCACCGTGGCAACCACCAATGCTCTAGCTCTCATTTTCTCTTTGGAAGGCCTTCCCTCTACTCTTGTTACTGATAATGGTCCGCAATTTGCCTCTTCCGATTTTGAGGATTTTTGTGCCCGTCATGGCGTCATACATGTCATGGCCCCTCCATTCCATCCACAGTCAAACGATGAGGTTGAACGACTGGTCCACACATTTAAGGCTCAGATGAGGAAACTCCTGACTTCTTCTGCTGCTGATGATGCGCTTCTCCAATTTCTGGCTTCTTACCATTTTACCCCCATGGGCGACCACAGCCCAGCTGAGCTCTTACATGGCCAACAGCCCCGCATGCTACTTCATCTTCTGCGGCCTTCCACCTCACGGCCGTGGGTGCCTTTGCTTGGCCGATTCACTGCCGACAACCTTGTATGGGTATGGGGATATGGCAGGCGGCCAAAATGGAGTCCTAGCTGCATCTTACAACACCGTGGCCAATGCCTGTATGAAATCCAGATGGACACAGGTGTTGCAGTGCGTCATTTGGACCAGCTTCGACCTCGTGTGCTGGCAACACCTGTACCGGATGCCGCTAGTTGATGCCACCAGGAGACGTTCCCATGCAGGAAATAGATGACCATCATCTGTTGGAGTAACTCTACTCACCTCCTTCTCCTACGGACGTGGACACATCGCCCATGTCTCCTGTTATACCAACCGGACTTGCCACAGCAGGCAGATTGGTGCACGGGGCCCCAGCAGATTCGACCACCACGTCTCCTGTCATCTTGACTCGTTATCATCGGGGACACTTCCGTCTGTACGGAAAGCCTCCTCCTCGAGACTTTACGGCCAGTCAAACAACACCTATGGACGTTAGCAATCTACAGGCCACCTCCATCAAGACCTGTGCAAAAACTTCAAAGGGGGGGAATGTGTTGTGACTTTCCGATCTTTCAAAGTGCCGCTGTGCAGTTACGCGCGTCCTCTACATGCAGCGCTGTCTGCCAGCCATGCAGCAGCAGCGCCACCTAAGTGGCCAGCCAGCCAGCGGACACTAGACTCAGACTCAGTTATGATTTGACTGTTAAAGTGTACGCACGTCTTACTCTTTTTGCTTGATCTGTGACTTTCATGTATTGCGCCTTCCTTGAAATATATTTGTTCAACTTGAAGTTATAACTGAGACCCTAGGTATATTATTAGAGGGACTGATCATCACGGCAGATGCGATGACCACAGGTGGCTAGGCTGTACAGAAGGGACTTCTTGGTGTGAAAGGGTGGCAAGTGTCGAAGTGGAGGTATTGCTGGTGGTTTATAGGTTTGATATGGATGGAGGTACTAATGTAGCCATATCTGAGCTTTAGATCAACATCTAGGAAGGTGGCTTGTTGGGTTGAGTAGGACCAGGTGAAGCAAATGGGGGAGAAGTTGCTGATGTTCTTGAGGAATGTGGATAGGGTGTCCTCACCTTCAGTCCAGATAGCAAAGATGTCATCAGTGAATCTGAACCAGGTGAGGGCTTTAGGATTCTGGGTTTCTAGGAAGGATTCCTTTAGATGGCCCATGAATAGTTTGGAGTAGGATGGTGCCATGTAGGTTCCCATAGCCGTATCCCGATTTGTTTGTAGGTAATGCCTTCAAAGGAAAAGTAATTGTGGGCGAGGATACAATATCATCATTTCAAAGAAATTCCCTCTATGTCTGTTGTGCCAAAATTACCTTTATGGGGTGTGTTTCACCCCTTAAAATCAAAATTGGGTGAAAAAAAACAAAACATATTGCATTATTTTTCCCCCTCTACATACCCACTAAGTTTCATCAAGATAATTTATTTACACTTAGGGATGTTATGTTGCTAATAATGTACATATGCTTGTTATTAAAAATATGACCATATGGGCTATTGAGTGAGATTCGTGTCTGAACTGAGGATGTCATGGTGGGGAGGAAACAACTTGTTATCTGGAATGGAGAATCATCAGCAAATGTAGCAGCAACTTGAAATGAGCCCCAAGGGAGTGTGCTGGGACCCTTGCTGTTAATGTTGTATATTAATGAACTTACAGACAATGTTAATAGTACATTTAGATTTTTTGCAGATGCTGTACAATGAATACAGTTCTAAAAAAGATGCAAAAATATTCAATCAGATCTTAATAAAGTTTCAAAGTGGTGCAATGATTGGCAACTTGCTTCAAAAGTTCATAAATGTGAAATTTTGTTTTTCATAAAATGAAAGAATATCACATATTATGACTACAGTATCAATGAGACACAACTGGAATCCATTTACTCATACAAGTACTTGGGTGTAGCACACTGTAAGGATATAAAATAGAATGATCACATAGGCTCAGTCATAGAGAAAGCAGACTTTGGTTTATAGGTAGATCACTTGGACGAAAACAGGCAGCATTAATAATCATACGCTTGTTTCACCAAAGAGAGAGTGTCACAGAGATGCTGAAAGAAAAAATGAACTTGCAGACTCTTGAAGGCAGATGCAGACTATCCCATGAAAGTCAACTTAAAAAGTTTTTTAGAATTTACTTTAAGGGATGTGTTATAAACTTAGTCAGTTGGTATAAGAGGCAGTGACTGAATTCACATTTTGTAATAACAACTATTTCTTTATTAACCATGAACAAACTCATGATAGCTTTAGAGGACAAAAGTCCACCCTTGAGTACAGCTTAAAAGTCCCCCTTGGCAATGTGTAGCCGTTTCCCACTATGATGAAGTCTACAGTCGTTGGTCATGGTGACAAGCTAAGAGGTCTCAAGGAAGATCAGCAGCACTGTATCATCTGGCTGTGAGCTTGTGGACCATCAACACACTGGTCTGGCTTTCAGGAATGACTGACAGGTGTCCAGTGGCTGATGATCCTGGTGAAGATATGAGACAGCACTGTCTGATGGATAGTGGCAGTGGCAGGCATTGTGGTGTGAAGTGCAGACTCAAGGCACTGTCACCTGGGTTGGAATCTGGAGCAGAAATGGTTGTCAAGGGACTGAGCAGTGACGTAAGTACCAGACAGCAATTGTATACATGCACAGTGTCACATGGGCAAATGCTGGTGTGTATGCAGATAGGTGCCTGTCACTGCAAGTCTGATTAGCAAGATCTATGTGCCACATTTTGGCATAGCTTACACCCCCACATACAGCGGCAGCTGTAGGAGGCTTGGCGGTAAACAGCCCAGCAAATCTTCCATTGAAAAACAACTGCTTGAGGTTAAGCCTGCAAGGCACATTCACAAGCATGGCTGCCAAATATATGGGGGGCCATCCGTGCATACACTACACACCTCCTCTCTTAAGAGAGATTCTGAAAACATCTCAGAGAAGCATGGCACCCAAGACCCAAGGGATGAGTCAAAAAAAAAAAAAAAAAAAAAAAAAAAAAAAAAAAAAAAAAAAAAAAAAAAACCAGGACAGTCAATCAATGGGTAAATGTGTGACTAGGAAACAATGGTAACATGCTGAGTACTGTAACTCAAACAAAACATTATACAGACTAAGACTCAAACGCGTAGTGTAAGTTGCATGAATACACTGAAGAGAACCAGTAATGGACATAGATGATAATGAGGAATGCCAGGCATAGGAAGGGCTGGGGGAGTTAACAAAAAGCCGCAACCCAAGACCCATAAAAATGCGTGACGGGATTGCCAGTACCAGCGATGCCGGCCAGAACAGATGCAGAGGAGGTAGAGGTGGTGGCTGGGAAAGGTATCAAGAGGGCTGGTTGTGACAATGTTGACAACAACTGTGGAAGTGGCTGCATGGATGGCTGTTTCACTGCAAGTAGGATCAGTTGGGTGTGGATTTGAATTGTTGTCCTCCCAAATGTGAGTGCAGTGCACTAACCACTGTGCCGCCTCACTTGCTGAGACATTGTAGGAAGCTCAAACGTCATGCTTTTATAAGATTTCAATGAAGTATTGTTAACTTCCTCCAGTTCTGATCAACTCTGTTACATTTTTCTGTTGATTTATATTACATTAAAACTCTGAATACCTTAAGGTTTACATTCCTAACTATGAAACAAGCTAAATGTATCTTGCTTGAATAGTCCATGGGTATACTGCCAGACCATAGTGTCCAACAGGCACAATATTTTGGCGATCAGACATGTCGCCACCATCAGGTGCGCTGACAAACTGATCTCATGAGGTTGGGTGGCAATCTTAAATCCCCTCCCCCTGCGAGGCATTCTCTCCATGGTCCGCACCCACGGCCACGCGTTGGTGGTTGCTGAGATGCTGGCGTTGGTGTCTGTGGTGGCGTCAGTGTAATTGCCTCGTCCACCCTGGTTGCCTGTTCGTTTTCTTTGCTGAGCATCTGAGAGGAGAGAACACCTCGTGGGGGGAGGGAATTTAAGACGGCCACCCACCCTCAGGTGCTCAGTTCGTCAGCGCACCTGACGATGGCAACATGTCTGATGGCCGAAATATTGTGCCCATTGGGCACTATTGACCGGCAGTACACCTGTGGACTGTTTGAGCAAGAAATACACTGGGAGAAACTCAAGAATAAATGTATCTTGTTTTACTGCTAAATCCTGCTTGCTTACTCTCTTACACACCAATTTCTGCAGATTCCAACATGGAGGAGGTCAAAATGAATCTTTCAATCTGTAGGACAGTGTGTGCTGCTGTCACTCTTCCTACTAGATTAAAACTGTCTGCCTAACCAAAACTTGAGTGTGGTCTTTTCCCTTTTGTAAGCAATGCTCTAATATATCTAGGCACAACTCATTTTAAATATTCATACCTACAATACTGCTAGTACTTCTCATACACTTCTTAAATTTGATCTATCTGGTCTAGTACTCTTGAGAGATGGGATTTAAATAGTTCTAGATGAACAGTAAATGAATGCTGAATCACGGTTTTCACTACTGAAGCTGTGAAAGGAGATAATGAGTTGTACCTGGAAAGCCTCGCAGGTAAGGGCACTGCCTGCCAAAAGCAAGAGCCCTAGTTTGAATCCTGGTTTGACAGAAAACTTTGATCTTTCACAAAATTATACCACAGTATGTGGTGGAATTAAGTATTTTGGAAACAAACCAAAGGCTGTGGCTACTGTAGTCTCAAAATATGCTGTCTCAAGAGTATCAGTTCAGCAATGTATATGAATGATCTTCATGATCTTCTGTACAGTTTGAAAGGTAGGAGTGAGGTACTAGGAGCATTAAAGCTGTGAAAGTTGGTCATGAGTCACATCTGGACAGCTCAGCCATTAAGAGCTTTATACATAAATTTAATAACCCTGATTTAATCACTCAGGAAACCTCATGAAATTAAATTGTGAAATAATAAAGAAATATTTAAGTAGACCATCTGTATGAAACTGTAACTACTGTCATTAGTGATAGTCTGATTACATAATATTAATATTAATTAATAATATTATTAATTGATGTATTTGTTCTTCAAATTGCTGCAAATTGACACACTATTATACAAAGAAAATAGTTGCCATTTTTTCTTGACAGCACTGAACTACTTTTGCTTATTATTTTTTAAATGTCTGTACATAATACAGAACTTACATAATACAAAAATTATGGTTATGGTTTTATGCAGCCCTCCCACTAAATACTACTGCAAGGGTACTCAGCTTTGCATAATTAAATTTGGGATTTCCCCCCTGTGAGTCAGAGGTGCAAAACTTACGGTACCCTTGTTATCTATAAGGGAGTAAACATTTTGGCAACAATGTTACAGGTTATGGTTATAAATAATACAAGTACACATATTTTTATATGTATGACATTATGTGTTAGTGCAAATATTTGTCTTGTGTTCTACTGTGTCATTGAAGTACTCCTTGGATAGTGTGCAGTGATTGGAGTTAACCAGCAAAATCCTTTACATCACAGCAAGTACACATGGAGCTTCCAACACCACACTGAAGACCTGAGGAGAGCCTTGGAGTCAAGACTGGTCAATGACAATCTTATTCAATAATGGACATATAAATGTCTCAGTAAAAAAATCTGCAGTTCATTATGGTGCAAGACTTAACTCAAATATGATATGCATAACTGGATGAACAAAATATGTAATACCTAAATCAAGCCTATATGAATATTTTTATGATTTTTGCCATCCAGAAACCTCTCACTATCCACTCACCATTGTCATACTTTCTGTAGAGGCTTCTTAGTACAGGGGCATCAGCATCTTTCTAATGAGTCTCTTGGAGACATAGGTTAAATGGCCTTGCATAATACCAGTCCTGCCACTTGTACATTGAAGACATCAATGTTTTGCTGTTGTGCAGGAGCCAATTAATGGTGAAGTTTGTCATTGTCTTCGTGTAGTGATGTGAACCAGTGGTAGCTGGAAAAATTTCAGAGACTTTTTGGTTCCCTCTGGCATAATCGCATAGAAGCTAAGCCCTGTAGTCTGATGGCTCCAGAACTGTGTTGTTTTCTTTGTTTCCATCCTTTCTTATAGGTTTCTGTTCAAGTGGTGAATAAAGTACATGTCTAAATAGCAATGTATAGAGTTTTAATGTAGTTTGTTTAGGATTTCTACATCATGAGGAAGACTAGCCATTGCTATATTTTCTAGTGTGCTTTGGGAACACAGAGCTTATTAAAACATTAATTCTGGATGTATATCTGCATTTACAAATCACACGCATTAAATTAATAAACTGTGTCTGTGTAGATTCAGCAACCTGTTTAGTTATTTCAGTGTTGAGTGAAAAGCTGTGGAAATTGGAATTTTTAATTACCTTAATCAATCCCTTACATATGGGCAGTCTCTGCCCCACACTACATTATTTTGTCAGCATTTCATGTAAACTTGTAGCTACGAACACCATGTACTTTCGTCAATGCTGTCATGCTGCATTTTGCTTCTCCACCACAGGTAGATTGGTGCACCCTAACTTTTGGTACCTGAACCTTCTGATCGGATTTGGGATATAAGATTGTACATTCAGACATATAAACCAATTCTTAGTGGAGTCAGGCAAACCAATGGAAGATACTATTAATTGATTTTTTCCACAGTATTCACTACCATTGATCCTGTTCATAAAATTTTGCATGCTTTATGTTCCCTCATCCTTGAATCTTGTAGATATTTAGTCATTGTTTTTATAATATCCCTATATACAAGTTACTACACACCTTATCAGGAGAAAGAAAACTGGCGTTCTATGGATCGGAGCGTGGAATGTCAGATCCCTTAATCGGGCAGGTAGGTTAGAAAATTTAAAAAGGGTAATGGATAGGTTGAAGTTAGATACAGTGGGAATTAGTGAAGTTTGGTTGCAGGAGGAACAAGACTTCTGGTCAGGTGAATACATGTTTCTAAATACAAAATCAAATAGGGGTAATGCAGGAGTAGGTTTAATAATGGATAAAAAAATAGGAGTGCGGGTAAGCTACTACCAACAGCATAGTGAATGCATTATTGTGGCCAAGACAGACACGAAGCACATGCCTACTACAGAAGTACAAGTTTATATGTCAACTAGCTCTGAAGACGATGAAGAAATTGATGAAATGTATGACGAGATAAAAGAAATTATTCAGGTAGTGAAGGGAGACGAAAATTTAATAGTCATGGGTGACTGGAATTCGAGAGTAGGAAAAGGGAGAGAAGGAAACATAGTGGGTGAATATGGATTGGGGGAGAGAAATCAAAGAGGAAGCCGCCTGGTAGAATTTTGCACAGAGCATAACTTAATCATAGCTAACACTTGGTTCAAGAATCATAAAAGAAGGTTGTATACATGGAAGAATCCTGGAGATACTAGAAGCTATCAGATAAATTATATAATGGTAAGACAGAGATTTAGGAACCAGGTATTAAATTGTAAGACATTTCCAGGGGCAGATGTGGACTCTGACCACAATCTATTGGTTATGAACAGTAGATTAAAACTGAAGAAACTGCAAAAAGGTGGGAATTTAAGGAGATGGGACCTGGATAAACTGACTAAACCAGAGGTTGTACAGAGTTTCAGGGATAGCATAAGGGAACAATTGAAAGAAATGGGGGAAAGAAATACAGTAGAAGAAGAATGGGTAGCTCTGAGGGATGAAGTAGTGAAGGCAGCAGAGGTTGAAGTAGGTAAAAGAGGTGAGCTAGTAGAAATCCTTGGGTAACAGAAGAAATATTGAATTTAATTGATGAAAGGAGAAAATATAAAAACGCAGTAAATGAAGCGGGCAAAAAGGAATACAAACGTCTAAAAAATGAGATCGACAGGAAGTGCAAAATGGCTAAGCAGGGATGGCTAGAGGACAAATGTAAGGATGTAGAGGCTTATCTCACTAAGGGTAAGATAGATACTGCCTACAGGAAAATTAAAGAGACCTTTGGAGGAAAGAGAACCACTTGTATGAATATCAAGAGCTCAGATGGAAACCCAGTTCTAAGCAAAGAAGGGAAAGCAGAAAGGTGGAAGGAGTATATAGAGAGTCTATACACGGGCAATGTACTTTAGGACAATATTATGGAAATGGAAGAGGATGTAGATGAAGATGAAATGGGAGATACGATACTGCGTGAAGAGTTTGACAGAGCACTGAAGGACCTGAGTCGAAACAAGACCCCGGGAGTAGACAACATTCCATTATAACTACTGACAGCCTTAGGAGAGCCAGTCCTGACAAAACTCTACCATCTGGTGAGCAAGATGTATGAGACAGGCGAAATACCCTCAGACTTCAAGAAGAATATAATAATTCCAATCCCAAAGAAAGCAGTTGCTGCCAGATGTGAAAATTACCAAACTATCAGTTTAATAAGTCACAGATGCAAAATACTAACGCGAATTCTTTACAGACAAATGGAAAAACTGGTAGAAGCCGACCTCGGGGGAGATCAGTTTGGATTCCGTAGAAATGTTGGAACACGTGAGGCAATACTGACCTTACGACTTATCTTAGAAGCTAGATTAAGGAAAGGCAAACCTACGTTTCTAGCATTTGTAGACTTAGAGAAAGCTTTTGACAATGTTGACTGAAATACTCTCTTTCAAATTTTGAAGGTGGCAGGGGTAAAATACAGGGAGCGAAAGGCTATTTACAATTTGTACAGAAACCACATGGCAGTTATAAGAGTCGAGGGACATGAAAGGGAAGCAGTGGTTGGGAAGGGAGTGAGACAGGGTTGTAGCCTCTCCCAGATGTTATTCAATCTGTATATTGAGCAAGCAGTAGAGGAAACAAAAGAAAAATTCGGAGTAGGTATTAAAGTCCATGGAGAAGAAATAAAAACGTTGAGTTTCGTCGATGACATTGTAATTCTGTCAGAGACAGCAAAGGACTTGGAAGAGCAGTTGAACAGAATGGACAGTGTCTTGAAAGGAGGATATAAGATGAACATCAACAAAATCAAAATGAGGATAATGGAATGTAGTCGAATTAAGTCGAGTGAGACTGAGGGAATTAGATTAGGAAATGAGACACTTAAAGTAGAAAAGGAGTTTTGCTATTTGGGGAGCAAAATAACTGATGATGGTCGAATTAGAGAGGATATAAAATGTAGACTGGCAATGGCAAGGAAAGCATTTCCGAAGAAGAGAAATTTGCTAACATCGAGTATAGATTTAAGTGTCAGGAAGTCATTTCTGAATGTATTTGTATGGAGTGTAGCCATGTATGGAAGTGAAACATGGATGATAAATAGTTTGTACAAGAAGAGAATAGAAGCTTTCAAAATGTGGTGCTACAGAATAATGCTGAAGATTAGATGGGTAGATCACATAACTAATGAGGAGGTATTGAATAGAATTGGGGAGAAGAGGAGTTTGTGGCACAACTTGACTAGAAGAAGGGACCGGTTGGTAGGACATGTTCTGAGGCATCAAGGGAACACAAATTTAGCATTGGAGGGCAGCGTGGAGGGTAAAAATCGTAGAGGGAGACCAAGAGATGAATACACTAAGCAGATTCAGAAGGATGTAGGTTGCAGTAAGTACTCGGAGATGAAGAAACTTGCACAGGATAGAGTAGCATGGAGAGCTGCAACAAACCAGTCTCAGGACTGAAGACAACAACAACAAAAACACACCCTTACTCTAGCTTAAGAGTAGCGAAGCTATATTATAATTGGATATTCTCACATTGTTTTGGTTTTCATGTGATAAGTCATTTGAATTGCATTACAGTCTCAGTATGGAGGATTTATTGACGGCCTGTGAGGTCCTTCAGGCATTTGTGTATACGGAAAGAAAACATCTTTAGACAGATGCCTTTGTTGTTTATCTATAGTGAAACTATTTTACATCACTGAAGGAATCTTGTTACAAATTTTCATTATTTTATAGTATTTGTTTACTCTGGAGACTATCCACACAAATTTACTTGATTGTCTGGTTGCTTTAGTATCCGATAGGCCATATGAACTGCTGTGATTATTTTTCTTATATTACTAAGCTCCACTTTGGTGTCACAAAAAAAATTGTTTAATATGAATGCAAATAGGAATATACAGAGGCATAAGAAGATATTTTAAGAAGATATTTCTTCTGAGCAAGAGTGACACAAATTTCAAATTGCCTGAGAGCAACATGAAAATTTCATATCTAGCACTGACAATGTTGACCATCAATGCACAAAATTCAAGGGTGCTGTACAATATGCCTTAGACAAGTGTGTGCTGTGCAAAAATGTGAGGGATGTGAAAGACCTGCCAAAGTTTAACCGCCATATTAAAAAACTGATACATAAGCAAAGAGAGCTTCACTACAAATTTAAGCATAGCTGAATGCTCATGACAAATAAAACTGAACAAAGCTAAAATGAACACAAAGAAAGCCATGCATGAAATGATCAATAAGTCTGAAAGTAAATTTTCATTTAAAGACTCATCAGAAAATCCTCAGAAGTTTTGGTCTTCTGTTAAATCAGAAATATATCAAAGCCATCAGTCCAGACACACTATGACCATAATGACACTGACACAGAAGGTGACAGAGAGAAAGCCAAAACGCTCAAATTATTTTTCAAATCTATTTCACTGAGGTAGATTTACAGCAGTTCCTCCTATAAACCACTGCATGAATGTCAAAGTGATTGATACTGAAATAAGTGACCGTGGGACAGAAAATCAACTGAAATCACTCACCAAAGCAAAGGTACTGGACCTGACAGAATTTCAATACAATTCTACAAGGAGCATGCAACAATGCTTACTCATCTTCTAGTAACAGTCTACTGTAGGTTGCTGAAGGAGGGAAGCATTTCCAATGGCTGAAAAAAAGCACACCTCATTCCTGTTGTCAAGAAGGGTCGTAGAACAGATGAAGAAAACTTTAGGTCTATATCTCTGACATCAGTCTGTTGTAGACTTTGGAACATCTTTCACACTCGTGCATTCTGACATTTCTGGAGGCTAAAAATCCCCTCTGTAGGAATCAACATGGGTTGCAAAAATAACAGTCATGTAAATGAAAGATTGGTCTGTTAATCCACGAGACCCAGAAAGCAGTAGATACTGGAACTCAGGTTGATGCAGTGTTCCTTGACTTCTGGGAGGCATTCAGTACAGTTGCACACTGTCATTTAATTCACAAAATGGGAGTGCACAGAATATCAGATCAGCTGTGTGATTGGACTGGAGAGTTTCTAGCAAACACAATACCATGTATCATTATCATTTGGGTATACTCTAGTGGAGTGTTACTGGAGGATTACTTTTCTCAATATATGTAAATGACTTAGTGGGCAGATAAGTTGCAACACTAGAAAACTGTAGAGAATTACAGGAAGTCCTGCTAAGGATCAATGCTCAGTGCAGTGATCGGCAATTGATCCTCAACATACACTAATGTAACGAGTTGTGCATAAATAGGCAGAATGACCTATTATTATGCAACTATACAATTGCCAAACAATCATGGGAAGTGGTCACATCCATAAAATATATAGGAGTATGCATACATAGTGATTTAAAGTGGAATCACTGAATAAACTAATGGTAAGTAAGGCAGATACCCGACAGATTCAATGAAGGATCCTCAGGAAATGTAGCTCACTCACAAAGGAGTTAGCTTACAAAACACCCATTTAGCGAATAGCTGAATACTGCTCATCTGTCTAGGGTCTGCACCAGATAGGACTTACAAGAAATAGAGAAGATGCAAAGAAGAGTAGTGCATTTTGTTACAGGTTCATTGAGTGTGTGTGAAAGAGCAGTGCATTTCATTACATGTTCATTTAGTTGAGTGTGAAAGAACCATGGAGACACTCATTTATCTCAGAGGCTGGTGCTGCAAGAGAGGCATTCTGCATCATGGCATCATTGATTGTTAAAAGTTTCATGTCTGTACATTTGTAGAAGAGTCAACCAACATATTGCTTCCTCATACATGTATCTTGTGAAAAGAACCACAAAGGTAAAATTAAGACAGATTTGAGTTCACATGAAGGCAGGCTTACCAACAATCTTGCTCCCTGTGACGCGTTTGGAACAGGAACAGGAGAAGCCAGAAGTGACAGTGGTATACAAAGAACACACTGTATGGTGGCTTGCAGAGTACAGATGTAGATGTAGACCATACTGAAACTGGACTGTAGCAGAGAATTCTAGGTTTACCAAATCTGAATCAACCAAGCCCTTGTTGGACTCCCTAAAAGGTTCGCCAACAGTGTTATTCATAACTCAATGAGCTGCTTTTTGATTATTATGGATACAGCTAGCATTACCACATACCAGAATATGAGTTTTGCTGTCACAAATATAGTTAAAGAGGAAGCTTTAATATATTATTATTATTATTATTGGTTAGTTACTTAAAAATTATTCTTTATTATTGGTTAGTTAGTTAAAACTATTCTCTATTTATTTATTTATTATAAATAAATATTCTTTATGTGTGCTTTTATTTAAATTATTGGTTTAGTTACTGGTTTTAGTTTGTTTAGCTTAGTTCCTTATTTCCTTTTATCTTTGCTCTCCTGAAAACCTAGAAAACATAAATATTTTCATTTTAAATACCACAGGAGAACAAGAGATGTATTCTGCAGTGTGGCAATCTCACAGAAATTCCTTGTCATTATCTGCTCCACCTGAAATCTCTAAAACCTTTACTCACTATGCAGATCGTAAAGCACAACTGTGTGCTATTTTGTTTGAAGAGTCTGGATGATAGGTCCAACAATTTAGCAAGTTAAAGTTTATTAATTTGGAGATAATCTCTCAACAAATTCTGACCATGGAAAATGCAGGTTCGCACTATCGTTCCAAACTTCACCACCGAGTGATCTATGTCTCGTAATATCTGTATCGTGATAATTAACTAATTTCGGTATGGAGATATACATGCCTTGAATACTTGATGTTAGTTATTGGATTTTATTTTGTGCAAAAAACTATTTGAACATTTACTATATACTGTAATGGTGTCTCACAACAAAGCCTGTTCAAAGTAATTTGCTATTTTTGTCTGCTGCTCAACAACATGTGCAGTGTTATTTGTTAGCAGGAGTTAGAAGTTAATGCAAGATCTGAAAATATCATAATTTGTCTATTGAACACAATTTTGTTATCAACTGACATTTTAACAAACTGTTATGTATACAACATTCTTTTTTATTTTACTTAAATGATTTTTCATGAATGTAAGTGGTAAAAGTAAACTGAAAGACAGACTCTACTAAAATGTAGTCTGATTTGGGTTATTTATTATAAAGAGTAGAAGGAACAATTACTGTAAAAGAAGATATATTAAATATACTTACAGCTAAGCCAAGATAATTATGGGAACAGAAATTCAGTATCTTTGATTTTTGGCCCTCGATAGTAATTGGAACTTTCTGACTTGAGGTAAGGACGTGTTCCTGTTTCCACGCATCTGCATCCTTTATGTTTTTAAGCTCCTCACACAAAATGCTCTTAAGAGCTGCAGCTGCATCTGAATGTGCACCTCGAAGAAATGTAATGCTTTTCACTCGCTGTTTGAAAGAGAACATCACTGTGGGCAGGAAATACAGAAACATTACACAACCAAATAATAAGCAAGGATATCTGTTAAATGAAAAAATTTATAAATAAATCTAAGAAAACACAAGTTTGTGATGTTTTCTATACACAACTGTCAGCAATGGATATATGTTTCAGGAAATTCATGACACTTAGCTGCATTAGAATAATTTATTAATTTTCTACTGGCTTTGATCACTGACCATCATCTGGCATGAAAAAACAGGCTACTGCAAGTCACGTATCAATCATGCTGAGCCATACAATCATATTAACTGTCAGTTTCATGAGTAATAATATAGAGGACCATTACTTTTCATATCAACAACCTTCCCAATGTGCACACAACAGGAACCTACTGTGTGCATTTGATGAAGGTTGTTGACTTATGAAAAGTATTGGTCTTGTATATTATTGCTCACAAAACTGACAGGTATTACAATTGTATGGTTCTGTATGATTGATATGTGACTTCCAGTAGCCAATTTTCTTGTGCCAGATGATATCAGTGACCGAAACCAACGGTAAAATAATAAATTGTTTTAATGCAGGCAAGCGTCATGAATTTCATGAAACAAGATGACAGATCAGATTTCTTTCACACTCTATGCTTCAGAATTGAGAAGTAGAATATTTATTTATCCCTGATTATTTATGGTAAAACAGACTTTGGATTTAATATGTGGCCAGAGAGAAGAAAGTAACAGAGCAAATCATCAATTAAGGTTAATTTCCGTTATTATTATTATTATTATTACTATTTGTATATGAATCCTGTTGGATCATGCAAGCTTTTAGGTTTGTTTTCTTGATCTTGCATATGGCTCTCATTATCTCTCCATGGGCTGTTCTGTGTGTGTGTGTGTGTGTGTGTGTGTGTGTGTGTGTGTGGTTTTTTTTTTTTCCCCAGTCTGTTTGGTTCATTCTCATTTACTCATTTCAGAATCTCACTCTCTGGCCATACTATCCATCAGCTTTCTGGAGGGCCCTTTTAACTTGTTGGATCCACATTAAATCATTTAATTTTCCTACATATGCCAAAATTTTGTGTAACTCTCTATTAACTTTCTATGTTGGGAGTCTTTGAACATGTCCATAAAATTTTAATCTTGTTTTTTTTTTTATGTTTGCTGCAAGGCTTCACAAGCTTTCAGTTGTTTTATAGAATTTCAGTCTATATTCATCCTCCATTTTTTTCTGGGGCAATAATTTTCTTTATTATCCTTCATTCTTTCATTAGAATCTTTTTCAGATCACCTTTTTGTTGAAAATTATAGTTTCACTTAGATACAGAACTTCAGGTTTGGTCACTGTGTTATAATGTCCAACATTTGTTTGTCTTGACATGTACTTTTTGTTGTAGAATGTCATGCTCTCCTGTACACTGTCAAGAGTTTCTGTAATTGAACACACTGTTTCCTTTAGTAGACTAATTGGTTCTATGACTGCACTGAGATACTTGACATATCTTTGATTTTCCCATACTTCGTATTTAATTTCTGAATTTTAAATTTAGTGCAGATTAACTCACTTCTTCAAAATCAATTTATAGGTTTATACTCTGAGAGCTTCTGTCTGTTTGATTGCTCTGATTTCACTGTTTGCTTGTTTTACTACATTTCCTGTGAAAGCTAAGCAAGGAATCTTAGTGACATTTCCCTCATTAATTTTACTTTGAACTCTGTGTCTGTGAGCATTTGCTTGTTGATGCTTACTGTCTCTGGATATAGATCCTGCCATTCTAGAATGTCATAAAGAGATTGTCATTCAACCAAGTCATGTACATTCTTGTAGTTAATGAAAGTGTGCATGACTGGGTAGTTCTGAGTTGCTTTATATTTCAATACTGTTTTTAGGTTGAAGATCTGTTCTGCAAATGAGCACTGTAGTTCAAAGCCACTTGCAGTCTTATGTTCAAGCTGTGTTTGTGTTCTTTGAAGTAAACATGCTGAGAATATCTTTTGTATGTATTGAAGGAGAGAGATCTTTTCATTATTATTTATGTTTGTTCTGTCACCTTTCTTGTGGAGTGGGTGGATAAGTATATAATCCTGATTTTCTGCAAGTTTCTCTGTATGCTGAATACCAATGATATTTGTATAATTTACTCAAGTGTGATCATCCCTATGTGCTTCAATAATTCTGTGATGGTGCCATCTTTCCCATATGTCCTGTAGTTTTTAGGTCTAAGGTAATGTTTAAAGATTTCATCTTCAGTTGAGATTTTGAGTAATAATATCTAAGAATCTCCCTGGGAAATCTTGAGGGTGGGTTCTGGACAGCTGAATAGCTCAGATAAGTATTGCACTGTTTCTCTACAGTGTTGTGACTCGTCAGACTGAGTTTGCTGACCTGCATTCTGGAGCATATGTTCTGTGATGTGTATATGCAGATCTTTTCTTTGAGTGCCCTGTAAGAGTCATAGTGTTCTTTTCCCTAAAGTTCTTTGTAGAGTCAAATTGTTCTTTCATGTGTTTCCATTTTGACTGTGTAATTTTGCCATCTGCTTTCTTATCTGAAAAAAGTGTTGTTTAGCCTCAGGAAATTTTTTGCTGTTACATTTCTGAAAGGCCTTCTTTCATTCAAACAAAGTGTCTTCACATTCAAAGTCCCATGAATGGTTGTCATATTCTTCTTCGATGGGATCAGCTTTTTAGCTTTCAATATTATCTTTTATATTAATTCCTTCATTCTTTTATGTTTGAAATTATTTTTTGGGGTGTGTTGTCATGTGGTACATTCTCTCTCAAGTAAATTAATTTTGATGCACAGAAGTACTGTCATTTGCAACTCTGTAGACTTATACATCATGAACTTCTTTCTGTTTTGGGTACATGACCAATTTGATATTCACCAGTCAATTGTATGTATGACCTCCAGGTCTTTTACTTTCAGAGATTTTTCCTCAGTGAGATTAACATGATTTTTAAATTGTTGCCTGACACAACACAATGATTCTAGTCACACTTTTGGTGGTCAATTTATGTAGTGGTAAGTTACCAAAATGGTTTTGGTATTCTTTTCCCTGGCAAGTTGCAAGTTGGGTTCACCTAGTGGAAGTCTTATACCTTTGCCAGGAATTTTTGACATATTTTCTTCCATTTTAGTCCAAAATTGTTGAACTCTTTCACAATATTTGTTATCACTGTTTGTGAGTGCATGTGCATTAATCAATGGGTACTTATTTGCAATCTGCACATGCATTATCATGATTCTTTTGTATACAACTGTAACTTCTTTAAATGAATTTACTATTTTCTTGTTTATGACAAAAGCCATACCTAAAAATGAGTGGCATCTATTTTGACTAGCTTGTCTGTTTTGATTTAAAAGGTAGAGCAGTTATCATAAATTCTAGCATCTTCATCTGTGAAGAGCATTTCCTGATGGGCTAGTATTTGTATCTTTTGTTGATGTAGGTTGTGTAGTTTGCCTGGTTGAATCAGGATGTTGATGTTCAAGGTTCTAATGTAAGTCGGGTTCTTTGTTGGTATTTTGCCAGAGAACTACGATTTCTCTGTGATCATGGTAACCCAGGTACCACAGAAACCAAATACTTCATTGCCGTTTGCTGATAGGTGTACTGGTTACCGCCAGTTATGAAGTTATTTTTGTTCTCATGAATTATGAATGCTTGTAATCATGATTTTGGTCAGTGTTTCAACTGAGGGTTAAGGACCAGTGTTTGTAAATTCCTGAAACATAAAATTTACAGCCCTACTATTCTGGATATAGAGATGTCAATCACATTGCTACTTGTTCCAAGTCAGATGCAAATTGGATTTTGTTAAAGGAGTTGCCTGTTCTCCTACCATGCCAAAATCCACTCTTTCTGCCATCATGATACTCTTATGTATTAGTTGAAGTAACATGGAACACAGTATGCTTTCCTTGCTAAAACTGCAACTTTTAGGTGCAGTTTTCTTGTAAACTGCTTAAGATATTATGATGAAATTTTTACAGGTTGTTAAACAGGCTTTCTTCAGTATTTAAAAAAGTCATCCACTACAGAGACCCTAATGTTTTATTTTAAATAATAAATTTTGTGGACGACTTTTGTAAGTTTGTAAGACCACACATCATTTGTCCTGTGGTTGCACCTTTTCCAATAGAATGAAGGCATGAACCAGTCTCAAATTAACTTCAAATAACTTTCCTGACTCACTTTACACAAAGTGGCAATTAAAAAATGATACTTTGTAGTCACACATATCACATGATAGCATTATTTCACATGCAAGGCCAACATGTTGCTTGACTTGAAGCTCAAGACCTTCCTGATTACAATTTTTACAGCTGATATAATTTTTTAAAATATCTGACAGTACACTTATGTCAAATATTGTAGTTACATTGTTTTGATCTGTTTCATGAAACATTTTATTGTATCTGTCTTCACTAGTATTCAGTTTATTTTTGGATGCACTGCTCCAGGAGGAAGAAGCCCCACTATCTGCTTCAGACCTAACCTCTACATTTGCAGAAATGTTCTTCCAAATATGCTTCTTCCCTTTGTCTTTCTGTTTTTTTCAAAAATATTCTGTCACTCACTTGCAACACTTTTGCTGAAAAAATGATATTCAAACAAGAATGCACCCACTCTTGTCTATCTACTCAACACACTTCAGAACAACACACTCAAAATCGCCCTCAAAAACCACATAACAACAAACTTTGATATACAATTGTCTTATTTTCTGCCAAAGGTGCCAATCTCTGCACAGAATCCACATAATGCAAAATCCCTGTCCCTGTCACTGAAAAAAATATAGGGAAGCTCAAAATACGTTAAAAACAAAGAGCAGCGCAGGCCCTTTTCATTTATTTACGAGGGGTATCCACAAAGTACATTACGTTTTGGAATTAAAAATAAATAAAGTATTGGAAATTTTTTAAATTATATACAGATGAAAGCCACACTTAAATACTACTTTTCTACATAGTTGCCATTTAAATTAAGGCACTTATCGTAGCGATGGACAAGCTTGGAAATTCCTTCATCCTAAAATTCGGCCGCCTGCGCCTTCAACCACGTGGTCACCTCTTCTTGAAGCTGTGCGTCGTCATCAAAACGCTGCATAGCCAACCACTTCTTCATTGCTGGGAATAAGTGGAAGTCGCTCGGTGCCAGGTCGGGACTGTACGGCGGATGAGGAAACAACTCCCACTTAAAATATTTGAGAACTTCACGAGTGGCATTTGCCGTGTGGGCCCGGGCGTTGTCGTGAATCAGCAAGATCTTTGAGGCCAACTTTCCCCTGCGATTGTTTTGTATTGCTCTTCTGAGGTTGTGCAAAGTTTGGCAATACCTTTGAGAGTTTATTGTAGTGCCTCTTTCCAGGAAATCCACAAAAATCGTATTTCTACTGGGTTACTGATTAACCACGTGGTTGAAGGTGCAGGCGGCCGAATTTTACGACGAATGAATTTCCAAGCTCGTCCATCGCTATGATAAGTGCCTTAATTTAAATGGCAACTATGTAGAAAAGTAGTATTTAAGTGTGGCTTTCATCTGTATATAATAAAAAAATTTTCCAATACTTTATTTATTTTTAATTCCAAAACGTAATGTACTTTGTGGATAGCCTTTGTATTTTTAAATACTTAGAATTAAGGTAGTTGAGTGAATCTTGAAGCAAATTAATCAGAAAACTCGGTAAAATTTTAACATGCAAAAAACAAAAAATTCCATATTTTTCACATTTTTCACCATCTTGGTGCCCTTAAGGTAATATTTTGCAAAGTACCTATAGAGCACTCCTGTTATATTCCAGAAATATATAAGTGTATAAAACATAAACACAGAATAAACCTGATTCACAGTCACAAAACACATTGCTTTCATCATATGTAAAAACAATGGACATCTAAAAAGCAACTTTGACACATTTCAAACCAAATCATTAAAACAACACAATGTACAATTGCTATAAATTTAAGAAGGGTCCCAAATATCCAGCTAAAAATGTTCATTAGAGTTTAATGCAGTATGCCAAAGAGGTATACGTGATGTAAGAACCTAACGGTGAAAGTGAATCTCACTTGGTACAGGCTAACCACAGACCTATTGCAACTGTACAAGAACCACAGAACTTTTTGACAACCTATCTCCAAGAACCGAAAAGGCACTCCTCTCAAAACCCTTGATAACTGTGTACTCTCAAATAACCAAATATACCAGGCCTCAAATATTGTGTTCACTATTACATCCTTGTGTGATAAACATAAACACCTAACCATAAGAAACAAAACTAAAATACCCACTTCAAACAGTATATTCCTTCACAATAAAAACCCTCCTAGAAATAAAACCTAGGAACCGGAAAAAACATTAAAATATCTACAACCTAACTGCTACAACTTCATTGTCTCAGTGTTGGGCACAGGTGCCTAAGACAATCTGGTATCCTCTGATCTCTAATCATACACCATACATAAATATGTAGGTCAGTACACCATAAGATAAGGTGTAACAATAATAAAAAATGTGGAGCAGTCCCTTCTGAAACACTCATTAGTTGTTATGAAAACTGTAAACCACAGTATCTGAAATGTCACATGCTTTGATGTACCAATGTAATATACATGAAGTCAAAGGGAAAAAAAAAGAAATGCAAACTGGTCCTTGACCTCTATGATGCCAAATCATAAAGTTTCACACTGTAAGACATAGCGTATGGGAAGACTAACCCATAATAAAAATCTACAGCCTAAGTAGACACAAACAACTCGATATGAGTTCCAGGCCCTTATTCTAGTAACTGTGCTGCATGCCCTGATAATAACTACTGACCCTAAAAAGTTCTATACAAGCTCCGGAATGCATAATGTGCTACAGAACAAGTATTCTTGGTAACTATGATACGGTGACTGGTAAAATAAAAATCACAGCTGAACTCATTATCAAAATTATACCATTATGGCAGGACAAGAACCAGCAAAATGCCACATGACAGGCCGATAAAATACTCATAAACGTGGATCAGAATTTGTTAGAGAAATATGAACTGAATACTAGACAGAATCAATTAGGACTGTCAATGAAATAACATAAATCCAGAATATATGGCCTGCTACCTGGTTTTTCTAGATGCATTTTCCTTTTGCAGTTATGGTAGCTTCATATATAGTCAGACATCTTAATAACATTTACAAGAACCAGATGATGGGTAGTATGGACTGTTTTGTCATATATTCTGCATTTATGTTATTTCACTGACAGTCCTAATTAGTTCTGGTCAGTATTAAGTTCTCATTTATCTATGAATGTGGAATGTTGTGTTGTTTTAATGATTTGGTTAGAAAGGAAAGAAAGTTGCTTTTTAGATGTCCATTACTTTTACACATGATGACAACCATGTGTTCTGTGACTGCAATTCAGGCTTATTCTGTTTTTATGTTTTATATGCTTACACATTTCTGGAATAGAGCAGGGAAAAAAATTGGAGGTTTTTACAAATGTGCTGTATTGGTACTATGCAGAATATTGCTTTAATGTTAATACATAATAATACCACACTTTTATGTGTTGATTGTTTTATGGTTGTTCAGTTTTTAAATATTGGCATTGTGTTATTGTTATTTGGTAAACCGGGCCTGAGGGCAGCAGTAATGTGCTGCCAAAACTAGTTGTATGATAGAATAAAGACATTCTCAAGATACAGCTGTGGTGGTACTTTTCTTGTATATACCATCAGCTCAAGTCCCTCATCCATGCAATAAGACAGCCATCAAAAAATTCTATATCTGAAGACCTGTTTGGTGAATCTATTATCATCCACTCCGTAAACATGTTAAAAAAATAGTAATCTCTTCTTCCTTATTTTTGTGATATGTTTTCTATTTTATGATAAATTACAATGTTGCTTCTTAATTTCCAAAATGCTGCATTGTTCTGAGGGCCTAAAATTTTCTGTATAATTCTTCTTCGTAATATTTCTAATTTATCAAGCTCATACTTCAATACTGAGAGATTTGCTAGAATACAGGCATTCTGGTTTCACTACTGGTGCCATAGTGATGTAGTTTAAGTTTCTTAAATAATCACTTTTGCTGGGGTATTCTCAGTTATACTACACACTGTGTTCATCTAGTGTATTCCTTCTCTACAGCATATTTTGCTAAACAATTTTCTTGAATAGGCTTTCTTTTTTCAGTTTGTTCAGTGTCTTATTAAACATTTTGGAACATTTTTATATTTGTCATACATCTGGTTTTCTTTGCAAAGGTTCTGAAGCCTCTCATGTTGTCTTTCTCCTCCAGAAGATTTACTTTTACTGTTGCATTTTTCAGACTTTCAGAAACTCTGCCAAAGTAATATACAAAGGCTAGGTAATTGATTGCAGCACTTTTTCTCCGTCTCCCTAGCATGCGTGGCAACATTTTGCATTCTTTTAGTTTTTTGTCCCAAATTCCTAATTTTCTCCATGACACAGTAGAAAAGAAGTGGAGATAAAGTATCACCTTGCCAAGGACCTGCATTTATCTTGTAAGTTTGAGATATCTCACCTATAAATTTTACTTGACTGTGTCTGTCAGAGTTTTTCAGATTAGGCTTAATAACTTAGTTTTAACTCCAAATTCATGGGTTATTTTATCTAGGGTTTCCCTATCAACAGAGTCAAGAGCTTTGATAAAATTAATAAGTGCTGTAACTATATCTTTGGAGCTGATTAACCAGTGATGCATTATGGATTTCAGGTTGAAGATCTGTTCTGAGAAAGATCTTTCCTACCTAAACCCATTTTGATATTCACCCACTAGATAGAGGTGCACCGACTGTACTCTGTTAAGTACTATTTTTGAGAATATCTTATAAGTAATAGATAAAAGGAATATACCTCTGTCATTGTTAACATTTGATTGTACCTTTTTGTTACCTTGCAGCTACTTTCCTTTCTCCTGGGATCTTTTCTGTTTTCTATCTTCTTCAGAAAGTCTTTATAAACTTTTCATTTTTGGCACAGATTATGTTAGAAGCTCAGCTATTACAGGGTCTTCTCCACTAGATTTGTTATTCCTTAGAGTATTTATTACTACCCTAATTTCTTCAACACTGTGTGGTGAATCAAGGTCTAGTTTTTCGTGAATCTGTGGAAAATCTAATTTACAGTGTGACTCTGGGCAACCAACAAAAGGGTTCCAAGTGTTCTGCTAGTATTTCAAAGTTTTCAGTATTGTTAAGGCAAATTTAACCATTTGCATATCTGAATCAAATACCTGGGGATTGATAATTTTTAAAGTCATCCCTAAAGGACTGACAGAAATTTCTGTAATGTTTCTGCTAGCTGTGAATTTTGAAATCCTCTTTTAATTTTTCTTTGTAGTTTGAACAGCCCATAATGCTAATTCTTTTTAGAGAATTTCCATTTCTTCCACTTTCTCATTCTTTCCATTATGATTTCCTCACATATGGCATTCCTCCATGCTTTCTCTTTAGCTTTAACTGATCCTTTTTTTTTTTTTTTTTTTTTTTTTTTTAAAAAGTATATTAGTTTTCTTAATCATCTTTGAGTTCTGTTAGGCAGAAATTTACAAATTTGTAGAGTAATATCTCCAGGTATTTGTGAAAACGCCTCTGAAATTATGAAACTGCCACACAAAGAAATATGCAAACTGTACAAATGTATGAGTACAGCTGCTTTCCATGTCTACAATGTGATTTTGAAAACATCTCCACGGCAACACCTCCTCACAGCTCTATAGATGGCTATTGTTTTCACCCTCAGCCATTTGTGCTTCATAGATGAAAGTTGTCAAAAGTACTACCAGGTGTCAGGAATTTCCTTAAGTTCAGTCAACTGTAGGAGTGTTTTAGTAGTAAAATATATATGCATATTACAACTTCATGCATTATGTGGCATTTTTTCATGCATTTCATTGTTAATGATATCACATTCCTTGAACTGTTTGTTGTACAATGCTGTATTTGTATAGGTACATTTAGTGGCATACATGCATACTCTCTGTGAAGTACAGTGTGAACAGAGTTAGTAGCAAAGATTAACTTTAAACATCATGCACAGTGTGACAATGTATCACACATTTATTGTTAATGACATTGTACCTCTATTGTATTCCTCCACTTCACTTTATCATCTTTTTATACAGCTTCTTTATGCTCTAATCTTAAGTTCAAGTCAATATCTGCTTATTGGCTTTAAATATTTCTCTGATATCCGCTTTATAACTGTTACTAAGAGTGTGATATCATTTCTGCACTACAGTTATGCCCTAGTTGTATTTCCTATTTCATGTCACTCAGAATACATCTGTGGCATCTATCTTCTGTTCACTTAATAATGAATAAGTACATTTTTATTCTTAAATGTAAGCAGTGCTATCAGATTAGGACTGATGCCTGTCCCAATTGGCTGACTGCTGCCTACAAGGCAGTATGACGAGGGATTTGTGTTCATTGACATGTGACGAGTGTATTGCAATCTCTTCGAGCCATTATTGCTAGTACTTGAATCCTGATGATGCTGTTGCTTCTGTATTCAAGTAGCTCATCATATGGCCTCACAAGGCTGAGAAGACCCTGTTTCACACCTCTCTTTTGAAGCCAAGTTCTTCTATTCTGGAGGCACTGATGCTAACCATTTGGCTATGGAGGCTACATTTTCACATTCTACCACTGGTCCATTATACAGTTATTCCTATACTTTCATAAAAATATATTTTCTTGTTAAGTGTTCATAGGAATTAAATATGCCAATACTGCAAGACTCTCTTATCTGATGTTCCACAGAGAATAAGCAGTTGGAATTTTATACCATATGCATTTATATGTAAACAATCATCTTAAATGAGCCAATATTTTAATAAAGGACCTGAACTCAGTCACACCATTTGTAGATAAGAGTCTGAGTAAACAGTATTGTGACTGGCCTGTAGCCAAACTTTAAAACCAGTATTGTGCTATTCCAAATTAAATTATTTACAGGCCTATGAATACTGTAGATACATTCATTTAAATAACTCTCCATTCTCACAGTATGTAATAACTGTTACACCTTAACACTGTAAGCATATTTACTTGACTGTTAAACATGTAGTAACTATTACACCTTAACATTATAAGCATATTTACTTAACTGTTAATTATGTAGTATCTGTATAGCAAAACTAGAAAGGCAACAGCTTTTTTCTACTACAAGGTGTATGGTGATGAACAGATGGAACAAATAAAAATGATGTGTATCTCAGGAACAAGTGAGTTGAAGCTCATGGGGCTCACATGGCAGTAAAGAGGATGGGCATTTCACATAGAAAGGTGTATGTGAGAAACATGGACTGTAATTGTTCACATCAGTTGAGTTGTAGTTACCAAGATGAGAGGAAGTTTCCCATGCAAGAGAAGCCAGTTTGTTTTGTGGCTGGCTGAAACACAATTGATCATACTTGTGCGATGGCTCTAACACATTGAGCTTGGCTGAGAGCTGTTGCTCACAACAGTATCTTGCATTTTGACCAGCAATGACAGCAGAAAAGCATTTAAATCACAGATCATATGGATGGCTATTGATCATGTACAGATGCCATTTGTAAGAAGTTCAAGGAAATTGATTTGCGCCATGTATACATACCAAAAACCATGTTGTGAGATATTCTACACAAATGTTTGCATCTATGGTGACACGTACTGGAACTACTACATGCTCCTTACACAGATGAATGTCCTTGTGGCAAACAGTCGGCAGTGTTGGTTGAATATACCTAGTATGACATCTACCAGTCAGTACAGAAGAGTTATGTGGAAAAAAGAACAGACACATCTGCAAGGTGTGGGAAACTGAAATTCCACATTTCGGCACAAGTGTAATAGTCCTAAGGTGGATATGTGATGAAACCTACTATGGACTGACACCACCAGACAATTCTTCTGTAATGTCTGTGCAGTGATTAGAACAGCATTCTTCAACATTCTGGAGAATTACTTCATTCCATAACTGGCACCAGGCACCATTTTTCAGCAGGGGGCACCCTGCCACTCTTCACCAAGAGTGCGCATTCCTTTTGCGATGAGAAATATCTGGGCCATTGGGTTGGGAGAGGCAGATCAAATCTGTGTCCACTACACTCACCAGACATGATACTACTGAACATCTTTCTGTGGAAGTTTGTGAAAGAACATGTTGATGGCACTCATTGACAGTTTCTGCCTGACCATTTCACAAAAACTGAAAATGTAGATGTGAACAAGATGAGTGTATTGTGCTGAGTATCATACTATGGCCACAGACTGGGACAAAGCAGCTATACCTAAAGCTTGACTATGAATTAAATATTGTTTATGTGAATATCTACCACTCAACAGCTCAATTAAACAGTGAGTGGTCACTATTACACCTTACACTGGTTTTATTCTACCCAGGTCTTTCTGAATGGTGTTAGTATCCTGGTGAAGCTTGTCATTGGCCATGTTTGGTGATAATCATGTCCAGACAGAACACTCGCATCATTTGCAGAAAAATTGGTATTTGATGTACTTGCATGTCCTGTGACTAATGGGACAGGAAATATTGATTACAGAAACAATGTGGTCATAAAGGATAAAGATAGATACAACAGGACAAGACTGATACTAGGATTTGTTGAGTAGATGTCTAAGGCAACTCTCACATTTGAAATTGCAGACAGTATTGCTTGCAGTTTGAGTTTGATGCAGTTGTTAATAGTAATAATAGTTAGTCATATCTTTAAAAACATTATCCTGGAGCAAAGACAGCTCATTAATTAAAATATCTGGACTCCTTACAAAACCCAAAAATCATGGTCATTGGGTATAGGATTATTGGGTCACATGGGTGTCCGACATGTTACACAAATATCTTGAAGCTACAATGTGTGGAGATATGAAGTGGAATGATATTCCTAGTTTAGTCACAGCAAAGGGCAGACTGTGATTCAGTTGTAGGGTACTGGGTTATCATTTTTCATCTACAAAGGACATAGCTAACAAATCACTTTTACAGCCCATACTCAATTCTTGTCAACTATTTTTGGAACACATATTAAGTCAAACTATCAGGGGAAACTGAATCCACATAAAGAAGGTGACTACAGGTTTATTGGAATTCCAAGTGAATGGAACAGAAATGGTGAAAAGTTCAATGGCAGGCACTTGAATAAGTCACTGTATGTGTCCCAAATGGTCTCAGAATATTTGAGCATCCACCTTTCAGACCAGAGTATATAAATATTCACCTGTCTCTACTGTAAACCACAGGAAGATAACAATGAGAACATTCTAAAAGTTTGCAGACTAACATAGATAAGCCACAAATACAGGGCGTTAATAAAGTCCAGGAACACTTTCAATTAGTTATTGCACAAGAAACAAGCAATTTACAGATATCATACGTATGTCATTTTGAAGAGAAACACTGAAAGTTTTTTTTCATGTATACCACCACAGCATAGTTTGGTAATTTGCCGATAATCAGCACTAGTCGAAAACATGGTGAGTTCGCAGGCAGAGCGAGCTTTCTGTGTGTTGGAGTTCAACAAGAACAAGTGTGCTACAGATGTTCAACGATTGTTTAGAACCAAGTACAGTAAGAACCCACCAACAAGGAAGGCCATTTACCATTGGCCCAACAAATTCGTTATGATAGGTTGCTTGCGTCCTGCAAAGAGAAGCGGACGTCCCAGTGTGAGTGAAGTAAATGTGGAGCACATATGAGAGACATTCATAAGGAGTCCAAAGAAATCAGTGTGTCATGAACTAGAAATGGCTCCAACGACAGTGTGGAAAGTCCGGTGACAGACACTGTCTATGAAACCATTCAAACTGGAGCTAGTGCAAAAGCTCAATGACAATGACAAAGACAAGTGTTCTGAGTTTTGTTCACAGTTGCAACAACTGAATGAGAATGGGGATGGCATTGTTGATTGCTTAATTTTTAGTGATGAAGCCACTTTTCACACTAATGGGAAAGTGAACAGTCATAATTGTCGAATCTGGGGTAAAAAGCATCCATCCACATGAATGCATTGAATCTGAGCATGATTCCCAAAAGGTAAATGTTTTTTGTGCCTTCTCATGTCGAAAACTCTATGGGCCATTCTTCTTTGCTGAGAGCACTGTCACTGGATATTACCACTTGGACATGTTACAGCAATGGCTGATGCCTCAAATGCAATCAGACTCTCCGTTCATCTTCCATCAGGTTGGGGCTCCACCCCATTTTCATTGTGAAGTTTGTGGGTACCTGAACACAGAGTTGCCACATTGATGGACTGGCTTTTCTTCAGAAGGGGATAGATGTTTCATGAAATGGTCTCCCCGATCACCAGATCTCACTCCGTGTGACTTTTTCCTATGGGGACATATTAAAGATCTGGTGTACGTACCATATCTACCACAGATGTAGCAGTGCTCAGGGAGAGTATGGGAAGTGACTGCCAGATGAAAGAAGAACCAATACGTCATCAAAGGAACCTTCTCAATCATTTTTATGTAATGAATTAAGTTACCAAATTTATGCGTAGTCAAGCATCCTTGCAGGATAACGAGCAATCAGAATGTCCAAAAAACTGTGTGAACAACTAGATTATAGTATAAATTCACAAGGCCATCCTCAGTTATCTTCAACTGACTGTGCTCAGTGTATTTGAGAGTAACATATCTTTTTGCTTGATTGGTGCCACAATTAACCATTAATAATAAAAAATATTTTTAAAAAATGTTGTAGGAACAATGTTGACTACCAGTGGCACAACACGCAGCTGAGCAAAACATACTCAGTTTCAACTGCTACTTCACAACCTGAGCCATCTGGATCCATCTCTCCACCACCAGCTTCTCTGAACTACACAGAAGGGAGTTATCCTTACAGCACATTCTCTGCTCTCATAACCTCCTGGCCTCAGCACTAGATAACCCACTGTCCCTGTGCTCTTCATCCAGCAGTTTCCCCTTCCTCCAAACATGGAAGATAATGAGCAATCAGAATGCCCAAAAAACTGTACAACCAACTAGGTTATAGTATAAATTCACAAGGCCATCCTCAATTACCTTCAGCTGGCTATGCTCAGTGTATTTTAAACAAAGATTGAGAGTAACATATTGTTTTGCTTGACGAGTGCCACATTAACTTTAACTAAGAAAAAGTATTTTTAAATAACATTGTAGGAAAATTCTTGTGGAATGCAAATACTTCAGGATTTGTCAAGAACAATGTTGACTACTGGTAGCACAACATGCAGCTGAGCAAAACATGCTCGATTTCAATTGCTGCTTTGCAACACGAGCCATCTGGAGCCTTTTCTCCACCCCCAGCTTCTCTGAACTACACAGATGAGAGTTATCCTTATAACACATTCTTACACATTCTTCACTCTTATAATCTCCTGGCCTCAGTATTACATAACCCACTGTCCCTGTGCCCTTCACCCAACAGTTTCCCCTTCCTCCATCCTATCACCCTTCCTAGCTCACATCCCCACATAGCCTTCAGTGTGTGCTACTTCCCACTGGCTGCTAAAAGCATACCTCTCAACCCTCCCTTCCATATTCCTAGCTAAACACTGGCCCCCTTTTAAGCAAATAGCCACCCACCACCAGACCCTCCACTTACTTGCCACCTTCCTATCTCTAATCACTTCAGCCAACACTACCACCAGCACAACTGGCCCACCTGCTGCAAAATAGCATTGGCACTGTCAGTCTAGCCAGCACCATGTAGGCAGATAGGGATGTGTATGCATCTGTCTGAGTTTATGTGTGTGTGCGTGTTTGTGCACTCTTGGTAATCAAAGGATAACTTCCAAAGCTAGCAAGTTTTCCTTCTTTTGTGTTCCCCTATCAATGACTCAACACTGGCTTTTCAGTGAGTGTCTCCTGTAATCCTAAATTATTTACAAAACAAAAAAAATCAGTTAACATGGTTCAAAGCTGTCTAGATTCATTTAAACACAAATACTATGTCAAAGTATTATTTTTCACCTCTTAAGATTGTATTTTACCAGATAATTTTCCATTTTACTTGCAAAGCATCTTCAGTGGTCATTTTGTAAACATAGTAGCCTAATGTTTCCATGTTTTGCTACTTATAGATTAAAACAGTTTTTCTTTATAAGTAACAACATTTAGAAACATGTTACCATATTTACAGAATGACCAATGAAAATCCTTTGTAAATAAAAGCAAAACATATTTGGTCCTAAATTACAGAAGGTGAAGATGTGAAAGAATAATACAGTTGCTTTGAAAGGTAATCATGCAAACAAAACATACAAATTCTGAGGGCTGCTCCAACATTTTGTAACAATATATGAAACATGGATTCATCATTATAAACCAGCAATGAAAGAATAGTTGAAACAATGGGAAAGAAAATGTGAAAATGCAGCAAAGAAAGAAACAATTTCATCTGTTGGAAAAATATGGCTACCATTTTCTGCAATTCTCATGCTGTCATGATCAAAGACAACTACAAGACAGGGGAATGCTACATTTCACTTCTGGACAAACTGATGGAAGCTATTTAGGCAATGAGGTTGGTTCTTCACCAACACAGTAGTGTGCCATCAAACATATCTCAGTTGGTTGCTGCAAGGCTGAATAACATTTGCTTTGAAGTTTGACCACATCTACCATATTTCACTCCAAGTGATTATTTTGTTCCCAAACCTAAAGAGACTGCTGAGTGGGCAAAGATTCACATAGAATGATGAGGTTAAAGTGGGGACAGATATTTATTTTGGAAAAATGAACAAATTTTACTGCAGTTACTAGAAATTTAGAAAGTTATTGTGGGTGTATCAAAAACAATCATCCAATTTGGCAAGTCTATATTCCTGAAACTAAAAAAAAACATAGATATATATGTGAATTTTTCAACACAATCCCCTTCAAGGTTAGTACACTTCCTCTAACGGTGGACCAGTGACATTATTATGTTGCTGTATTGTTCCTGTGGAAGTACTGCAAAACACTCCCTTAGAGCTACATCCACTTCTGTTTTGAATGGAAAATGCTGATCAGCATGGAAGACCTGGAGTTCTGGGAAGAGATGAAGTTTTAGGGAACCACATCCGGGGAATAGGGTAGACATTCCAACACTTCATAATGAAGATCCCTCAATTTTCCTATTGCTAAAGCACTTCTGTAGAGTCTAGTCTTGATGAAAGATGACTGTTCTTCTGCAAACCAGGCCTCTTTTTCTTGAATCTCTGTATCCAAACCTATTAGATATATTACATAGTTATGGTTTTATCTTTTTGAAATAGTTAACTAATAAAGTTCCTTTTACATAAGAAAACCAATGCCTTGACCTTTCTTTGGAGCTGAAGAATCAAGTTCTGTACCCTGTTTTGACTGTGGTGGGTAGCACTAAATCCATGTTTCATTCAGTGTCACATACTGACCCAGAAAACAACTTTTCTTTTTGTGGAAACACGCCACTGTTAAGAAAAATGTCATGTGTATTTGTTTCTAATCCTCCATAAGCAGGTACAGGTCTACGGAGTAGTAAAGCAACTTAAATTGCTAAATAAAAGCATGTCTTCCAACCTAGACTGTATATCAATTAAGTTCTTTTCATACTATGCTGATGCAATAGCTCCATACTTAACAATCATATATAACTACTCACTTTATGAACGATCTATACCCAAAGACTGGAAAGTTTCACAGGTCACATGAGTGTTCAAGAAAGGCAGTAGGAGTAATACAGTAGTTACAAGCCTATATCACTAATGTTGATATGCAGCAGGATTTTGGAACGTATATTTGGCTTGAGCAATATGAAATACCTCAAAGAGAACAGTCTATTGACACACAGTCAACACATATTAAGAAAACATTGTTCTTGTGAAACACAACTAGCTCTTTAGTCACATGAAGTGCTGAGTGGTATTGACAAGTGATTTCAAGTTGATTCTGCATTTATGTATTTCCAGAAGGCTTTTGACACTTTATCTCACAAGCAGCTTGTAGTCAAATTGCATGCTTATGGAATATCATCTCAATTATGTGACTGGATTCATGATATCCTGTCAGAGTGGTCATAGTTCAGAGTAACTGACAGAAAGTCTTTGAGTAAAACAGAAGTGATTTCTGGCATTTCTTGAAATAGTGTTAATAGTTCTTCTGCTGTTCCTTATCTATATAAATGATTTTTCCTCTGCAATTTGGAGGCAATTTGAGCAACCATCTTAGGTTGTTTGCAGGTGATGCTGTCATTTATCATCTAGTAAAGTCATCATACAATCAAAACAAATTGCAAAACAATTAAGAAATTTGTATGGTGCAAAAATTGGCAATTGACCCTAAATAATGAAAAGTGTGTGGTCACCCACATGAGTGCTAAAAGGAATCTGTTAAACTTTGGTTACATGATAAAGCAGTCAAATCTAGAGGGTTGTATATTCAACTAAATATCTAGGAATTACAATTACAAAATAAATTAAATTGAAAAGAACAAAGAGAAAATGATGTGGGGAAAGTGAACCAAATTTTAGTGGCAGAACACTTAGAGGATGCAACAGATCTATTAAATAGAGTACCTACATTTTGCTTGTCTGTCCTCTTTTGGAGTACTGCTGCAGGGTGTGGCATCCTTACCACTAATAAAGTAATGGAGTACATTGAGAAAGCTCAAAGAAGAGCAACATATTTTCTATTATTGAGAAATAGGGGAGAGAGTGTCACTGACATGATACGGGATTTGAACTTGACATCATTAAAACAAAGGCATTTTTCATTGCAGCAGAATATTCTCATGAAATTTCAATCACCAACTTTCTCCTCCAAATGTGAAAATATTTTCTTCCCACTGACCTACATAGGGAGTAATGACCATCATAATAAAATAAGGGAAATCAGAGCTCACATGGAAAGATATAGGTGTTTGTTTTTTCTGTGCACTGTTCAAGATTGGAATAATAGAGAATTATTGTGAAGGTGGTTCAACGAACCTTCTGTCAAGCACTCAAGTGTGATTTTCAGAGTATCCATGTACACAGATGTAGATGCATATCTTGCACAAAGACTTCTCATGTGCCATTCTTCATGCAAAATGTAACCAATATATTCTTTCAGCATTCCCACAATCTAAGCAGTTTCATGCATATTCATATATGTTGATCTTTAAAGATCATAAAATGTACATTATAGATGATTTCTAGTGCAGTTGCACATTTCAGATGCCCTTCACATGGATCATCTTGGACACTTCCATGAAATCATTTAGAACCAGCAACCTACTTCTTTATGGTGAAACTGAAGGGGAAGAAACATGATATGTTTTCAGAATGAGATTTTCACTCTGCAGTGGAGTGTGCACTGATATGAAACTTCCTGGAAGATTAAAACTGTGTGCCCGACCGAGACTCGAACTCGGGACCTTTGCCTTTCGCGGGCAAATGCTCTACCAACTGAGCTACCGAAGCATGACTCACGCCTGGTCCTCACAGCTTTACTTCCGCCAGTATCTCGTCTCCTACCTTACAAACTTTACAGAAGCTCTCCTGCGAACCTTGCAGAACTATCACTCCTGAAAAAAAGGATACTGCGGAGACATGGCTTAGCCACAGCCTGGGGGATGTTTCCAGAATGAGATTTTCACTCTGCAGTGGAGTGTGCACTGATATGAAACTTCCTGGCAGATTAAAACTGTGTACCCGACCGAGACTCGAACTCGGGACCTTTGCCTTTCGCGGGCAAGTGCTCTACGAACTGAGCTACCGAAGCACGACTCACGCCCAGTCCTCACAGCTTTACTTCTGCCAGTATCTCGTCTCCTACCTTCCAAACTTTACAGAAGCTCTCCTGTGAACCTTGCAGAATTAGCACTCCTGAAAGAAAGGATACTGCGGAGACATGGCTTAGCCACAGACTGGGGGATGTTTCCAGAATGAGATTTTCACTCTGCAGTGGAGTGTGCACTGATATGAAACTTCCTGGCAGATTAAAACTGTGTGCCTGACCGAGACTCGAACTTGGGACTGCAAGGTTCACAAGAGAGCTTCTACAAAGTTTGGAAGGTAGGAGACGAGATACTGGCAGAAGTAAAGCTGTGAGGACCGGGCGTGAGTCGTACTTCGGTAGCTCAGTTGGTAGAGCACTTGCCCGTGAAAGGCAAAGGTCCTGAGTTCGAGTCTCGGTCGGGCACACAGTTTTAATCTGCCAGGAAGTTTCATATCAGTGCACACTCCACTGCAGAGTGAAAATCTCATTCTGGAAACATCCCCCAGGCTGTGGCTAAGCCATGTCTCCACAGTATCCTTTCTTTCAGGGGTGCTAGTTCTGCAAGGTTCGCAGGAGAGCTTCTGTAAAGTTGGAAGGTAGGAGACAAGATACTGGCAGAAGTAAAGCTGTGAGGACTGGGTGTGAGTCATGCTTCAGTAGCTCAGTTGGTAGAGCACTTGCCCGCAAAAGGCAAAGGTCTCGAGTTTGAGTCTCAGTCGGGCACACATTTGTAACCTGCCAGGAAGTTTCACGATATGTTTTACTGGACCTCAAATGAATTTGATTGCCATGGGACATTTTTTTTACAAAAACTTAATCATTTCATGGTACCTGATTTATGACATTTCTGAGAACTTCCACAATGTGGCTTGTTCAGACAGCTGCGTACATTTAGTTACTGGACAGTATGATTTGTAATTTCACACGATACCTGTTGCAAGAAAAAAATATCACATACTAGGTGTTGGGATCTATGGTGAGTGAAGAACTTTTCAGATACCCTCTACCACAAATGTTATAATGATTCACAAAGTACAGCTATGGTAACACCTATCTATAAAACAGGAGATAAGCAAACCACCTCTGATTACAGAACTCTCTCACACCTCCCAATCTTTTCAAAAGTGTTTCAGAAAGTAGCTTATGATAGGATACTGACTCATTTAACTGAGCAGAACTTATTAACTGCCTCTTAATTTCACTCTTGTATGAGTATCCACAGAAAAAGCAGTGCAAGACCTCACAAGTGAAATGCCAGCATAGCTAAACAAGAAAAAATATCCTGTTTGTGTATTCTATGACTTTGCTAAAGGTTTTGTGTGGATTACAAACTTCTACTTATTAAATTAAATGTTATGGAATTAATGGGATCACTCTTCAGGGATGGAATCTTACTTCCATAACAGTAAGAAGGAGGTCTCACTGACAGGCTGTATCTCTGGCATGAAAATAACCTCAGAAATGGGGGAACATAACATTTGAATGCCATATGGACTGGTACTTGACCCACTCTTTTTTTCAAACTACATAAACAATCTTCTAGTGTCTTTAAACAACATTTTAGAAAATGTTTCCTGATGACATGATGACACCCTCACACTAATCAAGGATGTAAATTCGGCCATAACAGACACAGCTCAGATAATAACTGAACAGCTGCAGAAGTGGTTCACAGAAAACATTTCAAGTCTTAGTATCACAAGGCCCCAAATTATGCAGTTTCAAAGAAGTCATAATAACCTTTTAGATGAAAAGTAGACATCAATGCTCATTTGCTTGTGAGCTCACTGTCTACTTTGTGATGAGTGAACCAATCATATTCACTAAGGTCCTCAATAACAATCTGTAGTAATTGGGCAGTCGGACAAATTATAATAATTCTGACTCAACTGCATCAAAGAGTCAGTTGTGCACTGCTACTTTTTGGACCAAATAATTAAACACTGATGTGGCTTAGTGTAATAGTGAAATTTAGTAGAATTAAGCATATTAAATCAGAATTACTAAGAAATGAAATGAGGCATAGTATCCCAGAGGATGATGAGGTTTCAATTCAACTTGTTCATTTAATTGCAAGTAAGGAATTAAACAAAGAAAACATGTATGAAAAAGTGGGCATATATTTCTAAATAGACTTGCAGCAGATAATTCAGTGAATCTACAGAGAAGAGCAAAGCAAACAAAGCATTGAAGGAAACGTTCCAAACACAACCATATCTCAGAGTTTGTAGCACATGTAACACAACTTCAACCCTTTGCAAGAGTTTCATTAAAACTTGTTAAAGATCAAATTAACTCTGACACTGATATCAATCCTGCTATTCACTTGTTTAATACTTCAGTGTCCCAGTGTGGTACAATTATAACTGCAAGATTTCCATACTACTACAATCATGAATCACTTTATCTCAAGCAGTTTTTAGACACCCGACCTTACCAACAAAGATCTTTGCTCTTCCAACAACAATTATCAAAAGACTATCTTCCCTCCATGAACGACAGCAACAAAAGATCACAAGGCTCCTCTGTTTGCTTACTCCAGAGCTTGGTCACATGAACAACTAAGTCTGTTGCTTTCCCTCATCCACATTATTGAAATTACAATTGTTTTGTATTCATTATGAAATTCAATGAGCATTTTCTTAAATCTACATATATTTACAGATTCTCTTGTCACTAAGTGTCCACACTTTATCCTTTTAATTTATTGATTTACTTTCGTTCAGAAAGGAAATCACAGTACCTAGTTAAATTTGTCTGTTTTATACTCTTCATTGTCACACTACAAGACTCAAAGAACATTTCTTAATTTTTTAAGAACATAAGAAATCACATTTACATAAATTATTATATTCTAGTCTCTACAGCAATGTTAACATACTGAAGCTAAATAATAGCGTTTATTTGCAGCATACTCTGTTTTATCGCAACTTGATTAAGAATTATAAATAATTTGGTTATCACTTTGTTTTCATGCATGTTGCACAAGTTTGCTCATCATCTAACTGTGGTAACAACCTATTCATTGATGCATCAGATATGTAAATAACATATCTGCTTACAGTTATTACTTGTTAAAAATGAATACACATTTAAACTTTAATAACTTCTAAACAAGATGTTGTATAGATATTGTAATAATTTTACTATGTTTTAGGGCTTCTGCCAACTCTAAAAATGTCCTTATATTTTCTGTAGATCAACTGTGGGCAGTTTTGGCTAGATATACAATACTTTCAATGTAACACATTCAGTTGCTATGCCATCTTGGCATTCACTTTCTTTGTTACCATGCACATTAACCTTTGGCTTTTCCCAGTGTCATGTTGTGTCCATGGACAAGCCATTCCTTGGTGACATGCTGCTAGAGGTCCAGCCTTCTCGATTACCTAGCTAGGCTATACAAAACAAACCAGCTTCCCACTGCTCAACTCTATATGATCCTCAACAGATCACTCAAGCCATATGTTTTGTCATGCACTGAATGAAGCACAGTGTGAAAATTCTGCTGTGTCTAGTAGGAGAATTAGTTAAATTGGAGTCATCTTACTGATAAATTTGTAGCAACTACTACACACTGATTTCCCAGTTGGCATGTGTGATAGTCACTTGCGTTGAAGTTCATGTGTGAGTGCGAAATGAAGACAGAAGAATGCCGTCCTTACACCAAGCGTTTTCGCCGCTAGGGGTGTGGAGATTCGCCTGCAGCAATGTGCCACATTTGTTCTTAGAATAGCAGAGCAACTACTGATTTTTACTCTTTGTTTTGTGTAGAGATTCTGTGACTCCTGTTGACATAGTGACACTTGTACACAACTGTGAATGTGGAGAGTTAATAAATCTGTTTGAAATTCCATCTCGTCTTAAATTTATGGAAGTTCAAATGTGGGATTTTCTCACATTGTTATACCTCCCATCAGCGGTGACCCCAATATGATTTTGGCATACAGAATTAGCAAACATCGATGGAACCATCTATGGTATCACGCCTGGCAGTATGCCTCCCGCCCTTTTGGCCCCACAATCCCATATTGTGGTTTGCTCAGGTGGAGGCAAGCTTTTCCTACACTGGAATAATCACTGATAACAAAAAAATTTCTTTGGTCATAAGCCAGCTTGACCAGAGATATGCTATGGAGGTACAAGACATAATAACAGCTCCTCTGATGGAAAACGCCTATGACAGTTAAAAGCAGAGCTCATACACTGTGTAGCGGCTTCACAGGTAGACCACATTCACTAGGTATTGACTCAAGAAGAAATAGGTGACAGGAAACCCTCACAATACCTTCGCCATCTTTGCAACTATGTAGACATCAGCACTGTTCCCAACAATCTCCTGCATATGATTTGGAACACCTGTCTGGTGGCTCAGGTAAAAGCCATCATTGTTATGCAGTCAGACATGTCACTGGACGTGGTCACAGAACTCGCTGACTGCATTCAAGATGCCATCACGCAATGCTTGCAGATCCGTACAGTAACCTTCCAGTGTTATGCCCACAATGCTTACAGTGTTGCATGCTGATTATGATGCCCCGGCTGCCAAGGTGGATCTCTTAAGTGAACAGATGGCAGCTTTGCTTTCATGTGGTAATACAAGCAGCCATAGTAGGCATAGCCAATGATGTTCAAGGAGTTGCTCCACTTAGCTCACCACATCAGAGCCTGGCCCCACAGTTTGCTGGTACCACCACAGATATGGTGAGCAGGCGGAAGTGTACAAGCCCATGCACATTCCCAAAACGGAACAGCGGTCGTCAGTAGGTGCCACCAACTGCCACAACACCTCTCGGTGCCCATTTATAATGGATCGGACCTCAGGAAGGAAATATCTGATTGATACTGGATCTGATCTGAGTATTTTACTGAGGAAGTCACTCCACTGCTGCAGGCCACACATGGCAGTCAACTTAGCAGCTGCTAACAATACAGAGATCCCAACTTATGGTATGCAGCATGAGGATGGGAATCTAGGCCTGTGTAGACAATTTACATGGAATTTCACAGTAGTGGATGTGGCTAAGGCGATAATAGGCACTAACTTTTAGTATATTTCAAACTTTTGCCTGATGTATCTAATGCCTGCCTTGTGGACAGCCTTACTGATCTGACAACTGCTGAATATCACTGCAATACTAGAACCAGTAGCATCAAGCTTGTGCAAGTAGCAGATGAAGAGTACCGCATAATTTTGCACGATTTTCCAGCCATAACTAGACCACCAGTAGCACCACAACAGGTGTTGCACAACACTGTCCACCATATAAAAAGTACTGATGGACCACCTGTGTAATGTCACCCATGCAGAGTAGCACCCAGATGCCTTGCAATAGGAAAGGAGAGTTTTATCTTATGTTGAAGGAGGGAATTATTCACCCATCATCCCATCTGTGGGCATCAGCATTACACCTAGTACCTAAAAAAGTTGGAGCCTGGCATACATGCAGTGATTATCAAGCGCTGAAGGCCAGGTCTATTCCCGACTGCTATCTGGTACCATTATTACACGACTGCAATCATGTTCTTCACGCCTCAACAAATGTAGTGTCATTGACTGTGTAATGGGCTACACACAAATTCTGGTCATGCTAGAGGACATTCCCAAGATGACTATAATTACATCCTTCGGACTGTTTGAGTCGAAGTTTATGACATTCGGGTTGCAGAACGCTGCACAGATTTGGCAGTGGTTTATAGATTCCATCTCGTATGGGCTACGTTTCTGCTTTGCATAACTGGAAAACATGTTGGTCTATTCAGAAACCAGAGAAATGCACCACAGTCACTTATGTGAGGTTTTTAAAGGGCTCGAGAAGTACGGCGTAATTTTAAACACTGCAAAATGCGTATTTGGCCAGCCTGAAATTGAATTTCTGGGCCACTGCATTGCATCCTATGGTTCTGCACCACTACCAGAAAAAGTAGAGGCCATCTTACAACTGTCAAAGCCTACCACAGTTAAAGAGCTATGATACCTCAGGATGCTGAAATTTTACCAGCATCACTTATAACATACCACCGAGCAGCAAGTGCTGTTAAATGCAGCACTATCAGGCACAAAGGTACAAGGTAATGTTCCCGTGCAATGGAATGAGAGTAAGGATGCAGTGTCCAAAGCGACAAAAGACAGCCTTGCTCAGGCTGCCCTACCCGCTCACCTAAAACTTGACGCTCTGCTCGGTTTTGAGGTTGACACCAACCAGTTTGCAATTGGCTCAGCTTTACAACAATGAGTAGACAGTGCATGGCAGACACTGGCATATTTTTCACATAAATTGACTCCTTCAAAGCAGCGCTGGAGCACATATGATAGAAATCTGTTGGCCATCTACCAATCGATCAAGCACTTCAGACCACAGGACGAGGCACGAGATTTCGGAGATTATACCAATCAAAGACCGTTGGTATAGGCATTCAGTAGGAACAGTGGCAAGTGCTCACCACTTCAGTACTGTCAACTCAAGTTTATAAGCCAATTCACTATCAACTTGCGGCACATTTCCAGATTGACCAACATTGTGGCCAACTGCTTATCCAGAGTATGAGGTGTTTCACAACCACTGAACATGACAGAGCTAACAGTCATGTAGCAAGAAGACCCTGAACTACAAGTAATATTAGGCAATGACAATACTTTGCTAAAATTGCAACTGGTTGACATTCTGGGCGAAACTGGCAAGATCTACTGCAACATACTGCACAGCAGATCATGAACATATGTACCAATCACATTCTGCAGGACAGTGTTCGATAACCTCCCTAACCTGTGTCACCCTGGAGTGTGTGCGCAGGTTAAGCTGGTGTAAAAGAGGTTTGTATGGCTGGGCATGGACAGAGATTGTCATCAGTGGACTAGAGCTTGCCCATGCTGCCAGTTGTGGAAAGTTGCACACCACACACACGCTCCAACACTCCAATAGGGGAGTTCCTGGATGTCAGTGCACATTTTTCTCACATTCACCTAGACTTGGTAGGAACACTGACTCCCTCAGCCAGTCATTGCTATTTAATGACAGTGAAGTTGGTCGGAAGCAGTACCTACTGATGACATTTTGGCAGAAACACTAGCAGCAACTTCTACATCAACAAGGCTCACCAGATTTGGCAGCCCTCTCCATATAACAACCGACAGGGGGAGGCAGTTTGAGTCTGAATTGTTCATGCAGCTAACCAAGTTCTGTGGATACTTATACCATAACACCACTGCCTACCACCCGGCTAGTAGTAATGGCATGCTGGAAAGATGGCACTGCACTTTGAAGGCTAAACTGATGTGCCCCAGGACCACATGGACTTCAGCGCTGTTCATTGTCCACTGGTCTGAGGACTGCATTCAAATCAGACATTGAGGCTTCACCAGCAGAGCTTGTACACAGAGAGTCACTGTGTCTGCTGGGTGAATTCATCGATGCCACAAAGATATGCAACATTAATGATCAACCACAATTCCTACATACTTTACATGAGACTATGGACTGCTTGAAACCAATGAAAGCCACTAGGCTTGGGCAGCACACGACATTCATGCATAAGGATCTGGACACGTATACACACGTTATGCTTCGAACGGACGTCATCAAACTGCCACTGCAACCACCCTACACTGGAGCACAATGTGTGCTGCACAGGAGTTTACCATGGACATTCTCATTAATGTCAAACAAGCTACAGTTTCAATGAATAGAATTAAACTGGCCTTCTTGTTCAAAGAGGTGCCGACTACACTGCCAAAGATTTCGAGAGAGGAGAAGGAAGGAACTACCGTCCAGCCTCCCATTCAATGAACACCTCAACTACATCAAGATGAGGCAAAATGCATGACTTGCTCAGGAAGACACATTCATTTTCCTTCCAGGTACAGAGGAGACTTATCATGCTCTGCTCTCACCAAGAGGGCTGCTGTAGCAACTACTACACACTGACACTGCAGTCGGCACATGTCGGCATGTGCATTAATCACTCACTTCAAAGTTTGTGTGTGAGTGTGAAATGAAGACAGAAGAATGTCGTCCTTATGCTGAGCATTTTCACTGCTAGGGGTGCAGTGATTCGCCTGCAGCGACATGCCACATTTGCTCTTAGAATAGCAGAGCAACTACCAATTTTTATTCTTTGTTTTTTGTAGAGATTCTGTGACTCTTGTTGATATAGTAACATTAGTATACAACTGTGAATGTGGAGAGTTAATAAATCTGTTTGAAGTTCCATCTTGCCTTTGATTGTACAGAAGTTCAAGTGCAGTGTTTTTTCACACAGTTATACCTCCCATCAAATTAATCAAAAAGTTCAGTTCAGTATGTTACACTCTAAGAAGCAGTTCTGATTTGTGTTGGCCTTAAGAGAAGAGTATTGGCTTATTTTGCATTTTTTCACTTCCTGGTGTCTTATTTTCTGGGGCAGTGCACCTAAAGTAAATAAATGTTTGTTCAGCAGAAGTGAGCAGTAAGTATAATATGAAAAGTATGCAGCTGATAACCGAACATCTCGCAGACTACTCTTCAGGGTCTAGACATTCTTATACTTACATGGCAATACATACACTCCCTAATCACATTAGTGGTTAATAACTAGAGTGAATGTAGGGAAAAAATGTACAATTCACAGCCACAAAATCAAATTAAAAATAATTTCATACAGACTATGTACTCTATCCCTATCTGAGATTCAAAATGGTGTTTTATATTCTCATTCAAAAGTCTAGTAAGACATGAGGTAGGAAATTTAGAGCCCCATATATTCAATAACAAAGTTAAAGAATACTTAATTAACCACTCTACAATTTCTGAGAATATCTGAATTCTAAGTTGTAAATTCCACACAAGTTAATGTTTATATTAAACAGAAGTTGAGCATGCCAGTATACAGACAACGGAGAGTGGTGTATATTAAATTATGTTAATGCCTGGTTTGAGGTATTAAACAAATACAGCAACAGAACAGTATAAGTTTAGCAGGTGAGTGGCTCTCTGTCAAATCAGAGCTCTGTTTCTTTCACAATATACATAAACATATATAATGTAGATTACGAGGAATATTAGTAATTATCAGGTCAAGCTGATTAGTACTAATCAAAATTCATTACTAGTATACTTTACAGGAACAGCTTAAAGTAACTGCAATAAATCTATCATAACTTTTGGGAAGTACGCTTGTTCAAATAATTCATCATTGTGAACAGGGTTTTATTATGCAGGGTGTACATAAAGTCTGGGAAGACTTTCAATTATTTATTGCACAAGAATTAAACATTGTGTAGATGTCATACATATTGCAGTTTGAAGAGAAACTCTGAAAGTTTTTTTACAAACATTCAATATGCGAACCATGAGTGACCCAGCAGATGTCAATACAGTAATTGAATTCTTGCCATACCCACCCCAGCATGGCATTGTCGACTGTAGCAGTTTCTTCCTGTATTCTCTCCCAGAACTCTGCTACATCATATGGTAGATATCTTTAATGTGTTCCCACAGAAAAAAGTCACACAGAGTGAGTTCTGGTGGTCAGGGAGGCCATTTCATGAAACAGCTTCCCCTTCTGTTGCATGGCCGATCCATCAATGTGGCAGGTCCGTGTTCAGGTGCCCACGAGCTTCATGATGAAAATGGGGTGGAGCCCCATGTTGCTGAAAGATGAATGGAGAGTCTCATTGCATTAGAGGCATCAGCCATTGCTGCAACATATCAAAGTAGGAATATCCAATGATAGTGCTCTCAGTGAAGAAGAATGGCCCATACATTTTTCGACATAACAAGGCACAAAAAACATTTCCCTTTCAGGAACCATGCTCAAATTCAATGCATTCATATGGATGCTTTGTACCCCAGATTCAATAATTATGCCTGTTCACTTTCCCATTAGTGTGAAAAGAGGCTTCGTCTCTGAAAATTAAGCAATCAAAAATGCCATCCCCACCCTCATTCAGTTGTTGCAACTCTATACAAAACTCAAAACGCTTGTCTTTGTCATTGTCATTGAGCTTCTGAACTAGCTCCAATTTGAGTGGTTTCACAGACAGCTTCTGTTGCTGGACTTTCCACACTGTTATTGGAGCCATTTTAAGTTCATGGGATGCATGCTATACTGATTTCTTTACCCTCTTTATGAATGTCTCTTGTAAGTGCTCCACATTCAATTCACTCACACTGGGATGTCCACTTCTCTTTGCCAGGCACAAGCTACCTGTCATAATGAATTTGTTGTGTCAGTGGTAAATGGATACCTTGTTGGTGGCTTCTTACCGTACTTGGTTCTAAACATCTGTTGAACAGATGTAGCACACTTGTTTTTGTCAAGCTCAAACGCACAGAAAGCTCACTGCGCACCTGAACTCACCATGTTTGCAACTCGTGGTGACTATCGACAAATTACCGAACTATGCTGTGGTGATGTACATGAAAAAAACTTTCAGACATTCTCTTCAAAATGACATACGTATGATATCTGTACAATGTTTGATTCTTGTGCAGTAAATAGTTGAAAGTGTTCCTGGACTTAATGTACACCTTGTATTAGAAGTTACTTTAACTGTTCTGGTAAGTGTCCAGTCCTAAGCCTGTATTTTATTATTTTTACAGACAATGCCACTTTTTCTATATCTTTTTCTCTAATTCTTTCAAATTTGACACAATTTCACATTCATCCTATCTAAATCAAAGAGAAGTACATTACCTAGACAGTAATTTCAAATAACCTTTTGACATCCACTGCTAGATGAAACTATACCTTTCTCTGTGGTATTTGCATGTTTTTTAATATCATATACTCATCTTCCATTAGATTACCTTTTTATTACCGGTATTTATTGGAATCAAGCTAAGAACATCCTTCATCTGTCTATCATATATTCACCTGAAATATGTCTCATCACTTCCATTTCATTTTCATAATTACACCTTCCTCTTCAGTCAAACCAATCTGTTTCTGCCTGCCACTCCTAATATGCATTTCTCCAGTTCTGTCTCAGAAATTCTTAATTTTTGAATGGCTTTCACATTAAAAGCCACTGTCTCACTGATTGATTGATCAATTCATCCATAAATCAATATACACTGATAAGGCAGAACATTATGACCACCAACCTACTATCACTAGTCAGATACATGCACAGTGCATGTAGTATCAGTGAGCATACTGTCCACATGTACAATGAGAAAGGCACTGATCTATCTGTGTTTGACTGATGGCAGATTGTGATGGCCCAGCGGCTTGGCACAAGAATTTCAGAAATGGCCCAACTTGTCAGGTGTTTGAGGAGTGCTGTGGTGAGTGTCTTGAACATTTGGCAAAACCAAGGTGAAACCATGTACGAACATTGTGGGGTTGGACGGCCACCACTTATTACAAATGTCAGATATTGTAGGCTTGGCAGACTGGTAAAACAGAACAGGCAGCAAACTGTGGTGGAACTAACATCAGACTTTAATGTTGGGCCGAGTAGGAGTGTATCTGAACTCACAGTGTACCAAAAACTCCCTGTGATAGGCCTCAGCAGCTGATGACTTCTCGTTTGTGTCAATGTTAACACCAGAATATTGGCAACTATAACTGAAATGGGTACGTGACCTTCAGCACTGGACATTGGCAGAGTGTTGCATGGTCTGATGAATCCCGATACCTTCACCATCAAGCTGATGGGGGGGGGGGGGGTGGTGCTAGTCTGTTGTCTTCCAGGGAAACAGTTACTAGACACCTGTACTGCATGACCATGAAAAACTAGTGGTGGCTCCATAATGCTCTGAGGAACATTGACATGGGCATCCAAGTGTCCAGTGGAGCTCGTGCAATACACCCTGATGGTCAAGCAGTATTGTACACTGGTCACTGGTTACAGACCACAGACACCACTTCATGATGATCATGTTTCCTGATGACAATGGCACTTTTCAGCAAGATATTGCACCATGTCACAAGGCGAGGAGTGTGAGGGACTGGGTCAAGGAACACAGTGATGTGTTCCAATTGATGTGCTGGCCCCACAGCTTGACAGATCTGAACCAGATTGAACACATTTGGGGTATGACTGAATGTGGCATTGGAGCTCATTGCCCCCTTCCCTGGAATTTATGGGAGTTAGGTGACTTGTGTGTGCAGATGTGGTGCCAACTCCCTCCAGTGACCTACCATGGAGTCATTTCTTACATGACATGATGCATTGCTTCTGTTAACCATGCCAAAGGTGGACACAGCAGCTGTTAAGTAGGTGGTCATAATGTTCAGGCTGATCAGTGTACATTGTATGGATGCTGTCAAATGTTTGTACAATATGTCTTATGAAAATAAACATTTATCTTACAATATTTATAGCTCCTATACCTATTTCTACTTTTCTAATCATAATATAAGTTGTTACATAGTACAATGTTCATGAACATTAATTTACAATCTATGGTTATTTTAAATATTCATTTACAACGTAGTAGCTAATAATAGAAAACATTTTTTTACACTTTGGCTAAAAGTGTGGGGATCATTTGCATCTTTTATTTCTTGTGGCAGTCTATTGTACAGTTTTATTCTGTGGTATAATACATTATTTTTAGTTTTTGACTTTTTTTCTGTTCAGATATAAACACTGTCTGGATTTGGTTCACTGATCATGTATTGTGCTGTTTACGGTGCACAGATTAAGATTTTTTCTTATGTACATTATGTTGTGTTAGATGTATTCAGACAGAACTGTCAGAATTTCTAGCTTTTTTAAAAAAACTTCTTAGAGTGTGCCCTGTTACTGATATTTGTTACTATTCACACAGCTATTTTGTGTATTTTGAAAATAGTCTGTATGTTCCCAGCAGTTATTCCCCAAAATATTATCGCGTAACTGAGGATTGAATCCACATATCCAAAGTAGGCTACTTTGAGTCATGAAATATTGCACATTGATGCAAGTATTTGCAGAGAATAACATGCTGAGGATAGCTTCTTTGCCAAAATTATCACATGTTCTGTACATTGCATTTAACAGTCTACATTCATTCTCAAGAATCTGGCATCAGTTACACAATCTGGTACACTATTGTTTACTTTCAATGTAGTATCACTGGTTTTTTTATTTAGTCAGAAGTTTATACAGTTTCTGTTTTACACATTTAAAGTGTTAACCATGCCAAAGGTGGACATAGCAGCTGTTAAGTAGGTGGTCATAATGTTCTGGCTGATCAGTGTACATTGTATGGATGCTGTCAAATGTTTGTACAATATGTCTTATGAAAATAAACATTCATCTTCCTTAATGACCAGCTGTGGACATCTCTGAGAGCTTTGTTGGATTTTTCTGCTAACTGAATTGAATTTTTGTCTGTAATCACTAAGGTGATGCCATCAGCGAACAGAATTTTATTCTGACACTCTGTGGGAAATCATTTATATATGTAAGGGAGAGGACTGGATACAATTCATTTCCCTGGGTGTCACCTGTGTTAATATATTTCAGATTTCGTAAGAGTTTTACTACTAGTCTTTTAGAGATAGTGAGATTTCAGCTCTTTGCACCCAGTTATCCAAGTATGATTTGAGCCATCTTTGTCCCATAACAATTATTCTCAATACACTGGAGCACCAGAGAAACTGGTATAGGCATGCATATTCAAATACAGGGGATAGGCAAAATAATGTGAACACCTGTACGGTTTATTAATAAGGGGTTGGCCTTCCATTTTCTAAGAGTACAGCTGTGATTCTTTTTGGAATACTGGCATTTAACTGCTGTATAGTCTCCAGTGGAATGTTATGCCTTCTTTAATTATAATCTCTTCTAACTCATGTAGTGACAAGGGAAGTGGAAATCTGCTCCAGAGTCTATGCTCCAATACTGGCCCACAAGGGTTCAATAATTTTCAAGTCCGGGGACTGTGCTGAGCAGGGAAGACACTGTAGTTAATTCGCATGCTCCTCATACCACAATTGTATTGTCCTGGCTGTGTGAATGGGTGCATCATTGTCCTGAAATATGGCTTCATTGTTGGGGAACAACATTTGAGTCATGGGGTGCATCTTATCACCTACAATGTTCACATAATCATTGGCTGTAACACACCCTTTGAGAGCAATGGTGGGACCAGTAGAATACCATGATATGGCTGCCGACACCATCATACTTCCACCTCCTCGCTTAACCACTGGAATGAAGCAGTGAGGATTGTAGACTTAGTTTGGCATTCTCTGGACATAAACCCAGCCTGATGTTGTAAATAACAAAAACATTGACCAGTCAGACCATATTATGTGTTTCAACTGACCAGCCATCCAGGATTTAAGCTCCTGATGCCATGTTTTATGCTGCTTTGCGTTGTTTGTCCATCACTAATGGTTTTGGTTCAACAGCTCATCCTTGAATATTCACTTCATTAAGTTCACAGCACACAGTGTTGATAGATATGGGGTTCAAAGATAACTATTGAGCTCTGCAGTCACCGGTCGTGGTGGTCTAGCGGTTCTAGGCGTGCAGTCCGGAACTGCGCGACTGCTACGGTCGCAGGTTCGAATCCTGCCTCGGGCACGGATGTGTGTGATGTCCTTAGGTTAGTTAGGTTTAAGTAGTTCTAAGTTCTAGGGGACTGATGACCACAGATGTTAAGTCCCATAATGCTCAGAACCATTTGAACCAAGCTCTGCAGTCACTTCAGCTGGCGTAGTTTCGTGTTGCTATGACACAATTTGTGTTAGTGTATGATAATATCTGTGATTTAGTTTTGATTTGTGCCCACTATTATGTTTACACAATGATGTCTTTCCATGTTTTTTGTAGGCTGTCATGACTGTAGAAACAATCTCTCTTGAAACATTCAATAACTTGTCTGTCTTGGTTACTGATGCTCCAGCTGATCAGACCCCCACAATCTGCCTTCTTTGGAACTGTGATATGTCTTCATTGCACATCAACCTTGGCCTCCAAATGCAAATACAAAGTGTGCACTACTCGTAAACAACGTGCTCTGATGCCTAGTCCATACTGAACACTCACAGTCTAGAACCACACGTGTCTTCCCAGTGTTGTTGACTGTCAAACACAACCATCCCATTACTACCACTGTTCACATTTTTTTTGCCTATCCCCTATACAGAGATATGTAAACAAATAGAACATGGCATGGTCGGCAATGCCTTTATAAGACAACAAGTGTCTGGCATAGTTGTTAGATCGGTTACTACTGCTCCAATGGCAGGTTATCAAGATTTAAGTGAGTTTGAACGTGGTGTTATAGTCGGCACACAAGCGATGGGACACAGCATCTTAGAGCAAGCGATGAAGTGGGGATTTTCCCATATGACCATTTCACGAGTGTACTGTGAATATCAGAAATCTGGCAAAACATCAAATATTCGATATTGCTGCAGCCAGGAAAAGATCCTGCAAGAACGAGACCAACAATGTCTGAAGAGAATCATTCAACATGACAGAAGTACAATCCTTCTGCAAAATGCTGCAGATTTCACTGCTGGGCCATCAACAAGTGTCAGCATGTGAACCATTCAATGAAAAATCATCAATATGGGATTTCAGAGCTGAAGGCCCACCGTGTATCCTTGATGACTGCACAACACATAGCTTTACGCCTAGCCTGGGCCTGTTAACACTGACGTTGGACTGTTGATGGCTGGAAACATGTTCCCTGGTTGGACAAGCCTCATTTCAAATTGTATCAAGTGGATGGACGTGCGTAGGTATGAAGACAACCTTATGAATCCATGGACCCTGCATCTGAGCTGGGGATTGTTCAAGCTAGTGGAGGCTGTGTAATGGTATCAGGCATGTGTAGTGGGAGTGATACGGGACTCCTGATATGTCTAGATATGACTCTGACAGGTGACACGTATGTAAGCATCTTGTCTAACCACGGCAAACAATCATGTCCATTGTGCATTCCAGTGGACTTGGGCAATTCCAGCAAGACAATGTGACACCCCACATGTCCAGAATTGCTACTGAGTGGCTCCAGGAACACTCTTCTTAGTTTAAACACTTCCACTGGCCACCAAACTCCCCAGACATGAACATTATTGAGCATATCTGGGATGCCTTGCAACATGCTGTTCAGAAGAGATCTCCACCCCCTCGTGTTCTTATGGATTTATGGACAGCTCTGCAGGATTCATGGTGTCAGTTCTCTCCAGCACTACTCCAGACATTAGTTGAGTTCATGCCACATCATGTTGCGGCACTTCTGCATGCTTGTTGGGGGCCATCACAATAGTAGGCAGGTGTACCAGTTTCTTTGGCTCTTCAGTCTACTTATAATTTGTGTAGTAAAGTTCTGTGGTCAGCTGTGTTGAATGCCTTTGATAGATCAAAAAAAGAAATGTGTTTTGCATTCTCACCCTTGTCTAGTGCTTCAAGTACAACTTTAGTAAACTGTGCTATAGCTGACTGTGCACTTCTTGTAGACCTGAAATTGGATTGCAGAGAAAGTTGTATTTACTTAAGTCTTCATTAATTTATTTTTAATTATTGTTTCTGTCATTTTGGAAATGTAAGATGTTAAAGAAACTGGTCTGTGGTTTTCTACATTTTGTGCATTGTTATTCTTTAGTATTGGTACTGTTGTGCTTGTTTCAGGTATTCAGGGAAGCAGTCAGATCTGAAAGATTCATTAATTATTATTGTTAATGGGGCTTTTGTGTTGTTTATACATTTCTGTTGGTTATACATTTTTGACTTGAATCTCATCTAACCTTATGGATTTTTTATTGTTTAATTGGTGTATTACTTGTGCCACCTCTTTCTCTGTTGTTGGAAAGAGCACCATTAAGTGTTGTGGTTGGTTGTCATGGTGTAGAACATATGAGTCTGGAAATTTCTCTTGCAGTTTCTTAGCAATGCCACTGAAGCACTCATTCACAAAATTTGCTAGTTCATTTGGATGGCTGACTTGAACATCTTTGCTTTTTATCTGTTTTTCCAGAATTTTTGTACAGTATTTGCTGTTTTCTGTTTGATTGTGTTCGATTGATTGCTTTTGTTATCTGCTTTCAATAATGTTTTACTGTTTGTAATTTTTTTGCAGCCGGCAATACCTTTCCATAAGTTCTGCTGTAATTTTTGTAAAATTCTGTAAAAGCTGGGTCAGTCTGGCTAATTTTGATGGATGTGAGATGCCTTAGAGTTTCAGAGGCTATTTTGAAACTCTGGTCACCCATATAGTTTTTTTGAAGCTCAAATGGAATGCAGTGTTTTGGGAAATGCTTCCTCAAATTTTAGTTTAAATATTGTAGAGAACTTTTTAAACATTTCGTTTACTTTGTTTCTGCATACACTTCCTTCCACCTTTCATGTTGCAACTGGAATAAGAACTGACGTAGGTTTGATTCTGAGAAGACCCTTCTGTGTGCATTCAATTTAACATACTTTACTACATAAATATTTTCTTTTAATGTCTGAGAGAGATGATCTGATATGCTTAGATTTTGAGCAAGTAACTTGAAGTGTTTTATATGTCTGTTGCTATATGGTCTATTACTGAAGAAGATTGTTTGGTCACTCTAGCTGGATAGTTTACAATCGATGTTATGCTGTAGCTGCAGCAACAATTTCATTAATTGATATTTAAATCCCCATGTATATCTATCAAATCCAACGGAAACACTGACTTTTATTTTTAGACAGATCAGAAGCTTAGTTTTCAAAATCCTGTTTAGTTTAGCAGACACAGCCCACATCACTTTTTTCTCTTCTGTTTATTTCTTTTCCAGCCCATACAGTTGTGCCTTCATCCACTCTAAATACAAAAATTCATCAATTGGTTCCATAATTACTGTTGATTTATACTGTTTTCTTTCTTGTGTGTTCATTATATACTAGCTTAGTATTATAACTTTCAGGTCTTCTTTCTAGCTTTCTCTATTAACTTCTGTTAGTTTTTGATGTTTATCTACACTACTGAAAACATTGCACAGCTGTCAGCAAAATGAAGGTGGTGTAGGAAATTGCTTTTGTATGTACTTTTCCTTAATTTAAGTATATGAAAACTTCTAGAACCGCTAAGAATAGTTTTGGTACTTGGAACCTCCCTTCTAACTCCTCTTTCAAGTCTGAATCTCTCAGTATCCACATGTTACATTTAAAAAATACGCCATTTCGTAACAGGGCTATTACTAGGCAGTATTACAAAAAATTCTGTACTCATGTGTCCATAAGCAAGTACTTGATGAGATATGGCCCATTCTCCGATGGTACCCATTTATCAATTGTCATGGTACCCATTTATCAATTGTCACTGCAAGAATGCTTAACATTTGTTCTTATGCATCGTCCTTCAACTCTCCGCCTCAAAGAACCATGAACTCACACAAACACGTCCAGCTGCCCCTCAGATTTGGTTAGATATATGGGACACACACTCCTGTAATGTGAGTATTTTTTGACAGGTGTAGAATATGCCAATGCCCAGGCTTAAGTCTTGATGAACAGAAAATCATCCTATTAAACCTCTTCATGTTGAGCTTTTTTTTCTTTCTTTTTTGACCATTCTCCAGTAGCGCCAAGATACTTTGCTACACAGAAAATGGTGATAAACAGTTGCTGTTAGTTTGCCCAGTGAAGTATACGGCCCTATGTGTTTGTCACTGATAATTCCTGCATGCACATTGATACTAAAGTAAACCTAATTCCTTATTTAAATTTGTATCTGCATGTATGTGGTTATTGTGAAACTTTACTATCCCTTTCTGTATGAATCCCACATCATCTATAAATATAATGCAACTGCAAATTGCAGATTTTCAGTGCTCCATCTTAGAGTCCATCCGTATAAATGAAATCTGGGAGATGGTCTTGTAGCCTGAGAGCTCACAGAAGCTGTAAGTGATATTGATTAAGTAGCTGCTTGTGCAGAATTGACCACACAGGAGGGTCATATCCTCAGCAGCTCCAGTTCTTTGCACACTTGTTTCAGAGTTGTCTTCGACTCATTACAACTCTCAGTGTGAGGTTTACCATAAGAATTTGTCCTGTTGAAAAATAATTCCACATGTGAAAGTCACTGGAATATCTTGCTGCACATTTTTCAGGTGACATGTGATGTTGAAGATGATGTTCAGCATACACGATATGTGCCTATCAGCTAACACTGCTGGCTAAACCATAACACAATACCACATCTGCTATTAACCACATGGAACAATATGACTACTTTACTGCTAGCATTATTCACACTCCACAGAATCACTGATCTTTTTCTATGCTAACATAATGCCAAAACAAAAAGTAAAGAACTGCTATTGTAGGACACAATTTTCTGACAGCAAAATCACAGTCAGAGGATTTTAGTTATTGGTGTGATGGGATTTCTTTTTTAGGTTAACCTTTTTATCCAGAGGGTCAGTACTGAGAAGAGATTAAAATAACTGAAATTCCAGTGTTGTAAGGTGCACACTATCTGAAAGAACTTATCTATTTTCACAGGAGCATGAAATGTGTTTGCAAAATTCCTCCAGAACTACCAATATTAAAGAACCACTTGTTTAACTTGCTTTATCATCACAGAAGATGTAATGTGGAGCAAGTCATTTAACAATTATACTACACGTGCACACCCCTCAGTTAAAATCTCATACTGCTGTCAAAGTCCATAGCTGCAAATCAAACTTAAATTTGAAAGTATTTTGTGAGCTGGAATTGTAACAAAAGTGTGTGCAAAGACAAAGACTAAAGCAATTATAAATAATGTACTTACACCACATTCTATTAATGTATCAACTAAATGTCTTTAGTTTCTTATTTTTGGGATTTGCACTGATGGTATTCTAGTAGTATTTATTTTTCCACATAAATTCATCACTGCAGTTGGAAGTACAGATGCTGAAAAGAACAGTTTGAAAACAACTTATTCAGAACATTTATATTGTATTTCATGTATGGTTAGCTTGTTTCAGGTTCCATGGATCATTTCATATTAATGTAATAAATTATTTTATACATTCTCTGCCAGTTTTTATGCTAATGAAGTAATTTGTCAGAGAAAGGGGCCACTGCTATGCATTAACCAGTGGCATCAAGAAATACTTCTGAAGACTCCTGTCTGTTGTATATTTAAGTCCACAGCTCATGGTCTTAGCATTACTGCAGCTATATCATGGAGTCCCGAGTTCGATTCCTGGCTGGGATAGAAAGCTTCTTCACGTGGGTACTGGATATTAGTATTGGCAAAATCATTTTATCTCATCTTCATTGATGCACAAGTAGCTGAAGTGGCATCATATAGAAAGACTTGCAGCAAGCAGCCGAACTATCCCTGGGGGGGGGGGGGGGGGGGGGAGGGTCTCTCAGCCCAGCCAATAATACCATACAATCATTTAAGTTCCTTTGTTTGTGGTATGATTAAAGTTATCACAATTCCTAAGGCCTTTAATTGCATTATTTGTTGAGAGATAAATATCCCACTCTTTTATACTGTACAAAGGAGAAAACCCTGCAGCAGAGTTGGTGAGATCCTGGAGACCTGGAATCATGGAAGATTGCAGATGGCTGCAGGGGAGAACAAGAGCAACGACACTGAGTCACTGTCATAGAGGTGTATGCAAAACTGTATTATGTTATTAGCTGAAGCAGAAACATGAAGCAGCTACACCATGCCCACGGCAACTGTCAGGGATCTTCTTTTGTCATTTCTGCTATAGCTTCAGGTTCAGGATATTTCTCAGCTTTTGGCCACCTGTAGGAATGCTTAATGATATATAGTGTTCAGTGAGATCCAATGATGCACTTTACATTTGCCCATTCAAACTTCTTACCAGATTATGTACTAGATGCAGTCTTTGCATGAAGAATAACTATAAATGAGGTGAATTTGTTTTGTGGGTGTCAGACCATGGTCCAAGGCACATAAAAAGGCATTGAACCACAGCCTAATGCCCCTAAAACAAAATTCACCAAGGACACAAATACTGAATGTGAAAGCCTACACTGTACAGTTAATGGGATTTGAAAATTGCATCACAGCTGCACTAAATTTTGAAGTACGATGATTACTTTCTTTTAACATTAGCACCCAGTGATGAAGATTAAATTTTCATCTTTAGTTAGAGAAAAATCTGTGCCCGCCTCTTGTAAAAAATAACAGAACAGTCAACAATGGGAAAATTCAGGATGGAATAATGACAATATTATGGAAAAAGATACATTGCTTCTCACCATGTAGTGGAGATGCTGAGTGGCAGATAGTCACAACAAAAAGACTGTCAAACATGTAAGCTTTCATGCAAAAAGGCCTTCATCAGAATTGGACAAAACACACACATATGCACAACCTCTCTCTCTCTTTCTGTCTCTCTCTCTCACTCACACACACACACACACACACACACACACACACACACACACACACACACACACACACACACATGAGCACAGTCCCTGCCTGCCAAGTCTAGACAGCAAGTAGCAACACATGATGGAGAAGTAATCTGGGTGGTGAGGGTAAGGAGGAGGCTGCAGGGGGGGGGGGGGGGGGGGGGGGGGCAGTCATGAAAATGGGGAACATTGTGCTGGACAGTATGCTCAGTAACTGGGTGGTCCATCTGTTTCTTGGCCATAGTTTGTCAATGGCCATGCATATGGACAGACCCCTCGTTGGTTGTCATGTCCTCTTAGAATGCAGCACAGAGGTTGCAGCTTAGCTTGTAGATGACTGGTTTCACAAGTAGCCCTGCCTCTGGTGGGATAGGTGATACTTCTGACTAGACTGGAGTATGTGGTGGTGGGAGGATGTACGCAGCAGGTCTTGCATCTAAGAGTGTCCTACCCACTATCTTACCTATCTTTTCTGCAGGGGTATACCATCACTGAATTACACAATATCCTCGTTCATCCCTTCGCAACCCCTGCTGCCAAATCCATACCTCATGGCTCATATCCTTTTAATAGACCTAAATGCAAGACCTGTCCCATACATCCTCTCACCACCACCTATTCCAGTTCGTTTACAAATATATTGGAGGCAGTGCTACCTGTGAAACCAGTCATGTGATCTAAAATCTAAGCTGCGACCTTTCTGCTACATTCTAGGTGTGCACGATGGCCAACAAGCTGTCTGTCCACATGAATGACCACCGACAAGCTGTGGCCAAGGAACAGATGGACCACCCAGTTGCTGAGCCCACTGTCCAACACAAGGTTCTTCATTTTAATGACTGCCTCACAGCCTGTGGCAGTTGGATCCTTTCTTCCAACAACTGCTTTCCTGAACTGCACAGGTGGGAACACTCCCTGCAGTATGTCCTATGTTCCTGTAACCCTCCTAGCCTCAACCTTCATTAGTCACTGTCCTACACCCATCTAGCCCTTTCCCTGTTCCCAATCCAGCACTATACAGCCATCTATTTTGCCAACACACCCACAGTATTATTTCTTCTTATTTCTCTCATTTTGCACTGCCCCCCCTCCCCCCTCCCCCACTCCCGCCTGTTGGCCTCCGTCTAACCTCCCAACTGCATCTAGCTTCCCTACTCTCTCTTCACCTCATTCCTTTATGCTCCCAGAAGCAGAAATTTATCATCTCCCACCCCTACCCTACTATCCCTACCCTCCCAGCTGAGCCTTCTCCTTACTCCCACCACCCAGGTTACTTCTCCCATCATGTGCTGCTACTTGCTGCTTGGCCTCAGGAGCCAATTGTCTAATTGTGATGAAGGTCATTTTGTTTGAAATCTTTTATGTTTGAAATTGCTATGTCAAGTAAGATATTAGTAAGATTGTGGAAACAAGCTACATCCTACTTTTTTGTGGCTGAATTTTAGGAAAAAAGTGAGACTTTTATTCAGGTCATTATTGTATTTAGGCTAAGAACAAGAATGGACCATGTATCAATCCTTTCAGGACTGCACGTGGTTTCTTTACACATTCTCAGGTTAATTTCATTCTTGTGACACAGTCTATTGATGTGACTATTTCCTGTTAGAAGGTGAGATTCCATTCATGTTAGTAATGCCTTGACGTTGTAGTTTGCCAAGCATACTTTTGTCCCAAGCTTTGTATGGGTCAGAAAATATACCAACAGGATAATTTCATTTTTCTCTTACTATATTATTTTCTCTGCAGAGGACCCTTTATGAAAGCCAAACTGAGAAGGAGTTAACAACTTATTTCAGTTAAATGAATCAGTAATTCTGTCATAGGCCACATTCTCAAGCACTCCTGGAAAGACTGGAAGAAATCTAAGTCTGTAATCGCAGGTTATCTCCAGTTTTGTACATCCATATTAATGCAGTTTATTTATATCTGGCAGTAAATGTGCCACTGAATGACCGACTGATTACACATATATCTTAAGGACCATCATATCAAGAAAGTATACAGTTTTTAATATTTAGCTAAAAACACAGAAAGCTGGATTATTAAGTTTTAGCAACATAACGAATTTTGTAAACTGGTTTGGGATCATATCACTGAAACTAATTCCTGTTGGTTGTATATATAGTGTCACTCAAAGTAAAACTCACACATCTAGCTGTGGGTGTAATGTTTGCTTCTGTGTGAGGAAGTAATCATTTAGTTTGGTGACAAATGATTCCAATGTGCTATTTTCTTCCACAGTTATTTTCTGAGCATTCGACATCATTTGCATTTGCTGCTTTTTTATTTTAATTAATACTTTTCAAATTGTTTTCTAATTCTTGGGGCGCTTTATTTTTTGAGCATGGAGCACGTATTTCACTTTTTTTTATTAACAGAAAGGAGGATTTTACAATATTTGTCTCATTAGAGTTTTAGCTCTTGTCTAGTTTGTCATATGAATTAAGCAGAGTTTTCTCTTTTAAGCATATGATATTTAAATTTCAATAGTGACCCACCCCTTGTTCTTGCTTCTTTAAATATTTACCTTAGTTTTGTGTAGGGTAAAATAAGACTCAAAAGCGATAACATCTTCTTGGGTGAGTGGTGGCATTATCCTCTTACACCATTTCAGTGAGTTTCATACCCATCAAATTTAGGGAAAGATGCTGAGTACAAAACTCATTGAAACGTTGCTATGATGTGATACCAGTCTTTGGCTGATCATTCGAGAAGATTTTGTCATTTGAATATGCTCAGTAATTCTACAATTACATATAAGATCCAGAAGTGCTGCAAGAATGTGTTGAAGAAATGGCTGAATTCTCAATCTGTACTGTCTATCTTAGAATAATTCTTTCTGAAGTTTTTCTTTAACATTATGGTTCTCTGAGGCAGTACTTCTCTTCAATCATCTGAAACTGGTCAGCATATTTTATTGTAAAAGTTTGATCATATAAACTATGACTACCCAGTTTTAGATAAGTCATTGACTATCCAGAATAATTCTTTCATTCTGCAACAGAGAATGCAGTGTTTTGAAACTTCCTGTCAGGTTAAAACAGTGCACTATACTAATATTTGAATCCAGAAACTTACCATTCTCTTACAGAGTGAACTGTTCAGGCACAACCCACAACCTGCTTCACTTCCATAATACCTATCTTCTATTTTATAAACTACACAGAAACTCCTTTAATGTATCTTGCAGTATTAACACTCTGAAAGAAAGGATAATGGGAAGAAATGGTTTAGTCATGCCCTAGGAGATTGTTTCCAGGATGAACTTCCTGACACATTAAATCTGTGTGCCAGACTGGAACTCAAATGTTACTATTGACAGGCAATCCTCTTAACAAAATCTGGAAAGTAGGAGAAAGACACTGGCAGAAATGGAACAGGGAGAGTGGGTCATGAGTTGTGCTTGGATACACACTCAGTAAGGGTGTGACTGTCAAGCTTCTGGTTTTGAGTCCCAGTTTGGCACACAGTTCTTATCTGCAGGAAGTTTCAAATCAGTGGACACCCTACCATGGAGTTTAAAGTTCATACTGGGAATAATTTCCTAGGTTGTGGCTAAGTCAGTCCAGTAATCTTTTTTCCAGGAACTCTAGTCTTGCTTCCTCATTCAAGTTTTGATGTGAACAAAATTTTTATTTAATAGGAACTTTCGAATCAGTGGGCACACTGCTGTGAACTAAAACTAATTCAGAAAAAACAATTTCCCAGGCTGTGGTTAAGCCATTTCACTATAGTGTCTTTTCTTCCAAGAGAGCTTCAGTAAATTCTGTAAAGTAGGAGAGAGGTACTGGTGGAAATGAAGCTGTGAGGACAGGTTAAGAGTTGTGCCTGGGAAGGTCAGTCAGTAAAAGAATTGCTCAGGAAATACAAGTTTATGACCTTGAATCCCTGTCCAGTACACAGTTTGATTCTGCTGGGAAGTTTAACTGAGCATCATTTTTACAACTAAATCACTGAGAATGACTTGAGTGTAATAATTACGTGCCCTTCAGTCCTCATGGGAATTTTACTCTAGCAAGTAATCCAAAGTTATATATCAACAACTTTAATTTTTCTCAAACAGTACTATCTGATGGAACATCAACATTAAAGTCTCTGCAAACAAAATTTCTTTAATTCAGTCAGCATAACATTATTAACACTATCTTTAGCTGTTTTCTCAAGCTGAAGTTATTTCCTACTGGTGACATGCAAACTGTCATAATTAACAGCAAGTGTATTTTACTCATCCTTCCTTATTGTGGCACATCATTCAGAGAGAAGTTCATACTCAACAACCTGAAGACTTAACAAATTTTTTGTATATACTGCTACTTAACCTGTCCTTTTACTGGTTGTCCAGGAATATGATTTCAGCTTGCACCCATCAAGATATATCTTTCTTTTTCAGTGTTTTCCATGTGGTGTTCAGATAATTACAACATATATACTGACATTCCATCTCAAAGATAGATACTAAATAAATGCTCTATAAGTTCAATGCCTATTTTGAAGTTGCAGTGTTTTGGTTCATGAGCAGCTATATAACTTGTAATTTTATTTATTCTGCACTTCTATATTTCATAAAAAATTACCACTGGAACTCAGTGGCATATGGCAGACACTGGGTATTTCTGCTAATAAGCCATAGTGTCTTACAAGAAGCAATCAGAAATAAACCATGCCATGCACAATGAAACTAAGTAAGGAGCAGTGCATTGCATCACTCACACACACGTACCTTTATGAACATCCAGTCCTCCTGAATCTTGGAAGTGGCCCATACCAGGAAAACTGTTTCTGAAGTATTTGAGTTGAGTTTATCACTCTCTTGGAATTTTCAGCGAAATATTTTTATTGAAGACACATGGAGGGGTAATTTTAAAGCTTCTTATGACAAAGACTGGCAGGCAGTCCACAAAAAACTCAGCAATGACCACTTTCAAGACATTGTTTCTGTTGATAAATGTTTCTACACTATAACAGTCCATATTCTGGACATCCCATAGACACTGGATGATGCCAAAGCTGACTGTGTTGAAAATGAAATAGACATGGAATGCCTATGACTTTGAAACAACAAGTGCTGGATTGATTTGCCTGGTCTGCAGTTACATCTCCTCTGGAAACATGGAGTCACTTGATGACACTGACTGTAGCCTTAATCACATAGAGAACTTAGTGCTTCAACACTAGCACAGACTAGAGCAACAGACCCTTAATCAGGTTTTTTTTTTCAAATGTATAATGTTTGTGTTTCCAAAAATAACAGGTTGTGTTTTATTACCTGAACCAATGAAGTTTCGATAATAGTAGTGTCTATATTCCTTTTTATAATGACTGGAATCCATTCAGGTATGTCCTTCATTTATGTTACTTCTTACAGAAGCAGCCACTATGGCACTTCTTGCCCAAGAGGTTTTATCACCTAAGGAACACTTTATCTGTGAACCCTTGATGAATGTATTAATGAGATTTTTTTGTATTAGTGTCAGTAGCATTGAGATACAGCTGAGCTCACTAAAGCTGAACAAGGTCTAAGTCCTATTAAATTAATATACATACAATTTGCTGCTGATTTAGCCCCTCTTTTAACTATGATATATCATACATTCCTTGAGCAAAAGTCCATGCCCAGCAGTTACAAAAAGTCCTGGTCGCACCTGTCTATAAGAAGTGAAGCAGAAGTAATCCACAAAATAACAGTCCAGTCTCACTGAAATCCATTGGTTGTAGAATCCTGTATCATATTCTGAGCTCAAACATAATGGTATCGAAATTATCTCCTCCCTATCAACCAGCATGGATCCTAAAAACATTGGTCATGCAAAAATCAACTCATTCTATTCTCAAATGAAATCCTGAAAGCGATGAATCAAGGTAATCCGATAAATGTCGTACTTTTTGTCCTCCAAAAAGTATTTGGCTCACACAGGAAGTACCACAGCTTGAATAACTTAAGTCAAATAAATATGATTTTACATTATGGATATGTGTCTCTTCTACCAGCCATTAAAGGCATTTGCTTGGCATTAGAAACCATGTAGATGTGTATAGCAGAAGACAGTAATACTAAACAATGAATGAGTGTAACACTCATAACTGATAAGGTATTTCATATATAGCTTCATATATATTTCATATATAGCTTTTAGTTTCATTAGAGACATCATCTACAAATAAAGTAGAAATCTATGTAAGACTGTTGTTTAAATGGTATTGAATCTATAAAAACACACACAAGTCACTGAAGAAACAATACCTTGTAACAGACAGTTATGACAAGCAGATTCACAACAATCACAAACTTGTGTATTGTATTTCAAAATATGTAGCATTTGCTTGAAACCTATATATGTTAACACACACAATACTTGCAGTTATATTACCAATGAAATATTGAAATTTCTAATTGTATGCTACAATTTTATTAATTCCAAAACTTGCAGACACAATGACTTCAAAGAATGAGGTCAAAATTCTCACCTGTTTTTATGAAAGAGTTAGTTAAACTGATTGTGAATAAATTGAGCTGATATTTTAGACTGAAAAATGCATCAAAGATAAAATGTGAGAAAATATGGTGGCTGTTTAATATGAGAGTGGTTGTAAGGGCACCTGGTGCAAATGACGTATCTGGCTTTATATGACAGAAAAGAACTCTGTTGTTTCCATTATTCCCATGGGGGAAGTGTTCAACTGAAAACTGTTAGTAACTGTATCTGCTATTCTGCAACAGCGTAATTCAGTATTGTGTGGTACAGCGCAATCATATTTTTGTTTGTAACACACATTTTCATTATGAATTTCAAAGATGCAGGGCAACAGAAACAGAAGCACACTGTATGAGTCATATTTTGTTTCTATTTACCTTCTTGTCTTCTTGAAATCTGATAATTTGCCTCCTGGAAAAAAGATTTCATTATCCTGTACATCTTACTCATTTGCTTTTTTCTCTTTTTCTGGGAGTGGAGGGGAGATAAAAATCTCTCAATCTTACCTCATTTTGCTTTATTTGCAGATGATGTCACATATAAAACCATATGTGATGTATTAAATATCATCAGCTGACTGACACTTGTTGCCTCCTTAGTACTATGGTCTTCTGCTTTACACATGTATGTGGTTTCTGCATTTTTTCTAGTCATCTGCCATCACGAAATTTACATTACATTAGTTGTGTTGCAAAGACCCAGCAGATAGTGATGTCTGGGATGTGGAAAGAAGTCAAAGGTGTACATTTAATTTTAGGGCAACACAATGAAATGACTTAACATTTTGGACTGTTGTGTCATACTGCTAAATATAATTATGAAGTAACCTAAAACATTAAATGATAGAGTGCCTGCAGCACAAATTGCCCAACAGAAAGTTCTTTAATTGCCTAACTCCAACATGTTATGCATATTACCTTTAATATCTTCTAAGAGATTGTTGAAAATATGTGTACACCTGGATCTGACTTCCTTCTGCACTAATGTTAACCCCATTAATGCTTCTGCCCCTAGTGTTAAATTAATGTTTCCACTATTTTTTGGGCGCCAACAGAAGACATTAATGAATACAAATATTTTGAAGCAGTTATCAAAATATCAAGTTTTTGAAGAGGTATCTGTAGGACGTTCTACAACTCACACCACATATAAATCTTACAAAACACTTCTGCATTATGAAAACACTGTCATTGTAAAATGCCACTAGCCTATCCACTGCCGTGGCATAAGCACTAGTTCAGTGCTTCTAGATGATTTTGAAGTTAGGCTGACTATATAATCCAGTACTAATATTCAAAAAATTATAAGAATATTAATTTACACACAAACAAATTTTGTGCAGTCTTGACTTATCATGGATGCAACATTGAAACATACAATTACTTTAATGACTGATCACACACTCAGCTTTTGGCCCCTAGAATTGGCATCTTGGTGCTGCCCTTCTCTGGCACCTCTAAGTATGACCACCGGTGAAGTTGAGATACCGTAAAATAATCAATAATTCATTAATGAATGGAAACATTCTGAATAAATTAATTTATTCATTTCTAAATAACCTGCAACGGTAGTATAATATTAATATAATATAGCAGTAATATAATATAGTACTGCATATATAGCTGATCTAAGTTGGATTATTAAGTCTAGGAAGTGAGTTCTTACATCCATTTGTAATTCTAAAAACTTAATACTTTATGTATTCTATTGTTTGTTTATGACTTATGGAGTTCCATGAGAAGCACTGCACTGTATGTACTGAGCCTTATCAAAAATCAATAACAATCAATTTTCCTTGCCCATTTGTTGATGTTTTCAAATATTTCATTAACTGCTTTTTCAGTAATGGGATTGGACAAACTTTTAATTCCTGTATTTGTAATATTTGTAAAGAGGGTAAAATTTGCATATTCTGAAACTGCCAATGGAAAATTATTTATGTGTGTAAGAAATAACAGAGGATCTAAAATAGAACCTTGTGGTGCATTATGTCTGATTATTTCAAATTCTGAGTTCCTATTGTTATGTGACTAACATGGAAATAACACAATTTGTTTTCTTTCATTCAAATAAGATAACATCCTGTTTTTCCATAATATTTTAACTTTTACAAAAAAAGGCTTAGCAAAGTCGCTAGATATTCTAATTGTTCCTAATTATTGATTTATTGGATTTAATTTCTCATCTGTGAATGTAAAAGTAACCAGTTCAGTTGATGGTCATTATTGAAATCCAGACATTGTGTTATTCTGTTTAAATGATGACTGTACTTGTATATGATCATCTCAAAAGCTTTTGAAAATACTGCCTGTAATAAAATTACTAACTATTGTCTATTTTCTACTATTTTATTTTTTTATTTTTGAAAAGTGGTTTAACAACAGTTTTTTTAATTTACACTGGGAAAATACCACTAAGTTATTAGGTTAAGCTAGACAATATATGATATACGATTATTTAACAACTAATTTCATAATACTCAGCTGAATATTCATTTCTACAAAAGCTGATAAAAGTGGACATTTCTTTTGCTGATGCAGAATGAACCTAAAATTTAACAAATTAATTTTGATAGGCTATTGTTCTGCATTTCACTATAAGGATTGTGTGATACAGCTCTCTATGCTACCGTATCATGCCCAAGCCTCTTCATCTCTCCATAACTACTGCAACACGTACATCTGTCTATTTCAACCCGCTTACTGTATTCCAGCCTTGGCCTCCCTTTACAATTTTACACCCCCCCCCCCCATCCACACACACACATACACACACACACACACACACACACGCATACACACACACACACACACACACACACACACACTTCCTTTCATTGATGGTAAAATCTTCCCATTCTGTCAGGTGAGTCAATGAATCATTCACAAGCAAAATTTCAGCAGGTTTCTTACTTGCCATCTTCAGGCGAAGTGTCAGGTTCACATCTCATCTGGGTCTTTATAGATGCTGGACCATGTGCTTCTCTGCATCCTCAGCACTGGTTGGACCAATCAGATGTGAGCACAACCAGAGCAGCAGCATGTGAAAGGGGGTGGGGGGGGGGGGGGGAGGGCATGGGCGGGCAGGGTGTCCTACCATCTTGTCTCATTGCGGCCTGTTTATTCCATCAGCCGCCACCATCCTGTCTCCATCGGTGAGCTCTCGTCATATTCTTGCTGATGATGTGTCCCATGTGATCCTAAGATGGAGGCCCCTATTGTGGTTGAGCAGGTTAACATTGACTTATATCCCCACTGCCTATTTAATAATAGAGTTCCAGAAACCATTCACTCCACACAGCATCTTGGTTTGTTGAAACTGAAACGTGTGTTCTTCACTGAGGCTGTACTCTGCTACCGTAGATTTTTCCTTTCGTCCAAGGCAAACACTTCTCACATTTTCAGAGATGCGGTGTGTAATGCAACACTGTGTCTGTTCGATATATTGTTTTCCACATTCACAGGAGATGCTGTAGACACCCAGTGTTCTTAGACTCAAGTTGTCCTTCAATGTGACCAGCATATTCCTAATTTTGCTGGAGGATGGAAGATGGTTTTGATCTAGTACTTCTCCAGTATCCTGGCTATCTTTGTCATGGATGGTCCTGTGTATGGGAGGAACGCCAGGCCATTTTGCCCTCTTCTTCCTGCAGGTCATCCTTCTCCTTCTTGCTCATCTTGGGAGCTTGTCTAATTGGTGTTTCAGAGTAGCCATTCTTCTGGAAAGTTTTCTTCAGGTGCTGCATCTCAGTAGGTAGACTGTACCTGTCACACATGTCATGGGCTCTGTGGACAAGAGCAGGGAGCAAGGATTTCCGTTGTGCTGGGTAATGGCAGCTGTAGGCACTGAGGTACAGGACGATGTGTGTTTTGTTTCTGTAGACTGAGTGTCCCAGTCTGCTGCCAATTTTCTTCTTTATTAGGACATTGAGGAAAGGTAGGCACCCATTTTCTTCTAATTCCATTGTGAACTTGATGTTCTTGTGTACGCTGTTCAGATGGTTGAGAAATTCTTTTAGAATGTGCTCACCTTGTGGCCAGACCACGAAAGCATTGTCCACGTTCCGATAGAAGACCTTGGGTTTAAGGCGTACGTTCCGATAGAAGACCCTGGGTTTAAGGCGTGCTGTTTCTAAGGCGATATACCTCACCATAGTTGCCAACTGTAGGGACATCTCGCTCTGCATAGGAACTTCTTGTCCAACATACAAAAATTACAAAACAAATTAGAAAAGAAAAAGTGACCAAACTGTATAAATTTTAAACATTGTATACATCTGACTCCATTGGTATGGGAAGCTGGCTGTAATGGCCTACGGCGGGGTGAAAACGAGGTGCAGAAGGAACATATTTTAGTTACTGTCTGGAGAGGGTACGTGAAAGGACAAATACTGACGTGTTTGTTACTTAGTGCTTCCCGTGCAAATGATCTACTGGCTTTTAAGGTAATGCAGCACTAATTACTGAGCATAGCAGACAGCTTGAACAATGAGACAATGTCTGCTCACGAGAATACACACTCCTACGTGTGTTCTTTCTGCTAATTTTTTTGAGTGTCCTTTTGTTCCCGTGCATAAACGATTGCGCAAGAGGAAAGACGCATCACCTCTACTTTGTCAAGTGCTTCCTATTTCACCACGAGCTTTACATTAGTAGAGCGCATAAAATGCTCAGTGGGACTCGAAACTCGTGGTGTGAAAAAATAGAATAGTCTAAAAAAAAAAGCAAGTGTTGCGTTCTTATTTACCTCACCTAATGAGACTAATAGGCTACTGCAGATGTGGATGAACGTCTCTGTAACATGCTTCTATGAAACACTGATACTCCTCTGTGTTCTTTCAATCACAGCAAGTGTTTGGTAAGAATCAAGAGCTGCCTAAGTTATTAGAACTGCGGATCATCATGAGAATTTTGGCAATGGTACTGGTTTCAGCGCTTATCCTGCACCTGACTTGTTTTACCATTATACAGAAAAAAAAGGCCAGCTTTCAGATGAAAATTTTTATTTCTGAAAATACGCGTTCCAGCGCTTCAGAAAATAATAATCTGGAGATTGGGGCTTTGTGTAACCCCGAAGCTAGTCATTTGAAGAAATAAAAATCCTCATCTGGAAGTAGATTTTCTTTCTTGGTATAATGCGGAACATCTATTTCCCCACCCCCCACCCCCTCGCACCCCGACCCGTATTCCTGCGCTTCCCAAGTATCCATATACAAAATTGCAAATAAAAACTAAAAATGAGTCTTTTCTTTTCAGACACCTCCAGTGGAGAATCTTATGCGTCCGTAGGGAACTTCAAGGTGAACATAGGGACTTTTCACATGTCGTGTATGGACATGGTCGAAAATGAGTTGGCAATACTGCATCTCACTGCTATAGTTGCAACTTGTAATACACAGATAGTAAACATTCCGGTCTTACTACATTTAATGCTAAATATAGAAAAAAATCCGTAGAACTCTGTCTTTTGTAGCTAGATTTTCAGCTTCTACGACAGAAAAAAATATCTTCTCTTCCAGCAGAACGAAAGTTCTGATCTTACAGTGTGAAATTACCGCACTTTCGTACATTATGAAAGTACCACACTTTCTAAATTTTGGGTACCTGTACCGGAATCGACAAATGCATGTATGATCGTGAGTCTTCCTTCACAAAGCTACAATACGGTATTCACTCTGATCAAGTGGTCAATGTCACTCAACAATTCATACTCATATACAGGGGTCGAACAAAAATTTGGAAACACCAATAACACAACACATTATCATGTCTCATGCCATGTAGGACACTTGTTGATATTCAAAACAGCTTCCAGTCGTCTCAGGATGGATAAATACAGGTCCTGCATGGTTTTCAAGGGAGTGTTATACCATTCTTCCTGCAAAATAACGAAAAGTGCAGGTAACGATTATGTAGGTAGATCACGCGCCCGTTTCTACAAAATCGACCATAAAGGTTCAATAATATCGAGATCTGGTGATTGTGGTGGCCAGGGAGATGGGAAAATCCATTCTCCTGCTCGTAAACTCAGAACTTCCTGGGCCAAGCGAGCTGTGTGAAGAGGGGCCCTGTCGCCTTGAAACACAGCATCACCATTGTGGTAGAAACATTCTATGAAGGGGTAGAACTGACCGGTATACAATCTACAATAGTCATATTACTCTTGGCAGAAATGTGATCTTGCAGAGTAACCATGAGGCTTATTGAATACCATGATATGGCTCCCCCTATCATCACCGAACCACCACCCCGTTTCACTCTTGGGGCGTATAAACGCAGCCATAAATTGAAAACAATGTGAAATAGGACTCATTTGACCAAATGACTTTCTTCTATTGCTTCATAGTCCAGCTCATATGGCTTCGGCACCACGCTTTCCTGTTACTGGAATTTGCACCACTGAAGAGTGGTTTTCGTATTCCAGCTCATCCTACAGTTCCCTGTGTATGGCGTTCCCTTCGTCTTGTTTTGATACCGACAGGGTTCGTTCGTGAGTGCGGCATTCAGTTCTGCAGTGACTTTTGCAGCTGTCATTCTCTTTATTTTTCGTCACAATTCTCTTCAATGAACTTCTGTCAAGATCACTCGAGACAAGATGCATTTCGAAACATCAAACACTTCGGCTACTTTGGTTAAGTAAGCAGCCACCATAAGGGCACCAACAATTTGCCCGCGTTGGAAATCACTTTACTCCGACATAAAACACCCACAACCACACAGAACGCTGCTCTGGCCACGAATGACACTTGTAACGTATTGCGGACACTGCGCAGCTGCCGTTCGTGCTCAAATACAACATTGCAACATATAAAAAATTAACCCCTGCATTTATATTCAAGCACTCATTTCTAGCGGTCTTTCCATATTTTTTGTCAAGCTTCTGCAAACGGTTAAATCTTTGCGAATGATACGCTTGAACATTTTTATTTGTGAACTGGAAGATACACAATTGTGACTTGCACTTCCAGTACGAAACAAAACTCGACAATAGCTCCAGAGATTAAAATAATTACCTGTACTGATGTTAAAAGTAAATAGATTATGTAATGCTTACGGTTTTTGACGTGATGGGATGTCATTTGAATGTTGTCAGAATCTCTATATCTTGTAGGGATCTGTATTATAAATACAACTTCCTCCTATTCTTCTCTGGAGATAGTGCTGTTATCAATTGTTGATGGGACAGAGATAATAAAACGTGACACTAGGACATTGCATTGAATAATCATTACAAATTTAATAACAAGAAAATGTCACTGATTTTGAATACCGGTAAGTCTTTAGTAACATATAATTCTAATAACTTGTTGCTAAAGAGGAGATTTTCTGTCGTTTATTTATAACATATCGAAAGCAGATATATATTTCAATGCCTTGCGTCTTATCAAAGAACTTGTTACTGACATTTACCATTCCGAGCCGTTAAAAAGTTTGGCGAGCAGCGACAAGATAACATCCCTGTGTCAGCTCAGAAACTAATAGTCTTATTAGCCCGAGAACAGCAATTTTAATTGTTTGCATTTCTCAAACAATCTGTCACAAATAAGGCAATATATCTGGCGACTCCAAAATTAAAATATGCATCAGCTTTCTCTCTATCGACGGCTGTTATATAGTGCCGTCACCAACGTTATAATTCAGGTTCAGTGAACGAAACAATGAAAGTGCTGAACAGCTGCTGGTGTAGACTTGGCCACTGTTTCTACGTTTCGATACAGTGTATCGATACGTGGAACTGTTTGTGTTTCGGAACGGCTGTGGTTCACTGTTTCGAAAAAGTGGTGCTTCATTCCGCCCCTGTCTCCGATAACCGGACCAGATTCGATCACGAGCCAGACACAGAAACTGTATTGTTGTTTCAAAATCAGGCTGTTTCAGTCCACCTGTGCTTGGAACGGACTAATTGTATCGAAACAGTGATATTTCATTCCGCTCTGTGTCGGACGAGATTCGGACTCGGCACAGGTACTGAAACACAACGTACCACTTCGTGAAACACTTTCAAGAGTGTCGAAATCTTTTTGACAAGCAATAGCATGAAGCTTATGATATCCGAAAATAAAGCTTCCTTTCTAGCTGACTGTCCTATTCCGAAATGGCGTAACATCTGCTTTATAAACGCTAACTAAACAATAAAACAACGCATACTATTCACATTCAAAATAATAAATATGTGAAAATCATTCAGTTAAATTACACTTTATTTTATAACATACGCTTCTCTGTTCATGTACAGTAATCATATAAAGAAACGCAAGTAAGCCTACAACATTTTGAATAAAAAAGGCATAGAGTGACAGTTATTAGACATATACATAAATTTGATGTAGGTATAATTGCAAGCAATCTGTTTGACATATTACTGATAGTGTAATGGTGAACGGGAAGGGCTGGGAAGCATGGTGAATTTATAGCAATGATTCGAAACACCTTGAAAGACAAAAATTTTTTCTGTTATATTTTGTTATTTATTCGAATTATTTGGCATTATTTGTGAGTCTATAGTCACTGTGCTTATTATACACAATGATTCCCTTTGTATGCATGGAAATTAGCAGAATGGGTATATTACCCACACTAACGGAATGTAGGAATCCCAGTAGCATATCCGTTGTTTCTGCAGTTTGCTCCCACCTCCAGTTCCGTTCGTGGTGGTTCTTCTATCTTCAGCTATGGCTGTCCTCAGCCAATTGAAAAGTATGAAAGTCACACGACACGAAAGCAGCGAATTTGCTGCAGGAAATACGAAACTGCCAAGACGCCTAAGTGATAGTTTCATACTTTCTGCGATATGATTAGCGCTCTCGCACCTCATTTGTGTTTATATGGACATACTTATACAGTAGACATTCAAGATGACAAAACAGCCTATCGAAACATTACAGTGTACTGTTTCATTTGTTTTGAAACAGTTATGTGTTTCAGTTTGCCCATCTCTAACTGGTACACGTGTGCTCTGCAGATATTGTTCATCAGAGCATAGTGTAGATTGTTACATTACAAAATATCGAACAACTGATCGACTGTGCCATCTGCACCCTTCACATATGTGGAGTAAGTAGAATATTTCCAAACTAGGGTTAATTTTGACAAACCACTCCAGCAATGGAATAAAATTGGCTCCGAACTTCTGATATCGACAAAAGTTTTCTGAAACGTGTCTCTTGGCTGTAAAACAACTGTCAGAACAGAATGTCAACGTATCATTCCCAGTTGGAATTCCTCTTTTCCTCGCTTCAAGCTCGAATGGATGTGCTCCAAAAGAACCGAGAATTACAGAAAGGCACGCCTTAGCTAGGTATTTGATTGGGGAATGAAATGTTAAAACAATTTTTAAAATGAGACTTCAATTAAGTTGGCCTATTAATGAAACAATGGTAAAAAAAGCAACAAGAGATCGTTTAAAATTACAGTAACAATCAACCGGCCAGCACTCATACCTGTAGGGGAATTAGTTGCAGAACGGGATACTGAGGCAGATTGGGATAACGGTGTTTTTTGCCTTGTATGTACTGCTATATTGTTTGAACTATATCGACAAGTCGAGGCGAAGAATCCAACAAGAGAAACCCCACATGCCTCGCCACCCCTCAGACCCCCCCCCCCCCCCTCCCCCAATCGTAATTAATTATAAGATGGGCCAGTGGACATATAGTCAAACACTGAACACAGATCAAGCAAGAAAACAAAAAGAATGTGCACTGAACTGTGAAAAAAGAAGCAAAATAGAAACAATGAACGTTTCAAGGTCAAGGTGTGCAGCACCAAGCGATCTGGTAAATCGACGCCGACGTGGTTGCGGGCACGGAGTTCGACTGCAGACTGGAAGATGCGTAGAACTCCGTTGTACGTAACTTTTTTTTCCCACATTATGAACTATCCGTCTCTTCGCTGTATTCAAATTTGTGTTTGTGTCGTAGTGTAACGTCCGTCTGCAACAATAAGGAAAGGACCTATAATGAAAGTTGATTTCTCACAACTACTCTATTAGCAGCCGAAAGGAAGTGAACCCCAAACTTTTGATGAGAAGGCGACCAGTCAGCAAAATCGTCCACCGGAAAACACACCTGGAGTGTCATACATGACACTGGGGATAACATTTGTGTCATGTGATAGGAATCTCTTGTCGACGCACTGAAGTTTTACGTCTGGTGAGTGAGTCAGATATTCCCCCTTGCCTGATTTAGGTGTTCTTATGAATGTGAATGTGATCACTCCCAAAGGTGCGATGAAAAGATAATATTCTGTCATATAAGCTCCAATAATGAAAGCAAGTTTCACATCACACAGTTTTTCCTGTGCTCTATCAAAACTATGTTTTTAACGTTTTTGATGTTTTGGACATGTACACTATCAAATCCTGTCCAAGCAAATCTGAACATGTCCTGGAATTGCAGAGAGCGGAGTTCATTGGTGTGAGAGCTGGAACTTAGATAATACACACACGATCACGTAAACAATACTGCTCTGCTTGCCTGTGCAGATTTGCAAAATTGTAGAGTCTTTTCACAAAATATTTCATGTCTCTAAAGCCAAACACATCTAACGGTTGCAGAAGAGGTGTGGAACCTGGAGGAATTGTAATCACGTCTGAAATTATCCTGTGTAGCTCTCAAAGAGTAAAGTAAAATCTTTGTTCGTATAAGTGACAATCACACGTTATTAAAATCTTTCACTAGTCTCTTCTCCAGTTTGCCTGGTGCACTGTATTTCACAATGGCAATGGGGGTTCAGCACTTGCTGTCCAATTACACCATTTTTTTCTTGTAAACGTAAGTAAAATGTGGGTAAAAGAAATTCTACTTTCTTAAGACCTATTGTATGGTGTAACTGTGGGAAGTGGCCTACAGCTGGTATACACTATATTTAGTGCCGTCGTCTCCAACTAACAACAACGTGCGGACGATTTCATTTCACAGAACCGGAGTGATCTGTGTTGATGACATATGAGACTTCCTACTGTTGGAATTTCGTTAGCTGCTGTAACAAACTTCTTTGAGCAGTCTACAAGTTGGTACTATTTATCGGCATAATTTTTGCTGACATATTTGGTAATCTTTCTGCTCGTAATGTTTTACAAGGTGCGTTCCATAAGTAATGAGACCAAATTCATAAAAAAATCATTTATTGAATATATTCGTACAAATAATCAAAAATTTTCAAAATAGCCGCGTCTTGCTTCGATACACTTCTGAAGGCGGTGTTTCCATTCTGGAATGCCTTGTCTGGAATGTCCTTTAGAGCTGATGTAACATGCTCCTGGATGCTTTCAATCGTGTCCCAATGTTTTCCTTTCATGACTCCTTTTAACTGGGGAAACAAAAAAAGTCAGCGGAGCCAGGTCAGGACTGTAGGGAGGCTGGGGAACCAATGGGGTCTTGGTCATGGCCAGGCAGTCGTTGACAATGAAGGCGCTGTGACTCGGCGCGTTGTCGTGGTGAACTTTCCACGTGTCCTTGATGTCACTTTGGCAGTGCGATACCCTCCTTTTCAGTCTTTTGAGCACTTCCAAGTAGAACGCTGAGATCACTGTAGTCCCAGTAGGTACGAATTCGTGATGGACAATGCCTCTGACGTCAAAGAAGACAATGAGCACGGTTTTAATTCTGGACTTCCTCATGCGTGCCTTCTTGGGAAGGGGCGACGATGGGGCGTACCACTCTGAACTCTGCCTTTTTGTCTCATGGTCGTACTCAGAAATCCACGACTCATCACCAGTGATAACTGAGTTTAAAAAATGAGGATCATTTTAACACATTTCCAACATTTCTCGGCACCGAAGCACTCGCATGTGCTTGTGTTCGTCGGTCAACACTTCTGTGACGAGTTTGGCACATACCTTTCTCATGTTCAAATCTTCGGTGACAATGCGGAAAACGGTTGTTTTTGACATGTTTAGAGTTTATGCTATCAATATAAGGCTCAGCCGTCTGTCAGAGTTCTAAAACCGCGCACACGCGTCACATTTTCGACGACGTGCTGTTGATGCTGCGAGACTCGTCGGTGATCTCCTCTCGGCCCTCCATGAACGACTTGTGCCATCGGAAAACTTGTGATTTGGACAAGCAATCAGTACCAAAGACATGCTGAAGTAATGGAAACGTTTCGGTGGCGGATTTCCCAAGTTAAACCCAAAATTTGATAGAGTACCGTTGCTCTACAGAATGATCCATTGTGCCGTGTTCCATAAACTCTCCGGCAGCTCGCAGCCGAATGAGACAAAGAGCGTTTTGAAGCTAACACCCCTCTCCACTTAGCCCAGCCGGTTACAACACGCTGTGGTGTACCGTTGCGCCAGAAAAAAATTGGTCGGATTACTTGTGGAACGCACTCTGTATTTCGTGTTGAAAGTGAATAGACAATGCGGTGAAACCTTGAAGTCCAGACCGATTCGTTTAGCATAAGGTGATTCCCAGATATGTAAGTCTTATCATCCATTGCAGCTAATTCATTTCTAACTCGAATAAATTGTGGGTGTACATGATTTTCTAGTTAACTGGACTTGTGTCTGCGTGTTCTCCCTCGTTCCACGAGCTCTTTACCATTTCTAACTGCGCTTTTTTCCTCCATCCCTTTGACATTCTTGGATTTATTTGTAACTTCATCCCATAATCTATGTTTGCGTCTTTTACTTGGTTTGTATATATTATGTATTGGAGCATTTGCTTGATGTAACCTAGTCAGATTGACGTCGTAGCATCCCTTCTTTGTGCTCTTCGTGTGGTTCAAATGGCTCTGAGCACTATGGGACTTAACTTCTGAGGTCATCAGTCCCCTAGAACTTACAACTACTTAAACCTAACTAACCCAAGGACATCTCACACATCCATGCCCGAGGCAGGATTCGAACCTGCGACCGTAGTGGTCGCGCGGTTCCAAACTGCAGCGCCTAGAACCGCTCGGCCACCCGGCCGGTGCCCTTCGTGTGGATCGACAACATTATCATCATGTATTATATACAGCTCCGCAGCAAACAGCGACATCTTCGTCACTACACTTACCATTTGTCAAAAAATGTAGGGAATAATCATACAAATATTGCACAATCACCCGATCCAATAAGGAACTTGTAGATTGTTTAAAGACTGAAAAATGTTTTTGCATCTTGTTATACAAGTCCCGAGCCGTATTTGCTGGATTCATATTGCTCACGGAATATCACTGGTGTATTTAACACGCTCATGTCCAAAGGCACAAACAGTCCGCTGCAAGCCAGGCAGCTTCATCAACAGGATTTCTCTCTCTGCCGTCCACCATTGTCAAATGGTGTCCGTCGTGCACTTGTTTCGATGTTTGTGTGTTAGCGTCCTCATACCGCGGCGCAGTTATCACGCATCACACTTACTGCTTACAGTGAGGTCCGAACCACTAACAGGTTGGTATCCGAGATCTTGTGTGTTTTCGTCGGTACTTGAGACTAGGATTCCGTGATTACAAAAAAATCAAATGTGTGTGAAATCTTATGGGACTTAACTGCTAAGGTCATCAGTCCCTAAGCTTACACACTACTTAACCTAAATTATCCTAAGGACAAACACACACATCCATGCCCAAGGGAGGACTCGAACCTCCGCCGATATCAGCCGCACAGTCCATGACTGCAGCGCCCCAGACCGCTCGGCTAATCCCGAGCGGCCCGTGATTACAAGGCGGTGTGCCTCTAGACGTATGATCCCTCCTATCTGTTCTACAGAAGTACCACATGTTGTGACTCTTGCGTTCCGTTTTGGAAATTTTGACTCTTGAATTCCCATGTTGTCACATAAATCACACCCTTTTATTTCTTGTTTTCATTTCTGTGAGAGGTCTATGCGGCATCTCTCCTACTCACACTATTCATCACATTTACTTGCGACGATAATGTGTTCGTACCACGTGACTGATGTTTTATAAGCAATGTATAGTGTGACAATTACCAAGACTACAGAAAAAGAACAGACACGTTAATGACCGACAGGCAGGTCACAACATTGTGAAAGAAAAGAGGGACAAGAGGAAGATTTGAGCAGGATTTCCTGCTTAGCCGTGTGGCGTAGCCGTGTGGTATAAGGCGTCTTGCACGGTTCGCGCGGCTGCCCCCGTCGTAGGTTCGAGTCCTCCCTCGGGCATGGCTGTGTGTGTTGTCCTTAGCAAGTCACTTTACGTCAGTAGTTTGGTCCCATAGTCCTTACCACAAATTTCCAATTTTCTCCTGCTTAGCAGTCCCACGCCGTGACCACATAACCACGATGGCTTGGATATTCCAGCTCGCTCGATGTTGCACATCTTGAGGTTGAACTGTTCACTGTTTCCATTTTGCTTCCTTTTTCACAGTTCATCAATAGCTGCATATAGTTGGGCAGGCAAATAATGGAAACTGATTAATAATTGCTGCTTGAATAATTAAAAAATGATTGGAAAGAGTAATTGAAAGAAATTGGAAGGTAATTCATAAATCTGTAGACATATCCTGGGCGAATTTTAACTGGTACTAATATCAACAGACCTTCAATGTCAATACATGTAAATCAATATTCAGATTTTATGTTACGTACCACTTCACATAGTTCCATTGTACATAGAGCTGATTATGACAATGCTGATACAGGATCGCCCCTCCGCTGTTCGCGTCAATTCCTCTTGTCTGCTTCGAACCTCTTGCCGCGGGCGAAATGATGAACAGACGGGTGTGACTGATGTAAATATATGAATAAACCTGGCGTTCCTAATAACTTTTACAACACATTTTAGTGTATGCTTGAAATACACATTTTTAAACAATACTGGTACGACGGAGTTAGTCATAATACGTCCGTCCGCTACCACTTACGGGAACAAACAGGTGAAGATACAGAAATTAATCAACTGAAGAGATTATCTCTTCTCTTTTTTATATCGAAACATTATCTCTGCCAGAAAGCTACTCGATAATTTACGTTTGCCTTTGTACATGTATAAAAAGAAAAGAAGAAAGAAGAAAATAATATGATCCATTATATGCAGTACACCATCTTCCTGTTTTCGTACTTGATCTATGTTCGGTTATTGACGGGCTATCCATTGGGTCATCTTACCACTAAATTGGAGAGGGGTGCGATGGAAGTTACCCTCATAAGAATGCATCAACGCCATTACGTACTATGCTCCTGCTTGTCCTACATTGATGCGTTTTTCCAACACTTTTCTGCAATATTCAGGTATTAAAATCTCACAAGTAAGTAAATATGTTAGTTATAGTTAAATTAAATATTTAACATTTTTTGATTGTATTCTCAGACTCATATTTACGTTCTTCACATATTAATTATGTTTTGTGGTTCAAATGGTTCAAATGGTTCTGAGCACTATGGGACTCAACTGCTGAGGTCATTAGTCCCCTAGAACTTAGAACTAGTTAAACCTAACTAACCTAAGGACATCACAAACATCCATGCCCGAGGCAGGATTCGAACCTGCGACCGTAGCGGTCTTGCGGTTCCAGACTGCAGCGCCCTTAACCGCACGGCCACTTCGGCCGGCTATGTTTTGTGGAATTAAGATCCCCAACAGTTATTGAAATAGACTGGCTAGGCTACTGTCTAGAGCTAAAGGTATATCTGACATTCCCAACCTTGCTGTCTTTGCGTAGGCTGGTAGGGGTACTCCCCTGTGCTTTGCATGGTACCTGTTCGGTTTCATAGTTTATTTGTGTGTGAGACTTCCTTTGTGTATGTTACACGTGTGTTAATCGTCACTGACGCCGCCTCCATCTCACCTCCGTCTTGTCAACATCTCGCCATCGTCACCCCACTGTCCTGTCGCCGTCTCACTGCTGGCATTGCCGCTATTGCCGTCGCCGCTGCCACCATCACCATCACTGCCACCATTGACAATGTCAGCCATCAGTCGCCTGTCAGCTGATAGCATCCCCACCTGTGCCGTCCTATATGGTTTCCTTACGCACGTGTAACATATCTTCTTGTCCTTTATTATTGCTGTTGATCCTACCATCCATAGCCACTCCCATGCTGAACTACAGTGGTGACGTCCGTTTACTGACTCCCTCTCCATGGTGATATACTCCTTCTCCCACAGCATACCTAAATGAAAGCAGTTCCACTCTTGATGTTATCCTCACGCCTCCTAACTTTCTTGGGAATATTACAGCAGCAGTCCTTGACCCCACTGGAATTCACCAACTCCATGTCCTATTTACCATCCCCTAGACAGCACACCCTACCTGTCACCCACTCCCTCTGCCTTTCCTAAAGACAACTCACATACTAACTGGAAAGCCTACAGATAATCCGTTAATACCCAAATCGGAAGCCATCCCTCGTCCTTCCAACAACCCAATGACATCCACTATGCTGCCATCTTTCTGCAACAGACCTGTCAAATGCGATAACTCCCCATATTCTGAGAAGCCCACCTATCCACACCATCTCACAGTTCCTCCACATGCTGTCCTCCTCCTCCTTCATGAATTCAATCGCCTATACCGATCCTTCCTGCAGGTCAGTGACTAAGATACACTTGCATATCTCCGACAGCTACAATGACACATAAGAAATCTGCCAAACCCAAAAGAACGCCGATTTTTGCGGTAAACTTGCACAACCTCAATACTGCACTGCTCACAAACTCTTCCAGGTCCTGGAAGGAATTTCACCATTTTACTGGCAACAACCCTACTCATTGCTACCCCTCCTGCACAATAATCACTCTCTACCTGACAACCTAAGCAAAGTCAACCACTTTGCATTCTGTCTCTCTGACACCTTCACCATCCCTGATGACACCGTCTTTGACTACTCCCTATCCCCTGCAGTGCATGAGCGCAACAACACCTCCCTCCCAACCCTTGCTCCTAAATTTCAGTACCTTGGTAACATACCACAAGCCGAACTCAAAACTCCATTAATAACACAAGACATTCGACAGATACTCTACAAAAAACGCAACGCTGCTCCTGGTCGCGAATGCATTATTTACAGACACTTGAAAGAACGCACCATCTCCTTCCTGGAAATCCTCACTATCCTTTACAGTCCAACCTTCCACACAGGTTTCTATCCAAAGGTGTGGAAAACCTATCGAATTCTCCTCTTCCTCGAACCTAACAAAGCTGCTGGTGACATCTCCTTCTACTGTCCCATCAGCCTGTTTAGCAAGGTTTTTGAGCATGTGCTATCCTGGCACATCCACACATACCTACACAAAAACCTATCCATTCCTGTCCATCAGTGCAGCCATCCCAGTTTCTCCTCCAAAGACCAAATCTTGCACCTTACTCATCTCCTACTCCACCAAATCAATAACCACAAATCTACCAGTTTTGTTTCCCCATAATCTCTAACAGGCTACGACAGTGAATGGCATTCCAGTCCCTCTTCAAGCTCCATGCCCATGTACTGTCCATAAATTATGTCTGCCTTACCTCATACCTTCTTTCTTTTACCATTTGCAACACCAACTCCCATATCTTCCATCCTACTGCAGGTGTGCCCCAAGGATCCGTCCTCTCTCCACTCCTGTATGTCCACTACACTGCTGATTGCCAAAGCCACCATCTCCTTTTCATCTCCTCCATATGCCGATGACACTGACTTCCTAAGCCTCTGCCCTGCTCTCAAGAAATCGCAATGGTCACTCCACTCCATCTCAATCAGTTCAACACCTGCTGTAGAAAGATTGAATGCCACCTGTGCTTGAGATACTGTATAGATTGAGAGTAAGGAGGAGTACGTGTATCTCATGGTGTTCTGGTTAAGCAGGGGTAGGTTATAGGTTAGTTTAAATTGTAATGCTAGTTATTATTTTTTGGTGAAAGGGTTGGGGAAGCAGTTACAGCTTCGTGTTCCAGGTTGCTGTGTGCCAGAGAGCCTAATTATGGCAGTGCTTTGTCTCTTCACCGACACTGGAGTGCGAGTGCTGTGGTATCAGGGATTGGAGGGCGGAGTGCTATTTATCCCACAGAAGGAGTGGTCTGCAGCAGTCATCAATGGACGCTGAGACTGATTTAATGTAAGGAAGATGAGGATTGAGGTTGGAGGACACATTTTCAAAATTATGGCAAGAAGCAGAGAAGAAACGTGTGTTTGAAGAAATGTGGACGGGGGATGTGGGGGGGGGGGGGGAGTATAGCAAATTGCATATATCCTATGAGCCGTTATGGGGACAGACGCAACAAGCAGTGGTTGTAGTACGTGTACTTTGCAACGTCACAAAAGTGGTTGGTTGGTTGCTGGGGAGGAGGATGTTGAAAACAATGTTCAAGACTGCAGACAACAGCAGCGTCTGGAAGGTGAATGGCACAACTAGGAGAATGAAGAAAGTTACGAGGCATAACAAAGCGGTGACAGAATGACATAACACTAAGTTTCCAATTGGGAACAGCGAGTGCTAAGAAAGAAAGTCGAACTGCAGAACGTAACAAGGAAGTTAACAGAGTATGTGAAGACAACAATAAACACTGTGAACTGTGATCTGGAGTTACACAGAACAGACAGAACTGCAAGGCTATTACAATCGCTGACCAACAGCATGTGGGGTGCGTAGCTAGGAATTTCTGATTGCCAGGAAGCCATTTATCACGTGGTGCACTGTCAGCACTATTAATGCCAGAGAGGTACATGGTTGGCTTACAACAGATACAGAGGGAGTTACTACCGGAGCTGGGGCTCTTCGCAGAGCAAAACAGTAGACGTTGTGACTGACCAAGCTCGACTCTATGTGCTGGCGCATTTCCGAGTAGCGAATGGTCGCACATGGTTCAGATGTTCACCATCCAACCTTATCCAGTAAGGTGGGGGACCTTCTAGAAGTCTGTACTGATAAGAACAGCAAAAAATTGCTAATTTCGGAAGTTAGGGGTAGGAATGCAGTAATGACAGTGGAGGAACTCCAGCACTGTCAGAGGGAGTGGATTACGATATCCCTGACCTGGGTAGTCCGGACTGGCACAGACAGATGTGAGGTTCACCAGTTTCCAGGCAAAACTGACAAAAGAGGTGTCCAGAGGACATCCCGCAGTCGCAGCCCTACTTCCAATGAGCGGCGCTGCACTGGATCTACTCCATGTACAGTGCTGTAGCGTTTGTGGTAAATTACTACGAGCAGAGTAAACTAGTTGGGCAAAGCAACTGGAATTATGCAGTAATGGTTTACTAATCAATGGGCGACTTGCGATATAATGGGGCAGACATTTCACCTCACAGTAACTGTTACGGGTGTCACAAGAATGAACATAATGTAAGCACAAATGGACTGGCCAGATAAACCACTAGAGGTGCTCCCAGCAATAAATCTGACCTACCTCAATGGTATGCTAGAACTGGATCTCATCCTCTTCCTGAACCAACTTGTAGCAACCCAGAAGGGACGTATTTCTGCAGAATGGGTTCTTCAGCATGTGCAGCAGTATCAAGAGAAACAGCATTGTATGGTCTTGGCCGTGAGCTTCACAGTATTGGCACCGTAACAACTCTGACTCTGTTACATGCAGCCTACATCTACCTTAGGCACAGAGCCACCCACCCATGTGCTCCCAGTACACCAGCTACCAGCAGATTGGGTTACCGATCGTGTAGAAGATGCCTTAAAATGAAAGTTAAAGATTGTTATTTTATAGGAAGGATAGGGAATATGTTTTTTAGTACTTAAGATTTTTTTGCAGATCCTTTGCTAATACGATAGAGCACTGATGTACTGTTAAGTAGTTGTAAAGAAGAGTGGGGCATTGATAACGCTAAAATGCTAGTTGTAGTGGAGATTTCGGAGAGGTACTGAACTGATGTAGATGGAGAGCTGGTGGGCTGCAGTCGTGGATTAAGTTCACAGTCGCTGAACCCTGTGGTTCAAGCAGATTAGTACTGGATACGATGTACACATCTGTTCATATTTGTGGAGTCTTTGCACATTTATCAAAGGCAGAGACCCAGAGGTTGGGTCTTCTGAAGGAGGGAGGTATTTTATCACTGCCATTCTTTTTAATGTTACTGAGTAACGGCAGGACTGGGTCTAAAACACCGCTGCAACAGACACAGAAATACCACCAGCCGGTTCGACGTTATCAGGCAGGGGGTATCGCTCACGATATCAGTGGCGCAACGGAAAGGCAGACTGACCACAGCAACAGTAAGCTATTTGTCACACCTGCTGGCCACCACCCTGTTTCGGTGTACAGGATTAGAAGCGGCACAGCAGCACAACAAATGAGCACCTAACCAGCATAAAAACCCATCATTTCTAACCAAAGAATTCGTAGGCATACTACGGTGAGACTTTATCACGTTATAGGACGCCCAGTAGCCATCTCCACCTGAGAAGTTCACAGTTCTAAGTCCACACCTGTGGATTTAGACTGACACAAGAGACGAAACGTATCGAGGCTCCACAGTAGCAATTGAACTCTTGCCTTGGAGCGCAGCGGTCCAGAGTCAGGACGATACTTCCACCATCCATCCGCAACATCCACACCTATCCTGATAGCGGTGGACGCATACGAGAACTCGAAAGACGTTTGTGTCGCTGCCTCTGCTCACCCAGGGCCACATAGCGCTAACTCTGGCACGTGGCGAGTGGGATAAACTGTGTCAACAAGGCAGGATGCGGATGTCAAATGGCCATACTCCCATGGCCATCTTCCGGCATCAGCAGCAACGCCGGTAGACCAGGCACATACTGGGAATGTATGTGGGGGCGTCGCAACTCTTCAACATTGTAGTTTGAGACTAATTAAAATATGTTATGTCTTGCAGCGGAGTTTTCCCAGCCACCCTTGGCCAGTACCACTGCCTTCACAACTTGCCACTCCACCACCTCTACACCATAGTGGCCACACTCACCTCGAGTCGCCATAGCAGGGATCTTCACCTCTTCTTTGCAATAAGAGTGGCAGACGCTAGTTATGGAGCCTACAGACATCATTACTGAAGGGTTTACACACTCGCTTTGCACTGAGGTGACAAAATTTATAGAATAGCTATAAGTATGTATACAGATGGCAGCAGCATCGCATAAACAAGATATAAAAGTGTAGTGCATTGGCGGAGCTGTCATTTCTTGGGCGACGAAATGGCGATTGTCTTTCAACGCCACGAAGATGCAGGCAATGGCTATTTGCAGAAGACCTCTTCCGCTTAACATCCAGCCCATTGAGATAAGGGGCACCCCAGTCCCATGGTCAAAAACAGCAAAATACCTGGATGTGACCCTTGACAGGCGATTGACATGACAACCTCATATAGAAAACATTCGCGAGAAAGCCAGGAGAAGAATGGTACAGCTTTACCCACTACTAAATCGTCAACACTATCATCAAGACTGGGGGTGATATTGTACCTCGCATTGGTGCGACCAATCTTGGACTACGCCGCTGTTGTGTGGGGCAATGCTGTCACAACCCACATACAACGGCTACAAAGAATTCAGAACCGTACTCTGAAAAGGGCACTCCACCTAACATATCAGTTCTCAACGAACGAACTTCATCAACTCGCAGGGGTACACTATCTGAGGGACCGATTCAGAATCACTGCCAAAGCCTTCTACGAAAGCACACGACAGTCAGATACCAACCTTGTACGAGAACTTGGACACAGGGTGCACTACCTGGCCTCCACCAGATGGCCCGGCGACCTATGCGAATAACAAGACTATACATCTTGTGTATATATATTTTAAATCTTTAAAATTAATTTTAATTTATTTTATATTTTACTTTTCTTTTTTATTTAAAAAAAAAGAGAGAATGCATGTGTGTGCGAATGTGTTCACTGTAATATGTATGAGTGTGTACAATGTATAAATGGTGTGAATGTGTGAGCGAATGAAAAAAAATAAAAAAAATTATAAAAAATAAAAAAAATAAAAAACAACATTCAGCCAATGTCTTTTTAAATCATTTAAAAGCAGAAAAAAGACAACCCTTAAGCTATTGTTTTATTGTCAATTTATATTATTGAAGGCGTAGCCGCATGGCTAGAACTTCTGTTTTCAGACTGGGCAATCCTAGATGCCCCAATATATATTCTGGAGCGGCGGAGCTGTCATTTCTAGCCAGGTGATCCACTTGAAAAGGTTTCCGACGTGACTATGTCTGCAGGACGACAATTAACAGACTTTTAACGCTGAATGGTAGTTAGAGCTAGACGCATGGGACATTCCACTTCAGAAATCGTTAGGGAATTCAATATATAACTTACAGCACGACACTGCCTGCGGCGCCTCTCCTGGGCTCGTGACAACATCGGTTGGACACTAGATGACTGGAAAACAATGGCCTGCTCAGATGAGTCCCGATTTCAGTTAATAAGAGCTGATGGTAGGGTTCTAGTACGGTGCAGACGCCACGAAGCCATGGATCCAAGTTGCCAACAAGGCGCTGGCAAGTGGTGGTGGCTCTATCATGGTGTGGACTGTGTTTACATGAAATGAACTAGATCCTCTGGACCAACTGAACGGATAATTGACAGGAAATGGTTAAGTTCGGCTACTTGTTCGTGACTGGTTTTAAGAACATTCTAGACAATTTGAGCGAATAATCTGACCAACCAGATTGCCCGACACGAATCCCACTGAAAATTTATGGGACATAATCGCAAGGTCAGTTCGTGCACAGAGTCCTGCACTGGCAACACTTCCGCAATTATGGACGGCTGTAGAGTCAGCATGACTCAATATTTCTGCAGTGGACTTCCTACGGCTTGTTGAGTCAATGCCATGGCGAGCTGCTGCACTACGCAGGGCAAAAGGAGGACTCATATGATATTGGGAGGTATACCATGAATTTTGTCACCTCGGTGTATATGCTGTATTGTTTTTGTGGTAATAGCCTTCTATAGTGATATTATTTGTGATATTGCAAACTGATATATATATATATATTACACTACTGGCCATTAAAACTGCTACACCACGAAGATGACGTGCTACAGTCGCGAAATTTAACCGACAGGAAGAAGAAGCTGTGATATGCATGTGATTAACTTTTCAGAGCATTCATACAACGTTGGCGCCGGTGGCGACTCCTACAACGTGCTGACATCAGGAAACTTTCCAACCGATTTCTCATAAACAAACAGCAGTTGACCGGCGTTGCCCGGTGAAACGTTGTTGTGATGCCTCGTGTGAGGAGGAGAAATGCGTACCATCACGTTTCCGACTTTGATAAAAGTCGGATTCTAGCATATCGCGATTGCGGTTTATCGTATCGCGACATTGCTGCTCACGTTGGTCGAGATCCAATGACTGTTAGCAGAATATGGAATCGGTGGGTTCAGGGGGGTAATACGGAACGCCGTGCTGGATCCCAACGGCCTCATATCACTAGCAGTTGAGATGACAGGCATCTTATCCGCTTGGCTGTAACGGATCGTGCAGCCACGTCTCGATCCGTGAGTCATTAGATGGGGACGTTTGCAAGACAACAACCATCTGCACGAACAGTTCGACGACATTTACAGCAGCATGACTGTCAGCTCGGAGACCATGGTTGCGGTCACCCTTGACGCTGCATCACAGACAGAAGTGCCTGCGATGGCGTACTCAACGACGAACCTGGGTGCACGAATGGCAAATCGTCATTTTCTCAGATGAATCCAAGTTCTGTTTACAGCATCATGATGGTTGCATCCGTGTTTGGCGACATCGCGGTCAACGCACATTGGAAGCGTGTATTCGTTATCGGCATACTGGCGTATAACCCGGCGTGATGGTATGGGGTGCCATTGGTTACACGTCTCGGTCACCTCTTGTTCACATTGACGGCACTCTGAACAGTGGACGTTACATTTCAGACGTGTTACGACCCGTGGCTCTACCCTTCATTCGATCCCTGTGAAACCCTACATTTCAGCAGGATAATGCACGAGTGCATGTTGCAAGTCCTGTACGGGCTTTTCTGGATACAGAAAATGTTCGACTGCTGCACTGGCGAGCACATTCTCCTGATCTCTCACCAATTGAAATCGTCTGGTCAATGGTGGCCGAACAACTGGCTGGACAGAAGACGCCAGTCACTACTCTTGATGAACTGTGGTATCGTGTGGAAGCTGCATGGGCAACTGTACCTGTATACGCCATCCAATCTCTTTTTGACTCAATGCCCAGGAGAATCAAGGCCGTTATTACGGCCAGAGGTGGTTGTTCTGGGTACTGATTTTTCAGGATCTATGCACCCAAAATTGCGTGAAAATGTAATCACATGTCAGTTGTAGTATATTTGTCCAATGAATCCCCGTTTATCAACTGCATTTCATCTTGGTCTAGCAATTTTAATGGCCAGTAGTGTATTTATATTCTAAATAAGCTGTACTCATAAACCCAGAGATAAATTCGTTCCATGGAACTGTATTTTTATGTTTCTAATGTGGCGCGATCTGCTTTACACTTTGCCTAAGATTAATCATAGCCAACAATTATCACTGAGTTATCATTATTTCTCAAATATAAAAGAAGTAGTTGAGCTTTTCCGAGATAATGAACTAATTTCATAGATCATCTGCCGGTTCAGTATTTTCTTTTAATATCCGTAATTTCACATTGTGCTGAAGCTGTGTAAAATGGCCTCTCGAATGCATCTGATAGGACTGTTCCTAACATCAGTCTACCGTTCACTGTTAAGCCATTTTTACACTGTCAACTTTCTAGTTTCACTTGACTGTTCGAGAAAAATGAAACTTCTGGAGCCTCTGGTGCTTAATTTCTACATCTACATGGATACTCTGCAAATCAAATTTAAGTGCCTGGCAGAGGGTTCATTGAACCACCTTCCTAATTCTCTATTATTCTAATCTTGTATAGCGCGTGGAAAGATCGAACACCAATATCTTTCCTTACGAGCTCTGATTTCCCTTATTTTATCGTGGTGATCGTTTCATCCTGCATAGGTCGGTGTCAAAGAAATATTTTTGCATTCGGAGGAGAAAGTTGGTGATTGAAATTTGGTGAGAAGATTTCGTCGCAACGAAAAACGCCTTTGTTCTAATGATGTCCAGCCCAAATCCTGTATCATTTCAGTGACACTACCTCCCATATTTCGCGATAATACAAAACATGCTGCCATTCTTTGAACTTTTTCGATGTACTCCGTCAGTCTTATGTGGTAAGGATGCCACAAACTACACCGAGTCTCGTATGTTTCGAGAGGTCATTTGCATTTACACGTCTGCGCCGAAACTGCATATGTTGTGACCAGAACCGAAACCAGGGCCGGCGGGATTGGCCGAGCGGTTCTAGGCGCTTCAGTCTGGAACCGCGCGACCGCTACGGTCGCAGGTTCGAATCCTGCCTCGGGCATGGATGTGTGTGATGTCCTTAGGTTAGTTAGGTTTAAGTATTTCTAAGTTCAAGGGGACTGATGACCTCAGATGTTAAGTCCCATAGTGCTCAGAGCCATTTGAACCGAAACCAGGATTTTGGTCTGATGGGAGGGGGGTGGGGGGTTGAAAGTGAAGTAACGTGGGACTATCCTTTATGGGAAGTATAATACAGAATGTAGGAACAAGCAAAAATAACAGAGTCTATAAATGATCAAAGCAAAATTTGTAGTTGATGTTCTTGTTAAATGTCCCATGGTAAATTCCTACACTCCTGAGAAAAGAACAGGAACAGTATCGTCCAAACATGTTAAAAGATATATGTTTATTTGCTCAAGAAATGATATAATTGCAAACGCATGAAACAATATCGAGCACGCAGCAAATAGCGGCTTTTTTCTTTATACTTTGAATCTTGTTTTCTTGCTAAGTGCCAAGTATAACGGAAAAATATTTTTCTCGCCAAATAATTCTGACTCTTTGCTGTTGAAATAATTTTCATTAGAACACGTTTATATATATACGTCGTATTTGTGCATAGCGTAGGCTTCTTCTCTGTAAATTGTAAACACCTTTTTAATTTCAGATATTTCGTCTCTGGTCTAGGAGAATACTAGCAGGAAAAATGCCAGGACCTTGCGCAACCTTTTTAATGTGTCGTGAAAACAACGTAAACAACGCAATAAAGATTTCGACACGAAATCACAAAATCCGTTTCTATAACAGAAGCTTCCATGTTAGCAGATGCCACCAAATACGTATACGCAGTGTACAGCGTACTTGGAAATGTAGGACTCCACACTCGGAACAATCTATGGGTCGCTGACGTCACAGACAGACTCCGACGTGGCTGGCTGCTGATTTACACCAGGCACGAAAAGCACACCCATTATAGTAGTCGATTTTGAGGAGAAAATTGGTCGTGTAAAACCGGCTTCACCCTTAGTAGGCCGCCCGGAGTGGGCGAGCGGTTCTATGCGCTACAGTCTGGAACCGCGCGATACATACGGTCGCAGGTTCGAATCCTGCCTCGGGCATGGATGTGTGTGATGTCCTTAGGTTGGTTAGGTTTAAGTAGTTCTAAGTTCTAGGGGACTGATGACCTCAGCAGTTAAGTCCCATAGTGCTCAGAGCCATTTGAACCTTTGAACCAATCACCCTTAGTTGGGCCCTCATGCGATTGGTAGCTCAATTATTGTGCAGGTTCTTTCATGAGCTACAAAAATCCTTTCAGGAAGTTAAGTATGCATATGATTTCAGAGACTTGACTAGGGATGACGATTATTGCTGAAACAACCGGTTTTCGGTTATAAGGTTTTTTTTTAACACTAGTTTAACCTGAATGTCAAAACCACTCAAAATAACCCTTTCTGAACTAACAGATTTTTGGTTTTTATTCCCGTTATTTCATGTTATAAACTTAGAAATCGAACAAAGATTGAAAAATTTTGACCCAATTAGTTTCAAGATAAGGGGCTGAATGCAACAAAAATCACCACTATTGATTCTATTTTTTTTTTTTTTGAAACTCTGCTCAAAAATCGTGTTATAATCGACTATTTGGGCATTACGAATAGTCAGTTCTAAAGGGTAAAAACTAAGATTGAAGAATTATATTTTTCATATTACTTTGTCCGTTTCCAAAAGCTACATGAAGATGAAGGCGTATTATGCAGACACGGGAAACTTTCTATTTTTATTGTAAATTATGAAAGAATTGTTGTGTTGTTTTTTTTCTCCTTATATGATGTCGCAAGTGGTTGAAACACGGGCCAATACGCTGTGCAAGTGAACATTGGTTTGCATTTCAGTTGAATCTTCATCATTACTTTACAGTGGTAATTATGAAGATGTGGTTAAAAACTGGAATCACACAATGTCCTTGCACCTTTCTGCACGTCAGTCAAATCTTCATAATTACCATAATTCAAACAGTAATTCTGTCGGAAAAGAAGTTGTAATTAACAAGGAAAATTAATCCAAGCATTAATGGTGTCTATAAAGGCGTGGTCAATGATGAAGAAAATTAATTGCAATTGACATTAAATAAATTTTTAATTATAGCACTGAACACAAATTATTAGCATCTACACAATCATGCTGCTACAATTGATATATATCTTTCACTCTATCCTTTAAACCAGTCATATTTCTCTGAGCTCTGGACAGAAGAAAGAAACTCGCTCCGTGTCTGAATCAGTCTATGAAACTGAAACAATCGCAGAGAATCGATTACTGCACTGCGTCCACAGTCTGTTCTGAAAATAACCGAGCGATTCTGAAGTGACAGGGCTTTCAACAGCTATCGTCAAGTTTGCAGGAGTTATGAAACACTTGATCGGTGGCCAGTGGCAAAACTTGCGTAAAAATTTTTTTTTTGCTTACTAGCCACTTTTTTTGCGCACATTTTCCTCTTCGTCCAGGACACCCATTTTCGAGCATAAAATCGCGGACTGTCCGTGAAATCCGCGACGTATGGTAACCCTAGCTGTGGCCGATCCCTTTCTTGATCTTTTAAGCAAATGGGGAATTGTACTTCGTTGATATTATACTTCGTAAAATACTTCCAGACTAGGGATGGTGGCTTTCTGTGATACGAGTACAGTTCATGTCCGACGACAGCAAGACTCGCATATTGGACGTTCATGTGTACCTTCCAATAGGCCACGCCACATGGTAACAGGTACACAGAAAATCTGTACCACTTCTTATGCCACGTGTTCGTTGCTCGTTTCTATCGGTGTTGTTATTAAAATAGCACTGGTTGCTTTTCCCAGTTTCTATAATGACGCAACAGTTCAAAGCAGTGTAAATTTTACGGATAAAAATTACTCGTTTTCTAAAAAAAGTTTTATTTAAAAAACAAAAATTTTATCAAGCCTGCTATCGCTAATTTATATTTCGGTTTTATTATTCACTTGTTAGAAAAAATGAAATCACCTTTATAGTCGACACCAAACGAATACCGAATAATACACGAGGCGATGAATTTTTCTAGCTAATGACCAGTCAGTCATTTTTATTTAGTTATTTTATTATCCATCTTTAGGCATTAAAAATCCAATTGATGTCGTCATTTGTGTACATATACAGTTTACATAACTAACAGATATGGTGTAATATATTGTAGATCATTATTGTCTAATAAGATACAAAAATTTGTCCTTGATGCTGCACACGGTATTTGCGTTATATTTACATGTATAAGTTTAATCTAAGTGAAACAATATTAGTACCGGTACTTCAGATCATCTTTAGTGCACATTATAAACTTTTCTATTGTATAAAAAGCTTTTTCTCTAAGCCATTTCTTTGTGACACTTTTAAACTCATTCAGTGACACATTACGTGCCTCTGTTGGCAACATGTTAAATAATTTTACTCCCATGTACCTGTAACTATCTTGAGTTTTCTTTAGTCTAGCAACTGGGATGTCAATTTGCTGTTTTATACATGTATCATGGTGGTGGGTAGATTGTCATAGTTTGTGACTGTGTTGGTTTTCTTTTGTGTGTATCAGACAACTTAGTATAAAGAGGGCTGCAACTGTTAGTATTTTTAGATTTTTGAAATATGGTCTACAAGACTAGTTATTTCTGACTCCAGGGATGCATTTGACTCCCTTCTTTTGCCAAATGAAAACTTGTTTTGCTCCGGGTGAGTTTCCCCACAACAAAGTGGCATATGTTCAATGAGTGTGGAAAAAGGCATAGTATGCACTGAGTAATAACTTACCACTAACACATGACCTTAATTTACCTAACAAATATGTCACACATGCTAACTTAGTACAAATATAATCGGTATGACTCTTCCACGTTAATTTTGAGTCAAGATGGATCCCAAGTACACTCCTGGAAATGGAAAAAAGAACACATTGACACCGGTGTGTCAGACCCACCATACTTGCTCCGGACACTGCGAGAGGGCTGTACAAGCAATGATCACACGCACGGCACAGCGGACACACCAGGAACCGCGGTGTTGGCCGTCGAATGGCGCTAGCTGCGCAGCATTTGTGCACCGCCACCGTCAGTGTCAGCCAGTTTGCCGTGGCATACGGAGCTCCATCGCAGTCTTTAACACTGGTAGCATGCCGCGACAGCGTGGACGTGAACCGTATGTGCAGTTGACGGACTTTGAGCGAGGGCGTATAGTGGGCATGCGGGAGGCCGGGTGGACGTACCGCCGAATTGCTCAACACGTGGGGCGTGAGGTCTCCACAGTACATCGATGTTGTCGCCAGTGGTCGGCGGAAGGTGCACGTGCCCGTCGACCTGGGACCGGACCGCAGCGACGCACGGATGCACGCCAAGACCGTAGGATCCTACGCAGTGCCGTAGGGGACCGCACCACCACTTCCCAGCAAATTAGGGACACTGTTGCTCCTGGGGTATCGGCGAGGACCATTCGCAACCGTCTCCATGAAGCTGGGCTACGATCCCGCACACCGTTAGGCCGTCTTCCGCTCACGCCCCAACATCGTGCAGCCCGCCTCCAGTGGTGTCGCGACAGGCGTGAATGGAGGGACGAATGGAGACGTGTCGTCTTCAGCGATGAGAGTCGCTTCTGCCTTGGTGCCAATGATGGTCGTATGCGTGTTTGGCGCCGTGCAGGTGAGCGCCACAATCAGGACTGCATACGACCGAGGCACACAGGGCCAACACCCGGCATCATGGTGTGGGGAGCGATCTCCTACACTGGCCGTACACCACTGGTGATCGTCGAGGGGACACTGAATAGTGCACGGTACATCCAAACCGTCATCGAACCCATCGTTCTACCATTCCTAGACCGGCAAGGGAACTTGCTGTCCCAACAGGACAATGCACGTCCGCATGTATCCCGTGCCACCCAACGTGCTCTAGAAGGTGTAAGTCAACTACCCTGGCCAGCAAGATCTCCGGATCTGTCCCCCATTGAGCATGTTTGGGACTGGATGAAGCGTCGTCTCACGCGGTCTGCACGTCCAGCACGAACGCTGGTCCAACTGAGGCGCCAGGTGGAAATGGCATGGCAAGCCGTTCCACAGGACTACATCCAGCATCTCTACGATCGTCTCCATGGGAGAATAGCAGCCTGCATTGCTGCGAAAGGTGGATATACACTGTACTAGTGCCGACATTGTGCATGCTCAGTTGCCTGTGTCTATGTGCCTGTGGTTCTGTCAGTGTGATCATGTGATGTATCTGACCCCAGGAATGTGTCAATAAAGTTTCCCCTTCCTGGGACAACGAATTCACGGTGTTCTTATTTCAATTTCCAGGAGTGTAGTTTAGCTGAGACAAAATCAATCTTATCACTCTTAACACACAAGCTAAATAGAATATTTACAATTTTATCATGATTTATATGCAAGTCATTGAGTTGGAACCACTTGATGGCTGCTCTGAGATGAGCCTCACTCGTTTAATTTTCCTAAATCTTTCCCTGCTGTAACAAAAGTTGTATCATCTGCATAGAGTGTGGATTTACATAACATGGTGCTGGGAAAGTCATTTACATATATTATAAAAAGTAAAGGTCGAAACACAGAGCCTTGTGGTACACCCTGCATGATATCCAAGACATTTGACCTCATATTGTTAAAAATGCACAATTTGTTTTCTGTCGCTCAGATAGGATCTGATCAGAGATAGTTCTGAGCCTCTAATACCATAGCGGTGCAGTTTTTCTAGTAGTATCCTGTGACTGACAGAGTCAAATGCCTTGCCGAGGTCCACAAGAGTGGCATTAATAATCCTGATTCGAATGATGACAATATATATGAAACAACATCTTCAACTGCTTTTGCCGTTGACAGGCCGGACCTGAAGCCATACTGAGAGTCACTAAGAATATTATTCACAGACAGATGTTGACTGATTTGGAGCTGTATGCAATATTCCACTACTTTTGATATGATGGGTACAAGGGAGATTGGACGGTATTATTAGGACAAGACTTGTCACCTTTCTTGTGCAGTGAAGTAACGACTGCCATTTTTAAGGATGAAGGGAAACAGCCACTGAGTGTCAGTGTGATACAGGTGAGCACTTATACGCTATGTTGACGCGGCATGGCATCAGGTTTGGGAATCAGATTTAGATCATCATCAGGGGGAAGTACCGGGGAACGACGTGGCAGTGGGCCGCTGCTGTCCAGCAGGGCTTGTGCTAGCAGCGGCCATCGCGGGGGTTTCCCGGGCGGCCATTAGCCAGTGCCGTAAAGCAACCGGCGCACCGCTCGCCCTCCAATTCCCGCGGCTTATCCCGGCCAAAGAGATTGCGCGCTTAAGGCCCGCCACCTTATCCTACTGCTAAGGTCACTCGTAAAATGGTCGCGGTCCCGCACTTGCCGCGAAGCGGGCGCATAAAAGTAGTAAGTACTAAGTGACGCGGTTGCCAGGATTACATTGATCCCCTGATAGGAGTCTCAGGACCCGCAAAAACTTCCGCTCGAAGAAAAAAGAAAAAAAAAGAGAAAAACAAGCAAGTGTCAAATCATCATACGGCCTGCTTAACTTGTTAAGCGAGTGCGGTACATCAAGAAATACAATATCTCTCAGAGGGAAATTCTCTTTTTGGACGTTAAGGCATATAGGCACATTGTTTGGGTATAAAAGTAAAATAAAGCGAGGATGTATTACCATAAATTTAAGAGAAACTGCAAATACGACAGTAATTCGGAAGGAAGGAAGACAGATGAATCGAAGAAAAGAGCTGCTTTTCCAGCCACATTCGCACTTCGAACCATTGCAAATCTTAGGAAGAGACAAATCAGTAAGTTGACATATTTTTGATATTTTCGTTCAACAACGTCATATAGAATCATGTTCTGGAATGACTCACATTTAAGAAAGGAAATCTTCATTGCTCAACACCTCATTTCCGTGATCATTAGAGATGGAGCATGAGTTTATGGGGTTGGACAAAGGTGTTACTGTTATAGTCGTCAGCCTGAAGACTGGTTTCATACAACTCTTTTTATCTCGTGCTAGAATTTACATACCTGCACAGCTCTTGTTACAGTTTTTACCTCTTATACTTACCAAAGTAACTTTTCCTTGTTGCCTCAGGATGTGTCCTATCAACACGTCCCTCCTCTTAGTCAAGCTGAGTCACAGAGCTCTTTTCTTTCCAGTTAGATTCTACGCCTTTTCGTTAATTACTTGTTCTGTCCATCTAATCATCATTCTTCTCTCCGCTCGCGGTAGCTGAGTGGTGCCGGCATGGTAACTCAGCGTGTTCGGTCAGAGGGTTAGCTGCCCTCTGTAATAAAAAACTGAGTTAATGGATCAACGACTAACTGAAACGCCCCGAGCAGATACAACGAACAAAAACGAATAAAATGAGATTAATAATAAGAAAAAGTGGTCAGCGCGACAGAATGTCAATCCTAAGGGCCCGGGTTCGATTCCCGGCTGGGTCGGAGATTTTCTCCGCTCAGGGACTGGGTGTTGTGTTGTCCTAATCATCATAATTTCATACCCGTGGACGCGCACGTCACCGAAATGGCGTCATATCGGAAGACTTGCACCCGGGGAACGGTCTATCCGACAAGAGCCCCTAGTCACACGAGATTTCATTGTTTATCATGATTATGTAGCATCGCATTTCACTAGCGATTGTTCACTTCTTGTCTATATTGCTTATCGTTATTAGGGTTCCGTACATCAATCGTAAAAACAGAACGGCTATAGGATCACTTTGTTGTCTATTGTATGCCTGTCTGTCTGTCCGACTGTTTAAGGATCATTTTTCTCAAAATCGGGTAGAAGTATCAAATTGAAATTTGTGACACATACTAAGGTCTACGGCTCCTTAGCGGTGTAAAATAATTAAGCTTTTAAGTCAGTGCAATCAAAAGATACGACCATTTACGTAACAGATCTACTAAGGAGAATGCCTACACTAGGCTTGTGCGTTCTCTTTTAGAATACTGCTACGCGGTGTGGGATACTTACCGGATAGGATTGATGGAGTACATCGAAAAAGTTCAAAGAAGGGTAGTACATTTTGTATTATCGCGAAATACGGGAGAGAGTGTCACTGAAATGATGCAGGATTTGGGCTGGACACTATTAAAAGAAAGGTGTTTTTCGTTGCGACGGAATCTTCTCACGAAATTCCAATCACCAACTTTCCCCTCTGAATGCGAAAATATTTTGTTGACACCGACCTACATAGGGAGAAACGATCACCACGATAAAATAAGGGAAATCAGAGCTCGTACAGAAAGATATAGGTGTTCGATCTTTCCACGCGCTATACAAGATTAGAATAATAGAGAATTAGGAAGGTGGTTCAATGAACCCTCTGCCAGGCGCTTAAATGTGATTTTCAGAGTATCCATTTTGATACTCCAAAAGTCACTTATCAAAACCCGTATGGTACTTCCTATTGACCTGTAGTCATGAAATATCGCAAGAAGCAAGGTTTCACTGCTCGAGTTAAGGGGAAAAGTCCGAAAATTGTTAATTTGCAGTTATATTCAAATGGTTCAAATGGCTCTAAGCGCTATGGGACTTAACATCTGAGGTCATCAGTCCCCTACAATTAGAACTACTTAAACCTAACTAACCTAAGGACAGCACACACATCCATGCCCGAAGCAGGATTCGAACCTCTGACCGTAGCAGCAGCGTGGTTCCGGACTAAAGCGCCTAGAACCGTCGGCCACCGCGGCCGGCTTGGAGTTATATGACACAAAAATATTTTTGTTATTTTTTTGACCGTTTTTCTGTCTCTCCATCTCGTAAGACCTCTCTTTCTCCGTAACGGGTAGGTGTATCAAGTTCAGATTTATATCACATCCTAATGTTTCAGTACCTTGGTGGCATAAGACATACACCCTTATAAGCCAATGCAATAAAAAATAAGGCCAATTAGGTTACATACTTTGATACTCACAAACTCACTCATCAAAACATATACAGTACCTTCCGTTGACCTAGAATCACGAAATTTGGCAATAAGCAATTTTTCACAGTGTAAATATAGGGACTGATGACCTCAGTCGCATAGTGCTCAGAGCCATTTGAACCATTTTTTGTAAATATAGGGAAAAGTCCCAACGTAGTTACTCTGTATTTATATCACACGAAATAAATATGTTTCTTCTAATTTTTTATTCGTTTGTCTGTCTGTCCGTCATATAAGATCCCTCTTTCTCAGGAATTGGGAGACGTATTAAGATGAAATTTATGTCAAGTACTAAGGTCTAAGATCGCTTGACAGTGTAAAAAATTTAAGTTTATTGTGGTGTCACCGCCAGACACCACACTTGCTAGGTGGTAGCCTTTAAATCGGCCGCGGTCCATTAGTATACGCCGGACCCGCGTGTCGCCACTGTCAGTGATAGCAGACCGAGCGCCGCCGTCTAGAGAGACTTATTAGCACTCGCCCGAGTTGTACAGCCGACTTTGCAAGGAAAGGTTCACTGACAACTACGCTCTCATTTGCCGAGACGATAGTTAGCATAGCCTTCAGCTACGTCAATTGCTACGACCTAGCAAGGCGCCATAATCCTTTGCTATATATATTGCGGTTATGTTCTACAATTGTGGATTAAAGTTAAGTATTACATCATCTACGTACTTTATTTGCAAATCTCAAGATATTGTCCTGTTCCAGACCTCACGCCAGACAGCGTGTAATTAAACGCGTGCATTTCGGCCTCCTCTAGAAACACAGTGTTGTCTCTTATGCCAACACTACATTTATAACGAAATGCAATTAAAAAATATGGCCATTTATGTCAGATATTTTGATCCTCGCAATCTCACTCATTAAAACTTATGGGGTACTTCCCTTATGAAATTTGGCAAGAAACAATGTTTGACAGGACAAGTAAAGAAACAATGTGAAAATTGTTAAACTGTAATTATATCACATAAAAAGTATTTTTTTTGCCATTTTAACTTACAATGCATCATCATTCGTCAAAAGCCTGATGGAAAAGTATTATGCATGCAAACATAAAATGTAAGTTGCAGTCAACTTTTCGTCAGTAAATAACTATTTTATTAAATCTTCTCTTTGTACGTACATAAACTGAATTTCCTTGTTCGTTTCTACTTGTACATACGAACTAGTCTTGGAAACTGCTGTAGAGATTTTGATACGCTCTTGGAATTCGTAGGATCAATATCTTTCCAATATCGCTATCGATAACAGATTCGGCGGGATGGATGAGCTGTCTATATATATAATTAAGTTTGTACGGAAACCTCTGAGCGAGAGTCCTACTCGGATGTGGCCATTTTGTCTTTAACACCTGTATAAACCGACACTAGAAGAAAATACTTTCAGAAAAGTTTTGCTAACTATTAAATTGATATCCTGTTAATACAAAACAATTCGAAATTGGATAAATAATAAAATAGGGAAAAATAATAAAAATAGGGAAAAATTAAGATGGCGGTTTTAATGCTTCAGGTGTCAATTCTGCCATTAGTGCAGTAGCGGACAACACTATCTTGATGACATGGAGAAGGCATCTTCCTGGTGCCGTCGTGGACATCACTGTGGCGTCAAATCGAAAGACTTGCACCCGGCGAACGGTCTACCCGACGGGAGGCCCTAGTCACACGACATTTTTTGCTGTGCAGAAAAGACGTTGGCTGAGTTGTCACTTGTTCCCGTCGACTTAACCTCCACTCTGACACGCTGCTGCCTCTTGCTGGGCGGCGGAAAAGTCGAGCTGGGTCGTGCACACGACTTGAGGTACGACGCGAGCGGGCGAGCCGATCGCCGCTCCACCTACGCCAAGATGCAGCCACAAAACCCTCCCATGTGTACCTCCAAGTCACCTATTGAACGATTTACCCTCTAATTGCCCCAATGACACACCCCCATCTCCGAGTGTAAAGGAATGGTGAAGTGTGAGAGACGAATTTAGTACGATTTAGGTTCAAATGGTTCAAATGGCTCTGAGCACTATGGGACTTAACATCTGAGGTCATCAGTCCCCTAGAAATTAGAACTACTTAAATCTAACTAACCTAAGGACAACACACACATCCAAGCCCGAGACAGGATTCGCACCTGCGACCGTAGCGGTCGCGCGGTTCCAGACTGACGCACCTAGAACCGCTTGGCCACACCGGCCGGCTACGATTTAGGTTTCGTGTGAACATGTGTAGATGTTGCTTGCAAAGCGGTTGCTTCTGCGTCGTTGTGTTAGATCGTGTATATCTGTAATTACGTTTCATCTTTTGTGTGGCTATATCATGTGTGTTTTCTGTAATTTTTTTCTTGTTAAATAACACCGGTTCGTGTTTTTTAAGGTGTTCTATGAACAGCCTTTGCTTGGCTAGCCACTTTTGTCTTAACTCAGAAGATATTTTCCTTTATATTTGTTATTAACTATGTTACACACTGTTTATTGCCCTTGTGTTTCTTGTATGTTACTGACTGGTACTTGTATGTAAAGTGTTTCTTTAATTTATCAGAGGCACAATCAATGTCCTTGGTAAATAAGCTTCAATGTTTGACGTTGATTATCCATACACGTTTGACATTTCTTGTCCTCGCAGTTTGACCTTTTACGAATTATTGTTTCGGAGTTTTGCTGTACATGCTTTTAATTTTCATTGGTCACTATGTTATCGCCCGTTTTATAACCTGCTCGTGGTGTCAATTCTCAAATATTATTGTATGCATAGCAGTTTTCTTTTTGTAGCAATATCTAGACTCTAGAGATTTCCTTTTTCTTTTCATTAGGCCATTTCTTGGCTCGTTCAACTCTTTAATTAAATTGAACGAGTTATATGGATTTTAAACTTATTTTGAGCCTCTTAAGATGTTTACTCATGTAACTTATATAACTATTACAGATATATTGCGGATTCGTGCCTATTTTCACAGCCCAAGTTGATTCACGCTAAACTCATACTTTTTTAAAAAAACTGTTGTGATTCTGAGGGCACTGTGGAAGAAATAAATAATAACCTTGTTAGAAAAATGCTTGGAACTAATTTCCCACTGAAGATAGTTCCAGCGCGTTGTTTCTTTTCGGGACATTGGTGTGGTGAGAGAGATATGTCATATCCGTCTCATACCTTTTTGCTTTTCTAAACTGTCCATTGGCCTTTGCCACTTGCTAAATGCCTGCTAATATAACCATCCACTCGCAAAGAAGTGTGTCAGTCCTTTTCTTTGGGTATACATGTTTGTTATATGATAATCTGGGTCCGCACTCCCCATTTATTTTCTAATCCAGCTAATGTGGAAATCCAATCTGCCAACAGACAACAAAGAGGTAGATTAATGAAAGGGACCTGGTAAGATGTTGACATGTATCTCACTACTGCACTTTGATTGAGACACTCACCTGCTGTAATTAAAAGTCAGTTAAATTTGATTTCCACCAGTAATTTCAGTGTGAACGGAGCAGAAATAATTGCAGCCACCCTCGTACTTAGGTCCTTTTAATGGAATTTAGATAGACAATTTGATACTCCTTTCAACAGGTCGAGGAGCAAGAGAATCAGACGTTACTGAAATAATAGTTTTTCGCTCGTCTGAGGTAATTTTCGGATGGCCGAGTTTCACAAGTGAGCTGTGTGCCTCTTAGGGCAGGGTGGCCCTCTTTGTGTCGCTCAGACAATGCAGCACGTTCGCGTAGTGCATTCAGAAGAGACGCTGCCTCGGACGGTCGCTTTACAGGCACGGCAAGGCTTCACGATGGTACGTTCTCGCCGCTATGCACCGAGGTGGACACTTCGAAGTGGAGAAACGCCCCTTGCAGGTTTGGCTCCAGCCAAGAAGTGACAAGACAGAAATTATGTAATGCCCATTTACACCCCAGGCGACATACCGGCGCCAGTCGAAGGTTGACAGCGTGCTCATTAAGTAGGAAATTACACCCCCAATAGACCTATCGACACCAAAGATATTTACCAAAACCGTGAGAAATGTCGATACATTTTCGAAAAATAAGCAGGATGGTAGGGGTAGGAAAGAGTATTTGCCCATGTCTCATAGGCTAACGCCAAGACTAGAGTCGTCATTCGCCCCTAATATGTGGCGTGGCGCTTTCTGAGACTCGCTAGCCGAGAGAAGGGAAGACGTGTGAAAATTTTTTCCCTTTTGCGATACGCGAAACAGGGAAGCAAGAGCCCTGGTTAGCTGACGCGGATTTTTGACGGAGTTACTTTGTTAAGACGCCAGAGCTGGGAAACGAAAGAGTGCGATGATTTTCGGTTTCAGGGAGTGACGCAGAGAACATTCTGTTCTGGAAATTGGCAGAGAGAAGGTTCTGATTTGGAGAGGGTCGGAGAACAGCGGCTTCCTGTTTCTGAGATCGACAGAGAGCAGTTGGTCTTCGTTCGAGATCCAAGGCGCTAGCCAGACTGGTGAGTATTCTCGTTGCAATTGAGGTTAGCGCCACGTGAAGTTTAAAAATCTTGTGATCAAGTTAGAGACATTTTACAGTCGAAGTCCTAATTCTTAATTTTTCATATCAATTCTTTCGCGATTCAGGACTCAACATTTGTTACAGTGCATCTTTAAGTAACCTCTCTCTGACTTAGCACCATCAGTAACGCAGTTATTTCTGCCACATCATTTAAAGTATAGTCAATCATTATCTCTGGAAGTAACACCTCTTTTACTCTATGTTTCACAGTGCCTTGAGGACGCACTATATGTGCATTACATGTAAGAGAGATAGTTTAATATTTCACATATTTTTTGTTGTTTTTGTACGAAGACGTTAAGCATGTTTAGTTTTATTGTTTTTCATGTGTGTAGATATTGGTAAAATAAATGTGCAGCAATCGAATGCCTCGGGATATAATTTCGTTTGCTAGTTAACCCAACCTCACATGAATATACAGTATGTCTCAAAAGAAAGTTTATGTCTGAAGAGTCCTCTGTGCAAGAGCAACGAATCGGTAGGGCGGGGGGGGGGGGGGGGGGAGAGGGGGGGGAGGGGGGTACGTTCATCGCTTATATGGTCTTTAGAAATTCAGTCGATATGGAGTGTTTCTCGGCAGCGGGCAGCGCATTCTGTGTGCTAAAAACGCTGATTCGGTGACTGTAGCACGGAGGAAATTTTGCAGTGATCGTGGACTGCATAATGTAAATGACGTTCCAAGTGTTCCCCTTATCCGGAAATGGATGAAAACTTCTGAGGAGGGCGGTTCAACACTGGCCAAACCGAAATATGGAGAGTGTAAATCGGTCTGCTCGTTACAATTCTAACCTAATTTGTAAGCGTGCGGGTTCTTTAATGTGCATAGATCATCAATGCACTGAATTCTACAAAAAGATCTTAAACTGCGCTCTTACAGTATCCAGATGTTGCAAGAATTAAAGCTTCATGACGGCAGACATAGGCTGCAATACGTTAATGATGTGGCTATTCCCTTCATTTAACAACATCTTGTTTTCTGACGAGGCTCATTTTCACCTGAGCGGTCACTCAATAAGCAAAATTGCCACTACTGGAATGCAGCAAATCCGAAACAGAAGCACGAGAAACCTATTCATTGCCAGAAATTACTGTGTGGGCTGCGATCTCGGCTCGTACCTTTTCGAGAACGCGAGCAGACGTGCGGTGACAGTGAATTCGGATCGCTATCTGACGACGTTAAAGGACTTTTTGGTGACTTAATTGCAAAACTTTCCTTCTTATAACAAAGAATATCGTATCAGCAAGACGAGTCACAGCATACACGTCCAATGCGTCTATACTGCGAGTTCATGAAATTTTTCCTGGCAAATTGATCTCCTGGCGGGGTAACAGAAATTGAGCCCCACGTAGTCCAGATCTGAGCCCCCTGGATTTTTTTCTTATGGGGATATGTCAAATCTAATGTGAACGTCAATAATCCGACTTCTGTGGAGCAACTGAAAGAAAATATCTGCAGCGAAGTGACAGTCATCCCAGTGCCTACATGCCGAGCTGTCATACAAAATTTTGTTCATCGTTTAAATGAGCACAGTACGTGCTGGATTACAATTGAATAACTTTATTTTTAAGAACTAAATTGCAAAAATGTATATTTCAATAATAAATAAAGATGTTGTCGTTAGACTTCAACCTATATTTTATTTTGACATACCAAAAAGAAATTTTCTTTTGAGACGCCGAGTAGATTAACCAAGACCGTCAGCCAAACTTATATGTGATGAACGTTGTATCTCATGATAATTCTGCGATGCAAATCTTATTTTAAATTAGATAGCTTACGATAAGCCTAAGGTCATATAATATACTCCTTTATTTTCGTATTAATTATTGACGTTCAAGAATCTGGTGACCCTTATTTAAATCATTAGTAGAATCAATAGCAACCACCTGGTTTCATTTAGTTCCTCCCCAGATATTCCTTAATAATAGATTACCTTCATTTGACTCACCGTGCTAGGGTACTTAGTTCCCCCCACAGACACCTCTCTTTTAAGACAGATTACTTTCAACATAAGTACACTGACGGGAAAAAATCGCAACACCAAAAAATGATTAATGTAGAGTATTGAAATTTCGGAATTACATTTGCCTAGAGAACGCATTTAAGTGATTGGCTTTCCAAGATCACGAGTGAATGTAAGTGCGAGATAAGCCAATGCAAATGGGAAATGCCGGTAAATTAATAACTAGTGTAATCGCTAGAACGTCAAATGCAAAAATGCAAACATGCATTCTTTGTGTTGTACAGGTGCGGGACGTGAGTGTGTAGGATGAAATACCATGCCTCTTGCAGTTGGTCGGTCAGTACAGGGACGGGTAATGCTGGTTGTCGATGACGGTGAAGTGATGGTCTGATGACGTCCCATATGTGCTCGATTGGAGACAAATCTGGTGATCGAGAAGGCCAAGACAACATGTCGTCACTCTGTAGAGGATGTTGGGTGGCAACAGCAGTATATGGTCGAGCGTTATCCTGCTGGAAAACACTCCCTGAATTCTGTTCGTGAATTGCTGCACAACAGGTCGAGTGACCAGACTGGCGTACAATTTTGCAGTTAGAGAGCGTGAGATAACGACGAGAAGGCTCCTGCTGTCATATGAAATCGCATACCTGACTATGACTCCAGGTGTAAGTCAATGAGTCTAGCATGCAGACAAGCTGGTCGCAGGCTCTCAACTGGCCTCCAAAAATGGTTCAAATGGCTCTGGGCACTATGGGACTTAACTTCTGAGGTCATCAGTCCCCTAGAACTTAGAACTACTTAAACCTAAGTAACCTAACGACATCACACACATCCACGCCCAAGGCAGGGTTCGAACCTGCGACCATAGCGGTCGCGCGGTTCCAGACTGTAGCGCCTAGAACCGCTCGGCCACAGCGGCCGGCAACTGGCCTCCTTCTAAACAACACACGGCCATCACTATCACCGAGACAGAACCAGCTTTCATCAGAAAACACAACAGATCTTCACCCTACCCTACAGTGAGCTGTCGCCTGACACCACTGAAGTCGCAAACGGCGGCGGTTTGTGGTCAGTGGAATGCACGCTACAGGGCGTCTGTCTCGGAGCTGTCCTTGAAGAAACCGATTTGTAACAGTTCATTATGTACTATGGTGCCAACTGCTGCTCATACTGTTTCTGCAGATGCAGTATGATGCGCCAGAGCCACAGGCCGAACACGATGGTTTTCCCTCTCAGTGCCACAAGGCCGGCCAGAATCCGGTATTCTTGCGGCAGTAGATTCTCGTGACCATTGCCGCCAGTATTCCTGTACGGTGGCTACATTCCAACCAATTCTTTCCGCAGTATCGCAGAAAGAACATCCAGCTTCTCGTAGCCGTATTACACGACCTCATTCAAACTCAGTAATGTGCTGATAATGGTGTCTTTGTCAACTCACCACGTCCTATGTCAAAGGTAACTAACGCTCACTATTGCTACAGCGTGTATTTAAAGCGAACTAATTTGTGTCGTCATAGTAGCACCACTAGCCCCACTTTTATGCCAATGCCAAGAAATCTGAATAGACATCATCTTTCCGATGTAGAAAAACGCTTATCAACTTTCATTTATGTCGCACAAGTCCTTCGTGGTGTAGCAATTTTACCGCGACGTTGGATGCCGCATGGTGGCGTTGCGGGCACATAAGACGGTAACAAAAGTATGTAAGCGGAACAGACACGGACGGGGGATCACTGTTGCGAAGATACGGGCTGCAAATGGAGGAATCCATTGATACAAGCAATTTTGACAAAGAACAGGTTGTTATTACGCACAGCTTGTGAACGAGTATCTCTGGAACGGAGAAACTGGTCGAATGTTTACGTATTACTACCGTGAGAATCTATGGAAAGAGGTAGAAGGACAGTGAAGCCACCACGACTCTTCACAGAAGATGGGTACCAAAGGCTTGTCTGCTCCGTAAAGTAGGGTAGATCGTGATTTGTGGCATCTCTACTGAAAGAGGAAAATGCTGGTGCACGCACAAGTGTTTCGGAGCACATCGTTCATTGTATACCAATCACATTGTCAATTACTTTTGCAGTGGGCACGGGATCATCAGAATTCGATCAATGGAAACGTGTCAGCTCTTTAGGTGAATCACATTTTTTACTGCATTAGGTCGCTGGTCATCTCCACAAATGCCGTCGTCGAGGTTAACGGCAGCTCGAAATGGGCAGCGGTCCACAGACAGAGGCTGGTGGTAGTAGTAGGGAGACGGCGGCATCAGCGCAATTTTGATATCCAATTGATATGCAAGTTAATTAAATTGATGAATCAATCAGCCCCCAACCACTACCACCCTCACCTCTGACCACACCCACCCAGGCCCCCGGCTATGCCAACTTCCACCCTTGGATGACGTCAGATGTTTTTCTCAGCCTGCACGTGGGCCCCAGCCCCCTTCCCCCCTCCCCACCCTCCCTCTCCCCCAACCTACGCTATTGCTGGGAATTAGAGTTTTGGTGGAAATTTCTTTGTCCCAAGATTGTGCTGACATTCCACTCCATCCCTGACCCAGGAATTGGCAGGAAATTAAAACTGGAAATACCCTTTCTGGGACTCATCAATCACTTTTGGACAGCAGTTTGCAATCACTCCACAATGACTCAAAACTGTCCCAGTTTCCTTATGTTGGAAACCACACACAGACTGAGAAAAAAACGTGACCTCATCTGGGGTGGGGGTCGGCGTGCTCACGGGCAGGGGTGCTAGAGGGCAGGGGTGATTAATTGGTCAATTTAATTAATTTTCATATCAATTTGATATCAAAATTGCGCTGAATCCGCCATCTCTCTGCTACTGATCGGAGCAGTATTATGTTGCAGGAGACATTCTCCTACGTTTGCCTGTGGTAGTAATCAAAGACACGCTGACATCTGCGAACCACCTGCATCCCTTCATGTTTGATATATTCCCCGACAGTCTTGTCATTTTTCAGCAGTATAATTGTCCATGTCTCCGAGCCAGAACCGTGCTATACTGGTTTAAGGAGCATTGTAGTGAACTCATGTTGATGTCTCGGTGACCAAATTTGCATGATGTAAGTCTTATTGAACCCATTTGGGCCGCTACAGTGCGCCATCACTGCGTACACAAATTAGTGGCCCGTTATTCATGCGAATTGTATGACCTGTGCGTAGACATCTACCTCCAGAAATCTCCACATATCTACAATTAAACCGTCGGATCCGTGATGTACAAAATCAGTCTTATATTTAGTTCCAAAGAAGGACAAACAAGCTATTAAACAGGTGATCATAATGTTTTGGTTCAGTTGCCGCGTGTATGAAAGATCATCATCTGAGAACAGCTTGACCGTTTTTGTTGATGTTTGTTGTTGTGTTCGTTATCATCAGGACAAGGTTTGTAAGAAAGAAAGTTTTAGGAAAATCCAATAAAATAGTTTGAAATTAAAATCAGTTGCCTGATGTATCGACAGATTTGGTTAAGATAGGGAGAATTTTAAGGAATTTTAACATTAAGAATATGTTCCGTCCACCATCTAAGTCTAGGGCACTACTTGGCTCTGTGAAAGATGATTTCGGGCTAAGGAAACCCGGTGTATACAAAATTCAGTGTCAACGTGGGAAGGCTTACATCGGCCGTTCGATTCGTGGAACATCGCCGTCATACTAAGCTACAACAGGCGGAAAAATCGACAGTAGCAGAACACTGCTTAAATGAGGGACATGGTATGAAATCTGAGGAAACTGTGATAGTTGCCAACACTTCTGGTTTTTGGAACAGTGTCTACAAAGAAGCAATTGAAATTAGGTTGGCGGATAATTTAATTAACAGAGACAATGGGTTTCCACTTAGCAGGATTTGGAATCCTGTACCATCCCGCAACAAAACAGAACGTTCTTCGGTGCGGCCATACCTAGTATTCGAATATCGTCCGTGAGTGCGATTTATCGTTGCCACCAGTGTTCTACTAACAAGGGAACCTCCCCATCGCACCCCCCTCAGATTTAGTTATAAGTTGGCACAGTGGATAGGCCTTGATAAACTGAACACAGATCAATTGAGAAAACGGGAAGAAGTTGTATGGAACTGTGAAAAAATAAGCAAAATATACAAACTGAGTAGTCCATGGGCGACATAGGTAACGTCATGGACAATGTGAGCTCAGGAGCGCCGTGGTCCCGTGGTAGCGTGAGCAGCTGTAGAACGAGAGGTCCTTGGTTCAAGTCTTCCCTCGAATGAGAATTTTACTTTCTTTATTTTTGCATAGTTATTATCTGTCCGTTCGTTCATTGACGTCTCTGTTCACTGTAATAAGTTTAGTGTCTGTGTTTTGCAACCGCATCGCAAAACCGTGCGATTAGTAGACGAAAGGACGTGCCTCTCCAATGGGAACCGAAAACATTTGATCGCAAGGTCATAGGGCAACCGATTCCTCCACAGGAAAACACATCTGATATATTCTATACGACACTGGTGACGGCATGTGCGTCACATGACAGGAATATGTTGTCGACCCACCTAACTTGTACACTTGGCGAATGGGTAAAAAGATTCTTCTACCTTGGCCGACTTAGGTTTTCTTGTGGATGTGATAATCACTCCCAAAAAAGTGATGAAAACATAAGAGTTTGTCACATAAACTGAAAATAAAAATTTCAACTTTTCACTCGATGGAAGATTTGAACCAAAGACCTTTCGCTCCGCAGCTGCTCACGTTACCACGAGACCACGGCGCTCCTGAACGCATATCATCCTTGATGTTGCATATCTTCCGATGAACTACTCAGTTTGTATATTTTGCTTTTTTTTTCACAGTTCCATACAACTTCTTCCTGTTTTCTCAATTGATCTGTGTTCAGTTTTTCAAGGCCTATCCACTGTGCCAACTTATAACTAAATCTGAGGGAGGTGCGATGGGTAGGTTCCCTTGTAAGGGCGGCGCCACCTGCCCAGCCTTGGAGTGCAGCAGCTGTGACGGGCGGCGCATGCGCCGTGTACCGAACTGTGCCGTATATAGGACGTCGATTGGCAGTCTGGCGTTAGTTCTCAGCGGGACTCGTCAGCAAAAGCATGGTGACCAGTTGGATCGCCGAAATATCGAATCGAGTTGATTTTAGGGTCCGGCATCAAACTCAAAGAGACTTTCAAGCCTACGATGTCAGAATTGGTTGATTTTTGTCTTTATTGTGTTCGTAATTGTCAGAAGAAGATTGTATAAAAGAAAATTTTTCGAAAATCCGTCGAATAAGTCGGAATTTAAAATCAGCTGTGGAAGATCATCACTTAAGAACAGCTCGAACGATCTGATTGATTTTTTTTGTGCTCTTAATTGTGTATGGTAATGGTGTTATTGTATGACAAGAAATTAAAATAAAGTTTTAGCGATCATTTTTACAGTTCTGCTGTCACATGTTTTCATAATAAAACAAATCAGTTTTATACTTATATATGTATAACATATAATACATATATAGTACATGAAGGGGAAAGGATGTTACCGAAAATCTCGAGAAGGTGTTGATGGATTTACTTCAAATTAAATCTGGAAAGTTCTTGACCCATTTACTTCCAATTTTTGCGCGATACTCTAATGAACATTTGGACGGACATAGGCTATATATTATTGTAATATATATATATATATATATATATATATATATATATATGTAATATATAAAGGGGAAACGTTGTCAACAAAAAAGGCGAAAAGATCTTGAGGAATTTTCTTCAGTTTTTTACACTACACTTTACTGAACATTCGGACGTAATTAGACATAGAGGAGGAGGGGGTCGGGGGGGGGGGGGGGCGAGAAAACGGATAGAGAGAGGGCTGAGAAGATTATGTACAGAGACGTGGGGGGAGGAGTGGTTTGCGGATAGAGAGGGGAGACGAAATGATGGGCACAAATGGGATGACAAGGAATTTAGGATGTAAATGCGATTCCCATACATATTCAGCACTTGCGAAGCATTGCGGGTTCTCTAGTATATAAAGTGTGTATAGTTTATTTCTTTTTTCGTGTATTTTCTCTTGTTTCTTAGAACATAACAGTTCTCCTGGAAATTAACTATCGTGACTGTTTCGTTTGATGCAGAAACGTATTATTTTTTGTTATTTATTTAAATTAATTTTCTTTTTAATTGGGAATTAAATGGTAAGGAAAAAGCAAGTAACAATACAATGAAATCTCCTTTGATGGTTGTATATTCCTCTATCCTTAAAATGTGAAGAAATTTTTCCATCTTATGAAATCCTTAACGTTTCTCTTCCTTCTAAAAATTAATTATATTCTTCTTTGTAAATGGCAAAAAATCCCGATATTTTGTCTAAATCGAATCGCTTGTCATCTATAGGAACTGAGGTTCCTGTTTCTTTTTATAGAGGAATAAATAAAATAATTTTCTTCTCCTTTGTGGTAGCATATTTTCTTTCTTACTACCTGTATCTTACTTCTCCAGCTCATGGGGTAATTACAAGACAAGTAACATAGGAGCCTAATGAGTAAAAGTATTAATCTTAATTACGAACTAAAAGGAGAGTATTGAGCCGTCTATGCACTGTTCTTAATATCTCAGATGCGTCGACACCATGCTCTTGCGTTGTTTGCAAAAGTGTTTTGGAATTTCGTGTGTTCTGAAGTTCGTGATGTAATGTTGTCAGTTTAAACTTAAATTCCGTTAAAATCGGTGATTTTTGATGGTTTCACTTTACGGATCGACCCGATAGCCAGATTACCATATTGTTTTTTTCTGATAGGGGTATCACATTTTGTCTGGTGATGCAACTTCTTGTATCTTGAGATACACTAGTAATGCAAGTTTTTGTTGAGTTCATTCCCGGATTGCTCGTGCATGGTCACTTGTGAAAAGGTATATTATCACAATTCATGAATCCGCAAGATGGATGCAGTATAATTTTATGTTTATTGGAATCATTTAGTGGAGGACTTAGTACCATTGTGTCCTAACATCTGAAGTAAGCTGTTTGTTGTGAATCTCTTCCACAACTCAGGGAAGTTTGAGGAAGTTTGACATAAGGGTATTTAGTTTCCCTTCAGTTAGGACCTGAATGATTCTTAATATGGGTTTACTATTTCTTCGCATTGTACATTTTATCTTCCTAGGGAACGCACTTGTTCTCGACCGTGGCGGTTCTGTATTTTGCCAATATTGGCGAGTGCTACTTGGCTTTCCAGCTGAACCCACTAGATTACCAGACCAGACATTTGTATAGATAGTTGATCTATAGGTTTTGATGAGTGAGTTTGTGAGATTAAAAAAATGTGCCTTAAATCGCCGTATCTTTTGTTGGCTTTGACTCCGAGGCTTAAAGCTACACCGCGAAGAGATGTAGACCTTAGTAGCTGACATAAATATCAACGTGATGCTTTTATTGTTCTTGAGCATGGCTCAATAAAAGGTGGACAGACTATATTTCATCATGCCAATATAATATAGTGTTGGATTACGCGCAAATTTTCTTTTCATTACTAGATGATGGTTAAGCTACCTACAGCACAATGAGCTGTCATGGACTCTAGTCTGTAATTTCTGTTGGTACTTGCAGGCAGGTTCCCAGGTCATTTCACTGCCACAGTGATAGTTGATCCACAGTCTGTGGTTTAGGTATTGTTACTTCTTCTGACAATACCAAATGTATTGTAGTGACGTCTTCTGGAGAGTACAGAAATTAAGTGCAGTAGTACAACACCATCTTGTGGTAGCAGAAACGTGTGCAATAAAATTGCCTTAATGATAAATCCAGTGCATTTGTTTATTCAGAACCCATGCTCTTAACACTATTAATTGGGATCATTTTGATTTGCTATTACATTTGTTTGTGTGGATTTGTGTAAATACGGAGATTAAATGGAAGATAGCTATTGCAGAAATTTTGAAGAGCAATGGAAACATAAGTATTTCGGTATTGAGACACGTAATAATGCAGTGTGTATAATATGCAATGAAACAATATCAGTTATCGAAGAAAACAATATAGGGTGTTCCTAAAGTCACTATACATTTCAGTGATATAGTAAGTCACTATACATTTCAGTGATATAGTAACGGAATATTTGTTTCTTGCAGGTTCTACGACAGAATGCTAACCAAAGAAGAACGAATCGCGGTTGTTTCTGCTCGTCTTCGTGGAATGGCGTACGAACAGGTGCCGACAGACTTTGCCCATCGATTCCGGAAACCAGGCCCCACCACGCTTGCTATCAAGACCCTCGTCAATAAATTTCAGCGTATTGGTAGTGTTGCAGATGAAGAACGTCCAGAGAGGCCGGCCATAACGTCATCAACCGTGAGAAGTGTGCAGGAAGCGATCACACGTAGCCCTTCCGCATCTACCAGGAGACTTACTAAGGAGCTTGGTACTCCTCAAACCACTGTATGGAGAGTTCTTCGTAACAAGCAGCACAAAAGTGCATACCATATCCAGGTCGTACATAAGCTTGAAGCGGAGGGCTACGCAGCCAGACAAGCTGTGTGTCATGACCTGCTACAAGCTGTGGAAAATGATAATTTGATGCAAAATGTCTTGTTCAGTGATGAAGCTACATTTCATACCTGTGGACATGTGAACAGACGAACAACCAAGTGTGATGCAGGAGTGGCAACGGGACACAGCAAAAGTGAACATGTATTTAGGGATAACGAGGTCAACAGTGTACAGGCCCTTCTTCTATGCAGAACAAGCCGTTACTAGAACCACATACCTAGATATGTTGGAACGGTTTCTGGAGCCCCAGTTGATATCTGATGGGATTATGAATACTGTTGTTTTTCAACAGGATGGTGCACCACTCTATTTTGCCCTTGTTGTTCAGGATTATCTGAATCAAGCATTTCCCAGCAAATGGATTGGTCGTGCCTCTCCACGGATGTGGGCACTCCGCTCTCATGACATGATACCCTTAGACTTTTTTGCATGGGGGTTTATCAAGTCTAAGGTATACCAGGTGGAAATCCGCAGCACTGAACACTTAAGACAGCGGATTCGAGCCGCAGCTGCTGAGATTACACGAGATATGCTTGGGCCGGGTTTTCGGGCTACAGTGGAGCGCTGGGGGGTGTGCATAGACATGCAAGGTGGTCACATTGAAGTGTACTGAAATTGTGTCCTATTGTAATATAAGTTGCAGTGCCATTACATATTGGTTAATAAAATTTGTTTAAGTACAAAATGTATAGTGACTTTAGAATCACCCTGTAAAACACGTCATTTTGCGATCAAACATTCTCAGGATTATTCCAAATTTAGTGGAAGCCATCGGTTAGAAATATATGTGTCTTTGAAACGAGGTTTGAAATCTCAGAAAATGTTGTTTAAGAAAATAAATGCTGAGCAAGAAGTTTCTAGGTGGCTCATTCAGTAGTAGGACATGGAAAACCACTTACTGATGGCTAATTAATAGCGGTTAGCATGTTTGCAGCAATTGAAGGAATGTGTCCAGAAGAAACTAATTTATTCAAAAAGAGTAAATGATATTGCTGAAAATATATTAACTCATTTTTCTGTGAAAACTCGACACTTACCATGGTTCTCTTTGGCTCTGGCTGAGTCAAAAGATGTTTCAGATACTGCACACGTGTTAAGTTTTATTAGAGGAATAAAAAAAATTTTAAAGTGTGTGAAGAGCTTCTAGACGTTCATAGAATTCACCAGACAGCCACGGGAGAAGTTTTTAAAGGAGTAAAAAATAGTGCTTAGAAAAACAGTCTTCAATGGAAAGACTTAATGTGTACCACAACTAATGGTGAGAAAAAAACAAGCAAGGAAAAATATGGGTGTCGTTCTCGCGTCAAGGGCAATATATTCATTGTATCACTTATCAACAGTCTTTGTGCAGAAAAATGCCTCGATATGTCAAAAGTTTCAAAGGCAGTCAAGTCAGCTGCTTATAGTATAGCTAATAGGTAATTAATATATCACATGCTCTCAGCGTCGTCACTTCCACTAGTTTAGTAAAGAGACTGAAGAAAGTGACTTACCATATTATACAGCAGTACTCTGCCTTACGTTAGCTATGGGAAAGCTATGACTGTTGAACTCTGAAGAACAATTGAAATTTTCTTGAATGAAAGGAATCATCCTCTGGCTGAGTTACAAAACAATGAGTGGTTATGGAAATTACATGGATTTAGCTAAATGTATGAGCAAAACATATGAATGAATTTAATTTAAAATTACAAGGATAAAACCAGTTACTGCCTGATTTGTACACTCATAATAAATCCTTTCTACAAAAAATTGTTTTGTTTAAGTCTCAACTGAACAAAAAATGTTTTACACATTTTGAAATGCGCCAAACATTCGGTCAGTAGTCAGACTCTCCAGTCCTGGTAGATTTCGTAACTGAAACTTTGGGTGCATTAAAATAAATTTTATGTCTCCTTTTACAGATTTGGATGCAAATGAAAATAATATCAAGATTTTTTATAATATCTTTAAAGCTGACACAGAAACTCTTGTATTATGACTTCAAACAGAAATGGTTGGTTTGTAATGTAGCGATTTTGTAGAGATAAATATTTAAATTAATCATTGATGGAGTTAATTAAGTCTTTAAGTCACACAGTTTGATCAGTTGCGTAAGTTTGCTTGTGGCTTTCTTTCCGCTTCCAGCATTACATATCTCTGTGAGTAAACATTCTCCAGAAAGAAATATACAAAAAATATTTACAGATCTAAACTAAGTGATGCACATTTGAAGTTGCTGCTAATTTCCACTAATTAAGTTGATCTAAAACCAGAAACAGTTCTAAGCAGAATTTTGTATGCTTTATTTGCACCGTAAATTTTACAACATACAGCATTACTTAGCTTATTGAGTACAATTCGTTTCTGAATCTGACACATAGTTAACACTTCTTAAGTTAAACACTTGCTTTTCTTAGGAATCCATGTAGAGTAGGTCAATGCATTCCATTTTGAAAAATTGGCACTCAAATAGATTTATAATACAGCATTATAATTTTGTTATTTGTAGTACAGTATATCCTATTTTAGAAGAAAGCTCTTTAAAGACATTTGTTAATACCTGTGCTTCAAAATTTGACAAAAAGGAGAAAAAGTATTATCGTTAATTCAATTTGTAGGGTCAATAGGTCCTGCCTCACATGCATCTTTAATGAATTCATGTTAGTTAACGATGACAAAATCAGAATAGGAATTCATAAAAAGATACTGCAACTGAAAGGGTTACCATACTCTGGCGACAAAAAGATCTTGTACCATCCTTGCAGAAAATTTGCAACATCGTCACAGAAGCCCGGGCAATGATACGGGTGACAACAATTGTGTTGCAAAGTGCATTACAATCTCTTCTACTCAAGCACTATATAATTGCACTCGTCCATTATCAGATACACATGATGATACAACAGTAAACAACTAGTGGTGACTTAGGAAAAGGCATCACACTCGAATGTTTTCAGGTCAGTAGTATATGTACTATCAATCCCGATTAGGCACTGACTCATGACAAACCATCCCAATAGCCTTACTCCCAGGTGCAATAATACATGGTCGACTGTTACTGCTGACCGAATATAGCATTGGCAAAACTTCTGCTTTGCAGAATGGTAGTTTATAGGAGAACATCTGACTTAGTGTTAATGTATAGAGACCAAACAGACCGATATAGACAAGAAAGTGGTTTTTGAAATAGTTGTTAAAGACAGAAAAAATAACATAAACAGGGTCTTTATATGAAACATCATTCATTAAATGAGTCAGGTTCTTACATTTCCTTCTACTCCTTGACAGAATCACTCATTATTGGATGTTCCCAACAAGCGAGGTTCAACTGTAATAAGAAAATTATGGTGGGGTCAGAGAATGCCTGCCTGACCCTTTACTGGGGGGGGGGGGGGGGGACTGATGATATTTGCAGGCCAGTGTCAGCCTGAGGGCCATAGTTTGGAGATCCCTGTTCTTGACAATCAAAATGTAAGCAAGTCATGATCAAAGATAACAAGAAAAGTCAAACTCATATGTAAACAAAAAATGTGTCTTTAATAAAGTTATGCCAAACTGTGCACTTGTGTGGATATAAAAACTATGATGTAGGTAGCCAGTCATGTAAAACTGAAAACTGAAGTGCTGTGGATAAAATAAGTGATCTGAGCAAATATCAAAAGAGCAAATGCTTATAGACAAATCTATATTTACCACATCTAGAAACAGAAAATCTGTTGAAAAATCCTATATTTGACATCATTATGAAATTGATGAATGAGTATGACAAAATTGAACATAAAAAATTTAACTTAGATGTCAGGAAAAACTTGGTACCTTAATCCAAAATGATAATTACACTAGAAAAGAACAGAAAATGATAGAAAATTTAAATTATTCGACAAAGTAAAATGTTTGATAGAAACAGAATTTAATAATAGTGGAATAAATTGATTACAATAAAGCTTAGGTTTTAATTTACCAAATAAACTGACTCATAGTACTATAGTAAATATCAATGCACATGAAAAATAGCAATAGCTCAGACTTCTGTTTCAGAATGAAACGGCATAACTGGAAACTTATCCAAAATTAGTACTAAGCAACATTGTAACACTAAAAATAATAAATTTTATGACAAACAAAGTAAAAATATTACACCATTTATGAAAAAGAGAAATAAACAATTCTATAGTACTCACAGCAGAAAAGGGGAAAACAGCTGTGGTCATGTCCCAACTAACAACATAGATAAAACATTAGAACCTTTCAGCAAAACCAACATTACTCAAATAGAAAATGAGCCAAATAATCGAATAAAACTGATTTTTTACTAAATGAAAGGGAAAAAGTGTAATGCACTCAAATTACCATCAAAACCAAAAATTCATAGACCAAATACTCTTGTGAGACCAATGGTTAATCATATGAGCAGCCCAGCACACTGACTTAGTAAATAACTTGAATTACAGTCTACCTAAAATTTATGTGTATGATATCCCATACACAGTAAAGAACTTAAATGACCTGGTACAACCAATTAAAGAATTTCATGTCACAGAAAATGCCAAATCTATTTCCTTAGATATAGGCAACATGTTAATTAATGTAACAGTTAATGAAATGATTGAAATTATCATACATAACTTTCATATGTATAGTAAAACAAGAGTGTTTAGAACCAAGGACTTCATTATTTTATTAAAATTAATACTTTCTAGTAACTATTTTATGTTCAATAGCCAACTACATAGACAAGAAAATGGCGTAGCAGTGGGAAATTGCCTTGTTGGAACAGCAGCAAATATTTTCTTAACCACATAAAGGACAATTTTAAAAAATTCAAAATGAACTAATAAAATACAGTGCTACCACAGGCATGGAGATGATACATTAATTTTATTTGAAGGGACAGAAAATGAAATAGGCATCTTTCACTCAGAACAGAATAGACTACATAGAAATATCACATTTATAATCATATTTGAAGATGGTAATAACATAAATGTTCTAGAACTCAAAATCACAATAAATTGATTAATGCACAAATTCGATATGTATCAAATACATACAACCACTGATCATATAATGCACAGTAGCTCTTCTCATCTGAAAGCACACAAAGAAGCATATTTTCGAATGTTTGTAGGTGACTAACAAAGGAAACCTACAACAGAAAAGAAATTTGTACCAGAAAACTACATACAAATGAAAATAAAATAAAAGGAAACATTAATTTAACAAGGACAGATTATACACTATCATAGTATGTTAGGGAAAATTTTCAGATAAAATCATTCTTGCACTTCAGAAGTTCAACCTAAAAATGGGCTTCAGAACACACAATACATTTCATTCATCAATTTGTCATAACTGAAAAATTCCATAATTTGCATGTTCAGGTGTTTATAAATGAAAATGTGTTAACTATGAGGAAATTTACATTGGACAATCTGGGTGAAATTTCAAAAGAATATTTAAAGAATATCCGAACCTGATGGCATGTAGCTATGTTCATTTGGTTCACACTTAAAAGAAAAAAACCACATAGCAAGTGATATGACACAATGCCTGTCAACCCAACAAATTGCCAAAATACTCAGCTTACTAAATTTTTTGGAACAAACAGAAATTCACACATATAGAACGAACCATCCTGATATTATTTTGAATGAACAAACTGATCTAAAAAACAAAAAAATTGTCGTAAATTTCATTATTATTCTTTAATAGAAATATATTTCTTTTCCTTGCTAACAAGATAATACAAACTGGAGCTACCATTATATAATTTTATGTTCTATGACATATAACAAAAAGATGAATTTTACATTACAGCATGTGTTTTTGCATATGTGTGAGAATTTCTAAGAGACCAAACTGTTCAGGCCATCGGTCCCTAGACTTACACACTACTTAAACTAAGTTAAACTAATTTATGCTAAGAACAACACACACACCCATGCCCGAGGGAGGACTCGAACCTCTGGCAGGAGAGGCCATGCAGTCCATGACATGGCGTCTCAAACCATGTGGCCACTATATTACAGCAATTGCCAGTGACAAATGCATATATTTCGTATAAAATGCTTTGTGCTGATTGGATATATGCACCTATTTAACTCATATAATCATATTATGACACAATTATTACATAACACCATTATTGGCATATGATAGGAAGAATTACATATAAGGCAAAGCAAAATTATAATTGTATGAAAAACCATATGTCTAAAAAGCAGCACTTTAAGTAACATATTATGAGAAAAATGTCCTTTGTAACATCGGTAAAGTTGCTGATGGGCAATGCCCAAAACTAATCTGGTGAAATAAAATTGCTACCAACAAGCAGCTTCCATCAAACAATTAATTAATAGTATGATATATTTACATAAAATATGATGAGAAAAAAATTCAGCTGTCATACTGCTGCCATTTATCAAAAGTGAAGCGATGGGTTTCACACTTCCAGTTACAACAGCCAACTATTGTAAGGAGCTTCACAATGATCATCTAGAATTCCTGGAACAGCGGCATAAAATGGGAATTAATATCAGGTAGAAAAATATCGTTTTTACAAGTAGAATCACATCTGCGAGATGTACACGAGAACTCTGGAGCAGTTTACGCCAACGAGATAAAAACGGACTACCTTCATAAACTATTCACTAGTACAGAAACCATGCTTCTCTGCCAGCAAGAATTATTTAAGACCTGATTAGTGGTTTTTCGCCTCCTAGGTTACCTGCTGCAATGCCTTCATAAGCCCTCATTTATTACAGAGACAGAGATGCAATATTTTATATACCAAGCGGTGTGTGATACGTAATAGTGTATTTTGTACAAGGAATTTTTAGAGCACCAAAAAGCTGTGCAAACATAAATTCCTTATGGATAATAAGCATGCAATGAATAGAATCCTCAATACAGATTAATCATCCACGAATGAAGTATTCATAGTAACTTTATTTGATACCAAAAGCCCACACACGAATATGTAGATTTTAGTGTAATTGATGCATAAGCCATGTACAAGTCCCTGTACTTAGATTTTGAACTTTGTGAAAAAATATACGACAGACACGGTTTATCGCACATATTACCTCCTATTACAGCCTGAAATTCCATAATATTGTTTGGATACAGTTATAAAATACAGAGGATAAAAAAGCAGCTGCACTGTTTCGATTACATTTTCATGTCTTTCCTGCTTTTCTTATCTTCTTTTAATCATTTCTTAGCCTTACAGATATACTAAAAGCAAATAAACGATAGAATAAACCAAACAGCAATAAATAAGAACGCAACATTAACTATGAAACGAAATGAAAATATCGGCTTTGTTGGTTCAACTATTCTTCCTCTTCACCTGATTGTTCATTCATTTACAGACAAATAAAAAGCATTGACACATCAGCAATGTAACTTCACATGATAACTTTGCAGCACTGATGCTGAATTGGTTCAAGTTAAAAAAAATTTTTGCTCTTTGTTACCTGATATACTTGTCGACGTATTATAAACCTCGAGACGATCTACGTTACTGCATAAAATGCTTAAATGGTGGACCTCTCCCTTTAGTAGGAATCCTAAAAATATTCCCTTCCTTCTGGCTTGGTAAATTTCTACTGAAAACACAGCACTGCGGCATTAATTCACTGGAAATTACATACTGCATCCTCTGCTACTACTGCTACCACTACACATACACACACACACACACACACACACACACACACACACACACACACACCGTGGCGGATTTAAAAATTTTGCGTCCGTAGGAACACCATATTATATGCACCCCCGCCCCCCAAAAAAACATGTTTTAAATAATAACTGTTGCCCGATCACTTCACAATTGCCGTTTTGGATGGGAGCGCTGTGAGCTGTTTCCGCACTCTGGTTTTCGTTGTTCTGAAGAACGCGTCAGCGGTCAAGTCGCGCTCAATCAAAATGTACTGTACTTGGTGTACAACAGCGGATAAAACAAACTTAAAACTGAATTGTGTTGAGACATTCTTCTGTCGAAAGACAACAGAAACGAACACAAAGAAAATAATTTTTCTTTTATGCCCTAAAAATTCAGCAGAGCAAGTAGGAGAATGGATTTTTGGTATACATTCACTTTTAATGTGTTCTTTTACATGAAACCGTTGAAAATGAAAATATAAAAGTTGTGTTACGATCTAAAAATTTAAGCGAACGTGCCATGCATTAGATATTAATACGTCCTTTTACAGAGATGCGTTCAAAATTAAAATTAAACTGTCGTTTTACTATCTAATAACTTGAATGTGTAGCATGTAAGAAAAACGTTTTCGGTATTAATACATGAAACTATAGGAAAGCGTAAGAGATGAAACTGAAATAGAGATTTCGGTGCACGAACTAATAACTAAATACAGATGAACAACATTGAACTGGATTTGCTATTACATTGTTTTACAGACTAGTGTGGAAAAAAAATTGGTTTTATAATCTAATAGTTAGTGTGTAAAACATTAGGGTCTCTGAAGCTAGATGCTGCATAATAAGTGTACACAATACCTTTAATCCATGTAAAGGCTGAACAGTTTTGTACTGCAATACTGATCTCACCATAGCTCTTTCTAACGGTATAAGCAAAGCCTTTACGTATTTATTGTCAGAACTGAACTACATTATTTATTACCACTTTTTCATCTGAGCGTACCGGTACTCTCCGGTAACGTATGTTTCCGCGATAACTATACATCTCAGCAGACGCCAAAAATACACATCAGTTGTAATATACTACAGTATCAGTATGACTTGACTACAGCGCCGAGCGGCCTGGATTATTTGGGTATTTTTTAGTCTTTCGGGCGCCTTCGGTCACTTCCGAACCTTAACGAGGTTTAGTTCCGCGTTCTGTCATCAGCAATTGTAAAATAAACAGGTAATACGTAGTTTGTAAATCCAACAAATATACTCTGAGTTGTAATAAAAATCACATTATAATCTTATATTTTTAAAAGTAATGTGAATAAATAAACGAACTCACCAGTCAGCAAAGTTTGCGTCTAGCTTTGACGGCAGAAAACTCTGTTGATCATATCCTCATAGTTCAGACGGTTATCAGTTAGGAGGTCCGCTTCGATGTGAAGAATGGACAAGGCGTTCAACCTCTCCTCAGACAACATAGAACGTAGGTACGATTTCAGTCATTTAAGAGGCGAAAACGAGAGTTCTGCTGAATAATTTGTAAGTGCCATACACAGAAATATTCTAAAGGCAACATCATCATTAGGAAACACGGACTGTAACCTCTATTTTCATAAAAATTTACTCATTTGGATTGGTATATAACTAATCTCAGAAGATTTCAAAAGTTCCGCGAAATGTACACATTCACTAGGGAAGGCAGGCTCTAAATCTGTGTCACATGGCGCTTAGAGTTTTGCTGCACGTTCAGGAATATCGTCAGGTGAACTGTTCTTAAGATTACTGAAAACTGTGAAGGAGTCCAGCAGTGTTCTATAGCTTTCCTTCCTCCTCTCTAATTCGGCGTACAAGTTGTCGAGTACTGGAAGAAATGTTTCGACTCTAAATTTTTCCCTTCCAGTTAGAAAAACTTCTTCAGAATCCGCTTCTTCGTCATCATGAAGTTTGCGTTTTCGTAATCTTTTATAGGTGCATTCATAGTCTATATCAGTCACAATCTCCATGGATTTATTTTCATAATAGTCGAACATGCCACGAATAGACGCAATAAATCCTACAAATCATTCATATAATTCATGCTCTATGTAATTTCAAATTTACACTATTAAATCTCTGGAGTATGTCCATCCAAACTGTCATCATGAATATTGTTTCTAGTCTGCTGATTGATTCAATAAAGCTGAAGCCTCATTTCGCACAAGTGGTTTTTCAAACGTATTATTGGCAATCTGTGTCAGGGCACTGATAACGCCCTCCCAGTTTTCATAGAGCCTTCACACGCTTCCTCTCTTGCTGACCAACGTGTGTTTGATAAACTTTTTTCCGTTTTGCTTCCTGGTTTCATGAAAGAAAGAAGTTTATCCCAGCACTTTGTAGAAGCAGAGAAAAAATTATGAAGGTTTTGCACTACACTGAAAAATGAACATGCTTCCTGACAACAGCTCGCAGCACTAGTGCCGACTAAATTCAAAGAATGTGCTGCACAAGGCAGATAATGCGCTTTCGAATTTCGTTCTTTAATGTTTGTTTGCAAACCAGTGAAGGCTCCTCACATATTGCTTGCGTTGTCATACGACTGGCCTCTACCAGTCAGTAATATCAACGCAATTTGTAGACAGGACTTTTAGTACGGCCCCAGCTAAGTTTTCGGACTTGTGTTCCGGGTTTTGTAAAAACAGAAGGAAACGTTCAACAGATTCACCATTCTCGTTCACATATCTTAATATGAAAAATAATTGATCAATATGTGAGCCGCGCGGAGTGGCCGTACAGTTAGAGGCGCCATGTCACGGATTGCGCGGCCTCTCCCGCCGGAGGTTCGGGTCCTCCCTCTGGCATGTGTGTGTGTGTGTGTGCGTGTGTGTGTGTGTGTGTTGTTCTTAGCATAAGTTAAAGTTCGTTTAAGTAGTGTGTAAGTCTAGGGACCGATGGCCTCAGCAGTTTGGTCCCTTAGCAATTCACACACATTTGAACATTTGATCAATATGTGAAATGTCCGCAGTTGAATCTACTATTATAGAGAAATATTTTGGCTGTTTTATTTCACATATGATAATTCTTTTTATTCATTCAGAAAGAAGCTCTATTATTTCGTCACAGATTGTTGAAGAAAGATAACTGGCATGCCCTTGCCCTGGATTTCCATATCGTTCAATGTGCTCTGCGAGAAAAGGATCAAACTCGGCTATAAGTTCAAGAGACATCATAAATTGACCATTATGTAATGAATGCAATCTTTCAACGTGTCCACGTAGGGGAAACCCACGACTTGTTAGTTCTTCGCTAATGCAAACACCCTTTTCAGCACACTGTGCCAGTACTTTTTTTCTGTCTCAACACATGATTCGAAATGGTTATCTATTGTTCCAAGTAACTTTTTTCTTGTTAAGGGTGATAACTTCGAATTTTTGTGTTCAAGTGAATTCTCATGATGAGATAAAGTATTAGAAATATTTTTCCAACCTGCAATACCATTAGTAGCAATCAAGACCTTACCTCCAAACAATATACATGGTGCACAAATAACAACACTGGGGATACAGGAGTGTACTAGAAAATCACGCAAAGTTGATTCACCATTTAAAAGTTAACGGTAAAATACATTTTTGTTCAAATAACTGGTTTTATCGCCTATTGATCTTCTTGAACTAGAAAAATCAACGTTACAATTTTGATTAATGCCACGTTCTAAGAGAACGTCGATTGTTGATTGACTGACACATCATTCTGCAGAATCATCACTAACGAAATTCGAAATCAGGAACAATTTGCCTTTCTTCATTTTTAACTTTGTGTCGTCTGTATTTACTTCCCTTAAAACAGCTGAAGTGCCAGAAATATCATCCGCGCTACTTGAACGCCCCCCCCCCCCCCCCCCCTTAACCATGGACCTTGCCGTTGGTGGGAAGGCTTGCGTGCCTCAGCGATACAGATGGCCGTACCGTAGGTGCAACCGCAACGGAGGGGTATCTGTTGAGAGGCCAGACAAACGTGTGGTTCCCGAAGAGGGGCAGCAGCCTGTTCAGTAGTTGCAGGGGCAACAGTCTGGATGATTGACTGATCTGGCCTTGTAACACTAACCAAAACGGCCTTGCTGTGCTGGTACTGCGAACGGCTGAAAGCAAGGGGAAACTACAGCCGTAATTTTTCCCGAGGGCATGCAGCTTTACTGTATGATTAAATGATAATGCCGTCCTCTTAGGTAAAGTATTCCGGAGGTAAAATAGTCCCCCATTCGGATCTCCGGGCGGGGACTACTCAGGAGGACGTCGTTATCTGAAGAAATAAAACTGGCGTTCTACAGATCGGAGCAGATCACTTAACCGGGCAGATAGGTTAGAAAATTTAAAAAGGGAAATGAATAGGGAGAGAAGGAAACGTAGTAGATGAATATGGGTTCGAGGAGAGAAATGAAAGAGGAAGCCGCCAGGTAGAATTTTGCACAGAGCATTACTTAATCATAGCTAACACTTGGTTCAAGACTCATAAAGAAGGTTGTATACATGGAAGAAGCCTGGAGATACTAGAAGGTATCAGGTAGATTATATAATGGTAAGAAAGAGATTTAGGAACCAGGTTTTAAATTGTAAGACATTTCCAGGAGCAGATGTGGACTCTGACACCACAATCTATTGGTTATGAACTGTAGATTAAAACTGAAGAAACTGCAAAAAGGTGGGAATTTAAGGAGATAGGACCTGGATAAACTGAGAGAACCAGAGGTTGTACAGAGTTTCAGGGAGAGCATAAGGGAACAATTGACAGGAATGGGGGAAAGAAATACAGTAGAAGAAGAATGGGTAGCTTTGAGGGATGAAGTAGTGAAGGCAGCAGAGGAACAAGTAGGTAAAAAGACAAGGGCTAGTAAAAATCCTTGGGTAACAGAAGAGATATTGAATTTAATTGATGAAAGGAGAAAATATAAAAATGAAGTAAATGAGGCAGACAAAAAGGAATACAAACGTCTCAAAAATGAGATCTACAGGAAGTGCAAATTGGCTAAGCAGGGTTGGCTAGAGGACAAATGTGAGGATGTAGAGGCTTATAGGTTTATCTCACTAGGAGTAAGATAGGTACTGCCTATAAGAAAATTAAAGAGACCCTTGGAGAAAAGAGAACCACTTGCATGAATATCAAGAGCTCAGATGGTAACCCAGTTCTAAGCAAAGAAGTGAAAGCAGAAAGATGGAAGGAGTATATAGAGGGTCTATACAAGGGCGATGTACTTGAGGACAATATTATGGAAATGGAAAAGGATGTAGATGAAGATGAAATGGGTGATATGATACTGCGTGAAGAGTTTGACAGATCACTGAAAGACCTGAGTCGAAACAAGGCCCTGGGAGTAGACAACATTCCATTAGAACTACTGACAGCCATGGGAGAGCCAGTCCTGACAAAACTCTACCATCTGGTGAGCAAGAGGTATGAGGCAGGCGAAATACCCTCACACTTCAAGAAGAATATAATAATTCCAATCCCAAAGAAAGCAGTGTCGACACATGCGAAAATTACCGAACTATCAGTTTAATAAGTTACGGCTGCAAAATACTAACGCGAATTCTTTACAGACGAATGGAAAAACTGGTAGAAGCCGACCTCGGGGAAGATCAGTGTGGATTCCGTAGAAATATTGGAACACGTGAGGCAATACTGACCCTACGACTTATCTTAGAATATAGATTAAGGAAAGGCAAACCTACGTTTCTAGCATTTGTAGACTTAGAGAAAGCTTTTGACAGTGTTGACTGGAATACTCTCTTTCAAATTCTGAAGGTGGCAGGAGTAAAATACAGGGAGCGAAAGGCTATTTACAATTTGTACAGAAACCACATGGCAGTTATAAGAGTCGAGGGACATGAAAGGGAAGCAGTGGTTGGGAAGGGAGTGAGACAGGGTTGTAGCCGCTCCCAGATGTTATTCAATCTGTATATTGAGCAAGCAGTGAAGGAAACAAAAGAAAATTTCGGAGTAGGTATTAAAATCCATGGAGAAGAAATAAAAAGTTTCAGGTTCGCCGATGACATTGTAATTCAGTCAGAGACAGCAATGGCCTTGGAAAAGCAGTTGAACGGAATGGAGAGTGTCTTGAAAGGGGGTTATAAGATGAACATCAACAAAAGCAAAACGAGGATAATGGAATGTAGTCGAATTAAGTCGGGTGATGCTGAGGGAATTAGATTAGGAAATGAGACACTTAAACGAGTAAAGGAGTTTTGCTATTTGGGGAGCAACATAACTGATGGTGGTCGAAGTAGAGAGGATATAAAATGTAGACTGGCAATGGGAAGGAAAGCGTTTCTGAAGAAGAGAAATTTGTTAACATTGTGTATAGATTTAAGTGTCAGGAAGTCGTTTCTGAAAGTATTTTTATGGAGTGTAGCCATGTGTGGAAGTGAAACATGGACGATAAATAGTTTGGACAAGAAGAGAATAGAAGCTTTCGAAACGTGGTGCTACAGAAGAATGCTGAAGATTAGACGGGTAGATCAAATAACTAATGAGGAGAATAGAATTGGGGAGGAGTTCGAGGCACAACTTGACTAGAAGAAGGGATCGGTTGGTAGGACATGTTCTGAGGCATCAAGGAATCACCAATTTAGTATTGGAGGGCAGTGTGGAGGGTAAAAATCGTAGAGGGAGACCGGGAGATGAATACATTGAACAGGTTCAGAAGGATGTAGGTTGCAGTAAGTACTGGGAGATGAAGAAGCTTGCACAGGATAGAGTAGCATGGAGAGCTGCATCAAACCAGTCTCAGTACTGAAGACCACAACAACAACAACATTCTCGGAATAATAACATTTCAAAAATTGTACTGTAGATTGCCGTCCTGACAGCTTACTTCAAAATATTTTGAACAATCATGAAAATGACACCAGAAACAAACGCAACGTTAAATTTCCATTGAGTCACCTAGTAAACTATGTATATTTTCAAGCTTGTATTGTCGAATTTAGTTCTTAACGCTTATTTAAACTAGGAAGTTGTTTACCAATACTAAAAAAAATTGTCATTTGTAAGCGCAGTTATTTTAAAACGTAAAAGGTTGAAATGAGTGCATAGCGAAAAATGCCGCCCCCCTTAATGTGCCACCCTTAGGCCCGAACCTGGTGGGCCGATATGTAAATCCGCCGCTCCACACACACACACACACACACACACACACACACACACACACACTAACACACACGCACACTTGAGAGGAATGGAAATGCCCTGTGGCTAGGGCCTCCCATCGGATAGACCTTTCGCCTGGTGCAAGTCTCTCGAGTTGATACCACTTCGGCGACTTGCGTGTCGATGGGGATGAAATGATGATGATAAGGACAACACAACACCCAGTCCCTGTGCGGAGAAAATCTCCGACCGAGCCGGGAATGGAACACGGGCCGTTAGGCATGACATACCGTCGAGCTGACAACTCAGCTACCAGTGGCGGACACTTGAGAGGAATGAGTTGACCAATACTACCGGAAGTGTCTTGTGACGCGACAGCAGCCAACTGCGAACTGCAGACGACGGCAGGCTGAGGGACAAAAAATGGTCATAGTTTGCCTACAGCACTTCAGAGGTTAGTGGATTGCAGTGCCACTGGTTTGTACGGGGTCGTTGTTACAGCAATACATGGTAACAAAGGTCTGAACACTTGTGCTGATTCGAGAGGACGACGGTTCAAGCCAGCGTCCGACCGTCCGGATTTGGGCTTTCCGTAAATGAAAGGATGGTTCCTGTGAGAGGGCACACCCAACTGCCTTCCCTATCTTTCCTTGCTCCGACTGACACTCGTACTGATTGTTTTATATTTGTGCGTAAATCTTGTAGCCTGCGCCACATGAAATAACGTACAAAGCATGGAGTGCACCGCATTACCTTTTATTTCTAACCAAACAAATACGTTAGGTACACGTTTATAAACAACGTAGGATAACACAACACTGAGAGTAAGAATAAGGATACATTTTTTTCTTTTTATTGGCTTCTAGCATACAAACTTTTTAACCATCACAAATAAATGTACGATAAATTTTGTACCAACATTAACACATACATTGCTGGATGGATTACACTGCCTGATTTCCTGTTTGTGTTGCATTTCTGTAAACTGCGTATAACTGTTTGATAATCAAACACCGGGAGTCCTCTCGAGGCTCGAGTCACCAAATTTTTTTGAGTGGTCCCCAATGCTCCAACTGCCCCAATGGTTCCTGGTCTCACACAGCGACGAAAGAGTGTAGCTAAAAATTCTGTCGGCGGAAAAACACCACACAATTAAAACATTTTTACGCCAGGCCTTTTACCTCTTTCGTCGTAGATCCTCTAGTATTCTCGCATTTAGGTGTAAAGATCCATTCACGCTATTTTAGGCGATCTAATTTTCCATGTGAAATCGCTACGTAATAGCTTTCGGTCCAGTGGGAAACGTGTGCAACGCTGGCGGTTGGAAACGCTGTTCGATGCTGCCACCTGCCGACCGATATGTGTACTAGGTCGCCACTGTAAGAGACGTCGTCGTCGTGTTCAGCGCCGAGTGGCGCGGCGTTCTCCGAAACGCATTAAACATTGTTCTTTGGTCGCCCGCCTGTAATTAGCTGTACCCGGCGTGAGCTCCGCAGCGTGCGGGGCGCGCGTAAAGGGACGCACACGCAGCTTGCGTGACGGTCCTGTATCAGCGGAAGTTTTCAGTCAGCGGTCCTTGGCAGCGTCTAATTGCGCTGTCGGTTGCTCGGGTAGCTGAGGAACCTACTTTCTTCGTCACGCGATGAAATTTTATCTCTGTGTAGGTATGTACGGCAGCCTTAGACCATCTCTGACGGAGATTTCATCTTTTCGTCCTTTTAATTTTGTCGTACAATGTGTTGTGCTGCCTAGGTCTAATGAAGGAAGCTTGGCTTTCTTGACTTACTGTATCGTTATAGAACTTCAAGTTTGTGCAACTTAAGTTTTAATCGCAAGTCTTCTGTATTTCATTCCTTTCCTTATCCGAATGTTATGCTTTGTATTCAATCTTCCTTTTTCAAAAGGTTTCTCGAGATCTACAAATGCTATGAAACATATATATTAGTGTTAATATCATTTCCTCTTGCTGAATGCCTCAACTTTAATTTCCTCTTTCAGGCGTCATCCCTTCACACAGCCGAAACTTGTGACACAGCATCTATTAAATCTGTTGCTACAATAAACGCCAGGAAGCTGTGAGGTTATACAGCGTGGAGGTAACCAACAGATCACTGTGAAACTGCTAGAAGATATTCGAAGGCAGCTTTCGATTGCGCAAGAGGTCTACTGCCACCGCCAAAGCACCAATACTCTCACGCGATAGCTTTCATTGAGAAATGTTGAAAGGTGCGACACTTAGTTCGAAAGTACATATAGGGCAATTGAAAATGAATACATGAACAGCTTTAACTATTGAATCCATAACGACACATCTATAAGAATTACAGAGGGGGTAATAGGAAGTTCAAAATTTCGATTGTTGCGCAGGGGCAATGAATCAGAAGCCAGCGCATCCGCAATGATGTATAAGTGAAACTTTCCTCGTCGTAAGTGGAAATGGATCCCGTACAGAGAGCAATCTGTGTATTAAACAACGGCCGTTCTGTCATCACAGCGCAGAGAAAATTTCGTCAGGGATAGAATCGAGAGCTGCAAATGCCAACAGCACTCGCAAATAGCATCGAACAAACGGCATGTTCGTGCAGATGTAGAAGTACCAAGCAGCCCCTTGTATCAGCACAAAATGTTGAAAGAATTCGTCTTTCGTTCCACGTAAATCGAAATACGAAATTCAAATGCCCCAATTAACGGTTTAAGTGTGCTCAAAACGATGCTGAAAATATATACTTACTTAATTTACAAGAACTGAAATTGGAAGATTTCGCCACAGATACGAATTATCCGATGGCAATGCTGGAATCCATGGAGGAAGAAACACTTGTATGTCTCATTTTTAGCGCTGAGGCAGTGTCATGATTAACTTGCAAAATATGCGAATATGTGGTACAGAAAAGCCACCATTGGACATGAGTATGACTAACCGGAAGTTAGTGTTTTCTGTGCGATGTTAGTTCATAAACTGTATAATCCATTTTTCTTTATGGAACTAAGTATTTCAGCAAACATTTACCAGTACATGCCACATGGATTTCGCGGATTATATCTTCCAGCAAGATGGAGCTCCCCCACTGAGATATTGAGGTTCCCGAATTTTTAAATCAACATTTTTCAAACTGTTGGATTAGTTGTATTGGACATGATGATGCTATGTTCTGCTCTTGACTCCTACATTTTCGGACCTGATACCCATGGGTTTCTTTTTGAGGAGTTGTATGAAAAACCTTGTGTATATGTCTCCTTTGCCGATTACAGTTTCATAATTCAAAATGCGCTTTTCTAATGCACTTGCGCAGTGAATCCAGATATGATTGACAATATACTGTGTGATATGGTTTAACCATTTAGACGCTGTTCATGTGACCAGGGGACGTAGTATTGAACTGCTAAAGCTATTAAATTAAAAAAAACCATTCATATTCTTTGTAATTGTTTCCTATGTATTGATATACATTAAATAATTGTAGCCATTTATAATCGCTGTGTTAACTTTGATTTGCATTGTATAAAGAGCAATGGTATGAATTGGCAGTACAGTTGGGTTCAGTTCTTTCTGCTCTGTGTATGTGTATGTGTGTGTGTGTGTGTGTGTGTGTGTGTGAGTATGTGTGTGTATGTGTGTCTGCCGACGTAACAGTATTGAGTCCACGCTATTTCGTCAGGGCCACAAGTACACATTTGGTAAATAATGTGGAGTTGAAATTGAGTTTCTCATTACCTGAGACACCATAATCTTCATTTCCGACCTGTAGCCAATGTGAGGAGTTTCCATTTACACTGTACACATCACAGCCCCGTGGCTGCAGAATGAGAATTATGTTTTTACAATGCCAATACCAGTTATGTTAAGTTTCGTATATGCACAATATGGTGTTGTACTATTTGGTACGGCATCTTGGAAGTTACAGTACCTAACAGTTTAGGAGAAGAATGAAATATGTGCGTTTTTATTTGTTGGTAAAACATGTCACTAAATGTTTCGAAAATGAATGTAGAAGAATTAGTACTTTAACGTACAGCCAATCATGAGTTTATTAAAGAGGGAGCGATTGGATAGGCAAGGGATAGGGAATGAAATTGGACGTATCCATAGTCCAGTTGTCAGACTTTTCTTGGAACGTACTTTCTCGGAATTTTGAGTTCACTGTAATAAACATAATTTCTGTTGTAGAATCTGCCGCTGGAATTTGCTGACCATATCCTTAATGGTCTCGCGTTTATTAAATGATCTCGTGATGAAACGTGTGGCTCTTCTTACGAAAGAGGGTGACAGAGAGAAAGCCGAAATTCTAAACGTCTTTTTCACAAATATTTTGTTGGTGAAGATCGTACAGTGGTTTCTCATAAGAAATTCGCACTAACGTCAGTGTAGCAGTTTTCCATAGGTCGATGGAGGAGCGAAGCGCTCTTAGTGATTGGAAAATAGCACAGGCCACCCCCATTTTCAAGAAGAGACGTCATACAGACGCCCAGAGCGATGGGCTTATATCACTGATGTCAGCCTGTTGTATTATGGCATTTCCGGAAATCTAAACCCTTCCTCTGTAGAAATCAACCTGAGTTCATAAATACCGGAGTCCTGGTTGGTGCCACACTCGTTACCTTTCAGTGGGCGTTCGACATAGTTCCACGCTGCCTCTTATGAACAAAATACGAGCATACGGGACAGACCAGTTGCGTGATTGGACTGAAGAGTTTCTAGGAAACATAACACAGAATGTCATTCTCAATGGAGATAAATCTTCACATCTAAAAGTAACTCTGGGTGTATCCCAATGGTGATTTATAGGGACGGGTTTCTGAATGAAAATGGAAGAAAAAAAGTTACTATGAACATGTGTCCGGAAATGGACGGTGTGCATGCAACGACAACAAATCGTCCCAGAACACAGTACAGAGCTGCATCGCATCCACGTCATAACATTCAGGATAAAAATAATAGTTGTTTTGTCTCAATATGCTGTAGAACAAGGTCCTCCAAATCTGCTGTACGCACAGTCCGCCACCTCCCTTCACATTCGTCTGTCTCAAAGGACCCATGATCACAAAAACACCCAAAATGGGTCTCAAATATTGCGTGCTGTGGTTGGTGTCTATGAGGGTGCTTGTTTCGTTACAGCCGTGCTGCCTTTCGATCGTTTCCATCTGTTTGGTAGCACATAAACACCGTTTTGGCTTGTTCCCTATATGAATAGCGGACCATTTTGCTGCTTACAATAAGCTGCGTAAATCACACAGGCTGTAACACACAAGGAACACATGACACGTGCTCAGAGGAACTGTCATTCGTCAGCGCCATCTACCGTGGCAACGATGCATTTCCGGACACATGTTGGTAGGACCTTCTTTCTTCACACACACACACACACACACACACACACAGAGAGAGAGAGAGAGAGAGAGAGAGAGAATAACGTTGTAAATTATATTAGGCTTTTTGCAGACAGATGATGCTATTGTATACATAGAAGTCTCAACGTCAGGAGGTATAGCAAAATGCATGAAGACCTAAGGAAGACTGACTCTTGGTTCAGGCATTACACCGACACTTGTCATAAATAAATGTAACTAGCTGTGAAAGGCCCATTATTGTATGGTTATACGATTGGGTGACAAACACAGGAAGCAAGCACATCCCTAAAATACCTATCTGTAAGCGTACGGACTATTTTAAAGTGGATCGACCATACAAATTTAATCGCAGGTAATGATGCAAGCAATGAAATTCTTTGAAAAAATATTCAGGTACTCCTTTGTAGTTAACAGACAATTATTTCTTACGCTTGTGTACAGTAATATTAAGTTCTTCAGCTAAATATGCCTCAGCTGCAGTGGAAAGACCGAGTTCTCGTTTACAGCTTCGAACTTCGCCTTATTCTTCATCCTCGCCGAAGAGATATTTAAAGTATTCTGACTCAGTTGAGCGGTAATTTCCGCAGCTGCTAGTCCACCAGTGTGCGAAGTGATACGGAAATTAAGACACTAGGAATAGCCCGTTTCTACTCTTTGCAACAGCGCGTTGTCGTGAAAGTAGATGAGTGATGCAGTTTACAAGCTAGAGCTCTTTGTGACACATGCGAATCCGCTTGATGGCCGGCCGCGGTGGTCTAGCGGTTCTAGGCGCTCAGTCCGGAACCGCACGACTGCTACGGTCGCAGGTTCGAATCCTGCCTCGGGCATGGATGTGTGTGATGTCCTTAGGTTAGTTAGGTTTAAGTAGTTCTAAGTTCTAGGGGACTGATGGCCACAGATGTTAAGTCCCATAGTGCTCAGAGCCATTTGAACCATTTTTGAACCGCTTGATGTTGTGGTCTGCAGTTCGACAAGTGAGTTTATGCAGGTCTCTACGTTAGTCTGTCCAGTGCAAGCCTTTTTAACTCTGTACAACAACCCTGCGACCTACATCCATTTGAATCTGCTTACCGTAGTCAAGCTTTTGTCTCCCACTATAATTTCGCTACAGCACTTTCCTCCATTACCAAATTAAGGATTGATGCATCAGGTTGTGACTTATCAACCGATCCTTTCTTTTATTAAAATTTTGCCATAAATTCCTTTTGTCTCCAATTCGATTCCCCACCTCTTCACAAGTTACCTAATCCACCCCTTCAATCTTTTTGTAGGAATACCATATTTCAAAGTCTTCATTCTCTATTTGTCGGAAGAGTTTATCATCGACGTTCGAATACCGTAAAAGGCTGCACGCCAGACTAATTCCTTCACAAAAGGCTTCCATTCATTGAATTTTATATTCGATCTTAAAACATTTCTCTTTTTCAGAAACGCTTTTTTTTTGTAGTTGGCATTCTGCTATTAATATCCTCTCTGCTTCGACCATTGTCACTTATTTTGCTACCCAAATATCAAAACTCATCTACTTCTTTTAGTGTCTCACTTACTCATTTAGTTCTCTCACTTGACTTAAGTCGAGTAGTTCACATTCTAGTACCATCGTTATACTTTAGTTGATATTCATCTTATAACTTCTTTTCAAGACACTGTCCATTCAGTTCAACTACTCTTCCAAGTCCCTTCCCATCTCTGAAAGAATTGCTGTGTTTCTGTATAATATGAAGGTAACCTTCCACTCTCTGTACTTTATCCTTTCTGCCTTCAGAATTTCAAATAGTGTATTCGAGTCAAAATTGTCAAAAGATTTGTCTAAATCTACAAATACTAAAAACGTAGGTCTGTCTAAATCCACCTATATTTTAAGATAAGTCGTAGGGTTAGTATTACCTTGCGTGTTCTTGCACTTCTCCGAAACCTAAACTGAGCTTCCCTGATGCCAGCTCCCACTAAGTTTCGGTCTATAAAACCTTGCTGTCGTGCTCCCAAATGAATAAATTATTACTACTACCGGTTTTTCAATTCTTCCTTAAATACTTCATGTCAGTATATATGTCTTATTAAAGTGATGTTTCGGTAGTATTCACATCTGTCAGTATCTGCCTTCTTAGGTACTGGGATTGCTCTTTTCTTCTGGAAGTCAAAGGATATTTAGTCTGTCTCATATATGCTGCGAAACGTACTGCTTGCAATGTGGCCAGCGATTAACGTCGCCGGTAGGTGGTCTGCGTGTCATCATTTCAAATCCGACTACCAGGAACTGTTTGTTATTTAGTATTTATCATTTCTGGAAGGTTATCAAAATTTCTCATGTTTGTAACGTTTTCATATTTTGCAATATTCTATGTCTGCGTAGATAGCAACACTCTGCGTCCAGGAGACCAGTTGTGACCTGCCTGTACCTTGGCTTTCAGTGCTAAGTATTGTACGACCCTTCTTTCGGAATGGACCTGATTAAGATTGCGAGGTGACATTATGTGGTGAAGACGCCGGATACTTCAAGACATCTACATCACTGTTGTGGCAATTGGGCAATGTAAAAGCCGTCGCCCACATGAATAAGAACGGGGATACAAGCTGTATACCATTCCCGAGGTCTGTATATTCAGGAAACCAATGGTCTACAAAACAGTAACAAGCCAGTTGAACATGAAGCATCCGTCAGTGTTTTCCAGAGACGCTGTTCAAGACCCAGCGAAATGTCTGAAGAGGCTGTACCGGGTCTTCTGTGTGGTAGCGGGCTAGCCTGAACTTGGAGCAGCGCCGGAGAAAATGATGAGCGGCTGCAGGCTGACAACACAGCGAGAGCAGTGTGTAATGCACGGACGGTGCGCGGTCCTATGTTGTCTTGTTTCAAGAGTGGTTGGCTTCCGAGTCATGTGCCGAACAGCGGACTGATCGGAGCCTGAAGCCAAGGCCTGGGAAGACGATGACTGGCTGCAGGTAGACAACACAACGATAGCATCAGCGAATACTCCGGGTGTGCACCGTTCGGTGTTGTCTTGGTTCCCAGCGGGTCTATTATTGGAGGTTTGCTGTGAGCAGTGGAACAGCCAGAGTTTGGAGACATGGCCACAGGCGGTTGCCGGCTGACAACATACGAGTAGCGGCCCCAAGTGCACGGCGACGTCTCCGTTAGTTGTTGTTTTTGTTCACAGAATTCGCCCTGCAGTCTATTGGCGAGCCCGGAATTGTCCTGCTCCATATGTCGCCTGTGACACATCTCTATGCCAGTAAGTTACGTATTTAGCTTTTCCGGTGTATTTTCCTAGTAGTTTAATTGATTAAATTTCGTGCATGTTTTTGTGCTTACGACGTTTATTCTCGCGTTTTGTAAGTGTATACGCAGTTAGTTGTCATTTCTTCTGAGCAGCCAGCTACTAAGTTCATTAAGGTATCAGCGTCCACTGGTGAGACGTTAGGACAGAGATAAGTCGCACATCTATGTACAGGGTGTTTAAAAAATGACCGGTATATTTGAAACGGCAATAAAAACTAAACGAGCAGCGATAGAAATACACCGTTTGTTGCAATATGCGTGGGACAATAGTACATTTTCAGGCGGACAAACTTTCGAAATTACAGTAGTTACAATTTTCAACAACAGATGGCGCTGCAAGTGATGTGAAAGATATAGAAGACAACGCAGTCTGTGGGTGCGCCATTCTGTACGTCGTCTTTCTGCTGTAAGCGTGTGCTGTTCACAACGTGCAAGTGTATTGTAGACAACATGGTTTATTCCTTAGAACAGACGATTTTTCTGGTGTTGGAATTCCACCGCCTAGAACACAGTGTTGTTGCAACAAGACGAGGTTTTCAACGGAGGTTTAATATAACCAAAGGACCGAAAAGCGATACAATAAAGGATCTGTTTGAAAAATTTCAACGGACTGGGAACGTGACGGATGAACGTGCTGGAAAGGTAGGGCGACCGCATACGGCAACCACAGAGGGCAACGCGCAGCTAGTGCAGCAGGTGATCCAACAGTGGCCTCGGGTTTCCGTTCGCCGTGTTGCAGCTGCGGTCCAAATGACGCCAACGTCCACGTATCGTCTCATGCGCCAGAGTTTACACCTCTATCCATACAAAATTCAAACGCGGCAACCCCTCAGCGCCGCTACCATTGCTGCACGAGAGACATTCGCTAACGATATAGTGCACAGGATTGATGACGGCGATATGCATGTGGGCAGCATTTGGTTTACTGACGAAGCTTATTTTTACCTGGACGGCTTCGTCAATAAACAGAACTGGCGCATATGGGGAACTGATAAGCCCCATGTTGCAGTCCCATCGTCCCTGCATCCTCAAAAAGTACTGGTCTGGGCCGCCATTTCTTCCAAAGGAATCATTGGCCCATTTTTCAGATCCGAAACGATTACTGCATCACGCTATCTGGACATTCTACGTGAATTTGTGGCAGTACAAACTGCCTTAGACGACACTGCGAACACCTCGTGGCTTATGCAAGATGGTGCCCGGCCACATCGCACGGCCAACGTCTTTAATTTCCTGAATGAATATTTCGATGATCGTGTGATTGCTTTGGGCTATCCGAAACATACAGGAGGCGGCGTGGATTGGCCTCCCTATTCGCCAGACATGAACCACTGTGACCTCTTTCTGTGGGGACACTTGAAAGACCAGGTGTACCGCCAGAATCCAGAAACAATTGAATAGCTGAAGCAGTACATCTCATCTGCATGTGAAGCCATTCCGCCAGACACGTTGCCAAAGGTTTCGGGTAATTTCATTCAGAGACTACGCCATATTATTGCTACGCATGGTGGATATGTGGAAAATATTGTACTATAGATTTTCCCAGACCGCAGCGCCATCTGTTGTTGAAAATTGTAACTACTGTAATTTCTAAAGTTTGTCTGCCTGAAAATGTACTGTTGTCCCAAGCATATTGCAACAAACGGTGTATTTCTATCGCTGCTTGTTTAGTTTTTATTGCCGTTTCAAATATACCGGTCATTTTTGAAACACCCTGTATATGTCGTAGGATGTGCGCGTGCTGTGTGCGGATGCGGGAGGAGCAGCACGCAGTTCGTGAACGGGTGAATGTGGCTTTGGCTATGGTCAGCCGCCCTCAGGCAGTGTCTCGGGAGATGGCAGTGGCGGAGAATGTGGCACGTCATATGGGACCCCTCAGGTGTCGTTCCTTTCGCCCACGGAGTCTGGTGCCGCGGGACCACCTAGTGTATCAGACGTGGTGGATCTGCGTTCACGACAGAGTAAGTGGCGCGGTGTAATATGTTAGCGTCACTCGAGGCGGAGGGCCAGTATGGAGACTGGGCCTCTGGCCACGCCTATTCACACTCAGAGTGAACATGCGGCCGTTACTTCAGCAGGGCCCGAGTAGCCATGCGTCGGCTGGGGCTTGTTAGTTATCAGGAGCTCCAAAGGTAGGCGCGTTATGGAGCCTCTGGAAAGAAATCCAATGTGCACTCAGTAAGTCTGCCTCGGAGCTTTATCCGAGATGTTCAAATGGCTCTGAGCACTATGCGACTTAACTTCTAAGGTCATCAGTCCCCTAGAACTTAGAACTACTTAAACCTAACTAACCTAAGGACTTCACACACATCCATGCCCGAGGCAGGATTCGAACCTGCGACCGTAGTGGTCGCGCGGTTCCAGACTGTAGCGCCTGGAACCGCTCGGCCACCTCGGCCGGCTACCCGAGATGTAGAGGCGGTCTTGTTTGCGGCTATCGAGTGTGCAGGCTGCAGCCATCTGAAAGTTTGTGGCTCATGTCGACACCAACGACGTCTGTACCATGGGTTCTGAGGCCATCCTAGGTTCATACAGGTGTCTGGCAGAGGTGATGAAGGCTGCTGGCCTCCGGCATGGAGTGCAAGCAGAGCTTCTAATTTGCAGCATTGTTCCCAGAATTGATTGGGGTCCTTTTCAGAAATGATAAATACTAAATAACAAACAGTTTCTGATAGTCTGGTTTGACTGACGACGCGCAGCCAACCAACCAGCAATGTCAATCGCCAGCCACATTGCATGCGGTACAGCTCGCTGCATATATGAGTCAGACTGAATACCCTTAAACTTCAAGAAGAATATAGTAATCCCAACACCGAAGTAGTCAGATGATGATAGATATGAATACTACCTAAACATCACTATAGTAAGACATGGTTGCAGTATACTGGCATGAAGTATTTACAGAAGGATGAAAAAAATGGTAATAGTGATAATTTATTGACTTGGGAGCACAACAGCAAGGTCTTAGATACCGAAACCTAGTGGAAACCAACAGCAGGGAATACCAGATTGGGTTCTGGAGAAATGCAGGAACACACAAGGCAATATCGACCCTAAAACTATAGGCTTCGTCCACTCTGTGACGGTATTGTTTGTAGATTTCTAGACCCGCGTTATCGGGTGAGGAGTTGTAGGACACCGCTTGATACGTCAGGAGTGTACTACACAGAGGAAGCAGCTACTTGGGTAGCAGACTACTTGTGGGGTGCACATAGATTTTTTTTTAGGACAGGCGGTGGTTTGACGTACTCTGATGAACACTCTCCTGTCGATTGGCACTTGGAGACACCAAATCGCGTTGAGTAAAGACACATGGACTGTCAGAATTCTATCAGTAAATTATCGATGTATTCGTAACAAACTTCCAGAATTTACTGCCCTACAGGAAAGTTCTCGCGCTCAAATTGTTCTTGCGACCCACGAAATTTCTCGCACTCAAATTATTCTTGCTACTAGGAGCTAACTAGAACTCGAAGCAGGAAATGCTGAGATATTTAGCGAGTCACGGAACGTATATCGTAAGGACAAACTAGATTCCATAGCAGGGGGAGTGTTCATTGCTTTGACAAAAATGTTATCTCTATTGAGGTGAAGCAGGAAATGCTGAGATATTTAGCGAGTCACGGGACGTATATCGTAAGGACAAATTAGATTCCATAGCAGGGGGAGTGTTCATTGCTTTGACAAAAATGTTATCTCTATTGTGGTTGAAACTGAGTGTGTCAGTTAGAAAGTTAACAAATCAGTCAAGAACGCTAGGAGAGTGTTTCTACTTGACAGAGCAGATAAGAAATTTTTAGCATCCCACTTAGACAATGAACTGAATTCATGTAGTTCCTGTGTGACGCACATAAGGAATTATGGGAGAAGTTTAAACAGATTTTAAATCGTGGTCTGGAGAAGTAGTTGCCTAGTACGTAGATTAAGAACGGAAAAGACTCACCGCTGTTTAACGAAGAATTCGGAAAATTCTGAGGAAGCAAAGGATGTTGACCCGCGGTTCGAAAGAAAACGTTCAGATGACAACAGATAAAGGTTAGCAGAGATTTGTGCCTCTGTAAAACCGTCTATGTGCGAACCCGAAAAATTCTGGTCCTATGTAAAATCGCTAAGAGTGTCTTAGGATTCCATCCAGCCACTCGTTGACCAGTCTGGTGTGGCAGTTGAAGATAGCAAACCGAAATCCGAAGTCAAAAATTTCGCGTGTAGGGAATAGTTCGTGGAGGAGAATAGTACAAACAAGCCATCGTTCGATGATCGAACAGGATCTCGTATAGACGACGTAGTAATAAGTATCCTTGCGTAGAGAAACAACTGGAAAAGGTGAAAACAAGTAAGTGGCCAGATCTGGATGAAATCCCATTTAGGTATAACGAAGAGTGCTCTACGGCTGTGGCCCCTTACTTAGCTTGCATTTATCGTTAATCTTCTCGCCCATCGAAAATTCCAGAGAGACTGTAAAAAAGCGCAGGTGACTCCTATGTCAAAAGAAGGCAAGGGCAAAAGAACGGTCACGCAAAGTTACAGACCCATATCCTTAACATCGGTTTGCTGCAGAATTCTGGAACATATTCTGAGTTAGAATATAATAAATTTCTCAGAGAGCGAAGAGCTTATGTCTACGAATCAGCACGTTTTTAGAAGGCATCGCTCTTGTGAAACTCAACTTGCTCTTTCCTTACATGTTGTGCTGCGAAATTTGGATGAAGGGCAACAGGCAAGTTACACATTCCTAAATTTCCGGAAAGGATTTGACATGATACCCTACCACAGACTATTAAAGAAGCTACGAGCATACGGAATATGTTCCTAGGTATGTGAGTGGTTCGAAGACTTCTTAAGTAATAGAACCCTGTATGTTGTCCCCGACGGCGAGTGCTCGTCAGAGGCAAGGGTATTGTCAGAAGTGACCCAGGGAAGTTTGACAGGACCGCTATTATTTGCTGTATACGAGGGTTGGAACTTAAATAGTGGCAACTATTTGTTCATAACCGATACAAAAGAGTTACATGTTTGCACCTGTTGCTGTCCTTCAAAGCAGTCACCAGCATTATGTAGAACCCATTGCCAGCGATGTAGAAGGCGTAGTTTACCGTTAGCTGAGCCTGTTCTGTTGATGGTGCGAATGGAGCAGTCTACTGCCTGTTAATCTCCTAACAGTTGAGAAGCAAATGCTACGAAGTGGTTCCTTCATCTTCGGAATAAAATCAAAGTCACAAGGACTTAAGTCCGGGAAGTATGGTGGATGGTACAGTACTTCCCAGTCCCATCGACCAAATAGAGCAGCCACAGCTTGCGCTTTATACGCCCGCACATTGTCGTGCAAAATGATGGGTGAGCTGCTCAGAAAGTTTAGCGGCTTCTTTCGCAAAGCTGGTCGCAGAGGATGCTCCAAAAACGTACAGTAATACTACTTAACTCCTTGTGACTTTGATTTGATTCCGAAGATGAAGGAACCACTTCGTGGCATTCACTTCAGAACTGTTCCGGAGATTCGACAGGCAGTAGACCGCTCCATTCGCATCATCAACAGACCGGGCTCTGCTAACGGTATACAGCGCCTTCCAAATCGCTGGCAACGGGTTCTACACAACGCTGGTGACTACTTTGAAGGACAGTAACAGGTGCAAACATGTAACTCTTTTTTGTCGGCTGTGAATAAATAGTTGCCACTATTTAAGTTCCAACCCTCGTACATTAAATGATATGGTGGACAGGGTGAGCAGCGATCTTCGGTCGTTTGCTGATGATACTGCGGTGGACGGGAAGGTGTTTTAGATGAACGACTGTAAGATGATACGGGATGACTTAGACAAAATTTCTAGTTGGTGTGATGAATGACAGAAAAAAAAAGAAACCAGTTACATTCGGATACAGCACTAGTAGTGTCCTACTTGACACAGTCACGCCGCTTAAATATATGAGCGTAACGTTGCAAAGGGATGTGAGGTGGAAAGAGCATATGAGTGAGGACTGTGGTAGGTAAGGTGAATTGTTGACTTCGGTTTTTTGGGAGAGTTTTGGGACAGCCTGGTTCATCTGTTAAGGAGACCGCATATAGGACGGACCTATTCTTCAGTTCTGCTCGAGAGTTTGTGCTCTGCACCAGGTCAAATTAAAGGAAGACATCGAAGCAATTCAGAGGCGGACCGATACATTTGTTACCGGTAGGTTTTCTGGTAACGTATCATTGTATGGGAGGGTAAGCAAGGCAAAGTGTCCAAGGGAATTGATAGAGAGTTGATAGAGTAGACATCCATACGATATATAGGGTGGAGAGTATAGGTCGGATCAAGGCTCTGTGGGTACAGAAGATGGTGAAGGCACAGAATCCTCATTTTCGGTCAGTTGTAGTTTTGTAGCTTCACTCTCTTTCTGTTGGATGGTTGGTAGGTGCGATTTCCTGCTAGTTTACGGTCAAGGGTTAGTTTGAGATATTTTACTGAGTTTATTAGATGGGATAAGTTAGAAGTCAGGGAAGTGGAAACTACATGTGGTTCGTCCTGTAATTAATGCCTTGGTTTTGGAAGGATTAAAATCAAGGGTCATTTGGTTGCTTCACTGATGTGAGCCGGGCGAGATGGATCTGGAGGAAGGGTAGACATATCTGGAGAGTGGGACAGAGGGTCTGGTAGGCGGTGTCGTCGATATGCTGGGCAAGATGGACAGGAGGTAGAGGTTTGAGCATTTCCGCAGCGTAACGGAAATATAGTAGTGGATAGAGGAGAGAACCCTGATGCACACCTGCAGTAGGATAGAAGATACAGGAATTACTATTGTTAATGGTGACAAAAGATGGGCGTCTAGACGGAAATGAACCAATTAGAGATATATCGTTAATCGGAAGTGTATATGTCTGGAATTCGAAGAGTATACCGGAATGCCATTCATGCTCGTAGGTCTTTTGTAGCACAAGGGATACAAAAACGGCGGATTTGCAATTATTAGCTAATTTAGGAGAAGAGTTAGATACAGGAGATAGTCATCAAAAGAGACATTAGGACGGAACCCACACTGGTTTATAGGTAGATGGTTACGGGTGCGTTGAAAGAGAATGGATTCAAAGATCTTACTAAATGAGGCAGTAGTAGTCTAGTTGCACTAGAGGACTTATTGGGTTTTCGGAAAAGTGGGATTCTAAAGGTACTTCACGGTTCAAGATATTAGCCTGTATAGACGATAGTGTTTAAAGAGTTGTAAGGGTTGCTAGAAAGGAAGCAGGGCATTCTTTAAGATGTCTGTAGGTAACTCAGTCGTGGCCAGGAGCAGTGGAGAGCTTGTTTAATCTCGTGTGTGGTGAATGTTGTGTTTTTGTGTCTGTTCAAATGGTTCAAATGGCTCTGAGCACTATGCGACTTAACTTCGGAGGTCATCAGTCGCCTAGAACTTAAAACTAATTAAACCTAACTAACCTAAGGACATCACACACATCCATGCCCGAGGCAGGATTCGAACCTGCGACCGTAGCAGTCCCGCGGTTCCAGACTGAGCGCCTAGAACCGTTAGACCGCCGCGGCCGGCTTTATGTCTGTGCTATGTTGTCTAAGTACTGGAAACCTGGGGCGAGGGATAAAGCAATTGTAGCTATATTTCATAGACTGTTGGGAATAAAGAGTAGTCGAAAACAGGTTCATCAAAAATTGCGAACACTAGGCTCGAATTCGGGAGAACGGCGGTCCAAAGCTGGGTTCGGCCATCCAGATTTACGTGTTTCGTGATTTCCCTAAATCGCTCCAGGCAAATACCGGGATGGTTCCTATGAAAGGACAAAGCCGATTTCATCCCCCATCCTTGACACAGTCCGAGCTTGTGGTCCGTCTCTAATGACCTCGATGCCGACGGGACGTTAAACCAAGTCTTCCGCCATCCTTCCAAGAATTGCAAAGATGTCGGAGAGACAGGATAGAAAGTCATTAGGTTTGGTGTGGTTGTAAGGTAGTGGATGGTAATCGTGGAGTCGAGAGTAACAATGTTCAGAGTTGTTGCCTGTGAGCTGGTGAAACATCGAGCAGTTTACAGAAAGTGCAGCGTTAAGTTTGGTGCAAACTTGGTGACAATTCCGCCGTTGCTTGGCGTTTAGTAGGTTTCTAATGTGTGCTGTAATTTTTACCGGAGGCGTGAGAATGTATGCTAGTCACGAACCTGAAGGAAGAATTAGTATAATCGACGGGGTTCTCGGAGGCGGAGTAGAGCTCGTGGAGGAAGATTGGGGAGGTTAGGGCAGATAGGTTTGGTTGGGATTGGGAGGAAATGACGTCTACCAAAGTCTGCTGTGTAAAGCAAGCTGCACGGGAGACATTATGAGCACATGGGAAGGTTATTGGGTTTAAACACATTCACCGTGAGCAATCTTAGGTCGGACGATAATAACCGCATTACTCAGCTCCGTAAAACTATAATCAGTGCCATTGCAACTAAGCCATTTATTGCAGGCTTCTTAAACAAAAAATGTAGGTATCACATATTCATTGCAGAAAAGCTGCGTATTATCGAAATACACTTGACGAATCAGCAGAAACCGTACGTTGTAAAGTTTCATTACGAGGGTAAGTCAATTATTATCCGCAAAATAGTTATAAAATTTTATTGTAATCATAGGAAACTTACAAGAGCATCATTTTTCGATATAGTCTCTTTGCGTTTCAACGCACTTGGTCCATCGTTGTACAAGCTTCCTGATGTCCTCGTAAAAGAAGGTTCTCGGTTGAGCTGCGAGACAGGAATGCACCGCTTCTTTTACTACTTCGTCCGAGGCAAATCGACGGCCCCTTAATGCCTGTTTGAGTGGACCAAACAAGTGATAGAAGGGGCAAAATTGGGACTATATGGGAGATGATCCAGTACTTCAAATTTGAGTTTCTGGAGCGTTTCAGCAGTGTGGGCAGCAGTATGCGGACGGGCATTGCCGTGCAACAACACCTTTTGACAGCAATCCTCGGCGTTTGTTTCGAATTGCAAGCTTTAGCCTGGCAGTAAGCATCTCACTGTAACGTACACTGCTTATTGTTATGCCTTTTCCCCATAATGTTCCAGTACTGGACCTTGTGCGTCCCAAAAAACCGTAAACATCAGTTTTCCTGCGGACGATTGGGTCTTGAACTTTTTCTTACACGGCGAATTTGGATGTTTCCATTTCATGCTCTGCCGTTTGCTCTCCGGCTCGTAATGATGGGTCCAAGTTTCGTCACCAGTAATTATCCTGTGTAAGAAGTTGTCCCCTTCGTTACCATAGCGATCCAAATGTTTTTTGCAGATGTCCAAGCTCGTTTGTTTATGCAACTGTGTGAGTTCTTTTGGGACCCATCTTGCACAAACTTTATGAAACTCATTTCTGTTATGGATGATTTAGTAGGCAGAACCGTGACTCATTTGCAGACGATGTGTCACTTCGTCAATAGGTAATCGTCTGTCTAAGGGAATAATTTCACGTAAACGATCAATGGTTTCTTCATTTGTGGCGGTAAACGGTCGTCCGGCTCCTTCATCGTGCATAAGACTTGTACGACCATTTCGGAATTTTTCAGTTCATTCATAGACACTCCGTTGTGGCAGAACACTGTTTCCGTACTGTACCGAAAGTCTTCGATGAATTTCGGCCGCTGATATGCCTTCCGACCACAAAAAACGCATCACTGAACGTTGGTTTTCTTTGGTGGAAATAGACAGCGGAGCAGCCACGATAAACAGCACGGCAGCGATAACGAAACTAACCTAGCAGCTTGAAAATTGCAAATATGTAAAAACAAATAAACAAAGCATGCGTCATCAACGTAAAACGACAGAACTACCAAAATAAACAAAAGTGTAAGTAAACTGCGGATGATAATTGACTTACCCCCGTAGATTGCTTGTACTACGAGTAGTAACTGTAGCGAGATGGCGTTGATGTTTGCTTACGATGGTCTATCGCTTTAGCTACACGGCGACGTCAGGAGAGGAATCGCTTGCTTTGGTACAGTTCGTAAAAAAGTAAGACTTCCTCGTCACAAAGTTGTTATCGTAAAAAAAAAGAAAAACGTCTTATTGACGGATGTAGCATTTGTAAACTCGCGAGAGTTGGCAACCCGCAGCCGTCAGATGAAACGAATACTGAATGCCATGCCGCGTTCTGGCAAGCATGGAACTTGGATTTCCCAAGGCAACAATACGGTGTGTTGCTCGGCAACGGCTGCATACGAAGCCTTACAACCTACAGCTGCCGAAAGCGCTGCATCCTGGAAACAAGAACAAACCGTGTGCTATGCGTGCTGCAACAGTGGTACGTAAGCGAGAGAGGTTTCTCGCACCGCTCAGTATCATCGGACGGCGCAAATTTTCATCTGTCAGGTGGGCTCAAACGGTGTAAGGTAAGAATCTGGCAGTTTGAAGTTCCTAGCTTATTCGTTGAACACTAAAGGAACTTAGCGAAGCCGGCCACTGTGGCCGTGCGGTTCTAGGCACTTCAGTCGGGAACTGCACTGCTGCTACGGTCGCAGGTTCGAATCCTGCCTCGGGCATGGATGTGTGTGATGTCCTTAGGTTAGTCAGGTTTAAGTAGTTCTAAGTCTAGGGGACTGATGACCTCAATAGTTAAGTCCCATAGTGCTTAGAACTATCTGAACCATTTGAAACTTAGCAAAACTGATAATGTTTTGTAGCGCTGTCTCTAGTAAATTTTAGGAACCTCACAGCTTTGGCATGTTGTGAATACTAGTACTTACACAAGTGCAACAAGATTCAGTGAAGTTCGTGTACTATGCAAAGGGGGTCAGGAGGAATGTTCGTTACGAGTCGTCGGCTTTGGCCGATGACGTAACGACAATGGCTGATGTCACGTTTTTGTGCATATATTCAGTTTTCGTGTTAGTTGACGAAGCCAACGAAAGTGAAAAAAAAAAAAAGAAAAGAAAACTGGTAGTGGTGACACACTGATCTGTAGCTTTGCCCTAGGTACGGCTTATGTTGGATTGGAAAGTAACAGTTTGGCTGCGAGTTGACGAAGCCAACGAATGTGTTACTAAAAAAAGTCTACTTGTAGTGACAGACAGATCTGTAGCTTTGCCCGAGATCTAGGTGAGGTTGGAAGATGACAGTCTGCTTGTGAGTTGGCGAGGCCAACGAATACGATACTGTAAAAGAAAAACCTAGTTGTTGTGACAGACTGATCTATAGCTTACTCTGAAAAAATCGGCAGTAAGTTCACGTTACAGTCGACATACTGTTTACGGCGTTTGTCGCATATTTTCTATTCACTACTCAAAGCCGACGACTCGTATCGAACATTCTCCTATATCTTCTCAAGTGCCTACACTTGTAACCAATCTGCAATAATCGAAACGCTCACGATATTTCGGGGGGAGCATAATTGTCAATGGAAATTAAGCATGAACACCAGGCTTCCACGACCATAATAAATTTGAAATAAAGAGAAATCGTTTTGGGAATTATGCCACGTTTTTTTGAAACGATAGACAAGTATTTAGATATACGTACGCTAGAGTGTGAATTGATTTGGTGACGAAGAGATGCAAAAGCTACAGATGCAAAAGTACCGTGAAATGATTGCCGTCGCTGCGGGAACATTGTAATTTGGGCTCTTTATCAATGCATTCAGTGTACGCATATATGAGATGCATATTGGCCATTTCTTCATCAGTAAACCTATCAATACCGCTGTGTATCACTGTTGACTTACAAATAACGCTGCCGGAAAAATAAACCTGATTCAAAACCGAGCAGGGCTGTATGCAAAGTTGAGGGCGAAGAGTAAAGTGGACATTACTGCTGTCAGTAACAAGTACCGTGACTGAATGCCGCAAGTTCGATTCCAAACAAGATAGACGGCGCATACTGTCCATATTTTCACTATTGTGCAGATATTTTCGGTGCTATACAGATCCAAAGTTAGAGGGGTGGGGTTGGGGGTCTTGGGGTGGAAACCAAACGAAATTCAATTACAATTTGGAATATTGTTAAAAATAAAACAGAGCAACTGAGAGCACAGATAGACTGTGTTTCTATCAAACACAATGAAACGTTTATTAACAAAAAGTCAGAAGTAGAAAATATTTTTAATAATCATTTTTAATGTTGTAGAGAAGATAGGATTCAGCTGTTCATTAGAAAATGCAAGGCTATACATGGAAGATGCAATACCAGTGCAATATGATAAAATTGAAATTCAACCGACCATCTCCTGCTGAAGTTTGGAAAACAATAAATTCACTCAAAATAAAACCTCGCATGGAAGTGACGGCATTTCCATCAGAGTACTAAAAGGTTCTTCCCAAGGATAAGTAGGATTCTCAGCCATAAATGCAGGGCTCACTGAAACAGGGCATTTTTCTGCAGAGCATTTTTCTGGACAGATTGAAATATGCTGTTGTTGAACCACTGCACAAAAAGGGGGATAGGACTGATCCTAACAACTACCACGCAGTCTGACTTCTGACAGCTCTATCTAAAATTCTTGAAAAAGTAATGTATTCAAGAGTAGCTACACAGGTTTGTAAAAGTGAAGCATTAACATAACGTCAGTTTGGTTTTCGGAAAGGCTTTTCAACAGAAAATGCTATTGATATGCTTTCACGGATCAAATATTGAATGCTCCGAATAACCGAGCATAACGCACTAGGATTTTTTGTGCTCTTTCAAATGCTTTCGACTGTGTGAATCATGAAATTCTTCCAGATAAATTTAAGTATTGCGGTATGAGTGGGACAGTGTACAAATGGGTTAATTCATATTTAACTGGAAGACTGTAGAAGGTTGAAATTAATGGTACAGATAGTCTGTAAAAATCAGCAGAGTTCTCTGACTGGGGAGGTATCAAGAACGGTGTCCCATAGGGTTCGGTCTTGGGTCACTTATTGTCCTTAATGTGCCACTCTAGATTTGTGAAGATGCAAAGCTAGCTCTTTTTGCTTATGATACAGTAATCACACAATAAAAGTTAGTTGAAGAAATGGTAAATCATGTCTTTCGAAAATTATTAAGTGGTTCTCTGCAAACGGATTCTCAATAAATTACAAGGAAACACGGTATATACAGTTGTATATAGTAAATGGAGTAACTTCATTGATAAATATAGATTTTGAACGGAAGTTGTTTGCTTAGGCAGAATATTCAAAATTTCTGGGTGTGTGTATTGATGAGAAATTGAGTTGGAAGAAACACACTGATGATCTGCTGAAACGTCTGAGTTCAGCTACTTATCCTATCAGGATTATTGCAGATTTTGGTGATAAGTGCATCATTAAATTAGACAACTATGCCTATTTTCATTCACTGCTTGTGTATGGCGTCACATTTTGGGGTAATTCATCATTAAGAGAAAAAGTGTTCATTGCACAAAAGTGTGTAATCAGAATAACAGCTGGACCCCACCCAAGATGACCTTGCAGATATTTGTTTAAGGGGCTATGGATATTCACAGTACCTTCACAATACATGTATTCACTTACGAAAGTTGTTATTAATAACCCATCCCAATTCAAAAGTAATAGCAAAGTGCATAGCTGTAACACTAGAAGAAAACATGATCTTCACTATTCTGGGGTTAAATCTGATTTTAGCACAGAAAGTGGTTAATTATGTTGTGACAAAAGTATTTCATCATTTCCTAAGTAGCATTAAGAGACTGACAGATACCCAATAAGCATTTAAAACCAAATTAAAAGAATTTCTGAATGACAGCTCTTTCTACCTATAGATGAACTCTTAGATGTGAAGTAGTAATTGTATATATATATGCAGGGTGCTCCATTGATAGTGATCGGGCCAAATATCTCACGAAATAAGCATCAAACGAAGAGAACTACAAAGAACGAAATTCGTCTAGCTTGAAGAGGGAAACCAGGTGGTTGGCTCGCTAGATGACGCTGCCATAGGTCAAACGGATATCAACTGCGTTTTTATAAATAGGAATAGTACGTAAAGAAATATGAATGTTTTAGTTGGACCACTTTTTTCGCTTTGTGATAGATGGCGCTGTAATAGTCACAAACGTGTAAGTGCGTGGTATCACGCAACATTCCGCCAGTGCGGACAGTATTTGCTTCGTGATACATTACCCGTGTTAAAATGGACCGTTTACCAATTGCGGAAAAGGTCGATACCGTGTTGAGGTATGGATATTGTGATCAAAATGACCACCGGGCGTGTGCTGTGTATGCTTCTCGGTATCCTGGACGACATCATCCAAGTGTCCGGACCGTTCGCCGGATAGTTACGTCATTTCAGGAAACCGGAAGTGTTCAGCCATATGTGAAACGCCAACCACAATCTGCAACAAATGATGATGTCCAAGTAAGTGTTCTAACTGCTGTCGCAGCTAATCTGCACATCAGTAGCCGACAAATTGCGCGAGAATCGGGAATCTCAAAAACGTCGGTGTAGAGAATGCTACATCAACATCGATTGCACCCGTACCATATTTCTATGCACCAGGAATTGCATGGCGACGACTTTGAACGTCGTGTACAGTTCTGCCAGTGGGCACAAGAGAAATTACGGGACAGATTTTTTGCACGCGTTCTATTTGGCGACGAAGCGTCATTCACCAACAGCGGTAATGTAAATCGGCATAACATGCACTACTGTGCAACGGAAAATCCACAATGGCTGCGACAAGTGGAACATCAGCAACCTTGCGGGTTAATGTATGGTGCGGCAATATGGGAGGAAGAATAATTGGCCCCCATTTTATCGATGGCAATCTAAATGGTGCAATGTATGCTGATCTCCTACGTAATGTTCTACCGATGTTACTACAAGATGTTTCATTGCATGACGGAATGGCGATGTACTTCCAACATGGTGGATGTCCGGCACATAGCTCGCGTGTGTGGTTGAAGCGGTATTGAATAGCATATTTCATGAGAGGTGGATTGGTCGTCGAAGCACCATACCATGGCCCGCACGTTCACCGGATCTGACGTCCCCGGATTTCTTTCTGTGGGGAAAGTTGAAGGATATTTGCTATCGTGATCCACCGACAACTCCTGACAACATGCGTCAGCGCATTGTCAATGCATGTGCGAACATTACGGAAGGCGAACTACTCGCTGTTGAGAGGAATGTCGTTACACGTATTGCCAAATGCATTGAGGTTGACGGACATCATTTTGAGCATTTATTGCATTAATGTGGTGTTTACAGGTAATCACGCTGTATCAGCATGCGTTTTCAGAAATGATAAGTTCAGAAAGGTACATATATCACATTGGAACAACGGAAATAAAATGTTCAAACGTACCCACGTTCTGTAATTTAATGTAAAAAACCTACCCGTTACCAACCGTTCGTCTAAAATTGTGAGCCATATGTTTGAGACTATTACAGCGCCATCTATCACAAAGTGAAAAAAAGTGGTCCAACTAAAACATTCATATTTCTTTACGTACTACACGAATATGTAATAAAAATGGGGGTTCCTATTTAAAAAAAAAAACGCGGTTGACATCCGTTTGACCTATGGCAGCGCCATCTAGCGTGCCAACCATAGCGCCATCTGGTTTCCTCCTTGAAGCTAGAAAAGTTTCGTCTTTGTAGTTTCTTCGTTTGACGCTTATTTCGTGAGGTATTTCGCCCTGTCACGATTAATGAACCACCCCGTATATATCGTATAAAGAAACATTACGTTAAAGTGCCACGTTCCAAATCACTACAAAAGGTCGTATTCACCATCTATAGAACAAGTATTAATGTAATGTAATGTACTTTGTAATAAGCTACCGGCGGCCATGGGTATCTTACACAAAAATAGCTGTGAAATATCTCTCAACAGACTCCGCTGGAGTTCTGGCTCACACCGTATGATTTAAAACCACTGAAATAAAGTGCGTGCGAGCCACATCCTGATTAGAAGGGTTCACACTCTGATGCAAGCAGTGTATGGTTTATCGGTAAAGTTTGCAGCACATTGCAGAAATACACCTTTCGGACGCTAACAGGCGTAGCAGAAATCACAGTAACAGCAATGCTGAATGTGACACAAAAAGTAATTTGAGAGTTCTGGCAACGGTTCTGAGACATCTGTAGTGTTCGTCGTAGACAAGCACAAGATATAACCACATAAGAATCGATATCTGGCGTTAACTGTACAATGAAGTGCAATTACGCCTACAGAGCACACATCTGCATCAGGAGTTGCACTTTACAGGCAGTGTATCGGAGTTTGTGATGTAATGGTTCTAACTTTATTTTATTCACATAAAGATAATGAAATTCATTCCCATTTCATCATTGAGCTTCTTTCAACAAAAACTGTAGTTGCAAATAAGTGAACAGTAATTTAATGAACATTATTTTGGATTGTCAATTTCAACACTTCTCCGTAGCTGAGTGGCTAGCGCCTGACTGACTTGCAGGGGATCCGCGTTCGATTCTCGGTACGACCAAGCATTTTTCCTTCGTGGGTGGACTGGTCCGGGACGCACTCAGACTCGTGAGTCCAACCGACGAGCTACTTGATCGATTAGCAATGGTTCCACAGTCAAGAAATTCGACGACGACCTGTTGACTGGTGTGATAACCACATGTCCCTTCTTGTGGTGCATGTTGCTACTAGACCTATGAATGATCTGCATGTGAAGAACGTGACTTTAATTAGTAATAGCGTAAAAAGTATCTACTGTGCCCGGGTCTGTTGAAATTTGTGTGCATATATGATAAAGAAAACTGCGAGCATATCGCAGAATGCGACGACGACTGAATAAATTAGACTGGCAGTGAGGGGTCACTTTGCAGTCGTGCTTTGGGTTGGGTGTGCTGTGTACTCCAAAGAGAAAAGTGGCCAGACGACAACGAATGATGTTATGTAGAGTCTATGCCAGTCTGTCTGGAGTTAAGTACGAACTAATGGTTTTGATGAAGCATTGAAGTGTCATGTATGACCATATTGTCTGAAAATCTTTATTAATTAATAGTTCATTGTGAGCTGAAAACTTATTTGAATATAGAAGAATTATGGGGACAGTGTCTTGTGATTTTGTTGTGAGTTGTTTAAATGTAGAGCCTTACTTGTAGCTCCCTCCCCTCTGCAATTGAAAAACAAAGTCAGCGGTTGAATACGTGACACTGCATGGCAGAACCACAAAATCAAGAGAAAACCAGACGGCGACCAGGAACGAGTAAAGACTTCGGATCTCGCAGTATATCGATCACATAAAATTAACCCACAACAAGAAAAACACCTCACCGTGCATACCACATCTAATGACACCATAGCCGATCATGAAACGGGAGTCGGTGGGGAGCGATTTGCCCGTCTAGGGCCAGGACGCGGAACGCTACCTTTACCTTTTAATTCTTGCACTTGGCGAAATTCATTTTGAGTCGCATATCATAGCTTTATGAATCAACAAATTAATTAATAAGAGTAATTAAATGATTACAGTATGTCCACTGTGGATGACAAACTGCGACTATGATTTAAACTGGCGATTTAACTAATAATAAATACATAAACACTCGCTTTTTTACGATTTAATCAACAATGAACATGTTTTCGAGCCACTGCAGGCTCATCATCAGATGAAATGTTAGAAGAACATTATGTTGTGGTAGCTAGATGCAGTGCTGGTGCTGCTGGCGGAAATGACGGAAATTTAGTAATCGCTGACGAAACATTTACGAACCCAAAAGTATTTTATGTTTTACGTACTTACAGTGCATTGCCTTGTGATATTCATACCAGATCTCTTCATATAATCAACATTTTTAAGCTATGTACAGAAATATACACAGTATTTAGCTCCACTTGGTTTTACACTGATCGGTGTATGTAAATCATCAGAGTTTGAAGTGTCTGTGACAGGGAAGACAGCTAGTACTGAGCATAGTGTTGTTCGTGAATAGTGTTTTTATCAGACCTGCTAACGTATATAAGGGGCGTGAAGAGCGTCAGATGTTGAATAATCATTGGGAAGAACACAGACATGCCAGTCATTTGTGTGGGACAGCGTTATTAGCACCTCACAGACTTAGTAAGGGGCCTCAATGTGAGTCTCCATTTCGCAAGCTGCTCGAATCGTACAGTGTACAGATTTGTCGACCATGAAGATGTGACGGTGATCAGGTGTAGGACTGCACGGGAAAGTGAGGACACACTTAGTCGTCTTCGAGGTTCCCGTCGACCACGTCTGACCATCACAAGGAAGGGTCGCCGTATTGTTCACCAAACGCCTCATAACTACTGCACATCTGCGCCTCCCAACCGACAACAGGTAATGGATTATCTGAATATTGTGTCTAGTCCAACACCATTGGTCGGGGACTAGCAACAGCTGGAATAGAGAATTACGATCCTATGCGTAGACCGTCGTTATAATCGTAACACAAATGGCTGCATTGGAGTACTGCTGTCAGCTTGAACGCCTATGAATGGCATCGTAATGTGTTCAGTGATGAATCACGGTTGTGCACTATCCCGGATGACCATCGTGGCGAGTATAGTGATGCCCTGGGGAGAGGTTCCACACTTCTAATGTTTTGGAGAGGCATAGCGATGTTACTTCTGGCTTCACGGTTCGGGCAGCCATGGGTATGACTTGAGGTCACGACTGGTAGTGATTGAGTGAACTTTGACGGCACAAAGGTGTGACACGGATATCCTGCGTCCTCCTGTGTTTACGCTCATGTGTCAATGTCGTGGTGCCACTTCTCAATAAACCAATGCTCGTCCGGGCACGGCACGTTTCTCTACGAACTAGCTGCTTGATATTTAGGTGCTCCCGCGGGCAGCAAAATCCCCGCTCTATTGCCAGTATCCAGGAACCAGGAAGCACATGTAACAGTTGTGCTCCGACTTGTTCGAGGAGAGTATACAACGGCTTTATGACGCCCTTTCCAACCGGATCAATGCGTGCATCAGGACAGCGGGGTGCAACGTCGTGCTGATAAATGGGCTCATACTGCCAAGTTGTTCGCAATTTCGACTTGATATTGTAATCACTAGAATAACATCACATAACCTCTCACTCTCAGTCCGTGAAGTTCCATTTCGTTTCCTCGCTCGCTTCTACGTGCTTCACTTTTTTTTTTTTTTTTTTTTTAAATTTGTGATAAGGTCTTATGGGACCACACTGCTGAGGTCATCGGTCCCTAAGCCTACACACTACTTAATGTAAGTTAAACTAACTAACTTACGCTAAGGACGACACACACATTCATGCCCGAGCGAGGACTCGAACCTCCGACGGGGGGAGCGGCACGGACCGTGACAAGGCGCCTAGAACGCTCGGCTACCCCACGCTGCCTCATTTGTATCAATCAGAACCATAAGCCATTTCGACACCAACTTTGTCGTTTCGTATCACTCATTAAATCTGTAAATAGTCTCGAAATGATATCCATTGACCTTTGGAGGGGCTGTTGACTTTGAAATCTAAATAAATTGTAGAATTCCCAGCCTTAGTCACATTTTATTTTCCTACATAACTGGTTTCGCTGCACAGGCTTAATCATATCTAATCAGGCAGTTATATAGAGGATGCATAGTCGTTACCTACATATCATATCACCACTTCCAGTTGCATTCAAGATACTCTCCAAGGCACTACAAAACGGAATACGGAGTCGCATAGATAATCAAGTAGGATAATACCAAACAAGCTTCTGAAAAGGACGGTGATGTACAGAACAGCTCTTTATCATTATGCCCTTGATCAAAACCGAAAGACAAGAAAGAAAAGACAAGAAGAATGGCATGATAATTGTTAATTTTAAGAAACTGCATAACTACGCAGACCAAGACACACTTATAAAAGAGCTAAAGGAGTTTGGATTAGATGACAAGAGTAATTTCACAACAAATATTAACGAACACAAAACCACAAAATTCGTTTTATAAACTGAAATGCCTTGTTTCTTGCTACGATATTTGTGTATTGATGTTCCAGAACGTTTCACTCATAACATTAACGCATCTTCTTTGAATGTAGCAGTTACTGACTTGTCTGGCCGACATCTGCATTTCTTCTCATCTGGTCATAGGTTAGAGACCCCACAGTCGCATAGTTTATAAAAGTCGATACATTTTCATGTCATGATCTTTTTATTTTCCAGTGTTCATAATTCGTAGAATAACTGCTGTGAGTCACAATTACTCGTCTGATAACAACTGTAGATTTTTCTTATGACAGAAATCTCGCACAGTTCACGCAAGAAAAACCTGAAAATTGCTGTTATATTGCGTTATAAAGGTGGATTAAAACGCTGGTAAGTATAATGTGATCATAACGTGTTGGTTCGTCAGAGTACATACCTCTATTAAAACAAACGTACGTAATTTTAATTTTTGTCTTCTTATATGGATAACATCGCCCAGAAATAAAATAATTCCGATCCTCCGGTTCCGACCACAATTTTTGGAAGGATTCCCTGGGTTATTCAGTGTTCTAAATAATACAAAATCATATAGGGATAATGCAGCACCCAGGAGTAGGCCCAATAATGAACAAGAAAACTGGAACGTGAGAAAGCTACTACGAACAACGTAGTGAACGCATTATCGTAGCCAAGATAGAAAGGAAGCGAACACCCACCACAACAGACCGACTAGTTCCACAGATGAACATGAGATTGAATGAATGTGTGATGAGATAAAGGAAATTATTTAGGTATTTGAGGGAAACGAAAACGTAATTGTCGTAGGAAACACAGACCGGAAAGTTATCTACGAGTTTTACAGAAACTAGACTGTAGTTTTATGGGTCGAAGGACGTGGAAGCGAAGGAGTGGCTGAGAAAGCAGTGAGACAGTGTGGTTTCCTATCTCCGATGTTATAATATCCGTACTTTGAGCAATCTGTGATACAAACCAAGGAAAATACGGAAAGGAAGTTCAAGTTGAGAGCAAGAAAATAAAGTTTGTTGATGACACTGCAGTCCTGCCAGACAGTAAGGGACTTGGAAGACCAAACAAACGGAACGCATAGCGTCTTGAAGAGAGGTTACAAAATGAAGATTAACAAAATTAAAATAAGGGTAATGGCTCGTAGTCGAATTAAATGAGAAGATGCTGAGGGAATTGGATTAGAAAATGAGACACTAAATGTAGTTGATGAGTTTTCCTATTTGGGTAGAAAACTACTGTTAATGGCTAACATAGAGAGGATATTGTGCAGACTGGAAATAGCAAGAAAAGTATTCCTGACAAAGAGAAATTGGTAGCACTAAATATGAATTTAAATGCTTCAGTGGTTCATGGGCGTAGCGTCGTATAATGTTGCGAAAGCCGCGTAATATTTCAACGAGAAATCTGATCGTCATCTTCAGGTGACTACTGACGAGTTTCTGCAGTTGCGCGGCAACGTACGCTCTGGCTTACTAGAAAAGCACAGGTGCCAAGGAGTGGGGCTCTAGCGTCATTGTAGATGAATCATAGAGAATTTCGACACGTATTGCCCCAGCCAGAGAAACGGGCCAAGGTCTTCGCATGTGCGACGAGGAAAAAGCGCCTCCGGACATGTTGGCCCAGCAGAGGGTTGGTGCCAGTTTAAGTGTCTTGACTTCGACTCCCCGTCTGTGAAATCTCGTTGAATTCGTTCGTCTGTGGCCGACTATGACTTAGTACCGTCAGTACTGATCGTCATGCCTTGCTAAGTTCAGATCTTGCGTCTATGTTAATTAGATCGTTATTTACACGTATTTCGAGTGCTTCTTTGACGGAGTTCCAGTTTGTGGAGGCGGACGAAAGGATCTATGACTCTCCGTAGTTCATGCTATGCCTCGTGCCAAGTCCGTAGCATGAACTTCGGAGAGTCAAAGATCCTTTCGTCCGCCTCCACAAACTGGAACTCCGTCAAAGAAGCACTCGAAATACGTGTAAATAACGATCTAATTAACATAGACGCAAGATCTGAACTTAGCAAGGCATGACGATCAGTACTGACGGTACTAAGTCATAGTCGGCCACAGACGAACGAATTCAACGAGATTTCACAGACGGGGAGTCGAAGTCAGGACACTTAAACTGGCACCAACCCTCTGCGCTCGCGCGCGCGCTGGGCCAACATTTCCGGAGGCGCTTTTTCCGCGTCGCACATGCGAAGACCTTGGCCCGTTTCTCTGGCAGGGAGCTAGACGTGTCGAAATTCTCTATGATTCATCTACAATGACGCTAGAGCCCCACTCCTTGGCACCTGTGCTTTTCTAGTAAGCCAGAGCGTACGTTGCCGCGCAACTGCAGAAACTCGTCAGTAGTCACCTGAAGATGACGATCAGATCTCTCGTTGAAATATTACGCGGCTTTCGCAACATTATACGACGCTACGCCCATGAACCACTGAAGCATTTAAATTCATATTTAGTGCTACCAATTTCTCTTTGTCAGGAATACTTTTCTTGCTATTTCCAGTCTGCACAATATCATGACGGATTGAATTTAGATGTTTAACTGATCCACTTCCACTTGAGTAATTGATTTAGGCGTGACGCAATCAACAACAGCAGACTTTCCTGAGAGATCTAATCCGGTGTATTTTATACAGGGTGTTGGAAAATTCCCGTTACAGACTTCTAGGACTTGTAGACGGGAATGAGTACATAATATTTTGAATAGGAACCCATGGCCGGAAGCGTACTGTTTCCATTCTATGACGGATTAGGCGTGACGCAGAATAATTATCAGGTAACAGTTGGAAAGGAAACATAACGAAAAACCCGTTTGTCACATAAGCACATTTGTTTGTCGGTTAACACTTAAACATTAAGTGTTTACATTATTCTGCTTGGACCTAGGTTGTCTGTAACAGAACCCAGCATCAGCATCGCTTTCACTCCTTATGTTGGCTATTCAAGAAACGTCGTGTTAAACGTGTCTTCCGCCCTCCAGCGAGAGCGCAAGCGATGCTGGGTTCTGTTGAAGACAACGTAGGTCTAAATAGCCCGGAATTTCAACTTAGCGACGCGTGAGAACAAATACTGGTGTACTAAGGTACCGTCGGCCTCATATTAACGAATCCAACCGGCCAACATAGACGGGGAATCGAAGGCAGGACATTTAAACTGGGAGAATACACAATGATGAGTTGCGATTTGCCGCCGCGCTTTTCCCGCGTCGCGCATTCGAAGACCATGGCCCATTTCTTTGGCTGGGACCTCTGGGTGTCAAAGTCCTCTACTTAAACTGTTTTGGAAGCAAACTGAGCAGTCCTCTTAGATTGTTTGCGGATGTCGCTGTCATTAACCGTCTTTTAAAGTCATCATATAACCAAAACTAATTGCAAAATAGGTTACCGAAATTATCTGTATGATGTGAAAAGTGGCAGTTGACTCTGAATAAATAAAATGTGAAGTCAGCAACTTGAGTACTAAAAGAAATCCTCTAAATTCCGACTACACGATAAATCACAGAAATCTAAAGGCTGTGAATTCAGGTAAATATGTAGGGATTACATTTACGAATAACTTAAATTGGAACGATCACACAGATAATGTTGTGGGGAAAGCGAACCAAAATCTGCGATTCAATGGCAGAAGATTTAGAAAATGTAACAGATCTGCTAAGTAGATTGCTCACACTACGCTTATCCGTGTCCTCTTGTGGAGTACTGCTGTGCAGTATGGGGTCTTCATCAGATAGGATTGATGGAGGACATCCAGACAGTTCAAAAAAGGCACCTCATTTTGTATTATGGTGAAATGTGGGTATGAATGCCAGGGAAACGATACGCGAATTGCGGTGCCAATTATTAAAACAGAAGCGTTTTTCATTGCGGAAGGTCCTTTTAATAAAATTTCAGTCACTAATTTCCTCCTCCGATTTCGAAAATATTTTGTTGGCGTCCGCCCACATCGGGAGAAATTATCATAAAAATAAAATGTAAGAAACCAGGGCTCGCACGGAAAGATTTAAGTGTTCGTTTTTCCGCCGAGCTGTTTGAGGGCGGAACCATTTGCCAAGCACTTGATTTTGAAATGGAGACTAATCATGTGGATATACGAGGCTTTTTTTTTAAGTAAGTACCGTTTTGAAGTTAAAAAAGACGTACTAAGATATCTCAATAATTTTATTTTTACATGAAAGCCTGTACCTTAATCTACGCACTGACGCCATTACAGTCTGATTCTTCCTTGTTTACGTTGTGCACTGAGTGTTTAAGATGCCTCCGATAATCGTGAGTTTCGCCGACTGTGAAATACGGGCTGTTATAAGATTTCCTAGTGCTAAAGGCCTAAAAGCGAACGATATTCATCGTGAGATGTATGCTGTTTACGGAGAAAACATTATGAGTGATGGAACGTTAAGAAAGCGGGTGAGAGCATTTGAAGATGGCCGCACAAATGTGCATGATGAACAACGGAGTGGGCGTCCTTCGGTCGGTAATGAAAGTTTGGTGCAGGAAGTGGACAACAAGTGAGAGAAAACATACGCTTTACGATTTTCTCCTTGCGGGATGACTTTCCTAATGTTTCTCGTAGTGATTAGTATGGCATTGTGACCGAGCACTTCAATTACCGAAAATTGTGCTCACGTTGGGTACCGAAAATGTTGACGGATTTGCACCAAACCAAACGCTTAGACAGTGCATTGACTTTCCTTGAGCGGTACCACAACGAAGGTGATGATTTCTTAAGCCAAATTATTACGGGCGATGAAACATGGGTGTTTCGATGGGAAACTCTAGATCATCCTCCGTACAGCTTCGATCTTGCTCCCAGTGACTACCATCTATTCCTGCACTTAAAGTAACACCCGGGCGGTCAGCGTCTTCAAGACGATGACGAAGTGAAAACAGTGGTGATGCAGTGGTTAACAAGTCAGTCGGCAGACTTCTATGAGAAGGGTATTCAAAACCTGGTACAACGTTATGACAAGTGCCTCAATATTGTCGGAAATTATGTAGAAAAGTAGATTAAGGTACATGCTTTCATGAAAAATAAAATTATTGAGATTTCTTAGCACGTCTTTTTTAAATTTCAAAACGGTACTTACTTAAAAACGCGCCTCGCAGATGTAGATTCGTCTACGATGAGATTACAGCCCCATCCCTCGGCGCCTGCGATTTTCTAGCGAGCTAGCGCGTATGTTAGCGAGCAGCTGCGACAACACGCCAGTAAGCACTTGAAGATGACGAGCAGCTGTTTCGTTGAAATGCTGCGCAGCTTTCACAACATTATCCGGTGACACGCCCGTGAAGTACTGCTGAGGAGTGATGAAACACACTTTTACAACACACATGTTTATTAAAGTAACTAAACAAAGAATGCTTCTAAAAGAGAACATCTTCACAACTTGATGACTGAAAACTGTATATCCTGGAAGATATCTCGAGGAAAAGGGAAGAGAGTTCGACACTGTCCTACGAGGTGAGTAGCTAGTAGGCAGTCACTGGAAACCATGGCGGAGCGATGCCTCTTTAGCGGCTGTTGGAAGCTCACGGCGATAACGGCACGTCAACTCGGTGGGCAGCTGCAGCGGGCACGGCAGGCGCGGTCCGTTGTGGGAAGCGATTCTTGGTCCATAGGAGCCGATGTCCGCGACGTGTCTGGCCTCCTCTGGGCCGAGCGCGGACCTACGTAGTCGCATGCAGGTTACGACGTGATACTACTTGAGCATATTACCGCGAGGACGTTAAATTTGTGTCCGCCAATCACAGCGTTCCGTGCTGCCGCTTACACGCCACGTAGTGGCTACGCTGGCGGCTCGACTATTCGTCTATTTACTAACAACCTCGTAGGTGAGTCAGGGGACTTACTTGGTCCCCTAAATTTGTGCGGAAGTCTGGTGGTCGAACTATTCAGGCGACAGACCTGCACATCCACAGTTATTAAGTAGGAGAAGTCTCAAACAGCAAGTAAATTTAAATGTTAGAAAGCCTTTTCTGAAGGTATTTGTCCGGAGTGTGCCCCTGTACGAAAGTGAAACGTGGACGACAAACTGTTCAGACCAGTAAAGGATGGAAGATTCTGAAATATGGCGCTGTTACAAAAGGGCGCTTAAAATTAAATGAATAGACTGGATAACTCGTGAGGTGTCAACGAACCGAACTGGAGAGAAAAAACGAGTTATGGCACGACTTTACTAAAAGAAGGGATCGGTTGATAGGACACATTCTGAAGCTTCATCCAATCGTCTGTGTGGGTTTAGACGGAAGTGTGCGGAAGAGAGTGTAAGAACAGCAGAGGGAGAAGAAGTCTTGAATATAGAAAACAGTTTCAAATGGATGTACGTTGTAGTAGTTATGCAAAGATGAAGAGACTTCCACGTAGTAGACTAGACTGAAGAGGTGCATCAAAACAGCCTTCAGACTGAAAACAGTATCATGGAAATTCCGGAATTGCAAGTTGGTTCAAATGGCTCTGAACATTATGCGACTTAACTTCTGAGGTCATCAGTCACCTAGAACTTAGAACTAATTAAACCTAACTAACCTAAGGACATCACACACATCCATGCCCGAGGCAGGATTCGAACTTGCGACCGTAGCGGTCGCTCGACTCCAGACTGTAGCGCCTAGAACCGCACGGCCAGTCCGGCCGGCGAATTGCAAGTGCCTCCAAAATATTCCCGATTGGGATTCGCCCTTTCGCATTCCCAATCCCACTGGGATATTTTGCTAAAAAGAACCGCGACCGTTTATTGGTCCGGATATCAAACAGCTGCTCTCTCCCTTGGAGCAGAGTGAAAAAATATTATATTACGTCACATTATTGGATTCTGGTGCGTGGGTACTATTAATGCCAACTACGTTTAACGCATTAACAGAAAATATTGGATACTTAGTGTGGTTTAACAACAAAATTCTGAAAATGCTGAGGATGCAAAGACTATTGCACTCTCAGTTCAAACGAGTACGTGCAAATGACGACAGCCAAAAATTAGTAGAGGTTCGTGCGTCTGTAAAATTGTCGATACTCGAAGCATACAATTACCAACGTCATATCTTAGGGAAGGAGCTAGCCGAGAACCCGAGAGAATTTTGTTCCTACGCAAAACTGCCAACCGGGTCGAAAGCTTCTAACCAGTGATTCGTTGATCAGTCTGCTGTGGCAACAGAAGACAGCAAAAGGACAGCTGAAGTTTTAAATTTCGTATTTAATAAATAGTCCATGCAAGAGGATCGCGCAAACATGTCATCGTTTGACCATCGCACGGACTCCCGTAACGTGGACACAGTAGATAAGCAACTGAAAGAGCTGAAAACAATTAAGTGGCCAGGTTTGGATGGAATCCCACTTCGGATTTACAAACATTACTCTACGGCACTGGCCTCTTATTTAGCTCGCATTTATCGTGAATCTCTCGCCTAGCACGAAGTCCTAAGCTACTCGCCTCCCGCGCCCGAGTTCCCGAGTTCGATTCCCGGCGGGGTCAGGGATTTTCTCTGCCCCGTGATGTCTGGGTGTTGTGTGATGTTCTTAGGTTAGTTAGGTTTAAGTAGTTCTAAGTTCTAGGGGACTGATGACCATATATGTTAAGTCACATAGTGCTCAGAGCCATTTGAACCATTTTTTTTCCTAAGCTACTGAAAAAGCGCGAGTGACTTCTGTATATAAGAAGTATAAAAGAACTGACCCGCAGAATTACAGACCAATATCCGTTACATCAGTCTGCTGCAGAACCTTGAGCTGTGGCCTTAATTTCATTTAATATACATTGCTACAGCGAAATATCACTTATGAGGGTCGTTGTAATGCTCTTTCGCAAAATCTTGTTACTTCCGGCGTCACTGACATCACATCAAGTGGTCAAAACTTAGCGCGAGCTGCATAATGGTATCAGCTCTGCGGGATATGTATGCTCACAGCTGGAATGGCTGAAAAAAAGTTGAACAGACTATAGTTCATCATACCAAAGCACTTCAGTGTTGAATTAAGTTCAAATTTTCGTTTCAGGACTAGACAGTGATTGAAATAACTATGGGCCAGGGAGTGGGTTCAAATGGTTGAAATGGCTCTGAGCACTATGCGACTTAACTTCTGAGGTCAGCAGTCGCCTAGAACTTAGAACTAATTAAACCTAACTAAGCTAAGGACATCACACACATCCATGCCCGAGGCAGGATTCGAACCTGCGACCGTAGCGCTCGCTCGGCTCCAGACTGCGGCGCCTACCACTCCGGTCGGCCAGGGAGTGGGGGTGTACTCCACTCTCAAGTTGATGTTACCACCTAACAGGAAAATGTCCAGGTCATTTCAGTGCCTCGGCGATAGTCGGGGCGCATTCTGTTCTTTATGTATTGGTACGACTACTTCCGACAATGTTAAATGTATAAATGTGTAGCAGCAACGTCTTCCAACAGGAGAGAAAAATGGCTCTGAGCACTATGGGACTTAACATCTGAGGTCATCAGTCCCCTAGAAGTTAGAACTACTTAAACCTAACTAACCTAAGCACATCACACACATCCATGCCCGAGGCAGGATTCGAACCTGCGACTGTAGCAGTCACGCGGTTTCGGACTGAAGCGCCTAGAACCGCACGGCCACCGCGCCGGCCAAGAGGAGAGAAGTTAAATGCAGTTGTAAAGCATCATTTTGAGGGTAGCGGCAATATGTCAGGCATGAAAAGCAAGATATAGTGGAACTAGTGTGTTTCGGGACTACAGTTTCTTAGTCAAAGTACACTACGTTTAACAGCGAGTATTTAATTTGATTAAAATTGCATTAAAGATAGATCCAGTGTAATTCCTTACTCGGAAGCCTTGTTTTTAACACTATTAACTGGCATAATTTTGATCTGCAGTCACATCGCTTTTGAGTAGATTTCTGAAAATGTGTAAAAGAAACGAAAGGAAGATAATGAGAGCAGAAATTTTAAAGAGCAGTGAGGATTTCAGTATTTGGTGACTGAGTTAAGTAATAAGGCAGCGTGTATAATTTGCAATGTAACAATCTCAATTCTCAATGAGTATAATTTAAAATGTCATTGCGAGACTAAACCTTTTCAGAGTTGTTCCAAATTTACCGGACGCCAACAGTTAAAAATAATTACGCCTTTGAAATACTCTATGCAGTCTTTGCAAATGTTGTTTCAGAAAGTAAATGCTGAAAGAGAATCAGCGACTCCTGCTAGTTTTCAGTTGGCTCAGTGGAAAGCCGTTTAACGACAGCGAATTAATGAAGAGTTCCATGTTTGCAGAAGTGCAAGAAACGTGTCGAGAAAAAGCTAATCTATTCATCTTGGAGTTGAAGCTCTTTCTTCCCGTGTTTGCTTTAACAATACATTTGTTTTTGGATAGGGTCCGCCTTTAGCAAAACACAATTTTGGTTTTTAACCAAACATGTTTCATTGCAGTTGCAGCATGTTCAGTGGGTTTTTATTTTACAGATGTTAAAGATGAAGAATGTTCTTTATTGTTTGTATACATGTAAATATTAGTTTTTAAATCGTAATTACATATATTTGAAAAAAAAACATATAAAATTATGAATTCATACATTTATATCACGTGGTGTGGTTTTCCTGATGTATTACGTTTCTGCAGTGTCTGTTTTGTCTCACAGTTTGTATTCTGCAACCACTTACAGATTATTTAAGCCAGAATTACGATTTTGAGAATTGTTATTGCTATGCCTGACATTAATTAATTCTCTCTCTCTCTCTCTCTCTCTCTCTCTCTCTCTCTCTCTGTGTGTGTGTGTGAGTGTGTCTATTTACATTATGTTTCACTTACATTTTCTTTTTCCTCATCTTCGTCACTGTGAAACAATATATATTGAGCTGTCACTGTCACTGTTTCACTGTTTACCAGCGGTTAAAAACAAACACGACGGACAGTGGAACAGTTGAAGGTGTAAAAACAAGATGGCTGGCGGTTGTTTTGAATCTTTCAGAGGTGTCAGTGCATTTTGTGTGTGTGTGTGTGTGTGTGTGTGTGTGTGTGTGTGTGTGTGCGTGTGCGTGTGCGTGTGTGTGTGTGTGAAAAGGGAGGGAGATAGATAGAGAGAGAAAGAGAGAGAGAGAGAGAGAGAGAAAGAAAGAGTGAGTGTGACACTGAAGAGCTGGTATAATGAATCAAAGACATCAACATACCCACAACAGCCACACTCACATCATTTAACATCACATCCATGTACACCAATATCCTCACCACGGAAACTATCAACAACATCAAATATCAATTAGAAGAGCAAGCCAAAATTCCCAAGCCCCACATAAAAGAAACAGCTAGCATTCTAAAACTAATCACAGAGCAAAACTATTTCTCTTTTAACAATCAGTTCTACTCACAAGAAGACGGGCTTCCAATGGGGTCACCAGTCAGTGGACTCCTAGTCAATGTTTTTCTCAATCACATTGAAAATAAAATATTTGAAACAATAGTAAGACCCAAAAATTACCGGATAATATATTGGTATCGTTATGTAGATGACATCATAAGCCTTCTAGATGAAATATCAAGACGCATCCAACAACTCCACAATGATATAAACAAACTACACCCTAAAATAAAATTCACCATTGAAACAGAACACGACGAAAGGTTTAACGTCCTTGACTTCACAATATGCAGGCGCAACAACCAACACCAAATCTCCATATTCAGGAAAGTGACCACCACCATCACAGTCATTCACAAACATTCTAATAATCCGATTATGCACAACCCAGCCGGCTTCCAATATATGCTACACAGACTGAACAAAACCCCACTCACTGAAACAACTACAAGAATGAATTACAGACAATCAGACAAATATCTGTAGAGAATGGATATGACACAAACACTATAGATAAACTGAACCACAAAATTTAAACAAAATTAAAAAGGACACACAACACAAAAAACAAAAGCCTCCTCATCAATTTACAAACTCACAGAACACACATACGAGCACACGTGAACAAGAAACACCCACAATGACAAACAAATGGTTCACTCTCACCTACAACAACAAAGCAGTCCACAGATTGGCAACATACTCAAAAAACAAGGGCTAAAAATAGCCTACAGGACAGATAACACAGAGAAAACTAAGGACAACCAACAGAGGCACAGACAAACACAACACATCTGGTATTTACCAACTAACATGTCAGGACTGCAAATCAGTATATATAGAACAGACAAGCAGAAACTGTAACACCAGATACACAGAACACAGAATAGCATTAAAAAGTAACAGCTGTCATTCCACATTTGCTGAACACGTTATGAACAAGAAACATAACCCAGCAAACATCAATCCTGATTTGAAAATTCTCAAATGCAGCAACAGCCCCCCACAAAAACTAATAGCTGAAGAAAATTATCAGATACAAAAAGCCATAGCGGAAGGAAAATAAGTGATAAATGAATACACAGCTCTCTGCAATAGAACTCTGTTCTGTACCCTCAAAGAATTATTAGAGAAGACCAAGCTACAGAGCTCTCCCCCCCCCCCCCCCCCATCCTCCCCCCGACCCACACAAAAGCAAAAAAGATTCTCAAACCTACTGTCACACTCATCCTTTTTCTCTCTCTTTCTCTCTCTCCCTTTTCACACACACACACACACACACACACACACACACACACACACACACACACAAAGAAAAGAAAAAAAGAAAAAGTTCGTCATGTTTGTTTTTACTGCTGGTAAACAGTGAAACAGTGACAGTGAAATCTCAATATATAGTGTTCCACAGTGATGAAGATGAGGAAAAAGAAAATGTAAGTGAAACATAACGTAAATAGACAACACACACACACACGCAGAATTACCGTGATTAATGTCAGGCATAACCGTAACAATTTCAAAATCGTATTTTGTCTTAAACAATTTTTCTACTTTAAGGTGTAAGTGGTTGCAGATGACGAACTGTGAAACAAAACACTGTAGAAACGTAATACGTGAGGAAAACCACACCATGTGGTAAAAAGGTCTGAATTCATAATTTTATGTGTTTTTTCAAATATCTGTAATTACGATTTAAAAACTAATATTTACATGTATACAAACAATAAAGAACATTCTTCATCTTTAACAGCCATAAAATAAAAACCCACTGAAGATGCTGCAGCTGCAGTGAAATATGTTTGGGTTAAAAAACAAAATTGTGTTTTGCTAAAGGCGGACCCTACATGAAAAGCTAATCTATTTAAAAATATCAGTTTATCAGCAAAAACTGTGGCTCGAAGAGTAAATTACATTGCTGAAAATATATTTACTCAATTGTCTGAGAAAACCCGACACTTAGAGTGATTCTCTTTGGCTTTGGATGTGTCAACAGATGTTTCAACACTGCGTAGGTTTTAATTCTTATTCGATGGATAAACAAACTTTATGAAGTGTACGAAGAGCTTCTTGAAGTACGTAGCATTCACGGTACGGGCTCAGAAGAAGAAATTTATAAAGGAGCAGACAGTGCTTTTCAGAAAAACAAGCTTCAATGGAAAAAGTGAAGGTGTATCACAACTGACGATAGAAAAAACATTCTGGAAAAGCTAAAAGTGTCGTTGTCCTCGTGTCAAAGGCAGTAGGAAAAGACGGTGGGTCCAAACCATTAATCTTATATTGCATCATTGATCAACAGTCTTCGTGTGGAAAATGCTTGTATATGTCAGAACTTTTAAAGCCAGTCATGTAAGCTGTTTATCATATAAGGTCACATGCTGTCATTTATAGTCAATTCTGCGAGTTTCTTGACAAGATTTAAGAAAATTATTTGCCATATTATACTGCAGTATGCTGGCTTAGCTTTGGAAAAGCTCTGACTCTAATTTGATGAGCTTTCAAGTCGCTGCTGGTAATTTCCAATAGTAAACTTATCCACAACTGTACGTGGGAAGTTATACAGCTACGTAAATCTCATTAATCATAATTACACTGCGTACAGCACAGAGCATTAGACGATGGCATAAACAATTCAGATAAACAGGTTGCTTGTGTAAAGGCAAATCGCCGGGCCGTTCCCGAGTGTTTGACACAGACGTCGAACGAATCCGCCATAGTTTCACAAGGAGTCCGCAGAAATCCGTTCGCCGTGCAGCTCGACAGCTCAACATGTCCCCGATCTGGCTTGTGTTGCTTCAACGTTTACACATGAAGCCATACAAAATTCAGTGACTGCAAGCTCCTCGTGAAGGTGACAAACAACAACGTGTGGAGTTCTGTAATTTGGTTCTTCGCAAGATGGAGGATGACAGGTTTCTTCCACGCTTCCAGTTTAGTGATGAGGCAACATTCCATTTAAATGCAAAGGTGAATCGTCATAGTGTGAGAATATGGGGAACGGAACAACCATATGAAGTTGTACAGTATGGGAGGAACACTTCAAAATTTAATGTGTTTTGTGCATTTTCACTTGAAAAGGTGTTCAGTCCATTTTTCTTTGCCAAGAACACTCTTACGAAAAGCACATATCTCGATATGCTTCAGAACTTTCTTTTCCCACAGCTGGAGACTGATTCGAACGAATTAATTTACCAACAGGATGTGGCAAATGCCACACTGGCATCTGGAAGTACGGGAATTTTTAAAACAAATGATTGCAGAACGATGGATCGGTCGCACTGGACCAAATGATTCAGCCTTACATTATTGGCGTCCACGGTCACCGGACGACTGTATGTGATTATGTCTTGTGGGGGTTTATAAAAAAACTCTGTTTAGGTGCTTCCGTTACAAACAACCATGAATGAACTGAGACATCGCATAACAGTAGCTGTGGAAGCTGTAACTCAAGACATGCTTGTTGCAGTGTGGGAGCAATCTGAATATCGCGTTGACATATGCCGTGTATCTCAAAGTGGGAATACTGAACACCTTTAAAAAGGAATGAAAAAACATTTTGAATTTCCCGTTCATCAAAAACCAAAATTCATTGTACATATTTAATAGTTTTAGAAATATTTATAATATAATAGAAATATTTATTAGTTTTAGAAATATAGACGAGCCAAATAGGGTGATTCTTTTTGATACACACTGTATCGATTGCCAACAACGGGCAATAAATACAGGATGTTTCAAAATGAACAGACGGGTTTTAAGGCGTTGTAGCATTTATTACGTTGAACTTACAGTTGTAAATAATACACCAAATGAAAGAGCAACTCAATCAGTTTTATTTGTATACCTCTGCGCAATGGGAACAGTATAGACGACAAAGAGTGACTGAAAAACGTGTTCAACGAGTGCGAGTCTTTCACGCTTAGCCCCAAGAAATATCCCCGCGGAAAGTTTATGGGCCTTTATTTTTCGGTGAACCAACTGTAACTGATGTTAATTATTTTGATGCGCTACAGCCCGTGCCTCAATGGGAAGAAGCTAAACAACGCATCTTTATTTGGGAACAAGATGGTGCGGCGCCTCACTGGCGTAACGCAGTACGCGACTGGCTAAACGACGTTGCATGCGACCGGCGCAAGGATCCGATTGACACAGCATTTTATGCATGACCTCCACGTTCACACACGATCTGTCGCGATCATGTATATGTGCCTCCGATACCAGCTGATCTATCCGTCTTTAGAAACAGTGTTATTGCAACAGTTACTCCTGACACATTGATCAAGGTTTCGGAACAACTCGTCTATCGACTCGATGTGTGGCCGGTGTTCACACCTAATAATTGTAAGAAAAACTGTTCGTGTTTCTCTTTCATTTGGTGTATTATTTATAATAGTAAGGTGAATGTAATATGTGCTGTTGTTGTTGTTGTTGTTGTGGGCTTCAGTCCTGAGACTGGTTTGATGCAGCTCTCCATGCTACCCTACCCTGTGCAAGTCTACAAATGCTAGAAACGTAGGTTTGCCTTTCCTTAATCTTTCTTCTAAGATAAGTCGTAAGGTCAGTATTGCCTCACGTGTTCCAATATTTCTACGGAATTCAAACTGATCTTCGCCGAGGTCGGCTTCTACCAGTTTTTCCATTCGTCTGTAAAGAATTCGTGTTAGTATTTTGCAGCTGTGACTTATTAAACTGATAGTTCGGTAATTTTCACATCTGTCAACACCTGCTTTCTTTGGGATTGGAATTATTATATTCTTCTTGAAGTCCGAGGGTATTCCGCCTGTTTCATACATCTTGCTCACCAGATGGTAGAGTTTTGTCAGGACTGGCTTTCCCAAGGCCGTCAGTAATTCTAATGGAATGTTGTCTACTCCCGGGGCCTTGTTTAGACACAGGTCTTTCAGTGCTCTGTCAAACTCTTCACGCAGTATCGTATCTCCCATTTCATCTTAATCTACATCCTCTTCCATTTCCATAATATTGTCCTGAAGTACATCGCCCTTGTATAGACCCTCTATATACTCCTTCCACCTTTCTACTTAGCCTTCTTTGCTTAGAACAGGGTTTTCATCTGAGCTCTTGAAATTCATACAAATGGTTCTCTTTTCTCCAAAGGTCTCTTTAATTTTCCTGTAGGCAGTATCTCTCTTACCCCTAGTGAGATAAGGCTCTACATCCTTACATTTGTCCTCTAGCTATCCCTGCTTAGCCATTTTGCACTTCCTATCGATCTCATTTTTGAGACGTTTGTATTCCTTTTTGCCTGCTTCATTTACCGCATTTTTATGTTTTCTCCTTTCATCAATTAAATTCAATATTTCTTCTGTTACCCAAGGACTTGTATCAGCCCTCGTCTTTTTACCTACTTGATCCTCTGCTGCCTTCACTACTTCATCCCTCAGAGCTACCCATTCTTCTTCTACTGTACTTCTTTCCCCCATTCCTGTCAATTGTTCCCTTATGCTCTCCCTGAAACTCTGCAACCTCTGGTTTAGTCAGTTTATCCAGGTCCCATCTCCTTAAATTCCCACCTTTTTGCAGTTTGTTCAGTTTTAATCTACAGTTCATAACCAATAGATTGTGATCAGAGTCCACATATGCCCCTCGAAATGTCTTACAGTTTAAAACCTGGTTCCTAAATATCTGTCTTACCATTATATAATCTATCTGATACCTTCTAGTATCTCCAGGATTCTTCCATGTATACAACTTTCTTTCTTGATTCTTGAACCAAGTGTAAGTTATGCTCTGTGCAAAACTCTACCAGGCGATTTCCTCTTTCATTTCTTAACCCCAATCCATATTCACCTACTTTGTTTCCTTCTTTCCGTTTTGCCACTCTCGAATTCCAGTCACCCATGACTATTAAATTTTCATCTCCCTTCACGACCTGAATAATTTCTTTTATCACATCATACATTTCATCAATTTCTTCATCATCTGCAGAGCTAGTTGGCATATAAACTTGTATGTGCTACAAAGCCTTAAAACCCGTATACCCATTTTGAAACACCCTGTACAATCTAGACCCTCCCATTTTATGTAAGAGTGTGGCGTTTTTCATTTCTCAAAGCGTTAAGGACCGTGGGATCACGAGCCTCCAGTCAGACGGGCAATTCTGTCTTTGATAACTACAATCAATTTGTCACATTCGTCTACGCTGTGTTGCTACCCGTGTAACACCAGTATCGACCTTTGGCGCTGTATTGTGCATCCTTCTGGCGAAATTATTTTCTTGTGAACAATATTTGCATAGCTGTGAACTAAGCAGTATCGACGCAACACTTAAAATGCGACATGTCGCAATAATCCGTAAAAAATAAAATCTATACCATTCGGGTCTGATGGTAAAAAAGATTAGAACTTTAATTTATTTATTTATTTACCTTGGCAAGAATATGGCCATCAGTGCCTCTCTTACATCCACCTATATGTTTTAAATACACTACCTGACAAAATAAGAAGGGGGGAGGAAACGAAATGAAACTTATGGATTGAGAGGGTATGTGATGTTATTTCAGTGATTTCAATATCGAGCAAAATGAGCCCACTTATCAGTTGACGTTGCACCCCCTCTGATACGGGTAAGTTCGGTTGGGATAGGTGTTATAAATCTGTTGTATCCTTTCCTGTGGCAAGCTGGCCCGGAACCGTTGTAACTGGTCCTTGACATCCTGGACACAGGCACTAGGATAGAGTGACTTCCGAGCTGGTCCCACACATGCTGTATCGCGGAGGAATCTCGGGATCTTGCTGGCCACAAGAGTAGCTTAATGTTTCGCAGACGGTTCATAGAGACATGTGCCATGTGTCGACAAGCATTGTTCTGTTGAATAATGGCAGCAAGGTAATGTACCATGAGAGGTAAAACGTGAGGATACAGGATGTCCGTGACGTGGCGTTGTGGCATCAGCGTTCCGTCTGTTGTCACCAACCGTAGCCTGAAGTCATGCTCAGTGGGTCCCCACACCATGGCGCCAATAGTAACACGACTGCGCCTCTACAATACATTGGAAAATTGGGACCTCTCGTCAGGACGCCGCAAGACTCACTGACGATGATCATCCAGTGAAGTGCAGAGCCGCGATCTATCGTTGAACACAATGCGACGCCATTCATCAGCAGTACAAGCTTACTTCAAATGCAGCCGTTTTGGTTGTAGTGTTAACGGCAGCTTACTCATGGGTCGGTAATGGTCTAGTCCAGCTGTCTCTAGTCTCCGACCAAAGGTGAGGGATGACTCAGTATGTTACAGGGTGTCCATTATTTGTTCTCGGGTGGAGGCGCATGTGTGAAGGGATTACGATGTGCCTGGTGCACAATACGCCGATCCAGCCGCGTGGTAGTCGAACCGGAAACTGACTTCACGTTCCTATGTAGTCCAATATGCGGCCACTGTCACATTCGATTGGCCACAAAATCTGGGTACTGCACGATTCGACCAGCTGGCCAAACGGAAACCCACATTGAAACCTCTTTCAAACTTCGTCAGGTGCTGATAACTCTGTCTGACACGAGTAGCGGCATCCAATGTCCTTCACAGCGACAACTCAATATCTGATGCTGTTTACACCCCTTGTTTATCTGCCAGGTCAGGTAATAACGGTAATCACGAACAACACTAATGCACCGTGAGGCCTGTTCTACCTATCACAGACAATCGCAACTCTGAAGTGTAAGTACAAATTCGCCGATTGTGTGTACGTGTAGTAATTGCATTGACATCCAACCATATCTTTTGGTGCTTCACCTTTATTGTCAGATTTTGTTCGTTATACGCACGTGTTAAGAGAAGCCTCACGTTTAACATTTGATACTGCACTTTATTCTCCTGATATTAAACGAAGCCAAAATTAGTGTAAGGAGGGCTACACATGAAGCGTTTGACGAATACGAAAGTAAAACCCTAACTACCAAATCCTAAGAATTTTTTGTCGTATGTTAAATCAGTGAACGGATGGAAGCCTTCTGCCCAGACACTTTGTGACCATAATGGCGCTGAAACAGGAAACGACACAGAAAAGGCCGAAAAACTGTTTCACAGATGAAGTTCACACAGTAGTTCTTCCTTAAAATCGTCAGACGACCGAGAAAATGACAGATATCGAAATACGTGACTAAGGGACAGAAAAGCAACTGTAAGCGCTCAAGAGAAGAAAGGCCATTGGACCTGACGGGATACCAGTCCGGTTGCACATAGAGTATACGAAAGAACTTCCCCTCTTCTAGAAGTACTGTACCGCAGGTTCCTTGAGGAACAAAGCGTTCCTAACGATTGGAAGAAAAACACAGGCCATTCGTGTTTTCACGGAGGGTCGTCAAACAGATGCACGAAACTATAGGCCTGTATCTCTGACGTCGGTCTGTTGTGGAGTTTTGGAACATGTATTATGCTCGCGTATTATGACATTACCGGAGACTGAAAATCCCCCCCGTAGGAACCAACATCGGTTCCGAAAAAGAACGATCATGTGAAACCCAGGTCCTCACTCTATTGGGTGTGCACGAGACACAGAAAGCAGCAGATAAACGCGTCGAGCTAGATACCGTGTTCCTTGACTTCCGAAAGGCATTTGAAACAGTTCCGCACTGCCGCCTAGTGAACAAAATACAACCGTATGGGATATTAGATCAACTGTGCGACTGGACTGAAGAGTTCCTAGCATATATATCTCAGCACACCATTCTGAACAGAGAGAAGTCTTCAGTCCTAAAAGTAACATCAGGAGTACCCCAGAGGGGTGTTATAGGAGCAAAAATTTTCACAATATATATAAATGATCGAGCAGATAACGTCTGATGTTCCACGACGCTTTTCGCCGATGATGCTGTTTCCAGCAGAATGTCGCAATGCTAGAAAATTGTACCGAAATGCAGCAAGATCTGCAGAGGATCGATACTTGGCGCAGTGAGGGGCAATTGACTCTCAACATAAACAAATATGACATACTGCGAATACATAGACAGAAAGACCATTTATCGTATGATTACAAAAGGACAGAACAGTCACTGGAAACAGTTACTTCCATACATTATCTACGAGTACGATTACGGAGCGATTTAAAATGGAACGACCATATAAAATTAATCGTGATAGAGGCAGATGCCAAACTGATATTCGTTGGAAGAAACCTGAGGAAATGTAGTCTGTCAAGAAAGGAAGTAGCTTACAAAGCACTTGTTCAACTACTAGTTGAATATTGCTCGGCTGTATCGGATCCATACCAGAGAGGACAAAGAAGAGCAGTGCGTTTTGTGACAGGTTCATTTAGTAAGCGCGAAAGCTTCACTGAGAAGCTCAGCCAACTCCAGTGGCTGGCGTTGCAAGAGAGGCGTTCTGTGTCACGTTATGCTCGACCGTTAAAGTTTTGAGAGCGGTCATCTCTCTAAAAGACAACCAATACATTGCTTCTTGCTACGAATATCTCCCAAGAACCCAATGAAGACAAAATTAAAGTGATTCGAGTTCACATGGTGGCTCATCGCCAATCGTCCTTCCCGCGAACCACATACGACTGGAACACGAAATGGGGGAGTGAGACTAGTACACAATGTACCCTCCGCCACACACCGTAAGGTGGCTTGAGCACTTATAAATGTAGACGTATACGTAGACATGGCACCCAGAGACTTCTTCTCCCTCTTCCCTCGTATGAAGAAACCATTGCGTGCTAGGCAGTTTCAGAATGACGACGAGGTTATTTACGGGGGGGGGGGGGGGGGGGGCGGTTCCCTACTGATAAAACCAATATCTCCACCAAGTATCCGTCTTTGCGGAAAATGTGTCACATTGAAGAGTGAATACACAGAGAATAATTACCTCCATGGGGAAGTTTCATGGTCGCGGCTTGATTTCTCCGAGATGATAATTAAAACATTATGATTACCCCTAGTAAGTCTTCTTAGTTTTAATTTCTTTTATTGACTTGTAACGGGAGCCAATAACTAAGCTGAAACTGACGTAGCTGATAAACACGTTAAAATCCTGATTTGCCTGTTTACAGACAGCTTGCAAAGACATATATTACTAGGCCTGCCTATTTGACCATCTGTTTAAGTTCCGTCCTATTTGAAAACTACTTTGCATAGAACGCTGGGTTGTGTGCCCTGCTTCACAAGTTCGACGATTTTGCAGTTGCGGATGTGTGAAAATAACATACTAATATCAAGTTCTATACAATTTTTTTTTTTCATTTCGGATGCCATAGCCACAAATGTACTGAAATACAATTTCATTTTCCACCGTGGTTGCTTTATAACCACTGCCAATTATACGATGATCACCTGATTTTGGCTGTTCGCCATTTTCAAGCGCGTACTTCTGTTCTCGTAAATTAACACCATTACGCTTTATGAATGTAAATAAATGTACATCTGTTCATCTTAATGTCTAACCGCTGTCATAGCAAACACGCGTGAGATCAACGTTCCATAATCGACAACGTGTTAACATGACATTACTGTTGTAGTGGTGTACGTAAGTATGCGTAAAAACACGTAATGTATTGTACAGTACGTTGGTCTACTCGAGCTGATTCGATAACGTTCCGTTTACATCACATAGCTGTTCAAAGATATACCGACAAACAGTCACCACTGCCCAGCTGAACGCATCTATAGGTACCGGGGACATGGTATCTCACATATTATAATGTATATCTTTTGTCGGTGTGTTTAAAATTATTATCATATAGGGTATACGTATTCCACACCGCTCCCCCCCCCCCCCCCCCCCCCCTTCCCCCGTCCCCCCACACACAAGCATAAATACTTGCACCGCAGATATTGCGGAAATGGAAAGTACTATTGAAGTGCGCTTTTCACAGAATGGATTGGCAGTCAGGGGCTTGTAGTATTAGCCAACAAACAGATTGTAATAATTCTTAGAAAGCCTAACTTTTGTGCAAACATACACTTTTTTTAAATGGAGCAATGCCTATTGACATTGACAAACTAAAAGTAGTGTAAATTAGAATGTCAGCGGTTCATTTCAAGGTTGTACTGCGAGTCGCTTACAAGATATCGCATTTTGAAAAGTTCTCAAACCGACGCTAGTACAATATCTGCGATGGCACACAATAAAGAACAACGTAGAGGTGATATATCCGAACAGGCTTCAGTAATACATCATTGCATATCATCGGGTGTAGTTAGTATGTCCTTGCTGTCTTTCAGCTTTCCCCACAGAAAAAAGTTTACAGGCTTCAAATCCGGGGAACGGATCGGCCAAGATACAGGTCGTCTGCGTCCAATCCCATGAATTGGAAACAATACTGAGCACATACTGCAGTACTTCGTGCACTATGGATGGTGGTACCACAGGTTCCTCCTAGTCTGTATAGAACGTATACCAGCATCCGTGGAAGGTGCTCTGCTAGGAGACTGCGAGAATTTTTCATGTTCAGTGTTCCGTCTACGAAAGACAGGCCTATGAGGAGCTGATGGGTCATTATCCCACACCACACGAACGTTCACACTCCCTGGAGACTGACATTCCACCTAACGAAGCCAACGGAGATTTTCAACAGCCCAATACTGCATGTTTCGTTGGTTTACCTGGCCAAGATTGGTAGATGTGGCTTCATCACTAAAAAAGATACATGATATACGTGACGAATTCTGTCTTAATGCCCATATACAAAAATTAATACGATTCTCGTAGTCGTTTCAACACAATTCTTGATAGACAGAGATGTGACAGTGATAGAACCTACGCCGACGGAGAATGTGTAGGACACTTACCTGGCTCATGCCACTTCCTTGTGCGGTTTGTGTAATACCTTTTTATTTTTTCTCGCAATATGAATATTTTCTTTTCCTCATCAGCAATAAGAAATTGGTACATCGCCCCAGAAGACGGCAGCGATAGGGGTTTAAAATAATCTTTGTAACAAACGAGAATTGTCAAGAGAATATTCAATTTTTTTAACAACTTTTGTTTCAGTCTCGCTTGAGAGTACTTATGTTTTAGATCTCGCGCAAGGACGTGTAATTTTCACTCCTGTGTCAACAATTATTGTTGTGAATGCTATCTGTGATAAAAATGCAAAAGAAAAAAATATATATTACTGTTTATAAAAGACGCAAGATCTTTTTTATTTCTACGTATGACGTTAACCCACAATTGTAAGAAGAGGCAGGAATTTCTCCCATCTGGCAAAACGTCTGCTAATCATCAAGATTTAATGTATGGACTGTGGCAACCACAGAACATTAGAGGTAACATCAGTGTAACTTAATAGTGACTTCTAATAAATACGAGGCCTGTTCATAAAGTAAGCTCCGATTGATTGCCAAATTGAAACCACAGTGAACATCAGAAATGTTTTACTTGTAACAATTAGCTACACCTTTCAGCTACTTCTCTACGTAGTCGCCGTTCTGACTTAGACTTTTGTTATAGCGTTGTACCAACTTTTCAATAGCCTCATCATAGAAGGCAGCCGCCAGTGCTTTCCGCCAATTCTCCACGCTGGCCTACACCTCGTTGTCTGTGTCAAAATGTTGTCTTCAAAGACAGCGGTTCATGTGATCAGAGATGAAACTCAGGGGGAGACAATTGCGGACTGTATTGTGGGTAATCTCACATTTCCATTTGAAAACGATGCAGGAGCATCTTCATTGCCCCTGCAGAATGCGGCTGAGAATTGTCTTGAAGAAGAAACAGCACGACAGCTATGTAATGTTAGCTGCATAGCTTCAGGCGAAATTTCTCACCAGGCCCTCGTACTTGGCGGCAGACCCTATTTTCTAGACATCTTTACGCACTCACTGCGAGCTCAGAAATGAGAAGAGCGACGTGATGCCAACTGGGGTTATACTAGAGACACTACCCAACACATCTGCGCAAAGTTTTATCGGATTTTCATAGTCGTTTCCATTTCGCAAACGATCGGAGCTTACTTTCTGAACGCCCCTCGTATATATGTGTGTAATAACTAGAATAATTAATTTTTTGTTAAGCAGTAAGTTGCTGCAAAGTACGGTTTGCTTGACTTTGGTACGTCGTATTGTATTTTTCTTACGTTGAAAGAAAGACTGTTCATGGCACCAAATTTAGTTTCAACAAGAATTTATGCTTTAATTCCAGTACTGCAAGTATTTATTATCTCTCATTAAGTAAATTTCGTGCCAATTCATACACTTTGTGTTAGCTGTTGGGCTGTCCCTGAGCACGGTTATTCAAAAATCAACCAACAAGAGTTAACACAGATTGCGCGTGAGCTAAAGCACGGATCAACTGCAACAGCTGCAAAAACATTAACTTCCTCTTCTTATGTCGTCACTTGCTTCCTTCTGTTACTTTGCCTAAGTGTTACACTACGACTTTTACGTAACTAACTGAAGGGGTTGATAAGTAATTGCCTAGACGGTTGACGTCTGTTGGGATATCTTGCCGCATGCGCCGTCTAAGAATAAACTGCATTATTCCTACGCTCTCAACACACTATCAGCATGTCGCTTTTTCTGCATTGGTAGATCCCTTTGCCCACTCTTGACCTATTGCTTGCACTGTCATGCACTAACTGACTAACAAGTCGCAATGCACACAAAGAACACGAAAGCACACTATAAATAAAAAAACGACATCGTACATACAAAATACACAGGTTGAGTGGCATAAATAAGTGTCGATGTCGAAAGTTTTCAAAACACGATATCTCGTAAACCACTCGCACAAAAATTTACCTTACTTTTAGTTTGTTAATGTTAATAGGCAATGTTCCATGCGTACGTTTGCACGAAAAGCACCCTTTCTAATTATTATTCCGATCTGTTTAATGGCTAACTATACGAGCCCCTGACTACCATTCCATCCTGTGAAAACCGCACATCAATAGCACTTTTCATTTCCGCAATATTTGCATTGTTTTAGGTGATTCATCCCGTATTCATGCTTATGTCAAGTTAAAAGTAAGTCAATCTATAAATTAAAATTACAGATTAAAAAATTGTTGAAGCTTCAAAATGTAAAACTTTCACAAGCTTGACGAGGTTGTTAGTCGAAAGAAACTATGGACATCACAAAGAACAATTGAATTAAATGTACGAAATTAAGCAAGTCTGAGCTATATGAGCTGATGTACATGTTACAACTTACCGTACAATTATTTCAAATACAAAGACAAAATATATTCCCAAAGAAACGGGGTCGCTATGGGGAGCTGTCTGGTGGGAACACTGGCGAACAGATTCGTGAATCTTCTACGTGAGCCGCCTTATGGGTTATAGCGGAGGGTACCGTGTACCGTTAATGGTCATTTTCTTTCCTGTTCCATCGCAAATGGAATGAGGTAAAAATGACTGTCCGGTATTCCTTCGTACGAACCCTAATTTCTCTTACCATGTCTTCGCGACTCTCATGCGAAATGTACGGTGGCGGCTGTAGGGTTGTTCTGCAATCAACTGCGAATACCTATTCTGTAAATTTTCACAATAGTGTATAGCGAAAAGAACGTCGATTTGCCTCCACGGATGCCCATTTGAGTTCACAAAGCGTCTCTGTAGCACTCACATGTTGATCGAACCTACCCGTAGCAAATGGCTCAAATGGCTCCAGGCACTATGGCACTTAACATCTGCGGTCATCACCCCCCTAGACTTAGAACTACTTAAACCTACCTAACCTAAGGATACCACACACATCCATGCTCGAGGCAGGATTCGAACCTGTGACTGTAGCGGGCGCACGGTTCCGGCTGAAGCGCCTAGAACCGCTCGACCACAGCGGCCGGCCTACCCGTAGCAAATCTAGGCAGCACGCCTCTGAAATGCGTCGATATCTGCCTTTAATCACATGTGGTGGAATCCCAAACACTTGAGCAGTACTCAAGAATGAGTCGCCCAAGTACTCTATATGCGGTCTCGTTTGCAGGTGAGCTACACTTTTCTAAAACTCTCCGAATATACCGGAGTCGACTATTAACCTGCCATACTATTGTCATTAGGTACTCGTACCATTTCATATAGCTTTGCAACGTTGCGTCTAGATATTTAATGGCCGTGACTGTGTCAAGCAACACAACAATAATTCTGTATTCGAACATTATGGGATTGTTTCTCCTACTCGTCTGCATTAATTTACATTTTCCACATCTGGAGGAAGCTCGTCGTACTGAATGGAACACAAAACGACGTCATCACAAAGGGTGCGCCCTTAATCGTTTACATGACGGAATGAAATTCGCAATGGAAAATGACAGCGACAAAAGTATAAACTTCCTAGATGCTAAAATTAAGAATGTCGCGCAAAACACAAGTTCGGGATCTATCGTAGAGACACCACAACGGATGTCATAACCCATAACAAGTGATGTCACCAAAACATGCACAAAAAGGCTTATGTCACTCCGTGCTGAAGCCATGAGGTAGATAAAGAATTAGGAATCTTTCACCAGGCAGCTCAAAACAACGGTTTCACAAATAATAAATAGCATATACGGAAATAAATTAAAGGCAAGTAGAGCGACAACTGACACGGATATTACCCTGGCTAAAGAAGGTGAAGTAGTGAGGAAAACCATGTGCACCTCGATATCGTATATTGATAAACTCTGTGCGGCGGTCCCGGCGGAGGTTCGAGTCCTCCCTCGGGCATGGGTGTGTGTGTGTTTGTCCTTAGGAAAATGTAGGTTAAGTAGTGTGTAAGCTTAGGGACTGATGACCTTAGCAGTTACGTCCCATAAGATTTCACACTCATTTGAACTTTTTTTTTTTGGATGAACTCTCGGATAGAGCCGCACGGGTAAAAACATTGGATAGGTTGACACTCCTCACAAACAACCAAGTGGATCACCTATCATGATCTGGCATCTACTAAATTAACTGTGGAGCATGCCAGAAATTTTTGTATAGGCCAGACGGGACATAATTTCAACTCCAGATTTAAATGGCACTTCAGGCTGACTAAGACTAATAATTCCACAATGGCAACATATATGAAAGAGACAATCTACATTGCTTCGTAGTCCACCAAAGTTCTACAAATACTACATACAAGCAAGAAAGGAAGGAAGGGTTATGGATAATTTGGAAGCAATGGAAATATACGCGCATGCTAAAAAGAGCGTGGCACAGTACGTTGAACAAACAAACAGAACTGCGTAGTATAATGTATTTAGAGAATTTTTGCCAAGTATTTGATGACATGGAACGGTATAAATGTGATATATAAGTCCCCAGGCAGTCTGAAATTACATGTGTGCTGTTATAGGAAAACTTACAACCTCGCCAAACTTGTGAAGGTTTTACTGATGCCCGAAATTGGCTGTTTATAAAGTTTTGACTTCATTCTATAGACATACTCACTTTATGGCATGATATAAGCCTGAACATATTTACGTGTGCGAGATGGAATACATATTATTTTAGACACACAGACAAAACATATGTAATAGAGAAGCGTCATGTTCCCGTCAATACCGATAGTTGCTGTCAGCTGGGCAATGCTGACTGTTTGTCAGCTATACCTTTGAACAGCTGTGTACCGTGCAGTATCGAATCAACCCAGGAAGGGTTGTTACAAGTGTTAACGTGTTTTCGTATTTGCGTACGTGTGGCACTATGATAGAAACATTATTTTAAAGCGTTGTCGAATATGGAACGTTGTTCTTGCGAGTTTCCTATCACAGCAGTTACATATCAAAACGAAAGATGCAAGGTAAGGTTGCCATCAATGGACCGGTTCTATAGATGGACCATCGCTATATTTTTGTTTGGTCGATAACTGATGCCATCTAGCTATGCTGAACCGACTTACCATGTGTTTTAGTGAAAAAAATGGAAATGAGCGTATGGCGTCGTTGGCCGGAAGGCCCCATCCGGGGAAGTTCGGCCACCCAGTGCAAGTCTTATTTCAATCGTCGCCACATTGGGTGACTTGCGCGTAGGTGATGAAGATGAAATGATGATGAGGACAACACAACACCCAGTCCCCGAGCGGAGAAAATCTCCAACCAGACCGGGAATCGAACCCGAACCAGCTTGCATGGGTGGCGAGCACGTTACCACCCAGCTAAGCAGGCGGACTGTTTTAGGCAACACCTCATATGAATGCAGGAAGAAAGTTCTGTTATTTGGTGTAGCGTCGAGTTCAAATTTGATCGTGTGTGTATAACCTCGATTAATCCAGGTCTGCTTGGCGTATATCATTGGTAAGTGAATCTTGTCTATTTTTCATGGATGTATTTAAAGTTGTATTATTTGCCGCAGCTTCCTATCTAACCATGTGCATTCAGACGTTACGATGTTGCCTCTATTGAACCGCTGGTTCAGCGTAAAATTACTTAAGGATATCATCTGTACAAACAGTATTAGGATTTATTTATTTTATTGGCAACAAATGTATGCCAGAGCCTGTTTGTTCCTAGTCCTCTGGTAGGGACATAAATATAAGTTAAAGTACAACTATTGCATATTGTGAAGAATAATGGCAATTAAATATTTAACAAATGGTATTAAATTATTCTGGCACATTAAAATTATTTTAGCTAGTTGAATAAAAAACAGTTGTCAATTATATTTAGTACCACAATACCACAATATTGCTATATATTGGTTTCTGCCTATAATGCAGTTCACTTCGATCTATCCAGTGGAGAGTTAGCGGTAGTTAGAAAGACAACACCACCACCACGAGCACTGACAGAAGGGGCGAAAGGTCCAACATCATGCTAAGAAACCTTTGCAAGAGCACCAAAAACCGCAAAGGACATCGGAAAAAATACCGCTGGAACTGGTCGTTTGTCTGTTCCTTAATAGACAATTCTTCTATTCCCAAAGCTGCCTAGTCACTGAAGGTCCGGTCATGAAAAGACACACAAAAAGCAGGCTATCCACACAAGAATGATTCAGGACGTAGGGCTAAGCCTCCCGCTAACCTAAAGAGAAATCTGCCCAAAGTGGGTCAAACGTAACATGGAAAAGCACCAACACCAACGATTGATTTTGCGAACTGCGTTAAAATTGGTCAGTGGAAGTCATGATTCAGTGCACAGCGTGTACGAACCGAATGGGTGAAAATAGCACTGGAATTAGAGAGAATACTAAAAGATATTTTTGTTTTATTTGCAGATAGACTGTATTTCTGTGTGATAGAGAATTTGTTCACAATTACACGCAATGGCAAGTATTATACAAAGTAGCCTAAATTTACCTTAATTTTTTATTAATGTCAATTGCACTTCAATACTGGTCTAATGGGATTAGATGGGTAGATCACATAACTAATGAGGAAGTATTGAATAGGATTGGGGAGAAGAGAAGTTTGTGGCACAACTTGACTAGAAGAAGGGATCGGTTGGTAGGACATGTTCTGAGGCATCAAGGGATCACGAATTTAGTATTGGAGGGCAGCGTGGAGGGTAAAAATCGTAGAGGGAGACCAAGAGATGAATACACTAAGCAGATTCAGAAGGATGTAGGTTGCAGTAGGTACTGGGAGATGAAGAAGCTTGCACAGGATAGAGTAGCATGGAGAGCTGCATCAAACCAGTCTCAGGACTGAAGACAACAACAACAACAAACAACTGGTCTAATTCAGTTTTTTATGTTCAGATTCAACTTCATTCGTTCGTATTACAATTAATTTCCACCTGTATGTATTGTATTGTATGTTATCCGGAGACATAGAAACGACGCAGAGACTCCGTCCCCGCCGCAGCCGCAGTGTTCCACAACCCCACGACGACTACTGGAGTCCACTTCACCGCTCCGCCGCCCCACACCGAACCCAGGGTTATTGTGCGGCTCGACCCCCGGTGGACCCCCCAGGGAACGTCTCACACCAGACGAGTGTAACCTCTATGTTTGCGTGGTAGAGTACAGACCTCGACACAAGTCCGCCGGGCGGATTCGTACCGGGGATCATGCGCTCCTTCCCACTCCGGAAAGCCGTGCGTTAGTCTGCTCGGCTAACCGGGTGGGCTAATTTCCACTTAATCAACTTTAATTTTCTTAATTGTACTGTGTGGCCATATTCAAATCCACAAAGCTGTTGTATACTCGAATAAGAGGTGCTTAATCACTAAATTTCGGGTGTACATCTAATGGTCCACTAAAGGAATTCAGTTTGTTCATTGATGGAAACGGCTATCCATAAATGGACCTTTACGGAAAATAATACAGCATCTTTCCTGATGGTGTTAAAGGTATTTCAGGAAGAACTGTTATACACTGCAGTGTAGGTAACCTGAATTTTTACATTCAGTTTCATAACATTTTAAACACTGCATTTCCTTCAGTTTGTCACAGACGTTAACTGGTCCATTGATAGCAATCTTACACCATACATATCTACACACCCGCAAAGGATGACGTTGTAAATTTACGAGTATATCAGTCGACCACAGTATTATTGCACCTGGGAGTGCGGTGGACCTGTGATATTTTATCGTGATACTTCACGAGGACGCGCTAAACCAGTTGTCAGTAAATGGAAAATCGTCTTGCAATCATTCACAGTGCGATGCGCTTTCCTTAATCACCACTGTACTTGTTTAACGTCATCGCATGTTTCTGGCAGCGACCACGGGAGGCCAAGTGCAATAAAACTGTGGTCGGATAGTATGAGGATGCACGTAAAAAAGGCTAACGGCGGAAATCAGGTAATCGTGATATAAATGATAGTGACTGTATCGAGTGTCCCAGGATTAATATTCAATGTTCAGGATTAATGATGGAAACGATCATTTGAAGCAAAACGTTTGGTCAACATGGGCTCTGAAATGTGTGCCTTAAGAGCTGTGAGCACTTATTCATCTGAAATACTTGAAACAAACCTCTTCTACCACAAGCTCTTTGCTTTCCATATTTTGGGACGAGGTAATACGGATCAACACAAGAAAAAAATTCCTAGAAGATATGGACTCTAAAATACATACTTTAAGAACTACGACCATTTGTTCACCGGAAGAGACGTGTTATACACTAGCGAGGATGAAGAAGTGCCCACAGCTCGTAAGGTAGGCATTTTAGAGCACATGTTTATGGAACATTTTTTCATGTTTTGGTCCATACTATCGCCCCTCAAAATACGCAAAGCAAAGAGCTTGCAGTAGAAGATATTTGTTTCACAGTATCGCAGATAAATTGCTTATAGCTCTTAAGGTATGCATTTCAGATCCCATGTTTACTAGACTAATTTGCTTCGAATGATCGTTCCTGTCATCTCTGAATATTGATCATTCCTCCTGGGACACACTGTATAGATAGAACATGTAATTTGTCTTTCAAATCCTGTTTCCTGTTAGGGAAATCAGAAGCTAATAAGTATATGGTTAAGTCTCATAATCACAGCAGAAATAGAACCAGTCGAAAACTGCTTACTCGCTCTGACAGAAGAAAGCAAAACGTGTTGGAACCAATACATCTACAAAGCTGCTTTTTTTAATGATGGGGGATTATTCGCCGTGACAATGTTGCCCTACGCGCCACAGTGAACTGGAATTATTACCTCCATGTGCTGAAGCGATTGTGTGAGGCAGTACTTATTATTATTGCCTGACTCGTCGCATTCTTGAACACTTCTATACTGTTATAATTAAAATATGAAAAGATAATATGAAATAAATGTACCGAGTCGTTAACGTCCCAGACACAGCGAACTTAAATGTTCGCCCCTTGGAGGAGATAACTATGTGGTCTATTCATAGACGAATCAGAGAGACTTCTTTCCATCAATCTGGCTGAAAAAAAGTCACCACTAAAACGCAGTGTTTTTATCATCTTACGCTCTTTCTACCACTTGTACATAACATCTGTACTGAACAGTGAAAGGCATGCATGTCTTTCACCTGATTTTCTTGTGTTGAAGTAGGTTGTCTATTGCGTCCATCTGTGCAGTATCATGTAGGACATACAGGGAATACATGGCGATGGAATAGCCGTCCGTGATGTAGCGACCATTGGCGTGCTACGTGCAGATGATGCCATCAACTACACGGCAATCAATAATGATGACCAAGGGACAATCAGCTAATAGCTAGTGCAGTTTCAACCACTTGATTTTCCTGGAAATCCGAAAAGATTTTGTAAGCAATTCATCCAGCGCACATACGCTTTCTCTCATCGCCCTGCACCTCACACCCGTTACTGTATATTTTTGCTTGTTGTTCCGGTGAAACACAACATGCAAACCAGTAATTGGGGGGCAGGGGGCTAGACGTGGGGTATGGAGTATTTTTAATATTTTGGTTGGCGGATGGTGACTTGTAAGTAAACCTGGGTAATACTGACCTTAAAACATTTTCTTGAAAAAAAAGAAACGTGACTATTCTATATTTTTTTCCTTTCCCTGGGAGGTAAGGGCGGGGGGGGGGGGGGGGGAGGGGTTGGATATGTCCCACCCTTGCCCCCGGGTGTGGGCACTCTTGATGCAAACAGTTAAAGATAGGAAATGTAGATTGAAAAGAGCCTTCACGATGCTTGGACGTGTGGCGTTTGGTATACACGACTCTCAGCCATATAACCCTCCTCCCGCTATATTTTGCTGATTCTTAATTCAAACAGTTTTCTTTGCGGCTACCGGATATGTGTAATGGATGGTTAACATGGAGGTCACGTTCGTACAAAACCTGACCATTGTGCCTGCAGAGATAATTGTTCCTTTTCTTTGTGAGTATTAAAATTCTTCAGTTTTAAGAGAAGAGGACTGCTTAGAAAGGATAACAGTTCACACCATTTACTTCTTTTGTTGAGTATGTAAGGAACATACTTCCTAACAATGGTTAGACCCCACCATGATGATGTTAATAGTTAAATTTAGTTCCTCCTTTACACTGCAGTTTATCATTGCTGTATTGCTTTCCCCAGTTAAACTATCATGCTACAACAGTTAATGGTAGCCTTAACAATTGTTCAAATAAGAAAATAGCCGCTAACGAATGCTAAGGACGATAATGATTTTTTTCACTGATGTCATATACACCCATTTTCAGAAAAAAACAGAACACCTTGAACGACTAGAGATAGGACTTTCATATTCAAAGGACATGTACATTAGTATATTCTGCAGAAACGATTGGCATTCGGTTCAGCGTGGATCCTGTTGTGTAGTAGGCACAGGGGCCCTGGTAATTTGTTACATGCGTGATGGCGCCGACGCGTATAAGACGCGAAGGGTCTCCTGTGATATAGCCACCGGTAAGGTTGCATTCCCTTGGTTCCAAAGTTCATCTGTGGTGGTTGGCAGTGGGTCACAGCGCTGCATCCGTCGTTTCACCACATCCCACACATTTTCGTTAGCGACAAGTCTGGTGATCTGGCAGGCCAGATCACATTCTGTGACACCAAGAAGGCATGTGTTCGTGCAGCAACATATGGTCGTGCATTGTCTTGTTGAAAAATGGCGTCTGGGATGTCGTGCAGAAAAGGTACGGATACGGGTCGCAGGATGTCATTCAAGTAAGTCACATTTGTCACAGTGTCCTGGACACGCACGAACTGTAATTTGTGGTTGTACCCAATAGCACACCATACCATAAGGCCTTGAGTTGGCGATGTATGTCTTGTGCGAATGCAGTCATTGTGATGCCGCTCCACCTGTCTGCGGAGAACCAAAATGCGGCCATTACTTTCAAACAAACAACCTGGATTCGTCCGAAAATATTATCTGACGCCATTCCTGCCCGGGTGACGTCGTTCAATATGCAACTGCCGTCTAGCATGTTTCTGCACATTCGTCGAAGGTAGGCGGAGAAGTGGACGGCGCGCAAGTGACCCATGCCGTAAAAAACGGCAACGAATTTGGTTCAAATGGCACTGAGCACTATGGGACTTAACATCTATGGTCATCAGTCCCCTAGAACTTAGAACTACTTAAACCTAACTAACCTAAGGACATCATACACATCCATGCCCGAGGCAGGATGCGAACCTGCGACCGTAGCGGTCGCTCGGCTCCAGACTGTAGCGCCTAGAACCGCACGGCCACTCCGGCCGACGGCAACGAATTGCCACTCCTGTTACTGTACAATATGTTACCCTGCTACACTGTTGCACCAGAGCCGAGGTGGACGCACATCTGTCCTGCAATGCCATTCGGATGAGGTTTCAGTTTTATCCGGGGGTGGAATGGGTGGTGCGATCTGACCCATCTCGTCGTGTTCTACGGTCTTCCGTAAACCATTCTACACACACCCACTTCACTGCCGAAACACTCCATCCCACACGAGCAGCAACTTTCCGGATGGATGCATCACATTCTCTCATGCCAATAATGCGCTCTCTTCCAAACTCACTGATTTGACGGTACGCTCCGTGCATGTGTCTGCGAGGCATCATGAACGTCTGCTCAAGTCATACTGTTCCATTTCCTTAGGTTTATAGCGACAACAAAAGCCGCAAGCACATTTTACCGATAGGTGGTTTTGCCCCTGGATATCAAAGTTGACCTTGAACCCTCTGGCCGACATAGTTCAAATGGTAATCATTTCTGCAAAATATACTAATGTACATGCCCTGTGAATATGAAAGTCCTATCTCTAGTCGTTCAAGGTGTTATGTTTTTTTCTGAAAATGAGTGTATAAATACACACACCCTCCGCCAGTAAACCGATTTATCATTCACTGCCGGCCGGTCTGGCCGAGCGGTTCTAGGCGCTTCAGTCTGGAACCGCGCGACCGCTACGGTCGCAGGTTCGAATCCTGCCTCGAGCATGGATGTGTGTGATGTCCTTAGGTTAGTTAGGTTTATGTAGTTCTAAGTTCTAGGGGACTGATGACCTCAGATGTTAAGTCCCATAGTGCTCAGAGTCATCTGAACCATTTTTTTAACATTCACTGCTGCCCTATCATTCGGCGGAAAACGTGCAAACTCAAATTTTTCTTTTCTGCTGACTGTTGATATGTTTTTTTGGTGCGACTCGACTTGGTAAATTTCAGCGTGGAGTCTGAACGACTGCCCTCACCTCAGCAGTAACGCTTGTGCACTTGAACGAAACAGCAAGACTGTACCTCCTGCTGGAAAAGTCGTGCTCACATCCGAAGCTACCAGAGAAACAGCGACTCGTAAAGGAGTACGACTGAAATCGAGCAACAAAGAAGACAGCTTCAGAGCTTAACAGAATAGTATCACTTAGAACAAGATACTTTCTCGACATTATTTAATAAGCGCTGGTGTACGAGAAAGTAATTAAAATTTTATTAATAACAGACTACCACATCTCTTTTCAAAATTAAAAATATATATAGCACAACAATGAGTACGAGAGTACGCGAAATTCTGGAGCAGCGGCCATGACCTATTTCGCTCGCTTTATTCCTACGAAAAGTCTAGCAAATTGCTCACTCCGAGGCGCCGTTAATGGAACCACAAAGCAATTTATGCCTGACTGTAGTGCTTCGTCCAAAAGAAAGAAGCGTGAAGCACAAAGGCTTCCATTTTCCTTTGATAGTCTTGGCGTAGCCGCGGGCTACTAGGCCGGAAAACAGGCAGCTACGCCGAGACGGGAATTATACAGGCTGGCGGGGAGAAGGCACCGCTGCGCTGACGGCCGCCTAGGATTGCGGCCGGCAACAGTCTCACTTTAAACTCCCAAAGTGGGTGAACAAACTTTAGCAGCACTGTCTGTTCGCGATTTCTTCAGTGATAGGACTACCACAGCATAGTCTTTCAGAATCAGGCAAACATAATACATTATTTGAGGCATATACATCTATGACACACCATCTCTCATCAGAATGGAACTTTGAAATCATAGTATTCTGCAATATTTAAGCGTTAGTATTCCATTCCATTTTAGGGACTGTGGTTACATATTTGATCTAGCAAAGGAAGAGCCCAATCAGACATGTCGAAACATGTCCTCAGTTTTTTAATTTACCCCAGGAAGAGTGCACAGAAAGAAACACAGTGTCAAAATTGTAGCTACTAAGATCCACTGCAAGTATTTTTTTTTACTGAATGTTGAAAATTACCAAATTCTCAGCTTGCTAGTCAGCTGGAGAAATGGGCACCCCTACCGTAGCTCTAGGAGACAGTTCATGCGTAACATGGCGAGCACTTTGAGTTGGTTGACGAAACATCGGTAAACAGGTAACACAGCACAACGCTATCGTAATTTTTAAAGCGAATTCCAGTTTATGTTGATAGTTTCTCTGAAACAATTACTCACAGTTAATACTCGCTTTAATTTGCAACTCATTGAATGACCATAATAACATGCAGTGGTCGCTAATGGAATCTGTCTTTGTGCGGTTGCAGAGTTTCACAGTAATGTGGAATCCAATTAATGTTTCCAATCTTGCAAAGAAGAAACAAGAAGAACATTGTATTATATGAATGCGTGGTGTCTGTTCTTTCAGACATGTACCAAAGAATAGACATCACGCACTGATGTAACTGATGGGCAATTAATCCACCACCTTCCGTATGGATGCACATTTACGTTCGACCTTCTGCGGGAATATCAAATCTCAAAGTAGCAGAGATGGAGGACATCGACAGGGACTGTGGTTACGTGGCGCTTGGTGGGAATGTGGGTCGGCTGAAGCGCGTACCGAGATAGTCCAGGCAGTTGCGATAAACAGTGTGTCCGGGTGGTGCGGTGGTCAACGCAACTGCCCAGTAAGCAGGACATCCCGCGTTCGAATCCCGCTGCGAAACACATTTTCGCTCGGTAGCCGCTGATTCCTCATGAGCTCCCAATATAGCTGACATCAGTAGCTCCTTCTCTTTCCTTTCCTTTCTCTCCCCTCGACTATCAATTTATAGAACATAGTATGCAACTAAAATCACTTACTTCTCCTAAACACATATGTGTTATACGAGGGTGAGTCAAATGAAAACCTTAAAATTTTTTTTTAATATTATTTATTGTGCAGAAGTGGTACCGAGCTGCATCACTTTTAAACATAATCTCCCCCACGCTGAATGCAAGTCCTCCAGCGCTTAAAAAGTGCATAAATTGATTAGAAAAAAATTCTTTTGCTAGTCCGCGCCACCGCTCATGCATCGCGTGGGCGTACACCTTCATCAGAAAGGAACTTCTCTCCTCCCATTGCGTCTCTGAGTGGTCCAAACATATGGAAATCACTTGGGGCAAGGTCCGGTGAGTATGGTGGATGAGAAAGACACTCAAAATGCAGGTCTGTGATTGTTGCAACTGTTGTACTGGCAGTGTGGGGCCTTGCATTGTCATGTTGAAAAAGGACACCTGCTGACAGCAATCCACGTTGCTTTGATTTGATTGCAGGCCGCAGATGATTATTTTGGAGATCTGTGTATGATGCGCTGGTGACAGTGATCACTTTAGGCATGTAATGCTCCAAAATGACGCCTTTTTCGTCCCAAAAGAGAGTCAGCATAACCTTCCCTGCTGATGGTTCTGTTTAAACTTCTTTGGTTTTAGTGATGAGGACTGACGCCATTCCTTGCTCGCTCTCTTCGTTTCCGGTTGGTGGAAGTGAACCCAGGTTTCGTCCCCAGTAACGATTCTTGCAAGGAAGCCATCACCTTCTCGTTCAAAGCGCCGAAGAAGTTCTTCACAAGCATCAACTCGTTGTACTCTTATTTCAGGAGTCCCAGCTGCCGTGGCACCCATCTTGCAGACACTTTGTGAAACTGGGGCACATCATGCACAATGTGGTGTGCTGACCCATGACCAGTCTGTAAACATGCTGCAATGTCATTCAGTGTCACTCGGCGGTTTTTCTTCACTATAGCTTCAACTGCTGCAATGTTCTGTGGAGTCACAACTCGTTGTGCCTGACATGGACGAGGAGCATCTTCCACTGAAGTCACACCATTTCCGAACTTCCTACTCCATTCGTAGACTTGCTGCTGTGTCAAACATGCATCGCCGTACTGAACCTTCATTCGTCGATGAATTTCAATAGGTTTCACACCTTCACTACGCAAAAACCGAATAACAGAACGCTGTTGTTCCTTGGTGAAAGTTGCAAGTGCGGCGTCCATCTTTACACTGATACTGCGACGGTATGTGTGCATCTGCACTATGCTGCCAGCTACAGGCCATTCTGCACGCTGTTTGTAAGACGCTTACCATCTTACAGGATAACTGCGAGAAATTTCGATTTGTTATTACAAATTTAAGGTTTTCGTTTGAGTCATCCTCGTATATTACTTTATTTCTTGGATATTCGTTCGAATGATGTCAACATTTCGTCATAAATTGTGGAAACATTTGAAGAAACAGGAAATAACTGACAGTTTCGCGAATTGTTGTTCGAACGATGATTTTTGTGCTACTAAATGTCCGGAACAAACACAGAGCACCTTCAAAGCTCAAAGAAAACATGTGCAGCAATAGCTTTGACTGAGGAAGAAAATGGTGCAAATTTTTTGGTTAAACGAAGGAGGGAGAAAAGCCTAAAGTTAAGCGGTTTGGAAAGCCAGTTCCGTTTCGTAAAATCTGAATATGAATTATATAAATGGGAAAAAATGATCGAAAGATTTAGAACTGCTCATGAGAGTCAGTGCACCGTTACCAAGGGAGATCTACGAGACTGGGTTCTAAATGAGGTGAACGTTACTTACTTCCAGGCTTCCTCGACGTCGTTAAGCTGATTATGGAAATCATACGGAAAAGGAAGTCAAAGAATTACGAACTTTACTCCAAGTAAAAATGTAGAGGAGATGTCTTTGATAATTTACGAATCTGGTCAAGTATGCCTGGGACAAAGCACAATATGCAGAACGTTCCAGTTCTGTATAAATAAAAGTAGTAAATATTGTGAATTGCCTTAATGCATTCATTTTTTTTTACGTGTGCCTGGTATAAGGAAAATGCTTGTTTTCGTTACGCAGTTGTCACTTCACATTTTCGTGATGATTACAGGGAATAAACAATTCTCAGCCAAACTTACTAGGTTAGTGCATAAGTTCGTAACGTTTTTGTTTTGCATGTTGGTATTCCGGTTGCTATGGCTTCATATTTAGATGTCATTTTTTATTTGTAGCTCACTTGAAGCAAAGCAAGCGCTGCATCATGTGTGAGATACAGAGGCGCGCCAGTGTGCCGAGACTAACACCAGTTCACTATTAGTAGCTCCACGTCACCTTAAGGCATCAGCGCACAGCGCTCAAGTATTGCACCAGCATTAAGTATGAAATTAAAGATCAAAATTTACGTTTAAAACTTTTTAAAAATATAGTTTAGTATAATAATGTTCCAAATATCAAGTTTTATGTACGTAGACTTCGTAGTTTACGTAAAAATGCCGTTTTAAGAAAAAACTAAGTGGCGCTAAATAATAAAGCTAGAAAGCCAGACTTTGGTCAGAATGTGAGTTTAGAACTCATAAATACGTTGCACAAGTTTCAAAACCAAAAAGCAATAATTACGACCGGAATTCACGTTCTTAGGAAATATCAAAAGCGCTAAATATTGGACTTACATACATAAAAATTTGTTTTATGCTTCGGTTCACCCTAAAAATCATAACTGAGAGACCACGTTAAGTTACCTCTTACAGTTTTTGAGTAATTAAGTAAAAACCAATTTTGTAACTAAAACATACCTAATTGTAGTAGATTAAGTACCTGTAAATTTAAGAGTAGAGAATTTTGGTTAAGACAGATGATAAAACCTACCAAGTAATAGAGCTATACAAATTTGAGAGTTGTTAATAACATTAAATACATGTTTTAGTAAAGTTATGGTTCAGAGGTGACGATCTACCGTTAGTTCCAGTATAAAAATTCTAGAAGGCAAAGTTTACATCCAAGCGAGCTGAAACTTTTTTTGTGCTTTCAAAGAAGTTATCTGAATACATGTAAAAACTAAGAAGTTTCCGAAAAAATTTATAACTATGTTATTAAAGATTATGTGTCCGAGAAAGCGGTCGTTCGGAGGCTGCTGCAGTATGCAGAAAGCCGTAGACAACAGATGTTCCCTCGACCGTCCGATCCGGCACATACGTAAATACAGCCCGAGAGGCAGTAAGAAGATTCACTTCGCACTCAGCCACTGTTAAGATCAATGGCTGTTAAACGTCGCATCGGGTTCTGCCTCGGATGACGTCAGAGCCGCACTGTGACGGATCACGTATTTGCGGTAAAAAACAGATGGTGAACTCGCGAGGACTGTACACCGTCCTGGATCGCGTGGAATTCGCCTAAGTAACTGTTAGTGTACCGTCCGTGAGAATTATAAATCCGCATGGCAAGTGGCGATTATTGATTCCACTTTTATGGCGAGCATTAATTTTGAACATTTAGTGCAAACATTTAAAGAATATTATTAGTCAGAGCGAAAACTATCTGGTAGGAAAGAATTGCAGAGGTCGCCTCTGAACTGTTAGTTGTGCTATTAGAATAGAGAGGTTTATTTTCAATTGAACATTGTGAATTTCTAAGTGTTGTACGTGAGAAAGTTCACTAAATTCAAGTATGAACTCGAACTTCATACTTTTATTTAAATCATACTCCTGATCCCGCTAAGTGGAAGGAGAATAGAAACTTTTCTTTCAGTGGGCTGGTCCAGAATGTGGCCGTGCAGACTGGAAACTAACGTCAGTATGAAACTTCCTGGCGGATTAAAACTGTGTGCCGGACCGAGACTCGAACTCGGGACCTTTGCCTTTCGCGGGCAAGTGCTCTACCAACTGAGCTACCCAAGCACGACTCACGCCCCATCCTCACAGCTTTACTTCTGCCAGTACCTCGTCTTCTACCTTCCAAACTTAAATATTGAAATAACATAACCCGCCGCCCCACACATTGTTAATTTATGAGGTTACATACTGTCATTTGGTCGTCTGTGGATAGTCGGTCGAGATACTAGAAAATAGAGTGCCAAGTGGAAAATTCGGAAGATTTCCGACGTATTCTTCTGTTTGACTTCAGTAGAGGGTATACAGCAGCAGAGGTAGACAGAAACATTTGCTCGGAGTATGGGGATAATGCCACAGGGTAGAGCACGGCAAGAAAATTATTTTCTCGTTTTTACGGAAGGTCGTTTTGATATTGGTGACTCTCCATGTTCAGGGTGATCTTCAGGGCTCGTTAACCCACTGTGATCCACGTCAGCGTTCTCGAGAACTGGCAAATACGAACAGTGATCATTCCACCAAAACCACGAACATCAGTGGATGGCCATATGTGCATCTCAGATTGCTCAGCACAAATTGTTCGTGAGCGACCTCGACCATTTCCATCCTGTATCGCTATTGGTAACGAGAAATGATGTCTTTATGCTTACATAAGGAAAAGAAATGAATGGTTGAGCCCAAACAAAGAAGCAAATACCCATACAGAGACCTTCGCGCATACACGAACGATAACGTTAGTGTATCTGGAGCCGGCCTCTATGTCCGAGCGGTTCTAGGCGCTTCAGTCCGAAACCGCGCTGCTGCTACGGTCGCAGATTCGAATCCTGCCTCGGGCATGGATGTGTGTGACGTCCTGAGGTTAGTTAGGTATAAGTAGTTCTAAGTTGTAAGGGACTGATGACCTCAGATGTTAATTCCCATAGTGCTCAGAGCCATTTGAACCATTTTGAGCGTATCTGGAGGAATAGCAACGGTGTGGTGTACTAAGAATTGTGAACCGTTCCGCTACCGATAGCTTGTGCCACATCTGCTGAACACGATCATTGGCGTGAAGGAGGCGTGGAACATATGCCGCGAGTGGCGGTGAGGCTGTTTTTCCAGGAGAAGCAGTGAATGAAGCAGCGCGGAGAGCGCTGGCCTGTAGGTAATGGGCTGGATGTTCGTTTTACCACCCGTGTGACTTCTAGGTTTGTCTAGCTGAGCATCTTCTTGACACAAAGGACGTCCACTGGAATGGGGATTTGACACATTATTCGTTGGACCGCCCACATTTGGAGGCGGGCGGTGGGTCGTCGTCACCCACGCATCTCCTGGCGGATGCAAGTTTTTCCATTGTTTGTCACAGCGGCTTTGGGTGCTCTGTGAGCTACTTTTAGTTCGTGGCTTCGGTGCCGAGACCATGCGGCATTGGTAAAGACTGATCTCGCTCCCCACTGTGGGCGTGATAACGGTGACTTGTTTGAATCGTACGTGTATTTGTATCTTGCTACCTGTATACTGAACTCGGTTCAGTCTCGTGTTTTGGTTGTTCCGTGTTCCCGCGTCTGGCCAGGTGACTTGAGGAGTGTGTCACTCGTATGAAGACATACAGCTTCTATATGGCTGTCATTGTTTGTTGTGCTTGTGGCGTGTATCCACTGGTTGCTCAGAAAAGGAAGAGTGTGGTGAGAAGTGTATCGGGCCTGTCCTAAGTCATATCAGGCCCTTTCGTCCAGACCACATTGCCTGATGTGTGGGGGTTTCGTATCGAGCAGCTTTAATTGTTTTGGTATCCTTTTAATGAACCTGAATTATTTGCTATAGTTTTATGAAACACATTCTAAAGGTTCTAATTGCCTTTCTGTTTTGAAGGCTTTTTTCATATCATGTTAAACTTGTTATAAAACATTGCTATTTGGGGCATTCTTGAGTTTTGTACTTCACCAGTTATTCTTTTAACAAAGGAAAAGAACCTTTGAAGAGTTTGTCTAAATTGTTTTTATCTAATGGGATGTTTTTGTCTTAATATGTCAAGGTCCTGTTGACCTAATTGGTAAAGTTACTTTTTTTTTAACAGTGTTAATAAAAACTTGATACGAATAGTGTTCAATCCTTATTTTGCCTGGCACTTCCACCCCCAGGCAACCTTACGCCAGTTGTGCTTCCCCAAGATGTCACCATCACTGCTGACACTTATTGTCAACAACTGGGGTGTCTTGCAGGCGCAATCCAAGAACAATAACGAATAAGACTGCGTGAAGTGGTGATACTCAACGATAACGCCCGTCCGCATTTTGATAGACTGAAAAAAAACCCTATACAGTAGTTGGATTGCGAAGTCATTCCGAACCTACCTTATTCACCTGATCATGCGCCTTTCGATCTTCTTCTTTTCCGCTCTCTGTCGAACAACCTTCAAGGAACTTCCGTTCCTTATGGAAATGCTTTTTGAAAATTACTCTACGAGTTCTTCACCTCAAAATTACGTATTTCCACAGTTGCAGAACCTAAAATTACCCCAATCTTGCAGACTGTTCTAAATAGCGAAGGAAAATATATTATTTATGACAAAAGTCTCTATTATGTATATATGTTGCGTTTATTAAACGTATGCAAAAATACTATTAACTTTTACACCAACCTAATGCTATGCATTAAAGACACTGGTCATCCATTGCAGGATATCATGAATAATTTTCATATATCACATATAATGGACAAAGTACACCAAATGGACTTTTATGAAGTACTAGAAATTTTCATAGCATGCTGCATGGCAACAGAGTGCTAAATGGTAAGATACAGAGTAACAACGTAAATATCTTCAAAGAATTCTCCATTGTGGAGTGCTTATTATACTAATATAAAGCAGGATACTAATATAAAGCAGGAGCAGCCAAGAACGTGGCTGGCGAACCTTGCCGTGTCGCGAGTGCCTTAGTTCCCAGCCTCGCTGCAGACTTCTCCCACCACCATGCCATGGTGTTGACTGTAAGAAGGGGGAAGAGAGGGAACAGCGAATGCGCAGCATTTAAACGGCAGGCACTTGATTTTATATTTCACATTTATCGACAATATAGCTCGCAAACAAAACAAATTTCCAGTATTATTTAATGATTTTTGGCACCCGGGAGATATAATATAACCTCTATCTCTTACAAACTGCGAGCATACAGACAGATGCAGACAATTTCACACACAACGAAGAAAGGTCCTTCACTCAAATACATCAATCGGAATATTTTGGCACTGTTGCAACCTTATTATGGAGACGTGGTGTCTATACTGAGGAAAACACCGTAGACCTCTTCAATTGTTTTAACGTAAAAGGATTTGTCATTAAAATGGGAATTACCTTCCATTTCAATCAGTTACATCTGCACATGCATATATAATGGATTCAAAGCGAAACGACAAACGGTCTTGTTCAAAAATGTTCAAATGTGTGTGAAATCTTATGGGACTTAACTGCTAAGGTCATCAGTCCCTAAGCTTACGCACTACTTAACCTAAATTACCCTAAGGACGAACACACACACCCATGCCCTAGGGAGGACTCGAATCTCCACCGGGACCAGCCACACAGTCCATGACTGCAGCGCCTAAGACCGCTCGGTTAATCCCGCGCGCCAAACGGTCTTGAAAACAGCTAGAAAACATATAGGATTGGCAGTGTCCTCAAAGCGTTCAGGAAACGATTGCTGTAATTCTTTCAATGCCACAATGAATGCTTTAAACATCGCGTTTTCTTTGACGCCAGTGAATTTAGGGAAATGGACTATGTTTGGCAGAATGTATCCCTTTTATAAAGCGATTTCCTTTTTAGATGCATTCCCATCAAATCAGAAATAAGTTGTAAAATGCAATCTATTCCGGATGTTCTAATTCTCGTTCCTACACTCCTTTTCCCTTCGTAAATTCAACAACAGCGACTTTTAAATCGAAAAATCGTTCCAGGTATGCTCTCTGACTTAGCAGTATTTAGCAGTAGTATGTAAAGTCTGCATACTTTTCGTCCAGTTCCATCGAAAACTGTTGTAACTGACAGTGAAATAATGCGCAAAACGTCAGAAATATTGCTATTCAGACCACCAATATCTTAAAGTGCTGGATGCCTGCAAATTTAGCACAAAGTGCTTCTTGATCTACAGAACAGTGAATCCCATCTGACTATCGTTGAAATGCGACTGCGTAATGCATATTGAGAAATCACGTTCCTCTTTAATTCCAATTCATTTTTATTGACTTATGACGATAGATCGCTAGACTAGGTCTTTTTGTGCAAATAGCCACTGGACCGTCCTTCATACCACCAACAAATAGTAAGGGTAAACAGTGCTGACCCCACGATTCTGCCGAACTGAAAAGAGTTGTGCCCATTGAAAAATGTCACACTGCAGTACTAAATGAAATAAGACACAAAGGAATTAAAAACGTTAGCTCCAGAGGGCATTGATTTATATCAATGGGACAAGTTAAAAATTTGTGCCAGACCGAGTTTCGAACCCGGGTCTCCACCCTTTTTATTTTATTTTCTTTGTTTATTGTTTTTAGAGGTTTGAGGAACAACGCAGGGTTAGGGAGCGAAGTGGGCAGGGTTCGCAATCTGAGGCCTGGCCACGACGTTGCCGTACCAATAGATAGGAAATGTATGGAATTTTTGATTTTTATTTATTTATATATGTAGGAAATGTATGGAATTTTTGTTTTTTATTTATTTATATGTGTACCTTCGGGCGCATATCTCGTCCACTGGCCAGGATTAGGCTGTTACGCCTTACCATTCCGAAAAACGGTGTTTTGAGGTGTCAGTCACGTCGAATGTAGGGTACGCCCCAACTGAACAGGAGGGGTGTCGTAAGTTACACTGAGTAAGTTATAGCAAATTGACGGCCGTAGTACCGCGCTAGTTCAAGTGCGGTGTGAGCATCCAAAGCATGGTACCTGGAATGCGCCCCGTCGCTGAAGAGGTATTCAGTCTCACGCCCCGGAGCCACATGATAGCGCGGTGTTTGGCAAATGGGAAATTTGTGTCCTCTAGAAGAAGAAGGAATTGTGGGCTGACAGTTGTTCGCAGGGCACAACAGTAGCATACCAATATCCATTGCACGAGTTGCCATAAATCATGTGTCAACAGACGTGTGAGACGAAGAGTATCCCCACTGTGGCAGTGGGTACATAACGGTGATTCAACCATTCCAGTCTCGCAGTAATTGTTCAAAAATGGTTCAAATGGCTTTGAGCACTATGGGACTTAACTGCTGAGGTCATCAGTCCCCTAGAACTTACAACTACTTAAACCTAACTAACCTAAGGTCACCACACACGTCCATGCCCGAGGCAGGATTTGAACCTGCGACCGTAGCGATCGCACGGTCCCAGACTGTAGCGCCTAGAACCGCACGGCCACTCTGGCCGGCGGAGTAATTGTATCTTGACTGCACTGCGAATCATATTGGTATTGACTGTGACGACTCTTGACGCTTGTCATAGGGTCGCTGAAAGTTGATCTACCATCTCAAAGAGGAAGGGGGTTTAGTCAAAGGGTGACATCACCATACCCCGCCTGACCGCAGGGGACGCACTTCTACGTCAGTGGCTGGATGCTTCGACCCTAGCGGGATCGCCGACGCGTCTTCTTCATCTCTCCCCAAGCCGCTGCGATGGGGGAGCCTTCAGTGCCCATATGGTCTTCCCCTGTGACGGGTTGGTTGTACGATGATAGTGGAGGGACAACTGTCTCCACGTTGTTCGTTACACCTTCCACAGAGAGCGCAGGCGCTGGCGTGATCGCTGTGAAAGGTTGTCCGTCACTGTCGCCGTCAGCAGATATCGGGAGGTGGGCGTCGTCTGCGTGTATCATATCATCCTCGAACGTGAGATTGTCTCTGTATCCTGGCATCCACCTGTGCCTTCACTTGTACCGTCGTGGCGAACGATGGTTGAGAACATGTCTTGTGTCGGACGACGGCAAAGAGTCCCGACGTCCGGTTTCAAAAGCTACCGTCAGCACCACAAGGGAGCACAGTGCTGATACGGTGGTGACGCCAGTCATGGTGCTGGGTGGAGGGACTTGATGTGTGGCTGCCTCCCTGCCTATTGGCCCCTTCGCATCCTCCAAACCGTCGTTTTTTGATGGCTGTGGCATTCTGAGGTGGCTGAGCGGCAGGCTTCGTGAAATCGTGGTGGCGGTAAGCGCCGTTGCTTGCGTCACCAGCAGATTAGTCGGACTGGATGGGAGCGTCAAATCAAATGGTTCAAATGGCTCTAAGCACTATGGGACTTAACATCTGAGGTCATCAGTCCCCTAGACTTGGAACTACTTAAACCTAACTAACCTAAGGACGTCACACGCATCCACGCCCGAGGCAGGATTTGAACCTGCGACCGTAGCAGCAGCGCGGTTCCGGACTGAAGCGCCTAGAACCGCTCTGTCACAGCGGCCGGCTAGCGTCAAATCTGTAGGGAGTAATTGTGCGATCCATCGCTGTATACATTCTGAGTGAAGATGTCCTTCCTTTCTGCATCCCGAGGACTTGCGGAACTGTCGATCATGTATGATAATTGTGGTGTCACCGCCAGACACCACACTTGCTAGGTGGTAGGCTTTAAATCGGCCGCGGTCCGGTAGTATACGTCGGACCCGCGTGTCGCCACTATCAGTGATTGCAGACCGAGCGCCGCCACACGGCAGGTCTAGAGAGACGTCCTAGCACTCGCAGCAGTTAGACAGCCGACTGTGCTAGCGATGGTTCACTGACAAATTACGCTCTCATTTGCCGAGACGATGGTTAGCATAGCCTTCAGCTACGTCATTTGCTACGACCTAGCAAGGCGCCATTACCAGTCACTATTGATGCTGTAAAACATGTACCGTCAAGAGCGATGTTCACCAATTATGGATTAAAGTTAAGTATTCCAGAAGCTACGTACGTTTTTGGCTATTCTCATTTCCGTGTCCTGTTCCAGACCTCACGCCAGCCTGCGTGAGCTTAAACGCGTGCCTTTCGGCTTCCTCATAGTGGCTTGGCTGTCTTGCCAAGCCCCAACAATAATAGTGCCGCAGCCCCTGATGCTGAGGTACGAGGGCATATGACTACAGAGATCATACGTCGGACACCATTCGAGACAGTATATGTCTTGAGCTGTGCCCATTTCTTGGCTGCGTGGTCAAGAGCCGTGCCGTAGGAGCAGAAGATGCTAATCACAGATCAGCAGGCAGCTCAAAAGGCATCTCGAGAACTTTAATTGTTCGGACGCCTAAACCCGCATGACTGGACGATCACAATGCCTACATTGCCATCCTCGTGACAGAAGCAGAGTCCTTGACTTGCTTCCCTGATGATCATGTCACACGAGGCGTCACTGATAATTTTCACCTGCACTTTGCTGCTGACGATGGAAAAATATATGCCTACGATGTCCAATGCTGGTATCTTTATCTCGTATCCTAAGACACTTTCCACATAGGGTGCTTTGGGTCATGCTCAGTCGGAGCAAAAGGTAAATCGTAGCGTTGCTTTACGATATTGGTTGGCCATGTGGTATTGCGGGTATAGCCAGCGCACATGTAAAGGCGCGGTCTGCACTGTATCACTGCCGAAGGCAGGCTGCCTACTAGGCTGATACACTGACCACTGCGTCATCCAGACACAGTAGTCATCAGAACCACACGGACTATCCTACCATGCCTCAAGTGAGACACAAATTCTCAGCATATACCACTGATGTAGTGCCCCAGCTCATTAGAGTTATTACTCATGACATCTTGGCAATTGTTCGTACCAAATTAGCTAATGAAATAAGTTTTCGTAGCTGTTAAGAGACTGTGGAAGTTAAACATCTGCTTGTGAAAGTCCTCAGTGATGACAATGTCTTTATCACTGTCTTCTGTGTGTCAGACAAGTAAAGTTCCAGCAGAAATGCAATAAAATACCTGAATGGAATGATTTAAAAATACAAATCACTTAAAGTATACACTACAATAAATGAATATTTCTGGAAGTGTTCAATTTCGATACATAAAGTCACTGGTACACCTGGCAAATAAAACTCACCACATTTCATGTTAATGAACACACAGCTATAATATCCTGACGATGGTAGCATGCTGCCAAAACGCATCGTGCTATTAATTATTAATAAAAAGCGACAGAGGCAGTAAAAATCATTTCATAAATGAATGATTATTGCTTGTCGATGGCTGTAGCCTAAGATACATTTAACTGTGGCTCTGTGCACTGTTCCTGTTTAATTCCCCTGTAAGAAGATTTTCACAGAATATCAGAATACAGAGCAATTACATATTCAACAATGACGCAAAAGACATCAATGATGAGTCATGCTTATACATTTGGTAACGCAGGCTTTTGATAGAGTATTATATATTCTTAAAATCCCATAAATATGAGGTTATATTTCCTGGAGTAGGTTTTAAGGCGCGTGGTTTTCCTCATTACCTAATAGATCCAACCGAAAATTTTCGGAAACCAGATTTTATATCTGAGAAAATGGTTCCAATGGCTCTAAGCACTATGGGACTTAACATCTGAGGCCATCAGTCCCCTAGACGTAGTACTAATTAAACCTAACCAAGCTCAGGACATCACACACATCCATGCCTGAGGCAGGATTCGAACCTGCGACCGTTTATATCTGAGATTTTCATCATTAATTAACATGTTTTCTAACTAATGTAACACTTTTTTTCTGAAAATAGATTTATTTTGTTCAGGATTGCAATACACCATATTATTCCCCACTGTTTTGGCTAAAAGTGACGGCCTTACGCCACCTTACTAGGAGTGCCTGTATGCCCACGCAGTAGCAGTCTACTGGTCGACGTCGGAGCCAGCGTCTTGCTCCACCAATAGCTTCCCATCATCCCCGTACTACTTTCTGCAGAGTGCTTCCGTTGTTGGGCCAAACAGATGGAAGTGGGAAGGTGCGAGATGTGGTCTGTAGGGTGGATGAGGAAGAACACTCCAATGAAGTTTTGTGAACTCCTCTCGAATGTCGGGTGTGCAGACTTGTGTGAGGTCTTAGAACACGCTGAAGCTGTTTCTTCAGTTTCCTGTAGATAGCACAACACACTTAAAAGCTAATCCCAGAAGACCGTTGCCATGACTTTACTGGCTAAGGGTGCGTAGCCGGCCGAAGTGGCCGTGCGGTTAAAGGCGCTGCAGTCTGGAACCGCAAGACCGCTACGGTCGCAGGTTCGAATCCTGCCTCGGGCATGGATGTTTGTGATGTCCTTAGGTTAGTTAGGTTTAACTAGTTCTAAGTTCTAGGGGACTAATGACCTCAGCCGTTGAGTCCCATAGTGCTCAGAGCCATTTGAACCATTTTTGAGGGTGCGTATTTGAACTTCTTCTTCGGAAGAGAGGTAATGTGTGACGGCACTCCGTGGATTGCAGTTTTGTTTCCGATTCAAAGTGATGAACCTATGTCTCAGCGCCTGAGACGGTGTTCAACAAAATATTGTCACCAGCAGCCTCGTCACGCGCAGTCAGTTCCGCACAGATGGTCCCTCATTGCTCTTTATGGTCTTCTGTTAAGCTGTCGGCACACGGACCGTGCTGTCGAACGTCAACGTTGAGCGTGCCAAGTTCGACGTGCTGCTGAACGCTCAGGAACGATGCGACTTGTGCATACGGTACGTGGGCCCCAACGTGGTATGCGCGATCGCAACGCTCTCCAGCGACAGTTGAGGGATGTTTCTAGTTCGTAAATCACACAGTTTACTCAACGGGCGCGCGTAAAATTCCCACGTTAGCTCTATTAAAACGCACATTTCCTCCATCGTCCACGAAAAGGAAAGTACCATGTCCAATCAATAAGCACACAGGTTTATAAAAGTTCCATTACAAACAGTGCGTTACAAATTTGGAATACTTCTGCGCATAAGATAAACATTATTTCATCATTCTCACATTTTAGTAAAGCCCCATGGTCAGTCTTACATGATCACTGTTCCTACCCAGTAGCAGAATCTTTGCAACGTGTGAATTACGAAGGGTAAAAAAAAAAAGGAGCAAAATATCTTTATACAAGTAGCGCAAGCTGTCCTGTAGATTAAGCCAATCGAACAAAGTTCAAAATGGCTCTGAGCACTATGGGACTCAACTGCTGAGGTCATTAGTCCCCTAGAACTTAGAACTAGTTAAACCTAACTAACCTAAGGACATCACACACATCCATGCCCGAGGCAGGATTCGAACCTGCGACCGTAGAGGTCTTGCGGTTCCAGACTGTAGCGCCTTTAACCGCACGGCCACTTCGGCCGGCAATCGAACAAAGTCACCCCTCAAAAAAGGTGAACTTATATTTACATAACATCAAATATTATAGTATATACTTATATTAAACTAATAATAAAGTATCAGAACCTAATAAAAACGCGAATGTTAGGAACAAAAATTGGAAATGTCAAGATGCAAACCACCGCCCCACTAAATAATTCTAATCAGGACAGTGACGCTACTCATTACGCTAAACCAACATCACGCCTCGGGCATCTAATCATTTATATTACCCGTTGCTGAAAACCTTATTCGTAGATATGATACTAATTGAAATTTAATTATAACAAATTTTACGAAGAACAATGCGGTTTCGGTGGATCTTCGGTGTGTCGCTGCCTTCAAATAGCCTACTCTCATAATACTGAAGTTATAATAATTCTTTTGCCACGAATATGATGCCTCTCATTATTTTATTGGAACGGATCACACAGTTAACAACGGATTTTCCAGTGATTCTCGATTTGCTGGTGCTCAGAAACGGCACATGTACGTACAGGCTTGGAATGAATGCCAATATGGCGCCTCACAACTCTGTACCGAAGGGAGACGGCGTGCTTGTGACGTAGGTGGCGTTGTGCCATCTCATTGGTCAACGCTCAAACGCGCGCTCAGAATATCTGACATGCCAGATATTGCTCTGCACGTTCGGAAATACTCCCGAGCGTGCTATTCCACTCTATGACGTCAGAAACTCGGCACGCTCAACGCTTAACGTTCGGATTCAAGGTCCGTGTGCCGACGGCTTTAGGCGGGCACACACCTTTGAGTATCCCAGCCCTTGGACGGATGTGTCACCAGTACCAATAGAGACGTCCAATTGAGCAGTGGTGTGTGTGTTTGTGGTCCGTCGATCAACTCCAACAGGAGTGTTCTCACGTTCCGACATTGCAGGAGTCAAAGCCGTGTGCGACCGGCCGACACGTCGGAGATCGGATAGATTAGCACGTCCTTGATGCGATGATGACAGAGGCCTCGCCCAACGACTGACCGTGCTTTTATTCACTGCCAGGTCTTCGTAGATATTCTGCAAGCGCCTATGAATATCTGCGATGTTCTGGTTTTCTGCCAAAAGAAACACTACGACAGCTCTGCTTGGAATGCGCCTCCGTTACAGAGACCATTTAGAAGGTTACGTATAGTATACTACCACCTACCATAACTTCATGAAAATAGGGGCTCGAGCGGGAGTATTGCACGGTGTTTCACCATAGCTTCCGAAGTTTTCATCTGAAATTGGCCGAGAAACATGCGTGGCATTACTTATTAAATGCCCCTCGTAAGTTTTAATTATCACATTGAAAAAATTTAGTTTTGTAACACATTTTTTGTTTGTCTGCGCATATCTGTCTGACGTAATGGTAGACAGTGAAATTTCCATGTCACAATACCGTACCATGGTGCTAACTGAACCAAAACAAAACGACGCTGCCCGTTGATAAATTGGAGTATCATGCGAAAGTTAGTTTTCTGCGTTGAAGGGAAACAACGTTCCTATAACCATTCCAGTGTTGGAGGGCATGTACATCAACAATGCACCATAATATGATATAGGGGTTAGGTGTGGCAGCTGCCCCGAATGTGTTCGAACAAGTGTGCATGGTGAAGGACGAAGTGGTTCAAAAAATGGTTCAAATGGCTCTGAGCACTATGGGACTTAACATCTGAAGTCATCAGTCCCCTAGCACTTAGAACTACTTAAACCTAACTAACCTAAGGACATCACACACATCCATGCCCGAGGCAGGATTCGAACCTTCGACCGTAGCGGTCGCGCGGTTCCAGACTGAAGTGCCTAGAACCGCTCGGCCACACCGCCCGGCGAAGGACGAAGTGGCAGACCATGTGTCTGTGAAGAACTAGGAATCGCAATTGAAATGGAAGCCCTATTATACAAGACTGGTATGTCACAAGTGAACCGATAGTGGTAAAAGTGAAAATCAGTCATGGATCAGTTTTCAGCGTCTTCCTGACATTCTGAACATGACAAAATTCGCCAATCAGTACGTTCCGAGAACGTACACAAACTTTCAGGAAACCCGCCTGACGGAGGCAGGAGTGAAAAAGTTACAGCTGCATCAGATGACTCCAGATGAATTTTTTAACCGGATAATCAGTAAGGTACTGGGTGCATCAGTATGATCCCGAGAAAGGAAGCAAAACAGACAGCGGAAGTATGTGGATTCGCCACCGCCGAAGAAGGAGAAAATCCAACTACCATCGGACAAGATGATGCTGACTGTTTTCTGGTACTGCCGTGGCGCAGTAACAACAGATAGTTCTTACAAGGGGCAAACCATCACAGCAGCATTCTGTCGGAATCTCCTGTCGAGGGTTATAGGGGCTATCAAGACGAATTGTCGGGGGAAGGGTTCTAATGGTTTCTTTTTGCTTCATGACAACTCCGTAGCTTATTCTGTACAAGAAACATTCTCAAATGCTGCTTCTTTTGGTTACCAAATTTTGCCTCACTCAACCTTATCTTCTGACATGGTATCCGGTGACTTCTTCTCGTACCTCAGATGAAGAAACCACGGCATGGTAGGCATTTCCTGAATGACGAGAAAGTGATATTTGAAGTGGTATGTTTCATCAGCAGACAAAATAGACTTCTACAACCAGGCTATCCGTCAAGTCATTCATCGTTGGGAAAAAATTACACATTGAGGGGCTAACTTGTGGAGAAAAACTAAGACCTTTATCAAAAGTCCAAGTCGTAGCTTGAATTTTTTAAGGAGATAATAAAAAGCTTATGACTACCCATCGTAGCAATCCACTTCTGAAACGTTTGCGTTCTAAAGGTTGAGCAATCACAGCTACTTTTTTGAATAGTAATATTTCTCGAATTACAAAATTAAGAAAAGAGGCGAGATGTTTTTTACACAGTAGAAAAATGAGGTTTGCAAGTGAGGTGAGACACTTGCTAGTAGCGGCCGAAATTTCAAGTGGGCAAGTTTCAAATTAACCATTTTTCCTTAAATAAATTGAGTTATTATGTACTGTTTACACTACCCGACAAAAAAGTGAATTACCCAGAAGACATGGTCGAATATCTATACAATTTCGTGCACGAACACGCCATAGACAGGCACGTAAATTATTTGGGTTGCAATTCTCTGTGATACGTATACAGGCCACCAGAATCCTTTAGAGTTGTCAGCGTTCTCTGTTCTTACCAAGCCTGGCAGGATACACAAGGGGCGTCAACAGTGTCAGTTGTTGAGTGAGCACTGTGAAGAATACGGTGATGCTGTGTTCTCGTGTGTGAATGTGTTATCAGCACCTGACAAGAGTTTCAAAGGGGCATCACTGTGGGCCTCCATTTGGTCGTCTGGTCGAGTCTTGCAAATATGAGTATCTAGAATTGTGGGGCATTTGGATGTGACAGTGGCCCTATGTTGCACTGCATGGGAACGTGAGGGCACGTATAGTCGTCGTCAAGGTTCTAGTCGACCACGCCTGACCATCACATGTAGCGATCGCCGTATTGTGCACCAAACACCTAATAACCACTGCACATCAGCGCCTGTAATCCGAGAACAAGTAGTGGAGTAGCCGCAGCAATTTGTGTCACCCTGCACTGTTTGTTGGACAGTAGCAGCAGTCAGACCAGAGAATTACTGTCCTCTACGTAGCCGTCAACACCACAACACAAACGACTATGTTTGGAGTCGTGACGTGTCCGGGAAGTTTGGAGTGCTGATGCATTTCGCATTATCTTCAGCGATGAATCTGGCTTCTGCAGTACACTGAATGACGATCGTCTGCGAATATTAAAAGAGGTTTGTTGCGCACTGTGGAACGGGACTCTGCATTCCTTAACACCTGCCCTTCATCAGCTGTGATACGAAGAAATGATTCCTATCTGTCTTTATGCTTTAATCACTCGCTGGGGAATCATATTTATATTAGGTTTACGCAGACATAACGTGTGACTAGTACCTTTCTTGTGAGTCTTGCCTCTTTCATCAAATTCAGTGGAATTTCTGGTAAATTGTCGAAAACAGTCTCTTTCATGTGACATCTTTTTTATCTTGTTTGCTTTATGACTGTCATCCATTGCAGTTGCAAAGACCGCACCGAATCTTAAATGAATGATAAAGTTTAAGTCCTAAAGTCCGACGTCTACTGAATAAAACCAAACATAACGGAAATGCATTTAATTCGCAGGACCATGTGGAGTCGAACGATCTTAGTGCTATCTTTGTTATTCATCTGTTTCCAAATCATACATTACACAGTCCTAATATGCACTTTGACTTTTGGAGAAACAATTAAAAATGCCTAACTAAATTCCACAGAGACCATCACTTATTACTTAAGGCTTCACTCAGCAGACAAGACAATCGCCCAGCGCTAGGATCAATATGAAAACAAACTATGGTTCCGTAAATATACTGGTAGGGAAACAAAATCAAATTACAAATGAGCAACAGTGTCTGTCAGAAGGATAAGTGATGAAATAGTCAGTTATACCGAAACAAAGAATAGTGGAAGTCGAGGCCGTAAAAATTTAGTTGTATTGTCAACAGTTATACCAAGATGAGAAAGACACCCATTCACACGTTCCATCCTCAACAGACGGCATTATACATTTCAGTTGGAAAGTTCTGAAGGCTAATCGAGAGGAGATCATCTCCTGGCGGGAAAGTACGTCAAATTTAGCTAAATTCAGCGTGGAAAGTGGAGGCTAGCAAGTGTGCACTCGCGTACTCGGAGGCTAGAGTTCTGTCAAGTGTAGGGGTTCCCAAAAGTTTCCTCTGATGGAACAGTGTGAGAACTCTGGTACTTTGATTGAACACCTTGTTTAGTTTGAAGGTTAATAAAATTCTTAAAAAATGACAAAGCTGATTTATTTCTATGAAGATAGTAACTGCTCTCGAAAGAACAGATACCATTGATGACCGTGCAGCTTCTCTAGGCTAAATGATAATTAATTGAAACCCTCAGCTGCCGACAGGTGTTGTTGATATACCTTCAATGAATTATCATTTAGTCTAGAGAAACTCCACGGTCATCAATGGTATCTGTTCTTTCGAGAACAGTTACTATCTTCACATATATAGTTAAAAGCTACCCAGCCATTGACCTTAGTCTGTGCGAATGGGGACGGGTTGCCCGAACTCTTTAGTGAGCGTGAGTAATGAGTGGATGGACAAACATCTATTAGGTGCATTATGTATGTAGATTGGACAGTTGGGAATGTGGGTCTCACGGGAAGCGTGCAAGTGATAAGTCTCAACAGTCGCACTATTCATCTGTGTCATCGGTGGCTCAGATGGGTGGCGGCACGGTAGCTCAGCTTGTTCGGTCAGAGGCGCTGGTCTTCTGTAATAAAACTGCGTAAAGGAATCAACGATCAACTTGAACGGATGTCCTATGACGTCCGCCGAGGCCAAACGCAACGAACATTACCGAAAAAAAAAAAAAATGCCATCGGGAGATCCCGGGTTCGAGGTCCCGGTCGGGGGATACATTTTCAGCTGTCCCCATCGAGGTATATCAACAACACCTGTCGGTAGCTAACGGTTTCAATTATCATTTAGTCTGATTTAATTCAATTTTAAATCGTAACTAATAACACAGAAATTATAATAACGTTAAAAATATCAAAACAATAAAAAGACCATGTTATTAGTTTTTCTCGGAGCACTTATTCACATCCCTCGGAACACAGTTTGACAAACCCTCATCTAGCAGAATAGTTCATAAATCGATTAAAACAACTCTGTCGCCACACGGTGTTCAACATCACACAAAGGGAGTGTCCTGAAAGTAATAAAAGACATGTTACTGGAAACAGATAACTTCCCATCCATGCTAGAATTATTGTGATAAGAATCCGCTGAAAGCGAGGAAGCAAAGAATAATGAACAACAAAGACTGCATGGGGCGTACGTGGGGCTAACTATGAAAGGTACCAAGTTTATTCTGCTGGTAAGTTTCTTCCCGGATAAAGAACTTCATTTAGATTATGCTGCGCTAAATGAAACACCACTGAATAATTAATGCAACGAAGGACACAAGGAAGTTATCAAGAGTCAAAGAGAAGTCACCATATGTGTAGTTACCGTTAACGAGCAAAGCGTCAAAATCAATTTTAATGCTATTCAGAAGTTACTTAATCGTCGAACGCACATGTAGTCAAAAGGGATGAAATTAATTAATAACAGAACATGAAAGTGTTGACACCATCAGCTTGAGTAGAGGGATAGCTCACTTGACGCATCTTAACAAGCGACAGTATCAGGGTGCCATTTCCAACAGGAACATGGTCATCCAACCACGGCTCGTGTCTTTCTGAACTGTCTGTGTAATGGTGAGGTACTCCTGTGGCCAGTAAGATCTCCACATCTGTCCCCAACAGAACACGCATGGGACGAGCTCAGACGTCAACTCAGTCCCAGCGTTAGTATCCAGGATATCAAGAAGTGGCTACAGCAGTGTGCGACGGTACCTCGGTGTTACTGATAAGTAGTTGCTCTAGTAGACAGCAGTTCATGTGAACAAACCAGTTGCGTCTTTACCTACGGTTACTCGTACTTTAGATACTCTGGACTACGCACGGCTCTATTTAAAAAGAACAGCTCGATGTAGTCAAAGGGTCGAGCCGCGCACGTCTGCTTTCAAGCCCCCCAGCTAATTCGCCGAGAATAATAACGTGTAGCTGTTATCCTGAAGTCGAATAATCTATATATACATTGGCTCGAATTGTGAATTAATACAGTACACAGAAAAATATAAAACGGATAAACGATCAATTTAATAACGAGGGTTTTATTCTAACGTCTGCACTTGAATTAGACGCAGGAGAACTACATTGAATAATGTTTATTGAAGAAAGAACATCTCACATAAACGGGAAATGGTCCTACGATAATCAGTTAAAATTCAGACAGAAAATACCCTTATCAAATGCAGTAAAGTTACATTGAGAGCGATACGAGAATGGTAGCAAAATCTCCATACTAAATAGTCATCAAAGAGTCGCAGAAACTGAATGATCACAACACACGAAATATTCACCAGCTCAAAACAGTTCAGAGTTCAAAATGATGACTCACAAACTGACACACGCTGCACAAGGAATAGTAGTTCATACTCTGTCCTCAGTTGCGTAAATCGAGCGGCAAAAGCTGAAGTCCTACTCTGGAGCACGTTCAGACTCTCGAAATATAAAATCCCTTCAAAAGTTAAAGTATGCTTGCAGCCGTTCATCGCTCAGAATCACTCAACTATACGACCAAAGCATGGACATTACCATAGGCAGATTTGCCTTCGTCAGGAACTCTACGTAAAATGTGCAGAATCGCTACCTTGAGCTCTTCACTCGAAAAGTCCGTCTCCACTTGACTCCAGCAGTGTTCCGCCACTGTCCATCTCTCATTGGCTGAAGGCCGTCGCCGGCCGCGGTGGTCTAGCGGTTCTAGGCGCTCAGTCCGGCACCGCGCGACTGCTACGGTCGCAGGTTCGAATCCTACCTCGGGCATGGATGTGTGTGATGTCCTTAGGTTAGTTAGGTTTAAGTAGTTCTAAGTTCTAGGGGACTGATGACCATAGATGTTAAGTCCCATAGTGCTCAGAGCCATTTGAACCATTTTTTTGAAGGCCGTCCCCACCAAAACTATTGTTCTCAAGCTCTACACACATGGTTTGACTCACTTGATTACTTTCCCGAACTAAACTAATATATTATAATAATATTTAAATAAAAGAACTTTTCGTCATTTAAAGAGTTTGAAAAATCCTTGTATTTGTTACTTGGGTGACATTCAACGACTGATCCACGTTCGAAGTCACTCAGCTCTCCAGATCTAACCATTCTGCTTCTATGCTAACGAACGGATACACCACGTCTCCTTTTATACTGCCGGGTCCGCCTCTGGTGGCCTTCAGTGTTCAATTCCGCACTACATAGCGGTGCCCGGGTACTGTTGATCAGATAGTGAACTGTGTTCATACCAAGGGATAACAAAAAAAAATGGCTATGAGCACTATGCGACTTAACTTCTGAGGTCATCAGTCGCCTAGAACTTAGAACTAATTAAACCTAACTAACCTAAGGACATCACACACATCCATGCCTGAGGCAGGATTCGAACCTGCGACCGTAGCGGTCGCTCGGCTCCAGACTGCAGCGCCTAGAACCGCACAGCCACTCCGGCCGGCCAGGGATAACAAGGAGAGAAATAAATGGAATATCGTTGTGCCATATGGTAAGAAAGTTCGTATGAAATTCGACAGGTTGTGTTGGGAAGAGTATGTTCGAGGCTGATCGTCTCACGTTAGCCACAATGTAGGCTGCGATTATGGGAGCTTCTTATGAGTCGTGGCTGGCTGATGCACCTACTCTGTGATAAGCCCCATGGTTTAAAATAACGATGATGAAAAATAAGAGTTGATCCAAATAATTGGGTTAGTTGGGATTCTTTCAGCTATCATTGTGTGCCCAACAGCCAGAAAGTTGATGACGATTCATTAATGACACGCCAATGATAAATCCTTCACTCAGCAATATCTGCAGTTGTTAATTTGGGGTCGACCTCAAAAATCCAGTAGCGACCATGAACCCTGGTGATGATGATAGTTATTGCCTACATATTCACCCTCCAATGCGACACATTTCCCTCAACGTTGGGTGATATGGCGCAGACTCTGGTTGTAGAAGTCTGCGTTTCGGCTGCTCAGGAAACGTTCGATCTCAGAAATCACCTCGCCGTCATTCTACAAAAGCCTGCCAAGCAATTGTTTCTTCATCTGAGAAAAGAGGAAGAAATCACTGGATGCCATATCAGGAGAATGCATATGTGACTGTACCCTGACCAGAATGAGCTGGAACGTTGGTGCGGAACAAAAATAGTCCCTCGGAGAGCTTCTTGGGGCGCTTCACATTGACAGGCTCCAGCAGCCTCGTCGGAGGATTTCGGTAGCGTGCTCCTGTGGTGGTTTGTCCATTCTGAACATAATCCGCCATCACCCCACTATGACACATCCTTCTGGATGATAGTTGAAACATTGCCTTTTTCGGCGGTTATGATCCCATATGTTCCATTGCTTACTTTTTCCCTATGTCTCTCTATCGTTGTTATACTTCTACGTCTACATTGTATACATACTCGGCAAGTCACCGTACGGTGGGTGGCGGACGGCATGTTGTACTACTACTATTGAGTTTCCCTTTTTGTTCCACTCGCAAATATTGTGAGGAACAGGTTTCATAAAAAAAACAAGAAGTCTGTGTTGTCAGTTTGACGGGATCTAATTATGTCTCTCTTGTCCGCGGCTCGTGGTCTTGCGGTAGCGTTCTCGCTTCCCGCCCACGGGGTCCCGGGTGCGATTCCCGTCAGGGATTTTCTCTGCCTCGAGATGACTGGGTGTTGCGTGTCTTTCATCATCATTTCATCCTCATTCACTCGCAAGTCGCCGTAGTGGCGTTAAAGAACTTGTGGAGCGGCGGCCGAACCGCCCCGCGAGGGGTCTCCCGGCCACCAATGCCATACGCTCATTATTATTATTATTGTTATTATTATTATTATGTCTCTCTTAACATATTTGGTAAAGATCTCTACATCTACCTCTACATCTACATACATACTCCACAAGTCACCGTGTTGTGCGTGATGGAGGGTACATAATACCACTACTAATCATTTTCCGTCTTGTTACACTCGCTAATAGAACAAGGCAAAGACGATTGTCTATATGCCTCCGTGCGAATCCTAATCTCTATGATCCTATCTTCGTGGTCCTTACACGAAATAAACGCGGTCGGCAGTAGGGTCGCTCTGCAGTCAGCTTCAGATACCGGTTCTTTAAATTTTCTCAGCAGCGTTCCTCGAAAAGAACGTCGCCTTTCCTCAAAGGATTCCCGTCTGAGTTCCCGAAGCGTCTCCGTAATACTTGCGTGTTGTTCAGGCCTACCGGTAACAAATCTACCGATCCGCTTCCGAATTGCTTCGATGTCTTCCTTTAGTACGACCCGGTGAGGATCCCAAACACTCGAGCAGTACTCAAGAATGGGTCACACTGGTGTTCTATGTGCCGTCTCCTTTATAGATGAGCCAGACTTTCGCAAAATTCTCCCAATAGAACTAAGTCGGCTGTACGCCTTCTGTACTGCCAACCTTACGTAGTCCTTCCATTCCATATCACCCTCCAACGTGACGCCTAGATATTTAACCAGTCTGACTGTGTCAAGACGCGCACTGTTAACTGTTTTTCCTACTCATCTGCATTAACTTTCATTTCTCTATATTCAGAGCTAGCTACCATTCATCACACTAACTAGAAACTTTGTCTAAGCTTCTTGTATCCTCTTGCAGTCACTCAAAAACACCTTCCCTTACACCACAATATCAGCAGCAAACAGCCATAGACTGCTGCTTATGCTGTTTGTTAGATCATTTACGTACACTGAAAATGACTGCGTTTCTGTCACAATTCCCGGGGGCACTCATGACGATATTCTTGTCTTTGTTGAACGCTAGCCGTCGAGGACAACATACTGGTTTCTATTATTAAAGAAGTCTTCTAGCCTGTCGTATATCTGAGAATCTATTTTATATGTTCGTACCTTCGTTAACAGTCTACAGTGGGGCACAGTGTTAAACACAGTCCAGAAATATAGTAGTAAGGAATCTGCGTGTTGCCCTTCATCAAAATTTCGCGGGATATCATGTGAGAAAAGGGCGAGCTGACCTTCGCACGAGCGATGCTTTCTAAAACTATGTTGATTTGTGTACAGAAGCTTTTCCGTCTAAAGGAACTTTATATATTCGATCTGAGAATTTGTTCAAGAACTCTGCAGCAAATCGATGTTACGGATGTTGTCGTGTACTTCTGCAGGACAGTTCTTTCAGCCTTTTTATATACACATTCGCTTGGATCTTAGCGCTGGGCGAGAGATTAGCGATAAATGCAACTTTCAGTGCTCCTCCACGGTGAGTGGGAGCTAAAAAAGGTACCTGGACTGAACTGACACAGCTGCAACGCTTTCGCTGGCAGCTGTGTCACGCTGGGATGTTTAGGAGTGAGAAGTCGCTGAATTCAGTGGCCAACGACCAACGACATTCTTCTTGTTCAGAATACCGTGAAACTGAATCATAACAGATTTACAATTTTTCCAGAATCTCCTGGACTGTGATAGGCCAACGTTCGAGCACCAGAGCTTTTAATTCTCTCACGATTTCTAGTTCTTCAAAACGAGATGATCTCCCGCTTCGCTATACATCTTTCAAACCGTTTGACTACAACGGAAATGCCTGTTGTCATGTACTTCCGCCACCTCAGATTGTATTTTTATATCGTTGTTCACCTTCAGATGCAGAAAACATTGCCGCCCCTACTCCACCTTTGTTTTCGCTCGTCTAGCGGCCGGCTACGGTATTGCAGCACGAGGAGTTCTGTGTGTACCAGGACTGCAGGCGTGCATCTGCAAACACAACGCTAAATAAGTTACAGAAGATTCCTTTGTCGAGGTGCTAATTAAAACATTACAACTATACCTCCTAAATTCAAAATCGCTCGTCATAGCAGTTATAATGTCGAGTACAAGGTAAACAGGAAGTATCAATGAATCCTGTAGTCTGAATCCTGTAGTCTGTACGGGTTCTTAAAGTTTACTTTATCATAGTATCTAGTTATCTTTTATACAAGGTGGAGCTGATGCAGTAGGAACAAAAATTACTAATGTTGTGTAGGTCGACAGCGCACCATTTTTAAACTACGGAAACTTGGCGCCACGCGCACCGACTGGCCATGGGGTTCCCCTGTTGTTGTTCGTCGGTTCACGGGCTGCGCTATGGTTGTCGGTTCACAGATACAAACGAAACGTCACTCACCGCTTCACTCCCCCAACGTGATACGCACATGTGTCGAATAGATCACAGGGAAATACCATGGCCAATCGGAGCACATGGCGCCAAGTTTCCGTAGTTTAAAAATGGTACGTTGTCCACTTACACAACATTAGTAATTTTGGTTCCTACTGGCATCAGCTATCGAGGGTTAAAATTTCGTGACAAATTTTTTTCTCCATCCTGTATAGTGGTGAAGAGAACAGTTTCAAAGCTGTTATGGAATAATTCGTCAAAGAGACGCCGTATCAAATGGAAGAACATAAATGAGTGAGGGTTGTAGAACGACAGCTAACATCATAACAAACATGTATTACGACACAGTTCATTTTCCAGAACAGAATTCAATCGAAAATGAATGTGGGTGCCATTCTTCTCATGGAAGAAGGTACCAAGATGGCATTAGTCGTATTGTTACTATAGCACCGACTGCTGATCCCTGCGCACTTAACTAGTCAGTCGATTTACGTAAGAAACAGTAGATGGACGTGCACTAACGCCTCAGTATTATCCTTCCAGTTACTTCCTTCGTGCTGACGTATGTAACTGTTGCACCATAAGAAAGGAAGAGGAAGGAATATTGGAGTCTTCATAAATGGCAGGGTCTTTAGAGAATAACCGCAGCTGATTCTCATTTAACAATTTTGATAGCACTGTAGTTTCTACAACTGGCATGGACCATTATACCATACTAAGTCGCTTGTTCATTCAATTTTATGGAAGAAGCGTTGGGACAATGCCTGGTCTGAAGTGAGAACTTTGCCCGACAAAGAGTTTTAAACCCGTTAATGTTAGAATAGCTATGACGACTTTGACGCGTCGATCAAGGGCACGCTACTAGTCGGTAATGCAGTTGTCAAAATTCAGTTTGGTGGTTTCGGGAAATTAAACAAACAGAAGACCGCGGAACTAGCCCAGTTTCTCTGTTTACTATGGTGGGAAATTTGAAGAAAAACTCCAGGGTGGCGGAACTAGCCTACCTGTTCTTTGTAAAGCCTCTGATATCACAATCCAGATGTCGTGTTCAAAAGCATGTGACTATATACCATAAAAAATATCTAAAGAGACTGCATTATTTCCGTGTCTGTATTATACGCTTAATCAAAGTTATGTAAACTGGCATCATGACCTAAAGGAGTAAAGTAATCTCAGTTTTGTGCCGTATTCAAAAGTAACTCAAGTATGTAAAGGATGAAACTTAAGTTTCCCCTAAATTGGCACCATGTTCAAAAGCATACGAATGACTTGAATTATTTAGCAAAAATATGTGAAGTATTTACAGTATTTCCACATTTAAAATACGCAATACGCACATGCACATGGGCGCACACACATACGCACATGTATAGCAATTGTAAAACAACAATATCCTGCTGGCGGCCATCCAAGAAACGAGGTATGCTGATCTAACAATGGATAGCGACAACTATCGAACTTTTAAAGGCAAGCTGACAGTTGAACTTTCAACTGAAATCTCAGAATTTTAAGAAGAGCCCTCGCAATTCACAACAGTATAATCCAAAACTTGTTGATTTTGAATCCTTTTGTGAAATACTCTCTGTTTTAGTAATTAAATGAAAGATTACATATCATTCTATATTGAATTGTTTTGCACCAACAAGTGAAGACAAAATAAGCGGAAAACGTCTGGAGAGGTCTGAAAAACAGGCTGTCGAAAGTTCAGAAGAACAACATAATAATCATATGGGAGACTTCAATACCCAACAAGATAAGGAGAAATCAATCCGATTGGAAACTATCCAGCTTATGAGAGAACTAACACAAATGGTTAATGATTGGTAGGTATTTTCAAGTCATTCGATCTTAAATTCTTGACAACGCACTTCAAAAAACTACCCAAAAAAAACAAAAAAAAAAAAGATTTCACTAAACCCCAACTTGGCAGAGTTTGTCATGTCACCATCTGCAAATATAAGTTTTATAAGGCGGTCATGTCACTGTGATTTTTGAAAGTAATCGATGTGCACATCAGAGAGAGAGCAAGTTATATTACTGTCAAACTACGTTTGGTCTTGTTGTGGCACGGTTTTTGCCTCTGTGCAGTCTGATACATTCTTAGTAGAAGGGTGTTGGGTGAAGGACGTATTCACTAGTGCTGTTTTGACTTGTGATTGTATCTGTTAGTTGAAGGAATACTTATTGTAAAGGAGTGTAGGTACGAATATGATGTATATGCTGGAAGGCGAAAAGAATATAAATTTAGAGTCATGTTATTACTTTTGAAAACAAGACATTTGGGGTTAGACTGCAGCGTTGCGCAGCTAGTTTCCTGGAATGATTATTGTCAGCTATTTAACTTGCTCAGAGCTGAGAGAAACACCACCCCACTTCCCTGAGTCATGCATTAAGATATCAGCTCATTAAGCTGCTTGATTTTCCTGTTAACATTGTACCCTTTTCAAATCATTGTTCACTTCGTTAAGCGTAATATTGTTCAGACCAGTGTTATGTGTGAAGATCATGCAAAATATTACTCTATCTTTTTGAATATTTACTTCATTTTAAAATCGTTATCTTAGAATATCATTTCCTAGAAATAGTTATTCTCCCCATGCCACTGTTTAAAGAAGGTTTATCATTAGGCATTACCACATTGTACCATATGGTATGTAATAGTTTGATTACTGTTTAGAAATTTTATTTAAAAATATAAATCTAACTTAGACACTGCTTGATTGCTGTTTGCTGTTGTGCTTTCGAAAAATCTGGAAAAATGTTATGAAGACGCGAGGTAAGTGGAATTTTTGATTAGGGCCAGATAATTGTTTTACTTTAGTTGCGCTTTTAATATAAAGTCAATATGTATTCAGACCACTCATGGTTCAATTCAAATTAAGTTCTGTTTAGTCAAAGGTTAGATTACCAGTTTATGATGGATAACAATTTGTGGGCACATAGTTTTGGTGATGTAGGCTTTTGTAGAGAGGGAGGTAAAACTGGGCCAAGTTTCATACAGAAACATATAATGGGGAGCTTAAAGTTTCGAGAAATCTAGAAAATTAGGTTCAAGAGAAGAATGGAACTTGATTCAGATCACTCATCAACTGAGATCTGTATGAGTTTTATTACAAAACATAAAGCCATAAAATAAAATGGTATTACAAAGAGAATTAATGACGAAACTTTGAAGTAAAAAGAATGCGATTTGCAAAAGACACTGTAGGAAGAACATACTGAAGCCAACAAGTTTACAGAAAGAATTAACACACTGCATTTGAAATAGCTCCAGAGAAGAGGAAAGACAGCGCAGATGGTACAATAATAAATGTGAACAAGCACTTAGACAGAAAAGAAAACTTGTAACAACTGGCGTAGCAGAAAAACAAACAGTAATCGGAAAATCTATCCGTTTAAAGAAATAGCGAACAGATAAAGTTACTCAGGCGTGAAAGAGGTGCTTTGAAAAGGAGCAACTTGAAGGAAACGCAGAACACTTTAAAGATGTAATATAAGAGACTACTACAAACAATTCAAGAACTGCATGTCTGGGTGCTTCAGAAAAGAAAATGGAGTGCTCGACTGAACGCTTAAGAAAACTACGAGTTACTGGCAGAACATTTCTAAAAGCTATTGGACTTCGGGAAACCAACCAAACGACGGGAATTCCAAGATAATATGCAAAATGAAAATCAAGCATCATTGTCATTAAAAATTGTATCAGCCAATTAGAACACAACAGACTCCAGGTGAAGATTACCTCAAAGCAGAAATTCTAACAGCTAATGGAGACGAAGGTGTCACAACTACGAAAGAAAAAGTAGACAAGGTCTGGGATACTGAAAATATTTTAGAAAACTGGAAGTTTGCATTAATGTACCCAATTCATAAAAAGTGGACAAAACAGGTACAATTAATGACAGAGAAATTACATTACTATCCTTACATTACAAAATCCATCGAAAGTTGCTCTGGATGTATTAAATCTTTGGTTAGATAAACTAACTGGAGAGAATCAGGTTGGATTTGGGGGTAACATTCGGTCCAGAGTAAATTCTAATGGTTAAACAAATAATTTGGTACATGGAAACATCAAACAAAAAGGTAATGTTAATATTTGTAGTTTAAAAAAAAGCATATGATTCAATAGACAGAGACCCTCTCCGCAGAAATTCTGTAGGAATTTTCAGTAGACAAAAAACTCTGGAAATAACTAGACAAAGCCTTACAAACACAGCATCTAAACTTAAATTTCTTGGAACAATATGTAGTTCCTTTCAAATTGTATGAAGAGTCAGCCAAGGAAACGAATTCTCATCATTATTATTCAACTGAATGCTGGAGAAAATTACAAGATAATGGAAAATAGAGGAATAAAATGAAAATGTTAATAACCACATGATGTTGGGCAGATAGATAAAAGCATTAAATTGTTTGGCCTTTGCAGGAGACCTTGTAATGATAAATAGAACGTCAGAGAAGAGTAGATCTTCCGAGTGAAACATCTGAGAAAGCAGGTCTACAAATATCGTTTGAGAAGTCAGAATGCATGACCAATGAAAGTAAATCACAAAAAATTTTCGAAAAGAATTATCGTAACATCAAGAAAACAGGCACTTCAAAGCTCTGGGTGAAAATGTAAACATAAAAAGTAAAAGAAGCAGTTAAAATCAGTAGCAAAAAAAATGAAACTAGCATAAATAAAATTGAGAAATCTGTACAATAAACAATGTTTTTCTTAAGATGATTCGGGAGGACGACGGTTCAATCCCGTCTCCGGCCATCCTGATTTAGGTTTTCCGTGATTTCCCTAAATCGCTTCAGGCAAATGCCGGGATGGTTCCTTTGAAAGGGCACGGCCGATTTCCTTCCCCATCCTTCCCTCACCCGAGCTTGTGCTCCGTCTCTAATGACCTCGTTGTCGACGGGACGTTAAACACTAATCTCCTCCTCCTCCTCCTCTTAAGATGTTAAATTAAAGAATTATAACACAGTTGTAGAATGAGAAGTTCTCTATGTGTTCAAAACACTACTTTATCTGGATACAAAAGAGTATTAGATTTAGGAAAAATAGGAGAAAGAATCCTGCAAAAAATCTTAGGTACAATCAAGAAGAGAGATGGCAACTTGGTTTTAGAGACAAAATAAGGGAATATACGCATTCTGGCCTAAAATAACAGATGAGGTCAGGGAAAGACATGTTATGCTCTACAGGCACGACGAAAGAGAGATTAAAAAAGAAGATCCACACATGCCTCCAAAAGAGGAAAACAGGGAGAGAAAATGGATTGAGAGCAAGGAAAAAAAAAGCATTTAGAGGAAATACAGATTGAAGAAGAGATCTCGCTCAACAGAGACAAATTCAAGCTAGAAGTCAAGAAATTCAAAGCTTACTGGAAGCTAAAACAAACAGGAAAACTATTGGTATCAAACGGTCAGGTGAGAGGGAAAGAGCTTTTTCCGAGACAATGAAAGAGTTTTGGAGGAAGATGAAGGAAAAGAGATATATAAATAGTTATTTGAAGTGGTACTTGGTTGGTTTGTGACGATGTAAAAAGAATATTGCAGAAACATTTGATGTGCCTTTGAACGCTGCTCGAAATCATGTAACGCAGCTGAGATGTTTATACATTATTGATGTCAGAAGACGACTGAGTGAAACACCACGAGACAAGTATCTTCTACTACTCTTTAAAAGTAAGACTATACATTAAACACCGAACTTGAAATTCTCAATTGGCTTCTCATTTGCTGTATATGATTTCAAGCATCATTCAGAGGTGTGTCAAACGTTTCTCTAAGCTGTTTTATTTATTACTTTTAAACAAATCATTTCACAAAAAATTGATTGTTCTTTTATTTTAGTTTTTTAATTTTAAATTTTTCTTCAGAAAGCGTGAAATATAATGGACTTAAATATCGAATGGTTTGCTATTGTTATCAAGAGTGTATAGATCAAGAGTTTCAGTTTATGCTTTTATTTGATGTTTCCTGACATTTCATTTACATACCAGCAGTAGTTTGTTAAATATTTCAATTTCACCTCAAACTGCAAATTAAAATTTTGTCATTATTACATTGATTACTTTCAAGCTACTAAATCCTTCTTTGCAAAACTAGACCTCACGTTTGTCAGTTTGATTCATTTGTTCATATGCTACTATTCATTTGGCTAACAAATTCGGACAAAATCCATTGTGCAATTTTTAGGGAATCTTGTTTCCTCTCTACACAGGTATTTGACCAACAAATACAATGAACATATGGATTTTTGATCTGTTGTTGCTGTCGTTGAATGGCCCACAACCCGAAAGTGTTTCATTCCAAAGAAAATGTTGTATCTTTGGGAAGTCGTTCAGGTGACATTAAGATGGGACAATTTACTTTTTCTGTCTTCCACAACGTCCAACAAATCATCAGATATCCACGAGAGCATCTAATTCTCGCAAAGCAGTATTTGTTTGTAACAAAAGTCTTTGTATATGCAGGATAAAATTTACTATTACAAAATAAAATCTAGCTACTTTTCCGTTTGTTTTAATTATACCACGTCATTTACACTACTGTACAAAAGAGTAAAAATGAAATGAAGACGTTATTATGTTGTACGACATTTCTGTTGGTGGATTTTTTTTAAAGAGTATGTTCAAAGTGAGAACCATTTCCATCAAGACATTTCCACACGCTGCATTGCTGAGGAACTCTTTGCTTGGTTTGTTTGCAGCTGTAATTCACTTTTTCATTCCTCCACAGGCATTGTGGGACCATCGTGTAGACCAGATGCTTTACATGACCCCAGTAGGAGAAGTAGAAGGTCGAGCAATGGTACTGGATGCTTCTGAATAGGACCGTATCTTTCCACCGATCGGTTTGGAAATAAGTGGTGTAAGAACTCCATCATATTGGAATCAAATCGTTTGACGAGTCCGGAAGGGCACAGTTTTGAACACCGAAGGTAAAGTATTCATAAAAAAGTGATGCGTTTTTTACCGCTCAGCGTACCATCTACGAAATAAGGGCCGATCATGTGCTGTCCGTTTATGCCAATCTACACATTTACACTCCACCGTCGTTGCTTGAATACCTGACCCAGTCAATGTGGGTTTTCTCTTGACAAGTAGCACTTGTTTCTCTTATTTACATTCCCGCGAAACAGTAAACAATACATTGTCCACAAAATTATTCTCTTGCTGCAGAACCCACTAACAGTATCTAAACCGATGTTGGAAATCACTGCCATTTAACTGATATAGAAAAATAAGGAAATGATGATATTCGTGTTTACGAAGAATACGCAAAACAAAGATATGATTAATTGCACGGCTTCTTCCTGGGAATCGTGCTGCATACAGCTCTGCTGCTCCTGCACGTTGGTGATATTCGCTGTAAATTAAACGCTTTGCCAACAAAAATTTCATTAGTAAATATCGTTGTACTCCTGGAAATGGTTTGTGCATTACTAAAGATTAGATTATGTTGACATTATACAAGCAGTACACTGTAAACGAATTGCAGCATTCCTCATAACAAAACTACATAGACAGTGGTCTAACTGCTGTTCAAGTATCTTCTCCGAAGGGCAACACAAAACTGTCTTGTCTTACAATGTTTTTCTCTGTCGAGATTAGCGTACTTTTACTCCGTGATTTCTTGTTAGATCTACATAATTCCTCTCTTCAACATCTGCTATTCTGGCGGCAAAAACTGTATAGTTAGATATAAAAAAAGAAGTTTACTGCTGTATCTCTGTTATTAATGAAGTTACGGGAACAGATTGCTTTTTGTTTCATGAGCCCGTAATCACTGCTCGTGTAGGTAAAAACAGATTATAAATATCTTTTACCGGTCTAATGGAACTAGGGGTGGAAAAGTTAGACGTCTCATTCTGTATGTAACACTTCTCCTTCAAATGTAGTTTTACTTTTGACAGGATCCGATGACTGCAGTACCTGAACTTGTCATTAACGGTCCGCAGCTCGTGGTCGTGCGGTAGCGTTCTCGCTTCCTGCGCCCGGGTTCCCGGGTACGATTCCCGACGGGATCAGGGATTTTCTCTGCCTCGTGATGACTGGGTGTTGTGTGATGTCCTTAGGTTAGTTAGGTTTAAGTAGTTCTAATTTCTAGGGGACTGATGACCATAGATGTAAAGTCCCATAGTGCTCAGAGCCATTTTAACCATTTTTTTGTCATTAACGTTATAAATAAAAATCCATTAAGCAATTGTCGATACGTGGACAGTTACCAAGGTATTTAAAAAATTAACCTGTGCGATAGGTTTGTCTCCAAGTTAACTGGTTTCCATCACTGTTTGATAGAGTGACAACATAATTGCAAATGAAAAGCAGACAGCTATGGATGTTTCACAGTATCAATTTACCTAGTTATCCGGTTTTCGGCTTCCAATGCCATGATCGGATTATACGTGACTATCGTCATCAAAGATGATACTGTGTTAGCAAACAACTGTGGAGGCATAATAATGGAAGATGTCGCCACGGACTTGAGATGTGCGTTGCTTTGAAACCGGCCCGCCATGGATACCCCAAAATATTAGCAGACTCGAGATTACGATTGCTTCCTGTTCATAATTTCGGTAGTGTGACCGCAAGTTTTTGTTTTAAATACAAAATGTTACAGTTCTTTTGTAAACAACACAGCGCCAGGAAGTCGTTTTTAGACTTTTCTTCTCTTAAATGCATATTTGATCCAGTAATATGACGCATTTCGTCTCGTTAATATAAAATTATTTTTGTTATAGGTTTAGAATAACCAAGAAGAGCAGTAGGAGATGTGAAAAGGTTGCGTTCGTAATTCAGAATTTTCCTTAATACAGACTGACAAAACTTACGATCGGACTCTGTTCTCTTCCCGAAAACGCTGAGAATATACACTCCTGGAAATTGAAATAAGAACACCGTGAATTCATTGTCCCAGGAAGGGGAAACTTTATTGACACATTCCTGGGGTCAGATACATCACATGATCACACTGACAGAACCACAGGCACATCGACACAGGCAACAGAGCATGCACAATGTCGGCACTAGTACAGTGTATATCCACCTTTCGCAGCAATGCAGGCTGCTATTCTCCCATGGAGACGATCGTAGAGATGCTGGATGTAGTCCTGTGGAACGGCTTGCCATGCCATTTCCACCTGGCGCCTCAGTTGGACCAGCGTTCGTGCTGGACGTGCAGACCGCGTGAGACGACGCTTCATCCAGTCCCAAACATGCTCAATGGGGGACAGATCCGGAGATCTTGCTGGCCAGGGTAGTTGACTTACACCTTCTAGAGCACGTTGGGTGGCACGGGATACATGCGGACGTGCATTGTCCTGTTGGAACAGCAAGTTCCCTTGCCGGTCTAGGAATGGTAGAACGATGGGTTCGATGATGGTTTGGATGTACCGTGCACTATTCAGTGTCCCCTCGACGATCACCAGTGGTGTACGGCCAGTGTAGGAGATCGCTCCCCACACCATGATGCCGGGTGTTAGCCCTGTATGCCTCGGTCGTATGCAGTCCTGATTGTGGCGCTCACCTGCACGGCGCCAAACACGCATACGACCATCATTGGCACCAAGGCAGAAGCGACTCTCATCGCTGAAGACGACACGTCTCCATTCGTCCCTCCATTCACGCCTGTCGCGACACCACTGGAGGCGGGCTGCACGATGTTGGGGCGTGAGCGGAAGACGGCCTAACGGTGTGCGGGACCGTAGCCCAGCTTCATGGAGACGGTTGCGAATGGTCCTCGCCGATACCCCAGGAGCAACAGTGTCCCTAATTTGCTGGGAAGTGGCGGTGCGGTCCCCTACGGCACTGCGTAGGATCCTACGGTTTTGGCGTGCATCCGTGCGTCGCTGCGGTCCGGTCCCAGGTCGACGGGCACGTGCACCTTCCGCCGACCACTGGCGACAACATCGATGTACTGTGGAGACCTCACGCCCCACGTGTTGAGCAATTCGGCGGTACGTCCACCCGGCCTCCCGCATGCCCACTATACGCCCTCGCTCAAAGTCCGTCAACTGCACATACGGTTCACGTCCACGCTGTCGCGGCATGCTACCAGTGTTAAAGACTGCGATAGAGCTCCGTATGCCACGGCAAACTGGCTGACACTGACGGCGGCGGTGCACAAATGCTGCGCAGCTAGCGCCGTTCGACGGCCAACACCGCGGTTCCTGGTGTGTCCGCTGTGCCGTGCGTGTGATCATTGCTTGTACAGCCCTCTCGCAGTGTCCGGAGCAAGTATGGTGGGTCTGACACACCGGTGTCAATGTGTTCTTTTTTCCATTTCCAGGAGTGTATTTTACTACGTTTGGTCAGTTTTCAACTTTCCTTCTTATAGCGTTTGCTCAGGGAGGTTTGGAAGTTCGACTGATACGAAATCTAAGGATCAATGACAGAAGTAAAACCACTACAGTAAAAGTAAACATAGCAACCAAAATTCGTGTACCGTATATAAAAGAAAACATCGTTTGAGGGAGTAGACTTATGAATGAAACGTGATTCAGCGGAAAATGACTCAAGCTGGCACTTTTGATCAAAACACTGCCACCACTTGCGAATGTTTGGGACCACAAGCGAGCGTTTGGGCCAACGACCATGGCAAACATAGAATAAATGTGATTTGATAGTGCTACAGTAACATAATTGTAATTGTTAAATCAGTGTGTTTGTGTGTGTGTGTGTGTGTGTGTGTGTGTGTGTGTGTGCGCGAATGAGACGTACGAGAAGGACGACCATATGGGCAAAGCATTACACTCGAAATAAGATGACATTATAACTGTGTTTGCATTTGATTCTATGTGTAATATCCCTTTCACTGTTGTTCACCAGTACTGTAGGCCTATCCTGTTTCATGACGATGGACTATTACAATCTGAAGATATCCTTGTAAGCTGAAGACTGACTATAAAATTAATGCTGTAGAACATGCATAATTTAGGGTTTGCTTCCTTGTAAGATTTTTATTGTTGTCAAACGTTTTCCGGTGAATGTTTGTATCTTAGTTCTACGTACAAATGTTTTGACACAATATTTTTTGTTTGTCCACAAGCTGAAAGAAATGTGAAAAAAACTGGACTACAGATTTGACTCTCATACGTTCGCCTACCTTATTTCTTCGTTGATGGTCCTCGGTGTCGACGCACTCCATTGTTATACGGGCTGAAAAATGGGGGGATGGAAGTTCAGCACTGACTACTATAAATGATGTAGCCGACAGTTGCACAGTTGCGTTTCACTGTTCTTTACTCTCACTGTTCACAACCCCCAAATATTACATAATTATATGACCAGTTCACTGTTGGTAAATGTTAATAGTTTGCAGGCAAACATCAGTATACTGCTACAATAGTTTGCTGTTGAACATATATGAGCAGTAAAAATATAACCTCACAGTTCACAGTTCTTGCAGAATAATAAGGTATGTGTGGCACTACTCAAATAACTTGAACAGAGATTGTCATTACTTGATCTAACAGACGGCCTATTTGAGTTACAGTAGTTCCACTTCTAAGTTGATACATTTTTTTCACTCGAACTGATACAGACTTCTCGTCTGAAAATCGGCGATGGACTGGCTGTCTTGGGACCAAAAATTGGGCCTTTATATATCCTCACAATAATAGGTACTAAAACTATACATAGTTTGAAGTTCAAAGTTCACGAGTCCTTGTTTATTGTGTCCAAATAAAATAGTCCTCACCCAAAAGGGCACCATATATGTTGTTCGCCTGCTTTATTTCTGCGTTGATGGTTCTCAGTGTCGACGCACTCCATTGTTATACGGGCTGAAAAATGCGGGGATGGAAGTTCAGCACTGACTACTATAAATGATGTAGCCTACAGTTCCACAGTTCCGTTTCACTATTCTTTACTCTCACTGTTCACAACCCCCCAAATATTACACAGTTATATGGCCAGTTAACGATTGGTAAATGTTTATAGGTTGCAGGCAAACATCAGCATACTGCTACAATAGTTTGCTGTTGACCATTTATGAGCAGTAAAATTCCAACCACACAGTTCACAGTTCTTGCAGAATAATAAGGTACGTGTGACACTATTTCTCAAATAGCTTGAACAAACATTGTCATTACTTGATCTAACACACGGCCTATTTGTGTTACAGTAATACAACTGTTAAGCTGATGCATTGTTTTTACTCGTCTGAAAATCGGCCATGGACTGGCTGTCTTGGGACCAAAAATTGGGCCTTTATATATCCTCACAATAATAGGTACTGAGACTATATATAGTTTGATGTTTAATTTACAGAAATTTCAATTAAAACATAACTCATTCAGTTAACTGAATACATCGAAAAATACCTCCTTTTTGACAGTTCCTCCTATCACAATGGTTGTTCCAAATATATCTTTAAATCATCAAATTAACAGATATAGTTACGCAAACAATGTTTTTGACAAATCTGGTAATTACTTTGGAATGAATTATGGACTGGCTTTGATAATATGTTTTCCAATGGAGCCAAATAAACACTTTAAGAATCCTAGTAGTTCTGCTTCCAAATGATTATAATTAGTACACAATTTGTATTTGTTTATAAGTCAAGAATAGAATCTAAGTCACCAAACAATTACTGCTTTCACCCTGTGTAAAAGATATTAACTAGGAACAGTCAAAATAATTTAGGAAATTGATTACATAAACAAAACTAAGCACAAAACTAGATCTGGTGCTATATTTCTTAAGCCTGATGGCCAACCTTTCTCTTTTAAGAAAATGGAGATTATACTTATTTATGTTTATGGTAATTAGTCAAAAATGAAAAAAAATTAATTTAAGAAGACAGATGGCAAAATAAGAGAGGAAGTAAGAGATCCCAGCTTGCTTTGTCACAACTCGAGAGGGTAAATCTTGATAAAATTTGGAAACTAATTAATTAATTAAAAGGTTATGAAAAGCTTATGTTCTACATTGACATGTACATTATTACTCTGCAACACACACCTAACTATTTGGCAGGTTCTTCATACAATCACTTTCAGACTATTTCTCGACTGTTCAGTATAGTGTACTATTCCCTTTCGTGACCAAGCTCTACTATAATACATATTAATATAAAACGAACATTTATAGTAATTAAGTACTATTGTAAAATTACTTGCTGAGCAGAGGCGTCTTGAACGCAGGAACTGCACTGATATATGCGCTCCACGCTATACTTCTTCACTGCCTTTATTCTGTGGTTAACTCTCTTAATATGAATGTCAGATTTTTATATGGATGTAAGTTTGAGTTGAGCTCTGTCTGTGGATTTCTGTACCAAGTTTTACGTTAAAATGTGGAAAGGTGTTGTAAGAAGGCGATTGAAGAATTAATACAGTGTTATCCATGTAATTATACAGATGCAAGAATTGAAAGACCAACAAACTGTCTCTATCGTTTCATTGCTTGTGAGACGAAGTTTCATTTCTATCCCTACTCATTTCACTAATTAGTCATAAAGGTTCCAGATCGATAGCATGGGGGTGACATGCAGATGCCAGTTCAGTGTTTGAGCATACAGAATAGTCACTTGTCCGAGTGTTGTCCAGAAAGTAAGTTCCGATCCTTAACGAAATGAAGACCTCAGTGAAAATCAGAAATTTTTTATTGGCAACAGTTAGCTACACCTTCCACCTACTTTTTTACATAGACGCCCCTCCGACTTAGGCGTCTGTCATAGCTTTGTGCCAACTTCCCAATATCCTCGATATAAAAGATACCTGCCTATGTTCTCCACCAATTCTCTACGATTGTTTTGCAGCTCGTTGTTTGTGCCAAAATGTTGTCTTCATACCAGTGGGTCATGACGGCAGAGATGAAATTCAGGAGGAGCCACGTTCAGGCTGTACGGTGGGTGATCAAACACTTCCCATCGAAAACGCTGCAGAAGTGTCTTCAATGTCCCTGCAGTGTGAGGCCGAGAACTATCATGAAAAAAGACATGCATAGCAATTACGTTACGTGAGGTTGCATAAAATCAAGCGAAATCTCTCTACAGGCATCCATACTTGGCGTGAGACACTTTTATAGGCAACTTTACAGATTCAATGAGGGCTCAGAACTGCGAAGTGCAACGTTATGCAATCGATGGGCATACAAGAGGCGCTGCTCAAAATCTCTGTGTAAATTTTCATTGGATTTACACTCTGATTTCAATTTCGCGACCGATCGGAAATTACTTTCTGGACATCTACCATATTTCTCTGAGACAACTTCCTACTTCCATATTCTGCCACACCATGGGCAAAGTGCAGTTCACTGACCAGACTAATCTGTTTCTATTCCACGGTCATCGAGGAAGGAAACATTCCTCTATTTCAGGATTGGGAATTGGCTTAATTATTAAATGAGTATTGTAGGTAGGACATTTTACCACTCTCGAGTAGCACATGGGAAAAATGACACATAAATCCTTCCGAGCGAGCTCTGTTATCTCATATTTTATCACGATGGTCATCTCTTTCAGTGTAGTGCAGGCAGTCTCTTTAGCAGATTTGCTACATATTCTAAGTGTTCTGCCAATAAAAAGAAGTCTCTGATTCAACACTTAAGTTGTTCATAATTGTAATGGCTATGTATTTAGTTGAATCGACAACCTTTAATTTCTGAGTCGATTATCGTGTAACTGAAATTTAAAGGAAACTTTGTATTACTGGTGTGGAGAATCACACATTTTTTATTATTTACGGTGACTTTTCGCACTATGCATATTTCTCGTCCACACCATTCTGCAATTCTGATGGCTTTACTAGAAAGTAAAAGACTGCATCATCTGCAAGCAGACTAAGAGAGCTGCTCAGATTGTCTCCTAAATACACACACCAAAAAGAGTTTTGCATCACCTCGGTTCCGAGAGTTCTGGTAACTGTACAGAAAATTGGAATAGAGATCAACATCATTTCCGCCCTTTTTATTGCTCATAAGAACCCCAAATTTTATGTTGTACCACCATACAGCGAGACCTTCAGAGGTGGTGGTCCTCTCTGCTGTACACACCGGTACCGCTAATACTCAGTAGCACGTCCTCTTGCATTGATGAATGCCTGTATCGTCGTAGCATACTATCCACAAGTTCATCAAGGCACTATTGGTCCAGATTATCCCACTCCTCAACGGCGATTTGGCATAGATCCCTCAGAGTGGTTGGTGGGTCATGTCGTACATAAACTGCCCTTTTCAATCTATCCCAGGCATGTTCGATAGGGTTCATGTCTGGAGAACATGTCGGCCACTCTAGTCGAGCGATGTCGTTACCCTGAAGGGAGTCATTCACAAGATGTGCACAATGAGGGCGCGAATTGCATGCTTGCATTGTCGGTCGGAGGATGGCATACACGTATCATACAGCCGTTACGGCGCCTTCCATGACCACCAGCGGCGTACGTCGGCCCCACATAATGCCATCCCAAAACTGCAGGGAACCTCTACCGTGGGCACTCGCTGGACAGTGTGTCTAAGGCTTTCAGCCTAAGGCTTTCAGCCTGACCTGGTTGCCTCCAAACATGTCTCCGACGATTATCTGGTTGAAGGCATATACGACACTCATCAATGAAGAGAACGTGATGCCAATCCTGAGAGGTCCATTCGGCATCTTGTTGGGCCCATCTGCACCGCGCTGCATGGTGTCGTGTTTGCAAAGATGGACCTCGTCATGGAGGTCGGGAGTGAAGTTGCACATCACGCAGCCTATTGTGCACGGTATGAGCCGTAACCTGACATCCAGTAGCTCCACGAAAAGCATTATTCAACATGGTGGCGTTGCTGTCAGGGTTCCACCGAGCCATAATCCAAAGGTAGCAGTCATCCACTTTCAGTAGTAGCCCTCGGGCGGACTGAGGGAGGCATGTCATCGACAGTTCGTGTCTCTCTATATATCCTCCCTGTCCGAACAACATCCCTTTGGTTCACTCCGAGAACCCTGGACACTTCCCTTGTTGAGAGCTCTTCCTGGCACAAGTAACAACGCGGACGTGATCGAATCGCGGTATTGACCGTCTAGGAATGGTTGAACTACAGACAACACGAGCCGTGTACCTCCATCCTGGTGGAATTACTGAAACTCATCGGCTGTCGGACCCCCTCCGTCTAATAGGCGCTGCTCATGCATGGTTGTTTACAACTTTGGCGGGTTTAGTGACATCTCTGAACAGTCGAAGGGACGGTGGTTGTGATACAATATCCACAGTCAACGTCTATCTTCAGGAGTTCTGGGAACGGGGGTGATGCAAAACTTTTTTTGATGTGTGTAGTTCGTGGACATGAGTTCATAATTAGTGTTCAAGTTTCAAAACACTGTAGAAAGAGAAATATATGGCGCTGAACGCTTCTTAACGGAAATGGGCTCGCTACGGATGACAGATGAATCACAATTCGACAGCTGTGATATGAGTTGCCCACTGGACCACCCGTACTGTTCATGTATATGACTGCACAGTTTCGGCGGTAATAGTTGTGGCACTGGTAGTTAGGTAAGCCCACCGACCACAACAAGGTCGCACGACATCGGATGGAAAAACCTGTTTTTCACTGTCCTGAAGCCAAAAACCACACAAAAAGCAAAATGACATCACTTTTTTATTGTCTTGGGGCTAACAACCGCAAAAAGACAAAATGACATGTCTTTCTAATTGTCGTCAGAGAGGCGCGAGACATGTTCAATATGCTGTACACCGTTTCGTGCCACAAGTTGACATCGAGAAACAGCTTCAGAATGCTTTGCGCAACGCTCGCCTACAATTCAGCTACGTTCGCAACTGAAACACTGAACAGAATGTCTTTCAGGTAACCCCAAAGGCAGAGGTCAAATGGATCAAGTTCACGTCATCTGGACGGCCATGCTGTAAGAAAATGACGGTTGATAATTATAGTATTTCCGAAATGCCTCTGCAGCAACCGCTGCACTGGCTGTCCATTGCGCAGGGGCGTCATCTTGCATGAAAATGATACTACCCACACATTCACGCTGTGGGAGGGTTGGAATGACTTTGGTGAGTAAAAGACTCTCATAGCGTTTACAAGTGACGGTACAGTACATAGAACCCGCAGGAATCGTCTACTTAAAAAACACGGCTCTACAATAAATGGTGCCGTCAACCCGCACCACACAGTCAACATTGCAGAATGAAGCGGTAACCATTGATGTGCGTGCGGATTTTCCATTGCCCATGTTCAGCAATTCTGCGTATTGACACCTCCTTGGAGATGGAAATTGACGTCATCCGTCCACAGAATGTTCCATGGCCACTCATTTTCCACTTCCACGAGAGCAAGAAATTACAGGGGGAATGTTTGTTTCATTGACAGGTCAGCAAAATGGTTCAAATGGCTCTAAGCACTATGGGACATCTGAGGTCATCAGAAATAATTAAATCTAACTAACCTAGACACATCACACACATACATGCCCGAGGCAGGAATCGAACCTGCAACCGCAGCAGCAGCGCGGTTCCGGACTGAAGCGCCTAGAACCGCTCGGCCACAGCGGCCGGCGGCAGGTCAGCAGGAAGCAACTCCTGAACATAGGTGATTTTCTATAGACAGCAAAGCAGGATATTTTGTAGGATTTTATGGCACCGTGTTCACAGGCATGCCCAACGCTCGGGCAATTCCCCGTGCACAGCATGTTTGTACACCACCGCTCGACCCCTCCTGCAATGCAGTGGCCACATCTTCGACAGACCCTCTGACCAACTGCTTTCCTTCCTCTGCCAATTTGTACTTCAAAAGAACCTATCTTTTTCTAATTTTGTTATAATTTTCTCCATATCCTTAGCAAACATCGGACCAACGCAGTTTCTCATACCCTTGGGTGTCTGGTACTTCTGCAGGGCTACTGGAGCACAAGTTACCATTCTTATAAAAGAGCTTTCCCAGCAGCGCGCGGTTCTTCATGGAGACAGTAATGTTGTTGTGCATATTTTGACACATTTTCGTATTTTTGTTTCTGTTCTGTGACGTTTATCCTTGTGTAAATAATACGCTTTCTAATTGTGACGTCATTCTGAGCTGCGGTTCTCTTTATACAGCGGTTTGAAACTGGAACTTAAGTTATGGACACCTTGTAGATTAAGATCGGCAGAGGGTCTATAACACTAGCTCGGAAAGCCCGATACATCACGTTTCACTAGACGACTGTGATTTCTCTGACAAGAAATCACGAGTCACACAGATTTTCTCGTGGTCTTTAATCTTGGACATGCCCATAAGTGAGCTACGTCCTGTTTGCCCCTAGTTCTTCGAGTACGTTTATTACACCTGTGGTGGGGGCCATATAAAGCGCTTGCTGATTATGGCCTGACTGAAAGCAGCGGCAGGAAGGATCCGATCAAGAGGGTGCCACCAAGTTTAATGAGGCAATTCTCTGCAGTGGCAGCGGCTAGGGTAAGTGGCTGTATGCACCAATAACAGAAAGCAAACAGGCGGCGGCAGTTTACGAGCGTTCTACACTATACCGAAGCTAGAGGCTTTCGCTGTGGCCGCGGTTGGCATAACACGGGAGCTCACGCTCTGAGAGCCGGTCATTATCCGCCAAGTGTTGTTGGAGGGGTGCGCAAACACGCCTCGACACTCCCTAGCAGAGACTGCCGCCCGGCAGGGCCACACGTGGCGCACTGATTCGGTAATTAACGCGTCAGCGGCACCCGTGCTCGGGCCACTTGCCGCTCTATCTCTACTGAAGGAGCTGAAGTGCACGGTCACGGGACGGTTTCGTGTTCTACTACAGTGAAATTCTTCTGCTTCAACATGTGCATTTATACAGAATAGGCATACTAATTAGGGGAACACGGTGACTGCCTCGTACATGAAATTTTTGTATTACGTTTTCGCCTTAGTTCGCACAAAGACTCTCGTAACCTGCTTAGGCTTCTTAGTAAGCCGTCATCAGATCTACAGAATGATCGAAAAGCCGCACACTCCGACTGCATTTTACCACGTTTGAAGTCACTTCACGGAGCACGTTGATACTGAAGCTGATTAAGTATTTAGGGACAGCCAACAGCTAAGGGCCATTTCTACCAGTAGGCAAGAGTAGGTGGACGCCCAGGGCGGCAAAATTTTATCGTTGGCAAAGGGTGAAAAAATTAATTTCAAATCAAACAGCTATAAATTGGGCAAATTAAGAAAAATGAAAAAGTCGAAGAATTAACGTACCGAATTGTTTTCAAAAGCATACAAAGCAGTTACTTAATAAGTCTTTACTTACTTTGACGAAAACGAACAAATTACCTCTTCCTACCTCAAAACTAAAGAAAACTAGTGACTACGAAACGAAAGGGAAAAAACAGTTTTGTTTTCTTGAATTAAGGTTTAACAACTACCGTGAGTAACTTAATGGGCTAAAAGCAGTCGCTCATCCCTAACCTAGCGCCGCTGACTACAGGGAAAGGAATGAGCTGTACCTTTACTCAAACACATCACTGCTTCAAAGGGATTTGAACCCAGACCCATCTCTGACGAATGATCAGATGTGAGTTGCTTTGAGCACTGCGGCATCAGGATGGCTAACAAAGAGTTGTATAACTCAATAGAAAAGGCAAACAAGGCGTCATTTATTTATTTAACCAGTGATTCAATTATTTTGGGAAATTGAAAAAACTGAGGATATAAAATAAGAAATTGAGGACGTTTGTTGCCTTCAATCAGTTTTAAAGGAACGGAGGAAAAAGTATGAAAATTAAGGTCTGTCCTCAGAAAATGACATCTGGTCACCTCAGTTTAACGATGGGAAGTATGATAGGAAACTTGCACTGCTCTGTTATTGGATGTTGGTGGTGGAAGGTGGAGGGATATCTGGGAGACAGATGGTAATAAGAAAGAGGGGGCGTCACTTTCCAATTCTCACTTAGGGCGGCAAAACACCTAGAATGGCCGTGTTCTATTCACCCCCCCCCCCCCCCAGGACAGAAGTATATAAAGTCTGTGTACAAGTGTCAGAAATTGCTTGTGTACCGTGTATATGATACCATGTATACGACGCAGAATATGGGAACCAGCACGCTGTTCACCCAGTGGGATGTGAGAAACCGCCTAAAAACCACATCTACGCTGGCCAGCACACTGAGCTCTTGTCGTTAATCCGCCTGGCAGACTCGGTAGAGGGCAGGCATTCCTCCCCATTCCGGAAGCGGTCGCGTTAACAAGCGCAGATATCGGGGCGGGTTATTAAAATCTTCAGTCCCACGAGCGTGTGTGGCTAATTTTTATAGCTTCCTCGTTTAAGATAGCAGCACAGGAAGAAGTCTGGAGACGTTAAATCAGGAGAACTTCAATCACCAAAAAATTCGTTTACAAAGGGAATTGTTCCATTAGATGTTTCGACAAGTGGCACTGTCCAGATGCAAACAACGACAACGTTCATCTGCCTCATGGAAAGAAATAAACTACGTAATCATGTCGTGGTACTTGCTTATGAAAGGCATGTCGATGCTCGGTTGACAAAATTGTTGTTTTAATTGTTCACGAATACTCTTAGAGTGAAACTATGCCTCATCAGTGAAGAAAACATGATCCAGTTCTGTGATGATCAAAGCAATGTACAGTACGCTTCACGCTTTATTTCATTCGGTGCCTTCACTTAGTGCACGCTATTAACATTATGTGCAAGAAATGTTAATTTCTGCATCCCTTTCTGACCATCACCATGCGAAATCTGAGATTGAACAGCTGGTCTCCTCAAACTTTTTGGAGACGAAAACAGCATAACACCCCTCTCTTGAGTCACTTAGGCTTCTGGTAAAATGACCATTCTCCCATCGTCCTCTTGTCTGCAACTGATCCGCAAATCTGGAAACTGGTATTTAACGTCGTTATTATTGAGCTGTTTGGTACTGCGGCGCCTGGATATTTCTCACGAAAAGCGACTGCAACACATGCATATAAACGACAGGCAAAATACAGAACTGCACAGAGTCACAGAAGTCATGTGACTTGTTACATTGGGATCTTGGTTTGTTGTCGGTAATACATGTGGTGCTGCCTTGCAATGGCTGATCGAACATATTCCATGGAACCTCCATTTATAGACACATTTGTTTTCAAATGTCCGAATTTTTTATCACACTGTACATCTACGCTACAAGAACCGGAAGTTTCCTTTAAGAATTGAAATGTTTAACGCTTATCAAAGAGATTTCTGTTAGAACGAGAGAAAAAGGTGGGATAAAACTACTGATTGCCTGAAGCTACATGGTACATTATTTTTAGAGGTTATGATCGGTAACAAACTCGCAAATAGTGGACATCTGCCGTAACTGGAGACATTATACACTCCTTTCAAAAGGGAAAAACTAGATGTAACATATTGTGATAGTTATAACATACGCCATAACAACTACTTGTCAAAGCTCAATCCTGAATTTGTACTGGTGGATAGCAGGGAGGAGGTCGGTTGTAATTTGGTGCAACGTGAGACATCTGGAGAAGCACGGTAAGAGATAGGAGGGTAGGATTATATTGTTTTTGATGATAGAGGGAGTGGGTGTGTAGGTTCTTTGTTGATTCTCGCGGGTTTCATGCACATCCTGTGTCCAAGTGCACCATCATGGTTCCTATGAACTTCCACATCGATAAAGTGCAGAACACAGCATTTTTGTGTTTCACCGAAACTTGGATGTTAGCATACTGTTTGTTAAGAAAGTGGTAAAAATTAGAATTTTTCTTCTCTGCGTGGTCATGTGACAAAAGCCGACCGAAATTCAGGGCAGAACAGCGACAATGAAGCGCTGATTCTACGATTGCCTCTATAAAGAAGCCCGCTGCAGCTCGTAATCATAAATTCATTTCAAAAACATAAAAGTTTGGTTCAATATTCTTGCTACAGAAAACAGGTGCACTCACCTTTCGGTGAACTTCTCTTCTTCTGTAGTCCAGTCCTGTGCAGTCCAATCCACAGCTGACCGGTTAGAAAAGGGGTAATGTTCGTCGGCTAGAGAAAACTGTAGCGGAAGTTTACAGCACTAAACGTCTCTACAGGTTACTTCGAATGTTTTCTGATATTAGCTTAAACTGAGCTATTGAAGGACGCATAGCTTTTTGAGTGAAAACTTCGAAATATTGCTACTTCTTTTATACAAAACACCGCAAAGTCCATGCTACTCCGAAGTTACTGTTTTGTCATTCACACGCCATCACAGTCACTCACAATAGCCGGGTTTTGGTAGTCAACCGAACCTGTTACGGAAAGGTTGCAAAACGGATTGTCTCTGATAGAAAGCTCGTTCCGATATTCCACAACTCGACCACTTTGATTTTCAGTTATCGGTCCTGACTTACGCAACATGCACCGCGGATTTTAGTTAATTCAGTAGTCACGGTTTACGTGCTCGTCTTTATCGCTCGCTCACAATTACTTTGCAGCACTCTGTGATCAAGTTTAACTCATAATTCCGTAAAATTATTACATCTATTCAGAGCTTCCAAAGTACACAAGGCTGAAACTTCCTGAAGATTAAAACTGTGTGCCGGACCGAGACTCGAACTCGGGACCTTTGCCTTTCGCGGGCAAGTGCTCTACCAACTGAGCTACCCAAGCACAACTCACGCGTCGTCCTCACAGCTTTACTTCTGCCAGTACCTCGTCTCCTACCTTCCAAACTTTACAGAAGCTCTTCTACGAACCTTGCAGAACTAGCACTCCTGAAAGAAAGGATATTGCGGAGACATGTCTGTGGCTACAGCCTGGGGGATGTTTCTAGAGTGAAATTTTCACTCTACAGTGGAGTGTGCGCTGATATGAAGCACTTGGCCGCGAAAGGCAAAGGTCCCGAGTTCGAGTCTCGGTCCGGCACACAGTTTTAATCTGCCAGGAAGTTTCATATCAGCGCACACTCCGCTTTAGAGTGAAAATTTCATTCTACACAAGGCTGAGCTCCGAACTTCATCTGGATTCCTCAGAGCATTTCTTTAACCCACATAATACCCACGAATGTACAATACTCTCCTCTGACTGGCTGATATACACTGATCAGCCAGAACATTACGACCACCTACGTAATAGCCGGTAAGTCCACCTTCGCCATGGGCAACAGCGGAGACGCGTCGTGGCATGGAAGCAGTGAGGCCTTGGTATGTCTCTGGAGGGAGTTGGCACCATATCTGCACACAGAAGTCATCTAATTCCTGTAAATTTCAGGGAGGGTTGCGATGAGCTCTGACGCCAGGTTCAATCACATCCCAGATGTGTTCTATCGGGTTTACATCTGGGGAGCTGGGAAGAGGGGGGCGGGGGGGGGGGGGTGCAGCACATCAATTGGAAGTGGCCACTGTGTTCCTCGAATTATTCCATCACTCTCCTGGGCTCGTGACATCACACATTTTCTTGTTCAAAAATCCCACTTTTTTGTGTTCCTCCAACTATTCCATCACTCTCCTGGCCTCGTGACATCACACATTTTCTTGTTAAAAAATGCCACTGCTGTCGGGAAACACGATCGTCGTGAAGAGGTGTACTTGGTCTGCAACCAGTGTACTATATTCCTTGGCCGTCGTGGTGCACGAGCTCCACTGGACCCCATGGATGCCCACGTGAATGTTTCTCAGAGCGTAATGAAGCCGCCGCCAGCTTGTCTCTGTGCTGCCGTACAGGTGTCAAGAAGTTTCCCCCTTGAAGACGACGGATTCGCACCCTCCCATCATCATGGTGAAGAAAGCATCGGGATTCGTCAGACCATGAAACGCTCTGCCACTGTGCCAACGTCAATTGCCGATGGTCACATGCCTATTTCAGTCATAGTTGCTGATGTCGCGGTGTTGACATTGGCACATGCTTGGGTTCAAATGGCTCTGAGCACTATGGGACTTAACTTCTGAGGTCATCAGTCCCCCAGAACTTAGAACTACTCAAACCTAACTAACCTAAGGACATCACACACACCCATGCCTGAGGCAGGATTCGAACCTGCGACCGTAGCGGTCGCGCGGTTCCAGACTGTAGCGCCTAGAGCCGCTCGGTCACTCCGGCCGGCCATGCTTGGATCGTCGGCTGCGGAGGCCCATCGTTAACAGTGTTCGGTGCACTGTGTGTTCAGACACACTTGTATTCTGCCCACCACTAAAGTCTGGTGTTAGTTCTACCACAGCCCGCCACCTGTCCTGCTTTACCATTGCAACCTACTACATCTGACATCTGTAATGTCGGGTGGCCACCCAACCCCTCGACGTCTGGACGTGGTTTCACCTTGGTGTCACCACATGTTGAAGACACTCATCACTGCACTCCTGGAACAGCCGACATGTCGTGTACTTTTCGAAATGCTTGTGCCGAGACTGTGAACCATGACAACCTACCCTCGGTTAAACCCAGATAGATCGCGCGCTTTCCCCATTCTACACGCGTACACCACTGTCACTGATACTACATGAACCGTGATCGCGTCTGAATAGCAGGCATTTCTTGTCAAGTAACGCTGCTATCGCCTTCACGGGTTCATATCGATAGTATGTCGCTGGTCATAATATCCTGGCTGATCAGTGTACAGCATAGCCTATGATATATCACTATATACGCGCGCTATCCTGCGTCTTCTACAATCAACCATTCGCAACATACACTACTGGCCATTAAAATTGCTACACCAAGAAGAAATGCAGATGATAAACGGGTATTCATTGTACAAATATATTATACTAGAACTGACATGTGAATATATTTTCACGCAATTTGGGTGCATAGATCCTGAGAAATTAGTGCCCAGAACAGCAACCTCAGCCCTAATAACGGCCTTGATACGCCTGGGCATTGAGTCAAACAGAGCTTGGATGGCGTGTACAGGTACAGCTGCCCATGCAGCTCCAACACGATACCACAGTTCATCATGAGTAGTGACTGGCGTACTGTGACGAGCCAGTTGCTCAGCCACCAATGACCAGACGTTTTCAGTTGGTGAGAGATCGGGAGAATGTGCTGGCCAGGGCAGCAGTCGAACATTTTCTGTATCCAGAAAGGCCCGTACAGGACCTGCAACAGGCGGTCGTCCATTATCTTGCTGAAATGTAGGGTTTCGCAGGGATCGAATGAAGGGTAGAGCCACGGGTCGTAACACATCTGAAATGTAACGTCCACTGTTCAAAGTGCCGTCAATGCGAACAAGAGGTGACCGAGACGTGTAACCAATGGCACCCCATACCATCATTAGCTTGAAACGGGCCTTAGCTACGTTCTCTGTTTCATCGCTAAAAAGGCTAGCGAAACTAGGACAGGACGAACTTGCATGTACTCGTCAGGATACGACCGTAAACAGTCGGACATATCCGGATAAAGCCGGGCGCCGGGCAACTCTGATGTTTTTGTCAAAATATTTACCATTTTAACTACGCATTTTAAAAATTAACACATGTCCGTTAGGGTTCATGTCTGGAGAACATGCTGGCCACTCTAGTCGAGCGATGTCCTTATACTGAAGTAAGTCATTCACAAGATGTGCACGATGGGGTGTGTATTGTCGTCCATGAAGACAAACGCCTCGCCAATATGCGACCGATATGGATGTACTATCCGTCGGAGGATGGCATTCACGTATCGTACAGCCGTTACGGCGCCTTCCATGACCACCAGTGGCGTACGTCGGCCCCACATAGTGCCACCCCAAAACTGCAGGGAACCTCCAACTTGGGCAGTCGTTGGACAGTGCGTCTAAAGCGTTCAGCCTGACCGGGTTACTTCCAAACACGTCTCCGACGATTGTCTGGTTGGGTCAAATGGCTCTGAGCACTATGGGACTTAACTTCTGAGCTCATCAGTCCCCTAGAGGTTAGAACTACTTAAACCTAACTAACCTAAGGACATCACACACAACCATGCCCGAGGCAGGATTCGAACCTGCGACCGCAGCGGTAGCGCGGTTCCAGACTGTAGCGCCTAGAACCGCTCGGCCACTCCTGGCGGCAGATTGTCTGGTTGACTGCATATGCGACACTCATCGGTGAAAAGAACGTGATGCCAATCCTGAGCGGTCCATTCGGCATGTTGTTGGTCCCATTTGTGCCACGCTGCCTGGTGTCGTGGTTGCAAGGATGGACCTCGACATGGACGTCGGGAGTGAATTGAGCATCATGCAGCCTATTGTGCACAGTTTGAGTCGTAACACGACGTCATGTGGCTGCATAAAGGCATTATTCAACATGGTGACGATTCTGTCAGGGTTCCTCGCAGCCATAATCTGTAGCTCCTGCACGGTTGTTTACATCTTTGGGCGGGTTTCGTGACATCTCTGAACGGTGAAATGGACTGTCTCTGATACAATATCCACAGTCAAGGTCTATTTTCAGGAGTTCTGGAAACCGGGAAGTTTCTAAAAGTGAATCTATCTCCCTTCATGGATATTCATCTTCGCTGCCTAGGAAACGCCTAAAATCCAGAAGATCAGCACGTGAAGGAGGAGTCCAGATAGTCACCCCTTGGTTCAACCGGGGCGCTGAATGGAAACGTGAGTGGCAAGCCTGGAACCACGAACTCATTTGGAATCTAAGTGTTAAAGTGCCAGGCCTTCATCATTCGAGAGTACAGCTTAACAAATACCAGACTGGAAATGTATATGCAGGTACAACATGTGCAAGTGGAACATTTACACCGACAGTAAGTGCGACAGTGATGATATTCAGGCAATGAGCCAAATAGTACATGAGAGTGTAGATCGGGTTACTAAGTCTCTATATGCTTGACGAGAAGTGAATGAGAGATTTTGCTTGTCACCGTTTTGTCCTGTCAGATTTTGATGGACAAATAAGCCGATAAATTTCGCTGACTTTTTAATTAATTGATGTATTGGCCATGCCTGCTACCTCGGAACACGTGGCTGCTTAAGCAATACGAATCGGTGGTTGGAAACGTGGTTATAACTTTATTCGACTCTCTCTCTCTCTCTCTCTCTCTCTCTATGTAAAGGGGACTGCACGGGCCAGCTGTTGAGACTTCTCTACGTGCTCTGTACGTCTCCGGAAAGCCTCCTGGTTACAAGTGCGCTAACAAACGTTTCTATGGTGGTGTTAAGAGCCAGGTGCTCTAGTGGAATGAGTCGTCCGACATTCGTGTTCAGTCTGGGCTTTTTAATATTTGTATAGTGTAAATACACTGAAGCGCCAAAGAAACTGATATAGGCATTTGTTTTCAACTACAGAGATATGTAAACAGGCAGAATACGGCGCTGCAGTTGGTAACACCTATACAGGGTGTTACAAAAAGGTACGGCCAAACTTTCAGGAAACATTCCTCACACACAAATAAAGAAAAGATGTTATGTGGACATGTGTCCGGAAACGCTTAATTTCCATGTTAGAGCTCATTTTGGTTCTTCCACCTACGCTCAATGGAGCACGTTATCATGATTTCATAGGGGATACTCTACCTGTGCTGCTAGAACATGTGCCTTTACAAGTACGACACAACGTGTGGATCATGCACGATGGAGCTCATGCACATTTCAGTCGAAGTGTCCGTACGCTTCTCAACAACAGATTCGGTGACCGATGGATTGGTAGAGGCGGACCAATTCCATGGCCTCCACGCTCTCCTGACCTCAACCCTCTTGACTTTCATTTATGGGGGCATTTGAAAGCTCTTGTCCACGCAACCCCGGTACCAAATGAAGAGACTCTTCGCGCTCGTATTGTGGACGGCTGTGATACAATACGCCATTCTCCAGAGCTGCATCAGCGCATCAGGGATTCCATGCGACGGTGGGTGGATCTCGCTAACGGAGGCCATTTTGAACATTTCCTGTAACAAAGTGTCTGAAGTCACGATGGTACGTTCTGTTGTTGTGTGTTTCCATTCCATGATTAATGTGATTGGAAGAGAAGTAATAAAATGAGCTCTAACATGGAAAGTAAGCGTTTCCAGACACATGTCCACATAACATATTTTCTTTCTTTGTGTGTGAGGAATGTTTCCTGAAAGTTTGGCCGTACCTTTTTGTAACACCCTATATAAGACAACAAGTGTCTGGCGCAGTTGTTAGAACGGTTAATGCTGTTACAATGAAAGTTTATCAACATTTAAGTGAGTTTGAACGTAGTGTTATTGTCGGCGCATGGGAGCGATGGGACACAGTATCTCCGAGGTAGCGATGAGGTGAAGATTATTCCGTACGACGATTTCACTAGTGTACCGTGAATATCAGGAATCCGCTAAAACATCAAATCACCAACATCGCTGCGGCGGAGAAAGATTCTGCAGGAACGGGACCAACGACGACTGAAGAGAATCGTTCAAAGTGACAGAAGTGCAACCTTTCCGCAAACTGCTACAGATTTCAGTGCTAGGCCATCAACAAGTGCAAGCCATTCAACGAAACATGATCGATATGACCTTTCGGAGCCGAAGGCCCACTCTTGTACCCTTGATGACTGCACGATACAAAGCTTTACGCCTCACCTGAGCCCGTAAACACCGACATTGCACTGTTGGTGACTGGAAACATGTTGCCTGGTCGAACGAGTCTCGTTTAAAATCGTATCGAGCGGATGGACGTGTACGAGTATGCAGACAACCTCATGAATGCATGGACGCTGCATGTCAGTAGGGGACTGTTCAAGCTGGTGAAGGCTCTGTAATGGTGTGGAACGTGTACAGTTGTAATGATATGAGGCCCATGATACGTCTAGATACGACTCTGACAGGTGACAGGTGCGTAAGCAATCTGTCTGGTCACCTGCATATATTCATGTCCATTGTGGTTTTCAACCGACTTGGGCAATTACAACAGGACAGTGCGACATACCACACGTCCAGAATTGCTACAGAGTGGCTCAAGGAACCCTCTTCCGGGTTTAAACACTTCCGCTGACCATTTGGGATGCCTTGCAACGTACTGTTCAGAGGAGGTCTCCACCGCCTCTTACTCTTACGGATTTATGGACAGCCTTGCAGGATTTATGATGGCAGTTCCCTCCAGCACTACTTGAAACATTAGTCGAGTCGATGCCACGTCGTGTCGCAGAGCTTCTGCGTGCTCGCGGGGGCCCTACACGATATTAGGAAGTTGTACCAGTTTGTTTATCTCTTTAGTGTAGCTACATGAGCATATGCTTTTATTAAGTGTCTAGTGAATTTGCTGTTGTAATTGATGCATACCATTATGATAGCAACCACGTGTTTTCGGCCACAAGATATCTCTATCAATCATCAAACATAAAAAAATATAGGCGGTGGCACTATGCATGTATGTGGGAAAACAGCAGTCTAGTACGTATGTCGCTGTTTTGGAACGTTCTGATGATTTCGCTTTGATAAGTGCATGTGGCTTTTGAAGTTACGCATTTCGAGAAGCAATTTGACAGATTAGTTCCACTAGTAAGTTAAAAATGAAGTAAAAGCCTCAACTCTATAAGCATTACTAGTCTTCTGCTATGTAACAGCGGGTCGTTGTGGCCGAGCGGTTCTAGGCGCTTCAGTCCGGAACCGCGCTGTTGCTACGGTCGCAGGTTAGAATCCTTCCTCGGGCATGGATATATGTGATGTCCTTAGGTTAGTTAGGTTTAACTAGTTCTAAGTCTAGGAGACTGATGAGCTCAGATGTTAAGTCCCATAGTGCTCAGAGCCATTTGAACCATTTGAGCTACGTAACAAATAAATACTTTGAGGGACAAAAGTGTACGAGCAACAGAGGCGTTTCGGCATAAACACGACAGCTATGTAACAAAAACGTGTAGCGGAACTGATCAAGCGAATTAAAATTTCGTTATTTTTTTGTGCGTATCTCAGCGAAGAGTGAGGATTTTGTCACACGGAAATCATAAGGTAGTTTCTAAACGTGCCAGCTTTCAAATGTAAGCCTGACGCTCAGATATTGTGGTGTTACTGTGTGTACGTCTGTCACCTTCAGAAGGCTCTAAGATGACAGAAAACGCAAGTCATTCAGTTCTACAACTGTTGCAGTGCACCTGTATGTCCCACAAAGGAAACATGCTCCCAGTCGGTCAACGATTTCGCTCATCTTCTACATCTTCTTTCCCATCTTCTACCACATACTTGTGTAGCTGCAACGAACAATCATTCTTAGGAATTGAACAATAATAATAATAATCGGTACGTTACTGACAAGGTATAATCAACGTATACTAAGCTCCCGTGGTGAACATTTATTTTATAGGTACATTCTTGCGCTTATCATAGTGAAGACATGCCGGGCTCTGCCTGCTTCGAATAAAGTACTCGCGTGTCTACTGATTTTGGACCAACAATAGAAAACAGCTTTGTCCCGTGGAATGGGCCGTGTTTGCTTGCTTCTCTCTCTGGTATGTTGCTAACCGTTCCATTTCGATACTAGAAGTGATCGAGTTGTTAGTCAACAGTTCTTAGCCGCTCAGAATGCTCTTTCGTTACCGTGTACTGAAAAGACTCAGCTATCGTGTCTTTGACATGGAGCTATTAACAGAGCCTTAAATGACTATTGAAGAATCACCATGCTAGTGCTTGGTGGAAGCTTAGAGAGAGAGAGAGAGAGAGAGAGATGTCGAACGCGTTACGGAGCGACTTCTAGTCTGCCATTTGAAGACCGATTCATGCTGGACATCAACGGTACGGAAGACGACGTAACCATCAAATTGTTGAGGTGTTCACACTGGTCTGGTCGTTAACGCAACGTTACTTCCCAGACGTCAACAGTGAGGTTATGGGATACATTCCGCGACACAAATTGTAGGAACCCTGTACTAGAATTAAGGAAGTAGCAATGACGAAGTTTATTAAAGGCCAAATCCAACTTCATAACGTAAGTTTCTGACGAAATTCGAGTGGTAAATTCCTGAGAATTGAAAAAGAGGGAAACGTTTTGTCCAAACGAAACATCTACATCTAGTTGCTATAGAAAATATGTACATTCAAACACAATGCACAATAAATAGTGAAGGATGAATCCACCTTTTTGTAAGTAACCAATTTTTGTTATACTTTAATACCAAAATATGTTTCATCACAGTTGTGGTATCCTTATGGGATTTTTCTTTTATTTTACATTGTGTGTGTCCTGTGGCTGCCAACCGAAATCAGACACAGGCTGAAATTAGTGCACTGTGTCAGTACTGTAGTATCTGGCTTATCCTCACCTGTGGTTGATTCGTGTTTGTGAGCTGAACGTGTTTTTGTTGTTTCTCGTTTGTGAGTATTGCATCTTATTATGCTGCTGAGGCTGGGACACACGTTTCATTGCACAATTTACGTTTCTCATTACATTAAACAATATTTACAAGGCAATAGATAGAGACTTTTTACCTTTGACATTGTGGTTTCTTTTGTTCTAAAATAAGATCAAAAAACTCAGTTTTACTACTTCAATAGAGTTTAGATTTTCACAGTTTTAAAAAGGTTATTTAGTGAGAAGTGCTTCTTAAGTATAAGTTTTTATTCATGCAAAATGTAGGTGTTTTCTTTTGACCAGGCATAGTGAAACAACAATCATTATCATCTGTCCTCTTCTGTGGTAGGAGAATGATGGAAAAATATCAATGTCTTCATTCACGATGTGTCATGAGAACAAAGCAAACAACAAAAATAAAACCTAGGAAGATACAAAAGTACGAAGTCCACTGCTACAATGTGATGAAATGCAGCTTCAATAGATTAACTTCTGATACCTGATGCAGCGTCACAAAATCATTCGCGACACTCGTTTCTGCAGTAGATGACCAAGTATATATATGGGACGTATTTTAAATTTAGTTGCAGCACTATGTTTTAAAGTATGTACTTCTTTGTAACTAAAAAAATGTTGTAAATGTTTGTCAAGTCTGTCGATCCTCCGGACAATAGGTGAGACCTCCGCAGGCCGACCTGTAGCGAGCAGCTGCAAATGTGCTAATGGTTAACGTTTCATTCCCACAATTAATTCAAAAGCAATTATGACACCTGAAATATAAATTGTAAAACCTGTGATCTATGATTTTATCTATTAAGGAAGATTGACGTTGTATCATTCTCTGAAGGGGTAAACAGTTCAGTTTACTATTGAGATTTTGTAGAGGAATGATCAGATCTGTTCCGGACTGAATAAAAGTGTCATGTGTACTTCCCCTGTTCAGCTGAATATTATGTCTGGAAATAATTTAGATGAGGGATTTATTTATTTTTGCCTGGTTAAAGGAATAGAAAGGGTAACAGAATATTGTCAAGAATGGAAAGTGATCCATTAAGTAGGATATGTGGAATCTTTTACACTTGTACGTTCTTGCCGCTTTGAGGCAGATATTTGAGGAATCGCCTGTAGCGTATACGGAAGAAGGTAGTAGCTGTCCGCATCCTGCTACATTTCCTACCAGATATTTCCTCTCGTGATGATAAACGGACCTACAATCACATTTTTAAATTAATTTAGAAGAGAGTTTGGTATGAATCAGAGACATTACATAGAATGCAAATCTTGAGCTTCCATGATGATTAAGAGGATTGTTTTATATGGTTTAAGGTCTCACAGTCAGATAAATATTTAAAAATAAAATCACAACACCGCATGGCATACGACGCCAGTGTACCCCAACCGTTAAGTCAGAAATTTATTCCTGAAAAGCCTTGACGTTGAAATCCCGTTCTTTTCCGTCCTGTCCCGTTCCGTTTACAGCCTGTGTGAATGTTGCTATTTGAAATGCATTGCGAAATATTTTGGCTTTTCGCTTTGTTTGAATCGACTTGTACCCGGTCATGCTAACTCCACTACTCAAGAGATCGCACTCTCGTGCAGTACTCAGCATTATCATAAAATTATGAATATCGATTTCTCGAAAAAGCTTTATATGTACATTATACTAGCGCAGCATTTGTTACATCTATAGTCATGGCTAGAAGTTTCCATATACCGTTGTTCATGTAGAATAATTTTATTTATTAGAAACAGTATGGGGGCCTTCCTAACATTTACATATAAAATGATTAACTAAATTAGCCTTCTGCAAAAAGTAAATAAAAATTCTGTACCAGCTAGCTTCACACATTGGGAAAAAAGTATTTATACATACAAAGAAAATTAAAATTTTAAATAAATGACACTGTGACACTGTTACTACACTACTGGCCATTAAAATTGCTACACCACGAAGATGACGTGCTACAGACGCGAAATTTAACCGACAGGAAGAAGATGCTGTGATATGCAAATGATTAGCTTTTCGGCGCATTCACACAAGGTTGGCGCCTGTGGCGACACCTATAGCGTGCTGATATGAGGAAAGTTTCCAACCGATTTCTCATACACAGACAGCTGTTGACCGGTGTTGCCCGGTGAAACGTTGTGATGCCTCGTGTAAGGAGGAGAAATGCGTACCATCACGTTTCCGACTTTGATAAAGGTCGGATTGTAGCCTATCGCGATTGCGGTTTATCGTATCGCGATATTGCTGTTCGCGTTGGTCGAGATACAACGACTGTTAGCAGAATATGGAATCGGTGGGTTCAGGAGGGTAATACGGAAAGCCGTGCTCGATCCCAACGGCCTCGTAGCACTAGCAGTCGAGATGACAGGCATCTTATCCGCATGGCTGTAATGGATCGTGCAGCCACGTCTCGATCCCTGAGTCAACAGATGGGGACGTTTGCAGGACAACAACCATCTGCACGAACAGTTCGACGACGTTTGCAGCAGCATAGACTATCAACTCGGAGACCATGGCTGCGGATACCCTTGACGCTGCGTCACAGACAGGAGCGCCTGTGATAGTGTACTCAACGACGAACCTGGGTGCATTTTTTCGGATGAATCCAGGTTCTGTTTACAGCATCATGATGGTCGCATCCGTGATTGGTAACATCGCAGAGAACGCACATTGGAAGCGTGTATTCGTCATCGCCATACTGGCATATCACCCGGCGTGATGGTATAGGGTGCCATTGGTTACACGTCTCGGTCACCTCTTGTTCGCATTGAAGGCACTTTGAACAGTGGACGTTACATTTCAGATGTGTTACGACCCGTGGCTCTACCCTTCATTCGATCCGTGCAATACCCTACATTTCAGCAGGATAATGCACGACCGCCTGTTAAGGTCCTGTACGGGCCTTTCTGGATACAGAAAATGTTCGACTGCTGCCCTGGCCAGCACATTCTCCAGATCTCTCACTAATTAAAAACGTCTGGGCAATGGTGGCCGAGCAACTGGCTCGTCACAATACGCCAGTCACTACTGTTTATGAACTGTGGTATCGTTATATATATACATATATATATATATATATATATATATATATATATATATATATATAGCAACCTACATCCTTCTGAATCTGTTTAATGTATTCATCTCTTGGTCTCCCTCCACGCTGCCCTCCAATACTAAATTTGTGATCCCTTGAAGCTTCAGAACATGTCCTACCAACCGATCCCTTCTTCTAGTCAAGTTGTGCCACAAACTTCTCTTCTCCCCAATCCTATTCAATACCTCCTCATTAGTTATATGATCTACCCATCTAATCTTCAGCATTCTTCTGTAGCACCACATTTCGAAAGCTTCTATTCTCTTCTTGTCCAAACTAGTTGTCGTCCATGTTTCACTTCCATACATGGCTACGCTCCATACGAACACTTTCAGAAACGACTTCCTAACACTTAAATCTATACTCGATGTTAACAAATTTCTCTTCATCAGAAACACTTTCCTTGCCATTGCCAGTCTACATTTTATATCCTCTCTACTTCGACCATCATCACTTATGTTGCTCCCCAAATAGCAAAACTCCTTTACTACTTTAAGTGTCTCATTTCCTAATCTAATTCCCTCAGCATCACCCGACTTAAATTGACTACATCCCATTATCCTCGTTTAGCTTTTGTTGATGTTCGTCTTATATCTTCCCTTCAAGTCACTGTCCATTCCGTTCAAATGCTCTTCCAAGTCCTTTGCTGTCTCTGACAGAATTACAATGTCATCGGCGAATCTCAAAGTTTTTATTTCTTCTCCATGGATTTTAACACCTACTCCGAATTTTTCTTTTGTTTCCTTCACTGCTTGCTCAATATACAGATTGAATAACGTCGGGGATAGGCTACAACCCTGTCTCACTCCCTTCCCAACCTCTGCTTCCCTTTCATGTCCCTCGACTCTTATAACCGCCATCTGATTTCTGTACAAATTGTAAATAGCCTTTCGCTCCCTGTATTTTATCCCTGCCACCTTCAGAATTTGAAAGAGAGTATTCCAGTCAACATTGTCAAAAGCTTTCTCTAAGTCTACAAATGCTAGAAACGTAGGTTTGCCTTTCCTTAATCTAGCTTCTAAGATAAGTCGTAAGGTCAGTATTGCCTCACGTGTTCCAACATTTCTACGGAATCCAAACTGATCTTCCCCGAGGTCGGCTTCTACCAGTTTTTCCATTCGTCTGTAATGAATTCGCGTTAGTATTTTGCATCCGTGACTTATTAAACTGATAGTTTGGTAATTTTCACATCTGGCAGCAACTGCTTTCTTTGGGATTGGAATTATGATATTCTTCTTGAAGTCTGAGGGTATTTCGCCTGTCTCATACATCTTGCTGACAAGATGGTAGAGTTTTGTCAGGACTGGCTCTCCCAAGGCTGTCAGTAGTTATAAGGGAATGTTGTCTACTCCCGGGGTCTTGTTTCGACTCAGGTCTTTCAGTGCTCTGTCAAACTCTTCACGCAGTATCGTATCTCCCATTTCATCTTCATCTACATCCTCTTCCATTTCCATAATATTGTCCTAAAGTACATTGCCCGTGTATAGACTCTCTATATACTCCTTCCACCTTTCTGCTTTCCCTTCTTTGCTTAGAACTGGGTTTCCATCTGAGCTCTTGATATTCATACAAGTGGTTCTCTTTTCTCCAAAGGTCTCTTTAATTTTCCTGTAGGCAGTATCTATCTTACCCTTAGTGAGATAAGCCTCTACATCCTTACATTTGTCCTCTAGCCATCCATGCTTAGCCATTTTGCACTTCCTGTCGATCTCATTTTTTAGACGTTTCTATTCCTTTTTGCCCGCTTCATTTACTGCATTTATATATTTTTGTCCTTTCATCAGTTACATTCAATATTTATCCCGTTACCCAAGGATTTCTACTAGCCCTCGTCTTTTTACCTACTTGATCGTCTGCTGCCTCCACTACTTCATCTCTCAAAGCTACCCATTCTTCTTCTACCGTATTTCTTTCCCCCATTGCTGCCAATTGTTCCCTTATGCTCTCCCTGAAACTCTGTACAACCTCTGGTTTAGTCAGTTTATCCAGGCCCCATCTCCTTAAATTCCCACCTTTTTGCAGTTTCTTCAGTTTTAATCTACAGTTCATAACCAATAGATTGTGGTCAGAGTCCACATCTGCCCCTGGAAATGTCTTACAATTTAAAATCTGATTCCTAAATCTCTGTCTTACCATTATATAATCTATCTGAAACCTGTCAGTATCTCCAGGCTTCTTCCATGAATGCAACCTTCTTTTATGATTCTTGAACCAAGTGTTAGCTATGATTAAGTTGTGCTCTGTGCAAAATTCTATCAGGCGGCTTCTTCTTTCATTTCTTAGCCCCAATCCATATTCACCTACTACGTTTCCTTCTCTCCCTTTTCCTACTACCGAATTCCAGTCACCCATGACTATTAAATTTTCGTCTTCCTTCACTATTTGAATAATTTCTTTTATTTCATGATACATTTCTTCAATTTCTTCATCATCTGCAGAGCTAGTTGGCATGTAAACTTGTACTACTGCAGAAGGCGTGGGCTTCGTGTCTATCTTGGTCACAATAACGCGTTCACTATGCTGTTTGTAGTAGGTTACCAGCACTCCTATTTTTTTATTCATTATTAAACCGACTCTTGCATTTCCCCTATTTGATTTTGTATTTATAATCCTGTATTCGCCTGACCAAAAGTCTTGTTCCTCCTGCTATCGAACTTCACTAATTCCTACTATATCTAACTTTAACCTATCCATTTCCCTTTTTAAATTTTCTAACCTACCTGCTCGATTAAGGGATCTGACTTTCCACGCTCCGATCCGTAGAACGCCAGTTTTATTTCTCCTGATAACGACGTCCTCCTGAGTAGTCTCCGCCCGGAGATCCGAATGTGGGACTATTTTACCTCCGGAATATTTTACCCAAGAGGATGCCATCATCATTAACCATACAGTAAAGCTGCATGCCCTCGGGAAAGATTACGGCTGTAGTTTCCCCTTGCTTTCAGCCGTTCGCAGTACCAGCACAGCAAGGCCGTTTTGGTTAGCGTTACAAGGCCAGATCAGTCAATCATCCAGACTGTTGCCCCTAAAACTACTGAAAAGGCTGGTGCCCCTCTTCAGGAACCACACATTTGTCTTTCCTCTCAACAGATACTCCTCCGTTGTGGTTGCACCTACGGTACGGCTATCTGTATCGCTGAGGCACGGAAGCCTCCCCACCAACGTTATATATATATATATATATATATATATATATATATATATATATATATATATATATATATATATATATATATAACTTCTGTTATACCTCTTTCCATGGAATGAACCAGTTTTTTGGCACACTCTGAGGTATTATTTTGCCATTCTTGTTGTAGACAATATTTCAGAGCAGTCTTGCCTCGTATTTCGATTCTGCACTGTGTGCTGGGAACTTAAGAATATGGGGAGGATGGCACAACCATCACAGAGGAGCAGTTCTCGGAGTATGCTAAGGGTCACTGCCTTGTCGAATGTAGCACTCTGTGCCCCAATCCAAGCTGTCAGCATTTTTCTGCAGTTTTTGGTTTAGGAGATTTAAATACTGAAATCTAATCACGTTATCTTCAACAATTACAAATTACCCAACACCAGATATAACCGCACATCCCCATACCGTAATTTCTCCACCACCGCGCTTTATTGTGGGCTGAATGTGTTTGGGCTCCTGCTCAGTACTGTTCGTCTCCCACCAAAATTCTGCCTTTATTAACAATAATGTTAAATTTACTTTCATCTGTGAGCAGTACGCTGTTCCAGGAGCATGTGTTCTTGCGAATTCCCTACGAGAAAATTCAAGACGCAGTTTCTTGTTCTTCTTGTTGATGTGTGGTTCTCATGTAGGCGCTGTCGCTTCATAATCAGCACTACTTAAAATACAGTGAACACCACTTGGTGTGACTTCCTTCAACAACTGATCATTAACACGCGCGGACAAAGCAGATGCTGTCAGTTTAGGATTTTTTTTGATCATTCTTATTAACGTATTTCGTTCTTTGCGTTAGCTTCTGTGGCTAACCTATTCTTTCACTATTAATGAATATTTCTTTCTCTAAATTGCGATATTATGAACAGCACATTTACCCGGCTTCTTCCAGTAATATCAGCTATTTCTGAAAATGGTTTTCTCTTTTCGTATTTGGCAATAACTATTTGCCTTTCCTCTACAGTTTTTTCCTTCCCCTTGCGGTCCGTTTTACTGTTGCACGGCATTCACCGCACACCAGAACCAACATGCACGAGGTGCAGCTCGCCACTGAAGGCCTTCCTTGCTGCAAGCAGCTCGTTAGTCGTTTCTATGTTTATGTTTCTAGAAGTGTATGAATACGTTTTCCCGCTCTGTGAAGCCAGCTGGTACAGAACTTTCATTTACTTCTTGTATAAGGCTAATGTAGTTAATACTTTTGTACGTACAGATTAGGAAGGAAACCCCACACTGTTACTATACCAAATAACATCTCTGTTTGTGAGCTTTAGTTCTAATAAATAAAGTTATTCTGCATGAACTACGATGCATGAATACTGTTTTCCGTGACTGCATGCACGAGAGCTATTTTTTTTCAACCTCCAATTGGTCGCAAATGAAACCTACAGTGGAAACCCGGTGAAGCTTTGTGCAGATGTTTTGCACAGTGTCTGTAGTACACCCGTCTATCTTGTTACATCCTACTTTTCAGTTCCAAGCACACAGTGAGCACATAAAGATACCTACAACAAGAGTGTCTCCTACCAGTTGTGCCCCGGGGTTTCACCTGATGTCATGCAGAACACATAACGTAACTGACATGCGTTTCCTTCTTCGTGACAGTTATTGACCGCACATCGCAGCGTTTTCGAAGAGCAGCGTTTGGTAACCCACCATACATCCCGGACTACTCTCCCTGTGATTTTCATCTCGTCGCTCACATAAACCGCTGGATATGAGGACAACATTTTGGCACAGCCAGCGAGCTGCAGGAAAGCGTAGCGAATTGGCGGAAATCACAGGCGGCTGCCTTATGATAAATCATTCAAATCTAAAGGCCGTAAATTCAACTAAATCCCTAGGAATTACAATTACGAACAACTTAAATTGGAAGGAACACATAGAAAATATTGTGGGGAAGGCTAACCAAAGGCTGCGTCTTATTGGGAGGACACTTAGAAAACATAACAGATCTACTGAAGAGACTGCCTACACTGCGCTTCTCCGTCCTCTTTCAGGATACTGCTGCACGGTGTGGGATCCTTATCAGGTAATATTGACGGAGTACATCGAGAAAGTTCAAAGAAGGGCAGCACGTTTTTTATTATCGTGAAATAGGGGAGAGAATTTCACTGAAACGATACAGGATTTGGGGTGGACATCATTAAAACAGAAATGTTTTTCTTTGCTGCAGAATCTTCCCACGAAATTTCAGTTTCCAACTTTCTCCTCCAAATGTGAAAATATTTTATTGGCGCCGACCTACATAGGAAGAAACGATCATAGTAATAAAGTAAGGCAAATCGGAGCTCTCACGGAAAGATATAGATGTTCGTTTTTTCCGCACGCTGTACGAGATTGGAATAATAGAGGATAATTGTGAAGGTGGTTCGATGAACCCCCCCGCCAGACACTTAAATGTAATTTGCAGAGTATCCATGTAGATTTAGATGTATGTGCGAGGGTACTGGGAATATGGTACAACGCTACGACAAATTTCTATCAAGGAACCCGTTGATTGCAAGGTCGCAAGTTCAGCCTTTAGTGAGGGTCATTTGGAAGTGTTGCGTTAACAATTACGACACGAAAAATATTAGCTGCTAGTGACTCACCATGTACACCAGGAGGGTGACAGAAAATGAATGTTCGGGATGTGCAAGGATCAGCTTTCTGTAGGATGTAAGAACTACACTTCACAAAATGGATATCGTCGACGTTCAAGAAATGTTCAAAGCAAAGCATTAACTTGCATTATGAACACCGAATGAAAAATTACAAGGGTGCAAGGGTGCAAACAATAAAGATCGATGGCGAACTCGAGAGTTACAGACTGCGCAGGACGTTCAGCAGGTATCCACTCTTAAAGAATGCATATAGAATCATATTGGTGTAAAATGAGAAACAGTTTGTCGTGAAGCTCATCGTGAAACTGGCTATCCTTTAAGGCGTAGCTGCAGATACTGCAACAGTATGTTTCACAGGCACAAAAAAGACACCCAGAGTTGAATTTTGCCAACTATTCCAGGTGGTATGAACTGCAATGTCGCACAATTTACAGGAGTGATAGGTTCCTTTAAAGGAGCGTGATTTTTATATGCGGACCAGGAATGCAGCAAAAGTAAGTTATTTTGTCCAGCTGTTGGCCAAAAGCAGTGCTCATGGTATAGTTATAGTTCTCTTACGCCCAGTTGGCAATAATTGCTTGCAATACTGCCATTGCAAGATCACGCACACGAGAAAGAATAGTAGGGGACAGAGCATCTCCAACTTCTCACAGCACAATAAATAACGTTCCAGCCAATTTACCATCCAAATTAACAGTCAGTATACTTGTATACGAATGCGTTAAGACATTGATGTTATTTGATCTTGATACAACCCTCTTGGTCCCTCAAATTTCCAGGGTTCCTTTCATATTTGCTTTTCAAATCATGATTGGTCAGTGTTGAAAAAAAATTCGTTATTGAACGAAGTGGTAAGTTTGTTCACCTCAGCTACAAATTTTGGGGGCCGATTCCGTAGTTTGCTGTGCATCATCAAGTTGACCCCTTTTTTGAAATTTCGTTATACGTCTTCCAATTCTGTAGCACTATTTTAAGTTTTGCAACCATCCACTGCTTCCCTTGAAATAAATGTAAACTATGTCGCGCGCAATTTGATGTGCATAAAGTAGTAAACTGTAGCGAGAATCCTTCAAACGAGCAAACACCATCTTTTCTAACGAGTGCGGCTTGTCCTCTTTCGAATATCCGCGGTTTCTGCTCTTTTTTTTAAGTATGTTGCTGACGGTCCTTGAACTGCATGGGTCGACACCTGTTTTAGTATAACTTTCACGTATCGTCATCATTGTACTCCTCACGTTTACTGTCCGCGGAGTCGAGCGTTCACGATGTCACAAATTCTACTGACTAAGTTTACAGAAACGCTAATATTTCATTTGCCACTTCTTTCCCACGCTGCGAAATTGCTTGGGCTCCTTTCTAACAAAACGTCAACTTCGAAAACTGTTATTGTACATACACTACTGGCCATTAAAATTGCTGAACCACTAAGATAACGTGCTACAGACGCGAAATTTAACCAACAGGAAGAAGATGCTGTGATATGCAAATGATTAGTTTTTCAGAGCATTCACACAAGGCTGGCGCCTGTGGTGACACCAACAACGTGCTGACATGAGGAAAGTTTCCAACCGATTCCTCATACACAAACAGCAGTTGACCGGCGTTGCCTGGTGAAACGTTATTGTAATGCCTCGTGTAAGGAGGAGAAATGCGTACCATCACTTTTCCGACTTTGATAAAGGACGGATTGTAGCCTATCACGATTGCGGTTTATCGTATCGCAACATTACTGCTCGCGTTGGTCGAGATCCAATGACTGTTAGCAGAATGTGGAATCGGTGGGTTCAGGAGGGTAATACGGAACGCCGTGCTGGATCCCAACGGCCTCGTATCACTAGCAGTCGAGATGACATCCGCATGGCTGTAACGGATCGTGCAGCCACGTCTCGATCCCCGATTCAATAGATGGGGTCGTTTGCAGGATAACAACCATCTGCACGAATAGTTCGACGACGTTTGTAGCAGCGTGGACTATCAGCTCGGAGACCATGGCTGCGGTTACCCTTGATGCTGCATTACCGACAGGAGCGCCTGCGATGGTGTACTGAACGACGGACCTGGGTGCACGAATGGCAAAACGTCATTTTTCCGGGTGAATCCGGGTTCTGTTTACAGCATCATGATGGTCGCATCCGTGTTTGGCGACAACGCGGTGAACTCACATTGGAGGTGTGTATTCGTCATCGCCATTCTGGCATATTACCCGGCGTGATGGTATGGGGTGCCATTTGTTACACGTCTTGGTCACTTCTTGTTTGCATTGACGGCAGTTTGAACAATGGACGTTACATTTAAAATGTGTTACGACCCGTGGCGCTACCCTTCATTCGATCCCTGCGACACCCTACATTTCAGCAGGATAATGCACGACCGCATGCTGCAGGTCCTGTACGGGCCTTTCTGGATAAAGAAAATGTTCGACTGCTGCCCTGGCCAGCACATTCTCTAGATCTCTCACCAATGGAAAACGTCTGGTCAATGGTGGCCGAGCAACTGGCTCGTTACAATACGCCAGTTACTACTCTTGATGAACTGTGGTATCATGTTGAAGCTGCATGGGCAGCTGTGCCTGTACACGTCATTCAAGCTCTGTTTGACTCAATACCCAGGCATTTCAAGGCCGTTATTATGGCCAGAGGTGGTTGTTCTGGATACTGATTTCTCAGGATCTATGCACCCAAATTGCGTGAAAATGTAATCACATGTCAGTTCTAGTATAATATATTTGTCCAATGGATACCCGTTTATCATCTGCATTTCTTCTTGGTGTAGAAGTTTTAATGGCCAGTAGTATATAATTTAATGTTTGCTTCGTTTACCGTTGTCATTGCTCTGCTTCGTATCAACACGACTAGCATTGTAGCTCTGTTGTAAGTCATTCGTCCAGCAAGCAGTTCAACTAACTCCGCAACCACGATTGGACACCTCCAGTCCTGTTCCGTGTTGCCATTAGCAGCGAATTTTGAGGCTGCATGGTAGACAATATGTTGACCGTCGAATGCCGTAAATATCTTTGGCCGTTTGTAACCTCGCACTCAAGGGGTTCCTTTTAAGTCGGAGCGGCGGCTTTGAAGGGAAGTAACTGGAAGGTGTAGCAAAATGTTTTAAATCAAGCGATTTTGATTTTCTCTGTGGTTTTCATTTCGCGACCGATGACAGGTTTGAAAAAAAAAAAATAAAAAAATTAGCCCTGGTATGAACTACAGTCGTGCGAAATATGAGAGAAATGGGTGCCCCTCCGTGTTGTGCTTCCCTTTTCAATGTGCGCCTCGATTTTTTCTCCTGAGTTGGAGAGACGCTACTTCAGACCCTGGGTGGAGACGGCTCTCGGTCGTGCTGGAGGGCAGGTCGCGACGCGCCAGCCCGCACAGCGGCAGGGGCGTGGCGCGGCGCAGGCTGCCGGCTGGCATTAACGCGCAAGCACGCGCGCACTTCATCAGGGCCACCTAATTGTCATACGCCGCGCGCTGCCGCGGCTCGCCTCGCCTCGCGTCGCGTCACGAGGCGGTGCGCCGATTTATTGGTCAGCAAACAGCCGGCTGCAGATTAATTAGCCGGCGCTCGCCGCCGCCGCTGCTGCCCTTTGAACTGCGGCGGCGGATACTCGGCCAAACAACTGCCGCTGACGGGCGGACACGTGGGGCCGCGCCTCCCGATCTGGCCTCTGCGGCGCGGACAGGACTGCTCCACTTGCTGCGGGAATGGACAGCTGGCTCGTAGCTGCCGCTGCCGGTTGCTCTGTTCTATGTCGGCAGCCATTCTCACTCACTCAGGTGTTCGCAGGCTATGCGCGGCCACCAGCGCTGCCGGAGCTTAGCAAACGAGAACATTTGCCGAGGTCTCTGTGGCGTTTCGCCTGGGACCAGCACAGTGACTAGGCCGGCTAATTGCAACGCGTAGGATGGCCCTGCACGCGCAGACACAGTTAACGGCGCGCGACGACAGTTGCGGACAAAGCAACCTACGGTGAAGAGAAATACCTAACAGACGCACGGATGCTTCGGGCATCTACCGCGACCGATGACGTAACGCTGTTTGCAGCTCGCGCTTCACAGCTGGCAACAGTTCTGCCTAGACTTGCGCTCAACCAAAACTACGATTTGGTAGTTTTGGTGCAGTACATAAACGACGTAGTAAGCGGTAGGATTACCGGTATTATTGGAAACATTGATAGGGAAAGAAATATAAATGAATATGTGAGAGAAACTGGAAGCCGACTACTTCTCTTTGTTTTTTGTTTCTTTGTCCGTTTGTTTTGCACATAATTAGAAGGACACAGCGTTCAGTGTTACTCCATTGTGTATTCTGTATCATTACAAAATGTCAATTGCATTTTATAGCCGGCCAAGGTGGCCGAGCGGTTCTAGGCGCTATAGTCTGGAACCGCGCGACTGCTACGGTCGCAAGTTCGAATTCTGCCTCGGGCATGGATATGTGTGATGCCCTTAGGTTAGTTTGGTTTAAGTAGTTCTAAGTTCTAGGGGACTGATAACCTCAGTAGTTAAGTCCCATAGTGCTCAGAGCCATTTGAACCATTGCATTTTATAAGCAATTATAACTAGTTGATCGCGTAACTTCTGCACTTTCGCGTAACCAAAGAAATTACTGTAATGCAAGTACGGTTTACATGCATAAACATAAAAAAATCTATACTATTATTGTCGTTATTTTGTACTCAGCAGAACGTTCTTCGTCATGATAGAAGGTAAAAGTTTCCTGTTATTACTGATAAGAGCTCGACGAAGAATCCAAGCGAAGTCCGGTATGTTTTTATGTTGTGGTTTTTCTTAATTTTACCTTTTTGTGAGGAAATTCGGTTTTCGACCGTTATGTGATCAATCTGTAATTTTTTTATTTTTACTGAAACAATCCAATTTTCGAATCAAACTTCGAAAATTTAAATTTTGCTATAAATACTGTTTATTTTAAGAAACAGACAGGAGAATAACTTATGTGGAACAAATACCTTCCGTCGCCTAGCGGCCCTTTATCTTCACACAATTTCTAGACGGTCTACCGCTGCCGGTTTCTAGGGAAATCTAATAAGACACTGATCACATACGCAGACAAAGGAATTGAAATGAGGTACGATTTTAACTGACCAAAGCTACTAGGAGAGCTACCGTAGTATACGCCTACTAATGATAGTGTACAGTAGCCTAAGGTAGTTTTACAACTCTAGCTCTGCCAGTTGTCAATGACCTCCTTCCGCATTTTTTTTCAGATTTCCGCTTACATCTCGAACTGTTGTCTGCGAGCTCGTTTTCCAGCAATATCTGCTTTCGTCACTGGCGTTTATGGCCTCATTACACCCTGACTTGCAGCACAGAACATTTCTTGACGTAACACACGACACAACATTGCACCAATAATGCATATTTAAACAACAAAAATATTTATTTGCTGACAAATTTTGACCTGCTGCGCACTACTACAGCGGGTCGTGTTACATCTGCTACTGCAAATTTTTGACTGACTGAACATTTATCGTGCTCAACAAAGTGGGGATGTTGTGTTACAAAATGACAGTTACGCTTCTTACTGTAATATGTTAGTGTATTATTATATTATCACCAAGTTAGAAATATAACATAACCTAAACCTATGTTAATATAACCAAATTTGTCATGCTCAGCAATAATAGGTGCGGCAGTGAAACTGGCGATTTTCAGTCTCCACCAGCGTTACAAATTTATTCACAGCGATATAAACGAAATACCAGATGAATTTACAATGTTTGCAGTTTAAAATGCCGATCACTTGAAAATGACAATACGTAAGTGACCGCCGTTTTCCTTCACACACATTTAAAGTCTTTTACAGAAGTCAGACATGACATCTAGCGGGACTGGCACTGGAATTCACTTAACTTTCTCCTGAATTTTTATTATTCATTCCCTCGATAATGTTTGGTGGGCCACACCAAAGGACCTCAGATTTCAAATGACCCCAAAGGAAGAAATCACTCGCCGAAAGTTCATTGGATCTTCGAGGCCAGAAAGTGTCCCTGTTCTTGGAGATGAGATGAAAATTGAAGATATTCTGTAGCGCGTTAACGGAATGCTGCGAGGTATGGCATGTGACCCCGTCTTGTCGAAAGAATGTGTTTGCAGGTACAAGAAGATCAGCAAGCTGCAGCACTAGGAAATAGTTCAACTTGCGAACATAACTTTCTGTATTTACAGTGACAGAATTGCCGCAATAATCTTACATTAAAAAAAAAAAAGAAAAAGAAGAGAACACCTACGATTCCAAACAATACTACGCCGCACTACACTACTACTATCTGGTGTTCCATGAAGCATTTCCGTATTTTCGCTTGACCAGTATCTAAAGTTTTGCTGAACAATGCCTAACACACAAAAATTGGCCTCATTCATCACGATCAGATTGTGGCACAGATCTGGGTTATCGTTCGTGAGCTCCATCAATTTCCGGCAGAAGTGTAATCTTTCTGGGAGGTTGACTCCATTTAGTTTTTGCACTATCCAAATTCTGTATGGGTGGTATTTTAGTTCGTTGTGCAGTATTTGCCATACACTACAACCGATATGTCGAGTTGCTTGAGTACACAACTCCTGGGATTTGCTACCACTGTATATCTTGTGTTCCGCTTTCGTCTTGTTTACTCGTTTTCGTAAACTCTGATTGTAAATCTTGTTTTACGTCGAATCAGTCCATTGTTAATCGTATGTTACATTGTAGCACGAACCGACTTAAAATAATGTCTACCATGAATTGTTGAAATCAGTTGTCATATAATTCGCACAGTATCACCAGTTTCCTCAAAGCTTTGTACACACACTTTGATAGCATGTGCAGACGGAACTGGGGCATGACGTGCGACATTGCAATGAGAACTAAATACACAGCGGATGGCCACGTACCTGTCGTTCTTGAATAATGTCTTCACGGCAACAGCATGTTGTTCACTGGTCCACGACGCTATCTCGACTGAGCATCGATATCAGGGCCAATGGCAGAGTTTTGTTGTCCAGATGACACAACTCCCTTTTTTTTTAAAAAAATTTCTAACGTAACGTGTAGTTTCCAGTGTTGCCAAATGGCCCGTTTCACTGTCGCACCCGTTATATGTTTCAGATATCGTAAAAATTCTTTACCATATATTTTGTAGTACTGTACTACTGTACTAGATTTCTGTGTATATGAGAATACCCCTCCTGCATACAAGGTGTGTGTAAGGGTATGCAGATATTAGTACACTTCTCACTGAGTTTCAACCCCTAGCTGTGTGGCATGACTCAGTGTGTAACCAGTGGAGCCACGGTTTGGCCTGTTGCATTCAACTGTGAGGCGAGCAGGTGACAACATGTACATTTGACACACAGCCAAGAGTCTGTCCACACCGGTCTCGCGGTTCTAGGCGCTCAGTCCGGAACCGCGCGACTGCTACGGTCGCAGGTTCGAATCGTGCCTCGGGCATGGATGTGTGTGATGTCCTTAGGTTAGTTAGGTTTAAGTAGTTCTAAGTTCTAGGGGACTGATGACCTTAGATGTTAAGTCCCGTAGTGCTCAGAGCCATTTGTTAACTGTAATTCAGTTGTCAAGAAAGCTTTAGGGAAATAAATGGAATCTGTTTCGACTCTGATTTTTAATGAGTTTCATTCTGCTTTGATGATTTTTGGGGCCGGCCGCGGTGGTCTAGCGGTTTTGGCGCTGCAGTCCGGAACCGCAGGACTGCTACGGTCGCAGGTTCGAATCCTGCCTCGGGCATCTTCTTAAGGGGCATTCCTCAATAATATGGCGGACGTTCTGTTCTGGTGCTCCACAGTCACAGGCTGGTGAGTCGCATAGACCCCACTTGTACTTATATGCATTGCGTCTTGCATGGCCCGTTCAGATACAGCTTAATTTAGTCCAGGTACATCTCTTCAGGTCAAAGCCCGGTAATTCCATAGTAGGAACTTGGATACCTTGTTTATTAATTCCAGAATCATTCCAAAATTGCCGCCATTGCTCCTTGATGTTAGGTTGATATTCTTGTGTATTAACCCATACAGGCTTCCGTGACTTCAAGCGGGTCGATGGTACTTCGTTCAAAACACCATGGATTGGTATATTCTGTGGGTAATCTGGGTCATGAATTTTTGACCACTCTCTTGCTGCTGCTTCTTGCCTTCTCAATTGTGGAGGTGGGATATTGCTCAGAGTATGCAGTCAAGGGACTGGGGTGGATTTAATAGTACCCGTTATTATCCTCATACATTCGTTCAACTGGGCGTCGATTTTCTTAGTATGAGTGCTCGAATGCCAGGCAGCAGAGCAATATTCGGCAACAGGATATACCAGGGCTATTGCGGCAGTATGTTAAGGTGGATGCTTGAGCTCCCCAAGTCGAGCCAGCCAATTATCTCAGGATGTTGTTGCGACTCTTAAGCTTTTGGCTTTCATTTTCTAGATGTTTTTTGTAAGTCAGGGAGCGGTCTAGTGTTATGCCAGGGTATTTGGGGTTGAAGTTGTGTTTGAATCTTTGTTCACGACAGTTCACATTCAGTTCCTGGTGGGCCATTTTATTGTTCAAGTGGAAAGCACACACTTCCGTCTTGGTTGGATTAGGGCAGAGTCGCCATTTTTTATAATAGGAATTCAAGGACTCCAGATCTTCTGTGAGTACGTTCGCTCCGTCCCCAAGTGTTTTAGTTTGTACAAATAGTGCCTGGATGTGTTACAAATGTATAAACAATGTATTAAACTGGTTATGAAGGAACAATACAGGAACCCTCTCTTGTGATAGTGTTAGATACAGTCTTCCTCCAGACAGTCCATAAAACTTCATGCAAGTCTATGCAACAACTTCGACCACTGGCCATCTGCTCCAATTGAGTAGTAAGTGCATTTATACTATCCTCGATGTCAACACGCAGATGGTATTTGATCTTTGTTTTTTGATATTCTCGTATGAGAAGAGCCAGACTTAGTAAAATCTTAGAGGAAGTTCTATTACAAGGAGTGGTGTAACTGGTTAAAGTGTGGATGTATAAAGTTCTCTCAAAACTATGTCAGTTTTGCTCATAAAACCAATAGAAATATTCTGTATCTATTCTTGATCGCAAGTCCTATGTTAGTTCATACTACATAATCCATATAATTTTAAAGTAGACACAACTTGAATTACAGCTTGTTGTGAAACCTAAAAATGATGGTTTTTTCCAACGTGTGAGTAGATTGTTTGTTGTTGTTGTTTTTTTTAGGGAAGGAGACCAGACAGCGAGGTCATCGGTCTAATCGGATTAGGGAAGGACGCGGAAGGAAGTCGGCCGTGCCCTTTCAAAGGAACTATCCCAGCATTTGCCTGGAGCGATTTAGGGAAAACACGGAAAACCTAAATCAGGATGGCCGGACGTGGGATTGAACCGTCGTCCTCCCGAATGCGAGTCCAGTGTGCTAACCACTGGATGCCATTGGATGAAACAAATTGTGATGATCAAATAGTTTACAAAACTGGAATGCAAGAATCTTCTGCTATTGCAAAAGATTGTCTGCTGGATGACACAAACTTTACTGGCAGATCGGTAGAAGGGGGTTATGGAGCAATAATGTCAAATGTAATCACGCAGGCGGTATTTGTTTTTGGTGTATAGGAAAAGAGAGATGCAGTAAAACCTTATAGGAGGTTCTATTACAAGACAGGCTCTAACGATTTGTTTCGTAAATGCCAGTGTGATGTAGCATTGCATTGGTAAAATGAGACATTTGCATAGTGTGCAAAACAACAGTGTCCTCTTGAATTATAGCTTGCTGTTGTCAAACATAAAATGATTGTCTTTTTTCCGACATGTGATGTTATTTCATGTGTCTGAAATGTTTATAACACACACATACATGACTATTTACAAACATTAATTTGAATTGGAGAGACCCTCTGAAGCGAAGTAATTTGTCCATCAAGCTAAAAGAAATCGCTTAACATAATTTTTTTTCTTTGGAGTTTCAGCTCTCGCTTTTACTTTACTACATCTAAATCTACATATACATTTATACTCCACAAGCCATCCAAGGGTGTGACATCTACCTTTATACTCCATAAGCCACCCAACGGTGTGTGCCGGAGGGCACTTGTGCCACTGTCATTACCTCCCTTTCCTATTCAGTCGCGTATGGTTCGCGGGAAGAACGACTGTCAGAAAGCCTCCGTGCGCCCTCGAATCTCTCTAATTTTACGTTCGTGATCTCCTCGGGAGGTATAAGCAGGCGGAAGCAATATATTCGATACCTCATCCAGAAACGCACCCTCTCGAAACCTGGACAGCAAGCTACACCGCGATGCAGAGCGCCTCTCTTGCAGAGTCTGCCACTTGAGTTTGCTAAACATCTCCGTAACGCTATCACGCTTACCAAATAACCCTGTGACGGAACGCGCCGCTCTTCTTTGGGTCTTCTGTATCTCCTCTGTCAACCCGACCTGGTACAGATCCCACACTGATGAGCAATACTCAAGTATAGGTCGAACGAGTGTTTTGTAAGCCACCTCCTTTGTTGATAGACTACATTTTCTAAGAACTCTCCCAATGAATCTCAACCTGGCACCCGCCTTACCAACAATTAATTTTATATGATCATTCCACTTCAAATCGTTCCGTAAGCACACTCCCAGATATTTTACAGAAGTAACTGCTACCAGTGTTTGTTCCGCTATCATATAATCATACAATAAAGGATCCCTCTTTCTATGTATTCGCAATACATTATATCTGTGTATGTTAAGGGTCAGTTGCCACTCCCTGCACCAAGTGCGTATCCGCTGCAGATCTTCCTGCATTTCGCTGCAATTTTTTAATGCTGCAACTTCTCTGTATACTACAGCATCATCCGCGAAAAGCCGCATGGAACTTCCAACACTATCCACTAGGTCATTTATATATACTGTGAAAAACAATGGTCCAATAACGCCGCCCTCTCTCACTTTAACGTCTGTAGACATCTCTCCATTGAGAACAACATGATGTGTTCTGTTTGCTAAAAACTCTTCAATCCAGCCACACAGCTGGTCTGATATCCCGTAGGCTCTTACTTTGTTTATCAGGTGACAGTGCGGAACTGTATCGAACGCCTTCCGGAAGTCAAGGAAAATGGCATCTACCTGTTACCCTGAATCTAATATTTTCTGGGTCTCATGAACAAATAAAGCGAGTTGGGTCTCACAGTATAGCTGTTTCCGGAATCCATGTTGATTCCTACAGGGTAGATTCTGGGTTTCCAGAAATGTCATGATACGCGAGCAAAAAACATGTTCTAATATTCTACAACAGATCGATGTCAGAGATATAGGCCTGTAGTTTTGCACATCTGCTCGACGACCGTTCTTGAAAACTGGAACTACCTGTGCTCTTTTCCAATCATTTGGAACCTTCCGTTCCTCTAAAGACTTGCGGTACACGGCTGTTAGAAGGGGGGGGGGGGGGGAGGCAAGTTCTTTCGCGTACTCTGTGTAGAATCGAATTGGTATCACGTCTGGTTCAGTGGACTTCCCTCTGTTGAGTGATTACTACAGTGATGGTTTCGAAATAACGAGGACATTGTGAAGTGATCGGTAGTTTCCACAGTAAAATAGTGGAAGTTTGGTCATCTGTGGTCTGCGGAGGTGCTATAATTATTTTCTAACTTTTTTGGATGTCGCAAAATAATAGGTGGTGGTGGCGGAGAGAGATGTGAATTGTATCCTGTAGTCGAACTTAATAACAATACCAATTTTGCTCGCAAAACTAAAAGAAATTGGACTACGCCTACTTTAGTAGAAAGAGGACATTTATTAAAGTAGTGATTTTGTAATAGGTGCTTACTTCTAAGAGATACATTGATGTTAAATAAGGTAGTTCTCCATTGCTGGACGACTGACTGCTGGAGGCGTTGGGGGCGGCTTACTGTGGGTGGTCGCCCAATGCAGCTGCGTTCCAACCAGGGATGGCGTGGTAGCGATGTTTGGGGCTAGATTTTGCTACATTGCAGCACTTGGGACGGCCCTCGTTCATCTCACATAGTTTAGCTGGCGTTACATACTTTTGTGTTGGCGAAGGTCCCGTGCCTAGACTGTTGCCTCAAGGAGGGCCGGGTGTGGTCAGCAACTACAGGTGGATGGCAGTGTCACAGAAAAATGCGCGGCGAGTGGTAACATTTAACGAATTGAAAAAGCCTGTGTCCTCACTGTAGATGCAGGGAGGGAGGGATGGAAGGGGGAGGGGGGTGGATGAGGGGAGGGAAGAGTGCCTATAATTTCACCAGTTATCGGTTGTAAGTCGAGGAGGAGACACCTTCAACTGCCGCCCTTCTTTCCTGTTGCTATCTTCTATGATGACGATTTTCTCCAGTCCATGTCTTGCATTATGAGCCACTGATTACAAGTTCTGTTTTCTTTTCATGACAATTTCGATGTGTAATTAAAACAGTTAAGCATTTTGCATCAGTTGTGGTAGCACTTGGGCTTCTGTCCAGAAGGACTGGAGTTTGCGTCTGACAAAGGGCACGGCCATTTTTAATTTCCCTCAAATTCCCAGGTGGGGGATGGAGTGGGTCGTCACCACAGCCCTGGGACGAAGAAATTCTCGCCGAAATCGAAATTCCTGACTAAATTCGAAGTTCCCAACAATGGGGAGGTGGAAGGTGAGGGGTGAGGATGGGAGGTTGTGGGAACACACGTGTCGTTTGAGGAGAATACATGATATCATCTGGGGGTGGAGGTGGGGGTGGATGGGTGGTGGGGTGCGGGTGCATATCAAGAAAATTTAATCTTACACCTGCCTCCTCCTCCTCCAAGGAATGTCTACCAGCCGGAGCTGCTTGAAACAGAATTAAAACACTTCACCAATGCATTGCTCGAGGATGGTTATTCCGCTGGGGTAAAACGACCATTAATGTGGCAGTCCAAAAATCATACCGATTCACAAGCGCCAGTAAAGTCGAAAATTTACTGGCCTTTCGTTAAGAACGTTGCTGACCACACAGGACAAGTCTTGGTAAAGCTGAACATTTCAGTGTTCAACAGACCCACCCGGAAGGTACATGATCACCTAAAATTGGCTAATGATGCTCGAAAATCGCTGGAAAAGGCAGAAATATGGGAACATATAGGATTCTGCGTATTTGTGGGGAAATGTACATGGGTGCTAAAAATAGAAGGAAAATAAAATGACTAGAAGAGGGCACGGGCAATTGTGGATCAGGTTTTGCAGCCAGGAGAACCCCAGATTCGTTTTGAGAGGACTCATGCACTGACAGCCACAAGCGGATACCATGAAAGGCTGGACAACGAGGCCGAAGAGATTGTAAAAGGAATTTTAGTAGGAAGGAAGAGGGCGTGAGAGTGAATGACATTTGGATAACGCTGGTGAAGGAGATGTGTACCAGTCTTCCACCATGGGGCGATAGCAACAGTGGACGGCGCAGCCGACAACGTCCGACTACCTGGTATTCAAAGCACGTGACGTCACGCCAGTCTCTGGAGCACGTGTAATCGGAACTTTGTTGCAGTCAGTAACGAGCCAGTGTGTGAATCGGACACTCAAAGAAGTTACGATCCGCCTTGAAAATGCCCTCTGCAGTGTGGGAAACGCGTTTTGTTTTAATGTGAAATTCGTTCGAACAATGGAGAATAGCCCAGAATATTTTGTTAACTGTAAAATTTCCGGCCGTGAACGTTTAAATTCTGTAATTTTTCCGCTATAAGCAAATCCGTGGACATTAAGCTTTTCCGAAAAAGCTTAATGGTCTGGGGACCAGCAAACGAAACGTCATCCAAGACTACCATAACTTCGTGTGGTCGTTTTGTAGTCCACAGCTCGTGGTCGTGCGGTAGCGTTCTTGCTTCCCACGCCCAGGTTCCCGGGTTCGATTCCCGGCGGGGTCAGGGATTTTCTCTGCCTCGTGATGACTGGGTTTTGTGTGATGTCCTTAGGTTAGTTAGGTTTAAGTAGTTCTAAGTTCTAGGGGACTGATGACCATAGCTGTTAAGTCCCATAGTGCTCAGAGCCATTTGAACCATTTTTTTCGTATTGTAATTTGTTAAGGTCAACGTGTACCTGTGCGTTTGTAACGACCAGTTACTTTTGCAAATTAATTCTTTTAAAAATTTCTCTTCCCGCACATTCATCCACGTACGGTTTCTGGTGCTTAGTAATTAAACACCAGCAAAACATTTGAACTTAGACCCGATTCGACTGGCCGACTGCTGCCTGTAAGACAGTAAGAGGAGCGATCTGTGACCGTGGGACATGTGATCAGCATGACGCCAGTTCGTCCAGCCGTTACTGCTAAAAGATGAATTCTGATGGTTCCACTGCTTCATCGTTCAAGGAGCTCCTCATTTGGTACCACGTAGCAGGCTGACCGCCCTGCCTGAGAAAAATTCTGGGAAGTACTTGTAATCGAACCCGGGTCCATCCGCACAGAAGGTGGCGACGCCAACCTTTCAGTTACGGAGGTTGTCCTTAGCACTCCATTTCTAGATGTGCTAAACAGGTTTGATAATTGGTTTAAGTAGATTGGATATAAAATGTTTTTCGTAATTACGTAGAGGGACCAAGAGAATTGAGTCAAGTTTTGGAGTTAGGCGCTATTTAGTATCAGGTTACGTCAGTTACAAATACGAGAATGTGCAAGAGAGGGAAAAAATCATAATGAAAGTTATTCATTACATAGTTAGAAGATTACTGGATCAGTGCTGGAAGCACTAACAATATACTGGGTGTCCCTCTTAAGTCATCGGGTATACAGCCTCTGGCTCTTCGGCATATATTTACAATTTCGTCTATGCACTGGGTAGCTGGAGTCAGCCCAAACAAATGTTGCTCAGTTAAGTCTTTCATGCGACGCCTAGTGTCGACGGAGAGCATCGATTCGTCTTTCATTACAAAAAATGATTTTTAAATCGGATTTGGATGTGCCTGTTCGATAAATCGGTCCCAAATTAGTCTAGCGCAATATCCGTTTTATCAACACAGATTAATAGGAACAGTCCACGAAGAACAACCAGTACAACAGCAACGTCTGTGTTGCCGTGGTCCACACTCACTGCTGGCGCCCTGCAGCCGCACTACTCTGCCGCTGCTGGGGTACAGGTTATTCATGTTTTAATGGCCCTGTTAATCGGCGTCGATAAAACGAATATCGCACTAGACTAATTTGGGACCGCTGAATCGAATGGGCTCGTCAAGTTCCGCTTTAAGAATCATCTTGTGTGTAATGGGAAACAAACCGCCGCTTCCCGTTGACAATGAGCGTCGCATGAAAGACCTGATAAGTAGCCCTATTTATATGGACTGAATCCAGCTTCAGTAAAAACGGAATTGCAGTTGACGTCTCTTAGGAGGGTCACGCTTTTTATACCAGTATACTGCATAGATACGGCATGAGTCAATTGCAGCTATCAAATTAAATCCTGCAAATTAAGAGGAAAAGTCAACTTTATGGATTACCTTATTTTAACGATTATTCATTTGTAAGCACTCTTCTATTGCATATAATTAACTTTTATGAACACAGAAGAGACGAAGTTTGTTACGTATCTTTTATACATTTGACGCCAACACTTATTAATTGTTTCGATGTTTGTCAGACCTACCGGTCGGAAAATAACGGACGATGGGTACAAATGCAATTTCTTCGTAGTTGATGTTAAACAGGCCGTATATCAGAGGATGCCCGATTATACATACTCTACTGGCCATTAAAATTGCTACACCCCGAAGATGACGTGCTACAGAAGCGAAATTTAACCGACAGGAAGAAGATGCTGTGGTATGCAAATGATTATCTTTTCAGAGCATTCACAGAAGGTTGGCGCCGGTGGCGACACCTACAACGTGCTGACATGAGGAAGGTTTCCAACGGATTTCTCATACACAAACAGCAGTTGACCGGCGTTGCCTGGTGAAACGTTGTTGTGATGCCACGTGTAAGGAGGAGAAATGCGTACCATCACGTTTTTGACTTTGATAAAGATCGGATTGTAGCCTATCACGACTGCGGTTTATCGTATCGCGACATTGCTGCTCGCGTCGGTCGAGATCCAATGACTATTAGCACAATATGGAGTCGGTGGGTTCAGGAGGGTAATACGGAACTCCGTGCTGGATCCCAACGGCCTCGTGTCACTAGCAGTCGAGATGACAGGCATCTTATCCGCATGGCTGTAACGGATCGTGCAGCCACGTCTCGATCCCTGAGTCTACAGATGGGGACGTTTGCAAGACAACAACCATCTGCACGAACAGTTCGACGACGTTTGCATGGACTATCAGCTCAGAGACCGTGGCTGCGATTACCCTTGATGCTGCATCACAGACAGGAGCGTTTGCGATGGTGTACTCAACGATGACCATGGGTGCACGAATGGAAAAACGTTATTTTTCGGATTAATCCAGGTTCAGTTTATAGCATCATGATAGTCGCATCCGTGTTTGGCGACATCGCGGTGAACGCACATTGGAAGCGTGTATTCGTCATCGCCATTCTGGCGTATCACCCGGCGTGATGGCATGGGGTGCCACTAGTTACAGGTCTCGGTCACCTCTTGTTCGCATTGACGGCACTTTGAACAGTGGACGTTACATTTCAGATGTGTTACGACCCGTGGCTCCACCCTTCATTCGATCCCGGCGAAACCCTACATTTCAGCAGGATAATACTCGACCGCATGTTGCAGGTCCTGTACGGACCTTTCTGAATACAGAAAATGTTCGACTGCTGCCCTGGCCAGCACATTCTCCAGATCTCTCACCAATTGAAAATGTCTGGTCAATGGTGGCAGAACAACTGGCTCGTCACAATACGCCAGTCACTACTCTTGATGAACTGTGGTATCGTGTTGAAGCTGCATGGGCAGCTGTACCTGTACACGCCATCCAAGCTCTGTTTGACTCAATGCCCAGGCGTATCAAGGCCGTTATTACGGCCAGAGGTGGTTGTTCTTGGTACTGATTTTTCAGGATCTATGCACCCAAATTGCGTGAAAATGTAATCACATGTCAGTTCTAGTATAATATATTTCTCCAATGAATACCCGTTTATCATCTGCATTTTTTCTTGGTGTAGCAATTTTAAAGGCCAGTAGTGTACTACCTTATCAAAAGTATCCTAACTTCTAGTGGACATAAATACAGGCCTAATAGTTCACCTTAGGGTTTATGATCTCTTCAACTCTGGGAGGGTCACTTTCAATGAGGTGTAGTGGAGGAATGGCAGCTCATTCTTCCTCAAGACCCGAAACCAGAGGAGGCAGTGATGTTGGAGCGAAGTCGGCGTTATAGCTCATCCCATTGTTCAGGTCGGGACTCTGGTCACTCCAGTCCGTTTCAGGAATGTTATTGAGGACAAAGCATTGAATCACAGATGTTGCTTTGTGGCAGGGGCTTTGTCGTGTTTATACGAACAATCAACGTCTCCGAAATGTTCCTCTACTGCACACTGTACACAGTGTTGCAGGACGTCTGCATACCTTTTCGCATTAAGCGTTTTGTAAAGCGCAATAGGGGGATCACACCCCAACTACGAAAAACATTCCCGTATCATAACACAACCTCCTCCGTACTTCACTGTTGGCACTACACTTGAAGGCAGGTAAAGCTCTGCAGGCATTCGCCAAACTAAAATCCTTCCATCGGATTGACACATGGAAGACAGTGATTCATCTCTCCAAATCACTCGTTTCCAGTCATCCACTGTTCAGTGGCGTCGTTCTTTACATCACCTCAAGCGTCACTTTGCACTGTCATGTGTGGCTAATGAGAAGCTACTTGACCACTGCATGTCATTCTTCTTAACTCCCTACGCACAGTCACTGTGCTAGCCGGACTGCTGGTACCAGTTTGGAATTCACGAGTTATTCCTTCGGCTGATTTCATGCGATTTTTTACAACAACCTTCTGTAATGCTTGACGATCCCTCTCCGTCAGTACGTGAGGTCTGCCTGGTCTTGGTTTGGCTTTGCTTGTGCCTTCGCGTTTCTACTTCACAATCACATCTACAGAAATCGACTTGGTCTGCTTTGGGAGGGTTGAAATGTCCCTGCTTAATTTGCTCCTCAGGTGATATCCAACGAATAACCCACGTTCTAATTCACAGAGCTCTCCGACCAACCGATTCAGCTTTTACTGCTTCTCTACTGGTAACACAATACTCCTTGCGCCCTTTCATACTGTCGAATGCTCCTATCGTGGTCAGTTAGGCATTACATAGGGGTAACTGTTCACCTTTGGTCATGCAGTGTTCTTGTGATTACTTGTATCGACCTTCTGCGAACCTAACTTCTGCTGTGCAAGCAAAGCACAAAATGAGATACACCCTGATGTAAACCAAATAAAACTGACGAAGCTAGAGGATTTCTAGGTGTACGAGATTAACTATGAAGGAATTATCTAAATGGGACGGAATTCTGTAGATGTTATGTATATGTACAGACAAACAAGTGGTTACATGTTCAGAAATATTGGATGACTTATTCAAGGGAAAAAGCTTCACAAATTGAGCAAGTCAATAACGTGCTGGTCCAACTCGGCTCTTATGCAAGCAATTATTCAGTTTGAAACTGATAGTTTTTTTGTGTCCTCTTTAGGAATATCGTGACAAATTATGGCCAACTGGCTTCTTAGATCGTCAAAATCCGGAGATGATTGGAGGGCCCTGCCCATAATGCTCCAAACTTTATCGATTGGGGAGAGATCCCGCGACCTTTCTGGCCAAAGCAGGGTATGGCAAGCATGAAAACAAGCACCAGAAACTCTCTCCGTGTGCGCGCTGGTCTTACCTTGCTAAAATGTTAGGCTAGGAGGGCTTGCTATGAGGGATAACAAAACGGGACGTAGAATAACGTCGACGTGCCACTGTGCTCTAAGGGTGCCATGGATGACCATGAAAGGGGTCCTGCTGTGAAATGAAGCCGGCCGGAGTGGCCGAGCGGTTCTAGGCGCTACAGTCTGGAACCGCGCGACCGCTACGGTCGCAGGTTCGAATCCTGCCTTGGGCATGGATGTGTGTGATGTCCTTAGGTTACTTAGGTTTAAGTAGTTCTAAGTTCTAGGGGACTGATGACCTCATAAGTTAAGTCCCATTGTGCTCAGAGCCATTTGAATCATTTTTTTGTGGAATGAAACAACACCCCGGACCATCACCCCTACACGGCTTCGCTAGTCATTGGGGCTACACTGGAAGCGGGACTCATTACTGACGGCAATTGTGCTCCAGTGAATGAGATTCCAGGCCGAAGACATGTCCCGAGACATTGCTGACAGCGGTGAGATTCCAACGTGCCCGTCACCCTCCAAACGGCCCGACAACCAGGAGTGATGATCTGGGGTTCATTTCTCTTCATAACAAGATTCCTTTAGTTCTCATCCGCGGTACCCTTACAGCACAGAGGTACGTCGATGATGTTCTACGTCCCCGTTTGTTGCATTTCATGGCAAGCCATCCTGGGCTTACATTTGAGCAAAATACTGCCTGCCCACACACGGCATGTGTTTGTGCTGCTTGTCTTCGTGCTTCCCAAATCCTACCATGGCCAGCAAGGACGCCGGATCTCTCCCCAATTGAGGACGTTTGAAGCATCGTGGGCAGGGCCTTCAAACCATCTACTGACTCTGCAATCTAACGCACCAACTGGACAGAATTTGGCACGATATCTCTCAGGAGGACATTCAACAGCTCTATCAGTCAATGCAAAGCCGAATAACTGCTTGCATATGGTTGACATAGATCAACGTGTTATTGTTCAATTTGTGATGCTCTTTCTCTTGAACAGTTCACCCAATATTTTTGAAATTCTAATAATTTGTCTGTTCATATTCATCACATTTACTGGGTTTCATCCCCTTTGTGATGCATCGTTTATTTTATCTTTCATTGTACATACACAACAGGACTCTAGTTTTTTGATACAACTATCCTCAGTGCCGATAATAACAACGTAGTTGTCTAGCAATGATGGTCAACGAAATCTGGAGTTTGCAACAGTTATCCAGCACATTGCACTGTATACAATAAATTTAATTAATCTACGCGTACATGTCAGTGATTTACGTTTCATTTACACATGCATTCATCCACAGAAATGGTCATACGCATTGAAACTGGCAATACCGAAAGTATAAATTCACTACGTAGATGCAAAGTGCTGGCACATGAATGCTTAAGTTATACTGTAGCATTAAAATACATTAGTAAATCGCAGCCCGTTTGCTCAACATTCACTTCATCCTTTTAAACATAGCACGAAATTAACTTTAATCTGAATTGCTGTTAAAACTGTTTCACTTAACTACAATCAGAAGAGAGTAACATGAATGTAAATCAGAGGCAAATTAATAATGAAGCTGACAGTGCCGCATTTTAAGTCAGTTGGATTAATCTTTTCTGTTGCTTCGAGTGGTTCAGATTTATGTCAGTCAGTCAAACCATAACTTAGGTTGCAGAGCATGCTTGCAACATTAATTCGATTTGCAGTGATGATCCAGGAGTGGCTGATGCCTTTAGCAATGTGGATGGAAATTCATCGCCATCCATACGAGAAATAAAGGCCTCTCCTCATTGTACTGGATCTTTTGAGAACATTGATAGATTCACAAATTCGTCCACCTCAATCTCCGGTAGCCAATGTTTCATGCCCGTGGAGAAGTTATCTTCCACGCCCGTATCGCAAAGGAGCGCCTTCTCTTTGTGAGTAACATTGCGCTCCGTTCTCCGAGTGTAACGTCAATTGACATTTCATTCCGACTAAATTTGACCATTCTATTCAAAATTTACAGCGTCTGTATGTATAGCTCCAAACAGTTAAATAAATATTATGAGTAATATTTACTGTGAATACATAATTACGTATTGTGATTGCAGAACGTTCTGTCTTCAGATTAGGTAAGATCTAAGGCCATCGGCACATGTGCGATTTTTCCAGCGGGATTCGATCTGGAAAGAACGCGGCAAGATTTTCAGCAAGTGTACCGGCCATAGAAAGCACGAAAACCTGACGGACGTTGGCAGAGAGACAGCCAGATGGATGTGCCGGAGAAGCGACTTGTCGAGAAGAGTAATGGACAGTGTTTCGTTGGATAGCAATTCAGTTTTCGAACTATGTTTATTACTCGCTCGTCGTTATCGAAGTCAACGATGGCAGAGGAATTGTGGACGCGCCCTACACTAAAGGACAAATCAACAAAGGGAAAGTTCGTTCTCCTACAGTAGGAACTGAAGGAATATCCCGATATATATTTTTGAATATTATCAAATGTCAGTTAATTCAATCGAAAACCTGTCTACAGTGAAAACTGTTATTTATAAAACAAATACACTGGTGAGTGATTGTTCTTTTCAATTGTTTTAATGTAAGTGGCAGATATTAGTTACTGTTTCAGATCGACTGATGTGGGAGGCTACGGCCATGAAAGAGATTCAAATTTATTCAAAGTAAATGATCAAGAGGAAAAAGAATCAAGGACAGACATTAAATTTGCTTCAGTCATAACATTTAGGAGCTGTCCTACCAGTACACCTCTTCAATTTGTGTTTACGGCTGATGAGGCAGTTAACCTATGCGAAGATCTCCTAAGCTAGATTCCAGAAAAAAAACTTGATGCCTCAAAATTTTTTTTCCCAATTACAAAATATCAAGAGCTAGATGTTTTGTTGAATGCACATTTCACATTTTACCAAGTAAATGGTAGATTTTGCACGGGCAGTAGATGTGAACGTTGATTTTTGTTGACATTATAGTCATAACATCTACTGTACTTGACAGTTATGTGAGAATTGTTGGCAATTACAACACTGAGGACACTCGGACATGTATCCTCGCCTATGAAACTACGGACAACACAAGCGTAATATTTGGCAGAGACCACATTGCAGACTGTATCCGTTCTAGTCAAAGGTCTGAGACTTGAAAAAGATAAATCTTCAATGGCTGTCCTAACTGGAATATGAAGGTGAAGTTGCTTCTAAATACCATATATCACCGACGTACCATGAAGGAATTACACGAATGGGACGGAAATCGATAGATGTGATGTACATGTACAGACAAAAAAATATCATTTATTCCGTAGGAAGAGCTTCACAAACTGAGCAAGTTAATAAAGCTTTGGTCCACCTCTGGCCCTTATGCAAGCAGTTATTTGCCATGGATTAGATTGACAGAGTATATAGATGTCCTCCTGAGGGGTATCGAGCCAAGTCAATCTATAGATCGCCAAAATTCCGAATTGGTTGGAGGCCCTGCCCATAATGCTCCAAACGTTCTTAACTGGGGAGAGATCAGGCGAGTCACTCCAGGCAAATGCCAGGATGGTTCCTCCGAAAGGGCACGGACGACTGCCTTCCCCATACTTCCCTAATACGATGAGACCAATGACCTCGCAGTTTGGTCTCCTCCCCCAAACAACTTAACCTAACCAGGCAAGTTTGGTGGCCAAGGTTGGGTTTGACAAGCATGAAGATACACAGTTGGAACACTCGACGTATGCGGGCGGGCATTATCTTGCTGAAATGTAAGCCGAGGATGGCTTGCGATGAAGGGCAAAAGAACGGGGCGTAGAATATCTTCGACGAACCGCTGTGCTGTAAGGATGCCGCGAACAACCAAATGGGTCCTGCTACGAAAAGAAATGGCGTCCCAAGCCATCACTTCCGGTTCTCTGGATGTATGGCGGGCAATAGTCACGGTGGAATCCCACGGCTCTCCGGGGCCTCTCTAGACACGTCTTCAGGTTAGAATTTCATTGACTGGAGTAAAAGTGTCTCTGGTGATGTGTACCGCTTCGAACAGAGCCCCGATGACCAGTGATGGCAGCGAGGACTCTCCTTGCATGTAAGATACTGCAAACTATGTTTCTTTCTCTCACTCCACATTTTATTTAAGATCCCCTAAAAACTTCGAATGAAAATCACTGGATGTGGGTACTTTTTCTCAGGCGTGTAAACCTGGAACTGTTTAAGCGAACTTCCCTCCAAAAGCACGGCTGTTAATGTAGGTGCTGCTCCCATCGCATCGTAGGAACATTCCAGACACGGGATACTAGGCCTTTGATGACGCGGAATGGACTAATTATACTGATTAGTGTTCCATACCTTTCATTCGCATGTGCCGTTATAGGCAATGATTCACGCGGTGAGTTTTTCATCACCTCTAATTCCTGTTTCACATCATGACATGCGTATTAACGCTCTCACGCCAGTCAGGTAAGTCAGGGATTAAAATATTTGTTTATATGACCGAGATCATTTCGTACTGCCTCGCCTGAAGTCTCCGGCTCAGGCAGGAGTTCGGAGCCAACGTATGATACCGCAGAACGAATTTCTTTCTCGGATTTTTCGAGAATATCAGTATTTTTCTCTAAAATCCACTCGATAAATTTTTGTTAAATTGTTCCCCATGAGCAGACAGGGTTTGTTTTCTTATCTGTTCCTGCTCAAGTGACAGATTGTTAAGTTGTTGTGTCAGTTTTAACATACTAGTTTCCATTATAGTCTGAGGCATTTTAATTCCTTGATATCCTCGGACAATTGGATTACTGCACCCGTAATTTCACGGTATGCTTCTGTAAGACTTAATATTTCATTTTTCACTGAATCTATATCGTGGTAATCTGATTACTTACATCTTTGACTATATCGTCAAACTTTTCGTTCATCTTCACGGACTGTTCTTTTGCAACGCAAGAAAAAATTTTATTCATTGTAGTAGACTGTCCTTTTGTAATGCGAAAAAATTTTCGTGCAACTATTCCTTAGTTTAATACCTACTAATTTAGTCTTTAGTTATCAACCCGATAAATCATCAGTTCAGTTAATTTTTCAGATAAATCATCGAACGATGTGAGAGGTTGTCTGGTCAGTGTAACTTTCGCATATGCTTGCGTTTGTAAGTCAGCCTCCTCGAACCAATCGCTAGCATTAGCGACTGCGGATTCTGAAGTGTCAGTATCAGAATCTGCTCGTTTCATAGTCGGATCGACAGTGTTTCCGCCGTCGAAATAACCTTGCTTTTCTGTGTGTTCCATTCCCACTTTACCGGTTTCCTGAATTTTATCATAATTTTAATCTCATAGGATATCACAATATTAAAAAAACAGAATTATTCACAAAGTGTGAGTTCACTCATCCACTGACTACGCACTACAACAATTGGTGAATAACTGAGACAGACGATACGGATGCTCATTTAAGCAACAGAAGAGTGACTAACACTCCAGCTTGCCAATGAGTAGCGCATATCGGCCATGTCTGAAACTTCCGTACAACAATGTGCAAAAATGATTTTACCGTTAATAAAATTTATCACTTAAAATCGAAAGTGAGCCAAGAGGTATATACGAAAAATTCAAGGAAGAAGACGAACATAAAAAGGGAGCTAACTCTGCTTCCGTCCCTTACCTTCCCCATACAACAATTTTCTTTTTCTCCCAGAAAAATAGTTCTGTCTTTCATGGTATTTTACAGTTGGTCCACTTTCTCCTTTAGTTTTGTGGATAAAATACAATAAATAGAAAAGGACAAACGTATAATACACACAAAAATATTTTCATCGGGCCCCACGTTTGGCGCTAGAATGACGCTTTCGCATCTTTCCGTTTTTGCTTTACTTTTTCTTCACCTTTGAAATTTCACAGGAGGATAACACGTCATTTTAAGATGGGAGCCCATCTAATTATTAAAACACGGGCGAAGACCGACAGCATCATTGTTCGGAGACTAGTGACCGAACCATTTGCAACATCGCTTTTATGAACTGCAAGATGCAGTAAAACGATCGGTATTTAATCTCAAAGCCACTGATTGCTGTGAGCAAAGACAAATTAATGACTAATAGCAATAAGCGTTCGGTTATTATGTCTTTACACAACGATCTGGCGACTACGCTGATTCCACTCTGTAACTTATAATACAATGGCAAAGGTCATGTAATTATCGACTCTGGAATAAGTATATTTAACGATCGTTCTTAGCAGATATTACATTTAATTACTTTAAGCTAGCAAACGATGTATTTTAAACACAACTTACATGATATCTCTGTCCGCTGCGACGGATTACCGGAGCAAGGGTAAGTGAGTACATGCTCTTACAAACGTGACCGACACCGCGATAAAAATAATTGTATGTAAATGTATTTTTGTCCTTTCCTGTTTCATGCATTTTATGGAAAATACAATTGGGTGTACTAATTCTACACTCCTGGAAATGGAAAAAAGAACACATTGACACCGGTGTGTCAGACCCACCATACTTGCTCCGGACACTGCGAGAGGGCTGTACAAGCAATGATCACACGCACGGCACAGCGGACACACCAGGAACCGCGGTGTTGGCCGTCGAATGGCGCTAGCTGCGCAGCATTTGTGCACCGCCGCCGTCAGTGTCAGCCAGTTTGCCGTGGCATACGGAGCTCCATCGCAGTCTTTAACACTGGTAGCATGCCGCGACAGCGTGGACGTGAACCGTATGTGCAGTTGACGGACTTTGAGCGAGGGCGTATAGTGGGCATGCGGGAGGCCGGGTGGACGTACCGCCGAATTGCTCAACACGTGGGGCGTGAGGTCTCCACAGTACATCGATGTTGACGCCAGTGGTCGGCGGAAGGAGCACGTGTCCGTCGACCTGGGACCGGACCGCAGCGACGCACGGATGCACGCCAAGACCGTAGGATCCTACGCAGTGCCGTAGGGGACCGCACCGCCACTTCCCAGCAAATTAGGGACACTGTTGCTCCTGGGGTATCGGCGAGGACCATTCGCAACCGTCTCCATGAAGCTGGGCTACGGTCCCGCACACCGTTAGGCCGTCTTCCGCTCACGCCCCAACATCGTGCAGCCCGCCTCCAGTGGTGTCGCGACAGGCGTGAATGGAGGGGCGAATGGAGACGTGTCGTCTTCAGCGATAAGAGTCGCTTCTGCCTTGGTGCCAATTATGGTCGTATGCGTGTTTGGCGCCGTGCAGGTGAGCGCCACAATCAGGACTGCATACGACCGAGGCACACAGGGCCAACACCCGGCATCATGGTGTGGGGAGCGATCTCCTACACTGGCCGTACACCACTGGTGATCGTCGAGGGGACACTGAATAGTGCACGGTACATCCAAACCGTCATCGAACCCATCGTTCTACCATTCCTAGACCGGCAAGGGAACTTGCTGTTCCAACAGGACAATGCACGTCCGCATGTATCCCGTGCCACCCAACGTGCTCTAGAAGGTGTAAGTCAACTACCCTGGCCAGCAAGATCTCCGGATCTGTCTCCCATTGAGCATGTTTGGGACTGGATGAAGCGTCGTCTCACGCGGTCTGCACGTCCAGCACGAACGCTGGTCCAACTGAGGCGCCAGGTGGAAATGGCATGGCAAGCCGTTCCACAGGACTACATCCAGCATCTCTACGATCGTCTCCATGGGAGAATAGCAGCCTGCATTGCTGCGAAAGGTGGATATACACTGTACTAGTGCCGACATTGTGCATGCTCTGTGTGTCTATGTGCCTGTGGTTCTGTCAGTGTGATCATGTGATGTATCTGACCCCAGGAATGTGTCAATAAAGTTTCCCCTTCCTGGGACAACGAATTCACGGTGTTCTTATTTCAATTTCCAGGAGTGTATAAACCAGGGGAGAAAATCAACCAGTTGTAAAATCGTATGAAAACAAGCAAAAGAGAAAATTTTTCCCTACCCCGTTCTGTTTCAGCGACAGGCCATTTCAGTACCGCTGATTGTCGATAAATTCTCGTTACGATGTTCCAGAATTCTATTGCTACCACATTACATTGAATATCTAGAGACTGTGTGAGATGTCTTCTCCTTCCTTCAAAAGAAAACATTTCAGTACTTGAATATGTGCCTCTTTATAGTGCAGTGGCGGCGTGAATTCCAACGATATGCAGACAGCATCACTCAGACTCTGCTGTTCCATTTCTGTTGCGCTTTTTCCAACTCCAATCCCGCTAGAGAAATCGTATGTGTAGTCGAAGCTCAATTGTTCGATATCCAGCAGAAAAAAAACTAGAGTTTTTGTCTGTGGTAGCACCGTAACGGAATGGTCGCACTTATGACTGCTACTTTCCAAATCAGGCATCAGAGCAGTAGCCAAAGTTTCAGCCCGCAACTGTCACGCTTTCTTCTGCTGCACTGCCAGAGAGCGGTAAACTCACAAGGGGAGGCCACGACTTTCGTATCACAAATTTACTTCAGACTTTGTACATGTTTAATAGTCCATGTGCAAGTACTACTTAGGCGATTTCGAGCAAATCGTTAGAGAAGTTCTACGCGTCAGTGTTGCATCTGTGTGTTGCGACACAGAGCACGAGATGGCAGCAGTCAGGTGGTTAGCGTTCAAGCTACGTAACTGGCGGATTTCTGGATCGAGTCTAAAATGTTCAAATGTGTGTGAAATCTTATGGGACTTAACTTTGGTTCAAATGGCTCTGAGCACTATGCGACTTAACTTCTGAGGTCATCAGTCACCTAGAACTTAGAACTAATTAAACCTAAGTAACCTAAGGACATCACACACATCCATGCCCGAGGCAGGATTCGAACCTGCGACCGTAGCAGTCGTTCGGCTCCAGACTGTAGCGCCTAGAACCGCAGGGCCACTACGGCCGGCTAGGGGACTTAACTGCTAAGGTCATCAATCCCTAAGCTTACACACTACTTAACCTAAATTAGCCTAAGGACGAACACACACACCCATGCCCGAGGGAGGACTCGAACCTCCCCCGCCACCAGCCGCACAGTCTATCACTGCACCGCCCTAGACCGCTCGGCGAATCCCGCGCGGCTCTGGATCGAGTCCCATCCATGTTTTTTTAATTTATACTTTTTTCTGTCCTAGTAATTTTATGTTGCACATATTACATTTGAAAGGTATTCTGATGGAACGACGCGTTTTTTTGCATGAATTTTTATTGTATTTTCCAATATTAATTCGCTGTTTACTAATTTATGTTATTACTACAAATATTATGCGACTTTTATTTCTACAGGCGAGTTAAAAGCTTTATCAGGCCTCTTCAAATTGCTTCTGGTGAAGATGCTATAAAATACATTCAAAATCTAAAGATTCGTTATGCATACGGGAAAATTGCATTCATTCGATATAGTAGATGCTGTTAAAATATATGTTTTCCGTGTCTGTATGAAAAATATCATCCTGCAACTCGTATTGTCGAAAGCACTTCCGCCGATTAGTCGTACGTTACCCTAATATTCTAGCATATTGTAACTCATTTTACAATTGAATAAAGTTACTCACACCTTTATTTATCGATGTTTGACTTGGGCTTTCCAAGTCTGTCCCTCGTCCTTGAAACCTGTGTGCCCACATCGAAGTGTCGAGGTGCAAAGCAGTTCTCGGTACCTTACTCGATTGTAGGTAACAGGAATTTCGGAAATAGCGACAATCATACATTTTTAAGAAAATTTTATGCGTTTGGCCGTTTACTTGTCGATAATTATAAATGCACCATTTTTTGTGATACTAAAAATTAGCAAACAAGCAAATAACATTGGAAATTCAATAAACGCTCATTCAAATACACATGTCTTTTCATCATGTTACCTTTCAGATGTAGTATGTACGAAATAATATGACTAGTATCAAAAAAATATAAAGTAGAAGAGAGACGAGAGCGACTCGATAAAGCGATCGCAACCGACGGAGCTTCAACGCTACCACACGACAGCCGCAATTTCTTGCTCAGTGTTGCAACGATCCGGTACATCAATGACATGTAAAACTTCTCTTGCAATTTTCTGGAAATCGCCAATGCAGTACGCTTTACTACTTGGATATAATGTTGACCTAATGGAATAGTAGAAGTGTACAAAGTCTGAAGTAAATCCGTCATCTGAACGTCGTCTCTCCCCTTGTCACTAAAGAAGAGTCGCTGCTTGTGTTCGTCGTCCACGAAAGGGAAAGAAGTTTGGCGTTAATGACCGGTCGCCAACGAGGCCATAAGGGATGCGGCACAAGCTCGATTTATTTCAGGGACAGACTAGGAAATCGGCCATGGCGGAATTTGCTTGGAACGATTAAGGGAAATCACGGGAAACCTAAATCTGGGTGGCCGGACGCGGATCTGAACGCTCGTCCCCCCGAAGCGAGACCATTGTGGAAACTGTCATCCACGAGATGTTTTAATGGCAAGTCCCCGGTCCTCAGACAGGAAGTAACGTGCTTTTTTTCTGTATGTCTTTATTATGGGCTCGCCGGTGCTAGCTGCATAACTGAGTGCGTGTGAAAATGAGGTACAGGTTATATTGATCCGTGACAAGGACGATGTCAAGAATGTTTATTCAACAGTACCATTCTCTACTATTTGATGCCTTCCAAAAAGAACTTGGACACTACCACTTGCCCAGCCGCCGGTCATGGCTAGTGGGCAGCGAGTGACTTCTGCGGAGGTACGTTGGGGCAGCCGCAGCCGGCGGCGGGCAGCGACCTTGTCGATGGAAGTCGTCATGTCATCCTGCTGACGTAAAGCCGTTGGTACACGGACCGTGCATTCGACCGTTGAACGTTAAGCGTGCCGAATCTTTGACGTCACAGCGTGGAAAAAGCGAGTTGGGGAGTATTCCCGAACGTGCAGCGCAATACCTAGGATGTCGATAGTATGAACGTGCATTTCAACATGGATTACTGAGATGGAAGAGCGCCACCTGCGTCAGATCCTGCCATCTGTCTTCAGCACAGAGTCTCGAGACGCCATTTTGGCTTCAAATTGAAGCCCGTATGTATGTACGCCGTTTCTAAGCACCAGCAGATTGCTGATCTTTCGAAAAGCCATCGTTTATTGTGCGATTTATTGCAATAAAACGACGGGAAAAGTTATATTGATGCACAAGGAGTAAGTAATTTTTTATTGTGACAATACGCCGTTTCAAGGCAACAGGATTTTAAGGACCCATCAGAAATGCATTGTCCTTGGTACAATTTGTTGTATTTCAAAATAAGTTAATAATTTATCTACGATTACAGCTTTTACGAGATTGGTAATACGCAAAGTATGGTCGTAAATCCAATACGATAGATGTAGAGTAATGAGAAGTTATGTAGTAGATGATGTATTACTGGTTTGCGTCCTACTGGATTCAAATTTCTTTAATAGCCTTAATATTTCGAATCGGTTCTGATACTTTATTATTAGTTTAGTAAAGGATTATTCTCTAATGTTCAATGTAATATAAAGACAAGTGCTCTCTTTCTGAGGACTGAATTTGATCTACTGGCTTATCTACAAAACATCTCGCACCAGTGGCGGCTCGTAGGGCATATACTCTGGGTGTTCAAAAATTTTTAAATACAGGTAAACATCAGAATGCAAAATTAATGTCATCTGCTGTATAACAGTTATGCTTATCAACATATTTACACAACTTAAGCTGCTGTCAGTAATAATAACAATAATATGCATAACTTGTCTGAAAATAGAAAGAATTGTTTTTGTGGAATTTTGTTTTTTGTACATAATTAAATACAATTTATGGCAAGAACGAAAGAATGTTTAAGCTTTCGCTACTCTCTGTTTCCCATTTTTTTGTAAGTGAGATTTTTTGTGCTTTTTTTATTTTTCGGATAAATGTACAAGAGCCCTAATTCAAGTGCTAGTTAATTCGTTAACTTCCGGGCTTAAAATCAGACATTCGTACGTCGCACCCACACAACAACTTACCCTTGTTATGCACTTCTTTGTTAAGTGTTCGCTTGTAGTCACGCTTATTTGAATTCATCCTTTTTTCAGACAAAGGATCTGGTCTGGGAGGCCCAACTGTGTTTGCAACTAATTTTTCCTGGTAATTTTATTTTCTGTTAGCACTTAATACAGGTTCAACAGAGTTCATATTGACTCTGCCCAGGAAAGCCGATTCCTGCACAGTAAACAACCAGCTCTTTCGCAAATTATTAAATTCAAGTAGTACTATCTACCAACAAGGTCGCTTGACTAGAATACAAACGAGGCTCTGAGAGCCATAAGGACCAAAAACACACCGTGCGTACAATGTGGGCCTACAGCACAGATAAACCTGATCCACCGTAAGGTCAACGCTGTCAGAAGCATGAACAAATGCAGCAGTCTCACAACCGACGATTATGTGCTTCATGGTCCTCAAAGCCTCAAATGGATTAGTGTATGATAAAATCCAAAACTTAATTTGCTATATCTTATTCAAAATCCCACAAAATAGGTTTTTATATCAGTATAACTGTAACATATACTGATGACTGATCTAATTTTACTATATAGTGAATGCATTTGCGTATCTGTGCAGCGTGCTACCGCCTAGCGGAATTTATGCCAAGCGAATGTGGATAAAAGTATGCTGCAGTGTGGCATTGACATAAACTCGTAGTTGAGTGGTAGGGGCAAGCAGTGCACGCTGCGAACCGTGCACATCTTTTATCAAATCCCAATATATTTGGACCATAAGGCAATTACATCACGCTAATTGCACATGCGCAGAAGCTTCTTAAAACGTGCGCAGGTGGCGGTGTGTTCATGACGCTTATGCCAAGTTTTACCGAGTCTATAGGCGCAATGTCGCACAGCGTGGTGTAGATTTGGTGCCGTGTATTTTATCGCGTCTAGATTATATTTAGAAGCGTTCAAATAAAAATAGCCAATAAATTGGCTCTGAGCACTAAGGGACTTAACATCCGAGGTCATCAGTCCCCTAGAACTTAGAGCTATTTAAACCTAACTAACCTAAGGACATCACACACATCCATGCCCGAGGCAGCATTCGAACCTGCGACCGTACCAGTCGCGCGGTAGCCAATAAATTCGCAAAGTGTCAAAAGTTAAGCTGTTCACATGCTCTTGGACTCTTTCACAACAGCTGCCACTATCTCGAACTAATTTCAGTAAGATATTTTCAAGTTTATAGTTGTAAACATTCTGCTACTGAATATGGACAGTGATCAAATAAGAATAAGTTAGGGTTTTATCATAAAGTGAGACCGAAGAAATAATTTTTATCTTATATAAAGAACTATTTAAAACTTGTATTGCAGTATTTGTAATGGCACCTTTATTAAAAAAATTGTAGGAAGATCTTATGGGACCAAACTGCTTAGGTCATCGGTCCCTAAGCTTACGCACTACTTAATCTAACTTAAATTAACTTACGCTAAGGACAACACACACACGTACACACACACACACACACACACACACACACGTACACACACACACACACACACACACACACACACACACACATTCCGGAGGGAGGACTCGAACATCCGACAGAGGGAACCGCGCGGACCGTTGGACGACACCTCAGACCGCGCGGCTACCCCGCGCGGCAGGCACCTTTATAAACCGACGTTGTTATTGACTGCATATGTTAGGAACTACTTTTCTTTATCCCTTATGCCACGTTCATGGATATTGAAATTTTTGTTTATGCATACTACAGACAGAATAACGTGACTAGCATGTGGACAAGGGAGGGAATGTGCGTTATAATCGTTCATTTCATAAAACAGTGTGATTTGCGTGCCAGTTACAGCGAATAACTGCCACTGGAGCTCGCTGCGGTTGCGTATACCAAGTTGAGGCACACGTACTGTGTAGACAAGTCGCATAGTTTCTGAGCGTTCAGCAGCACGCTGAACTCGGTACACTCAACATTCAAAAGCACGGTTCATGTGCTGACGGCTACAGGTCAAGCCAGGTGCAGTCGACCACCGCCGGCGCTCTGTGACGCTAGCGGGAAATGCGCAGGCCCCACGATGAACCAAGGACCATCACAGACTGGCTGGAATTTCAGGCAATGGCGCGCACTGGGCGGCCGCGCCTCGGCAGATCTTGTTTTGAAAGTCGGAATCTTAAGAGCTAGTCTACATCTCAGAGGTCAGCGGCTTCAACTAGTTGGTGACGCTGCTCGAGTTCAAATGTGTGTGAATTACTAAGGGACCAAACTGCTGGGGTCATCGGTCCCTAGACTTACACACTACTTAAAGTAAATTTTGCTAAGAACAACACACACAGCCATGCCCGAGGGAGGACTCTAACCTCCGGCGGGAGGGGCCGCGCTATCAGTGACATGGCGCCTTTAACCGCGCGGACACTCCGCCCGGCGAGGCTGCTCGACACCGCTGGAGTAGTTTACAGAAGGAGTAAGAATTTACTTTCATTCATTTTGACAGTATGTATAGTGCATTATTAGAGCTTCAACGTATGTGAACTGTAACACGCAATTGTCAACCATTTTGGAGAAAATCAAGTTTGTAAATTTTAAGCTTTCTTACATACTCGTACTCTGCGCGGTCGCTAGTATTCAGTGATTCCGCAGCAAAGCGAGCAAAAGCTTAGTTGCGTGAACACGAGATATCTTCATCGAATCTCGCTGTCAGTACATTTTTTTTAATTTTTATTATTTATTTATTTTTTGATATGTGCGGCACGCCACGAAAATATGTGATGACAGAGAATTGTTTATACACCGAGTTTGTTTTGCAATAGACACATTGAAAAAACGATGCAAATGCAAAAATTCGGAGTTAATTACATGTGCCACATGTCGCAGTAATTATTATTTTACACATTTACAATTATCAGTATAATTCTGATTCGTGCAGTGCTCTGCAGGTTACTCATTGAACTTGTCACTTAGGTAAATACAGTAATATAAATGAAATGACTAGAAAGGTTTGATTGAAAGTTCTCACGTATCCTTTTCTGATTTCAAATCTGCTTGCGAAAATATTTTTTCTCCTGTTCTCAGGATAAAGGTTTGGAGGAGGAGAAGGAGGGGGAGATTAGTGTTCGACGTCCCGTCGACAACTAGGTCATTAGACACGGAGCGCAGGCTCGGATTAAGGAAGGATGGGGATGGAAATAGGCCGTGCCCTCCCAAAGGAACCGTCCCGGCATTTGCCTGAAGCAATTTAGGAAAATCATGGAAAACCTAAATCTGGATTTCTGGACGCGGGTTTGAAGGTAAAGATATGAACACAATAAGAGAATCATTAAATACTGGAATTTGCAATGTCATAAAAAAATCTGTTATTAAAATTACGTGAGAATAGAAACAAAAATGATGTACAAGCAGCGATATTCTATTCAGTGACCTTGCAATTACGAAACTAAGGGCTTACTTGCTCGGCTGCTGAGTCCTTTAATACTAGCGACCATAAAAAGTATACAGGCACGCCTAAATTTTTCAGACCCGATTTTGTCGTAAAAGTTTGAGAGCTGCGTCTGTATAGTAGTCTCCTACAGACATTGTCAGTATGGGTAAAGTCGCTGAGGGGAAGTTCGTAACGTCCTTTTTTAGCCGTATATTCAACCGGTCACTGGTGCGGAAACTCTGCTGGTCGAATGAACCATGGTGAAGGAATGACGTTACGAGTTGCGAGCATGTACACTCTCTTCCGCCGGATGTTTTGTGATCAGAGGTGTAAAAATTCTCCTTCCAGCCCGCCTGTCCCTATCTCCACCGAAACCATTAAAGCAGCTCAGCCTGTCCCGACGGAAATCCTCTGGGGCACGTGTGCTGAAGCACAGTGGTTAATGCAGGCCAGCTTGGGTTTCCGCAAGCCAGGCGAGATTCACGGGACCCGTTCAGCCTGCTGCGGCTGACGTCAGCTACGTAAGTAGTTCCACTGCAGGTCAGTTATCGTAATGGTGCGAGCAGCAAAATGATGAAACCAAACTTAACGGAAATTGAGCAGAAATTTAAGAATTGGGGAACACATAGTAGTCACGAAACAGAGCTCAAGTCCAGCATGAGAAAAGTTTTCGTCCATTTATAAGGTATCTTCAAATAAATCGTTGCGTGCTCCGCAATGAAAATTATGAAAAGAGTTACTAAGCAGTCATTCGGGAACCTCAAATATGAATCTGACCAGCAATTTCGTCACTTCATAAATATTTTGAACGAGGGCAAAGATTTAGTGGCTGGTAAGCGCAGACCTAGAGGGTGATGAGTGCGTGGAAATGTGCGCTAAGGACTTGAGGCCATTACCTATACGAGAGAAGGATTTCTACATTTAGGGCAGACATTCATTGAAACAGTAAATACTATGGCTCAGCGGATATCAAAAATCTTATGCCTTCTCGAGTGACAGTAGCTAGGAAAGTCCAAATCTTAGCTCATAAAATGCGTAGCAAAATGCTCCCCGACATAATGAATGCAATTTACTGTGGTATCTGTGCAGATACAATTGATTTATGTGAAGAAAATGTTTCATTTGCTATTGATTAAGGCAATACAGAATGTAAGTTGCTCAAATGAACATTTTGTTGTTGTTGAGTGCTACAAATTCTCGGAAAGTAATTTCATCCTGCATTTGTATATTAAGAGGAGTCTCATAACTAGGCTTCAAAAGCTGAAGAAGTGTACATTGCCTCAAAATACCTATAAAATAACTTAAAACACCCCTATTACGAATGAAACCAAACTTAACGGAAATTGAGCAGAAATTTAAGAATTGGGGAACACATAGTAGTTACGAAACAGAGCTCAAGTCCAGCATGAGAAAAGTTTTCGTCCATTGATAAGGTATCTTCAAATAAATCGTTGCGTGCTCCGCAATGAAAATTATGAAAAGAGTTACTAAGCAGTCATTCGGGAACCTCAAATATGAATCTGACCAGCAATTTCGTCACTTCATAAATATTTTGAACGAGGGCAAAGATTTAGTGGCTGGTAAGCGCAGACCTAGAGGTTGATGAGTGCGTGGAAATGTGCGCTAAAGACTTGAGGCCATTACCTATACGAGAGAAGGATTTCTACATTTAGGGCAGACATTCATTGAAACAGTAAATACTATGGCTCAGCGGATATCAAAAATCTTATGCCTTCTCGAGTGACAGTAGCTAGGAAAGTCCAAATCTTAGCTCATAAAATGCGTAGCAAAATGCTCCCCGACATAGTGAATGCAATTTACTGTGGTATCTGTGCAGATACAATTGATTTATGTGAAGAAAATGTTTCATTTGCTATTGATTAAGGCAATACAGAATGTAAGTTGCTCAAATGAACATTTTGTTGTTGTTGAGTGCTACAAATTCTCGGAAAGTAATTTCATCCTGCATTTGTATATTAAGAGGAGTCTCATAACTAGGCTTCAAAAGCTGAAGAAGTGTACATTGCCTCAAAATACCTATAAAATAACTTAAAACACCCCTATTACGAATGAAACCAAACTTAACGGAAATTGAGCAGAAATTTAAGAATTGGGGAGCACATAGTAGTTACGAAACAGAGCTCAAGTCCAGCATGAGAAAAGTTTTCGTCCATTGATAAGGTATCTTCAAATAAATCGTTGCGTGCTCCGCAATGAAAATTATGAAAAGAGTTACTAAGCAGTCATTCGGGAACCTCAAATATGAATCTGACCAGCAATTTCGTCACTTCATAAATATTTTGAACGAGGGCAAAGATTTAGTGGCTGGTAAGCGCAGACCTAGAGGTTGATGAGTGCGTGGAAATGTGCGCTAAAGACTTGAGGCCATTACCTATACGAGAGAAGGATTTCTACATTTAGGGCAGACATTCATTGAAACAGTAAATACTATGGCTCAGCGGATATCAAAAATCTTATGCCTTCTCGAGTGACAGTAGCTAGGAAAGTCCAAATCTTAGCTCATAAAATGCGTAGCAAAATGCTCCCCGACATAGTGAATGCAATTTACTGTGGTATCTGTGCAGATACAATTGATTTATGTGAAGAAAATGTTTCATTTGCTATTGATTAAGGCAATACAGAATGTAAGTTGCTCAAATGAACATTTTGTTGTTGTTGAGTGCTACAAATTCTCGGAAAGTAATTTCATCCTGCATTTGTATATTAAGAGGAGTCTCATAACTAGGGTTCAAAAGCTGAAGAAGTGTACATTGCCTCAAAATACCTATAAAATAACTTAAAACACCCCTATTACGAATGAAATCCTGGAAAATAGGGCGAAAACTGTAAATCAAATTAAAAATATAAGATTCTGGTGGTATGCAACATAGTATTGAGAAAGAAAAGTATGAATGAAAAGCTTCTTCTGTCCGAGAAGTATATTTAAGGTTAACATAGTATGAAAAACAAAGTTGGCATTTAGAGAATTTATAATGAACTTTGTATGCGAATATTTTAGGTTAGGCTTTACCGTCACTGTTATTGACATTAAATGAAGTAACAAGCTTACTGTTACCAGTCACTGTTTATTTATATCCACGACGCGTTTGTTAGTATGACATTTGTGTGTGTGTGCTGTGTTACGAATTTTTGGAGGAACTTGTGGCACTATCTAGTGGAGAAACAAAACACTATTTCAGAAGATGGTTTTGGGTTTCTTTTGACAAAAAAGTAAACGTACATCTAACGGTAAACATGAAATAAGTAAACTAGAGTATCTCCAGTGGTTACAGGTTCCTATCACTGTCGTAACACATCACATGTTGTTGTTGTAGTGGTTTTCTGTCCTGAGACTGGTGTGATGCAGCTCTCCATGCTACTCTATCCTGTGCAACCTTCTTCATCTCCCAGTGCCTACTGCAACCTACATCCTTCTGAATCTGCTTGGTGTATTCATCTCTTGGTCTCCCTCTACGATTTTTACCCTCCACGCTGCCCTCCAATGCTAAATTGGTGATCCCTTGATGCCTTAGAACATGTCCTACCAATCGATCCCTTCTTCTAGTCAAGCTGTGCCACAAACTTCTCCTTTCCCCAATCCTATTCAATACCTCCTCATTAGTTACGTGATCTACCCATCTAATCTTCAGCATTCTTCTGTAGCACCACATTTCGAAAGCTTCTATTCTCTTCCTTTCCAAACTATTTATCGTCCATGTTTCACTTCCATACATGGCTACACTCCAAACATGTATACTGTCATATTTTGTAAAATATTTTACAAAATACTTGTTGTTTTATTTCATTAGAATGAACTACTTTGACCACTTACATTGAATTCAGCGAACTCGCAACGCACATACTGGAAAACCTAATTAAAATTGATGTAACTGAGCTCATACTTCGCTGAAACATTCCAAGATTACTGAAACTGTATCTCCAAACTTTTAATTTAGTTGGCGTTGCAACGTAATAGTCATCTTCAGCTTCTTAGGACCGAAGATTCTCTACGTTCAGAGGTAGTTCTTCCAAACACAGCAAAATGTATTAGACGTGACCTGATGATGGTTCGAATTGAGAATAGCCTGCAACTATATGAAAAAAGGTGAAGTTCCAGAGAGTACAGTTTAGCTAAAAAACAAACGTACGTAATCCCGAAAAACGTCTAAAAAGGAGCAAAGGAAAAATAAAGGCCAGCTTTTTCTGGCCTACAATGACCCACAATGAATATATATTATATTGGGCATCGTCTTGTGATACTCAGGTAAAAAATGATGTGATTCTCCAGGCGTATTTTAAGACGAAATACATCTCGGGTCAACAGTGTGCATAGGACAAAGTATTTCGGCAATCGACCACGTTGCCATCATCGTGAAAGCGCTCAGAAGAAACTGGGACGCAGAGTAGCACAACGGGAAGTCGAGCAGGCAAGCAAGACTCCTTTAGCCTGCTTGGGTTGGGCATATCTTGGTTAGGATGGGCGGAAAGTAACCTGTCCGTTCTGATGATAACGTGAAGCAGCTTACCTGCCTGTAAACCAGGAAAGCATGGGGAGGTTAAAAGCGGAATACACATACATTTGGTCGTGACATGTGATTGGCATCTGTCACGCACTGGGCTGTGGAAGCACTGCGTTGCGCCACACCATGTAGCAACGCAGTCCACCCTTTGACGGCAGAACATAATAGTGCTGAGTGCCGCGCCAGAAGGGTCACAGCGGGCAGCTGTAGCATTATATTGGTGACTGGCCCGCACGTCATTGGCTAGCTGTCAAGGCCGGCCTGAAGCTCAGAGCACAACACCTTGGACACCTGTAGCCAGTGACGGACATAGGAGGGCAGCTCGACCTTTTCCCCCTCGCTGCAGAAACAAAATCATCTTCTGAAGCCGAACCTGTATTCTGTCACCAATACAGGCTTATCAGTTCAGAATCAGTTTGAACAAAGTCAGAATATGTACTGGATATTACTATTAACTACTAGCAAATGTAGCCACAGCCATTTGCATGAAATCTCAAAACTATTTTGCCATTCGCAATTATTCTCATTGCAACTGTAAACGCCAAACGTCTCTGGGGCATAAAAGCTTATAGCCCACTTGTAACCTCAGTTCACAATGATTTCTGATGCTACCATTTAGTTTCAAAAATTCCTAAAGATGTGAAGATAGAAATTATTCACATGTATCCGAACATTACCTACCTGGCAGCATAGGATGTACAAATATCATATAACTTGTGATTTCTCTCTGTAAATTATATTGTAGGCAATAGAATATGTTATAAAGTGGTAGAATTAGAATGTTTGGTCGTTAATAAACAATTTCTTTATCGGTACTGAGTTTTTTTTGTAAGAAATTGTGCTTTTTTTCCTTCATCCAGCCTGCTTCCGCGAAAGTGATATGCGGTGAAAGTGTACTGTTATTGTAAAATAAATTACGTGTTCCAAAATGCAAAAAACAAACAACTCTCAGCTCAAAACAGTTTTGTGAAATGGTCTCGAGATTAGAAGATATCCTTCCCGATATTATGGAAATTTTCATACTCTATGTCTGTATGTAATGACGTACTTCTTTAATAACCAGACCGAACAATTTCTTATGGATTTATATTAGGTATAGCTTGTATCCGCTTCAATACTCATACATTTTTATCCGGAATATCATTTATTATTATGATATGGAACTGTTAACTGTAGACGGCCGGAGTGACCGTGCGGTTCTAGGCGCTACAGTCTGGAACCGTGAGACCGCTACAGTCGCAGGTTCGAATCCTGCCTCGGCCATGGATGTGTGTGATGTCCTTAGGTTAGTTAGGTTTAAGTAGTTCTAAGTTCTGGGGGACTGATGACCTCAGAAGTTGAGTCCCATAGTGCTCAGAGCCATTTGTTAACTGTAATTCAGTTGTCAAGAAATCTTTAGGGAAATAAATGGATTTTGTTTCGACTCTGATTTTTAATGAGTTTCATTCTGCTTTGATGATTTTTGGGGCCGGCCGCGGTGGTCTGGCGGTTTTGGCGCTGCAGTCCGGAACCGCGGGACTGCTACGGTCGCAGGTTCGAATCCTGCCTCGGGCATGGGTGTGTGTGATGTCCTTAGGTTGGTTAGGTTTAAGTAGTTCTAAGTTCTAGGGGACTTATGACCTAAGATGTTGAGTCCCATAGTGCGCAGAGCCATTTGAACCATTTTTTTGATTTTTGGGTACGTAAATTCACAATTCTTCTTAGTTCACACAATTTTATTTATTTAATAAGCAGACTACTCCTCTCATCTCTGCAAGCGGAGAAACAAAGCCGTTGTTTTTTACATAAGAAAGTGTAACAGACTTCCCAAAAGTAGTGTAAGACAATTGTTGACGTATGGGGTTCGCTATTTCGTTGAATTCTTTTTCGCCATGGATTGCACGATTTATAAGCTCATCTCCATTTCGTATCTTTTATTAAAATTGACGATGGCTGTGTTTTTAGCACCTCAAGCACTATAAAATGACTTAAAAGTTGAGATTGCAGTAATAGAAATTATAACAAATAGTGGAGTCCCCTGAGAAAATGATGCAGTTAAAAAAATAATGTAACAATTTGCACTACATCGCCCTTCTGTCATTCACACATTCATCTTCACCGACCATACATGTGCTGCATGTGTTCAACGCTTCCTGTCATACCACAGCCATACACAACGTTGAATGACACAACTCAGTTTACACACTGTTGACAGCTATGGATCCATTAGTTCGCTGAGTACTCACGGAGAAGTGGTGCAGCAGGAGAGAGTGTAGCCATATAGAGGGTCTCAAATACTGTATTTCCTTCACTCTGGAGTGATTTGTGTCTCATTCTGGGTGGCGAAATTTTGGCAGAACCTGATCTGTGATGAACTAATGGGGCACTTCTCGTACAAAACTGAGTTTTGTCTAAGGACATTGCGTTAAAACAGAGCGGTCTGCAAGAGACCAGTAGATTAGAACTCCACGATTGTAAGAGATCAAGCACAGCTCGGTCTTTCTCCGAGTCGCTAATCGGCTTTCCCTAGCCAACGCGGAGGACATGCGGTTTTATTCAGAACCCAAGGTAACAGAAGAAACGACAGTGTCACTCACAAAACTATTGCTTCGGGAAAATATTTCACAAACATTCTAAACAATGCCCCAATTTTATTAGGTGACATCGCAGCTTAACGAAGGTAGTTATCAGGCCAAGTGACGATATCTACAGCATTTACTCCAAATGTCAACATCTGGCAGACAAATTACCCGTGTAGTCTACGTTGTTCCTCGAGTAATAGTTGATGTGACCCAGAAAACAATTAAATCGTCAGATAAATTTAATTAAGCCTCATGTTAATATCACTGGTGCAGCTAGGCCACTAATGACAATCTTAAATTTGTAATGAACATTCGCTTATGTCGTTCCTCTTTCCTATATGATGACAATGTTGTTAGAATCATTTTGAGGAATATCCTGCAGGCCAGGAACTAATATGGACATAGCGGAATATCCCTTCGAAAGGTCGATACTCCAAGTCAACTGGGGCTTCCAGGAAACAATATTTCAACCGATATTTTAGATTAGTCAAATTTTGTCATAAATTACTTCTATTCAACACCCCTTCTTTAGTTACGCAACTTACGCACCTAATCTTCAGTCTTATTCAGTAGCATCACATTCAGAACATTTTATTCTCTCATTATCTGTACTGTTTATTATCCACGTTTCACTTTGGCGTAAAGCTACACTCTAGACTAATAGTTTCTGATAACACTTTCTAAAACTTATTTTCTATTTTTTTTGTTAAAACATTCTCTTTTGTAGAAATAAGTTTCTTTCTGTTGCAAATGTTCATTTTTATATTCTCTATTTCGCCCACTGTCAGTTACTTTGCTCCGTAAATGGCAAATCTCGTCTATAACTTTCTCTATTCCATTTTCTGAGCTAGTTCTCTCAGCATGGCCTGATTTAATTGGACTACATAACGGTACTCTTCTTTCATTATCAATGATTTTCATCTGATAACCTCTTCCGGACCTAGAAACGGCGGAGAGGCTTCATCCCGCCGTAGCCCTCAGTGGTTCACAATCCCACAACAGGCTACAACAGTCCACCCACCCCACCCCTGCCCCACACCGAACCCAGGGTTATTGTGCTGTTCGGCCCCTAGAGGGCAACGGCTAGTGGCTTAGCAAACCGGTGAAGAATGTCCTCCGCGCGGTCTGAGGTGCCTTATCTGTTGTCCCTAGAGTAAGTTAGTTTAAGTTAGATTAAGTAGTATGAAAGCCTAGGGACCGATGACCTCAGCAGTTTGGTCCCATAAGAACTTACCAAAAAAACAAAAAAAAATCCTATTGAACCCAGCGGTTGGCTCAGGCTGCCGTTGTTCACTGCATCAGCACTATGCCCAGGCCGGTGGTTTCTAGTAAGCGGACTGCTGCCCACTGTGTAGAAGGTACTCCCCGTCGGAAGCTCTGCATAGATATGACAGTGGCCACGGCACGTTTTTGCTGTCACACAAGCCGTTATTGGAGTACTCTTTTCATGCCATGCCATTGCCCATGTTGTCCCATCCAATGGACCACGATGTTGGATGCCGTGAGGTCGTGTTGCATGCTGATTCTGGCCCCCTGTTCAGTACCTCGTCTGTCCCAAGCGACGCTGGAGCTTAGAGCAGTTTGTGCCTCAAGCTGGAAAAATGTTGGTAGATCCCTGGACTACCCATCAGGGCGGTTGGTACTGGAGGCTGCTTTCTATCGTCCAAGAATTAGTGGTTATCTCGTAACGCGGCAGAAGTATGACTGGTACTGAAAGAATCTCACACACAAGATGTTATAGTACAGTACTCAGGGAATCGAATGCGAATGACATGAACCCAGAACCCATCGACTGACTCTAGCCTAGCGAGGTGGCGTATTTATGACGTCGAGGAGAGGCTCTGCTTTTTGACGTCATTCGTCATGATCGAATTGGTTCCGCTCGTTACTAGTTGGTAGTGGTCTTCCATTCTGCTACATCTGCTTAACCAACTCGTTTCAGTGTCTTAACCGCTTTGTCAAACCCCTGATATGCTTTGTTGCGTCCTCTTTATCGTTTCTTATTTAATGTTACGGGAATATCGGAGCCTGGTTGGACTGCATTCATCTAACAACTCTCCTCTGAGCTCGCTCGCACTGATACACAGAAGTGGAGATGTCGCAGTCCAGTGACCGACTAAAAGTATCGAAATGTTTATGTCCAGCGGCTGCCTCATGTTGATACTTCTGTGTGCCTGAACAATGCCATTCTGTTCGTACTTACCAGATTTAACTCTCTTGTTTCATTACTCTTCTTGATTTTTAACAGAACCACCTCTGGCTTGAAGTATGGCCTCCACACATTGGGGGTTGGAAGGAAAACTGTGTCGTCGTTGCACTTGACTTCTTGCATCATTTAAAAAAAAGAGGCTCAAGCGCTGCTCGTCGGACCATACCAACGGACTCTAGTCAGCTAATGTCCAGTTTCTGTGTTGTTTGGTCCACTGAAGACGCATAGCCTTACTGACGCTGTGAGCAATCGTCTTTGCGAGGATCCTGACTATAAACGTCCATTGCATGCAGTTCATTTCACGATGTTCGCATGGATACTGGTTAAGGTAGCCCTGCATTCACCAACAGTAAAAAATTCCTGACTGGTCTGAAAACCATTGTCCCTGACAAAGCGTTACAATCATCTTCAGTCACTGATGGTTTCGATCTTTTTTTTACTATCTCTCTTCTTAAGCCGTGCAGCTTGGCTGCGATTGGTCACCATTCCTTGTAGCCGCCTTGGCCAATCCGCGTTGATACGCCAAGAACTCAGAAAACTTCATTGGCGATGTGGGCACAGAAGTGTCGAAACAGGACAGCTACTTTCTTGCATTGTATCACATCTTTACATCGATGCATCTTACTGTGCTAATTGTATACAAGTAACTGCGGTACATACACTACCTCACTGCCGTGACTAACGTCAGCGGTGGAAAGTCAAATAATCACCTGGTAACAGTCCTACACCATCTGTCGCTCTCCAAAGCGGCCGCTATGCTCTTTTAATGTGGCGACCACTCGTGATATTTTGTCCAGTGAGCTTATATTATTTTAACCTTATTGTAACTGATTTTCAGGTTTACTTTGAAATTTTTGTCTATTAAGTTCTTCCCGCGGTAGTTGAGTTTAACTGCACTCGAGGTAAACACCATACTGCCATCACTATAACAAAGACTGTTAAGGAATATTGTCTTATCAGATATTCCTTTTCTATTTCTAGATTGCAGACATGAAATATTTATCTAGAACTGCTAGATGATACTTAAACTCCTTCACTGACTCCTATTTCAGTTATAATTTCAACCATCTTTCACAATGCAAGAGCACTAATTTCTTAAGCGTTTCGAAGCAGTGTACTTTCATCATCAGAATTATTCTACATGAATTATATTCAACTTAATGTTGAAGATGAAATCTTGCTTCGTGGAAAATTTAACTGCATTTGAATTATGAAAGTTGTGCGAGCCTATATTTTAACATTCAGTATTACAGGCAAGGCTTCATATCTATTACACACAAAATCAAAGTATACAGGGTGGTCCATTGATAGTGACCGGGCCAAATATCTCACGAAATAAGCATCAAACGAAAAACCTACAAAGAACGAAACTCGTCTAGCGTGAAGGAGGAAACCAGATGGCGCTATGGTTGCCCCGCTAGATGGCGCTGCCATAGGTCAAAGGATATCAACTGCGTTTTTTTGAATAGGAACCCCCATTTTTTATTACATATTCGTATAGTACGTAAAGAAATATGAATGTTTTAGTTGGACCACTTTTTTCGCTTTGTTATAGATGGCGCTGTAATAGTCACAAACGTATAAGTACGTGGTACCACGTAACATTCCACCAGTGGGGACGGTATTTGCTTCGTGATACATTACCCGTGTTAAAATGAATCGTTTATCAATTGCGGAAAAGGTCGATATCGTGTTGATGTATGGCTATTGTAATCAAAATGCCCAGCGGGCCTGTGCTATGTACGCTGCTCGGTATCCTGGACGACATCATCCAAGTGTTCGGACCGGATAGTTACGTAATTTTAGGAAACAGGAAATGTTCAGCCACATGTGTAACGCCAACCACGACGTGCAACAAATGATGATGCCCAAGTGTTTTAGCTGCTGTCGCGGCTAATCCGCACACCAGTAGCAGACAAACTGCGCGAGAATCGGGAATCTGAAGAACGTCAGTGTTGAGAATGCTACATCAACATCGATTGCACCCGTACCATACATACTTCTATGCACCAGGAATTGCATGGCGACAACTTTGAACGTCGCGTACAGTTCTGCCACTGGGCACAAGAGAAATTACGGGACAATGGCAGATTTTTTCCACGCGTTCTATTTAGCGACGAAGCGTCATTCACCAACAGCGGTAATGTAAACCGGCGTAATATGCACTATTGGGCAACGGAAAATCCACGATGGCTGCGACAAGTGGAACATCAGCGGCCTTGGCGGGTTAATGCATGGTGCGGCATTATGGGAGGAAGGATAATTGGCCCCCATTTTATCGATGGCAATCTAAATGGTGCAATGTATGCTGATTTCCTTCGTAATGTTCTACTGATGTAATTACAAGATGTTTCACTGCATGCTAAAATGGCGATGTATTTCCAACATGATGGATGTCGGGCACATAGCTCCCGTGCGGTTGAAGGGGTTTTGAATAGCATACTTCATGACGGGTGGATTGGTCGCGAAGCACCATACAATGGCCCGCACGTTCACCGGATCTGACGTCCCAGGATTTCTTTCTGTGGAGAAAGTTGAAGGATATTTGCTATCGTGATCCACCGACAACGCCTGACAACATACGTCAGCGCATTGTCATTGGTTCAAATGGTTCAAATGACTCTCAGCACTATGGGACCTAACTTCTAAGGTCATCAGTCCCCTAGAACAAATTAAACCTAACTAACCCAAGGACATCACACACATCCATGCCCGAGGCAGGATTCGAACTTGCGACCGTAGCGGTCTCGCGGTTCCAGACTGTAGCGCCTAGAATGCTTGGCCACCGCGGCCGGCTCATTGTCAATGCATGTGCGAACATTACAGAAGACGAACTACTCGCTGTTGAGAGAAATGTCGTTACACGTATCGCCAAATGCATTGAGGCTGACGGACATCAGTTTGTGCATTTAATGCATTAATGTTGTATTTACAGGTAATCACGCTCTAACAGCATGCGTTCTCATAAATGATAGGTTCACAAAGGTACATGTATCACATTGGAACAACCGAAATAGAAAGTTCAAACGTACCTACGTTCTGTATTTTAATTTTAAAAACCTACCTGTTACCAACTGTTCGTCTAAAATTGTGAGCCATATGTTTGTGACTATTACAACGCCATCTGCCACAAAGCGAAAAAAGTGATCCAACTAAAACATTAATATTTCTTTACGTACTACAAGAATACCTAATAAAAATGGGGGTTCCTATTAAAAAAACGCTGTTGATATCCGTTTGACCTACGGCAGCGCCATCTAGCGGGCCAACCATAGCGCTATCTGGTTTCCCCCTTGAAGCTAGACAAGTTTCGTTCTTTGCAGTTTTATCGTTTGACGCATATTTCGTGAGATATTTGGCCCGGTCACGATCAATGGACCACCCTGTATATTTCTCATAATACTAACATAAATTGTATCACTGGCTTGCTTCTCATGGACTGTTAATTCCGATTTTTTAAACCAATTCAGACAGTTTCTCACATGTATGAATACGAGGAAAAGTGATGTTCATTCCTATTGTTCCACTCTATAGTTTCTTTTATGATTTGCAAAAGGTTCCTGGATTTATGTGCCTGTTGGTATTCCAGAGTTTGCGAATGCTCGATTAAAATGAGCTTTTTTTTCTATGCGTTTAGTGAATATTCGTGCATTGAGGAGAGGAGGCGTATTGATCTTTAGTTTCCTATATACTTCCTGCATCCTTTCTCGTGAATTCTAATAATTACTGCATTGTTCCATAGTTGTGGAACTCTGTTATTCCGCAGACATTCTGTAAATAATAAAATTGGAACTTGGTTTTTTATAGCAGTGCTGGCCATATAAATTGCAACACCGGTAAAAGTTAACAAAAAAAAAAATTTTGTTTTGTACATACAGAGTTCTCGTATAGCACAAAGATTACCTCACGATATTTGTAGTTGATCTGGAAATAAACAGGGTGTCAGATTTAGTACACCGAACTGCCACCACTACCAATAGCACGGGTTCTGACCTGGCTGGGTTTCGAGTCGAGCTGAGCTTGTATGACAAGTACATGTGTATGATTTCGTGCTGCTTCAACTCTATGTCAGAGTTTATGAGTCCTGGTGGCTGGCGAGTTGTGTCATTCAAGTCGCTCAGCAACCCAAGACCATGAGAGGTTTTGGGGACGTACTGGCAAGGGGAACCGTTGTAACTAGGTAGCTCACATGAGGAGGGACAAAATGTTGTCTAGCGTTATCTTGTTAAAGGGATACAGCTTGGAGACCTCGAAATAGGACACAACCACTAGCCTTAGGACGTAAGAAATATATCACCTGCTGCCCAAATTATCAGCTACGCGAAACAGAGGTTGTATCCAAATGCACACCATAAGACACTGGACTCATATAACGATGACAAATACAATCTGGTAATGTTCGTTTCCTTGGAGATCTTCACATACTAATGCAACCATCGTGATGCAGTATGCAGAACCGGGAGTTGCCTGGAAAAGCCAAGTGGTGCCACTCGTATGTCCAGTGTTCTCGTTGGACGCACCACTGATGATGCACCTCTCTAGCTGGGTCGAGGGAAACCGCAACAATGGACGTGCTGACAGTCCGCCTTCATACGAGGTGGCTTTGTCCGTGGGAATATTTGTCTTGCCGCAAAGATGCCCAATTCCTGAGACAATATTTGCGATCTTCCATGGCTGAGGGAACAATGTCTGTCAACTCGAGCACTAGTCGTGTGCGACCGCTGAGATCTAGAACGGCGTTCAATATGGTCCTCCTGAATTCATCGATTCCACATTCGTATGGCAGTCGTGGGACGCTGATCAATGCGATTAGCAATCTCGCGGAACGATAAAATGCTGTTTCGATAGGCCACGAGCCTGCCGCCGTCGAGTTACATCACATACTGGCGGACGTTGCGTAGACGAGGGATGATACGATCTTCTCACAAAGAAACAACATTAAAATATGATTTCTGAAAGAGAAACCTGCCGATTAAACTCTCTTTACACATAGAATGTAGATGATGTTACTCGTGCGTACTCTTTGTGGTTGCGGGACTATGCTAATTATTTGTATATCCAACCATGTACTTGATATATGACGCACGTCGCCTTCTCGGAGTGTCAGTTTTGCTGCTTTTCATGCACTCTCTGCAGGATATTTTTGTTTCTGAGATTTTCATTTTGTTTTTATTTTTAACTTCTTGTGGTAGTTTTCGACCTAATTCATAAGTGATTAGTTTTGACTTACTTAGTCACATTGAATCGGAGGAAAACTTGAAAGTAATAAAATAGAATAGCAGCAAGAGGCTTTTATTGCTTAATGCACCCTCGCAAGTAACAGATTACTGTTAGTGCTACATGAGCTCACTGTGTTCGCCCTGTGGAGAAGTTTAGAATTTTAACAGTTTTATTAATGCATAGTTTGGTTATAAGACCTTTAGGGCACCATATCTGACATCTGCAATCTAAATTCAGAACTATCTTTGGGTAAAGCACTGCAGTGGCGTGCTTTAATGATCTCGGAAACGGAAACATTCTGGAGATATGTTTCTTTTCTTTTCTTTTTTTTTTTTTTTTTTGAAGGAAAACTGCTTGCATAAAGTACGGCTGGCACTGAGGTTACTAGAACGTACTTCAGTTAATGCTTACAGTGGCAGTTGCCTGTTTTCTCCTTGATGACATCTCCTACAGATCGAGAGGAAACGTGTACATTGACCATGGCCACGTAACTCGTACGTTTTGAGAACCGTGGAATCATTCTTAGGAGAGACTAACTGCTGAACTGGACAAGCAGGGAGAATAAAATCGACAGTGTTCCTCTTGGAAGGGAACGTCTGGTGATGTTGATATTTGGTTTGCTGGGCGCACAAGTGCGTGGTTACCGTCCAGTCTTGCCTCTTTACCGAATGACGATGAAATTATGAGGACAACCCAAACACTCAGTGCCCCCGGGTGGGGGTGGGGGGGGGGCAGGAGGGGAGGGAGAAAATCCCTGACGCGGCCGGGAATCGAACGCAGCATCCCGTGATCTAGAGGCAGGAACGCTAGAACTAGACCATTTGCTACGGACGGGAGCATGCGATACATCCGCCTGAACTGATTTAGGTAAATATGGTACCCCCAAATCTGGATAACTTAACAGCCAATTAGCACCGATGCCTCCTAAAGACGCCTCCATAGCTGAGTGGTCAGTGCGACTGACTGCCATGAACGGTGTTCGGTTTCGATTCCTGGCACTGCTAGGATTTTTCGTTGGTGGGTGGATAAGTATGGGCTGCATCCAGCCTCGTGAGGGCAACTGAGGAGGTACTCGACCGGTTACTAGCGGTTCCAGTGTGAAGGAACCCGACAACGAACGGGAGTGCGATTTCCTGACCACCTGCTCCTTATATCGGATCCGATGGTGCCATTCGCAGTCGATGAGATGGCGAACGGAACGCGGAACTTCAGCATTTTACTTTAACTCCTACTGTAACAAATTTGGTAAGCGTCAGTTGACCCCTAAAGCTATTACTGGCAAAATACGAGAGATAGTCATAAAGTGTTAATTACTCCTTGAGTTAGTTGATTTATTTTTTCTTTGTTTGCAGGTATGTTTTTGCAGTCTTATTACTCACTGTATCGTAGCACACGACAGTATCGCAGCACGCCAAAACAAAATGGCACAGACTTTTCCTAACGTGGATTATCGTGTGGTAATACCATTTCCTAAATCTGAATGGGAAAAACGCTGCAAAAATTCATGCCGAGTTAGTTTAAGTGTATGGCAACAACGCGTCACCATATGGGAGACTGACTAGGTGGTGCACACTTTATAGTGCAGTCAGACACGTCTGAATTATGAAGAACAAAGAGACAGATCATCTCGCTGTGAAGAATCGGAAATCTCAAGAGAACTGGAGATCTTCATGCTCGAAGACCGCCGTATAACAGCCGAGGCGACTGTGGTAAAATTGAAAATTAGTCACGGATCAGTTTTCAACGCCTTGTGCTTGCTCACACCCAGTTTTGAACCGATGCAGTAGCAGAAATTTTGCAGCTGTGTCAGGCCGATCAAGATGAGTTCCTTAGCCGTGTTATCTCCGTGGACGAGTGCTGGATACGCCACTACAGTCCAGAGGCAAAAGGAAACTGTAAGCAATGCAGATGGGTGTATTCATCAGCGAGGAGAAAGATGAAGACCCCGGCTACTACACCACCAACTCACCAGACCTCGATGACCAGCCCGCCCGCTGCGATGGACATCGATGTGAGTGCGGTGCCTACCTCTGCATTTCTTCAGACAGGCGCGACCTCGGACACTGAACGTCCACATTGTGATATAGAACAGCACCTGCGAAAGCTGCGGCCGCCCCGAACACGGAAGAAGAGAAGTCAAACGCCATCCGACGACACACTTCTTCATGTGGCATCACAGGCAGTGGAGCGGATATAAGAGAGTGATCTCCCTTCGAGCGCCCTGCCGATGGGAGTGTCCGCTCCTGATGTCCCATCTGAGGAACAATTCCATGCGACAACGATGGGTTCGATGGAGGGAGAGTCCCTAGACCCCCTACAGCAGCGTCACCACAATTCGCCCTCGATTAGTGCGACCGTAGCTTTACACCTGTTCCAGTCTCCTGGGCTGATGATGTCGACGATGGAGCAGATTGCGATGGTGGCCCTCCCGCCAGGCAGTGGCCCTTGGAGGTGCCTGACCCACCTTCTACCAACTGATTGCGGCTACAGTGACTGCGTCGGATGTCACACGCCGACCGGACATCTCTGCCGGAACATCTGTGCCAATGGTGGGAGCACGCCCACAACACTACCGCATCGCGACGATGAATCTGACCACCATTTGGGCTTTCCAAAAACTGGCAATGTTCCGAGAGACCATTTATGCTGCTGAGGTCGACATTAGCCTCCTCTAAGAAGTGATCGTCGCTGATTTCTACTCCCCCACTGGCTACACGGCACACATCTCCAATGCTACTGACAATGGTAATGGAGTTGCCATCTCCTCCGTTCTGGACTCCCTGTTGAAGATGTAGTGTACCTTCCTAATACAAGAGGCATGGCTCTCACGCTGTTCGGTGACCGCATCCTCCATGTATATGCGCCGTCCGGCTCCAGTCGACTTGGTGACCGACACACCTTATTTGCCGACGAGATATCGCCGCTTTTTGTGGGTCCCCTGGATTAAATGGTCCTCGGTGGCGATTTCAACTCCACACAAGGGACTGCTGACCAACTTCCACGTCATTCCCCGTGTGCAGCCATCTCTGTCATAATCGACAGACTTCAGCTTGTTGACACATGGACAAAGGTTCATGGTACCCGTGCAGGTTTCACATACCATACGGCGCATTCTTCAAGTCGCCTCGACCGTATATACCTCACACGTTCCCTTGCTGCCAACACTCGACATGCCGAAGTATGGCCTCTGACTTTCTCTGACCACGACGCCTACATCTGCGATGTCCTCGCCCGCCAGGTAGGGCACAGCTAGGCCTGTGGAAATTAAACGTTTCCCACCTGACTGTCCCTGATTGCCGACGGATCGTTGAGAATGCGTGGGCCCTCTGTCGTCGACGTCGCCCCGCATACACATCCACCTTATCCTGATGGCTATCCTGCGCGAAACCAGCTCTATGCAGGGCACTGATGGGGTATGGCAAAGACTTCAAAGCTTGGCAAGCGAACACCATGGACTTGTATTATGCTGTGCCTCGTGACTGCACTTCGATGACATTCTCTCCTGTCCGTCAGACGATAGAGCATCGTGTTAAAGCGCAGATCACTTCACTTATGCGACTACGCTTGGGAGGGACCCTTGTCAGATCCTGCACCCGTGACCATGTTCCTCACGAAACGCCATCGGTGTGCCACATCCTCACAGAACGCCGACGTCGTCGTCGAACTCTCATCCACGACCTCACCGATGCCGCTGGACGACGATACACTATTTGGTGTTTTCTGCAGTGCCATGGTGTGGTGCTAACAGATTATGCTGCAGGCGTTAAATAGCCACAGGAACATGCTACCGAAATCTCCTGATAAGGTTGCTGGAGACAGTTGAGACGAAGCATCGCGGGAAGCTGTTCAACGGACTGTGTTTACTCTATGGTGACCCACGGGCCTGATTAGGATACTTACTTAAGCTCACGGGCCGAATAATCACGTGACACGACAACAGCGTATCTGTTGCATAAAGTCAAGACTATACTATTACTATACTATTACTTAATACCCTTGAAGAACTGGAAATTTATATACATCGGAGAAAAAACCCAGAAACTCTACTTAACGAACAACTGTTTTCGTCTTTGCTTTGGTCGATAACAGTACCATACATGATAGAGGGCCACATTATTTAGGTCGCAGTAATTACCTTTTTACATTATATTTTAAAAGCTACAATATTTTAACTTGTTTTATAAGTTCTATAGATGGTAATAATGACTTAATAATAACTACAACGTTACTTTCTTAAGTGGCAGAAATGCAACTTACGTGATTGGCTATCCATGACGTTATGCTGGGGACGGTGGGCGGGGCTTCAAGTATTTAATTAGCAGCTGGCGTTCTTCATGTTGCAGTACACCACCAGCCACAAGCAGGGGGTTGCCATGCGTCACCGCCTCCGGCAGACATCTATAGTATATCAGCGTTATTTACTGTTTTTATCAATATACGATTTCGTCCTTTATATGTTTATAAGTATTCTTGTTCATTGTAGGTCTGAAGATGATCTTATAATAAGATTGAAACCGGTCACCACATTAAAAAATTTATGTGATCAAGACTGCTTCCAGATTATTTATAATAATTATAGATCGCTGTTTCCTATAATACGAACTATATTCTTTAAAATATGCAAGACTATAGCGTACGCAACGTTAATATTCAAGGGGTTGTAACGTCCCCTTAGAAAAATCAAAGAATTAGTGTGCTGATAAACCTCTTACATTATTATTTGATTTTCAAACAGCTGAGCAAAAGTGAACGTACTCAGACATTCACTAGTGACCCACAATATGTTTACCGCAACGCAATCTGACTTTCAGTAATCCCTAGAAAAGAATGGCCCTGACTAACAATAATCTATACCTTTCATGAATTCTTACCTCACAAAAATCTTCGTTACTCGAACTACTGCAATACAGAGAGCGCCAATACTGCCAGCTAAATAAAAGATTCCAACTACTGAAGGCACTAACTACTGATAGGCATAATTAGCAAATGAAAGATTTTGATAGAGAACAAAGAATGTATTTACCTTAATAGTGTTCAAAAGCCATAATATATATATCAGTTCATGACATTCAGTCTTACAAATTTACTGTCTCTGTCCAGATCATCCGCTCTCAAAACTCCGCCATCTCACTCCCCACATCGACCACTGTTGGCGGCTCACCTCCAACTGCGCAACGCTACGCGCTGTTAACAGCCAACTGCCCAACACTACAATAGCAAACAACAATGCAAACCAGCCAAAGACTGCACACAGCACAGTCAGTGATTTTCATATAGAGCGCTACATGGCGTTACCAACATAAAAACCTAAACAGCCTACTTACAGGGTAAGACATCGGTATGAACGGCACACCGTTCCGACACTACATGCCAACGAACTATGCTTCAAAACAATGTTCATGACACGTAAATAAATATGAAAAACTGAACATGGGGTGCCAGACACCTTTAAAGATCAGCAAGGAAAAACTGACGCCTGCAAAAGCAAATTTTTGCAATTAATTCATTATACACTAACAGAAAGAAATCGCAACACCAACAATGAGCTGTAGGACATAAACGAAAGCTGGTAGGCATGTTTCTAGATCTGAAAAGCTGATGTCTATTCCAATTTCGCGCCAGTCGTACACGACTGGCCCTACTAGCGCTGCTATGAGGATGCAAATTAAGTTTGCTTTAAATACACACTATAACGGTCGCTACCTTTGGGACTGGACGTGGTGAGTTGATGTTAGCCAAGAATGCCTTAAGGCGACAAAGACGCCTTTATCAGCACCTCAATCCGTTTGAACGAGGTGTGTAAAAGAGGTAAATGAAGCTGAAGGTTCCTTCTGAGTTATTGCAGAAACACTTGGCAGGAATTAGCCACTGTACATCACTGCTGCCAGTGGTGTTCACGAGAATGTACAGTCGCAAGAAGACTGGGCACAGGACGGCCACGTGGCTCTACAGAGAGTGAAGACCATCGTGTCCGGTGTACGGCTCCAGCGCATCGTACTGCAATTGCAGTAGCAGTTTCAACAGCAGTTGGCACCACAGTGACACAACGAACTGTTACATGTCGGTTACTTTAAGGAGAACTCCGAGCCTGATGCTCTGTAGCGTGCATTTCACTCACCCAAAACCACCGACGTTTGCGACGTCAGTGTTGTGAAACATGAGTTTATCGGATGGCAGGGTAGGAATTTGTGTGTTTTCCGGTGAAAGCTGATTCTGCCCCTGTACCAGTGATGACCGTGTGTTGGCTAGAAGGAGGCCAGTTGAGGGCCTGCAGCCAACTTGTCTGCGTGCTAGACACACTGGCGTTACAGTCTGGGGCGCGATTTCGTAAGACAGCAGGAGCAGTCTGATGATTATTCCACGCAGCCTGACAGCAAATTTGTACGTCAGTCTTGTGCTTCGACCTGTTAATGCTGCCATTCATGTATAGCGTTGTAGGGGGCGTTTTCCAACAGGATAACACTCACCCACATACCGCTGTTGTAACCCAACATGCTCTACAGACTGTCGATATGGTATCTTGGCTTCCTTGATCATCAGATCTGTCTTCTATCGAAAACGAATGGGACATCATTGGACGATAGCTCCAGTGGCATCGACAAACAGCATTAATCGTCCTTGTATTGCCCTACCAAGTGAAACAGCCACGGAACTCCATCCCGCAAACTGAAAGACATTTAATACTAGTTTGCACGCTTGCATGCAACATTTTGGCGATTACATCGGCTATTAATGTGCCAGCATTTCACATTTGCGACGTCTTATCTCGCGCTTACATTAACCTGTGATCTTGCAATGTTAACCACTTAAATATGTTACTTCGACAAATGTATACCCGAAATTTCGTTCCTCTACATCGATAATTCTTAGTGCTGCAATTTTTTCCGTCAGTGTACATTACCTTCAATTTCAAGGTTTGTAGTGTTCTAATACGTTCAAATGGCTCTGACCACTATGGGACTTAACCTCTGAGGTCATCAGTCCCCTAGACGTAGAATTACTTAAACCTAACTAACCTAAGGACATCACACACATCCACGCCCGAGGGAGGATTGGAAGCTGCGACCGTAGCAGCAGCACAGTTCCGGACTGAAGCGCTTCGAACCGCTCGGCCACAGCGGCCGGCTTTCTAATACATCCACAACACTAGTATTACTACAAGAAATAATAGAAAAACGAAATACGGCACTGAGATAGGCAATATCCGTCGACAAGCAAGTAGGAGTAACTTCGTGATTTTTGGTCACAGGCTGATCATGGGATTGGTCTTCAAATCCAGTAGCGGGGAAATAATATCGCACCATGTGCAGATTAAGCAAAACTTTCACTGGTCTGCCTCATGAGCTGCAAACCCGAGACGAGTCTAGCCTCGGCGGAAATATTCGGAAACGTGTCGTGGGAGAGGTACAATGCGAGCGCCTCACTCTCCCGCCACAAATTTCTTCCGTGGGCCGGACTGAAACCAATCGCCGGCCGGATATGGCCCGCGGGCCGCCAGTTGCACACCCTTGCTTTACGTCAGTGCCAAAGCTCATCCTGCGCATACACAGTCATACGTGCTTCTTCTTTTGGGCTATCAATAGTTTCACCTCAACGCCGTGTTAGCCTGATAAGACACTCAGTGACTTCTTTCTGTTTCCCTGGACGATGAAAGTGCTGTACGGCAGAAATTTACACAATGATGAATTGGAATGTTTGCTGAACGCCCAAAACGCAGACTCCTACAACCCAAGTCTCTGTCATGCCATCAAAAAAATGGTTGAAATGGCTCTGAGCACTATGGGACTTAACTTCTGAGGTCATCAGTCCTCTAGAACTTACAACTACTTAAACCTAACTAACCTAAGGACATTACACACATCCATGCCCTAGGCAGGATTCGAACCTGCGACCGTAGCGGTCACGCGGTTCCAGACTGTAGCGCCTAGAACCGCTCGGCCACTCTGGCCGACCGTCGTGCGATCCATTGTTGGAAAACATGTGTCGCATTGAAGGCTGAATCTACTGAGATGGACTAACGATAGCACCGTCTTTTGTGGCCTCAGCTTGATTTTTTTCCTAGGTGATAATTACCAGTGAAAAGTAATGGCCCCGAAATTTTATGCGAAAACCCGTAAAGCTTTATAAATAAAACAAATGTTATTAACATTCTACTTCTTTATTCTTCGTGTTTGCATATCTGAAACCCTTCGAAGCCAGAGGGCTCGATATCATAGAGTGTAAAATTATGTGTAAGGTAACTATGTTGGTGCGTGGGAACCAGCGTGCTGAACCGAGTTTCGATTTCGAAGAGCTCGTTCTGAAGTATTTCTTAGCGCAAACGTTTTATTTTTCTTGTAATATTCGGTAGGGACCTGTTTTCGGCTCATGTGTGCACTTCATTTTATTTGAGTGAATGAAACTTTTTCGTAATCTCTGTTACTCAAGAACCATCTAATGTAAAAGTAATCGCAAAGGAAAATAAGTGTTATAAAATCAGTCTGTGGCGGAAACAAAACACCTGCATAAAACTGTTTTTCGCTTGTCTGTCCAAAGAGCGTAGCTTTGTGCATATTTCATAGATCTTCATCATCGGCCTGCCTTAACGAGCAGACGTGTATTTCATTCATTTAAATTTTTTCGCACCAGTTAACTCTCTTTTTAGATCGTTTTGCTGAAATAGCGAAGTCGGCGGATCATTGTGAATAGACGTAATGGCGGAAGCGCGTTTTGTTCAGTCATTAATTTATTACTGCTCTTAGCAAATCGCGGACCTGAGATTAAATGCCGATCGTTGTAATGCGTCTTGTGCTTATTACATCCAAGAAACTAATACGAAAGCTTCGGTCGTTCGTTTCTCATCAGTTGTTTTGTCGGGCTTCGATCCCGTCCGACACCGGCTCCACTGAACATTACTGATGGAAGGTGGTTTGCAATAACTACATCAGGTATTTGTTGGTAATATATCCATACCCTTTACTGGGAATGCTGCTTCGTCATACTACGCGCAATAACTGTACGTCATTAAGGCCACAATCCCAACACCTAAATGATGGGTTGCTCTCTCACTCTCGAGCGATACTTGCATTTTTGTTGGGGAATTTAATTTATGCCTGTTACTATTAAATTAACCTGATAAGCACATTTGCGAACTTTACTCTCAACCAAAACGAATATCAACTTGTGTAGATAGAACGCGTCATACACACATGGCGCGCCCTGTCCTTCAGCAAGGCAACGCCAGACCGCACACGAAGGCCGCGACAGCTGTAACAGTCCGACGCCTTGGGTCCGCTGTCATCGATCGTCCTTCATCACTCCCGTCTTGGCCCCATCCGATTTTCAGCTGTTTCCAACACTTAAAAGAACAGCTTTGAGGACTTCACTTCGGTAGCGGTGAAGCGGTATAAGCAAAGTTGAGGTTGTGGCTTCGTCAGCTAAGTCAAACAAAATCCAGTGAGGGTGTCTACAAACCGGTTTCTCGTTAGGTGAAATATGTTAGTCGTCTGGGACATAAAGTTGTGAAATAAATATGTAGACATGAACAAGAAAGATGTAGACAATTAATGTCATTTGTTTCGTTCAAGAAGCTTTAATCCTCGAACTATCAAGGAAGGGCTACTTTCTTACCTGCGTGTTGGAAGTGTTGTATTCCAGTCAGTTTCTTTATATTTTAAAATTTTGACAAAAATGGTTATTGTTTTCAATGAATTCTTCTACCAGATTCCATATATTTTTATATGTTTCAGTTAAACGTAACCCAAAAATTTAAGTCTACATAGCAGATCTCACTTTCTCCAGTGAAGGTTATCTTCAATATTTTGAGGATCAGGACCTTATCTATACATCAGTGTCTGTTTAAAAAGTATTTCGAGAGTGAAACTCAACAACAATGTATGGTTTTCTTTAGTCAAAACGAAATAAAAGATTTTTACCGATGAAAAACGGATGTATCTGGTTCAAATGGCTCTGAGCACTATGGGACTCAACATCTTAGGTCATAAGTCCCCTAGAACTTAGAACTACTTAAACCTAACTAACCTAAGGACATCACACACACCCATGCCCGAGGCAGGATTCGAACCTGCGACCGTAGCAGTCCCGCGGTTCCGGACTGCAGCGCCAGAACCGCACGCCCACCGCGGCCGGCGGATGTATCTGCTGCTTCCACAATGCAGGCGTCTATTAAGTGACGTGGCTGCGGCAAAGTGTGTATAGGCGAAACGGGAAGAACTGTTAAACAACAACGCAGTAAGAAACACGAACGGCACACGCGGCTAAAACAAAGTGTAAAAACGGCATTAGCGGAACATCATGAGAACTGTGGCTCTGACATCGATTTTCATAACGTACTTGTGCTGACAAAGGAAACCAATATTTATATAAGAAAGGTCCTAGAAGCGGTTGAAATTTCCAAGAATGCATGTACACACATCAAAAAAAGTTTTGCATCACCCCAGCTCCCAGAACTCCTGAAGACAGACGTTCACTGTGGATATTGTATCACAGACAAAGTCGCTTTGACTGTTCAGAGAAGTCACTAAACCCGCCCAAAGATGTAAACAACCATGCATGAGCAGCGCCTATTAGACGGAGGGGGTCCGACAGCCGATGAGTTTCAGTAATTCCTCCAGGATGGAGGTACACCGCTCGTGTTGTCTGTAGTCCAACCATTCCTAGACGGTCAATACCGCGATTCGATCACGTCCGCGTTGTTACTTGTGCCAGGAAGAGCTCTCAACAAGGGAAGTGTCCAGGATTCTCGGAGTGAACCAAAGCGATGTTGTTAGGACAGGGAGGATATATAGAGAGACACGAACTGTCGATGACATGCCTCCCTCAGGCCACCCGAGGGCTACTACTGAAAGTGGATGACTGCTACCTTTGGATTATGGCTCGGTGGAACCCTGACAGCAAAGCCACCATGTTGAATAATGCTTTTCGTGGAGCTACAGGATGTCAGGTTACGGCTCATACTGTGCACAATAGGCTGCATGATGCTCAACTTCACTCCCGACGTCCATGGCGAGGTCCATCTTTGCAAACACGACACAATGCAGCGCTGTACAGATGGGCCCAACAACATGCCGAATAGACCGCTCAGGACTGGCATCACGTTCTCTTCACCGATGAGTGTCGCGTATGCCTTCAACCAAACGATCGTCATAGACGTGTTTGGAAGCAACCCGGTCATTCTGAACGCCTTAGACATACTATCCAGCGAGTCCAGCAAGGTGCAGGTTCCCTGCTGTTTTGGGGTGGCATTATGTGGGGCCGATGTGCGCCACCGGTGGTCATGGAAGGCGCTGTAGCGGCTGTACGATACGTGAATGCCATTCTCCAACCGATAGTGCAACCATATCGGCAGCATATTGGTGAGGCATTCGTCTTTATGGACGGCAATTCGCGCCCCCTTCGTGCACATCTTGTGAATGACTTCCTTCAGAATAACGACACCGCTCGACTAGAGCGCCCAGCATGTTCTCCAGACATGAACACTATCGAACATACCTGGGATAGATTGAAAAGGGCTGTTTACGGACGACGTGACCCACCAACCACTCTCAGGGATCTACGCCGAATCGCCGTTGAGGAGTGGGACAATCTGGACCACCCGTGCCTTGATGAACTTGGCCACGACGAATACAGGCATGCAAGAGGACGTGCTACTGGGTATTAGAGGTATCTGTGTGTACAGCATTCTGGATTACCACCTCTGAAGGTCTCGCTGTCTTGTGGTACAACATCCACTGCGTGATTTTTATGAGCAATAAAAAGGTCGGAAATGATGTTATGTTGATCTCTATTCCAATTTAGTGTACAGGTTCCGGAACTGTCGGAACCGAGGTGATGCAAAACTTTTTTTGATGTGTGTAATTCCAATAGAGCGGACGGCCATAGACTTCCGGCATCGTGACTACCCGCCATCAAGGAAGTAAATATGCTTCCACGGTGTACGAGCAATAGAAACAGTTCGCTGCAAGTCACCTCGACCGACAATAATACGAGGGTTGACTGAAAAGTAATGCCTCCACCTCCGTAACGCTTCAACAGTTGCCGGCATTGGTATGCGGCAGGTACTTCAAAAATCAAATGGCTCTGAGCAGTATGGGACTTAACACCTGAAGTCATCAGTTCCCTAGAACTTAGAACTACTTAAACCTAACTAACCTAAGGACATCACACACATCCATGCCCGAGGCAGAATTCGAACCTGCGACCGTAGCGGTCACGCGGTTCCAGACTGAAGCGCCTAGAACCGCACGGCCACACCGGCCGGCCTGCGGCAGGTACTGGCTTGTTCCGTAACCTCTTCTCTACAGCTCCAGTTGGAGGGAAACCTTAGCATTGAACGGTTATGTTGTTACAGTGAAAGTGTGGAACCCTGCGCAGACGGTCGGTTAATGTGATTTAAGGAACGTGCAGCAGAAGATGTCACCCCACAGGAGATTCATCAGAGAATGAAAGCAGTTTATGATGATAGTGTTGATGTGAGTACTGTGCGTCGTTGGGCGAGTAAGTTTAAAGACGTTGAGGCGGGAACATCTGACCTGCGTGACAAACAAAGAGCTGGACGTCCATTGACAGCAACCACCGAGTTTCACAAGCAAAATGTTTACAGATTTATTCAGGACGATCTTCGTATCACTCAGAGAGAAACTGTAAGCGCAGTCGGCATTTCACAAGAACGTATGGGTCACATTATTGCTTTGCTTGGCTATTGAAAGATCTGTGCACGATAGGTACGCCGGACGCTGACTCCTGATATGGAAGCGCACAGACCTGGAATATCGACAAAAGACTCGCCGCAAAAAAAGAAATTGAAGAAGCAGCCCTCAGCTGGAAAAATCAGGGCCACAGTGTTCTGGGTCGCAGATGGTGTTATCCGTGTTGATTTCCTTGATCGTGTAACAACAATAAATTCAGAGCGCAATATCACAACGCTGCAAACTGTGAAACGACGGCTACAATGGTCCGAAGGGAAAAGTGAAATGTTTTCCTGCAGCATGACAATGCCAAACCACACACTTCAAGTGCCACCACAGCAGAACTTCAGAGACTGAATCTCACCACCGTACGGCGTCCTCCATACAGTCCAGCTTTAGCACCGTCTGACTTCCATCTGTTCCCGATAATGAAAGACGATCTGCGGGGATATCATTATGCTTCTGAAGAAGACGTCGAGAGAACTGTGAGCCTTTGGTTGCGGAAACAGAGCGTAGACTTCTTCCGTGATGGCTTCAGAAAATTTGTTCATCGTTGGCAGAAATGTACTCAATTGTCTGGTGACTATGTGGAAAAGTGAATATTGGTAATTAAAGATCACATTCTAAGGATTATTTCTGCCTTTGATTTATTAAAATATTCCCATCGAAACCAAATTAACGAAGGTGGAGGCATTACTTTTAATTCAACCCTCGTATTTTGGGTAAGCATCCCCCCTCTCTTGCTCTGTCCGTTTCGCATCTAGCCAATAACGATGGCCAACCAATAGTACAAGGAGAAGTTTCAGTCAATAACCCTTCTCCAGGGTAAGAGCGGAGTAGTGTCTTTCCATCCAATGATGATGGGTCACCAGTAGTATCCACAAGAGTTTAGCCAATAACGCCTCCTCTTCTGCATCAGCCCGGGAATATTAGCCTATGAAGATGGCCCGCCAATGGTAGTCACAAGAATTTTAACTATTATTCCCACTTCTCCAGCACAAGCTAGGGAAAACTCCCCTTTATAATAGAACGCGACACTGGTCTCTGACAGTGTTCTAGCTATAGTGGACACCGCAACATCTTCAAGAAGATCCCAGCAGAGGGTTCGATACGTCGACTATTTTAGAAGGAAATATGACGCGACCTACCAACCAAGAAGATTTTAACTTTAGTGACAACGGCCACGAAAGTCTGCTGGCTTACAATGAATCGTATTTCCATGTTTAAATATTTTTCTGTTGTGATCATAAAGTCGGTAGTACGCGTTATTGAAAATGCGTTGATAACGCTGAATGTGTGCTAAAAGACAAAATGGTTCAAATGGCTCTGAGCACTATGGGATTTAATTTCTGAGCTCATCAGTCCCCTAGAACTTAGAACTACTTAAACCTAACTAACCTAAGGACATCACACACATCCATGCCCGAGGCAGGATTCGAACCTGCGACCGTAGCGGTTACGCGGTTCTAGACTGTAGCGCCTAGAACCGCTCGGCCACCTCGGCCGGCGCTAAAAGACATTTCCAGGTTCTGGACGTTGATTACACATCAGTACCTCTTTAGAAAGTATGTTGCCAATATCGAACATCAATTAACGAATTTCCCGTTTTAAGCATTTTAGGGTGCACACAAAGTACCCCCGCCCACCCGTGCGCCCCCCCCCCCCCCCCCCCCCTTGGTAATGCCCGTTGTGGAAAGTGCCTTTGCGTTGCTAGGGTTGAGTATTTTCATATAAAAAAATTAGGAGATATAACTTTCCAGCTTGCCCTCGTAAAACTTCGTGACTACATCTCGCAGTTACTGGCTGCATCTGTCCGTGATATTCAATCAGCACAGAGCCCTCAGGAGCGAATAGCTTCGGAGTGCTGCAGCCGTACGATGAAAAATGTACGTTGTCTGTATTTTTGGAGACAAATGGCTGGTCGCTCTTCCAAGTGAGGCAGTGCAGGCACCTGGGTCCACTGACGGTCTGTCACGGATGCTGGGATTTGTGGTTTTTTTTTTTCTGTGGCTGTCCGCTTTGTTTCCGGCACAAGTTTGCGGCGCGTGTGTGATTAAGGGCGGACGGGGTGATGGGCCGAGGATGGGAGAGGGTGGGCGGAAGCGGCGCCAATCGAGTTAGCCGCAGCGGGTATTAATTGCGCCGCAGCTGATGACTCAAAGTGAATGCCGGCGCAATCAGCCGCAGCGGCGCAAAGTTGGTTACGTGCGCCCGCCTGTCTTCAAAGTGGCCGCCGACAGCGACACCGACACTCCGCGGCTGCTCCCGCAAACACGTGTGTCTGTCCGTCCCGTCTGGCGGGCGGCCTCTGCATTCAGCGCCGACCGCGGGTGGGGAGACGCAAATTGCACGCACCGCTTCCGTTGGGCGGGTTTCCGTAGACTCCACTCCCTGCGCATGCTAAGCAGCTTGCCGTGAGTCCTGTTCCTCTCGTAATATGTTCTGTGTTCCGTAACACTCCTCTGCTTCGTCTTCACATAGATACCTGTGGATCTGTGTTTAACACTTTCACATAGAAAACGGCGGCAAAGTTTACTGACGCTCCATCGTACTGATCACTACGCAACTGTTGCATCATAACCATTTACTTGATACTGGGGATGAATAACAGAAATAGATAAATAATGTACAAGATGACTTTAAACTGTAGCTCCCTCTGTAAATAACTGGGCAAGTCAGGTAAAAGTTCGGAGAAAGGTAAGATCATGCTTAAGATTGAGTAACAAGTACACTTTTTTTATTAAATTTTGATTATTTCTAACTAGTTTTCGGTTTATTGGGTCATCTTCATGAAACAACTGACTAAAAGGGCAACTAGCTCTTCGGTAATCAAAAATTGGGGAATACTGAAGAATGGGATGCAAGCCGTGGGCTTTGAGCAATGACGTCACAAGTTACCACAGATGATGCATTGCCAAGTTGAGAAGCATACACGAATGGTGAGAAAGAAATGATGGCAGTACAGGCAAAACAGATCGTGGACATGTATCATGTACATCCTTATTTTGAACGTAATGTGTCGGATATCACTTTTTCACACTAGAAAAGGCTAGTATCCAGTCTTCAGTTGACCTATGTAGGTAATCTGTAGGATAGGATACTAGCGATAGCGAAAGCAAAAAAAAAAGCGATATATTTAACATTGGCGTGGAGTATCTCAGTTGACATATGTACAGATTTTATGTACGTCGGTTTTTTCGTCATCGCTGGTACTAGTATCAGCTGAAGAAAAGGTTACTAGCACTAGCGAAGGTGAAGAAACCCACAAACGTATTCTGTACTTAATTTGACCTACATAGATCAGCTGAATAATAGGATACAACTTTCATAGTTCTGCTGAGGCACAGGGTGCCACCAGTGCAATATGTAGCTTTTCTTTTTTTTTAATTTGCTTTCGTTGGAATTAGTATCCTATTCTTCAAGTGACCTACATAGTACAATAAACGAAAATCAGTTGCACAGGAAATAGCTATTGGAACGACTATCAGACAAAGGTATAATTCAAAACATGTACACAAATGATTTAAAATTACCACAAGCGACAAAAAGCATAACGATATCTGTTTCTTAATAACACATTCATTCATTTATTTCTATTTACGATTATGACGCTTCGCCACAGAAGTTAACCGATTTATTATCTATGGTTCGAAAATAAACAAATTAATAACTGTGTCTAAAATATGACGTCATTGGTCAAAGCCGACGAGTTATATCCCATTCCTGAGTTGACCCAAGCATTATAAGCAAAGATACAATCAATCTGCATAGAGCTTTGTACATCAAACTTGTTCCCTAACGTTGAAATTACGCTTTACACAACAAACAATATTATGCACAATAAATTATTAAACTGTACAGTATTACTTTAAATCGTTATAATGCTAAATTTTGTCAAGTCTTGACATTGGCTAAGAAACTCTTAAACTGTGCACTCTTTATTTATGTTGTGCAACAAACATATTTTTTACCATTATAAACTAAACTTTAGGCAACGGACAGTATTACACACAACAATTAAAATACACAATCACAGTATTACAGGTTATATGGCTTTGATGCCGTAGTTTGTGAAGTCATGACATTGGTTGGAACTGTCTAACTGAGCACTAGTAGCTTATGTTGTGAAACAAGCAGATTGTAGATTACATTTTATGCAAAGGGCAGTATTAAACACAGTACATGGCTAAAATACACAATATCAAAAAAGTATTACTAGTCATAGTGTTAAAGTTTGTGATCAGTTACAGGTGAGCACATTTCTGCTTTTAAGCTACACATGATGCAGTCAACAAGCCACGTACCCAGAGATCGTCACATTGACATATACTGCAACGCAAAAATTAAAACACAGTAGAATTTCCTATTCTTGCCTTGCTTAAACCTCAAACTTCATCCATACAACTTGCAATACTTTGTGTATTTTGACCACGTACTGTGTTTAATAATGCCTACTGCAAAAAATATATTTTACAGTGTAAAAGGTATGGATAAATCATCCCTGACAGGTGCATATAAGATCACATGTGCTGAATGTCCCTGTTATTACATTGACCAGACAGTAAGGGTCCTGTCTGTTAAGTTTAAAGAGCATCTGACGACTAAAACATTTTCTGAACATCTTGTCCAAATGGCCCATGCTCCCAAGCCTCTGAAAGATGCAGAACTTTTGTATAATGAAGTCAAAGGATGTAAGTTAGACACCTTTGAAGAATTGCAAATTTTTAAACATTTTATTATTGACAGAGAAAAGTTACTTAATGATCAGCTGCAACTAAAAAATAGAAATTATTTCGAGGGATTTCAACCTGTACTCCAGTGGAGTTGACCCACTGTCCGCTTCGAATGGGCGATGCTGTTTCCTATCTGCTTTGCCCCTTTACTATAGTGCGTTTGTACCTTGTGTCTCCATATATTTTGTATTATACTGGTAATGACACGAGTTGCAATGATGTTCCTTAATTTGCCTGTTTTATGTTCAAGATACTTCATGCTTCGCACGCTTGTGTCTCCCATACTAATTTATTAGTTACTGTAGTGGGGTTTCGCCCTCTTATCATAATATTTGAACGTAAATTTTCTTGCTCTGACTTAGTAGCCAGTTTTTAGGAAAATTGTTTAATGTACTGTACCATAGGTAGGCGTTTGTCCATTTGCAGGACTGTTTCCTGTCACATTTTGTTTAGAATTTACGTAGTGCTAAGTAATTTTAAGACAGCTTCTCTCTAGCCTCGCCGCGGAACTGCTCGCGACGCCTAGTTTCTTTGTTGCTCACGTGTGACCCTTATTCCTGGCCCGGCGTAGCTCTGCCTACGTTTTTCTTATAGTTCTTAGTATTGACAGACATAATCTTCTGCGTCTTTATTCTGCATTAGTTTTATTCTGTGACATGGACAATGTTTGGCCCTCAAAATAATTTAATTTTTGTAAGTATCCCGATTGCCCATTATGAAATCATTAGACTGATGATGTATTTCAAAGTTTAATATATGTCCGTATGGGTTAATTTATAGGTTCTGAAGAAGATACCATTACTGGCATCGAAACCTAGGTAAAATAAAACAATTTTACCTTTCAACTGAAGGCTGAACTTCTTATTGTCTGAACAATTCACGGTTGCTGAAGCGCTTCATTATGATAAAGATTTGTAAATAACAAATTTACGTTACCTATTGCAAATAGAAAAAGTTAAAAATCAACAAAGACAAACTTTATGCATTGACGGAAATGAAACTACTACACTAGGAAGCTTAACCCAAATGTTTGAGAATTTTGGCAGTTCCATCACATAACAGGTATTAAATAATTACACTATCATTTCCTACTGAACTGATGTCCACAATCAACCTTTGTATCATGTGTTACCCGTAAGGGTAAGAATACACTCCTTTTTTCTATGTGGCATGGAAGCAAACAGCCTCAGAATGTCATACTGAGCCGGCCGGAGTGGCCGTGCGGTTCTCGGCTCTACAGTCTGGAGCCGAACGAGCGCTCCGGTCGCAGGTTCGAATCCTGCCTCGGTCATGGATGTGTGTGATGTCCTTAGGTTAGTTAGGTTTAATTAGTTTTAAGTTCTAGGCGACTGATGACCTCAGAAGTTAAGTCGCATAGTGCTCAGAACCATTTGAACCATTTTTTTGTCCTACTAACGTGCCTGAAACAGACGATGGATCAAAGATTCAAATGGTTCACTATGGAACTTAACATCTGAGGTCATCAGTCCCCTAGAACTTATAACTACTTAAACCTAACTAACCCAAGGACACCACACACACCCATGCCCGAGGCAGGATTCGAACCTGCGACCGTAGCGGTCGCGCGGTTCCAGACTGAGGCGCCTAGAACCGCTTGGCCACACCGGCCGGCAGACACTGGATCACTTCGTGAAGATTTGTAGATGGCGATTGGTATGGAAATACATATCTTCCCACCGCATTGCACATATACTCTATGTGTGGCAAATCAGATGAACAGATTCCTCAATAAGTCTGTGGTATAACCTGCAGTATGAGGTCTTGCATTATCGTACTGGGATATATCATGTGGCAGCATGATTATAAAGAGTGTGTCAAAAAGCTTTAACGGTGATGTCACATAGTAGGAAAAATTCAGCCTCACTTTAACAATTACCGAATCATTACTACTGTTATATCTAATACCTTCTCACATCATGATTCCAGGAGTTCCAGACTTCTGAATCCCTAAAGTGGCAGTTTTCTGCAACCTATCACCAGGTTGTCTTTATACACCGAAACATGTATGTTTGAAATAAGTAAAACATGTCCTTTTGAAATGTGATTTAAATTACATAACTGACAGTAGCCTCAAACACAACTGTTAGAATGCAAATGGCGTGTAAACGTGTGTTTAATCTCGTCGCTTATGCTCTTTGACCTGTACTCAACTTTTCTGACTGCAAGAATGTAAACTTGTTAATAGCTTTAAACCAAACCAAAGCTGCATGAACTTACATAACACGAAAAATGAATCTGATGCAACATCGTTGACTTGAACTGGCACTGGTAATAAAATTAAACTTGATCAATTCGAAAATAACTGTCCCTGTGCTTAATGAATGCTACCTGTGAAATAATAAAATTTCTTACCTCTGTCTGCGAAATGGTAACGCTCCTTGCAATGCTCTCTGTTAGTACTTTAAATTGTATAGTTAGGAAACAGCTATTGTGCAACGCTGTTGCTTAGCGTAGATTTTAATTAACTCGAATACGACTGAGACAATAACTTCTTGAGAAAAATAGTTAATCAAAAATGACGTAGATCTGGGAACTGGTATTGACTTGGGGTAAGTAACAATATGGCACTAGCTTTAATACTTGTATTTTGACTCTTTAAAAATTAATTATGCTCACAATTAACAAACTCAATAAACTTATTATACATTAACAATTAGCTTTACAAAATCATTTAATATGAGTGCTATACATTATCTCAATTATCACTAATGAATATGTGCATAGCATTAGTAACAAAACAACTTTCCTTACCTTAATTATTTCCAACTGCTGTTGAGAATCCTTTTACAGTTAGCAAACATCATGGTATTTTGCAAATAAAAGAATCATTATGTATGTTTTTGGATAGGGTCTGCCTTTAGCAAAACAAATTTTGTTTTTTAACCCAAACATCTTTCACTGCAGTTGTTGCATTTTATGGCTGTTAGAGATAAAGAATGTTCTTTACTGTTTGCATGCATGTAACTATTAGTTAGTAATTACAGATATTTGAAAAAACGCATAAAATTATGAATTCATACCTTTTTACCACATGGTGTGGTTTTTCTGATGTATTGTGTTTCTACAGCGACTGTTTTGTTCCACAGTTTGTCATCTGCAACCACTTACACCTTAAAGTAGATAAATAAACACACACACACACACACACACACACACACACACACACACAAACACACAAAATGCACAGACACCTCTGAAAGATTCAGATCAACTGCCAAGAACACCTTCAACTGTTCCACTGTGAGCCATCTTGTTTTTACACCTTCAACTGTTCCACTGCCCGCCATCTTTTTTTGTTTTTTTATTTTGGTATTTTTTTACGGCTGGTAAACAGTGAAACAGTGACAATGAGAATGACAGCTCAATATGCAGTGTTTGACAGTGATGAAGATGAGGAAAAAGAAAATTTAAGTGAAACATAATGTAAATAGACACACACACACACACACACACATACACACACACACACTTAGAATTACTTAATTACAGGCAAAGAAATAACAATTTTCAAATACTAATTTTGGCTTAGACAATTTATCTACTTTATGGTGTAAGTGGTTGCAGATGACAAACTGTGGAACAAAACAGTCACTTTAGAAACACAATATGTCAGAAAAACCACACTGGGAACTGGTATTGACTTGGGGTATTGACTTGGGGTAAGTAACGGTCGTAGGGCCGTTGCTATTCACAATACACATAAATGACCTTGTGGATGACATCGGAAGTTCACTGAGGCTTTTTGCGGATGATGCTGTGGTATATCGAGAGGTTGTAACAATGGAAAATTGTACTGAAATGCAGGAGGATCTGCAGCGAATTGACGCATGGTGCAGGGAATGGCAATTGAATCTCAATATAGACAAGTGTAATGTGCTGCGAATACATAGAAAGATAGATCCCTTATCATTTAGCTACAAAATAGCAGGTCAGCAACTGGAAGCAGTTAATTCCATAAATTATCTGGGAGTACGCATTAGGAGTGATTTAAAATGGAATGATCATATGAAGTTGATCGTCGGTAAAGCAGATGCCAGACTGAGATTCATTGGAAGAATCCTAAGGAAATGCAATCCGAAAACAAAGGAAGTAGGATACAGTACGCTTGTTCGCCCACTGCTTGAGTACTGCTCAGCAGTTTGGGATTCGTACCAGATAGGGTTGACAGAAGAGAGAGAGAAGGTCCAACGGAGAGCAGCGCGCTTCGTTACAGGATCATTTAGTAACCGCGAAAGCGTTACGGAGCTGATAGATAAACTCTAGTGGAAGACTCTGCAGGAGAGACGCTCAGTAGCTCGGTACGGGCTTTTGTTGAAGTTTCGAGAACATACCTTCACCGAGGAGTCAAGCAGTATATTGCTCCCTCCTACGTATATCTCGCGAAGAGACCATGAGGATAAAACCAGAGAGATTAGAGCCCACACAGAGGCATACCGACATCCTTCTTTCCACGAACAATACGAGACTACCAATAGAGGTACTCAAGGTACCCTCCGCCACACACTATCAGGTGGCTTGCGGAGTATGGATAAATAAAAAAAAAATAAAAAAATCGGTACGAATTCATAATTTTACGTGTTTTTTCAAATATCTGTATTACGATTTAAAAACTAATAGCTACATGTATACAAACAGTAAAGAACATTCTTTATCTTTAACAGCCATAAAATAAAAGCCCGCTGAAGATGCTGCAACTGCAGTGAAACATGTTTGAGTTAAAAAACAAAATTGTGTTTTGCTAAAGGCAGAGCCTATCCAAAAACACACGTATTGTTAAAGCAAACACGGAGAAAAGAGCTTCAACACCAAGATGATTAAAAGAATCATTACTGCCCGTAGCGACTAAGTATATATATCGAGCATAGAATAAGGTCAAAACGTCTGTACACTTGGGAGTCCTCCATACATCTCTCGATCTAAAGTTCCTGTAATACATTACTCATAACACTTTGAATCAGCGATCGCTATTGAGCAGCGACGCTACTACACAATCGCTACTACATTTGACTATCTCTGGTTCAATATAATATATCCTACAAAACGTGACTTAATTTACCCTGTGTGTATACCTTTCAACACGTGTATGTCGATCAGATCGCAACAAAAAGAAACGAAATTAATCGCTGAACACCAGAGAATGTTACCCTCTTTTCAAGCAGGCTTCGGATCTACACCACGTATGTTTCTATTGCCTCCAGTATTGTATCAAGGGAATCATAGGGAATCCCTAAAGGGAAGGCGACTTTCTTCGCGGGAAAGACTATTGAAAAAATGTAGAGAACCGGTATTTGAAGCTGACTGCCACACGATTCTACTGCCGCCAACATACATTGAGCGTAAGGACCATGAAGATAAGATACGGGAAATTAGGCCAACGAGGCGCGACATTGTTTTTAAGCCACAAGCAGAACATAAGAGCCGCCGTTCTGTTTTGAGTTAAACTCCGTATTTGGTGTTTTCTTTTTTTATTATAGACCATATATACTGAGATACGACTGCCATGTCGAAGCTGTAGTGTAGCAGATAGTGTCGTAAGCTGCAAAGTCGAAAGTATCATGTTCGCATCCACCTTATTCTAATTATTTCCCTTTTGTTTTTGGGTCTTTTTTATGAGCTAAATAGAAGTGTTTCTACAATAGTCGATGTTCTTTATTGTAAGTAATATACGCTGAAGCGGCAAAGAAACTGGTGTAGGCATGCGTATTCAAATACAGAGATATGTAAACAGGCCGAATAAGGTGCTGCGGTCGACAACATCTTTATACGACATCAAGTGTCTGGCGCAGTTGTTAGTTCGGTTATTGCTGCTACAATGAGAGGTTGCCAAGATTTAAGTGTATTTAAACGTGGTGTTATAGTCGGCGCACGTGCGATGGGACCAACATCTCCGACGTAGCGATGCAGTGGGGATTTTCCCGTACGACCATTTCACGAGTGTATCGCGAATATCAGGAATCTGGTAAAACAGATCCCCGACATCGCTGCGGCCAGACCGGAAAAAGATCCTACAATACCGGGACCAACGACAACTGAAGAGAATCGTTCAACATTACAGAAGTGCAGCTCTTCCGCAAATTGCTGCAGATTTCAGTGCTGGGCCATCAACAAGTGTTAGCGTGCGATCTATTCAACGAAACATCATCGATATGGGCTTTCGGAGCCGAAAGCCCACTTGATGACTGCACGACACACAGCTTTACGCCTCACCTGAGCCCGTCAACATCGACATCGGATTTTTGATGACTGGAAACATGTTGCCTGGTCGGATGAGTCTCGTTTCAAATTGTATCGAGCACATGGACTGTACGGGCATGGAGACAACCTCATGAATCAATGGACGCCCTTCCTGTGCCTATGAACACTGACATTGTACTGTTGATGAAAATTTGGCTGGTCGGACGAGTCTCATTTCAAATTCTATTGTGCGGATGGACATGTACTGGTATGGAGACATCGTCATGAATCCATGGACATTGCATGTCAGCAGGGGACTGTTCAAGCTGGTGAAGGCTCTGTAATGGCGTGGGGCGTGTGCAGCTGGAGTGATATGGGACCCCTGATACGTCTAGATACAACTCTGACCGGTGACACGTACGTAAGAATCCTGTGTGATCACCTACATCCATTCGTGTCCATTGTGCATTCAGACGGTCCTGGACAATTCCATCAGGACATTGGGACACCTCTCACGTCCAGAACTGCTACAGAGTGGCTCCAGGAACACTCTTGTGAGTTTAAACACTTCTGCTGGCCACCAAACTCCCTAGACATGAACATTATTGAGCACATCTGGGATGCCTTGCAACGTGCTGTTCAGAAGAGATCTCCACCCCCCTCGAACTCTTATGGATTTATGGACAGCCCTGAAGGTAGTTCAGACATTAGTGGGGTCCACGCCGCGTCATGTTGCGGCAGTTCTTCGTGCTCGTGGGGACCCAACACGATGTTAGGCAGGTGTACCCGTTTTTTTTTGTTTCTTCAGTGTATTTCCTGCAATTCTTGTTGGGTAGACCAGTGATTTGAACGTTTGACCAGTGGTCAGATATCTTAGCGTGACTAAGTTTGACAGGAAATAAACACAGCTTACACTCTGAAAGCTTTTGTTATTATGAAACTTTGTGTAAAGTAAATACAGGATAAACAAAAATTGCCGCGCTTCGACGTCGCCACGCGATTCCTCATCCAGATTCAAGACCAAAGTTGATAGAGTAAAATCAGATTGGGAGCATTTTGAAAAGACGTGTGCAAACGAGGAGCTGGCAATACTGTCGCATCGCGCAGCGCATCGGAATGTAGAGAGGAATGTGTATCACCACGCAGTACCGCAGCAACTGTCGTAGCCCGCTGAGTACTCAAACCCACATCTGCCAAGGAGTTATGGTTCGAATTATCGTTTTTTTTATTTTTAGGCGTCCGTTCTCTAGTTCTCGTCGTATATAAGAAAGACACCATTTTGTCTCATGACAGAAGCCTAGGACATGACAGCTGGATCAGTCGTATTGCATGGATGCCTACTAACCGCACAGTGCAGAGCAGTGTCTGGTGCTGTCAAGTTTATGTGAAGGGGCTTGCTGATGGAGTACACAGACGATGAATACGTCCATACGCTTTTGATGCTGAGTGCATCTGATAGCAACTCTGCCGCTTGTGCGTGCGCTTGACGGTGCCCTCAAAGGCGCCAATCCGATAAGAATGTTTTTGCCCACAGGAGTAACGCTTTCGGGAAACCGGTAATATTCTTCCACAAGTAATGGACAGAGGTCGTCCAAGGACTCGACGTACTCCACGGCCAGAGCACGCAATTCTAGAACCTGTTCACCAGTCACTTTAGCGATGTACCCGTGATTTTGCACAGCAATTCCAGATACCACGAAGACTGGTCGTTGAAGTGTTGCACGATGAAGATCTGTATCCATATAACTACACGTTAACTCAACACCAGCGGCTAAAAGACCGTATTCGACGAGTACAGTTTTGTGAATGGTTTTTGCGCCAAGTGGAAGACAACGAACGTATTATAAATAATGTAATATGTAATGAATCTAGCTTCATTTGTGAAGGTGTTTTTAATATTCACAACACCCGTTATTGGTCAGAACCCAACCCACATGTCACCCAGCGGCTAAAAGACCATATTCGACGAGTACATTTTTGTGAATGGTTTTTGCGCCAAGTGGAAGACAACGAACATATTATAAATAATGTAATATGTAATGAATCTAGCTTCATTTGTGAAGGTGTTTTTAATATTCACAACACCCGTTATTGGTCAGAACCCAACCCACATGTCACCCATGGGCGTGGCTTTCAGGCACACTTTGGCATAAAGCTGTGGGCTGGAAGCGTGGGAGGAGTGATTTTGGATCCTTACCTTTTGTCAAACAAGTTGAATGCTCCTCTGTATCGTAGATTTCTTTAAAACACATTACCTGCCGCATTAGAAACAAACGTTTCGTTTCGTGTTGGCTGACAGCTGTGGTTTCAGCATGATGGTGCACCGCCACACTTTGGAATGAATGTGCATAACTATTTAAATGATGCGTTTCCAGGGAAATGGGCTAGTCATTAACGTTCCACGTTGTGGTCTCTACGTTCTCCGCACCTTCATCCGCTAGTTTTTTATTTGTGGGGACACTGAAAGGAATAAGTTTGTATTACTCCACCCATGCATGTATACGACTAATAGCTCGCGTGCTTGCCGCTTTGGCAATGGTGAGTGCAGTGTGTTGCGTAGGGGCCAGCAAAGTATGATCTAGCGAGTGGCAAAGTGTTTGCAAATGCACGTTTGTCGCTGTGAAAATCTCCTCTGAAATGAATGTTGTTCGTACACGTATATACCGGCTCTGTGAAGACAAGCCTGGACGTGAAAGGTACATAACAGAATTATTGTGTTTAGCGTAATGTGCAACCTAGTGTAGCCTATCTACTGTGTTTTTCGTACCTCATGGAGTACATAAGATGTTACTGTATCCACTGTTATTTCTATTGGCTTTGTGTCATGGACGAAACACAATGGTCGTTTACGTCTTTAAGAAGTTCATGTTATGTCTTAATGTTTAAAGAAAGGTAACACTAACAGAAAGAAATACACAATGTACCGTATTGTGGAGATGTAAAATGGAAATAATTTTATGCTTTAACTGAAAAAAGTTTGGCGCGAAAGGGTCTCGAACATCGGCGAGTCTCCATATGCGTTCCGAACGACTTTGCCTCGTTTCATTTTTTTAACAAAATATTATTAGAGGAAACAGTGGACACAGTCACCTTCAGGCTGGGTGGAGACAAGGTGGTCTGGGGTCGAAACCCAACGCCTGTCCGCGATGGCTGCCCCCCACCTGTAACTGTTCTGGTCTCTCACGTGGAGAGAGTACTAGGTTTTTTTTTCATGTTCTTTTGTTAATTTTTCTTGATTTTTGTTTTTATTTTCTATGAAAAGGAAACTGGGCAACGGTCTTGCCGCAGTGGGTACACCGCTTCCCGTGAGATCACCGAAGTTAAGCGCTGTCGGGCGTGGCCGGCACTTGGATGGGTGACCATCCAGGCCGGCATGGACTGTTGCCATTTTTCGGGGTGCACTCAGCCTCGTGATGCCAATTGAGGAGCTACTCGACCGATTAGTAGCGGTCAAGAATACCATCATAACGACCGGGAGAGCGGTGTGCTGACCCTCCTATTTGCATCCTCCACTGAGAATGACACGGCGGTCGAATGGTCCCGGTAGGCCACTCGTGGCCTGAAGACGGAGTGCTTTATGAAAAGGAGACTGATAGATCACTATTCCGGGAATCAAGGAAAACAAAATTTTCTCTAGGAACAACTCAATGATGGAAGGTTCCAAACAAGGGAAAAAATATTATACAATTTCTTGACGACTGAAGACAAGGTGTTACATATTCGAAAATAAAACACGATAAAGTGAAAGCCTCTGCCACTTGGCTCTGAGGACTATGCGACTTAACTTCTGAGGTCATCAGTCGCCTGGAACTTAGAACTACTTAAACCTAACTAACCTAAGGACAGCACACACATCCATGCCCGAGGCAGGATTCGAACCTGCGACCGTAGCGGTCGCTCGGCTCCAGACTGCATCGCCTAGAACCGCACGGCCACTCTGGCCGGCTCCTCTGCCACTTACAATGAGCGTTCACAACATGTTGGCGAAAAATGCGTGGGTCGGGATCGTTGTCACACCCATCTACACATTGGACTTAGTGTCCGAGGAGCGATATGATTGAATTAGTCTCCGTCCTAGAGAAGACAGAAGCGCCCGGACACTGAATGGGTTTAACCGAGAAAGCAACTTCAACTGATCGGGTGAGGAAAGCCAGTTGTCCGTGAATCCACTGACAGTGTTCTCGTCCGCAAGAGACAAGCCTTTGCGCTAATGTATCAGTTTGATGACGTGTGTCGCAAAGACCAGTCGGACTAAGACCGATTCGATGGAGGAGCTCGTTGCTCGGGATCATATTGTGAATGAACCTGTACCACGATTATGTGACTTCCATCTGGAGGATATGAAGACTAACGTGAAACTTCACTCCTTTCCAGGATATCAAAGGCGCGGACGTTACATCTGGGGAGAGGGATGACTGTATTCCTCTAGGAGAAAGGAAATATCTAGTGGAACCGATAAAATGTCGGCTCCCCGAAAACTTATTATTGCCAGGGGGAGTCGGACTGCCCGGTCGAAGACACATAAATATGCGAGATGTAATAGAATGAGTAGCTCGAGTGCATACTAAAACGTTACGCGGTATAAACAATACTGAAGCCTTCACTTTGATATTAGGAAGTATCAGCCCTCCAAAGGAACGGGGACTCGCAACTACTTCTTAATAAAGTTGAAAAATTTGACTTTTCCAAAGGAAACGACCGGACAACTACATCAATTTGCACGCTATTATCGCTGGGAGGAGACACATTTGTTCAACATAACACACTTTGCTGAAAATGTAGGAATCTAAGATCGACACTCTGAAGAAGACGGAGGGAACGGCGTCCGCGTTAATGAATTCCTCCTTGAATTCGATTCGTCACCACCTGCCAGCTGAGTGCAGCCGTTTTCATCGGGAAGCGATCCACGGTATTTCCCAACAATTCGTGGCGACAACCACCGTTGTCCATGATGTGATATGCGTGTTGAAAACCCTGCAATGGTAATAGGGTGCATTTCCGTTCATTAATGCGGGTCCCAGAGAGAGAACAAAAAGAATCCAGTATGTCCTTGACCAAGAATATGTCACTGATAAGACGTAACAATAGAACATCATCCGCGTATCTCGTGCCAAGATGTTTTCTCCTAATGTCTTTCAGCCGCATAACCGACCAGCAATACGGCGAAGCAGAGGTTCTGAGAATAAGACAAAAAGCGACATGGAGAGGGGGCTTCCCCGCGGTAAGCCCCGTTGGACGGTGACCTTGGGAATAAATTGACCATTCACTACGACAGATCCATGAATACCAGTGAAAAGATTGGGTAACACCTGACACGTAGTATGTTTGAGACCGGTCGCCTTGAGCACCTGCATAAAAAAACCGTGACTGACCCAGTCAAATGCATTATTAAAATCAATAAAAAGCAAGACTCCAGAGACAGAAGTCGCTGCAGCCACAGAGATAACGTCCCCGCATTCGACTTCAGAAGTCAGAATCTTGCGGTCAGGTGAACAGCCAGAAGTTTTCTCTAGCAGTATCGGCAAACGGCTATCAATCGTCAGGGCGACAGTTTTCTAACCCAAATTATGCAGTCTGATCTGGTGGAATTTATCAGTGTCTGGGCGACCGGCTGTCTTCGGAATTAGAACGATTTTACCTACCTTGAAGGGGTCAGGAATGAAACCCCCTCCCCCTCCTCCCCCTGATTACCTCATTTACCAGTGACGTAATGGTATCATAAGAGGTCAAAAATGTGCTTAAAATTCCTTAGGAATACCTTCTTGTCCCGGCGGCTTTTGCAATGGTGAACGAACAAGAAGGCGATATATACTATCGCGAGTAGAGGCATGTAGGATGTCATCATTTAATGCGGGAGTAACCACACAGTCAAGGAGAGTAGTAAATGCATCATGGGCAATCGTATCAGTAGCAGCGACATCATAAAGGTAGGTGGAATAATTACTGATCGCTCTGGAAATGTCACGTTGGGATGTCAGTACATGATCATCGGTTTGATTAAGGGACATGATAAATACTCTTTCGACGCGTCCGCAACCGGATAAGCTGGTATAAGGAGGTCAGTTCATCCTGTAGGACGGAGCGGGATTTTGATTGCACCCTGAATCCTTCCATTTGTTATCTCTTTAACTTACGAAGCTTCACCTTAATATGCCGCGCATCCATAATACTTAAGGAGCGTGTCTGTCCCCGTTATAAAGTTTTCGCAAGACGGAGTAATAAAATTCCTGAGTCGGACAGAGACCCCTCGCCGTCTCAGCGTCGTGACGCATTCACGCTTTCCGGAGCAAAGGTTTGTTATGCCCTGACCACCATTCCACAAGAAAGATAACCCTCCTGCGAACACAAGCAACGGGCCAAAACCTCTCGAATGATAATCTCGAGGGATGGATCCTTTAAGAGGAATGTATACAGCATCCAGGGGAGACAATACAGTTTTACTGGTTGCGGCATACGATTTAAAGTTACAGCTACGGCACAGTGATCAGTGAAACAAATGGGTATCGCGTCTGTCGCTAACAGCTGTCCAGATAAAGAACCAGGAAGATAAAAGCAATCGATTCCGCTGCTAGAAGTAGCTGTAAAATACGAATACCGGACGAGAAGGGGATAGCCACAGATCTCGTATAAGCGAAGAGCGCACCAAATCTTCTAGTTCCTTTCTGAAATTAAAATTAGGGGTCTGATTCACAGGAAACAAAACACAATTAAAAACTCTGCCTAATGGAAATTTCTGCGGAGTTCTTAGAAATAAATGCTCTTTACAAAAATGCGCATGATCTGTGGAACGACCAGATCCTGAAGAGGCACAAAGAAGGATTCAAGTAAGTTCACAAAAGGTGCACCCAATTGCTCGGCCGTTATCAAGAACTTCAAAATCAGTCAGTGGTATTCCCTCTCTTTACAGTAGACAGTTCAGGAGCCACAGTAAAGAAAGAAGAAAATCGGGGAATATAAAAATGGTCAAATAACACTTCTTGCAAAAATATCACGTCTGCACTTGAATCGTAAATAAATTATCGCAGCGCCGCAAGTCTAAGCTCGGAACTAATTCTGTTCACAAAAATGGTTCAAATGGCTCTGAGCACTATGGGACTTACTGATGAGGTCATCAGTCCCCTAGAACTTAGAACTACTTAAATCTAACTAACTTAAGGACATCACACACATCCATGCCCGAGGCAGGATTTGAACCTGCGACCGTAGCGGTCGAACGGTTCCAGACTAAAGCGCCTTGAACCGCTCGGCCACTCCAGCCGGCTTCTGTTCACATTCAAGGTGAGAAAAGTATACGTCTGCGTATGTTTATTACCAAAACTATTCAGTTGATTAAATGCAAGTGACCTTTGAAGTCGTGTATCACAGTCCATGGCACATTTAACGGATAATGTAAAGAGGTGGATCCCTGTGCTCCACGCTCTTTCTTCTCTTTTCGCGATGTCGCGCGCTCAGGTGGGCGGTGCGACTCCTGGGAATCAATGGAAATGAAAACTGACGATCATCTCTTACCGTCACCACTTGTTCCACTGGCGCGCATGTGGCCACCTGGTTCTGTTCAGCGGCGGCCTGTGTCAGGCTTTCCCCACCAGGGAGCGCAGAAGAAGAGTGGGAAGACGTTGGAGACTCTGGGATAGCTAGCAAGTTCGTCCATGTAGTACAGAGCCCCGGAACAGGTCGATCCTCTTGTGAGTGAGAAGATGCGGTCTCAGTCTCGTAGCCATGTCAGAGGGGTGCTGAACGCTTTCAACTCTTGAAAAGCAACTGACACGTCATCATCCGGTTGAACTAGGAGAGGGGAGAGCGCCTCCTCCGACAGAATCTGTTCCGGAGAGAGGAGAATGGAAGAGGAATCGTCTGACCCTTCACCATCGTGGGTCCGTCTGCGCTTGTTTTGAAGTGAAGGTGGTGGCGGTACGGAAACTACAGTGGCAAAGTCCCTAGCGAGGTTTACAGTGGAAATGAGCGAGGACCATCACGAAATGGCTCGCGTTGCCCCTGAAAATATAATCACATGTCAGCTCTAGTATAATATATTTGTCCTATGAATACCCGTTTATCATCTGCATTTCTTCTTGGTGTAGCAAATTCAATGGCCAGTAGTGTATGTTAAACTAGAACTGACATGTGATTACATTTTCACGCAATTTGGGGGCATAGATCCTGAGAAATCAGTACTCAGAACAACCACCTCTGGCCGTAATAACGGCCTTGATACGCCGCGGCATTGAGTCAAACAGAGCTTGGATGGCGTGTACAGGTACAGCTGCTCATGCAGCTTCAACAGGATACCACAGTTCATCAAGAGTAGTGACGGGGGAACTGTGACGAGCCAGTTGTTCGGCCACCATTGACCAGATGTTTTCAGTTGGTGAGAGACCTGGAGAATGTGCTGGCCAGGGCAGCAGTAGAACATTATCTGTATCCAGAAAGGTCCGTACAGGACCTGCAACATGCGGCCGTGCATTATCCTGCTGTAATGTAGAGTTTCATAGGGATCGAATGAAGGGTAGAGCCACGGGTCGTAACACATCTGAAATGTAACGTCCACTATTCAAAGTGCCGTCAGTGCGAACAAGAGGTGACCGATACGTGTAACCAATGGCACCCCATACCATCACGCCGGGTGATACGCCAGTATGGCGATGACGAATACACGCTTCCAATGTACGTTCACCGCGATGTCACCAAACACGGATGCGACCATCATGATGCTGTAAACAGATTCATCCGAAAAAATGACGTTTTGCCATTCATGCACCCAGGTTCGTCGTTGAGTACACCATAGTAGGCGTTCCTGTCTGTGATGCAGCGTCAGGGGTAACCGCAGGTATGGTCTCCGAGGTGATAGTCCATGCTGCTGCAAACGTCGTCGAACTGTTGGTGCAGATGGTTGTTGTCTTGCAAACGTCCCCATCTGTTGACTCAGGGATCGAGATGTGGCTGCACGATCCGTTACAGCCATGCGGATAAGATGCCTGTCATCTCGACTTGTAGTGACACGAGGCCGTTGGGATCCAGCACGGCGTTTCGTATTACCCTCCTGAACCCATCGATTCCATATTCTGCTAACAGTCAGTGGATGTCGACCAACGCAAGCAGCAATGTCGCGATACGATAAACCGCAATCGCGATAGGCTACAATCCGACCTTTATCAAAGCCGGAAACGTGATGGTACGCATTTCTCCTCCTTACACGAGGCATCACAACAACGTTTCGCCAGGCAACGCCGGTCAACTGCTGTTTGTATATGAGAAATCGGTTGTAAACTTTCCTCATGTCAGTACGTGTTAGGTATCGCCATCGGCGCCAACTTTGTGTGAACGCTCTGAAAAGCTAATCATTTGCATATCACAGCATCTTCTTCCTGTCGGTTAAATTTCGCGTCTGTAGCACGTCATATTCGTGGTGTAGCAATTTTAGTGGCCAGTAGTATATATTCTGTATGTCCCCAGACGGAAGCAGGACGGTCTTGAGGAAACTGTCATCATATTCGGGTGGAAGGTTAAACACCGTTACATTCGTCCATTCCACCTCCGCGTTCACAAGAACAACCGTACCGTTAGAGGCAACGCGGTGAGTGAGAGGGACCTGTTGTCCGAGTCTAGAAACTTGACATAGAACACATACGATTCAGAATCGAAGCAAGCCGTGTGAACCTGTATTAAAGTGACCTTGATTTTATCTACAAGCCAGTGATGAATTTCTAATGAACTTGGTTGCACGTGCCGCGTGGATCTGTCAAAACTGGAACTGACGGTGCCCGTACGTGGAATATTCCTGAGAGCCATGGACGACGTCACGGCGCAAGTGAACGCCGCGTCAGAACTGAATCACAAACATGAGATGCCGAAAGACAAAGAATATAACGTACACAACGACTCACACGACACTGAGGACAAACAGGGAAGCTCTCGCTATGCTAAGACAGAGGCGGCAATAAGGAGAACCTACTCGTCCGGCTGCGAAGCGGGAATTGTCGCTGAGCTGATGGGACAGCTCCAGCACAGCACCGAGTTCATGCTACTCACTCTTAGCAACACTGCACGTAATTACAGCGTTGCCAGAGCCTCGTTTTCTAAATAGCATTTCTATTAAACCCATTGGCGGGAGCACATTTTTTCAAGATACACTCGTATTTTCAATTGGGAAGAAGAATACATAGCGACCCCCAAGTGCGGCATTTTTTCTTCAACCTTCTAACATTCTGCATGATGTTTGTTTGTTCTAAGTCGTGTCTCCCTACCACTTTCGCGCAACGACGCTCTGAGCGTGTTTTTTAGGGAATTGACTAGTTTGAATCTGGGACCTGTTGCTGGTAAGGAGACGCCAGACCACACATTACATGGAGAATTCAGAAGAGTTCAGTGAGACTAGCGATGATATAACCAAATACTTAATGATTTCAGCGTCAGCTCCACTGCTCTCCCTGTAAAAGAATCTTAATACTAACTAAATTTAGTGGAAGGGGTTCAAGGCTTTCCTATTTTTAGTTAGCTGGTAAAATAACGTCGAAAAAGCAGTTAAGTTTACCATTGGAAATTTTATTCTACTCACAAAACATTGTTTATAAATTGCAATATTGATAAAAGGAAATGTTTTAATACAGGATGGTAAAAACCAACTGCGTTCAACAAAAATGTGAACGAATATTCCCTGAATGGGTTTCCGAGTTCTACAATGGATCGAAGGATGACCTATGCCATATCACATCTATAATCTAGGTTTAAATGAAGTTTCACAAAAGAGAAAACTATCAACATGGTCTACAGTGACCCTCAATTATCTTTAATTACTTATCTAGCTTGTCGTAAATTACAGTGGCTGATGTGGCTTCTCAATAACTATATAATAGAGAAATCATCGCGTTTCAAATTTTTACTTCAAGTGGGAAATGTGAACACCATGAGCTTTAATTGACGATCGACACTAGTATTACGCAAATAGGGGGTGTAAGAGATGAGACTTCTGCTGTTCTGAGTGAAGCTTTATGCGCTGTTATGTGGCATCGCGTGCGTTCATTACCTTGTCGGTGCTCGTCAGGGGGCGGCGGACAGCACAGCTCCGCTCACCTCGCGGTCTCGGAAGCAACTCTTTCCTAACTTATCCTTACTACAATTTACCAAAGTTGGTTTAAAAAAACTATCTGGCTGTGTTTTCATCTGACCAATCAGGGTCTCAATGTTAACTTTAAGCTCCGCCTACAAAAATTCTGTCTATCCAATGAGAAACGTTATACTTTTCGTGGTGGGGCAATGTTTTTAAAGTTTGCAACGTAACAGAGACGCGAAAAAGTCTCACGCTAAGACTTGCAGCTGGTGTGGTCCTTTTAGGGTTATCGTAAGATCTATACCGTTCTTCTGGAGGGCTCTATCTTTTAACATGGGCTGGGGGGTGGTTCTGACGTAACAGAGACGCGAAAAAGTCTCACGCTAAAACATGTGGCTGGGGTGGCCCTTTTTGTGTTATCGTAAGATCTATACTGTTCTTCTGGAAGGCTCTAGCTTTTAACATGGGCTGGGGGGTGGTCCTGGCGTAACAGAGATGCGAAAAAGTCTCACGCTAAAACTTGCAGCTGGGGTGGTCCTAGTGGTTAGCTGGCGACGTGGGTGTCCAGTCCGTCCCTTATCGTAGGGCCTTCTAGCTGAACACGGTTCTGCTCTCGGCTTCTGTTCTCGTTTCTCCCCTCGGAACTGCGTCTGTCTCACCGTGGAAGGTATGACATGCATTTAGGCATTCTTGTGTTAGTCTGTGGTATTCCATTTGCTCACTCATCACTCGTATTACTTTGGTTAATTTAATGTCACGATTTATTCGGAGCTATGTGACATACTACTGGATCTGCTTATCATGTCAGGGTTTTCATGGAAGGCGTTGGATTTGCCTGACACCTTACACCCTGTACGCCTATCTCTTGGTTTCATGGACTGCCTCATGTTTCTATCTTGCCAGTAAATATCTTTTCTAATGATGATGAGCAGCTTCGATAAAATCTCCTCTTTCAATGAAATTAAACTACGAAACGAATTCATGTTTTGAAATCTATGCAATGAAGGTACGTAACTTCAGAGTGACGGCAGTCAATACAACATCAAGAATGCGGAAATTATACATGTTCAAACGGACATTAGACACTACATTTTAACTATATTCAATTTAAAACCGGAAATGAGATCGAGATACAATTTATTTAACGAATAACTTCTACTAGTATATGTATCTCAGATCGTTGTACAACATTATGTAGGAATGCTGTATCAGCAATTCGCCGTTGAAATTATCGGCGAGTCCACAATCTTCTTCTCGCTTTTTCCGTTTTTCTTCGACAATCGATAACAAAGTTAACGCAAATACACTGGCGGGAAAAAAACACTATCACCAAGCAGTTGTGCGACATCAACGAAAGTTAGTAGGTGTGTTTTTACATCTGAAAAATGATATGTATTTAAATTTTGTGCCAGTCACATGAGGGTGGTGGTAGTAGCAAATCAGGTTTGCTTTAATACAGGCTGTAACGGTCGTGAGCGTTAGCTAACTCTAAGACAGGACGTGGTGAGATGATGTTAATCATGAGTTCGTTTAAGGTGACAAAGACGCCATTATCGATACCTCACTGAATTTGCACGAGGTCTTGTAATAGGGCTACTAGAAACTTGATGTTGCTTCTGCGATACTGCAGAAAGACTTGGCAGGGATGTAGCCACTGCACATGGTTGCTGCCAGCGGTGGTCACGAGAATGCACAGTAGCAAGAAGACCATGTTCCGGACGGTCACGAGTCAATACCGAGAGGGAAGACCTTTGTGTGCGGCGTACACCTCCGGCGCATCATACTGCACCTCCAGCAGCAACTTGAGCAGCAGTTCACACCACGGCGACACAAAGAATTGTTATACAACGCTTACTTCACGGACAGCTCCAAGCCAAATTCTCTGTATCGTGCATTCCACTGACCTCAAATTACCACCATTTGCAACTTCACTGTAATTAAGCGAGAGGTTATTGGAGGGCAGGTTGTACGTTCGTTGTGTTTTCTTATGAAAGTTAATTTTGCCCCAGTGCCAGTGATGGCTGTACGTTGATTAGGAGGAGGCCACTTGAGGGCCTGTAAACAATTTGTCTGCGCGCTAGACAGACTGGACCAACACTTGGAGTTGGTAAGATTTCGTATGACAGCAGGAGCACTCTCGTGGTTATCCCACGCACCCTAACTGCAGATCTGTACGTCAGTCTAATGATTCCACCAGCTGTTCTGCCATTCGTGAACAAAGTTCCAGAGGGTGTTTTCCAGCAGGATAACACTCACTCAGATACCGCTGTTTTAACCCAATATGATCGACAGAGTGTCGACAAGTCGCTTTGTCCTGCTCGGTCATCTAATCTGTCTCCAATCGAGCACGTGTGGGATATCATCGGACGACAACTCCAGTGTCATCCACAAACAATATCAACCGTCCCTGTATCGACCGATCAAGTGCAACAGGCAGACTTGACATCCGGACGCGTACAACGTAATACATGTGAGTTTGGATGCTTGCATTCAACATTCTGACCGTTACACCGGTGATTAAGTTTCCGGTATTTGACGTTTGCAAATGGGTTATCCAGCGCTTGCATTAACCTGCAATCTTGCGATGTTAGTCTCTTAAATATGTTACCCAGACAAACGTAGTCCCAAAATTTCATTATTGTGCATTAATTGTTTTTTGGTGTTGCGATTTTTTCCGTCAGTGTATTTTATGCATGTCCATTTTCGTAAAAAAAGTGTATTCTTTAAGAGCCAGATGCGGCTGGGAACTGCCACTAGAGAGTGAGGTACAGTAAGGTGTCGAAGCTGAGTGCCTTTAGGAAGATACAAGGCAACTTGGACAAAATTTCTAGTTGGTGTGATGAATGGCAGCTAGCTCTGAATGTGTAAAAGTATAAGTTAATGAGGATGAGTAGGAAGAACAAACCTGTAATGTTCGGATACGGTATTGCTAGTGTCTTGTCTGACACAGTCAAGTCGTTTAAATATCTGGGCGTAACGTTGCAAAGCGGTATGAATTGCAACGAGCATATGAGAACTGTGGTAGGGAAGGCGAATGGTCGACTTCTGCTTAATGGGAGAATTTCAGGAAAGAGTGGTTGACCTGTAAAGGAGATAAAGGAGACCGCATATAGGACGCTGGTGCGACCTAGCCGGCCGCGGTGGCCGTGCGGTTCTAGGCGCTTCAGTCCGGAACCGCGGGACTACTACGGTCACAGGTTCGAATCCTGCCTCGGGCATGTATGTGTGTGATGTCCTTAGGTTAGTTAGGTTTAAGTAGTTCTAAGTTCTAGGGGACTGATGACCTCAGAAGTTAAGTGCCATAGTGCTCAGAGCCATTTTTTGGTGCGACCTATTCTTAAGTACTGCTCGAGTGTTTAGGATATGTACCAGGTTGGATTGAAGGAAGACATAGAAGCAATTCCGAGGCGAGCTGCTAGATTTGTCATCGGTAGGTTCGAACAATACCTAAGTGTTACGGAGACGCTTCGGAAATTCGTAGGGAATCCCTAAAGGGAAGGCAACGTTCTTTTCGGAAAAGACTATTGAGAAAATGTAGAGAACCGGCATTTGAAGCTGACTGCCACACGATTCTACTGCCGCCAACATACATTGAGCGTAAGGACCATGAATATAAGATACGGGAAATTAGGGCTCATACGGAGGCGTATAGACAAGACGTTTCTACCTCGCTCTGTTTGTGGGTGGAACAAGAAAGAAAACGGCTAGTGGTGGTACAAGGTACCCAACGCCACGCATCGTACGGTGGCTCGCCGATTATGTATCTAATGTAGATGTAGATGCTGCGGTAGCAAATCACGATGGTGAGGGCGCTGTATTCCGTGAGATGTGTGGAGCTCGTTGCAGAGCGCGCAGCCACCAAAACAGACACATCTGGCGTGCTTCGCTATGAGAGACAGTTCCAGTGTGAGGACGGGTTAAGCGGTGGCCAGCACGTGGCCCACAACCGCATGCGGGCGGCCTCGAAAGGATCAGCGTTGTTAGCACTGGCGACGCTGCAGGGCTGCCGACTCCACTGAGACGGCTGGCTGTGCCATCTACACGGCTAAGACTCCTATAACCTGAGCTCAACTGTCCGCTCTATGTTTTCTCTAAAGTGTAGAATATTTATACTTGTTTACATATAACTCACGTTCTAGAGTTCCAATTAAATGCATTGAAGAATTTGTGGTAGTGGCCGCTCGGCTGTCAACTGCACTAACCACTGCAAAAATGGTTTTCACTTGTTCAGGTTTCCATGTTATCCTGAACGAAGAAAAATTTTGGCCATAAATTGCAGCAGAGGCAACTGGGAACCAAGACTTGGCGCTCAACGTGTATTGCAAGTATATGTTAAAAAAAATTATAAACATGAAACCAATGTTATACAATGGCACTTCTTCACCTGCCCCCCAGTCAAAAACTATGCTGAAACAGTTAGTCTCAAAGCTTTTCTATTCCTGAGATATTTTAGCAATTGGTAAAATAGAGAGGGATATTTATTGCGATGCACTTATATATCGCTATCATAAACATACATAGACTAAACAATACTTGCCGGCCGGTGTGGCCGAGCCGTTCTAGGGGCTTCAGTCTGGAACCGCGAGACCGCTACGGTCGCAGGTTCGAATCCTGCCTCGGGCATGGATGTGTGTGATGTCCTTAGGTTAGTTAGGTTTAAGTAGTTCTAAGTTCTAGGGGACTGATGACCTCAGATGTTAAGCCCCATAGTGCTCAGAGCCATTTGAACCAAACAATACTTAGCCTCATTTCCTTTACAGATACAGTGCAACGACTGATAATTAAGACATTTTTATAGCAGATTGATCGTTTTGAGGGAACCTGTACAAGTAACATAACCTTCAAAGAATAAATTTTGACCACAATCTAACAAGCAACAAAGTTTGTCTTATTCTTGTTTAGTGATAAAGACATTTAATAAAAGCGTCAATTCAAGAGACACAAAATTTACAGTTGGTGTTTGGGCGGAGGGATGGGGACGTGTGGTGGTTACTCAGACCTTCCCCTTGTGCAAGACATAATTTAACGCACTGAACAAAAAATGACATAAAATGTCAGCTTTGGGTAACAGGCCACTGTAAACATACTTCTAGGACTGACTGCATCCGTGGTACAATTCCCCTCTGTAACTGCTGAATTCCTTTAAGTATCAGCTTATGACCTAGCACTCCACACTTTTGAACGTGCGTAAATACATGCAAAAATTAATAAATATGCACAGGTTGTCACTGCATAGAACCGATATCTGAGGACACTGGTACCGAATTCTTAACTCACTATATTTAATATTATAAACTACCACGTAAGTTCCGAGCCTACACTTCTATACCTGTGTAATATTACATTTCAATTATCCTATTATATAAAAAGGGCATTCTAAGTACCTCTGTATCCATTAATTAATTATCGATACATTCATTCATGCAATACCAAAAACTTTATAAGAATCGTAGACAGTTGCGTGATTAGATTAACCAACCACAAGGTACACTTTGCCGAATCTTCAGAGTTTTGGCAAGCCATGGCGGACGATTCAGTCTGTTATATAGCTGGTCTATATACGGCCCAGTAGCCACTAGCAGCCTTGGGAGCAGGCGACTATGGCGATCGTGACCACGATGTAGACTGAGTGCAAAATCAGCAGGTCCCAGCGGTGCAGTCGGCCCGCACGAACGTTGAAAGCAGCAGATAGTTTGCCAGTAAAAGTAGGAACGGACCAGCAGCTGCACAGCTCCCGCCACGATCTAGCGGCCATCAGGAGACGCTCCGGTAGCAGAATGCCAAGTCCCCAGCAGCGGATACAGCGTGAGCACGGCACCCCGGCTCCACAGGAGAAGACGCATGGAACTCGAAGATCAGTAGACGTGAAGACTGCGAACTGTCAAAGGTCCGACCTCTTAGCTGGATGCCGGCAGACTGAGATACCGCTCGCTGAAAATGAGGAATTATTTCACGGGCCTGGCCCGTGCTTGTTTTGCTGTGCACTGGTTTCTTCGACTCAAATCATGGTTGGAAGGAGCAGCAGAGGGGAAATTAGCTGGGGTAGACGAAGGCGTTAATATGAGAGATTGTAGAGGATCCCTCGGGTGCAGTAGGCCTATTTACGAAGAGATGAACGGATTGGCACTGTCACCTTCTTCTTCTTCTTGTGGCTGTCTTTTTCGGATATTGGTGACCACTTACTTATTCGAAAAAGTACCTCGCTCGTGTGTGAAATTCGTGTCCTTACACTTCCGAACCAAGATGTTTTTCTTTTTCCTCGATCTCTTTTATCAAGTATCCTACGTCGAAGAATGTTATGCAGCAGTTCATACCTGTTTACATTCCTCATTGAATGGCCGAGATATTGTCGTTTTATGCATTTTACTGTGTTTAGGATATATTTTTATTAATTTTGCGGAGAATATAATCTTCGTAATTTTATCCGTCCCTGGCAACATCTCAAATGCATTAAGTTGTTAGCCCGTCCTCTCCGTCAAAGACCATGTCTCATCTCCATAGAAAAGGATGGGAAATATGTAGCAACGTAGGAATGTTAATTTTGTTTCGAATGAGAGGGTTCAAATGGTTCTGAGCACTATGGGACTTAACATCTGTGGTCATCAGTCCCCTAGAACTTAGAACTACTTAAACCTAACTAACCTAAGGACATCACACACATCCATGCCCGAGGCAGGATTCGAACCTGCGACCGTAGCAGTCGCGCGGTTCCGGACTGCGCGCCTAGAACCGCTAGACCACCGCGGCCGGCGAATGAGAGGGGATGGCTCTTGAACACATTAGTCATTTTACGGAATGCGGCTCTAGCTTTCTCAATATGGACTTTTAATTACTCGCGGGTCATTTCATTGGATGTTGATGTTATTTCCTAGAGATAAATAATAGTTTATTTTTTCAATAAATTTAGCATTCATTTTTTACCCTTGTTGCTTTTATATAGGCCATAACGCTTGTTGCTTTTGTTGATTCGGTATGCAATATGTTGGCATACGATATGAAGGCAGCACCGAAACAGCTTGCCTCTTCATTTTATTCTTTCTCTTGTTGCATGCTAGTAGTCGGAGTACAAAAAAAATAATAATCCGAAGGATGGTAAAGGATTGAAGTATTCGTGCTGCTGGATGAGGCCACGTGTTCCTTGGCAGGTTCCGATGCACGACGACATCTCTCCAAAGAACTGAAATCGTACCACGAGACTCTCGGCCACTGGGCGATACGCATTATTCGACAAGACATTGACGATATCCTGTTCTGTCTCACAATCAGCGCCAAAAATATAAAATTTGCCCTACGTCTCAGGTAAGTGCGATTTTAAACCTGCTGAGCAAAGCAACAATAAGAAGATAGCACAAAGTACAGGACTTGAGGTGTGTGGACAATTTCTACCGATTTTTTCATTCTCAATTTAGATTCAGACTAGTATATCGAAATTTCGCTCTGTTCCGCAGGATATAGAAATGAGACTAACTAAAGACTTTAACTAGAAAACTGTAGTAATCACCGGCAGTATCCAGTTATGGCATTGTATTTGAAACAATGCCTCATTACAAAAGATTTTTTCATGCTCACACACAAGTAAAACGATTACCGGCTTAGAATGTTCTAGCAGTCATCTTCAGACGATCAAAACGTCGCTACAGTGAGTAACTAGTCACGTGTAGTACACACACATACAATGTTATTGGGTTTTAAAGATATAGTTCGTGTGTGTACCACATATGACGTATTACACACTGAAACGAAATTTTAATGATGTGACCATGATGACTTGAACATTCAAAACCCGTCATAAATTCTCGATTAAGATAAATAAGTTTTATATTTATTAACTATCATGTACTTCAAAAACATGATCATGCCAAGTCTTATAAAACAACGTATCAGCATAGGCCTCAGTAAAAGTAGCCACAGGGTTTGCCTGTAGTGAATAAAATTTTTGAAGAATTGGAAGTATTTTTCATTAATCGACTAGACTTTATTGGTTATTGACTGTAATGAGTATTATAGAACCACTATCATCATTTACATCTATAAAGTATATGAGTGTCATAATTAGTTTATTAAGTTTTCGAACTCACACAGCTTTTGAATTCATCACAAAAAGAGGCGTAGGGTGGAAATAGCTAGATTGTAGCTGATCTGATATTAATAGTGCCATAGTAAAGTTCTTTTTTTTTGTAAAATTATAATTTATGTTTAGTTTCAGTTCGTATAAAACTGATTAACTGGGCTTCGTACCAACAAATAGTTGAGAGGATGCCTTTCAGTTATTTAGCTAGCGATCAGGAAAAGAAAATATCTGTTGTATTCTGTCTCTCTATAAGTGGATTGACTTAAGTACTCTAGAAACTCTCTGTTTTGCTTGGAGAAAATGCGTGTTTAAAGTCGGTGGTAGGCAAAAATCCTACTGAATGCCTTCTCAGAACATTATTTTGAACAACTAGTTCCGGAGCTTATTCAAAGTGTAAATGGTTGCGAAAACATACTTGACCTTTTAGCAACAAATAATCCTGACTAAATAAGGAGCATCATGACAATTGCAAGGTTAGTGGCCACAAGGTTGCTGTGGCTAGACTGAATACCGTAAAATCCAAACATACCAAAAATAAACGTAAAATAAGTTTATTAAAAAAAGGCAGATGAAAATTCGATCGACACCTTCCAGAGAGACAGTCTCCACTCCTTGAAATCTGACTATGTGGGCGTAGACCAGATGTGGTTTGAACACAAAGAAACAGTATCGTTGACAATTGTGATATATGTACCAAATGAATTAATAACAGATGGTAATGATCCCCCCTGGCACACAAAACATGGCAGAACGCTGCTGCAGAAGCAATGAAAAAAGAATGCAAAATTAAAAAGAACGCAAAATCCTCAAGACTGCCGAAGTTTACAGAAGCTCGAAATTTAGCGTGAACTTCAATCCAAGATACTTTTAGTAGTTTCCACAACGAAACTCCTCGAAGTCTGCCAGAAATCCCGAAGAGATTCTGGTTGTGTGTAAAGTACACCAGTGACAAGACGCAATCAATACCTTCTCTGCGTGATAACATTTGTGATATTATTGATGATTTCTCCACTAAAACAGAATTACTAAACACAGTTTCCTGAAATTCCTTCACAAAAGAACACGCGTAGATATTCCAGAATTCGAATCAAGAACAGGAGATTACTGTTTAACGTCTATCGACAACGAGGTCATTAGGGACGAAGCTCGGATTAGGGAAAGATGGGGAAAGAAACGCGCCGTGGTTTTTAAAAGGAACCATCCTGGCATTTGCCTGAAGCTATTGAGGGAAACCACGGAGAAGCTAAACCGGGATGACCAGCCGCTGGTTTAAACCGCCGTCTTTCCGAATACGAGTCGAGTGTGCTAACCACTAGGCCACCTTACTCGGTCGAATCAAGAACAACTGCCAAAATGAGTAACTTAGAGGTAGATATCATTTGTGTAGCGAAGCAGCTTAAAACAGATAACAAAGGCAACGCTTCCAGTCCAGACTGTAGATCAATCAAGTTGATTTCAGAGTATGCTGAAACAATAGCTTCACACTTACCAATCATACACAACCGCTCGCTCGTAGAAAGATGAGTATCCAGGGACTTGAAGTTGCACAAATCACACCAATATACAAGAAAGGAAATAGGCGTATTGCACTGAATTACGGACCCATATCAGTAAAGTCGATTCGCAGTAGGATTTTGGAAGATATACAGTGCTCGAACATTATGGATCACGTAGAAGAAAACCATTTATTGACAAATAGCCAATACACATTTAGAAAATATCGGTCTTGTGAAATACAACAAGCTCTCTATTCTTACGAAGTAATGAAGGCTATCGACAGGTGATGTGAAACGGTTTCCATATTTTTATATTTACAGAAGGCTTTTGACATCGTTCCTCACAAGCGACTTCTAATTAAATTGCGTGCCTGTGCAGTGTCGACTCAGTTATGTGACTGGATTGGTGATTTCCTGTCAAAAAGGTCACAGTTCGTAAAAACTGGCAGAAAGTCATTGAGTAAAACAGGAGTAGTATGTAGGGTTTCCCAAGGCAGTGTGTTGTTCCCGACCTGCATAAACGCTTTAGGAGACAATCTGAGCAATCCTCTTAGATTGTTTGCAGATGATACTGCATTTAATATCATGTAATATCATCAGAGGATCAAAACGACAAGATAACTATATGACAAGATATCTATATGATGCAAAAATTGGCAGTGGGCTCTAAATCATGAAAAATGTGAAGTCGTCCATATGAACACTAAAAAGAATCCGCTAAATTTCTGTGATACGATAAATCATACAAATATAAAGCCTGTAAACTCAGCTAAATACATAGGCAATACAATTACGAATAACTTAATTTGGAACGATCACATAGGTAATTTTGTGGCGAAAGCAAACCAAAGGCTGCAATTTACAAACCAAAGACTGCGATTTAATGCCAGATCACTTAGAAAATGAAACAGGTTTACTGAAGGGACTGCTTACACTACGCTTGTCCGCGCCCTTCATGAGTATTGCCGTGCGATGTCCGATTCGCATCAGATAAGGTTGAAGGAAGACATACAAAAAGTTCAAAGAAGGGAGTCATTAAAACAAAGGTATTTTTCGCTGCGGCAGGATCTTCTCATAAAATTTCAATCACCAACTTTCTCCTCAGAGTGTTAAAATATTTAGTTGGCGACACGTGCGTAGAGAGGAATCATCATAAAGAAAAGAGAAATTAAAACACTCAATAAAAGCGCGCAGTTCGAGAGTAGAACAGTAGAGAAATAGCTTCATGGAGGTTCGATGTGCCATCTACCAGGCACTTTATTGTGAACTGGAGAGTAATCATGGAGATGTAGATGTAGATGCAGATTTTCCTGCTGTTAAAGAAACCTTTGTTGTCACATCTTTAAATTTAAATCATAGTAAACTGGTAAAATGTTTTACTGTATGATGTTCTCCTTTGTGTACCCATCATTTTAATTCTATTTCATTTTTGCTTTATCGTGTTCAATACTAGATTAACGTGAGCGTGATTTTCCACCATGTAATATGATGACTGCGCCGCAGTAACCCAAGTATACGAGTATATGCATATGATGAGTTTCACTGCATAAGTCCTCAGTATATCCTTTCAAGTTAACAATGGAAGGTCGTTACATGTTTGTACTTGCATTATGTTACATCTTACTTGCATTTCAACCATTTGAAAATGACTATACAGCCGAAACTGCTCACCAATCGAGGAAAAACAAAGGCATCGTTTAATCCAACAACAGCTGTGTGGCAGACTGTTGCCGCTGAGACATAGCAACTGAAGAATACATCATGGCTAAAAGAGCTTTAGATATAAGTGAAAAGTCACACACATTGTTAGAAAGTTAGTTTTCACACGCAGAATGAAATTATAGAAACTGAGGACAGAGTTTGCCTCCGGTAGGTGAGACCTTGCGGCAGTAATAGCGAGGACCGAGCTGAGCCAAATTAAAGAGGGGGTCACGTGATGCAATCTGTTGCTCATTGCCAGCAGTGCTTAGCGCACGTGCATCGGCTCTTTAATCTTAAACGGTCTGGTCAGCAGCTGTCGACCATCTCGTTAGTCTTCGTTGTTTAATCTGCCTGATCCTTAAAGCTGCGTCGCTAGAGCTACGTCTTTCTCTGTACTGCATGTAACGGAAGGACTTCAGAAAACGCCTTGGTTTGTAGCGAACCTGAAATATCAGTACCAGAATATCAGTTACAATAAGAATGAATTCCAGCGTGTCAGACATTTTCCAAAATTCTTCTGGTTCTTGCGCATTTTTTTCACTGATTTATGATGAATATGTCCAGCTATTAAATTTATTATAGACTGGAGGGTCAATTTCAAAAATATCTGTTGGCTAGTTATCTGTATAAACTTTGTCGAAAATTCCTTTGAGTTCACTAATTCTAAATTTATCGCCAAGTTTATATTTAGGCCTATCATTATAATTTATTTCATAAACTTCTATTGGATACATTTTATTGTTAAATGCACTGTATTATTGTATTCATCAACTAATTTTGGGACTGCATCTAGTCATTTATACTGACCTTGAGATCTCTTCCACATTTTTTTCTTTTAATGTCTTATTTAATTTTTCTACAACAGATGCTTTTAGTTCTGTAAACATACAATAGTGATTATTGCTATATTTTTTCATAATTTCTTGAAAATCTTTATTATAAAATACTTTCTATCACCTGTTTCTAAATTTTGTGGAGTTCTCTCTCTAAATATATTTTTCGAAAGCATCAACTAGATTTCTACTTGTCTTATCTTTGATTGGAATAGCCCAAGCAGATTTTGAGAACACATCAATTACAGTTAGTAAATATTTTTATCCTTTACTTAATTTTGAAATTCCACAAATGTGACTGTCCATTTATATAGATTAAGTTTTAAATTATTTCACAAAATATGATTATCTTTACATCCACTGGTAGAATTTTAACTGTGTCTTGTACAGTTTGAAAATTTGATTTGCATAACATTTTTCGTTGATTACTATAATTTACTTCATATAGCTTATCAGACACACTTCCTATAATACCAAAATCTTAAAATTTTAAGTCTTTATTTATATTTTTACCAACTACAATAATTCTCTTAAGCCTGAAGTTGTGTTGAAAATTGTACATTTTTCGTTTGTCTCCAGTTTAAAAGTAATTCCAATTATTTGTTTATCATTTACTATATTTTCTAGTCTATTACATTTATCTAAAGCAAATGTAAGAGTTGTATTCATGCTTTTCATCTTATCATCAAGATGTGTTATAATGGTAAGAATCTGCATAACTTTCTCATTAAGATGTTTTGTACCGACAGAATTATTGAATTGTGTTACAATACTCATATATCAGCTTTTGTGACAAGATTGAAACTGACCACACATAAGGGTTGGCAAGCATGAGTGTAACCACGCTCTGCTACCAGTGATACGCCCGCTAAACCCGCTGGGCAGAACAGGGAATAGGATTGTGGAAAGGGCCAAGGGTTGAGGTCAGTTTCTGCTTTTAATGGTCATTTATTTTAATTTAATAACCTTTACAACCAAAGAGACACATAGCCGAATCTTTACGAAATGCAACTCTTTTATAGCTGAATGCCTCCAACAAGAAATCTTAACAAGATAAAAACCCATTTAAGATAGAAATAAAATAATTCAAAAAACAACATACGGCAAGTGCAATACAAATGGCTGTGGGACACAATTAAATTCCAAAAATTTAGAATATATTACCACAGCTAGACCTTTAAAGGCAGAAAGCCAACAAGAAATCTTAAAAAAATCAAAATTTCAATTAGGATAGCAATAAAATAATTTAAACCCCAAAAAGCAACATATGCAAGGTGCAACATAAATGGCTGAGGGACACAATTAAATTTCAAAACTTCAGGATATATTACCATAGACCTTTAAAGGCAGAAGACCAGGATGTTTAACAACAAGAAATCTTAAAAATCAACAAGATAAAAATCGAATTAAGACAGCAATAAAATAATTTAAAGAAGCAACATATGCAAGGCGCAATACCAATGGCTGAGGGCCACAATTGAACTTCAAATCGTAAAACATATTCTCATAATCCTTAAAGGCAGAAGGCCACAGTGTTTAAGCTTGAAAGAAAAATTTAAAAACTAATTTTGCAAAATTTTAAGAAAACAGAACAAATAAGCATAAGCCTAAAATTTAAAGTAGCTGAAAACAGATAATTAAATACCGGTGGCACTCAGAAGGCCTCCTGGGAGGTCGATTTGCCCTCATTCACTTAGCCCAACTTTGCTTGATCCATCAGAATCCAACAAGGGGACAGCCACGGGCCGACCGACACAACGACTTGCTTCCCGTCAATCAGTACATGAGAACTCAAACCGGCAATGTTACAAACGTGATAATCCACAATGGAGATGCATTAGCTGTCAAAATTACACACCATGTTGGACAGCGACAAGAGGTGAGGAAAGGACGCTGCCTGAAATTACGTTAGTGGCGAGGGCAGGTGACCGGAACACTAACGGCCACAAGACAGAAATTCCACTGGTGCACTCAAATCGTAGTCGACCAAAATAGTTAATTGCACCTAATGGCAGCTGAATCTCGGCAGTAGAACCACTCGGTGTTGCTCTGTTCATTTTGTGGTGGTTCGCCTCGGTGGTTGCTGTTGAGGAAGTTTTCCGGTCAGCAATTGATCAGTCAAAAAGACGCCACAAAAGTGTTTGATTTTGAATTGTTTAGCAAGATTTTCAATATCAGAATTATTTAAAGCGTTAGAATAAATATGAATTATTTCTTGGAAATTTATTTGTAGTTTTTTTCGCTCCACCTCCAGTTTTCTTCTCCATTGCTAAATTATATATTTTTTCTTCTAATCCTTGATCTTTTTGTTTTTTATGTATTACCGTTTTTGCTACTGTACCGACTACTGTACTGGCAGCAGATAAATATGGAATTGAAGGCAAAAAATGGAATAAATCCTTTTTCATACTTTGTTAATCTAGTACATTCGTTCTATTTTGTTAGCTATTTGACAATTTTTTCACAACAGACATAACTAATGTTATCAACAAATTTCCACATGTACTCTTACCTCTCTTTTATTTTTGTGCATCAGTTAAAATTATCATTACTGTATAGTTGATAATTATTGAGTTTAATTTTAACTAATTTTACCACTAGGTAGAAAAGTATTATCACTGCTGAAGTTGAGTTTAATTTATATAGATAAATTTTTTTTGTAAAGATCAGTATTTTTTTTAATCCTCAACCATTATCATCAACATCTAAACTCACATCTTATTTTCTCTTTCCATACATTATTCTTCTAACTGTTGTAGCAGTTAACTTTCTCCACTTGTTGCCTCAGAAGTATGCAATTCTTTCTTTTGCATGTACTTGAAATTCTTTATCTGATTCATGTCTTTTTTGCTGTTTATGATGTCTATATGCAGTATCATATTTTTTGCAAGTTTCATCTAGTAGAACTTCGAAACTTCTGGGAAGATTGAAACTATGTGCTGGTCTGCGACTCGAACTTATGACGTTTGCCTTTCGTGGGCAAATTCTCTACCAACTGAACTACCCAAGCACAATTCACGGCCTGCCCTCATAGCTTTAATTCCGCTAGTACCTCGTCTAATACATTCCATACTTCACAGTAGCTCTTCTGCATACTTTGCAGAACTAGCACTACTGGAAGAAGGGATACTGCTAGTTCTGCAAGGTACACAGGAGAGTTTCTGTGAAGTTTTGAATGTTGAAGTTGAGGTACCTGCGGAGTTGAAGCTGTGAGGACAAGTTGTCAGTCGTGCTTGGGTAGCTCAGTCAGTAGAGCACTTGTCCGGGAAAGGCAAAGGTCTCGTGTTCGAGTCTCGGTCTGGCACACAGTTTTAATATACCAGGAAGTTTCATATCTGCGGAACACTCCGCTGCAGAGTGAAAAGTTCATTCTGGAAACATCCTCTAGGTTCTAGCTCGTCATGTCTCCGCAATATCCTTTCTTCTTCTTTATATTTTTCGTATTCTGTTGTGGGTTGTTTCTTGCATTTTTTAAGTTCCGCTTTTAATTATTCCTTCACCATTCTATTTCTTTAAGCCTTTTTAACAACCTCTGCTTCCTATGCATAATGTCTTTCGGATTATCCCATTTTACAAATATTTAATAAGGATAAAAAACAGTAATGACTTACTTTTAATTTTTAACGTCAGTGGTAATGATATCAAGAGGAATGATTCGGTCCCATTATGTTCTTAAAAAAAAAATCTTTACTTTTATTTCTGTACGTGCCATTATTAATTTTTCTTGTAATATCTATTGTAATAAAAGCAAAATTATCTTCATTCCCGCATTTAATACACGTTTCCTTAAAATCATCAAATTTTAAATCGCCTCCTACAAATTCGTGATAAATGTGATTTAAGTTTGTGCCGTCTTGTCTAAAATTATTTTAAAAATTTATATGACCTCTTACTAATTTTTTTGATATCTTCGAGTATGTCTGGGCTAAATAAAACCAATATTCATCTGTAACGTTTGCTTGTAAAATATTCTCTAACTACATCCTGAGTGTCGAGAGTAAAATCATCGAATACTGCTACTGAATTACCTTGACACTCATCGAATTGTGTAGTTTCGTCATTATTTTCGATAAATGTAGTAAAATTCTTGGTTATCAATGTCCCCTTTGGGATTTACCGGTTTAATTGCTTGCCGTCTGGAATCTTGTCTATACCGGGAATTTATCAACGCTGTATGGAGCAGCTCATTCAAGACATTTCCTGTTACAACACGTATCTTGGTGATATCTCAATAACGGGATCTGCACAGGAGAAGCATTTAAGAAATCTTCAGTCAGTTTTCCAATGCCCCCTGTAGAATGGCCTTCGTTGCAAGCTGAAAAACTACAGTTTTTTCTGTCCACAGGAGCATCTTTGATATATGTGCTTAACTAAAATGGCATTTCCTCAACAGACGACTACATAAAAGCCGTTGTCAACATGCCAGTGCCCAACGAACTAACAGAGTTTCACTCTTTTTTGGGTAAGTTTCGTATTGTGCTCATTTTATTTCCCTGGCCACGCATATCTGCTTCGCCAAAAGGGTGTTACGTTCGTCTGGTCTGCAGATTGTCAACGGGCTTCTCAGTTTATCAAGCAGTGTTTGTGCTCTGCTCCCTATCTGACTTTTTTTATACTGGGTAAAGCTTTAAGCCTGGCCTGTGAAATGACGCAGTATGGCACTGGTGTGGTCCTGTTTCATTAGAAACCAGATGGCAAAAAACTACCCATCACTTTCACATACAAGACACTTTCTGCTGTACAGCGTAATTATTCACAGATGGGAAAGAAGGTGCTAGTTAATATTTCCAGAATTATTTTCCTTCAGATCATCGACCACAAGCCGCTGGTTTCCTTATTCAGCCGTCATTCCAAGTTGCCACATGGGATTGCCCTCCAACTACAGAGGTGGTCCCACTTTCTCAGTAATTTGTGCTATGACATTCGTTATCACTCCACCACCAAGCAAGCAAATATTGAGGCATTGTCATGACTGTTGGTGAGACCTGATCAAGAGTCCAGTCGGCAAGAGGCTTTTGTGTTCCCTGCGGGCAGTACCATGACGCATCAAACCTTGTTGGATCTTCCATTGACCATGTAAGAGTTCGTGACTGCTGTGGCCACTGACCAGCTTTTTGAGAAAAAACATTTCAGCTGTCCAGTTGGGTTGGATAGAGTGCATCCTGTTGGGTGCACATCTGGCATGATGTACATTTTTCTTCTCCAGCATCGACTAATTGTTGTTCAGAGGGGTTTCTTGCTTGCTATTGAATAGCAAAGCTGCCAGGTGATTGTTCCCCCAGCACTGCATCCTTCTATACTCCAGCTGCTGCATGCGTGACACAGGGATTTGACTCATATGAAGGCACTAACGTGTCTTCATGTCTGCTGGCTGGTGATCGACAGTGACATCAAACATCTGGTGTGGGGCTACAGGGGCTACATGCAGAACCAGGCTGTACTGCTGCACCAGTTTTTCCTTTGGCTAGATCTAGAGCACCATTGGAAAAGGATGCATGTCAGTTTCGTGGACACTTTTCTGGACGGCATGTGGTTGTTGGTGGTTGAGCATTGTTTATTTCCTCCACATTATCAACTGCCACTGTTTGCATGTTGTCGGTTATTTTTGTCATATAAGGGTCCCCAAGTACCCTCATGTTTGATGAAGGATGACAGTCTGCGCCATTGGAATTTGACGACATTTGCATTCACAGTGGTATTTGAGACCTAACTGCCACGCTGTTTCATCCAGCTTCTAACCTGAGGTGGAGTGCTTTATGCATACATCAAGCACCAAATGAAGAAGTCTGTTTGTGCATTTTTCCATGTTGATACACTGTTGAATTTTCTGGCTAAGTACGTAGTGACTGGCCAATGGGTGCAGTTTGGTAGAGCATTGGCATGGGCATCAGCGATGAAATTTCATGGATTTCATGTGCTCTGTGTCACATGCCCTGGACCGTCATGACCCACCACGTTTTCCTCATGGAGATGTCATGTTCTTCAGCTGGTGGTAGAGATGGTTGTTTGGTGTAGCAGTGGGGCACAGAGGTTGCCCATTGTTTTTGATGGATGTCAGTAGTGAGCAACTGACCTGTCATGGATATTAATTGCTTCCTAGCCTAGCCGAGGCATCATTGCCACAGTCTTCCAGTGAGCCAGGTGACATGGCTCGTTTCAACATTGTCCCAGGGACAGGCTCCCAATTTGCAGCAGTGCGCTTTCCTATTGCTGCCCTCTCTAGAAGAAGGGATCGGTTGGTGGGACATGTTCTGAGGCATCAAGGGATCACCAATTTAGTAATGGAGGACAGCGTGGAGGGTAAAAATCATAGAAGGAGACCAAGAGGTGAATACACTAAGCAGATTCAGAGGGGTGTAGTTTGCAGTTGGTACTGGGAGATAAACAAACTTGCATAGGATAGAGTAGCATGGAGAGCTGCATCAAACCAGTCTCTGGACTGAAGATCACAACAACAACTCTTTGCCCTCTGTCTCCCTTCTGTCACCTGCAGCCTTGGACCCCAGTGAGCCTCTTGCACTATCTGCTGGTATGGGGCCCATGGATTGTGATCTACTCTCCTCCCCCTCTGCCTTCTGTCCTGCCATGCCAGTGGAGTGACTTCGCCTCCACTGCTGCTGTCGGACCCTCCACTGGTTCAGCCTCCATGCCCCTCTGCCTTTCCAGAAGAGCCAGCAGTGTTGCCTCCTTTTGTGGTAGGTTCACTGTCGGGTTCTAGAGCACTCTTTAGGGTTCTGTGCTGGAAGTCAGAGCCCAAGTCTGGCCATCGGCAGCCCCATGTGGCCTGTCCACCAGTGGACATCATGATAGAGGCAGGTGACCTGGTGTGGGCAGCACAGCGGAAAGTGCGGGAACCTGCTGTGTACAATGCATGGTATGGGCAGACACACTGACAGAAATGTTCGCTTTTGGGCTGCAGTAAGCTGGGGAGCCCAATGGTAATGCTGAGTTCCATCTCGACGTATCTCCTCTTGCAATTTGTGCTGAATCTTGTTTCTGAGTGCTCAGTTGTCAGCCACCTGCGCCAGCCATGTAGTGAGTTTATTTCCATGCATGTCTTTTCATTGTCTTAGACTTCCTGCTTCCCTGCAGATTGACTCACATGGCGAGTTTTCGTTTCCTCTTATGGTTCTTTTTTCTCTGATTATTGTTAAGACACCTTTGACCTGTGAAATACCCACCCTGATTGTGTTGTGTAGCGGCTTTGTCACTCCTGTGCAAATACGAAAGTGGGTTTACATGTTGCGGTGCTCTAATAATTCATATATTTTTGAAAATAACGCACCATTTCTTACTCATAATTATCTAATATAAAATCTACGAAAACTTTAATGTCCTGTCAGTTGAAGAATGGAAAATAGTAAAAGTCCATTAAATCGTTGCTTGCCTTAAAACATGAATGGTCTCAAACGTACGAAGTGCATTTGTGCTGCCACCCGGATTTTATAGGATGGTACAAAATGTAAAAGGAAACGATCAGATCATTGCACTTGAACTCATCTAAATCAAAATAATCTGTAGTTCCAACTTGATTTAAGTATACTAAATCAAAGTGTAGGACCTGCGTGAAAGTTAAAGTCCGTTAATAGAGTCTGGAACGGAGCGTTAATTTTTAAAGTGGTATTACAACTTCTAGGTACCTGGCCAAAACCTTTCCAAGTCTATAAATTTGTAACCCTGTGCAGAACAGAGAATCGAACAGCATGCACTCAGAGTAACTTCCTGCCGACTAAGTTTGTGGTCCAATTTCCGTGCGTTTTATACACATAATAGGAGCGGATTTCTTGGAAAACCCTTGTTTATTTACATTGAAACTGTATTCCATTAGGATGTTTGCGCATCACGGCCACGCACGAATATTGTAAACATGAGAATCTCCGGCACTGGTCATATAAATTTGAAGCCTTTTTTTATTATTGCATATCGATTTCGATCACAGAGTGATAACCTTCAGTACTAAAATAAAATAATACAAACTCAAACCTAAACGACCAACGCACAAACATATGTGCCATTTTACAATAGATAATATTGAGTTTTAGAAGCTAAAACACATGTAAAGTCTATGTCCGGTAGACCCTGTTATCATGCACAAAATGTAACTTCAAAGATAGATGTTTATCGTGAAGAAGATGCCAAGTAGCGTGTATGATACAAACCGAGCCAGCTGTTTACTAAAACTTACGCAGCTAAGCTCCATATTTGTGGTGGACGCTATCGGCGCTCTCTTTATAAACTATTTACACGCTAGTGTAGAAAATTGCACATGAAAGACTTTTTGTTCTTTCAATAAACCAATATTTATTTTACAGACAAACTGTTTTAAAAATATTTACGTTCTGAATGCTAACCACAAGATGTACTTGTGCGGAGTGCTTTTCGTGATATTAATAACTTTTTACAGTAACAAATGAACATTATGAAAATTATGGTAAAATAGTCTGATATTAAGAAACACTAGGAAAACAAAGAGGACCAACTTACATAAAGAAATGTGTACAAATAAACTGTATGAAGAACGTACTCATATTGTGTGCAGCTCTCGTGGGACAATACGAGCGCTGTCTCAAAGGCGTGTTAACGTTCTCCTAGGAGAGTGCCGGACGCCGCGTTTTTAAACTTGGGGAGGCAGCCAGCCCACGAAGAATTCTCAAAAATATGTGCTATTCACCATCGCGTGCTCGTTGAGCAGGACACTGTCGGGCGATTTTTGATTGAAGAATATCTGCATCACTAGCCTGTAGTGCATCCATGTTTGGTAGCAAACATTCATGCGAACACATTCGTTGTAAAGAAAGCACGGATCACTTTGTCACGTCATTAAAAAGATATTGGTTATGTACTGATGATAAAATGTACAAAGCCATCAATAAAATTGAATGGAAAAGCTTAAGCTGGCTGTTATTTGCCACAAAATTTACTCCGTGTCGTCCAATAACATACAAATTTTTTTCAGTCCCAAAACGTCTAAGAGCGCTGCCCTAGTACACAGATAACACCGAAAGATTGTAATTCCGAGCCACACCGCCTGCTGTCACTGCCGACATTGAGAAGACACAGATTGTGAGAGCTTTGAGGTGTGAGTGCAAAACCAGGTGTCTGTCCAGTGCTTATGCGATAATACTGAGTGCTTCAGCTTCTAGAGTTGTTGTTGTTGATGTTGTGGTCTTCAGTCCTGAGACTGGTTTGATGCAGCTCTCCATGCTACTCTATCCTGTGCAAGCATCTTCATCTCCCAGTACCTACTGCAACCTACATCCTTCTGAATCTGCTTAGTGTATTCATCTCTTGGTCTCCCTCTACGATATTTACCCTCCATGCTGCCCTCCAATGCTAAATTTGTGATCCCTTGATGCCTCAAAACATGCCCTACCAACCGATCCCTTCTTCTAGTCAAGTTGTGCCACAAACTTCTCTTCTCCACAATCCTATTCAATACCTCCTCATTAGTTACGTGATCTACCCACCTTATCTTCAGCATTCTTCTGTAGCACCACATTGCGAAAGCTTCTATTCTCTTCTTGTCCAAACTAGTTATCGTCCATGTTTCACTTCCATACATGGCTACACTCCATACAAATACTTTCAGAAACGACTTCCTGACACTTAAATCTATACTCGATGTTAACAAATTTCTCTTCTTCAGAAACGATTTCCTTGCCATTGCCAGTCTACATTTTATATCCTCTCTACTTCGAACATCATCAGTTATTTTACTCCCTAAATAGCAAAACTCCTTTACTACTTTAAGTGTCTCATTTCCTAATCTAATTCCCTCAGCATCACCCGATTTAATTTGACTACATTCCATTATCCTCGTTTTGCTTTTGTTGATGTTCATCTTATATCCTCCTTTCAAGACACTGTCCATTCCGTTCAACTGCTCTTCCAAGTCCTTTGCTGTCTCTGACAGAATTACAATGTCATCGGCGAACCTCAAAGTTTTTACTTCTTCTCCATGAATTTTAATACCTACTCCGAATTTTTCTTTTGTTTCCTTTACTGCTTGCTCAATACACAGATTGAATAACATCGGGGAGAGGCTACAACCCTGTCTCACTCCTTTCCCAACCACTGCTTCCCTTTCATGCCCCTCGCCTCTTATAACTGCCATCTGATTTCTGTACAAATTGTAAATAGCCTTTTGCTCCCTGTATTTTATACCTGCCACCTTCAGAATTTGAAAGAGACTATTCCAGTTAGCATTGTCAAAAGCTTTCTGTAAGTCTACAAATGCTAGAAACGTAGGTTTGCCTTTTCTTAATCTTTCTTCTAAGATAAGTCGTAAGGTTAGTATTGCCTCACGTGTTCCAACATTTCTACGGAATCCAAACTGATCTTCCCCGAGGTCCGCTTCTACCAGTTTTTCCATTCGTCTGTAAAGAATTCGCGTTATTATTTTGCAGCTGTGACTTATTAAACTGATAGTTCGGTAATTTTCACATCTGTCATCACCTGCTTTCTTTGGGATTGGAATTATTATATTCTTCTTGAAGTGTGAGGGTATTTCGCCTGTCTCATACATCTTGCTCACCAGATGGTAGAGATTTGTCATGACTGGCTCTCCCAAGGCCATCAGTAGTTCTAATGGAATGTTGTCTACTCCCGGGGTCTTGTTTCGACTCAGGTCTTTCAGTGCTCTGTCAATCTCTTCACGCAGTATCTTATCTCCCATTTCGTCTTCATCTACATCCTCTTCCATTTCCATAATATTGTCCTCAAGTGCATCGCCCTTGTATAGACCCTCTATATACTCTTTCCACCTTTCTGCTTTCCCTTCTTTGCTTAGAACTGGGTTTCCATCTGAGCTCTTGATGTTCATACAAGTGGTTCTCTTATCTCCAAAGGTCTCTTTAATTTTCCTGTAGGCAGTATCTATCTTACCCCTAGTGAGATAAGCCTCTACATCCTTCTAGAGAAGAAACAGTAAATGTTAATTGACTTAACATTCACAGTTGTATTTCAGGCTATCTTCTAAATCAAATACTTTAACCTACCACTAGTTCACTAACTTTCGTTCGTTTTCTAACTTAAAAGTCTTCCGCTAGTAATACTGATACTTTTGAAAACTCTTCACAACTAGATTACATTGTAGGTTTAGGATGAATATTGTAATATAGTTGTTCTTCTGTGGGTTCAAAATCTCCGAATTTGGAGTCGAGTTTTCGGCATTGTGGCTTCCAAGACGAGTACAACACGCAGGAGACCGTGGGCGATTGTGAGAAGTTACTAACTGTCGAAAGGCCAACGTTTACCGAACCAAGCCATGTTGCCAGGCCGTCTTGAGCGCAGGGGACGAAAAGGAGCTATGACATAGATGTGAGCGGTGATGAAGGGTGGCGGAGGTCTGCCCGCAGAAAGGGAAACTTAAACCACTTGTAAACCCACAGTGGGCCACGCCCGACTAAGGGACCCGTCGGTGAGTGACTGCCAGGTTCCAGACGCGCTATCGGCTTGGGTGGAGCTCGAAAGCGAATTAACTCAAATGAATGCAAATCGATTTCTTGACTGGTTCAGTTTATAGCATTCACCAGTTAGTTTACAATGCGATCTGCTGCGGATTATGTGATCTACACTGCCAGCGAAAAAGGTGAAGCACTCAGAAGGGATGATAAAATGAAACGGTTTGAGAGGATAGGTGTTGTTGTTTCAGTGATTATAAAATCGAGTGAAATTTACAAAAAAAATTGGCCGTATGAGACCACTTATCGTTGAGAGGTAGCACCCACTCTGACTTGGTTGCATGCATCGATTCGGTGGGGAAAGGTGTCATAAATGTATCCTCACATGAGGCAAGCTGGCGCACAGTAGTCTGTAATTGGTCCTTTATACCCTGGTTACTACAGCTGCGAGAAATTGACGTTCGAGCAGGTACCACACTTGTTCCATGGAGGATATTTCTGGGGAACTTCGTGGCCACAGAAGTGCCTTGGGATCACGCAGACAATTGACAGAGACATGTTTCAAGCGTGAGAGAGCATTGTACTCCTGAAAAATGGTACCACGATACCGTCGCACGAGAGGTAACACACGAGGATGCAGGATGTCCATAACCTGTCGTTGTGCCGTCAGAGTACCCACAACTGCTACCAGCTGCTCCATGAAGTCATTCTCAGTGGTTTCCCACACCATGACGCCAGTAGTAACACCACCGGTGCCTCTCCAAAGTATTGGAAGAATAGGACCTCTCCCTATGTCAGAACCATTCTCGGTGGCGATGGTTACATGAGATAAAGCGAAACCACAGTTCATCCCTGGATAGAGTGCAACAAAATGCACCAGCCGTACATGTTTCCTGGTGGTCACGGCACCGCTCCAAACGCTCCGTTTATGTTGCGTTGTTAACGGTAGCCGACACGTAGAACGGTAATAATCCAGTGCAGTTGCTGTTAGTCTTCGACCAATAGAGCATATTTAAGTGATTAATGAAAATATCTGCTAAAAGCCTTGGTACGGCTCTTCCCATGCGTAGAAGACCATCTTTTTGTACAACAAGATGGTCTAAGCATGGGATGAAATTTTGAACATATTTTAGTGTCTTCATGGAAAAATCGTCTTCACTGTAGAAATTGCGCAATGGGCCCTATCAATTTTCTGGATATAACTGTAAAGAATGTTAATGGGAGGCACGGATTTGCAATCTTCAGAAAAGCAACGTATACTGATTTTATTCTAAATTACAATTCTAATCACCATAACTTAAATGAAAAAGCCTTCTTCCATATTGTGTTTAACGGAATTCTTAAACTATCTTTGTCAAACTCTGACCATGAGGTGGAACTTAAAATGATAGAGTATATTGTTGGAGAAAATGACTATCCAAATTAACATGTAATGAGCATCTACAACACCGAAGCTAAGAAATATGAATAAAAAAACAAGATTCCGGAAAATAACATAGGGCAATCTAAGAAATATGCTGCGTTGCTATATTATGGAACTATGAGTACGAGAACAGCTTCAGTTTTTAAGAAACAGTGTACAATAGTTTCCTTTGGAGCAAAAGTTCGGCTGGACATTCACAGGTTCGACTATTATAGGAATCAGGAGTCTATAAGTTGTCGTGTACCGAATGTAATGTTATCTATGTAAGACAAACAGTATGAAAGCTGGAGGTGAGGTATCGTGAGCACGAGGCATTAGACAGAAAAGTGCAGTGGAGAGATATAATTTCCCGGCACCCTTGATTGCCACGGAGCAGGCTGCCTCATGCTTTCATCAAAAGAAATGATACATTGTTTTCCATTGAGTAGCCTTAGGATAAACAATAATTCACAAAAGCGCCTGATAATGAACCACGATAAACTGGAAACCGTTAACGGTCACGGTCACGGTCTCCAACCGTGTCTGTATTTGACAAAATGTCATTAAGCTTATGCTTAGGTTTAACAAGGAATGTGTGTCACTAAAACTATTCCCAGAATATGTGAAAGTCAAAGTCACCTACAAGTTAACTAAATAAAAATGCGAAATTATTTGGCTAAAAACTGAGATAAAAGTGCAATACAAGAAAAAAGAAAATCTGAAGAATCTCGCATACAACTTGCATGTGCAGGTAACCTCTCGACTTCACAGTTCTCATACATCGTCTAGCACATAGATGATTGAGTAAATAAAGAACGACAATTAACATCATGTAAACAGAAAAAGAAATTAGAAGCCTTAAAATATATTAATAAATCTGATTGGGACAGAAAGAAGAGGGTAGTTAACATCACTGACATTCAGCTCAGTGACAGTGAATATAGTCTATCAAGTAAAATAATTATAAAAATGGTATTGTAGAGACCTGTGAACTCATGGACATACTCATACGCATTCTGGAGCAAAATTATTTTAGCTTCAACAACAAGTTTTACCAACAACATGATGGATTGGCAATGGGAATTAGTTTGGCTGAGATTTTAGCGGTCATTTACATCAACCATATAGAACAAAGATACTTATCAACTAAGTAGCGTACCACAAACAAAATAATTTGCTACAAAACAGACGTTGGTGACGTAATCCTGCTTTTTGGTGGTACAAACTGTAAAACTGGTGGGTTGCAACAGAACTCAGAAAATGCATAAAAATGTTAAATTCACATTTGAGCGACTATGTCGCAGCTGATGAAAAAAAAAACAGTTAAATGATAGTATAAATTTTCTTGATCTTAAAATCCACCACCACAGACGTTAGCATTGACAACTCTGCATGTGACCCCAGACAACACAAAATGTCATATTTCAGAGCCATGGTATACCAAATGCAAAAAGCACCTATGAGTCCCACAGAACAACAAAATGAAATCAGTTTAATTAAAGCAGTCACTCATAATAATGGCTATGATCCTGTAATAATAGACAAACTCCACAAAAAATACGATCAAAGGCCACAGCTCCACAGAACAGCAGTTCGCACATCATTCAATCCAAACAAAATCAGCCTCTCGAAGAAAACAAACCTAAATGCTCCTTTATCTCATACATAGGCCCAAAATCGTACTAAATTTCAAATTTATTTAAAAATAAGATTATTAAAATTAGTTTTCCTATTAATAGTAAGTAGAGCGGAAAGTGATGCATGATGTCAATCTTACCAATGCTCCCTCGCAATAAATCAGAAATCTACATGCTTCAATGATGTTCGTGCCGAAAATTCTACATTGACAGATAGAAGTTTCGATACTAGGTACAAGAACATTTTGATATTTTAAGACTTGGAAACTTGAGCAAATCAACACTTTAAGCCCACTTTTTCAGAAGAAAACCATTTCGTGGGAAACTTTTAGAGCGACATGAAAATATTACAAATAGCAGAAAAAGGAACCACTATGAATCTGGTAGAGGAAATAGAAACACACACACACACACACACACACAAAAACACTTCCCATTATAATATCCTTAATGAGCAGACTGAGTTGGCTAACACTCCTTGCCTGAAAAATTTCCAGGAAGTACTTTCTATACCCCAATATAAATAATGTTTGTATATGTTTCAACAGGTCGAATAAACAACCTGATAATATTGTATGTATCTACTGTAATCAGTATTACTCATAGAACTAAATTCTAATAAATTTTAATTTATTATCATCATCGGTGTTCAAATAGCACATAATAATTTCGCACACTTTCTTGTCCACATTTGTTGTTGTCCATTTTCGTTATGTACGGTTGTAAAACTATAATTCAAAAATTCCCATGTATTTATCGTTATCTGCCTGTATTTAATGCCCTCAGTTTAATGTAAAACACTTTTTTCAATTTAATACAACAGTAATTTACACTTCCTTTTCCAAAAGGTGACATGTCTTTGTATAATAGTGCCGCAGGAACTTTGACACTTACGTTCGTTGTAAACTCTTTATTTGTTTTCGTATATAGTAAATCAGAACATCTGGTGCACATTGAAAATTCGTTTTATGACCAAACGAAAGTGTTTACAACGCAAACCAACGTACGTGCTTGTGAAAATACGAACCTCGTTGAGGATATATTTCATTGGAAGAACACTGCAAAAACAAATACGCTAGATAGACATGGTGCATTCTAATACAAATCTGTAACACAACCATTTTTGTTACACTTTCGTAACTATGAATTATTATTTGTCCTAGGGCAACTCACCAGTAAACCAGTATATCATTTGTTTCAGTGAAAGCATGGAAAAACCGTCTGATAATGAATTGTGAAAAATTCCAAACCGGTAACGGTACTTTCGAATAAAGTAACGTACAAGCAGTTTGTGGCTGGTTGCTGTACAGAATCAACAACATATTATATAAGGAGTTCTTCTTCCACTCTTTTCTTTTCCGCTTTTCACGCGGAGTTCCTATTATCTAATGTAATGTTATACGGTGTGCAACTCCGATCTTAATTGTGCTGCACATAACGTGAATTGTACCGAATCGCCTGTCCTAACCGATTATGGCGGTCAGCCCAAATCGTTTCACTTGGCGCGCATTTTTGGCGGTAGCCGAAGATGCACGAATTACTTCTCCCGAATACAGTTATTATAATGCTAGTAAAAAGTATTGTAAAAATGAGAACCGAGATGAAGAGATGATAGCATAATATTAAGAGATTAATTGGCATGACTGATAGTTAAATCTGAATAATAGTTTACGAAATAAATAAACTTTAAAGATTCGGCGCATTGGCTCCTGTGGTGGCAGCCGAACAGATTATTCTCTGACTAAATTGGCGAAATTCTCACAGAAATTATACTCACTGTGCCGTTTGTTGCTTGCTCTCACTCCACTCAGTTAATGAAATCTCAGCCATACTATGAAGTGAAGCTTGGGGTGTTATGCCTCCGAAGCCAGAAATGTCCTATAGTTACCATGCTGGCCCAGTGACACCATCAGTTACCACAGCACTACGCACAGTTCGGCGAATTGTATCGTGGAGCAATGGATACGTAGCGCGTAATCGGATGCATCAAGTTTCTAGTTACACCATCGATGATCGTGTGCGATTACGCTAGCCTATCAGGCGGACGGCTGTTCGAATCATGGACCGCGCTATGAACGCAGACCAGAGGGGGCAGTATTATGCTATGTGGTATGGGCTTCAGTGCGACGTTGGGTAATAACAGAAGGCCTCATTATAGCTGCGGACTACGGGAAAATTATTGCAGATCACCTGCATTCCTTCACGCTTGACGTCTTCCCCAAACTGGATAGTATCTTTCAGTAGAATAACTGTTTGTGATACAGGCCAGAATCGTGCTACAGTGGTTTCAGGAGCATGATAGTGAAAAATGGCTATAGTGAAAAATGGCTTTTATGTCCTGGCCACCAGGTTCGTCTAGTATGTTCCCTATGGAACACACCTGGATTGCTATTGGACGTCAGCTCAGCGTCCACAAACCACTGGCCAGAAATTTACGGGAAATTCATAATTTTCGGGTAGACGTATGGTGCCAATACCTCCGGAAACTACCAAGCACTTGTCGAATACGTGTCACACGGAATCATTGCTGTATTGAGTTCCAAAGGTTGAGTAACACGCTATTAAGCAGGTTGTCGTAATATTTTGCCTCACCATAGCTGCTCATAAATAAACTGCGTGAAACATGACTTCTCAAATTGTTCGACAAATACACTCATATTCAGAAACAACAGAACCTCTGAAAGACTAGAGATAGGATGTTCATATTCACAGGAAATTTACATTAGCATGTTCTGTAGAAATGATTAGCATTTCAGTTACCTCGGTCCAATGTGTGTCCTATTGCCTAGTAGGCACAGGGTCCGCCATGGGCCCTGTTAATTTCTTCTGTACATGATAGCACAGACACGCGGGAGGAGTGAATAGCGTTCACCTGGTTCCAATGTTCATCTGTACTGGTTGGCACCGACTCACAGAACTGGACCCATCGTTTCACCATATCACACACATTTTCGATTGGTGACAAGTCTGCTGATTTGGAGGCCCAGAGCAAAAGACGCACAAAAGATGCATCCTGTGACACCAATAAGACACGTGTTCGTGCAGCAACAGGTTGTCGTACATTGTCTTGCTGAAAAATGGTGTCTGGGGTGTTGTGCAGAAAGTGTGTGGCTACGGATCGCACAATGTCATTCACGTAGATCACACTGCTCACACTGCCCTGGACACTGACCAGCGGTGATTTATGGCTGTACCCAACAGCACCCCACGCCATAAGGCCGTGAGTTGTATTTTCTGTGCGAATGCAGTCACTCTGATGCAGCTCCCCTGTCTGCGACGAACTAAAATGTGCCCATCATTTTCAAATAAACAGAAACTGGATTCTTCCGAAAACACTATCTGATGCCATACACCACTGCCGTCTAATATGTTTCTGCACATTTGTTAAACGTAGGCGGCGAAGTGGACGAGGCGCACGAAACGCATGCCGTAATAAACGGCGATGGATTGTCACTCCTGATAGTGTACGATGTGTTCCACTGTTCCATTGTTGCGCCAGAGCCGAAGAGGACGTAGATCTGTCCTGCTATGCCATTCGGATAAGGTGCCGATCTTCTCGGGAGGTGGTCTGGGTGGTGAGTCCTGATCCATCTTATTGTGTAGGCCTTCCGTGAACCATTCTGCACACACCCGTTGCACTGTCGAAACACTTCGTTCCACAAGAGCAGCAATTTCCAAGATGGATGCATCACATTCTCTCTTGCCAATAACGCCCCCTCTTTCAAATCCCCTGACTTTACGGTACGGTTCGTGCATAAATCTGCGACGCATCCTGTATGTCTGTTCAAGTCACACTCATTCATTACCTTCGGGTTATACCGACAATGAGAACCGCAAGCATATATTACCGGTAGGTGGTGCTGCGCCGCGATATCGACATCGACCTTCAATCTGCGAACAGGTATATTTCAAATGATATCATTTCTGCAGAGCATACTTACGTACATGTCCTGTGAATATGAACGTCCTTCAAGATATGAACGTCGTTCAAGATGTTCAAGATATTCTGTTCTGAACGTGAGTGTTGTTTGAAATGGCGAATTTCAGTGAATTTTAATTTCTTTAAAGTTATGCCATTGTGATGTGTTGCATGTATCAGTGGTTCCTGCGACAGTAAAAAGTCCAGCAGTAGAATTCTTCATGTTCCTGTAAAGTGACCATCGTCAGATCCTGCTCCTCGCCTCAGCTGCAACCGTAACTCTCTATCTGCAGGTTCTTCTCGGAGTGTGTTGCCCTCGATTTCTATGCGGTTCTCTTCAGATACCTCGTGCCGTAGCAGTAAAGTAAGGTCGAAGCCTTTTCTCACCTTCAGTGGCTGTCAGTGAGGTAATACTATTCCCCCCGCCGCCCAAAAAGAGGAAGGTGCACATTAAGACCGCTTTTCCGCCATTTCGTTGGAGATTTATGGGATGATGGAGTCCCCCACCATGAACCCTTATTCTTTCTGTCTTACTTTCCACGCTCCTTGTGTGGTTATTAATGATGTTGAGTGTTGCAATATTGCATCTAACATTTCAGACGAGTAAACATTAATGAACAAAGAGTCAGAGAGTTCACTTTACAAGTAAAGCTCGTACGCACCTCCGCCCCCCCTCCCCCCCCCCCCCCCACCTCCGTTATAGACTCTTCCGAGCAGTGTGGCATCGACTCCCTGCCCTGTAGCTTCCCGTGCCATGTGCTGACACTCCATCTTCATCTACATCTACGTATATACTCCGTGGGCCACCTTAGGGTGTATGATGGAGGGCATTTTGCGTACTAGTGTCATTTCCCTCATTTCCATTTCCAATCACGAATGGTTCGCATAGAGAACGATAGGTGGTAAGTCTCAGTGTGAACTGGAAATTCTTTACTTTTACGTTCATAGTCTTGGTTGGCTGTTCTATGAACTCTCGGAATTTTAACAGTGAAGCACACCGCGACGCAAAACACCTCTCTTGTGATTTTCCATGTATTAAAAGAACCTGCAACTAAACACGCCGTTCTTCTTTGGGTCTTCTCCACTTCCACTGTCCATCCTGTCTGATATGGATCAGAAACAATATTCAAATATTGGTTGAGCAAGGATTTTGTAAAGTTGAGGATCAACTGCCAGTCCTCCCGCCAAACGTCGAACCTCTGCACGTCTTCCTGCATTTCGGTACAATTTTGTGGCATTGCGACTTCTCTGTATACGGCCGCAGCATCCGTGGAGAGTCTCAGGGGACTTCCGACGTCATCCACTAGGTCATTTATATACAGGGTGTAAAAAACAATGTATACAAAGCTTTAGAGTGTCTGGAAAAGTTATGATGAAATATTTTTGGATACAACAAAAATTTTAAAGGTGCACCCTTTCCCCACTTGGGTTGTATGAAGGTTTTGACGCTAGTAATGTTGAGACTTGGTGTTCTAACTACCATTGCATGCGTGCTAGCGATTGTGTGTCTCAACCTGGTAACATTCACGACAACCTGATAGGAACGTATGTTTTTCCTAACACGTTTGATGGAGGAAATTACCGTGCAATACTAACGGAAAGGTTGACGACTGTTCCATTAGCAGGCAGATAACGATTATGGTTCCAGATTGCATGGACCTCACCACACTTCGCTGTTGATTTGAGGCAACATTCAGACAACGTTTTCCTCAATTACTGGACTCAGACGAATGGGATAGTACTGTCACTACCACCTTCTTCCTGTCTCCTGCTATGGATTTCTTTTTGTGGAGAGAAATGAAGCGTTTGGTTTACGAGACAGAGGAGCTGCTTTCCTGTTTGGCTGCAGCTGCATCCATTACTTGTGAAAAACTTTTGTTTTAGCTTGTTAGATAACCACAAGCATGCAGATCTCAATTGAACTTGAATGTAAACGGACCGTATTTTCAGCAAAAACTCTATGATAAGATTCATATACCGGAGTTTGAGCACCGTCTGTGAACAGCGTTGGTGCAAAACCTTCATGGACCTCTACCAGGGGAGCGGATTACCTGTGATATTTTTCTCCTATAAAAAGTGTTTCTTTTTATCTCATCTAAACACTCTAAGATTCTGTATACGTATTACTTTTCCACCCTGTACAGCGTAAAAATTAATGATCCTAAACACTCCTAAACACTCCTCTTTCAAAAGAAAAGCAAAGTTCCGTCCTTTGGCCTTGACGGACCAATCGAGACCGACCGACCGTCGAGTCATCCTCTGTCAGTGGCGTCATTGGATGCGGGATGGTGGGGGGTGGGGTCAGCACACCGCTCTGCCGCTCGTTGTCAGCTTTCTTGGTCTTGGAGTCGCTGCTTCTTACCCGTGTAGCTCCACAGTTGGTATCCCCCCCGTTGCAGTCATCCCACTGAGGAAAAATCTCTGGCAGTATTAGGAATTGAATCCATTTCCTCAGGACAGTGCCAGACATACTAACAACTTTTTTTTCGTCTTCTTTCTTTCGATCTGTTTCTTCGTCGTTTGTTCGTCAATGGTTCTGTGCTGTTGTCGCAAGACATGTTTCAAATTCAGTCGATGAAAGCTTCACTCACTTATTATTATTATAATTATTATTGTTATTACAGAGGGTGGCCAGTCCCCTTAGCGAACATGCTGAACGACAGGGCCGGATGTCCACTGAACTACGGAGGCGGATAACAGTTCTGTGGCGTACGCCCGAAGTTACTTCTAGGTCTGGAGCTTCTCTCCGTTCGGAATGACATGGCTGTGTTCCGTTTGGTAGAAAATCTTCACTCCACTGGCACAGCCGGTCTGATATTCCGTATGCTCTTATTTTGTTCATCACACGAAAATGAGGAACTGTATCGACTGTCTTTTGGAAGCCAAGGAATGCGACATCAACCTACTCGCCGGTGTATATTTCTCTCTGGGTCCTATGGACGTACAGATCATTATTTTCTGAACCATAATGATTCCCACATAGGAGGTTTTCGGTCCCTAAAAATGTCATAACACGTGAGCACAAAACATGTTCTAAAAGTCTACAACAGACGCACGTCAGAAATAAAGGTCTATAGTTTCATACGTTTGTTCAACAACGTTCAAAAACATCTTTTCTCTTCTTATATGAACTGTTTACTCTACACGTTTCACTTAGGCATAAGGCTGCGCTCCAGACAAATATCTTCTTAACATGTAAATTTATATTCGATGTGAACTTTTTTTCAGAAAAGCTTCCTTTGCGATTGTCAGACTAGATTTTATATGGTCTCTCCTTCGGCCATCACCAGCTATTTCGCTGTCCAAGTAGTAAAACTCATCTTCAACTTTAGGACCCCATTTCCGAATCCTATTCTCTCACCATTAATTTCGAAAATGTATAGGCGTCTCACACGTTCAGTATTATTGCATAATAATATTGAGTCAATATATTGCGTATTACTGCGTCATTTTTATTCCCGGGACGCGTCAGTTGGAACTCTGTCTTTGTACCGAAAATGTCGGCGCCCGATGATGTACAAATCGTATGTATCGTGACTGAGTTGCGTGCCATGCAAAGCACAAGTATAAATTACACAGAACGGAAGAAAGACGGCGAAAACGCTTCAAGGGGGGTCCGACAGCCGATCAGTTCCAGTCATTCCAGCAAGAAGGAGATGCACGGCTCGTGTTGTCTGTAGTTCAATGATGCCTAGACAGTCAATATCGGTGTTCGATCGCGTCCGCATTATTACTTTGTGCCAGGAACGGATCTCAACAAGGGAACTGTCCAGGCGTCTCGCAGGGAAACAATGGACCAAGAGCTTATTCACTGAAGCATAGATTCGTACACCACAACATTTAATCACAAATTAAACAAGTGAAATTCGTAATGTAACATATACATGTGCTATTTTCTGTGTACGGTATTTCTCTACTGCAACAAGTGTTCGATCGAAAGAGAGCAATTATTTACCGATTTTCGTTTGAAAGCTTACATGATATTAAGTCTGTGGTGTGACAACTATTGCTTTGCTAGAGAAAATAAAAAAAAACCACATGTATGCTCACTGGATAGTTGGCCTGCCTGAACTTATTTAGCAATTCTGAATACTAATACAAGTAAAACAACATTTCTGCTTCCTGTCATTACACCATGATCTTCAGTTTCCTCTGTTGTTGTGGAGAACAAAGTATCTAGCGTTTCCTTTACAGTCAGGACTTAAATTTCTCTAAGTACCGCATGATGCATTGATATGCACACATAAAAAAGAAATGTATTGCATCACCCCGGTTCCCAGAAGACAGACGTTGACTGTGGATATTGTATCACAGACACAGTCCCTTTGACTGTTCAGAGACGTCACTAAGGCCGCTCAAAGATGTAAGCAACCATGCATCAGCAGCGCCCATCAGACGGAGGGGGTCCGACAGCCGATCAATTCCAGTCATTCCACCAGGAAGGAGGTACACGGCTCGTGTTGTCTGTAGTTCAGTCATGGCTAGACGGCCCATACCGCATTATTACTTTGTGCCAGGAAGGGCGCTCACAAGGGAAGTGTCCAGGCGTCTCGGAGTGATCCAAAGCGATGTTGTTCGGACATGGAGGAGATACAGAGAGACAGGAACTGTCGATGACAAGCCTCGCTCGGGCCGCCCAAGGGCTACTACTGCAATGGGTGACCGCTACCTACGGATTAGAGATCAATCTCTATTCCAATTTTCTGTACAGGCTGGCGGCTACACGGGTAGCGGAGGCTGTGTGGCGTGGACTGGGCGGTTTTTTAGGTTAGAAGGCCTCGGGAAAGTACGGGGTGGGCTGCAATCTCAAAGGGTGCATGGCAAATACAGGACGTGCTTGGATCAAGGAACAGTCGGAACTGTAGTTGTAAATTGTTGTAGTTGTGCTGGGACAGTCGCTGAGCTTCAAGCGCTAATAGAAAGCACAGACGCTGAAATCGTTATAGGTACAGAAAGCTGGCTAAAGCCTGAAATACGTTCTGCAGAAATTTTTACCAAGTCTCAGACGGTGTTCAGGAAAGATAGATTAGGCAGAATTGGTGGTGGAGTGTTTGTGTCGGTCAGTAGTGGTTTATCTTGTAGTGAAGTCGAAGTAGATACTCCGTGCGAATTGGTATGGGTGGAGGTTATACTTAACAGCCGAACTAAGTTAATAATTGGATCCTTATACCGACCCCCAGACTCCGGTAGTTGCTGAACAGTTCAGAGAAAATTTGAGTCTCTTAACAAAAAAATACCTCACTCATACGGTTGTAGTTGGTGGGGACTTCAACCTTCCCTCGATATGTTGGCAAGATACTTGTTCAAAACCTGTGGTAGGCAGAAAACATCTTCCGAGATTGTCCTAAATGCTTTCTCCGAAAATTATTTCGAGCAGTTAGTCCACGAACCCACGCGAATTGTAAATGGTTGCGAAAACACACTTGACCTCTTAGCCACAAACAATCCAGAGATAATAGGGAGCATCATGACTGATACAGGGATTAGTGATCACAAGGTCGTTGTAGCTAGGCTCAATACCGTGTCTTTCAAATCCACCAGAAACAAACGCAAAATAATTTTATTTAAAAAAGCGGATAAAGTGTCATTAGAAGCCATCCTAAGAGACAATCTCCATTCCTTCCGAACTGACTATGCAAATGTAGACGAGATGTGGCTCCAATTCAAAGATATAGTAGCAACAGCAATTGAGAGATTCCTACCTCATAAATTGGTAAGAGATGCATCTGATCCCCCATGGTACACAAAACAGGTCCGAACGTTGTTGCAGAGGCAACGGAAAAAGCATGCGAAGTTCAGAAGAACGCAAAATCCCGAAGATTAGCTAAAATTTACAGACGCGCGAAATTTGGCACGGACTTCAATGCGAGATACCTTTAATAGGTTCCACAACGAAACATTGTCTCGAAATTTCGTAGAAAATCCGAAGAAATTCTGGTCGTATGTCAAGTACACAAGTAGCAAGACCCAGTCAATACCTTCGCTGCGCAGTGCCGATGGTAGTGTTACCGACGACTGTGCCGCTAAAGCGGAGTTACTGAACGCAGTTTTCCGAAATTCCTTCACCTGGGAAGACGAATGAAATTTGAAACACGAACAGCTGCTAGCATGAGTTTCTTAGAAGTAGATACCTTAGGGTTTGCGAAGCAACTCAAATCGCTTGTACGGGCAAGTCTTCAGGTCCACATTGTATACCGATTATGCTCTTTCAGATTACGCTGATACAATAGCTCCCTACTTGGCAAACATATACAACCGATAGATCTGTACCTACAGATTGGAAAATTGCGCAGGTCGCACCAGTGTTTAAGAAGGATAGTAGGAGTAATCCATCGAACTACAGATCTATATCATTGACGTCGGTTTGCAGTAGGGTTTTGGAGCATATATTGCATTCAAACATAATGAATCACCTAGAACGGAACGATCTATTGATACGTAATCAGCATGGTTTCAGAAAACATCGTTCTTGTGCAACGCAGCTAGTTCTTTATTCGCACGAAGTAATGGCCGCTATCGACAGGGGATCTCAAGTTGATTCCGTATTTCTAGATTTCCGGAAAGCTTTTGACACCGTTCCTCACAAGCGACTTCTAATCAAGCTGCGGGCCTATGGGGTATCGTCTCAGTTGTGCGACTGGATTCGTGATTTCCTGTCAGGAAGGTCGCAGTTCGTAGTAATAGACGGCAAATCATGGAGTAAAACTGAAGTGATATCAGGTATTCCCCAGGGAAGCGTCCTGGGACCTCTGCTGTTCCTGATCTATATAAATGACCTGTGTGACAATCTGAGCAGTTTTCTTAGGTTGTTCGCAGATGATGCTGTAATTTACCGTCTAGTAAGGTCATCCGAAGACCAGTATCAGTTGCAAAGCGATTTAGAAAAGATTGCTGTATGGTGTGGCAGGTGGCAGTTGGCGCTAAATAACGGAAAGTGTGAGGTGACCCACATGAGTTCCAAAAGAAATCCGTTGGAATTCGATTACTCGATAAATAGTACAATTCTCAAGGCTGTCAATTCAACTAAGTTCCTGGGTGTAAAAATTACGAACAACTTCAGTTGGAAAGACCACGTAGATAATATTGTGAGGAAGGCGAGCCAAAGGTTGCGTTTCATTGGCAGGACACTTAGAAGATGCAACAAGTCCACTAAAGCGACAGCTTACACTACACTCGTTCGTCCTCTGTTAGAATATTGCTGCGCGGTGTGGGATCCCTGCCAGGTGGGATTGACGGAGGACATCGAAAGGGTGCAAAAAAGGGCAGCTCGTTTTGTATTATCACGTAATAGTGGAGAGAGTGTGGCAGATATGATACGCGAGTTGGTATGGAAGTCATTAAAGCAAAGACGTTTTTCGTCGCGGCGAGATCTATTTACGAAATTTCAGTCACCAACTTTCTCTTCCGAACGCGAAAATATTTTGTTGAGCCCAACCTACATAGGTAGGAATGATCATCAAAATAAAATAAGAGAAATAAGAGCTCGAAGAGAACGGTTTAGGTGTTCGTTTTTCCCGCACGCTGTTCGGGAGTGGAATGGTAGGGAGATAGTACAATTGTGGTTCGATGAACCCTCTGCCAATCACTTAAATGTTAATTGCAGAGTAATTATGTAGATGTAGATGTAGGTTCCGGAACTCTCGGAACTGATGTGATGCAAAAGTTTTTTTGGTGAGTGTAAATCCTTCAGTACACTGCTTAATATTTTGTCGTTTACTTTCTTCACTTCTTTACAGAAATTAGTTTGGAACGAACTGAATTTCTCTCGGTCTCGGGAGGAACTGCAGTTTACTGCACAATACTACTCTTACACCGCACAAAATACACGGTGTCTCAAACCTTTTGGGTCAAATTGAAACAGGTGATAGAGGGCCCAAAACCAATTATATTGAGATGGGGAACCAATGGTTGGAAATTTTTTGTCTTATGGACATACACAGCGTACACCACGTAAGAACCACGTAGCTCATAGTAATTGGTCAAAGTGACAAGTAACAATTCCCGCGCCATCCACATCGGTGACCACCAGCAACGATTCTCTGTCAACGTATGAGCGCAAATTGCGCAAGATTACCTAATAGGATCTTATCTGCTGCCTCCCAGTTTGACTGGTCCACATTACCTAATGTTGCTGCGAGATCTAGTATTTTGGAGACTGTAACCCTTGTTATCCGCAAAAAGGATGTGGTTTCAACACGACGGTGGACGAGCCCACTGCGATTTTAATGTCCCTATGCACCTAAACAGCACTTACCGTCATCGTTGGATTAGAAGGGGAGGTCCTGTCTCATGGCCTGCGCGATCTCACACTTCTGGACTTTTTCCTCTGCGGCTGCGTCATCAGGTTGGTGTATAAAAGCCCGTAGAAACGGATGAAGACGTGTTTGCTATGGTCCAAACTGCCTGTCTCCTGGTGCAACAGGCGCCAGGGATCTTTGAGAGCCGGCCAGATTGGCCGAGCGGTTCTAGGCGCTTCAGCCTGAAACCGCACGACCCCTACGGTCGCAGGTTCGAATCCTGCCTCGGGCATGGATGTGTGTGATGTCCTTAGGTTAGTTACGTTTAAGTAGTTCTAAGTTCTAGGGGACTGATGACCTCAGAAGTTAAGTCCCATAGTGCTCCGAGCCATTTGAACCATTTTTTTTAAATCTTTGAGAGCATGCAGCAGAACTACATGCGCTGTTGCCAAGCATGCATTGAGACTGCTGGACTGCTGGTTGTTGTTATGCGTCGTTCGCTGTGCAAGTCCATAAAACGCTAAACATGCATTTCCGACCATTGGTCCCCTATCTCACCATAATCGATTGTGGACCCACTCTCACTGTTTCAGTTTGACTCAAAATGTATTGCGCAACATATGGAGGGAGCATCAGTATTGCGCAATAAATATTGAGCGTGTGAGAATCTCCCACCCCCCCACACACCTGCCAGAACCGATCCTTGGATCCCCTCCTGTGTAAGCAGCAATGTGAACGGCAAATGAGACGACGCTCCCGCAAGGGCGTCCAGGAATCTAGTTCGTTACCGTACCTCTGACTTATTTAAGCCGGAGTACCAGACAGGCTACATTTCAGACGACGCTTTTCCCCTTCGCGTTTCGAAACACTAGCCATCGCTTCGGCCCGGAGGAGTGGCTCTAATAAGAAGTCACAACATGTCGGCCGGCGGACCGCTGATTGCCGCCGCGTCCTGCCACCCCGCCAGGTGCCGCCACCGGCCGTTGGCCATTTGGATGACGAATTTATGGCTGCTATCGATTCTCAATCAGGCTGCGGGTAGAGGCGGTCAGACCGCCGGCCCTGGGCGCGCGCGCTCCTACCGCGCCGCGGGCATTATACCTCTTCACATCGATTACTTCCGGCCGGAGGCACACGTGTCAGCGGCGTTACACTATCAGCGCCACGGCACGTGGCCGAGGCCCTTCTTTACAGCCGTCCGTCTTCCAACCGGTTCTGCTTCGAGTCTCAAGCACACGCCCGCTGGGACATCGTGATCAGGGTCGCATTTACATACAAGGTTTCTAGATAGCAGTCCAGGGACGCACACGACAATTAGACCCACGTCACAAAAATCCATAGATATCATAAAAAAACGTACATTGGTATGTGTATATAGATGTAGCTTTGTATGTACACTACTGGCCATTAAAATTGCTACACCACGAAGATATGCTACAGACGCGAAATTTAACCGACAGGAAGAAGATGCTGTGATATGCAAACGATTAGCTTTTCAGAGCATTCACACAAGGTTGACTCCGGTGGCGACACCTACAACGTGCTCACATGAGGAAAGTTTCCAACCGATTTCTCATACACAAACAGCAGTTGACCGGGGTTGCCTCGTGAAACGTTGTTGTGATGTCTCGTGTAAGGAGGAGAAATGCGTACCATCACGTTTCCGACTTTGATAAAGGTCCGATTGTATCCTATCGAGATTGCGGTTTGTCGTATCGCGACATTGCTGCTCGCGTTGGTCGAGATCCAATGACTGTTAGCAGAATATGGAATCGGTATGTTCAGGACGGTAATACGGAATGCCGTGCTGGATCCCAACGACCTCGTATCACTACCAGTCGAGACGACAGGCATTTTATCCGCATAGCTCTAACGGATCGTGCAGCCACGTCTCTATTCCTGAGTCAACTGATGGCGACGTTTGCAAGAAAACAACCATCTGCGTGAGCAGTTCGACGGCGTTTGCAGCAGCATGGACTATCAGCTCGGAGACCACGGCTGCGGTTACCCTTGACGCTACATCACAGACAGGAGCGCCTGCGATGGTGTACTCAACGACGAACCTGGTGCACGAATGGCAAAACGTCATTTTTTCGGATGAATCCAGCTTCTGTTTAGAGAATCGTGATGGTCGCATCCGTGTTTGGCAACGTCGCGGTGAACGCACATTGGAAGCGTGTATTTGTCATCGCCATACTGGCGTATCACCCGGCGTGATGGTATGGGGTGCCATTGGTTACACGACTCGGTCACCTCTTGTTCGCATTGACGGCACTTTGAACAGTGGACGTTACATTTCAGATGTATTCCGACCCGTGGCTCTACCCTTCATTCGATCCCGGCGAAACCCTACATTTCAGTAGGATAATGCACGACCGCATGTTGCAGGTCCTGTACGGGCCTTTCTGGATACAGAAAATGTTCGAGTGCTGCCCTGGCCATCACATTCTCCAGATCTCTCACCAACTGAAAACGTCTGGTCAATGGTGGCCGAGCAACTGTCTCATCACAATACGCCAGTCACTACTCTTGATGAACTGTGGTATCGTGTTGAAGCTGCATGGGCAGCTGTACCTGTACACGCCATCCAAGCTCTGTTTGACTCAATGCCCAGGCGTATCAAGGCCATTATTACGGCCAGAGGTAGTTCTTCTGGGTACTGATTTCTCAGGATGTATGCACCCAAATTGCGTGAAAATGTAATCACATGTCAGTTCTAGTATAATATATTTGTCCAATGAATATCCGTTTATCATATGCATTTGTTCTTGATGTAGCAATTTTAATGGCCAGTAGTGTATGTTCCGCATCTCCTCCTAAATTACTGGATCGATTTCTACCACACTTGGCGGACATATTGCTTACTATGTGTTAAGAATGACCTTGGGGGTAAGAACCACCAACCCATAAAAAGGGTTGCTTGGGGGATGGAAAAGCGGTGCAGTCCAAGATGCGCGAATATCCATATTTTATTCATCCAGTATTCGAGAATGAGGTTACTTAGTAACTTGCAACGAGCATTACACGTAATTTCAAACCTATACAGGACTTCTTCTCGGTGACAACCCGTCTCCATCCCCAGAAAGATGATGAAAGGAAATAGTTTATCGCTGACTACACTGTCGCTGTTCATGCAGTAAAACTACCACAGGAAGCATGACGTTTTAATTTATTACTTCTTTACTACTAATTCTACTAGACATATTTTGCACACAGTATTCACATCTGACTCTGAATGTACCAGCAAATTTGTATCATTGTACGACATATAGGTCAGAAGATGTGACGTCAAAAACTGCCGTTCTTCTATGACGTTTCACTTTACTACGTACTTCTTTACTGCTAAATCTATACGTAACACATTTCGCAGTCAGTATTCACGTATACCGCTCAGTATACTTAGAGAAATATATTATTGTGAGACAGACAGCGCAGGAGCCATGAATTCGTAAACACTGATATTCGTGAAAAACTACTGCATCACGCATAACGTTTTAATTACTTCTTTGCTACTATCTGTAATCACAACACATTTCGAAGAGAGTAGCCACATACACAACTGGAGATACATGCAAAATTATATCATTGTATGACACCTAGTTCGGGAGATACGACATCATAAACATAGAGCTGCATGAAAATGAAATTGTAGGGTAAAATTCGCTATAGTTACAGGTGAAATATATGTATAAATAAGTGTGATATAAGTTAAATATATGTGAGATACCTGTGACTTGTAGCAGGCAAAGACGTGGGTAAAAACCTCCTCCTGGAGCCCTGGATCGACCTGAACCAAGTTTTTTACACATAATACTTACAGTCTGGAAGAAATAATGTAGGGGTAAGAATCAACAGACTCCTATTCAGATGGGAGGGATAGCCTATAAAGAGAAGTAGCGTCCAGGAGATTTACAGAGAAATAGGAGGAGATGGACAGAGATAAAGGGAGAGCAGGAGATGGACAGAGAGAGGTGCGAGTAGGAGATGAACAGAGAGAGGAAAGAGGAGGAGATGGACCGAGATAGGAGGGAAGAAGAGGAGATGAGGGGAGATGGAGAGAAAGAGTAGGGAAGAAGAGAAGGGAGAGAGAGAAGGTGGGGGGGGGGGGAGGTGTACAGAGAGAGGGGGGACAAAGAGAGGAGGAGGGGGAGATGTAAATAGAAAGGGGAGCAGGAGATGGGAGGGGGGAAGACTAAATGGACAGAGGGGGAATGCGCAGATGCGCAGAGGGGGGAGGAGCAGATGGACAGAGAATGGGGCAGCGGGAGAGGGACAGAGAGAGGGGCACAAAGAGATGGAAAGGAAGTGCAGGTAGAGGAGGTGAATAGGGAGAAGGGAAAGGAGGACAAACACCAACAGAGCATTGGAATAAAGACATACCCGGGATTCTTAACTAGTTTAAAATAAAAAAGTATGTGTTGTCCTTAGTGTAAGTTAGTGTAAGTTAGATTAAGTAGTGTGTAAGCTTAGGGACGTTTGACCTCAGCAGTTTGGTCGTATAGAACGTACCACAAATTTCCAAAGTCCAATAAAAAGAAGATCCTTTTCAGTACTGTGGATCGGGTCTTGTTACACGGGTGAGCCAAATATTAGAGTCAGGACGGCTATGCGTGAAGGGTTCAGCGGATACTAAAGTGAAGCTCTATCACCCAAATTGACGGAAAATCCTAAGACGTCGTGGTCTTATAATAAATCAGTAAACGGATCAAATCTATCTGCCCAGACCCCCTGTGGCCGTAATGGGTCTGAAAGAAGGAACGACGCATAAAAGGCCGAAATACAAACGTCTTTTTCCAAAACTATTTCACAAACAGAGATTACACTTTAGTTCCTCCTTTACATTGCAACACGAACGACAAATGAAAGACCGAGATCGAAATATATGGCCAAGGGATAGAAAAGCAGCTGAAATTGCTCAGCGGAGGAAAGGCCACTGGAGCTGACGGGATACCATTTCGCGAAAAAACTTGCCCGTCTTCTACAGCAGCGTCCGTAGGTCTCTAGAGAAGCGAAACGTTATTAATGATTAGAAAAAAGCACAAGTCACTCCCGTTTTCAAGAAGATACACCGAAATATCCTCTGTAGGAACCAACGGGAGTTCCGAAAGAAACGATTATGTAAAGGCCAGCTCGCTCTGTTCGTCCACTAGAGCCAGGAAGCAATGGATACAAATGCCTAGGCAGATGCCATTTTCCTTGATTTCCGGAATGCATTAAATACAATTCCTCATTGCCGCCCAACAAACAAAATACGAGCGTGTAGAGTATTAGACCAACTGCGTGATTTTACTGAAGAGTTTCTAGCAAACAGAAACAGCATGCCATTCTCAATGGCGGCAACTCCTCAGACGTAAAGGCAGTTCCGGGCGTGCCCCAGGAGTGTTATCGACGATTAATTTTCATAAAATATATAAATGATCTAGTAGATAACGCCGGAAATTTCATGAGGCTTCTTGCGGATGATGCTGTTGTGTGCAGAGAAGCCGCGACTCTAGAAATTTCTAATGAAATGCAGGGTGGCTTGGAAAGGATCGACACTTGGCACAGAGAGTGGCAATTGCCACGAAAAATAAACAAATACATAGACAGAAAGAACCCATTATTTTATGATTACAAAACTCATTGGAAGCAATTACTTCCATCAAACATGTAGGAGTATGCTTACGGAGGGATATGAAGTGGAACGACCACATAAAATTAATCTCGAATAAGCCATATGCTAGACTGAGACTCATTGGAAGCATCCCCAGGAAATATAGTCGATCAACAAAGGAAGTAGCTTACGAAACATTCCTTCGAGGAACACTTGAATATTTCTTGTCAGTCTGGGATACGTACGAGATAGGATTGATAGACGTAATGGTGAAGACCCAAAGAAGAGTGGCACATTTCGTTACAGGTTCATTTAAAAAGCGCGAAAGTCAACCAGTATATTGTACCCTCCTACGTATATCTCATCAACAGGCCATGAAGATAAAATCAGAGAGATTCGAAATCACACGGAGGCTTACGAAAGTGACACTGGAACACAAAGTACCATCCGCCACACATCATAAAATGGCTTGCTGGGTTTAGATCTATATATGAATGTAGACAGCTTATGCCCATCTCCTTAAAAGCTTTTTGGTCCACATTTGGGACGTAATACAGCAGCGATTCAGCGAAATGTGGATCTGACAAGTTCTTGGTAGGTTTCCAGAGGTATCAAGCACAGGTCAGTGAATTCCCACAAACTGCTGGACATTCGTTTGTGAGAACGAATATGGCTCCCGACAGCGTTCCAGATGTGTTTTATCGGTTTCAGATCAGGAGAATTTGCTGACAAGATATCAACGTAAGTTCCCTATCTACCTTAACCATATCACGATTTTGGCCTTCTAACACGAACAATGATCCTGCTAGAAGGGAAGCAAGAGGTCCGCAATAACTTTTACATAACTCACAGCTGTCATGGTACCTTCGATCACTATCACAGGTCCAGCGGGAACCCAACTGAATGTACCCCTTGGCAAAATATGACAACGTGGTAATTATTTGGTATGGGTTTATTCACTATTTCGGTGCACAGTTGAGACGAAAAGGTCAGTTTGCCCCTCGCAAACGCCGCGCTCCTTCACCAGAAAGTACCAGTGCAGCTCTACGAACGCATGGCGCATAGTTGGGAAAAGCATAACGACTTTTAAAGTAATAGTTTATGTAATTGTGTATGTTGGAAGTGAGTTCTGCTTATATTTCATACCTCATTTGTTGACAAACACGATCCACAATTTTTTTCTTACCTCTTACCACCAGATGCAAATAATTGATCTCTTGAAATTGGGGAAAACCATTTTGAGATATATTGGGGCAGTATAGATGCACATATAATAACAGTAAAATGCGCTTTGTTGTTAAATTCATTTTGTTGTCTTGCATTTCCCTATTAAACGTGTTCGCTTATAGTTATAATACGTTATTTTTAAAATTTAATTGCTAATTCTTGCATGGATTTCACTCTCAGCATGTATTTAAAATAATTCATAGCGATGTTAATAAATCGTGTTGGGTACCTTAACCAGAAGACTTCTCTTCATTTTTTAATATGTCGATTCATTATACGATAAATTAGGTACTGAAATTTTATACAATTGAATAATAAACCTTAAATGCTACGATTTAGTCTTTCAGTTCGGAAATTGCTTCAAAATGCTATTATTGTGGATTAGTTACTCAAAAATTTCTTTTGGTCGGGTCTACACTAGAGGCTCGACCTACGAGTCTACAGATCCTAAACACGTCTCTAATCGTGATTACGACGGCCATTATACAGGGTGTTACAAAAAGGTGCTGCCAAACTTTCAGGAAACATTCCTCACACACAAAGAAAGAAAATATGTTATATGGACATGTGTCCGCAAACGCTTACTTTCCATGTTAGAGCTCACTTTATTACTTCTCTTCAAATCACATTAATCATGGAATGGAAACACACAGCAACAGAACGTACCAGCGTGACTTCGAACACTTTGTTACAGGAAATGTTCAAAATGTCCTCCGTTAGCGAGGATACATGCATCCACCCTCCGTCGCATGGAATCCCTGATGCGCTGATGCAGCCCTGGAGAATGGCGTATTGTATCACAGCCGTCCACAATACGAGCACGAAGAGTCCCTACATTTGGTACCGGGGTTGCGAAGACAAGAGCTTTCAAATGCCCGCATAAATGAAAGTCAAGAGGGTTGAGGTCAGGAGAGCGTGGAGGCCATGAAATTGGTCCACCTCTACCAATCCATCGGTCACCGAATCTGTTGTTGAGAAGCGTACGAACACTTCGACTAAAATGTGCAGGAGCTCCATCGTGCATGAACCACATGTTGTGTCGTACTTGTAAAGGCACATGTTCTAGCAGCACAGGTAGAGTATCCCGTATGAAATAATGATAACGTGCTCCATTGAGCGTAGGTGGAAGAACATACTGACGAAACTAAAATGAGCTCTAATATGGAAATTAAGCGTTTCCGGACACATGTTCACATAACATCTTTTCTTTATTTGTGTGTGAGGAATGTTTCCTGAAAGTTTGGCCGTACCTTTTTGTAACACCCTGTATACGGTAACAAAACAAGGGATGTTAGGCCTAAACCTGAACAGTAAGTGATCGTGTAATCAAGTGGTGACATTATCTCGCTATGTTGCACCGAATAAAAGCGGTTAGTCAAGAGATAAATTTCAGGTAAGGGATCTAAGGTAACAAGAAAAAATTAAATTTACTGTCCAACTCAAGATCAATAAAGTACATTCATTTGCTTCTCCTGTATGTTTACTCAAAATATAAAAAGTAGGATCAACAAAATTAAAGAAAAATCATCCTCTGGCATTAAATATAGGGCTCCTAAGCGTATAGTTGCAATGCTGTTGAATAATAAACATCAGTACACCCAGAAAGTCACCCAGTCACTCGAATGGCACTGACGTGCCCAGTCGATGCAGCTTGCGTGATATTGTAAACAAGCTAGCCTCAAACGCGTATACATGAGATGCCAAACTTGAATAGTGTCCTCTGCGGTTCTAGACCTGTCAGAGAAAAGCACGTTTATGATGGGTTCACACGCACGACGTACATAATAGCAGTTTGCAAATCTGTCAACGCATCAGTATGAGAAATTAGAATCTACGGATCAAGGCAAACTCGCTGAATGAATGAGAACATATGTGGCTACGATTTTACAGAGTAACAGAAAAATTATAGGGAGGAATGTGAAGGAAACGTTACATTTATATGTTAGTACAGTTGCCACCATTCGTGTATTGCCGGTCTAAGACAATATTAAAAGAGGAACAGCATGCTGTGTTAAAGAGAAAACAGGCAATACAGGATTTTTACGTTTGACAGTTTGATTCTGGTAAGCAGTCCTTTTGAAAAAGCGCGATAGCGTGGGGTCGACGAAGGGCAATGCGGCTATTTGACGATTTTACGACGAAAATTTTGTCTACAGATCCGTTATTTACTTGTTCCAGATAATGATAATGCTCCTGTATTGTCCCAGCTATCGTCGGGAGCTTCACGTCATTGTCTATACAATGTCCTAAATCGTGGCATCCCCGAAACAGTTTCAGAATGGGCACAATTTGAAATACGCGGCAGCGACGTATTTACGAAATATTTCTCTGTGCAATGTCCTACTGTGCGGCGCCCGTGCAACAGTTTCAGTTCATCGAGTGACAGAACACAGTTCAAAGTTTGTTCACATCAAAGTACAGTCGCCGTAATGCTCATATCTGGTACCTTGTACACGCATTGTTTCACCAGCGACCCTTTGATATGCGTCTCTTGCAATCACGAAACATAACACGTACTTCACAGCTTAGTCAATAGTAATCACTCTCTTTATGCAGTTCACATTGAGAGACTGCACATATTACTTTGAATGTTTGAGCTCTGTCCTCACACATGAAAGCCACTCATCAGTCATGCCATCACGCCAACAGCAATCTCTCGCTTGCTCAGATTCGATAATCGAAGCAGGCTCTCTTGTAGCAAAGATACACAAAGATATTCTGAAACATTTATGTTCAGATATATTTCTGATAATATTTTGGATGTAATCACATTTATCACTAAATATAATGAACAAAACAAAATAATAATACAAGAAAAATATTTGTGTAGATTCCTTTACAACCACTCTTCTAAAACGGACCGTACACGGTCAATACATTTTTCCGTCAGGTTGCAACAAAATTAAGCATCGCCACAGCAACGTCTTGATTGTCCAACATCTTGATGCTCTAGTGTGGACTACTAATTTCTTCCTACTAGTGCATTAATTTGCCCTGACCTACTAACTTCCTTAGTTTATCTTGGATTTGCAGTGTGTGAAATATGAAAAGAAGCCGTGTCTTATGTATCTCATGTGGGCTACGTGTTTGCCTTTATTGCGCACAAAGTGAGCCGGATGCCCTGGAAAACTCACTAGTGCAGATTCGTTGCATATCTATTACCTGTATAAGACAGAGAACACAGGATGAAGCAGCACAGTATGACATGACTACAATAAAACCAAAAAGAGTCAAGAAAACCATGTGTGAATACTATCAGTATCAGAATGACACAAGAATCCAGCAGACTCGATAATTTTGCAAAACAGCCTTTGTTGATGTGTTTACTCACAGTAATAATTACCTTGTAGATAAAAACCCACGCCGATATGACATCTATGTGTTTATCTGTCGATATCCTCAAAAATAGTTAAAAGGTACCTTCAAAAAATTGTCATTTTCAACTATTTGTATTACACGAGATCGATAATAATAAGTATTATTGTTTAAATCACTGTTAATACCTATCTGGAACAAAGTAACACTATGTTGGTTGGAATTACCAGTGCCCAGAAGATGGTAGATGCATTACTGATATCTGCAAGAGTATAAGATTGCAACATGCACTTCATCTTGCTTCTCTGCACAGTTACGTTATACACACACTGCATTTCCATCATGCCTGCAACTATCTTAAATCAAAATCGTTTCTATTTCGTTTGAATTAACAGCTTATAAGTAGGCTGTTTAGGTTTTTATGTTGGTAACGCCACGTAGCACTCTGTATGAAAATCACTGGCTGTGCTGTGTGCAGTCTGTGGCTAGGTGGCATTGTTGTAATATTCGCTATTGTAGTGTTGGGCTGTTGGCTGTTAACAGCGCATAGCGTTGCGCAGTTGGAGGTGAGCCGCCAGCAGTGGTGGATGTGGGGAAGTAAGATGGCGGATTTTTGAGAGCGGATGATCTGGATGTATGTCCAACAGTACATTTGTAAGAATGGATGTCAGGAACTGCTATATATATTATGACTTTTGAACACTATTAAGGTAAATACATTGTTTGTTCTCTATCAAAATCTTTTATTTGCTAACTATGCCTATCAGTAGTTAGTGACTTCAGTAGTTTGAATCTTTTATATAGCTGGCAGTAGTGGCACTCGCTGTATTTCAGTAGTTCGAGTAACGAAGATTGTTGTGAGGTAAGTGATTTATGAAAGGTATAAGTTAATGTTAGTCAGGGCCATTCTTTTGTAGGGATTTTTGAAAGTCAGATTGCGTTGCGCTAAAAATATTGTGTGTCAGTTTAGTGTGGATCAGAATAGGTAAAGAGCGAAATGTCTGAGTACGTTCAGTTTTGCTCAGCTGTTTTAAAATCAAATAATGTAAGAGATTTATGAGCACCTCACTGGAATCTTCTGATTTTTTCCTTGCAGTTTGTATAGTTAGTGTAGCTATTGTTTATTGCTAGCACGTAATCATAGAGAGAATTTCCTTTGTAGTTGTAGTTTTTCATTGTTGTACAGTAAAACAGTTGTGGCATGCATGTAGATTTGCACCAAGTAGTTGTAGTTGTAGTTTTTCATTGTTGTACAGTAAAACAGTTGTGGCATGCATGTAGATTTGCACCAAGTATTTCGCAGCTGCACATGCAGTTAACTAGATATTATTTTTAGTGCTATGTTAATGTGTTTTCTTATTTTGCTTTCCAAATTGTGCTTTTCTGTGTTATCGTATGAAATATTGTGACAATAATGGTGTGTGAAAAACGTAACAATAGGCTCCAAAGTAAACTGAGAAATAATAGTGACGATGGGCGAAGCTTATCAGCACCACTGTGTAATGAATTAATAGACATTCAAAGTGGTAATTTGGCAATTGTGCATAGGAAAATGGAGCGCGCGGCAAATAATGGTGTAGACACTGAACCAATTAGTGAACAGGGAAGCATTATCGATCGATCGGTCCGCAACAGCTCGCCTCAGGAATCCGAAATGACAGGACACAATCTCGCAAATATTGTAGATTCAGGTTGTGGGTCCTCACCATTTTCTCAAATAAGTCAAGACACGTTTTCTGCTTGTCAAAATGTGAATATTGCCGGTACAAATTCACTGCCGAAAAGCACTGATGAACATGTTTCAGACACCAGTGCATTGTTATTACAATTAATACAACAAATGGGACAAACACAGCAAAAGCTTCAAAAGTTAGATACAATGGAACAAAATCTTCGAAAGTTAGACACAATGGAACAAAATCTTCGAACGTTAGACACAATGGAACAAAATCTTCAAAAGTTAGACGCAATGGAACAAAATCTTCAAAGGTTAGACACCATATTTGAACAAACACATGAAGATTTAACCACTGAGTTATATAAAATCGAATCTAAATGTCAAAAAGTCTGTAATGACGTAAAAACACAAATTTGTGAGCATTTCCAACCTATTTTTTCGTGGCATGAAAATACATTACAGAATCACGAAGGAGCCATAAAAGAACTGCAAACTATTCTTCATGAAAATCATGAGACCTTGCAAGCTAAGGTTGACTCAGTTGCATCCACCGATTCGGTTATGCAACTTGCAAAAACTCAGGAAAACTTAAAGGACACAGTAGATACGATTTCAACACAAATGGACACTCTGAAACTTGGTTCAGAAAAACACACTGAGGAAATAAGTTCACTATCGGAGAAAGTAGGCGAACTATCGGATCAGTTCACTAACTTATCTACAAAGGTGGATGATGATCTGAATGACACAAGACCTGTAGCCTTCACTGACACAGAAGAGTACGAACAAATTAGGAAATTCAAACAAATTCAGAATCAAATTAATACGCAACACCAAAGAGAAATCCGGGTAGTACAAGATCAGTTGACACAGGTAATACAAGAATTACATATTTCAGAGGACACTCGCGCTCCAGTACGGGAAGAGGGACATAGAAATACGGAACAGCCACAAAATAATAACACAGGGCACTTCGGAAATTATGAAAGAAATTGGCAAGGTACACCGAATTACTACACGTAAATTCAAAACATTTAAGAATTCCGGAAACGACATTCATTCACAAGCGTGGCTTCATCAATTCTCTCATTGTTTTCCTCCCAACTGGTCATTAGAACACAGATTAGAATTTATGTGTGGCTACTTAGAGAATGAATCAGCTGTACGAATGCGATCGGTCATTCACGATTGCCACAGTGAAGGAGAATTTTACCATGCCTTCCTCTCAGCATATTGGTCTCAAGCCACACAAGACCGAGTAAAACATAGCATCATAATGATGAAACCTTTCGAACAATCTGAATTTTCCAGTCTTGTGAAATATTTTGAAGACATATTGCACAAGAATGAGTACCTGTCAAACCCTTACAGCCCCTCAGAACTCATCCGCATTTGCTTAATCAAATTGCCTGAACATTTACGACATATTATTTTGGCAGGACGTTGCAAAGACGACATTGAAGCTTTTCAGGGACTGTTACAAGAATTGGAAATTGACACTGACAATCGCGGAACATGAAAACAGGAGCACAACAATTACAGGTCATATCCGTCACAATTCCGTGATGACAGAAATAATAAATGGACATGACAAGGCTATTCTTACAACGTAAATCGTGACCAAAACAGACACCACACGTATGACAACCATTGGCAGAGTAGTAATAATTACAGGGAATGATCACCTCTCTGCAGTAATTACTATCACAGAGACAATCAGAGAAACAGACAATATGGGAACCAAAATAATTATTATCAAGGGAGACAGAATAACTTCAGACGCAACGGTCCAGTGCGCAGTTACGATTCAGGGAGAAATTCTCCACCACGTGACCTACAAGAAAGAAACTATGGAATCTACCTACATGACGACAGACGATATGATCGTAACGACAGACCTGAATTGCATCAGAACTGGCGGGATTCAAACAGAGCAGGGCCTTCTTGACAACGTGAATTTGTAGAAGTTAGGTCTCCAAATCCCAATACCGACGCGCACCAACAAAGAGACAATAGGCAATGACTCATACCGCTGGCAGCCACAAAACGTACTTCTGAAACTGACGACGCAGCTGCCGTAGCTAGTAATTACGTAAAAATGGAAGACATTAGGGACATCTTACTCCAGGAACACAGCGTAAAACATAACAACATTGCATATCCTGTGATTCACATTACAGTAAATGACGTAAAATTTACGGCATTACTTGACTCTGGCAGTCCCATTTCAGTAATTAGTGAAACAGCCTTTAGCAAATGCAACAAATCGAACGATTGTCCCACACTTCCATTATGTAAGATTAAATTACAAGGTGCAATCGTTGGAAAAAGTGTAGATGTACGCCAACAAACCAACTTAGAATTCTTTTGTCAAAGCCACAGCTTCTCTATGAACTTTCTTATTGTTCCATTATTGTCGACGGAAATTATATTGGGAGTAGACTTTTTGAATGAATACAAAGCAATCTTAAACTTTCACGATGCTGAAATAAGTATGGAGAAAGAAGGTAAGTCAATAGCTTTGAAATTTGTAGATTGGCTCTCAAACCATGACGAGGAAATTAATCGGCTTTACCTCCTGTTAGACAACAGTTCGGAATTTTCGACGGAACTTGACAGTAGCAATCACTCTGCAAGTACTGACAGGGATGACATCGACGGCGTATTTGATACTAATGAGTTAATTCAGAATAAAATTCAAACAATTGAGAATTGTAATGACACTGATAGGCAGGACCTTTTTGAGATTTTACAAGCACATTCCACAGTTTTTACTCACAAAACAGGAACAATCAAGGGATGTCAATACCAATTTCATGTTCGTGAGCATACTAAATTTTGTGTTAGACCATACATAATTCCGGCACATTATAGGGACCGTGTTAGAACAGAAACACAATCTATGCTTGACGATGGCATTATTGAGCCTGCAGTAAGCTCATACAACAATCCATTACATGTTGTTGAGAAGAAAAATGGATCGATCAGGCTTGTCTTAGATTCGAGACAAATCAATACTATCATTCCTGAAACAGACAGGCCGCAAACGTTGGAAGAACTTCTTCAAAATTTTAATGGTGTAAAAGTGTTGTCTTCTATTGACCTCAGATCCAGCTTTTATCAGATCTAACTTCATCCAAAATGTAGAAAATACACAGCTTTCCTTTGTTTCGGCGTTTGTTATCAGTTTCGGAAACTTCCTTTTGGTTTGAATATTTCTTCGGCAACATTATTCCCGGGCTAAATTCCATATTACCTGAGTTCTTAAAACGTCACATCACCTTATATGTGGACGATATTCTGATAGCAGAAGCCTCATGGGAACAACATAATCGCATCCTCAACAGCGTGTTACATATTTTTGCAGAATCTGGAATTACAGTTAACTTGGAAAAGTCTGAATTCGGTAGGACAAAGGTGAAGTTTTTGGGACATATTATTTCTTCTGAAGGCATTCAGCCGGATCCTGAAAAGTTAGAAGCAATCAGAGCCATTCCAGTTCCATCCACAGAAAAACAAGTCCGCAGTTTTCTAGGTCTCGTAAATTTGTACCGTCGTTTTCTGAAAATGCAAATTCTAGTTACACCAAAACTTTGTTTTCTCACTGGAGAAAATACTATTTGCAACTGGGACGAACAAGCACAGTTGGAATTCAATTCTTTGAAAGAATCGCTACTTAACGCGCCAATACTAGCTCATCCAGATCTGTCACAAGATTTCTGCCTTAGCACGGATTCTTCTAAAGTCGGTCTTGGTGCCCATTTATTTCAAGAAGCCACAGAAAATGACATTACTGTTCAGAAAACCATAGCTTTTGCTAGCCGAGTGCTAACAAAATCTGAAAAAAATTATTCCGTTACTGAATTAGAAGCTTTAGCTATCGTTTGGGCATTTAACAAATTCCGTTTCTTTCTTTCTGGTAAGCACATAAAAGTATACAGTGATCATCGTGCATTACAATTTCTTATGTCTTCAAAATTAAATCATAACAGGTTAAAACGTTGGGCATTGTTTCTGCAAGAATTCCACTTCACAATAGTCTACATTCCCGGCAAAGAGAACATTGTTGCGGGCAACCTCGAGAAAAATTTCAGTATTCTTTACATTCAGAAAGTCGCCTTTGAAAACTTCATCTCCACATCTTTAAAGGACATTGTTCATGAACAAGATAAAGATCCAATTTGGAAAGACATCAAATGTAAATGGCATGAAAAGACACACACTCAGATTCGGCATTATTATCTGGTTAGAAACAACATACTCTTCAAACGCTACACTGTTGATGACAAGCTATGGGTACTTTGCATTCCAGACGATTTTATTAATAAGCTCATTTGGTACATTCATTTCAGCTACGCACATTTTGGTCCACGAAAATGTTATCATATTCTTCGAACGACTTGTTATTTTAACAATATGGAAAAGAGAATTCGAAGAGTCTTGTCTATTTGCAAACTTTGTCAAAAAGAGAAACCATCTACTATCTCACATCGTGCTCCGTTGTTTCCTATCATTCCTCCTAAATTAAAAGAATTTGCTGCTGTTGATCTCTTGGGACCCCTTGTCAGAAGATCGAATGGATTTTCGTACGTTCTGGTCGTTGTTGAACTTACTTCAAAATTTGTTTCTTTCACTCCGTTACGTAAAGCCACTGGACGGTCTGTATCTAACGCCTTTGTTAAAAATTTCTTACCTGAAGTTGGACACGTTAGTAAAGTCATTTCAGATAACGGACCACAATTCAGGTCTGCTGTTTGGTCATGCATGTTCCGGAACCATAAAATCAAACCTGTTTTTATTTCGTTGTACTCACCACATTGTAACCCATCTGGACGGATTATGAAAGAAATCAATAAGCTTTGCAGACTTTGTTGTCACAGAAAGCATCAGCATTGGGACAGATATTTACACTTATTTCCAAACGTGCTGAATGAAATGCATCATGACTCCACTGCTTTACCACCTATTCTTATACTAAAGAATGAAGAACCTCCGAACAGAATCAGAGAGCTTGTAACTTTTCCGAATAGATGTAAACTTCGACACAAAGACATAATTGATTTGGCTATTAAAAATATAAAATCTGCAGCAGACAAAAGGAGAAAACTACACGGTAAAGCAAATGCAAAGAAATTATATATTGGTCAGAAAGTTCTCATTAAAGCTCATTCATTGTCACATAAGAAGAAACGCTTAAGTCACAAATTCTTTCTGATTTACAATGGACCTTACAAAATCCGACGTATACCACATGATAATTGCGTTGAAGTTGAAACTCTGCATACTAGGAAGAGTAAAGGATTGCACCACATTTCACATGTAAAACCGGTTATTGAGAGATAATCTGTTTTTTAACTTAGTCTTTGCTATAAAATTTTTCACTTTACATTACTAGTATGCTTTGTCAGACTTGGAATCTGTTAACATGCAACAATGTTTGAAGTTAAATATCCAGTCAAGAACCAAGAGAACTTATTTAAACAGAAATTACGAATGCATTGTTATAGTGAACAGAGGACATGGTGTTATTGTGTGTGTACATTCTTGCCTGTTAATTGCACGATTATGTAACGACTATAAGGCTTACATACTTAGAACATATACTGCTAATGAAATTTTAATGCAACATTTTGGTTTACTTGGAAAAGACATTCTTTATTTGAAGTACTTTCTGTGAGATTAAAGATGACTTAGTATTTGGTTTCTTTGACAGCTACACGATTATATCACGACGCTACTAATGTGTGACACAATTTACGTTGTTGCTTTTGCGGTGTATCTGTTTTATATCTGCACAGTTTTTATGTGTTATTCTGGAAAGTAAAACATGTTTTAGTAGTAACTTTTGCAGCCTTTTCCATAGCACAACAATACGTTACAGTACAGTACTTTCTTCATCACGGCAATAAGCATAATAACTACGATATCTATACGCAAAGCATTTCACTTTTGTTTATGATGAGGTGAGTACATTGACTTCAGCAGAACTTTGCTTACGGAGGACGATAACTACGACACTTCCACAGAATTATCTTACAGCAAGACACACATTTAGCGCTACAGGACACGCATCTGAGTGGTTAATTTTGTACTTAAAACATTCATTTTTAAAGATTTTTGAATTACAAAGAAAGTTTTCCGTGATACATTTCATTCCATTGCTGTAATCTGTAACACCTGAGGGTATAATTACATTAATCCTCAGGGGGTACACGCCTACATTGTCTACTATGTGTCTGGCAAGCACAAGGAACCCTAGCTAATATGGTATTTGCTTATACAACTTTATACATCGGTACCATATTTCTCTAGCACATAAATTACACAGCTATCTGATTATTTAACAGAGAAACAAACATTTTTTTTACTACATCAGTGACACATGTTTACGTAATTACACAGTTGGATAGCTTCACACTTATGAAATTGTATTTAGTCTGTACTTCGTGAACTGTTCAAATTTTTTTCGGAACCATTGTGATACTATGAGAGCTTTGTATGATATATTTGGTAAGGGATCATGATTTTTAAAGTACGTTTGAGGTAGATGACACTATTGAAGTGAGCAGAGAATTTTTTTTAGGTTTTGAAATTATTGCAGAAAGCTACGACGTTTTTGAGATTTGGCTGAATTTTTATGATGTTATTATTACGATGACAACGTGTACTATGCTGTTGAGGTATGTCTATGATGAATAAGCTGATGCTATATGAGGAATTTGATTATGCTACGTATTTATTATGATGAAATATTGAAGAAGTGTCGACGTATATGTATATGTGTAATGAGGTAAGGAATAATGAGTAGTGGTTAGGGACTCTGACTTGTGAAAAAGGATGTTGGAAACCAAGAATCGTACTTTAAGAGTTATGAAATGTGTGTAAATGCGTGAATGTATCACAATGCCGGCGAAAATGTTTTGGACACTGTTATATTTATAGGATTTTGTTTCTACACATTTCTACCGTAATTTCTCGACTTGTGAAATTTTATGTGTATCAAACTGTCACTGTAGGAGGAAACTTCTGTTGTAAATTTCGGTAAGAAAGCTAAGTGACCTCGACGTAATGCGTCGTTGACGCCCAGCTGTGCGTCGCCTGGAGAAAAAGCCATTAGGTGGAGAAAAAAGAGGCCATTAACCTCGATATTGACATTCCTTTGTAGAAAGCATCGCAAATACGACACGCTCATTACTTGGAAACATATGATTACTCGTACTTTGTGCTACTTACTGAAATGCTTATAAATTGATGGGAAATATTCGTACATCTGCACGCCTGATTAGGACAAGTGTCTTTCTATGAGAATTGAGAGAATTTCTACTAACTTATGAAATGCCACATGACTATTGAATGATATTTTTATGCTTTGTACATAGTTACTTATTTCATTTGATATCTGTTTTCCAGCTGTGTTGCAGCATTGGTTCTATAAAATAAAATTAAATGCATTTGCTAATGTGAACACTTTCTGTCAACAGATCTATTAAATAATAACTTTATGATCCACATCCTTCGAAAAAGGAGCACTTGGAAAGGAAAGAACAATAAGAAGGGACTAATAACAGTAACTGCATACATAATTTTCTTTTGAAGTACTTGGTAATTTTTTGTAGAATAAGTTTTTGTGGTGCACCACTTTAATTACATAGACATTAAGATGTGAATATACATTTCCCTTACTGCATTGTTGTTTTTAGTGTACTATTTTTTCTGCTTCAGCTTTGTCATATTTAGGTATAAGTTATTGCATTTGCTGCTGCTGTTTGCCAGGCATAGTGCTATTAAATTTCACTTAGTATTACTCAGTTAAGCCAGTTTTACTACTGATTTATTTTTCTTGTTTGCTGCACAGTGCCTTATATTAGTTGTAATATTGCAATTGCTTTGCCAATTTAGATTTACTGCTGCTAGCTTTGCCAATTTGTATTTTTTGTCATTGCTGTTTGTGTTAATTGTTTTGTGCTGCTGCAATGCCTCGTCCCTTAGTTCAGCATCTGAGCTCAGTAGATATAAGTTAGCTTAAGATGGGGTAGGCTATAAAGAGAACAAGTTGTGATGACTTGGAAGAAATGCATTGAGAAGCTATAAGAAAATGGTTTGGCCAAGAGGTTTAGGTAGGATTTTCTTGGAAGTAAATGATGAGCTAAGACAATGGAAAATAAATAATGAAGTAAGAAATATGTGAACATATAAATACAGAAAGCATGCTTGGATAGGATTTTTTTGGTGGAAACAAATGTTGAAATAAGAGGAAAGATATATGGAATGAAGTTTTGGGGTAGACTGCAGTACCAAATGTCACACTGAAAACAAACCCTTTCCTGTCTTTTTGTATCATTCCACTACGTGTTTGTGTACCCTTGTGTATTTGTGTTCTCCCTGTCTTTATGTGTTTATCTGATAAGACTTATGTTGTAGAATTTTTCTAATACTCAGTTACATTCACTATGATGAGGAACACTGTTATCCTTAAATATAATTTGCATTGATAATATGTTATTTACTTTGTAAAGATGTTTAGACATTATTTATTCTGTTTTGTTTTAATACTCATGTGTGAAATTGACGCTTCGAAAGTTATTCTGATCTTCTATTTATTTACTTCTGTCATAATTCCTGTAACACTGATGTTTATGTCTATTTCTATTCTTTTGTAAAGCCTGTATTACTACAAATGTTATCTGTATTATTATGTTTTAATGATGTTTTCTGTACCTTTGTGATCGTATTCTCATGTTATAAAATTGTAATTGACACCAGTTCATCAAATTAAGTAACTTGTAAGTATTCATTTCACTGCACATATTTCTGTTGGTCATAGTATATGCACAATATGTGAAAAAAAGAGGACTGTTAGTGTTTGGACGTGTGTTAATAATTCAGCAAGGGACTGATTAACAGCATTGCTGGTTCTAAGGACAATTCCACAAACTTTGTGAGTGCACAAGTGGTGGTTTATGGACTTGCTATATTGTCTGCAAGACTTCTAAGGACAATCACAAAAACTTTGTGCGTAAACAAGTGGTGGTTTATGGACTTGCTATATTCTCCGCAAGACTTTTCGATGGTGGTCGTGCACCTGCACAGTCGCAACAGATGGCTGCTGGCCGTCTCTACAAGGACTACAGTGGGTCTTCATCTTTGATGGCCCACCAATACCATTATTTCTACAAGGACTGCACTGGGTCTACACCTCAGGTGGCCCAGCAATACCGTAATCTCTACCAGGATTACAGTGGATCTGCTCTTTGATGACCTACCTACCAATATTCTTCAAAACTTCGACTGACTCTGCTGTGGGTTTGCTCTGTTGTGGACCATTACCTGTCTGCTTGTCAAAAGTCAGCACTGTCTTTCTGTTGGAAGGACAACACTACTTCTTCAAGACTGCATGGAAATCCACTACTTCCGTGTGCGTTTTCTTTTACTGCTCAGGCTTTGAGAAAAAAAAAACACTGCAATTTTACTGTGATGAATGATCAGGACTGTCTTTATGGACTGTGAGAAAATTTTAGCTTTTGACCAACATTGTATCAATAAGTGTGCGCATTTGACTTCTTTGTTATTGTAATTATGAAAATTTTTTTCAAATCTGTATTGGCCACTGCCCAAAACAATTTGTAAAATTTTTTGTGGGGAGCATGGGGGGTATGTAAGTTGGCTGTTTGGGTTTTTATGTTGGTAACGCCACGTAGCACTCTGTATGAAAATCACTGGCTGTGCTGTGTGCAGTCTGTGGCTGGGTGGCATTGTTGTAATATTCGCTATTGTAGTGTTGGGCTGTTGGCTGTTAACAGCGCGTAGCGTTGCGCAGTTTGAGGTGAGCCACCAGCAGTGGTGGATGTGGGGAAGTAAGATGGCGGATTTTTGAGAGCGGATGATCTGGATGTGTGTCCAACAGTACATTTGTAAGAATGGATGTCAGGAACTGCTACATATATTATGACTTTTGAACACTATTAAGGTAAATACATTGTTTGTTCTCTATCAAAATCTTTTATTTGCTAACTATGCCTATCAGTAGTTAGTGACTTCAGTAGTTTGAATCTTTTATTTAGCTGGCAGTAGTGGCGCTCGCTGTATTTCAGTAGTTCGAGTAACGAAGATTTTTGTGAGGTAAGTGATTTGTGAAAGGTATAGGTTAATGTTAGTCAGGGCCATTCTTTTGTAGGGATTTTTGAAAGTCAGATTGCGTTGCGCTAAAAATATTGTGTGTCAGTTTGGTGTGGATCAGAATAGGTAAAGAGCGAAATGTCTGAGTACGTTCAGTTTTGGTCAGCTGTTTGAAAATCAAATAGTGTAAGAGATTTATCAGCACAGTAATTCAATAATTTTTCTAGGGGGACTTTTCAAGCTGTCACTCATGCAATTACCGAAAGCTGTCATGAAGGATATCCTACGATACTCCGTTATTAGGACCCTTCGCTCCTTATTTTGACTCCTGTTTGTGTTTAACATACAACATAAATAACTGTACAATACAAAAACAATGTATCACTCAATATTTCTCTTCGGTGTGTTCAGAAGTACATATTACAATTACATTGTTTGGATTTGGCACGAATGTGTAATATGGGAACAAAGCCAAGGTTGTTGTGAGGGGAGTACTGCAGAACATAAGCCAGAAACTCAATAACCAAAGCAGGGCCGATATAGAAACAGCAGGTAGGCGGGGCTTAAAACAGCTCAAGCGATATTCTGAGCAAGACTGGCCCACATTTGCTCAGTTAGTGCTGGTGTCAGGTCGGCCCAAGCGATCCTTTGATCGTTTCTGAGTTGGCGACGGACATGTTACCTGTAGTGCCTCAGATCCTCTACCAACATTTTCCTGGTAGGATGTTAAAAAATTAAATCCTCCCTTCAGCCCTATCCAAAATCGACAAGCAGGACCAAAAATGCCCTGGGAGATGTCTGTGTCTGCAGGCTGTGAGGAGGGGGACGGAATGGCAGAAATCTCTGCCAGGAGATTAAAGATTGACGGCTTGCGGCTGACTCCATCAGGAAACCTGGCTGAGGACTCTGGATCCAGTGGAGGCAGCAACGCACCCGCAGAAGGGAGCTGTTCTGGGGCCCATTGGTGTGAGGGAGCGTGGGGACAAAGTGATTGCATCTTCATAGATTCCAATACTGTGATCACCTCATCCACCCACATGTGAGCAAGGCTGCATAGGTAGAGGTAGTACTCTGGCGCAGGAGGGGTGAGGAGAGGGCAAAAGACCTGTCTGGAGGCAATCCAGGTGTATAGTCTCTGGGTCACAGGCAGAGACAAGAACAAGGGTGCTAACTGCAATAGTTGGACTGTTTGTGGTGATGGATCAGGTGAATGCACTCAGCCAAAACGTCGAACAACTGATGACTTCTGTGGCCCACAATGACCCGTTTGGTCCACCAAGAAGCCAGCTGTACATGTGTGTCTAGATAAAGGAGCCTTGTGGATATGTGGGCCAGTACGCAGGATGGGCATACTGTTTTGGATGAAAGAAGTATAACACGGTGCTTTGATTGCGTCTATGTAAGTTTTCAGCTTGACTGACCCCCTGGATGGGAGTGGATTGATATGTCATGAGAAAGCTGTGCAATTCAAGTCAACAATATCTGCAAAGCTTTCTGCATATGAGTCTTGAAGGTGTGAACAATCCGTTCAGCCTCTGTATTGGAGCCTAGTTGAAAATGGTGCTGATCAAATGGTTGATGGCATTGGGTTGACAGAAGGCCTTGAACTGAGCCAGTGGAAGCTGGGGCATGATGTCCAACATCATGGTGCAAGGTGCTCCTCAATGGTAAAAATCCTCTGAAGGGCATAGGTGGGAGGAGGAAAGGTAATTAACGTATGTTTGTCGGAAATGGAATGTTAAAGTGGGTGTTCACCACCAGCAACCGCGTAGCACCCTCAAACAGCCCCACGAAATCAACCTGGTCTCTCATCCAAGGGCGGCCAGGCCAAGGCCACTGTGCAAACGCTGAGTTGGTGATGCCTGACTAATGGAGCCAGCATGGTAGGAGCATCGATGCCAAGACAGTAAACATGCTGCCTGTCCAATGCCTTCATGCATGTTATCCCCCTTTGTGATTCATGAAGGAGCCAGGGAATTTGACGCCAGAGTGGGGGCATAATGAAGAGCTGGAAGTCAGAGTGCTCCGTGACCAACGTTAAGACACTCTCTGTGGCTTTGAGCCAATAGCGCAGTGGAAAATTATTGCAAGAAAACTGGTGGCCTGGTGGGAAACATGCCCTGGCCACGCCTTCTGGACTGCTGAGAAAACCCTCATGCAGGGCTGGGTCGCAGGGCGACGCCGAAGCGACCTCCCCACAACTTATAGCTCAAGTCCCTTTCTTAATATGGGAACGGATGAACTGTACAATGTTTTCCTTTCAGGAGGCAAAGGCAGTTACGTGCTCTGAACCATCTAACAACTTGTGTGGTAAAAACAGTTGCAGTGCTGGGAAGCATCAATCGCCAGTGTTAATGGCGGACCAAGTGTATATGGCATCAGGCTCAAAACCAACTAGAGACTGTCCTGAAGACGCTGAAAAGCCTATTGACAGGTGATGGGATCCTTCCCAGGTAGGATTGAAGGAGGACATCGAAAAAGTGCAAAGAAAGGCAGCTCGTTTCGTGTTATCGCGCAATAGGGGTGAGAGTGTCACTGAGTTGGGGTGGCAGCCACTGAAACAAAGGCCGTTTTCTTCAATCTTTTCTTCAATCACTAACTTTCTATTCCGAGTGCGAAAATATTTTGTTGATATCCACCTACGTAGGGAGAAATCAGCATCATAATAAAATAAGAGAAATCAGAGCTCGAACGGAAAGATTTAGGTGTTCCTTTTTCCCACGTGCGATTCGAGAGCGGAATGGCAGAGAAGTAGTTGGAAAATGGTTCAATGAACCCTCTGCCAAGCGCTTGAGTGTGAATTGCAGAGTAACCATGTAGATGTAGATGTACGAGACAAATTTCGTAGATGTAGGCGACCACATGAATTTGACGCCCTTCTTGCGGAGCTGATAGAGAGGGGTGCTGTCTTCCCCACCAATGACTGTAGCTCTTTACAGCTGTCTGGCATCAGCGTCTCCGTGTTCAGGGTCGACATGGCCGTACCTTGGTATGATACCTTTATGACTAAGAATGTGCCCCATGTAGTTGAACCGGGGCAAAGAAACTACAGTTTTCCAATTGCCAACGTAAACAATTCTTCTAGAGCAGCTTAAAAAGGGATTCAAGATCCTTATGATGTTCTGCATGCGTTGTCCCCATAACGATAATCTTCTCCTAATATCTGCGACCTTAAATCGATTATTCCAAATGTTTCTGGAAAACTGTGCTTGCACTTACGACCACAACGGTAAGCGATTATACCCGTACAAGCCAAACGGCGTATTTAAAACCAGCACCTGCCGTGAAGCCTCAACAACCCGCAGGAGGAGGTATGCATCTATTATATCAATTTTCGAAAAGTAGTGGTCCCCCAGCTTGGTTAGACAACAACTACTCTGGACGAGGGGGTGTGTGTATAAAAATATTAGACTGTGAGTTAACAGTGGACTTAAAATCACCATAAATACGTTAGGATCCCTTTGGATTTTAATTGATCACCATAGGCATTGCCGTCTGGCTGTTGAAAACCGGGGATATAACGCCTTAGTCCTGGAATTGTACAAGATTCGCCTGAACAGCCTCACAAACTGCAGACAGACCTGGCGAGCTCTACGAAATTTAGGTACCACCGAAGACTTCAAAGAAAAGTGGGACGTAAAGTTACGTGCACACCACAATGTCAGTTCAACGTTCTCTTTACACGACGTGCACAGGGTGTCAGGATCTGAAAATGCACTGTGGATGCCGTCGAGAGTTCTCCGAGGAAAGGAATGGACCTGTGGCAGTAAGACAGGACAAAGCGTCGAACCTGTCGCCAACGGAATCGAACCTAGCCGACGATATATGTCCTCGTTGATTACAGACACGACACAGCCGCACCGGTGTCATTTGTAAAAACCTGCTGAGCTTCCAAAGCAGTCTCGAAAGATTTATCATTTGGAAGTACTTCACCAAAACTAGAAATAAAGATTTAGCTAAACCTTTTGTGGCGACCTCCCTATCAGGAGTAAGGCGAATATTCACATCTCGGACCATTGATTCCGCATAAGCAACTCTACAGATCGGACACTCGAAATTGAATCGGCGTGTGAGACCTTGAAAGTCAGCAGCTCAAGCTACACGCCGTGTACGACTGTGCATGTTGTTTATGACACTGATTAAATTGGAACCTAGCTGCAACAAGGTGCATCTGCTGCCTTTAGTATTCGGTTAACAGAGCACAGACAGCACTGGAAGACAATTCACGGTGATTCGATAGTAGTTTCAATTCTTGCACCACATCGTATAAATGACTTCTAGAAACAGAAACAAAGCACTTTGATTGCTACCAGGAACGTTACAAGCAAAACAGTGAATTTCAAAACGAGGGAGGTGTTCTGAGCTCTCCAACGACTCGTCGAATATAACGAACTAAGATAGGGGGCTAATCACGACCATGGACTGACGTGTTTCTCGCTGCTTAAACACGAACTGGAGGAGAACCTACTGCTGCTCTCTGTGGCGCTGCTCTCGTAGCTGCTGCTGCTGCCAGAGTTCTAGTAATACGGGGAGTGGAGACAAACACGTCGCCGTAAACAAAATAGGGTAAGAATTCATCATCACTTAAGTCTCTGCGCCTGGCACGAGTGCGTAATACGGGAACAGAGCCAAGGCTGTAGTGAGAGGAATACTACACTACTGGACATTAAAATTGCTACACCACGAAGATGACGTACTACAGACGCGAAATTTAACCGACAGGAAGAAGATACTGTGATATGCAAATGATTAGCTTTCCAGAGCATTCACACAAGGTTGGCGCCGGTGGCGACACCTACAACGTGCTGACATGAGGAAAGTTTCCAACCGATTTCTCATACACAAACAGCAGCTGACCGGCGTTGCCTCGTGAAACGTTGTTGTGATGCCTCGTGTAAGGAGGAGAAATGCGTACCATCACGTTTCCGACTTTTATCAAAGTCGGACTGTAGCCTAGCGCGATTGCGGTTTATCGTATCGCGACGTTGCTGCTCGCGTTGGTCGAGATCCAATGACTGTTAGCAGAATATGGAACCGGGGAACCGGTGGGTTCAGGTGGGTAATACGGAACGCCGTGCTGGATCCCAACGGCCTCGTATCACTAGAAGTCAAGATGAGAGGCATCTTATCCGCATGGCTGTAACGGATCGTGCAGCCGCGTCTCGATCCCTGAGTCAACAGATGGGGACGTTTGCAAGACAACAACCATCTGCACGAACAGTTAGACGACGTTTGCAGCAGCACGGGCTATCAGCTCGGAGACCATGTACTCAACGACGAACCTGGAAGCACGAATGGCTAAACGTCATTTTTTCGGATGAATCCAGGTCCTGTTTACAGCATCATGATGGTCGCATCCGTGTTTGGCAACATCGCGGTGAACGCACATTGGAAGCGTGTATTCGTCATCGCCATACTGGCGTATCACCCGGCGTGATGGTATGGGGTGCCACTGGTTACAAGTCTCGGTCACCTCTTGTTCGCATTGACGGCACTTTGAACAGTGGACGTTACATTTCTGATGTGTTACGACCCGTGGCTCTACCCTTCATTAGATCCCTGCGAAACCCTACATTTCAGCAGGAATGCGCGACCGCATGTTGCAGGTCCTATACGTGCCTTTCTGGATACAGAAAATGTTCGACTGCTGCCCTTGCCAGCACATTTACCAGATCTCTCACCAATTGAAAACGTTTGGCCATTGGTGTCCGAGCAACTGGCTCGTCATAATACGCCAGTCACTACTCTTGATGAACTATGGTATCGTGTTGAAGCTGCATGGGCAGCTGTACCTGTACACGCCATCCAAGCTCTGTTTGACTCAATGCCCAGGCGTATCAAGGCCGTTATTGCGGCCAGAGATGGTTGTTCTGGGTACTGATTTCTCAGGATCTATGCCCCCAAATTGCGTGGAAATGTAATCACATGTCAGTTCTAGTATAGTACATTTGTCCAATGAATACCCATTTATCATCTGCATTTCTTGTTGGTGTAGCAATTTTAATAGACAGTAGTGTATATAAACATCAGAAATTTGAGCCAGAGACTCATCCTTCAAAGCAGGGTCGACATCTTAGGCGAGATTTAACAGAGATCATGCGACGTATTAAACTAGAGTGGTCCGAGGCCGCTTGATTAATTCCGTGCTGCTATAGGGTCGGCGCACGTGACTTCGCGGCCGCTCCTCTGGTTGCACCGGACATATGCTAACTGCAGTGCGTCAGATACACTATTGATATCCTCCACTGCCGGGGGTGTAAGGCAATGTTTATTACATTGAAAGTCAAAGAAACTGGTACACCTGCCTAATATCGTGTAGGGCCCCCGTGAGCAGGTACAAGGGCCGCAACACGATGTGGCATGGACTCGTCTAATGTCTGAAGTAGTGCTGGAAGGAATTTTCACCGTGATCCTGCAGGGCTGTCCATAAATCCGTAAGTGTACGAGGGGGTGGAGATCTCTTCCGAACAGCACGTTGCAAGGCATCCCAGATATGCTCAATAACGTTCATGTATCAGGACTTTGGTGGCCAGCATAAGTACTTAAACTCGGATGAGTCTTCCTGCAGCCACTCTATAACAATTCTGGACGCGTGGTGTGTCAACTCAGATGAGTCTTCGTGGAGTCACTCTATAGCAATTCTGGACATGTGGGGTGTCGCGTTGTCCTGCTGCAATTGTCCGTCTGAATTCACAATGAACATGAATGGATGCAGGTGATCAGATGAGATGCTTAAGTACGTGTCACCTATCAGAGTCGTATATAGATGTAGCATGTGTCCCATATCACTCCAACTGCAGACGCCCCACACCATTACAGAGCCTCGACCAACCTGAACAGTCCCCTGCTGACATGCAGATTCCATGGATTGTTCAGATGTTCAAATGTGTGTGAAATCTCATGGGACTTAACTGCTAAGGTCATCAGTCCATAAGCTTACACACTACGTAACCTAAATTATCCTTAGGACAAACACACACACACCCATGTCCGAGGGAGGATTCGAACCTCCGCCGGGACCAGCCGCAGAGTCCATGACTGCAGCGCCTGACACCGCTCGGCTAATCCCGCGCGGCTCCATGGATTCATGAGGTTGTCTCCAAAGCGTACACACCCATCCGCTCGATACTATTTGGAACAAAACTTGTCGGACCAGGGAACAGGCTTCCAGTCGTCAACAGTCCAGTATCGGTGTTGACGGACCCAGGCGAGATGTAAAGCTTTGTGTCGTACAGCCATCAAGGATACACGAGGAGACCTTCGGCTCCAAAAGTCCATACTGACGATGTTTCGTTGAATTGTTCGCGTGCTGACTCTTGTTGATAGCCCAGCACTGAAATCTGCAGAAATTTGCGAAAGGGTTACACTTCTGTCACGCTGAACGATTTTCTTCCGTCGTCGTTAATCCCGTTCTTGCAGGATCTTTTTTCGGCCGCATCGATGTCGGAGATTTGATGTTTTACCGGATTCCTGACATTCACGGTACACTCGAGAAATGGTCAGACGGGAAAATCCTCACTTCGTCGCTTTCTCGGAGATGCTGTGTCCCATCGTTCGAGGGCCGACTATAACACCACGTTCAAACTCACTTAAAGCTTGATAACCTGCCATTGTAGCAGTAACCGATCTAATAACTGCCCCATACACTTGTTGTATTATACACGTGTTGTCAACTGCAGCGCCTGTTTACATATCTATTTATTTGAATACGCATGCCTATATCAGATTCTTTGGCGCTTCAGTGTATATAAAACGTTTATATGATATAATGTTATTGTGGGTTGAACTGCATTTGGTAAACGAAGTTCACTACAAACAGTTGACAGCTTGTACCTTGTGGGATATACTAAGATCACGAAACGTGCAAAAAAACTACTAAAGGGAATACCTACACTACGCTCGTCTGTCCTCTTCTGGAGTATTGTTGCACAGTGTGTGCGGATTACAAGACAGTGTTGCTGGAGGATATCGAAGAACCTCAAAGAAAGGCAGCCCGTTTTGTATTATAACTAAATAAAGGAGAGAGTGTTACGGGTATGATGAGCAATTTGGCGCAGCGGAGGCGTGTGACGGGCACCGCGGTTTGGAGGGCGGAAGTCATTAAGGTACGGCGTCTTTCGTTGCGGTGAGATCTTTTCACGAAATTTCATTCAGTAATTCAGGCACTGAGAACAATGAAGGTTTGAAGCACATCGTCATCGATTTGGAGATTGTAGTATGTATGCATGCTCCTGTCATCTGTAGATTTTACGGTGAACCAGCTTTACGTACATCTGTAGTCCTACATTGAAAATATGAACATTCACGAAATGATGTCTCATCGGTTTCTTGGTTATTCATTTCCACAAGGGCACAAAGCACAAACAGTAATTTTGTTCATCTGTGCTAATCAATTATTATCTGGGGTTAACAACGTCATTTAGTGTCTGCATCATAAATGTAGGTGTAACACCTCATTATCGGAGATGTATCGGTTGTTTTATCTGAACCTCAAGCCACAAGATATGCTTAATGAAGATAATGATAACGAGGACCGTTAACTGTGGTAATAGGTCAGAGTTGTGTGTATGGCCCATGTAGTATCTGTTCCTCAAATTCTGATTCTAATTTCATGTTAATTACAAACTTCACAACTGTCAAAAGACGCTATTGTCACTAGCCTATGAATGGAAATTTTGTGACTCAACTTTATCAATAGATATAATCTTAAAAATTAAATAACGTTTCGTAACATAAAGTGGCTACATTATTTTGTCGTAGGCGACAAAGGACGAGACTTGATTAAAAAACAATTCAGACCTATGCGATTGAAGTTTGTGTAGAAATTTGATTTTCAGAAACATTTATTTTTCTCCAAACTTTGCTTCTATGCTTTGGGCCCTTATGGTTCCCAGTGCCTCAATGTAATTTCCTCTGAATGCAAAAAAAAAAAAAAAAAAAAAAAAAAAAAAAAAAAAAAAAAAATTGTTGATATTCACCTATGTAAGGAGAGAAGCCCATTTTCATACAATGAGACAAATCAGAACTCGCACAGAATTATTTAGTTGTTCATGTTCCTCAAGTGCTATTCGAGAGTAGAACGGTAAGAAAGAAATAGTCTGAAAGTGGTTCCTTGCACACTAAAGTATGAACTACAGAGAATCACGTAGATGTAGCTTAGGTATTACGTTGTATTAAATTTCATGATAGGCCTCTCCATTCTTAGTCAAGGAAATGTAAATTGAGGAAGCGACTAAAGCAGGATAGGCCTACCGCCAGAACTGCGGCATAGCGAACGGACTAAAGTAGTTTACAGAATTATAATAGCCGTAGATGCAGATGTGGATAAGACTTCTGGATGTGGGTTCTGATGTGGATACGGGACTCGCGGATTCAGTGAGGATGGGGGATAGTATTTTGACTGTCTGAGCAGACATATGGGCCTGACATTCAGATCACGTGTTATATCCAGACGATGAAGTAAAATACTTGAGATGTAAAATGTACAAAAGTGGGGTGAAACAGCTAATGCACATAGAACTTGTAGTGAGACGTAAGCAGAAAGTGTCTTAGTCACAGAAAACGCTGAAGTACAATGATTCTCCCTTTCTTCTATACAATGGGCCTGATTGTTATCAAGTTAACAGATGTAAAATGTCTGGTCATTCGACGGGATACGGTTTAAGGAAGTACAAGTCAATGATTTTTAGAAAACGGTAACTGATTGGAAACAAAAGGACCGAACAAGTGAAATAGCTTTCTGCGCGATACTTATCGACTGAATGTATCTCGCTAGATAGGACGCGAATGCGTTATCAGTTGGCTTGCACATTTGCCTGATTTGACGCCACTGGAGCGTTTTCTCTGGGGTAAAGGGAAAGATGAATTCTTTACACTATTTCCAACGACGCAAGAGAATTTAAAGTATCACATCTTTGTTGCATGTGAAATGATACCCAAGGAATTTTTTCATTCTGTCCAAAAGCCTTGCACAAGCGAATGGGAAACGTGTATCGCAGTAGACGATGGGCATTTCGAACACTTGATATAAATACAATTTCAAGCAAGTGTATATGGGCACATTCATTCGTGATTTCGTTTTTGTCGCTGTCACTGATGTAGTTTTGCAATTTAAGTTTTCTTCTTAAAATTAATCTCATGACGCGAACTGTTATTTAATATTCTGTATTTCTTAATTTCCTGTTTTACGAATCCATTCGATTTCTGGCGTGCACCTTTCTTTAAAGGCTCTAGGAGAAACAAGAGCAGAATTGTTATCGTAGTTGACTGGTGGATTATCCTTTAATGCCATATCCTTTGCCTTCCAGCTGGTGTGTCAGACGACTCACATGTAGCACAGTGTGACGTATTAGTTTTAAATCAAACTTTTCTCCAGTTTTCGGCTTTCTTTAGGAGATCATCTTAGCTACGTCAAGTTGGAGAGCCCATCAACCTTATGTGACAGCACGGATAAAATTTCCGCATAAGACTACAATCGGTTTCATGTTCAATATAGGAAGACGTGCTTAAAGGTAACGACTGCTAATGTTTTATCCTGTTCCCAATAACGGTTGAAGTAGTACATGTCATGCATGTTACTCGATCGACTTTCCCGCTTCTATGAAGCAAGTTGCAATCTTATGTCACAAAGGGCTCCGAATTGTAACGTGTAACATGGCGGTGTGTGACGTAACTATACCGATATGTGAGAAAAACTGGAAGCTAGAATTCGAAGAGTTCGTTAACACGACAATGGCAGACCACACTCGAGCTCTGCGATACACGCAGAAGTCGGACGTCTTGGGTTCACTATCATCAATCACCCTGCATACAGCCCCGCCTTTGCTACATCCGATTTTCATCTCTTTCTAGAACTTAAAGAACACCTTCGATGACTTAGATAGTGATGAAGCGGTGGAGGCAGAGGTAAGGTAGTAGCTCCGTGAACAAAGTCAAACATTCTATTGCGACAATATCAAGGAACTGGTCTCTCGTTGACAGAAACTTGTTCGTCGCCTGGGTCACAACGTAGAGAAATAAATATGTAGACATGAAGAAGAAAGATGTAGAAAGTTAGTTTATTTAAAAAGCTTTAAGAGTTTTCTCGTACTAAATTCGCAGCCACAACTTTTCAGGACGCCTTCGTAGAAAGACTAATGTAAGAAATACAATACTTTTTACTGAACTACTAATCAGATCTTTGAGTGAAACGTTGTTGAATTATTCTCTTTTAAAACTAGGTTACGAATAGCAAAGGTTACTACAGTTCTACTTGAAAAAAAAAACAAAAAAAAAACAAGGTTCCTTCGATATCTCTGTAAACAATATTGCCATGGGAGGAGGCTATACGTTATTTAGTGAGGAGAACTAATTTCAATGAAAACAGAATTGCATTGTCTTAAACGGTTCAGGAAACACCTGAGGTGAACAGCATAGTTGAATCATCCTTTACAAGTTGCTAGCTTCCTCTGCGCTTCTTGAGGCACCTATGGGCCGATTCCATCTGGGCCGAGAGCTTTGTTTAAGGTGGAACTGAATCCCGAACTTTCTCCTGTGCAGATGGTGGGCCTACTACTGGTTGCCTCGCGTCGCGCCGCGTTTTCGTCAGCCTCCTGAGTTGCCGCTTTTGCCCTGTAATTTTTCCTCCTATCTATGTAATTATGTAGTTATGTAGTTCTCTATTCGTTCGAGCAATCAATCATTCACAATAGGAAACACAGTCATAACTCAGTCACTCAAAATGATTAAGAATTTTACTTGTTAGAATGAAATCAGGCGATGATTCTTCTTCTCTGCAGGCTCGTGCTTTGCGGCAGTCTGCTAATCTGTACAAATAAAATGCCTCGTATTTTTGGGAGCGTTGTATAATCAGTCGGGAAACCTCAGATCAAGCGGATATTTGACTTTGATGAAGTTTAACCTTCCGAAGAAGTAATGGAGCTCTTGGATTATTAAATGCAGGTTCGTATCCAGTCTTTCGGAAGCTCCCTTCTGATTAACAACTACGCAATATATCGATGAATATCATTAATTCTCAAATGTCAAATACACACCTTTTGTGTGAAGGAGCAATCTTTTGTCATAAACCTCAATGTTCAGATTACAATTCTTCAAACAATGCTCAGGCTAATCGGCACGAAGATAATCTCGGAAGCTTTTTTTTTTAACAACCACCAGAAAGAGTACTACAAAGAATAATAATGCGCTCATGGCATAGCTATTGTATGAAACTACTTTGCGCATGGATTCTGCGAGTATGAAGATAGAAAATTAGTAAACGTCATTCAAGGGTAGAATTGTATCAGAATAATTCATCGAATATAAAGAGCTACAGCCCGTTCTCCACTCCTGCACGGTTCACTATCAATAGAATGCTTAGTGCATGTTCAGCTGAATCCTTCTGCTATTGTTTCATTGTACCACTCCTTTCTTTATCGTCGACATTACCAGCGGCAACAATTTTTTTTTCTTTCACTATTTTGAAAGGGGCTTTCCAGGGATCTGTTTTCACGTATTTCGCGGCAAAAGTTTCCCATTTCTGTGGAGTTTTATCTTGTTCTTGGCTTCTCTATAAAATAACAACCGCCCTGTGCTTTCCGTTTCTCCCGACGCTTTATGATATGCCTTCCTTTTAGACCTTAGAATGCGATTGAGAGACGTCAGTTCTTTATTCCATTTAGGATTGACCTATTCTGGGATTATTGTGTCGTCTCTTCTAAGTTATGTGCTGAAATGCAGTGTTGGAACTTTTCATTGGATTTTGTAGCCTAATGTCGTTTCTTAGATGCTCCTAATTGGCTCTTCTGCAATTGTATACTCACTTGGTACAGTTTTCATATATTTGTGGCACAGTAGTTTTTTAGGTTCCTCGTAGGAACTCCATCTATTGTCTGTCGTTGAGAGAAGCGTCGAACTTCACTGTCACGTCTGTTGTTTCTTGTTGCACTCGCTCTTCTATAATACAGGCTTATTTAAAAAGAAGGAACAGATATCAAACATTTATTGTTTCCATACTACAGAAGATAGAAACACAATTCCAACGATCCTGAGGAGAGAAAAGTTCAAGTTTTTGTGCATTCAATGCGCCAGCCGGTGTGGCCGAGCGGTTCTAGGAGCTTCAGTCTGGAACCGCGCGACCGCTACGGTCGCAGTTTCGAATCGTGCCTCGGGCATGGATGTTTGTGACGTCCTTAGGTTAGTTAGCTTTAAGTAATTCTAAGTTCTAGGGGACTGATGACCTCTGATGTTAAGTCCCATAGTGCTCAGAGCCATTTGAACCATTTTGCTTTCAATGTGAGCATCATGTGTTACACGACAAATATCAAAACTGTTGCTCATTTCCTGCCACACATAAAGCAGCTGGTGTTTCGTTATCGAATTCACAGCTTCAGCAATGCGATGTTGCAGACCTTCAAGAGTGTCAGATAGACACAGACAAAAGTCACACGGTGTGAAGCTTGGGACGTTGGATTGGAAGAGGAGAAGCAGAAGATGAACGTCACCCCCTGGTGGCCTCCCAGGTCTCCACCATTTTGATATTTGTCATGTAATAAATGGTGCTCACATTAAATGCATAAAAATTTGAACTTCTGTCTTCCCAGGAACGTTGGGACTGTGTTCCCATCTTTTGCATTTTGGAAGCAATAAATGTCTGAAATCACTTCCTTCTTTCTGAACAGCCCTATCTTTATGTGTAAGGCTTGGTATATTCAATATGTACAAGCTTAGTTATTGAAACACGTCTACTAGTCGGACCCCACCCCTACGTTGGTCAGTTTCCCTACTGTACCACAGCACGAACTGTACGTTGGAATCTAGAGCAAAAATGTGGCATCTTGTGACACATTAGCAGAGGCCATTCTAAATCTTTATAAATACATTTCTATCTTATAGCTGAACTGAAAATAGTTGCTTGTGAACACACAGTAGAACCTGCATACCGTATCTCTGTGGTTACTGGTTCTTATGGTATATCTAATTATTTTTGTAGCTGTAATGTCTCTTTTTCGAAACAGAAACGGCAGCCATCGGTTTGGGCCCTGCCGCTGCTCTCTAGGGTTGTGGAAGTGATTCCATAAATTCACCATTTTGGTACACGGTTCTTGAATGCATACAACATCCAAGTCTAAATGTTCCGCCCTTTACCGTATCTATGACATGGCAACGATCCTTCGCATAGCGTTTATTTGCTCCATCCTGATGAAACTTTCTCTCTATCTGCCTGATATCTATACAGGTTGATTTAGCCACCCATTGTGTTGTCGCTTTATGCATCCCGCAACGTTATATCTCACCTTCAAAATCCACGCACCGAGATTTTCGTTTTCTGGCGCTCGCTACACGTAAACTATTAGTGCAACAGAAAAAATTAACACGGTCTTTTTTAAGAAATTTAATGTAGTTAAATTTTGTACTGGGTTATATTTTTTTCTAGAGGCCATAGTTCCCGAGTTTTGCAAGAGAAATGTGCGAAAGTGGCTCTCGAACGCACTCTAACTCTCACACGCAGCCCTCATCGGTCAGGATTCTAAATTGTTGTTCATAGCATTCCCTCCTAAAACTGTACTGAATGTGCAACTGCTGGGATTGTTCCCCATATTAGACATTTTATAGACGTCATTGACTGACCTTATTACGGCACCGGCTTGATCGAGCACTTACAAATTGTTAAATTGACGTTTGTGTAAATTTTTCCTAACAGTTTTATGAACTTAAGTAGAATGAGATAAACAACTACATCGTTGTATTCGTGAAGCCCTCGGACAACGAAGCTAATGAGCTTGTAAGGGCTAAGTTTGGATCGAATTGTCAACATAATTAGTTTTAGCGTAACGTTTACGAAATGGTTCAAATGGCTCTGAGCACTATGGGACTTAACATCTTAGGTCATCAGTCCCCTAGAACTTAGAACTACTTAAACCTAACTAAGCTAAGGACAACACACACATCCTTGCCCGAGGCAGGATTCGAACCTCCGACAGTAGCAGTCCCGCGGTTCCGGACTGCAGCGCTTAGAACCGCACGGCCACCGCGGCCGGCAACGTTTACGAAAATGGTTTTCGTTTCATTCCACTCACGGGCACCTTCAAAATGATTAATGTTAATGAAATAGCAGACCACGCTCATGGCGTAATAGCCTAATCGACAGAGACCAAAAAAGGTCGAATATCTGGAATAATTTATGTAGTCGGAAATTTTTGTACGATGGTAGAAAGGAGTGCCAGGAACAACATATCAGAAATCCTGATTTGTGGGGGATGAGTGAAGGGGAGGGAGTGGAGATGGGTTTGAAGATCACTTTTGTCCTTTTTTCTTGAATAACTCGAAACCTTGGTCTCCAGCGAAAGCATATCTCAGTACATAATTTAACTTTATTAAAAATTTCTATAAAAAAGGTTCATGTTAGTTTTTTATATGAAAATATCGCGCACAGTTTATGAAGGCCTGTTATAGCACTGCGAATTGCATAAAACGAAGTCGGTAGGGGTAGCTGAATCACCGTGTGTATAAGGCTGGTTTAAATTAGAGTTGTAAAAACTGGTGATGCCAGTTTTAGTAAAGGTTACTTCGTCGGTAAAGAGGTCTAATGACAGAAATCCCAAAATTGTGATGGTGTGGTGCAAAAACCATCGACAAAATATTTCCTGTAGAGGGAAATCCGCAGCTGATAATTGCTGCACTCGCTGCAGGTGATAGGGATAGTAGTGGTTGTCATGAAATATACACAGAACCGTACTTTGGCTTGCCCCATGTTGGTTGGCAACTGGACTGGTACCTGTTCCAAGGTTCGTCTCAATATCCTGTAGACCGCCATCCCCCAAATCTGGTGTTCAAATGGTTCAAATGGCTCTGAGCACTATGGGACTTAACATCTGTGGTCATCAGTCCCCTAGAACTTAGAACTACTTAAACCGAACTAACCTAAGGGCATCACACACATCCATGCCCGAGGCAGGATTCGAACCTGAGACCGTAGCAGTCGCGCGGTTCCGGACGGAGCGCCTAGACCCGCTAGACCACCGCGGCCGGCAAATCTGGTGTACTCACTGTCCGCCACATCCCTGGATGTTCGTCTGTCTGAAAGAACCCATGATAACACAAACGCCAAAAACAGGCTTGAAATGTTGTGAGATATGGTTGGTGTCTGTGAGGCTACTTGTCTTGGTGCAGCTGTGCTGCCTGTTGATCGCTTCCATTTGATTGACCGTATACAAACACCATCTCGGCTTGTTCCCGGAATGAACACCATTCTGCTACTTACAGTACGCTGCGTCAGTGACAAATCGCAGGGAACACACGGCTCGTGATCAGAGAAGCTTTAATTCATCAGCGTCATCTACTGTGGCAACGGTGTATTTTCGGATACATATTTATAGGACCTTTATTCCTCCATTTCCTGTCAAAAATTTGTACCTCCAGTTTGTCAATTTTATTACTGTTCACCTTGTGTATTCTAATGTCTTGGACAGTGCAGGAAGCATGCAAATAGGTCGGTAATCGGAGAGCGCTGTGGCATTGTCCATTTTAGGCAGTTTTAACTAGACCCTGTTTCTAGGCCTCAGGGAGAGCACTTGTGGTTAAGGGATGGTCGAAAATGTATATGTTATAGTGGGCAGTAGTCCGTCAATAATAAGCTTCACCATTTGGTCTGTGATGCTACCGTGTCCAGTAGACGATAATGTGATACACAAGACGGCTTTTCTGACGGTATTGCAAGTGACATGCTTTGACAGAATTTTTCATGACTACAGTCGTTTATCTCCGTGAAGTAAACAATGAGCCTCTTCTTCGTTTGCGGTTCTTTAGTGGTTATAGGTAATGTGAAGTATCGGTTCAGTTCTTCGGCTGGGACAATGGGATCAGCTACACCTCTTACTTTGCCTGTAGCAAGACCACGCAGATTTTTCGATAGGGCAGTTTGTCTTTTTCTGTTGTCGGTTAATATAAGCGCATTCCTGTGTTCAGCGTTTCTCACAGCTTGACTCTTAGGGAAACTGGCAATCCCTTTATAATGGACAATTTCTTTAGTAACAAAAAGACAAGAAGCTAATTCGGGTGGGGGGGGGGGGATGTAACCAACACTCAAGAAAGACTTCAATAATTCCGATCATTTACATTCAAATTTGGGGCGCGAAAACAAGATGTGGTTTACGTCATCTTCTGATTGTGACGCATTCCACATATTTTTCCATTTTTTTCCGTGGCTTTTGACTTCTCGTATGTAATCTGCATCCCGTAATTTCAAATCAAGAAAAGTTCCTGAAAATGCAGCTTGTTTTGCTTGGACCTCATTATGGCGGATGCCAGGGCGGAAATGCACCAACAGCGAACTGATTGTGTGTCCTCTACGTTGACAGCAAACGTATTCCAGTATCACATCCAAAATGCAATGTTTGATTGTTTTATTCTATCTTCGATGTTGAATATTTTTGGAAACACTCCACAAGTCTGACACGTTTAATGTCTTTAAGAAATAAGTTGAAGATACATCCCTGAATTCTTCCAAATTTGCCACAGTCTCCGCCATAAAAATTGTAGCACTTTTAGGTAGTTTGAAGGTTTTACTGACTTGCAACATCCAGATTTCGGAACAAAGTCGCACAGCTAACGTAAGGTACGTCTAAGTCCTTCTAAGTGGGAGCGTAAATACGGTCACAAGTATAACGTTTTAATAACCTTCTTTTACTCAAACCTCCATGGATTCTCTGCAGAATAACTAATCATTACAGAGCTACTGAGACAGCACGTGTCAAAGAGCTGGCTTTCGTAACTGGGAATTGGCACACCATAAATCCGTGATTGAATTCCAAAAAAATTTAAAACGCTGCTTTGAAAGCAACTCCAACAGGCAACCATAAAAGCACAAAAACATTAAAGCTAGCCTCACACGATATTTGCATATTAATAATTTCGTAACATTCATATGTTTCATCTGCATAGTGCAATTACAATGGCTTTGTTTTGTTCGCGCTGACCTAGAAAACTGTGCAGTAAATTACATATTCTGAATGTATCGTGCAAATTTTCATCACACTTCGTATTAATATTTTTACAACAACTTAGATATTATTTTTTCTATCTATGATCCCTTAAAAAAGATATCAGTTTTGTAAGAATTCTTGTAAATGTCGTTCGAATACTCTCAATAATAGAAAATTGTTCTCAACGATTAATGAAGAGAAAAATATAAATTTAATTGTGCATTGATATATTATGTAATCGACACGTACTGCTAAAGTTGCTCTGCTGAGCAGATTGACAGTCATAATGCAAATACAACACTCCCAGGGGGTTTCAGCCAATACTGTTTTAGCTGTGGTTGTTATTTAGAGGTGTGTCTCTTGGTGAAGCTTGAACACCTTTAGTGTAAACAGTGTTACAACTACAGACGATTATTTAGAGAGCTCCCAATGGCATTACAATAATGACAAACACGAAAACTATCAAGATACTCTCTTTAAGTTATTTAAACATCAAGCAAACTCTTACATACTGCAAGAAATGATGACGCTGTATAAAACCAGTATCAATTGATATTCATACATCCGACAATATTTGCAGGTGGGAAATATTTGATAGTGAATTTAGAGGGGCCTGAATTCAGACCACTTAGGATTATCCGGATTTAGGTTTCTCGTGGTTTCCCTAAATCGCTCTGGGAAAATGACACGATGGTCCTTCTGAAAAATATAAAAACAAATTTCGCGCTAAATCTAAAAGTGATGTAATTAATTAATGATATTATTATTGCCGAGAAGTTAACGCCCAGAGTTCCATTATGTTTGATAGGGGATTCATGAATGCGTTTGAAATAACTGAAACGGTAGGAAGCTGGGATCTGCATGAGATAAGGTGCTGAGCATGGGGAAAATGATCCTTTTAATATATTTATTTACCACAGAGGACAAATTAGACGTCAGCAATGATGAGCAATACTTATGCGTGACAGAGGCATTAAGCTACCTGGGAAATTCCAAACGAAAAGAAATTTAATTACAGTTTCCGTAATAGTACAGAGAATTCGCTCATGTTGAATTCAAAACTAAACAAGCACATTGAACTCTACAAACATTAGAAATTCGCCCCGGAGGCATTTACTTGGTTTAACAATAGCTTTAGCTACTTGGAAATGAATATTACAAAGACCACAATATGCCTATACTTTAATCATAAAATACTTTCAAGATAGATGAATATGCATCTCCTATGCAAGGTTCTCATGAAATTGGCCAAAAATGTCAATTTTCAGTTTAATTTTTATTCATTGGTAGAACTCATGCACAATAAGTTACAAAAGTTTTGACGATGGAATCGCATCCCAAGTGCCTGAAAAATGGTTAAATGTGTGACGCGACCTTCCTGCCACGCTCACTTTTTGAAGCAACACTTCATTACTAGCTGGGCGAACAACGATTTCGTGGATTACTTTCAAGTAAACCTGCATAGGATACATCTAGAAGACTACGATATATACTCTTTGCTTTTGTAGATTATTTATGGCTCTTTTTTGTATCTTAGTAACAATAGTAAACCAGCTGCTTTGTTTATGAAGAAGCAGTTCTTGTTTTGCCTAGTGCTACTGACGGAGTCTCTTTAATCATTCAGCAATGTCAGAACCTATCCAGTGTAAGTGACATGAAATACTAAACACCTTTTTCCAAAGCTGTTTCACAGAGGAAGACCGCACTGCAGTTCCATCTCCAAACCCTCGCACAAACGAAAAAATGGCTGACATTGAAATAAGTGTCCAAGGAATAGAAAAGCAACTGGAATCACTCAATAGAGGAAAGTCCACTGGACCTGATGGGATACCAATTCGATTCTACACAGAGTACGCGAAAGAACTTGCCCCCCTTCTGACAGCCGTGTACCGCAAGTCTCTAGAGGAACGGAGAGTTCCAAATGATTGGAAAAGAGCACAGATGGTCCCAGTCTTCAAGAAGGGTCGTCGAGCAGATGCGCAAAACTATAGACCTATATCTCTTACGTCGATCTCTTGTAGAATTTTAGAACATGTTTTTTGCTCGCGTATCATGTCATTTCTGGAAACCCAGAATCTACTATGTAGGAATCAACATGGATTCCGGAAACAGCGATCGTGTGAGACCCAACTCGCCTTATTTGTTCATGAGACCCAGAAAATATTAGATACAGGCTCCCAGGTAGATGCTATTTTTCTTGACTTCCGGAAGGCGTTCGATACAGTTCAGCACTGTCGTCTGATAAACAAAGTAAGAGCCTACGGAATATCAGACCAGCTGTGTGGCTGGATTGAAGAGTTTTTAGCAAACAGAACACAGCATGTTGTTATCAATGGAGAGACGTCTACAGACGTTAAAGTAACCTCTGGCGTGCCACAGGGGAGTGTTATGGGACCATTGCTTTTCACAATATATATAAATGACTTAGTAGATAGTGTCGGAAGTTCCATGCGGCTTTTCGCGGATGATGCTGTAGTATACAGAGAAGTTGCAGCATTAGAAAATTGTAGCGAAATGCAGGAAGATCTGCAGCGGATAGGCACTTGGTGCAGGGAGTGGCAACTGACCCTTAACATAGACAAATGTAATGTATTGCGAATACATAGAAAGAAGGATCCTTTATTGTATGATTATATGATAGCAGAACAAACACTGGTAGCAGTTACTTCTGTAAAATATCTGGGAGTATGCGTGCGGAACGATTTGAAGTGGAATGATCATATAAAATTAATTGTTGGTAAGGCGGGTACCAGGTTGAGATTCATTGGGAGAGTGCTTAGAAAATGTAGTCCATCAACAAAGGAGGTGGCTTACAAAACACTCGTTCGACCTATACTTGAGTATTGCTCATCAGTGTGGGATCCGTACCAGATCGGTCTGACGGAGGAGATAGAGAAGATCCAAAGAAGAGCGGCGCGTTTCGTCACAGGGTTATTTGGTAACCGTGATAGCGTTACGGAGATGTTTAATAAACTCAAGTGGCAGACTCTGCAAGAGAGGCGCTCTGCATCGCGGTGTAGCTTGCTCGCCAGGTTTCGAGAGGGTGCGCTTCTGGATGAGGTATCGAATATATTGCTTCCCCCTACTTATACCTCCCGAGGAGATCACGAATGTAAAATTAGAGAGATTAGAGCGCGCACGGAGGCTTTCAGACAGTCGTTCTTCCCGCGAACCATACGCGACTGGAACAGGAAAGGGAGGTAATGACAGTGGCACGTAAAGTGCCCTCCGCCACACCCCGTTGGGTGGCTTGCGGAGTATCAATGTAGATGTAGATGTAGATGTAGATGAAAAGTTCAGTATGGACTACGTATTTCTATATGGTATCAACAAATGAATACCCATTTCATCATCTGTGCCACATTAGATGGTGTAAATATCTAGAAGCTGAGAGGTATAACAACTTATACATTCACAAGGAGAGGCTTCCAAATTGTATCGTGGACGTTGTCAAGCCCACTTACAGGTTTCTGGCCAGTTCTCAACTTCTAAAAAAAGTGTGTTCATGGCAAAAACTAGAATCCAAATGATGCTCTAAATTCACTCAATGCTACAGTTGACATAATTGCAACTTATGATGCAGTTCTTCTCTTTAATGATGGGAATGTAGGCAAGCTGAACGTATTAGAGAGAATAGGCTTTAAGACACGAAATTTCACTCAAGACAACGCAAGAAAAATAGATTTACAGCGTTTCTCCATATCTTCATGGATACTCTGCAAATTACATTTGAGTGCATGGCAGGGGATTCATCGAACCACCTTCACAATAATTCTCTATTATTCCATTCTCGAACAGCGTGTGGTAAAACGAACACCTATATCTTTCCTTTAATTAATCATGACAATCGTTTTTATCTGCGTTGGTCGGCGTCAGAAATAATATTTTCAGTTTCGGAGGAGAAAGTTGGTGATTGAAATTTCTTAAGAAAATCCCGCTGCAACCATAAACGCCTTTTTTTAATGATGTCCACTCCAAATCCTGTACCACGTCCGTGATCACCTCGCAGCTACATCTAGATAACACAAAACGTGCTGTCTTTCTTTGAACTTTCTCGATGCACTCCGTTAATCCTATCCGGAAAGGACTCCGAAAGAACTACTGTCTTTTTTGAATATTGCTGTGACGTGTCCGACTTCTCAGTCTTTGGATACGTACATTTCGCCGTACGAACGGTTATATACGACTGTTAAGTATGGAGCCATTCTATCAGCATACTCTCAAAGTACCTTAATTGGTGCACGGTCTGGACCGGAAGACTTGCATTTATCAAGCGATTTAAGTTGCTTCACTACTCTGAGGATATCTACTTTTAAGTTACTCATGTTGGTAGCTTATATTAATTCGAATTATGGAATATTGACTTCGTCTTCTTGGACAAAGGAATCTTGGAAGGCTGTGTTCAGTAACTCTACGTTAGCAGCACTGTCATCGATAGCATTTCCATTGCTACCGTGCAGAGAAGGCATTGATTGTGCCTTGCAGCTAGCGCACTTTACATACGACTAGAATATCTTCGAAGTTTCCGCCAGGAAACTATTACACGCATCTTGCACTAGAACCCGCGCCAAATTTTGAGCTTCTGTAAAAGATGACCAGTCTTTGGAATTTTGCTCGTTTAAGTTGTACGTACTTCTTTCATTGTTTCTGCAGCATTGTTCTGACCTATTTTTGTATCATGGGGGATGCGCTCTGTCGTTTGTCAATTTATTTGATTTTTTTCGACAATTTGGAAGGAGTGGAGAATGTCTCCCAGAAAGGACTCGAGCGAGTTCGTATCTACTTTTTTTAATATATATATTTTCCGTTTATTTTTGAAGGATTTGAGAGTTATGATATTTAGTCTCACTACGAAAACCCTGTGTTCACTAATCGTTTTAATGCTTGTTATTAACTCAGGATTTTTTGTTGCTGGGAGGTAAAGAGTGTTTTCACAATAGTTTACTATCAGAGTGGGCTCATAAACTATCTGTTCGAAATAATTTTCAGACAATACATTTAGCACAATTTCGAATGCTGTTTTATGTGTACCTCTGGATTTAAATATGTATTTTCGCCAAATATCGAAGATAAATTGAGGTCACCACCTACTATAACTGCGTTAGTCGGGTACGTGTTTCAAATTAAACTCTAGTTTTCTTCGTACATTTCATAAATTGTATCACCTAAGTTGGGAGATCGGTAAGAGGATCCAATTGTTATTTTATTGGTGTTGCCAAGAATGATCTCTAGCCATACTAAATCACAGGAACTATCTACTTCAATTTCGCTACAAGATAAAGTACTTCTAACAGCAACAAACACTCCATCGCCAACAGTATTTAGCCTATCTTTTCTGAACACCGTTAGGTCTTTCGCAAAAGTTTCGGCTGATCTTATCTCCGGTTTAGCCAGCTTTCAGTGTCTATAACGATTTGCTTTCTATTAACGCTCGGAGCTCTGGTGCTTTCCCAACACAGATACAACAACTTGAAACTGTTTTAACTATAGTTCGTGGATCTATGTTCTTCCTGTGTTCGACTTGCACCCTTTGAGACTGAAGCCCTTTTTGTGTTACCCCGAAACCCTCTAACCTAAAAAGCCCACCCACTCCAGGTCAGACAGCTCCCGCTACCCGTGTAGCCGCCTCTTGCATTTAGTGGGCTCCTGACCTGTCTAGTGGAGCCCGAAACCCCACCACCCTATGGCGTAAGCCGAGGAATCTGCAGCCTACACGGTCGCAGAACTATCTATGCCACTGATTCCAACCCTCCACTCGGCTTTGTATCAGACGTCCGCAATCAATCCTGTCGACTATACTGCAAATAGTGACATGTGCTTTCATCTCGAAAGCAATACTGGCAACCTTTAACACTTCTGGTTCAAATGGTTCAAATGGCTCTGAGCACTATGGGACTTCTGAGGTCATCAGTCCCCTAGAACTTAGAACTACTTAAACCTAAGGACATCACACACATCCATGCCCGAGGCAGGATTCGAACCTGCGACCGTAGCGGTCGCGCGGGTCCAGATTGACGCGCCTAGAACCACTCGGCCACACCGGCCGGCTGTAACACTTCTGATAGCCGCTCGAAACCAGAGAGAGTCTCTTCCGGTCCAAAGCGACACATATGATTGGTACGATCTGAGCCACCACCTGCAATCGGCTGCATCCTGTGCTCTTCCTGGCATCTGGAACGATCCGTTCCATATATTGAACGACTCCACCTGGAATGCGTATAGAGTGCACACTGGATTTCTTCCCCTCCTTGCCAACCATGTCCTGCCCTGTATTTTAACTAATGATGAGGCGAGTGTCGCTAGAGTTTTACGTTTTTGTGTGATGTCTGGACTTCTTCCCAAAATATTGGGATTGAGATCTTAATGTGCTGTAAAGTGGTTTGGTCACCCATTATTTGTAAGTGGTCACTCAGCCACCGTTAATTATTTTTACCTTTTTTGTACTGCTATTTTATTTTTAGTTTTATTTACCAGTTTTGATGTGTTGTGTCCAATCTTGAAATTTGAACATTTACCATTCTCGCAAAGATCGGCTCTGAACTGATCCTTGTTTAACAGATCTTGGCTGCACTCGCCAACATTTCTTTTGGGAACGGGCGCTGATAACCTCGTTGTTGTGCGCCCTAAAACACTAATCATCATCATCATCCCGTCCTATAACATGCCTAACAATGGAGCTCCCAACTACCAACAATACTATCCTCTGTGATTGCCCAGATATTGCAAGCTGAGAGGTTTCCACTGAAAGAGGACAAGCGACTTCATCTGGCTGAGAGATAGTGTCAGCAAAAGACAGCACCTGGGACTTGTTTGTCAGACTACCCAAGGAGGCCATACGTTCCGTCCCCAAGGAAATCTTTCGCAACCTGTCACGCCACGAGAGCAGCTTGTTCTTTGGTAAAGCCAACCAAATCACTAGCTGATGTAAAGTGAGACGTAAACACATGTATCCGTCATCCTGTAATTATCACCTATCAATATTGCAGATCTCTATGGTGTAATGGATAAAACAAAACCTTCCATCAAGTAAGTAAAATATGAAGACCTTGACTGTAATGTTAAATTTTTTGTAAACCTAAGATTTCGATTCGGTACGCATGCGACAGTATGGGCTACTTGATATGTTCCAAAATGTCGCTCATAAAAACGGAATTGTTCCGAGGCTCATACCGGGGATTCTGTTGCTGATAGAAAATAGGATCAAGTGTTTTGGATATCCCTTCTACTAGGGAACATTTGTAGACGCAGCAGAAGGGTCGCCTTTGTGTTACGATTCTGCAGAAAAGGTTCAAAGTGTCATTTTCTCCTGTTTACGCAAATGGAGCAAATCGTTGGGTTCTTTTTGAATTTTACCCCTTTTCCTTACTAGGTCCGAGCCATGGATTTCAAGACAACTATACAAAGCAAATGGCTGAAATTTTTGTGATATATTCCTAAGAACCGACCTTGAACAAAGTCGTAAATTTTATTGGTATCTTTATTCATTTCTGAGATACAGAAGTTCAAAGTTTCCCTACTTGTAAACGTAAAACACGCACGTATAGTGCATTGTGAGGCGAAAACGTAGTTTATGAAGTGGCGTTGCACAGGGAAATACGCTGTAAAGTGTCTCCGTTATAATCAGAATTTCTGGGAATACTGAAGCAAAATTTTTGTGTACTTAAAATCCAGCCTGAGGTGTAATATTATTCTAGCACTATTTCAGTTTGACGTAAGTAAAATACCAAAATTTTACTGACCGATAAAGTTCTTTTCATATCAACGACTTGTCCCGCTGTAGCAGGGAAAAGAAGGGAACCAGCGGGAATACTCGTGTCGTAGCACAAAAACCACGAATATAGACTTGCCTAAAATATTCGGACTTAAGAGTGGATCATTTTACCTTGCTCAGCACCTACAAAAATTTTTCCAAAAACTTTGGTATTTATGCTGAAACAGAAGGGGTCAGTGGGATCTGGAAAGGGATGGAAAAGTAATAAAGAGTGGAAGATTGTAGATGCTGTTTGTGGTATGGAAAGAGCGAAGACGACAATCGCACTATGAGAGAAAGACAGGGACACAACGGCAGTAGACACACAGCTGACAGTGACAGAACAATTGTAGGAAAAGAGTAAAGGAGACATTGCCAGTAAGAGAAGAATAAAGTGAAGGAGAAAGTAGAAGTGGGTGGGAGTGATAATGAGAGACAGGGTCTATGGCAATGACATCGAAGAACAGAGAGATAGTGAGAATGAGAAGAGACAGCAACACCAGGAAGGAAGGAATGAGGTAGTTGCAGTATCAGAAAGTAAAAGGGAAACAGTGAAAGTGAGGGGGGACTGTAGTAGTAGGACAAAACGCAGGAGAGTTTGGCTTTGAGATAAGAGACAGTACAGTTAGACATGAAGAGATAATGACAGTGAGTTGGCTCGAATGAGTGAACGGGAATGGACAAACAGGTTCAAAAATGGTTCAAATAGCTCTGAGCACAATGGGACTTAACATCTGAGGTCATCAGTTCCCTAGAACATAGAACTACTTAAACCTAACTAACGTAAGGACATCACACACGTCCATGCCCGAGGCAGGATTCGAACCTGCACTGTAGTGGTAGCGCGGTTCCAGACTGAAGCGCCTAGAACCTCACTTCCTTTATGTGATTTAAGTAAGGCATTTGACTGCATTTCTCATGATATCTTACTTGCTAAACTCAAATTCTATGGCGTACAAGACTCTGCATTGGCAGTAATTGAATCATACCTAAACAATGGGAAGCAGTTTGATTCTGTCAGAGACAGAGACTCACAATTGCTAGAAGTTAAGACAGGAGTCCCACACGGTTCTGTTCTTGGGCCCTTCTTCTTTATAATTGCAGTCAACGATTTACCACATTGTATCCCCAATACTGTTATTTGTTATGCTGATAACACAACTTTGCTTGCTCAGCACGAGAACATATCAGTTCTGCAAGATATGATGCAAGATGGCCTGGAAGCAGCACTAAATTGGTTCTCATCAAATACAGTGCTTTGCAGTCCTGATAAAAACCAGCAGATTATACTAGGATTGTCAAAAGAGGTAGAGGTGAAAGCAGTTAAAATTCTAGAAATTCATGTAGACTCTAAGTTAACGTGGGAAACACACATCAACCATACCTGCGCAAAATTGTGTCGAGTTAGGTATTTAATGTGGAAACTGAGGAGCCTGGTGACATAAGAATATCTAAGAGTTATTTATTTTGGACTGTTTCAGTCACATATAGAGTATGGACTGCTGATATGGGGACACTCTCTTCACATCACTGAAGTTCTAAAAATTCAGAAGAAAGTGATAAGGGCAATGAGCAATTCTGGTAAATCAGAGCACTGCCGGCCACTGTTCATTCAGCTGAAAATATTAACAGTTATTAATCTTTATATATACACCTCAGCATTGTATGCAAAAAGCAGTATAGCAGATTTTGAAATGAGGGAAAACATACACCACCATAATACCAGAGGCAAAACAAAATTAGACATACCTAGGCACAGGCTGACAAGAACAGGGAATTCCCATCTAATCAATAGTCTAAAAATATTTAATAAACTTCCATTTTCCTCTCGGTCGGCTCACATAAGTAGCTTCAGGAGCAAGCTACTAAATTGGTTACTAATCAATCCTTTTTACAACATAGCAGAATTTATGAATATAAAATCAATCGACATTAACTTTTAAGGATTTCACTATGTGATGTCACTGAATGTATTTAGCTTATGTTATGGTGAGTATTATCATCTATGGGCACTATTTGCAATGCTCATTTAGCTTTAAGGTACTATTCAAGGAAAATGTTATGATATCCATGTAAATTGCCTATCCACCTCAGGTGGTCAATGGTGAATAAAGAATCTGAATCGGCCACACCGGCCGGCGGACAAATAGAACTGGATGTGTATCGACGACTTACAGCTACTGATTTGTGGGTATGAGCAAGTCACAGTTAGAGGAGCTTTCGGGAGTGAGAGGTGAATTGCACGTTAAGAAGAGGGCGAATATTGGCATGCCAGAATTTTTGGGAAAATTTGTAAAAGTGCTGTCAAAGGTAGAATGAGGCAGCTGGTACCACACTTGCCAGATTATCTTAAACATGAGCATGTTCGCCTTTTTTGTGCTCTGATAGGACTATTTTTCCGCAGGTCTTATATTGTATTACAAAACAAAAATATGATATCTGTACCACAAATCCTCGCTGATATCACATGATGGTCCCAGGAGCATAAATGAATCATTAATTCGAAAAATGTAGTTTGCTGCGGTTTCTTCTTCAGTGATATTTACAAAACAGTGGTCTGATACCATTGTGGATAAAATAATGTCTATTCCTCCTTTATATGTGAAAACGTGTTTATTTCTCTGGTACCACAGTTACAGACGACACGTAAAATCTCACACTTCCGGCGCAACGCGTTCTCCTCGGTAGCTCGCCAGACGCGGTAGCTGCCGCCTTGCAGACTCGCTTTATTCACTAAAACGGCGCCGCGCTGCACGCCGCTCAACAAGTTCTGAGTAAACACCGTTTGCGTGTGTAATCTCGATAATCCCGATGCGATTTAGCCTGAGCAAGTTTCTTTACCAGTTTTGCATAAAATCGATGGCGCCCGGCTCTGCTTCTTCGGCCCGCGAGGCAAGTCAGCGCGGTGCGATGCGGCGCGTCGAGACAACAATTGCTCAGCCACAACTGCCTGCCTGCCTGCCGGGACACGCCACCCGCTTCTCGCCCTACCTGTCGCTGCTGTTTGCGCACTTGCGTAGCTCTCTCAGTTTAATGATGGCTCATTATTTACCTCACTCTCCTTCATCCTTACTTTACCTTCTAGTCCGAAGTAAAGGATACAGGCACACATCTTGATTAAAAGAACAAATAACACCACCTCGTAACTCTATAAATCGCGTGCTGTTATTTTACTAAGGTTAGCCCGTGATCGTGTTACTAACGGTTGTTTAGGAATTCGGACTCTAAGTGATTTACTCGTCTCCGAAATAAACAATAATCACAGTATACAAACGCATGCTGATTGTGAAACGTTTGTGTTAGCTCACACACATAGCTGCTGTCACGAGTTCCACTAAAATAATATTATATGTTAGTTTTATTGTATTTTATGGTCTTATAGACAAGATTAGCGTGCATTAATGATTTGATTTCTAAATGGTTTATTGAAATGTCCATTGAAACTAAACTCGCCTTGTATTTATTATGTCGCGTGGTAATACGTTAGTAAAGAGCTGTTTCCTGTTCTTGAGTTTCGAAAGTCGCCAGGTTTATTTGCAGGTATGGTTTGGTTTGGTTGGTTGGGAAGGAGACCAGACAGCGTGGTCATCGGTCTCATCGGATTAGGAAGGATGGGGAAGGAAGTCGGCCGTGCCCTTTCAGAGGAACCATCCCGGCATTTGTCTGTAGTGATTTAGGGAAATCACGGAAAACCAAAATCAGGATGGCCGGATGTGGGATTGAACCGTCGCCCTCCCGAATGCGAGTCCAGTGTACTAGCCACTGCGCTATATGCAGGTTTGTTCACCAGTTCCCCAGCGTCTCTCCAACTCCACGTCACATAGTGTAGATGAAACTTTCTATCGCAATTAGAATGACTAGGAAGAGTAATATATACTTTCTAGTATCAGCGAATTATATAGCAGAGATGAGCACTCGTTTATTTCTTCCTTGAATGCAACTTTAACTCTTGCTATCGAGTTGCAATACGTGATATTCACAGTTATCAGAGCAAGAACAAAATCGGAATGATTAACATTACGTTCACAACAGAGATAATAAATATCTGAGATAATACAATGATAATGATCGCTTTTCTTATGCAAGGAGTAGCATCTTTGGCTCCTACACACAACACAGTAACTGACGTAGTTATTTTCGTAATAAAATGTGATATTACAGTGTTACGGCCACCAGTCCATATTGGGAACACATTTTAGTAAACAAGGAAACTGTAATAATTTAACGCAAAATTTATATTATTAAGCAACTTTCTTCAGCTACTGAATCACAAGACAAATATTTCTAGGATGATCTTTCGATTATAGAAGTACTAGTTTTTACTGAGTGTTACCAGCTGACAAGAATGCTAGACCCTCACATTAATGGTTGAGAAAGCTATCTTGATGAATCTGAATAAAACATCATTCAAAGTTGACATGGAAGTTGCCGCTACTTTCATTATTTAGCACAAGTACTCATAAATGAATATACACTTGTCCCACTTATAAAACAATAAAATGCTAAACGAAGTTTAAATATTGTTGAAAAGTACAGCTGAAATCAAGTTATTTTCAAACTAATTTTTAAAATTTTCTATGGAAGTCAAATTCTATTCCAATATTATGCAACAGCTTAATTTTTAACTTTTTGAGCTAGATGCAACCCGAATTCTTTTTAGCAAATAGTAATATTTGACAGTCTTTGATAAGAAAATACGACAAAATTCAAATGGCTCTAAGCACTATAGATCTTAACGTCTGCCGGTCGGGGTGGCCGAGCGCTTCTAGGCGCTACAGTCTGGAACCGCGCGACCGCTACGGTCGCAGGTTCGAATCCTGCCTCGGACATGGATGTGTGTGATATCCTTAGGTTAGTTAGGTTTAAGTAGTTCTAAGTTCTAGAGTTCTAGGGGACTGATGACCTCAGAAGTTAAGTCCCATAGTGCTCAGAGCCATTTGAACCATAACTTAACATCTGTGGTCATCAGTCCCCTAGACTTAACTACTTAAACCTAACTTACCTAAGGACATCACACACATCCATGCCCGAGGCAAGATTCGAACCTGCGACCGTAGCAGCAGCGCGGTTCCGGACTGAAGCGCCTAGAACCGCTCGGCCACATCGACCGGCAAAATATGATATTTTTCATTATAATTATGACACTAAGGTATCTTTTACACGAATACTGGTGATACTGGGATAGAGTCTAATTCAAATCGTCCTCGGTCCGGGGTTATTACTTCACCGCCACTTGAATTTGGATAAAAATCAGCATTGGCTGCCGAAGACTTCCGGAATAACAAGTCATCCTTATTCTGTCAAACGTCTTATCAAAGAGGGCGGATGAACGGACAGGGCTTCAGGGCAGACTCTTGTCAGTGGGGTGGGAAACACCCCCTAAAGGAGGAAGAATCAGGAATGATCAACGGCATGAGCATGCAAAGGAATGTGTATCCTTGTGACATATGGGCTGTAATTGAAAAGTGTCATGATGATATCTGCGTTGGGAAAAGATTCCGGAAAATAGTCCCCTTTTAGGATCTCCGGGAGGCCCTGCCAAGAGTGAGGTGACCATGAGAAAAAGACTGAGTAACCCACGAAAGGATAATGTTCTACGAGTAGGGACGTGGAACGTCAGAACTTTGAAGGTGGTAGGGAATCAAGGAAATATGAAAAGGGAAATGCAAAGGCTCAATCTAGATACAGTGAGGTATATATGGTAATACCAACAGTAACAGAAATTGGTATAACGAGAGTAGGATTTGTTATGAATAGGAATTAAAATTCAGAATTTCAATGATAAGATTCGCTGAAGACATTGTTATCATCTCGTCCGTAATGTGGAGGAGGCCCTTCCGGCAGCTATTGAACGCACTGGGTGTGACCGGCTGCAGATAGTAGCACATGTCGGAACGAATGACGCCTGCCGCTTGGGTTCTGAGGCCATCCTTGGTTCCTTCCGGCGGCTGGCTGATTTGGTGAAGACAACCAGGATCGCACGCGGAGTGCAAGCTGAGCTTAATATCTGCAGCATAGTGCCCAGAGTCGATCGCGGTCCTCTGGTTTAGAGCCGTGTGGAGGGTCTAAACCAGAGGCTCAGACGACTCTGCGACTATAATGGTTGCAAATTCATCGACCTCCGTTATTGGGTGGAGAACTGTAGGGCCCCCCTAGACAGGTCAGGCGTGCACTACACACCGGAAGCAGCTACTAGGGTAGCAGAGTACGTGTGGCGTGCACACGGGGGTTTTTTAGGTTAGAGGGACCCCCCCTTGGGCGAAACGATAAAATACCTGACGGCTTACCAGAGAGGACATTATCATCGTTGATAAAGAACGTCCGTCCTCAGAGACCAAAAACAGGAAAAGTTAACGTAATATTGGTAAACTGCAGGAGTATCCAGGGCAAGGTTCCTGAATTAGTATCTCTTATTGAAGGAAATAGTGTGCATATAGTATTAGGAACGGAAAGTTGGTTAAAACCGGAAGTGAACAGTAACGAAATCCTAGACACAGAATGGAATATATACCGCAAGGAGAGGATAAACGCCAATGGTGGAGGAGTATTTATAGCAGTAAAGAATTCAATAATATCCAGTGAAGTTATTAGCGAATGCGAATGTGAAATAATCTGGGTTAAGCTAAGTATCAAAGGTGGGTCAGATATGATAGTCGGATGCTTCTATAGACCACCTGCATCAGCAACCGTAGTAGTTGAGCGCCTCAGAGAGAACCTGCAGAACGTCGTGATGAAGTTTCGTGATCATACTATTGTAATAGGGGGAGACTTCAATCTACCAGGTATAGAATGGGATAGTCACACAATCAGAACTGGAGCCAGGGACAGAGACTCTTGTGACATTATCCTGACTGCCTTGTCCGAGAATTACTTCGAGCAGATAGTTAGAGAACCAACTCGTGAAGCTAACGTTTTAGACCTCATAGCAACAAATAGACCGGAACTTTTCGACTCCGTGAATGTAGAAGAGGGTATCAGTGATCATAAGTCAGTGGTTGCATCAATGACTACAAGTGTAATAAGAAATGCCAAGAAAGGAAGGAAAATATATTTGCTTAACAAGAGTGATAGGGCACAAATCGCAGAATATCTGAGTGACCACCATCAAACGTTCATTTCTGAGGAAGAGGATGTGGAACAAAAATGGAAAAAATTCAGAAACATCGTCCAGTACGCCTTAGATAAGTTCGTACCGACTAAGGTCCAAAGCGAGGGGAAAGATCCACCGTGGTATAACAATCATGTACGAAAGGTACTACGGAAACAAAGAAAGCTTCATCATAGGTTTAAGAGTAGTCGAATCATAGCTGATAAGGAAAAGCTGAACGAAGCGAAAAAGAGCGTAAAGAGAGCAATGAGAGAAGCATTCAACGAATTCGAACATAAAACATTGGCAAACAATCTAAACAAGAACCCTAAAAAGTTTTGGTCATATGTAAAATCGGTAAGCGGATCTAAATCCCCTATTCAGTCACTCGTTGACCACGATGGCACCGAAACAGAGGGCGACCGAAGAAAGGCAGAAATACTGAATTCAGTGTTCCGAAACTGTTTCACTGCGGAAAATCGTAACACGGTCCCTGACTTCAGCCGTCGCACGGACGCCAAAATGGAAAATATTGAAATAAACGATATCGGAATTGAAAAACAACTGCTATCACTTAGTAGCGGAAAAGCATCCGGACCAGACGAGATACCCTTAAGATTCTACAGTGATTATGCTAAAGAACTTGCCCCCTTTCTATCAGCAATTTATCGTAGATCGCTGGAAGAACGTAAAGTACCTAGCGACTGGAAGAAAGCGCAGGTCGTTCCCATTTTCAAGAAGGGTCATAAATCAGATGCGAATAATTATAGGCCTATTTCGCTTACGTCAATCTGTTGTAGAATAATGGAACATGTTTTGTGTTCTCGTATTATGACGTTCTTAGATAATACAAATCTCCTTCATCGTAACCAACATGGATTCCGCAAACAGAGATCATGTGAAACTCAGCTCGCCCTGTTTGCCCAAGAAATTCACAGTGCCGTAGACACTGGCAAGCAGATTGATGCCGTATTCCTGGACTTCAGGAAGGCATTTGATACGGTTCCGCACTTACGTTTAGTGAAAAAAATACGAGCTTACGGAATATCGGACCAGGTTTGTGATTGGATTCAGGATTTCCTAGAAGAAAGAACACAACATGTCATTCCTAACGGTTCAAAATCTGCAGATGTAGAGGTAATTTCGGGAGTACCGCAAGGAAGCGTGATAGGACCTTTATTGTTTACAATATACATAAATGACTTAGTTGACAACATCGGTAGCTCCGTGAGGCTATTTGCAGATGACACGGTTGTCTACAAGAAAGTAGCAACATCAGAAGACTCGTACGTACTCCAGGAAGACCTGCAGAGGATTAATGCATGGTGCGACAGCTGGCAGCTTTCCCTAAACGTAGATAAATGTAATATAATGCGCATACATAGGGGCAGAAATCCATTCCAGTACGATTATGCCATAGGTGGTAAATCATTGGAAGCGGTAACGACCGTAAAATACTTAGGAGTTACTATCCGGAGCGATCTGAAGTGGAATGATCACATAAAACAAATAGTGGGAAAAGCAGGCGCCAGGTTGAGATTCATAGGAAGAATTCTAAGAAAATGTGACTCATCGACGAAAGAAGTAGCTTACAAAACGCTTGTTCGTCCGATTCTTGAGTATTGCTCATCAGTATGGGACCCTTACCAGGTTGGATTAATAGAAGAGATAGACATGATCCAGCGAAAAGCAGCGCGATTCGTCATGGGGACATTTAGTCAGCGCGAGAGCGTTACGGAGATGCTGAACAAGCTCCAGTGGCGGACACTTCAAGAAAGGCGTTACGCAATACGGAGAGGTTTATTATCGAAATTACGAGAGAGCACATTCCGGGAAGAGATGGGCAACATATTACTACCGCCCACATATATCTCGCGTAATGATCACAACGAAAAGATCCGAGAAATTAGAGCAAATACGGAGACTTACAAGCAGTCGTTCTTCCCACGCACAATTCGTGAATGGAACAGGGAAGGGGGAATCAGATAGTGGTACAATAAGTACCCTCCGCCACACACCGTAAGGTGGCTCGCGGAGTATAGATGTAGATGTAGATCATCAGTGGAAATGAAGAAGAATTACAGGATTTGCTGAATGGAATGATGAGTCTAACAAGTACAGATAATGGATTGCGAGTAAGTTGAAGAAAGACGGAAGTAGCCGAAATGAGCATAGTGAGTAACTTAAAGTCAGGATTGATGGCCTCGAAGCAGATGAAGTTCAGGAATTCTGCTAGGTAGGGAGCAAAATAACCAGTTATAGATGGAGCGAGCAGGACTTCAAAAGCAGACTATCACTGACAATATAGGGCATTCCTGGCCAATGGAAGTCTACTAGTATCAAACATAGTCCTCAAGTTGAGGAAGAAAAATCTGAGAATGTATGTTTGGAGCACAGCATTGTATGGTAGTGAAACATAGACTGTGGTAAAAGAAGCATTTGAGACGTAGTACTACAGACGAATTTTGAAAATTAGGTGGACTGATAAGGTAAGGAACGAGGAGGCTCTGCACAGAATCGGAGAGGAAAGGGATGTGTGGAAAACATTGACAAGACGAAGGGTCAGGATGATAGGACGTCTGTTAAGAGATCAGGGGGCTGTAATGGGCAAAACCTGCAGAGGAAGACAAAGATTGGAATGCATCCAGCAAATAATTGTGAACATTAGTCGCAATTGCAACTCTGATATGAAGAAGTTGGCACAATAGAGGATTTCGTGATTGATCGTATCAAACCAGTCAGGAGCCTGAAAAAAATGTATTTGACTATTTGACTAGCATCCTATAATGGCAACGAGACTTGGCTGCCCTGTACACACACGATAGCCCTTTATGTCCTTCTTTCAGACTGGAAATTTGCCATTTCCATTGTTCTTACTAGGTGCAATCTCCTTAAATTTCCCTTCCCCAGGACTCGCTGTGTCAGACAATATCTATTTTGTACACCTATAATTTTTTTCTGCCACTATCATCATCCTCATTATTATTATTATTGTTACTATTATTATTATTATTATTATTATTATTACTATTGGAAGCATCAACTTATTTGCGGCTAGTCAGTAACAGTTACATTTTCTCTGTTGACTCTCAAATCATTTTATTAAAATTTGTCACATTAAATTATTGTTATTTCTTAGGTACCTATGACGTAAAAAAGTACTGTATATGTGAATCCCTGGTCTGATGTAACAGAGAGCCTAAAGGCCCAATCTGTGCTGGTTAGTTACATAAAAAACACTCCGGATAAACACGTAAATTGAATTACTGAACCTTGTTCACGAAAATGCTCATGCGATTTTACAATACTAAATAACTCAGTACTTTGCCTAGAGGTGACCATGGGAAGTAGGGCGTCGCCGTTGGGCGTCAGCGCCATAGCTCACACGTGGATTGTTTTCTAATTATCAGTTGCAATACAACAGTACAGAATCATTCCAAACCTTTACATACGGAGCCTGCATTGAGCCAAGGCTGTAATTTCTTACAAGTGTTGATGTTTTAATCTGGCAGCCATGTCACAATGTGCATAGACTGGTGGTCAACGATCTACTAGTACTTCGGCGTAGTGGGGTTAAGATACTGAACTCGCATTTTTTTGTAAGTGTCTCGCGGCTTTCCTAAGAACACGTTCCATACTGAGTAGTTTACTAAACTTTATCGTTAGTACAATTACATTGTCATTGTGGGATTAAACTGCTTACAAGTATGTGATGTAAGTCTCACTCGACAAAGCCAACAAAGAGAGGTCACAATGCCGGGATCACGGATTTACTTCAAAGTTTGTACACATTCAGTGGGCCATTATAATAACGTAACGTGCAAGTAGTATGGTGCGTTACTCTGGCAATTAAGAGAAAATCGCAAGAGAAGTTTTAAGAAACTGGTACACCTGCCTAATATTGTGTAGAGCCCCCACGAGCACGCAGAAGTGCCGCGACATGATGTGGCATGGACTCAACTAACGTGTGAAGTAATGCTGGAGGAAACTGACACCATGAATCCTGCAGATCTGTCCATAAATCCGTAAGAGTACAAGGGATTCGAGATTTCTTCTGAACAGTATGTTGTGTAGCGGCACCACCGTTTAGGACAGGGAAAGTTAGTTTTGTGTGATATTCTGAGCACAAGTTACAGCCAGATGTGAGCCAGATTGCAGTGAGTTACGCATACCAGCAGTTTCGAAGGCAGATAGAGGCCACATTTGCACAGAACTGCCAGAGAAGGTACACACAGCAGTTTTCATGGTGCAAATCACATGCAGAAGGGGGACACTGGCCAACCTAAGTGTTATGCATTCGTGACATGAAGCGGCACATTAGCAAAACAGAGGCGCGCAGCTGACTATAAATAGGTGCCGTTTTCTAACGAGATTCATTCAAGTGTGGCAGCTCTCTCGGACGGCAGGGCGTGTCACACTACCAGCTTCACACAGCAGCAGATGGAGCGCCAGCATTCCAGTCCATGGCAGGTCGTAGGTTCGACCCTCTGAGGCTGACACGGGTTCCGTAGCCAGCCAGCGAGTGGTGGGCCACTCCACGACTCGCTACCGTGGGCAGGCGTCCTGGCTTCCAACACGTGCTGGTGACATTCGGGCGAGGGAACACAGCGCGGACCATCTTGCAGTTGTCAGTGGGCCGCTCGGCGGATCCTCGGAGCGGCGCAGAGGCAACGAGGACGGGGACAGCTGAGCCGGCAGGGACGCAGACCGCAGAGTCAACCACGGCATCCTGACGACGCCGCAACTCCGCTGGCGTACAGGGCCGGATCGACACAGCATAGCAGTACATGGGCCGCTGGGATGCTTCCTCAGCGTCCTGTGATGCAGACCAAGAGGAACGAGGGCACTGTAGCTAAAAAACACTTAGAAAGTTCTCGCCGAGTTTTAATACGGCACCTGGCACCCACCCACTACAGTTGCAAGGCATCTCACATATGCTCAATGAAGTTTATGTATGGGGAGTCTGATGGCCATCGGAAATGTTTAAACTCAGAAGAGTGTTTCTGGAACATCTCTGTAGCAATTTTGGACGTGTGGAGTGTCGCATTGTCTTACTGGAATTGCCCAAGTCCGTCTGGATGCACAATGGACATGAAAGGCTGCTTACGTATGTGTCACCTGTCAGAGGCATATCTAGACATATCAGGGTTCCCATATCACTCCTACTGCACAGGATCCACACCATTGCAGAGATTCCACCAGCGTGAACAGTCTCCTGCTGACATGAAAGGTTCATGGATTCATGACGATGTCTCCATACACCTACACTTCTATCCGTTCGATAGAATTTGAAATGAGACTCGTCTGACCAGGCAAAATGTTCATCAACAGTACAATGTCAATGTTGAAAGGCCCAGGCAAGGTGCAAGGTTCCCGCGCCCGGGTTCCCGGGTTCGATTCCCGGCGGGGTCAGGGATTTTCTCTGCCTCGTGATGACTGGGTGTTGTGTGATGTCCTTAAGTTAGTTAGGTTTAAGTAGTTCTAAGTTCTAGGGGACTGATGACCATAGATGTTAAGTCCCATAGTGCTCAGAGCCATTTGAACCAAAGGCGCAAGGCTTTGTATTGTGCAGTCATCAAGTGTACACGAGTGGGCCTGTTCCAGCGTGAAGAGATTTTCTTATTTGCATGTCGCCCTTTGCATGTGACACATCTGTATTTCTCAGAGATAAGCATAGTCATTTATGTTATTGTAATAAAAATCCACTAATACCATTTGCTTGAATTGTTGTCTAGCGATCCGAGAAGCAGGTTTCCTAGGCACCCTGTCTTTGACGAGTAGGCGGGATATAACAATATCGATGATGTTTCATTCAAGGGTTCGCAATCCGATACATGTTGATGCCCCAGCACTGAAACCTGCAGCAATTTACGGAAGGGTTGCACTTTTGTCACGCTGAACGATTCTCTTACGTCGTCGTTGGTCCCGTTCCTTCAGAATCTTTTTCCGGCCGCAACAGTGTGGAGATTTGATGTTTCACCGGATTCCTGATATTAACTGCACACTCGTGAAATGGACGTACGGGTAAATCCCCACTACAACGCTAGCTCTGAGTTGCTATGTCCCATCACACGTGCGGTGACTATAACACCACGATCAAACTCACTAAACTCTTGATAACCTGCCATTTTAGCAGCAATAACCTATCTAACAACTGCGCCAGACTCTTGTCGTTTTATATAGGCGTTGCCGACTGCAGCGCCTTATTCTGCCTGTTTACATGTCTCTGTATTTGAATACGCATGCCTACAATAGTTTCTTTGGCGCTTCAGTGTACCTGAGTGAAGGTGTTGTACATCTGAAGTCATTGTGGTCAAGGGGGTCGTGCGAGGCGGTGATTCGAATTACTTACTTTTTAATTTATGTTTTTTTCATCACTGGTCATATTATTTGATTTATATGACATTTGAGACGTAATATAATGAAGAAAACCACGTGAATTTTCATAAAGTTGCAGTGAATTTCATATGTTATTTGGATGTTTACCATTTGTAATTAAATTTTCAAGGACGAGGAACAGACTTGGAAAGACCAAGTCAAACTTCGATAAATAACGATGCAAACGACGTTATTCAGAATCAGTAATATAGTAAGTCATAATATGCCAGACCACAAAAGTAATGTATAATTACTCGTCGGATGTGCTCCCGACATGACACGTTGCAGTATGGTATTTTTCATACAGACATGGAAAACATAAATTGAATATCATGTGCCGGCCGTTGTGGCCGAACGGTTCTAGGCGCTTCAGTCCGGAAACGCGTGACTGTTACGGACGCAGGTTCGAATCCTGCCTCGGGAATGGATGTGTGTCATGTCCTTAGGTTAGTTAGGTTTAAGTAGTTCTACGTTCTAGGGGACTGATGACCTCCGATGTTAAGTCCCATAGTGCTCAGAGCCATTTGATTTTGAACTTCATGTAAATACTTGACGCAAATACACATGACTTTTTTCATTATATTATCTCACAAATGCCATATAAATTATATAAATGTCCATTGGCGAAAGAAATACATTAATAACTAAATTTTCGCGGGAGTCGAAATGTTTCACGAAGGTCGAACGCTAATCGCTTGATCACCATGAGCTCTAACGTCCGGGACCTACACATAGATACATACGAAACATAATAGACGTGTAAAAGTTCTCTTGCGATTTTCTTGGAAATGCGAGAGTAGCGTACCTTACTACTCGCACGTTGTTTTAATGGCCTACTATGGGTGTATAAAGTTTGAAGTAAATCCCTAATCACAACGTCGTGACCTCCCCTTGTAAGTACTGATCCAATCGTTCGGGAACTAAGTCACGTGACAAGGCAGAGCCACCGCATTTCACTTCCAAGTAGTGCGAGCTTTTACATCGCGTAGCAGTTAGGGAAGTGATTGTGAAATATTCCTTTTAGGGTAGTCATTTCGGCTTGCTTTTAAGGCTATGAAATTTATTGACGATGAGAAGAAGAAACGAGTGAGAGTGCAGATGATAAAGGTGATGGAACGTGCTAGCAAAATATCCGAGTTAAGTGAGTCGATGGTGTGCGAAATACAGCATGAGGGACACAATATTGAGTGCAAAGAGATTCAAGTCTGTGGCCCAACGAAAATGTAGCTAAGTTTACACAATAAAGACTCCACTGCGATATGAGTAACTACGTTAATAGGAAGTAATTTCTGCGATATTATTCAATACAAAAAATATCAATTTTGCGTAACAGAGAACTGGACTTCAAGCCTAGGAATGAAACACAGGTGATAGTTTACAAGAGACACCAGAATTAAAGCGTTATTACTTTCTGAAGTCTTGTTAGGAATATCAGCGATCTATATCTTATTCTAATGAAAATAACAATTATTCAGGATGACCTACATGTGCTAAGTATCAGATAAAATATATTTATTTCTTTGTTCTTAAATAATCTACATATCTTGTTATGGCGCTACCACAAGCGCAGAACAAAGATGAAGAAGGCAAGAGGAGAGAAGGCGGTGAAACGACGTCGGCCAATGGTGCGCTGATTACGACTGTACCACGACAGGAGCAGCGTCTACAAGAGGAGAATATAAGCGCCGCTCCTCACTGCCTCGGCTGCTCAGTATTGGGACAGTATTCGGACAGGCCTAGCAGAGAACGCTACGATAGCAGTTATTAGTGATCCAAAAACTGTATGTCAAACTTGTATGAACATTGTGTAGCAAAGGGCTCTGATTTATGTTGCATGTCACCCATCGCTTGCGGCACCATTGTTAATTCAAGTTAAGTACTGTCAGTTTTCTTGTTAGTAATAAAAACTATTAGTGTGACTTTGCTTGAATTGTTGTGTAGTATTCCTTGAACGCAGCATCCTTTAGGCACCCTATAAGCGACGAATGCGCAGGATCTCACATAGCTCATACTAAAAGAGTAGCAGAAAAAACTCAAACATACTACAGGTAACCAACAAAGTTACGTATTTGCAATGATTGTGATGAGCAATACATAGGTCAAACGGGATGTAACTTTACGATTCATTTTAATGAATATACAACGTGTGATGCATGCAACAAATCTCTATTTAGACAGTATTTCTTACGAAGTAAACATTAAGTAGGTTTAGCTAACGATAATCTTAATGGTTTTACATAACATCCCTGAAGGGCTTTTAGTAGATGCCCTCGAAGAAATTGAGGTTAGTAGTCAAAATAAAAATCTCCCCTCCCCAAAGCCTTTTGAACGAACAACTCAATTTTAAAGAAAAACACTTTTATGATCTTCTTGATGACCTGCTATAAAATTTTTACTGCTCTTCTGTTTTTAAGAATTTTTCTTATTTGTTAAACTCTTATTTTTCTCACTGTTTTATGGAGATTTTACGATGTTCAGCAACACAGTTCATTCAGCACTTACACATGAATTTTTGCAATATATCTTTTGATATGCGTATTATGTTTGTATCATTACACAAAGTATTTTCCTATTTAAAACAAAACAAGAAACAGTGTTATACTTCTTCGTTCTATTTTTAGCGCTTACCTGTGACGTAATTTCGTGAGCTAGCATCAATTATAAATTGTTATTAACTATCTCAACGTACTTCTTGTCGGTTAAAACAGACATCAGTTCTATCATCCTATAAGTTTCTATTTTTAAGTATTTTCTTTTTTCTTATTTAAATGTATTCATTGCCCTCGTGTGTTATAAGTGTCTTACAAGAAGTGACGGGCATATGGTAAGGCATACTTTTACGGAATGGGAAAGAGACTCGTGTTTACGCAGTAACAACAGCGTTGGATAGCGTCTGTCTATATGGTAACCAGCGACGTCCCTGCTCTACGCACCTTTGTATCGACGTCTGGACTGTCACAGGCTCATACTCGTATTACCGTTGGCCATTAAGCTATTTTCCTTTGGTAACTAGCAGCATCCGGCTCCACGCATCTATGCCTCGATATTTATGTTGCCTGTTCTGTAATCTTGGACAAGACATATATGGTCAAATAGATTTACTTATTACACAAAGAGGGCACTTTTCCCTATTCTAGCCATTTCTTACGACTTCTCTGCTTCCTTTTTCCCTCCTTTCTAATTAGCATTAATGTTTTTAAATGTATTTGTAACCGAGACTGATTTTTATGGCTTTATACGTACATTATGAGATTATATATTGGACACACGCTGTTTGTCGTGCATTATTTTTCATTGGCTCCTTCACTGACCGAGTGCAGAGCTATGGGCGAAGCCCCTCCTTTGTAGTTCGTAGCATTCGTACGCTACTTAGCAAATTTTAGTCCCTACCTGCGGCTCTAGAGGTCCCCACAGTCATACTCATCATTGCACCCTCACCATGATAATTATTTTCATGTATCACTCGCATCACCATTACCCCATGGCATCATTAATATTCATCAGCGACGGTATTCTAACTGTGATGTAAAATCATCAAACAAGTTTTTAAAACCATCAATATATTCCATTTATGTGTTTTTTAACAAGAACCTCTTTTATTGTTATTTGTTCCACCAAAGTGCTTTTACAAAATCACCTATTATTGCGATGTTTTTATACATTTTAGCCATATTTTAAATGCGGTATATGTAACTTTCGGCTGAAGAGCGGTTTTTATCCCCTGTAAGGCTGCCCTCTTTGTGGGGAACTGAAATAAACAATAAAGAAAAAAGTGCTTCTCAGCAATTGACGATTGGCGCATTCCGACATTTAAAACTGCTATGGTCATGTTCTACACGTGTTACTAACCGGTGTAAATGCTCTATACTACTTATTTAACTTTCTTGCGTAGTCGCTGTTGTATAAGGAGAATCATTATGTAATCCCTGAGTTTCTTCGTAGTAAAGTTATAAGACCCATTGGTTTGAAGATGGTGTACTAACAAGGTGACCATAAGTTTTGTTAATCACGGAGTTCGATGAGTCTTAGGTACACTGTATAGAGACCTGTCCTGACTAACAGGCTAGCTGTGTTTCACGCCACTGTCCCTTGTTTCGTAAAAAATAGATGCTGAAGTTTAACATATATCTACTTTAAAAATGGACAAAAACGATCTCGACCCCAAAAACATTTGACATTCGTGGATTTACAACACCCGCTCCATTCACCACCATGCCCTACCATCATGGTATGAGGGTGACAATGGTCAAAAACTGACCAAAAGCGGCTACCATCAAAATAAATGTTTTTATGGTCAAGACTATTTTAACTGTTTTTAAAGTACGTTTTTTCAGACTGCAGTTCTCCACGAGAAATATTCTAAAAAGTTACACGTATGTATCGGTAACTTTGATCGTGTTTCGACCAAAGGAGCGTAGCGCAGTGGCTGAAACTTACGTCTACCATGGCGGCGATACCGGTTCGAATCCTGCCTCTGCACTTTCTTTAAGTCGTTGATTTGTGGGGAGGGCAGTCTGATAAGATAAATCTTTGTTGATAAAGAGAAACACGAACCTGCACTGTAAAAACTATCTCATCCAAATGTGTTCCATTTTGAAGTTTTTACAGGCAGGTTAAAATTTTCACGAAGAAAAATCATAATGCTCCCAATTTGCTGAAGTCCAATACTACACTCCTGGAAATTGAAATAAGAACACCGAGAATTCATTGTCCCAGGAAGGGGAAACATTATTGACACATTCCTGGGGTCAGATACATCACATGATCACACTGACAGAACCACAGGCACATAGACACAGGCAACAGAGCATGCACAATGTCGGCACTAGTACAGTGTATATCCACCTTTCGCAGCAATGCTGGCTGCTATTCTCCCATGGAGACGATCGTAGAAATGCTGGATGTAGTCCTGTGGAACGGCTTGCCATGCCATTTCCACCTGGCGCCTCAGTTGGACCAGCGTTCGTGCTGGACGTGCAGACCGCGTGAGACGACGCTTCATCCAGTCCCAAACTTGCTCAATGGGGGACAGATCCGGAGACCTTGCTGGCCAGGGTAGTTGACTTACACCTTCTAGAGCACGTTGGGTGGCACGGGATACATGCGGACGTGCATTGTCCTGTTGGAACAGCAAGTTCCCTTGCCGGTCTAGAAATGGTAGAACGATGGGTTCGATGACGGTTTGGGTGTACCGTGCACTATTCAGTGTCCCCTCGACGATCACCAGTGGTGTACGGCCAGTGTAGGAGATCGCTCCCCACACCATGATGCCGGGTGTTGGCCCTGTGTGCCTCGGTCGTATGCAGTCCTGATTGTGGCGCTCACCTGCACGGCGCCAAACACGCATACGACCATCATTGGCACCAAGGCAGAAGCGACTCTCATCGCTGAAGACGACACGTCTCCATTCGTCCCTCCATTCACGCCTGTCGCGACACCACTGGAGGCGGGCTGCACGATGTTGGGGCGTGAGCGGAAGACGGCCTAACGGTGTGCGGGACCGTAGCCCAGCTTCATGGAGACGGTTGCGAATGGTCCTCGCCGATACCCCAGGAGCAACAGTGTCCCTAATTTGCTGGGAAGTGGCGGTGCGGTCCCCTACGGCACTGCGTAGGATCCTACGGTCTTGGCGTGCATCCGTGCGTCGCTGTGGTCCGGTCCCAGGTCGACGGGGACGTGCACCTTCCGCCGACCACTGGCGACAACATCGATGTACTGTGGAGACCTCACGCCCCACGTGTTGAGCAAATCGGCGGTACGTCCACCCGGCCTCCCGCATGCCCACTATACGCCCTCGCTCAAAGTCCGTCAACTGCACATACGGTTCACGTCCACGCTGTCGCGGCATGCTACCAGTGTTAAAGACTGCGATGGAGCTCCGTATGCCACGGCAAACTGGCTGACACTGACGGCGGCGGTGCACAAATGCTGTGCAGCTAGCGCCATTCGACGGCCAACACCGCGGTTCCTGGTGTGTCCGCTGTGCCGTGCGTGTGATCATTGCTTGTACAGCCCTCTCGCAGTGTCCGGAGCAAGTATGGTGGGTCTGACACACCGGTGTCAATGTGTTCTTTTTTCCATTTCCAGGAGTGTAGTATTGCTACCAGTGAAGATTTCATAGACATAGATTTCTTAATTCTGTATGAATTTAGTGCATGTACTTTGACAGGAAGGGTGAAACACGCATGATTCCCATCAAGCTGATAAAAGGAAGAACAATCTTTTTGAGTTTACACGAACAGAGTTTTCCGGCGTGTCTGTAAGACGGTAACTTTCATTAACTGTGCTTCGTGTTCTATGAATTTGTGTTTCGGTTGCTTCTACGACAAATACCATGTGGAATTCGGTGCTAATACAGAAAGCGATACAAGCGACAGTGGGTAAGAGAATTGCGTAATCTGTAATAAACGAAATACACATTTGAAGAAAGTTTGCTGTAACGATCGATTTATAAATGAAATTACTACGACGAAAATGACTACTTTTGAATAATATTACATGACATACACACTGTGGTGACAAAAGTCAAAATGGCTCAAATGGCTCTAAGAACTATGGGACTTAACGTCTGAGGTCATCAGTCCCATCGAATTAGAACTACTTAAATCTAACTAACCTAAGGACATCACACATCCATGTCCGAGGCAGGATTCGAATCTACGACCGTAGCAGCAGCGCGGTTCCGAAATGAAGCGCCTAGAACCGCTCCGTCACAACGGCCGGCGACAAAAGTCATGCGACAGCGATACACTCATAAACAGATGGCGGAAGCATCACGTACACAACGTGTAAAAAGGCAGTGCAATGGCAGAACTATCAATTGTACTCATGTGAAAATGTTTCCGATGCGATTATGGCCGCGAGACGGAACTCAGCAGACGCTGAACGTGGAGTGGTAGTTGTTGCAAAAAGCATGGGACGTTCCACTTCGGAAACCGTTAGGGAATTCAGTATTCTGAGATCCACTGTTTTAAGAGACTTTCATTCATTCATTTCCGTCTCCTGTCAGCATTTCCAGAAGGTAGCAACTCCGACGGCCTTGTTGTTTCCCTCGATCAGGTCCTCTGTTGTGCAGGGTTGTTCAGGTTGCAGACAAATTAGCAGGTGGGCCGGGTCTCGTGTTATTCCGCACTCGCAGGATGTATCTGGAAGAATGCCCCATTTTCGCATATTGGTCTTGCAAAGAGGAACGCCCATCCTAAGACGATTGAGCGATCTCCTAATAGGGTAGGGCAAGTCATTTCCTGGAGCTAGCTTTTCCTTTACAGGAATATCAGATGGTAGCTTGCTCTTCCGCCTGGTGATGCGGTTAGACTCTGGTGTTCCCTCTAGTGGTTGAGTCCAGGCGATGAAGCTCTTTCTCGACTTCAGTCGACGGACTACAGCCTGATGATCATGCAGTGGATGTCGGGGATCATGAGTTTGCTTAGCCCTCTGTACATGAGCAGCAACAGCCCTTCTAATAGTGGGGGGAGCTATTCCAACAATCGGGTAGATTTTATCGACTGGAGTTGGCTTCATACATCCCGACAAGGTTCAGACGGTCTCATTGATGGCAAGATCACACAGGTGAAGCATGCTCTACGGCGGACACACACAAAGCAAGAGCCGAAATTCTCAGGACGGGAGGATTTGCTCCCCAGGCGGTGGATGTGAGCTTCCTCAAGATGTTATTCCGTGAACTAACTTTCAGTCTGGTGTTATGGCAATGTTTCTTGAAAGACAGAGTTCGGTCAAGGGTAATAGCCAGATATACTGGTGTTGAACGATGCTCCAGTAGTTTGCCTTGCCAACGTCCAGTCCCCGCCGAGCTTCTCTATTTTTCAAGTAAAATGTGCACACCAGAGTCTTGTTGGGATTGTTAAGAGTGTGTCGAGAATATCACATTTCAGGCATTACCTCGCACCACGGACAACGCAGTGGCCAACGGTCTTCACCTAACGACCGAGAGCAGCGGCGTTTGAGTAGAGTTGTCAGTGCTAACAGAGAAGCAACACTGCGTCAAATAACCGCAGAAGTCAATGTAGGACATACAAGGAACGTATCCGTTAGGAGAGCGCAGCGAAATTTGACGTTAATGGGCTATGACCGCAAACGACTGACACGAGTGTCATTCCTTTAGCGTTTCTCCCGGTCTCGTGACCACATCGGTTGGACCCTACATCACTGACCTGGTCAAACGAGTCCCGATTTCAGCTGGAAAGAGCTGATGGTAGGGTTCGAGTGTGGTGCAGACCCACGAAGCCATGGACCCATGTCGTCAACAAGACACTGTGCAAGCTGGTGATGGCTCCATAATGGTGTGAACTGTGTGTACATGGAATGGGTCCTCTGGTCCAACTGAACCGATCATTGACTGGATATGTTTGGCTACTCGGAGACAATTTACCACTCAACGTTGGAACTTTTATGGATGAAAATGCGCGATTATGGTACATAATCGGAGATCAGTTCTTGCACAAAATCCTGCACTGGCAACACCTGTGCAATTATAGAAGGCTATAGAGGCAACATGACTTAATATTTGTGCAAGTGACTTGCAAGGACTTCACGTCGAGTCGCTGCACTACGCCGAACAAAAGGAAGTCCTACACGATATTAAAACGTATCCCATGACTTGAGGTGTCAACGGACTATACAGTGATAGAGTGTACGGTGAAACTGAGAGAAATGGGCACTGGTAAGATCTGCAGTGATATCGTTCGCTTCGCCGAAACATAATTAACGTTACGGTTATAGGAGGTACGCACAAAACTTCAACACCAATTTCTCGGAACCCATGGGCTACAGGTAGAAAATCCGCTAGCCAGGAACTCAGCACAGGTTCCTCTACAACACACAATAGACTCATCGAAATCAGTGAGTAATAGGTCTGATAGCCCTGTGCAAGACTAAAACCGGTCACCAGAAATAAAACGGACAATGATTTGCAATCACGACTGATTATTCCCATTGGGATTAAAGCGGTCATTGGTTTAATCAGACTGAATGTGGATTTAAAAACTGAAATTGTGAATAAATGTAGTCACGGTGAAAGCGTGCGAGGAATATTGTGTGACACAAGCGCTGGCCAACATTGTAGCGTGTACGAGCGCTCCACATGAAACAATAATGCGGCGTGCGCTGTTATTACCGCCCCTCCCTGTTCCTCGGGTATAATCATTAGAGTACTGGAACGCTTTTAAGGTCTTTATTTCGCTTTGGTGGGTAATAGATCAAATCATGAAACCACTTTAGATTACTGATACCTTCGACTGATTACGGTCAAATCCTTTATTTGTATGGCCCTAGTACATATAGTTCTCTTTTTCGCCACGGTACACGACTTGATTTATTTACATAAAGCATAATTGCGGAGGGGGAAAGATTTGATGTCTGCGCGCAAGTTTCTAAAGGATTTTTTACTTTTAGGAATGACAGCAGAGATCAACAGGCAACACATCCCTACTTAAGTGAGGGAAAGAAGTCAAAATACTTTCACTGGCAAGACTTGAGTATGATGCGATGTGTATCTTGACAAAAAAAAAAAAGAAAGAAATTCGTAGCTTCGTTCATCGTTATTACTTTGAATATATGGTTCTTATGCATCTTGCACAGACCCTTACACACAGGATGTTACAGGTAGAAATGCAGATATTTTTGTGTGTGATACCTTAATATGTAGATGTATTAGTGTATTGGACTACTCCATTCAGTGTAGGCTAACCTTCTCGAGTCCACCTGTCCACACTTCAACACCTGGCCTACTCTGAAGCAGAAAATAAACATTAATTATATGCTCCTGTGACTTGTACTTGAAGGCACTAACCAGTGCAGTGATTTGATGGTGTTCAGTGCATCATCCTCAGTCATCAACAGAAATATCTCCACTTATACACGTTGCACCGTGTATGTACAGGGTATCCCAGAAATGTTGAGACAGATTTGGAGGGGTTGTAGATGGTGTCTTGGGAACAAATCGAGGATATGAACCCGTGTCCAGAAACTTCATCGAACGATGCTATGGTGCGTCGAAGCTACAGGCGCCAGCGTATGCCACTAGACCACCCCTTCAGCAGGAAACGTGATTTTGTATGCCGATGATCCGTGGGCACAAGGTCTCGCATTATAAAGCGATCGTGACTGACTGCCACGATCGCCAGTGGGAAGGAATGGCTCCAGCGTACACAGGCCTTGTCTCCTACGAATATACTATGTTGCCTTGGTGGGGGCGCTTTCAGACACAGGTTTCCATCTGTAGTTTATTTTTCTCTTGTGTACCAGAAAACAATGGATATTTTAGAGTGTTCCAAGACAAAAATACACTATGAATGGAAACTCGTGTCCAAAACCGTCATTCAACGAGGCAACAGAGCACCACATTCAAAGGAAACAAAGACTTTTTACGCCACAGCTGGCTCCATCTTCTCCACTGGCCATCGAAGCAATCAGTCGCCATCACTGAATAACAATCAACATTGCAAAACGTTTCGCCACGCTCTGTCAGCGTAAAAAGTCACGTTTGGTGCGAAGGATTGGCCTAGTGGCAGGCGCTGGCGCCTATAAGTTCGATACTTTGTAGAACCTTTGGATGACATTCCTCGACACGGAATCCTATAACCAATTTGTTGTTCAAGACTCCCTCTACACCCCGTTGAAGTTTGTCGTAACATTTCATATAAATTTAACGAGGGCAACTAAAAGTGATACGGCACTAGATCAGAGCGACAAGGTGATTAACAGCTAGACAGGGAAAGGCGTGATGTTGTCACTTCGCCATTACCGCTCGTCAGTATGGCTACAGAGGCAACACCTGTGCAATTCAGTACTGAATGTCTTCGGTAATTTTCCATTAACCTAAGTATTGAGTTAGCCTTCCACGATCATAACAGCTCTATCACCGTGCGGCCACTTTCGCTATTAGCAGCAGACATTCTTTAGCGTATTAAAAAAATCAGATCATAGAATCAAAGCTAATGATGAAATTGAATCACAACAGTCACACCAGCGGCCGCAGTTGTCGTCTTCAGAGCCGCATGACAACCGCGAACAAAACAGACGGCGCGATTAAGTTTCTTCTCTGATTGGCTGTTGCTATGGTTTTCTGCTTTGGGTCATCAGTTGTCTGCCTGGTTTGATATGGTCTGCCACAACTTCCTGTCCCGCGCCAATCTCTTTATCTTAGAGTAGCACTTACAACTTCTTCAGATATTTGTGGAATATATTGCAGTTTAGGTCTTCTATGGTTTTTACTCTATAGAGCTGCCTTTAGTACTATGGAAGTTATTCTCTGATGTCATAAAGCATATTATTTTGTCTCTTCTTGTTTTCAATGATTTCCACACCTTTGTGTCTTCGTCTATTCTACGAAGGACCTCCTCATTTCTTATCAGTCTACTTAATTTTCAACACCCTTTCGTAGCATCACATCCCAGACACTTAGATTATTATCTGCTGTGGTTGCCCATACTCAATGAGTCACTTCCGTGCAATGCTGTGTTCCAGACTCACGTTCTCAGAGAATTCTTCTTCAAATTAAGAATAAATAAACTTTAAACAAATTAATAAATGTTTAGTACTACTAGACTTATTTTGACAGAAGTCACCTCTTTTCCTGTTCTAGTCTGGTTTAATGTCCTCCTCGTTTCGTCCATCATACGTTATTTTGATGCCGAGGTAGCAGAATTCCTACACATCATCTACTTCGTTTCCCTTAATTTTGATGTTAGTGTTTTCACTAATCTGATTTCTGCTATTGCACATCATTTGTTTCTTTCTTCGATATACTCTCAGTTTATATTTTGTGCTGAGTAGACTATTCCTTCCGTTCAATATGCCCTGTAATTCCTTCTCACTTCCACTGAGGATTGTGATGTCCTAATCGAATCTCCTTTTTTTGTGTCATCAGTGTTCTGGCTGGTTCGATGCAGCCCGCCACGAATTCCTCTCCTTTACCAACCTCTTCATCCCGGAACATCCCGACGTCCACAGTTATTTGATGGATGTATTCCGATCTTTTGTCTTCCTCTAAGTTTTTAGCCACTGTAGCTCCCTCTAGAACCTAGAACATATTCCTTGATGTCTTACAAGATATTCTATCAACCTGTCCCTTCGTTCTGTCAGTGTTTTCCACATATTACCTTCCTCTCCGATTTTGAGCAGAACCTTCTCATTCCTTACCTTATCTGTCCACTTAATTTTCAACATCCATGTGTAGCACCACGTCTCAAATGCTTCGATTCTCTTCTGTTCCGGTTTTCCCACAGTCAGTGTTTCACTACCATAATATGCTGTTCTCCAAACATACATTCTCAGAAATTTCTTCCTAAATATAGGACCCATGTTTGATACTAGTAGACTTCTATTGGCCAGGAATGCCCTTTTTTCAAGTGCAGGTATGCTTTTGATGTTACCCTCGTTGCTCCGTCTGTCATTGGTTTTTCTGCTACATAAGTGACAGAATTCCTTAACTTCAACTACTTCGTGACCATCAATCCTGATGTTAAGTTTCTCTCTGTTCTCATTTCTGTTACTTCTCGTCACTTCCGTCTTCCTTCGATTTATTCTCAATCCATTAAAAAGCTCATGTAAATCTTCTTCACTTCCAATGAGGACAGCAATGTCATCAACGAATCTTATTTTGACATCCTTTCACCTTTAATTTTGATTACACTCTTACACATTTCTTTTATTTTCATCATTTCCTCTTCGATGTAAAGATTGAACAGTAGGGGCAAGTGACTACACCCCTATCTTATATCCTTTTTAATCCGAGCACGTCGTTCTTAGTCTTCCACTCTTCTTATTCCCTCCTGGCTCTTGCGCATGTTCTATGTTACCCATATAGCTTACCCCTATTTTCCTTTGTATTTTAAAATGCCACCCTAAATGTGAGAGGAGGGAAGTATTTTATTTACCACTGACGCTGAGAGTGAATAAAATACACAGTTTTTAGTTCTGTCTACAATTGGACAGTGGTAATAGTGAATTCTCAATCATTCCATCGGAGCAACTTAACAGTTTTGGCCTCCACTATTTACAAGTGCGTGAACTAGAAAATTTCAAGCACAGTTAACAAAAGTTCACATGATAACTTAGCTGCTACATGTAATGAGATACTGAACTTTGATATCCTCGGGGGTTGTTGCTTCAGAAAGTCCAGAGTCCGTCGTTACTAATACACTAATTTTTAAATAAAACGTAGAGTAAAACACTTCTCCTGTTTTGTATTATGACTGATTAGGATATACATTAATGGTAGGTACATTTTATCCTCTGACAGCCTCCGAAAGAGTCTCACACAAACAGCTTTCGAAAGGCAGTATCTCAGACTCACAAACTGACTCTCTCACTAACTGTCCCTTTCTTCGTCTACGAAATCGGTACTGACACTGCTCCTGCCCGCGTGGCTCATGCCCCACTTCCCTTTGTACAAAACAAAACAATGGAATACACTGTTAAAAGTAAGATTGGCAAAACAACAATTAACGTCATCAGATGTTTTCAGATACTTAGACCAAAAAGTTGGCCACATGTTGCCCTACATGTTCTGATATGAATATGGAAGAGTTTACTTAATTTTATATAAAATTTCAGTGAGTTTTCTGAAATAGTGGTAAGCAAATTTTCAAGAATTTGTGGTGCAACGTAACTGCACAGATCATATGGCGAGATTTCCAAGTTGGATTTTTAAAGAACGTCGTGCTCCCCTTAGTTGCTAATATAAATCGGATAACACATTGATGTGAAATTTAATATGAAATACTGAACTCACTTGTACTAATTTTTAAACGGCCGTTTTTTACTGGACAGGGTATAGACATAACAGTATAACGTCAGGAAAGTTAAAAATTCCATCTAAAATGACCTCTTCAGAGAATGTTGACATGAGGAAGGAATATCAGGTAGGAATGGGAAGGTAGTCCCATTTCAATTTTGAACATGTTGCAGCACTTTACACTGTCGATGTTTCATCCAGGTCGACAAATCCTATGAACGTGTCTAGATTTTTCTTCAGTCTTGCTTTCATTATCAACCGCAACATCAGAACTACCTCTCTAGTACCTTTTGTACCTTTCCTAAGGCCAAAGTGATCGTCATCCAACACGTCTTCAAGTTTCTTTTCCATTCTTTTGTATATTATTCTTGTCAGAAACTTGGATGCATGAGGCGTTAAGTTGATTGTACGATAATACTCGAACTTGTCAGCTCTTGCAGTCTTCGGAATTATGTGGATGATATTTTTCCGAAAGTCAAATGGTATATCGCCACACACATACGTTCTACACACAACGTTGATAATCGTTTTGTTGGCATTTCCCCAAATGATATTGCAAGTTCTGATGGCATGTTGTCTATCCCTTCTGACTTATTTTGTTTTAGGTCCTCCAAAACCCTTTTAAATTCTGATTCTAATACTGGATCCTCTATCCTTTCTATGTCGACTCCTGTTTGTCCATCCATCACATCACAGAAGTCTTCCCCTCATAGAGGCCTTCAATGTACTCTTCTCCCTATCCGCTGTCTCCTCAGCATTTAACAGTTGAATTCCCGTTGCACTATTAATGTTACCAGTCTTGTTTTTAATTTCACCGAAGGTTGTTTTCACTTTTATGTTTGCTGAGTCAGTCCTTCCGACAATCATTTCCTTTTCGATTTCTTCACATTTTTCATGCAGCCATTTCGTCTTATCTTCCCTGCACTTCATGTTTATTTCATTCCTAAGCAACTTGTATTTCTTCATTCCTGAATGTCCCTAAACATTTTTATATTTCATTCTTTCATCTGGGAATTGAAGTATTTTTTCTGTTACCTATTTTTTCTTCAGTTTTTTCTTTGTACCTATATTTTTCTTTCCAACTTTCGTGACTGCCCTTTATACTGATGCCCATTCCTCTTGCCTGCTGAGCTATTCCTTTTTGCAGTATCTATTGCCTTAGAGTGTGTTTCTTCATTCCTTAATATTTCCCTATCCCACTTCTTTGCGGATTGATTCTTCCTGAATAATCTCTTGAACTCCAGCCTACTGTTTATCTCTACTAAATTGTGATCTGCATCTACATCTGTTTCTGGATGTGCCTTACAATCTAGTATCTGATTTCGAAATCTCTGCCTGACCATGAAATAATCTCTCTGAAATTTTTCCGTATCTCCCGGCCTTTTCCAAGTATATTTCCTCCCTTAATGATCCTTGAATAAGGTATTCGCTATTACAGTACTCAATTAGCCTTTCTCCTCTCTCATTTCTAGTACCACGACCACACTCTTCTGAAACCTTTTCTTCTATTCCTTTTCCTATAACAGCATTCCAGTCCCCATGGCTGTTGGATTTCCCTTTACGAACTGAATTACATGTTGAATATCCTCTTTTATCTTCTATATTTCTTCGTCTTCAGCTTGCGACATCGGCACGAATATCTGAACTATCGTTGTCGGTGTTGGTTTACTGTCGATTCTGACACAGTAACACATCCTCTGCACTAAGTTCCTATTCATAATGAATCCTACTCACGTTGTATCATTTTCTGCTGTTGCTGATATTATCCTACACTAATATGTGCCCCTACTCGAAGAACTTTATCTACATCTACATCTACATCCATACTCCGCAAGCCACCTGACGGTGTGTGGCGGAGGGTATCCTGAGTACCTCTATCGGTTCTCCCTTCTATTCCAGTCTCGTATTGTTCGTGGAAAGAAGGATTGTCGGTATGCTTCTGTGTGGGCTCTAATCTCTCTGATTTTATCCTCATGGTCTCTTCGCGAGATATACGTAGGAGGGAGCAATATACTGCTTGACTCTTCGGTGAAGGTATGTTCTCGAAACTTTAACAAAAGCCCGTACCGAGCTACTGAGCGTCTCTCCTTCAGAGTCTTCCACTGAAGTTTATCTATCATCTCCGTAACGCTTTCGCGATTACTAAATGATCCTGTAACGAAGCGCGCTCCTCTCCGTTGGATCTTCTCTATCTCTTCTATCAACACTATCTGGTACGGATCCCACACTGTTGAGCAGTATTCAAGCAGTGGGCGAACAAGCGTACTGTAACCTACTTCCTTCGTTTTCGGATTGCATTTCCTTAGGATTCTTCCAATGAATCTCAGTCTGGCATCTGCTTTACCGACGATCAACTTTATATGATCATTCCATTTTAAATCACTCCTAATGCGTACTCCCAGATAATTTATGGAATTAACTGCTTCAGTTGCTGACCTGCTATTTTGTAGCTAAATGATAAGGGATTTATCTTTCTATGTATTCGCAGCACATTACACTTGTCTACATTGAGATTCAATTGCCATTCCCTGCACCATGCGTCAATTCGCTGCAGATCCTCCTGCATTTCAGTACAATTTTCCATTGTTACAACCCCTCGATACACCACAGCATCATCTGCAAAAAGCCTCAGTGAACTTCCGATGTCATCCACAAGGTCATTTATGTATATTGTGAATAGCAACGGTCCTATGACACTCCCCTGCGGCACACCTGAAATCACTCTTACTTCGGAAGACTTCTCTCCATTGAGAATGACATGCTGCGTTCTGTTATCTAGGAACTCTTCAATCCAATCACACAGTTGGTCTGATAGTCCATATGCTCTTACTTTCTTCATTAAACGACTGTGGGGAACTGTATCGAACGCCTTGCGGAAGTCAAGAAACACGGCATCTACCTGTGAACCCGTGTCTATGGCCCTCTGAGTCTCGTGGACGAATAGCGCGAACTGGGTTTCACACGACCGTCTTTTTCGAAACCCATGCTGATTCCTACAGAGTAGATTTCTAGTCTCCAGAAAAGTCATTATACTCGAACATAATACGTGTTCCAAAATTCTACAACTGATGGACGTTAGAGATATAGGTCTATAGTTCTGCACATCTGTTCGACGACCCCTCTTGAAAACGGGGATGACCTGTGCCCTTTTCCAATCCTCTGGAACGCTACGCTCTTCTAGAGACCTACGGCACACCGCTACAAGAAGGGGGACAAGTTCCTTCGCGTACTCTGTGTAAAATAGAACCGGTATCCCATCAGGTCCAGCGGCCTTTCCTGTTTTGAGCGATTTAAATTGTTTCTCTATCCCTCTGTCGTCTATTTCGATATCTACCATTTTGTCATCTGTGCGACAATCTAGAGAAGGAACTACAGTGCAGTCTTCCTCTGTGAAACAGCTCTGGAAAAAGACATTTAGTATATCGGCCTTTAGTCTGTCATCCTCTGTTTCAGTACCATTTTGGTCACAGAGTGTCTGGACATTTTGTTTTGATCCACCTACCGCTTTGACGTAAGACCAAAATTTCTTAGGATTTTCTGCCAAGTCAGTACATAGAACTTTACTTTCGAATTCATTGAACGTCTCTCGCATAGCCCTCCTCACACTACATTTCGCTTAGCGTAATTTTTGTTTGTCTGCAAGGCTTTGGCTATGTTTATGTTTGATGTGAAGTTCCCTTTGCTTCCGCAGCAGTTTTCTAACTCGGTTGTTGTACCACGGTGGCTCTTTTCCATCTCTTACGATCTTGCTTGGCACATACTCATCCAACGCATATTGTACGATGGTTCTGAACTTTGTCCACTGATCCTCAACACTATCTGTCCTTGAGACAAAACTTTTGTGTTGAGCCGTCAGGTACTCTGTAATCTGCTTTTTGTCACTTTTGCTAAACATAAAAATCCTCCTACCTTTTTTAATATTTCTATTTACGGCTGAAATCATCGATGCCGTAACCGCTTTATGATCGCTGATTCCCTGTTCTGCGTTAACTGTTTCAAATAGCTCGGGTCTGTTTGTCAGCAGAAGGTCTAATATGTTATCGCCACGAGTCGGTTCTTTGTTTAACTCCTCAAGGTAGTTTTCAGATAAAGCACTTAAAAAAATTTCACTGGATTCTTTGTCCCTGCACCCGTTATGAACGTTTGAGTCTCCCAGTCTATATCCGGCAAATTAAAATCTCCACCCAGAACTATAACATGGTGGGGAAATCTACTCGAAATATTTTCCAAATTATCCTTCAGGTGCTCAGCCACAACAGCTGCTGAGCCCGGGGGCCTATAGAGACATCCAATTACCATGTCTGAGCCTGCTCTAACCGTGACCTTCACCCAAATCATTTCACATTTCGGATCTCCGTCAATTTCCTTCGATACTATTGCACTTCTTGCGGTATACATTCCAATTTGAGTTTAGGATTTCATTACTGTTTACGTCTGGTTTCAGCCAACTTTCTGTCCCTAGTACTATATGGGCGTTGTGACCGTTTATTAATGAGAGCAGTTCTGGGACCTTTCTATAGACGCTCCTGCTGTTTACTATTAGCCCATTAATATTGTTATTCCCTGTTGCATTTTGCCTACTCCTACCTTGCCGCGTCTCAGGAGGCGTCTTGTCGGGCCTAGGGAGGGAATTCTCTAACCTAAAAAACCCCCATGTGCACTCCACACGTACTCCACTACCCTTGTAGCCGCTTCCGGCGTGTAGTGCACCCCTGACCTATTCAGGGGGACCCTACATTTCTCCACTCGATAGCGGAGGTCGAGAAATTTGCATCCCAGATCTCTGCAGAATCGTCTGAGCCTCTGGTTTAAGCCTTCCACTCGGCTCCAAACCAGAGGACCGCGATGGGTTCTGGGAACGATACTACAAATAGTTAGCTCTGATTCCACCCCGCGAGCGAGGCTTTCCGCCTTCACCAATTCCGCCAACCGCCTGTACGAACTGAGGATGACCTCTGAACCCAGACGGCAGGAGTCTTTGGTGCCGACATGAGCAACAATTTGCAGTCGGGTGCACCCAGTGCTCTCTATCGCCGCCGGTAGGTCCTCCTCCACATCTCGGATGAGACCCCCCGGCAAGCAGACAGAGTAAAACTGGCCTTCTTCCCCGACCATTGCGCTATTTCCCTAAGGGGCTCCATCACCCGCCTAACGTTGGAGCTCCCAATAACTAATAAACCCCTCCCCCCGTGTGCCTGCTTGGACCTTGCTGAAGGAGTGGCCACATGTCCACTCACAGGCAGAGCAGGCGATGCCACACGGCCAGCCTCCACATTTACCCTCCGCCTCGTGTGCCGCGTACGCCGCTGAACCCGCCACTCCCCTTGGGGAGAGGGTGGCCCAACCGCGCCCGGTACCCGCGAAGATGTATCGACAGCAGGGACAGTGGGTGAAGCATGTAACACGTGGGGTGTACGTTGCGAGGCACCAGACTCCTCACTGCCGTTACACTCCGAGGCAGCAGCCTGAAGACGGCTGACCGCGGCCATCAACACGTTCAGCTGTTCGCGAACAGTGGCCAGCTCCTCCTGCGTCCGTACACGGCAGTCACACATCCTATCCATCCTAAGGAACCAATTTACTGAAGAGAGTTAATCAACTTTTAACTAGACTGCTAATTCACTAAAGGCTGCTGATTATTGACTAAACTGTGATTGCTAGCCACTTCTTGTAGAAAACAATGAAATTACCACCACCTGTCTCTGGACTGTATTGAAAACAAACACTAGCACTACTGGCACTATGGTTGACTAAAGGGACTCTCTCTGACTGTATTCAAAACAAACACGAAATCTATGGAACACTATTAATAGCACTCGACAATTAAAGCTTCCTAAAAGCAAAAACACACGGAAGGAGAAGTGACAAGTAAGAAAAATACAGTTAATACTTAAATTAAGGTAGCTCGCTGCACAGCAGACGTGAAGCAGACGGCGGTTAGGACGACTTTCGTTGATCATTCAGTCTTTTTTTCATGGTCATCAGGAAAGATTAGCATGGTACTTTTCAATTACATTTCCTGTGGATATACATTATGTATCTTTACTGCTGTTGATCGTTACTGATTATTCCGCCTTTGGGGTCAGTTTCCCATCTCAAGGAAAAGACAGTGCCCCGAATCTCCATATCCTCCTCCGCCCTCTTTGACATCGTCATTGGCAGAACAAAGGTGACATCTTGTGCTGGAAGTCTTCTGCCGCCAACGCTGAAAATTTTTATTCAAAAGTTAAGCAGCGGCTCGGTTCGAGCCAAGGACCGAGGACGTTATGATTGTTAATCAAAGACGCTGCCCCTGGACCCCGGGTCTACTCAGTCGACGCTAGGCGTTTACATTCTTTCACGTTGATGTTATTCCGGCTCATGAACCTATCTTTTGTTTCCGCCATTGTTTCTTAGCTGTACACATTGGCTGTAGTGGAGGAAGGCAGCATCCTTGTCTTATACCCTTTCTAACCTGAGCATTTTGTGTTTGTTCTTCGATTCTATTGCTCCTTTTTTTGTTTTATACATATTGTGTCCCGTATTAACGTTCTTTGCCTATAGCATGTACACATTTTTCTGAGAATTTTGAATTTTAGTATGGTAGCTATTTTGTAAGCAAGGATCCGTCAATCACATTTTTTATTCTGACTGAAGTATAGTAAAGCAAAGTTTTTCGTAGGGCCTGTGCCATTGACGATCGGAGATTGAAGGGAAAGACTGTTTCTCTGTACACCACCTCACTTTTGACAGGAATTGTACTGAGCTGCCTATTTTATTTTCACCGTGTGTCGTCCTTATCACAAATGACATGCCTCTTCTGAAGATTACTTAGTAGCAGTGAAACATTTGTACAAAATTACAGCAATTACTTGAATTTATCTCGTTTCCAAATAAACGTAATTCCAGAATGCAATTTGTCACAATTGCCGATTTTAGAATGTTACTAAGCTGCTAACGAAGGCAAGAAAATAGTGATGACTAGGGTTCAGCGCCTTTTGAACGACTAGGTCACTGGAAACGAAACTTGAGCTGAACTTGAGTAGGAGGCGGGACGAAATCGGTCGTGTCCGTCTCTAAAAAAACCATTCCAATACTTGCCTTAAGCAATACAGGAAAGCCACGGGAAACCTAATACAGGATATTCGTACAGGAATTTTAACCAAGCTCGTCTCTAGTGTGAGTCCGTCTACATGAATGTTCTCTGCAAGTTACAGTACTTCCTATCGAAAATGATGATTTTCCGTGGTACCGCATTCCCGTGTTGCGCGAGGAATAAGTGACTGTCTGAATGTGGAGACCTGCGTGGGTAACACAAACGCCACTCACATCCACAGAACTTTCAGAAGTCTCTTACTGGCATCCGCAATTCTTCTGTCTCTATTTCCATCTGCAGGTACTAAAATACTGTAAACCATTTTACACCGTTCAGTAGGCTTGCGCCTGGCAGGAGTTTTCGTCTGCAGCTGTCGCATCTCGTAATTTACATTCCTTAGAGTAATACAACACGACCTGCCACATTTCTGACAAGTCCATATTTGATCTGTTGCTACTCATTTTCGCAAACACTGACCCGGATTTTGTTAAATTTTTTGCAGAATATTTCATCAACAAATGGCATCATTTTCTTCTTTTCGCGGTAACATTTCCTCCTATTCAGTTTCGGCTTATATACCATTGTGAAGCATTGAGGAAAGGTACTGCACAGGATGGAAACAGACCTAAGAATTGAGAAATCTTTACATCTGCTGTCTCAAGTTTTCTCAATGTGATTTATTTCATGGGATGCTTTGAGGTATACAGGCGAGTTTTATGAACAATAATTTGACGACTGACTGAGTCATCCTCTTTAGGTGCTGCGGGTCATGCTAAAAATGAAATTGGCTCTGAGCGCTATGGGACTTAACTTCTTTGGTCATCAGTCCCCTAGAACTTAGAACTACTTAAACCTAACTAACCTAAGGACATCACACACATCCATGCCCGAGGCAGGATTCGATCCTCCGACCGTAGCAGTCGCACGGTTGCAGATTGCAGCGCCTAGAACCGCTCGGCCACACCGGCCGGCAGGATCATGCTAAGGGTGTTACAGTTTAAACAGCGAGTCCACATAACACAGCTTGCGTCGCCTGAAGAAGACACCTGAGTCGATCTTCAAACTGTGGTGTATAAATTACAAGCAACAACCCGTCTGTTTACCCAAAATCATACCATTAGTAAATCGTGCTGAGAAAATCTGAGAGATTGAATCTAAAAATATCTTATTTCTGACGTGCGTTTCTCCAGTGAGTAAGAGTAAGATGTCCAAAAATTGGTACAGCCAAAACTTTCAAAAAAATGTTACACCCAGTCAGTTCACCAGAAAAGCATATCTATCACAAATGATTCTACTGTGAGTATACTGCTATTTCCTATAAACAGTTAGTCACAATTTATTTTTCCGTCAGAACCTTCAATCTGGAGGTAAAAAATTAATTCTGGCACAAACCACGTTCAGACTGAAAATAAATGCTCACTTAGCTCTAGAACACATGCCACATTTACGTAGGTATTACTTTATGCCCACTAATTTCTATCAGATATAATGAGAAAATTGTGCTCTATATGCTAAATTATTCATTATGCACATTTATTATATGGAGATAATTATTAATTAGATAATATAACTCTTAAATGTAATACGATCCATTCCAAAACTCATACCGTAGCAAAATTAAGGGATGACTTTTCTGAAACTCCGTAATTATGTTCCATTCCGACGCGTAAGTCTGAAAATTGGCTCAAAGGTGCCTACAACCTCCCTCCGTAATAGTACAAAAGCGTAGCACTCTCCAACGCCACTCACGGGCTCGGTGACGCTACAATCCCACGGTGTCTACACATGAAAAAAGATGCCACAGCTCAGTTCATTTGAGCTGTAAGGTGGGTTAATGATGTCACACTGGCACCAAATTTCACCACAATTCCGCCCAGTGCCACTGTGGTTGTGTCACACGACGCGTCACATCCCCTCTTACCCACGTTTCACCCTTCTTTTGATGCCTTTGAGATGGAAGTCAGAATTGCGACAACCAGCTTTAAATTCACGTGGTTTTGTAATGGATGGCCTTGGAAGACATTTCAGACGCACCGTCGATTCTGAAATCGACGTGAAAAGGCCCCAGTGCGGCATAAAGGGCGTCAGTGAGACCACCCCTCCCTTGAGGCATTGATTTCGCGATCGGAAACGATAGATTGCAGTGCGATGACAAACTGGGTGACGTTTTTGACAACGTTCGATTCTGATACCAACTTCTGGACGTTTGAACCACACTCTAAGGACAACGTGATTTGTCTGCATGTTTGTAGACAGGAAATCCAGTATTTGGTCCGGCTGTCAATTCATTCAAGCTCACTTACTGTTATCCGGGGTGCAAGTGCAGTATTCTGCTACGGGCGCGAGCTGGTTTACGAACAACTTTTTGAAGAATACATCGAAACCGATGAGAGTGATATTGCAGACGACCTCCTCCAAAGTCTTGACGCTGATAGAAGAGTACGATGGTGCGAGACCGTGAGCAGAAGGTCATGGAGCCTTCTGCTTGAGCTTCGCGGAGCCTCCAATAAATCCATTCAGAAGCCTGGTATTTCAGGTAACTAAATCGCTAACCATGTGGTTGAAACATCTAGTTTACCTCGTGACAAACAATACATTTCCAAAATAAAACGCGAACTCACCCGTCTACAAGCTCGGAGCCCTAACGAATCCAATTTCTCTTCACCATTTACAGTGACGGAACTGGATGAGGCCTTGAAACAAACTAAACATGATAAAGCACCTGGTCAGGACAATACACAACCGCAGTTTCTGGTAAACGTGGGCAATGGTAGAAAAACTGTCTGGTTCGCTTCTTCTCGAATATCTTACATAGGGAATCACAGCCCAACGAGCTGAAGGGAACAAAAATAATGACAAATTTCAAACCAGATAACACAGCTGACCTTTGAGCTGTACTTATAAACTCTTGGAGAAGCTCATTTATAACAGAATCGTCAGCTTCTTTCTGCAATCTATCCCAGCTGAGCAAGCAGACTTCAGGTCACAGAAGTTGCTGCGACCAGGTTCTGGCCCCAATTACTTCCATAGAGGCTGGTTTCCATGAAACATTTGAGATATCTGTCGCGTTCATAGACCTAACCGCGGCATCTGACAGTCTCGAGAGAAGGTCTGATGTACAAACTACTAAAAACCGTCCGATGCCGACGAAAAACTGTAGCTTTCATCAACACCATGAAAACTTTACTTTGGGAAAAATGTGAGCAAGAAGAGGAAATTAAGTAATGGTCTTTGACAGGACTCATGTTTAGCCCCCGCTATTATTCAACTTACGTGTCTCCGATCTCCCCACTACCAGGTCAACAAAATTCTGCTACTCGAACGATATCGCTCTTGCTTGTAGAACCAAAGATCTCGGACAAGCGGAGACAGTTCTCACAGAAGATCTAGCCTTTATGAGCCCCTATTTTAGAAAGTTGCCACGTAAGTCCAGCACAAGTAAAACTGAAGTACGTTCGTTCCATCTGAACAACAACTTAACGGAAACGATCTTTGCCGTATCGAGTACATTAAGTACCTTGGTGTCACCCTTGACCGCATTCTTTCATACAAAAAGTCTTGAAAATACCTCTGCCAAGATAAAAACTCGCAACAATATAATTCAGAATTGTGTGGAATGACATGTGCAGCTTCATCAGATGTCTTGCGCCCATCATGGCATTGCGCTGGTCTTCTCAGCAGCTGAGTATTCTGCCCCGGTGTGGATAAACACCAACCACACCAACTTGATCGACGTTCACACTATGCGGTTAATGACTGGGACAATCCGACTAACACCCATTTATTGGCTTCCTCTGCTGAGCAACACCTATCCACCGCAATCCATAGAAGCGAGGCCCTTCTTACGGAATATTGAAACCCTCAGGAGAGCTTGAAATTAAGCAACCGGAAGACATACCAAGTCTAGGACGAAATAGACTCCATTCAAGAGATCCACCGTTACGGCCAGCAGAACAGCTAGATGCCTGTAATATTGAGCTGAGAGACCTGAGGGATCAGAACTGTCAACTTATTGAAAATCCTGAAGAGCTTGAGTTGTTCCGAAAGTATAACTGTGAGACTGCTGGCACGGAAAACGAAAGGAAACTATCGGTGAATTTGAACAGAGTTGGCACTGGGCGTAGTCGATGTGCAGATTCACTTTACGAATTGGGTGCTACAGAGTCTCCGGTCTGTAACTCTGTGGCTCCGACCCAAACAGTCAAGCACAGTAGAAATGAATACCCCTTGCGTTCCTATCAGAGGAGTTGGAGCGACCTAATGAAAGCTGACGAAACAGCTCTTACATAGATTAGAAACTTAGATATTGACATTTAGTTAGTTTTACATGCAGTTTCGTCTTGCTGTATTTTTGTTATACACGTATATTGATGTTATATATCCGTATTTTTACACTGCATGTGATCTACACAAATAAATAAATAAATAAGGACATCGTGGAGCTGCAACGCTTCATCATGCAGGGTGGAACCGCTAGGGACCGCCGCGCGGGATTAACCGAGCGGTCCGGGGCGCTGCAATCATGGACTGTGTGGCTGGTCCCGGCGGAGGTTCGAGTCCTCCCTCGGGCATGGGTGTGTGTGTTTGTCCTTAGGATAATTTAGGTTAAGTAGTGTGTAAGCTTAGGGACTGATGACCTTAGCAGTTAAGTCCCATAAGATTTCACACACATTTGAACATTTGAACCGCTGGGGACCATTCTTATCAAGGGGAAGGGGATGCAATGTGCTTGAATAAAACGGTGAACGGTCCTTCTAAGACCTTCAGTCCGGCAACACCCTCTGTGCCACCCACGCACCTTTGTTGAATACTTTACGACGTTACAAATGTTCCTGTCAGACACTTCGAAAATGGTTCAAATGGCTCTCAGCAGTATGGGACTTAACTCCTGAGGTCATCAGTCCCCTAGAACTTAGAACTACTTAAACCTAACTAATCTAAGGATATCACACTTATCCATGCCCGAGGCAGGATTCGAACCTGCGACCGTAGCGGTCGCGCGGTTCCAGACTGAAGCGCTTAGAACCGCTCGCTCACTCCGGCCGGCAGACACTTCGACACACATACAATCTCACGATTGCTTTAGCGTCAGTCGGAACGGTAACTCAGCGTGTTTGCTCAGAGGGTTAGCTGCTCTCAAATGCAAAGACCATTAGCGAAGAAATTCAGATAAAAAAAAGGCTCCAGAACGCAGGCAACCGCCATCTAAAATTTGTCGACGGTATTGCCTAACACTCATGAGCTAGAGCAACAGTGAGAGTGAGTGCGTGTCGAAGTTTCTGCTGGCACATTTTTAATGAATTGAAGAAAGGTGACCGGGCGGCACTGAAGATATTGCCAGACTGAGAGAGGGGTCTTAGGGGGACCCTTTGCTGTCTTTTTCAGGCACGTGTTAATGTGGACACCTCCCCCCCCCCCCCCCACCCCAAACCACCCCTCCGTGAGCACGTCACAGAAGGGTGCGAAAAAGAAGTGATGAAAAAGCATAAAAACGCTTTTCTGCTTCCGATCATGTTGAAATTTCGTCGAATGATTTTCAACGCTTCCTCATATTTTCAGCCCGCATACAAGTGAAAAAAACTGTTGTCACACTGCACTCCAAAGGAGTGCAACCACGTTCAATATGAATACATCCCCACAAAGTTCTTGGACAAGGATCGAAAAGTTCAGGGGTGGCAGCAGTGTCAAAGGTTGCCAAGAAAACCTTCCTGTTGCTCACCGCATTGCGAATTGTCGTTTTCGACCTTCAACTGTGTAATAATCGACGCCCCAAGAGACGGGATCTTTTCATTGACTCTTTTTGTGTCTGAAATGTGATTCTCGGCCACCCATAGCAAAACTGCGTGATTTGAAAGGTGGGTTCCATGGGTCTGACCTCCATCGCAAAAGCGTCAAAAGAAATGAGGGGGCGTGGCGATCTCCCTATCGTGTGAAAAGTCCACGGTGGGGAGAACTGTGATAAAATTTAGTAGCAATGTGACGTCATTAATCCGCCTTACAGCTCACATGAACTTCTGATCTGTGACGTTATTTTTTTTTTTCTTCAGGAATCGACACTGAGGTATTTGAAGCGTCGCCGAGCCCATTAATGGCGTCGCAGGGCATCAAGCTTCTGCACCATTATAGAGGAACATTGTAGGCACCTTTGAGCCAAATTTCAAACTTGTGCAACTTGATGGAAGACAGTTAAGGGCTTTCGAAAAAGTAATCCTTTAATTTTGTTGTGCTGTGTATCGAAAGTTTGCAAAGTGATACGCTGTCTCCTACGGTTCAGCCACCAGCTAAACAGTGGTGTACCGCGCATTGCCGACCTCCCCATAAGCCGGCAACACAACTGCCGGAGAGCTCATTGCTGAATAACAAAAGCTTCCGAACAAAAAAGGAGTAGGTCAAAACTAGGAGAGCTACAAAGCTGGGCCGGTGATCAAAGCTGTGGCAAGTACACGAAAAAGAAAGGGAACGGAGGAGACTGAATTTGATTCCGACATCTCTTTGAAGAGTGACAACAGCAAGAATGATGCCGATCGCTTTGGAGAATCCACACTAATTCCTATTGTAATGACAAATGCTGCACATCTGGGTGGAAGAAATATGTATTTGGGCAAAACTTCGAGGAGGAAAGAGAAATGCGTACGGCTATAGATATCTGTACCACGCAAAATGCAAAAAGTTCTGGAAAAGACCTAGAAGTTATGGCTCTAGAGTCTGTGGACAAGGACAAAATACTTTTTAAATTAAATAAAAAAGACATTTCTCTTATTAATAAGAGTGATGTGATAGGGAAATAGCCAATATCTCATTTTGGACCCAAGGGGGGTGGGGGTGGGGGGGGGGGGGGGGGTGAATACAAACGGGGAAACTATGTTTAACGGTCTTGTTGGTGTACATGAAACTAACGAAAGACGGAGGTACTCTCTTGTGTCTCTCTTATTTCTGTGTTAGTGACAGTATATTAAGTATAGCTGTAAACATTCCTACCCACTCATGGTCGAATTTCCAATATTAAAAATTTTATTTAGTTATTCCATAGTGGAAGATCGTAACGTGGTCGTTCCTTTCAGTACTTTCAATAGTCGTATGAATGTCGAAATGCCAGATATTGACATACCCGATTGCGAAATAAAAAAGCAACTACAATCACTTTGTAATGGAAAGGCATCAGGACCAAACGAGATACCTGTAAGAGTCTACAAAAATTTATGCGCAAGAAGTTGCTCCCCTTCTAGCAGCAGTTTACCGTAGATCACTGGAGCAACGAATCGTAAATAGCGACTGGAAAACGCACAGGTCAATCCCGTTTTCAAGAAGGGTCGCAGGGCAGATGCTCAAAATTATTATAGACCTGTGTGGTTGACGTCAATCTGTTGTAGAACTATGGAACACGTTTTCTGCTCCAGAGTTATAAAGTTTTTGCAGAACGAAGACCTCTATAAAAGTTGAGACGGATTCAGCAGAAGATATCTTGCGAAACTCACGAGATCCGTAGCGCTGTAGACAACGGCTCTCAAGCTGATATCATGTTTCTTGACTTCAGGAAGGCATCTGACACAGTTCCGCACTGCCATTTAGTGAAAAAACCAAGCATACCATGGGACCGGATCTGCGATTGGACTCAGGTCTTCCTTGCAGATAGAACTTACAAGTCCCTCTTAAAAGAACAGGATCGACAAACGAAAGGGTAATTTACGAAGTAGTCCCACGGAAATGTTATCGGACCGTTGTTATTTACAGTGTATGTAAATGATTTTGTAGAAAGTGTCGAAAGCTCTGCAAGACTCTTCGCAGATAATGCAATTTTCTACAAGAAACTAGCAACACCAGAAGACAGTATCGATTTTAAGACTGACCCGCAGAGAATTGAGAATGGTGCAGGCTCTGGAAGTTGACACCGAACGTTAAAATATCCAGAAGTAAGAGCGATCTTAAGTGGAATGACCACCTAAAACAAGAACATAGCAGGAAAATCAGATGCCACACTGAGAATCATAGTAAGAATCTTAAGAAAATGTAACTTATTTACGAAGAAATTGATTGTTTCACTTATTATAAAGTATTATTCATCAGTCTGGGAAGATCCAACGAAGGGCAATAGAATTACAGAAATGCCCAACAAACACCAGTGGCAAACGTTATAAGAGAGGCCGTTGTGCATCATGGAGAGGTTTACTGTTGAAATTTCGAGAGACCACTCTCCGAAGAGAGTCTGCCAAAATATCACTTCCTCCACATACATCCTCCGGAATGACAACACCAAGAAATTTCGAGAAGTAGGAAATAATATGGAGGCTTATCGACAGTCATTCTTCTCGCGCACCATTCTCGAGTGTAACAGGGAATGGGGGATCAGTTAGTGGTACCAGAAGTGCTCCCCGCCACACACCGTTAGGTGGCTTGGAGAGTTTGGTGTGGATGTAGTTCACTCGGATGTACGTTTCATGGCATAAATATCCTAGAAATAACCCCACAAAAAATCTTAGTTATACACTGAAGAACCAAGGAACCTGGTACACCTGCTTAATATCGTGTAAGGCCCCCGCGAGCTCGCAGAAGTGCCGTAACACGATATGGTATGGACTCGACTAATGTCTGAAGTAGTGCTTGAGGGAACTGACACCATGAATCTTGCAGGGCTGTCCCTAACTCTGTAAGAGTACCAGCGGGTGGAGACCTCTTCTGAACAGCACGTTGCAAGGCAGCCCAAATATGATCAGTAATATTTATGTCTGGGGAGTCTGGTGGCCAGCGGTAGTATTTAAACTCAGAAAAGTATGCCTGGAGCCATTCTGAAGCAATTGTGGACATGTGTGGTGTCGCATTGTCCTACTGGAATTGCCCAAGTCCGTCGGAATGCAAAACTGACACGAATGGATGCAGGTGATTAGGCAGGATACGTACGGACGTGTCACCTATCAGAGTCATATCTAGACGAATCAGGGGTCCCATATCAATCCAAGTGCACGCGTTCCACACCATTACACAGCCTCCCACAGCTTGAATAGTCCCTTGCTGACATGCAGGGTCCATAGATTCATGAGGTAGTCTCTGTACCTGCACACGTCCATCCTCTCGATACAATTTGGAACGAGACACGCCCGACCACGCAACATGTTTCCAGTCATCAACAGTCCAATGTCGGTGTTGACGAGCCCAGGCATTCGTCAAGCTTTGTATCGTGCGGTCATCAAGGGTACACGAGTGGGCCTTCGGCTGTGAAAACGCATATCGATTATGTTTCGTTGAATGGTTCGCCCGCTGACACTTGTTGATGGGCCAACAATGAAATCTGCACCAATTAGCGGAAGGGTTGCTCTTCTGCCACGTCGAACGATTCTCTTCAGTTGTCGTTGGTCCCGTTCTTGCAGGATCTTTTTTCCGTCCGCAGTGATGTCGGAGATTTCATGTTTTACCGGATTTATGATATTCACGGTACACTCGTGAAATGGTCATACGGGAAAATTCCCACTTCATCGATACCTGGGAGACGCTGTGTCCCATCGCTCGTGCGTCGACAGTACCACCACGTTCAAACTCACTTAAATCTCGATAACCTGCCATTCTAGCAGCAGTAACCAATATAACAACTGCGCCAGACACTTGTTGTGTTATATAGGCGTTGCCGGCCGCAGCGCCGCATTCTGCCTGTTTACGTACCTCTGTATTTGAGTACGCATACTTTTATCAGTTCCTTTGGCGCTTCAGTGTACATATGTAGAGTTTTCTATGTTCTCTATCTCGTGTCTAAGACATTGCCCTTATGTCTTCAGTGTAATTAGCAATATGAAATATGTATCATATTTTGGACGAGCCATATAATAAGCAAGAATATCAGTCCAAAAAACACTTTTTTCTCTAGTCCGAATTTGATATTTTAAAGGATTAAATACAGTGTCATTTTAAATCAGCTTATACTCTCTAACATTTACAATTTTTTTCCTAGCAGTTAACCTTTTTTTTCAAACATACAGACTAATTTTGTAATTTTCTATTTTATTTCGTTTACCTTATGCTGTATCATTCGGCGCTATAAATCTCAATTATCTCCAGTGCGTGCATTAATTTATCCTTTTCTTTCCTACGCAACAGCGTCATAGATTAGTCAGTCCTTGACAATGACACATAAGCCGAAACTGTAATATCACAATAAAAACCATTGTAACCAAAAGAGGAAAATGACATGTAAGGAATTTATTGTGTCTCTGGACCAGAATTACAAGAAATTAATATTTGCTCAGCATTCGGCAAACAAATGAAGTCCTATGACAACTTGTCGTTGCATGTCGGATATCGTTAAATGTTAGTACTATAGTTAATTTATCAAACGTGTGTCAGTTGATCATAAGGTTGGATCGTGTTGAATTACTACACTTCTAGAAGTAATAGGCTTTGTATTGTACAATAATAAATATGTAGTATTGAAAGAAACGGTAATAGATTCTTCGGTTTTGTGCTGAACAAACCACGAAGGGCAGATTCCAGTGGACAAAGTGTCCTAGTACAGCCTTCATGTCGCTTTAAAGCAGTCTTCGGTAATTAAGTGAGTGAACTCTGTTAATGCCAACGAGTAAGGATGACTCCTATGTAAGATAACTTTTGGTACCTTGGAAACAGGATGTGCGTGTAGTTCTGCAGATACCAGGAAGATCGCTCTATCGCCATCTTTAACGCTGGCAGACGTCAACAACGGATGTAGCGGTTGCGAGGTACAGGATGTATAACACAATACAGTGGCATTCCGTACCTAATGGATAACAACAATGACCTAAACACTAATAATGATAGTGATTAAAATTTCTCTGGGTATTATGCCGCGTCATTGCTAAAAACTAACAACAACAATAAACAAAAACCGACGTCTCGGCCGAATTGCAACGGCCTTCCTCAAGGCACGAGTGAGGAAGGCCGTTGCAATTCGGCCGAAACGTCGGTTTTAGTTTATTATTGTTATTAGTTTTTAGCAATGACGCGGCGTAATACCCAGAAGAATTTTAATCACTATGACACCACCCGCGACAGCCTACGTTCTTATACTAATATTGATCATTATTATCGATACCTGTAATGCAAAAATTGACGAAAATCATAATTTGACACCTTTCTTTAACTATTATCCACATAGTAAATGTTACTGAGGATATTTCCAGATACACCCATGGATATCTGCATCGTCGCAGGTTTTTTATTAGCAGAATTAATATGGCCGCCGATATCCGCATCCGCTCCGACTTACATATGCTAGATACGTGCCCTGTTCTCTCTGACCCTTTTCTCATTATACGTACTTAAGATATACGACGCTGGCGGCAGAATTTACGACGCTACCACCGGAGGTTATCGTTCACATTTTGACGCTCTGAGAATAACTTCTTGTCGACCTGTTTACTCGTAATCTTACACGCCGGATGGTGGGAGAATATGTGGTCAACGAGGCTCAGTGGTCTTCTACGAGAAACAACAAATCATCGTCTTAAGTCCCTGGTGTTCAGTTTTCAACTTCTTGCAGCTGTCTGAAAATCTTAATTCTGTGTCGGGTTGCAGTTTCATAGCTGAAATGATGACCATTGACAGATGAAGATTTGAATATGAAGTATATTTTATTGAAACTAACGATTAATTCGTAATATACATCTCTTGGCAGCCTGAGGGGCATGAAGCAACGACTGTGACTGATTTTGCATCGAACAAGGAAATACGCGCCAAGATGCTGTAAAGCTTTTAGCTAGAACAGACAAAATAATAATTAAAATCTATCCTGTACGACTGGAATTAATCACAGTTCCGAACCTGCTCAATTTCGTTACAGCCTCGAAAGTTCACTGAAAGTTCTTAAGTAGTTTCACACAGACGAATAATTTCCAAAGTTACTTCGGATTTCCGTACAATTTTAATAACGTTGCATTAAAAATCTGCTATCAAAGACAGAGTTAGAATACTGTCGAAACTTTTCAATGACTCTGCACTATTCCACATTGAAGATATTAGGATCAGGGAAAGCTCATCCGCAATATTTAGGCACCGCGACTCTTCAGCTGCCGAGTTCTTACATGTTCGCGCTGTCTTAGTACCAAAGGTCATATGCCGTCTAAAAATGCACTCTATAACCTGCTAAGCGTGCGGGTCCGACAGAACCAGCAGAATTCCACACAGGCAGTGTACCATTTCGACACAGTTTGTGTTATAGATGAGTAGAAAATGGGTGTTGCTGTTTGCGTAGTCTGTAAAATTGTGTTAGGCCCTGAAGCGTCGTGTGCGGTTCATCTTCGAATGTTTATGAAGCGAATTTGAAGGTTCATGTCCTGGTGAATAGATGAGATAGTGGGGCGAAGTAGTAATTTTCGTATATAATTTGATATATTTTCTGTTGATGATTTGATGGACGGATAGTAGCACAAAGAGCTCTCTAACGTGTGGGTTGAGAGTATAAGGCGGAACGTCCGTTATAACTCGGGAAATTTTGTTCTGAAGACTCTGCAGTCTTTTTAAAGTGAGTGTCGGAGGCCATTGACCGTACTTCCGAACCTTACAGCGTGGCACGTTAAATAATCATTTGTGCGCTTTCTGGTACTCTTTCACTCTTGAGGAGTGGGTTCAATGGATTAAATAGGCCACAGTCCTTACTGACCGCATTGGTTATGTGAAACCTCCAAGTCAATCTCTTGTCTATTCTAAGACCAGGGTATTCTAAGATCCACACGGAGTCAAGCCCTTGCCATCAAGGAGACTGAGCTTGGCGGTGACCAATATTACTTGGCTGTTGTTAGGATTGATTTTCTGCTCCAGACAGTTTATCGTTGGGTGATTTCGTTCAGGTCTCTCAGTAGGCGCCTAACAATGGTGAGGTTGCAACGAAGTTTGAATAGCGCGTTGCAGTCAGTGCACGGGGCGATTCCTCCACCTGCCTGCTTCCGTATGTCGTTCATAGAGTACAGCACAGGTCCCAGCACCGAACTCTGCGGCACCCCGATCAACATAGCTTTTATGCTGCTGCAATGATTATCGTTACTGACGAAGAACTTCCTCCTCCTCCCCCCCCCCCCCCACCCAAGGTATGATTCAACCATCTGAACATATGTCCTGCTTGAGTCATCAGCATACGTTTCTGATGTCACTCGTCACGAACTCCTCTCTTTAGTTTTTCTCTTCATCAGTCCACCTAATTTTCAATACGCTTATAGAGCACCACGTCTACAACACTTCTATTCCCTTCTTCTCCAATTTTCCTACAGTCCTTCATTCACTACCACACAATGGTTTGCCCCAAACGAACATTCTCAGAAATTCCTTCCTCAAATTAAGACCTATACTTGATACTAGCAGACTTCTTTTGAACAGGTGTGCCATCGTTGACTCTGATAGTCTGCTTTTAATATCCCCTTTATTTAGTCCGCCATATGTTGTTCTGATTCCAATTTATAAAATTCCTTCACTTCGTGTACTTCGTGATGACCAGTTTTGATCTTAAGTTCACTACAAGTACTAACCCCATTTCTGTATTCCTCATTACTTTAGTCTCTCTTTTCTTTACTGTCAATCCACAAGATATACTCATTAGTACGTTCAGTGCCTTCAACAGGTCCTACAATTCTTCTTCACTTTCACTGATGATAGCAATGTCATCAGCAAATTTTATCATTGATCACCATAGACACTAAATTTCAGTCCCCCTTTTGAATCTTATTTTACCTCTGTTATTGACTCTTAGAAGTACAGATTGAACAGAAGAGGCGAAAGACTAGATCCCTGTTTTACGTCTTTTTCTAACGCAAGTATTAAAAAAAATGTTTCAAATGGTTCTGAGCACTATTGGACTTAACTTCTGAGGTCATCAGTCCCCTAGAACTTAGTACTTAAACCTAACTAACCTAAGGACATCACACACATCCATGCCCGAGGCAGGATTCGAACCTGCGACCGGCGCGGTCGCGCGGTTCCAGACTGTAGCGCCTAGAACCGCTCGGCCACTCCGGCCGGCGCAAGTATTTCGTTGAAGGTCTTCCATTCTTCTCATTCCATCCTGTTTTAACTATATGTTGTATATTATCAGTCTATCCATACCGCTTATTCTTATGTCCATCAGGATTTCGAACATGTTCCTCCATTTTACATTGTCGAGCAGTTTTTAGAGATTGAAAAAGCCCATGAACATGTCTTGATTTTCTTCAGTAGTTCTTCCACGATCAAGCGCAACGTAAGCGCTGCCTCTCCAAGGCCCACACCTTTCCTAAGGCCAAATTGACCGTCGTCCAACAGACGCTCAGTATTCTTTTCCATTCTTCTGCATACAATTCCTTTCAGTATCTTGGATGTATGAGGTGTTAAGCTGATTGTGCAATACTTCTCGCATTTAATTGCCCTTGCTATCTTTGGGACTGTGTTGACGATATTTTTCCGGAAGTGTTATGGTATTTCTCCAGCCTCATGGACAGTACACACCAGCTTGAACACTCGTTTGATTGCCACTTCTCCCAGTGATTTTAGAAAATCCATAAGAATACTATCTCTTCTGCCTTATTAGATCACAGATCTTCCAAAGCCCTGTTCTGACTCTAATACCGTATCCCCTATGTCTTCCATGTTAACTGCCATGTCTTCTTCAGCCAAGTCCTTCCCTCGTAGAGGCCTTGATTGTACTCTCTCTATCAATCCGACCGCTCTTCTACTTTCAACAATCGAATTCCTATCGATCTTTTCATGTCCATGCCCTTTCTTTTAGTTTCATCGACGGTTGCTTTCATTTTTGTAAATGGTGAATCAATCCTTCCGACAACTATGCGGCCATTTCGCATTGGCTTCGCAGCACTTTCTATTTACTTTATTCATAATTGACTTACATTGCGTTTTCCCGTCTCTCCCTGAAAAGTTTTGAATTTTTTTCGGTATTATTCGTCATCACATTATCTACAGCCTTAGAGATTTTCAAACGCACCTCATCGATTCTTCAGTATTTGTCTATCCCACTTCTATCCGCACTGATTCTCCTGAAAGATTCTTTCGAATTTCATAATTACTAACTTGTGATCCGAATCTATATCTGCTCTTACGATCCTGTATTTGATTTCATAATCTCCGTCTGAATACAATGTAATGTAGTTGGATTCTTCCTGTGTCTCTAAGCCTTTTCCAAGCATACCTCCACCCATGGTGACTTTTGAACAGTTCGTTCTCTTTTAGCAGCTGAAATTTGTTTCAGATCTCATTCCTGCTACCGAACTCATCCTCACCCGTAACGCTGTCTTCTGCTTCTTCCGTCACTAACGCGTTCCAGTACACCATGCTCATTAGATTAAATCTCTCTTTAGATACTGCGTTACCCATTAAGTATCCTCAAACACTTTATCCAGCTGCTCATCCTTTGCTTGCGATGTCGCCATTATACCTGAACTATTGAAGATGGCGTTAATCTGCTGTCGATTCCGATGAGGACAACCCTATCTTTGTACTGTTCACAGTAACTCACTCTCTGCGCTACCTTTCCGTTCATAATTAATCCTATTCTCGTTATAAAACTTTCTGCTTATGTTCGTCTGACGACAAATTGGTATTTTACATATATCTAGATTGAGCCTTTGCATTTCCTGTTTTAGATTTTCTAATTTCCCTACCACGTCCAAACTTCTGACATGCAATATCCCGATCCATATAATGGACTACCTATGAGTATAATTTACGTACTAAACCATCATACCAGACGCCGTCAAAAGCCTTTTTGTGTGAAGGAATGCATCCTCCAGCTCACTTCATGGTAAGAAATGTACTCAGTAAATTTCAGAGGCTAATGGATAGTGGAGTGTTCGATGCAGAATCCAAACCGTTCAGGGAGAAGCATGTCGTGATCAGTAAGCAATTTATGGAGTGCATGCAGTACATTACGCTTCAAATATGACCTGGAAGATAAAGGACGGATACGGGTCCATAGTATTAAGGAAGGAGCAGGTTTCTCTGATTATTGGGATGGGTAATGACTTTAGACATCTTCCAAAGTGACAGAAACTGTTGTAGGTAAAGACAGAGGCTGTCGGGGTGTGTGAGAAAGGTCATGGCTTGGTGAGTGAGGTATCTGAGGGGAGGCGGCTGAATACGATCAGGCCAGGTCCTTTGCGGTTGCTCTGACGCTTGATGACAGCGCAAGAGTATTCTCACATACTGCAGCAAATACGGTCTTTTTGCTCTCAGCTGAGTTACACGTCCGAAGACTAGTGCTTACGGCCGCTCACTTGCTTCAACATTGTTGACATAAGCTCGGAACTGTGACTCCAGCGATTTGACCATGATCTCCTCTTTGTTTAAGGCAGTGTAAGCTGGTTCGTTTCTACCGAGGACTGGCCTTACTACACCGGCGTGGTTCTTCCGCTGCTTGGTCACCTCCTACAATTTTCGACGGCTTTCGTTAGTTTCCGTGGATCGAGGTATTTCATCCCAGCAGCGGACTTCGTGCTAGCGCAAAGCGTTCGTTACCTAGACCTCAGCATCCACCGATCAGCAGGGTCGCGAAATCGCTGCCACTGCCTTCGTGGCCTGCGTTTGGCAACGGTGAGGTCATTCACGGGGCTTGTCCCTAGTGCCAGGACTGATGGCCAACCTGTCACTACAATCGCGAGCACAGGTATGAAAGGACTTGCGAAAAATGCTCTACAACCGATTCCACCTCTCTTTCAGTACGCACTTGATCGAGTTACTCCATGTAATGACCTGAAAGTTAGTAATAATTCTCACAGTTTATGGCATAACTAGGCTCAATCATTTTCCCGATGCGTCTTGGAAGGTCCATGACTACTATACTATGAATGTTGGGCTCCATAAGGTTCCCTTTCTGTGCAGCGACCGTGGAATATAAATTATAAAGAATGTAGCAACCAGTCACGGAAACATAATTTATTTATTTTCTTGCAAATCGATATCAGTGAACTTTTATTAAAAAAAGTGATTGTCAGACGGTAAATTGATTTCGGTGTTTAGAGTTGATTTACATATTTTGAGCGTACTACTCTTGTTGTTTTGTGATTGACTTTTGAGCAATTATTTTATCGCCAGTGGTTGGTAGTGACATGGCAATCCTCGTTTTGGTTACCGCCATACTTATGAGAAATATAAGGGTTCATGGTATATTTGGTGATGAGGATATAGTTCGCATAGTAGATCTAAAGTCGTTATCCACATATATGGTTCTTTATATGCCAAACACTTTGTTAATCGCATTATTTAAGTAATGTGATTGTTGATCTCTTACTGTAATTTTTTATCTGAACTCTGTCAATTTTGGATTTGTGCATTCAGTAATGTAGCGTCATCTATTGTAAGTAACATAAATGTGTCCTTTGATGCACTTGTAGTTCGTATGTAGAACGGCAGATGGCCATTGATACCACTATTCGGTTTCGTCTTTATGACAAGTTTCATTGCCTAAATTTATGTGAATGGTACCATAATTTTAGCGAGTTTATCTCTTCTTGCAATTTTGACGATGGTAGTTTTGACGTATATATTTAATTTGTTATTATCATCTGACCAACAATGTTTCAGACATTTTCACTTGTTGTAATTATTTAAATTGGTATTATCAGTCACCATCACTGTATAATTTTTTGTAATGTGATTTATTTCTTATTGCTTGTATTTTTCATTACTTTTGTATTTTACATAGAGGGCGCTTGTTGCAACGTGGCGCCACCTCATGTTGTCTTGTTGTAGTGTTGACCTATGATGTGTCACTTCATGACAGAAATCTGCCAAGGGCAGTACTTCTACTTATGACATGTGTCGGTTAGAAAAATGGTATATTATGACTTTCAAATTTTAATTTCCGGTATCTGTATGTGTTGTAATTGATGTAACTGTTTTGTTGCCATTTTTCTCGTTTGTTAAAGAAGTTGTTGTTTATGCCCTGTCTCTTGTATTTGTTTTAGCAGCGATGATGACTGATATCAGTCGAAATCGATTTGCAACAAAATAAATAAATTATGTTCCGCGACTGGTTGCTACATTATTTATAGCTATACTATGGTCAGATCTTACCTCATGATGCGCAGAAACCTAGTACTTCAAATCCAAGATTTTCACGACGTAGATGTCAAGAATAGCTGATCTATGCTACGATAGGCGAGGAATGTGGGCCTGTTCTTAGGCGCCACGTAACGAATAGTAGCGTGGCGCCCAACAAAGACAACTTCCTGCCACCCACATTCGCAGTGACACACCCCACGCCTCATACTTCGCATTGAGGTCCCCAGCTACTATCATACGCTGGTCTACGCTCAGGAAACTCTGCATGTTCCTGTTTTCTAAGTGGACGTGTGCGAGGGGTGGGGGGGTGGGGGGGGGATTTGAAAACCGCACTGATCTGGACTGCTGTGCGGAAAATACTCCGGCAGCCTCCATCGAGGCTGTCTGGGGAGATCAAGTGCTTCACAAGAACGGCCAAGCTGCAGGCAGGGTGGCCAGCTCGGTAGACCTTGTGCATCGCGTAGTTAACGAACGGTCAGTACGTCAAGGAAGTTCTCCAACTCAGATTTCTTGTCACAAGTGACAGTGGCATTCCAGTTTAAAAAATGGAATAATCGTGGTCTAACTTGCGACATCAATGAAGAATTCATGACAGCTTCTGCCCCGATCCCCGATCACGGTTGTATCCGAAAGCTTGGCCATTGTGATCGTATTTTTGCGATGATTCACGTGACAACCATCACCAAATTCTGACTATTGAACACTGTTAAACACATGTTTGATATCTCTTGGGATCTCTGAGATTCTGGAGGAGGAGCTGATGCCGGTATAGGGTCCCAGAATTGTGTCTTGTCAAGGGCGGTGCAGTGGGTAAGCAGCTTGGGTGCAAATCCACTGTAGACACGTTCCGGTCGTTGCTGCCGACCTTTGGCAGTGCGGTAGAGCGGGAAACTTTTGTAGAGTCGACTTGGACACATTACGGCGTGCCGCAGTGGCGGAAGTGCCACTACGGCGAGCGGCTACACCAGTGTGCCATTCATTTTCTGAGATTTAGACGTAATATTGGCACTGCTGGCGCACTCGCGAGGCAGTTGATACTCGGCACACTTGACGCTGCTGTGCACCGTTATAGCAATTCTTACAGTGATAACACACCTTCAGGCTGTTCATATTTGCGTACCGCCACCTTAAGGTGAAGTAGATGGATGAACTGGTTTAAACACATGCTCTTGTTTTTGCTCGATAAAGTCATGAGGAACAGGGATTGCTTAAGCCTGTCCTAATCTGAACATTCAGGGATGAAAGTCCTGATTATGACAAACACGCTTTTTCTACTGTCAACTCTTCAGACAACAACAAATCCATAACCCTGCCTTCAGGTGTGTCAGGTGGAAACCTGAAACTTCGATTTGTGTCCGGTAGGATATGTGCAGAATTCGAAATTCCGTTTTCATATTCCTGGTGAAGTTTCTGCCTGAAACCTGATACTTTTAGGCTTGAAAGTCGTCTTCAATTTACCTGTGTGGTGACCAGAGATAAGATTGCTGGCGATCCACATAGCTGCTGGTAATGTAGCCGACTATTGGCATTACCTGCTCTTTAGTCGTATTTCGTCGTCCTCTCCATCAACTCCATCCTCAGCAAACAGTGAGAGTGGTTGCTAAACGAGGCCTTAATAGTCGTCTCACGAGGGTCCCCTACATCCATGTCTTCGTCTAGGACTAGCGTCCTAGATGCGGTCTCCTTTATGCTTATATAAAATAATAGCGATCCTACTAGAATTCGCTGGGCACTCTTGATGATACCCTTGTCCCTGATGAACACCCCCCGTCGAGTACAGCATATTGGGTTCTATTATTTAAGAAGTCTCCGAGCCACTGACATATCTGGGAACCTGATCCGTAAGCAAGTACCTTCGTTAAAAGCCTGCAGTGGATACCGTGTCAGCCGGCCGAAGTGGCCGTGCGGTTAAAGGCGCTGCAGTCTGGAACCGCAAGACCGCTACGGTCGCAGGTTCGAATCCTGCCTCGGGCCTGGATGTTTGTGATGTCCTTAGGTTAGTTAGGTTTAACTAGTTCTAAGTTCTAGGGGACTAATGACCTCAGCAGTTGAGTCCCATAGTGCTCAGAGCCATTTGAACCATTTTTTGATACCGTGTCAAAGAATTTTCGGAAATGTAGAAATGTGGAATCTGTCTTTGCCCTTCGTCCATAGGGGTGAGTAGTATCAGAGAAAATTGCAAACCGAGTTTCGCAAGAGCGATGATTTCTAAAACCGTGCTCATTTGTGGAGATCATTATAGTCATTAGTGCTCTTCCCTGCCGGATAAGTTAATATGTGTATGCCATAAACCGTAACACATTCTGATAGCGTTTTAATGACCTCATTGATCACATATAATTATCAATCAAGCTAGCATGCGCAACAACCTGTAGCAGAGTAAAACAAAAGTAGTTAATTCATGGCTTTGGCTCCTGAAATTTCAACATATGGTAATCACTTGCCTTCTAAAAGTAAAGAGCACAGTAATCATAGTAAATGGATAGCGACACCGAGAACCCATACCTGCCGACTGTGGCTCAGATGTCGCGTCGTAGTTAATTCGCCGCCTGTCGATATATCTTCCCAGGTAAGCGCGTATCGTGGAGATGGGGAGGGGGGGGGGGGGGAGGCGGCAGTTGTTGAACTACATGAAATAAAATCGTCTTAACTTCTAAACGGTTTGCGTTAGGACATTCGAACTGCACTGTAGGCCAAGGGACATGATGGGAATTACTATGCGTGTGCATAGTTTGGTTTAGCGACAAAGCACACTTTCATTTGGATGGGTTCGTCAATAAACAAAATTGGTGACTGAGAATCCGCCTTTCGCGATCTAGAACTCTCTTCACCCTCAACGGGTAATTGTCTGGTGTGCAGTCATTGAAGAATCGGTGCGATATTCCTTGATGGCACGGTGACTACCGAACGGTACGTGGAGGTTTCGGAAGATGATTTCACCCTCATAATCCAAAGTGACCCTGATTCGACAAGATGTGATTCATGCAAGACGTATCTCGAGCCCATCGAGGCACGAGGGTGTTTAATGCCCTGGAGCAGGAATTTGGGGATCGCATTCTAGGGGTGCCCAGAGGCCTCTAGCATGGGCCTCGATTGGCCGCCCTGTTCTCCGGATCTGAACTCACGCGACTCCTTTTTGTGGGGCTATATTCAAGACAAGGTGCACAGCAATGGCCCAATGCTGAGCTGGAAACAGCCGTTCAGGAGGTCATCGACAGGATCGATGTTCCGACACTTCAGCTGGTGAAGCAGAATTCCGCTATTCGTCTGCGTCACATCATTGACAATGAAGGCAGGCGTATCGAATGTGTCATAACGTGAACCTGAATATCTGTAGTGACGTTTACATGTTAAATTATGTGTGTGCACGCCATAGTTATTAACTAATTTACGTTTTTTTTTTTCATATAGTTCAATAATTGTCGCAATGTGCTTCGGCTGGCTATATTCCATGAGGCTTGTTTTACTTTTGTTGATGTTCATCTTACCTTCAAATCAACATCACTGGCAGCATTAACATTAATTTTTGTAGCATAACAACACTTGTTCATCAATGTTCTATAGTAACTCTTAAAACGTTAAGTACTGCTGAAGTTTAATTTCCAGTAACTTCAGTGTTAAATACCCTATCCAGAGTGCTATCTCCCATGTCCTCTCGGCATTTCAAAAGCTTCTATTCTCTTCTTGTCTTGAAGTCTTATCGCCCACATTCACTAATCTATATGGCTACGATTAAAATAATACGTACACTGTGCAACAAAATTACAGGGTAACTTTTTGTAAAACCTGTCATTGTCTCCCACTGCGACGCTGAAACATGAGATTTGACTCAAAAGTGCCTGCAGATTTCCCGTGTAATGGTGCAGAAGCTTGACACCCAGCGACGTCGACGTGGGACTCGGCGGCGCTTGTAACAGCCAAGTGCCTACATATGCGAAAAAATGGCGAGTGCTAACAAATGCATGAGAGGTGTAAGGAAAGCTAACGATGTCGCATTGGCACCAAATTTCACCTCAAGTCTGCCCAACGCTAGCGTGGACGTGTCGCAGACTATCTTACCCACATTTCACCTCTTCTTTTGACGCCACCGCGATGGAGGTCAGAACCGCGACGCCCAGGATTGAAATCACAAATTTTTTATGATTGGCTGCGGGAAACATTTAAGACTCATCACCGCTCAGAATCGAGTCAAAAGGCCACAGGATATAGCACAAATACCGCCATTGATTCCCACACATTTAGCTGCTTAAAATGACAGCTCACTCTGCTATGAGCAGCTCGACGAAGTTCTTCACAAGTTTTGACGTTGCTGAGGCGTCCCGGGCTATTCAATCCTTCTCTAAGGACGGCAAGGGCCCACTACCCCATTGAACATGATCATATCCCTGTAGAGTGTAGCGGAACAACTAGGGACCGCACAAAAGCATTCGACGAAATTTGAACGTGATGCGAAGCAGCAACAGGGCGTTGATAAAGCGGGAAAGCATCCTTCTAAGACCATGAAGTTTAGCAACACCCTTGAAGCACCCACCCACCTTCGTTGAGCTCTCTGAAAATGTATCTGTGCAGAGACAATGCATGACAGATCCCAAGGCATCTGCAAGCGGGTGGGCTACACTACTTCTCTATCCGCTGCTAGCAGGCATGTTGAATCGCAGGGGTGCCAGGAGGTTGCCTGCCTGCAGGCGCCTAAGAATCTGTCACGAGTGTCTTTGAAGACGTACTTTTTAATGTGCTCAACAAAGGTGCCTGGATGATACTGATGGTATTGCCAAACTGGGTGACGTTACAGAGGAACCCTTTGCCATTTTATTCTCCCCTCCTCCCGCTCGTCCAATGATCACGCACAAAACTGGAGGTCTAAAAAAGCATCAGGACTCTTTGATGCTTTTCATCATGTTCAGGTTTTGTCGAATGGTTATGAATGGTCCCTAGTGGTTCCATGCTGCACACCAGAACAAAAATTGTGATTGTGCTACACTCCAAGTGGGTGTGATCACGTTCAGTGGAATTGTGGGCTAACGATGTCGTTAGAGAAGGGTTGAATTGTCCTGGAAGTGTCACCAGTGTCAAAGGTTGGTCAAGAACATCAACCTGTTGTTTGTCCGACTGTGGACATCGTTTTCGACGCAAAATGTGCGTTTTCGACGCAAAATGTGCGGGAATCAACGCCTCAGGGAAAGGGTGGTTGCATTGTCGCCCTTTTTTGCTTCCTCCTGATGCCTTTTCGTGTCGATTCTGAGTGGTGGTTGTGTTTGAAATTTTTTTTCTCCGCCATACGCAAGATTTCAGTCTTGGGCATGATGGTTGTGACGTCCAACGCAGCGGCGTCAAAAGAAGGAGCGAAACATCGGTAACAGGGGCTGTGACAACCTACCCATCGTGCGACTCGTCCACAGTAGCGTTGGGCAGAAATTTGGTGTCAATGTGACATCACAGTAGGCTGACGATGTCCATAGAGAAGGGCTTTCACATGAACTTCTGAGCATTGACCTTTTTTTTGGGGCAGACAATTGTGCCGTTTCCAAAAAGTGGTCCTTTAATTGTGTTGCACAGAATACTTTTAGGTGGAAGTTCCCTTTTTCAGAAATGCATTTCTTGCTGTTGCCAGTTTGCATTTATATAAAGCTGATCTACTACACTGAGTATCGCATTTGCTAATCTCACTCCCTCAACATTGCTTGATTTGATTCGATTACATTCCGTTCCCCTTGTTTTACTTTTGTTACTGTTTACCTTGTAACCTCTTTTGAAGACATTGTCCATTCTGTTCAATTGTTCTTCGAGACTTTGCCGTTTACACGGAACTGAAATGTCGTCGGCACACCTCACAGTTGTTATTTCTGCTTCGTGAATTCTCCAAGTTTCGCTTCGTGTCCTGTATTGTTTGCTCAACAGACAGACTTAACAAAATCGGGGATAGGCTAAACCCGTGTCCCACTTCCTCCTCAACTTTTTCACCCTTCTCATGTCCTTTGACTGTTGTAACCTTAGTTTAATATCTGTGCACGTTGTAGATAATTTTTCGCCCCCTGTATTTTATCGGTGATGCCTTCATAATTTCAAAGAGTTTGTTCCAGTCCATACTGTCGAAAGCTTAGAACCTCTCTCATTAGTCCCCTAAGCGAACGGGAACATGGTAGGAATGCGAAAAATGCCGGATTATCAGAAGAACACTTTTACTGATCTATAAAATCACAGTACAGTACAGTATAACTTCAGGTTTCAACTGGAAGTACTGTCTGAAATGTTGTCCCCTGTTAAAACAGTAACAAAACGAAAAGAAAACACTGACACACCAAAAAATCTTACACTTTAGTGTAATGTACAGTAGTGCATATATTGTAAAATACGTCTGTATCGCACAGTAAGATATTGTCACAGTGAGTCAAAATTTGCCATCTGTACATACATTATTTTAGTACTGCATTGACGCGCAACAGATTTGCACTTAACTGTCCAAAACATAAGAAATATCGCGGTAAAAAATGTTCTTCCGTTCATAAGCAGGACGAGAAAAGTCTGTAATGTTCTTTTGCTTGGCAGACGACCACGTTGAACTTGCCGCGATGTTCCGCCATTTCCTAATCCACAATGTTACTGGGGCAGGCGTAGAGCTTTGTTCGCTGTACTGAAGGGCTACATCAAATGCATTTTTACCATCTGAATGTGGTACTCAAGCATAATCTTTCTCTTTAGAATTGATTGTTCGAGTTACAGCGTCAATGATTTGGTCGTCAATTGATTCTCCTTCTGTCGCGCAGTCAACATCAGGTGTACTGGTCAGCTCACTCACGTCACTGGGCTCAAGATCCGGGTGTACAGACAGCCTCAAACGTCTACGGTTAGTTTCATACACTTTAGTATGTAAGAAGAAAATCTGTTACTGCTTTATAAAAGAAATGATTGCACAGTGACACTTACTGACCGAGGTAGAAACTAGTTATTTCATACTAAAGTGATCAAACTATCACACCTATCACCTGTCAACTGCCAGACTAATGACGATACTTCTCCCAACAGAACGGCATCATCGGCTGAGAATGAGGCAGCGTATTACCCTTGCCCCAGTCCGCCTCCGTGGCGTAGCGGTAGCGTTGCCATTTACCACGCAAGGGGCCCGAGTTCGATTCCCGGCAGGGAACTGGGTGTTGTGTGTCCTTCATCATCACTGACTCGCAAATCGCCGACGTGGCGAACAATGCCATACGATCATTTCCATTTTTTTACCATTGCCCCACCACCTTCGGTAAAGAACGAAGGCATAGATTCGAATGCCATGCAGAAAGTGTATGTTAATGTCATTAGAGTGCTGCGAATAAAAATTCATGATGATAAAACAGCTTTTACCCGTCGTAGTTCTGAATCCTGATCGAATTTCCGAAGTTTGTTTGCAACTGCCTGGGTCTACGAAATAATGAAGAAAAGATAAAACAGACCCCTCCCTCCAAAGTATCATACTCATTTAAACCAAGAAAACTTCTACAGATATTAAAAAAAATAAATAACATTTTGCTCTCTGTAATAACGTTACTGTATTTTGCTATCGGTTTCGGTTCTGAACCATCATCAACGGCAGGAAAATGGTCATTGATGATGATTTAGAACTGAAACCGATGGTAAAATAAAATAATATTATTACAGACATCACAGTGTTATGCACTTCTTAGAAAAATGTACATGTTATTGACCATCGCCTAAGCTAGATGTTAAAGAACACTTCCATTGTAAAAAACAAGGTCGACGTATGACATCAAATAAGCTACTCGGATGAGATTGGTCTACAAGACCAGTTTGCTACGCCACATTCGAGGCCAGTGATCTGCCATTATCGTCGCCTTTAGCCGTTGGCTGCGTCATGGTTCAAATTCGTGACTCAGAGATCAATGATCACTTCGCGCTTAGCCTCTGTATGGATCCGTAACGACTTCCAAATGCTTGCTACCGTTAGCTCACGCCACTGATGCATAATCTCGAAGGTTCCGGCATGTGTAACAAAATAAACAAGAAAGAGTAAAGTGCAAAAGTCAGGTATAGAGTAAATTACGTTGAGCTTCAACATAATTGCTAATGGAGCCATTCCAGAACTCACAGTAGGCGATGATAATTTGAGAGGTCGTGGCTACAATGCTATCTATCCAAGCAGCTGTTGCTTACTGTTCGTGTATGATTGTTTACTCAACCTATTAAACTTAAAAACTTGGAAATTCGTCATTAGATTGGTGCGTAAGATCATAGCATTTTTTATTTCCTTGTTGGCATTCCGGTTTGCTATGGGTTTATTTACCGATTCTTATTTTTTATTTGTAGTTCACTGTTGCTATTTGAGTTGACATAATGTCATTTTCTCATTTGGAGATTGTGAGTACAGTCGTGGATGCTAGAATGTGGAGTGAGAAGTGGAGAAATCGGAACATTCCCGACATAATCTTCTGTCTGAGTTCAGTAGAGTAGTGACCGCTGTGGGAATAATTCCACTAGACAGAGCACGGAAAGAAAATGGTTTTCTCGTTTTAAGGAGGATCTTTTAAACGTCAGTGACCCTCAACTTCAGGAATAACTTCGGGTTTTGATGACGGTCGTTTAAACGCATCACTCCACAATGATCAATGTCAGTGTAGTCGGGAACTGGAAAATGGGATGAACTGTCATCATTCCACATTGTGCGACATTTGCATGAAATGATGAAGGTTCAAAATCGGATGTATGGGTAGCGCACGCCCTAAGCCAAAACCACAAAAATCAGCGAGCGCGCATACGTACATCTCTGCTTACCCACCATCAATTGGCTCGTCAAAAACACCAACCATTTCTATCCTGTATCGTTTCTGGTGACGAGAAATTGTGTCTTTATGTTTAAAGAAGCAAAAGAAAGGAATGGTTGAACACAACCAAAGCAACAACCACCCGCACAGACCTGCGCTCATTCACAAAAGATGCAGTAGTACCACAGCGGTGATGTGATGTACAGTCGTGCTCAAAAGTATCCGAACGACCTGAATTGTATTTCGCCTGATTCGCATGCAACCCACATAACGCAGCTGTCTAGCAGGTCCTCTAATCGCTCCTTGGTACAGTCGTTTGACTATTGAAAATGGTTCCAACAAGTCACTCTGCTCTGTATCGCAATAACTCAAGATGTAAAGTAATACCACGATACTACAAATATGAGGGAAAACCTTATCACAGATACGACTGTCCTTAAGGCTTGTAAGCTCACATTTATTGCAATGAATGACATACCTGAAATGCTACCACGCTCATTATTACGTCAGATAGGTAATGCACGTAGTAAGTTCGTCGTATTCATGATTTCCTCTTCAAAGTAACATACCGCACTTGTTATTTAACACAAAATGACATTAAAAATTAAGTAATTCACAAGCAGCTGGTTGAGAGTATGTATGAACTTCAACTGACACGACGAACCGTGTCGTTCTGCATATGGATTCAAACCCAGGTCATGCAGACTAAGATTTCGTGACTGTCGGAAACTGACAGTCATTCCTGACTAGGCATACAGAGAGTGATATATCTCGATTTTAGACAGTATCAGTTAGCAAATATCAACTTTAAATTACATAACGTAAACATTTTTAACGGACGCGAATTCCTACCCAGCATGCCGTGAGGTAAAGCTTTGTGTTAGACAGGGATTCGAACCCAGAACCTAACCGGATTGTTATCGAAGCACAATCAACTGTGACATATCGGATTTTCTCTGCAGTAACTAGATGTTTTAAATGAAATGACGAAACGAAACATCAATTTTTTCCATCCCAGGAGTCCAACCCGGAACCTATCGCTGTTATATTCTAGTGAAAACGAACGTTTAATATTGGTTTGTTACATCATCAGCGACATGTGAGCATGTTTGAACTAGAAATAATATGACGAAGAGTTCAGTGCTGACTGGGAATCAAACCCCACACATACCGTTGTTGACTACATACAGAGAGACGTCAGCTACCGAATTTTTTCTCCACCAGCAGCTCGGAATAACATCCTCGAACTTACAGTGATCTCTCGAATAGTTCTGTGTCTCACTGGGAGTCGAAAACGTCAGATATCGTTAGTGTTGAAAACGAATGAAAATGCATTAAAAATTAAAATTATTATCCACCAGCAGATAGGTGTTCTCATGCTAGAGCTTGATAATACATAATGAAAACTTTAGTGCCGGGCCAGCATTCGAACCCATTCACGCGCAATGTGTGGAGATGTTGAGGAATCTGCAGTTTTGAACAAACAACAAATTGTAGTCGAGCTGTATTGTCACAAAGGGATCAAATTCCTCGTTAAGGGTGGTATGAGTAGCATTCCAAGTTCAGAACCAATTTTATCGACATACGGAAGCTCAAATAAAAAATGGAATAAGGGTCCTGTGACCCTACATAGCGTTTGTTTCCTCATTAGAAATAAATAACTAATATAAGAAAGGTTACTGGTGATAGAATTCCCACATTTCACGACTCCTTCAACCTAACGCGTACTTTTTAGAGAAGGAATATCATGTTTAATGTGAATTTCAGGTCGCAATGCCATTATGTCTTCATCACTTTGCGTAGCCAGAAGAGAATAGAATCTGTCTCTCCCTATTAAAAATCATCGGCAGAAGTGGGAATCGAACCCACATCATCATCATCATAGGAATCGAGCATAAATCTAACGGACCACCAAATCCTCCTCTGTATGACTCCTTTTTCTGTCCTAACACCGTTCCGGCACACTCGATGAGAATTCTGACACACAGGCAGCATGTTCAGTACATTCATTTACTTGGTTGACCGAATCGCCATGAACTACCTGCCTCGGCTACCCAGTGCATACATTCGACTCTATTTTGTAATCACCGAAATGAAATCACGCAACTGCCACCTACACAGAACTGCTAACAGTGTAGGATGCAGAAACTTAAATAGGAAGTGTTCCTTTCCATTTGAGCTACTCTATCTGTTTGTCGAAAACGTCCTGCAGTGCAAAAGAAAAGCTGTAACTGTCTGTCTCTCAGAAGTCTAGTTCCGGCCATATGCAATGTCTCACAGCACTGTGGTATGCGTAATTTCTGGAGGACCTGTTGTTGACCTCTGGAGGTGCTGTAGCTAGGTGACAGCTAGTAGCGTCACGCTAAGTGTCGCGCACCATAGATAAAACGTCGCGAGTTCGATTGCAATCGCTGCTACATTTTTTACAACGCGGTTCTGCTGTATGCTGAAGTTACCAATTTAATGGAACTTTGAACATAATTCTCTTCACTTCTCAACCCAAAATAGCCTCATGTGGAAAAAGGGCTAACTTCTGCGACATTTTGTTCTTTTCAGGTTTAATAGACGGCCAGGCAGCAGATGCATCTCGAAGCTTTTGTATTATGTATGGGGAGAGCGCATCGTGCCAAAATAGTCAGAAAAGTATTTTCTACATTAGCTGTCGTCTGGTAGTGGCATTTTATTCTCATTCAAACCTTGTTTGACAGCTTTAACTCAGAACAAGTTTTCTACATGCATGTAATCAATAAACTGCATGTGCATTGTCAGACTGTTAGAGATAACATCAGAGAATTCGCATATATGATTAATTTCTCTCTCATGTTTAGTATTGTTTTAACAACACTAAAAGAAACCTTACGAAAATTGTGCACTGTATTATAAGAAATGAAATAAAACGTTTTAATATCATTATGGGCATGTCCAATTTCGACATTTGAATGCTGAAAAATTAGATTGATTTACTTATCTCAAAAAGAATTACTTTCAAAACAGTTAAATATACATAGCTAATATTATCTTACAACATCTCATTTAGTGTCCTTGCGATACAGGATTTTTATTTACCTCCCACAGTGCGAAAATGCAAATTTACTTCTTCATAGCTTCTAATGTTATGTTAACTATTTTATACCTACATAGTCACCTGTTTGTCCTTCGCTGCGCAAAAATGTGAAATATTTTCTTATCATTAGTGAGAATTATAAATAACATTCGGTATTCTAATTTCCTTCATGGATTGGAATGAAATCAGTCGTAAATTTCTCTGCATATGAGGTCTAAGTTTCCGGGGACCACTTCAGGAACCTGTGAAGTGAGCACTATCAGTTGCATGACAGACGCACCAAGTTAATTGGTTTATATCATTACGATTTTTGAACGGAGCAAAAGCTGAACTCTGTAGCATCGCTTATTGCCGTCACCATCACTTCCCATCAGTCGAATTTTATTTAAATCCAATGACAACTTTGGCAGATGAAACGGTAGCAGTTCCATGCGATAAAGCATCACGTAAGCATGATGCAACAACATATTTGACGAGAGCTCAGCGTTTGGTTCTGTGAATTCTTACAGTGTTTTCTTTAGTTACCTTGTGTATTATAACCTCTAGGTGTTCAACGGTTTTAATTGGTGAGTGCATTCAACTTTTTATCTCGTTCCTGGATTCATTAAGGACTTGTACAAAATTATTTAATCTCTGCTTCTCCTTTTTAGAGTATCAATTTTTCATCCCTGAGACATGAAATTTCCTGGCTGCCTGCTTCTGCATATCCGCCTTCCGGGCACGCAGATCTTTCCTACAAATTCTGCAGTAGACTTCATCGAAGCTATTGACATCTTTTGAACTAACAGTGAGCCAGCCTACGGTACAATAGTATTATAGCCGAAATCAATGTGTTTTATTATAGTCGTTTAGTTTAATTATAACTATGTAATCATGCACTAGAATTGTAAAATTAACGAAATGTATAGTACTGTATACCTTTCGCTCAGTCCTCCCTTCCCATTGTCGGCGGTTTTTTCTAAAGCTCATTGTTTGATGGATTCGGAAGTTCATAACCTACACTCCATGATTCCTTTCCTACATGAGCACGGGCAACTGTTAACTTTAGGTCAGTTCAATAACAATAGGCGAAGACAGCGAGAACTGGGACTGAATGTTACTGCACCATGAAAGGATACAAGACGAACGCAAGTAAGAAGGGAGTACCATCGTTTTGCTTGTAGAGTGTCAGGTTTTGTTTCGACAAGAAATAATGCAACGTCAGTCATGAGAATGACAGGGAAATTATTATACGAGTATATATAGCCAGTATCGATAAGAATGATCTTTCAAAAGGGAACTGGACTCTCATTCTGGAGGACGAAGGTTCAATCCCGTGTCCGGCCATCCTGATTTAGGTTTTCCGTGATTTCCCTAAACCGCTCAAGGCAAATACCGGGATGGTTCCTCTGAAAGGGCACAGCCGACTTCCTTCCCCGTCCTTCCCTAATCCGATGAGACAGATGACCTCGCTGTTTGGTCTGTTCACCCAGACAACGCAACCCAACCCAAAAGGGATTATTTTAGATTCATTTTATTTACGTTCACGCCAAAGATAATAGCCATTAAGTCGTGTACTGAATCCTTTACTAGCCAAATTCAGTCGGCAGTCGTCAAAAAGTTACAATGGCTCATACTATTAAAAAAAAGTATCCAAGAATGCAAAAAATCACTTTACCTGGAAACTCTACCGTGAAGCAACACGGATTGTCAGAATGGCAACCGTTGTTGCGGCTTCCCTTGGCGCAGTAATTGAGAGTGGCACACAGGTAGTGATGCGCCCAATGACAGGCAGACAGCAGCACTGGACTCAGGTAAGGCACCTTCAGATGAGTCCTAGTTGTGGGTATAGCATCACGGTGAACGTATCCAACTATGGAGGCTCCAAAGAAAACCAACGTTGACAGACTACTATCGTCATCATCTTACCGCCTTAACACCTTGTTTGATGATATGGGGTGCACACAGACAGGTGGATACGCTATTAAGTTACGAGGTGAAGTCACCCAGCCAACGGTCTTGCCGCAGTGGTAACACCAGTTCCAAACAGGTCACCGAAGTTAAGCGCAGTCGGGATGGGTGACCATCCGGTCTGCCGAGCGCTGTTGGCAAGTGGGGTGCACTCAGCCCTTGTGAGGGAAACTGAGAAGCTACTTGACCGAGAAGTAGCGGCTCCAGTCTCGTAAACTTACATACGGCCGGGAGAGCCGCGTGTTGACCACATGCCCCTCCATATCCGCATCCAGCGACGCCTATTGGCTGAGAATGGCATGGCGGCCGATCGGTACCCTTTGGCCTTCCGAGGCCTGTTCGGACGGAGAGAGAGAGAAGAGAGAGAGAGTGAGAAGTGCATTCACCTGGGCTACCATAGGCCCTATGGGGGTAATCGAAGGTAATGTGACAGCTGTGAACTACGTGAACATTATTGCGGAGGATTTACATCACTTCATACTTGACGATATCCCAGACGGCGATGGCATATTCCAAAGGATAACTGTTCGTTTCACAAGGTCAAAATCGCTACAGTGGTTTGAGGAGCGTGAAAATGAAGTCACCTTGATATCTTGTCCACCCAAGTCGCCCAACCGAAACACGATGTATGCAACTGGGACGCTCCCAGTCGCCAGTCCCGTGTCCACAAAACACCGTCAGTAATTTATGGAGATACCGTGACCTAGGCGAAGACATCTGCTGTCGAATGTTTGCAGAAACCAACAAAGAACTTACTTGTCGAATTCAAGCCACGCAGAATCTTTCATGTATTACCAAATGTAGACCAACACTCTATTAAGCAAGTTTTTGCCGATCAGTGTACACTATTATGAACATCTGTTATATGCGTAATTAATCCGGTGATGAAACTCTGTATTCTAACAGATCCCTTGCAAACTTCTTAAAAATAGGAAAATTACACATTTTAATAGCAATTTAAATTTTTGGCAGCTTCCAAATGCACTCTTGCATTCTGTGACCGGGATTTTGGCGTTTTCCTGCCCACGATTGCAAATTTCCAGCAGAACTGATCATTTGGTTTACAGATAATAAAATGCTATTCCAACACATTTGTCGTTTCTTAAATTTTTTTCTATAGTTCTCCAGGAGATGATTGCTGCCTCTATATATTGCCAGGGTTGTTCAGTGCCCAACACCAATTCGTAAATAAATCACATTTTCTGTTGCTGATTGCAAAATGTTACTCTCTATATCGTGATAGAATAACATTACTATATCATTAACTTCAGTCAGTTCACAACCGTATAGACTACACTTGACATTTAATCTACACACGCTACTAATTCTTTTTCCAAAGCCCAACTGGCTCATGACAAAAGTATGTGGTGCGAACTTACAAGTGCTGCACTGTTAACAGTTGAGAGTCCAACAACATTACAATCTCTTGATATAAATATATAACATAAGAATAATCAGTGTCGTCTGTTTAAGGAATCACTTATATATATTTATTCACGACATTCAGTTCCCTGTCCGGCTAACATTTTCAGAAAACCGCACTTCCGATGTTATTTGCCTCGATCAAGCCCTGTGTTGTGCGAGGTTGTTCCAGTAGAGAGCACATGTTCAAGTGGCCCGCATCGTGAATTGTTTCACACTCGCAGGACACGTCTCATCGGCTGGAAGGATTCCACAACTATTGCTTGTTGGTCTTTCAAAGTGGGATACTCACGCTAAGACGACTCAGTGCCTTCCAAACAAGGTAGAGCAGATCGTTCTCTGGGGTTAGCTCTTCAATTACAAGAATATCCAGAGGCAGGTTACCCTCCCATCTGACAGAGTGGCGAGACTCCGGTGTTCCCTTATTCAGATAATTTTAATACAATGGTAAATACAAGTTAACTCTATTGTCTGGTTTTAGTTGTGCTGAAGTCCGCGCTGAGTGGTCATCGCGTCTGACTGCCAAGCAATGGGCCCGGGTTCGATTCCAAACAGGTTCGGAAATTTATTCCGCTCGGGGACTGGGTGTTGTGTTGTCCTCATCATCATTTCATCACCATTGACTCGCACGTTGCTCAGTGTGGCGTCATCTGAAAATACTTCCAACTCTGCTGCCAAACTTCCCCACTTAGAGACCCCTAACCATCAATGCTATACGATCACCTCATCTCATTTTAAGTTGTACTTATGTAAATATTTTTAAAATAAAAGTATGAAACTAGTCAAAAACTAGAATCATATTGTTGAAAGATCATATTTACTCGTAACAGTTTACAAAATGTACGAAAACAATGGCTGCAAAGTAATTTTATATTAATTTGTTGAAATATTTATAATATTAGAGAAATTGACAGTGGAAAGCTAATTTTTAAATAATACGAAATCTTAAGCATGAAATCTTAAACAAGTGTATTAACGAACTCTGCATCTGCAGAAAAAATTATCTCTATTGGCAAAAGTACATCAAATAGTTATAACGGACGTAATATGAAAGCATTGTGTACAAAATAATTATTTCTAGTATCACATGTCGTCTAAATTTGACCAGTTATGTCTATGTCGTAAAAATATAACAGCGCATAACAAGTTGAACGACCATACGTAGAAGTCGTTGAACCTGATAGACGATAAAATACGTCGTAGTATATCTTAAAGTAACACAGTCTGTTACTTTCAAACTGTGTCCGAAATTTTAGCCTCAGAACTGACCATAGCAAACGCTACATTGTAGCCACGAATACTATTGAAATAATTCTTTGATTTCTTTGTAATTGTTACTTAATTTGAAGTGAGTTCTTGTTACAGTGCGTTCGAAATCAAATTTTGTGTTAACCTTCCCTTATGGCAACACAATGTGAATGCCGTTGTGTCACTTAAAGTAACGTCAGATGTGAAAAGTTTTGCGTTGCAAAATCTGCTCTGTAAATTCACGGGACCGCAGTTATATCTCTCAAAATTATTTGGTATTACGTTCAGCGCATATTGAAATCTGTCTTTCGAAACAAATATAGAATTATCACTATCAATCTCCACCTTATTCCTATTACTCTGTTTGGGCAAAAATTGTTTCTCTTTGCCTTCAGTCCGAACGTTAGCGTCCTTCTTCGAGGAATGGCCTAAAAATATACTTTCCACATAATAAGGGAAGCCATAGCTGTTCAAAGGAAGGAAACTGAAAATTAGAAACTCACTTCTAGTTTGGTGGTAACGGTGACAAATGAGCGTAAAGTTAGTTAAGTTTACTCTTAGTCGGAGTATAAAAATGGCGTCAATAAACAACGTTATGACTGCCACAGTCTAATACCACGCAGGTATAAAAAGAAGGAAGGTGGCACTACAGACTCACGCTGTAAGTTGTTTTGAAGCCATAGTGGGCGGGTCCTGCTGCCATTTTAAGTAGCCCAAAACATTAGTACACTACTGTTCACGAGTGCTTCTATTCCATTATTGCCGACGTGTGCACGTAACAACTGTTTTAAATACTAAACATTTTAAAAGCTTACAGGAAGGCAATTTCGAACGTTTTTCTATTGTTGATTGCATATTTGTTATAGTAACATTACACAGTCAGTGACGTCACGGGGAAGTGTCAATGCGGTGCATTATGGGGGTATAAATGTTGTGAACGAACCTAAGACAGTACTTCAAACAGGCAAAATTTCTCTGTCTTAGCCACACTTTATTATTTTTTATTTTGATCAAAATTACAAAGTGTGTCCAAGACAGGAAAATTTTGTATGCTTTTGCCTGGTTATAGCTGCTGACCTATACGAAGACGCCGTGTCTGCACTTTGAAATAGTCTTCATTATAAACTACGTCGTTATCCGTAAAATAGATGTTGCTACTGTTAACGCTACTATAATGTTTATTTTCCACATATACTTAAGATGTTCGGGTAAAAAAAGGCCCGGATTTTTACTGTTTCCTGCAGGTATACTTTTACACATCAGTATACTGAAATAATAAAAAAAAACTTACAATTTAGATAGTTTAACGTATTAATCATTCAAACTGTATAATGGAATAGTACAACAATACAATAATCGAATATTATAATAATGTGTGTGTTGATTTTACTACACTACACCTAACTTTTAGTAATAGTTTTTATTTGTGTTTGTAAGATGTTTCTTGCAAGTGAATTTATCACACTTAATTAACCTAACCTAACGAATTTATCACACTTAACACATTTCACTGAATTTGTGTTATCAGTTTTCCCACATACATGACATCTGCTTCCTTCCTTACTACTAGGATCATTTTCTTCCAATGTTGAGGGTGAAGATTGAAACGATGTTCTTCTCTCTGCAGCTTTTCTTGCAGCATTTGGAAGATGCCCTCGTATCTTCATATCCCCCATCAATTAGCCACTCACCAAGAGTTTCTACGAACAATTTTCTCGCTGTAGGGTGTTTGATTTCCATTGGGAGTAAGTTAACTTGTATAGCACATAACAATTATATGCAGAATGTCGATGATGTTTGAGAACACAACAACAGGTCAACTGTTTATCTTCCTCTTTACTGTATAATCCACCACCATCTTGTCTAGTGTGTTCACAGCTTTTTTTGTAGCGTTGTAGTCTAAAATAATTTGAGGCTTTTTTGGTGAGCTAACTGACTTCTGCATCGTGGTGCCGAGTGCTTTGCACAATAACGTGTTTATATCTCTTTGGGGTGTATGGTACAAGCTTTGTGTCTTCTGTGAGAACAAATGTTGGTATGTAATTCGGAAAGCTCTGGTCTGCAGTAGTTTTGGTGAGATGGAAGGTTGTTTTTCTCACATAGTTATAATCGTTGCGATACTTCTATCCATCAGTATTTGTCCTAGTTCACAGGAGGTGAAAAGTTGTTGCAGGTAACGTAATGCTCTGTCAAGCGATAGGAAAGTCAGTTACAGCTTCTATACCTTGGTTCTTTTCAGGGGGCACTACCTGGACGTTTCCCCGTACATGACTGCATGTTCCACAATAAACTTGTTTCATTGCCACAAAGTACCCATAAATTGATGCCAGACTTTGCTGGTTTACGAGGCATATACTGGCGGAAACGACAGTTTGCCCTGAATGCAACAAGTTGTTCGTGTGCTGTTACGAACATATTGAGAATGTATAATGTAGGCAATGTCTCTACCCATTTCTTCCACACATCCCCTATATCTGCAAAATTATTTTGCTCACGTCTTTGTAGTCTTGTCTCACAGCGATCAAATCGAATAACCCTTGATATCTTTTTGGACGTTTCTAATAAAATTGTAGCTCTGAAACCTGGGCGACATTTGTACTCATCTCATAATCTTTCAGTAGACTCATTATGTGACTTTATAAATTTCTACTAATAACAACAGGCATATATAGATATCTGGGTCAAGAACATCTGATTTTTTCCGCTTATCTCCATATAACCTCATTCCTTTCGCATTAGAATCAGTGAGTGCAATGTTTTGATTAAATGGAGGAAGGAACAATTTGAGGGCTGAGTATTCATTTGTAACGTGTAAAGTGGCCTACCTTGCTGATCCTGGAGTTAGGTGAAGTATACAATATGCTACATGCCATTCCATTGAGGTAAGGGCTATGTCTCTCATTCAAATGGTTTATCATTTGTCATCATAACTACACTGCTTACCATTTGCTGTTCATTCTGAAACATGATCTTCCTCTTCCGAAACTACGTCATCACTATCAGATATGTTCATCAGTATGTCTGCTGCTTCATCACCGTGCAAAGAGACCATTATCTTGAGAAAAAACTTACTGAAATATATGAATTGTAAAGATAAAAACCTATTGACCTGAGTAGAAGTGAATCACTTTACAAACTAATTTGGTTACAGGAAAAAATGACTGCAATCCCCCTTTCCTCATTTCCACAGAAGTAGACTTTCCATTGTTCAAAACAGTGACTTCACTTCTTTATACCCGCCTTACTGCACCCATACACGTTCTGCTATTGGCACACTGAATACTGTGAGCATCTGCTGTAGTAATGAGGATTAAAATACACAGGGTCAAAAAACACTCTAACAGCTTGAGAAGTACTATTTCTATGGATGCGAAACTAAAGCTCCAAAATATCTTTTTTGTCAGTACCTATGTCAATAAGGGGCAAACAAGCTCAGTGAATGCAGTTAAAATCAAATATTTTGAAAGTTATAGAATATGAAAAATCCGTAGGAAAGTTAATATTACGTATATGTACCAAGTCATTAATCTATAATGTGTACAGAAAGGGTCCCAACATACAAGAGCACACCTAAAGTTATTTTTACATCTTTCAAAGGTTGCGTCCTTCCTACCGAGAAACTATCTGCACAGTCATAAATCTTGTCCAATTCCCCATATGATCGTAATAATAACTGGCCAGTCGAATACTCTTTGGAAGTAAAAAAAATTCTGCATCCACGCCATGCGAGTATCTGATGAGTGGTATTTTTAGAACGTATGCTAGCTGACTTATATGAGGTCATTTTCTTTGAGATAGTGGAGAATATTGTGCCTTGGAGCACAATTCAGACTTTCACCTCTAACCACACCTGTAATAGAGGTTTAATAAATTTACTTATTCCATTTTCAAATAATGGCATGTACTTTTGTCGTGTTGCTGTCTTATTCTGAAATTACTAAAATTACTCCAAAAAATTAAGGTTTTTCCAAATGTGAAAACATGATCCAACATACAACATGGTCATGTACGTAGGAACAAATACTATATATAGTCATCTGTCTGTTACTTTATTACTCTGATAAACACCAATAATTAGTGAGTGAAATCAGATTAAGCGAAGTGTCATCCAAAACCAGTTAAAAATTAAGTATATTTTAAAACTGACGCTATTGGAAATTGAATCAAATCTCCATTTCCAAGACAGGTAAAATTGTTAGGACGTTAACAGATTTCAGTTAATTTGCAAATATCACGTTTCATGGTGAAACGTCCTGTTCTGTATCAAGGTAATCTACAAGACGGTGCACGACCGATGAAGTATGGCTGCACCAACTACACGTGCTATAACTAGTTTTGAAAATGTATTTTATTTTACTTGCTATGGAAATCTGCAACTGAAGACTTAACAGTATATTCCATATAGCTTTAATATATTATACGGCAGTTAAATGGGTAGAGCTCTAAATATTTACAAAGACTGCACATAACAACAAAAGCTGTAGAAAATTGTGGACCGTACTCTTCTGTATCAGTCACAATGAAATATATCTATATCAGTCATTTCATAATGTTCTGCTAAAATTTAACTTCATTTCCCATGTCTTTAGCACCTTGTACTCTCGGTACATTTAATAAATCACGCCAGGAGAAAAAGTCAGCAGCTGAGTGTGTCCTTACTAGCCACAATTCCGTCTATCTCTGAATTCATGTTTATTCTGTGTCTGTTCTACACGTATATATGTCGATTTGTTAAGTATCTGTGTTTCCGCTACCTTTCCCAGACTTAGTTATTGTTAATCCTTATTTCCCATTTCTCTTCTCTTTGAACGATAGAGTGAGTAAATGCGTCTGTGTATTAGGTTTTTATAGCTTTTGGTGGTGAGGAAACTTCTCATCTGCTACGTGGCAGTTTAACCAACTCTCGTGTAGCCTTAGAGTGAGACAAGGTTTGGTCCCCTCTGGTCGAAGCACTATTGTGCTCATGTTGGCAGGGCGCGGAAAGGGTTTTCTCTGCCCAATTTCGCTACCTGTATGGACCCCGATTTTGCTAGCCTGCTTTTTACTGGTCACTGGGATTGTAATGAGACTCTTCGAGGGAGCTGCTCTACAGTAGCTGAGTATGGTTACTGAGTTTAAGTTTCAGTCCTGCCGAAGTCTTAATCCAATTCTTTTACAGCTTGAGATCTTAATAATCACCTGGAATACTTTACACTGTATAAGGAGGTGCAGAGTTTTGGTAATTATTCGATTTTAGAGATAGTTACTTTGTTCAGCCAGAGCTCAGGACCATGTGGTGTTATTCATTAGAATTCCTGATTCTCAGTGTGTATGTGCGTGTGCTTGCGTTTCTTGTATTGTTTTATTCTTCTTTTCCGCTAGCTTCGTCTCTGTTCTGTATTTTCTATCTGTTTAGTAGCTGTTTCTCTTTTTATTCTAACTCACGTGTTTGTAGTCGATTTAGAGAGCCTTCTGTCTTCAGAATTTGTTTTCTCTTGGAATTATTTCGTGGTAATTTAGTTAGGTAGGAAACATTTCCACAGATTAACCAATTTTTCAGGATTTTCATATTTTCTTTTTCTCTTGCTTAGAAAAAAATCCAACAAGCCTTCAGCTCACTACATTTTAGTTATTTTTCTGTACCGATAGGGTTTTAATTACATTATATTCACGTGCGTGCTCTTCCTTACTAGCATTTCTGGCTGTTCATACTATCCGTTTTCCCCTTTCTCTGCTTGGCTGCCTAGTGTAATTGTGACTTCGGATGTGGATGCCGTATTCTTGAGGTCACGATTATTTTGGTACTGCAGTTTCCTAATGTAATCCCCTTAGCATTGCCTGATTTTATTCCACTACATTCTATTACCCTTGTTTTAACTAGAAGACACTGTCCACTACGTCCAGCTACACTTCCAAGTCCTTTGCTGTCTCTGCCATCGGAAATTCTCAAAGTTTTATTTGTTATACCTGAACTTCGACTCCATCTCCAAATTTCTCCTCACTGTCTTTGCAAGTCACAAATCCCGAGTAATGGGAACAGTCTCACCTTTTTTCTATATATGTTGGTGCTTCACGAAACTTTTTGAATTCATCCTTTTCCGTTCTCCGTTGCTCCCTCGGCTGTCACATTATTTATTCTCGGATATTTCATAACGTGTTCCACCAACATACCACTTCTTGTAGTAAGATTTTCATGTTTTTGTTTCGCTTCTGATCCTATGTGATAACTCTTCACGAAATTTGTAATTTGGCAATAATCACCTGTACAATAATATTTCCGATTAAACTTTCTTCTCCTCTCTAAATTATCGTACTAGTCACTTTCCGCTGTCAAAGAATATCGTGCTGGGTAGTATTAGAATATAAATAATTTACGGTAGGACATTTCTCTTCCAAAAAATTCTGTGCCAAGGAAGTAATGTATTGACAACTGTACGTTGTCTGCATACCAGTCATTTGTTCTAGACGACTCAAATGATACAGGGATATTCATGAGAGATATTCTCAGTGTATCAGCTGTAAAACATGACACGGTACGTCATCAGAAATTACATTTCGATGATAAATAATGACACGACTGTAGTGCAGCTTCCATTCTCTGAATGCGTGAAGCAAATACCACTGCTGTGGTTTGAAATGGATGACATTTGCATTTACCTGTGGTGTGTGTGTAGTCGCTCAGTAGAGATGGTCAAACTTGTTCACCTTGGGAACTAGTTCAGTGGTCATCGCTCTTTTTTGGGAACCGTTCATTTTTACTCGTTCACCGTTCATTTGTGATTGGTATACGGTTCTTATGAAAAGTTGAAAATTAGTAGCATGGGTGACTGAAGATAGAGGGCACCATGAGAGGGCACTTGCCTCCGCAATGGAGTACAGAATTTTTATTCATAACAGAATTCTCACACATAACATTCGTGATTCTGCAAAACCTCTCTTTTAGCTGTCGGTAGCTTTATGTGGCTGATCGCAATGACATAATATAAGATGGCGTACGAAAAACTGGTCCCGAGTACAGACTGCTCGCCAATTACGCAGGATTTGTTAACCGCTACGAACAGAATAGATAAATATGTAATAATCAGGCAGTGAAGAAATAACAAATAATCTAATGCAAACAACTTCGAAACAATACATGACGATTGGGAGGCGACAGTGAGTAGTCTAGTAATCGGGCTGATTTTTTGTACGCCACCCTGTACCACTGAAATAATACTGTGAAAGTTATCATATTCTCTTTACAAAATGTGACGCCAGATACTCGATTATGGAACGCGGACTTCATTTGGCTGTAAGTCGGTCTGCCTTCCATAACAAAGAACACGCTCTTTTACCTTGGATCAAAAAAAGACGAAAAATGGTCACTCTTGTTTGCTGTGCCGACTTCCTTTGCATGTATAATAACAAAAAATCTTGTCTTTTTACAAGTATTTCTTCTACTGTTTATCGGAACAGTGAAGTAAGCAGATATGCCGTTTTGTTATCTGAAAAGATGTATGTGTTACCTACCACGTAATTTTATGTCATTTACGTTATTATAAAATACATTTTAACTACCGGCCATGGACGCTGAATAGAATACTAAAAGAACCAGAACATAAAAGTACAAAAAAGGTTTGAAACAGATCTAGAATGGGTGTGCACAGCGAACGAAACGAACAACTCTACACTATGAGCAGTCGGCAGTGGAACTGCGACGAGTGCCCACGTGAAGAAGGACGAGTCCGGCCGAGTGAGACCGAGACAGACGCGAACGGGACCGAGACTGGAACGAGAGCGGCCGACGCGACGTTGCGGGGACGAGAGCGACCGTTTCCCGTTCCCGAGAACTACACTCCTGGAAATTGAAATAAGAACACCGTGAATTCATTGTCCCAGAAAGGGGAAACTTTATTGACACATTCCTGGGGGTCAGATACATCACATGATCACACTGACAGAACCACAGGCACATAGACACAGGCAACAGAGCATGCACAATGTCGGCACTAGTACAGTGTATATCCACCTTTCGCAGCAATGCAGGCTGCTATTCTCCCATGGAGACGATCGTAGAGATGCTGGATGTAGTCCTGTGGAACGGCTTGCCATGCCATTTCCACCTGGCGCCTCAGTTGGACCAGCGTTCGTGCTGGACGTGCAGACCGCGTGAGACGACGCTTCATCCAGTCCCAAACATGCTCAATGGGGGACAGATCCGGAGATCTTGCTGGCCAGGGTAGTTGACTTACACCTTCTAGAGCACGTTGGGTGGCACGGGATACATGCGGACGTGCATTGTCCTGTTGGAACAGCAAGTTCCCTTGCCGGTCTAGGAATGGTAGAACGATGGGTTCGATGACGGTTTGGATGTAGCGTGCACTATTCAGTGTCCCCTCGACGATCACCAGTGGTGTACGGCCAGTGTAGGAGATCGCTCCCCACACCATGATGCCGGGTGTTGGCCCTGTGTGCCTCGGTCGTATGCAGTCCTGATTGTGGCGCTCACCTGCACGGCGCCAAACACGCATACGACCATCATTGGCACCAAGGCAGAAGCGACTCTCATCGCTGAAGACGACACGTCTCCATTCGTCCCTCCATTCACGCCTGTCGCGACACCACTGGAGGCGGGCTGCACGATGTTGGGGCGTGAACGGAAGACGGCCTAACGGTGTGCGGGACCGTAGCCCAGCTTCATGGAGACAGTTGCGAATGGTCCTCGGCGATACCCCAGGAGCAACAGTGTCCCTAATTTGCTGGGAAGTGGGGGTGCGGTCCCCTACGGCACTGCGTAGGATCCTACAGTCTTGGCGTGCATCCGTGCGTCGCTGCGGTCCGGTCCCAGGTCGACGGACACGTGCATCTTCCGCCGACCACTGGCGACAACATCGATGTACTGTGGAGACCTCACGCCCCACGTGTTGAGCAATTCGGCGGTACGTCCACCCGGCCCCCCGCATGCCCACTAAACGCCCTCGCTCAAATTCCGTCAACTGCACATACGGTTCACGTCCACGCTGTCGCGGCATGCTACCAGTGTTAAAGACTGCGATGGAGCTCCGTATGCCACGGCAAACTGGCTGACACTGACGGCGGCGGTGCACAAATGCTGCGCAGCTAGCGCCATTCGACGGCCAACACCGCGGTTCCTGGTGTGTCCGCTGTGCCGTGCGTGTGATCATTGCTTGTACAGCCCTCTCGCAGTGTCCGGAGCAAGTATGGTGGGTGTGACACACCGGTGTCAATGTGTTCTTTTTTCCATTTCCAGGAGTGTATAAGTAGAAAGCCTCGGCCGAAGTGAACTACGAAAGACAGTTCCTTATAATTCGTTTATCGCTCGTTCCGTTCATCTTGATGAACCGTTCCTTTGGACCCGTTAGTTCAAGAATGACCCATCTCCATCGCTCAGTACCCCCTGAACGAGGGCTCCTAGTTCTGGATTGGCTGAAGCTGGAAGAAATTTGAGGATTTGGACCATGAGCTCTTTTGCGTCTGTCCGCTGCTAACGTTGGTGATCTGACAATACAGTACGTGTGGGTACCGTAGCCAATATGAAGTGAGTCTTGTGCGTCGCTGCGCCGCACCAGTAATCACGTATGTAGTTCCAGGACTGCTATGAACTTTTGTTGAGGTTGTCCGTGCACTCGACCTCAGGTAGCTGGAACTTGCTTCCTCTGCTTCCCGCACACACCTGAAAACTCGGCCAGGAAGCCGTGAACAAACTGTACGTTTCGGCAGACGCTTATAAACAGGAATAGATTCGAATCGACTGCCATATGAGGTTCCTTCTGTGAATAGCTTTCTGCACGTCAGCAACGTGACAACAACGTTCACATCAAATCTTTCAGGTTTGTGACGTCGAGTAATTCAGCTTGCAGCCTAATATGGCTGCTGAAGGTTTTTACCGCATTTTGATTACAAAATTGTAGCTTTTTGGCCGACAATGTCGTAAAGACGATGCTCATCACAGACGGTAAGTTTTCGCCACGAGGGTGTGTTAACACTGGATTCAGGCAGTAATACGCAGTACACCAATGGAGGTAATTACATAAAAATGCGAAGGGCAGAAATGCGCGTCTATAAGAAACAACATTGTTACAATCGATGTTGTACTGCAGGAAAAGATACTTTTCGAATGCCCATCGTAGTTGCTAATGACGATAGTAATTCAAGAAAAATTAAAGTTTTTTTTATTCGAAGATAACAGCTTACCCACAAGGATTCGACTTATTTGATCATAAACGTACAAAAAGACCTACTGGATTGTAATGCGATATGTATCGGTCTTGCATTTTCTTACTTAGTTATTATTATTACAAACACATATGTCACTAGTGTTCACATCTATGGCATGATCGACAGGGTCAAAATATCCATGACGTTGTTCGCAGATGGTGTACACTATGTGCTCCAAAGAATCCAGGCACCTGGCTGAAAATAACTTACAAGTTCGTGGCGCCCACCATCGGTAATGCTGGAATTCAGTATGGTGTCGGTCCACCCTTACTTAGCCTTGATGAGAGCTTCCAAGCTGGCAAGAGTTGCCGAGCGGTTCGAGGCGCTACAGTATGGAACCGCGCGACCGCTACGGTCGCAGGTTCGAATCCTGCCTCGGGCATGGATGTGTGTGATGTCCTTAGGTTAGTTATGTTTAAGTATTTCTACGTTCTAGGGGAATGATGACCTCAGAAGTCAAGTCCCATAGTGCTCAGAGCCATCTGAACCATTTCAAACAGCTTCCAATCTCGCAGGCAAACGTTCAGTTGTGCTGGAGGGTTTCTTGAGGAATGGCAACCCATTCTTCACGGGGTGCTGTACTGAGGAGAGGTATCCATGTCGGTCGGCGAGGCCTGGCACGAAGTCTACGTATCAAAACATCCCAAAGGTGTTCTGTAGGATTCAGGTAAGGACTCTGTGCAGGCCACTCCATTACAGGGATATTATTGTCGTGTAACCACTGCGGCACAGGCCGTGCTTTAGGAACAGGTGCTCGATCGTGTTGAAAGATGTAATCGCCATACCCGAATTGCTCTTCAACAGTGGGAAGCATGAAGATGCTTGAAACATCAATGTAGGCCTGTACTGTGATAGTGCCACGCAAAGCAATAAGGGGTGGAAGCCCCCTCTATGAAAAACACGACCACACCATAACACCACCGCCTGCCAATTTTACTGTTGGCACTACGCACGCTGGCATATGACGTTCACCGGGCATTCGCCATGTCCACACCCCGCAATCGGATCGCCACATTGTGTACCGGTCTCTGCCAGTCAATGGACGAGGTCGGCCTGTAGGATTTTGTGCAATACGTGTCAATTCACATTTCCACTTCACTATAATATCGGAAACATTGGACCTAGGGATGTTTAGGAATGTGGAAATCTCGCGTACAGACGTATGACACAAGTGACACCCAGTCATCACGTTCGAAGTCCGTGAGTTCCGCGGAGCGCCCCATTCTGCTCTCTCACGATGTCTAATAACTACTGAGGTCACCGATATGGATTACCTGGCAGTAGGTGGCAGCACGATGCACCTGATATGAAAAACGTATATTTTTGGAGGTGTCCGGATACTTTTGATTAGATGGTGTATGTATCCATAGTATTGACTCTAGAAAATTATAGCGCGATATGAAAAAATATGCAGATGATAGACATTTAGTACAGGAAGTAGTGTTTGACTTTAATGTATAGTGTACAAATCAACGGAAGAAATCTGTTACTATTTGTCCGAACCACATAATAACAATCATAGAACAGACCGAATCATTGGAAAAATCCTCAGATACTGTATTCAACCCACGAAGTCGGTAGCTTACGTAAACCTCGTTTGATCAGTACTACAGTACTGTTCCACAGTATGATACTCTTACTAGGTAGCGCTCTTATTCTTCTTCTTGTGCCTTTGTCCCGCATCGGCTTAGAGTGGGCAGGGTTACTGACGGGTTTGGCATAGTTAGTCCGAGGTGTGAGTGGATACCCTACATGTCATCTCCCCGTTACTCCCCCGGACTGAATATGTGTACCGCAATTGTCTGCCTGTAATTTCATTCACGTGAAAGTGACGAAAGTTTGATAAATGTGTTCGAATCATATAATCAGCCTGGACTTCGCTACCAGCCCGGTATTCATCTAATGGGATGTGGGAAACCATCTAAAAAACCCGCCTAGGCTGGCCGGCTCGCCGACCCTCGTCGGTAATCCGCCGGTCGGATTCGACCCGAAGCTGACGAACCTCCCCGTCCCGGAATCGGCGCTTTAACACGCACGCTATCCGGACCGATACTTTCTGCCGAGTAAGGGTGATAGTGAAAATAGAGGAGATCCTAAGAACAGCAGCGTGTTTCGTCGCGGCTTCGATTAGTAAGCGAGAAATCGTCGCACATATGTTCACCCAATTCACTATAGGCGGAGCTGTGTGCATCGCGATACTGTTTACTATTGAAATTCTCATGACGTACACACATAAAACAGTCGTCCATTATGTTCCTTCCTCCAACATAAAACTCGAGAAAAAGTCCGTGAGGGTAGAACTGAAGATATTCCAGCTGACACGAAGGCCATTCTTCCCTCGCAGCGTTCGCGAACAAGAGGTGAAGCGATGGTTGTACTCGAGGTACCCTCAGCCACACATCGTGAGGACGCACAAGTTTAAACGGACTGGTGACTATTATTTGAACATTCAGTTATAAAAATTAAAATTTCACTGTATATGTTATTAATTATTTGTCAAGCACTGATGTTTTTCATCTTATTACGACAGTTGTGGTATTTTGTTGATCTACCATGAAGATAAACTTACATGCATTCGACGAAAGCTAACTGTCGGCACCCTCGTATTTGGTACATGGCACACATCAGTCGCTGGTTTAGTAGAATAGCCCGGAGAGGTACGGTAGTGCATCTAGCGTCGTTAGAACAGAGTTCATAGGAATAATTTGTCTCCTGCGCACATCGTTAGGGAGAAAAAGATACAGGCGAACGGTAGAGCTGGATCTTACTTGAAAAACTACGTAAGATGACCACTGACTTTAAAGTTACTGATGGGCTTAGCATACGTTTACAGAACACTCTGTCAACGAAAATTCATTACTGACCCTTTCTTCCTTTAATAGTAATTCTTATAAATATATTCTTCTTGCTCAATAGCTGAATGGTTTCGGTATGCTATATTAAAGAATGAAAGGCTATGATGAGAGTAATGTAGCTTCAGTCAACAAAGAAATAACATTAAAATATCCAGCATGAGATTTTCACTCTGCAGCGGAGTGTGCGCTGATATGAAACTTCCTGGCAGATTAAAACTGTGTGCCCGACCGAGACTCGAACTCGGGACCTTTGCCTTTCGCGGGCAAGTGCTCTACCAGCTGAGCTACCGAAGCACGACTCACGCCCGGTACTCACAGCTTTACTTCTGCCAGTACCTCGTCTCCTACCTTCCAAACTTTACAGAAGCTCTCCTGCGAACCTTGCAGAACTAACACTCCTGAAAGAAAGGATATTGTGGAGACATGGCTTAGCCACAGCCTGGGGGATGTTTCCAGAATGAGATTTTCACTCTGCAGCGGAGTGTGCGCTGATATGAAACTTCCTGGCAGATTAAAACTGTGTGCCCGACCGAGACTCGAACTCGGGACCTTTGCCTTTCGCGGGCAAGTGCTCTACCAGCTGAGCTACCGAAGCACGACTCACGCCCGGTACTCACAGCTTTACTTCTGCCAGTACCTCGTCTCCTACCTTCCAAACTTTACAGAAGCTCTCCTGCGAACCTTGCAGAACTAGCACTCCTGAAAGAAAGGATATTGTGGAGACATGGCTTAGCCACAGCCTGGGGGATGTTTCCAGAATGAGATTTTCACTCTGCAGCGGAGTGTGCGCTGATATGAAACTTCCTGGCAGATTAAAACTGTGTGCCCGACCGAGACTCGAACTCGGGACCTTTGCCTTTCGCGGGCAAGTGCTCTACCAGCTGAGCTACCGAAGCACGACTCACGCCCGATACTCACAGCTTTACTTCTGCCAGTACCTCGTCTCCTACCTTCCAAACTTTACAGAAGCTCTCCTGCGAACCTTGCAGAACTAGCACTCCTGAAAGAAAGGATATTGTGGAGACATGGCTTAGCCACAGCCTGGGGGATGTTTCCAGAATGAGATTTTCACTCTGCAGCGGAGTGTGCGCTGATATGAAACTTCCTGGCAGATTAAAACTGTGTGCCCGACCGAGACTCGAACTCGGGACCTTTGCCTTTCGCGGGCAAGTGCTCTACCAGCTGAGCTACCGAAGCACGACTCACGCCCGGTACTCACAGCTTTACTTCTGCCAGTACCTCGTCTCCTACCTTCCAAACTTTACAGAAGCTCTCCTGCGAACCTTGCAGAACTAGCACTCCTGAAAGAAAGGATATTGTGGAGACATGGCTTAGCCACAGCCTGGGGGATGTTTCCAGAATGAGATTTTCACTCTGCAGCGGAGTGTGCGCTGATATGAAACTTCCTGGCAGATTAAAACTGTGTGCCCGACCGAGACTCGAACTCGGGACCTTTGCCTTTCGCGGGCAAGTGCTCTACCAGCTGAGCTACCGAAGCACGACTCACGCCCGGTACTCACAGCTTTACTTCTGCCAGTACCTCGTCTCCTACCTTCCAAACTTTACAGAAGCTCTCCTGCGAACCTTGCAGAACTAGCACTCCTGAAAGAAAGGATATTGTGGAGACATGGCTTAGCCACAGCCTGGGGGATGTTTCCAGAATGAGATTTTCACTCTGCAGCGGAGTGTGCGCTGATATGAAACTTCCTGGCAGATTAAAACTGTGTGCCCGACCGAGACTCGAACTCGGGACCTTTGCCTTTCGCGGGCAAGTGCTCTACCAGCTGAGCATCTGTAAAGTTTGGAAGATAGGAGACGAGGTACTGGCAGAAGTAAATCTGTGAGTACCGGGCGTGAGTCGTGCTTCGGTAGCTCAGCAGTCTGCCTTCGGCAGGGCAACAGAGCGGACGCGTACGTGTTGACTTCGTGCGGCGCGCGAGCTCGCCTTGTTTACTTTCCGACGGCCGTTGCTTAAGTGCCGGCTTACCTTGTACGATCCATGGCGAACCGTTACCGTAAATCAACACTCCGATTTACTTTCTGCAACGATTATGCCCGACCCAAAGCACTTGAGGTGGAGCGTTTTCTGCGAGAGGAAGTGAAGATCCCGGCGACCGATATTATAGGCATACATTTGTCCATCGTGAGCAGCACGGTCTGTGTGAAAATCATTAACGACGCGGCGTGCGAACGCATACTACGTGAGACCAAACAGGGGCTCCGCTTCTGTCACGCTGATGGCAATGTGGGAGAGGTAACCGTCGACCACGCAGGCTTAGGTACGCGAACGATACGCATTTTCGAATTGCCATTCGAACTTCCAGCTGAGGAAGTCGTCTCGGCACTACGCCCATACGGCACAGTCCACGGCCACACTGCGGAGAAGTGGACACAGTTTCGGACGTATCCTGTCCTAAACGGGGTCCGACAGGTCACCATAGATCTCCGAAGCCACGTCCCGTCCTACTTACAGATCGGCGGATGCCGTGCCATAATTATATACGATGGCCAGCCTCGGACCTGTTCCGGGTGCGGCAAAGAAGGCCACCTTAGATCCGAATGCCTACAGCGGCGTATTACGCAACTTCCAGCTGCCGAAAAACCACCCACGTCGCAACCTACAGTGCTACCGGTGACCTATGCCGCTGCACTGGCTTCTCCTACCACTTTGCAACGTCGCCCGGTCACCGCAAACGACGCCACCAACGAGCCCGACCAGACACTGACGGAGAGCGCCTCGGACGACCTGCCACCTCGGCCGGCCATTGACGCCGCTCCGAAGATGCCGACGCAACCAGACGCTGACCCTGATCTCGGAAACACCATGGAGATCGACTCGCTCATCGTTCCTACAGCGGCCTTTCTGCCAGAACGACGTGACTCCCTTCCGTCGTCGGACACGGAGGGTCGCACAAGGAAACAACGTTCCCTGAAACGTCGCAAGCGAAGACGTCGCACCGTTTCCGGCCAAGAGGAGACGTTACAAGTCGAGGAGGACGTACCCGTCGACCAGCACGAAGCCTCAGAACCCGCTACTGCTGACGAAGACGTCATGAGCGCGGAGACATCTATCGGTGTGCCTGCGCCCCGTGCTGACGCTGAACTAAATCATGAACGTCTCACAGGCGACACGACACCACGCACAATTACAACATCTTCTGAAACTTCTGAAGACAAAATGGACGATACACCAGTTTCCGCTTCCACGGCGTGGCACGAGGAGGAGGTCACGAAGCAGGAGCCGTTACGGGACCCTGCGCCGTCACGGCCGCACCACTAATCATACTCTCCCCAGACTCCCCTGCGGCCCAGCGGGATAGCGTTCCGCTGCGACGCCCACACCCTTGCGCGGACGGCGGAGTGGACCAGCCACCAGCAATCCGACACCAGGCCTACCGGATAGCAACCATCAACACCAACAACATCCGTTCCAGGGTGAAAATCCGCCTTATGCAGGAGATGTTCTGGGCTTCGGATATTGATTTCGCCCTTCTGCAGGAAGTTCACTTGGCTAGTCTCCCGGATATTAATGGCTATACCGCCCACGCCTCCGCGAGTGATCCTATGGGCCGCGGGGTGGCCATCTACGTCCGCCACGGGATTTCTGTGACCGATGTCGCCTTCCTTCCATCAGCTCGGGACATGGCACTCACTGCCATGGGGACACGCATCATTAATGTCTACGCTCCCTCAGGCACCGAACGACGGCATGAAAGAGCCCAGTTTTATTCCGAGGAAATCGCTCCCCTGTTTTTAGGGCGTTATGACCATTGCCTACTAGGAGGTGACTTTAACTGCGTTCTGCATCCTAAAGATCAGATCCCCCACTATACTACATGCCAGGAGCTACGTATAGTGGTGCGAGACCTCCTGCTTCACGATACCTGGGAAGTACAACACGGCGACCTTTCTGGCCATACCTTTCTTACAAGTCATTCCGCAAGCCGACTAGACAGGATATATGTCTCACAAACTCTTAGATCTGCGATACGGGGCGCCGAACGCTGGCCGCTGGCCTTTTCTGACCATTGCGCTTACATCTGTACGGTCCTCCTTCCGCCGCAATCAGTATGGCGCAGCCGTGCGCCATGGAAACTCAATACCTCACACTTGCATGACCAGACGTGTCGCCAACAAGTCACTGACACGTGGGCAGCCTGCGAACGACGCCTTCCCCGCTACCGCTCGACATTGACATGGTGGTTGGACTGCGCCAAGCCGGCGATGCGGAGGACACTGATGAGATACGGGAAGGACATGGCCGACTGGCATCGCACCACTGTTGACTTCTATTACGCGATTCTCCGAGATCTGGATGCTCAACCGCCAACCCCGGACAACCAGTTGGAACGGAAAAGAACTAAGGCGAAGATAATTGCGCTGGCACGCCGGAAATTGCAAGGGGTCGTGATACGGACGCGGCGCCACGATCACGCGGATTTAGAAATTCCATCCATGCATGATATAGTGTCCGACAACCGAAGGCGTCGTCGGCAGATCATCAGCACTTTGACAACGCCTCATGGAACGCAGGTGACCACTCAGAATGACATCGTCCGCGCATTCGTCGAGCACTACCGTCGTACTTATAGTGATGACGACTCTGAAACTGCAGTAGACGACTCCATTTTGAATTACGTCACGCGCACCCTCCCCCACACGGAGGCGGATGCTTTGACAGTGGCGGTCACGCTAGACGAAGTCAACAACGCAATCGCCAAAGGTGCAGTCAACAGATCGCCCGGCATTGACGGCTTACCGATTGAGTTTTACCGTACCTTTCGGGACCTCATGGCCCCACGGTGGACGACTATGTATCAAGAACTGATAACATCTGACCAAGCAATCCCACCCGCCTTTGCTGAGGGCATCATTATACCAGTCCACAAACCAGCCCGTGGTTCGATGGTCACGAGTTACAGACCGCTCACCCTCCTCAATGGCGATTACAAGATTTTCGCGCGCTTACTGGCAATGCGGCTCCGAACTACACTCCCTCATATCCTCTCGCCAGAACAAACGACGCCTGGCGGACAGATTAACATACAGACTGCCACAGGGGAATGCTGCGACTTAATTGCGATAGCGGCGGCCTGCCGGCTCCGGGCAGCGGTCGTCGCTATAGACTTCGACAGCGCCTTCGATAAAGTGCGTCATCGTTTCCTGTTTTCGGTGGCAGCCCGAATGGGCATCCCCCCTCCGTTTCTCGACGTCATCCGGCGTCTTTACGACAGTGCCAGTTCACGTGTCCAAGTCAATGGACGTATAGCAGGGCCGGTACCTATCTGCCGTTCCATACGGCAGGGGTGCCCCCTCTCTACCCTCCTGTATGCTATTGCCCTTGAGCCCCTTATTGGGGGCTTGACGACCAAGCTTTCTGGCCTCACCCTACGCCAACACACTTTTCGCTGTCGGGCATATGCTGATGACCTCCTCCTCCTCATTCGCTCCGGCTCTGAGATTCGGGATGTCCTCGACTTGATTACCCGTTATGGGGCTGCCGCTGGCAGTGCCATGAATGTCGCCAAATCTTCTGCAATGCACATTGGACGAGGCCTCCAGGAGGGTGAAGTGGCACCACTGCCGCTTGTGCGGACTTTCCGGTACCTGGGCATTACCTTTACCCCCACGGTCACACGCACGGCGGCAACGAATTTCCGTCGCCTGTTACACGTCATCCGCAACGACGTCCGCCAGAACCTCTTGCGCCGCCAGGACACACTTCAAAGGGTTGCGTTTATTAATCTTTATGTGGCATCAAAATTGGTTCACATCGCGCAAGTTCTCCCTCTGCCAACTGCAATTGGGCGCAACCTTCAGGCGGCTTTTGGCTATTACCTCACGGCTGGTTCAATGTTTAAAGTCCGTTATGAGACACTTACCCTGCCCACACGGTATGGTGGCGTTGGGCTCGTCAATGTCCGTATGCGATCTGCAGCCTTGTACATGAGTACCATGAGAAAACAGTGGATGGGCCAGGGTACATCTCTAACACGCAGCTTGCTTGAGGTCCTCCTACCAGCTTCCACCTCACCACCAGTGTCTGTCGGCCATATCGTGCCTCATTTGTCCCATCTTTCGACCTTTTTCGTCGACTACAGTTATATACATACCAGTCTCCCAGATACACGCCCACCTAGGACTAAGGATTTTTACAGCCTGTTGCTGCGCTGTGTACCCTGGAATGTGATGGAGACCAAACACCCCTCCATCTAGTGGCCCATAGTGTGGACTACCGTCCACCAGCCCTTCCTCCCTACGAACGTCCGGGCGCTGTGGTATCACATAGTCAACAGGAAATTTGCCACGAAGCAGCGCCTGCACAACATTGGCTTGTCAGAATCCCCTCTTTGTCTCCTTTGCCAGCAACTGGACACTGATGAACACCGTCTGACATGCGCCTCATCGCAAGATGTATGGCGATTCGTGCAGCAAATCATTGCCTGCTATCTCCGGGTGCCACCAGACACAGTCGAGCCTCGAATGTTTCTATACCCGGAGGACCGACATTTTCCCGCCGCCAAATGTCATGCTATTACGTGGGTCAAAGGGTGGGCGGTCGCTTATCTCTTTAATGAGGGACCTAAATCCCGCCTCGACTTCTGGACCTATTTACGAACAGCCCATGCAGCTCTCGAAAACACGCCACGTTACCGAACATTATTTGCTAACTATCTTCGAGCGGTCCTTGTTAGACCTCCACTGAGTTGGGGGGTGCCTGGAACAGAGGACACCCACCCCTCCTCCCCCGGCGGTGTCTGAGTTTCAACCGCCTATGATCTATTCTACTTCTGACCTCCGCGGATGGGAGAGCGCGTCGCAGATTGCGCAGATTTTGTTTCTTTTTGCTTTTCCTTTTTTCCTTTCTTTTTCTTTACCTAGAATTTATATTTCTTTTATCTTTCGCATATGTGTTCCCATAATTTCATGCTATTAGTGAATATTACAAAAACACATGCAAATAAATAAATAACAACGCCTTCCCCTACTGTTGATTCCTGTTTCTCCCACTTCCCTAAGCACCACAGGCTCGGTGGTGGTGCGGGGGACACTGTGGCCAGGCCTCAGGTTTCGACCCCTGCCCACTTTGCCCCCCGAGCCCCCACCGGCCTACCCCCCCCCCCCCCCCAAAAAAAAAAAAAAAAAAAAAAAAAAAAAAAAAAAAAAACTGGTAGAGCACTTGCCCGCGAAAGGCAAAGGTCCCGAGTTCGAGTCTCGGTCGGGCACACAGTTTTAATCTGCCAGGAAGTTTCAACATTAAAATATGTGTCGACTCGTCAGATGAGAAAAAATACAGCACAAGTATTTAAATTCGCCACATGTCTGTAATGAATTTTGTACTTCAGTATGTGTTTTGAATGACTGAAACAAAAACGGTCGGATCATTCTGAAACAGAGATGGCAAACAGAAGCAATGAAAACATTACAGATGCCGGATATCACAGGAGAGTCATTTACAAACAATGAACAAGTATTGAAACTTCTTGGCTGATTGAAACTGTGTGCTGCAGAGAGGTACTGGCGGTAGTGAAGTTATCACGACGGATCGTGGGTTGGGCCTGTATAGCTCAATCGGTAAGAGAACTAATTAAGTAACTGCGAAAGGCGATGTTCCGGGTTTGAATCTCGGTCCGGCACACAGTTCTAACCAACCACAATGTTTCGAAACAGTGACCAATTCGCTTTAGAGACAAATTCATTTATAAACTGAGTAAATGATGCATGACCACGGTGTCAACGTCATGTTCTCCTCTGATCGCATTAGCGTTGTACTTTGTTCCGTAGTTTCAGCTATCCTATCAATCATCGAAGCATGTGAAGTGCAGGAGTTGGTGGTGACACGAGCGAGAGCTCTTTTTCTTTGTGTCTCAGGTTCAGCAGCATAGGGCCACTAGCGTTCACCTCTTACTTCTCGAAGAAAAGGTGGAAAATCTGCTATCATATTTCAGCACGGAGATGTCAATAGCTCGATAGCTGCTCTTCGTCTTTGGCGAATGGGGACATTTATTTGGAATGCACTACATGCTGCGTGAAATATCTGTTTACGTGGCAACCTGAGAATGCATCTGTCTTTTCCTCCTCCTTCTCTCGAACCGATGTTATCCGCTGCGGGATGTATCTCGACGAAGTACTTGAACATTATTGTAGCTGGATGCGTTTTGTCGGAAGATATATGAGATACTGTTTGCCCAGAGAACATTAAATCTATATTCCTAATGTCATTGCAAATTACATAATTTTTTTCACAAACGAATATGCTTTGCTTAATGTGCATTCAGCAATACACAGGCGTAATTCATTCCTTTCCACCATGTTGGAGCCAATAATGATATTCTGTTTTAAGAATAGAGGATATTTAACAAAAAGAAAAGAAAAAAACAACACAGCACGGCTTTGTGCAATTGTTATAAGGTTGTGGAAACAAAATCGAAATAAGCTTAAGTTTGTCAGAAGGAATTACTACCTGCACCAGTGGTTGCCAGCCTTTTTTCGACCAAGTACCTCCTTGCTGTCTAGGATTTAATGAGCAGTGTGGCCTCCACATTCCGTGTTCCCTCGGCTACCCAGCACCAACAGCACACGTCTACATAACTGAATTTGCTTTTACTTACATCGGCATAAAAAAAATAGCATGGTTTCAACGAAATTTTTATGTTAACGTTTTTAAAACTGAACCATTTTAATAACTCCAATGAAAATTTTCCAAGTTAATGTTTTTTCGTACAAACTCATGTATTTCATTACACCGAACATTTATTTTTTTAATTATTTTAGTTTTTTATATTTTCAACAACAAAGATGATCTTGTCGATTCTTCTCGAAATTGTATAATTACTCGAAGGAACTCGTATTGTCGTGGCTCATGCGTCAGGCTCCAGCATAGCACTGACATTCCTTTAATTGTGGGCAACACGAAAATTTCTTTGATTGTATATGATTCCTATATTTCGTTGTTAGTAATCATTTTTTTTTAGAATGCAAGACAGTTGTGTGGTATGAGAGTGGATTATTGCAATAACGTGTTGACTTTCGCAAATTTTTGGTTTTCAAGTATAAAAAAAGAAATGAATGAAGTTCATCGAGCTCAGTTTTATAAGGAATCACTCATTCACGACGTCTTCTTAACTTCATCTAAAAGTGTCTATTCACAAAATAATATTCATTTCAGTGTTGGTAGCATTTCTACTGCACAGCCATTTCGAGAAAACATGCTTCCAAATGGTCAGTCACTGACTAGATGGCAAAGATATGCATCGTGCTCCACCGCACTTTAGTATAACGTAGCACGCCATACACGCAATATCACTAGTCCGAATATTGACACTTTGCTTCCACTGAAGGGGTCATACGTGCCATGTCTGTTCGAGGCTTTCGCTTGTCGGAGCTTTTCAGGCGTATTCACCTGCGCACTTGAACCGCGCGTGCTGTCTCCAAGACAAAACATCTGCCGAGATTTCAGTGGACCGTGGAAATTAAAGTATAAATTGTTAGAAAAATGTATTTAAAATATTTACCTATGTATGTTTCCTTTTTAAGTTACTCTGGTCACATTGTATACTGACTGATCACAGAAAAATAATTCCAATCAGTGGCATAGGATTAACCCAACACGAAGACCAAAGACAGCGAGAAGTTCACTGATTATTCGACAGTCGGAACATGAAAGAATCGTTGATCCCATTATTCGCGAACGCAAACAATGCCCTCCTTCTCCAGGCTGGGTTTGCCCTTTTAAAACGATTTGTCTGATCGCGAGAGCGATATTGTTGGGTGGCCAAAGCTGTCAGTGTGGTCAGACTCTGTACATTAGTGAAGACGCGACTCCTAGACGAGGTCCGGCTATCGGAGCTGTCATAATGCTAGCGGTGCAGCAGTTAAGTCACGACATATCATTATTTGAATGTTTGTAGCGATTAATTTCAATATCACTAGAAGGTGAGTACATCGAAGTCTGTTTGACACCTAGTACAATGGAAGAAGCCCTAATAACTGGTTCAATTGGAAGATCCCCCTGTCATGCACTTCACACAGGATTGCAGAGCATGGATGCACATTTAAAAGTCGAAATCAATGTGCAGGTAATGTAGCGGTTAAGACACTTCCGTATATTCAAGGAGGGTGTGGTTCGCATTCCCGCCCGATCATGGTAATTTAGAATTTACAGATTTTCTAAGCTATCTCAACAAATATCACAAAAGAACCAAGAATTCCTAACGCAGTTTTTATTGAAGGAGCTAAAGCAAGCCATTAAAATGTGTAAAGAAGCAAAAGCAATTCATTCGTCTTGACACTGTAACTATGGAGCGGATAATTAGCTATATAGGACGCTGGATATGAGCGACTTAGAACGATGCATAAGAAAGAATTTTTACTTGGGAGATGCTGGGTCAAAGTTCGCGTCCACCATCACGACACAAGTTTCCCAAATCTTCTCTAGAGCGCATCAGCCGGATGCTCGGATGGTTCTACAAACAAGGGCACAACCGAGTTTCTGCCTCTTTCTCATTCAATTAAGCCTCTGCTCGATCTCTAATTAGCTTTTAGTCAACAAGACGTAAAACTCACATCCCCTTCATTCTTATTTTTAATCTTCTCTCTTCTTGTTCTTTGTGACAGCGGAAGTGGCTTCTGTGTCTTACAACAGTTACTAATGAGACAAAGCAGTATGCAAGGTCTGAATAAAGTTGGAAGTCGCTGCCTTACTGAACTACTTCATTGACAGAAAACTTTAACTTCTTGAAAGGAGATGACAAAGTGAAATGTGTGACCAAGCGATTCTAGGCGCTTCAGTCTGGAACCGCGCGACCGCTACGGTCGCAGGTTCGAATCCTGCCTCGGGCATGGATGTGTGTGATGTCCTTAGGTTAATTAAGTTTTAGTAGTTCTAAGTTCTAGGGGACTGATGACCTCAGAAGTTAAGTCCCATAGTGCTCAGAGCTCGGCTGTACACTTGCCCAAGGTGCACGAAGTGTTACCGATCACTTTTGCCAAGCTCGCCGATATAGCATCTTTTCATCATGTTTAACGTCTGTTTTTAGTTAGAGAGTTCCTTGCCTTTCACAGTCATTAGTCCTTGTTCTCCATCTATCCCCCTTCTCTAGATCACCTTTTAATTATTACTTTTTAAATACTTAAGCAGCGTAATGCCGCATTGTGCTTTGAATCTGTATAAATAATTATTTTAAAGTAGCAAACATTTTTATTAACACACTTTGGATCTTAAGAACAGCTGTTCCTAGGTGCATGTAGCAACATCCAGGGTGTTGGTTATTTCTAAAAAAGCAACTAATAAATAATTAAATAATGTCAATGCATCCACTTGGGAACACTACCCTGAAGGCAGCCGTCTGTGCTGAGCAGCATACTCATGTGATGTAGATCCAGTAGTCCAGTCTGCAACAAGCGGTTCTAGATGACAATAGGTATTGTAGTGAATCCTTTATTTGTTACCTGATAGGAGTTGCAGATGTGAAGATGATGCAGTGTGATTGGTGCACAATGAGGCAATTCTTTGTTGGTATTGTAATACTTGGTTGGCAAGAAGCATCTCGGTACATATGGTTTCCTTCACATTCCCATCCATCTTTACATCGGGTCACTATTACAACCAAACGCTCTGCTTGGCTGGATATAAAAAATCTGACCAATCAGTCACATAAAGTACTGTAGTAATGTCTGTTTCAAACCGTGTCAAGTGCTTGGTAATGTCCTACCGTGTGTGCACTCAGCAACGGATGGATTTTAAGGTATTGAGACAGCAACATTTGACAACAAAACTATGGTCTCTAGCTGTTCATTGAGCTGGCAAGGCCAGCATGGCTCCTTAAACGGAAAGGGAGATTGTCAGACAAGAAAAAAAATACCCTTAGGCTGGCACATTCCAGCAACGATGAGATTTTTTTCCCTTGGTAGAGACATTACGGAATGGGCGTCTCAGTTCCTCCTCCCCTCCTCCCTCCCACGTCCAATCCTTCAGAGGAGGTAGATTTCGAATGAACCGAGAAATCATGGGAAGAGACTATCGTTAGAAATAGCGAGCCTTAAATTATGAATTATTAACACAGCGGGAAGTATATTGTATGAATATTATACATTAAAAGTATTTTTCAACAAGAGATAAAGGGCGTGTCCTGACCTGTGGTGGAGGACCTGGCAAACGACGATTGACCCAATTCAAAATCGTGCAGTTGAGTGCGATGAGGGAACCAGTCCACTAAAGCCGTTGTGCAGACTCACTTTCTATGCCCACCAACGAGGAAGCACACAGTTGGCAGTTCACTCACTGGGTATTACGCAGCGCTCATTCACGGAGTGACAAGCAGCACCCACTTGCGCTTGCCATGCAGGCAGGGAAACATGGACTCTACCTCTGCAGCGTCGACATTGCGTAGTGGCGCTAATGGGACCGGCAAGCGTTCAGATGCATTTAGAACTAGAATTTAGTTTTAGCTGTCCATTTTCCATCTTTTCTATGGAGAAGATGTGTACCGTATACCTGAGATTCATCAAGTATTACCATGGTATAACGAAAATTAAAGTGATAATCAAATATTGAATGTTATTGAAGGTCATTGTTCCAGTTCGTGAAAGAATAGCTGATGAATGTATGCTTGTTTCCAGCGAACTGCTAAAATCGTACTGATGTCTAGACATATTTTGAATAGGACAAACTGAAAAAAAATACGTTGAGGAGTGTGACAACAGACTGTTATTGTCAACCTTCTTTATAACTGGCAAAAACATTTCAACCCAGCAAAATAAATGATGATGCTCGAAGTAGAGTGGATATAAAATGTAGACTGGCTATGGCAAGGAAAGCGTTTCTGAAGAAGAGAGATTTGTTAATACCGAATAGAGATTTATGTGTCAGGAAGTCTTTTCTGAAAGTATTTGTATGGAGTGTAGCCATGTATGGAAGTGATAAACAGCTAAGACGAGAAGAGAATAGAAGCTTTCGAAATGTGGTGCTACAGAAGAATGCTGAATATTAGATGGGTAGATCAGGTAACTAAAGAACAGAATTGAGAAGAAGAGGAAATTGTGGCACAATCTGACTAAAAGAAGGGAACTGTTGGTAGGACACGTTCTGAGACATCAAGGGATCACCAATTTAGTATTGGAGGGAATTGTGGAGGGTAAAAGTCGTAGAGGTAGACCAAGAGGTGAATACGCTAAGCAGATTGAAAAGGACTTAGGTTGCAGTATTTACTCGGAGATGAAGAGGCTTGCACAGGATAGAGTAGTATGGAGAGCTGCATCAAACCAATCACTGGACTAAAGACCACAACAACAAACAATTATTCGAATAATTAGATCATTCAAACAAATTTATTTGTCAGTAAATTTTCTGTAAATTAAATAACGAATGACATATAATACCACCGCATTTTCTTTGTTTACTTCTTGTACAGAATTGATATTTGTTCGCTTGGCTCAGTGTATTTTCTGTTTGATTAGTAACTTATTAATGGTTTGTCCAGAAATGTGCCTGTGTGGCTTAGTGACTTAAGTTCCAGACTACAATACTTAGGCTTAAGGTTCTATTCCCGTTTGTTCCAAAGATTTTCTTTGTTGTTATCGCTTCTTTCAGCTGTAACAATGGCTAAATGCCAAGTTGCACCGTATTTTGGAATATGTGCTGACTGGCTATAGAAGTCGGTTCCGAGATGGGAGAAAGTCAGGTGCACACCACCTGCCGGTCGCGGTGGCCGAGCGGTACTAGGTGCTTCAGTCCGGAACCGCCCGACTGGCACGGTCGCAGGTTCGAATCCTGCCACGGGCATGGATGTGTGCGATGTCCTTAGGTTAGTTAGGTTTAAGTAGTTCTATGTCTAGGGGACTGATGACCTCAGATTCTAAGTCCCATAGTACTCAGAGCCATTTGAACCATTTTTTGCACACCAGCACGTCTAGTAAAGCACTGAACTGTTCACACCATCCTTCAGGTTGAGCAAAGCTTTACGAGACTTACACTGTAACAAATGAAACATAAAAATGCTTATAGGCGGATGGCATCATCAGTTTGGGCTATAGCACACTAGGCAGCCACAATGTTGAGGAACTAATTTAGTCAGCCAGATGAAGGTCAGTCGTGATGAGTCAGCAGAGCGAAACGTACGTCAATATGTTATGCCTTTTTTCTCAGAACAAAAGCATTTTACTATAATCATAAAAATTATTTTTCCGTTGTTTTACTTGCTTTAGGTGCTGCAGATTATAAATTCACTTACATTGATCTTGGAGCATACAGAATATATAGTGACTCATCTATTTTTATGCAATCAGTTTTGCATAAAAATCTCGTTAGTAAAAGTTATCAATATCGGAGAAAAGCCCCACAGCAAACAAGAGTGTTCCGATGTGGTGCATCATGTTCAGAGACGAGGCATTTGGTAGATTTGAAAATTTAATGTGTCCTTTTTGAGGAAGGAGTTTCACAAGCAATAAAAGAACCTTTAAAAACAGACCGTCTCGGACTAGATAGTTTATAGAATGCACTTTTGGCACTCTGCCAAATAAATGGAGAACAGAGAATTTTTCATTACCCAATGGTACTTTGAAAAGAATTTACAGTTGCCATAAAAATTCATGCTGTGTTTTACAAGCCGGCCGTGGTGGCCGAGCGGTTCTAGGCGCTTCAGTTCGGAACCGCGCACTGCTACGGTCGCAGGTTCGAATCCTGCCTCGGCCATGGATGTGTGTGATGTCTTTAGGTTAGTTAGGTTTAACTAGTTCTGAGTTCTAGGGGACTGATGACCTCAGATGTTAAGTCCCATAGTGCTCAGAGCCATTTGAACCATTTTTGTGTTTTACAAAATAATCTGCCAGAAACAGATGGCTATAAATTTGAAGATATATTGTACGTCCCTCCAGAACTGGATATTCCCCCGGGTCCTACAAGCCATAGAAAGTCGTCATGAGGTTTGTTTCGAGATACAAGCAGGTCTGTCTACTTCGACAAGTGACCAGAGACGGAAGGTAGCTACATGCGTTCTCCAAGAGACACTTGCAACCCGCAGTACAGAGCCACAAAATCACAGCTTCCCAATGCGTGGGCTACAATGCACGTCATTTTTTGTTGTTCTGCAGCAAACCACCTGCCTCGATCCTCACAGCCCTACTAAACTACCGACTCGGCCCTCTTCAACTGCCTCTGACTTGCCAATACGTCCTCCCTCCCACTGCTAACATGGCGCAAGTACTCTTCGTAAGCAGCCAACAGTGAGAACGCAACCAACAAAAGCTCTCAATCTTCAACACCTTTCTTAGATTAGTAACACTGTCGGATACGACTGCCTTCTTGATATAGTTACGCATTTCTTGGTGCTAGAAAATGAGAGCACAGAGCAAGAACTCAGTGGTTCCTAACGATTAACCTCATCAGACATTTAGTATAAAGTCTCCTAAAACTGTTATTGAATGCTTATTGACATTCAAGATCATCCAAAGCGTCTTAGCATTAACTCTGTGTAAGATTTCAATTAGAATATGGAACAGTTTCCGATCCAACATCCGTCTATGCAATTACCTAGAGCTCAGAGATTCAAAAATTTTGGAAGAGTACATAAAATAATTCGTAATATTCCAGCACACTTGCAATTTGTGCACTGTGAAAGTGTCAAGGGATTATTGGGAGAAGTTTTTCGCTTTTCTACACCAACTGCAGTTAGTGCATCATGTCTTCCCTACGATTTAAAAACAAGTAGTTTACCTCTATTGCTGTCCATGACCAAGGGACGCTTATGAGGAACTTAAGGGATATACCAGCCAAAGAAATGTTAAAGAAATCCGGTCACAGACGTCGAATGACATTATGACGTAAAAAGGAAGATTTTATCGGGAATGTGACTTGAGAAGTTGAATTAAAGTTGAATCACAACAAGTTATTTGCCAAAAACTATAGTGGAACTGATAATTCCTCAATTCTTGCTGAAGAATATTTTGAGTTGAAAGTCATACATCGAAGTCATGATTAACAATGAATCCAGGAGTGCATTGCATTCTTTAGTGTCACAGTGGTAACTCTCCATAGATCAAATAAAGTTTCTGATGAGGTGTTTTAAAAACGGAGTTGTTCTAAAAACTGCTCCAAAAAAAGAAACAGAATTGAAGCAATGAATGCAATTAGATTTCAAATTTATCTGTTATTCTTAAACTTTTTATTCACACATGTCAAATAATTGTTTTTATTTGTCTAAGTGAATAATGTTTTGAACAATATTTATTCACTAATAACGAATAGTAATTTGTATCTGCAGTCGTTATTCATCATTCGCATATATTCTGCCAAAGTCTGGTGCTAAGCAAAGCGCATCACGCACGTGTACACTGAAAATTCGCACCCTATGAGCAAGAGAATGCAGGCGTGTGAAATCCGCGTGGCTGCAGGCAAGCCCCCACGCGGCTGTGCCAGGCGCGTGGCCGGTGTACGTGCACTCACGTGGCTGTCATTAGCACCGGTAATATTCGGCAACTTCAGACAACATTCGCGAAGCATTTTCGCGCTCTCACTCGCACATTGGAGGCGTGATCAGGACATAAGGATAGGTAACGTGGTTGCATGGCTCTACACCTCATTCCCGCGTGCGATCTGATACAACAGGCCTAGCGAAACAACACTCAAGAGAGCGGCAGCGCTCCAGTCATGCTCCTGATTAGCGCTCCTGGGTCAACGATGAGTAGGGGTGAGGGGTGAGGAAGAAAAGAAGAGGACAATGAAGGCTACAGCTGGGCACAACTAGAGCTGGACAGCCGCCTTATCAGATCCCAAACAATTTGCTGATTACCATGGGTTAAATTAGATTTACGTTCTGTATTATGAGTACTAAGGCGTCTATGCACTTGTCCAAAAAAGAAAAAAATGGAGTCACCTGTTCAGTACCAATGGGAATAGCCTTACTTTTTCGTATCATTTAAAGGCCAAGCAAAGGGCTTAATATGGCACCGCACTGTTATAGGTGGAACACCTGCTACAAAGACAATATGATGCACTTGTTTCTTGACAAACGACGGTGAATTCTGGCTAAACTGAAGGTTGACACAAGGGAATAAAACTGAATTCACAGTAATTAGAGTGCTGACAGAATTCCCTGTGTCTTGATGCAAGAGGTGGATTATTTGGTAACACATGTGGTGGACAAGATTTGTGCTATCAAACAAAAATTAATCATGTTAAAAAATCATCTCCTGGTTGATGACATGTGTTCAATAACTAAAGGCAGTCTTTTGTAAATTAAACATGACTGAATAATTGAAATGTTTGATCGTGAGTGCTGAAAGGGATTCCAATACAGAAGAAGAATTTCGATTTCTTTGTCAGAACATTTTCGCTTTTCGCTGCTAATGTACCCCCTTACTTTCGACTTGAGGTAACGGACGTACAGTGCAGAACCTAGCTCAACGATCTCTTTGGCCACTACAGGAATTTACAAGACTTTTCGTAAAATATTAACCTGTGAGCAGTATCTTCGATTGCTCAGACAAGCCCCTAAAGTTCCATGGTTGTTAGATTCAACAATGCGTGCCAAAATTTTGGTTTAACCGATCTTAGTCTGCATAACTCCTTATGTTGGACTGTAACATGACCATGACCATAGTTCCAGATAAATTACATATTCCAAAATCAAAATGTGTGTAAGTTTATAAACATCATAACATAATTAAATCCCCATATCTAATGGTTTTTGTAGTTCTGCTCACCCTATTAGCCTTATCTAATGTATTTATTTGATCAAGTAAAGATAGTTATTGCTTTATCAGAAAAATAAAAAGCTGAAAATAGACACTTATGATAAAGTCCTGCTTTTATATGTGTGTTGCAGTGTTCACCTCTTATAAGTAGGTGCACTGTGTTGAAAATACGTCTTCCTAAGATTCCCGCGTGTGTGGCTTCCAGTGTATAGCTGTCTCACTCACAGCTGCTAGAAATAGCGCAGTGGTGGGGGAAGCCAGAGCGCTCAGCAGACTCAACTGCGCTTGTAGAGCGTAAGCACGCTCTGAGAGAGTAAATGTTGGCCAGGTCTGTGATAGAGGAAGCGTGTCCTTCAAGTGCTATACGAGGTTCACTGAGTATAGAGGGGGATAAATAACAATTCCATAGATATGCAATACGTAAGTACCTAGCCTTAGTTGTTTATAAGAGTCAGTCAAATGAAAACGAGACAGATGGCAACAAAGTAACTAAAAATATTTCAAACGTAATGGCCATCTCTTAATACATTCATTCCACTATGAGACAAGATCGTCAATAGCTTTATGGAAAATGCTTGCAGTTACTTACAGAACCATGTGTATGCAGGCATGTACCCCTTCGTCCAAACCAAACTGAAGTCCAGTCATCTAGGACTGTATGGAGGATGTACGTAAGTATTTCCCAGCGAAACTTCTACAGTGTAGTCGAAACTACATTGGCAACATGTAGATAGGCTCCCACTATGCTGCAGAAGTTTTACTGAAAATCCTTACAAACCCTCCACACAGCTCTGATTTCTCCCTATGCGATTTTCATTTGCCGGCCGCTACGATCGCTACGATCGCAGGTTCGAATCCTGTCTCGGGCATGGATGTGTGTGACGTCCTTATGTTACTTAGGTTTAAGTAGTTCTAAGTTCTAGGGGACTGATGACCTCGGAAGTTAAGTCCCATAGTGCTCAGAGCCATTTGAACCATTTTTGATTTTCATTTTCTTATTTTTGGAACTCTGAAGCAAAACATTCGTGGCCATCAGTTGGCCATACATATTATAAAAGTGGAGGTGTGTATGTTTGTATGTATCTATATATATGGTTCACATCTCCTCTTAAACCACTGAATCTATCTCAACCAAACTTGGTTCACACATCATTTACTGGTGTCGGGAAATAGCCACTGTGGGGTGAGAACCCGATAACTCTCAAAGGGATTCAGGCAGGTGTGACAAAGAAGCATAACTCACAACACGCAAATAGCGAGACTATATTCATCCAGTATTTGAGAATGGGAGCACCTGCTACTTGCAAGAAACATTACACATAATTACGAACCCTTACAACATTTTTTCTCTCTCATATCCCCCTCCCCCCCCCCCTTCCCCACACACACACACAAAATGATGAATTACATTTTCGCTGTTCATGCAGTTAAACTGCCATGTCAGGCATGTCCTTTTAATTTATTAATATTTTATTTCAGCGTGGGTCTGTGGCCTCTAAACATTTTTTAAGCATAAACATGATTAGTTGTAGGCAGTATATTAACGTTTCTCCTAAACCCCTGGAAGGTTCTCAACCAAACGTTGTACATATATTATGAGGGGCAATCATAAAGTTTCCATTCGAGGGTTGTACAGTCCAGATTTGGTATACAACTCAGGCATTGAGGCAATCATCCCTTCATCTCACCAGGTTGAAGATACCCATTCGGTAATTGCATGGGGAGAGATCAACTGCGACCAGCACGGAACTTGCTACATCATTCCACAATGGTGGTTTTCGACAGACAACTTGTCCCATACTTGAGCAGCATATTTCTGGACATTCGTCAAAGGTAGGCGGAGAAGTGGACAACAAGCGCGCGGAACCCATGCTGTAATAAGCGGTGACAGGCTGTAACCTCTGATTGTGTACGATGTGTTACACTGTCCCATTGTTGCGCCAAAGCCGAGGACGCAGTGATGAAATGGAAGGACTAAGGTCATAAATGAGATTGTACTGTAAATACCAGTGCGTAATGAAACACACAGTGCTTATTATACACCCTGTCAGATCTGAAACATGGCCACTTGGGGACAACACTGACGAACTTAGGTGTCCATCCTAGCGCTCAGAAGATAGCGTGGATGGACAGACAAAAATTCTTTCGGTAGGTCCATGAAACGTTTGTACCAACAGTGAGAAATTAGCTAAAGAAGAAAAAGCTTCCACTGAAAGTTATCCATATAAGTGACAATGCTTCCAGGCATCCTTCAGATGTTTCCCAAAAATCCGTTGGTATACAAGCACTCTTTCTCCCACCCAATGTGACAGCTCTAATTCAGTCCATGGACCAGGGAATTTTGTATTCAGTTAAACGTCATTATCGACATTCACTTCTCGTCTCCTTGCTGAACGAAAGTGAAAACGACTCTATCGAGACTATGCCGAAAGCGTGGAAAGCAATTAACATACATGATGTTTTCCAAGCAGCCGAAGCATGGGATAAAGTGGAGCGCGCTACCATAATGAAGAGCTGGAGAAAATTGTGGCCATACGTTGATGCCGAGGTGGATCCAGTAGTGAGTGACAGCGATGAGCCAGTCAATTCGGAATTATCAATTAATGGTTCAAATGGCTCTGACCAGTATGGGACTCAACTGCTGAGGTCATGAGTCCCCTAGAACTTAGAACTACTTAAACCTAAGGACATCACATACATCCATGCCCGAGGCACGATTCGAACCTGCGACCGTAGCGGTCGTGCGGTTCCAGCCATTCCGGCTGGCAATTATCAGTTACTTTGTACACTGACATGCTCCACAACCTTCCAGGAGGGGCAGAAATTGATGATGAAGCTGTTACTAAGTGGCTGAATGAGAAAAACTTTGATACGGACCAAACTTTAACAGATAAAGAAATAATGAAAAGCGTGCAAGAAAGTAATGATGAAAGTGATGAAGAAGAGGACACAGGAGGAGAGAGCATGAAGATTTCTCATGCTGCTGGTGCTGAAGCTGCCTAGGTCTTCCTGGAATACATTATGCAACAACCAGATACATGCAGTACCGATGTTCAAATGGTTCAAATGGCTCTGAGCACAATGGGACTCAACTGCTGTGGTCATAAGGCCCCTAGAACTTAGAACTACTTAAACCTAACTAACCTAAGGACATCACACACATCCATGTCCGAGGCAGGATTCGAACCTGCGACCCTAGCGGTCGTGCGGCCTTTAACCGCTCGGCCACTTTGATGTAAGGCTTATAAAGCGGTTGCGTGATAAAGCATGTCACCGACGCATATCATCACTGCGACAGTTAAAAATCAGGGACATGTTTCATAGTGGATGATACGACTGTATAATTATGTACAGTATGCACTCAAGGACTAAATCTGTTCTGAAAATTAATGTATTTTTTGATTTAACAAAGTATATCTGCTATTTTAAAATGGTACCCTTCGGTTTAATAAAGTACGATACACTACATCCCCTATGTTTTCGAAATAAATAAAAACAAAATAAATGAATAATATAATAATAGACACTCAATAATCCGGCATTCAGCAAATCTGGCACCCATATGCATCAGGAATGAACGGATTAGCGAGAGTCTAGTGTACCTGCATCGTTGTTAATACTTCTCTGAACAACAGTACACAATCGACTGTGACGTATTCACGGTGTAGTGTACCAATGTTCACAACTCATACCATATATGGACAATCAATCGTCACAAGTCCCGTAAAATTCCGTGGAGGGGGGCATTAAGGTTTGACGCCACGTTCAATCACATCCCAGATGTGTTCGATTGTGTTCAGATCTGGTGATTTGGGGGGCCAGCACCTCAACTGGATATCGCCACTGTGATCCTCAACTGGACATCACAATTCCATCACACTCTTTGCCTTCCGAAATCGCGCATTATTTTGTTGAAAAATGCCACTACCTTCGGGAAACATGATCGCCATGAAGGGATGTACGTGGTCTGCAACCAGTGTACGATGATACTCCTTGGCCGTTATGGTACGTTGCACGATCTCCACTGGACCCATAGTTACCCACGTGAATGTACCAGAGCATAGTGGATCCGCCACCAGCTTTTCTCCGTCCCACGGTACAGGTGTCAAGGAGCTGTTCCCCTGGAAGACGACAGATTTGCCCCCTCCCATCGGCATGGTATGGAGATTCACCAGACCATGCAACGCTCTGCGACTGCGCCAATGTCCAGTGCCGATGGTCACGTGCCCATTTCAGTCGTAGTTGTCGATGTCGTGGTGTTAACATGGCAAATGCATGGGTCGTCGGCTGCGGAGGCCCATCGTTAGGATTCTTAGGTGCACTGTGTGTTCAGACACACTTTTACCCTGCCCAGTATTAAAGTCTCATGTTAGTTTCAATATAGTTCACCACTTGTCCTGTTTTACCAGTCTGTCCAACCTAGGACGTCCGACATCTGTAATCTGGGGTGGCTGCCCAACCCCACGACATCTGGACGTGGTTTCACCTTGGTTTCGCCACTCCTAGAACACGCGACAAGTCTCGCAGCTTCCGAAATGCTCGAGCCCAGTCGTCGCGCCGTGGCAATCTGACTTCGGTCAGCCGCAGATGGAGCACGCGTTCCCCATTCTACACACGAACAGCACGCTCACTGGTACTACGTGCAGTCATTCCTCGCCAAGTGACACCGATATTGCCAGGACGGCTTTATATCCATAATAGGTCAGTGGTCATAGTGTTTTGGGTGGTCCTTGTACACTCCTGGAAATGGAAAAAAGAACACATTGACACCGGTGTGTCAGACCCACCATACTTGCTCCGGACACTGCGAGAGGGCTGTACAAGCAATGATCACACGCACGGCACAGCGGACACACCAGGAACCGCGGTGTTGGCCGTCGAATGGCGCTAGCTGCGCAGCATTTGTGCACCGCCGCCGTCAGTGTCAGCCAGTTTGCCGTGGCATACGGAGCTCCATCGCAGTCTTTAACACTGGTGGCATGCCGCGACAGCGTGGACGTGAACCGTATGTGCAGTTGACGGACTTTGAGCGAGGGCGTTTAGTGGGCATGCGGGAGGCCGGGTGGACGTACCGCCGAATTGCTCAACACGTGGGGCGTGAGGTCTCCACAGTACATCGATGTTGTCGCCAGTGGTCGGCGGAAGGTGCACGTGCCCGTCGACCTGGGACCGGACCGCAGCGACACACGGATGCACGTCAAGACCGTAGGATCCTACGCAGTGCCGTAGGGGACCGCACCGCCACTTCCCAGCAAATTAGGGACACTGTTGCTCCTGGGGTATCGGCGAGGACCATTCGAAACCGTCTCCATGAAGCTGGGCTAAGGTCCCGCACACCGTTAGGCCGTCTTCCGTTCACGCCCCAACATCGTGCAGCCCGCCTCGAGTGGTGTCGCGACAGGCGTGAATGGAGGGACGAATGGAGACGTGTCGTCTTCAGCGATGAGAGTCGCTTCTGCCTTGGTGCCAATGATGGTCGTATGCGTGTTTGGCGCCGTGCAGGTGAGCGCCACAATCAGGACTGCATACGACCGAGGCACACAGGGCCAACACCCGGCATCATGGTGTGGTGAGCGATCTCCTACACTGGCCGTACACCACTGGTGATCGTCGAGGGGACACTGAATAGTGCACGGTACATCCAAACCGTCATCGAACCCATCGTTCTACCATTCCTAGACCGGCAAGGGAACTTGCTGTTCCAACAGGACAATGCACGTCCGCATGTATCCCGTGCCACCCAACGTGCTCTAGAAGGTGTAAGTCAACTACCCTGGCCAGCAAGATCTCCGGATCTGTCCCCCATTGAGCATGTTTGGGACTGGATGAAGCGTCGTCTCACGCGGTCTGCACGTCCAGCACGAAGGCTGGTCCAGCTGAGGCGCCAGGTGGAAATGGCATGGCAAGCCGTTCCACAGGACTACATCCAGCATCTCTACGATCGTCTCCATGGGAGAATAGCAGCCAGCATTGCTGCGAAAGGTGGATATACACTGTACTAGTGCCGACATTGTGCATGCTCTGTTGCCTGTGTCTATGTGCCTGTGGTTCTGTCAGTGTGATCATGTGATGTATCTGACCGCAGGAATGTGTCAATAAAGTTTCCCCTTCCTGGGACAATGAATTCACGGTGTTCTTATTTCAATTTCCAGGAGTGTATATCGCATACAGGGACAGCGGAAAAACATTTTCCGCTGAGTTAGAACGTATTGAGTGATGGTGACAGACGGCCATTGAGGATGATTGTGACGGAAAATAAGAGAACGACAGCTGTAGATATCACTACAGAACTAAATATCGGACTCACGAACCCTTCTCAGCAACAAAGCAAGATCACGGGAGCTCCGTAAGCAGGAAACTGCAAGACGAACTGGAATTAGAAAACCGCACATTAGTGATTCAAAACCCAAAACTGGAAAGCGTAACGCCGATGCTGTAAAACCTGGACTGTGAAGCAATGGAAGAAAGTCATTTGCTCCGAAAAAACTTGTTTCAAACCGTTCCTAATTTCTGGTCGAGTTTACGTCACAAGAATGAAACACGGTGGGGGATTCGGTGATGATTTGGGCCGCCATAGCGTTGTATTCCATGGGTCCAATTGTTACTCTGAAAGATTACGTTATTGCCAAGAAATATGTAAACATTTTGGCTCATCAGGGCCATCCCCTGAACAGTGTTTATTCCCCAACGGTGATGCTTTGTTCCAGGACGTTAGGGCTTCAGTTCTCACAGCTCACGTCAGGGTTTGTGAACACGTAGGTAATATACTACGCGTACAAGAGCCAAGAGGGAACAATAAAAGTGGACGACCAACAACGAAGCGCTAGGATTAAAAATGGTGTAAAGCAAGGGTGAAGTATTTCCCCTCTTCTGTTCAATCTGTACATCGAAGAAGCAATGATAGAAATAAAACAGAGGTTCAGGAGTTGAATTAAAATTCTATGTGAAAGGATATCAGTAATACGATTCACTGATGACATTGCTATCCTGAGTGAAAGTGAAGGAGGATTACATGATATACTGAATGAAATGAACGATCTCCTGAGTGCAGAATATGGGTTGAGAGTAAATCGAAGAAAGATCAAAGTAATAAGAAGTAGCAGAAATGAGAACAGTGAGAAACTTAATATCGGGATTGATGGACACAACGTAGATGAAGTTAAGGGATGCTGCTTCCGAGGCAGCAAAATAAGCAGTGACGGATGGAGCAAGGAGGGCATCAAAAGCAGACTATCACTGGAAGAAAGGCATTCCTGGCCAAGAGAAGTCAACTAGTATCAAACATAGGCGCTAATTTGAGGAAGAAATTTCTGAGAATACAGCATTGTATGGTAGTGAAACATGGACTGTGGGAAAACCGGACAGTAGAAAATCGAAGCATTTGAGATGTGGTGTTACAGACGAATGTTGAAAATTAAGTGGACTGATAAGGTAAGGATAGGGAAGGTTCTGGGCAGAATCGTAGAAAACACTGCAAGGAGAAGGGACAGGATGATAGGACAGCTGTTAAGACATCAGGGAATGAGTTCCATGGTACTAGAGGGAGTTGTAGAGTGCAAAAACTGTAGAGGAAGACAAATATTGGAATACATCCAGCAAGTAATTGGTGACAAAGGTTGTAAGTGCGACTCTGTGTGGAAGAGGTTAGGACAGTTGAGGGATTTGTGGCGATCCACATCAAACCAGTCAGTAAACTGCTGACCCAAAACAAAAGGTAGACTGACACCTCTCCTGGTCATCAAACTCACCAGATTTCAGTAATATTGAAACTCTGCTATCAGCCTGTATCATCCTTACCTGAAGAATGGTATAAGATTCCTTTGGAAACCATCCCGAGACGACTGGAAGCTGTTTTGGAAGCTCTTTTGAATGCCAAAGTTTTCCTACATCGTATTAGGCAGCACAGGTAGGATTTTCTATCTACAGCCGGATGAGTTGTCTGGCATTGCCATAATAAAGTACATACAAAAAATCTTGTACGTGAATCAGTCTATCTGTTAGTGACCATAATTCAAAATCCCTGCAATAGTCCCCGAGATTAGTTTTCACACACACACACAAAGAAACGTGGCGCCTGACAATAATGTGTATAGAGAATATGTTTAGATGTGTAGATTAAGGTCAAGCTTTGCTGCTCTATGGAGTCGGCGCAGCTGTTTAATTCACAACTTTTCTCGCCAGCTACGGCCTAGTGTGTAGCTGACCAACTTGTGGCTCCAAACCTTGTCCTGAGATGTCACTCCAATTGCCAGTCAAATAGAAAAACAAGTTAACAATACGTATCGCAACCCACCAAGTACAATGAGACACCGGGATGACGCACTATGTGAGATAACTCGACTTAAAGAATTCTATAAAACATGTACTGAAATAGTATCAACACCATTCAAATTTCAAAAAAGTAAATTCCTTTACTGTATTTACGACATTAATATGTACATTTAGTTCTGTTCTCGTCGAATGTGAGGCGTTATCAGCTAATTATTAATTATTTCTTTGGTTGTCTAATATCTTTTAGGTTTCTGTTATCACCCTTCACGTAATACTCTTGCCACTTTGCCGGCTGCTGTGGACGAGCGATTCTAGGCGCTTCAGTCCGGAACCGCGCTGCTGCTACGGTCGCAGGTTCGAATCCTGCCTCGGTCATGGATGTGTGTGATGTCCTTAGGTTAGTTAGGTTTAAGTAGTTTTAAGTTTAGGGGACTGATGACCTCAGACGTTAAGTCCCATAGTGCTTAGAAACCCTCTGAGGGAAAATCAGTGCTTAATTTAAAATAAAAAATGAAACAGGTTGAAATTGTTGATTTAGAAGCATACATAATGGAAAATCGTGATTTTTAAAAATTAAAGCAATTGAACATCAATTAGTTACAATTTATGGGACACAATTTACGAAAACTTACAATCATAAATGGTGTTATTTAATGCAAAAATACTGTTCACCGACCAAGGGACTCAATATGAACCTTCCTTATAACAGAAATGTCGATTTTTATCTTCTAAGCGGCAAGCACGACATTTCATAATATATACAACAGCTGTAATCGTCAAAACAGTGTCTGTTCCGTCAGACACGCGTCCATGTGCAAACGACATCTTAATGTAAGATACATACATTGTATAAATACAGACATTGTAATAATCAATGATATTAGAAATTACATTCAACTTACCTCATGATTGAAAAGTTTCACAACTCAGAGAGCCACTCTTCCTGAATGACCCTGTCAGTGGCAACGCTGAAGTGAGACTGCTCTTGCCGTGCCGATTCACGGAGCAGCCTACAACAAAACTGACAACTGCCTTGAAGTGGAAGAATTGGGAGACAGGGATGTGACGTATTTGGCGCATGTTGGAGCACTTCACTAGCATTTCTCAGTGACAAAACTGACATCTGCCATTTTTCTTGTCTTTGTGCAATATACTAAACACTAATCATTACTAGAAATATAAATTATATACACAATTCTTCCTTGTGAATCGATCAGTCTATTAATGAAAACCACATCAAAATCCACAAAGAAGTTCCTGAGATTTGCTTTCACATACGAACAGAAAAACGCGCTGGTGTAGTTTAATTTAGTAATGGATATAGATGTGCTGAAATTGTTGCTGTAAGATGCAGATTATTTACTTTAATAAAGTAAAGAATATTCCTTTCCTGAAAGCCTTCATTTTAGGAGCCTCTACCATCTGCCCAATTTTGAACTGAAGAGAATGGAACATCCTGTAAGTGAACATATCCACGATGAAACATTGAATCATGACGATACTCTCCAGACTAGACTATCCAGGAACGACACAGACACACACAACATTAGTGGATGGCAAAAGATGTACTTGCAGCACTCCGTGCAGACATTGAAAAGTCCTTCATTTTGCGTTTTCGAAACAGTACTCAATGCATAGCGAATCAGGACGCAACAGTGAATACGTCTGGAGGAAATGACTCACATTTGTATCATCAGAACGTTGGAGGCGCCACTCTCGGGCCTGGGTGATACAGAAGTTAAATGTCACTTGTAGTCTCATTTAGCAGTCGTGGAGATGATTATGGGAGAGAGGAAACATTAAACGTCAGGACAGTTAAAGTTCGATCGAATATTACAACGCAATGCCTGCGTAGTTATCTAGCAGATGTACAACCAGAAACCTTATCCCACGTCTGGATGACTATCAACAGCTACTGCGTCAGGCGAGGTACGTTGGACTGATGACCTCAGTAGTTAAGTCCCATAGTGCTCAGAGCCATTTTGAGGTATGTTAGAAAAGAGCTAGCAACACTGTGCATGAATTGACAGCGCTGTTCCATCACCATTCGCACCGCAATTAGGATGGATCGTGCCCTTGATTCAGTACCAATTTTAACCCTCTGAAGTTGCTATATGACTGAGGAGACAATATGAAAGCCGGCCGGTGTGGCCGTGCGGTTAAAGGCGCTTCAGTCTGGAACCGCGTGACGGCTACGGTCGCAGGTTCGAATCCTGCCTCGGGCATGGATGTGTGTGATGTCCTTAGGCTCGTTAGGTTTAATTAGTTCTAAGTTCTAGGCGACTGATGACCTCAGAAGTTAAGTCGCATAGTGCTCAGAGCCATTTGAACCATTTTTGACAATATGAATTGAAGTTGTAAAGTAAATTACAAATGTGGACTGAAGAAACTTCATGAGCAATGCTGACCATCACATTTTGAGTGAAGCTCTGCGGGAACATGTGGTTTATGAAAAGATGCAGAGTGCTTATGGAGAACAATCCCTAGCCACAGCACAAACGCCCATATGGGAGAAGTTGTTGTTAGCTGACCAAGAAGTAGATTACGAAGCTGATACGGGAAGGCTGTCAACCTCAAGAACAGATGATACTAGAGAATAATAATCTTACAAGTCAGATCAGTAGTATATCTATGCCAGTTTCTGGAACATTTTGATCTCTGCTCATCTGGTTGCTTTCTTGCTATGCTAGAGTATTGCTTACATGCAGGTGCACTGATGTTACAATAAAAGATGGTGGCAGCCCTTGCCCTTTTATCTGTCACCTAACAACCCACTTCACCCTCATACACCACTCCCGTTCAACTCACTTCCCCCAGCCCCTCCCCTTACTCACATCTCTTCTCTCTCTCTCTCTCTCTCTCTCTCTCTCTCTCTCTCTCTCTCTCTCCAGCCAATCAAAATCCAAGAGGGTAGAAGTATCCCAGTTGGTAGAGAGCCGACAGAAAGGTCTAAATCGGAGGCTCAGACTGTTCTGCAGATTTCTTGACGTGGACCATAGGGAGGTAGGTTTTCGGGTTCCACTTAATGAGTCAGGGATCCACGACACACAGGATGCAGATACTTGGGTAGCGGGGCTGTGTGGAGGAGACTGGCCGGTTCATTAAGTATAGGGTCTCAAGAAACTGCAGAAAGGGCACTAATTTAAAATAGTGCAGGGCAAAAACAGGAAAGTAGACCCAGCAACAAGCAGTATTGTAGTTCTAAATTGTCGTAGCTTCTATGAAAGAATGAGGGCTCCAAGTGCTATTAGAAAGCATTGAAGCTCAAATCTTTATACATACGAAAGGTGGCCAAAGCCGGAGATAAGTACAGCTGAAATTTCTACAAAGGACCTAGTTATGTTGAGAAAGAGTAGACTGAACACAGTTGGAGCGTTTATAGCTGTGAGAAATAGTTAACATTGTAGTGAAATTGAAGTAGATATTTCCTGTGAGTCAGTATGGGTGGGTAGGTTATACTTGACAACCGGAATAAATTAATAATTGGTTCCTTCCCCGACCCCTCGGCTCAGGTGATACAGTTACTAAACAGTTCAAAGAAAACTTGAGTCTCATTTCGTTATACCTGGTGCTGACTTCAATCTGTCTTCGACATGTCGGCGAAAACACACGTTCAAAATCGGTGGTAGGCATAGAAAGAAGTTGTACTAAACACTTTCTCACAAAACTATTTGGAATGGTTAGTTCAGAAGCTCACTCTTGGCAACAAATAATCCTGAGCAAATAAGGAACATCATGACGAATACAGGGATCAGTGATCTCAGGATCGTTTTAGCAAGACTGAATACAATAACATACAAATCCACCGAAATAAACACAAACTACACATACTTAAAAACAGATAAAAATTTGATTGATGCCTTTCTAAGAGACAATCTCCACCCCTTCCGATCTGAATATTTAAGTGCAGACCAGATGCGATCTAAATTCAAAGAAACAATATCGATGAAAATTTTCACCAAAATAAATTAATATGAGACGGAATTGGTCCCCCGTGTTATACAAAACAGGTCAGAACACTGTTGCAGAAGCAACGAAAAAAGCATGCCAATTTTAAAAGAACACAAGACTTCCAGATTGGCGAGGTTTTGCAGAAGCTAGAAATTTAGCGCGATCTTCAATGGTAGATTGTTTTAATGGTTTCCACAATGAAACTCCGTCTCGAAATCTGGCAGGAAACCCAAGTAGACTCGCGTCGCATGTAAAGTACACTAGCGGCAAGTTAACGTTCATGATGACAGTGCTACTAAACCGATGTTACTCAACATTGTTTTCCGGAATTCCTACATCAAAGAATACGAAGTAAATATTCCATAAATCTACTCAAGAACAACTGCCAACATCAGTGAGCCGTGGTAAAATTTGCTGTTTTGAAGAGCGCGCCGCAGCGCGTAGCGTGAAGCAGTCGCCCTCCGTTTCTGGCGGTGGCGCCGCTGTGGCAATCGCAGCGTTGGTGTCTCGCTCTGGTGGAAAAGGGAAAAGGTTGCCTGTTCTCGTGCATTTAAGGGGCGCTATAAGCTCGTCAGGGCCAGTCAGTCAGTTTCTCCCTTACTGTCTGCGCCCGTCCTGTCCGCCTCACCCCCACCCTCACCTACCTTGGCCTCACCATTGACCGTCACCTCACCTGGATCCCTCATCTCCGCTCCATCCAATCCAAAGCCCACAACCGCCTCCGACTCCTCAAACTCCTCTCTGGCTGGACATGGGGGTTGCACCCCTCTACCATCCTCCACACCTACAAATCCTTAATCCGTCCCATCCTCTGTTATGCCAGTCCTGCCTGGATATCTGCCCCCCCCCCCCCCCAAATTCTATAAGTCCCTCCAGATCCTTGAGCGTCATGCAGTCCGCCTCGCCTTCCGTATATGCCTCTCGTCCCCCATGCGAATCCTCTATGATCTCATTCCTTTCCCCCATCTGCTCCTATTCCTCGAACATATCCGCATCCTCTACACCTCCCGCCACCTTGAACCCCCTCACCCCCTGGTTGCTCCTCTCCTCTCCTCTCCCATCCCTGCCCCCTGCCACGTCTTCACTGTTATGTCCCCCCTACCGTCCATCTCTACACCCTACATCTCCTTTCCCAAGGTGGCTTCCATCAACTCCCCCTCCTGGATGATGCCCTCTCTCCCTCCATTCATCCCTCCTACCAACTCTGATCCTCACCCCCCTCCTTTCCTCTGTCCTTTTCCCAGGCTCCCTTTCCTCCACTTCCATCCTCTTTCTTCCCCACCTCCCTTCTCTTTGCCCCCTTCTCTCCTCTGAGTCCTTTTACATTTCCTTCCTCTGCCTCCTCTCATTCCCTCCCGCATCTGCCCTTCTCCCCCTTTATTAGTCCTCTCCCTCCTTGGTTCCCCCACCTTTTTCGTTGTTTCCTTCCTCCCTCCTTGATCTTCCCCCTCCTCCAGGTCCCCCCCCCCCCCATCTGCCTTTGGCTCGGGAGTGTGATCTTTGTGCCGTCACTTTCGTGCAGTGTTCTACATTGAGTGTTCTACAGTGAGCGCTTTACAGTGGGTGTTCCGTGTTGTGTTTTTTGGGAAGTGTTGCGAACGGCCATCATACTGTCGCTGAGTGTGCCTTTTATCTCTTGTGAGCAGAAACCAGACTGTCGCTGTGTTTTTTAATTGTGCGTATGCTATGTTACTTGTCTGATTCCTGTGTCTTTCATTATCGTTGCCAACCCCTTTTGCTTTCTGTTTTAACTTTCCGCATTTTTCCGCCATTTTACACTTGACGTCACCGTTTTATCGCCTGTTTTTCTTGTCTCTTTTCTTCTTCCGTTTTTTAAAATAAAAGTCTGTAGGCGTACTAAGCTGCTGCCAGCCCGCCCCCTTCGGGGGGAATTGAAAATCAATAAAGGAAAAAAAAAATCAGTCATTCTAAGAAGGCTCAGTCTGTCAGTCTCGGCGAGTCTGGTTAGTTGGTCAGCCGGATCAGTGTGGGACAGTCAGTGTCTGTTGTCCGGAGTGCTAGTATGTGTTAGGCCGCCAGTCTGCTCGAGTTGCTCAGGGCAAAGGTCAGTGGCGGTCGGATCGATCGATCGACCGGTTGGTGGGTCGCGCACTGGGACACAGGATGACTTGTCCGTCTTGAGTGTCGGCGCATGCGAGGTCGCCGCGTCAGTCCAGTGGGCATCGCCGTATACCAAGGGGAGTGGCTTCTCGGCCGACGAGAGCAACTGGAGTCAACCCACGACGTCGGTCTGGCCGAGGCGAGCTGCGACGCCGTGAGACGGGAGATCGGCGCTTTCCTGCGTGTGTTGAAGCGGCTGGCAGCGGACGGTTCGGGAGAGCGTTTTGGGGGTGCTCGCCAGGTCTTCGCCAGAAACCGCAGTTATTGGACGTTAAGTGATCCGTGATACGTTGTTTCAGTTACCTGTTAAATTCTACTTGTTTTCTTGGTCGGTCTATCGTCCCCAGCTTGCTCGTAGGCAGTAAGTGTCTGTCTGTCTGTCTGTCGGTCTGCCGTACGTTAATAGCTGGCTCTGTCATGTTTGCCGGATTCGGTGTTGACGAATTTATAGCTTAAAGGCCGAATTCTTGAAATATGTTTCTATCTTGCTTATCGTCTTGCGGGGTGGTATATGTGTAATGTAGAGCATGCTGTACGTTTTATATAAGTCTGTATTTTATGGGTTTTATTTAAATAGTAATTTTAGGTTATAAGCTTGCCACCATTCCACTATAAGAGTACTTAAAAAAATAAAACAAAACATTGCAATTTTTGTTGTGAACGGTCATGACTACGGCCATGTTGAAAGGGAGCGGGCAAGTTTGTCAGCCCGAAGGTACCTACTGTTAATATTGTTCTTTGCCTCTAAATAGAACTTTAACTTGATATTTCGAGGGTGCTTTTCTGCTTATAATTTAAAATCTGTTTTGAAAAGGCTTTTAGGAATAAATTCACATTTGTTAAATGTAATTTTTCCATCAGTTACTTCCTGGCAACTACTTCCACGCTCAGATAGTGTGATTAAATGTGTCAATGTTCTTGATGATTCGCCAGTAAATAAAGTAAATTCTCTAAGAAAAAAAATGAAAGTAAATTCACGGTTCAATCAGTAACTGAGAGGTAGACAACCTCAGTGTAGAGAAGCAGCTTAAATCATTTATTAAAGGCAAGGACTGCTGCCCAGATTGTATACTAGTTAGGTTGCTTTCTGAGTATATTGATACAACAGCTCCATACATAACCACTCGCTAGTCTAAAGATCCATACCCAAAGACTGGAATGTTGCACAGGTCACACCAATAAAGGAAATAGGAGTAATCCACTGAATTGAAGAACCATATTACTAATGTCAATTTTTTGTGGGATTCTGGAACATTTGTTGTGTTCGAACATTGTAAATTACCTCGAAGAAAACTAATTTTCGCCAACACGGATTAAGAAGACATTGTTCCTGTAAAAACACAACTATATCCTTGCTCACAAGAAGTGATGAGTGCTATTGACAAGAGATTTCAAATTGATTCCGTATTTCTAGATTTCCAGAAGTCTTTTAACACTGTACGACACAAATGACTTGTAGTGAAATTGCGTCCTTATGGAATATCGTCTCAATTGTGCGACTAGATTCGTGGTTTCCTGTCAGAAAGATCACAGTTTGTTATAACTGGGAGACAATCTGAGTAGCCTTCTTCCATTGTTTCCAGATGACGGTATCATTTACGGTCTTGTCAAGTCATCAGATGATCAAAACAAATTGGAAAATGACTTAGACAAGATATCCGTATGTGAGAAAAGTGTCAGTTGATTCTAAATAATGAAAAATGTGAAGTTGTCCACATTAAAAGGAAAAAGAATCCCGTAAATTTCGGTTACACGAAGAATCACACAGACCTAAAGGCCGTAAATTAAGCTAAGTACTTAAGAATTACAATTACGAATAAATTAAACTGGGATGTTCACGTAGATATTCTTGTGGGAAAAGCGAACAAAAAACTGATTTTTAGAGGCATGTCTACTAAAGAGGTTACTTACATTACGCTTGTCCTTCTTCAGGAGTACTGCTACACGGTGTGGGATCCGCATCAGATAGGATTGATGGAGGACATCCAAAAGTTCACACAACGGCTGTTCGTTTTGTATTATCGCGAAACAGAGGAGAGATTGCCACGGAAATAATACGCGAATTTAGGTGGCAGTCATTGAAACAAATATGTTTTTCGTTGCAGCAGGATTTCGTCATGAAATTTTAATAAGATTTTAATACCAACTTTCTCCTTCGAATGCAAAAATATTTTGTTGGCGCCCACCTAAATAGGGTGAAATAATCATAAAAATAAAATAACAGAAATCAGGGCTCTCGCGGAGAGTTTTAAGTGTTCGTTCTTCATCGTGCTGTTCGAGAGTGGCGCAGTAGAGAAATATTTTGACGGTGGTTTGATGAAACCTCTGCCAGGCTTTTAATTGTCAACTGCAGAGTAATCATGTGGATAGATTTGCATAAAAGTGACGTCACATTCAGAGAAATGCAGAGAAAAAAAATTACGTAAAGTTCACAGATGCAAAGATCAAGGGCAACTGCGTAAAATGCCATCATTTTCAGAGACACTTTCCAGCATCAGAAACTTACACGAAAATAAGTTCTTTTAGCATTCTTGATAGGGTAACAACAAATTACGCAAAATCTTTATTAAATTTTGCGTATAAATTTACACCTGAAATTTTTGCCCGATATTCAAAAGTATTTATCCAAAAATTACGTAAAGAATGATACTTGCAATATTTCGTAGTACTTTACGTTCTCTTCAAAAGTAGCTTAACGCTGTGAATTTTTTTCTTTCTGCACTATATTCAACGAAAAATTACTTAAAGGGTGTTAACTGCAGTATTACAAAGTACTTTGCAGGACGTGCCAAAATATCTAAATGTTTTGAGATTTTTGTGTCTTGTTGGAAAGTAATTCAAAAATTACGTGAAGTTGAACTTGGATACTTGTAAGGTCAGTTTCTTTGCCATAGATGGTGTAGATCACAACGGAGTCTCAAATCACTTATTTTCCTCATCTTAAGTGTTTTGTTAGTCTTGTCACATGTCACAAGGCAGGCAGGCAGACGTAGGTAAGAGGAAACTCACTGACTGAGCGTTTTGACTGTATTGACAAGTCCTGAGTTGCTGACTTCGAACTGACACAAATGAAATGCATGCCGCGTTGCAAAACACTCACAATCCCTACTGCTGATCTACTTTTCGGCTTAAAGTCCACCTGCTGATGAGAATAAATAATGTTGTTCTCAGATCAAAAACATGTCTCTTACTATTCGTTCAATGCTCATAATATTTCACATATTTCGAACGTTGAAATTACTATGGATAAGAACAGACAAAAATTGCTGCAAAATTGTTGCTGAGTGGAATTTCCAGTCCCGTGTTAACGCATTACTTACTCATGCAAAAGCATTAAATGCAACACTATTACAGGTGCATGTGTTATGAATCAAAACGTTTTGGAATAAATGTGCCCAATTAAACTCAAAAGCGTTTTTTTAGGAAAAGTTTAGATGTTTCATAGAATCAAAGGTTCGACTTTATTAAGCTTAAAAAAGTATTCAAAACATATCGTCGGGGAACGATGTAGAGAAATTGCAACCTGGAACTCAGCCCGAGAAGTCAAGGATGTCATGGATCGTTTCGCTGGGTCTTGCTACCCCGAATTTTTTCAAGATACTTCGATACAGGAGCAGACCTGGTGAAGTAATATTTAATTTATAGAATTAACTGAGAGCTTTCTTGTTGAAGTACAGTTTTGTGCAAGGTTGATGGTGATAGCTATTTATTGATTGAAAAATTCTGAGATGAATTTAAAGTGTCTCTGCAAGCATATAACACAATATGTGATACTTGTATTTCTCTTGTATGAGAAAAAGTATAAAACATACTCTCCATAAATAATTAAAAAGCAATGTTCGCCAATGAAATGTAACTAATTTACTAAAAGTATGTACTGCTATTTTGCAGTGCCTGTGCCTTACGGTGTACTATGCGATGTCCTTCAGACACTCGTGCGTGTGTGAAGGAACAGACACTGCTATGATCTATAGCGGTATGACACAGGAAATGTATTTGCAGTTGTGAATACGATTAGACTTCTTATGGAATTTATTAGTACCATATGAAAATTTATGCCGAATCAGGACTCGAACTCGGCTTTCCCGCTTAACGCGAGTGGTCGCTCTAATCACTTTTCATTTGTTTATTTATTTATTTGATCTGACGGAGACTAGTGTATTTTTTTGTTTTTGATTTCTTCTGAAAGCAGTGCATTTTATTACCAAAATAGTACACTCCTGGAAATTGAAATAAGAACACCGTGAATTCATTGTCCCAGGAAGGGGAAACTTTATTGACACATTCCTGGGGTCAGATACATCACATGATCACACTGACAGAACCACAGGCACATAGACACAGGCAACAGAGCATGCACAATGTCGGCACTAGTACAGTGTATATCCACCATTCGCAGCAATGCAGGCTGCTATTCTCCCATGGAGACGATCGTAGAGATGCTGGATGTAGTCCTGTGGAACGGCTTGCCATGCCATTTCCACCTGGCGCCTCAGTTGGACCAGCGTTAGTGCTGGACGTGCATCGCGTGAGACGACGCTTCATCCAGTCCCAAACATGCTCAATGGGGGACAGATCCGGAGATCTTGCTGGCTAGGGTAGTTGACTTACACCTTCTAGAGCACGTTGGGTGGCACGGGATACATGCGGACGTGCATTGTCCTGTTGGAACAGCAAGTTCCCTTGCCGGTCTAGGAATGGTAGAACGATGGGTTCGACGACGGTTTGGATGTACCGTGCACTATTCAGTGTCCCCTCGACGATCACCAGTGGTGTACGGCCAGTGTAGGAGATCGCTCCCCACACCATGATGCCGTGTGTTGGCCCTGTGTGCCTCGGTCGTATGCAGTCCTGATTGTGGCGCTCACCTGCACGGCGCCAAACACGCATACGACCATCATTGGCACCAAGGCAGAAGCGACTCTCATCGCTGAAGACGACACGTCTCCATTCGTCCCTCCATTCACGCCTGTCGCGACACCACTGGAGGCGGGCTGCACGATGTTGGGGCGTGAGCGGAAGACGGCCTAACGGTGTGCGGGACCGTAGCCCAGCTTCATGGAGACGGTTGCGAATGGTCCTCGCCGATACCCCAGGAGCAACAGTGTCCCTAATTTGCTGTGAAGTGGCGGTGCGGTCCCCTGCGGCACTGCGTAGGATCCTACGGTCTTGGCGTGCATCCGTGCGTCGCTGCGGTCCAGTCCCAGGTCGACGGGCACGTGCACCTTCCGCCGACCACTGGCGACAACATCGATGTACTGTGGAGACCTCACGCCCCACGTGTTGAGCATTTCGGCGGTACGTCGACCCGGCCTCCCGCATGCCCACTATACCCCTCGCTCAAAGTCCGTCAACTGCACATACGGTTCACTTCCACGCTGTCGCGGCATGCTACCAGTGTTAAAGACTGCGATGGAGCTCCGTATGCCACGGCAAACTGGCTGACACTGACGGCGGCGGTGCACAAATGGTGCGCAGCTAGCGCCATTCGACGGCCAACACCGCGGTTCCTGGTGTGTCCGCTGTGCCGTGCGTGTGATCATTGCTTGTACAGCCCTCTCGCAGTGTCCGGAGCAAGTATGGTGGGTCTGACACACCGGTGTCAATGTGTTCTTTTTTCCATTTCCAGGAGTGTATATAACAGAATACAATCATACTGAGGCTACCCTTCTAGTAGTAGGATATAAGAACCACGGCTACTCGGAAACACCAGTAAATAAACACCGTCGGGTTCCAACTTTCCACAGTGGGGACTTGGATATGTCTTCTCGGAATACGGTCTTGTTCGTGTTAAGATTCAAATCAGTGTCCCTTGGCAAAGGCATCCGCAATATCATAGCCGGTGATCTCCTCGAAGAGTGATGCTGACGCCGTATCATTAAGTGTGCCAGTGAGGGTCTGGGGGACTGCTGCATTGTGGTACACCTCCTGGCGTAGTTGGGGATAGTGCAGATATATGCCCTATGGTCTGAGAAACTCGTGGACCATTGCTCCGCTGGTAGAATCGCCGTTGCAAGGTCAGGAGATACGCAGATGCGATCGAGTCTGCTGGCGGAGTGGCTGCTCACATAAGTAAAGCCAGGGCGATCACCATGCAATGTCTCCCAAGCTTCAGCAAGACACAGGTCTGTTACCAAGAGAGGCAGTACTGTTCATGGAGAGTCGTTTGGTTGTTGGTCTTTCTTAGACGGCACACTATTAAAGTCTCTGCCGATAATAATGTGGTTATAGCCGCCCTAGAAGAGAGGCGTAAGTTCTTCTGCATAAAACCGTGACCGGTATCGCCTTTTACCTGTCACAGAAGGGACATATACTTCACAACTCGAGTCCCGTGCGCACCGAAAGCCAGTTCCCGTGCCAGTGATAAGTATATCACATTGGTTACCTATATTCGATCTCGCCGAAGGGCAGCCATCCCACTGCCTCCCATTGTAGCAGGAGTGACGTAAGTAATAAACCTGAAGAAGTCTGGGAAGGTCTCCAGTCGAACTTCCTGCAGTGGTGCAACATCCGCATCCGCCGCCCTGAGCATATCTCACAGCAATTAAGGTTTGATACGTGTGCCGATCATGCTGAGAGTGAATCTTGTAAGCTTGCAGCTGGTCTTCGGGCAGTGGAACGTTCATAACAACAGGGGGACGAGTTAACTGCAGGATCAGATAAACCACGCCGAGCCGCCCCTTCGCCGCACAATACATTCTATTGTTTCTGTTCCCAGAGGCATCCTCGGTCAAAGACTCGGGGACATATCATCTGCCAATGCAATCGCGTGACTAGTAAGATCTTCAGAGGCCTGCCCAATGGGACTTGGTGGCTGCTAGGATACTTCACATGACACAGTGCGTCTTTGATCGCGTTGTTTGGCAATCAACAACTGCACGTTCGACATGAGCGAATCGGCGGCCAGCACAGTGGAAGAACACCCATCAAAATCCAATGTAGAGGCGTCCATCGGAAGTTCATCATTGCGCTGAGAGATCGCATCACCTCACGAATGTGTAGTGGCCTCACTGGCTGAGGCCGTCTATCGCTTCTTATGCCTCTTTGGCGACCGCTGTTTCCGAGTCTCTTTGTCAGATGACGGGAGAGAGTCCCGACGTACAGGCACAAAGGCGGCCATGGGCACAACCGTCACATCAACTTCAAAACCGCCATGAGGCTTCTAGCCACCTCTTTCTAGAGCCGACGGGGTATGGGGGGGGGGGGGGGGGGGTTGGGGGACACTGCATTGGGCTTCGGTCGCCACTTCGTTCAGTCTTGCTTGCATCACAGCTTGCGAAACATCCCGTAAACGGTCAGTCCAGACGTACATATGTCGGGCTGGTGGATCCATGGGTTGGAGCTGTGCAATCCTGCGCTGCAGAAATTCTGAGCATACGTGGTATTTGGCTGGCAATCATGTATGATGATCTCCCTGCATCCATCGATGTATGATGGAACATGCTTACTGAGTGCAATGCATACTACTCGCACTCCATTCTATACAGGCTATGTGGTAAATTTTGCCCACTTCTCCGTGATGTGTCTGTGAATCATTCCATAGAGCCTGAGTGCAGCCACCACATCGTTCGCCGGCACTTCGAACGGGAGTTGGAATATGCTCATCGTCCTGAGTCCGAGCGAGACCCGCATGATTCACAGCCATTGGACCAGTATTACCGTCTGAATGTCAGAACTTGAGCCCGTCTCTCGTTTTCAATAGATAAGCGGCGCAGGCAGCGTCCGTTACTAATTTAGCGTACAACACGCTGCTCATAATTGAGAGCTGGATTCCTAGAAATCAGAACAAGAGATCTCCACATCGCCTCTAAGAAATCGTTGTATTTCAAGCGCTTTGGGACGTGCATATTCATTAGAAAAACTAGATTTCAGCGTCGATTTCCGATATTAATTGGCAATTTTCTTCAAAAGAAACTCACTCCCGCAAAAGACACTGTAGCACGTAAACACCTCGAAAGCGCGCTCCGCGGCAAGGACGTCAACAGCCAAGTCTGAAACTCCAGCTAACCGAGCATGCGTTCTGGATCGACGCAAACCTCTATATGTCACTGTGTCCACGTCCTGCACTCTTGTAGTTGCTGTGATTCCTACATAGGGAGAGTCTTATTGTTATTGTCATGGCCTGTCTAGGCAGTGATACCGTTTCGCAGGGTCTGTGTTTCACGGTGTACTATTTAGTGTCCTTCCGACATGCATGACTCAGACACTGCAAAATAGTATTACATGCCTGGACAGGCCGCGAAAGCAATAATAAGTATTTTCCTATGCGGGAATCACAGCAACTGTGCTAGTGCAGGACGTGGACACGCAGTGACATACGGAGGTGAGCCGTGCTGCGGCTCGAGTTGGTGCTGATTGTAGGTTTCCGCCCTCCGTTGGAGACCAGACAGTATCGTTTAGTTGGCAATGCGGTTGTTTGTATTCTTCTCATGTTGACTGGCGCCACTCGGTTTCGCAAGCGTTGCCTGTCTGCTAGTGGCAGCAGCGGTGGTTATCGATATGTAGTAACTGTTGCCCTATCTATGGGGCGACGTCGTTGTTTTGCTGGGTCGTGTGAGTGGCGAGTTCAGTTGGGGACTCAGGAGGAGCCAGATCCGCGCAGTGCGGGAACGCTCTGGGACCGCTGGCGACACGCATGGACTGCCTGATGGTAGGCCTGTGGTCACGAGGGTGCATGACCTTATCATAAACCGGATCCAGCAAGCTTTAAGATGAGTACATTTCAATCCCAGTAGAGAAACCTCCACCATTGTGATATCCCCCGATTCTCCAGTGACTTGTGTTCGTGTTGCTGCTCGTAGTGTCGCCGAGGCGAAGAGCAGCGAGTGGAGTGCTTGGGGAAGGCGTATCTGATTAGCTTTCCTCGACTTCTTATTACTATTTACTGCGTTAAACTTGTTACAATTTCATAAGTTCAATTAGCAATTTTTATTGTCTGGTGGCCTCTAACGCCCCAGTTACCTGCCCTGAGACTTAGTGTATCTAACGGCAGTGTACATTTCCTCGCCTTGCCGCTACTGTCCGTTAAGGCGCGTAGTTTTGACAGCTTTCTTGATTGTAGGCCGGTTGGTGATTCTTCTAATCTAGTGGTAGTAATTTCAGTTCTCGTTCCGGGAGCTCTAAATAGTATTCTGGACGTAGTGCAGACCGCCGGTTCCGGCATTGGCGTATTGTTCCATCGTTGCCTTTGGTTTATCGGACGTCAGGTAGCTTCAGCAAGATTATCTATAGTCATTCGTTAGACTACCACTAGTCTGAGCTACCATCTTGTGAACTGAATGCAACTCTTAGCTGCCTATCTCGTCGCTCGCGAATGTGTTTGTTGCTGAACCATCTCAGAGGTCGATTCCTGGAGCACCGTCTGGATCAGTTGCTTGTTTTTTTAATCAGTTTTTACTATTGTATTTGCTGTTTTAGAGTAGGTTTCAAATTTTTTTTTTATATTATTGCCGGTCCTGGCGTGTAAGTCCTTCAGCTGTGATTGTAGTCATTTGCCTTAAAATTCTAATTTGGTATTTGTATTTTAGCAGAAAGTCTTAAAACCCTATTTACGGCCATTCCTGGCATCTGATGCCTTCTGCTGTGCTTGTGGCGACTTACCTTCATATTTCAATACCTGGAAGTTGTAAATCGCAGCGAGTTATTAAACAGTTCTTAATTTATTGCCATTACTGGCGTGTAACGCCTTCTGTTCAGATCACAGTGGCTTGCTTGTAAAACATTATATGTTGTATCCGTATTTAATGGTGATTTGCTAAATTGTAACTCACTGTAAACACTATTTACACTGATGTTCATTCCTTCATTAATAACGTGTGGTATTTTTTTATTTATTGTTGAGTCTGGAATTACTGGTTTAAAATAAATTGTGTGTAATTGTAAAAGGCAATCAATAGTAACCGATTACGACCCCGTCCACAATCGTAACCACCAGGTCTCAGGAGGTTCGGGATTCCGGGTGCTGCCGGCCGCGGTGGTCGTGCGGTTCTAGGCGCTCCAGTCCGGAGCCGCGCTGCTGCTACGGTCGCAGGTTCGAATCCTGCCTCGAGCATGGATGTGTGTGATGTCCTTAGGTTAGTTAGGTTTAATTAGTTCTAAGTTCTAGGGGACTGATGACCACAGCAGTTGAGTCCCATAGTGCTCAGCGCCATTTGAACCATTCCGGGTGCTGCGTTCCGAGAACTGACACGGATAAGGTGACTGCTCGCATAAAGTGGGAATTCTGGTTCGAGTGCCGGTCTGGTACAAATTTTCATGTCGGTAATATGTTGTACAGCTGAAGTCCAACGGTATTCGCAACTGAGAATACATTTCTTCTGTTTCATACGACTTTAACCGGCGGCGGAGGCCGAGCGGTTCTAGGCGCTTCACTCCGGAACCACGCGACTGCTACGGTCGCAGGTTCGAATCCTGCCTCGGGCATGGACGTGTGTGATGTCCTTAGGTTTGTTAGGTTTAAGTAGTTCTAGGGGACTGATGACCTCAGATGATAAGTCCCATTGTGCTCAGTGCCATTTGAACCATACGACTTTAGATGGTAGCAGTGTCTGGTCTTTCAGGCATGCATGCATGTTCGGAGGACATTGAGTTAAACACAGACACTGTAAAATAGTGCTACACGCCTAGGTAGACCGCCACAATAATAATAAGTCTCTCCCTGTGCGGTAATCGCAACATTTGTGTGAGTGCAGGATGTGGACACACAGAGACATATGGAGGTTTGAGTTCGCCCAGAAGGCGTGCTCGAACAACTGAAGTGGTTAAGGCGATCTGTCGCTCAAAAGGGGAATAGGGGTTAGAGTCCCGGTCCAGCACAAGTTTACGTATGCCACTGATAAACTGTACAGCTGAAGTATAACTGTATTAGTAATTGCGACTTGATTTCTTCCAGAAATTCATAGTCGCCAAAGTTGACTTTTACTTCAACTTCTATTTTGCAAAACCGCAAAATGTGACGAAAAATCAACTGCTTCTTTAAGCTCCTGTTACTTGTCATCACCAACAAACGGCAGCACTTGCAAACATTCATACTTCAATCTATGAATAGTACTTGGTATAAGGCACAAGAGTTCCTCATATGAATTATTTTTCAGTTGGCCGTCGGTGGCGAAGTTGTGCGGATTGAGCTGTTTACGTCCTCGCCGCGGCATATGCCTCGCGGCTGTATAGTTCAGAGCGGTATTCGCAAGCGTTGCGATCAGCCAACTTTCGCCATAAAACCACGTTGAAGTTCACCTTTTGGAACGAATATGTGCGACCCAAAGTACTCGCCGTCGAATAGTTTCTACGTGACAAAGTGAGGATCCCTTGTGAAAACATGATCAGAGTAAACTTGACCATCTTATTAGCGTGCGTTACGTCAAACTGACGAACGACGCAGCTTGCGACGAGGTCATAGAACGGACTAAATAGAGCCTTAAATTCTGGCATTAAGACGGTGACGCCGGTCGAGAAGTTGTTGAACATACTGGACTGGGACTATGCACAATCCGTATCTTCTTCCGTTAGAAATGCCGGCAGAAGACTTGATGGCGGCACTGCTCCGTTATGGAACAGTACTCGGGCATGTAGCAGAGAAATAGGCACCCTTCACCACACACCAAGTTTTGAACGGACTGCGTCAGTTCCGCATTGAGCTAAAGGAACATGTCCCATCCTACCTCGGACGGTTTCCGGGCCATAGACAGATCCGATGGGCAAAGGAGGACATGTGCGAAATGAAAGCATCCAGCGCAGAATCACTCAGCTGCGGACTGACCAAGCTTCTGCCCTTCCGGCTATGACATCCCTTCCACGTACCTATGCTGCAGCATTGAGAATCGATGGCCTCCAGATGCTTGCACAGCGAGTTCCACACGGTGTTGTATAGACCAGACGAGACGAGACGGGCCACTCCCCAGGAGCTCTATGTCCCAAGTGAAGATCTCAACAGATGTGAAGGTGTACGGCTCTCGGTGCCATAGTTATGCCTACCGCCACCTTAGTTCCTGGACGTCGTGACTTCATCCCGTCGTCCGACTCTCAGTCACATCCCCGCAAACAAAGGTCACCAAAACGACCCAAAAAGAGGAGTATGACATGGACGGCAGAGTGAATCGTGCTCACAGGATGAAATCGTCGCACTCCCAACAGATAATTCACAGGAGGAAGTCACTTGCTCAGTTGCTGGTACTCAAACCTCATCACGGACATCACAATTTACCAAGTGACTCCGGAACTCAGCAACGACCTGAAGACCCAAAGGGCGACGTTTCTCACACCACCAGCATGGGTACCCTAAAGACAAAGGCTGTTCCTAGACCAGCGCTGATCGGCCGCGACTGCCCCATTTCGTGGACGGACGACGTTGTTCCTGAACCCCCACAAGACGAAGAGATGCCTCAGGTCGCTCTGGTGAATCGGGCATGATAAGGAGACGGACAGTGCATAAGACCCTAGTTCGTTCGTTCTTACGTATATGAGCGCGCAAGGCAACGTCCTACCAATGCAGGCGCACCGAAGTTCCACCATCAGTTTAAATATGATCTTTTCCTACGTTAAACTTGAATTGTTACGCGACACGTTATGAGCAGCGGACGTTAACATTGCCCTGTTCAAAGACCTACGGACGGAAACTTGACCCGACATATGGTGACACTGCATACGTCACCTCCGCCGCCAGTGGAGCTAGTGGACCAGCGATAATCGTGCGCGATGGCATTTCGATAGAAAACGTCACTTACGGGGCAGCCAGCACTAAGGCTGGCAATAACAGAACACAGGTTCACACTGGCCTATGCGCCATCTGGCACAGGCCAACGATGAGAACGCTCACAGTTTTATTTTGAAACGATCATGCCGCTGTTTCTGGGATAATGTGAGCACATAATTATCGGCCGAGATTTCAACAGTGTTCTCAAGAGGATGGACCAATATCCAAATTTTACCGTGTCTCGAAATCCAATACTTAGTAAGCTGGATCAATCACGCAAACACCTGCGAGGTGGTACATGGCGATCACATGTGGTATACGAACGTCCCAAACCACTTAGCTACTCGACTGGATCACGTCTACGTGACTTCCCCTCTCGTTTCGGGCGTCTTGAAGCCTTCGATATTCTCAGACCACAGCGTTTATGTGTGCACTATCAATCACAGCGAATAAACAGTATGACACCGTCGGTGTCAGCGGAAACTTAATGTTGCCTTCTTACGGGTACTGGAAGGCCGGCGAATGCTCACCATCAAATGGGAATCCTGCGCAAGGCGCATTACAGAATACTCGTTCATAGTTACGTGGTGGGTACAAAGTGTAAAGCCAGCCCTGCTTCACGTGCTGGTCCAGTATGCCATTGAATGAACGCAGTGGCACCGAGACACGACAGCATTTTCCTATATGATCCTCCGGGATCTTATGGAACACCAGCCATCCCCAGAACATCAGGTCGATATTCAACGCGCCAAGGCTTGGAAAGCGTAGTTGTCCGAGTTTGATGTCAAGACAGCATAAACGGAGAAACGCCATTAACACATCATTCACTGAAGATTTTAGACGCCGTCAACAAGCGCTGATTCGGTTTTTAGATTTGCCTGACGGTCGACGGGGTTGTCCCCCTTCAATGACCGTATACACCATCGGGCAATAACCATTCAAATACCGCGTCTACATAGACGACCTCGTCTTCGTGATATGTACCAACGAGGATATTAAAGAGGCAATACGATGGATCGAACGATACGGGAATGGTGCGGGCAGCCTTATGAGCTCCGCCAAATCCTGTGCGATGACCATTGGAAGGAACTCCCCGATGAAAGTGTGGCCATGGAGAGTCTACGCTGTCTAGGATTAGTTTCTACTGGAAACGTCCCTCACACCACTGCGATCAACTTCTGGCGTCTTCTTCAGAATATCAAGATGGGCGTTAGAAGACACTTATTACGAGCAATGGACATGTTAAAAAAGATGCATTTTATAAACATTTATATGTCATCCGAATAACAGATCGCACAAATTTTACTTATCTCTGCAGTGATGGCGCGTCAGATCCAAGCAGCCTTCCGTTATTTTGTCAGTACTGGTCACATAATGAAGGTCAAGTATGACATCCTCACACTCCCTCAACGAAGAGGATATCTCACTATGGTCAATATTCATGCGCGCGCTACAGTTCTTTACGTACGTACAGTCTTGAAGTATCACTGTACTTTTGATAGACGAACTCGCACCTAGGTCTTGTCAACCGCTGATCGCTCTGGGCCACATTGGATAGGCGCTATCACATATCAAACTGTTCCTTCTGGAATACTGTTATGTCCATGAAGAGCTCTCACACTTTGGGCTCCCACTATGCGAGATATTTATCACCTCTTAATGCGAACTCGCCCCAGCAATGCTGTCGAAGGAAGTCACTCAGATGTTATATGGCCGGCGGTGTGGTGCGCAGTTCATCTACCACCACGGAAACGAGGGCCACCTGATACATCATCGCTACCGGTAAATACCCGACGCGACACAAACTCCATACAATCGCCGTGGCGGACAGCCCCCTCGGCCTGAGGCGTAATGTTGACGACACGGACCAACACGTCTCCTCTGCAGCGCGGCAACGGACGTGTGATTCCTTCTCCAGCAGATACTGGGCCTTTATCTGCGGGTGTCAACGGACATGATCGTCCCCAGTACGCTCGTCCGTCCGGACGAGGCGTATTTTCCATCATCAAAGGTGCATGCAGTCACCCGCATAAAGGGTATGGCCGTCCTCTATCTTTTCAGAAATGGACTCAAGAACGTGAACGATTTTGTGGACATTTTTGGTAATACGACACCACATAATAAGATAACACGTTAAATACCAGTCCACCTTTGCTAAGTATGTCGATAGCATTTTTTCCAATCCACCCGCCGTTGGAACCTCCACGGCGAGGGGGGTTGACAGGTGAAGCTATATTCTTATTAACGTTAAAGGCTCGGCGTTCGCTTTCTGAAATCACGTCCCCAATTGGCGTCTTCAAATTGAGCGGTCGCCGTTTCGTTTTCCTCATGCGAGGAGCATTCCTGATTTTTTTTTTTTTACTGTTTCCTACGTTAAATAAAGGAGTTTTCTGTTATTCTTTTTCTTCAGTATAACTAAAAGAAGACCTCGCACAAAATTGTTTCCTTAGTTCCTTGTAATCTGTAAGTTTTCGTCAATGCATAAAAAAGTTAACTTTTGAGGATATTTGTTTTGTTATCAGCATTCCTAACGGAAAATTTTATTTTGTAATGCTGGGAAATCGCTCTTGCAAATTTAATTCAATGAAACGAATAAGATGTTGGACTTAGGATCCAGAGAAAAAAAGAGATACAAGAAAGGCGGTAAAAGCAACCATTCTAAAAAAAGAGGTCCTGTGGCCGAGTCCGTATGTTTTCCTTTTTATTTTCAATTTTTATATTAGTTATGCTACAAATAAACCTAAATAATAAAAAAGTGCGAAATCGGGGTTCGAGTTCGGGTACGGCCCAAATTTTCGTAGACCACTATTAAATTGTACTGGTGAAGTCCAACTGTATTCATAATTGCGAATACATTCCCTCCAGAATTAGTTGCCAAAGATAAGTTGTACTTCAACTCCTATTTTGCAAAACCTCAAAATGCGACACAAAATCAATCACTTCTTTGTGCTCCTGTTACTTGTCATCACCAACAGATGGTAGCACTTGTAAACATTCACACTTTCTATGAACCATGCTTGGTGTAAGGGAACACAGACCCTCGTATTAATTATTTGCTACATGTAAATTGTTCTACGGTGCTTGTAAAGTGCCACAACGTTCTTTCCGCGTGGCGTCAGAGTAAATACAATAGCAGCAAAGATCATGTGCAACAAGTACCACTGTGCAGCATCTTTACGATTTACTGCCCTTAAAAAGATGAAACATTACATGCTTTGCACTTGGTCTGCTGTTGTGAAACGTCATCTGTGTTCTACACTACCACCAGTAATGTAACGACGCAATTATCCACCTAAAAATGATGGTGTGAACCATCGAATCACGTAGTGGTAGAATAAACAAGTGATTGACGCAGTAAACTGTTTTATTAATGTTGAAATTGTATGTAAGTACTACTCTGAGATGAAGAGGTTGGAACAGGGGAGGAAGTCGAGGGGAGTTGCATTAAACCAGCCAAAAGCCCCATGGAAACAAGTCATGAAAACATCTCAACCAGGGAGAGACGAAGTATGAACTTAACCCCTCCCACAAAATAAATCACTGTTTTCATCATTAGATGAAAATGAGGATAAATTTACATTTGAAATAATTTATTAAGAGATAAAAGGAACGCAAACTATGTGAATTCCTAATACGAAGAAAACACAAACAGCTGATCTGTAATAGCCCGCATCTCGTGGCCGTGCGGTAGCGTTCTCGCTCCCCACGCCCGGGTTCCCGGGTTCGATTCCCGGCAGGGTCAGGGATTTTCTCTGCCTCGTGATGGCTGGGTGTTGTGTGCTGTCCTTAGGTTAGTTAGGTTTAAGTAGTTCTAAGTTCTAGGGGACTGATGACCATCGATGTTAAGTCCCATAGTGCTCAGAGCCATTTGAACCATTGATCTGTAATAAATGTGTGGACTGTTGAAACTGCACTTGAAGTGGTATTGCATACGGTAGACTGTGAAAGAACTTTGTAGAAGTGTTTGCTGGTCGTGGGAACGGATTGTCGTGGTACTTTCGCTGCATCCGGAAGTAAGCCGACCAAAAAAACAAACAAGGACTGAAACGAGCTGCACAGATTGTGTTATACACTGGGTGTACGATGTTCACATAGATGAAGAGATGGAAACAGGAAAGTAATATGCCTACTTCTGTATCTACGCCTATGGTCTCGAAACCTTTGTGTAGTGCATGGTACTTCCCAATGTACGAGTGATAAGGCCTTTGTCCCGTTCTCTTCACGTGTGTGGTGCGGGGAAAAAGATTACTTAAACTTGTCTCTTATTGTTGTAATTGGTGTAATATTGTCTTAGCGATTCCTGTCGGAGCTATACGTAAGGTGCTGTAGTAGAGACCTAGATTAATCACCTGAAGTTGGTCGCGTGCAGTGGCCGCGCGGTTGGAGGCACCATGTCACGGATTGCAGGGCCCTCCCGCCGGAGGTTCGGGTCCTCCCTCGGGCATGGGTGTGTGTTTTGTCCATAGCGTAAGTTAGTTTAAGTAATGTGAAAGTGTAGGGACCGATGACCTCAGCAGTTTGGCCCCTTAGGAATTCACACAAATCTGAGCATCATGTGAACCTAAAGCTGATAATAGACATTTGATAAGTAAGTTTTTAGGGGATAGTTTGCATCCGTCTTCAAGATTCTGCCATTTCAGTTCTTTTCAGATTCGCTGTGATGCTCTCCTGTGGCTCAAGTAAACCTGTAATCACTTGTGCTGCCTTTTTTTCTATATGTTCAATGTTCAAAATGGTTCAAATGGCTCTGAGCACTATGGGACTTAACATCTATGGTCATCATTCCCCTAGAACTTAGAACTACTTAAACCTAACTAACCTAAGGACAGCACACAACACCCAGTCATCACGAGGCAGAGAAAATCCCTGACCCCGCCGGAATCGAACCCGGGAACCCGGGCGTGGGATGGTTCAATGTTCCCTGAAAGTTTTATTTGGTACGGGTCCCGCATACTTGCACGTTATGTTAAGATGGATCGCACGGGTGTTTTGTATGCATTCTCCTTTCTAGAATGACTGAATTCCCTAGCATTCTATCTGTGAACCGCAGTTTGCCATCTGATTTACACCTGGCAGAACCTATATGATCGTTCCATTTTATAGCCCTATAAAGTGCAACCCCCTGGTATCCGTATATGTTGACCACTTCCGTTTGAGACTCACTGATATTGTAGACATAGGTTGTTATGTTCTTTTTCCGTTTTGGGAAGTACACAATTTTACTTTTCTTAATATTCATAGCAAGTTGCTAGTCGTTGCATGACTTTGGAACCTTGCTCAGTCCTGACTGGATATTTGTTCAAACAGTACTTCATTACAGAAAACTATCATCTGCGAGAAGGCTGATGGATGTTATTAAATTGCAAATTTGCAGAAGCAGGTGTGGGAAAGAAAAGCCAAGCTTAATAAAATTTATATAAATAAAGTTTATAAAAGACCACTACTCTTCCTTTGCACCATCATGTTGTATTTAGTACACAGAAGAAAAGTGAGAAAATGAAAGTCAAGAAAAATAAATTCCGTGAAATTCATTTTTAGATTGCTAGTTCAAAAATGGTTCAAATGGCTCTGAGCACTATGGGACTCAACTTCTGAGGTCATCAGTCCCCTAGAACTTAGAACTACTTAAACCTAACTAACCTAAGGACATCACACACATCCATGCCCGAGGCAGGATTCGAACCTGAGACCGTAGCGGTGGCGCGGTTCCACGCTGTAGCGCCTAGAACCGCACGGCCATCCCCGCCGGCAGATCTCTAGTATTTTAATAGTTATACACCAGTGAACTGTAATAAAAAATATTTAATTTTGAATTATTAAGGCATATTAGTCGTAGCTAAACATTTTAAATTACGTATTTTTTATTTATTTCTACAATTCAGGAGTCAAAATAAAGCTGTAACAGTTTAACTGAACTGGTACATACCTTCATGCACTTTTGATTTAATCTGATTTGCCGTTGTCCTCATTGAGAGTAATGCACAATGTTTTATACAGGCTGCACTTAAATTTGAAGCATCATTAGCAGGCGAGTGCGAGCCTGTTAAAGTTATTCTCATTCGTTATTGATTGTCGAGATTCAGCGTAATTCGGCAGTACTGCTGAATTAATTAGGTCAGTTAATCAAGCGATTCCTGAAACAATTAAATTACAGACACATTAGCAGCAGAAAGGTGATGCATTTGTCTACAACGAACATTAAACATTAATCGGAATTTCAATATTTGTTTTGAGACTTATTCGTATTTTATCGCTGGTGTTAGACACATTTCACTTGTTATATTAAGCGAAGCACTCAATTTAAGTAGGACTGCGCACTTCACGGCTAAGTTGGGCTCTTTTCAAATCACTGGCTGCGAATTATGTAAGAGGTGTTAATTTGTTGAAGGCAAGTAAGAATTATCGTCAAAAATGTCTGATGTCTAGGCGTATTAATGCAGGCGTTAACGACATAATGTAAAATCAGATGGCCGTGCGGTTAAAGGCGCTTCAGTCTGGAACCGCGTGACCGCTACGGTCGCAGGTTCGAATCCTGCCTCGGGCATGGATGTGTGTGATGTCCTTAGGTTAGTTAGGTTTAAGTAGTTCTAAGTTCTAGGGGACTGATGACCACAGCAGTTAAGTCCCATAGTGCTCAGAGCCATTTGAACCATTTTGTAAAATCAGAATCAGCATACTCTCCACGATCAACTTGTATGAAACTGATAATGTTCTACAGCGCGTATCGTACTGTGGAGGAGTAAAAAGAGTGATATAGCAGAGTGAAATACATTTGATGTGTAATTTTCTACATTTTATGTGTTGCCGTGTTATATGATAGTACTAAAGTGATTTCTTGCTATTTCGTACTGTATAAAATTTACATGCACCAAATATTGTATGAACTGTACAGTACATTAAAGCATATCAGTTGAACAAAAACAGTGTACCTGTTTCCCTACCTTGAATTCCTTCGAAGATGATTATCTTGTATATGGGAAAGTGTCTACAAATTTAAAAAAGTTCCTTCATAGTGGACAGTTTTTAGTAACTTGAACGTTTTGACCGTGAATGAAAAAGTAAAATCATCTTCAGTTGCCGCATTAGTATAGCATTCCAAGAATTTTATTTTTCGCACCGTTTCTGTGCTCCTATTGTCATGTTGGAGTTGTTATCAGTTGCAATCATAGATCAGAAGCTTATACTTACAGAGTTAAAGGTAATTTTAGTACGAAGGAAGTTAAGAAAATGCAACACAAATTTGAATTTAGGAAGATGGAGGAATTTTTTATGAATAACTTACAATTTAATTTTAATGTCGTGTGACTGGGGCCTCCTGTCGGGTAGACCGTTCGCCGGGTGCAAGTCTTTCGATTTGACGCCACTTCAGCGACTTGCGCGTCGGTGGGGATGAAATGATGATGATTAGGACAACACAACACCCAGTCCCTGAGCGGAGAAAATCTCCGACCCAGCCAGGAATCGAACCCGGACCCTTAGGATTGACATTCTGTCGCGCTGATCACTCAGCTACCGGGGGTGGACAATAACTTACACATCGCTTAGGAACACTTTCTGCTCAATCCGAAGGAGATAGTGACATACGAAAAACGTGGAACAGATCACATTGTAGGGAAAAAATAACGGAAAGAAGGTTATTAGATACAAGTAACAAGTGAAGAACATCTGAGCATCCATTTAACGTTCGGTAACATAGCCTTGGCAAAAATAGAGAAGCATATATGAATGTGTGCACTACGTCTGCTCAAAATAATCAGCCAGAGCAGAATAAAACTCCGTCGGTAAATATATGTACTGGAATGTAAAGGAAGTTCGTCAGAAATGGGTAAATAAAATCACAGAAAAAGGAGGAGGAGTGGTGTCTTGAATTGCTCGCGCTTTCTGTCACTTTAAAATCAGCTGCATGCTGTGTACTTGCATCTAATCGATTACGCGGGGAAAGTTCCTTTGTAAAATATAAGCAAAAATTTTACGTAATAAAAGTTGATTCCGATGTAATATCATAGACATTATTGATTATAACATGGAATTACTCAGAATCCTACTTCGATATTCACTCTAGTCTTTTATTAATGTTTAAGAGCTGAGAAAACTGGCGTTGCCCAGATATTTATTTGCAGCTGTGCCCAAAACTTTATACGGGTGAAATTCATTTTTGATTTATAGAGCCTATTTGTATACACCGTTTGAAAAACAGTATGGGTGGGGACGTGAACGAAGAGCCTGTTTGCTGCGCTAACACGGGAGACATCCTCGTAGAGTTTGTCGTGCGGAAAGTAACTGACACTAGCTTGTAAGGCCCACACCCGCAAGAGTCACTGTCTGACCTTGTTCGTTGTTTACGTTCCTAGCACAACATAAGCTCAGCGGAAATTGTACACGATAGCAAATTGTTAGGGAAAAATTGGATTCTGGGTATAAAATCTCGCTTGCCTGCACCGCTTCCCATAAAAATTTCCGCTTCTATGAAACTTCAAGCCTTTGTGACTGAAGCGTTCTGAGAAGCGAGATAGTGCATGACGCTCTATATCAGAGTTACGATGTGCTTCGCTTTCTTGCAGGAGATTGCAAAGAGCCGGTTAAAGCCTGGTGATGTCGAACTACAACAAGCCTTGCCTCATGATCTGACTGAATTCATGAGACCGAATAGTCCTCAGTCTTTTTGCTGTCTTGATGTGTTCAGAAACATTCAACAGTTTTCTATGCATTTTGATTCGTAAACAAAAAGAAATCAAAGTGTAATATATGCACCCAAATCACAAAGCAGACTTAATAAATTGGTTTTTACTAATAAAGAATGTAGATAAAATCCGTTAAAAGAAGTAAAACAGTGTCGCTAAATTTTTAACGCACAAAGCGAATTCAGTAAATCCGTATATCCTAGCAAATAAATTGAGTCTGGGTTTGTATTGCGATGTCTAATTCTGTAACTGACATATACAACCGAAAATACTTCTGTCAGTGGCACAATGAAACTTTCGAGGAAGACAAGTCAGATAAAAATAACACACATCGAAAAAGCAAAATAATATTAAGTTTTTAATACACATGGCAGATTAGTAAATCCATTTATCACAGTCAAATAGTTTGTATTCGAAAAAAATAATACTGAAGCGCTTAATTGAGTCACTAAGGTAAACTTAAAAAAATACGTCTATAACCGAGTTGTTTAAAAACAAAATAAAAATAGACTAACAGCGCCATCTATTGGTTCTTTGGTGTACTACAAAACTAACAGTGCCATCTATTGATTCTTTGGTGTATTACGCCATGGTGGTTAAAAATCCGAATCACTAAGAAGGTGATGCCAAGATGTTCAGACCGCAGATTTACTTCAAACTTTGTACACTTTTAATAGCCTATTAGGACAACAAAATGTGCAATCAGTAAGGCGTACTACTCCGACGATTTCGAGAAAATAGCAAGAGAAGTTTTACGCATCAGTGTTGTACCAGTGGTTTGCTGCACTGGGCGCGGGCTTTGGGCTGTCACGTGGTTATGTCGTCAGTGTACTAGCTCCGTAATCGGAGGAGCTACGTATGTAGTCTCACTCATTTCTTTATCTTCATTTATATTGTTCCTACACTAGTCGTATTATTTCGTACATACTACACTTGAAAGGTAATATGATTTAAAGACACGTGTACTTACACCAGCTTTTATTGAATTTTCAATGTTATTTCGTTGTTTACTAATTTTTATTATTATAACAAATATTATGCGACTTTAATTTTTATATGCAAGTTAAATGCTGTATCAAGCACCTTCAGGCCGGCCGCTGTGGCCAAGCGGTTCTAGGCGCTTCAGTCTGGAACCGCGCGACCGCTACGGTCGCAGGTTCGAATGCTGCCTCGGGTATGGATGTGTGTGATGTCCTTAAGTTTTTACGTTTAAGTAGTTCTAAGTTCTAGGGCACTGATGACCTCCCATAGTGCTTAGAGCCATTTGAACCGTTTGCGCCATCAAGCACCTTCAGACAAGTTCATGTTTGATTGACAATGAAAGAGATATTGCTTCTCTTGAAGATGCTATTAAAATAAACTGAATAGTACATCGCCAATGTACGACACCATTAGTTACGAAAATGCGTTCGTTACGCATGGGTTGCGTCCAAATCGTCGGAAGACAGAGAAATTTTTGAAAATGTCAACGAGCTTTGTTTTTCCTTGGAAACTCTGAAGATTCCTTGCGCATGCGGGAAAACTTCATTCATTCGAAGTAGTAGACGCCGTTTTAATTTCTGTTTTCCGTGTCTGTATGAAAAATGTCATCCTGCAATTTGTAACGTTGGAAGCACATCCGACGGTTAACTGTACATTACCCTCATGTTATGGCACATTGTAGGCCGTTGTGTTATTGAATAAAGTTATTTACACCTTCGTTCATCGATGTTTGACTTAGGCTTTCCAAGTTTGTCGCTCGTCCTTTAAACCTGTGTCTGCAGATCTAAGCGTGCAGGTTAAAAGGAACTCTCGTTACCTTACCTGACTACAGATATAAGGGAATCGGAAGTCAAGACAGGCGTACGTTTCCAGGAAAACTTTATGCGTTTGGCCCTTTACTTGTCGATAGTTATAAATAAAATATTTTTTGTGACAATAAAAATTAAAAAAGAACCAAATAACATTGGAAATTCAATAAAAGTTCCTGGAAATACATGTGTCTTTTCAACATATTATCCTTGAAATGTAATATATGTGAAATAATATGACTAATATTAAAAAAAAATTAAAAGACAAGAGGATTCAGTGCAGCGATTATGGCGCATCTTTTTATTCCCTCAGTCTATTTTCTTCCTCACTGTTGTCGACGTATGGTCTGGGTGGGTGTCACGTAACGCACTTTCAAGTTCATCGTTGAATACTTCATTCAGTTTATTTTTAATGACAGAAGGCAGCCAACCATCTGCTACAACACGCTGAGCTACCATGCCGACGCTTGAACCCTAACCACATGACCGTCGCCATTCCATTATCGGGGTCGCAACGCACCTGTGGATCACTGACGTATAAAACTTCTCGTACAATTTCCTTGAAATCGCCTAAGTAGTAGGCCTTACTACTTCCACATTCTCTTGTGCTAATGGACTACTAGAAGTGTACAATGTTTGAAATAAATTCGTGATCTGAACGTAACAATGTTATGTAGAACATAACAATGTTATGTAGAATACATGTCTATCTGAATTCTTTGTCCACCAGCTGCATCTGTTCCTCGCTCCTGTATACACTAAAGAACCACAAAGCATGCTAAAAAAGTCACAAAAGAAGTCATAATCACCTCTTATCCACAGTGGCATAATAGGTTTTGTGGGTTACGGCCTATAGTAGGCAAACTTGTCAAGCATTAATGCAAGAGAAATACTCGTATTAACTTTGATACTTTTAATGAACAGCCTTTTGAAACAAATGAAGTATTTCAATCGAAGCGTGAGGTCAAACTGTCTCCGTTATGATAATTAGTATTGCACAAAATACTATTTTTTGAGTAAAACATCCTCTCGGAACACTTTGCCTAGACAAAATAAAATGTCAGTTTCGTAATAATCTGATGAAAGGGAATCGTCTGATTTTATTACAGTCGCATTGTGTTTGATTTTACTAGCATTTTTAGTGATTTTTGTTTTCTTTGTTTCTTGGCCTTCCATTACCCTGATTCGCGAACAAAATCGGCAGTTTATGAGCGACTCAGGATGTCATTTGGATGCACTGAATTATTCATACAATTGTGGGTCAGTGGAACTTAAGATTATATGGAACATAATTTGAATCAGAATATACACTGTAATTCTGAAGAATGAATTACATGGTGTCGTAAAAATGAGCTTACAAGCCACAGTAATGACACCAGATCCTTTGACGAGAAGTGGCTTATTGACACTATATGGATGAGTGTAGCAAGCACTCTCGATGAGTGTAGCACCAGAAACTTTGAGAACTGAAGATGTAAATATTTTCGACATGGCGGTGCATTTTTTAGCCTAATGTGAAGGTAGAAACGCTCAGTTAGCGCTATGTTTCAGTGTATCTCACTTGTGTTGTTTCCGAGAAGAAGCCAAATAAACAAATATTCCGCAAAAGTTTTGTTTAGTACATCCATCCTCAAATGTCATTTCATACGTTAAATAAACCTGGGGAACTGCAACCCTACAGGAAAATGGCGCCAGACAGGATAAATTTTTCCAGAGAAGCTGTGGGTTTAGTATTCTACTCTATTAGTGGGTGTCTATTAATGTAATTTCGTATAAACGTACGTAGGTATATAATATTTCTGTGGCCTAATTTAAAACAGACTTTAGCAAAACACGAGTCTGAGGAAGTAAAAATGAGACTACTCAACAACTCTCGAAAACAAAGACTCAGGTAAGAGGAGCACTGTAGAGAGGTCGTTATGACGTATGTAGGTAGCATGAACCGACGAAATGAAAGGCCTTAAAATTCACAAAATGAAACCTTATATGCTTGCTTGAAGCTGATAAAGAAACATTCACCAGTGAAAACCCCTCACTGAGGAGACACTGCGTTAGGACATGCTGCCTGAGGGCTAGACTAGATAGCAAACAGAAGCAGCACGTAGGCAACAGGAACAACTGCCGGGTCCATGTAGAGTATGAGAATGAGCTAACCTCAGCCGGATAAGAGCTGCTCCAAACAAAAGAAGGTTTCCAGGTTAACAGAGACTGTATAGACCACATTAGTATCATCTTGGAACGTAATGTCAAAAGGCAAAGTCTCGCACTATTCCGCTTCATGTGGCCACTCGATACTTGTAGATATACTTAACAAAAATTTATAGTTACATCACGAACTGCACAACATGAAGAAAGTGTTAATTTTCATCAGGTGAAAACGCGAATGTGAAGAATCCTTGCCGTCCGCTGTGGCCTAGCCGTTCTAGGCGTTTCAGTCCAGAACCGCGCTGCTGCTACTGTCGCAGTTTCGAATCCTGCCTCGGGCATGGATGTGTGTGATTTCCTTAGGTTAGTTAGGTGTAGGTAGTTCTAAGTCTAGGGGACTGATGAACTCAGATGTTAAGTCCCATAGTACTTAGAGCGATTTGAACCATTTTGAAGACTCTTTAATGATACAGACGGTCACTATTCACTGGCTAGGTGAAGGTGAAAAACTGACACAACGGTCAAACCAATTTATACGCTGTGCAGAACACTTGAAGTGTCACTTCTTTGAAACTCAGTAATTTTCTTCCATTGGAGAGCAGAAGTGTGAAATTTGGCTCAAACGTGCCTAGAACATCCATCTTTAAAGTTGCAAAAGCGTGGCGCTCTGCGACGTCACACCAGGGCTCGGAAACGCTTCGAACTGCAACGTGTCGACATATGTGAAAATAAGGCCAGAGCTCAGAAGTTCATGTGAGTTGTATGTGAGTTAATGATGCCACGTTTACAGCAAATTTCACCGCAATTCCACCAAACGCCTCGATGGACGTGTCACACGATGGGAAGGTCGTCATATCCCCCCTTACCCACGTCTCATCCCATCTGTTGACGCCTCTGCAATGTGCGTCAGAACCACGACTCCCACCGATACATTCGTGCCCTTTTCTTGTGTGTGGCCATGGAAAACGTTTCAGACATAGCACCGCTCAGAATCGGCACGAAAAATCCTCAGGAACTGGCATAAATGGCGTCAATGAAACCGTCCCTTCCTGTGGGATGTTCATTTACCCACATTTCACTGCCGAAGTCGGCGGTTTGCAGTGCGATGTGCGACAGAACGGAGTTCTTGACCCTTTTCTAAATATTCCATGGTGCTGCAGTACCACTGAACGTAATCTGACCCCTTTGGAGTGTATAGTAACTGGAATTTTTGTTCTGTTATAAAGGGTGGAACAACTAAGAACCGTTCAAAGAAATTCGACGAAATTTGAAGGTCATCGGAAGCAGTACTGGATCTTTATATTTTTCAGACCTTCCGTTTAGCGCCCTTCTGTGGCATGATCACATGGATGTCTAACATTGATGAATAAGATGGCAAAGAGTCTCTCCAAGAACCACTGTTTCTATAGAACTCTCGGTGCCACCTGCGCACCTTTATTGAGCACTTTCCTAATGTACCTGTGCAGAGATAACTCTTGACTGATTCCTAGGTGCCTGCACGCAAGCAGCCCCTTAAGACAGCCCTCACATTCCGTTTGCCCACAGCCAGGCGCTATAGCAGCAGTGAAGCGCCACTCAGCTGCAGTGTCGAAGGGTTTGCCTGTCGACAGCTGCCTAGGAATCGCTTAACGAGTGTCTCTCTACAGATGCACTTTTAAGTGCTGATCAAAGGTGTGTTGAACCTCCCTGTGATCACAACATAGAAGGGCGCGAAACAAAAGTGCTGGAAAAGCATTAACTCCCTGTTCTTCTTTGAATCGAATTCTAATTTCATTGAATGGTTTTGAATGGTTTCTATTGATTCCACACTGTATACCAAAGCAAAAATTGTTGTCGTGCTAAATTCCAAAGGGGTCTTATTACATTTAGTGGGATTGTAGCCCAATGGCGTATTTAGAGATATTCTGCATCGTTCTGAGATCATCAGCAGTGTCATAGATTGTCAAGAACGTTGCTGCGTTGCACAACGAACTGAAAACTATCGTTTCCGATCGCGAGATGTGAATGTGAACGTCCCACAGGAAAAACCGGTTTCACTGACGCTCTTCGTGCCTCCTCCTGAGGCATCTTCGTATCAATTCTGAGCGACGGTATGTCTGAAAAGTTTTCCAAGGCAATCTATAAGAAAACGGCTTGATTTTATAGCTGAGCGTCACGGTTGTGATGCGCATTGAAGAGGCGTCGAAAGAAGGGATGATGTGTGTGTAACTGGAATGTGAGACCATCCCATCGTGTGACACGTTGTAAGTGGGCTTCCACCTCCGGTCACTAAATGAATCCCGAAGCAGGTGAAAAATGCACGTTGTAATTGTGCCAGATTGGGGTTGCGAACGGCGCAACTGAGGATGTGGACCGATGGAATTTTTAAAAAAGCAAATCACATATCGCGATCTGATAACCATTCTATACTGTGTGATTAGTTGAAATTTTTGGACTAGTTCTTTCAGTGATTGCAGGTTCAGTTTGTACGATAAGAGAAAAAGATATTGAAAATTAGTAACAAAATCACGCCAACGGCTGATCAGTGTCATGTCGAATTGTTGCGCCTCTCTCACAAAAAAGCTGAAAAATGGAACTAGCAGCACAATAGTTACTAACGTAAATATGCGGACTGATATTTTAATAAAGTATTCAAACACATTTTGAATAAAAATTAGCGTAAGATATTAGTAATTATTCGAAGCTGCAGGTAACAAAGCTTACATGAGAAGATCAGGATGGTAAAAGACAAAGGTGGACTGCCAGACGTTTTCCAGCCACCCTTGAAGAAAAAGTTGAAGAGTGTACCCTCATTTATTTGTACAGATAGTATAAATATTGCCATATGAGCTCTTTGGATCTCAGTCGGTATATGAATAATATTTTCCTTTGCGCAAGCTCACACTAAGTTATAGACAAACAAAAAATAATTTATAGAAGAGCTGTCTTACATCGTCTAACGTGGCGTTGGGCGGAATTGCGGCGAAATTTAGTGCCAACGTGACATCATTAACGCGCCTTACACCTCACGTGAAATTCTGAGCTCTTGTCTTCTTTCGGCACGTGTTGACACCTTGCAAGCGTGCTGAGCGTCGCAGGTCGCAATGCTTTTGCACCTTCACAGAGGAAGATTGCAGGCATCTTTTTGCCAAATTTTACACTTCACCTCGCAATGGAATAAAAAGTGCCTCTTTAATTCTTTTGTACAGTGTATAATAAGTGGAACCGTGATTTTTCCATGTGTGCCGCTATAATTCCACAAGCCACATCCACGTCCCCATGGGGTTTATGCGGTTTTATAGCTCCCCATCGCCTATCCATGAAGAAGATTTTAGTTTGAAGTGCAAGCGTTCTTTCGAAGATACGAGAGCCGAAAAAAGGCAATGGAGTTTTTAATGGGAAATCGCTGAAGCAGCTGGGAATCGAGTGGCCCATATTAGGTGGAATGTCGGTGCAGCATAGAATGTTCGAAAATGTTGTAGAACGTTTTAGAATGTTATAGAGACTACTGGAAGCTTCGAGAAAGTTCTAGAATGTTCCACAATGTTCTATTACGTTGCAGACTGTTCACGAATGTTCTAGAACGTTCCACAATGTTCGAGAATGTTCTCGAATTTTCTATTGTCCTGTTGTGGTTGGGCTACGATCTATCTCAGAGGTGTATACATAGGCGAAAGCGAGTTGCACGTGTCAGTATACTTTTGGCAATCGATTAGCGAACATAGAGCGAAATTGAAGATGATAGAATGTAATATAAGTTTTATTGAAATCGAATAGCTTAAGGTGGTAACCAGAGTGTTAAGTGGAATTTTAGTGTTTTACGTATCATTAATATTAAGTAGAATGCTGAAACATGAAAGAGAGAGCTATCTTTCCTGTGGTAAATTTAAAAGTGGGAGGCAGAAGGAACAGTGAAGAGACGAAACAGATGCAGATGAGAAGCTAGAGGCAAATTTAGCTTCTCAACAAAAGATAATGAATAAACTGGAAGAAAACTTAACACATGAAAAATGCGATGAAATTAGTGTAGTGCACCGACCGTACCAGCGAGAAGTTAGAAGTGAATTGCAGCAGTGTCAGCCACAGGAAACCGCTAGCGTCATGCTTTACAATATATAACACAGCCATCGCAATGTTGCAACGCTAGCTAGCCTAGCAGGGTGTGGAAATAGTTGACACAGCAGTACGCATACGGTAGATGCCATGAGACTTTCCACAGTAGTGGCTACTGAAATGTTTAGTATCTGTGCCAAGAGACATATATATATAACTCCAAACAATCGCAGCTCAAAAGATAGTAATGCGTAGTTATTTTATACTAAAGTCACTTCTGTTAATACTGCAGCTCATCATCAAGCGGCTGTGTCACTTGGCCACAGCCTGGAATGCTTTTTGTGGACCACAATTTGACTCTGCATCAGGGCAGTCCGCTCTTATACCCCAAGACCTGGAGCCGACTCCACAATGTACCAGCACCAGACCAGCACCAGATTGCTAGCCATTGACTCGGGGGCAGTAGGTCACTGCCATTACATCATGAGCCTGACACCTTCTGGATAGTGAGCCACCCCATAACGCATGCAATTGCAGCTAGTTGGTGGATTTGTCACTCTTTAGAGGTAACGGAGGACACAGTTGGCTATTAGCTGTCAGATGTGCGCATTGTAATTTGGTAGGTCATTCAGCACTGTGTACAGAATCAGTAGTGAAAGGGTTTGTTTTACATGTAACTGTTACGGGCACATGGCTAGAGAGTGCCGGAAATCGATATGCCTGATGATTAGACATAAACTATCTGGACTGAAGTCGCCACTGGCGGAAGCAGTTGCGTCGTGGGCCACTGTGACCAGCTGACGCTGCACCAACAACATTGTGGGGCGACAACATGCAGGAAGCCACTGAATGCCGCTGCCAGGCTGCTGCTTTCAGTACTGAGGTACAGTTGGGTGACGTAATAAAGTATCTGGAATTACAGGGTGTTTAATAGGCACCACATGACGTCCCCACAAATCGTCTCCACCAGTTTTCTTACAACTGACGTCAGAGTGCTGGCATCGTGTTCGCAGGTCGTGCTCTTGCGGGAGCGTTCTCGCTTCCCGCGCACGGAGTCCCGGTTCGGTTCCCGGCGGGGTCAGGGATTTTCTCTGCCTCGTGATGACTGGGTGTTGTGTGTTCTTCATCATCTTTTCATCATGATTGACGCGCAAAGTCACAAAAAAGAACTTGCAATACGGTGGCCGAACTTCCCAACATAGGGCCTCCCGGCCGACAATGCCATACGCTCATTATCATTCATTGCTGGCATTGTCTTTTCAGCAGAATGTCTGAACCTACAGTCTATGGTACTGTGAGTCAGGAAATGTAATTGTTCTTGTCAAGGTGTCAGGCTCATGGAAAAAAAGCTGCATTACCATGCTTTCCGTATGGTGAATTTTACTAAAAGTAAGGACCTGGTAGATTCGTCACACTTTAGCGGTAACGGAGGACACAATTGGCTAGTAGCTGTCAGATGTGCGCACTGTAATTTGGTAGGTCATTCAGCACTGTGTACAGAATCAGTAGCGGAAGTGTGTGTTTTACGTGTAACTGTTACAGGCGCATGGCTAGATAGTGCCGGAAATCAAAATGGTTGGTGATTAGACGTAAGTATTAGGTTGCTATATTTTATTTCGAGTGTTTTGTAATTTCTGGTGTTCCAAAATGAATACCCTTGAAGACCAAAGCTTTGGTAGAGTCAAGGGTGCAAGGAGTGTCAGATTCAGAGGCAGTGCGTTTGTTAACACAATGGGTAGCACAATTAACATCAGTTAATAGGGAGCTGCATTGTCTATTAAAATTTCAGTCGTCACAGCGATATATAGATTATTCAGTGGCGAGAATAGTTTCTCTGGTAGATCAACTCAGGGTGTGCCAGCAATTGTGGAGGATCTAATGAATTTCACAGAGATGGAAGGATGGTCTCGTGATGTAACTTTTCAGGGAGAAAAGCTTATGCAAATTACTTTATAGGCTCTCAGTGGAGTTGAAACATTTGAAGAATTTAAAAGCGTGTTAGTTCAAAGGTAAAGAACGTAGAACAGTGCCATACATTTTGAAGAAAAGCTCGGCATGGTAACATAGAGGTGTGGAGAATTGATATAAAAATTTACAGATAGGACAAGGAAGATTAATGGTTGTCTGTACAAGTTGTGATAGAATGCTATGGGGAATGGACTAATTTTGCAGGAGCCCTGCTGAGGGTGCGTGGCCCATTTTTAAGAGGGTTACCTTCAGAAATGTTGAGGAGAGTGTGAACAAGGGTTCCAGTTTATGTCTATGGAGCTGTTAGACTGGTGGTAGAACGTGAGAAAATTGATGTATTGACAAGGCTGCAAGTTAGATGGAGAGTGTTTTCACTGAGGTGGTAATGTTAGTTTCAGAGGAAAGGGACCTGGGGAGAAACAGCAATTGAACGCCAAAGGAACCTCAAGTCCACCTGCATGCACTCCCAGTAATATTACATGCTATGAAGTCATATGTAGACGTGGATTGTGTAGTGTAACGAGTAATAGGAAAGAAGAATTATTGGTTCTTGTTAGACATAGAGGCACTTGTCAGTTGCCAGTGGCTATTGTAGTGTAACGACGTAAGTTTTGTATAAATGATTTTCTTTTGACATATGACCATGTGCTGACTTCGTCACCTACGTCAGTTACAAAACACTTCAAAATTAGTTAAATTCTTTTTAAAGTTGTCTCTGAATGGTTCTTGAACGAAACTGTAATTAAAGCATCATCATTTGAGTCGTATGCGCAGAATTACGGCACTCAGTCCAATTAGTTTACGCAAACTTTTTTCAATTTAGATGTCGTTTGTTTCTTCTCAGAAATTATATTAATGCAAGTTATCTGCTTTAATAAATATTAAAACCACATTGAATAAATTTTTAAGACTCAAAATCGCGATGAATGTTGTCAAAAATTAATGATCTTGTCAAATAAATCAGTAATCCTTCTTCTTTAATATAATTCTTCATAAATAAATTCTCGGAACACGTATTTAAACTTTTTTAGTATACACTAGTTTATTATCTTCATATACTACATATAGACGTGAACCTGAGCCTTGACAAGATAGGACTGAACATTTGCAACATGATTAAACTTTATATGACGTCATTGTTGTAGAAACATTACTAATTCTTATTTTTTCAGTTTTTAGAAGCACGACGCAACAACTCGGTTTCAGGATCTTCTGTTGCTCCTTGGCTGTCGACCCGCGACGTATAGTGGCCAGCAATTTTCTCTCTGGTCCCGGCAGTGAAGATGCTGTCTCCGTTCGTTGCGCCGCCCTCTCCGCACATGAAACATAAAAGAATACAAAACTTTAGATAATTCACAAACATTACAAATATTACAAAATACATAAACAAAACACTAAATTAAACTTATATTCACCTGCAAACTGGGCTGCCACTGGTGGATGGGTGACGCTTCAATTTCGCGTCCCACTACACTATCTGGTGGAACACAAGTAGTGGAACAGATTCTATAGAGTGAGGGATAAAGACGCCACACCGTTGCAATTGCTGGAAATAGATTTTTGCCTGTGAATGGTTCAGTTCACAGAATGTGCAGAAATCGGCCACATGTAAGAGAGGGCTAAGACATGGTTCTGGGGTTGGATTTCTTGCACCAGCATTATGCGAAAATCGACCTTCAGCAGTGCATGGTGGATTAGTGAATCTTGACACAGCAATGTTTGAGTTGGGCAAAATTGTTATCAATATAGTAATGTCACAAGGGGAGCCTGTCAAGTATGACAAACCGCTTAAAATATGAACAGTCACACTAAGGCTCGATTTACACCGCTATGTACCTAAGGTAATTGGGAAACCACTTTGGATTAATCTTAAGTCTAAGTTACCTGTATTTGTGGGTAATTTTATCGCTGAGGTTTTATGGTTAACAAACGGTTTATTAATGACTAATGTGGACATCATAGAGGATGAGGAGTGGGACATGAGTAGTGTCGGCCATGAACAATCGACAGATGCCTCTGAAACTACATTACAATAGAAAGTGAATCAGCTGAAGCGGAGTAACATGAAACAGATGGAAGAATTACTGTTGAAATTTATTTAGGAATTTGTTTTTTCAAAAAGACCATAGCCAGAAACATGTATTAGGCAGCACTAAGTACTGATGGGGAATGAATCACCAGTTTACCAAAAACCATATAGGGTACCAAGATACTTGCAGTCAATTCTGGAGAAATTCATCAATCAACAAATGAAGGATGGGATTATTGAGGAAAGTAGTAGCCCCTGAGGGAGGTGTGGGGGGGGGGGGGGGAGGGGGGAGCGAAATTGTCATCGTACCCAAAAATTAACAGATGGGTCAAGGAAATATAGGTTTGTTATGACTGTTGACACCTGAACGCCAAGGCTGTAATCGATGCCTACCATCTGACAACACTGTCAAATGCATAGACTATTTAGACCAGTGCAAGTACTTTTCGACACTGGCCCTGAAAACTGGCTACCGTTAGCTAGAGAAGGCCCTGGAAGACCGGCTACAACTAATGTTTTCTTCACCACAGCGACATTATCAGTGCAGGAGGATACTTTGAATTGAAAAACGCACTTGCGAAATTTCAGAGATTGTTTCAGAGGTTTAAAACTATCTCAGTGCATGGTTTATTTTGATGATGTAACCGTACTTCTGAGTGACGTGGAGCGTCACAAACAGCATCTTATGGAGTCATTCCTGAGATTGAGGGCTGCGAATTTAATGTTAAGTACAGAGAAGTGTAATTTTGTGTCACAAGAGGTGGCATATTTTGGTCACATAACTGTTAAGGAGGGGGTTAAGACAGACCAGAGGTTAGTTAATGTCATATGTGAGTTTCCTGTTACTGACTGCCGAGGGAAATGCAATCATTACCTAGTATCACAAATTATCAGAGAAGGTTCGTAAAAGAATTTGTGAATATCGCCAGACCATTAACGTAATTGACAGAGAAAGGTTCGAAGTTTGTATGGTCAAGGGATTGTCAGTATTCTTTTGAGTAACTGAAAGAAGCTTTGACGTTAAGTCCAGTTTCATTGTTTCCGAATTTCAGTAAGGAATTCATTCTGCTATGTCACGTGGCCAATCATGTACTCAGTTGTGGGCTGAGTCAGTAGGCAGAGGGAATGAACATCCAGTGGCCTATGCATAAAGACAGTTGAAGGCAGTGAAGAAGAATTACTCCATGGTGGAGAAGAAATATTGAGCCTAATCTATGGAATCACTCGCTTCAAGTGTTATCTCTATGACAAGAATTTTCGAGTGGTTATAGGTCACGCAGAGTTGAAATGGTTGCTGGGTTTGAAGAAACTTGATATGATGAGTAGTATGGCTGAATGGTTTGATATTGAGGTCATACATAAAGCCACAAAGAAACGCGGGAACAAAGATGGATTGTGTAGGAAAGTAACGTTATTGAAAATAGTTGCTAATGAACTTATGGAATGACAGAGAACACAGAAGACAGGGGATGAATCTAAACAGTTTCGTAAGCAGTCACAGTTTTGTGTGCAAGATGGGTTGCTGTGCAGGGAAACTACGTTGGAACTGTGAGAGGTGAAGTATTAAAGGAGATGCATGATAATATGTTAGTGGGTCGTGTGAGGTTCAAGTCTTCCAACAATAGAATAGTGGAACGGTCCTGGTGGAGTAATAAGATAGTAGACATGAACCAATGTGTGTGGAATTGCATGCAGGGTGTAGAGAGAGCAGATTTATATTGGACAAGAGTACCATTGCGAAGGTTACTTGAAGGAATAGCACCATTTCATTACTTGGGATTGATGTATTAGGTCCTTTCAACAAAACACGCGCAGGAAACAAATATGCACTGACTATTATAGACCGCTTTTCGAGATACGTGGAAATGTTCACAGTACCCAACCAAGAGGAAGCAACATTGGCATAAATGCTGCTAAAAACTGGATACTGAAGTTCGGGATACCTAATACGATAGCAACATATCAGGGAACCGATTTTATATTGGATTTGTTTAAGTAATTGCATTGGGGTTATGTGTGAAGTAACTGAGTACGACGCTCAAAACATTTATAGGTGAATGCAGGAGAAGACACGGGACTTACGAGAAATTGACGGACGAGATGACCCAGGTTCTGGCGAGTATAACGGATACAATAAACCCAGGTTCTGACGAGTATAACACAAACAAGAAGGAGGACAGGTTCGATCCACATGGGGGCCGACTTCTGAAAGCTGTGTTTGCGACAGATAAAGAGGAAAACATGAGGAGGGTCAACGACACGGTGGAACAATTTATAAAACGTAACAAGGCAGCAAGTCAGTGGTACACAACTCAGAACAAAAAATTAGACAAAAATGTTTCAAACAATAATTGGTTATTATGCCAGGTGCCTGGGGAAGTAATGGACTCCTTGAAAACTGTATAAGAATTAGTCAAATGAACATAAAGATGTTGCAAGTGAAAGTGGAGATACTGGATACAAAGTAGTAATAACGATATGGTGCCATCCTTGGAAAACTGTGTGGGAAGCACCGAGAGAAGTATCGGAGTTGCGAGAAGCCATGCAGCAGGCTCTGCCGACTGGGAGTGAACTTAGTATCTGCTGGGGCTACAGAAAGTGCAAAAAGAACTACGATCCGAAGTAAAGTTAGTCATGAAAACTTACCTTTTAGTTCAACCTAGCCACAGGAAGCGAGGACTGTTGGGGAGAAAGTGTACTTTTCAGTTACTTCCCAGTAACAGGAAAGCAGGCATAATGCCAATGTCATGTAGTCCATGCATATCCCATCAGGTGGGGATGTTGTAGAAGTTTGCCTGTGTAACAGTGCAGCGGTTGTTGTTAAATAGAAAGGACAAGAGCGGAAATGTGGAAATGTGGAACTACAGAAGTGTTACAGGGGTGCAGTTAAGGTTTGTCCTTACAGTGTAGTGAGAGAGGAAACAACTTCTGCACAATAAAGTTGCTGCAGCGTCAGAAAACGCGAAAGGACTGCGTGAAAGAAGTGACTAGTCCTGAGTTGTATTTCCAGCAGTTTGAAACACACTGGTAGTACTCTACCTTCCATAAAACGATAGCAGTAGCCAGTTGCTACAAACAGGGGAAGCTCACGGCAGCAAAAAGGATGGAAATGAATGGGAGTGGATTGTTAATAAAAGGGACATCGTACGAAATAGTGGGACCTACCTTCCGTCTACCTGCCACAATTTTGGTATAGCTCATCTGACCATTACGCAGCCTCAGTTGTATTGGCCAGAGGAACATATGGAAGTATTACCAGCTACGAATCTGATTGCTATAAATCATACTTTAGGACCCGACTTAATTCAGTCCATCGACAATCTTGTTCAAGAGCAGAAGGCTGAATCTCTGTGCTGACGTTAATGCAGCATGAGAATCGATATAGGAAGTACCAAAAAGAAACAACATTCACCATTGTCATACATCATTGACCATTGTCATACCAAATAACAAAGTAACACTTACTGTGCCTAGCGGAAACGTTGTTTACATGTAGAAGAAGTGGAACATGAGACGGGTTCAGACTCTGCCACTTTTCTAATCTCGGTGGACTGGATTCCCAGAACTTAGAGACAGCAGAGGGAATTATAACAGTAAGTTACGTTAAGCTAAAAATAAACTGTCAGAGCTTAGGAAAAGTAGTACATAAGGAAACATAGTGGTAAGAGCAGTTGTCAGTAAACCAGCGGTCTAGAGTTAACTGGGCTAGCCACCAAGAACATTTCCGTCTAGTTTGCGTAAAGCTACATAAAGACCTAGTCTTGTTAAAGGAGAGGGAAATATAGGGCACTTACCTTCCTTGGTCATAAATGTGTAAAGTTGGAAGTGAAATACAGCAGTACCAGCTGCAGGCATGTCTGGGTGTCATGCTTCACAACGTATAACACAGCCGGCCTGGCAAGGTGTGGAACCAACTGATACAGCACTACCCACACGGAAGATGCTATAAACGTCTCCACACCGGCGGCAACTGAAACGTTCAGTTTGTGTGCCGCAAGGTATAGCGAAACGCAAACAAGAGAAGGCCGAAAACATACAAATCCCTAGCCACTTCATACTAAAGACAGTTCTGTTAATACAGTGCCGGCCGCGGTGGTCTCGCGGTTCTAGGCGCGCAGTCCGGAACTGTGCGACTGCTACGGTCGCAGGTTCGAATCCTGCCTCGGGCATGGATGTGTGTGATGTCCTTAGGTTAGTTAGGTTTAAGTAGTTCTAAGTTCTAGGGGACTGATGACCACAGCTGTTAAGTCCCATAGTGATCAGAGCCATTTGAACCATTTTTTTGTTAATACAGTAACTGTATGAAGAATATTACGTCGCTTGGCCACTGCCTGGAAAGCTGTTTGTGGACCACAGTTCGACTATGCATCAGAGGAGTCAGCCCTGAGATCTGGAGATCCCGCTCTGCCAGCGCCGGCCCTGGGAAGCAGTTCGCCGGCCATCGAGTCAGGGCAGTGGGTCACTGCCATTACGTCGTCGGTCTGCCACCTTTTAGATAGCGCACGGTGCGCGAGGCACGCCAGAACGCTCGTGGCTGCAGCTATCCGAGGCTAGTCAGAGCTGGAGTCGCAAACGGCAAACGCATTTGCGTCACGGACCATTGTCCAGCCACGGTTATTTGTCCTGTAGGGACTGCGAGTGGACAACGCGCAGAATGTCGTTGCCAAGCCGCCATATCCTCTACTGAGCTACGGCGTGGCGCTGTTGCCGTATTAGAGCATTTGGAGTTACAGGCTGTTTAATTGGCTCTTCAAGGCGACCACCTAACCCATCTCCATCAGTTCACTTACATTAGAGAAGGGTACTGAGTGAGACTTTCTGCAAAAAGGCATAGGCAAACTGCTGCAGAAACAAGATGGTGAACTAAGTTACATAGTGTGTCAGTAACTGAAGTTGATGAAACGAAACGAACGCTAGCACAACAACTAAACATCAGTGTACAAGAAGTGCAAGTCAGAGTAAGTGGAACGGACTAAAGAGAACGGACTAAAGAGAACACCACACAAAAAGACGTTGTCATTGGAAAAATGGATCGAACGTCCCAATTCTCTGGTGCCAAGAAATTCGGTGGTAAAAATATCATGAATGTGTTACATGTGTAGAAGAATTGGATTAACGCCACTGTAAGTGCCTCTGCCAGAATTATTTCGATGCATGACTGCAGAAACTCTGAAATCGAAACATTTTCTATAATACATGAGAGTACACAATACTTGCTTTCAAATGACATCAGTTCATGCTGCTTCCATGAGCAGTAAAGAACATTAATTCGGTACTGTATTTTTGATTATAGGACAGTTATATCGTAGAGTGGGATCATTGATTGTGCAACGGCTCACAATGAACTCATAAATTATTTGTACATTATTGTTAACATTCATATGAATTACTGGATAACATTTATCAGAAAAGTGATCAATATTACATAGATTCAAATCCGTTATTTAAAAGAGCCATTTTACCAATAAGAAATGAAGTAACTGAATGTATTAATTTAGAAATTAAAAACGAAATGGGTGGCAAGTAAAGAATATATAATTCAGTCTACTTAATGGTCGATGCAAATGAAAGTATTAATTTTACCACCTAATTTCTGAATTGGATGAAATTGCCAGGAATACCTTTACATCATGTAAGATTAAAATAGGATCGCCACTTATATTGTTGATAAATTTTGATTGTAATGGAATAAGGATGACCATGGATAAGTTATCAAACAACACAACTGAAACACATATATTATCAGGGAAATATAAAGAAATAACAGTAATTGTTCTGAGAATTCCGCCCATATCTGCCAAACTGCCATTTCAGTTCAGAAACTGTAATTTCAAGTAAGATAGCATATAGTACCACTATAAGTATGGCATAAAGACAGATGTGGTATTGATTTGAAAGAATCATGCTTTTCTTATAGTCATTTTATGTACCTTGATCTGTAGTGGTAAACCCAAAGAATTTACCTACCTTCTAACCAAGAAATAAGATGAGAAATATTGTATAAAAGCAACTAAGCTACAGAATAATTTAATCAAATATGAGATAACGTGAGACCAAAACAGTGTTTTCATTCTTTCATTCACTCAATTAAATACAACTGTGTCGAGAGTCTGATGATTCAGTTTTGCTTTAAATTTTCTGTATTAAAAAGTTTATTTTTTAATTGACACTTCATAGAAAATGGCCCAGTGCATGTCTAAGTAAAGCAACTCTGACCATATATATATATATATTAATGATTTTGTGGGAGAAGTTTAAGACACCTCCAAACCCGTTCACGGACAACACTGCCTTTTGTGTCTGGTGCTGTCTCCTCTTCTGCAGTGGAACAGTTGTGCAATGGTAGCTGTCGTGGTTGTGGAGATATGAGTGTTTTAAGTGGTCAGAATCACATTGTGGGGGTGATCTGGATACCTTCTGTCTCTTTCGTGTCAACATCTACATGCAGACAAAAAAAACTAAGATTTGTTTATAACCTTCTCAAGCTTTTGCGAATATTCTTGGATGTTAAAAAATTTTTTCGCATCTTCTAAAAAGTTCTAGAGTAGCCCAGAGAGATCTAGATTATTCCAGAGTGTTCTTTAACGTTTTCGAGAGCTCTTGAAAGTTGTACAATGTCCTATAATGTTCTAGAAGGTTCTACATTTTTCTTTAACATTCTAGAATATTTGTTAATGTTTTGGACTGATCTTATTGTTCTATAAATAAATCAATAAGTGAATGACAGAATATTTTATTTCAGATTAGGATATGTTTAATACTTAACTGGATTTAAGAGTGCTCAAGAGCATTTTTTAGCGTTTGAGAGTATTATGGAACGTTAAATACTAATATTTTTACGATTTTTTGAATGTTCATTTTTCTAGAATGTCGTAAAGTGATCTTGAATATTATCAGAAAACAAATGAAAATAAAGACAAAGCAAAGTGCATCTTTATAAATTAGTCCTTAATGTCAAACAATAATCACATATTGAGCATGGACATATTTTTATTAATCTAGGTGAGCACTAGGCCTTAGACTTTTACTTATTTAATTTGACATTAACATTGTTAGGTCAGCCACAAGTGGCCATCAATGTGTTTAATTTTTTCCGTTTTCACTCTATAATTTTACAAGAACATCATCGGAAACTCTGTAAATTAATACAAAAAGTGTGACAATATAATTTCAGATTTTCTGACGTTGTTATTGCAAAATTACAGACTGAAGCCAGTAAAAATAAAACATACTTATTGTGACTTCTGACTGTCCCGATAAACTTAATTTCAACGGTCGCCGTTTCTCCTGCTCGCAGTGCCTGCTCCAGCTAATTAAAACACCACTGTAATATTAATACACTACCAGCCACTACTATTGCTGCACTACGAATATGACGTGCTACAGACGCGAAATTTAACCGACAGGAAGAAGATGCTGTGATATGCAAATGATTAGCTTCTCACAGCATTCACACAAGGTTGGCGCCGGTGGCGACACCTACAACGTGCTGACATGAGGAAAGTTTCCAACCGATTTCTTATACACAAACAGCAGTTGACTGGCTTGACTGGTGAAACGTTGTTGTGATGCCTCGTGTAAGGAGGAGAAATGCGTACCATCACGTTTTCGACTTTGATAAAGATTGGATTGTAGCCTATCGCGATTGCGGTTTATCATATCGCGACATTGCTGCTCGCGTTGGTCGAGATCCAATGACTGTTAGCAGAATATGGAATCGGTGGGTTCAGGAGGGTAATACGGTACGCCGCGCTGGATCCCAACAGCCACGTATCACTAGTAGTCGAGATAACAGGCATTTTATCCACATGGATGTAATGGATTGTGCATCCAGGTCTCGATACCTGAGTCAACAGATGGGGACGTTTGCAAGACAAAAACCATCTGCACGAACAGTTCGACGACGTTTGCAGCAGCATGGACTATCAGCTCGGTGATCATGGCTGCGGTTACCCTTGATGGTACATCACAGACAGGAGCGCCTGTGATGGTGTACTGAACGACGAACCTGGGTGCACGGATGGCAAAACGTCATTTATTGGATGAATCCAAGTTCTGTTTACAGCATAATGATGGTCGCATCCGTGTTTGGCAACATCACGGTGAACGCATGTTGGAAGCGTGTATTCGTCATCGCCATACTGGTGTATCACCCGGCGTGATGGTACGGGTGTCATTGGTTACACGTCTCGGTCACATCTTGTTCGCATTGACGGCACTTTGAACAATGGACGTTAGATTTCAGATGTGTTTCGACCCGTGGCTCTACCCTTCATTCGATCCTTGCGAAACCCTACATTTCAGCAGGATAATGTACGACCGCATGTTGCAGGTCCTTTACGGGTCTTTCTTGATACAGAAAATGTTCAACTGCTGCCCTGGCCAGCACATTCTCCAAATCTTTCACCAATTGAAAACGTCTGGTGAATGGTGGCAGAGCAGCTGGCTCGTCACAATACGCCAGTCACTACTCTTGATGAACTGCGGTATCGTGTTGAAGCTGCATGGGCAGCTGTACCTGTACACGCCATCCAAGCTCTGTTTGACTCAATGCCCAGGCGTATCAAGGCCATTATTACGGCCAGAGGTGGCTGTTCTGGGTACTGATTTCTCAGGATCTATGCACCCCAACTGCGAGAAAATGTAATCGCATGTCAGTTCTAGTATATTTGTCCAATGAATACCCGTTTATCATCTGCATTTCTTCTTGGTGTAGCGACTTTAATGGCCAATAGTGTATCATTCAAATGATGCTGAATCTGCCTCAATAAGCTTTAGAGTTAAAAAAATGGTTTGACATCAATATAACTCGTTTTTAGTTATCACAGCACTTGTGTCGGAGCAGCGATCATTTTGGCTCTTTTTTTAATGAGCTCAGTAAGAATTGGAAATATTTGTATTCTTTACATACTTAGCACATTACTGCCTTCGGTCGTAGAACATAGTCGATTCATCATGCCATCAAACTTCTGACAGAATGTAGCTTGTCGTGCACAGAGTGAAAATAGTCCCGACAAATTTATACTTTTAATAAAGTGGGTCAGTTCGCCTTATAGCAAGGACTTTGTTTTGCTGAGCGCTAACTGTTTATTAATAACGTGACTAACATGATTTATTCAGACATGGGTACCAAATCTTCCAAATTCTATGAATTTGTTATTATCCATAATTCGGTCTTAGAGAGAAATCTTCGCAACGGATTTTAGTTGAACTTCTGAACGAACAACCGGGAATGACACATTCTTAACATATTCAGCAATTTTCTCTTCCAGGGCACAGAACCCTAATGAGTGTAGGACATGAAGGCATGTGGTGGCGTGGACTTCGGTGAAAAATTCAACTTAATGACTGCATTTTCATCGTTTATTAACTATCTTTTAATCTGTCAGGTGGTATAATCAATCTCAAAGAGTTAATACAGTGCATCAAATTTAACAAGCGAGTGATACAGTTAAAGATTGACATTATCTTCAACAAGCGGAGAGAAGGCCAGAGTTGAACTTAGAAAGTGATATAGTTCGGTGGCTTCAAACATCAGAGCACACAATCACGAGTATCAGTTTCATTAAATGAGTGACCCCGCAGCCCTGTCAGGCTAAGAATAGAAAGGAAACAAATGTACACTACTTGGCCGGGCTTGATTCCCGTCTTTAATTTTGCCCGAAATTCTCTAACCTGAAATCTCTGTCTCTACCAAGGCGAGGTCATTGTTACGCACTGCACAGACCTTACCGTGGCTGAATCGCAGGTTACAGCGGCCGGCGTCGGAGTGTGGGCACAGCTCTGCGATGCTATGTGCCTCCTTCGACCAGCGTCGTCTCCACACCAAGTTGCATCGAAATTCGAACACTGTGTACGATCAACCTCATGGACGGGTGGCTACTACTTCAAGACTCTTACTCTCCCCCCTGAACAGGTGCAGTGCTGCCTAAATTAGCTCCCGACCAATTGCTATCTACTCGCGAGATGCAACTTGCAATCAGAAAAAAATTGCAAGAAATTTAAGCTCCCACTCACGTGTCGAAGAGGGAAGGGCCAATCAGATTCGCTCCGGCCGAAGGCAGAAAGCGCTCTCAAAACCATCCCTCCAGCGACATCTATATTTACATCTACATGGATTCTGAACAAATCACACCCTATTATTCCAATCTCGTAGAGCGCGCGGATTTCCGTACGAGCTATGACTTCCCTTATTTTATCGCGATGATTGTTTCTCTCTATGTAGGTCGGTGTCAACAAAATATTTTCGCATTCGTAGGAGAAATTTGGTGATTGGAATTTTGTCAGAAGATTCCGTCGCAACGAAAAACGCCTTTCTTTTAATGATTGCCAGCCCAAATCCTGTATCATTTCTGTTACACTCTCTGCCATATTTCGCGATAATACAAAACGTGCTGCCTTTCTTTGAACTTTTTCGATGTACTCCGTCAGTCCTATCTGGCAAGGATCCCACACCGCGCAGCAGTATTCTAAAAGGGGACGGACAAGCGTAGTGTAGGCAGTCTCCTTAGTAGGTCTGTTACATTTTCTAAGTGCCCTACCAATAAAACGCAGTCTTTGGTTAGCCTTTTCCACAACATTTTCTATGTTTTCCATCCAATTTAAGCTGTTTGTAATTGTACTTCACACATACATTGTCGAATTTACGGCCTTTAGGTTTGACTAATTTATCGTCCTTTTAGCACTTATGTGGATCAACTCACACTTTTCGTTATTTAGGGTCAACTGCCAACTTTCGCACCATTCAGATGTCTTTTCTAAATCGTTTTGCAATTTGTTTTGATCTTCTGATGACTTTAGTAGTCGATAAACGACACTGTCATCTGCAAAAAACCTAAGACGGGTGCTCAGGATGTCTCCCAAATCGTTTATATAAATAAGGAACAGCAAAGAGCCTATAACAATATCTTGGTTAACGCCACAAATCACTTATGTTTTACTCGGTGACTTTCCATCAGTCACTACGAACTCTGTGACAGGAAATCACAAATCCAGTCACCTAAGTGAGACGATATTCCATAAGCATGCAATTTCACTCCAAGCCGCATGTGTGGTACAGTGTCAAAAGTCTTTGGGAAATCCAGAAAAACTGAATTGATCTGATATCCCCTGTCAAAAGCACTCAACACTTCATGCGAATAAAGAGCTAGTTGTATTTCACAAGAAATACGTTTTCTAAACCCATGTTGACTGTGTGTCAATAGACCGTTTTCCTCGAGGTAATTTCCATAAACTTTCTTTCCCATAAAAATTTATACAAACACCAAGCATATTATTTTCCGTTGCTTATCGGACCGCCTGAGTCCAGCAAAGACGCTATCGGACCGTGAGAGTCCTGCTGATCGCATTCCTTGGTCGCGGGCCAGATTAGAAAAGTGCATTAGCTGCTATCTATTCGTTCGACCTCCAAGACTGAAATTAAAGTTAGTCCCATATCTCCGCCCCTCGGTATTATCTGCCCTTTCGTCTCTGAGGGGAACAGGACTGCCAATGCGGCACCATGCATACGGAACAAAGACCTCCTGCTGTCTCCATTTCCTTTGGCAGCCGCCCACACACCCTCTGAAAGCTACTGCACTATCCCCAGATGCATACCTGGATGGCGTCGTCCGCTCGACCTCCTGCCGTTCATGGAATAGCTTTCCAATTCGTCCCACAGAACAGAGTCAAGAGAATCAAAACACTGGCCCAGAAAGCTGTTCCTTTGTACACATGCACGATTATGGTCTTAAGTGCAAGAAAAAGTTATGTAAAGAAATTAGTAAAGAATCACTAGCCCTAAACCTCGTAGTCACTCACTTATTGACCGAAACAAACCTGAAGCTAACAAGGAAACAAACCTGCATAAACTCAAATGTGATTTATATGACTGCGGAACTGAATGTGAGGGGGTAGATTTCTTCGCTCATAGTTCTATTTCAAATCATGTTCCGTTGATTATCTTCCCGTCCCAATGGCCCTCGTCAGCTCTTTCCAAGTCACATTTCCATCGCTACTAAAAGCCTTCTTTCTGTCTTCAACAGAGTCTAACTTTCATAAATATATAGGAGTACGCCTTAAAAAAATGGTTTTCATTTCTAAACCAGATGGCTTGTTGACTAATAGTTGTCTTCATTCATCGAAACCATATTTAGCTGTTGCAATTCTTTTTCTGATTCCATGTCGTGTCTGTTGTTTTCAGTAATTGTGGTTATTAAATACTAAAATTTATCAACCTTTTCTATTTAATTCGCTACTTTTCAGATGCCTTACTTATTTTTACTTCTTTACCTACATAATTTTGGGCTTTTGTTGCTGGTTTTAATCTGAAACTTTTCCATAATTCCTCGCAATTTAGAAACTATATTCTGGGTATAGCTTCCAGTATCAACAGTTAAGACAATATATTCCGATAACTATATGCAGTGAGTGACGCTTCTATTCAATCTAGTACCGCATTTTTTCTTTGAATATAGTCATAACCTTTTCCGTATAAAGGTTAAAAAAAGTAGGAAAGAATGAGCACACTGTTTTTTCCGATACCGATAATCTCTAACTTCACACTTTGACTTTTTGTATAAGTTCAATATCGTTCTTCCACCTTTCAAGATCTTTGAAAGTTCAATGTTTTCTCTAGATCAATAAAGGCTATGTATGTATCTTTATTTTAAACAACCTTCCCTCTAGAAGGTTCTTGAGCGCTATGATGCATTCAGTGTTCTTTATTTTTGGTATAAAACCACACTTATCCTCTTCAAGCTCTAGTTCTATTTTGATTTTGTACTATTTTAATTACAGATGTGAGTAATTTTGTAACATATCAAATTAGGCATAGCATTCTATAACTGTACCAGCTACTGAATCCAGTTTTCATGAATGAATACTGTCCTACTTTGAAAAAAAAAAGTCATCTGAAAAAAGTCTGTAGGATTTTTTTTTTTTTTGGAGGACTAGCTTCATCTGATAGGACTTCTTTTTCTTCTTCGAGGTATCCATTGCAATATATTTTTTTTACTTCGTTAAGTTCTTCGAATAATATTTCTCTCACCTATTTCATCTGCATTCAAGCAATAGATTTTATGGTTCCTATCTTACCACAAATGATTCTGTCCTTGCCTTGAAATGTAATTTCATAATCATTCAGCATGTTTTGTTATTCATTCCATTGTTGTCCCTGTTTCCATATCCCTATGTATGTAATCCATTCCTCTTCCTTAGCCATTCTGCATTCTTGTGCTGTGTTGTTCTTTATGACACTGTAGCTTTCTTGATTTTGCGTATCTGCTTCTGTTTTTATACTTTTCCTGAGACAAGTTTGCTATATTACCTGTTATCTATGTTTTTTGTATTCCATTTTTTCCAGTACTTCGTTTGCCGAATTTATTACAATTGCTTTCACTGTGATCCTTGATGTTAAGGTAATATCGCTGTTGTTTAGAATATTAGTTCTGGGGCAAACCCCTTCCTACAGCTCGTTCATTATTTTTCGCAAAATTTCATATTTTTGCACACTTCTTTGGGTTTCTTTTACATGTTTAATTTCATTTTGCTAGGACTGGCACATTATCACAGATTGTCTAATCATGAGTACCTAAGGCTTGACTTATATCTTCTCTATACTAACATAAAACCTTTTTGTTCATGTCATTATCACCTGAAATTTTCCATGTTTACCTCCTTCACTTAACACTTAACCTGATGTGTTTCTTATAAACATGTCATATTCCTCACTAAAATGAAGTAGACACCCTCCTATGTTGCTGGAGATTCCTAAACCAAATTGTTCTGCATTACTCGTTTCAAAATCACTCCCTACTCTCGCATCAAAAGCGCCAATATACACTTCTCTGTTTCATATACTTTTTCACTCCCATCATCATCGTGTTCCGAAGCTGGAAAATAGATTTGTATAATTACTAATCTGGCATATTTAACTGCAAATTTTATCGCCAGTTTGTCACTTACGTCACAGACGCTCATAACATTATTCATCCATTTTTCCATAGCATCATTGTAACTCTACTTCTGCATTACTCTCCCCCTTCATACATTTACTTAAATTATTGTTTACAAGTTCTTGCTCTTGGAACAGTTATAAAACAGTTATAAAATGTCAATGTCGGTTGGGTCATAATAATTGTGAGTTCTAATTTTTCTACTTTTAGTAATATCTTTATATTCTGCACACGTCAAAAAAAGTTTTGCGTCAACTCGTTTTAGAGACTTCCGGAACCTCTACAGAAAATTGGGATGAGATCAACATAAACATCGATGCCACCCTTTTTATTGCTCATCAAAACCAACATTGGATGTTGTACCACCATACAATGAGACCTTCAGAGGTGGTGATCCAGATTGCTGTTAACACCGGTACCTCTAATACCCAGTAGCAAATCCTCTTGCATTGATGCATGCCTGTATTCGTCGTGGCATACTATCCCCAAGTTCATCAAGGTACTGTTAGTCCAGATTGTCACATCCTCAACGGCGATTCGGCGTAGATCCCTCAGAGTGGTTGGTGGATAATGTCGTCCGTAAATAGCCCTTTTCAATCTATCGCAGGCATGTTCGATAGAGTTCATCTCTGGAGAACATGCTCGCTACTCTAGTCGAGCGATGTCGTTATCCTGAAGGAAGTCATTCACAAGATGTCCACGATGGGGGCGCGTATTGTCACTCATGAAGACGAATGACTGGCCAATATGCTGCCGATATGGTTGCACTATTGGTCGGATGATGGCATTCACGCATCGTACAGCCGTTACGGCGCCTTACATGACTACCAGCGGCGTACGTCGGCCCCACATAATGCCACTGCAAAACAGCAGGGAACCTCCATCTTGCTGCACTCGCTGGACAATGTGTCTATGGCGTTCATTCTGACCGGGTTCCCTCCAACAGTCTCCGACGATTGTCTGGTTTAAGGCATATGCGACACTCCTCGGTGAAAAGAACGTAATGCGAATCCTGAGCGGTCCATTCGGCATGTTGTTGGGTCCATCTGTACCGCGCTGCATGATATCGTGGTTGCAAACACGGCTCTCGCCATGGACGTTGGGAGTGAAGATGTGCCTATTGCGCAGAGTTTAAGTCGTGAAAAGACATCCTGTGGATGCACGAAAAGCATTATTCAATATGGTGGCGTTACTGTCAGGGTTCCTCCGAGTCATAATCCGTATGTAGCGGTCATCCACTGCAGTAGTAGCCTTTGAGTGGCCTGAGCGAGGCATGTCATCGACAGTTCCTGTCTCTCTGTATCTGCCCCATGTCCTAACAACATCGCTTTGTCAGTAAACTCTTCCGGGATAAGTTGCCGTGGTCGATCTGTAGAACTTCTTTTCCCTGACGTTTCGTTCTCAACTACGGAGAACATCTTCCGAGGTGAGTCGACTCACCTCGGAAGATGTTCTCCGTAGTTGAGAACGAAACGTCAGGGAGAAGAAGTTCTACAGATCGACCACGGCAACTTAGCCCGGAAGAGTTTACTGATAAAGACGACGGCCGTGAAAGCCTACATGGAACATCGCTTTGGTTCACTTCGAGACGCCTGGACACTTCCCTTGATGAGAGCCCTTCCTGGCGCAAGGTAACAATGAGGACGCGATCGAACTGCGGTATTGACCGCCTAGGCGTGGTTGAACTACAGACAACACGAGCCGTGTATCTCCTTCCTGGAGGAATGACTGGAACTGATGGGCTGTCGGTCCCCTCCGTCTAATAGGCGCTGCTCACGCATGGTTGTTTACATCTTTGGGCGGGTTTAGTGACATCTGTGAACAGTGAAAGGGACTGTGTCTGCGATACAATATCCACATTCAACGTCTATTTTCAAGAGTTCTGGGAACCGGGGTGATGCAAAGCTTTTTTTGATGTGTGTGTATCCCTAGTTCTATCTTCTTTCTCACACCTCACGCTGCGAGTTTTTCGTCTGATCCTGCCAGGGTCCATTTCATTCATAATACCAGTAAATATTCAGTTGCAGACGAGGTTGACAGCCTGTGTCTACTAGATTGCGATTTTACAGATGGCGCTGCTTGCAAAAAAAGGAAAAAATCCTCTACCATCTCCTCTGTCGTCGAGTTTCTCATTATCGCCAGTCACTGATGTCGCTGGTTTTATACACTTGTAACACTAGACATGGGCCCTTACAGGATGCTATCAGCTGGAACCGGATGAATCTTAGTTTTCTTCAAGACATTACTCCTCCCCCTCTTACTTTTGCAACCAGCGCTTAGGAACGAGCATATGGTCGACTGCTACTGTCATGAACATCTGCATAAAGTAGTCGGAGGGATGGTGACACCGCGAGTAGACAACAAGGTGTTCAGCGTCCAGATCTCATCACAAAACGTGCGTGTTGGAGGCTTCGCCGCTCTGTAAAGCAGGATAGGCAGCTTTCTGTGGCAGATGTGAGGAAAGACTACAACAGTGATGTAGGCACAACGCTTCAGAGCATATGGTTCAGCACACATTGGTCAATAGGAGTTTCCACAATTGTATTCTCATGTTGAAGCAATGAAATTGGCCATTTACAATTGCTTTTAGCATGGGACCTTCGAGATAGTCAGTGGAAACCTAGGACCAGGTTGGACTAATCACATTTATTATTACACCAGGTCTATGATCATGTCATTCAGGTGAAGAGCTAGTCGAAACACGAACCAAATCACGGACGCAAGCTAGTGGGCAAAATACATCAGTGATATGCAGGACTTTCACGTGGCCTTCTACGGATCGTCTGGCTGTATCTGAAGGTCCCACGACAACCGTGGACTACGTGAACATTAATATGGACCGTCTGCATCCATTCCTGCTTGATGTCCTCTCCAACAGCGATGGCATCTCCCAGCAGGATAACTGTCCGCTTCACAAGACCAGAATCGTGCAAACGTTTGAGATCGATGGTAGCGAAGTCGCACTGCTGTCTTGGCCACCAAGTCTGCCTGTTTTGAAACTGACAGAACTCATCTGGGATGGTATGCGGCGCCAGCTCCATCCTCACGGTTCACCAAGATGTAATTAACGGGAATTGCGTGACCTGCGCGTAGACATCTCGTACCACATACGTCTAGAAAACTACTAAGAACTTGTCGAATCCATACTGCGCAAGATCTCTGCTCTTTTGCGTTACAAAGGTTAACCAACACGGTTTTTGGCAGGTGGTCGTGATGTTTCGGCTAATATAAAATTTCGATTGACTAAACTGTGTGTGATTAATGCATTAGAGTAATTACGCCGAAGCACAGTTCTGTGGCTTATGTGCTAGAAAAGTTTCTTCTCTTTATAAGTTACTGTACCAGTAAATGGAAGACAAACGCACAGTTATCGTTTTCGTGGGTACAGGCTAAAGAAAAGTGTACGTCAAAGCAAATATCTCAGTGTAATCCGTGTCTTATCTCTGTGGTACAGTAGTTACTGCTAGATTCAACTTTGCCTTTCTCTCGACAGTTGAAATGTGGAATATAAGTCGGTATGATCCGTTCGTAGAAGGTCAAGAAGCCAGGGCGTCATCGCAGGGCAGGGTGCATAAGTTGCTGCTACGGTCTCCTGCGCTCCCTGTGTGTTGGCGTAGTGGCGCTCCTGTTTTTATTTCGGGCAGTTTATCACAGGCGCCGCGCATAAACTTAAGGAAGTTGCGACGTTAAGCCTAACTAACGATCCTGCGACGTAAACAGTTAGCCGGCCGGTGTTTGCACAAGTGCCTTAAGGTGGACGGGGCGGAGAGGCGACTTGGCGCCGCTTACGGCCAATAACGGCTTGGCGCCCGTCACGTTGCAGCCGCCTTTGTCACGTCACGGTGCGAGTTTATCGGATCTTCCATTACTAAATCCGCTGCTGTTCCAGTCCTACCGTCTGCCGGTACGTACGAGAATAATGCTGCGCTTTAGAAGATTCTGACAGGTTTCATGGTGCGAAGTTGAAACGGGATTAATGAACAACCTGTAACTACAAATACACGGAAATAAATCTGGCCCGAAAAATATTTATTATAAGAAGCACACGGGATTGGGCCTTGTTAATGAATATCACAGAGTATACTGTAAATGGGGAAGGCTGACATCTCTCACTCAATTGTTTGCTGGACGTATTCCAGTCTCTGTCTTCTGCTACAGTTTTTACCCTCTACAACTCTCTCTGGTACCATGCAAGTTATTCCCCGATGTTCTACTATCCTACCTCTTCTTCTTGTCAGTGTTTTCCATATATTCATTCCCTTACCGACAGTGGAGAACCTCCTCATTCTTTACGTTATCCGTCCACATAATTTTCAACATTATTCTATAACACCACATCTCAAATGCTTGGATTCTCACCAGCTGCGACATGGTCGCATATACAAACAGTGATTCAATACTGTCAAATGTTTTTATTCCAGTCTATGATCACAATATGAATTCTTTAGACGATGAGCGGTTTCAGTACGTAATGACCATCCTCAGATCTTTTTTACAACATGTCCTAAAGTGATAAGGCCTCTTCAGTTCCGGTATTCCCACGGTCCATATTTTGGTACCATACACTGCTGTGCTCCAAACGTACATTCTCAGAAATTTCTTCCTCAAATTAAAACCTATTTTTGATACGAATAGGCGTCTCTTTTGGCCAGGAATGCCTTGTTTGCTATTGCTAAGCTGCTTTTTATGTCCTCCTTGCACCGTCCGTCATAGATTATTTTGCTGCTTAGGTGCAGAATTCCTGAACTTCATCCGCTTAGTGATCAACAATCCAGATGTTAAATTTGCCGCTATTCTTGTTCTCGATAAGCCGCATTACTTTCGTCCTTCTTCCATTTGCTTTCAGTCCACATTCTGTACTCGTTAGAGCGTGCGGTCTGTTCTGTAGATTTTGTAATTCTTCTTCACTAAGGATATAAACGTCTTCAGCGAATCTTATCATTGATATCCTTTCGTAATATTCTTCGCTCCATGTCGTTGCCCTTCATGGAAAGCCATTCAGGGCTTACGTTTCAGTAAAATAATGCCCGCTCGCACACGGCAAGAGATTCCAGTGCTTGTCTTTATGCCTTTCAAACCTTACCTTGGTCATCAAGGATGCCGGACCTCTCCCCAGCTCAGAACGTTTTGAGCGCTGTGGGAAGGACCCTCCAACCAGCTTGCGATTTTAACAATCTAAAGCGCCAATTGGATGGAATTTGGGACGATATTCGTCAGAAGGCCATCCAAAAATTCTATCAGTCAATGTAAAGCCGAGTAACAAATTTCATAAGGGCCAGAGTTGGACTAACGCGTTACTGACTTGCTCCATTTTTCAACCTCTTTCTCTTGATGAATCATTGAGTTTTCGTGAAATTGTAATCATGCATTTGCCTGTATATGTGCATTTACCGATTTCTATCCCATTCACTTAATTCCTTCTGGTGCGTCTTTTTTCTCTTAGAGTTTATTTCCAATATAGGATAGTCTCTAGTTGCGCTGATGAAACACGAAGATGAGTTATATCAGTGGTCCAGAGGAGAGTAAACGGTTAAAAGTAGAATTCACATATTCACATCAGTTGACGTAGGAATAAAAATGAAGTTAAAAAAAATGAAGAGATGAACACTACCCCAGTGATGCTGCCACGTCATAACGTCGAAATAGTGCGTTGTAAGCAATTATCTGCAATCTCGTCACGATTGTTTTGTTTAAAGACTTTATTTATGGCATGTGAATAACCTATGAGCGTCTATCTGTTGCAGCATGCCTTACGTTTATGGTGATATTACGACGACGAAATTATCAAAATTCGACTTTATTTTTCTACTTTCATTCGCTAATGTTTTATGGTATCGTATTCTGTGGCAGCTTTTCAGTGAGGAAGAAATTTAGGAAACTCAAACAATAGGGCGTACTGACAACAGACACAGCACATTTATTGCCTTCTCGTGTTTTTTATCGACAATGAGCTACAATACGAAAACAGCAGTCACGTTTATAAATATAACACAAGGAAGTGAAATAGCTTACACTGTCTGTCTTACAACGTTAGTGTGCTCTCCTATAAAAATCTCAGACCAATTTATAACTGTATTTTTCTTCCTTCCTCCACTAATATTTAATTCGGTAGCAAAATTGAATTTAAAACACATATGTAAAGTAAAACACTGACGCACGTAAAATTTCCATGACAGGAAGAAGTTCCTGTTAGTTAAATTTTATCACAGCAGGTGGTTAGAGAGTTTAACGCAAGTTACTAATATTCAGTCGTTAGCTTACAGCCAGCTATAAAAAACCTTATTATTGTCTTATTTAAACGAAGTTAGCGGGGATATCATACTTTCAACTCTATGCTTTCGTACTTCAGAATGACCTGGTTACTACTTGAAATATTTAAGGTTGAATAACAAGTGCACTGTTCTTGTTTTTATGATTTATGCTTATTTCAAACTACTTTTTTGATTACTGGGCCATTTTCAGGAAACAGCTGACTAGAGTCTCTAATGGACACTAGTTCTTAGGTAACCAAACATTATAAGTAAGCATACAATGCACTTGCATGTTAACATTGTACATTGCACAATGGGCAATATTAAGCACATTAAATATTTAAACTACTCAAAATTGTAGGTTAAATGGTTACAATGCTAACGTTTGTGAGGTTTTCACATTGGCTGAGAAACTGTTGTGGAGAAAACGTGTATTTCCGCATTGTAAATTAAACTTCAGGTAAAGAACAATATTATACACAATAACACAGGTTACATGGTTTGGACGCCATACTTTGTGAGGTCGTGACTTTTGTTGGGAACTGTCTAACTGAGCACTACTAACTCATGTTTTGCAACAAACATGTTTTACATTATAAATTACAGTTTATGTAACGGGCAATATTAAACGAAGTATAAGGTTGAAATACACGATATGACAGTATTACAAGGTATATTAGTGAAGTTTCCGTCGTTAGCAAGGTAAGGAATAGGAAATTCTATTGTGTTTTGATTTTGTGTAGCAGTATGTGCCAGTGTGAGGATTGTGGGTACGTGGCTGGTTGATTGTATCATGTGAGGCTTAAAATTGGGGAAGTGATCAGCTGTAATTGATCATTTTGAACAAGCCAGGGATTTTGAGCTAAATTTTGTTTACCTTTATTGCTTCTACCAGCTTAGTATTCTTCCTTTGTTGGTTATTGTAGCACTTCTGTGTGAGCATGGTATCTGTGTCCTTCCTTCAGCACGTGTTTGGCTCAGGTGGAGTGTGACTTACATAATCTACAGCTACGTTCGTACTCACAGTCAGCCTGGTAGTTATAGCCTTGTCTATTTGACTAATGTATAGTTTCGTAGCAAGTGATTTTATGAACGCTACTATTACTTAATAAATCTGTTTTGTCCTTACTGTTGAAGTGCATGTGAGCTGTGGTGTCTCTAATGTATTGTAAAGTTTGTAAATGCAGAATTTGAGGGTTTTCTTAATTTTTCTGGATAGTTTTCGTATACATGAGATAGTACACCATTTGGTTTAAGATTAATTAAAAATATTTCATATAAAAGGCAGCACTGCTCACACCCTAGTCGACAGTAAAGACAAAACAGATTTATTAAGTAACAGTGGTGTTCGTAAAATCGTTTCTAATGACTGCAACAAAATGTATATTGGTGAAACAGGAAGGGCGATAACAACTAAGCTAATTGAACATGAACACGGCTGGAAATTACATAAGTCAGCCTCTACCTTTACTGGATATGTGCTGAAGGAAGGACATCAGATACTACATACACACAGAAGTACTAAACATAGCCAACAAAGGAAGAAGAGTGAGACTGTTAAAAGCACCTGAGGTAAACAAAATTTAGCTAAAAATCCCCAGCTTGTTCCAAATGATCGAGTACAGCTGAGCACATCTCCACTTTAAGCTTCACATGATTCAGTCAACCAGTCACATACCCACAAACAGCCACACAGGCACATACTGCTACACAAAATTAAAACACAACAGAATTCCCTATTCCTGACCTTTCTTAGCACACAAACTCCAACAATATAACTCGTAACACTGTAATATTGTATATTTTAAACATGTACTGTTTTTAATATTGCCAACAGCGTAAAATGTAATTTAGAATGTAAAATATGTTTTCTGCACAAAATTAGTTACTAGCGCTTAGTTAGACAGTTTTCAACCAAAGTCATGACTTCACAAACTATCGCATCATAACCATACAAGCTGTAATACTGTAAGAAAGTGCGTTTTAATTATTGTGAATAATACTGTCCATTGCCTAAAGTTTAATTTACAATGTTAGAAAACATATTTCTTGTATAAAAATGAAGAGTGCTTTGTTTAACAGTTTCTCAGCCGGTGTCAAGACCTCACAAACTTTAACATTATAACTATTTAACCTATAATATTTTGTCACTTAAGTATTTATTGTTCTTAATATCGTCCAGTGTGAAAAGTACAGTGTCAACGTAAAGAAAGAAGTGTGATGCTCAACACTCTATGGAAGTGGATTGTATCTTCGATAATAATGTTTAGTTATCTAAGAATTAGTGTATCTTAGACACGCTAGTTAGTTGTTTCCCACAAACGTCGCAGTAATTCGAAAACTGGTTTGAAATAAATATAAGTCAGTAGAACAAAAACAGTGTACTTGTACATTCAAACGTAAATCTGGAATTGTTCTACCAAGAAGTAAAGGAAAAATCCATAAAAGAAAAAAAATATGTATGTATGAAAAATTGTGTAATTTTGGCCATGATGTTTCTGTGTAAGCAGATTGTTTCACCAGATAAAAGAAAGAATTGTGTGAACTCTATGTCACTTCGAAATATAAATGATTTCTATACTCTAAATCAGGCTGTTCCAACGCTGCCCCATGGCTCACGGCGCCTAACCCCACCCTTCATGGTGTTCTTCGGCAGGTGTAGGTTGTGTAGGCTCGCTCGTATGCGTTCTGGCCGCGCACGAGGTGCCTGGCCACCCTTCCGCGAAGCGCGTGGTCTGTTGAGTATGATCTCGTAAGCTACGACCCCGGTGCATATTGCTCACACGTTAGCCGTTTTTCCTATCCCTGTCCATTTATTCCAGTGCGCACCCTATTGCCCGAGAATGGCTACTGGAGCTGAAACACCTTACTCTAAATGGACATGTGACACTGTTTTGTATCACCTCAGTTCACTATCAATATCTTCGGAGATCAAAGATGTACGTTAGGATTGAATACAAACGAAGGTGCCATGGGGCGCTGCACGCTCTTGTCCAGCCACTATGTCCAGTGCAGTGAATCTTCGTTCTTAATACCACAATATTCACTTTTAACATTACTGACGAGTGGCAAATGGATCGCTTTAGTTTGACAGTTTCTGGAAATAAAATCTGCGTGGTACAGTTTAAAGGGGATGTTTAGTCGGGTTGGATATTACATTCACATAATTTCCAGTTGTACTTGTATAGATCGCACATAGTCTACGAGTATATTAGAGTAAAAGGGACGATCATTTATTCATAACGAATCACACGAAATTTTATGTAGAATGCCCTCACAACTTTGCTGCTCGTATACGTTCTTTCCAGCATTATTTATGTTAATGGCGTTTCAAATTGTAACTTTCGTTCTTGTTTAAGTGTGGCACGCTGGATGCACACACCCTGCAGCAGTACCATTCAAACTTTTCCCTTCAAACTCCGACTTTCCAGGCTCATTTTAAGCAACATTGCATACAGATGATTAATTTTTAAATGTTATGTTGCAACTTTTCGTATCACTCGTGCAGTGGGTCAGCAACTAGTCTCACAAAATTTACTACTCCTCTTTCGACTCCGCTGTCCTTCACAGGTGTCCCTCTCAATGTTACTTTGATTTTAACGTCGATATTAACTTATCTGGTCATAGGAACTACATTATGAACCATATACGAGTACACACACGTAAAATTTATATATTCCACATAACATAAATGGTATTACTTACAAAAAGGGAAAACACGAATAAATACGCAAAAAAAAAATTCGTCTCAGCTTACCCAGTTATGTGAAGACTCAAATAAATAATAAAATTTACATCAAAGAGAAGCTGAAATGACATGTCAAACTTCTCCTCCACAGAAAGATTTGTGAATATATAATAATTTAATGAACGCGTATGTGCATGTGTGTGTGTGTGTGTGTGTGTGTGTGTGTGTGTGTGTGTGTGTGACTGAACATAGTTAAATTTTATCCACTCAATGCAAAAAGAATTAAAGGTTGTTTAAGTTTAATATAAAAGACAGTGAGGCAGATGATCAAGATTAAGCATATTTTTCTGTGAAAAGCTTCTTTAAATAGTAAACTGACTCGTTTTATACCATAGCAAGTGCCCGAAATTACGAACCATGTAACATACAATGTAGCTAACAGTGGAAGTAAAAGAAAAAGGCGAAAGCAAAACTTCATGTCACCACACTGCGTATTTCTTTCGAGTAGCAGCAACCTGACTGGCGAACTTAAAATTCCTATCCGACTACCGGATAACCACTAGCAATGTCATATGATCCCACACCATGAGACCCTGCGAAGAGAATACCCCATCACCGTTCGGTTGTGCAGCTGGAACAGCAACACTTTTTCTTCTGATGTTTCGGGTGATAATTGTACAGAGTTCTTCAACAGGGGTCGGTAAGTGGATTAGAACCATCTGACATAATGATGTTCTTTGGAGTATATTTTGCTTCCGTCAGATATAAAATAGTCAACACATTTTCGTTGTCATGTGACGAAGTTTAAAACCATTGCGTGTATCGTAACCCCACCAATACTGGTGTATACTTGCATGCGTCCAGCTGCCACCATCCTTCACTTACTATAGGCGTACTTAAAGGTTTAGTACGCGGGGTCCGCGTAGTGTCAGAGACTGACAGCTTATTCGTACAGGACGAATTGGTACACTTGGAGGAGGTGCTCAGTAAAGATGGATAAACAAAACGTCAGATTATGAGGGCTCTGCAAGCGAAAACACCAAACCAGAAAAAGAACGGGAAAAAAGAAAGAAATGTTAAGTCTACGGCTTTTCTACCGCATGTGAGAAATGTTTCTTAAAAAATTGCGAGTACGATGAAGAAGCATAAAGCTGCCGTTTTTGGGGCAGGCTTTGATGTTGTCTGGAGGTTAGTTCATCTGATTACATACGTCGGTCCCACAGTCTTTCGTAAAATATGCCTTAGCTATATAGTGATCAACTATGCGTCATGCATGGGATACACCAGCCCACTCTGTATCGTGACTAGCATTACAGAGCCAAATAATCGCACTCTAATGTAACAAGGCTACGCCTGGGCCGTTGCTACCATCACATTTTACTCTCTGCTGAATATAAAACTATCTAATTTTCCCTAATATTTCTCTGTTGGTTATAAATAATTGTTTGAATAATAAGTGCTTAAAATATTAATAATGTAAATATTAATAATTTACACAAAATTACAAAGGTTGGTAAAGATGATTTTATAAAACACAGATCAAATAATATAAGTATTTTTTAACTCGCAAGTACAGTTAAAGTTAAAGGTTTTTCTTGTACAAAATTATGATACTTATGGTAATATAGTGTTACACGGTAGTAATTCTTAAGTTCTCATTGACTGCAAAGTTACGCTGTATTTCAAGTCCGGTCGGCCACTGTGACCGAACGTTTCTAGGCGCTTCAGTCGGAAACCACCCGGATACTACGGTCGCAGAGTCGAATCCTGCCTCGGGCATGGATGTGTGTGATGTCCTTAGGTTAGTTAGGTTTAAGTAGTTCTAAGTCTAGTGGACTGATGACCACAGATATTAGTTCCCATAGTGCTTAGAGCCATTTGAACCATTTTTATTTCGAGTCCATAAATGCGTGATAAATTTGTACAACAATGTTAGTAATATTGAAAGAGAAATATTAACAAAGTAGAAAGAAAATATGCACAGATAAACCGCCACAGGTCGCACACTTTTTGACTTATATGACTAGTTTGCCTCATCGGATACGTGCATCATCAGATATTCATTGCCCCGGCAGAAAAACGTTAGAGGGAAACCAGTGAAATAAATCAAATCATACGCGACCTCTGGCAATATATCTGCACTTTAAATATAACTTTCGCTGTGTGCCTTGCAGGCGATTCCTGCTTTTGCTAAAAATAAAATCTCTGGTTTTTTGAATTCACGAAATAATTTATGGAAGTGAAACAAATTTACCGCTGTTTTCCTGATTAAAATGCAGTAAAGCTGATCTGTTTTAAGAAGCCAAAGTTGACCTACAACTACACAAACCAAACAGGAGTAATGACCATAGCAGTATTTATACATTATGGTTCAAATGGCTCTGAGCGATATGCGACTTAACATCGGAGGTCATCAGTCACCTAGAACTTAGAACTACTTAAACGTAACTACCTATGGACATCACACACATCCATGCCCGAGGCAGGAGTCGAACCTGCGACCGTAGCGGTAGCGCGGTTCCAAACTGAAGCGCCTAGAACCGCTCGGCCACTCCAGCCGGCTATTATTACATTATGAAGCAGTTGCTGTTGCTACTACACGGGTAAGACAAATGTGTTCAGAAATGCAAAATTTTGGCTTTAACTTACAGTACTGACGCAGCCTCTGGGTATCTTCAGCGACTGAGTTCGACGCAGCGGCGTAAACAGTTTTGTCACTATGAGCTACGTGTGACTTCAGAGAATGGCTACTCTGTGAGGTATGTTGAGGCCTGGTTGAGTGTATCCTCCAGTCCTTTCAGCTTTTGTCTTTACAGTGTAGATTCGCCTAGTCGTAGAGGGAAAGGGAGAGGGACGGAACTTGTATGACAAATGACGTATGTACTACAATCGAGGGCCCATGTATTAGAACTGAATCTGTTAGTATAGTGCTTATGTCTAAAGAGCACTCATTTTAAACTAGCCACGAGCGTCCTTCAATAAATAATTCCACATTTATTTTTACAGCCATTAAGATATACGGTGTGTTTCAGAAGGAATGTTCCGTATACAGGGATATGACAGGAATAACTACTCAAAGAAAAAGTTCAGTAAACATCGGCTCTAAAATGTATACCTTAAGAGCTATGAGCAGTTATTATATGAAACTACTGTAAGCTCTTTACCTCATATATTTTGAGAGGTGGTAGTACGGACAAAAAAAAATTAAAAAAATGACCAGTAAACATGGGCTGTAGAGTGCATACCTTAAGAGATACGAGCAGTTGTTCATCTTCGCTACTGTGAAACATATTTCTTCTACTGAACAAGTGCTTTCAGCTCTTAAGGTATGAGTTTTAGAGGCCACATTTACTGTACAATATTTTCTTATTTTGGTCTATTCTACCTGCCCCTCAAATATGGAAAGCAAGGAGCTTGCTGTAGAAGAGATTTTTTTCACAGTACCGAAGATGAGGTAGTGCCCGTAGCTCTTGAAGTAGCCATTTTAGAGCCCATGTTTACTGAACTTTGTTGCTTCGAATGATAGTTTCTGTCGTATCCCTGAATACTGGCAATTAATCCTGTGAAAGATTGTGTATAGAACAACGCCCATCAAGTCTGATGATTCTTCGCCGGTGTGCACAAAATTGGAATGACTCCGACGGATGGGGGACCTCTAATGAACCATCAAAATATCGTGTAAGCAGTGCACGCATTGCACGCATCATGCTGTAGATGAAGCGTTGGTTGCGGAAAAACAAATTGTGGCGAACATCTATAAATTTTTTGCGTATGGAAATAATGCAGCTGACGGGGGTACTGATGGGCGAAGGGTAAAGGGAGACACAGCGAAAGGAAGTGCAGAAGCTGAGCTTCATGATCGACCACTTTCGGGACGTCCTGACACAATCACTACTACCGACAAGGTGATTCGCGCGAATGTGCAGACCGATGCATCACAACTTGGCAATTGGCTCTACAACTATCGGTGAGCACTGGTAGTGCTTGTTTAAGGACGGAAGGTCATTGAGTATTCAAAGGTGTACTCAAGAGTGTTGAGTGTTTTCTCAAATTCTTACAATGGGGCATAAGATTTCATTTGAGCTGTTGGAGCAGTTCAGAGCCAACGGAGGACCTTTCTGTCCGGATGGTTACAGGTGACGCAAGTTGGGTGTACCACTTTGAAATGGAAACAAAAAGTCAGTCACTGAACTGGTAGGTAGTTCCCTCTGATGGCAGGGTCCTCATGATAATCTTTTGGGATAGTCATTATATCATTCTCGTTGCTGCGTTGCCAAATAGATCAACGATTAATTAAGAGGCATGTCTGAAGACTCTCAACAAATTCAAGAACAGTTCCCAACGTGGTCGGTCTGACAAGACTCCAAAAGAAATCTTTCTTCAAAAAGGCAATACACACTCGATAAAAAGTCTCAGAACCTCGAAACAAATCGCCAAATTGAGTTGGACACTATTATGTCGTCCACTCAGTCTTGCATCTGTTTACCTCACTAAGATCTCACCACGTTGAACACACTTTGATGATGATGAAAGGTTAATTTATGCAGTGGTAAAACAACGAATACAAGCTCTTACACATCGCTAGCCTAAGTCCATAGAACATGATGGGCACTACGGAGAAAAATAGTAGATGTTGATTGATATTGTCATCAAATTATAACTCCTGATAATAAATATGTTTGAGAACAAGGGTCGCTGGACACGATTTATTGAACATCCTACGTAACGCCCCTATGCTTGGACGATACTGCCTCTACCGAAGGAAAGACCTACGTGACGAAAGAGCTGTAGGTGTAGTGCCCAGCTGAATTACACAGGTTATCCCGTGAATATAGGATCTTTCTACGGACTTATTTTACATTTACCCTGAACCAACTCTCTTTGCAGAAGATTTTATGGCGCCACAGCATCCCTTATGGATGGAGCTTCTCAATCTCAATCTGTCTCACTGTGTCCCAATATAGTGTCGGAGCTCCTTTTGCCCGACATGCGCAGCAATTCGACATGGCATGGATTCAGTAGATCACCGGAAGTTCCCAGCAGAAATTTTGAGCCATATTGCCTCTATAGCCGTCCACTATTGCGAAAGTGTTGCTGGTGCAGGATATTGTGCACGAACTTACCTCTCAATTATGTTCCATAAATGTTCGATGGGATTCATGTTGGATGACATGATTGGGAAATCATTCGCTCGAATTGTCCAGAAAGTTCTTTAAACCATTCGCGAACAATTGTGGCCCAGTGACATAGCGCATAGTCATCCATAAAAATTCCCTCGTTGCTTGGCTACATGAAGTCTATGAGTGGTTGCAAATGGTCTGCAAGTAGTCGATCATAACCATTTACAGTCAATGATCGGATCACTTGGTTCAGAGGATCGAGTCTGTTCATGAAAACGGAGCCCACACCATTATCGAGTCACCACTAGCTTGCACAGTACCTTATTGACGACTTGGATCCGTGGATTCGTGGAATCTGCGCCACCCTCAAACCCTACCATTAGCTCTTATCAACTGAAATCGGGACTCATCTGACCTGGCTGTGGTTTTCAGTCGTCTAGGATCCAACTGATATGGTCAAGAGTCGAGGACAAGCGCTGAAGGCGATGTCGTGCTATTAGCAAAGGCATTCGCGACAGTCATCTGTTGGCATAGCCCGTTAGCGCCAAAATTTATCCGCACTGTCATAAAGGATGCGTTCATCGTACGTCCCACATTCATTTCTGCTATTATTTCACGCAGAGCTGCTTGTCTCATTGCATTTAAAACTCTACGCAAGCGCCGCTGCTCTCGGTCGTTAAGCGAAGGCCGTCGGCCACTGCACTGGTGAGAGATAACACCTGAAATTTGGTATTCTCGGCAGACTCTTGACATTGTTGATCTCGGAATATTGAAGTCGATAAGAATTTCCGAAATGGAATATCCCATGCGTCTAGCTCCAACTATCATTCCGCGTTCATAATATGTTGGTTCTCAGCGTGCGGCCATAATCACGTCGGGAACCTTTTTACACGAATCACCTGAGTACAAATGACAGCTTCCCCAATGCATTGTCCTTATATACCTTATGTACGCGACAATACAACCATCTGTGTATGTGCATATCGATATCCCATGACTTTTGTCACATCTATGTGCTGGTGGTAGCACACACTCTAGCGTTACACAGAGATCAGCAACATTCTCCTCTCCTGCTACTAGAAATAGTTCAATGGAAGATGTCGATGAATTGCGTTCTGATGACCGCTTGCTCGTCATGGTGCTATAATTTCCCTAGATTGATCAGGCATTCTGGAATGTATGCCTATCTTCGTACAGTCCTTGATTTCCTGTTGATATATTAGATACTAAGGGGGTGATACTCCGCCAGAGAGACTCGAGGATGAGTACGGATATATTCTCAAATATGTTTTAAGTGTATCTAAGTTAACTATAGCCATCGAAAGCATTAAGTAACATTTCAACCCCATTTCAGTGTTTGCGAAGAACTTTTTTATACTTATTAAAACAGAAAATCTTGACAGATGTCAGTCATTATGAGGCGCTTAACACAGTGGGAGAACTGTTTAGACTATCCGTTATCTATCTACATCAACTACAAATTACGCGCTTCGAGGGAATACCATATTCATATTTTGCCATAAAAATTAGACAAAAGGGAGTGACAGCAAAAATTTTGGCTGTGGAGGAATCAAACACCGCACAGTATCCATTCTCTGATATAAATCTGAGGGATCCGCTGTGTATGGCCGGAGTTGAAAGTAAATTACATAAATAATTTCAATGCAACTCGGGGCAGCATGTTACAAGTAATTTCCTAGATACAGGTTTCAGCTAGTTATTTTCATGGTATTCTAGCTACAACCATTTTTGTTTGCACAGCTGACGGCAGACTAATTTGAATTTACTATTCTTGTATTTTGAATTCAAACCATTAAAATCAATTTTTCAGTTACAAGTTTCAATATTCTGTCAAACTGGAGAACGGCTCTCGATATTAAATGGTTCAAATGGCTCTGAGCACTATGGGACTTACATGCTGTGGTCATGAGCCTCCTAGAACTTAGAACTACTTAAACCTAACTAACCTAATGACATCACAAACATCCATGCCCGAGGCAGGATTCGAACCTGCGACCGTAGCGGTCGCTCGGCTCCAGACTGTAGCGCCTAGAACCGCACGGCCACTCCGGCCGGCCTGTTCTGCGGGTGAACATTCCTATACCCGTAGAGTGTTTCAGATTTATCTTTCTATGTGCACACGATGTGTCTTAACAGGCTAAGATGGTTGCTACACGTGGATTACTATCTAACCATACTGAGCCTCGCTTTCCAATACTTACCTTCTTATATCCCACTTTACCTTTCACATTGAAACCGGGGCTCTCAAGGTGAGTCTGCGCTTTAATGGACATTACAGTCAATGTGACTGCTGAAGTCGTTCAGATGGCACAGCGTTGACCTGGGAAAACAGAGAGTGCAGTGTTACAAACATTGATGGTAACGTTGATGTCTTTCGCGCCTCAGCAACATCAGGTAAACATTTATAAAAGTTTATTTCGATGTATTTATGTTAGCGTTATTTATTTTATTTACAAACATTCAAATAAATTTGTTTGTTTTCTGTTTCACGTGGCGTGTACGAGATAATGACAACGTGGCTACGCACTACTCTGTGGATGCTGCGCTTGGCGGTGCAGTTCGCTGCTATGTTTAGCCGACGGGCAGCGACCGCATGAAGATGGAATCCGCATTGTCAAGACCTCGTTGCGTCTAATAACAATACCTAAAAAATAATTAAAGTCAAAAGCTTTGTAATTATACATGTAAATGACGTAATGAAAATGTTTTGTTTCGACACAAGTAGGTTAACGGCGGACGTGGTCCTTGTCGCACGGTAATATTTGTATTGTATACAGGCAAGAGGAATTGATCCATGTATCTTACAGACAACAAACAATCATCTGAGAAGATTTATTACAGAAAAATTTGTAGCCTGAAACTGATTTGACTGCTTTCTAGTTTTCACGAACATTAAATAGTTCTCATCTCTGTACCCGCAATTTTTTAAACTTCACGTTAGTGAAAACATTACAACTGTAAAATGAACATAATTTACTCGTATACCACCCAGCTGAGCTTATGAAAGTAGTCTTTTGCTTAACAATTATAAAGTTTTGTTCAACATATGAAAGTCATTAATCTATTTCCCTATCAGAATTCTCAGCTGAACCTGTATACTTACGACAAAACATCGTAAAAGCTATAAAGAAGCTAACATTTTTAGAAAGATAAAAAATACATAAAAGTACTAAGCAACAGTTTCAGACTATGTGGTGTTTCATCAAGTTTACTAGAATACCGGTGCCTATTAATTCATGAACGGTGCAAAAAGCACCAACGCCAGTTTCGAGAGAACACAGCAACGTTTTTTGAATTCCATGTTATTTTATTTCTGTTTTTAAATATAATATATTTATAATATTTCTTTAATGTTGAAATTCTTACTTGTTTCGTTAGGAAATACATAGGTCATGTATAAAGTAGTGGAGTAACAACATTCACCTAGACGACAACAGAAAATTGTGCGGAAAAATACTTCTCGTATTGGTCTTGATGAATGCCAAAAGGAAACGGCTTGTTTCGTACCCAACTTACATTCACAGTGCCCTTCAAAATACCACACAGAGAACGCACACAGTCATACCAGCACCCCCGCACTCGTGTAGTTACACTCAGCCGCTACCCCTCACCTTTTTCTCGTCTAGCTCGGCGCAATGCAAAACGTTAATATCAACGCCGATTCATCAGATAATGCCGTCACAAAGCCGAATTATTGAAGCAGTATTCAATCAAACGCTTGCGAAATTCAAATAATCTCAAAAGCCATATTAAATTACGCTCTGGTACACTGCCACAAAACGAATTAATATGAAAAAAAGTAGCCTCACGCAAATTCTGTTCCGACTCATTACAAATGATATCCAGATGGCATCTAGTGGAACGTTTATTTGTTTAATCAATCAAATATATGCGGGACAAAGGCAAAAGGCTCATTATTCTCTGCGGTCGAGCTTATTTTTCGTCATTTCATACAGGCTTACAAAATAGGTTACTTGAACAGTAGTTGGTAAAGACCAATATTGCAAAGCGTCGTTAACTCCGTTTATTTTTCTTATTTTCGTCCCTCTTTATCCGCTTGGTTTTCTCATTTCTATTCGCTTCAAAGTCATTGAGGAACTTAATATGGAATTCTTCTATTTTTGGTGAAGCATGCACTGTATTGATTATTACATACGCTGTTCAACAACTATGTGCTGAACCAGCACTCCAACCCAGCTGCCAGCCTATCTTCGGAAACTTTTTATCAATTACGCTAGAAGAGCACACGTTGCGGCCCTTTTCGAAGTTTCATGCTGCAGCAGGTTTCTCTTCCCGTCCATATAGGCGCTTCAGTCCGGAACCACGCTGCTGCTGCGGTCGCAGGTTTGAATCCTGCCTCGGGCATGGATGTGTCAGATGTCGTTAGATTCAAACGGCTCTGAGCACTATGGGACTTAATAGCTGAGGTCATCAGTCCCCTAGAACTTAAAACTACTTAAACCTAACCAACCTAAGGACATCACACACATCCATGCCCGAGGCAGGATTCGAACCTGCGACCGTAGCGGTCGCGTGGTTCCAGACTCAAGCGCCTAGAACCGCTCGGCCACTCCGGCCGGCTTTCGTTAGGTTTAAGTAGTTCTAAGTCTAGGCGACTGATGACCTCAGATGTTAACTCCCATAGTGCTTAGAGCCATTTGAACCATTTTGAACATTCAACTCCATCATAAGTGTAGCGCCACATTTTTAAAATTACGACAGAGGTCAGAGATGAATTACTGTGTCTTTTTGACCCGCATATATCTGTTTAGGATGTATTCAGACGCACACGCTACTATATTGATGAAGTTCTTCATTGCTCTTGGTACAATATATATCCAAGTAAATGACAGTTCTGTAATATTATTGTAACCAACTTGGACTGAGGTGTATTTTTCGACTGACCAGTTATTGGACAAGCAAACCATTCTATCTCATGCATCTCATGTACCTCATAAAATGTAATGCAGGGCATTTAATTTAAACCAACTTAATATCGTACACAAAATATGACTTTGAAATTTCATGTTTGTAGGGAAGCTATAACTTACATTTGCGGTGATTTTGATTAAAAACAACAAAGTGGAAAAGCTACGGGCTGTTTTGAAGATGCTGCCTTTTCACTGAAGAATTTATTGAAAACTGAATAAACACCCCCATAAACTGTAGCTTAAGACTCAATATAATGGTGGTCAATGTGTAAAAAACTGATAGAAGTCGTAATAGATAGATTCTTTATTAACACCGAAACTGAGACCAAGTCGAATGGTACGCTTCCTGAAATAAAGGAAGCCACGATCTCTAATCGAATAAAACGCTCTTGACTCATCTTCAGCCTTAGATTTCGACATAGTTCTCAGCTTTCAATAGGTTCCTCCACTTTCCACAAACTATCGAAATGCTTAACTGCCATGTTGATGCATGAAGAATGACTTCGCTCAGGATACACTTAAGTTTAATGTGAACACATCTAAACCGTTTCGGTACAAACTGCTACTGAGATAACGCTTTTCATTTGTACCTGTAGACTGTAACGTAATTACACAATAACATAGACACAGATATAACAGTTATGTTTATGATTTGATGTGTCATTCACGTTTTTAATCTTGTAATAGATGTATTCTAAATATATTTGAGACTGTTGTATGTTTATTGTATTACTGTCGGTGTTTTTTGAAGTGAATGTGCAAAGGTGTGTATAAGAGAAAAATGTAAAATTTTTAATATTTCTGATCACAATTCTTCTGTAAAGACTGAAACACAGTTATGAGGCCATGCTCTGATATGTGTGCACGCCCACAGAATCGGTACCGAACCACCAATTCCAGTTAGCTAACCCACCGATTCAGTTAAGAACGAGGCAAGAAATCAGCGTGTTGCTAATCTTGCTCAGCAACACTAATTATGTCCTCGATGGACGGAATATTATATGTACAGGCCTCTGATAAACTCACTCAACGTTCCATACAAGAACCAAAAAGAATGTGGTACAATAACTTCAAACTGCAGAAGGCCTTTTACCAAGTTCGTTTTTTCTTTGAATTGCTTAAAGTTTAAGCCGTAAGAAAAATTTTATATCAGTAAGCATACTCAACGCTTACAAAAGTATCTTAAGTGGATCTGCCGAGCTTCTGCTTCGTGTAAGATATTAACATAATACCCGTTTCAGTATATGTAAATGTAATTCTTTTCTAAAATCGGTGACGTATAAAAAATTAGTTTCTAAGAAGTGTTCGGCAGCGATATTTACTGTAGGTGAAAACTCTGACTGTTAAGTATAGGCTCTATTTTCAGCGCAATGCAATGACACTACAAAATGTATGGAGTAACGAAAATGAACTTAACAAGATATATGCAGTGAAGTTCTGTAGAGGCTAGTTAGTCAGTGGATAGGACTAACGTGATTTACGATAGATCGCGGTTAAGACACATCGATGTCTCGTAATAAGGAGCACGAAGTGGTTTGCTAAGATGTTTGTGGCAGCTTAAATCAAATACAAAATATGTACAAGTTGTTAAAACCACATTTGCAGACGAAAGCGTAGGATTCTAAACTTACGTTACGTAATGTAGTCACTATATGTAGCCTGCTCTCTCCTTTGAATGGTCAGTTAATTTCTAAATAATTCCTAAACCGAATACAGGAAGTAAAACTGAATATTGCCACAGTGAAAGTTGTCTTCCTGTCTCATATGTATTTCGGCGATCCTAAAATAAATGAACTTTATGATAGTATCATGCTGAGAGTAGAAAGAGAAATTTAATACATTTTTCTAAATGCACGTACCTATACCATTAATATCCCAGTAAAAGCAAAAAATAAAAAAGAGATCCGTTTTTAAATGGTAGGCACAATGTAGGTGACTATACGTAATGATCGTACTCAGTGACTAATACAGAGTATTAAGCTATCTAAGAAGCAGTAAGAATATTTATTACAAAGATAGTGTCCCTGCAAGCATCAAAGAGTAAAATTAACAATTTTCGCTCTATAAAATGGAAATGACACTTGTAAAACATTATTTCCATATAGAAATGAACGTAACTGTCCAATATGCATTGGGCTGTCATAAGCTACGACAAACACTCAACAGAGAAAACCAAACCAAGCCCGTATCTGAAATCGTATACCTCCACCATTACAGAAATGGCACCAGATCCAAAGCAACAGTTCGATGCAGCACGGAAATGGCAAATTCGGTAGTCGCACTCTGAATACACTGGAGGATGTACCACTACAGGTGTTTGTTATACATGCCACAATACTTGTCAATGGCAGTGCTAAATCTGTGACAGCGCAAGTGTCGATGCTCTCTGCAGTGATATGGGGCTACTCGCTCACTGCTTTTTTCCCCTTGTTCACAGGAAATTTATTGTATTTGGAACAACAATATACAAATTTGGGGACACATTATCCGGCAACCCTTATGCAATGTGGAACTGACCACTAGATGTCACGAGAAGCGGACCCGCCAGTATAAAAGGAGCCGAGAGTAATGTATTCTCACACCCAAACCTCCAGATGTCAAATACTCAGATCGTTGTGTGTCGATAGAGTATCAACCAAAACACATACTTAAGTTCGTGCTGTGTGCTGTCGCCGAGTAGAACATGCGTAAATGGTAATTAAAAGTGACGCCAGAACTACGTAGTATAAACAAAGTACATCTTTGAGGGGTAAAGGTGTAGGTCTCTGGTAGGTGAGTTGACAGAGCGTCAAATTGTCGTACTGAACATTCCGAGTTTGAAACCCACTGACAGTGATTTTTTTAACAGTTTACGCATCAAATTGTAATGTTGAAGAATATTTTTCTGACATGTAAAAGGACATTAAATGAAACAACGAATTTACTGTTTCTAGTCACTGCTAGTCACTGTTTATTTATCTCCTCGGCGCGTTTCAATGGTTTAAACCTCCATCATCAGCTAGATTTACATTTGTTAGTATGACATTTGCGTGTGTAGTGTTACGAGTTTTTGGAGGAACTTGTGCACTGTCTCCAGTGGTCACAGGTTCCTTTCACTGTCTTAACACATCACATGTACACTGTCACATTCTATAAACAAATATGACGTCATATTTTCCATATTTGTTAACAGAATATGACAGTGTACACGTGATGTGTTAAGACAGTGAAAGGAACCTGTGACCACTGGAGACAGTGGTCACAGGTTCGCCATAGATTTGCTATTTTCATATCAGGAGGAGAAAGCAGAACGCTAAAAGAACATTACTACAAACTCCGAAACGTCCTTTTACATGTGAAAAAAATGTTCTCCCATATAACAGTTTCATGCGTAAACTGCTAAAAAAAAATCGTCATCAATGGGTTTCGAACTTATTTTTTGTAACATATATAAATTATTATTTGCAGTTTTAAAAATTACAGATATGTACATGGAGACAAACATTTTCACGTTGTTCTTTGTTTGTTTTGTTGTATTTTCTTCGTTAATCGTGGGCTATTATTCGTTAATTCTCTTTCGGTTGGTTTTTGCATAATATATTCATGCATGTTTAATCATTTTATTTCTTTGGTTTGTTGTAGTAGAATGTACCGTTTTTTGGTTTCGCATCTGTGTTACTAGGTCACAGTACTTGCACATGTAGAGGCATGCTCGCTTTATGTGGCAAAGGAGAAATCATACGTGTGAAATATAATTTGGAGGATAGTACTGTAACGCCCCCTTTGGAAAATGATGAATTACTGTGCTGGTAAACTTCTACGTTATTTGTGGGGATTATTGAAAGTCAGACTGTGTTGCGCTAAAAAAAAATATTGTGTGTCAGTTTAGTATTGGTCAGAACAAATAAAGAGAGAAATGCCTGAGTACGTTCAGTTTTACTCAGCTGTCTCTGTATCAAATAACGTAGAAGTTAACCAGCACAGTAATTCGTAATTTTCCAAAGGGGACGTTGCAGTACTATCATGCACTTTGGTGTACGAGTCCGTTTTAGATACATACTCATGATACTAAGGACGTATAGGGTGAAATGTACATATGATCATTGCTACAAACCTAATGCATTTGGGCACTTGATGAGTAGGATTTCACATATTTATCAGAAGGGCAAGTGCAAGGCTGCATTAAGACAAATAAACTTTTATTGTTAGTGTCGGGGTGGTGTATGAGATGGAGGTTACAAGACGCAAGCGTTAGTGTGGTGTGTGAGTGACTGAGGGACGGAGAGAGGGAGGCAAAGAGAGAGAGACAGAGAGAGCGATGGAGGTAGATCACATTTTTATACAAGATACACTATTTAAATTACATTTTACACTAAAACACTTGTATCTACACTCGAGACATTTAGTACGACGATCTGACGCTCTACCAACTCACCTACTAGAGTCCTTCACGTTTACAGCTCACAGCGGTTTCCCTGTACTCCGCAGTTCTGGTGTTCCACTTTTAATGACCGTTTACGCAGAGACGACAGCACACAGCACGAACTGAATCGGTGTTTTAGTTGACAAACAATGTTCGGTACCGATCTGAGTGTCTGACACCTGGAGGTTTGGGTGCCAGTAGAGAAGCAATAATAGGGAGGTGGGTTGGTCATGAGAGCTCGGTAACTTGGAAAATAGACTCGTCATTTGATGTCGTATGAGCTGCAAATCCATCACGCCATTTCAATCCTTCTTAAGGAGCCCAAGTCGAATGTTGATTATGTGACTGTTAAGCGTAAACGCTAAGGAACAACCAGACCTAAACGGAGACCTGGTGGACCTCAAGTCTCACGGATAGGGATCATCAAGTACCGAGCAAGGTGCTTGTAGAAATCGCATGAAATCAGCGGATGACGTCACCAGTGAGTTCCGAAGTGCTACCAACATACCGGCTAGCGCAGTGATTATACGTCGGGATTTAAAAAGAATTGGGTACAGTTGTCGAGGAGCTCTTGATAAATCACACATTTCTGCTGCAATGCCAAGAGACATTTTAGGTGGTTACGCAACTGGACAGCAGACGACTGGAAAAGAGTAATATTGATTGATAAATCACGTTGTACCCTGACCCAATCCGATGGAAAGAATTGGATTTGGTAAATACGTGGAGAAAGTTACCTGCCATCATCAGTTGCTCCACGAGTGATGTACGGAGGAGGTCGGGTAACTTTCTTTTTGGTGGTTAGGATCTGATTTCCTTACTGCACACAATAAAACGCTAAACGTGAAAGGATATTGACACATTTTACTCCAATGTGTATTGCGTTCAGAGAGTACAATTTGGAGATAATAATTTTTGTATGAGCATGGCAATGGGCACTGTCATAAACCACCATAGGCGACAATGGTTTGTGGACAATACCATTATTCAAACTGACTAACCTGCCCAGAGTCTGAACATGTTCCTAATGGAACACCTTTGGACCGACTTAGAACATCGACTTCACTCCAAACCACAGTGTCCAACCAACATCACAAGACGTCTGGTTTCGGCTTATGAGGCAGAATGCGCTACCATTCATTTACAGACATTAAGATATCTAATTGAAAGGGCCCCCATCAGAGCTGGAGCCGTCATAAAGCCGAAGTACGGACATACCTTACGCTGTTGTCCAGTAATGGATGTCCACATACTTTTGATTAGATAATGGATTTCAAAAGGTATGACCGGAACATAGGATTTATACCGCGTAGGCATCACCAGTGCCAGTTATGTATGCCTACAGCGGACTGAAAGCACTAATTCTTCGATTTCTCGTGAACTATTCGGGTGCGAGACTGATACGTAAAACAAGGTTTTCATATTTTTCGACTGTTCTGAAAAATCGACCTATTCTGAAAACACGACTTCGATTTCTTCGAAAACGGTAGCCTAGTGAACTAAATGTTTTCACAGGAGTTACTCTTGAGTGGCCCAAATACTCCGCAGAGGTATGTCGAAATCGGTGGGTAGCATGGTGTAGTTTCTCCTTGTAAGCAGTTGCACAGTGGTGGGTAGATAAATCTTTGGCGCTGATGAGAGATTACACTAGGTTCCCAGATTTCATATTGGCACTAATGCCGTGTATCTTCTCTGTGTATGATCGCGGAAATTCGTAATTTGTTTCCTACATCATTTTTGAGGGATGTCGACCTGTTCCAGGTTATTATTCCTATTTATACAGTGATGGTTCAAATGGCTCTGAGCACTATGCGACTTAACTTCTGAGGTCATCAGTCGCCTAGAACTTAGAACTAATTAAACCTAACTAATTTAAGGACATCACACACATCCATGCCCGTGGCAGGATTCGAACCTGCGACCGTAGCGGTCAAAATGGCTCTGAGCACTATGGGACTTAACATCTGTGGTCATCAGTCCCCTAGAACTTAGAACTACTTAAACCTAACTAACCTAAGGACATCACACACATCCATGCCCGATGCAGAATTCGAACCTGCGATCGTAGCAGTCGCGCGGTTCCGGACTGCGCGCCTAGAACCGCTAGACCACCGCGGCCGGCCCGTAGCGGTCGCTCGGTTCCAGACTGTAGCGCCTAGAATCGCACGGCCACTCCGGCCGGCTATACAGTGATCTGCATACGTTTTGTCTATCACCTTCATTCTCTCTTTCGATTCTTTCTTTCCTTACTCAAACTGTCTTCGTGCTTAACTACATTTTATTTTAACTCAATTCTGATAGTGGAGAAACATGTCATTACTTGGACTACTGGTTTCCGTTCAAGCAAACTGAAAGCGGGAACCTCCAAATTTCGGTGGAATACACAACCTCTCTCACGGGCCAGTCACAATAAGAGCAACTCGGAAACAGAGTTCATCGCACAAGCCGGAGTAAGCACGAGCTGGCCCAGCCAGCCTAATCCGGGACAAGGGGAGGACAAGAGCATTCCTCTGGATAAGTGAACTGCGCGCCCATTTCAGACAATACGAGACGGAAGGCTTAGGAATATGGAGAGGCATAAGCCTCTTGGGTACCTAACCTGCCCCAGGTGGTCCAAGCGACCACTTGCAAATATCGCTTCGCCCTGTTACTGGACAGCACTCCAAATTCTGGTATATTGCCACAGCAGCGCCTGAGAAAATTTTCACTTCGTTTTTCTGTGGGAAGGACGTTCCTAAAAATAGCTAAATTCACAAGAAATTCCAGAATACTCGCCTTCCCGTGAGAACGTGGTTTCGGTCCTTTTCTGGATGTGAAAGCACGTATGTGATAGGCATTCTGCCTTCTAAATTGTTTCTGGGAGACTGTGGGCTCAAATTTAGTCCCCTCATTTGAGGGACAATTACGCCTTTTCGATGATTCCCTGAACAAAGTCCAGGTTGTGAAGAGAAGTGAAAGGTGTTTCTGTAAGAAGAGTCTTCCCTCTAAGCGATACTCTCAGGACCGCTGTGACTTTGATAAGCATAGCTAGACTTCGGCCGTATGCCAAGTCAGCGGAGTCTGATTTACCAGTTGTCGGGACTCAGATAAATTTCTCGCGTTCGCGTCTGAGAAGACGAGTGCATTCTGTGGCCAAAGCCGCAGCATCCTGCTCTACGACAGCCAGCACTAGCGCTCGCAGGAGCGTAACACACGGCGACATCACCCGGGTTCACTGGAGATGCGGTAAGCTCGCATTGTAATTCGGTCGATCGACTTTTTAGCTATTTGGGGACTGAAGCTTTCATTTCTATGAGTTAGCTACCGCTAATATCTTACTGTAACATGCTTCATGTAACTATTTGAATACTTTATCTCCTGTAATGTTAAATTCGTTGTAAATTTTAACTAAGCATCACTTACGTGTTGCCTTTGGAAAGACGAATAATGTCTTTGTGATCATGCAGATGTTATTATTTTCTTATTCTTATTTCCATAGTGATGTTATGCACTCAGCTCACGTACTTGACTTTTTTAATATTTTGAATGAAATTTCAGTTTAATTAATTTGTTATCTCTGACAGTAACTGAACATTAATTCAGCCAGTATTGTCAAGCAATACGCTGTTGGCAACCCTAGATTGTATTTCTGAATTTGCTCTTTGGTTTGTATTATAAAGTCAATGCCTAAAAAATATTTTGTCAGTCTCGTTCAAATGGTTCAAATGGTTCTGAGCACTATGGGACTTAACCTCTTAGGTCATCAGTCCCCTAGAACTTAGAACTACTTAAACCTAACTAACCTAAGGACAACACACATCCATGCCCGAGGCAGGATTCGAACCTGCGACCGTAGCAGTCCCGCGGTTCCGCACTGCAGCGCCTAGAACCGTACGGCCACCGCGGCCGGCGTCAGTCTCGTATTCATGAACTAAAATCATGTTACTGCACATAACGCGTTTAAAAGAGATATGCTACCGCTTTCTGATCTGCGACAGCAGTACTGGCAACTGCATTTATTTGCGTATCCACGAAGGTTCGTCACAAGCTCCCGGTTGTATTTCGAAATACGCCCAACTTCTGGCACGTTGAGTCTAAAAGCAGTAGTTGGGTGCTGCTTCCTTAAAACGGGGACAAGTGAATTTCTTGTTCTGGTGAAACACTATGGGAGAAAAGGTGTAAAAGTATTACGAAGACTGTTACGTCCTGCAGTTCACATACGTGCCACAGAATTCTGATGGCGATGACCGAGCACTAGAAACCAAGAGCATACAGGACGCCTGTTTGGCCCACTTCAGGAGATGCGGTGTACAATGTTCGCAATATTGTGAGAGCAAACAGCAAAGAGAAAATCCCTGAAATAGGTAAGAAAGTGATTATCTGAAGCGAATGGGTGAATAATATTTTTCAAGAACATTTGAGTGTGAGGAAGATGTCACCAAGATGGCTGCTGGGAACTCTGGGTTGACAACAAGCGGTACCGTATTGCCCCTTCACGGCAGTGTTTGAACATGTTTTACCGCAATCAAAATGGGTTTCTCTGGAGTTCTTCAGCTGTTGATTAACTGTTGATCCTATGCTTTCAACGTGAGACAAGGCAACAAGCAGTGCATTTCCTTTGGACAAATGCGTTCTCAAGAAAAAACCATTTCGCCTGCAGGAAATGTCATAGTGACCGCCTTTTTGGATTCCCAAGGACTGGTGTTTACAGACTACTAGGCAAAGCGTGAAACGATTACCAGTTCATATTATGTCGCGCTAGTGGATCTGTTTCAGACGACATTGTTAAAGAAACGAATCCGTTTTTCTTTCACGAGGTCAGCGCCTGACTTCTTCCTCTTCGCAAACACGTAAAATTGGAAGAAAGTCACCTTTATTAAAAAAAAAGAGACTGAAACAAACTCTTGTTTTGCTGGCCCTGAAAAATTGTATTTTTTGCAACAGTTAAAAAGTTTAACAATCTTTGAGCAAGGAACAGTGAACCGAAATGAGAATGTGTTGAGAAATATGTTGATTTTGAAAAAAAAAATGATGCTGTTTTCGTTAAAAAGCCACTGACTTATCAACGTATTTTAGAGTAAGATACTAAAGTGCCAGGTGATACAGTACATCTCACCGATTTGATACAGTCAAACAACTAGATTCTCCGACAGAAATTGGAGCCACCAATTACCCATCCGATTTCTTCAGCCTCTTGAGTGGCAGTGTGTAGCACGCGCTGCGGAGTCTCCCACTTGGATAACACATCGAACCGTCCTGTCAGCCAATCAGTGGCTGGACCAGTTTCCTACTGCCTGCACTTTCGAGATAATCTATTCAAAACGTTGTGTTTTCGAAACCAGCATCGACTAACAATAAAACATTATCTGGCTCTTGCCGCGTAAAATCTGAGAAAGATGTCGAGCTTGTAACGAAATACTCTACCCCTTTCGTCGGGAACAACTGACAGTCGTGGTTGCTGTTGTGGTGATCATGTAACGTTACACGTTATTCAGACGTCTAAGGTTGGTTCTGAGAAGAGGTGAATTTGCTTGTTTGGCTGGGCGTGAGTCGACGAGTAGGGGATGCCACTCGGCAACTCCAGGGAAGCTCAGGTAAAAAGCCAGTCACCACGTGGGCGAATGTGGGTAATCCCAGAGCAGGGGTAGTTGGACGGCGGTTGCTCGCACAGCTTGAGTGCCGAAGGTGTAACAGTAAAGGTGACGTTTAAGGCGCTCTAAAATATGGCTACGTACAGCACTTACAAATCCGTACATAAATGGTAGTTCCATAATAGAGCAAATCTGGATACATTTGCGCTCACAGAAAAAATGAGGTGCATCCAATGAAATAATAATATTATTAGTATCTCAAAAACTACTAAACATAATATTTTATAGCCACTGAATATTTACACAACTAACCATAAAATTAATAAATTCTAAACAGTTCACGCGATTTCAACAAAGAGTGTCTCAGATGATAGCATTGCACAGCAGCTATCCTATCAGGAAGCTAATAATGTGTATTATTTATTTATTACGTTTTTATATCGTTTTCAATATGCAAATGTTTATCGGAACATTGTATTCTCAGCAGTAACACAGCAGCTGAATGCAACATGGCAGCCTCATATGTCCCTACTTACATTGTTATGTAATGAATATTTTATTATCTTTTGCCAGTAACTTCATGTAAATGTTCATTACGGCTGAAATTAGAAACCATTGTATTTTAAAATTGGTCAGTTGCATGTACATGCTGGCATCTTCAGTGAACAGAGCGCGAAAGGACGCTTCTATCAAGCAGTACGAACTTATTGTGTAGCAAATATTTAGCGATATTTTACTGTGATTTAAAATAAGCGCACTTGCACAATAATTCTGTCGTATTTATTTATGATCAAACTATTATTTATACTTGTTGTAAATCATCTGTGTGGGACAGAATGTTAATAACGTTCCTTTTACATAAGTTGAACGTTGAATATGTTCAAATTAACTTACATAAAGTCTGTAGAACATAAGAATACTACATATTTTGGTGAGTACGGCCTTCAGCCAACGAGAATGAAGCAGTGGCGGAACGCCACTGGAGAGCAGAGTTGAGCAGGGTGCTGGAAGCGGGAAGTCTGTTCCGAGAGCTGAGAGAAGGCAAACCTGTCTGAGGTAACTCGTGGTAATTAGTCATGAAGGTGATCGATTTTGGGCAGTAAACGGCCTCTCGAATACTCTGAGTTTAAAGGGACTAAATTTCACGAGCTCTAAGTGTGTTCCAGTTCCGAACTTTGATTTATTCTGAACTTTTTTTTCGGCTTCCGTTATGGTAATAAGAGTGGACAGAATAAGAGCTTCTACTCTTTTTCGTATGTGTAGATACGTACACCGCCATACGGAACTCTAGATATTTGGAGCCGACGCATATGTTGTGTTTTGTGATCACGGAATAGGACTTAATTTCCTCACGCCTTAGATGAATAATTAGCTTTTGTGGATTCTGCTACCATTCTTGTAGTGCACTTCATGCAACTTTACTGCTTTTGAATGACATTTTATTTCTGTCTATGTTATAACTGTTAAATGTCGGACCACATTTCCACATATTTCTGTTTATCTGATTGATTAAACCAACGCTTATAAACATAATCCTCTAGTGTCGTGTACATCAGTTTTAGACTTTACAATAAAACCCTTTTTATTAATTATTTATTTATCCTTCATATTTAATATATCTCATTATATTATTAATTTGCGATTCTATCCAATGCATAGACTATTGATTGCGGGTTTACTGGTACAAGTTATTACTTACAGTGATCATAGCCGCTGGGCGTGGAAGCAGACTTGTATGGTTTGAGCCTCCGCCATCATCGAGCCATGCCTTGTAAATAGAGCCATTCATTGCCCAATTACTGGACAATACTGCCTAGCAAATTAGCCAGGTTAAAGCAATTGTAGAACACTAGTAACATCGCAACCGTTAACCGCAACGTTGTAGAAGTTCCAAAGCTGGGAACGTTTCACGCGCTGGTTCTCTAGCTCGTAAACCTAGTGCATAGTTTCCTCCATGTAGAGGAAAGTGATAAGAGATCAGTTTTTTCTGACGAAGACGCTAGAGGATTTTGTCTAAAGTTCGAGATTTTCCTCAGATATGATGCGGCAAGAAAACCTGTTAAGTTCGATCTCGTATCGGCCATTAGAATTAAAGATTTCAGGTATGTGAGTAGGTGGAAGACATTTTAAGTAATGAAACCTAGTACGTTGTCTTGGACAGTGAGTGGTCATTAGAGACAAATGTATAGCTAAGAGTGCCAAAAGACGTAATGACGGAATCACTCTTATTTTCTATACACATAAACGACTGGTCGAACAGGGTAAACAGCAATCTGTGTCTTCATGCAGATGACACTGTAGTGTAAGATATCGTTGAGTGACGTAGGAGGACATAGAATAACTTAGACCGATTTTTTTTTGTATGGTAAATGAAAACTTGCTGTAAAAGTGGAAAATATATGTTGACACATATGAGTAAGAAAAACTGTCTTGCGATGTTTGAATGTAGTGTCCGTGGTGTGCTGCTTGATGCAGTTGTGTAGATTAAATATCTAGGCGTAACGTTGCAAAGCGGGATGAAGTGTGTAACCCACCTTCCTATACTACTTATCTGCTTTTGTAGTTGATCATTCTTTGCTATAGTCTGGCTAGTTTGAAAATTAGGCTATGGACATTATTAGATGTCCAGATATAGAGGACGAACTTAACTACCAAAGGATATGTACCAATAATTAAAGTTCTGTCCGTGAGCGTAAGACGCATGCGCTATCTATTCTCTCACACTGTTCTATGATTCTATCCCTTCCAAATTAGTTTTAATAATAATGAAGAGGTTGTGATATGTGAATACTTTTGTATAACACAGTTAATTTTATTCCACTTTAAATTCATATAACACAGCCCTACTGATTCTGATTCCACTCACTCTATAAATTCGCTCATTTATCACGAGCCTCTAAGAGTTTACCATTGCTGGTTCATAACTTTTCGATCGCCATTTCATTACGTGTTAATTCCTTTTACACGAAACTCAGACTTGTGCTTCGGTTTATTGGAAGAATTCTAGGAAAGTGTAGTTTATTTGTAAAGGAGATCGCGTACCGAACACTTGTACGACACATTCTTGAGTGCCGCTCGAGTGTCTGCGATCCCCACTGCGATAGATTAAAGATAGATACTGAAACAATTCAGAGACGTGCTGCTGGATTTATTACCATTCCGTCTGATCACCATGCGAGTAGTACGGAAATGATCCGTGAGATCAAATGGAAATCCCTGGAGGTAAAAAGACATTATTTTCTTGAAATTCTTTGGGCACGTTTAGAGAACCAGCATTTGCGTCCGACTGTAGAAGACCCTTGCTAACATTTACATAAATCTATTGTAAGGACCCAAAGGCAAGTATACAGAATCACAGAGACAATCGACTTTTCCTCAGTCCATTTGCTAGTGGAATAGGAAAGGGGATGACTACTAGTGGTACAAGATACGCTCCAAAATGCACCATACGGTGGCTTGCGGAGTGTGTATTGACATTTAATAAACGGGACAGTATAGAGGGTGAACTAGAACTCCACCGTTAAGCTTTCAGAGGATATTCAAGGTATTTTGGTGTAGGGGACCCACGGTCCCCAGCAGCTCGTCACAGAGTAATAGCGTTTCGTTTGGTTTGGTTTGTTGCCCCAATTAGCTTTGTATCTATACTGCACTGAAAAACGATGCGCGGCAGTACCGAAGTCGACAGTATGCACTGTGTGTTCTGTTTGGAAACAATCCCGTTCACTCACGGTACTTGCTGTTGACAACAACAAAGTCCACCTCACTCTTCGCCTCAAGCTTTCATCAGTACTGGACAATTCTGTCTAGAGTTTGTTTTTCCGGCAGTGTTAATTGTACGTTAAAAGCGTTACAAAGCAGCATGGATAGGTTCGGTGATGAAGGGTTGACCGAAATGCACTTTGAACTTGCTGAATGCAGTGCAAGAGTGGCACAAAAACGCCTATGGTGAGCTGCTCCCACAGTGACGTCAGCCACATCACAACCCTTTTGCATCTGGACATAGGTTTCTAAGCAAAACCAGATGCGTTGTACGGCTTGGCGAATGCATTTTACAGTCATTTTCATTACTGTGACGGTCTTTTCACAGAAATGAATGCAACTTGGGTACAAAGAGAATACATCATAATGATACATTACTCTGTTGCGAAGGGACCGAGGATACCTTATACCAAAACACCCAGAAGGTATACCTGAACAACCTTTGAGAGTTTGTCGAAGGAGCTCTGGTTCATCCTGTATATATTCTCGGGCCCTTAGAAAGGCAGCTGGAGGGGCATCTGCCTGGTGGTTCACCTGGAGCACAATCCGCCCATTTGCTTCCCCTCACTTATAGTATAGGCCCTAGGTCCTGTCAGATTAGAATTCATTTACCGATTAACATTCACTGAAATGAAGTGGATGTGGAGATTGTAGTTATTGAAGAAGCATTGATTTGAAATGATTTCAGTGTAAACTGGCGAGAGTTCCTGAACCTGCAACGCACTAAATACACTGCCGAAAAAAAAATTAGTACACTCTTTTAGAGATATCTAATTCACTCAAGATTTATTGTAGTAACAGTGAATATGGAGTATATGAAATGAATACATTTACAGATCAATAGCACAAACGGTTCTGAGGAACCATTTATCGACCCATGATGAAACACCCATCTTAGTAAGTGAAGTAGCTTCCACGAGTGAATGCAGGCACTGAGTCTGGCATCCAATAGATCATCCAGATGGCGAATACTGTCCTGAGATACGTTATGCCCCGCCTGTTCCACCTGTTCACGTAGTTCTGTAACAGTTGTTGGTAGACGAGTCGCAAGCGTCACCTGTCGTTCCATCTTATGCCACACGTGCTCTACTGGAGACAAGTCCGGAGTCGTGCAAACAAGAGAAGTTGATGAAAGTCTTGCAGAGCACGTTGAGTTTCACGGTCAGCATTACCCTGTTGGAACAGCACAGGACCTTCCTGTTGCAAGAACGGGAAAAGAACGGATCTAACAACATTCTACACGTACCGAGTGCTGCTTAGCGTTCCTTCCAGAAACAGAAAATGTGAAGGAGAGTTGTAGTTTATGGCACCCCAAACTGTAAGCCCAGGGGGGGGGAACCAGTGTGATATTGGGCGAATGCACTCTGCGAGGCAACACTCACCAGGTCTACGTCGTACACGAAAACGAGGTCTACGTCGTACACGAAAACGACCATCATTTGCATGTAGACAGAATCTGCTTTCATATCTGAAGACCACGGTGCCCCATTCCATCTTCCAAATGATTTTCTGACGGCAACAGTTGAGTCCTGCACGTTGATGCTATGGTGTGAGTAGCATATGGGTTCGATGTGTGCGTACCGATAGCCCCACAGCTAGTAAGCGGTTCACAATAGCTCTTGCTGGCACGTTTCGCTCACAAGCTCTCTTATTTGCCACTGGCACCCTTACAATACGATGATCCTGCAGGGCGTCTGTGCTGCGTGAACGCCCAGAATATCGTTTAGGGGTGTGAGAACGTTCACGTGACCTAAGATACCAGCGTGGTTGCACAACTGACACAGTATGTCCACCTTGTGTGACAGCACTTCGAAAGGACCATCCCGCCACTCGAAAGGCCACAATCTCATCCCTGTCGAATTCTCTCAGTTGGCTGTAGGGATCGCGAGTACGTCTTCATAGCACGATTGCCTGTTCCCTTCACACGTTTGTACCACACTGAGCCTCCTTGGCTGTGAGTATTCCCTATTAAAGGGTAGAAAGAAATGCCGCACTTGTAGCGATGTCACTACGCTATTAGTGGCCGACGTTGAAACCATTATCTCTCAAGTGGCATATGCCATTATCCGATCAAAAATCGACGTTGTCTTTCCAGGTGTATTAATTATTTCCAGCAGTAAATTTTGCGGCAACTGAAAATCGGTGCCCTTAGATCTGGCTTCCGCTAATAGTGATCTTAATCATTCGGGTTAGTCATAAGAGTAGATGTGTCCACATTACCTAATGATTAAAGTGACCGTTCTGTGAAAACAGGGAAACCGGATTTGAGATCCAGTCTGGCACAGATTTTCTTCTCTCACAACATGTGACAGTGTACTAACTCCACTGCACACTGAGAGCGATCACAGACACGAAATTCAGTCTTGATTACTCCATCACGATACTCCTTTTGTCGTTACAGACGTAAGACGCAGACTTACATAGTTTCTTTTACAATGTATTGTCGTCGGATTAAGGGTGGTTTCTTAGGTGGAAATCTTTTGCTTCGCTCGCAGCTAACCGCCTCTCTGTCTCCTACTCACTCTCACAAAGACAAAAGAAAACGCCCACGTCCGTGACGTTTATTACTTCACTTGGCTGCACCTTGCGCCAATTTTTATTTGCTCAGCCACGGCGACGGCGGCGGTAGTGGCAACATTTCAACAGATTGCGCGAACTCTGCTTGCGATGCTAACTGCAGAGGCAGTTTAAAGCGCCGCGAATTTATTAACTGGCAAACACGGCGCCGCTTTAAAAACTTGCTCCGCTGTTTGTTCTGGAGAGCAAAAGGAGGAAGAGAGAACCGTAACAGAATGTGCTGGCCAAGCTTAATTAAATGTGAAGCGCCGCGCGCCTGGGGGATAGGCAGCAGTGTGATGCCCACTGCTTGCTCGGTTGGGCCGGAGCAGCGGTGCTCTGCGCCGGAGAACGAACGCGAGGCGGCTTGCCTGCCGCTGGCAGCTTAGCGCTCCTCTGCCGCCGCTGCCGGGTCCTCCGTGTTTCAGCCTGGCTAACTCTGCTCTTGCAGAGGAAGTAACGAGTGTCTTAGGCCACGTTATTTCTTAAGTGGGAAAGCTTTAGTAATTACTACTAGCGGAAAATGCTCGGTGAGGAGCCTCCCACCCTGAAAAATACCCACTCCTGGGGCATTTTTCTCGAAAAAACAAAATTATGTTCTTTACTTGTAATAAAAAGGGCACCTGTTTTCAGTTTCGGCAGTACATAATGTTGTGTCTGACTTCTTGGACACTGAGGCGAGTCATTAAAATATGGTTGATCAGAACACTCTGAAAAAGCAACACTTTATTAATTACAGAAAAACTTATCTTTGCACGCCAGGCTCTGCTGTAGCTATGAAACTGCGGTTCAGAATATACTACATGAGGCACGATAACTGAGTGGCGAATTGATACAAGTGCAGAATGGCCGCAGTGTGGCTTCACTACAATCACTAGAGAAGAAATGTAAACACTTGTTGACACAGTTCTGAAGCATTGACGCTTAAGCACAGTTCGCAAGAGACGGAGGTCCCTTCACTCCCCAACGGTTGACACGGGCTGTGTGATAGCGAGTAGCCACGACGTTACTCCGACAGGAACTTCCTGGAAATAAGCAGGATCTTACATCGACCAGAACTGGTATCCAGATCTCTGGCGACGCTACTGCAGGGCACGGGCGTGGCGGTGGCACCTAGGAACCACAGACATACATTACTAGAATGGCAAAGACACAGCATTTACTGAAGACTGATGTTAAGTGAGGTCAGAAGGCATCGGGAAGTTTGCGTATATTAGTAATTTGACTTTCTGAAACGAAATGGTGCTTTCATTTTTACAAGGTGGTTTAAAGACGTTTTGCAGTGGAGCAAATATTTGCGTACTAGTTGAGTTTAACACATACACTGTAGAATCGCAGAGCATCAAGTTACATAGATGCACGTAAGGCCACTCAAATGAATAAAGACAATTGTCGAACGACAGACGGCACTTTCTACCTATAGGAGCACTTTCATAACGAGCATAGTACTCACGAAAAGCCGAAGTTGATCAAAACTGGTTAACAGCATAGCATTAAGCTACGTCTGCCAATACTAGATTATTAAACCCCTTAAAAACGCATAAATTATTTAAACGCTGCAGTTATTTCAGAAAAGACAAACTGTAATGTAACTATTTAGGCTTATATAAAGTACAAAAGCAAAAATACGTAGAATATTTCTAGTAATACTTGTATTAAAACATGTGCCTTTCCTTGTATCTTCCACCTGCTGTACGAAAAATTACAGCTGAACAATGGTTCTCTATACTTTAATACGTGATATGCGCACTCTGGTTCAGCGTATAGGGGAACACTCCCAGTAAAAGTATTGTATACCATACGCTTGTCCACCGGGCGTTTTCTAAAAGTGTCTGTCAGGATGAAGGAGTTCTATTTCCCACGCTATCAGCATCAATCAACTTTGTATATGTGTAACAGTGGAGGACGTGGTCTAAAGCAAGTCAAACATATGTTCTGAAATCTCTAAATTATATGTAGGGTAGATTCAGATATCGTGTACTTTTTATTTACACAACTTTTTGCACTCCACATTTTTTTGAGAATAAATAATTTACGTTATCAACGTTGTGATTAATTCTAGTAGCATCCTAATAGGAATCATTGGTTGGTGTGGTAAACTGAGGCGTAGTACAACCAAAACACGGTACTTCGTTTTATGGAAGTTCTTAGGTGTAGATTGTCAATATCAGGGTCATATGAAGCATTTGTAGGCGTGAGAACTCAGTTACGGAGACAAAATTAGGCAGCCACACAGACACATGCCATAATTACGTTAGAAACATCATGGTGGCTTACAAAGCAGTTAGTGACAGTATTAAAAAGCCATATCAAATGGGACGATCACGTAAAATATGTGATAGAGAAAATGAATGGAAGATTTGTTGGGTGGGTGATGTAATGCAGCCGTAAAGGAAATCACATGCAAGACGACATCGGAACCTATTCTGTTCTTCCAGTTTCTCAGGTCTTCATCAAGTTGTAATGACAATAGGCATCAAACGAATTCTCATATGACCTGCTAGGACCGTAACTTATCGGCAAAGCTTATACGGAAACGTAAATAGGAACTTTTGGAAGAAAGACAACATAGTTCACGCAAAACCCAGTTGGGTAAATTCTAGAAATTAATGGAATACTTCCGGGTGTTCTGCCAAGTTGTTGTTTCCGTTTTACGCACAATATTTTGACGACCGACCTACATGCCTTCCTCAGGTGCTGTGAGTTTTGCTACTAGGTGTTCTCGCTGTCTGAACTGCAACCAGACTGTGAACTAATGGGCTCACGCCGCTACTTATAGCAGAGTTCGATTCCCGAAGCCCATTACGCACTTTGCTACTACCAAACTGACATTCCATGAAACGCAAATTCTCTCAGCGTTTTCGAACCGTGGTGAATTTGATTCCGAAATTTTAATGCAGTGTGTACTGTACCGCAAGCGTTACTTAAACTGAAATCTCTGTCTCTATTGATTAGGTTCTCTGACATATCTACTTCAGTAGACTCTTTAATTTTTGCACCATGGTAATTGTTTCATCGTATTTCATTTCATGATTATATTCGAGTCAGTGCTCGCTGATAGCTGTATTGCTCGGCTGTTTTAGGCGAGTGTGTCGCTGATGTTCCTTGCGTCTCTCCTCAACAGTTCTGATAGTCTTCCCCACGTAAGACATGCTACACCCTCATGGAATGCGATACACATCCGGATTTTGGGGACCTAGATCGTCTTTAACATTAAAAAGCATACCTTTTATCTTAGTTCAAGGAAGTGAAATGTACTGGACGCTATGTTTTCGGAAGTACACCATTAATAAATCGCTCAGGGAATACGAGAAATATCAAATTTAGATAATATCCATCTGAAGAAGACCGCACAATCTTTCTGCTACGACCATCGTATATCTTCCATAGAGATCACAAGGATAAGATAAAAGAAATTAGGGACCACAATGAAGCATTTGGTCACTCATTTAACACTCGTTCAGTACCGGAGTGGAATAGGGTACAGAATTGATAATACTGTTCAAAGTACCCTCAGCCACACACTGTACAGTTCTTGCGGAGTATATATATAAATGTAGATATGATGCTCCAAATTTGTATACTTTCCAAATACGTTCAGTGAGGCTTCAAAATTACAAAAATCTTCGCTGTAAACCTCGTACATTCAAGTCTAAACCGAAGAACTTACTCTTGGATTGCTCTCTCCTTTCTCTCGGAAGGGTTCCTGGAAGAAAATTAAGCGAATCCCAATGATATATTGTTGATTATGATAATGTATACTTGCAGCTTGTCATTTGCATGGGTTCGTCTATACGTTATTTTATCCACGTTAATTTATATACTGACTCGTTTTATGGCCATCGAGATCTGCTGCTCGGTTTTGTCCTACGGAATTTGATCTGTAATTTAAAATTAAAATAAATAAAAAACAGAACCCTTTATGTCCGCTAAAGCACCCTGATCAAAACGTTTCTATCGTTTTGCATGAGGCTGCACCGTAGCTTAGACGTAGTTGCCTTTTGGTGGAACCCAAGAACCAACCTGTTTGTTAACTGCAACTGACAGTATCCATATCGATAAAGTTTGTATCACCGTAAAAACATATTTGCAGATAGAAAATAGTCACATACAAACGGAACATGAGAAACAGTTACTTACCAATGCATCCCTGTGAATGAATTAACATGGCAAAAGATATTTTAACATATGTAATTAATCATTGGGCTATTATAGTAACTCAAACAATTATTTCATGAAGCACGTTTACTGTTTGCTATTTCTTCTTACTTCTTGTGGAAGCGTGCACATATGCGCACAGCAGTAACACATATTCCTATAAGCCATCTGTTTGTGAAAACTGTGAATTACGAATGCCCGGAGACGAAAACATATTCGCATCTGACAGTTTGAATACATGCATAGATGATGCAGGTATTCACAGGTTGCAAATGTGAGAGAACATTGGTAAAATGAAAAGTGAAGAAATTATATTCAATATATAAGTCGAGCACAAGTCGCAGATCACTCCCAGTGCAACAGTCATTGAAACTAGTGTGTTGCAAGCTGCAGGAAGATAGGCTTTGTGGTGAAACTGAAATGGGTAGCACGTGATGTGATGCCGTACAATCAGATTGCGAACTATTATTGTGATACGAATGTCCTACAGCCACTGAATGTCTCCGTTTAACATCAGAGGATAACGTAGACTCACAAATGGCTCCTATGAAAACAGGTTACCAGTGCCATAGGTACGCGCTATGCAAGAAGAGGGAAATATTTTGTAGCTAAGCGATTCTGAAAAACTGTACGGACCGCTCAGGAACTCACAGTGTAAAATAAGGCTGTGTAAAATCATAATAACTCTGTGTGGCTCAATGGTCTTATGTTAGACTTTCAACTGGACGCCCCTTAGGCAACTTGTATTTCTACTGTGTGTGCATAATTATTTTTTTTTTCTAACAAGTTTCATCAGCCTGATCATGTGCAAACTGCCCGCGATATATTTGTAGATATTTCCGAGAACCTGAAATATAAGCTTATTTCATGTCTTAATACGAATTATTTTTAAAATTAACAGTTATTAGAGATAAATGATATTTCAGCACGCAGTTTATTTCAGCTTATTAAAAATCAGTTTAAACGTAATTCGTATAATCTGGGACATTGTCCTACAATCCGACTTGTGGCCAATATTTCTTTTTCGTGGGCAGATCTTAATGACTACGGGCGTTTGAAAGCTCTAATTCGATTGGTTTACTTTCTATAGATATTTCGATTATATACAACTTCATACAATATTCGAAACGTTTTTCGACTATAAACTGACTTCTATATCAAGCATTCGAGCATGGAAGTATCAGTAATTCACAATAATTTCACTTCTCGGAAATATTGTAAGCAGGTAATTTAACTATCATGCTCCCCATTTTCTCTCTGTTCATCTTTCCCTCCCTCTCTCCCTATCAGCACCATCTCTTACTCCTATCCGCAATATCCTCCTTCCTACTATGTCTGGCCACCTCCTCAACAATCTCTCACTGTCCATCCCCTCACCCCTTTCTGTCCATCTCCTCCTCCACCTTCTCTCTGTCTGTCGCATTCTTGCCCACACTCTCTACCAATCTCATCCCTTTTGTCCATTTCCACCTCCCCCACTGCCTGTCCTTCGCCCACTCCTCTCTCTTCGCCCTCTCCTACTCCCCCTCTTTCTCTACCCTTATCTGTCAATTAATTCCCCCTCCTCCGTAGATCTCCTCCTCCCCCATCTCTCTGACATCACCATTTCCCCCTCTTTCAGTTCATAATCTCATCCTCCACCTATTTGTTCATCTCTTCCTCCCCTTCCGACAGTTCATCTCCTCTTCTTCTCTCTCAGTCCATCTCTTCCTCACCCCTTTATCTCTGCCAGTGTCTCCTTCAACTCTTCCTCTAACCATCTTGTCCTGCTCTACTTTCTGTGTCCATCTCCTTCTCCCTCTTCTCTCTGTCCATTACCTTCTTCCTGTTCCGTCTGTACACCTTCTCCTCTGATCTCTCTCTGTCTCATCCTCACCCCTCTCTCTCTGTCTTTCATCTCCCCCTCTCTCCTTTTCATCTCCTCCTCCCCTATTCCATTTGCTCATTCTCCTTCCATCCCCACCTCCTCCCTCTCTCTGTCCATCTCTTCCCCCCACTGTCCATGGCCTTTTTCTCCCTTTTCTGTCCACATCCTCCTCCCTCTCTCTATGTTCATGTACTTCTTCCTCCTCTTTTGTTTCTGTTGGCAGCCGCTGAGGCCGAGCGGGTCTATGTGCTTCAGTCCGGAACCGCGCTGCTGCTACCGTCGCAGGTTCGAATCCTGCTTCAGGCGTGGATGTGTGTGATGTCCTTAGGTTAGTTAGGTTTAAGTAGTTCTATGTCTAAGAGACTGATGACCTCAGATATTAAGTCCCATAGTGATTAGAGCCATTTTTGTTTCTGTTTGGCCGGCCGTTGTGGCCGAGCGGTTCTAGGCGATACGGTCGCAGGTTCGAATCCTGCCTCGGGCATGGATGTGTGTGATGTCCTTAGGTTGGTTAGGTTTAAGTAGTTGTAATTTCTAGGGGACTAATGACCTCAGAAGTTAAGTCCCATAGTGCTCAGAGCCACTTGAACCATTTTTTTGTTTCTGTTTGCCCACTACCCCTATCTAAAGTTTATCCCCTACACCTCTCCCACCTTACCCTCTCCTTGTCAGTCTCCCCCTCCCCTTCCTTCTCTGTGTCAATCCGCTATGAATCCCTCTCTCTACCCATCTCTTCAAATCCCCTCTATATCTTCCTATTCTGTGTCTGACAGTCCATCGCTTCCTCCATTCTTTCTCTGCACACCTCATCTTTCCCCTCTCATTATCCATTTACTTCTTCTGCCCTCTCTCTGAACAACCATGCTCATCCTCTCATACAGTCATAAGGACCTTGGATCGCATTTTAATACTACCTGCACAATATACCTTATGCGTGGCGCAGAATAGATATTACTAACCCTTCTCACCACAACGCCCAGTTGTTATCCCCAAAGTTCTTCTTCCCACACAGTAAGGAGAAGGTGTAGCAAGTCTCGTTGAAATCAAACAAATGGTTTAGGAGATAATGTGGAAAGCACACGCACACGCACGCACACACGCACGCACACGCACACACGCACATGTGTGTGTGTGTGTGTGTGTGTGTGTGTGTGTGTGTGTGTGTGTGTGTTCGAACACATTCCAAATCCCCTTGTAAACCACAATGTGCGTGTGTGTGATTAAAAACATTTGACCACAGCTTAATTATAATCACTTTGCGAAATGTGCACCGTTGTCCGTTTGAGTAGATGTTTTTAGAGACTTTCACAGAGCGTAAATATTTTATTGCATGTATAGACATACATAATCAGATGCAATACTGTTTAATCTGTGTTCTAGACCGAGTAAGCACAAAATGTGGTTAATAATGCACACCACATAATTGACGTTGTAGACACTGGGGATAAAATACAAACATTGGCAGGGAATCCTAATAGAAGAAGGAAAGGAAGATTACAGCTTCCCATCAAAAAGAGGGTCATTAGAGGGGAAAGTCGGATGGCCGGCCGTTGTGGCCGAGCGGTTCTAGGCGCTTCAGTCCGGAACCGAGCTGCTGCTCCGGTGGCATGTTCGAATCCTGCCTCGGGCATGGATGTGTGTGATGTCCTTAGGTTAATTAGGTATAAGTAGTTCTAAGTCTAGGGGATTGATGATCTGGCCCGCCGATGTGGCCGAGCGGTTCTAGGCGCTTCAGTCTGGAACCGCGCGACCGCTACGGTCGCAGGTTCGAATCCTGCCTCGGACATGGATGTGTGTGATGTCCTTAGGTTAGTTCGGTTTAAGTAGTTCTAAGTTCTAGGGGACTAATGACCTCGAAAGAAATTAAGGGAGATCCGAAATGTGAAATGATTTGGGTGAAGGGCACGGTTAAAGCAGGCTCAGACATGGTAATTGGATGTCTCTATAGGCCCCCTGGCTCAGCAGCTGTTGTGGCTGAGCACCTGAAGAATAATTTGGAAAATGTTTCGAGTAGATTTCCCCACCATGTTATAGTTCTGTGTGGAGATTATAATTTGCCAGATATAGACTGGGAGACTCAAATGTTCATAACGGGTGGCAGGGACAAAGAATCTAGTGAAATTTTTTTAAGTGCTTTATCTGAAAACTACCTTGAGCAGTTAAACAGAGAACCGACTCGTGGCGATAACATATTAGACCTTCTGGTGACCAACAGACCCGAACTATTTGAAACAGTTAACGCAGAACAGGGAATCATCGATCATAAAGCGGTTACGGCATCGATGATTTCAGCCGTAAATAGAAATATTAAAAAGGGTAGGAAGATTTTTCTGTTTAGCAAAAGTGACAAAAAGCAGATTTCAGAGTACCTGACGGCTCAGCACAAAAGTTTTATCTCAAGTACAGATAGCGTTGAGAATCAGTGGACAAAGTTCAAAACCATCGTACAATATGCGTTGGATGAATATGTGCCAAGCAAGATCGTAAGAGATGGAAAACAGCCACCGTGGTACAACAACCGAGTTATAAAACTGCTGCGGAAGCAAAGGGAACTTCACAGCAAAGATAAACATAGCCAAAGCCTTGCAGACAAACAAAAATTACGCTAAGCGAAATGTAGTGTGAGGAGGGCTATGCGAGAGGCGTTCAATGAATTCGAAAGTAAAGTTCATGTACTGACTTGGCAGAAAATCCTAAGAAATTTTGGTCTTACGTCAAAGCGGTAGGTGGATCAAAACAAAATGTCCAGACATTCTGTGACCAAAATGGTACTGAAACAGAGGATGACAGACTAAAGGCAGAAATACTAAAGGTCTTTTTCCAAAACTGTTTCACAGAGGAAGACTGCACTGTAGTTCCTTCTCTAGATTGTCGCACAGATGACAAAATGGTAGATATCGAAATAGACGACAGAGGGATGGAGAAACAATTAAAATCGCTCAAAAGAGGAAAGGCCGCTGGACCTGATGGGATACCAGTTCGATTTTACACAGAGTACGAGAAGGAACTTGCCCGCCTTCTTGCAGCGGTGAACCGTAGGTCTCTAGAAGAGCGTAGCGTTCCAAAGTATTGGAAAAGGGCACAGGTCATCCCCGTTTTCAAGAAGGGACGTCGAACAGGTGTGCAGAACTATAGACCTATATCTCTAACGTCGATCAGTTGTAGAATTTTGGAACACGTATTATGTTCGAGTATAATGACTTTTCTGGAGACTAGAAATCTACTCTGTAGGAATCAGCATGAGTTTCGAAAACGACGGTCATGTGAAACCCAGCTCGCGCTATTCGTCCACGAGACTGAGAGGGCCATAGACACGGGTTCCCAGGTAGATGCCGTGTTTCTTGACTTCCGCAAGGCGTTCGATACAGTTCCCCACAGTCGTTTAATGAACAAAGTAAGAGCATATGGACTATCAGATCAATTGTGTGATTGGATTGAGGAGTTCCTAGATAGCAGAACGCAGCATGTCATTCTCAATGGAGAGAAGTCTTCCGAAGTAAGAGAGATTTCAGGTGTGCCACAGGGGAGTGTCATAGGACCGTTGCTATTCACAATATACATAAATGACCTGGTAGATGACATCGGAAGTTCACTGAGGCTTTTTGCAGATGATGCTGTGGTGTATCGAGAGGTTGTAACAATGGAAAATTGTACTGAAATGCAGGAAGATCTGCAGCGAATTGACGCATGGTGCAGGGAATGGCAATTGAGTCTCAATGTAGACAAGTGTAATGTGCTGCGAATGCATAGAAAGATAGATCCATTATCATTTAGCTAGAAAATAGCAGGTCAGCAACTGGAAGCAGTTAATTCCATAAATTATCTGGGAGTACGCATTAGGAATGATTTAAAATGGAATGATCATATAAAGTTGATCGTCGGTAAAGCAGATGCCAGACTGAGATTCATTGGGAGCATCCTAAGGAAATGCAATCCGAAAACAAAGGAAGTAGGTTACAGTGCGCTTGTTCGCCCACTGCTTGAATAGTGCTCAGCAGTGTGGGATCCGTACCAGATAGGGTTGACAGAAGAGATAGAGAAGATCCAACGGAGAGCAGCGCGCTTCGTTACAGGATCATTTAGTAATCGCGAAAGCGTTACGGAGATGATAGATAAACTCCAGTGGAAGACTCTGCAGGAGGGACGCTCAGTAGCTCGGTACGGACTTTTGTTAAAGTTTCGAGAACATACCTTCACCGAAGAGTCAAGCAGTATATTGCTCCCTCCTTCGTATATCTCGCGAAGAGACCATGAGGATAAAATCAGAGAGATTAGAGCCCACATACAAGCATACCGACAATCCTTCTTTCCACGAACAATACGAGACTGGAATAGAAGGGAGAACCGATAGAGGTACTCAAGGTACCCTCCGCCACACACCGTCAGGTGGCTTGCGGAGTATGGATGTAGATGTAGATGTTAAGTCCCATAGTGCTTAGAGCCATTTGAACCAAACTCGGATGTGGAAAGTATAGGGATGGATATCGGAGTGTTCTTTTCGAAGAACCCATCGTGGCACTTGCCTTTACCAACTTTAAGAATCTAGGGACACTCTATAAGTAGTTAGCGGGTGTCGAGCTGCCTTCCTCCTGAAGACCACGTGCTTTATGTTAAAGCAGTTGATATTTAAGGCAGTATGAACGAAAAAGACGTAATACAGTTAACATACGATTTTTTTGAGACACAAGATCGACATTTTTTCATTGAATTGTCATTAAATATTATAACATTCTTTTTAAAAAAGATTAATGCTTCATGATTATTTTGTATAAATGTCTGAACTGTGGAATGGATACAAAACTCGAATTATCGTGTAGCGTGTTGAAACTGCATGTAGTATACTTCCATTGTGTTATTTTTAGTAAAACTTAATACGAATCGATTGGGCAATGCAACTCCCAATACCAATAAAGAAATACAGCCAATGCAAAATACATTCTGCACCTTAGGCACTGAATCCTGCGGCCCTGTTCAAAACTAATAACTTTGGTCTCTGTGCACATAACAAATAAATTAAATTGTCTTATCTCTAGAGCAGCAACGGTGGAACGCGATATATTCTGGTCTCTCGTGAAAAAAAATTTAAATGCTAGCTACAGGCTCAGCTGTGTGCAATGTGGATCGTAATACTTTGAAATACACATGAAATTGTTTTTTCTGATAAATGAAAACATTTGAGAAAATCCAACTTCTTTAAAAAATATGTGACCTGGACAGGGAGGCGTTAATGATTATAGTGAATTCTAACACTGAGTTTTTTTTAGCAAAGTTATATTACAAGTTAAGTTTGGCTTTACAAAAATATCTTACAGTTGTAGTTACATTACTCACAATTGATTCACAAACAATGAGATTTAAACAGCAAATATTATCTAAGCTCATTAAACCAGTATAAATGCAAATTAATCAAATTACATATATCTCTGTTAACAAATATTAGAAGCATTACAAAAATGAAATATACTCGTATCACTAGCCTTTTCATCAAAACAGTTTACGTACATTCTGAGGGCACTCAACAACTACAAATTATCAGCCAACTGATCTGTACTAACGCTCTGGCAAAAACAGAAATCATAATTATTTAACATCATTACCTTGCTCGCATGAAGACCTCTGCTTCCAAGTTCAACAACATTGACATACCAAAATTAATCTAACACTTGAGGCTTCACACTGCACACCACAACAACTGCCTACTCCATCCCCTGTCCCTCGCAGGCAGCTACCTACAACTGTGCGCCAAGCGCTCTCATTATCCAGTGCTACTGTCTCAGACCAGAAGCAGCATCTTTGGCTCTGCGGTCGTTCACAGTCAGCGATCCGCACTATAAAGCCTATCAGAAACATACATCGTTTACAAAATCGTAGTTCCATTTTAGTTTACATTAATATTCGTATCATATTCAGATGCCACATACAAGTGTGCCCCTGTAGACTCCTTTCAATGATAAATCTATAAATCAATAGTTAGTTTAGAACAATAAAGTGTAGTTTTACCAAGAAAATTTATAACTCGCCTGACGATGGAAAGCGGCAACTGTAGAATGTCACGAATAGCAATTACATAAAAAATGACTTGAGCAATTCTATCTGCAAAATCCTGAATGAAATGATACAGCACTACATTTATATCGATAACTATAATTTGTATAACTGTGGGTGTGTATTATTAAGCGCAATTTGTGCTCACTCATTCTACAACAGGGATTAAACAGTATTGCATCCGATGCCGTATGTCAGAAAATGTATATAAAAATTACGATCTATGAAGCCTTAATGTAAAACTATTTAAGTTCTCTAAAAACAGTTTCTGAAATTCAAAACCGACAACGGAGTACATTTGGAAAAGTGACTGTGATTAACCTGTAATTAAACGATATTAATCTCTCTCTCTCTCTCTCTCTCTCTCTCTCTCTCTCTCACACACACACACACACACACACACACACACACACACACACGTTTGTAACATCTAGTCTGCACTGTGCATCAGGTATATCGGGAAGGTAGTATCAGAATGCGATCCAAGGTCTGTATGACTGTATGAGAGGATGAGAAAGGTTGCAGAGAGGGGGCAGAAGAAACAGATGGATAATGAGAGAGGAAAGATGGGGCGTGCAGAGAAAGAAGAGAGGAAGCGATGGACAGCCAGACACAGAATAGGAAGATATAGAGAGGATGAAAAGAGACGGGTAGAGAGAAGGGTTCCGAGGGGATTGACACAGAGAGGGGGAGGAGGAGATGGACAAGGAGAGAGAAAGGAGGCAGAGGTGTAGGGGGCAAATTGTAGATAAGGGTAGTGGGCAAACGGAAACAAAAGAGGAGGAAGAAGCGGATGGTCAGACAGAGCGAGTGAGAGAGAGTGAGTGAGTGAGAGAGAGAGAGAGAGAAAGAGAGAGAGAGAGAGAGAGAGAAGGATGTGGACAGAGAAAGGGAGAAAGAGGCCATGGACAGAGTGTGGGGGGAAGAGATGGACAGAGAGGAATCTTATACCATTCTTCTTGGAAAAACTGTGGCAATTTGAAGAAACGACAATGATCGTATACACTTCTCTCCAAATTAGACAACAAAGGCTCAAAAATAATTAGGTTTGGTGACCATGCTGGCGAGTATAGATGCAACATTTCGTCCTCGTGCTCATAAAACCCGTCAGACGATGCGAGCTTTGTAAACAGGAGTGCTTTCCTACTGAAACATAGCATCGCTGTTGGGATCCAAACATTGTACTATGGAATCGCACTGACATTCCAGAATTGTCACATAATCGTTGGCAGTAATGCGACCTTGCAGTGTGGCCATGGAGCTAATGGAATAACACGATATGGCTTCGGCACCTCGTCTTCCTGTTACAGGCATTTTCATCAGTGATGAATGGTTTTGGAACACCAGCACTCCCTGCGATTCCCTGGTTATGTAGGTACCTTCACCTTATTTGGGTGTGATAGGTTTAGCGAGTACGACATTTAGCTGTGAAGTGACTTCTGCAGCTCTGGTCCCCTTACTTTTGCCCACAATCCTTGTAAGTGGCTATCTGTCACGATCACTAAAGATACACATTCGTCCGCGTTGTGACTCAGCAGATGATGATTTTTTCGTTTTCCCTGTAAGCGATACAAATCTTCAACACTGTGCCTCTTGAAATACAAAACTCTTAGGGTTCTTTGGTTAGCCGGCCGGGGTGGCCGAGCGGTTCTGGGAGCTACAGTCTGGAACCGCGCGACCGCTACGGTCGCAGGTTCGAATCCTGCCTCGGGCATGGATGTGTGTGATGTCCTTAGGTTAGTTAGGTTTAAGTAGTTCTAAGTTCTAGGGGACTGATGACCTGAGCAATCAAGTCCCATAGTGCTCAGAGCATTTGAACCATTTTTCTTTGGTTACGGAAGCACTCACCATACCAGCACCAAAAGATTTTTTAATTTACTAACCGACATAATGCTGTCACAATTGCTCGGAATACTATTCGATTCATGACTGACACTTGCAACGTATTGAGGACATCGTAGCATCTACATTAAAGTCCAAGCATGCATTTTTCGCGGTTTTTGCATATTTTTATCATTATTTATTATTATTATTTCATCATTATTTAAGGATAGTGGTCTAAATTCGTGTCTCGCTTACATTGGTTAGGAGATGAAACATTATGCACAGAAACAAGGGCTCTGTCTTTCCAAAATTTCTGTGGGTGCATATCAATAGCACTTTTTCAAATGATGATCTTTCGTTCATAATCTTTTATGAGCACTGCCTGTGTCATAAACATCTGTGCTGTGTTAAAGCAAAATATACCGGTACTGTAAGCATACGTGAGAATGCACTAGCTCAGTTTGCAACATAGCTGACTTCAAAGCAACAGAAATGAGACCATACTCGGGTTCGAATGTACTTGGAGGAACCCACAGACTCAGAGGCGTAACGAGGAATTCGCTATACCCACATCCTGGCATCGGATTGGCATATTGTGTACCGTGATTCGTCAGTCCACAGAACGTTTTTCCACTGTTCAATCGTCAAATGTTTATGCTCCTTACACCAAGCGAGGCGTCGCTTGGCATTTACCGGAGTGATGTGTAGGTTGTGAGGAGTCGATCAACGATGAAAACCACGTTTTCTCACCTCCCGCCTAACTGTCATAGTACTTGCAGTGGATCCTGATGCAGTTTGGAATTACTGTGTGATGGTATAGATAGATGTCTGCCTATTACAGATTACGACCCTCTTCAACTGTTAGTCAACAGACGAGGTCAGCGTGTACGCTTTTGTCCTGTATGAATTCCTTCACGTTTCAACTTCACTATCACCTCGGTAACAGTGGATCTAGGGATGTTTAGGAGTGTGAAAATCCCGCGTACAGTCGTATGACACAAGTGACATCAAATCATCTCACCACGTTTGAAGTCCGTGAGCTCTGCGGAGTGCCCTATTCTGCTCTCTCACGATTTCTAATGATTACTGAGGTCGTAAATAGTCTTCACGGGTGTGCCGCCGGATGACGTTGTGCAAATCCCACAATATTTCTTCGGAGCAACTGTCCGACATCATCAGGTGGTTGAACCACAACGTCATTCGGAGGCACACCCGTGAAGACTATTTACAACATATCCGCCGGGAAAGCCTGAAGAGTCACATCTGGTACCTTTACGGGGAGAAGCTGGCAAAAAACGTATGTGAACTTGACAAGTTACGTCTCAAGAGAGGTAGACTGCTAAGCACCCTCGCATTTTTACTGAGATGCCGTGACAAGCAAACCATCCCTGCGTTTGCTAAATTTAAACACCATATAAACTCTGAGGCTGCCGTTAGAATCAAACGACGGGCGAGTGCAGCACTTGTGAGAGAAAGGGTACGCTATACAAGTCAGGAATTGTGCTTGGTGTCCAGACGATTACTTTCACTCCATCTGAAAATCTCTGCGAACATTTCAGCGGTATTCTGGAATTGGGTAGATAGCGCCACTTGGGCGCTAGCTGATTGGACTGAACAGCAAGCCAAGGTTCGTCAAATGGCAAAATACGATCGACTCGAAACCCGAACGCAAGAAAACATGCCAAGAAGACGCATCGTGTTTAATCTCACGGAAAAGACGCTGGACAACGCTGCAGTTTCGGTGCTAGAGAAAGGTAAGAATTTTGCTCCTACGCCTGGGACCATTCCTATCCGAGATGTGATTAGTGGAATAGAACAGGCTGTTTTGAAACATCCTTAGGAAGCTGCTGAAGAGATTAGGCGTGATTCATGCCGCATCCTGACTCGGGCGCCACCTAAGAAGACCAGCTTTAATATTACTGCAGCTGAAAGAACTGCACTACACGATCTGAGAGGAGACTAAGACATCGTCATCTTACCTGCTGACAAAGGAAATGCTACTGTTCTCCTCTCACGCACAGAATATAACAGCAAGATGCACAAACTGGTCGACGATCCTGCATACAGTAAATTAAAAAGTGATCCGACGGGTAGGATCCAGAGGAAGACTTTGGAATTCATCAGGCAGAGCTCGATCCCAGCGCAAGTCGCTAAGGGTTTACGTCAACAAGCTGCAGTTCCTCCTAGACTCTATGGCCTACCCAAGATACATAAGAATGGAGTGCCTCTGCGCCCTATAGTGAGCAACATTGGAACACCTACTTATTTTGTTGCCAAATATCTGACGTCACTATTGGGACCTCTCGTAGGCAAGTGCGACCATCATATTCGCAACTCTAAGGATTTCATAGGTCGCTTGAAAACTCTTAGACTGCAATCATCGGATCTCTTAGTAAGTTTCGATGTTGCGTTTTTATTTACAAAGGTGCCCTAGCAGGACTCTTTAGAGCTCATTAGTAACAAGTTTGAGGAGGACATAGTGGCACTATTTAAACATGTGCTTACTTCAACATACTTCTTATTTCAAGACCAATATTTTGAACAAAAAAATGGTTCAAATGGCTCTGAGCACTATGGGACTCAACTGCTGTGGTCATCAGTCCCCTAGAACTTATAACTACTTAAACCTAACTAACCTAAGGACATCACATACATCCATGCCCGACGCAGGATTCGAACCTGCGACCGTAGCAGTCGCACGGTTCCGGACTGAGCGCCTAGAACCGCGAGTATTTTGAACAAGTGGACGGTGTCGCCATGGGGAGCCCTCTTTCTCCTGTGGTGGCCAATTATTTTATGGAGAACTTTGAAGATAAAGTGCTACAGTCAGCCACTCTCAAACCCTCTTGTTTTCTGCGGTATGTTGACGATACGTTTGTGGTGTGGCCACACGGACTGGATACTCTACCTACGTTTCTTCAACATTTAAATTCGCTCCATTAACTTCACTATGGAAGTGGAAAAAGGTGGCACTTTACCTTTTCTTGATGTTTTGGTACGAAGGAAAGCTGATGGAACATTGGGACACAGCGCATACCGCAAGCCAGCGCATACAGATCTATATTTGCAGGCGACAAGCTGCCATCATCCAGCATAATGCGGTAGTGCATTTCGTACGCTAGTTCATAGAGCGCGTGTGGTATCTGGCTCTGAGAGCCTGCCGAGTGAGATGCAACATTTGAAGACAGTCTTCTGTCAAAACGGTTATTCTGAGAGACAGATATGTAATGCATTCAGGCCCAAGCGAGTTCAATCTATGGAGCAGAATGAAGATACGAAGACACCCACCACCTTGGCCTTCTTGCCGTACTTTGGTGCCGTGATGTCAAGAATCGGAAGAGTCCTCGAAAGATATGACATCAAGTGTGTTTTCCGACCCTCTGCAAAACTGAGGAACCTGTTAGGTTCGGTTAAGGATGATCTCGGTCTGAGAAAACGTGGTGTGTACAAGATTCCTCGTCAGTGTGGGACGACATATATAGGTCAGACACGTTGCGATGAACATCAGCGTCATACACGCCTACGCCAACCGGAGAAGTCGGCAATTGCAGAACACTGTCTGAACACAGGACATCACATGATTTATGAAAAGACGGAAGTTTTATCCCCAGCATCCTCTTTCTGGGATTGTGTCATTAAGAAAGCAATACATATCCGTACAGCTGATAACCTTATCAACAGGGATGCAGGATTTCAGTTGAGTACAGCCTGGAACCCTGCATTGGCTACTGTTAAATCACGACGAGAAAGCAAAGAGCTTTCGATAACAGAACCGTCATAACTTTGGCAGCATGTTAGTAAACACAGCGTCAGCACACCCGCAGAACGGCCGCTCTGCGTTTCCCGGCAGAGGGCGTTTGAGTATGGCGCCATCTATCTGCAAATTTTTGCGCGTGCGTGTTCCCGCGCCTGCGCAGTGTTCACGCGCGTGCTCCATATACAGCGGCGTCGACATGCGGATCTTGTCAGTAGTGCCTAGCCACCAGCGAGGTTCAACCACCTGATGATGTCGGACAGTTGCTCCGAAGAAATATTGTGGGATTTGCACAACGTCATCCGGCGGCACTCCCGTGAAGACTATTTACAACATATCCGCCGGGAAAGTCACATTACTGAGGTAGTTGATATGGAATACCTGGCAGTAGGTGGCAGCACAATGCACGTAATATGAAAAACGTATGTTATTGGGAGTGTCCGGATACTTTTGCTCACATAGTGTAAATCTTCTCCTACACCTGCCTGAATACCTGGATGTCCTGTATAGCACAAAAATGGATTCATTTTCACTTCGCTTGAAAGGCCCCCTCACTTCTTTCATCATTGCAAACCTAGAGATTTATTTCGCGTAATTAACCATGCAGGCTACTGCTTAAAGTACTTGACCACTCGATCGGGCCGTTATGCGTCATTTATAACCAAAATTGTCTCATGTTAGAGAACTCTTGACAGAATTCCGGTTTGAAGTAGACGAAAATGTGATGCATTCTTAAGATTACGCCTTATAATGTGCTGGCCCAGTGTAGTAACGAAAAAATTTCCAGCGTGTCGAAACTTCGCTAACGTGCCAGAAAATGCATTTTCATCAACTGCCTCTTCAGTCTAAAATATAAGCTCCCGCCTACTTCAAAGCCATTGTCTGAGCAAACAAAATGATAACAATCCAGATTACATGAAAACAATTTCACAGCAATCTTACACTCAACCGCTGTTATGTTTTTTTAAAAAAATAACTATAGCGATAGTCTTTAATAATCGACTTCCATGTATCTCGGATTATTCTTTACTATTGCTCAACATTGGCAAGCCGATATTTTAAAACAATTGTTGACGAATGGAGGGGGCCTATTGTAGCGTGTCACTTGTAAGGAAACATGGAAACATGTAGAAAAGACGGCGTGTAGTGCAACTGTTATACTGGGGAAAGCATTTGACCTGTCCTGAGAAAGACAAGCAACGGAGGAGTGTATTGCTTGGTTGTCTTTGAACAACGGCATCTGAAACAGATATGTTACAGAGGTCAGAAATTTTAAGTTCCATTTCATTGTTTTAATAGTTCCTTACTTTTTGATGAAGGCAAGTGAGAAAAATTTATTTCATTTTGTTTATCGAACTGAACATGTCGTTTATGTATGTGCGTCATCGAGCCCCACCGCATCCACATAGTCGGCGCACATGCTCATACACACGCCTTGGACCACAGCCTAATGGAAATAAAACGTAAATTACTTAAATGAGTTTCCTTCCATGATGTAGGAGCAAAATGGTCATTTATTTTAGAAAAATCTGTATTTCGTACTCTTCCATTCTTACATGAATTTATACACATGCTTCTTCGTCTTTGCTCTTTCAATCACACTATACGCAGTGTCAGAGGTCAAATTTTACTGAGCTATTATATCAATATCACGGATGGAGCTTGGGAAGAATGACTGTTTCTACCCCTGTGTGTGAAGTTGATTTAATCTGAGCATCTGTATAGGACAGATACGTAGGATGGTGAACGTAAGTGTCTTCTACGCTGAAAGATTGGTCTTCGAGTTTTCCAAGCCTGTAACCATTTGCTCAACCCCTTCTATCGGTAGCAGTGCCAAACCGGATAAATTGTCTTACGCATTGTAGAAGGGAGGTATTTTTAAAGCGTTATTTGCTTAAGAAACGAACGCTCAAAAAATGGTTCAAATGGCTCTGAGCGCTATGGGACTTAACATCTGAGGTCATCAGTCCCTTAGAATTTAGAACTACTTAAACCTAACCAACCTAAGGACATCACACACATCCATGCCCGAGGCAGGATTCGAACCTGCGACCGTAGCGGTCGCTCGGTTCCAGACTGTTGCGCCTAGAACCGCTCGGCCACAAAGGCCGGCACGAACGCTCATTTTTTTAAGTAACCTTCTATCTAACTAAACTCCTTGTGAACTGGCCTTGAAGGCCCAATGGTACCAACTGACCCTGTGTCATACCCAACCCATACGCATCACTGGATGCTGATATGGAGGGGGGTGTGGTCAGCTCAAATCACTCCCAGTCGTTGTCAAATGGTTAAAATGTCTCTGAGCACTATGGGACTTAACTTCTAAGGTCATCAGTCGCCTAGAACTTAGAACTAATTAAAACTAACTAACCTAAGGACATCACACAACACATTTATGCCCGAGGCAAGATTCGAACCTGCGACCGTAGCGGCCACTCGGTTCCAGACTGTAGCGCCCAGAACCGCACGGCCACTCCGGCCGGCAGTCGTCAGTTTACGAGACCAGAACCGCTACTTTTCAATCAAGTAGCTTCTCAACTTACCTCACTAGGGCTGGCTGAGTGCCAACAGCTCTTGCTTATCAGACACAGACGGTCAACCGTCAAAGTGCTAGCCAAGCCGAACAACGCTTATCTTCGGTGATCTGACGAGAACCGGTGGTACGACGCCGGCAAGGCCGCTGGCTTCTGTTAAATACAGCGGGATTGCTGTGCATTGTCCTCCATCACCTACATCAGCCCTACTTTGTACAAGTTCTTAAATTTTGCCACCGTAGCTTGCTGTGACCAAAAAACTTGTAAATATTTTCAACTGTTTCGAAATTTAGGACTTTTTATTGGTTAGCCTCTTAGTGTGTACTACGCCTTTAAGGAGTAAATGTAAATTTTGACTTGATTCTTTTTTGCACCCTATTGCATGAACCACTTACGACGTATACCTTGCACAAAACGCTGGCTCACATCTTGTCCTCTTCATGCTAAGTATTCGATTGAGTGACGTTCGTATCCCGGTGCAGACTGATTTTTGATCTGCTAAGAGAGGAAAATAATTCGCACATCTTTAACTTATAATGATTTTGTAAGGAGTTTTTCATTATTTTAGCGTAGAAAAAGACTTCTCTTGACCGACCGATTTAACTAAAATTTTCCATTTTTCCTTACTTTTTAAATTTTTCTCAGTTTTCATCTATATACCTTTCCTCTCTACAGGTACTATATTCTCGAAGACGTTGCCTCAGTCATCCCAGCCTAGTTATAAACGTGCTATTGGTAGTAATTCTTAGAGTAGGCAGCACATCGCAGCGTACTGTGAGGATCGTCCTGTTATGGAGTGTATTTATCTTTCCAAATTTTACATTACTGGAAACTGGCAGATAGCAAAAGTCATTTGGCTGAATTAAGCAGTACTGCAGAATAAGACGGTAGCGAGTAGCAAGCCGATTACCTAGTAGGCAGTGGTAACGGGTGGACTATAAGGCGTGTTAGTGCGTCCCGATAGTGGGGAGAGGAATGTGAGCCTTCATAATAATAAAGCTTGCTTGGCAGTCAGTACGTAGACGGGAGAGTTCTGGCACAAAATTGCGATTTTATGTTATTAAATATTGATGATTGAAATTCATTTTTGGCATAACTGGTACCACGAGGGGCCTAAAGGCCATCAGAGCTTCACTACGATAACAGCGTTGTCTTGTAAAAGAGTAAATTCAGTAAAGAAACAAATACCGTTAACCTACCAAAGATGTACGAAGAATTCCAAAAGCCGCGCGGGATAGCCGTGTGGTATAGGGGGACTCGTCACGGTTCGTGCGGCTCCCCCCGTAAGAGGTTCGAGCCCTCCCTCGGGCATGGGTGTGTGTGCGTTGTCCTTAGCGCAAATTAGTTTAAGTTAGATTAAGTAGTGCGTAAGCCTTAGTACCGACGACTTCAGCAGTTTTCTCACATATTCCTTACAATAAATTTCCAATTTTCCAGAATTCCAAAGTTTAAGAAGTCAGCAAGAGATTTTGGCTATGGGCGAATCTGGTCAGTGGGTAATAGGACGTACTCTGAGATAGTTCTTATACCACGTGATCAAAAGTATCCTGACACCTGGCTGAAAATGACTTACAAGTTCGTGACGCCCTCCATGGTATCGGCCCACCCTTGGCCTTGATGACAGCTTCCACTCTCGCAGGAATATGATCAATCAGGTGCTGGAAGGTTTCTTGGGGAATGGCAGCCCATTCTTCACGGAGTGTTGCAGTGAGGAGAGGCATCAATGTCGGTTGGTGAGGCCTGGCACGAAATAGGCGTTCCAAAACATCCCAAAGGCATTCTGTAGGATTCAGATAAGGACTGTGCAGGACAGTCCATTACAGGGATGTTATTGCCGTGTAAGCACCCCGCCACAGGCCATGCATTATGAATAAGTGCTAGATCGTGTTGAAAGATGCAATCGCCACCCTCGAATTGCTCTTCAACAGTGGGAAGCAAGAAGGTGCTTAAAACATCAATGTAGGCCTGTGCTGTCGTAGTGCCATGCAAAACATCAAGAGGTGCAAGCCCTCTTTATGAAAAACACCACCATACCATAACCCCACTGCCTCCGAATTTTACTGTTTACACTACACACGCTGGCAGATGAAGTTCACCGGGCATTCGCTATACCCATACCCTGCCATCGAATCGACACACTGTGTACCGCGATTCATCACTCCACACATTTGTTTTTCCAGTGTTCAATCGTCTAATGTTTACGTTCCTTACACCATACGAGGCGTCGTTTGTCATTTACCGGGGGATGTGTGGCTTATGAGCAGCCGCATGGCCATGAAATCCAAGTTGTCTCACCAACTGCCTAACTGTCATAGTACTTGCAGTGGATCCTGATGCAGTTTGGAATTCCTGTGTTATGATCTGGATAGATGTCTACCTATTATACATTACGGCCCTCTCCAGCTGCCGGTCATCTTTGTTAATCAACAGACGAGGTCGGCCAATACGTTTTTGTGCTGTACGTGTCGCTTCACGTTTTCTCTTGAATATCACGTCGGAAACAGTGGACCTAGGGATGTTTAGGAGTGTGGATTCTCGCTTACAGAGGAATGACACAAGCGACACCCAATCATCCGATCACGTTCGAAGTCCGTGAGTTCCGCAGAGCCGCCCATTGTGCTCTCTCACGATGTCTAATGATTTATGAAGTCGCTGGTATGGAGTACCTGGCAGTAGATGACATCACAATGTACGTAATATGAAAAACGTATGTTTTTGGTGGTGTCCGGATACTTTTGATCACATATTGTATGTGACAGTCGGCTTTATCATACTCTCGGGTTTTATTAACTTTTTGAGAAGAATCGTTTCATAATACTAATCTGTTACTATTTTAAGGTGTCTGCAAATAAACGCATCCTAACTGCTTCCCGAAACTTGTTTCAAACAAAATAGGTATCCGCTTCACCACTTGGAATTATTGGTCGCCTGCTTGCATCTTCTGAAGAATCCAATGCGTTGCAAGAGCTGCTTCGAGGAGCAACATCTATGAGAGTTTCATAGAGAATATTCGCTTTAGCCTAGTTACTTCCCTGATGCAAATTAGTGTCTTTGTCTTATTCACTACTTTAAGTAATTGCGTATCTCAAAATAAACGTATAAATACAGCGCTTTATTTGAATATGAAATAAAAGATTAATGCAGGTGAAAGATCACATTCGACACATAAATGTCCTCAACCGCAAGCTGGAAATTATTTCTTTCGCACTTCGGGTCCTGAGTGTTGTCAATTGCTTAAGTTACTTTAAAAATTAAAATGTGCAATAAGTGGTTAGAAATGTTGCATTCTCACAAACGAAGAAGACGATTAGAAGTATTTTTTGGGTGATCGGTTGCTATGGTGTTGACTCCCATCCGTAGGGGACTCTACAGTAACGTGGGAGTCAAAAGTCGGTAAGTGATCTGCCTTGCACGGGTCGGTAGTTGCACATTTAGATGTGGAATTTCCATTACTAATCATTAAAATGAGGCACGGAGTTAGAAAGTGGCGCTTCGGTCGTGGTATCTGTTACGGCAGTACGCTTCACTATCCCCCCATAAATTGTTTTACAAGCCTTCATAGTTCTGACGCATTTAGCGTGGTCACGGCCATACTTTGTGCAACATTCTGCTTGATGAGTGCCTTCGCAGTTGCTCATAATACACTAGACGCGCTGTTTCATAGCGACTGACACTTTGAAGTTGGCTCCAGTTGTAGAACAAATTAAGTCCATGTGTGCTCACATCCAGAGATCTTACGTCCAAGTTACAATACAGAATCCAGACGAGGTGTGTAGAGAAAAATAAATAAATAAATAAAAGAATGTTATTTGTAGGAGGTAAATTTGCAAAGTAAACTATGTTCTGATACCTGGTGGCCCACCTTTTTCCGCCCCATTAGACACTGTAAACATCATACAGTCTAATTTTTGAAAAGCCTGGTATTTTAAAGTCAAGTTACTGCAAATTATAGTTTTCGCAATGTCTAGTTTGCTTGTGGTTTGTGTTTCTAGCGGTTTTGTTGAACTGTGCTCTAGTTTACCTGTGCTCTACTTTGTAGGCGGTCTAGTTTACCTGTTGTCTAGTTTAAGATATCGTAATTTTGTTGCCACCCAGATGAACTGTGAGATACTCCTCACCAACTGATGCATAACCCCTATTCATAGCTGTATTAATTACAGAGATATCTTTGTCATCTTCGCTTATTCAAATGGAACTACAGTAATTTCTGCTGATACTATCGGAGTTCTAAAATACAAGAATTTGACGGCGTTTCCCTCTTAAAAATCCGATTAGTAGTTTGGACAAATTACAATATATAGAACTTAGGATTTATCTGTTTTCGACATGAAGTGGACAAAGAGAAATCTGAGTGTTGCACTGCCCCGATACTGGTATGCAGCCGTGTAGAGCGGTGGTTAGTTTTAAAAAATAAATATACATAACATACCAAGAGAAGCTACATAAACTACTTCTTTACGGAGGATGCAGGTAGTATATGAAGAGAACAGTTGAGTTTTACGAACGAAGATCTCTCGACGGACCGAAGGAGACCGTACGATCGTTGGAAAGTGGGGCGGGGGGGGGGGGGGGTAGGCCTATGAGTATGGAGTACTTTTTATGTTCTGGAAGTCGAATGGAGCTTTGTAAGCAGCCATAAAAATTCTGAACCTGTTAAAATCTTGCGTAATATCAACTTTCAAATCATTTTAGTGAAAGAAAATACTTGTCTATACTACAGTTTTTCAATTCCCTGAGAGGAGGGGGTCGGCGAGGGGTGAAAGTCGTCACGACGCCCTCATTTCCCTGGTATTTGCATCCTTGTGATAGGCAGTGTTCAACAACAATAACAATTCAGCGAATGTGGAAGCAGTTGTTTTTGAAGAGAACTAGATACTGTGGAGTGAGTGTCTAGCCTACAACGGGCCGAGGCAACAAAATGGATTTCCTGACAGCTGTTGCTCATAATCCACATGATGGCTCCAGAGAAACAGGGAGCGCTTCTGGAATAAGTCAGCCCAGCGTTGTTCGCATTTTCCGCGAAAACAGCTTTCGTCTTCATCTTGTGTCACTTCACCAGAAGATTTACCCGTGATGTTGCAGAAAACGCTTGGAATTGTACCATTCGGGTCTGACATGAAGACAATGGTTCTTTCTTCAAAGAATTCTTTACCAACGAAGATACATTCACAAATCACGGAAAACAAAATTTAAGAAATATGTGTTTGGTTGCTGAGAATCGGATATGGCTGGGCAGATTGAACATCAGAGGCAGTGGAGTTTGAACGATTGGTGCAGGATTGTTGGAGATTGCGTGACTGGTTCTTACTTCATTGAACAAACCTTAAAGGATAAAAGATACGCACAGTTTCTCACAGAAGTACTACTGGCGCTCAGAGAGGAAGTATTATCCAAAATACGAAGATGTGCTTGGTTCTTACTTCATTGAACAAACCCTAAAGGATAAAATATACGCACAGTTTCTTAAATGGTTCAAATGGCTCTGAGCAGTATGGGACTTAACTGCTGAGGTCATCAGTCCCCTAGAACTTAGAACTACTTAAACCTAACTAACCTAAGGACATCACACACATCCATGCCCGAGGCAGGATTCGAACCTGCGACGGTAGCGGTCGCGCGGTTCCAGACTGTAGCGCCTAGAACCGCTCGGCCACGCCGGCCGGCTACAGTTTCTTACAGAAGTACTACTGGCGCTCAGAGAGGAAGTATTATCTAAAATACGAAGATGTGCTTAGTGCTAGTGCGATGTCCGCCAGGGTCACTACTCGCTTGTGGCTAGATCTGCACCTTCACCTGACTTGACAGCACTGGTCATTTTTCTCTTGGTTCAAATGGCTCTGAGCACTATGTGACTTAACTTCTGAGGTCATCAGTCACCTATAACTTAGAACTAATTAAACCTAACTAACCTAAGAACATCACACACATCCATGCCCGAAGCAGGATTCGAACCTGCGACCGTAGCGGTCACTCTGTTCCACACTGTAGCTCCTAGAACTGCACGGCCCCTCCGGCCGGCTCGTTTTCCTCTTGAATAAACTCAAAGATAAAGTCTGTGCACAAGCTCCGAAGATCCAGGGTGATTTGAAGCATCTAATTTTTGCAGAATGTGCAATGATTTCGAAGGAATCTTTTCAGTTTGTCCTTGCAACAGGGACTGAAAACGTGTCATGCAGTATACGAGAGGCATTTTGTGAGTTGCACGACACAATAGAATTTTAAGGAGATGTTTACGTCCACATTATTTTATGATTACTTTTTTTCTTACTGTGACTAAAGTAATTTTACAATGTACATGTGAAGGTTGACATTAGAACTAGGACGCCATTTACACACAATCCCATGTTTTGCAAATCCATTCAGTTTTTGACGTGCACCTTCCTTTCAAGGTCCTTGCAGAAACAAGAGCATAACTGTTACCGTAGTTAACTGGTGAACCATGTTCAGGTGCCGTGTCCTTTGTCTCCAAGTGAGTGTGTCGGTCCAACCACATGTAACAAAATGTGATCAGTATCAAGGACTTTAAGATTAAATGGGACTACTCGCAGAAAAGCAGGAGAACTGAGTTGTCTATACGCGCAAACAAAAGAAAGAAAACTTGCAGGTTTTCAGAGCTGTCCTTTGACGAGCTAAAGTAAAACACACACACACACACACACACACACACACACACACACACACACACAGCCTGGCGAGCACGCTCGCATTCCCGCATACAAACGCCTATGCCCCTACGCAGTGTCGGCACCGTTTAGGGGCAAAGGCGTTTGTATGCATATGTGCATATGTGTGCGTGTGCGTGTGGGTGTACGTGTGTGTGTGATTTTCTGTAGCTCGTCAAAGGACAACGCTGAAACGTTTTCTTTCTTTTGTGTGCCTATTATCAACAACTTTACGATTCTGCTTTTCGGTGAGTGGTCTCCTTCCTAACGTATTAACATTCCGCAGGGACTTTACTACAACATTGGCGAATAGTTTTAATGTTAATTGAACTTTTCTCCGGTTTTGTTAGCAGATTCTCACAGCTCCGTCAGACCGGAGCGCCCCATAACCATGACGTGGCAGTTCCGTATAATGACGAGAACGTCCGCGTAAGACAGTAATCGGTTTCATGTTTAGGACCGATGCAGCGTAAGTTCTAAACATTGTAATTTTTATAAAACTGCTAATGAGATTATAGAGAGTGAGACAGCATTGAATTCATTGCCCCTAGTTCCACTGAAAAAGGAGAAGTAGATACTACTAGCTTTGTGATTAATGTGGCTTTTAAAGGAAATTACCACTAATGTGATAAAAACAAAATTACGGAATCTTAAACGGTTCGGAAAGTATCCAAGCTGAACTTCTTAACTGAATCACTCCGTGCAGTAAAGACGGGCTGTTTGCCACTTCCTGCTGTCATTAAACCACACATAATGTTTGCAGATGCACGGTATTTGATGAGGTGAGCCTTACAACACCATTTTAAACTGTCTTGTTGATAAGCGAATGTGCTTTTCGTAGAAATATGTTACATCTGACACCCATAAAGATATATCAAGAGCGTCCACACAGTTGTAACATTAGAAATTTTTTTCATTCTTTATTATATCTGCTATATGGGCTTACCGAGACATTTATCGATACTATTTTCTGTTTAGTATGAAACTCCTTTTTAAGTATGACTCTAGAGTATTCGTGAGAAGTTAACACAGCGTTTCGGAGTGCGACACGAAAGTTATAGCTGTTTCTTGGAGATAATATCCTTCCGTCTGATTACAGAAACTGGGAGGAGTTCTGGATGTAATACATCGTTCGTGGATAATCATGGACACCATTGTGATAAATCATAATGAAAGTGCACGTGTTACGTGCGTAACCAGGATTACGCTTACTGTACTGGAAGATATCGTTTTATACCTCATAAAAATAAAGAAACGATATGTTTAGGGATAAATATATTCAACAGGAACAAAGGTGGACACTAAGAAAATATACAACAATAATTCAATCCTAAACTTCGTAAGACAAATTTTCAGAAGCGTTAACGTGTTGTAGCTCAGTTGGCTAATACTGTATGCCGACCCTTAGCCAACTCATTTTGGTCGATTGATACTGTAATGAGAATAATAAAACTCATCATGTTGTTCATTTATGTCAACACCACACATTGATGCTCTCTTTTATTTCACTTACAATTCTAGCTCTGCATGCACGCACAATAACGACATGCGCAAAACCTAAAACGTAATTCCAGCCACAGCTCGAACCTGTCAGCTCAGCTTTTCATGGCAGCGACGCTACTGCGAGAGTAGTTATGCTGGACCACTGCGTCGTGATAGTATCGTATTATTGCTTTAATAATCGATGCCAATTCAGTAAAAGTACAAGGTGGGCCTAAAATATCTGTACAATTATCAAAATTTATTTTACAGAAACTCTAGAACTTACAAACTAGTAGTTTGTTTGCATACCTTTGTTGCAGGCAGAAACTGAGTGTAGAATATTACAATCACTGTTGTGAAACGGCGTCAAGCGAAGAGAAGGGGCAGTGTGTTCTGTGTCATCACGGGACAAAATCTCCAGTTACTCTGCAGCGAAACTTTTGAAGACAATACGGAAGATAGGTACGTGATTTAAGTAGTATTGCTGCGTCTAACTGAAATTTAAGCAATCCAGCAACGTGTTACATCTTCCATGAACAGGGCGACCTTCGGTCAGTGAACCTGGTGTCGGAGCTGTGCAACAGGCATTCTTACGAAGCACTTCCAAATCTGATCAACGCTTTTTCGTAGGATCACACTGCGAAGATGACGATGATTATGATGTTTGGTTTGTGGGCCGCTCAACTGCGCGGTCATCAGCGCCCGAACGAAGTCCCAATTTTTTCACCGTCCAATTTTTTACACAGTACAATCTAGCCACTGTCATGACTGATGAGGTAATGATGAGGACAACATAAACACCCATTCCCCTGGAAGAGAAAGTCCCTAACCCGATCGGGAATCGAACCCGGTCCCCCTGATCCAGAGGCAGCAATGCTAGGCACTAGACCACGAGCTACGGACTCTGTGAAGAATTCTACACAATATCTTACACCTATCTGAGTATAAGGTTCATATAAGACAAGCGTTGCAACCAGATGATAGAACTTTTCGAGCAGCTTTTGCGATTGAGATATCAGCATGAATCTACACCAGCTAAGAGTATCTTTAACGAATTTGTTTTACAGATGAGTCTGCTTTCCGTACATACAATGTGAGGATACAGGGTTCGGAAAGTGCAAAAGTTGGGTTAGATCACGTTAAAGATTCCCTAAAATGAATATGTGATGCGGTTTGTGTACAAAAATCAGTAACAGCTAACATCTATCTGGACATGCTAGAACAATCTGCGGATCTGCAAGTAAGAGACTTGCAGCCTGATGTGATTTTCCAACAAGATGCTGCACGACCGCATTGGGGATTGAATGTTAGAAATTTTCTTAATGAAACATTTACTGACGGGCGGACTGGGCATGAAGGTCCCACTGCTTGATCTCCAAGACCACCAGTCATTACGTCTTTAGATTTATTTTTGTGGGGCTACGTAAAGGTCAAAGTTTACGCTTTAGCAGTACCCGATCTGGATGTACGAGTATCAAGAAGAAGGATAACAGATACTGTTATTGGTGTCACACAAAGAGTATAGTGAAACGTATGTAGTGAAATTAAGTAGCGATTGGACATTCTTCGATCAACAAACGACGCACATGTTGAAGTCTATTGATATCTTAGCAAAACCTATATAATTTATACTTTTGCTTGTCACAAAACACATATTTGAAACTTCTATGTTTTTATAAAACAACTGTTGATAATTCTACAAAAACCTTAGGCTCACCCAGCATGTAGATCTTTTGTGTCAACACGTCTAATTATGTTGTTTCTGGATTCCATGTGATGAGTTACAGCCGTGTGCAGGCCGAGAGAAAAATCCTGCCGTTCGCAGGAATAACCTGTCCGACTGAATAACCTTTCCGACTGACTCTTGGCTTTACCCCGTTATGGTGTTCTGGTTCACGGTTTCAACTCGTCACTTAAATTAACCAAGAATGTATACCACTAAGAATAAAATAAATCATTATTATCACATATTCCGAGTTTTATACATAATTCGTATTAAGGTAAAGTAAAACAGCGAATATGACTGAGAAATGTCCACTACACGACAACGAAATAAGAACTGGAGGAAGTATAATATGCTGTTTGAGGTTTGTAGACGACATGGTCCTTCGATCATTGGAAGGAGAAGAGTTGCAGGAAATAATGAAGGTCATTGAAGTTATGGGAAAGAACTACAGGATGAAATTTAATACAAGGACAATAAAAGTAACGGAACTAGGAGGAAATAAAAGGTTAATTATAACACCGAAATGAGAAACATAAGAAGACTTGGAAAGCTTTAAATACCTTGGAATCGAAACGAAGGTGACTGCAAGTGCAGTACAGAAATAGAACCAAAATAGCAATGGCAAAAGGGCATTTTGTAACAAAAGGGAAGTTTTCTGTAACTAGTTGGACAAAGCGTTTTGTTTGGAGTGGCTCCATGCATGGGAGCTGAAAATTAGAAAATGAAGGAAAAAGAAAGAACAATGTTGGAGGGTTTTGAGGGGTAGACGTGGTGTAGGGTGGAATGAGTAAATTGGATAGATGGACGGAGTGAAAGATAAGGGGGAGCTGAGAAGGGTGGGAGAGCAGAGAAATTTACTGAGTGTAGAAACAAGGAGAAAGAGAAACTACATATGACATTTAGTAAGAAAGGAGAAGGTTGTGTAGGAAGAGATATCAGATCCTAGGCGATGGGCTGGGCGGAAGCACATGCAGCAACCTGAAGAAGGAAACAATAAATCTCCATAAATGGAGATGCAAAGGACCTGCTAATACAACAGGAAACTTGTGACGATGATGATGATCAGTGTAAAACAGTGAGATTTTGTAGGTTCCTTACGTTTATTTTGGACAATGCTATAGCTGATTTTCGGCAGTTCTGCGCTCAAATTTTGCGGGGCCTTGAAAGAGATCCGGAAAAAAAATTTTTCTCGATATTATGCGTAGCGATACATTTTTAAAAAAATAATTATCCAGACGCTTACGAGATGAGGCTTTCAGGCAAATAACAAGGTTTGCACGCAGCAAATGAAACGAATACTGTCCGGACATTATCACTTGGTTTTATTGCGAGAATCATTTTCCAGCTAATTACATTATTGATGAATTATTGGTTTAAAAATTATTGCCTTATTGGCGAACACAAACGTTGACGCACAGTCGAATTAAACATGTTTCATTTGGACAGATGTTAATGAAACTATTTGCCCACTCATTTAATTTAATTTTACATTCTCGGGCAGTAATTTGTATTGCGGATTACGCCTGTGTAATTAAAATTCGAGGTTGCCGGCTAAAGTTTGCTGGCAACCCGCTAGACTGCGTCGGAGAGTTGAGTTATACCACGGGCGTCCCTATTTTTCCCCCCAATTGGCAGAGCGCTTAATTGCTACAGCTCGCCGGCCGCGCCCCAGAGTCGGCAGCGGGCCGCAGCCAGATTGCTTTGTGGAGGACGAGTTCTCGCAACACTGGCGGGGGTCAAGGCGCGCCGGCTTCTGACCTTTCATCTGCGGGCAGCCTTTCCGTGTGTGCACGGCGCGGTGGCCAGCGAGGAAGGAAGACTATGTCTGATACACAAATGGCAGTGGGCAGAGCTAATGAACAAACAATGAATAATAAGAGGCAAACAGGATCCTTTAAGGTCTGTTGTCCACTCGTCCTCAAGTAAACTAGTGTTCATTTTCTAGTGCTGTGAAAAGGAAATTTCTTATGGTAATAACCAGAAAACAGGAAAAAGAAGCATGTGTATCGGCAGCTACTAAATTGGCTATTGAAGATTTTTTGCAAATACCTAAGGCTAAAATGAGTATGGAATGAGAAATGAGATTTATTCTCCTGTGATTAGACGTATCGGAAGTGATAACTACCAACTTAGAAGAAGGGTCTATTTGCTCGCATACAAATTAATGGGCTGAATGTCTCAAACAGTATAATAATGTGAGTCGAGAACTACCTCAAAAACAGATGTCAAAGGAATAGTTGATTAATATGAATATTTTGAAAACCACTACAGCAGTTATGTTAAGAGCACTGAGTTTGCCATAATTGGTTTCATTCTCCACTTTGTCACCTGAGGATGTTCGTATACGATGAAATCGTTTTTGGCTTAATAACAGCTGTGTTTCTTTTTTTTAACTTTCAAATGTTAACGAGTCGTCAGGGGTCTTAGAAGGCATCATGGAAACATGTGACTTCTGAAGTCACCCAAGGCTCAATCCTTGGTCCATTCCTTTTCTTCTTTACACATCAATGATATTTCACCTGTGCTTCATTCTTGTAATTACCATTTATATGCTGACGAGATCCTGTTGTATTTAAGCGCCAGGCCCAAAAACATTGCTGTTGTTGTCTCAGATATGACTGACGAACTATCTTCAATATCGTCATGGGCAAAATCTATGAAGTCTTCTGACGCGTAAAAGTAACTTCGTCCACACCCCGAGCGAATGAATTAGGACTAATAGCTTTCACAATGTACGGGACCACTCAAAAAGTAATGCCTACTATTTTTTTCTCCTCAAATGAAATTTGTTAAATGAAACATTTCAATTTGGCGATATTCCGCAAAGCTTCCTCTCCAATCGACTGCAGTAGTAACTTCCTGCGTCACTACTGCAGTCACTTGCAAAAGGCCTTCATCTACGTTTTTGTTAGACAGCATTCTGTGATAGAATTCTTGAATTCAGGAGGTAAAACGCCCATTTGCGTTCATGAAAGACTGAAAAGTGTGAACGGTGATGTAACAATGGATATCAGCGTTTTTAGACAATAGGTTCGTCGCTGTAACGAAGCTGAATGGCAAACACCGTTGGCTGTCGAAACGCGGAGTGGCAGACCGGTGAGCGGAATGACTTCCCACAACATTCTGCAAGTCATGACATCATTCGTAGTGACTGCAGATCATTTGTGTCGTGTTACCACCCTCAGTAAAATCAATGTGATGACGATTATTCAACAACTGGGATAATGGAAGATTTGTGCAATTTGGGTACTAAGATTGTTAACCGACCAGAATAACAGGACAAGAGACAGTTAGTTGCCTTCCAACTACTGCAGCGCTTTCCTTTGGAAGGGAAGTGTGGTGGATAAAATTGTTACAGTAGACGAAACAGGAATTCAAACGAATGAAAATCAAAGAGGAAGTCAATGTAATGGCGTTATAGAAACTGACTGATGAAGAAAAAGTGCAAAACTGTGTGATACGCAGGGAACGTTATGGCTCCAGTATTCTGGGATGCAGAGGGTGTAATTATCGTTGATTTTTGGAGCAGGGGTCCAAAATAAATTTTGTCTAATGCGTCAAAACCCTCAAACAGCTTAAAGCACGTACTCAGCGAGTTCACCCAACAGCTGTGGCAGATGCTCTCGTTTTGCGTGACAATGCAAGACCACTCACCAGACGTCACACCACAGAAGAGAATGTGAAAACTACACGGGAAATCTTGCCTCATCCCCCATACAGCCCTAACCCGGCAACATCAGACTTCCATCTATTCGGCCGATAAAATATAATCATCGTGGAACTGAAGATAAGGAGGATGTGAAAATATCTTTGCGGCAATGGCTTCGGAAGGAGGACCGTGCTTTTTAGCACACTGGAATACATGCTCTTGTTATAACATGGGCCAAAACAACGGAAATAGAAGGAGATTATATTGAAAAGTTATAAATTAAACGTCAATGTCGTAATTTTCAACCTATGTAGTTACATTTGACAGTCTTGCCAAATCAAGGAAAGGAAGAAATGCTTTTTGATTCAACCTCGCATATAATTGACTTAATGGATGTCGTAGGTAGCACGATGACGATTTTCGCTATTAATGCACACTAAAAAAATGTAGAGAAATGCGAGAAGACCTGCAGACCATTGACGCTCGGTGCAGGGAGTAGCCGTTTATCCATAACATAAAGAAATGTGTAGTATTACGATTAAGTAAGCCAAAAGACTAATTATTGTACAGTTACACGATTGCAGAACAGTCACTGAAAGAAGTCACATCGGCTCGTATGCAAGAGGATACGTACGGAGCGATGTAAAGTGGAACGTCCACGTAAGACTTCATCGCAGATGAGGCAGATACCACACTGAGATTCACTGGAAGAATCCTCAGGAAGTATAGTTTACCTACAATGAGGGTAACTTATGAAACTCTCCTTCAATCAATAGTTGAATAATGATCGTCAGTTTGGGATTCTTGCCAGAGTGGAATGTCAGAGGAAATAAAGAAGATCCAAAGAAGAAAAGCGTTCTGTATTACGGCGTGGTTTATTATTAAAATAACAAGACGATACGTTACTAGAAGAGTGAATCAATATATTGCTTCATACTTGGTATATCTCGTGTAAAGAGGAAGGTAAAATCAGTGCGATTCAAGCTCAAACGGAAGATTACCAACAATGGTATTTCTCACGGACCATTCACAGCTGCAACGGGAAAGGTTGTAAATGAGAATGGTAAGCAAAGTACCTTCGGTAACACAGTATAAGGAACCTTGCGAGTTACTGAACTACCGATGTAGACGTAGATGTAGAAATCTATGTGCAATGAGCTCGGTGACATACCAAAGGTAGGACACACTCGGATTACACTAGAAAAGATGAAACCATTAAATAGCTGTAGCGAGAGAGACTGGTCGACGATATTTTATACTTGGTGTAATGTGTAATATTTTAAATACATTTTAATTGACATAAACTGTCAAACAAATTTTTCTTTGTCCTTCACACTCACATAGTTTATGTTTGTTTGATCGAAAACATCATCCTCATTACTCCTTTTCAGCAGAGTAAATTTCCAACGTGTAATAGACATAAAATTGAACCTCTATTCTTGGTGCATTCAATTCGTTACAGTACATCGTGCATCAAGGTAAGAACAGGAAAATGCACATTGTGTACATTTCTCAGGCGTTTAATAGTACATTGAAAAATGATTTGAAGCTTGGACAACGCGCACGCTGCCGTTTTTGCGACAAGAAGGGTTATCAGCAGAGCATGTTGCTCGACGAACTGACTTTGAACCGACCAGTCCATTTCAGGCAGATCTTGCTTCACGACAGGTTGGTTTGTCATTCTGATACCAACAAACATCGTCTTCGAACTGTACCCCTACTGTACGCAGTATACAGCGGTGTTAAATGTGCGCATATCTTTCTACATTAGTGTTTTCTTAAGCGCAGTAACGTGACCACGCCATCACCACGAAAACCACCCCATACCGTAACATCACCATTTCCGTACTTTACTTTCCGCACTACACGTAATAGTAGGTAACGTTCTGCAGCCATTCGCCAAACCCCAACCCTTCCATCGGATCATGACTTAAAATACATTGAAAATTTGTCTCGTAGTGGTCGCCTGCTCTCAACAACACCAGTGGATGACCACTGCCCAGAAATAATGGCTCGTCTTCAGACGATCAATTTGGCCACTAGGTGTCCATTACAAACAACAGTGTAATCAGTCCAGAAAGCTGGTCGGCGTAGAAACTAGTCAAGCGAACACATAGGATGATACATGTATCAACAGCGTCACGTTCTCTTCAGCGTGAAGTTCAGTACTTGCCAAACGCCTGATGATGGTCTTAGAGGAGTATGGAGGGGGGTAGGTACTAAAGTTAGGAATGGGAACAACCGACCAGTTGAAACCGATTCTGGTATTTGACTTCTGAATAACCAGTATTTTTCGCTACTTGTTTGGTCTCGGTAATAAGAGGTGTAAACCTAGTAAGAAGCCGAAATATCACTTAGCCATAAAATAGTGCTAAAATTTTGGTTTTAGATTAACCTTTTTCAAAAAACGAATAATTTTTATTCGTAAAATTTCCATTGCCTTAAAATATTGCAATACAAAATGGGTGAAGCGATCAGTGCTATTTCAGTAACAATGCTGACAGAAACGAGCAATAAACACATGGCATAAGAATTGGTACAGCTTGGCTGAGACAATAATGTACCCGTTACCATGTAGCATGGCCTATTAGATGGTAGTTTGTAAATGCAGTGTACGAGACTTGCCTCATCTGGTCTATATGGCAGCTCCTCGCTGTCGTTGTCGGGCATCAGTTATATTACAGAATGGCACCATGCGTAGTTTGGAAGTATATTACGAAGTGCGTTATCAATGAAGTACAATGCTCCATTTTACAAACTTGGGGCAGCGTATGAACACAGAACTTCAAAATTAACGATTCACTTGTATTTTAAGATAAAAATGTAGAGTAGATGATCTGTTACCTGCGTCTACATAACATGCCTTTATCTGGTTGTATCCATTGGGAACGAACTAATTAAGATGAAAAATAGAGTTCTTCTATGTCAGTTGTCACACTTTAGCAATGGCTATTCGTTATGCCCAAATAGTGTTATGATTCTCGGCTGCAGCATGATTTTTGAGCAGAGTTTCAAAAAATTAGAAAAAAAGTAGGAGAATACTGGTGATTTTTTTGTGGTAATCACCTACCGTGAGAGCAATGAAGGGTACGCAGGCAGAGTTTACTTTTACTTCCCTATTAAATTTAATATTTTGATTCTACGTATCTCCAAACTGAAGGAGTCAAAACGTTTCAATCTTTATTCGATTTCTGCGTTTATTACAGGAAATAATAGGAATAAAAAAACCGAAAACTGATTCTTGCAAAAACTGATTATTTTGAGTGGTTTTAACAACTAGTTTACAGTCGCGTTGCAAAAAACCGATATAACCGAAGACAGATTACTTCAGCGATAACTACCATCCAGTCTAATGCACGTCTCATGCATATCGTCTCATGGGTTCGCGGTGTACATTAATGTAGTCTCACGGGGTCAACGAGGAAACGGATCACTTATGTTTAGGCCCGGAACCAAGTACGAAGGTCGGGCGTCTCTCATCGCTACCGAGGGCTACTATGGGCTTGGACAATATCGGGACAGGACCCTCCAACCTACTGGCCACCACCGCAGCGAATGTTTTGCCAACGGGTTCGTCTCTCAAGGCAATAATAGACGTACTTAAAAGTCCCGCCTCGTGAACACCTTACCTCAGTTGACGGAATTGCAAAGAATGGAACAGTCTGCGGTATTTGCTGACACTAGCACGATTAAGCTTGCTTGGGACTTGTTAAGACTTGCAGTGTGCCATTGGCGGAACGCTTCTCGCACACTGGATAACCCGACGATGGCGCCGTCGAAGAGTGTCCCGGCCTTGAACATCATGCCGAGGAGGATCCAAGCATGTTACATACCAGCAGCAGATTTTAGTTTGGCAAATGTTCAGAGACGTGCACTTTTTTTAAAATACAGCCTTTATTTCGATTATTGTTTTCTTTTTATTTCCAAGAACTTTTTTATTTTTTATTTTTTCAAGTTTAAAAGCGTTGTATTTTCATTTTCCACTCCACATTCAGCTACCACCACACACATACGTAGATATGCAGTTGATGCAAAACTGTTTAGACTAGTTCTTGCAGATTAAAAATTGAGAAAACTGAAGAATAAGCATGCCAGACAAAAACTTAACCACGCGCAACTCACAACACGTTAACAACACGGCACACAGTTTCTTACCAAAACAATAGCCTCAATTTGGTGAGGATGAGACGATACAAGTTTTTTCACGATTCCATACTAAGCTGAAGCCACTCATTGACGAGTAGATGCCGTAGAGCTGCCAGATTTTGGGGACGTTCTTTGCCTCACTTCATCTAGTGTTCTAAATACTCCAAGATGTTTTGTGTAGAACGGAGATACGATGATTTAGCGGAGCCGTCGAGGTATGACGGGGTGCTTGAAGGTTGATCGAATCAGGAACGTATGTTGGAAGAAAAACTACTATCGATAGTGATATGATGTAGTACATCGTACAGCATATGCATCGCTGATTCGCTGGAGTTTTCGGACCTGAGCTCTCCTATTAGGCAGAGACATTGTCTTGTTATTACGGTGAACAACGTCCAAGTGATACCGGTCACACACCAGAATGGGAGGAGGGAGTCGTTGATGGGGTTTCGTGTAGTTGCGTCGGACAAAAATTATGTGAACAGTTTGATAACATTTTGAGGGTGAAAATATTACATCTATTGATGGGATAATAGTGGGTAATGACTCGATTTATTCGCAGAATGTGGGCGTAATTATCTATGAAATCACTCGACGAAATTCAGGGTATATCAACAAGAATCATCTGATTTGGCACGTCTGTTTTTTGAAACTAATGAACATATACAATGAATTTTGTTTTTTGATCAACGGGAAACTCATGTTTTTTTTCATACGTTTTCATAGGTGTTCAGTATGCCCCCTTGAGGTACACGGCATATGTCAAGGCGGTATTCAAATTGTACCCACACTGCAGTGAGCACGTCTTGAGTTACAGCTTGCACAGCTGCCGTTATGCTATATTTCAGTTCATTTATTGTTGTTGGTAACGGAGGCACAAAACAGAATCTTTTATAAGCCCCCACCAGAAATAATCATATACAGTCAGGTCCGGTGACCTTGGAGGCTAGTGATGTAAGGCTGAATCATTTGGTTCAGTGCGACCGATGCATCGTTCAGTAATCCTTTGATTTAAAAATTTCCGCACTTCCAGACGCCAGTTTGGCGGTAGCCCATCCTGTTGGTACATGAAGCCCTTCGAATCAGCCTCAAACTGTGGGAAAAGAAAGTTCTCAAGCATATCGAGATATGTGCTTCCTGTAACAATGTTCTCGACAAAGAAAAATGGACCATACACCTTTTCCCGTGAAACTGCACAAAACGCATTAAATTTTGGAGAGTCTCTCTCAGATTGTACAACTTCATGTAGATGTTCCGTGCCCCTATATTATCTCATTATGACAGTTCACCTTTCCATTTAAATGGAATGTTGCCTCCTCACTAAACACTAAGCGTGGAAGAAAACTGTCGTCCTCCATCTTGCCAAGTTCGAAATTACAGAACTCCACACATTGTTGTTTGTTACCTTCGCGAAGAGGTTGCAGTAGCTGAATTTTGTATGGTTTCAAGTGTAAACGTTGACGCAACACGCACCAGACGGACATCGGGGGCATGTTGAGCTGTCGAGCTGCACGGCGAACGGATTTCTGCTGACTGCTTGTGAAACTATGACAGAAACGTTCGACGTGTATGTCAGACACTCGGGGCTGCCCTGCGATTTGCCTGTAAACAAACAACCTGTTTCTATGACTGGTTCATGCCATCTTCTAATGCTCTGTGCTGTAGGAGGATCAAACCGTACCTAGTACAAAAATCATACTGAACAGTTATTTCTGACCCGTACTGGGTAAAACGTAGAACACTAAACGCCGTCTGTCGTCCCGATACCATTTTTACTAGGACGGAAGAGGGTGCACACTGCTGCTACATAGCGGGAAACATGTAAAATTCGAGATCTTGCTCCTTCCAACAGTATGCTGTTCATGCAAATATGTCAAATAACATAATAACTTGAGTCGTAACACAACGTCCTGTGGCTGCACGAAAAGCATTATTATTCAACATGGTGGCGTTGCTGTCAGGTTTCCTCCGAGCCATAATCCATAGGTAGCAGTCATCCACTGCAGTATTAGCCCTTGGGCGGCCTGAGCGAGGTATGTCATCGACAGTTCCTGTCTCTCTGTATCTCCTCCATGTACGAACAACATCGCCTTGGTTCACTCCGAGACGCCTGGACCCTTCCCTTGTTGAGAGCCCTTCCTGGCACAAAGTAACAATGCGGACGCGATCGAACTGCGGCATTGACTGTCTAGGCATGGTTGAACTATAGACAACACGAGCAGTGTATCTCCTTCCTAGTGGAATGACTATACCTGATCGGCTGTTGGACCCCTCCGTCTAGTAGGCGCTGCTCATGCATAGTTGTTTACATCTTTGGGCGGGTTTAGTGCCATCTTTGAGCAGTCAAAGGGACTGTATCTGTCATACAATATCCAAAGTCAATGTCTGTCTTCAGGAGTTCTGGGAACCGGGGTGATACTAAACTTTTTTTGATCTGTGTATTATTATGTGATACTATGATAGTGTAAAACGTATGCAGAATAATAACCCTATTGCTTTGAGAGTCAATGTAAGGTGTTTTGAATATTTTTTGCGCTTAATTGTTTAGTTTGGAGACAATTTATGCATCTCTGCTTTCTCTTGATATTCCTTTGCAGCAATGGAATACACTAATGTTACATAAAGGAGAAAGTTGGTAGGCGTTTTTCTACTTCTGAAAGAGGATGTCTGCCGAAATTTAGTGCCAGTCGGATAAATGTGGCGCTAGTAGCGCCATTATGAGCGTGCAAATCAGGTTTGCTTTAAATACACACTGTAAACGAGCGTGAGCCTTAATTACTTTTGAGATTGTACGGGGTGACTTGATGTTAATCAAGGATGCCTCTACGGCGAGAAAGACGCCATTATCAACACCTCATTGAATTTGAATAGGGCAGTGTAATATGGCTGGATGTTATTTCTCCGATACTGCAGAAAGACTTGGCAGGAATGTAGCCACTACACGTGATTGATGGCAGCGGTAATCACGAAAATGATCGGTTGCAAGAAGACCGGGATGTTGACGGCCATTAGTCACGAACGTGAGGGGAAACATCGTGTTCGGCTTATGGCTCTGGCGTATAGTACTGTGTCTGCAGCAGTAATTTGAGCAGCAATTAGCACCACAGTGACACAACGAATTGTTACAAATCACTTACTTCAAGGACAGCTCCGACCCAGAAGCCATGCTGTGGGTATTCCACTGATGCTAAACCATGGCAACTTCAGTGGTGTCAAGCGAGATATCATTGGAGGTCATGGTGTGTGTTGATTGTGTTTTGTGATGAAATATGGTTCTGCCTCGGTGCCGGTGATGGGCGTGTGTTGGTTGAAAGGAGGTCAGTTGAGGAGGTGCAACCACCATATCTGCTTGCTAGACACACTGGACTTACGACTGGATATATGGTTTGGAGTACGATTTCGTATGACCGCAGGAGTACTCTCATGGTTATCTCACGCTACCTGTCTGGAAAATCGCACATCGGTCTAGCGATTCGAATTGTTGTACCGACTGCCATTTATGAACAGCATTCCAGGGGGTGTTTCCAACAGGATAACGCTCGCCCACATACCGCTGTTATAACCCAACAGACACAACAGTATGTAGGACATACTGGCCTGTTCTATCACCGGATCTATCTCCAGTCAATCAGATATGAGGCATCACCGTGAGCTGTGGTAAAAATTTGCTGTTTTGAAGAGAGCGCCGCAGCGCGTAGTGTGAAGCAGTCGCCCTCCGTTTCTGGCCGTGGCGCCGCTGTGGCAATTGCAGCTTTGGTGTCTCCCTCTGGTGGGAAAGGGGAAAGGTTGCCTGTTGACGTGTATTTAAGGGGCACTATGAGCTCGCCATTCGGTCTGTTTGGTCAGTCTGGGTCAGTCTGGAGTCAGGGGTCAGTCTCTCGTCCCCAGCTTGCTAGTCTGCCTCTCGTCCGAATTTGTGGCGCAGTGAGAGAACTCAACGAGTGGTCGCCCGGTCGGAGGCTTAGTTCCTGCATCTGAGTCCGTGCGTTAGGCCGCCAGTCTGCTCGAGTTGCTCAGGGAACGGTCATTGGCGGTTGGATCGATCGGTTGGTCGGTCACGCACTGAGAGACAAAATGACTTGTCCGCCTTGAGCGTCGGTGCATGTGAGATCCCCACGTGAGTCCAGTGGGCCGCACCGTATAGCAAAGGGTAGTGCCTTCGCGGCCGACACGAGAGCAACAGGAGCCAACCCACGACATCGGTCTGGCCGGTGCGAGCTGCGACGCCGTGAGACGGGAGATCGGCGCGCCTTCCTGCGTCCGTTGAAGCGGCTGGCAGCGGACGGTTCGGGAGAGGGTGCTGCGCCAGGTCTTCTCCAGAAATCGCACTTAAGTGGTTGGTGATATGTTGTTTCATTTACTTGTTAAATTCTACTTGTTTTCTTAGTGAGGTCACCAGTCGCTTTGTTTTGGGGTCGTCCCACCATTCTTCTCCGTTTGCCCACTCGCGGGAAGGTGGTTATTTATGAATTGGGTGGTTCGTTTTTCCGTTGTGGAGTAGGGGTGGGTTAGAGCAACCTGCGGTTCGGGTTGTTCGGTAATCACTCTATCAATCTGCCGTACTTTAGTAGCTGCCTCAGTCATGTTTTCCGGATTCAGTGTGTTAACGAATTTATTGCTTCAAGTGTAACGGCCTAATTCCTGAAATATGTTTTTATCTTGCCTATCATCTTGAGAGGCGGTATATGTGTACTGTAGAGCATGTTTCACCAATCCTACATAATTTTATGTAAGATCGCATTTCATGGGCTTTTATTTAAATGGCCATTTTAGTATATAAAATTGCCACCCTTCCACCGTAAGGCTTTTCTTAGAAGTTAGAAATCAAGTTGCACCTTCGGTGACAAGTTAATCTTTTAATTTTAGTGTTTTGTACCATTTCCATCCCTCCTACGGGGTGCGTAGTTTGTGTGCTTCTGTGAATTGTTAAAACTTTTACTTTAAGGTAAACTGGTGTGTTGAAGATTTGCACCTGCGTAGTCTTTCAGAGGTTGTTGTGAGCAGTCGTGACTACGGCCGTGTCAAAAGGGAGCGGCAAGGTCCTCAGCACGAAAGCTCATACACTCAAAAATTTGTTTCTTTCTGCCTCTGAATAAATTGTAACTTGATATTTAGAGGGTACTTTTCTGCTCATAAGCTTAAATCTGTTTCTTAAAAAAAAAAAAAAAAGCTTTTAGGAATAAAATTACCATTTGTTAAAAGCAATTTCATTTCGATTTCATCAGTTACTCCCTGTCAACTACTTCCATGCTCACATAGTGTGATTAGATGTGTTAATGTTCTTGAAGAATCGCTAGTAAATAAAATAAATTCTTAAGAAAACATTTGAAAGTAAATTCCCGGCTCAACCGGACGACAACTCTAGCGTCATCCGGAAACACATTAACCATCCCTCTGTTGACCGGCCAAGTGCAACAGGCATGAAACTCCATCCCATAAACTAATACCCGGCACCTGTACGGCACAATGTATGCACGTTTGCATGCTTCATTAAACATTCTTGCGGTTACAAATGTTATTAATCTACTGGCACTTCACATTTTCAACAGTTTCTCTCGCGCTTGCATTGACCTGTGATCTTGTGATATAAGTTATTTCAGTATATTAGCTAAACAAATGTATTCCCGAAATTTCATTACTCTAAATTAAGTACTTTATATTGCTGCGACTTTATTAAGTCAGTGTAAGTTAATGGAAATGTCGTGTGGCTAGGGCCTCCCGTCGGGTAGACCGTTCGCCTGGTGCAGGTCTTTCGATCTGACGCCACTTCGGTGACCTGCGCGTCGATGGGGATGAAATGATGATGATTAGGACAACACAACACCCAGTCCCTGAGCGGAGAAAATTTCCGACCCAGCCGGGAATCGAACCCGGGCCCTTATGATTGACAGTCTGTCACGCTGACTACGCAGCTACCAGGGCGGACTAGTGTAAGTTAATCTAGAAATATTATTCTCTGAGTTGGAATTTTTCAAACAATAGCAGTAACTTGATTACGTTCAACTATAAAATTCTGTTTTTTTTTCTTTTCTAACGTTCTCGTGTAATTTTCCTAGTTTCCTGAAATCATTCAAGCTTAAATCCTTATTTATATATTAATCTTACAAACTGATTTCACAGAATTTAAATCAACATGGCTGGCAAGAATATTGCACGTAGTGCAATGGACGATAAATTTGATGGCTAATGGTTAGCAATGGTCGTATTGTATTTTTAATCTAATGAAATTTACCCCAAGCAGGGATTCGAAGCACAGGTTCTGTGTTGCCTCACCGTGAACCAACAAATCTTCCGAACTGTGCATTAAGTATAATTTCATAGAGAATTTAATGATGAGAGGAGATTTCTTTTCCAGTAACTTGTCACTTGAGTTTTTATTCTCGACCAATTACAACAGTTAGTTGCCATGCACTTAATGTCTCAATGCAGATTTAATCAAAGACCTTTTCACAATGATCTCGATAATTCAATCACGTACAACAACTTTCCATTGAATCTAGCGAGAGAATTTTTTTCCGATTTCTAACGAATTTCACAATAGAAACCTCTTTTCTTTTCCCGGAAGAATCGACGCACATCCCAAATAACACTCAGGATAATGCACTCCTAAAAATGCTTTGCGATCAACATCGTCTACGGCACATAACAAATATGGAAAACGCATACTGATGGGTTTCAACGGTCAAACGTATTTTGTAACGAAGCGTGTTCTTATTCTAACCATCCCCCCCCCCCCACCCCATAGCCACAAATTAACATAAAAGAAAGTTACAATGTGTGAACCTCTTTGGACAGATCTGTTGTCATCTTCAAAGACTGCAGTGTCCACAACACATTCACGATGAAACCGTAGAAGTAAATGGCAACACAAGGTCACCGAGAAATTTAAGCTATGCGGGATGGCTAGGAAAAGTCTGAAAAGCTTATAAGGGTGTTGTTTGGTACCTTGAGCAGTGAAATGATAGTTACGAGAAAAAATTCTATACCTTGCGCCGTTTCCGAGTTAATTAGCATTAAAGTTAGCCAAGCGGACCGTTGCGTGCTTAAATTCAAGCTGCCTGTCAGTTACAAATAGTGTCAGTTTTCCTCATAGCGCAGACGATAGCGCACGAGATTGCTCAACCTTTGGCTCGGGTTCGATCCTTACTATCTTCCGTTGTTCAATTTTTGTATCTCTCTCTTGTTTGGTTTTAGTAAACCAATAGAAGAACACATTTGGCGACACCGTCTCTTCCGAGCTGCTTGAATTTGCGTCCCCAACGTCTTGACTGGCTAACTTCAGTGCTAATTAACTCGGAAAGACTCAACGAGTAGAATTTTTTTCTTAATGATTATGTCTCAGCCCAAAATACCCTGGAAACCCCTCACAAGCTTTTCAGACAGTCCCTAACCACCCTTTATATACATCCTAGTTCACGTTGAAGGTAACCTGAATATTTGATCACGTTACGAAAAACACCCGCGACGAATCATAGAACCAACTCAGTCCTGACCGATATCCTTCCCACACTGCAGGTTAAACACCTCATTGGACATGCACTCGATATCCTGCTGGATTTGAAAAGTGACAGAACCGCAGTTCGCCCGACCACATCAAACACCTCCAGTCAATTACTGTCAAAATGGTTCAAATAGCTCTAAGCACTATGGGGCTTAACATCTGAAGTCATCAGTCCCTTAGACTTAGAACTATTTAAACCAAACTAACCTAAGGTCATCACACACATCGATGCCCGACGTAGGATTCGAACCTGCGACCGTAGCAGCAACTCGGTTCCGGACTGAAGCGTCTAGAACAGCTCGGCCACAGCGGCCGGCAATTACTGTCCAGCTGCGATGTTGTTTGTCCTTTTAAAGAATCGCAGGTTTATGAGTTGTGTGAGCAACGGCCGTTTCCGAGGCACTCAACGTTAATATCTAATGCATGCAGTTCCCTTCGCAATGCTGGCTCGTGAACCAGTTTGTATGTACCTGCATTAGATGAGAGTAATAATTTCTGTCGGGTTTTAACCCGGTTGTCATTGACATGGTGTGTCAATTGCCTCCGGTGCCAGTCGGTTAGGATACTTCGACGACCACTTTTCTTACGCCGTGTTTGCACAGATTGCGTTGATACAACTACAGATCGGGTAACTTCATTCACGATGTGGGCACGGGTACGTCCAAACACTCTAGATCTTTCTTCTGTCCCTTCACGTTACTAAACTAGGCATCTCTCTGCGTTCAGTAGCACGTACCTACCATTTCGTTGCGATGACTTACGGCAGCGGTGGAGGGTCATATGGCTCCCTAGTTCTAGTTCTATACTGTCTATAATATTCCACAGCGAACAATCAGCAGTATAAACGGGATGACTAATAACGTGTCCAGTGAACGTACCAAGTGGTGCCGCTACTCAGGGAGGTCCAGTAACGGCTGTAATTATCCTATACCAGCGAAACTTGTCAGATGTGCTAATACGATAATGCGGAACCGATTTATTATGGAAAACGAACTAGTTTCAATTTTGATCCTCAAGTGTAAATCTGGCTCTGTTCAGCACCTCTTCGACGTCTGTGGTGCTCTTATTCATAAACTGTGTAAACGGCAGTTGGTAATAAAATCAATATTATGCCTTTTTTTCTTGATGATTGGGCCTACAGTGACATATATGTCTTGAAAGGACATTGTAAGTAATGTTCCAGTACCACTGTTCAAATCATTTATTGATTTTTGCGGCAGCTACTTCGGAAGATTTCCATTTTTAAGTATCTGCGTATACAATGTACAATTATTACAATGTGCTGTAGTTCTATAAGAATTTCAGATTTTTTTTTTACAAGTAATGAATTTCGTGATTTATTGCGGTATAACTGAAATTTCAGTCATAATTTTCATTATTGCGAATAACACGAACAACTATGTTATAATTAAGTTTTATATTTATAAATTATGTCAATAAGAAGGAGACTTACGTCTACGTTGCCCTGACGTATAAGCAACATCTGGTGTGACAGTATTTATTGACTGTTCTCGTTATATTTCACATGAAATTCTAAATATCGATTTTACGTTGATGATGTGCTGTTTTAAACAGTGTGGAGTAATATTTTGATATAATATTGTAACTATGTCCTGAAATTTTTTGACAGTTCACACACACCGTGCGAGAATGAAGTAATGAGGCTGATGTGAAAAAAATGTTGCTTACCGTTTTAGTCGAGTTTAGTGTTGTCTTCTACAAAGTAGTTCCCTTATGATTGCACACACTTTATCCAGTGCTTCTGCCATTGATGATAACATTTCTGGAACTCATCTTCTGTAATATCCTCCAAGACCCTCGACACAGCTTTTTGGACATCTTGTGTTGTTTGAAAATGGTTTCCCTTGACTGCAGTTTTGACTCTTGGAAATAGAAAAATGTCGCACGGAGCGATATCTGGTGAATAAGGTGGCTGTGGTAGTACTGAAAATTGTTTTGAGGTTAAAAATTGCTGTAATGACAGAGCAGTATGAGATGGCGCATTATCTTGATGCAGAATCCAATTATCAGCAATGTTGGCACGGATACGAAGAACTGTTTTCGAAATCTTTCTAAAATTTCTTTGTGGAAATATTCGTTAACTTTTGTCCAGGAGGCACCCACTCTTTATGAGCCATTCCCTTGGAATCAAAGAAGTACACAAGCATGCATTTCACTTTTGACTTTGACATGCGAGCTTTTTTTGGTCTGAGTGATACCTTTGAAGACCATTGCGAACTTTGGCGTTTTGTCTCTGGATCGTACTGAAAAACCAACTTGCATCACCAGTGATAAAATGGCACAACAATTCTGGATTGATTCCCGTTTGCTCTAACATATTTTTACGTGTTTCTCGCTGTTGTGGCGTGAGATTTTTGGGGACCATTTTTGTACAAATCTTTCTCCTACAAAGATCTTCAGTTATTACTAGACGAACCGTTTCTCGATGGATATTCAGTTCTTCTGCAATCATTTTCACGGATAATCTTCCATCAGATAGTAGGAGTTGACATCTGTCCATGAGGTTGATGGTCATCCACTGCGGTCTTCATCTTCAACTTTCGTTCTACCTTCACTAAACATTCTATGTCAACGAAAAACTTGCGCTCTTGACATAACCTCCTCTCCAAAAGCCTTCCGTAGCTTACCATAAGTTGTCGCGTTTTCACCCAATTTAAAGCAAAAAGAAATGGCACACCGTTGCGCAATATATTGCGGTTCCATTTCCGTGACGAGAAACATAAACACGTGTTAACAGCACAACTCACGAGTGAGCAATTGCATCCATGTGCCACTAGACTAGAAACAGCTTGCAGACCATGGTCAAAAATACTGTGCCTACGCAAGCCTGCAGGTTTTCCACGTCTTGCAAAGAAAATAAGTCTCATTACTTTATTGTCGCATCACGTATTTACATAGTGACACACTACAGTCAGAGGTGATTATACACTATTGATCAGAAGTACCCGGACACCCCCATAAACATACGTTCTTCATGTTAGGTGCACTGTGCTGCCCCAGTTGCCAGGTGCTCCAAATAAGCAACCCCAGTAGTCGTGAGACATCGTGAGAGAGCAGAATGGGCCGCTCTGCCGAGCTCACGGACTTCGAACGTCGTCAGGTGATTGGGTGTCACTTGTGTCATACGTCTGCATACATTTCCACACTCCTAAACATCCCTAGGTCCACTGTTTCCTATGTGATACTGAAGTGGAAACGTAAAGGGACACATACCGCACACAAGCATACAGGCCTACCTCGTCTGTTGACTGGCAGAGACTGCCGACAGTTGAAGAGGGTCGTCATGTGTAATAGTGTTGTGTACATAGTTCCGCGTAGTCAGCGCGTACACAACTTTCCCACTAGAGCGCGCCCCGCTAAGCACAACAGCGCAGGCGCAGCGCCCGTCCGTTTCCGCTCTACGAGATGGCGCTGCCATCAAGACGGACCAAATTCTGCTTCCGCCGATCCGCGTATTATTATGTAACGCAGCCAATGAGATTGCTGCTAACGTAGAATCTTTTCTCCTTGCGGATCACATTCGCGCAGTGATCCCTGAACGCGCGAGGTATTATAACGAATGTACTGACCTCCGATTAGTCAGTCTGCATTTGTCTGCACCAGTCTGCACCAGTCTGCGCCAGTCTACATTTGTCTGTACCAGTCTACAGTCAAGTTTCAGTCTGCGCCTAATAAGATTACCATATTCCTGAAGATAAATGAATAGACACTTTGTCAAGTATCAGAGATATTTGAGAATAAGATTAACGTACCAAGACCAAAGGAACTTCAGATTGTCAATTGTAAACAGCATCCAGAATCAAGTCACGTAATGTTTATCCTTTTTATTATTTTAATAAATGTGTGTGAAAATTAATCAAGTTCTGTTTAAAGTTGGTCACCGCCAATCTGCTACTCTAAGCGTGCAAGTGGCATTTCTATCGTCTGACCTAACGGCAGAAGATAAACACGCCACAATAAGACCACGAGACATATTGCTGACACTCGCCTACTTCGTTAGAGCGACAAGGCAAATAATCTGATGGTGTGTGTACCGAAGGTCTTACAGTACGCACACCACAAATAGGCAGACATCTATCGAGACCATCACGCAGGATTTCCAGACTGCATCAGGATCCACTGCAAGCACTATGACAGTTAAGGGGGAGGTGAGTAATCTTGGATTTCATGGTCGAGCGGCTGCTCATAAGTCACATAGCACACCGGTAAACGCCAAACGACGCCTCGCTTGGTGTAAGGAGCGTAAAAATTGGACGATTGAAGAGTGGAAAAACGTTGTCTGGAGTGACGAATCCCGGTGCACAAAATGGCGATCCGATGGCAAGGTGTAGATATGGACAATGCCGGGTGAACGTCGTCTGCCAGCGTCTGTAGTACCAACAGTAAAATTCGGAGGCGGTGGTGGTATGGTGTGGTCGTGTTTTCCATGGAGGGGGCTTGGGTCCCTTGTTGTTTTGCGTGGAACTATCACAGCACAGGTCTACATTGATGTCTTTAGCACCTTCCTGATTACCACTGCTGAATAGCAATTTGGGGATGGCGATTGCATCTTTCAACATGGATCGAGCACCTGTTCATAACGCACGGTCTTTGGCGTAGTGGTTACACGACAATAACATCCCTGTAATGGATTGGCTGCACAGAGTCCTGACCGGAATTCCATAGAATACCTTTGGGATGTTTTGGAAAGTCGACTTCGTGCCAGGGCTCACCGACCGACAGCGATACCTCTCCTCAGTGCAGCACTCAGTGAAGAATGGGTTGCCATTCCCGAAGAAACCTTCGAGCATCTGATTGAACATATGCCTGCGAGAGTGGAATTTGTCACCAAGGCTAAGAGTGGGCCAACACCATATTGAATTCCAGCATTACCTATGGAGAGCGCTACGAACTTGTAAGTCATTTCCAGCCAGGTGTCCGGATACTTTAGATCACATAGTGTATCTTTAGGTATCTCAAGTATGTATATACTATATTTGGTTCTCATCTTAGGTAAAAGTTGTTCTGACGTATGGATAACATTTGACGTGACTGTTCTTACTACATTTCATGTAAAATTCAAGAAATTTTGATTTAGTGTTGTTTTTATGCTGGTAGGTTTCATACAGCAGGGTGTGACATTGTAGTGTAAAATCGTAAAATATTTAGCGTAAATTAAGACAGTTGGCATCACAGATACTTTAATTTTACTTAAAAACAGACTTTGGCCGGAGATGATGATATTCTTTGGCATCTCTGGCATGTGTATCACTTTCTCGCTCTCAATCTTTGCCGATTAAATCAACAAAGTGCGCTTGAAATCTTTGTGTTCATTAAGAATTTCTTAGGAATATTTTTGTGTGAATATACGTCTAGTTCATCCAAAATATTCATTTTTATCCTTTTGGTATTTTACGTAATATTTTTAGAGTAGTTTCGATGTTACCCTGCTAAGCGGTTTTCGTTTTTTAGATGTAGATAGAAACTTGATTGGTTGTTTTCATTGGCTCTTAAGTTTTCATGGAATAGTGTGATGAAATTACGTCCAATCTAGCCGATTAGAAGTTACTGCATTTATCAAATGTGATTTTGTAAATTCCTGGTTCTGAGCAGTGGTAATTTATGGTGGTTACGAAGTGTAGTTTCGTTCTTAAATTTTGTTAGTGCGAATAGTTAATTTAATTGTGGTGCTTTTGAAAAGCGCGTTAATTTTAGTGGAAATGTTACCTAAATATACTTTGGGTATGTATTTAAATTTAGTATGTGTCCTGTTTTCTCTAATTAGGTCGATGTCTTTGTGTAGAGTGACTTGCTTTAGTTTTATTCGTTTGTTATACAATTGGGTGAAAATTTGTGTCAAAGTTATTTTTGTGAGAGGTGTATATATGTATATATATTAGAATATTTCAATTTATTTATCGATTGATTCTTTATTTGGTGGTAAATTTATTAATTTATTGATCATGGAGTCGAAATACGCAAATTTATGTGAAGTGGAATGACATGATTCGTCATTAATGATACAATCGATGGTGTATGCTTTCCGTATATTTCAGAATTGTGTTCAGTGTTATGTTTGTTAGTACTTAGGTCTAAATAATTTACTGAATTACTCGTTTCCATTTCAGTAGTAAATATCATATTAGGGTGCAGCTTGTTAAAAATGTGCTAAATTATTAGAATATCATCGTTGGTTCCTTTTGTAATCATAAGTGTGTCATCCAAATATCTTTGGTAGTAAAAATTTTTTTGTACAATTGGTTGTTTGGAGGTGAATAGTTTTTCTTCGAGAGTATTTAGAATGATGTCTGCTAGTATACTTGCTGTGCAACTTCCCATAGCTACACCATCTTCTTGAGTAAGATTTTGTTGTTGAATTCGAAACAGCTCTGAGATAAGATGGTTCTGAGGATATTAATACCTTCATTTGTTTCTGTGATAGCAATTTTATCTGAATTTTAAGAGGTTTAGTTTATGATATCTATTGTTTCTGTTACTGAAATATTGGTATACAGGTTTTTGATTTCTAGTGACATAAATGTAGAGTTTGGTGGGATAGTTATATTTTTTACTGTTAGCTACTTTCCTTGAATTTTTATGGTATATTTTTATTAGAGGTATAGGATTTTGTTGGAATTTTATTTAATTTTTTGCTTATCTTATATGTTGGACGGTTTATACAGTTTACTTCAGTACATCTAGGAATTTAATGTTTGCGTATCTTAGGCATGGACCTTAAGGTTGGTGTGCGGGGGTCCACCGTAACTATTGATTTCTTTTCGAAATCAGTTAAGAGTACATTGCAGTTTTGATACATTTTTTAATTTGTGCAGCGTATTTATGTGTTTGGTTGCGTGCACTTTCTGTTATATTATTTTCATCAAAGAAGTTACAGGTTTTGTTTGTATAATCATTCTGGTATATTATGATTACGCTATTGCCTTTGTCAGATTTTATAGCTATAGCTTGGGTATTTGGTAGTTTTTAATTTATGCTGTTAAGTGTTTTAAATTTTATGGTTTGATTTATCGTGGGTTTATTGTTCCTGTCGAAGTGCTGTGTATTATTTACAAGAAATTTCATTGGGGAATAACTATACTGTGAAATGGATAGACTGCTACTCACACGCCGAGCACAAGGCAGGCACGTGGAAAAGTGTCCACATAAATTTTAAGTCAAAGCCTTCTCCAGAAAGGAGGCACAGCACACATACACATCCATACAGTTATGCTCACAACATTCAAGAGCACATGACCGCTGTCTCTGGTTACTCTAACAGAGTCTTTTTTAAAGGGCGACGAAATGTAAGCAATGAATAATATTTACTGGCGAGAGGAATGCAGCGCATCAGATGCTGCCCCAGCAATCACCGCGCTTACGTAGCCGTGTGTTCTGCGGGGACGAGACCGTTGACGCAGTGTGGCTCTGGTGGCGGAGTGTTTGCGACTTGGAAGGCAGTGAAAACATAGGAAAGAAAAGAAAGAACGGACACTGAGTAAAGTAAGGCATATCTGAAGTCAAATGACAGAAATAAAACCATTACAATGAAACCAAACAGCGCAACAGTAATTCATGTATATAAAATAAAATATTGCTTTAATTGCTCCACCTACGAGAACAGTCAGCAAATACAGTGACACCAGATGTTATATATACGTCAGGACAACGTAGACGTAAATCTCTCCTTTACTTACATAAGTTAGAAATATAAAAATTAATTACAATATGGTTGTTCGTGTAATTCGTTGTAATGAAAATTACGACTGCAGTTTCAGTTACACCTCAATAATTCATGAAATTCCTTACTTACTAAAGAAATTAATTACTATAGAACTATAGCACTTTGCAAATCTCAAACTTCGTACATGCAGGTATTTGAAAATGGAAATCTTCCGAAATAGTTGTCGTAATAATCAATATATGTTTTTAAGAAGTGATACTGGAGCTTTACTTACAAAGCTCTTTCAATATTATCTCTTTCTCACTTGTATGACGTCGTATGCCTATGTCCCGTTCCTATCCCATTTCATGTGGAAAGACTTCTACACGTTTTTCTTGCATTCATAGCACTAGATTTACATCTGGTGGTGAAAACTGTAAATAATTTTTGTCCAGCGTAAATTTATTCCACGTTAACGCATTACAATATCTGCCAAGTTTCGCTGCCAAACACAAATTTACTGCAGTACTGTTAAAAACTTAGTTTGTAGCACAAAATGGTCATTTTTGATAATATTTGTAGCCATGTAATTGTTATTTATCCCTTTGTACGTGCAACAGCCTTATTTTATTATTGTGTGACAATTTAATGGTAGTAGAAGACTCTGCAACATGCAATATCTACACTCCTGGAAATTGAAATAAGAACACCGTGAATTCATTGTCCCAGGAAGGGGAAACTTTATTGACACATTCCTGGGGTCAGATACATCACATGATCACACTGACAGAACCACAGGCACATAGACACAGGCAACTGAGCATGCACAATGTCGGCACTAGTACAGTGTATATCCACCTTTCGCAGCAATGCAGGCTGCTATTCTCCCATGGAGACGATCGTAGAGATGCTGGATGTAGTCCTGTGGAACGGCTTGCCATGCCATTTCCACCTGGCGCCTCAGTTGGACCAGCGTTCGTGCTGGACGTGCAGACCGCGTGAGACGACGCTTCATCCAGTCCCAAACATGCTCAATGGGGGACAGATCCGGAGATCTTGCTGGCCAGGGTAGTTGACTTACACCTTCTAGAGCACGTTGGGTGGCACGGGATACATGCGGACGTGCATTGTCCTGTTGGAACACCAAGTTCCCTTGCCGGTCTAGGAATGGTAGAACGATGGGTTCGACGACGGTTTGGATGTACCGTGCACTATTCAGTGTCCCCTCGACGATCACCAGTGGTGTACGGCCAGTGTAGGAGATCGCTCCCCACACCATGATGCCGGGTGTTGGCCCTGTGTGCCTCGGTCGTATGCAGTCCTGATTGTGGCGCTCACCTGCACGGCGCCAAACACGCATACGACCATCATTGGCACCAAGGCAGAAGCGACTCTCATCGCTGAAGACGACACGTCTCCATTCGTCCCTCCATTCACGCCTGTCGCGACACCACTGGAGGCGGGCTGCACGATGTTGGGGCGTGAGCGGAAGACGGCCTAACGGTGTGCGGGACCGTAGCCCAGCTTCATGGAGACGGTTGCGAATGGTCCTCGCCGATACCCCAGGAGCAACAGTGTCCCTAATTTGCTGGGAAGTGGCGGTGCGGTTCCCTACGGCACTGCGTAGGATCCTACGGTCTTGGCGTGCATCCGTGCGTCACTGCGGTCCGGTCCCAGGTCGACGGGCACGTGCACCTTCCGCCGACCACTGGCGACAACATCGATGTACTGTGGAGACCTCACGCCCCACGTGTTGAGCAATTCGGCGGTACGTCCACCCGGCCTCCCGCATGCCCACTATACGCCCTCGCTCAAAGTCCGTCAACTGCACATACGGTTCATGTCCACGCTGTCGCGGCATGCTACGAGTGTTAAAGACTGCGATGGAGCTCCGTCTGCCACGGCAAACTGGCTGACACTGACGGCGGCGGTGCACAAATGCTGCGCAGCTAGCGCCATTCGACGGCCAACACCGCGGTTCCTGGTGTGTCCGCTGTGCCGGCCGAAGTGGCCGTGCGGTTAAAGGCGCTGCAGTCTGGAACCGCAAGACCGCTACGGTCGCAGGTTCGAATCCTGCCTCGGGCGTGGATGTTTGTGATGTCCTTAGGTTAGTTAGGTTTAACTAGTTCTAAGTTCTAGGGGACTAATGACCTCAGCAGTTGAGTCCCATAGTGCTCAGAGCCATTTTTTTGTGTCCGCTGTGCCGTGCGTGTGATCATTGCTTGTACAGCCCTCTCGCAGTGTCCGGAGCAAGTATGGTGGGTCTGACACACCGGTGTCAATGTGTTCTTTTTTCCATTTCCAGGAGTGTTTTTCCGTTTATTAGTTCTATTACCTTGAATTTTGTAAGTGTGGCCCGATCTGTCCTCTATGCCCGAAGTGATGGTTTCCGGAGCATCTCTGTATCACGGCGGCGAATCCTGGTTGAGTCCGTCGTTTCCATCAGGATGACGTCACTGCAAATTTCTTTGAAGTAATACACGTGGGAAGGTGACTGCGTTAAATAAGAAGTCCATACATACACTCAAATGTTTCAGTTACTAATTATTATTACTTAGCAGTTTGTATTAATATGCAGAACTGCTACCGAATGGCTGGCCGTAATGGCCGAGCGGTTCTAGGCGCTACAGTCTGGAACCGCGCGACCGCTACGGTCCCAGGTTCGAATCCTGCCTCGGGAATGGACGTGTGTGATGTCCTTAGGTTAGTTAGGTTTAAGAAGTTCTAAGTTCTAGGGGACTGATGACCTGAGAAGTTAAGTCCCATAGTGCTCAGAGCCATTTGAACCATTTGCTACCGAATGCTACATCTTTGTCAGTCACATTAGACATTTCAGCGGACTTTGAATTAAAAACGGCATTTTACTTATTCCTAAGTAGTGATATTCACATCTTTCGTGCAACCTTTACTGATTTTTACAGTAGTTATATTTCATCAGTTCCACACACGCACTCCCGAACTTGGCTTCGCTCCGTTCCTGTTGCCTCTTCAGTCCTTCTGTCTGCGACCTACGAACTGACACGCTTGCGTCCCTTTGCGCGGTGTTCCAAATACTGTATCATTCACCGTGGTGGCTGTGCGTTCAGACCGGCGGATTGCTAGCCGTAGGAGTCCGGGTTCGATTTGCGGCCGTGTCGCAGATTTTTCTCCGCTTGGGGACTGGTGCTGTGTTGTTATTACGCTCCTATCGTTATCACAGACGTAATACTCTTGAGATGGCTGTATGGGTTCATCCCGAGAACTAATAAACTAAAAAGAAATGCGTGTCACGCTCAGAACTCGTGGACACCACGTAATTCTCAGTGGTCAAATATGCTTTTCCTATTTGATAGTTTGACGAGCACTATACTTTCCTACAGCATTCCTTTTCTGCGTGATACTGAGTACAAAGGCAAATTCAGATAGTAACATATATATCAAAATCAAATTAAATATTATATGGCTATGAGGGTGTCGGAGGATATGGTAACTTCATAAACTTACAGGGCAAAGTGGCGCAGTGGTTAGCACACTGGACACCCATTCCGGAGGACGGCGGTTCAAATCCTCATCCGGCCATGCAGGTTCAGGCTTTCTGTGTTTTGCCTAAATAGCTCCATGCTACCGGGACGGTTCTTTGAAAAGGACACGGATGAATTCCTTCCCCACCCTTTCGTAATCTGAGCCTGTGCTCCGTCTGTAGTGACCGCACTCTCGACGGGACGCTAGACTCTTAATCGTCGTTTCCTCTTGTATACCTTACAAATTCCTGAATGAATGAATAAAGTGAAATACCATGTCTTACATTTGGAAACAATTTATTAACTTGTAGATATAAATTTATTTGGTTAGTATGGTTGTTGTCTGGTTAGAGGGTTATATGTAAGAGAGTCTGATGGTAGTTATATTACCTGGATAAATAAACAAAAACTGAAGTAAAGTTATTTCCCACAGGAACCCACCATTGCCTCTTTTAGGGAAGCCTTCCACGGCGGCGGCCGACCGCGCAGCGCGCCCGGGCTTGGCAGCTGGGGCGTGCAGTCCCCCGCGGCCGCGTCCTGTCCTCCCGTCCCCTTCAGGCCATACGACGTCTCCTCCCAGCGGCGTCGCCGACACCTGTGAGTCACCGGGGACCGCCGCGCCCTGGGGCTCCACAATTCACGCCTCTCCTCGGCTGCGTTTCCCAATCGTGGACCGATAGAAAAGACTTTCTTCCTGGTCAGGACCAACAGAGCGTTGGCCACATTTACGAGGTAGCGAAGGTAAAGCCTCTCTGGCACCGTGGGAGATTCGCCTTGAGTTTGCTAGATGCCGCAATTGACTGTCGGCTAGCAGGTAGTGTGAACTGCTAGCTCGTGTGCTGAAGCTATCACGCAATGCAATGTTTGCTGCAAATTGTATACTGACAAAATGTCCGCTTGTTTCTTAAAATAATTGCGATTTTCTCAGCAGATGAGAACGACTCTTCCCTATGTACATAAATTAAAGTGATAATCCGTTCACTGCTCCACAGTAGAGACGTCTGCTATAAGTAAAATGCACTTAGACGTTATGATCCAGCCGAGCGCATTCCTAGAGTGAGGCCCCGACCTTCCACGCTGTGACGCCGACAAAACCCCTAACTGTCCAGCGCCAGTTGGAGCAACTTACGAGAGAAATACGAGGGGCCTTCAATAAGTAGTGCAACACATTTTTCTCGGCAAATTTCGGTTGAAAAAATGAGGTATTTGTTGTGGGGCATCGTGGAATATTGCCATTTTAGCCCCTATAGTTTCATGAAATTCCGATAGGTGAGGGCTTTCGAAATGATACCTTTGACGGAGGGGCGTTCCAAGCAGAGAGCTATCATTGACTATCTTTTGTTGAAAACCAAACCATCACAGATTCATAGGCGCCTGCAGAATGTCTATGGAGACTTGACAGCGAACAAAAGCACGGTGAGTCTTTGGGCGAAGCGTCTCCCGTCATCGCAACAACATCGAGCAAACCAGTCTGATCTCTCGCTGTGACTCCGGCAATTTTGGAACTTATTCGAGGTGACAGATCACAATCAAACAACTGGACGTCTCCTCTGTTGGTGCTGACAGATTCGTCCCCCAGTTGAGGTACTCAAAAATATATGCCCGCTCGGTTCCTCACCGCCTAACATAAGACCATAAAGAGTAAGAAAGGAGGGTTATGAGGACAATTTTTTGTCGAACGTCATCGCAGGCGATGAAACATGGTTTCTTCACTTGGAACCGAAAACAAAATGACAATCTATGGAGGGGTCCCACACCATCTCTCCTCCGAAGGAAAAGTACAAAGTAGCAACTTCAGTCGGTAAAGCCTTGGCGACAGTCCTCTGGGATTCTCAAGGCCTTATTCCGTTTCATGCCACCCTCATGGTGCAACCATCAACTCGGAAGAATATTGCACCAACGCAGGGAAATTCAGCGTGTTCTTCGCCACAATTAAGCTAACGAACTTGTCCTTCTCCTTGACAACGAAAGGTCTCACACAAGTTGTTCTTTCTTATCCATCCTACAGCTCGGATCTCGCAGCCTCCATCTTCGGTGTGTTTGGTTCAAAGAAGGATGCACTCCGCGTCAAGCAGCACGTTGATGATGAGGTGGTTATTGATGCAGCAGGAAGTTGGGTCCGACGTCGATCAGTGGAGTGGTATCACACTGTCATACATGCTGGCCCAGCAAGGTGGCGTACTGCCGTAGCATTGAATATGTTATGTTGAAAAATATGATTTTGTAGCCAGAATTGTCGGGGATAACACGATGTATTGGAACCATAAATAAAACCAACCTGCTTTCAGAAAAATGTGTTGCATTACTTACTGAACGCTACTCGTAGCACCGAAGCTATCACGAAATAATTCGTCAAGCTCCCTGCAGTGAAGTAGCCCAGCGGCCGACGGAGGCTGTTCCAGCGTTGGCGCGCAAGTCAAGAAGTAAGCTTACACCGAATCTTACTCTGTGTGAGATGGGATATTGTCCAGGCTAGCCATCAGTAAAAGTTGGGTCACTGGGCGTTCATAGGACATGCTGAACCAATGCTCGAATTATTTCTTCAGGGCAGTCTTTAATGAGCGTCCTTTATGTTGTAGATAACTGAAACTAGGTCTTGTTCTGTGTAATGTTGTTTCCGTGTTGTTACGGATAAGTAATTACTGTAGAAACAACAGACAGAGATGTATGAATAAGGGAGAGCGGAATCAACTAAAACCGCTTGCTTGAATTCTTTGGATTTAATTGGAGAATGAATGTGCAACTACTGTTTGCACTGTTCCTTAGTTTTACAGTTTGCATACTGCACCTGTGGCTCATACCCCGTCACGATTCTGTTCACAAATTTCTTCCTCTCTTCATGGTAGCTCCGAAAAAACGTCAGGGCCGAAACTATTCATTCATTGTGAACACATGTTAGAGATTTTGGCAAGTACCCGCCGTACACAACTTACGGCACCTTCAACTCTCTTCGATAATGTTAAAAACGGTTGTTCCTTAAACCTGAGGAACAACTCCAGAAAGGTGGGAAACTGTGAATCAAAATCTCACATGAATAATCTGTCAAAACGTTCCACAAGACCATCAGTCACGTCTGATTGTCTTCTTCGGCCTCTTTCATCATGCCATCCATGTAGCTATCTCCGGATTTTCTGGGCCACACGAACGCAATAGAGAGCTGACTGACGCAAAGTGATCTTCAAAGTGTCCTTTTCCTACCACGTAAGTGCCATAAAACTACAAGAGTTGTCCGTTTGCGAATAGCCCTCGTACCTCCCTTGTAGCGACTGCCACTGGAGTTGGCTAAGCTTCTCCGTGGCGATTTCGCGCTCTCCAAACGAATCTGCAACGTGTGGCTCCCTCGTTGCAGGTTCGACACCTCCCTCAGGCATGGGTGTCTGTGTGTTGTCCTTAACGTAAGTTAGTTTAAGTTAGATTAAGTAATATGTAAGCCTAGAAACCGATTACCAGTTTGGTCCCATAGGAACTTACCACAAATTTCCAAAACGTCCTATCTCGTATGGGTCGTAGACTGATGAGGAATTGGTCTGAGAGCTTTTTAAGCTACCTCCTTTATCAGTAAGCTACACTCCCCGAGAATTCTTCCAATGATTCAGAGCTTGGTGTCTGCCTCTCCTGCGATTATTTTATGTGATCATTGAAGTTTAAATCCTTCCGTACACAAACTTCATTTTCTATGGCGTGGGACTTCTCTGCATACGATCGCATTATCGGCCAATAGACCCACAGAACGTCCTTGTTATTAACATATATTGTGAACAAAAACGATCCTATGATCCTCCCTTGGGGTACATCCGAAGTTACTTTTATGTCTGCAGACTTCTCTTCGTTAAGAATAACATGCTATGTTCTGTTTGTTGGGAGCACTCTAATTCAGTTACAGAGCTGGTCTCATAGTCCATAGGGTCGTATTGATACTGAAGAGCCAAACAAACTGCTACAGCTGCCGAATATCGTGTAGGGTCCCCGCGAGCACGAAGAACTGCCGCAAAACGGCGTGGCATGCACTCAAATAACGTCTGAAGTTAACCCGAAAGTTTAGCCGTGCTGTCTAACGTACTGATTTTCGGGCTGGAAGGCGTGTCGGTCCCCGGCACGAATCCCCACCGCGGATTAGTGTCGAGGTCCTGTGTGCCGGCCAGTCTGCGGATGGTTTTTAAGGAGGTTTTACATCTGCCTCGCCGAATGCGAGCTGGTTCCCCTTATTCCGAATCAGTTACACTATGTCGGCGATTGCTGCGCACACACTTCCTCCACGTACGCGTACCCCATAATTACTCTACCACGCTAACATTAGGGTTACACTCGTCTAGTATGAGACGTTCCCGGGGGAGAAGGGGTCCACAACTGGGAGCTGAACCGCACAATAATCCTACGTTCGGTTTGGGTTGGCGGTGGGGTGAGTGGACTGCTGTAGCCTGTTGTGGGATTGTGAACCACAGAGGGCTACGGCATGGACGAAGCTTCTCCATCGTTTCTAGGTCCCCATTTCCATACAATGCAATACAATGTCTGAAGTAGTGCTGGAGCGAATTGATGCCATGAATCGTGCAGGGCTGTCCATAAATCCGTAAGAGTACGAGTGGGTGGATATCTCTTCTGAACAGCACGTTACAGGGCATGTCAGACATACTCAACAATGTTCATGTCTGGTGAATCTGGTGGCTAGCGGAAGTATTTAAACTCAGAACAGTGTAACTGGAACCACTCGCTAGCATTTCTCCACACGTGGGGCATTGCATTGTCCTGCTGCAATTTCCCAAAACCGTCGGAATGAGCAATGGACATGAATGGATGCAGGAGATCATGCAGGATGCTTATGTTCGTGTCACCTGTCATAGTCATATCTAGACGTATCAGAGATCCCATATCACTCCATCTGCACACGTCCCACGCCATTACTGAGCCTCCACTAGCTTTAACAGTCTCTGCTGACATACAGCGTCGATTGACTCATACCCGTACACGTCCATCCTCTCGATACAATTTGAAACGAGACTCGACCGATCAGACTACATGTTTCCAGTCATCAACAGTCCAATGTCGGTGTTGACGGCCTCAGTGAGTTGTAAAACTTTGTGTCGTGCAGTCATCAAGGGTACACGAGTAGGCCTCTGGCTCCGAAAGTCCATATAGACTATATTTCGTTGAATGGTTCGCACGCTGACACTTGTTGATGGCCCAGCACTGAAATCTGCAGCAATTTGCGGAAAGGTAGCACTACTGTCAATCTGAACGATTCTTTTCAGTCGTCGTTGGTCCCGTTCTTGCAGGATCTTTTTCCTGCAGCATTTATGTCGGAGATTTGATGTTTTACCGGATTCCTGTTATTCACGGCGCACACGTGAAATGGTCGTACGGGAAAATTCCCATTTCATCGCTACCTCGGAGGTGCCGTGTCCCATCATTCGTTCGCCGACTATAACACCGCGTTTAAATTCACTTAAATCTTGATAACCTGCCATTGCAGTAGCAGTAATCCATCGAACAACTACGCCAGACACTAGCTGTCTTATATAGGCATTGCCGACTGCAGCGCCTTATCCTGCACATTTACATCTCTCTCTGTTTACACACCCATTATACCAGTTTCTTTGGCGCTTCAGTGTAGTTGCCTGGGTGATAATACAGGACAGCACTGAGCGTTTTCGGAAGTCATGGATCACTGTATCAACTTGTTCACCTGTTATCTACTACCTTCCGGGTTTCGCAGACGGACAGAGAAAACTGGGTTTCGCACGATTAGTGTTCATGAAATGCATATTGGTTGCTACAGAGGAGACTTTCCATCTACAGCAAGCTCATAATACACAAGCATAAAACATGTTCTAGCATTTGACAGCATAGTGCGATCAGCGATATAAGGCGTATAGTTGAGTAAGCGTATTCGACGACCCTTCTTAAAAATAGGAATGAGGGGCGCATTTTCTCAATCACAAGGAGCGTTTCGTTCCTCCAGCGGCCTGCGGCACATTGCTGCAAGATCTTTGCCATGCACTTATACAGAATCGTACAGGTATCCCATCAGATATAATCTCATTTCGTCTGTTCTATTATTTCAAAATCTGTCTTTACTTATACATAACAAAGTAGAAACAGGTTTACTCAGAAAAGCATTACTTGCAGATATCTACAACATAAAGTTAACCACGTCAAGGACGACTCTGAGTAAAGAGGCATATTGTACGAACACCGGTAGTGGCACTGATTGATAGAGTTGGTGGATGTCCTGCGGAGGAATTTCGTGTCAAATTCTGCTCGACTGGCGGGTTGGATTTTCAAAATCCCGAGCTGTTTGGGCTTTCCTTCTCACAACGCTCCAGACTTTCTCAATAGCGGAGGGATCCGGTGAAGTTCCTGGACAAGGCGATGTTTGCCAAACACAAAGACAGTGCAGCAGAAATACCAGCTGCGTGCAGGCGGGCATTATCTTACTGAAATGCAACTCCAGAATAGTTTGACGTGAAGGACATCAAAACACGGCACAGAATATCGTCGATTACCGCAGTGTTGTAAGTGCGCCACGGTTGAAAACTAAAGAGGTCTGGTATGGAAAGAAATGGCATCTCAGACCATCACTCATGGCTGTCGGGCCGTATAGCGGTGATAGTCGGGTTGGTATCCCTCCACCGTCCGGGCCTCTCCAGACACGTCTTCGGATGGGAAGTGCTTTGACTGGAGTAGAATTGGTTTCAGTGATGAGTCCTGCTTCGAACTGAGCCTTGATGACCAGCGATGACGTATCTGCAGACGACATGGACAGCGGTGGAACATCAACCAACCTGACTATCGCTCGCTATACGGCCCGAAAACTAAGACTGATGACGTGGGGTGCCATTTCTTTTAATAGCAAGACCCCTTTGGATGTTTTCCGCTGTGCCCGTACAAAATAGTGGTACGTCGATGATATTCTAGCCGTGTTTTATTGCTCTTCACGTCAAGCCGTCCTGGAATTACACTGCGTCAAGATAACGCCCGCTCGCACGTGGCGTGAGTTTCTACTGCTTGTTTTCGTGCTTGCAAATCCTACCTTGGCCAGCAGGGTCTCCGGATTTCTCCTCAAGTGACAACGATTGGAGCATTATAGGCAGGTCCTTCCAAGAGCTCGGGAATCTGGCGGTCTAACGGGCTAACTGGACAGAATAAGGCACGATGTTCCTCAGGAGAATACCCAGAAATTCTGTCAATCAATGCCAAGCCGAATAACTGCTTGCATAAGGGCTAGGGGTGTGCCAACGCGTTATTGATTTGCTCAATTTGTGAAGCTCATTCTCTTGAATAAAGGATATAATTTTTCTGAAATTGTAATCATTCGTTTGTCTGTACATGTATATCACATCTGCCGATTTCTACATCTACATCTACATTTATACTCCGCAAGCCACCCAACGGTGTGTGGCGGAGGGCACTTTACGTGCCATTGTCATTACCTCCCTTTCCTGTTCCAGTCGCGTATGGTTCGCGGGAAGAACGACTGTCTGAAAGCCTCCGTGCGCGCTCTAATCTCTCTAATTTTACATTCGTGATCTCCTCGGGAGGTATAAGTAGGGGGAAGCAATATATTCGATACCTCATCCAGAAACGCACCCTCTCGAGACCTGGCGAGCAAGCTAAACCGCGATGCAGAGCGCGTCTCTTGCAGAGTCTGCCACTTGAGTTTGTTAAACATCTCCGTAACGCTATCACGGTTACCAAATAACCCTGTGACGAAACGCGCCGCTCTTCTTTGGATCTTCTCTATCTCCTCCGTCAACCCACACTGATGAGCAATACTCAAGTATAGGTCGAACGAGTGTTTTGTAAGCCACCTCCTTTGTTGATGGACTACATTTTCTAAGGACTCTCCCAATGAATCTCAACCTGGTACCCGCCTTACCAACAATTAATTTTATATGATCATTCCACTTCAAATCGTTCCGCACGCATACTCCCAGATATTTTACAGAAGTAACTGCTACCAGTGTTTGTTCTGCTATCATATAATCATACAATAAAGGATCCTTCTTTCTATGTATTCGCAATACATTACATTTGTCTATGTTAAGGGTCAGTTGCCACTCCCTGCACCAAGTGCCTATCCGCTGCAGATCTCCCTGCATTTCGCTACAATTTTCTAATGCTGCAACTTCTCTGTATACTACAGCATCATCCGCGAAAAGCCGCATGGAACTTCCGACACAATCTACTAGGTCATTTATATATATTGTGAAAAGCAATGGTCCCATAACACTCCCCTGTGGCACGCCAGAGGTTACCTTAACGTCTGTAGACGTCTCTCCATTGATAACAACATGCTGTGTTCTGTTTGCTAAAAACTCTTCAATCCAGCCACACAGCTGGTCTGATATTCCGTAGGCTCTTACTTTGTTTATCAGGCGACAGTGCGGTACTGTATCGAACGCCTTCCGGAAGTCAAGAAAAATAGCATCTACCTGAGAGCCTGTATCTAATATTTTCTGGGTCTCATGAACAAATAAAGCGAGTTGGATCTCACACAATCGCTGTTTCCGGAATCCATGTTGATTCCTACAGAGTAGATTCTGGGTTTCCAAAAACGACATGATACTCGAGCAAAAACATGTTCTAAAATTCTACAACAGATCGACGTCAGAGATATAGGTCTATAGTTTTGCGCATCTGCTCGACGACCCTTCTTGAAGACCGGGACTACCTGTGCTCTTTTCCAATCACTTGGAACCTTCCGTTCCTCTAGAGACTTGCGGTACACGGCTGTTAGAAGGGGGGCAAGTTCTTTCGCGTACTCTGTATAGAATCGAATTGGTATCCCGTCAGGTCCAGTGGACTTTCCTCTGTTGAGTGATTTCAGTTGCTTTTCTATTCCTTGGACACTTATTTCGATGTCAGCCATTTTTTCGTTTGTGCGAGGATTTAGAGAAGGAACTGCAGTGCGGTCTTCCTCTGTGAAGCAGCTTTGGAAAAAGGTGTTTAGTATTTCAGCTTTACGCGTGCCATCCTTTGTTTCAATGCCATCATCATCCCGGAGTGTCTGGATATGCTGTTTCGAGCCACTTACTGATTTAACGTAAGACCAGAACTTCCCAGGATTTTCTGTCAAGTCGGTACATAGAATTTTACTTCTGAATTCACTGAGCGCTTCACGCATAGCCTTCCTTACGCTAACTTTGACATCGTTTAGCTTCTGTTTGTCTGAGAGGTTTTGGCTGCGTTTAAACTTAGAGTGAAGCTCTCTTTGCTTTCGCGGTAGTTCCCTAACTTTGTTGTTGTACCACGGTGGGTTTCTCCCGTCCCTCACAGTTTTACTCGGCACGTACCTGTCTAAAACGCATTTTACGATTGCCTTGAACTTTTTCCGTAAACACTCAACATTGTCAGTGTCGGAACAGAAATTTTCGTTTTGATCTGTTAGGTAGTCTGAAATCTGCCTTCTATTACTCTTGCTATCCATTCGGATAGTTCCTTCGTGGCACGTCATTGTTGTTTTTCTGAGAATGTATACGTTTATGTCAATGGCTTTGGATAGATCAAAAAATATGTCTGTGAAGCAGCTGTCATTGTCTATCATAACACGTAAATCTGCTTTCGCTCATTCTTAATAATTGTCCCTAAAACAGAATTTTTTTATGAGTGCTGCGAAGCCTTCCGCGTTTTCGCAGAGTTCCCTGTTACTCCTTGCCTCTTCTTCTTATTCCTCTTACGTTCAAGAATTTTAGGAGTACGTAGATCTGTCCTTTCTTTCTAACATACGACAGATCTCTCTTTCCAATATTTCAACTACAAGCACTTAGGTTCGCAATGAAGTGCAGAGACTTCAGTTTAAACCAATGTGATAATACATTCGTGTTTCAAATGTCCTTAGTTTACTGATAAGCGATTTTCAGTTTCTTCGAATGCTTTTTAAAAGTAACATTTTCCTACTATTTCCTACTATTTCTTCTAGGTACCAGAAGCTATATGTTCTCTAGTCTTCCCCTATCACAACCCCAAACTCTGGAGGACATCATTAATGTTGGTCATAAAAACGTATCGTACGAAATTTGTATGTTTGCGTCATTTGCGAAACCGTGGAGCTCTTTATTTCTTTCGTTTAGTCGCCTACTGATTCCACATAACTTTTGGAGCCTGCGAAAGTCTGTCTATATACTATTCTTCGTTCTGAATCCGGAACGATACTTTATCAAAGATTTCTTCTTTCCATTCGTTCATAACGTGTCCAGTAAACAAATTGTGAAAAAGATTCTATTTTACCTTGTACTTCCGTACATGTTTCATTGAAGTTTCATCATCACCAGCGCGTACCCTTTCGAACTTGCCATCGTTCACATAGCTCTCCTTCATCAGCAGTACAGCTGATACTTCCATATTGAATGGTATTGGTGAGAACCCATATCTTTCGCTCGTGTAACCTTTCATTTGGTGTTACTAACAAAGAACCCCTTGAATGCAAGGTTGCAAGTTCAATCTTTAGTAAGGCTCATTTGAAAGAGTTATATTAACAGTTATGTTAGGAGAAATATTAGTTGTAATGCCTCACCATGTGTATCAGAAGGGCGACAGAAAATGAGTGCCCGGGAGAGACAGAGATGGACCTTCTATGGGAGGTATGTATTACACCCCACAAAATGTACATCGTCGACATTCAAGAAATGTTCATACAAATCATTAAATTGGACCATGAACACCGAATGAAAAATGGTTCGCCTCAGTGATCACAGTGAGCACTTCGGTGTTGGAGACCGTGCATGACGTTCAGCCAGGTATCCACTCTTAATGATTGCACACAGGATCATGTCGGTGTAACCGGGTGATGATAACTGATAAAACGTGATGGCGTACAACTGAAACCGAAACATTATCTCGTCGAACCTATCGTGAAACCGCCTATCGTTTGAGGTGTAGCTGCAGGCACGTAAAAAACCAACATGCATAGCCTGAATTTGTCCAATGGTTCCAGGCGATATGAACTGCAATGTCTTACACTTTTCAGGAAGGATAGTTTTCTCTAAAGGAATATGATTTTTACACGCAGACCAGGAATGAAGCAAATTATTTTGACCAGCTAATGGCCAGAATCAGTGCTCTTACCATTTTGTAGTTCTCTTATGCCAGTTTTCCCACTCTGGCTTGTTGTGACGTAAATATTCCACTCTGACCTAGCAAGATCACGCACACCAAAAAGAATCATAGGCAGTCTTTCGCAGCACACTAAATAACTTTCCATCCAATTTACCAACCAGAGTGACAATCGGCATAATTGTATACGAATCCGTTGGTTGATCTTTATACAACTCTCTTGGTACCTCAAATTTCCAGGGTTCCTTTTCTTATGAATTTCCTCTTCTAATCCCGACTGGTCGGAGCTGAACACAAGTTCCCTGCTGGTCGATGGGATAAGTTTATCGCATCCACAAATTTTCGGTCCGAGGCCACACCTTGCTGTGCGTTGTCAAGTTGACACATTGTTCGAAATTTCGTTATCTTACGTCTCCTAGTTCTGTAGCACTATTTGAAGTTATTCAACCATCCACTACTTTCCCTGAAACCACTGTCATCTATGTCGTGTGCAATTTCATATGCATAACGTTCCTTGGACGACGATTATCCTTTACTATGTTTCACTGGAGATTGGATTTGTGGCGCTCTGTCCGACAAGGATGATGAAATACACGGATCGGCACTTGTTTCAGTATCACTTGCACTTGTTAAACACGTATCGTCATCATTGTGCGCCACATGTACATTGTCCACTATGTGGAGCTTATACGACGTCACACATTCCACTGAATCATTTCATGTGCCACTTCTTTCTGACTCTGTTAGTGGCCGTGCGGTTCTAGGCGCTACAGTCTGGAACCGAGCGACCGCTACGGTCGCAGGTTCGAATCCTGTCTCGGGCATGGATGTGTGTGATGTCCTTATGTTAGTTGGGTTTCATTAGTTCTAAGTTCTAGGCGACTGATGACCTCAGAAGTTAAGCTATTTGAACCACTTGACTCTGCGAAAATACTTGGATTCCTTTCTGACTATATGTCAACTTCGGCAACTGTTGTTGTAGATGTATTGGCAATGTCTGCTTTGTTTACCGTTGTGGCTGCTTTGCTTCGTGTCAACACCACTGCCCCTGTAGCACTGCTGTGAGCTACTCGTCGACTAAGCAGTTCAACTACACTCCATGGCCTTTAAGCAGTGCTCACATTGTATACCTCAAGTTCCACCCCCTGTTGCCAATATCAGCCAATATTGTGGTTGAACGGATACAACATGTGTGGCGTCGAAGGCCCTAAACATCATTGGCCTTTTGCGAGCTCGCACCCAAGCGGGTGCTTGTATGAGTATTCTTGTTGAAATTATTGTTTTGCTGCCTTCACCAAATTCAACCAGAACACCGGACAGAGTCTTAAGTATCCAAGAGAGGGGAAGGGAAGGGTGGGGGAAGGAGTATGACCGAGCTGCTGGTGAGTCTCTACTTCCAGCATGTCACAGTAGCTGTTAATGAGAGTTCTGTGATTTCTGATCTCCACTTCAATTTTCGAATGCAGTATTTGTAACGGTAAATAATTGATTTCACAGTCAATGCATCATGAACTCTCAGTTCAGCAATACAAATAATAATAAATAATAAGAATAATAACAGTTGCAGACTGGCGTCACAGAATCCTTGCAGGTCAGGGTAGCAACAATTTTTACTTTTGATGTAATTCTTTTCGGGAGTTCAGCCATATATAGCTGCTGATAGGCAAGAGACTTTGTGCCATCTTCAGGTTACTGGTAATGACTGATTAGATGGTCCATCAGTCATCAGCATCAATCAGTCATCAGCAGCCACCTGAAGATAGGCGGAGAATGTAGCCACCGGTTGTAGTTCTGTCACTAGGCAAGAGACTTTGTGCCATCTTCAGGTTACTGGTGATGACTGATTAGATGGTCCATCAGTCATCAGCATCAATCAGTCATCAGCAGCCACCTGAAGATAGGTGGTGAATGTAGCCACCGGTTGTTGTTCTGTCGCCCTCCACATACGAGAACGGGATCTCGAGCACAGACCTTACGTTCATAGTACCATTTTATATCCTTCAGCAACACATCATTCGCTCATGAATCAGCAGTTCGAGATTCTACGTACAATTCTGATATAAAGTAAGGAAAGACATTTTAAATAAAAGATGTTTACAGGGAAGATATAGGGAATATCTACTGAGGCTCTGTTCGTTAAGAGCAACTTTTATTCAGTCATATAACTCTCCTGTTTCATGTTACGCTATACTCTGTACGGCGATAGAAACTCCAGGCAACTATTAGCGCTGGCGCCATAGCAGCTTAATGCTACAGCAACACTGAAAGGTTGCCAGAGAAACGTAAATAAAATGCCATATGTGACTGTTCCTGTCCGAAGCTCAAAGCAGCCATTCGAACTCCACCTTACCTGCCACGGTTCTTCACTGTCTCATGGACTATGATGAGTATTTTTGTTATCTGTTTTGCGATATGTTATTTTATTAAAATGTCACTTATTACATTGATTCATATTCTAGAGCTAGACCTGTCTTGTTTATTTACGTATTTTCAGTTCGTAAATGACGTTTAAACTAAGAATTAAATACCTGTCCCCTTTTGTACATATTCATCTACATCTATATCTATATGTACACGAAGACTCTGCAAATCACACTTAATTGCCTGGCAGTGTATTCACCTTCAAAATAATTGTCTATTATTCCACTCCCGAACAGCACGCGGAAAAACCGAACACCTATATCTTTCCGTGCGAGCTCTGATTTCCCTTGTTTTCTTATGATGATAGTTGCTGCCAACGTAGGTCGGCATCAACAAAATATTTTCGCATTCGGTGGAGAAAGTTGGTAGTTGAAATATCGTCAGAATATGCCGTCGCAACGAGCAACGCCTTTGTTTTAAAGATGTCCACCCCACATTCTGTATCATGTCCGTGACAATCTCTCCCCTATTTCTCTATAATAAAAAACGTATTGTCCTCCGTTGAGCTTTCTCTATGTACTCCATTAACCCTGTCTGATAACGATCCCACACCGCGCAGCGAAACTCCAATAGAGGTCGGATAAGCGTAGTGTTGGCAGTCTGTTTAGTAGATCTGTTGCATCTTCTAAGTGGTCTACCAACGAACAAATTCTTTGGTTCGCCTTCCCCACAACAATTTCTACGTGTTCTTTCCAATTTAAGTTGTTCGAAATTGTAATTTCTAGGTATTTAGTTGTATTTACGGCCTTTAGATTTGTTTGATTTATCATGAGACGAAGTACAACGTATTCCTTTTAGTACTCATTTGGTTGACCTCACACATTTCATCATTTAGGGTCAATTACCTATTTTCACACCACACAAATGTCTTTTCCAAATGATTTTGCAATTTGTCTTGATCTTCTGATGATTTTACTAGACGATAAACGACAGCATCATCTACAAACAACATAAGACAGATGCTCAGATTGCCCCCTAAGATGTTTATATAGATAAGGAACAGCAGACGCTTTTAATACTACCTTGGGGAAAGCCAGAAATTACTTCTGTTTCACTCGATGACTTTCCGTCAGCTACTACGAACCGTGATCCCTCAGGAAGGGAATCACGAATCCAGTCGCGTAACTGATACAATATTCCGTAAGCATGTAGTTTCATTACAATCCGCTTGTGAGGTACAGTGTCTAAAGCCTTCTGATAATCTAGAAATACGGAATCAATTTGAAATCCCTTGTCAAGAGCACTCAACACTTCGTATTAGTAAAGAGCTAATTGTGTTTCACAAGAACGATATTTTCTAAATCCGTGTTGACTGTATGAGAATAGACTATCCTCTTCGAAGTAATTCATTACGTTGGAACACAATATATGTTCCGAAATCCTGGTGTTACTATTTTCTCTCTTATAATGTGTTCCGGGTGAGGCCACGTCACGCATTATTATTACAGGACCGATTTACGGATTATTAGGAAGTGTACTTACATGTTTTGAAGATTGAAGCTGCAATACTACTGCTGTACTATTCAGTACAGTAAATGTTAATTAATAATGATTGCTTAGTCTCTTTAATTGCGGGTGTATAGCTTGCCTTATTTAACGGTATTTATTGGTAAATTCTACTTTTCATCATTCTTTCGGGTACATTGGCAGTACTTATCACATTAGCAGACCAACAAGATATGCAGATACCTATTGGTATAAGGCTTAGAAGAACTCTCCATTGAAGTCTTGAAGAGTGTTATTAGAAGAAAAGGACGGCTTAACTTTTGTTCCTAGTCATAAAAATGTCTCTGTTCTGTAGATGACGAACACGCACTTAGAATTATTGTCAAATTAATATTTTTTTCTCTGCAAACCCATTAACTTCGGCAGTCCTGTCCAGCAGAGATAGCAGTAACCTTCCATACTCGAACCACTACAAGAACGTTTTGCGGCCTAATTCAAATTTATAGACGCTCTCCGGCCTGCGAGTCTTTTAACAGCGCACTTTTACACTAGACGCTGTCGTTAATCTCGTTTATTGTCCATTTATTTCCCGCGAATGTTTGTTAGCAGTTTTACGCGTCCAAGGGTGCCAATGAACAGGTAATGAAAGTACTTTCGTTGCCACATGGCTTGTTAATGATGTGTGTCGAAATGACAGACCAGCTGGTGGAGAGGTTCTCGCTAATTCTGTCCCATCTGGACCGGAGGGTAAGAACATAATTCTTAATGAGAAAGATAATTTTCCAGTGAGTGCACAACTTCTCCTGCATCACGTTTAGTCTAATGTTAAAGAATTAAGAAAACGAAGTGTTCGTATGGAAGAATCATTCCTACTGGAGCAACATGCACAATACTGTGCGCTGTATTACATGTCCTTCTACTTGGGAATGTGACTGGAAGTAACATTTGAACATACACCAGCGGCTTAGGTGGTTCCAAGAAGTAGATGAACTTGCTACTGCTGATGAAGGCGGTAGAATCGTTATGGGTTGGGTTATCTTGCAAGGAGACACTTTCATTCTTTCACTGTCTGTAATTAGTGTAGTAAGGATGTTTTCTCTATCTCTCTCGACGCTACGTCGAGTAACACCACTGTCAATTGTGGTCTCATAAAAACATTTCATCGACAGAACTCTTTGGAAAGATCTTTGAATCCTTTCGCTGGACACTCGATCAAACAGAAGCTACCAGTCAGTATTCTAGGACCAGTCGGAAGCGGCAATCGAACGTGCTGTAGTGGGGGCCAGAGTTGGTGAGTACGTAATGTAACACTGGTGTAATTTGTTTAATTGCCTGTGTTGTGGGTCTAGTCTTTGTTTATCTCACACTTATCCACAATCGTAGTAGCATATCTATGTGGGATAGTAGTTAGCTTATCATAGTATCTGTCAGGCATTCCTTTAAGAGAGGTTTCTTTGAAGATGCTTTTTTGTACAAACATTATTTGTTTCATCTTCTGATATATACGCCTGTAGTTCATTGACAGCATTTCTCTCGATAATCATGATTCTGTTTTCTATTTATTTTTTACTTTCACTACCAGAAAATTTGTCTGTTACTGCTATCGCACCCTTGCCTGTAAAATTGTTATCCTTAACTATCTTACGTAAGTTTTAAAATTATTATATTTGTTGTTGCATCATTAAACAAAGAGAGTCCACATGTTGTTTACAGTCTTTTATCGTGCAGTAAAGTCATTGGAAGATCAAAACTAATTGCAAAACTATTTAGAAAAAATATCTGTATGGTGCTAAAATTTACAATTGGCCCTAAATAATTAAAAGTATGATTTCATCAGCATGAATGCTAATAGGAATACTTTAAACTTCGATTACATGATATATCAATCAAATATAAAGGCCGTAAATTCAATTAATATCGATTTGGATTACGAACAACCTCAGTTGGAAAGAATGCACAGAAAATGTTGTGGGGAAGGTGAACCAAAGACTGTGTTTCATTGGCAGGAGACTTAGAAGATGCAACATATTTCCTAAAGAGATTGCCTACGCTATTACTGTCCGTCCTCTTTTGGAGTTTTGCTGTGCGATGTGGGATCCTTACGAGATAGAGTTAACGGAGTACATCGAGAAACTTCAAAGTAGGGAAATACGTTTTGTATTATCGAGAAATAGGAGAGAGACTGTCAAGGACATGACGCAGGGTTTGGGGGCGGGATCATCTCACGAAATTTCAATCACCAACTTCTCCTCAGAATGCTAAAATATTTTGTTGACGCCGACCTACATAGGGAGAAACCATCATCATAAAGAAACAAGGGAAATAAGAGTTGCACGAAATGATATAGGTGTTCGTTTTTTCCGTGCCCTGTTCGAGATAATAGAGAATTATTGTGAAGGTGGTTCGATTAACCCTGTAGCAAGTACGTGTGATTTGCAGATTATCCATGTAGATGTAGAATCAGTCTACACTACCAGCTCCTAAAATGTTTACTATTCCTTCTGAAACACGCTGCGAACATATGGAGTTTTCAAATGAGCATAATACACTAGCAGACGGAATCAATTCTACTACATCACGTTACTATAGCCTTTGTGTTTCCGTTGATTCTGTTCTTTTAGAATTGCATCTGTCGCTACTTTTAATTCTGCACTGTAGATAGTGTGTGGGGGAACTGTACAGGGTAATAGTTTCACAAGATATTTGGTGCGTGTGTGTTCAATAAACTTTAAAATATAATATCCTTCGATTACAATTAGCATACAAGATAAAGATATACCTTTACTCCAGTCTTCAGTCGGAATCTAAGGGAGCTCATCTTTTTTTTTTCTTTTTTTCGATTTTCTTTTAGTGATCGTTCTACTAGTGTAGGGCTATGGTACTATTCTTTAATCAATGACTTTGATTACATCTCCATCTGTTGTACTTGGTTTTTTGTCCAGCTTATTTTCTTTGAGTACAGAATTATTTGACGGGGCCCCTTTCATATTAGGGCAGAACAGACATGTCTGTATTAACTGTAGCTTATGTTACGTAATTTTGATCTAATAGCCTACACTTGTGACGTATACTTGAATAATAGACGTCTTAACTGTGCAGCAAGAAGGCATATAAGCTAACCTCTTCAGAGCGTTTCTTTCGTTAAATAGGCTTCCCCTTTCTTCCAAATTGCGATGACGTACAGACAAGTAATGCCTTCGAATTTTTTATGTCAAAACTTTTCAAGTTTTTAAATAAATGAAACGTTATTAATATTCTACATCATTGTGCCTGTTTTTAGCTGTCTTCTCTTATGTCAATTGGGACTGGCGTATAGTCGTTTTTTTAACTCCTCTCTGTCTTCGTGTTCCATAGTTTTGACTATGGCGCGTATGAACCCCAGCTGTTTTCTGCGCCCTAAAGGAAAACTAAACCAAATCCATGTATTAGCTCTCTGTAGCTAGTGGGCTCCGAATTGTGGAGTATAACATGGCGATGTGTAACACATTATGTCGGTGCAACAGTGTGCCGTAATCCAGTTTTCAATTCGAAGAGTTCACCTACGCATGGAACACCCTATTCTTGAACATGACAATGCCAGAAGTTAACTCTGCCAAACTTAAAGATCACCTTCGAGGACTTCACTTTGATAACGATGAAGCGGTGCAAGCAGAGATGAGGTTGTCGCTCCGCCAATAAAGTCGAACGTTCTGCAGTGACGGTATCTACAAACTGGTATCTCGCAGGGATAAATGTATTTGTCGGCAAGGTGACTACGTTGAGAAATAAAGGTATGTAGACGTGAAGAATAAATATGTAGAATTTTAATGACGTTTGTTTTATTTAAAAAGCTTAAACAGTTTCACATGAAAAATCGGAAGCACTACTTTTCAGCACGCCCTCATATTTTTGAAGTATAATACTCCCTTAGTTAGCAATGGAAAGCACTGAACTAGCTCTCCTATGCTGGAGAGCATGTAGGTGGTCTGAATATGACTTTTGATGTCCTTAATAGCGCCAGGTGGTTGGTGTTGGGGGTGGGGGGCAGCAGGGGAAAGACATGTAAATCCGGGGTGTATGAAACTATGATTTATTAATTATTTATAACGTGAGGTGATGGTTCAAGAGGAAAAAACTGTACAGAAAAATAGTTCATTTTTGATAGATACGGTAAGAACTTTAATTTATGAAAACCGCTTTCCACACTATCGTCGACCGAACGTCACCGAACGACTGCAGAAGATAGTACACAAACAGCTTTGCAGTGCGCCAAGTCAGTAAAGCTACTGGTGTTCGTTATATTTTGACAATAATACTGATAACATTTAGCAATGCACACGCATTTTTATTTTTAGTGCTTTTGTAGAGGTTACGTGGCATTAGTTTTAGAGTCATGGCGCAGTTTGACGTCATAATCTGCAGGGAAATCTTGAGTAAAACTGACAAGTAATTCTCTTTAAACCACCTACAGTTTATTCATCGACTTGCCACACGGAGGTTTATCAACCAAAGCGAAGTCTCCTGGGATACGACTTCAGTTAGCAATCACTTACCACAATGTTGGCTCAAACTATGCGTAACGTGGGTACTCAGATTATATATAGTGACCTGTAAACAAGACGTTTCATGGCTTAGTCATACAGAATTTGTGTACTGATCATGTTTGTGGGGAGACATTTGTCATATCCGCGTTACATATAGGGTGAATGATGTAATCAGAGCAATTACATGGAGTACAGTTTGCGTTCATAACATAACTTTTTCGTGGTTGAGACAGGGAAATGTCAGTGAAGGAGAAGAGCAAAGCTTTTAATAGGACTACAGAAGACGAAATCTTGACGACAGGAAAGGGTGAAATTGTTCATCTCACACCCATTGTTCATTTTCAGGTCACTAAACGTGCACAATGGGCGAACCAGAGCTCTGCCCACAGCCCATAAAACCTTACAGCCATAAGGTACATAGAACACTGCGAGACTTCAGATCTACTTCTGTTGACAATAATTTTTAAGAGAACTTATTTTTTTGGCAAGTATGCGTTTTTAGTTTTTGAAAATGGGCTTTATTAAAGAGCGACAAAAACTGCTAACAATTAATTCATTTTTCTTGGTTCGAAATCTCTGTTGATGAATTAAAAGTAAAGGCGTGCCCAGCATCAATTTTTGCGGAATGTCATGGAACATTTGAGGTTTGGATTCATTTATATTGCGATACTTAGTTGGTATGCCTAATGTAATTAAATTCAATATCCAGCCTGCAGATACTACACTGTCCCACATGTAACCTGAACTTCATATTACCCCACATGTTTCCAGTGCGCTAATTGTTGCCTGGTAACGACATACTCTGAATCATTGCAGTTAACATCCTCCTGCCAATGTTGTTTGTCTCAAAGTAAGTCATAACTAACATTAAGACAGTCACCTTGAAAGTATCATTAAGAGAATAGACAAATATCTGTTCGTAAACCGATGCTAGTGATTAAAATATATCAGTCATTTTGGTTCAAATACTTCGGAATTGGGTCTTAATATTATCATCAATTTAGCTGTGGCTAAAAACATAATTTTCCTATAAATAAAAGCAAATGTAATTTACCCCATTTTACGCCTGCAGACTGACTGTACAGGCGCCAGTGTGGATTCTGGTCAAATGGACAAGGATGTGGACTACTGAAATATGGAGGAACAGAAGAGGAGGTTTAAGAGGTAAAAGTGGCCCATATTCTTCAATTAGGAATACAGTAGGATGCGTCCCAGAGTCGATGACTAAACTACCAGACACTCAGGATGGCCGTGATAGTCGATCAGTGACGGAACACAGGCTGAGCAATTGTTGGAAAGGAGAGAGATTGGAGTGAACGTCTCCCGAGCGACACGATAAACACGTTCTCACTGCAAGCACATGATTCCCATACCACACTCCCTACTGACACTTCGACTTCGAGCGAGGAAGACTTTGTCTGTCAGCATCCTTAACTAGGATAAGTTACATTTTGCTGAGCTGATGGTGGGGTCCGGCACATGGGCCGCGAGAGGTAGTACTGAAGTGCTGGCTGTGAATTTAAGTGTGGAGAAAACATTTTTGAATTTACAATAAAATAATGCCAGTACCTTCTGGACAGCTGGTGGCTTGCACATGACACACCAAATATATAATTCTTCTTCATTTAAAATGCCGTACTGATGTGCTTTAGTCTAGTAGGTCTGACTGAAATTTCTTGCAAGTATTGGAATATTTATGATGAACAAATGTGATTATCATACGTTACCTTCTTAATCATATTACTACACACAGTTTGCCCACAAAAGGAGTTTCTGATCTTGAGTTTGAACAACATGAAAACAAATAGCGATAGAGCAACGAAACGGAGGTTATATTCATTAGGAAAGCTGTAATAGTCTCACACAGATGTTCAGAAATAGTAACTACAGAATCCGCTAACAGGTGGTGCAGTACGCTGTACAGCTAGTATCAGCATGCATAAATAAATTCACCTTTGCCAACAGTCGTTATGACCGTTTCACAATCTTCTAGAAATGTCCACTGCTCGCAGTAGAGAGGTAGTTCAAACGAAGTGTCTCAACGGAAATACATTTAATTGTGACACTATCGACAATTATTGCTCGTCCAACGTGGTAGAACAGTTCTGGTAAACGGTGTCATTCAATGTACCGCACAGAAAGTAGTCACAAGGAGTCAGACCGGGTGAATGAGGAAGAAAGTCCATGTCTGTGTCAGTAAACTCGGGATAATCTTACGTAGTGGCCCTATTCCCGAAGTATTCATCAAGAAAACGTAGTACCTGTTCGACTCAACATGGGTGGATCCCTTCTTGCACGAACTACTGATTGCCTGTCTATCCTCCAACGCTTGCTGTATGGCGCCAATTCGTTCCAAAAGTGTGACATAAAATTTACTAGTTATTGTTTCTCGTGTGAAACAAGAGCTGATAATGCCTCTGTTGCATACCACAGGCAGAGTGTACTGGTCATGCTACACACAAATGACGATTTCGGAATCCGAAAATCGGCAGTTCAGTTAATTCACAAATCCATTCAGGCGGAATCGTGCTTCATCTGTGAACCAAGTACAACCCACTCTGATCTTTTATTGTCAATCATTGTGAGAATATGGTTCACAAAGTCAGCTCTTTGTAACGCAGAGTGTACGAGTAAGACCTCCTGACTTCGGATTTTGAATGGAAGTATGTGTAGACTGTTTATCAGTCTTACATGAGTGCTGGACAGCTTCAAAACAATCTAAGATCCTATTCTTCGGACGGATGTCGTCAAATGTTACAGAGTAAGTCCACAAACTGTGGTGACATTTGCAGGAATAGCTACAGTTGTGCTGGGACCAATACATCCCACTAAGAAATTTGGTGAGTAGCTTCCAAAATGGTTTTCGCATTGGTTTCTTTTGGATATTAAATCGTGTTTGAATACTACGCCTTGGTACTGTAATAATGTGTTCTAATCTGATATTACAGTTCCAGGAAAACAGATTCTTCAATGAAGTACATGTTTTAAACCTCTTCCTTCGATTTTCTGTGCTTCATCGTTCTGAATTTCCCCTCTCACCGAGAGGGGAAGTTCTCTCTCCCCCTCCTGCCTCCCCAACCCGTGCAGATGTACGTGTCTGTCTTGAATATTTACTTCCAAAGAACACTGCTTCGCTTTCGGTCATCCGTTCGACAATTCTGCAGCTACGGACCCACTTTCGCTTACACCGATGGCTCTAAGGATGCCTGTGGTACACGCTGCGCCTTTGTCGTCGGCCAAGACGTTTTTAGATGTCGCCTTTTAGATCGGTGCTGGAATTTTACTGCAGAGCTCTTTGCGCTCTGTATGGCCACTTAGTACAACTAGCGATACGGAATCTCTAAATGTGTTATCTGCTCTGCTTCTATGTGGTCTCGAGGACTGTATGTGATGTACACGTATCACTCTCTTGTACAGCGCGTCCTGGAATGCCTTCAGTCCTCATTGATACTGCCACTAGTGAATCGTTCGTTCAGGTTCCTGGACAGGTCGACGCGTGCTGCCGCTAATGCTGCAGCCCTAATACCCAGGTCTTTTAGCTATTCTATCCCGTCGGACGATCTCTCTGTTGCTATGACTAGGAACATTCTGTCACTATGACACCGATCACGTCTCTGTGTGAACAAGATAAGGTAGGTTAACACCTCCCAATGCCTTGGGAGGCTCCTCTCGTCCATCTCGTCACTAGGAGATAATTTTAACTTGGCTATACAGGGTGTAGGCAGTATAAGAGCAAGTAGTATGATCATCGGTACCTTGATGTGTACCCAATTCAGTGTGTTAGTGGTTTCTACTCATCGTTTAACAGCCTTTTCGCAAACACGTCACATAAATTACTATCTAAGTTTTTCTGCATGGTCGTTACTGCATCACTAAGTGAACTAAGCCTGCCAGTATAGACTACCCGTTTTGCGTCCAAGCATCCACACTTCAACATCCGACCTGTTGCTCAAGGGAAAATAAGCGTTAATGGATTGCTCTTGCCACATGTACCTGTATTTGAAGATACTATTTACACTAAAAACATGCTACTCCTAACAGCTATAATTGTCAGTCCGGAAATGAAACAAATACTGATGTAATGTTGTTCAGAACACTGTCGTAAGTCACGAATAAGTATCTTCACTGATATCTCTAACACACTGTATATTGGGCACTGTCTTTTCGGCACTACCCGTCTGTGAAGAGGCGACGCCGCACCACTTTTCTCTCACTATAATGAACCACGTACGGACCGCCACTTTCTAACTCGATGTCAGATTTTTAAAAACGTGCATTTTGATGTGTGTTTACCATCTGATCTGTGCGAGGTCTTAGAAGATACTACAAAGGCTGTAGAACGTGTTTCTCTGTTTATTGTAGGTAGAAATATGCTGAAAAAGATTTAATTTTTTATCATGGACGCCGGTTGTCTTAGAAACTTTTACAGAACGGCCACTTGGAAAAGGAGAGTCGTTGTAATTGATCGTTTTACCTTTCCACTATGTTTGTTGCTTTGTAACTAGAGTTCCAAATACACAGTCATTATCAATTAGAGTTTTACGTATCTAGTAATGTCGTTTCGGCTCCTGCGTGCCAACTGACGTCAAAAACCACAGAACGCTTTCCCAAGACAACGGCAAATTTTAAGTAATGTTCTGGGCACTTATGAACTCAGCTATGTTGAGCCTAAAGTCCTAAAAAGAACAAGAACGCTCCGAAACGGTGTCCATTAGTTTTGTGAAATTATCACAAACTCATCCTTAAGAGCTAAAAACTGACATTATGAATGTTGTCCCATATTAGGATTAAATTCTGTTTACCACTGATGGAACAGTGTCCCATGTCTGCGACTGGTCCACCTCGTGCTCTGTATGAAGACAGCGGCACATATAAGCTACTGGAGCTGCCATATAGTGAAGACTGTATGACAGCGAGATGCACACCTTCAGTTCTGACAAATTGGCGACTGTGAAGCAAGAAAAGCCTCACATAATGCATCGCACGGTATACACACGGCGGAAGTAGAAAGTGTTTCACCACGGACGGGGTACTACGGAACTGATATTCCAGTATTACCATGCCTGCGGAATATGTTGATTAAAATTTCAACTTTATGCGAGCTTATTTTCAGTACAGAAAAACGTCATTCTTACTGATTGCTATGACTAAAGTTACTGGAACTTTCCAGTTGGAAACCGCGAGTCAGCATGCCCAAAGGACGTGTGAGTGCAGCTTATGGCGTATTTCCGGCGTTTTGAAATGTCAAAACATTGATGTGAGGGATACGGAAGCGATATACTTACATATTCCACAGTTGGCTTTAGTGCAGTGACTGCTGAGAGAATGGTGACAAGACAGGCTCAAGAAAACAATGTAATATGAAGAGTAGACACGGTTCCTTGCACAAGGACTGCACCATGAGAAGATCGAACGACTGTTCGAGTAGCTCTGAATTCCGAGCAGAGGTAGCAGGCAGAGATCCACCACCAACTGTCGAGAACATATTACTGGAAGGTTAGGTGAGATCTCAAGTCGCCATTCGTCGACGTCACACCGCAGACAATGAAGACCTGCATGGTGTAGAGCCAAAGTCAACTGGGACAACATTTATGGAACACTCCATCAGTACGTGAAGAAACATAGACATATTAAAACCTGGAATACATTGTATTAATGTTCCGCAATAATATTTATTTTATATTTCGTTGTGAATCGACTTCGGCTTTCTAGGCCGTCATTCTACAACAAAAGACTAAACATGTAGTCCACACATCATTAGTGAGAGCTTACAGTTCGATAAAGTTTGTTATTTACAAAAGTATGTGACCATTTTTCAACTACAGATCTTTGCGAAAAACACAAGCTTATCGAAATACGCTAAGTAGGAGAGGTCAAATAAACGTTGAATTACGTTGTAGTCAAACATTAAAATACAAAAATGTCAAAGTCAAAATAGAAGGGGAGAGTGTTGTATCTAGGGTACAGTGTATCCAGGAATACATGTTGTTATTTGTTCGGTAGTACAGTCTGGTTTCTGTCATTTTCTACCGTTTTTGTCATTGTTACAAATAAAGTTTTTTTTATATAGCATTTGTAAATACTTCTACACATTTTAGTGCTGTACAATATACAAACCTATTTGTAATATATTGTCAGTTCTTAAGTTACAGAATTTTATGTAAAGTAAAATTCCATGTATTTTTAAAACTAGTTATACAGGGTGTAGCGGGTATAAGAACACATATTTCTGTTGGTGAATGAGGTCGGTACAAGGAGCAACATTTCATCAGTATTTACGTCATTTGCAGACTCATAATTATAGCTATTACAAGTCGTATGTCTTTTGGTTGGGTAGTACCTCGAAGCATACGTGTCAAGAGTACGCCATTAGTGCTTAAATTCTTCCGGGCAGCTGGTCAAACGTTCAACTGTGGAAGCATGGACGCAAAACGGATAATCTATACTGACACATATAGTACGCTTATCTGTGTAGGTATAACTATGAAGAAAACATCAGGTAATAAATTATGCGCTGTTTTTGTAGGAAGACATGCACATATTAAGGTACTCCATATAAAAATATCTACACTTATACACGTTACACACTATATAATATGTGGCCAATTAAGCCACACTTCATTGGTTATGCGCCATCTTGTATCCTGAAACAGAAGGATGTCTTTTACCATGGAACATGCGATATTTGCAAATAAACTGTGTTTCGTTAACGTCTTAACGGTTTTACCTGTCTTGAAAATGGATGTTTATGTTAGTTTTTAATAGCTTCAGTTTCAAAATGTATTTAACTTGTAAATCCTTTCTGAATATACTCCTGCTTAATCTGATTTCACTTACTGATTATTGGTGATTGGTAAATTATAATGTTACAAAAAGACTGTTAAATACAGTATTGACAAGATTTCATCTATTGCAACGCTTTTCAATTTCAACACGATGTTTGTTCTTAGATTCATGACCATGTATTACATTAGGATATGTTTTCACATTTGGTTGGTTGGTTTGGGGGAGAGCACCAAACAGTAAGGTCATCAGCCCCATCACATTAGGGAAAGATACGGAAGGAAATTGGCCTTTCAAAGGAACCGTCCCAGAATTTCCCTCAAGCGACTTAGGAAAATCAAAGAAAACCTAAACCAGGATGGTCAGACGCGAGTTTGAACCCCCGTCCTCCTGAATTCGAGTCTACTGCTCCACCTCGCTCAGATTCACGTTTGGGAAAAAACTTAATTTTCCGGAGTAATTTTTGTAATTTCAGTAAAGGACTGCAGTACATAAAAATGAATACCATCATTTAAAACTGGAATAAGAAATTATATTAAACTTATATCACAGGGGTGGGTAGAGGCGAAAGTCTGAAAAGTGTTCTATGAAACAACACTCTCCCCCACAACAAGCAAGTACTGACACAGACTACCATGTTATATCGACAAAATAACTGGTGAATGTGATAAACAGACAAAAAGGGAGGCGGACAAGGAGTCAGTGTAACGTGGCGAGTGGGGGAAGAGTTATACTACTTACAACCTTATTGTATTACAGCGAGAAAAATGTTAATTGGTGTTGCCACGTTATCGAGGGTCATCATTTTCTTATGCTCTTGTCGCATATCGGCGAAGAGTCGGCACGATTATGAATGGTTTTGGCATGATTAGTTTAAGAGGTGGTTGGGTCCCCTTCCTGTCGGCCCCCGTTACCTACCAGGACGTATGTGTGTACCCCGACTGACCTCGTGCAGTGTGGTTCATGTGAAGGTGTGCGGAAGTTTTCTAACTGTTTGTGATTTGTGCGACTGAGGTGGAACTTGCGTACTAGCCCGCTATTCCCCTAGTGGGATGGGGTAAACCGCCTAAAGCCACACAAAACTGGCTGGCACACCAAACCTGGTCATTAATCCGCCGTGCGGGTTCGATCCGACACTAGCGGTGTGCCCGTGCCGGTAGCGGCGCTTTAATACGGCCGGCTATCGGGGCGGGCCAGCTTATCAGGGACGGCTTGGTTAGGATAGTGTTATTTAACGTCCCGTCGACAACGAGGTCATTAGAGACGGAGCGCAAGCTCGGGTTAGGGAAGGACGGGGAAGGAAATCGGCCGCGCCCTTTCAAAGGAACCATCCCGGCATTTGCCTGAAACGATTTAGGGAAATCACGGAAAACCTAAATCAGGATGGCTGGAGACGGGATTGAACCGTCGTCCTCCCGAATGCGAGTCCAGTGTGCTATCCACTGCGCCACCTCGCTCGGTTTATCAGGGACGAGTCAGGGAACTATATGTGAGCGTTAAACTTTAAATCAGGACTCTGTGATTGGTGTTTATTGATAGCCGGGTTTTCAGGTAATGTTAGTTTTATGTCCTTATTTACTCTATGGAGAACATTACATTTAATACCATGAGAAGGACTTTCATTCAGAGCACGCTCCATTCGGAGCACGCTCAATAAAGATGGAATTTTCGTTTTTCGGTCTACAGTTCCTTTCGTACTCAGTCAGTGCAACGTTATAACGCTGATTTACCTATATGTAATTAATTATGCAAATTACAAAAAGTCTTATAAATTCCACTCTGCGTTAAACCTGGAACTTTCTCTTTAGTGTTGAACAGAATGTTGTTAGCAACATTTCTAATATCTAAGATATCTAAGATATATATTTCCTGGATGTTAATTTTTTGGGAAGTCCCTGCGAAGTCCTGTCCACATACTGTAACCCAGAGGCTTTCCTGAAATGTGTACGACATGAAGAGAACTCTCAGCCGCTGTCCAGTCCAGTCCCCTACAAAAAAAGAGAGATGAATGAAATTAAAATCATGTTTCCAATCACGGTATCGGTCTCCTTAAGTAATAACGAATTCAATGACGATAAGCTGGCCTTATAAACTAGTTAACAAAAATACCATGAAATTAATAAGTTAATTTATGTATTAAAAGCAGATTTCCCCGGCCGACTGAGAAATCATCGATGGCTCGCCAGAGTTTGTTACTGGTAGGGGCGAAATTTGGCACGGACGTCAATGCGAGATGCCTTTAATAGGTTCCACAACGAAACATTGTCTCGAAATTTGGTAGAAAATCCGAAGAACTTCTGGTCGTATGTAAAGTACACAAGCGGCAAGACGCAGTCAGTACCTTCGCTGCGCAGTGCCGGTGGTACTGTTACCGACGATTGTGCCGCTAAAGCGGAGTAATTGAACGCAGTTTTCCGAAATTCCTTCACCAGGGAAGACGAATGGAATATTCCAGAATTTGAAACACGATCAGCTGCTAGCATGAGTTTCTTAGAAGTAGATACCTTAGGGGTTGCCAAGCAACTCAAATCGCTTGATACGGGCAAGTCTTCAGGTCCAGATTGTATACCGATTAGGTTCCTTTCAGATTACGCTGATAAAATAGCTCCCTACTTAGCAATCATATACAACCGCTCGCTCACCGATAGATCTGTACCTACAGATTGGAAAATTGCGCAGGTCGCACCAGTGTTTAAGAAGGGTAGCAGGAGTAATCCATCGAACTACAGACTTATATCATTGACGTCGGTTTGCAGTAAGGTTTTGGAGCATATACTGTATTCAAACATAATGAATCACCTCGAGGGGAACGATCTATTGATACGTAATCAGCATGGTTTCAGGAAACATCGTTCTTGTGTAACGCAGCTAGCTCTTTATTCGCACGAAGTAATGGCCGCTATCAACAGGGGATCTCAAGTTGATTCCGTATTTCTAGATTTCCGGAAAGCTTTTGACACCGTTCCTCACAAGCGACTTCTAATCAAGCTGCGGGCCTATGGGGTATCGTCTCAGTTGTGCGACTGGATTCGTGATTTCCTGTCAGGAAGGTCGCAGTTCGTAGTAATAGACGGCAAATCATTGCGTAAAACTGAAGTGATATCAGGTGTTCCCAGGGAATCGTCCTGGGACCTCTGCTGTTTCTGATCTATATAAATGACCTGGCTGACAATCTGAGCAGTTCTGTTAGGTTGTTCGCAGATGATGCCGTAATTTATCGTCTAGTAAGGTCATCCGAAGACCAGTATCAGTTGCAAAGCGATTTAGAAAAGATTGCTGTATGGTGTGGCAGGTGGCAGTTAACGTTAAATAACGAAAAGTGTGAGGTGATCCACATGAGTTCCAAAAGAAATCCGTCGGAATTCAATTACTCGATAAATAGTACAATTCTCAAGGCTGTCAATTCAACTAAGTACCTGGGTGTTAAAATTACGAACAACTTCAGTTGGAAAGACCACATAGATAATATTGTGGGGAAGGCGAGCCAAAGGTTGCGTTTCATTGGCAGGACACTTAGAAGATGCAACAAGTCCACTAAAGAGACGGCTTACACTACACTCGTTCGTCCTCTGTTAGAATATTGCTGCGCGGTGTGGGATCCTTACCAGGTGGGATTGACCGAGGACATCGAAAGGGTGCAAAAAAGGGCAGCTTGTTTTGTATTATCGCGTAATAGGGGAGAGAGTGTGGCAGATACGATACGCGAGTTGGGATGGAAGTCATTAAAGCAAAGACGTTTTTCGTCGCGGCGAGATCTATTTACGAAATTTCAGTCACCAACTTTCTCTTCCGATTGCGAAAATATTTTGTTGAGCCCAACCTACATAGGTAGGAATGATCATCAAAATAAAATAAGAGAAATCAGAGCTCGAACAGAAAGGTTTAAGTGTTCGTTTTTCCCGCGCGCTGTTCGGGAGTGGAATGGTAGGGAGATAGTATGATTGTGGTTCGATGAACCCTCTGCCAAGCACTTAAATGTGAATTGCAGAGTAATCATGTAGATGTAGATGTAGGTTTGATCATCACGCGAGTGTTACGGAAATGCTTCAGCAACTCGTGTGGGAGTCTCTGGAGGAAAGAAGGAGTTCTTTTCGTGAATCGTTACTGAGGAAATTTAGAGAACCAGCATTTGAGGCTGACTGCAGTACAATTTTACTCCACCAACTTATATTTCGCGGAAAGACCACAAAGATAATATAACAGAGATTAGGGCTCGTACAGAGGCATATAAGCAGTCATTTTTCCCTCGTTCTGTTTGGGAGTGGAACAGGAGAGAAGATGCTAGTTGTGGTACGAGGTACCCTCCGCCACGCACCGTATGTTGGATTGCGGAGTATGTATGTAGATTTAGATGTAGATGTAAATGACCACTGAATAATGGGGATGGAGTGATTTTCACGTTCACCGATCCAATGATTCAGAAAATATGCAACATGAACGAAAATATGTAGAAGTTTTGGGGTCGTTACTTTCATACAGAAGCTGCAGCTACAACGACGTGTAGGGAGAGCAATTCCGCCCGCGTTTGGAGCGTTAGCTCCACTACAGGTTCCCCAACCCGAGCGCCGGCAAGCCGAACTATCGCACTGGCCGGAAGTATCAAGAACTGTTTTTGCTGCCACTCCCAGACAAGTTGGCTACAAGAACGTTTTTCTGTCGGAGGACACATACTGCTGTGCTGCGCCCAAGTTTGCAGTAGCACAGACAGACGAGCAGTTAGTGATACAGCAAAACAGCCGACGGCTCCAGCGTAACATGGCGACCGCATTTTGTTGTGAATGTGATTTAGTACCATCTCAGGAGGAGACGTGACTGCTGTTATCCTGTGTCTCTTCTTTCTGCGAAGAAAGTTATCAGTTAGCGTAGGGCTGTATCCCATACTGTATGCAATTGCTTTAATTATTTCCAACTAATTTTCAAAATGTGATTGGGTTGGTGGTGTAGATAGCAGGCGGTGCTCGAAGAAGTGGAAGGCTGCATGTCCCTGTGTTACAGGATTCTGGGAACTTGAATGTTGTGTGGATTATGTGTTCTAAGTTGTCTGATACAGGTCCGAAAAGGCCAAAGCAGGTTCACAACGAAATATAAAATGTTATTATTATTATTATTATTATTACTGCACACTTTCACCTCCAGGATAGTGGTTAACTTAAATGTTACACAATTTTTTAATTTTTCTTGTTTCCTTCTCCTTTTCCTCTTCCCAGAATCTTTTCATTTCCTGCCTGCGTTCCTGTTTCCCTTCCTCTGTCCATGTTTTGCCTGCTTTCTTCCTTTTTTACTTCAGATTTCGTGTTCAGCATTTTGTTTCTGGATTCGTCTCTTTCACTTATCATTTCAATACTGGCCATTGCTTGTTTAGGCCTTATTCTGTTTCTTGCAACCAACTGGTCTTTTTAAATGAACTGTTTACTACACAAAAAATCCGCTTTGTGAGTCTGTTGTTATTCATTCTATGTATGTGTCCGTAGAATGTTAGTCGGTGTTTTCTGATGATGTCTGTGAGCCTGTCTGTGTGTTCATGTAATTCTCTGGATTGTCTCTCTATCCATACACCATCTCTGTGTACTGCTCCAAAAATTTTTCTGAGGATTTTACGTTCTATTTTTTCTGTCTTTGTGATGCCTAATGCGTCGAGTGTGGGAGTACAGTGCTTCTCGTAGCACATCTGTACTGTAGTGCCTGAGTTTTGCCTGCTTTGAAATATTTTTTTTATTGTAGTGCGTCCATGACAGCTTATAGGCTTTCTGCAGTTTTTCTGTTCTTTGTACTTTGGATGCCTTTTTTGATCCGCTATTTGTATAGATTCCCCAAGATATTTGCATTTTTCCACTCTGTTAACCTTTTTGTATTCTGTGTACATGGTTTCGTTGTTGTTGCACTTTCTTTCCACATATTGCGTTTTTCATTCGATATCTGTAGACCTGTTGTATCAGAGACTTCCTGTAAGTATTCAAGTGTTTCTGGGCTTGTTGCCTATCGTTGCTGCATATTGCCAGGTCACCTAGAAGTTCCAGGCATTTTATGATCTTCTTGTTTGTACACGTTCTTCCTGACGGAATTCCTTTTTCTTCCCATTGTTTGAAAATTTTGTCAAACACCGTTTTGAATAAAAGCAGTGTAAGAGTCTGTTGGATGAGTGTCCTAGTTTTTCTATCCATTTCTATTTTTCTAGTGTGTCAAAGAGAATCTGTATGTCTATGGAGTCGCAAGCCATGTTAAAGTCCACGAATGTGATTACAGTATTGTTCGTCTGTCTGATTTTCAGGAGTGTTCGCAGGTTCCAGATCTGTTCGACACAGGACCTTCCGTATATAAAATAAATGTTATTATGGATCTTTAAATCTGTATATTTCAGTTTTTGGTACCAACTGGGACATTGTTTTTGGGCAACTTTGACCTCTGTGGGAGGTGGCCACACACCTCCAGCGTCTTTACCTGCCAAGTAATAAAACCTGTCTGACAGCTAGTTGCTCACCGTCAGTGTTGAGAAGCCATCGGCCGTTAGGCGGGGGACAGCCGCGCCTGCTGCATCGCACGCTACCAGCACCAGTTTACTGCCTGACGGCTGTTCGGCGGTTATCGGGGCAATTACAGGCGGTGTTCTCCTAGAGGCCGTTGAAACGCCCAGGGGTCGACGCCTAACCTGCCTCGCCGCAGCTTTTCAAACCCATTACGTATTCACATCGCGGACTTGAAATGCAAATCGTACTCTTCCTGCCGCAATTTAATGCCGTCTCATATCGCGCGAGGCTAATGGGAATTACTTCCTGGACACATCTTACAGCCATCCAGCGCTGCAAACCGGCAGCCACAAGGGGCGCTAAGCCGCCAGCCCGCGAGCTGCACTCGAACTGACGCCTGGAATTACGGCCCAGTTCGCCCTCTACGTCACGTGAGCTCCACGTTCTCATCGTATCGTGCTATTATTTACTTCCCGATGGAGATATGTAGGAATTTGACACTGTTCAGCATGCGGCGCTCTTCGATGTAGTGTACCTTATTCTTTAAGCGCAACGATATTTCTGAAAGCTGTGCCCGCCTCTTATGTAATCTGAATTTCATTTTGGCGTTCTTACATAAAATATCCACTGCATATACACAGCCGGTACCGTCTCTTGCACAGTGGAATGTCTTCGTCTCATTACCTATATTTACGGCGCACGAGGCGACGCAGAGGCACTGAACACTTATGTGGCAGGACGACGCTTCATATCCTATTCCGACTATCCAGGTTTAGGTCTTCCTTGTCTTTCCTAAATAGGTTCGGGCAGATCCTGCATGGTTCTTTTGAAAGAACATGGCCGGTTTCTGTCCCGATCTCTTCCCAGTGCTTCGTCTCTAACGATCTCGTCGTCGGTGGAATGTAAGACTCCAAACTTTCTTTATTACTCCTAAATTTGCGTCGTAATTCCCTTAAATTTCGACTGTACGCAGCATAATTATACGCTGATGGAGAGGCGCTTCTTATGTCACTGGTGGCCAAAGTAATAGTGTTACAAAGAGCGGGCTGTGATACTTTTGTTTGATAGTGACCTGATGGTAAACTAACGATCTTAATCTATATTTGTGGCTGAAAATAAACAAAAATCTGACAGTAATCCCTCAATCGCTGATTTCTATTTTTGTTTCAAAACATCTACTGATGATGGTGTATCATATAAATGCAATTGGCCACACCGTGGTTAATTAGAGTGGAAGGAATTTCTGCCCTGAAAACATGTAAAACTATTTCTTTAACCTAACGCAACGGAAACAAGCAGAGTACCATGTATTTCTAACTCAATTGCCTGATGCATCTGTGTGTGTGTGTGTGGGTGGGGGGGGGGGATCCTCGAAGGGAGTTCGAAGTAAGAGATTCAATTCAAACCTTTGTATTTGTTAACAGTTACTTTAGATGAAGCAAACGTGAATTAAGTAAAAAGCAACGTTCTTAAATGATACAGTCCCTTACGAAATGAAGGCTTGACAGTATCTTAGTAGAAAAAATGATCAACCTGGGGGATGCCTCTATGGGAACAAGGGAAAGGACTTTATAAGTTTGGGCGTGATACAACCTGCTGCAACAGAGATACGTGTTGCTGAGGGCAAAGAACAAGACAGAAAGTTACTGTTACTCATTCACAGACATTCCCGGGGCTGATAAACTTACAAGTTCGTTAATCGACTTGAGCGGGGCAAGAGCAGAGCTAGAAAAAAAAATGGACATGAGTTACAGTTAAGAGAACGAAGTACTGGAAAACCTAAAACCGGGTGATGTAAAGAATTTAACTTACCACATATCTTGCAAAGAATTTAGTGATTTGGAAAGATTCTGGTACAAAGATTTGTGACTACGAACAACCGCCTTTCGCGACTTTCCTAACAGTACGCCATCAAGCAGCTGCGTTGCGCCTCACCGTCACTGCCTCGTGGTACAGCTGCACGGCGGGTCCCCACCGGCCCACAGCATCTGCAACACGCCCACAGTGCAGCTACCCTCGTCTACCACGGCCCACTGTTCACACCTTAACACCCGCGAGAGGCCGAACTTTTTGGCACATATTCCGGCCATTCACGGGCCTAGCTTCCTGTCGCAACACGATGACCCAGCCGACTCATGTCAGAAAGCGCGCCCTACGGATCCCTTGTTCATCCGTGTTAACTGACAGATTTTCTAGCAAAAACTTGAAGCTTCTACCACAAACTTTCAGTAACCAATGAAACCACTCCCCCAGGAATTCGGCGGGAAAGATCATTCCATCCAGGTTAGTTAGGTTTAAGTAGTTCTAAGTTCTAGGGTACTGATGACCTCAGATGTTAAGTACCATAGTGCTCAGATCCATTTGAACCATTTTTGTGAACTAAGTGAAGTATTTGCTACTGAATAAAAGATTCAAAGAGCTACATGGCAGACACAAGTGGATATGGAAAGCTGCAGGTGTGTGCACAAGTTGAATTATTGATTGTTTGTTAGTGTAATATGAATATATCGCATTATTGTGTTTTTTGAAGGAGTTATGGCTGACGATTTCTGATATGTTGTTCTTCAGCTGAAAGGTAACAGAAGAGCGTTAATTAAATTAATAAATATATCTTGCAGTGGCTTATATTTATTCTAAATAATTGGAGAACATTTCTTTGAAAATTCCTGCATCAGGCTTTCCATCATTAAACGGCTATAATGTCACGTAAAAAATTGAAGAGTAATGGCCAAGTGTAGCGTGTATATAAAATCTGATATGCGCTAACACTTACAGAGGTTAAACAAGTTGAAGGAATGATGCCGCTGCAGATGGGATAAAATTAACAGAATATGTAAATTTCTCCTCGGTTTTCGTTTCATTACGCTTGCGGTTTCGTTGTTTACATTTGTCGATGATTGCGTGGCATGGCCACCGACCAAATAATTGCTTCAAGCTCTGTGTGTTTCACGCCAAAGTGTTTTTATTTGATTCGCGTCCGCCCGTACACATGCGCACTCGTCCACGTAATTACAAAATTATGTCGGTCGACTCGAGGAAATTGCTGCTTACGGCACATCGCCTGGAAGTGTAGCTATGCTACCTGCGCGTCCCCTCCGCTGTGCTCGGTTGCCTGCGTACTAGGCGTTACCCGTTGATGGCAACACACGACACTGGCAGCCCCAATCAATCACACACTCAGCATGCTTCAGTCCAAGTATATTTAGCAGTAATTATAAATCTGAGAACCGGTTTTAAACCAAATGTAGCTTCTGTGTGACATATGCATGCGTGTCTCGTGCGAAGGCCAAGTAACATCAAGAAACCTTAATTAAGAAGTACATATTATTTTTCTTATTTCTTTTCTGTCTGTTTCACGTTTTATTGGTCATTCTCACAGTTTCTCTCCCCATTCTTTCTGTTATGAGGATTCTATTATGTAAAGAAGCTGTTTTTCGAGTAGCGGTTTATTTCTCTGATACACACCGTTTAGTTATCCTGAGCTCGCAGGGAAAGCAGCGTCATTGTACTTATTAGATGCCACACACTGCCTTGCTACCAACATTAATCGGTTAGAATTTTTTTAAAACTCTTCTTAAAAAAATATTGGCCCACATTAATCATACAAAATACGCAAACGACGCATCAAGAAGGAATTATCCGAATGGGACGTAAATCGGTAGATGTGGTGTAAATATACAGCCAATTTCAAAAAAATTGGCTGATTAAAGAGAAAGAACTTAACAAACCGAACAAGTCAATAAACCGTTGTTCCAGCTCTGCACCTAATGCGAGCTATTATTCAGCTCGGGATTGATTAATAGCGTTGTTGTATGTATCCTGAGTGGTATCGTGCCAAATTCTGTCCAAATTGCGCATTAGAACCTCAAAATCTTGAGCTTGTTGGACGTGTTCTTAATGTTCTCAACTGGTGAGAGATCCAGCGACCTTTCTGGCCAAGATATGGTTTGGCAAGAAAAAAGACAAGCAGAACAAACTCTCGTTCTGTGCGGACGGGCATTACCTTGCTGAAATTTAAGCCAGTATAGATTGCCATGAAGGGCAACAAAACGGGATGTAGAATATCGTCGACGTACCGCTGTGCTTGAAGGATGCCACGGATGAGAATCAAAGAGATCTTGTTATGAAAAGAAATGGTACCTCAAACTATCACACCTCCTGGTTGTCGGGACTTATTGAGGGGGTGGGGGAGGGGGACAGGAGGGTGACAGTGAGGTTGGTATCCCACAGATGTGCGGGGGCGGGGGGGGGGGGGTGTCATTAAACACAGCAAATGCCACGGACTGATACAAAAAGGAGGAATAACACGCGAGTTTGATTTTCTTTTATGTGAGGTGACAAATGAGAAAACATTCTTTGGACCATGTCGCTAGGTCAGAGAGAAGAGAGATAGAGAAGCACATTAACTTCATGAGTGTGGTGCAAGCACTGAGATTTTTATTGCACTTTAGCTGCCTACACAATGCAATTACACTGGTGTCCAAAATTTAAGCAACAAGCTGCTACTTCCATGTCCTGTGTCTAATTCACCGCTGGCCGGTGTGGCCGTGCGGTTCTAGGCACTTCAGTTTGGAACCGCGTTACCGCTACGGTCGCAGGTTCGAATCCTGCTTCGGGAATGGATGTGTGTGGTGTCCTTAGGTTAGTTAGGTTTAAATAGTTCTAAGTTCTAGGGGACTGATGACCTCAGAAGTTAAGTCCCATAGTGCTCAGAGCCGTTTCTACCATTTTTCTAATTCACTACATAATAATACAAACTTCCAACAGATATCATTACGATCATATTCTCCACGGAAGATGGCATTCCGATCACCGGACAACAACGCCAGCAATGACGCCAGGGCATCTATCAAGCGGAGTAGTGTTTGCAGGGTAGTTCCACATTCACAATCGCTGTGTACACATCCACAGATGGTGCAGTATGGCTCAGAGACGGCGACTACAGACTCTGCTGTGGAAGGCGGTAGGAAGAATGGAAAGTGGCAAACTCGTGTGGCCTGATGGCTTAATGTGAATCGTTGTGATGTTTCTAGGATGAGGCGACAAAACTGAAACTGTATCCCGGAGACCAGGACAGGGTCAACCACGTGCGACATCAGAAAGAGTGGACCGTTATTTGGGTGTAAGGGCACCGCCTTACTACTGCACTGCAACTGGAATCTGACCTCGCAGCATCCACTGGACGTGTTGTATCGAGGCAAACTGTGTACAGAAGGCTTCAGCAGAGTGACCTCTATTGTCAGAGACATGCTGTCTGTTTACCTCTGGCGTGTCTTCACAGAATGGAATGTCTAGAGTGGAGCTGTCAACTGCCACCTGGACGGTCGAACGGTGGACCAACGTCCTTTTCACAAATAAGTCCCGATTTGATCTGGAGAGTGATTCTCGGCACGTGGAATACGATTTCGGCACACAAACATTGTGAAAAGAGACCGATATCGAGGGGGATCCCTAACGGTGTGGCCAGAGATTATGTTCACCACTCGAACAACTCTTCGTGAAATTCTACCGGTGAATCAGCAAGATCTTACTGCTGCCAGGTACCGTGAGGAGATCTTGGGATCTCGTACGCGCTTGTTGCGAAGTGTAATGGACCCAGAATTCGTGCTGATGGACGATAATGCTCGACCTCATAGAGCACGGCTGATTGATGTTTTTTGGAAACGGAAGATACTGCGTACTGATCACTCTCCTGATTTGAATCCGACAGAGCTTGTATGGGATGCACTAGGAAGACGGGTTGCATCACATCAGTCTCCAACAACAACTCTCCAAGATTTGTGAGCAGCTTTGCAGGAAGAATGGGCGTTATTGCCTGAATATGAGGTTATTGATATCAATCATAGCATGTCCCCCCGTTGTCAGACCTGTATTGGTGACAGAGGTCGTCACACCCCATACTGAGCACATTAACCAGTTGTCAGACTGTGTATGCAAATCCGTTAAGATGAAGAAAAAAACGAAGAACATTTCATTCTACCGTTATGCATGTTGCATTTGATTACGTTCTGTATTCATTACATTCTTTCTACTATCACCTGTTTATACTATTTTGTGGCAAAATAAACGCAACCTTGCAAAATTTTCACTTGTTGCTTTAATTTTGGACACTAGTGCACATCAGACATTCTTCTTTTGTTTGGTCGTAGTGTTCGCATATGATTTATAGCTATTAAAGGTACTTCAAGCAGCATCCGCCCGGATAGCCATGCGTGTTAAAGCGCCGCTTTCGTTACATACATGTGCTTCGGCCAGCGGTCAAATCCGGCAGACGAATTAACGAGGTTTGGTATGCCGGCAAGCTTGGATATTGTTTATAGGCGGTTTCGAACAACCCAAGTCACGTCTGAGTTACACCATTCGCCAATATTTAGAACACTTTGCTCGGATTCACATGAATAAGACTAAGCGTAGACAGCTGTGTTACACACACTCTATCCTGGAGGGTTGCGAGGTGGCGACAGGAAGGGTATCCGGCCGTCTCTTAAACTAACCATGCTAAATCCTTTCGTAACCACGCTGACCATGCATCGGTGATGGATAAAGATGTAATAGAAAGAAGAAAGATATTTGAAATCCGTCTTTGCAATTTTTATAAAATGCTTTATTGTATTACCATACGTGTTCAGTTTATTTATTTAAAATAAGTGATACTTGCAAATGAGCCGGCCGCTGTAGCCGAGCGGTTCTAGGCGCTTCAGTCCGGAACCGCGCTGCTGCTAGGGTCGCAGGTTCGAATCCTGCTTCGGACATGGATGTGTGTGATGTCCTTAGGTTAGTTAGGTTTAAGTAGTTCTATGTCTATGGGACTGATGAGCTGAGATGTTAAGTCCCATAATGCTTAGAGCAATCTGAGCCATTTGAACTTGCAGATGTAAACGGAAATCGTAAAAAAATGCTACCAGACAACATCGCTGCAACACGTCAAGCACTAACGCTGTATGATTAATGACGTTTTTCTTCTCTTTCTCGCTCTCTCTCTCTCTCTCAAAACTGCTTATTTCTTTTCGTTCTTTTATACGAGTCCTGGGCAAAGTGCACAACTTAAGCGGTCCTGCACAAGACACAAAATTCGTAATATTGTATTTTATTTAGTGCATGTAGCTTACTATGAAATGCGTTCACGATTTATGGTTAGATTATTTAATATGCGTTTTACAGTCAAAGGCATGGATATTGCAGCCAAAATGGATTTTCAGTCTTCAACGGTATTGGGATCATAATGTGTGTCTCCTTTTTTATGATTTAAGTAATGTATGTATTGGATTTATTTTATTATTTTTGGTGTTTCGATTATTGAAAGTAAGATATATAAAATATAATTAGTATGAAATCCTGTTGTGGGTAGTTTTGAGATTAATTCGTTTCTTGGCAACTTTCTTTTTTAGGAGGACATAGGACATTTGTAAAATTTTTCTGGTTTGATAGATCTGTTTCTTGATTTAGAATATTACTCAGATCTTTTTTCGCAAGGATGAAAATCCTTGTTCAAGTAGTCGGGATACCTGCGTTAGTCAGCTGTGTGTAAAATCAACAGGCACTGTGATATGCCTGACACTATATGATTTTTTTTTCTCTGAGATGTGTTTTGAACGTTGATAGGTTATTTCTACTGTTATTCATACCTTCATGAAACCTTGTTTCATTATTTCTCTCTGTTTGGCTTCAGTACACAGTGGAACGGCTGTAAGTGCAGATAATTTTTATATGTGGCACCTTAATATGTATCCACATTGCTGCTTTGGTTGTTATTTTTCTCTGCATCAAACAGTATTCCCACAAACACGTCATATAATTTACCACCTGATGATTTCTGCATTGTGGTAATTGAATCAACAAGTGGACTACACCTGTTAATATGGGCTAACCATTTTGCATCTATGTGTCCAGACCTCAATATCTGACCTGCTGCTCAGGTGCGCTGCCCCTCCCGCCGGAGGTTCGAGTCCTCCCTAGGGCATGAGTGTGTGTGTGTTATTCTTAGCATAAGTTAGTTTGAGTAGTGTGTAAGTCTAGGGACCGATGACCTCATCAGTTTGTTCCCTTAGGAATTTACACAGATTTGAACAATTTTTTACTGCCCAGGGGAAATAAGCATGGTTTTCTCTTGCCACATTTACTTGGACATACTAACCAACTTAAAAACATCGTACTCCTAATAGCTACAATGATCAGTCTGAAAATGAAGTAAATACTGAAGTAATGTTATTCAGTATACTGTACTCAGTCACAGTAGAGTTCCGTAGCACGTGTCGATAATTGTTTGTTCGTTTGCTTTGAAAACTAGTCTCGCCTGTGTGCTTTGGTTGTTCAGTTTGTAAGTAGGCTGTTTAGGTTTTAGTATTGGTAACGCCACGTAGCGTTCTGTATTAAAACCACTGGCTGTGCTGTGTGCAGTCTGTGGCTGGTTAGCATTGTTGAAATTTTCTCAATTGTTGTGTTGGGCAGTTGGATGTGAACAGCGAGTAGCGTTGCGCAGTTGGAGGTGAGCCGCCAGCAGTGGTGGATGTGGGGAGAGAGATGACGGAGTTTTGAGAGCGGATGATCTGGACGTGTGTCCATCAGAGATGGTAAATTTGTAAGCCTGGATGTCATGAACTGATTTATATATGATGATGACTTTTGAACATTATTAAGGTAAATACATTGTTTGTTCTCTATCAAAATCTTTCATTTGGTAACACCTATCAGTAGTTAGTGCCTTCAGAGTCTTTTATTTGGCTGGCAGTAGTGGCGCTCGCTGTATTGCAGTAGTTCGAGTAACGAAGATTTTTGTGAGGTAAGTGATTCATGAAAGGTATAGGTTATTGTTAGTCAGGGCCATTCTTTTGTAGGGATTATTGAAAGTCAGATTGCGTTGCGCTAAAAATATTGTATGTCAGTTTAGTGTCGATCAGAATAAGTAAAGAGAGAAATGTCTGAGTACGTTCAGTTTTGCTCAGCTATTTGAAAATCAAATAACGTAAGAGGTTTATCAGCACAGTAATTCACAAGTTTCCTAAGGGGACGTTTCAAGTTTTTGAATCTCTGCGTGATAATCTAATTTGTTAGACACAGTTTCTGCTTTTTCCTCCGTGTTCACAGCAGGCTCCCGTAAAGTGTGTCGATTGTGCTTGTTTGTCTCTGCCGCGCGGTCGAAGGCGTCTTGTCACGGTCCGCGCGGCTTCACCCGTCAGACGTTCGAGTCCTCCCTTGGGCATGGGTGTGTGTGTTGTCCTTAGCATAAGTTAGATTAAGTAGTGCGTAAGCTTAGCGACGGATGATCTTAGCCGTTTGGTCCCATAAGACCTTACCACAAATTTCCAAAATTTGTTTGTCTGTGTAGTGTAGTTTTCCATGGTCTTTAGTATGGATAGGGGCTGTGATGGCTGTGTGCGGATGCGAGCAGAGTTTGTGACACTTCACTCTCAGCTACATGCTGTGATGGCTACAGGTACACAGCTTGAAGCTGCAGTTGATGAGCATCAGTGTTGTGGGCCGGCCGTGCAGACCCAACGGACATCCAGCACTACCCACCCACGAGTCCACCGATCGGCCCTCACCAGTGAACAGCTCAGTTACTGCTCGCGCTGAGCACTCACCCGTGGTTGAGTGGGAGGTTACCATGGGGCGTGGCAGGCGGCGAAGGACTTCCCAGGGGGCCGCACGTACGGCCTTCCTGGTCAGTCTGACAAACGGGTCCCAGGCGTTGTCTGCACCTGACTGTGTCCCTGAGCCAGATGCAGTCGCTTGTCCTGTTTCAGAGGGAACGTCTCAGCCCGAAAGACACGGCGGGAAGTTACAAAGGATGGTATTACTGGTAGTTTGGAGCTCCAATGTCAAGAGCGTTATGGGATCAAATGGTTCAAGGGCAGGATTAGAATCTGCGACCGTAGCAGCCGCTCGGCGCCGGACTGAAGCGCCTAGAACAGCTCGACCACAGCGGTCGGCTTGCAATCAAAGAGGGCCTCGATATGCTGTTGGTGAACGTACTATCACATGGATTGTAAATGCATCAACAAACCAACTACGGTTGAACAAAATTAACAAATTGCCGACCGATCATATCCTAGACACGTTTGCCAAGGAAGCAGCGATCCCTGCTGATTGGCACATTCCTCCTCATATGAGACAGGGAATTCTTCTGCTGAAATGTGGCATGTGGTGATGCCTTCAAGAGCGGCATTTCCTCGAGCTCTAAAACTTCCGTGATGTAGCCATTGCTGTTCCGAGATCGAAGTCTATGGGCAACGACGCCAAAACACATCGCACTTGGCGTTTGTCCACTACGCCACTCAACAATGCAGCCTATCCGATTGTGCTCACCACGGTTGAGTCCAACACGTATGAAGTCACCACTGTATAATAAGTTGAATTTAAATTCGTCCAAGAACATTACATTTTTCCGTTCCTCACGTCAGTGACTGCGTTTACGTGTTCATTGCAGCTGAGTTGTTTTGGTTGCTGATGCAACATCATGTGTGACATCCGTCCAGGCCACAGCTGATGGCGCCGAACCGTTGATGAAGACATGTCCACATTCAATGCCGTGCTCTAACATCGAACCACCATCGTGGAAAAGCTCTTCTGTCAGTTACGAGCATGCGGACAAGGTGACGGTCATCCCGTGCTGCAGTCGTATGCTGTGGTCGATTAACCACTCTTCGCTGTTGTGACATTACTGTCACTTATCGCTAAGCAATATTGTTTCATTTTTACGCCACTAGTTTGTGGCTATTTTATTGTGAGTACTGGACAGATTTGGTAAATAGGAAAGCACTGCGTTTTTCTCACTGGAAAAATACCCTTCCGGTGGGGTATCCGGCTCCTGTTTGTTGGCAGAAGGGAGTCGGTGAATCTCATTAAGAGAGGTGAGCCTCCCATGGAGATGGGGAGTTCTCACAACCGCTGTGGCCTGCACCGTGTTTTTGTTGACAGAGCCGAAGTCTGTTTTCACTTATGGCAGAGGAAGTCATGCCACACTGCTGTCCCCAGCGAATGACAGAGGATCTCATGTTTGCCTTTTCTGCACAAACATCTAGTGGCAGGACGCCGTGGCGCCGCTTTCACTCCCAAACTTTTTGTGTACTGAGCCGCTGTGTTGCTCGTGCCACCGTCCTTGGTGCGAACAAGCTTACCAAAGCAGGAGGCATTGCTGCAGGCCAGTGCCAACCTCGTGTTTGTTAATGTGTGTTTTGTACTCCAAGTCGGTGAAGTTTCTGCTGTTTCCACTGTTTTTTTTTTTTTACCTTCCCTGTTTGTGGAATAAGCGATATTTTCATCCATCACAATGGCAACAGCATTGAGCTGCCCCCTCCACGTAGAGTTCTTTGGAAGGTAGAGAGCTGAAGAGGCAGAACTAAGATTCGTCACTATTCATCTCCTGACCATCAGCTGGTGCTAATCGGCATACACATTGTTGGTTTTGGGAAAATTAAGTGTTGCAATCTGCAGTGGCGCGATCAACATTCTGAGCAGCTCGCTACTTACTTGTTCCGGTTCGCTACCTGAGTTGCCGATTTGACTTTTAATTTGTAATTTTTCTTATTAACTTTGAATTCGTGAGCTCCTTCAATTGCATTTTCTCCATGCAGTCTTCCATATAGTTTGGAAAATTCTCTCAGTGTTAGCCTTATTTTGTGTAAATTCAGTCGAGATTTTAAAGAACTCGGCTCTGCGTGAGTATCTTGTGGACTGTGTTAATCAATTAAAGCAAATAAAAATCTGTTATAAGGTGACTTACCTTCAATTTCAAGATCTATTAATCGTCCTACAACGTTTTCACGAGTAGGTAACCAAATAATAACAAATGAAACCTGTCGCTCACTCAAGTTTGTTATTCTGACTATGACGATGCAACCTTTGTGCTCAGTGTCCAAACTCAACGATCGGTTGTTCAAAGAGATTTCGGGCCTGCAGCCGGTCGTCGTAAAATTCATTACACGATATTTCGGCTGGACAACTGCCAACCATCTTCAGGTGAGCCGAACGAGGACTGATGAAGACGTTCTCCGCTCCGTCTTATAAGTGCGCTAATGGTACTGCCACGCATGCGTTGAAGTCACGGAGGCAGAAGGATCACACCGCCCAGCGGCAGCGCCCTCGCTGGTAGAATTGCAAGACAGCTGTTGTCGGTATTGTCGCTGGCCGCTGCTATCGAAGTCTTCTGGCGACTTCATCTCGAGCAAATTTCGGAGATGACGGGTATCCACGCGTTATTCAGTTGGTAACCACTGTCACGGTTCTCTAAATTTTCCACAATGCGTGTTACAGCGGAGTCTTTGATAACGGAGTCCCAAAAGGTTGTTGCTGTGGCCAAAATCGAAGTTTTCTCATACTCCATTGAATGTCCGTTGGAAATACGATGTTCCGCAACTGCAGACTTACTAGGTTGAAGTAGACGAGTGCAACGTTTATGTTCCGTACAACGCTCTTCCACTGTAAACGTTGTCTGTCCTACGTAGGCTATATCACGTTGACAGGGTATTTTATAAAGTTACCCCTTCCGCAGTAACAAATCATCCTTCACCGATCCACCAGATCCGAAATCTTAGAAGGTAGACGAAAAACCACTTCCACATCAAAATTATCAAGAACTTTCGTTATTTTGAAGGAGATATTTCCAATGAAGGGAAGAAAAGCGAGGGACTAGGGTGGTTCGTTCTCTTCTTTATCCACTTCCTGGTTCCTGGCTTTGGTTGAAAAAGCCCTGTTAATTTGCCGGGTCGAGTATCCATTGTCCCTGGACACCGTCCTTCAATGTGCAAGTTCCTTAGGCAAATTCTCTGCATCCGACACCGTATGTGCTCTGTGCACAAGGGTCTTAAGCACACTCATGGTTTGGGATGGGTGATGGCAGCTTGAAGAGTGCAAGTACAAATCACTGTGAGTGGGCTTACGATAAACAGAATGTTCCACAGTTTAACCAAAACATCCAGGAATGGAAGGCAACCATCTTTCTCTAGTTCCTTAGTAAATCGAATATTCTCATGGATGGAGTTAAGATGATGAAAAAACTCCATTAACTTTTCTTCTCCGTGGGGGCCGCACTATGAAATTATCATCGAAGTATCTCCAAAATACAGTTCGTTTACAAACCTCTGATTCAAGTGCTCTTTCCTCAAAATCCTCCATAAAAAAGTTAGCCACCAAAGGAGACAGAGTGCTGCCCATGGCGACACCGTCAGACTGTTCAAAATATTCCTAGTTAAACATAAAATAGGTTGAGGAAAGAGCACGTCGAAACAAAGCAGTGATGTCCGATTCAAACTGCTGACCAATTAGCGTCAAGAAATCCGCAAGCGGCACTATTGTGAAAACTACATCAAAACTGACTAGAAGATCCGAACTACTTATGTGGAGGGCCCCCAGTCTGTTAACAAAATCAGCATAGTTCCGTGTAGGTGTGAACATTTGCCAACCAGTGGTCTCAGCAAAGAAGCTAGATGTTTGGCTAAACCATATGTGGGTGCGTGAATATTACTCACTATGGGCCGTAAAGGAAGACCTTGCTTATGTACTTTAGGAAGACCATACAGATTCGGTGGTACGCTGCCATGTGGTCTTAACCGCTTGATGGTCTCTGGAGCTAACGAGGAAGAGTTCAAAAGTGCACACGTGTTGTTGGGTCTTGATCAATCTTCCTGTACATAGTATCACTAGGTCGACTATATATCTTTTCCAAATACAACCTATGAGGTAGCAAAACGGAGGATTACCTTTATCAGCCTTCAGCACCACTATTTCCGGATCTTCTCGAAGGTTCTGTAGTGCATCCCTTTCTTCAGCGGTTATATTACAGATTTGGGGAGGAGCTTTCAGGAATACCCGACCAGTTTCCTTTCTTATTTCTTCGGCAGCGTCCATAGGAAGGAGACGTACAGCTTGTTCAACACCACTTAACAAACTTAAAAGAGTTACTGCACTTGTTGTAGGTGCAAAATTAAGATGTTTGCACAAAAATGACAGCGTCGTATCATCTAAAATGTTCTCCGTGAAATTGACAACGGAACATCGTGCTGTTATTTCTTGTGGCGTCGGCTGTTGTGGCATCAAGCGGTCAAATTTCGACATCTGCCGGGAACTAACAGCCTTATATACTCAATCGAACTTGGCTGAAGGCACTCCATCGACCCAGTCCCATGATATAGGAGAAAGAAGTGCTGCAATCTTCAAGTGCAGATGGAACAATTCTTCTGAGGTGGCATACAACCTTTGGCTTGTGTAACATATTCTGTCCTTCACAATAGCACGGCTCACCTTTTCCATTATTTTCAGTGCAGTGGTCGTCTTAATAAAATGTGTCACTCTAGCAAATTTGGGTATAATTCCATGATCCCGACATCTCATTAAAAGACATAAAAACTTAAAAGTTTTGCTCTCTTACCACGTAGCTTGTGGAACCATCTTACATTTGTGACAAAGGCGTTTGACGTAAAATTTAAAATTTTCCTGGCGAATCAACTGTTCAAAGAGATTTCGGGCTTGCAGCCCTCGTCGTAAACTTCATTACGTCTTCGTCAGTCCTCGTTCGGCTCACCTGAAGACGTCTGGCAGGTGTCCAGCCGAAACATCGTGTAATAAAGTTTACGACGACCGGCTACAAGCCCGAAATCTCTTTGAACAGTTGATTCGCCGGCAAAATTTAAATTTTACATCAACGATCAGTTACTTATTATTCAGTGAAGGTAAGGAACATTGCACTCGATCGTCTTGTTTGATTACGGATTTGTTTAGTGACCAGGGAGAGTTGAGTCTATTTGTCCTAGGATTATAATTTTGCTGTGTGTTGTTTCATGATAATTTGGCTAACGATTTTACAGTACTCATATCTGTACGTCATAAGGAACGACATTTTTGTAGCAACATCATATCATAACGCTGGTCAAGGGCACATTGGCCTCCAAAACAGAGGACCAACGCTCAATTTGGCTGAGCATGACCCTCGTCTGTCTACTCGTTGCACACAAGCGTCACTACCGTAGCAGCGTGCTCAGTATGAGTGGCAATTCCATGGCATGAAAAAACTCGTCTCCCAGCGGTCACTTATTGTACTTCCTTTCGGACACACTCACGTGCTGATTTTGGGTCATTTGATGTCGACGAGGCGTACTAGCACTTGCTTGCGCGTTTTCACTTCACTGGATGGCTCTGCAGGGACTGAAAGTAGTGTAAGACTGACCGGTGTCACAAAAGACCTATAAGCGCGCTATCTCTATGCAATCTAAGTCATTCATTACGGTTGCAGTGTTCTGCACGTCCTTCGATTTTCAAGTGATTCAAACAGTTTCCTGTAAGTTTTGCAATTCTTACAAACAATAGTATATATATATATATATATATATATATATATATATATATATATATATATATATATATATATATTGAGTAGCGCAGCACTTCCTGCATGTTAATACCGGTCCAGGATTATTTTATTATCCAAAAGAGTAAATTCCTTTCGTTTCGATAGATTCAGAGTTGTTGAAACCCGAGAATTAGCTCGCGCAAGTTACATTTTGCACATTATGTTAACACCAGCCCCACACTTAAGGTAAACTGCATGACGCTGAAGCAAGCTTTGCGAGGAGGAAGTGGTCGCTCCTGGTCGTGATCAAAGGCGACTGGGAAATGCGGAGCACCGGCAGTCTGCCCACAACGGCTGCCGCGTCATCCGCATACGAGCTGTCTTCAAAGAATTACTCCATAAATTGCGCCGGCGGCGACAACGAGCTACGTTCACAGGACGACAAGGAGGATAAAGGACCAGCTGCCGCGACAATAGCCTCATTAGGGACACTCCATAAGGAGACGGCTAAGAGCTAGCTAGCTACCTGCCAACGTTATCACCGTGTGCCGCAAGTGGGCCAGAGTTAACGACCGATATACTCCACTTTATGTTTCTATTACGCTTAACGACAACGTCAGAGGGGGCCTTCGACAATGTAAGGTGGTGTAAGATGTTATTACTTCTGCGTAGAACGGCCTAGCGAACAGAGAAGGACACGAAATCTAAAAGATGTTACAATAAGAGCCCATGATTTGAATTTTAAATAGAAGTTGATTTTCTGTAGTGACATATGGTAATATTTATTAATTTTCATTAAAGACATTTTGGAGTTACGTATAGGGTGCTTACAATTAAAGTGCAGCGACTCACAGAGGTTCAGCGTGGGCTGTAACTGTCATACGGCAGCGGGACTTGGTGGAAATTCTAATAAATTAAAGCGAAACCGATTTACACTGGAAAGGAATAGTTCCAGTTTTGGACACGAGGTGCAAATGTGCCACTGTGAATGCGAGGAAGACGTATAGAAATTTTCAGTATGTAATCGGATTACGAGCAGAACATGGTCAGAAAAAGTCAAACAAGCGACAAAGGCAAAATGCTGATATTAGTAACCGCCGCTAAATCAATCTGTTCAACATGAGCACGAAAGTCGTCGACTAGATGCTGTACAACGGCAGATTTGCATCTGGTGGCCAAAACTGAAACTTTTTTTTCACCGTAAATCGGTTCTGCAGTAACACATTAGAATATGTACCAAGTTTCGCTACCGCACGATAATTACAGCCCATGAAACGACATATCCGGCTTTTGTGGCAGCCACGTACTCTGCTGGCGAAATTTTCACTAACGTTTCTGCACAAATGTCGTGGCATATCGTTGATACAAAGATAATTTGCGACTTTTGGTACTGAGTGCTCGCCTGCTGTTAGCAGAACCTGAAACTTCAGGTTAACCCACAGAAAAAAATCCATAGGTATTAAACCACAGGATTGTCCTGGTGACCAAAGCGGGAGATGACACGACCAGAAAAAAACTCATACAATACTTTCGATGTCTCGTGAGTGGTGTGGCTGCTGAAATCATATCTCCCAAGTGAGTCGAAAAGAACTGGATTAGCATGATATGATTATGATTGTCATTTAATATCTAGGGTAAGGTGGTAGAATTTCGATCATTTCGGTCAAATGCTATTGTAACTGGAAAAATATTGAGGGAAGAAATAATTTAAATTATGGCACCATTACAAGTGTTGGTTTCAACACAAGAAAAGGTTACAGAATTAAGTAAAATTGTTAAAAAATGTACCATACTAGGTAAAACTGTGATCACCTCTTGGTACAGTTCTGATCATTGACATCTTCAACATAAAAAGCAATTTTTCACTCCAGCACTGACGCAAACCTCGTGGTACCAAACGTTACACTTTTTGCAGCGGATCCAGTCACCGTGTGCCAATGATGCTCGTTGTTTGCTGGCGATTTGATACTCTTAATTCTTCTTTCATTATTACTCATAATCCTACATTTCTGTTTGTTGTTCTTTTTGCATTTCTTTCTTTCTTTGTTTCCTGTTGAAAAAGATTTCTCTTACTGCGGATGTTTTACAGGTTTTCATCTAAAGTGAGTCGAATTGATACCTGTGTTTTCCTTTTCCGAGAATATAGTTTTTTCTCTGGGGTTGGCGGAGTGTTCTTGACAGCATCATGCTGAGAAACGGCACTATATGCTGGTGTTGCGAATTTGTCGTGCTCTTCGGTTACAAGTTTTAAAGGTATGCGCCCTTCGCTCAGAATGGTGGAGGCTGAAGGAGCAAGAGCTTCGAATAATGTTGGTGGTGCAAATTTCTCCTCTGGAACAACGTCTTTGCAGAAGTCCATTATTCCTGTGCAATGGGACCCCTTGATTGCACACCCAGCACATGTAGTTTTGCTCCAGGCCTCACAGAAAATACTACAGAATCTTTCTTTTGTAATGTTACGATGAATACACTCAGCTGCATTTCCGTGGTATCGAGCCTTTATACACTAGACGAAAGTTCTGTCTAATGACTGTAGTGCATGCATACTGTGTGGAGGCAATTCCAAGAGTTCTATCCCATTTTCCCAACAGTACTCTTACAGAATCAAAGCTGGTATGGCTGCCATAGTTGTCAATAGTAAGTATTTTAACACTACCCACTGTTTTATGTTTCTTGAAGTGTCGAAGCCAGATCGTATTCAATTTTTCGTTAATGTATAACGATTCACTTATCTCCGCAATCGAAACAGGAGATAAGCCGTCTTCAAATTAAGGGCGTTCTCAGGCTAAGGTTAGCGTGTCTCTTAACAAATGGTCTAAACCAATCAATTCCAGAAACCTTCCTCTCTAAGTTCCATGGCTGTTCCAAATTATTTTTCTTAGCCAACCGAAAAGCAGTGTCTTCTTAACTGGAGTGGCTACAGACCCATTCCTCACTGTTCTAGGAATAAGCTGTATGGAGCAAAGCATCTTCCATTTCAAAATTGATTACTGTTGAACGACCATTTCTGTTTCTTATAGTTGCAGGTGATCAAGTTCACATTTTCGTTTTAATTTTTTCTTCGCTTTGGGGACGTCTAAGAGAAAAAAATGAGGGGTTGCTTAACAAACTCGCGAGAGAAAATGTGTTTAAATACACAGAATTTATTTGTAGCAGTTGTGTATAATATGTCTACGGTAACCAACCTTGACGGACTAAACTAAGGAACTGCATTGATCGAAGCTGTACTAGGGTATAGAAATTGTACCTATTTCCTGATCGAAAACAGACTTCTGGTGAGAGTGAAATTACGAGTAAATAATAGCAATGAACTGTGCCAAGAGGTGGCAGCACATGTAAAACAGTCCTTCCTTATAGATGCCTCAGACACGCGCAAATGGAAAACAAATCTCTAACCTACTGGTATAGAATTTACAGGCACGTGGAAAGTAGTTAGTTTATAAGAGCACATAAAACTAAGTAACTCCTTATCTCTCAAAAAAGAAAAATTTATGTCTCTGTAGCACAAACTGGTGTACCCAGGGAAAAGACAGGAGACGATGCAAAAACCTTCTGCACTGCAACGCCTCACAAAGGGAAGTGCTATGAACACTTCGAAACTTAAAAACGGCGTGAAACCTATCGTTTATCGGAATTGCACCTATATCGAAACTCTTCTCCAATACGAAACTGATGATCTCTGATATGTCACAACGTGTCCAGCCAACAAATCTCCTCTTTCAGTCAAGTTGTGCCACAAATTCCTTTTCTTCCGAGTTCTATTCAGTACCTCCACATTAGTTTCGTGATCTACCCATCTAACTTTCATCGTCCTCCTGTAGCATCACATTTCGAAAGCTTCTATTCTCTTCTTTTCTAAATTGCTTATCGACCACTTTTCACTTCCACACGAGACTAGATTCCAGACAGATATCTTCAGAAAACTCTTCCTACCCTTAAATTTTTATCCGATGTTAACAGATTTCTTTTCTTCAGAAACGCTTTTCTTGTCTTTGCCATTGCCAGTCTTTCCCCTAGTTATACGTGGTTTTATAGCCTAGCATTTGTACCCTGGCCATTCCTGCTTAGCCATTTTGCACCTCTGCCAAATTCATGTTTTGAACGTTCGTAGTCCCTTTCGTCTGCTTAATTTGCTGCATTTTTAAATTTTCTTCTTTAATGAATTAAATTCAATATTTCTTGTGTTATTCGGGGATTTACATTAGGCCTTCTCTTTTTACCTATTTGATCATCTGCTGCCTTCACTCTTTCATCTCTTAAAGCTAATCATCCGTCTTCTATTGTGTTCCTTTTCCATGCTATAGTCAAACGTTGTATAATGCACCCTTTGAAGCTCCCAACAACCACTGGTGTTTTCAACTCATCCAGGTCCCATCTCCTTAATTTCATTTTTGCAAATTCTTCAACTTTAATTTATAGTTCATAATCAAGTTTTCTTCTTATCATCGGAGTCGGAGGTTGGTAAAAGGAAACATTTATTAATTTATTCCGGTTGTCAAGTATAGTCCCTACCCATACTAACTCACAGGAACTATCTACTGCAATTTCATTACAAGATAAGCTACTTCTGATAGCAATACGCACTCCACTATAAACTATGTCCTATCTATCCTACGTCCTACGTCCTAATCTACCCTTTCTGGATACGGTTTGGTGCTTCGTGAAAATTCTGGCTGGCCTTATTTCCGTGTTTAACCAGTTTCTCGTGCTTACAACGATTTGAGCTTGATGTACGGAGTGCGCCTTGTACAGAAGGGAAATTTGGACGATAAGCCGTTAAATCAAGAATGGAAGAGAAACACTAGAAATTTGGTGCTACAGAAGAATGCGGAAGATTGGATGGATCGATCAAATCACTAAAGAGTGCGTACTGAATCTAATTATGGAGGAAAGCAATTTATGGGGCAGCCCGCCTAAATGAAGAGTTCTGTTGCTAACACACATTGTCTGATAATGGAAGGAAGTGTGTGGTGGGAGGATGGGTACTGGTTGTAGAAGGAGACCATGACTCGAATACAGTAAGCAGGTTGAAATGTTGTAGTAGCCAGGCGGAGATGAAAAGGCTTGAGTAGGATGGACTAGCGTGGAGAGCTGCATCAGACTATTTTTCGTACTGAAGGCCACTGCAATGGATACAGATATAAATTTACAGGGAGTTCGGAAATTCACGTTACAAACTTCTAGGACTTGTAGAGAGAAGTGAGTACATAATATGTTAAATAGAAACCCATGTCTGTAAACGCACCTTTCCCGTTCTACTAAGTTCACGTCTGCTGAGGAACAGAGATAAGTCACAGACTTCCTTGTCCTTGTACGCAACAAAGTAGACGAGATAAAGTGTTCTTTTATGAACTACTTCCTGTGGGGTCATATGCCAAGTTTAATTTACGAGACTCCTTTAGTGACAGAGAAGATCTTCCGGCACGAGTTCTGGCCGCTGCACTAGAAACTGAAGGACGCCAGGTGAAATTGAGGGTATGTACCAGAACGTGCTTCGTAGGTACGATGTCTGTACCTATGTTAGGCCGGCCGAAGTGGCCGTGCGGTTAAAGGCGCTGCAGTCTGGAACCGCAAGACCGCTACGGTCGCAGGTTCGAATCCTGCCTCGGGCATGGATGTTTGTGATGTCCTTAGGTTAGTTAGGTTTAACTAGTTCTAAGTTCTAGGGGACTAATGACCTCAGCAGTTGAGTCCCACAGTGCTCAGAGCCATTTGAACCATTTGTACCTATGTTAGTGGTCGCAACCTCGAGCTGCGGCTCCAATGCATCAGTATTGTACTGTACGTACAGTATACTGGGTTCTTTATTGTTTTGGAATAACGTAAACATGTAATGTTTAAGCGTTAATACAAACAAATCTGTCTCAAGTGATAAATGGAAGTTTCGTTGTATTTTCTTCCAAATTATTGCGTAATTACTGTACTGTGTCACGCCTAACTCAGTTCCTCAAGCAGAAGTAACTGCGTTAAACGTCTGAATTTAAACCATCGTAGAACGAAAAGGTGCCTTTTTGGATATGGGCTTCTATTTAAAATATTACGTACTCACTCCTCTCTACAAGTCCTACAAGTTTGCAACGGGAATTTCCGGGCACCCTGTATGGTACTTCAGAAATGACATCATTACTGACCTTGTGTTAAGCAATTTCTTCATTTCTTTGTTTTCAGATGCGAGTAATTACATCCGACAGTTATGTATGCGAGCAGTAGAGAATAAATAAAACGTCGAGAAGAAGTTGATTGGGCGGGGGAAGAAAAACAGAAAATAGTGTAAGGTTAACAAATAACATGGAAGAAGGAAAACAGAAATAAATAGGGATGAGAACAATGCCTCACTTCCCTGCAATCAAATTGTGCCAGAATGGTTTGAGGAACGCTCGACGGACACTTGTGTGCCAATATCAGTCATATAATTTTCTCTGATACGTAATTTTTTTTCTTGCACTCTGCATTATTATTATTTTTTTTTTTTGCGTAGTTAGACGTTATGGTGTCTTATAGGCTGATAAAAACGTACGCACTCGAAATACGTCGTGAACAAATGAATTCTGTGCAAATATTACCTGCTTCATGTTTATATAGGAAATGTTACATCCTGGATATTAATTTCTGTGTGTGGATGATATGTAGTGCTATAGACAACTGAGGATAAATATTCCTCGAAATACTTTTCAGGCTGCCCATGCAGCTCTGTGACAATAGTGCCTACTTGAATGCCATACGCCGTGCCGTAACACTAGACAGATGTTTTCAGTGTGATAAATATTAGGATGTTTCTTAAACATAAATATGCACTGCACAGTTATCGAACATATTCATCAACTTAACATTACATACCAGCCAAGTCGCCTTTAACATACTGGTTTACTTTCATTATCAGGCCCAAAACACGCCAGGCTGGGAGCTGACTGACTCACTGAGTAACTCCTAAGAGATGGTCTATATTTCTGATTTTATTTTATTTACGTAGCAGGCGCCACTAGCCCACTGCTGTGCGTGACGCTCGAATCGAGATACTTGGATTATACCCTGATGTGGAAGACACTTTCTCCAGCATTAACGGCCAGCAACGGGGGGTGGGGTGGGTGAGGGATGGAGTTGGGGCAGAGGTTGGCGTAAAGCTTCTCATAACAAGATTTGGGATTCGATTGTGAGTCTTTCTGGATTGTCTCATGGAGAAACATTAGGTGATACTTGTAGTGGTGACTGGGATTTTTACTGGTTCGGTATTTATTGACTTTAATGTTTCAGTTTACGCTTGAGTGCGCCATTTGAGTATAAATAGAGGAATTGGGACTGACAGCGGTAAGAACATAATTAGATTCTCACAAACAGAGATTTTGACAAACGAAAGTGTTTCGGACCGCGGCTATCAATGCTTGATAATTTTCTATTATAAAACACTTAACCTCATTCCATTCTCACCATTATTACATGTGGAGTATAATAATAATGTCACTGTTATCAATAACAGAAAGCTCTCACAGTCGTTACCAAGGTTGTGAGTCGGAGTCGCTAAGAGACAAACAGAAATGGCAGGCGGCCACTGAAGGAAGTGCTATGATACAGTGCTAACCATTCGTTTACCGGGGATGGTCGGGCTGTTAGCAGCGTGGCTGAATGCACGCTGGCGTCGGCTGGCAGCGTATCCAGGAGGCGACGTGGACCCGGCGGGCAATGGGTGTCTTCCGGCTGTGGCTGGAGCTTCATGTCCAGTGTGAGCAGCAGTCACCCTCAGCAGTCTCATCAAGGCAACCACCGGTATCCATTCTTTGACATCTGCAGGTAGGGTCTCTACTATCGAGTCTTGATAAAAAGTCACGTTTCTCCATTGCTGTCTCTAAGTCGTGTCTCCACTATCCCATCTGTCTCATAGTGTTCTAGAGATATCTCTCGCTGGGCATGGCCGTGAACCCTTGGTCTCCTCATGGTTTTCTTTTCTGGCCAATAAAATTATTTTGCAACATCTTAGCTCTCGTGTACCACCCACAATTCCACAGTAGAAGTACCACACTCAGCCACCAAGTAAATTATTCCTAGAAGACATTCCCTCTCTTGGCAATGTTGACATCCCATGTGCTGTGGAGGTGCTCATTTGTCACCTATGTTTTCTGAAATCTGTATATGTCTGCTTCCACTCCAGCTTGACAGTATGGACGTGGGTCGACAAACAATCCGTTACCTGTTCGAACACATTGCACAGGCTGAGGGAGCACCCCCTAGCTTTGCTCGGTTTCTAACTGCAGTGGTGTTTGCCAGCTCCAGTGGCAGACGGCTGTTGTGACTAGACGGAAGATTAAGTGTCACGTCTACCCGAAGTATTACACTCTGTTGATGATGATTCGTCTATCGTGTGGGAACACTAACTGCAGTACCCCCTTGGTGCTACTCGAAAGGAGTAACTTACGTGGTGACAACAACATAAACAAAACCTTAACTGTGTCAGAACTCGCCGCAGACGATGTCACGACTGACAGCAGTAAACAAATTATCCTTAATTTTTCTTACCATTTAAGTTTTTGTGTCGTTTTTCCGTTAAAAGTCCACTTCTCACTACCAAGATCGAACCGATAATACACAATGACTTTTCTTCTGAAACACACAGGAAGCATAACTCTTACACCGAGCGAGGTGGCGCAGTGGTTAGACACTGGACTCGCACTCGGGAAGACGACGGTTCAATCCCGCGTCCGGCCATCCTGATTTAGGTTTTCCGTGATTTCCCTAAATCACTCCAGGCAAATGCCGGGATGGTTCCTCCGAAAGGGCACGGCCGACTTCCTTCCTTAATCCGATGAGACCGATGACCTCGCTGTCTGGTCTCCTTCCCCAAAACAACCCAACCCATAACTCTTACAACTCTAAAGTAGTTTACCAAAAGCGCATCATTCCATGTTTATACTTCTGTTTATTTTTTTTACTATCCAATGATTCGTTCTCTTCAATAGTCCGAAATACAAAAACTGGTCAAAGGTTTCTATGATTTTGCAGTTACTTTATACCGTCTTCTTTTCAATGTGATGGTCACACATTATTTCAGTCTAAATGAATTTGTCTTGGAAGCCAACTGTACTACATTAAGTTCTTCTATTAGTTGTTGAAGTTTACTTCAGGCAAAAATAAAATATCATGAGCAAACCAATACAAATCTTTTCATTATTCAATAATTAGACATAGCCTTACAAAAAAAACTATTAACTTTTGAAGAAAACGGGTATAAATATCTCTTACACCATTGCCTCACATATATAGTAAACATAAACATCGCCCCCCCTCCCCCCCCCCCCCCCCCCCCCCGTTGTCTCAGGATCACAGGGTCGATTCCCGGCCGGGTTGGGAATTTTCTCTGCCCGGGGACTAGGTGTTTGTATTGTCCTAATCATTTCATATGCTTCATCATCATTCGTAACAGTGGCTAGATTGTATTGTGTAAAAATTGGGCTGTGTACAAATTGGGACTCTGTTCGGGCACTGATGACCTCGCGGTCGAGCGACCCACAACCCAAATATCATCATAAACATCCCCATAATAGAACGTATTGGAATGTACACCGATGAGTCACATTATTCCCACCGTGGTGTTGTATGCAGCGTGGTTGCACTGAGGGCACGTGACGATCGACGGCAAGTGGCGTAAATGCGGAAATCCGCCGACTTAAGCGACGTTTGCAAAAGTCAGATTGTTGTGGCCCAGTGTCTAGGAGCGAGCATCTCGGAAACGGCAAACCTGGTCGGATACTCACTGGCTACTGCCGTGAGCATCTATGGAAGTTGTTGAAGAAAGCTGAAGCTACGAGAGGGTGACAAGAAGTTCGACGTTCATACCTCATCGCAGAACATAGGGACTGGCGGCTTGCCTGCACTCTAAAGTAGAATAGGCGGCAATCTATGGCAGATATGACAGAGTACAGTGCTGGCGCACCCAGAAGTTTTCGCAGCACGCCATTCAGCCCACAGCGTTCAACATGGTACTTAGCAGCAGAGGACCCCTACTTGTTCTCATATTGGTCCAACGATAATGTGGGTTACGACTACAGTGAGCACGGAATCGTCGAAATTGGACGCGGACCAATGGAATCGTGTCGACTAGTCTGATCAATCCCGTTTATTGTTACATCAGGTCGATGGTCGTGTTCAGATACTCCGCCATCCAGGCGAACACGAAACACGCAGCGCGCCACGGACGCAGGACAGTGGAGGCAGTATTATGTTATGGAAAACATTCACCTGGGCTTCCATGGGACCTGCGATAATAATTGAAGGCGCGATGAAAGCTGTGGACTACATGAACATTATTAGGTAGCACCTGTAACACCTTATGCTTGATGCCTTTTCCAAGAGCGATGGCATCTTCCAGCAACGTAAGTCTCCGTGTCACAAGGCCAGAATCGTGCTGCAATGATTTAAGGAGCGTGTTAGTGAGCTCACGTTGATATGTTGACCATCAAATTCGGCTTATCTGCATCCGATGAAACCCAGCAGGGACGCTATTCGGGTGCCACCTCCGCGCCCACAAGCCAACCACCCGTAAATTACGGGAAGTGCGTGACCTGTACGTAGGCATCTTGCGCCACAAGCCTCTGGAAAACTATCGAGTACTTTTCGAGGTCGTGGCATGCCGTATCACTGCTGAATTGCGTTCCAGAGGCGTACCAACACGATTTTAAGGATTTGGTCATGATGTTTTGGTTCATCAGTGCATAAAATACACAGTGCAACAGTTGCTCTAAGTTCTACATAAGTGAAATAGAAACAAATTTCATACATGCGACAAAGAGCACACAGATGCTTCCAGGACCAAACGGTATGACAAAACCACAGTAGCTTACCATATGTACTAGAACAGACACACACTAAATGACGTCCACAACGGTCTAACTACACGCCACTTGATGTATTTGAGCAGCTACAAATATCGTTACGCACGGAAAACCTTACTGAAAACATGTTAAATGAAGAAACTGAGTTTGACACTCACATTTTTTTAGAAATTTCAAACGTTTATCTTTTTCTAAACAACACATTATTTAATAGTTATAATCATTTTACAACGTACAGTCACACCTCATATCTACAGAAAGAATTAGTTTTGAAAATGACATGAAACTAAAGATAAAACCATAATGTCTTTATACAATACTGACCATAAAAATTGCTACACCACGAAGATGACGTGCTACAGACGCGAAATTTAATGGACAGGAAAGAGATGCTGTGATATGCAAATGATTAGCTTTTCAGAGCATTCACACAAGTTTGGCGCCGGTGACGACACCTACAACGTGCTGACATGAGGAAAGTTTCCAACCGATTTCTCATACACAAACAACAGTTGACGCGTTGCCTGGTGAACCGTTGTTGTGATGCCTCGTGTAAAGAGGAGAAATGCGTACCATCACATTTCCGAATTTGATAAAGGTAGGATTGTAGGCTATCGCGATTGCGGTTATCGTATCGCGACATTGCTGCTCGCGTTGGTCGAGATCCAATGACTGTTAGCAGAATATGGAATCGGTGGGTTCAGGAGGGTAATACGGAACGCCGTGCCGGATCCCAACGGCCTCGTATCACTAGCAGTCGAGACGACAGGCATTATATCCGCATGGCTGTAACGGATCGTGCAGCCACGTCTCGATCCCTGAGTCAACAGATGGGGCGTTTGCAAGACAACAACCATCTGAACGAGCAGTTCGACCACGTTTGGAGCAGCATGGACTATCAGCTCGGAGACCATGGCTGCGGTTACCCTTGACGATGCATCACAGACAGGAGCGCCTGCTATGATGTACTCAACCACGAACCTGGGTGCACGAATGGCAAATCGTCATTTTTTCGGATGAATCCAGGTTCTGGTTACAGCATCATGATGGTCGCATCTGTGTTTGGCGACGTCGCGGTGAACGCACATTGGAAGCGTGTATTCGTCATCGCCATACTGGCGTATCGCCCGGCGTGATGGTGTGGGATGCCATTCGTTACATGTCTCGGTCACCTCTTGTTCGCATTGACGGCACTTTGAACAGTGGACGTTACATTTCAGATGTGTTACGACCCGTGGCTCTACCCTTCATTCGATCCCTGCGAAACCCTACATTTCAGCAGGATAATGCACGTGCGCATGTTGCAGGTCCTGTACGGGCATGTCTGGATCAGAGAATGTCTGACTGCTGCCCTGGCTAGCACATTCTCCAGATCTCTGACCAACTGAAAACGTCTGGTGAATGATGACCGAACAACTGGCTCGTCACAGTACGCCAGTCACTACTCTTGATGAACTGTGGTATTGTGTTGAAGCTGCATGGGCAGTTTTACCAGTACACGCCATCCAATCTCTGTTTGACTGAATGCCCAGACGTATCAAGGCCGTTATTACGGCCAGAGGTGGTTGTTCTGGGTACTGATTTCTCAGGATCTGTGCACCCAAATTGCGTGAAAGTGTAATCACATGTCAGTTCTAGTGTAATATATTTGTCCAATGAATACCCGTTTATCATCTGCATTTCTTCTTGGTGTAGCAATTTTAATGGCCAGTAGTGTGTTACATGTACCGATTTGTCCAGTGATTGGAATTCCCGCCCCGTCGGCTCTTAGCGCGCTGTGCCGGAAACGCCACTCGGCGCCGGCGGTGGCGAGTTGTGGCACTCCGACCGAGGGGAGGGAGAGAGTACTTGGCCTCCTTGCGAAGAGGGCAGTTCCGGATGGTGGACAGACGCAGAGCCTGTGTTCGTACACGGTGGTCGTGTGTGATGTGTGGACTTTTATTTCGGAGTCACACGGAGACCTGCCTGTGTGACTCGGACTGTTCACCAACGCACCAACGTTGCGTAGTTTTGATGACTGGTTCCGGAATTGTTTCTACTTCATCGTGAGTGTTCCGTTACCATGAGTTGCAATAACCAAGGCAGTTTTCATAGCTCGTTGCAGAATTTGTGCCTGTTCTATTGTGGGTGTTCCGTTTTCATGTCTTCGCGAAAGTTCTGTTGTTGCTCGTCATTATTACGGGTTGTGGTCAGTCATCATGGTTTCGTATTTTTGTCTGTGCCTTCGAGAAGTGCTGAGCTTTGTGGAAGGGTATTCTAGTGATGTTTGTTGTTGCCCAATGCACGCAAGACGTTAGGGCAGCCTTCCGATCGCACAGTAGGTTATAGGTGGATGTGCTTAGTTGGCTCAAGGCGTTTGGTGGGATTCTTTCAATCTTTTACATAGTTTCGTGTACTGGCAGTGCGCGCTCCGAACAATTGTTGACGCAGATGAGAAACTGAATTCTACTTACGTGTTAATATTTCCTTGTTAGCGTGTTGTTGCTACTTTGGACACGCTTGTTCGCTGTGTGTGTGAAACCGTGGTGCAATCCACGAATTATGAAAACTGGTGTAATACCCTGTTGTGTCAGTGGTATTTTTCAGTTTGATCTCGCTGAATTACTGCTAGAAAGCGGTTGTCATCCTTGTAAGAGGTGGATACTACACTATGTGATCAAAAGTATCCAGACACCCCAAAAACATACGTTTTTGATATTCGATGTGTTGTGCTGCCACCTACTGCCAGGTACTCCATATCAGCGACCTCAGTAGTCATTAGACATCATGAGATAGAAGAATGGGGCGCTTCCCGGAACTTGCGGGCTTCGAACGTGGTCAGGTCATTGGGTGTCACTTGTGTCATACGCCTGCACCCGAGATTTCCACACTCCTAAACATCCCTAGGTCCACTGTTTCCGATGTGATAGTGAAATGGATACGTGAAGGGATACGAACAGCACAAAAACTTACAGGCCGACCTCGTCTGTTGACTGACAGAGACCGCCGACAGTTGAAGAGGGTCGTAATGTGTAACAGGCAGACATCTATCTAGACCATGACACAGGAATTCCAAATTGCATAAGGATCCACTGCGAGCACTATGACAGTTAGACGGGAGGTGAGAAAACTTGGATTTCATGGTCGAGCGGCTGCTCATAAGCCACACATCACGCCGATAAATGGCAAACGACACTTCGCTTGGTGCAAGGAGCGTAAACATTGGACAGTTGAATAGTGGAAAAACGTTATGTACACAATGTGGCGATCCGATGGCAGGGTGTGGGTATGGCGAATGCCCGTTGAACGTCTTCTGCCAGAGTGTGTAGTGCCAACAGTAAAATTCGGAGGCGGCCGTGTTATGGTGTGGTCGTGTTTTTCACTTGCGTGGCACTATCACAGCACGGGCCTACATTGATGTTTTAAGCACCTTCTTGCTTCGCACTGTTGAAGAACAATTCGGGGATGGCGATTGCATGTTTCAACACGATCGAGCACCTGTTTATAATGCACGGCCTGTAGAGGAGTGGGTACACGACAATAACATCCTTGTAATGGATTGTGGACTGTTCGGCTGGTCCCGGCGGAGGTTCGAGTCCTCCCTCGGGCATGGGCGTATGTGTTTGTCCTTAGAATAATTTAGGTTAAGTAGTGTGTAAGCTTAGGGACTGATGACCTTAGCAGTTAAGTCCCGTAAGATTTCACACACTTTTTTTCTTTTTGTAATGAAATGGCCTGGATTCCTGGGATGATTTGGAACTCCAACTTCGTGCCAGGCCTCACCAATCAACATCGTTACCTCTGCTCAGTGCAGCACTCCACCAAGAATGGGCTGCCATTCCCCTAGAAACCTTCCAGCACCTGATTGAACGTGTGCCTGAGAGAGTGGAAGCTGTCATCAAGGCTAAGGGTGGGTCAATACCATATTGAATTCCATGATTTCCGACGGAGAGCGCCACTAACTTGTAAGTCATTTTCAGCCGGGTGTCCGGATACTTTTGATCACATAGTGTATAAGGCCAGACAGTGAGACAACGGCGACTGAAGTCAGCCACCTAAAGGACAGAGTACATACGCCTGATCCCGATATTATTTGAAGTGGTTGGTTAATTTACGTGAGCAGAAGACTTTCAGTTGTCCTGCAGTGAAACTCTATGGGTTGTATTGGCCGGTGATGCGAATTGTGACACGACAGAATCCGAGAGAGCTTCTAGAGGCACTGCCAAACCGTATTAATTGTTGTTTGATCTTGTATTACGTGAATGTCTTTGAAAGCACGTGCTGTCGGAGTGCCTGTGAAATTATTGTTTACTTTGTGCTATATTGGCTTTGTGTCTTCGTTTGAATGACTGAGGAAAATAAGGCTTAGTTACCTCTTTGACTTGTTAAAATTAAGTGCAAAAGTACGTTGAAACTAAACATGTTTACATAGCACGTAAATATGTGTACACATACTGCAATCTATCTAACGTCACGAACGATGATGATAATGATGATATGGTGTGGACAACACAAACTCCCAGTCACCAGGCAGAGAAAATCCCCACCCCGGCCTGGAATCGAACCCAGGACCCCAACTACAAGATATTTGCACTTATTTTGGCGACACATGGCCATTGTATTCTTCTGTGTGTAATATCTACAGAAGGAAAGGTTAAAAAATGGTTCAAATGGCTCTGAGCACTATGAGACTTAACTTCTGAGGTCATCAGTCCCCTATAACTTAGAACTACTTAAACCTAACTAACCTAAGGACAACACACACATCCATGCCCCAGGCAGGATTCGAACCTGCGACAGTAGCGGTCGCGCAGATGGAAAGGCTCCAGGTGGACCTGTCAGCTCCCAGACAGCCACTGGTGATTGTTGAAATGTGACACCTCTAACAGCTAAGTGCAATCTCTGTGCACCATTGACACCCATCGATTTTGATCTGGTGCAACATGTTTACTTCTCCGCCATCATGGAGGAGATGGGCTCTGCAGTCCCCTTCACTGGTGCCCTACACCATATCTACATCAGTAACTGCTCCCTTTTCCAGACTAATGGTCATGCCTGCAGACAGGCACCGACTCACCATTCTTTATATCAGGGATGCCTGCTATTGATGCTTCTCTGTGCTATCGCGCTGGTGCTGCTTATTGGGAGTCCCACAATTCACTTATCAGGATTCACCCTGAGTCAGTACGCATTACGGTGTTGTGCCTATGCAGAAGATCTGTTGGTGCTGGTACAATAACAGGAACAGACCGCTTGCATACTTTATCTGATCACATACAGGGTCGTGGCAAGCTCTTCTTTGAGTGTTTCCAAATCTATAGTACTGCCAACTGACCACAGACTCATATGAGAAGAATTGGCACCTCTCCTTGCTTCCAGGTCTTCCATTACCTTGGCATCATCCTTGTATCCACTACCTGACACACCATGGTGATCAGCTTCCAGTGTGCCCTCCAAGGCACTCCCATGACCATTCAGAAACATTGCCTCCACTGTTTTGATGCATTACGACATGTGATGTATCTGAACATCTATGTAGTTTCCGAGCTGGAGCATATACTGTAACAAAGGTTGTTCTGATGTCGCCAGTAATTAGTCACAAACTACAGGCTGCGTTAGTCTGCTTCCTGACGGCTGATAACATTTTTAAGGTCAAATACGATACTCTCGCCCTGTCCCAGAAGGCCAAGGGACTTACACTCACCAACATCTGGTGTTGTGCGATGGCCTTATATCTGAACGCACTGAAAAACCGTGGTCAGGCACAGGGAACTCACTTATGTGACAACTCTTGGACATTTCACTCCATCTTCCCTACGATGTTAGTAGAACACATTGCGCCTCTGTTCGTGCATCTGTCTACCTTTTCCGTGGATCTTAGCTATGTACACACCTGATCCCATGCACGCGTACCCCATGCCTAGGAGATTTCTACGTTCAATTACTATGTGGCGTACCTCGCAATAATGTTGAGACACGTTAAGGAGACGGACTGTGGTGCAGTGCGACTGTCATGAGCTTTACTTCGCAACGTCAATCCGAGCTACATGGTATCAGGTCGCCTATGAATAACTCTCCGTTAATTAGCGTTTACAATTGATTGGTTTGATGGTCACTTCGTCATGCTCCACCTGTCACTCGGTGGACGATGATGCCTATCTTCTGACCTGTGCTGGTGTTCATGAAGTCTGGAAACTGGGGCCGCAGACTGGTGTCTCTTCCGCGCCCGTCCTTCTGTCGTCGAACTTACGCTTCCCTTCCTCTGGCGGACGTGTGTTACCCTGCATCCAAGACTCATGCGATAGTCTGGGCAAAGGCTGGACAGTCGCCTACCTTTATGGAAGTTGGGGCAAATCGCGGCTCATTCCTTGGACCCTCCTACATGGGGTGACTGAACGATGTCCACGCTACCGCCGCTATTTCGCCAGTTACCACTTTGGAGTTTCACGTGATCCCCCGCTCAGCTGGAATGTGCCTGGTGCGGTTGACTCCGCTGCTGTCGAGGTGCACAGCTGGCACCCCCTCACGTTTCTTCAAGCACACGGCAGGTGCAGCGCCTGTTATTGCACTGTCCTTGTTTTCCGTTTCCCTTCTCCCCTACCTACCCATGCTGTGTCACATGGTGAAATTTCATGATTAGAGTTGAGGATCTCCTTCCTTGACTGCCTGTTCTTGTCGACTTACAGCTGGTTGGTGGTGTAGGAGACGCTGTGGCCGGACCTCGTGTGGTAGATCCCATCCATTCTGCTCCCACCTTGCCGCCTCCACACCGCCCCACCGTCGAAACGGAGGTGCCTCACACGTGCTTATCTCCCATCATCTCCATCTTCCGTCCGCTTACGGGGAACGGTCTGTTTTCCCCATTCGCATTTTCTGATGTTATCTGCTGATTTGATGTGTATTTTGAAAATAAACTTTACATTTCCATCTCATTTTCTCCTAAAAAATAAAAAAAAATAAAAGGAAACGGTCAGGGGATTAGACTTTCAAACTTTTGGTCTCGGCTCGATTCATGGTTAAAAAATTGGTAAGACGACCCCTTGCGATAAGGGGGAATTCAGAGTTCGAGACCTGGTTCGGCACAAATATCATTGTCGTCATTCCATTAGAGAACTGATGGTAGTTCATATTCGCAACTGTCAATACATTTCGTGTAATGTATAACGGCTGTAGACGTTGCAGTGCCTGTTCCCTCGGACTTGCATGCATATCGGAAGGAACAGCGCATCGTAATTCTGTACAGTATAGTAAATAGTTTAAGATTCATTCATAGTTCCACTAGATGCATCTTCTATTTGTTATGATTTGGAAGAGTATTAAGAAGCAGTATATTGTTAATCTTTGAAAAGTCCAATAACGTGCAGTCTCTAACATTCCTGGTTTCATATCGGAAATATTCCATTGAAACGGAGCTCTTTATTTTTCCCCTCATTCGCATTAAAGGTTTCCATTATCGGATCGTGATAGCATTTCCTATCATTTATCAGTTTCTTTATATTGTTTTTGAAACCACTCTTTCTATTACGTCTGAGTTTGCTTGAGTGTCTGTAACATTGTCTACAATTTTTTGTCTACAATACCACATCTCCCCTAATTTGATTCATCTTCCATTTACACTAACCTATATCACAATACTATGGTCGTATTATAGGGGCGATCAAAAACTTTTCGTTCGAAAGCAGTACAGTCATCAATCGGTATTCCATTCAGGCAAAATCACAGTGAGCATTGAGGCAATCATCCCACTGACGTACCAGGTGGAAGATCCCTCTGCGTGTGGTAAAACACCGTGTCCTGCTGCGTGACGAAGTCCGTAACAGCGTACTGCACATCCTTGTCCAACAGGAATCGTCAGCCCGCAAAGGCCTTTTCTGAGGGACCAAAAGCATGATAATTGCATGGGAGAGGTCAGATATATATTGGCCGAATGCTCGAGTGTGTCCCAGTTTACTGGGCGTAATTATCTGTTAAGGCATTTGGCATTTGCGACATGGGGACGAGCGTTATCATGAAGCGGCAGCAATCCTTGTTATAGTTTTTCGACAGTCATATTTCCACACACAAATTCTTCTTCTCTTACGGATTTTACCGATGTTCGTTCTTCGGCAGACAAGAAATGAATAACAGCACGTTGGTCCTGTTTGGACGCATTTGGTAATAACTTCGCTATTGGTCATATTTCCGCGTTTACCACACGCACCTCGGGAAGACATGAATGGCACACTAGTCCCTTGCCTACATATCGGTGCTTGTATTCCTGCAACGGAGTCGTGCTGCGTTGGGTGTACACTGCAGCAAAGCCGTCAACCGAAAGCTGTTTGATGCCCATTATAGCATATTAAGGTCTCCGTGGTATGGCTTACGAGGTGATCAATTGTATACAAGGTGTGGTATGCAAATGTTTGATAGTGTAGGAAACCTGCTAACGACGGTTTATTGGGCGATACCTCTGATTACCTTTCTAAACAACATTAGGCAGTCCGATAATATACCAGGCAAGTGCCACGTAACATCACCTTTCGCCTTGACCATGGCCTCTGGTATGAAAAGAGTCCACAAATTTATTCAGGTTTGCCACATCCAGCTGGAGCCACTCACTAACGAGTAGATCCACTAGAGATAATAAATTACATGACTGTTCTTTGCTACGTTTCTTCCGCTGTTGCAGATAGTCCCCGACGTCTTCTATCACATTAATATCGGGTTATTTAGGGGACCAGTCGAGGGGCAGTAGCGAGGCTTTGTGTTCATCAGATCAGAAACGTAAGCGTACAGCCGTGTAAATACTCCTATCATCATCTCGGAAGACGGAAGTGTAAACAGTATCTTCATTGTGAACATCTAGAAGAAAAAGGCAACACTTGGTAGTAGAGAATGTTGAAATAAACATTCTGGTTCACTGCAGCCTGAATGAATGGATATAAAACACACACCAAAACATCACAGAACCAACTTCGGCCTGAACTGCACACTCAAAAAAAAAAAAAAAAAAAGGCTCTGAGCACTATGGGACTCAACTGCTGTGGTCATAAGTCCCCTAGAACTTAGAACTACTTAAACCTAACTAACCTAAGGACAGAACACACATCCATGCCCGAGGCAGGATTCGAACCTGCGACCGTAGCGGTCGTGCGGTTCCAGACTGTAGCGCCTTTAACCACTCGGTCACTCCGGCCGGCCAACTGCACACTCCACACACTTTGAGTTAAGCACCTCATTCGGCCTTGAAATCTTGGATCATATGGAAAACGATGAAACTGCAACTCGTCGAGACACACTACACGTTTCCAGTCCGCCACCATATAGTTCTGTGTTTTTTGGGCCCATTGACGACGTGCAGTTTTATGAGCCTCTGTGAGAAATAGCCTGTGGCAAGGTACAAGACGCCAAATGTTCATTTCAAGCAGATCTCTTTGTATAGTTCGCTCGAAAAGTGATTGATATAGGCTGAATTCACAGAAAGCAACAATTCCTGTTCGGTTTGAAACCGATTGTCACTGACAATGTCTGACGTCCGTCTCCTGACCCTGGCGGCCAATATCAGCCATGTTACATGGTTGTGAGTCATACACCATTCCCTTTGACAGATTGGATAGTCTGCGTTGATACACAAACTCAGGAACTTCACTGAGTGTATGGTCGTGGGTTTATCCGAACTCAATAGCTGCTTTCCGCCTGCCTCCACATCCACCCATCTTACAGTGCACATCCATACAATCGACTGACAAGTACATACCATCTCACTGCTATTACTTACGTCGGTATTCAAGGATTATGTGGTCGTCTGATACCAGTCCTGCACTATCCACAGTGCTCCAAAGCGGCCAATGTGCACCCCATTAGGCGGTGATCAATATTTTGTGCGGTGACCTTAGCACAAGAAGCCACTTGACAGAAGTTAACTGGGTGATCCCTCTGATATCATTTTTGCGTTTAGGTAGTATTTTACTTTGGCCAGTAGAAGTAGCCCATAGTCATACTGTTCACTGGCTGTAACGCTAGGATAGGGGAGGTGCATGATCGAAGAACAGCAACAGGCACAGTGATGCCGCTTACGCACTAATATATCACTTGACGCGGTAGCCGTGCGGCGATCTCCGCCGAAATACAATTACGCGTCTTGGAACGAGGTAGCACCCTTCATTAGAGCCGCTAATGCATGCACATACATTTGTCGGCGGCCGCTATCAGTATGATTAGCGAAATCCGATTCACCAGACGCGGCCGCTGGTCGGTTAAAACCCACTCTAAATGTTAATGCTGTCGCGCTAGCCGCCGCCCGTCCGAGAAGACCTGTCTCGTCCTGCCTTCCCCCTTCCATCCCCCTCATCCCTTACATCCCATCTCCTCGTCCCTGGTCCTCCACTGTCACCCCGTACCCACAACCCGCAGCCTCGCCAACTCCGCCTACGGCTCACCGCTCAATAGTCACTGTGGCTGTGTTTGTCTGTGCGGACGCGTCTCATTCCCCGTCTTGCACTTGTTACCCTTAGCGGAAACTCCCGTTTTTGGGTGATAACTAGAGTGCCGAACAGTGGTGGTAAGCAGTCACTGGCATTAAATAACTTAGATTATGGAATGACCATGAATGGATTCGTGATTTCCTGTCAGGAAGATCGCAGTTCGTAGACGGCAAATCATCGAGTAAAACTGAAGTGATATCAGGTGTTCCCCAGGGAAGCGTCCTGGGACCTCTGCTGTTCCTGATCTATATAAATGACCTGGCTGACAATCTGAGCAATTCTCTTAGGTTGTTCGCAGATGATGCTGTAATTTACAGTCTAGTAAGGTCGTCCGAAGACCAGTATCAGTTGCAAAGCGATTTAGAAAAGATTGCTGTATGGTGTGGCAGGTGGCAGTTGACGCTAAATAACGAAAAGTGTGAGGTGATCCACATGAGTTCCAAAAGAAATCCGTCGGAATTCGATTACTCGATAAATAGTACAATTCTCATGGCTGTCAATTCCACTAAGTACCTGGGTGTAAAAATTACGAACAACTTCAGTTGGAAAGACCACATAGATAATATTGTGGGGAAGTCGAGCCAAAGGTTGCGTTTCATTGGAAGGACACTTAGAAGATGCAACAAGTCCACTAAGAGACAGCTTACACTACACTCGTTCGTCTTCTGTTAGAATATTGCTGCGCGGTGTGGGATCCTTACCAGGTGGGATTGACGGAGGACATCGAAAGGGTGCAAAAAATGGCAGCTCATTTTGTATTATTACGTAATAGGGGAGAGAGTGTAGCAGATATGACACGCGAGTTGGGATGGAAGTCATTAAAGCAAAGACGTTTTTCGTCGCGGCGAGATCTATTTACGAGATTTCAGTCACCAACTTTCTCTTCCGAATGCGAAAATATTTCGTTGAGCCCAACCTACATAGGTAGGAATGATCATCAAAATAAAATAAGAGAAATCAGAGCTCGAACAGAAAGGTTTAGGTGTTCGTTTTTCCCGCGCGCTGTTCGGGAGCGGAATGGTAGGGAGATAGTATGATTGTGGTTCGATGAACCCTCTGCCAAGCACTTAAATGTGAATTGCAGAGTAATCATGTAGATGTAGATGTAGAAAAGTAATCGAATGAAAGGCAGACGACAGACTGAATTTCATTGGTAGTGATCTGAAGTGTACTAAAAAGATTTCGTCTGACCGATACTTGAGTATTGCTCGTCAATGATGGACCATTACAAGACGAACTGATAGAGGAAATAGAGCAGATCCAAAGAGGAACAACGGATTTAGTGAAACAGTTGGTTGGCAACCGCGAAAGCTTCACTGAGATGCTCATCCAAATCCAGTGGCAGGTGCTGCAGAAGACGTGTTGTGTATCACAGTGTGATTTCCTATTAAAATTTCGAGACCGCACGTTCGTGTAGTTGTCAGCCAATACGTTTCTTCCTCCTACGTTACACCTCGCGAAAACATCAGAAGATAACATTAGAGAGTTTTGAACTCACACGCAGGCGTGCGGCAATCATTCTTTACGGGCACAATTCGCGACTACAACAGATCGGGTGGAAAGTGGCACCAAGCACCATAAAGTGACTTGCTTACTAGAGATGTAAATGTAGTACTGATACACGAACTAGAATCGTAAGAATGAGATACAAAAGCAGCAGTGTAGGTTGCTAAGGAAAGTTATTAACAGGAAATTCAAACAACCTAAATCAGATTAGATGAGACAAACACGTAAAGATACTGAAAAAGATCTGATAGTAGGAAAAATTGATTCGAAGTGCAGTGAGATTTAACGTAACGTCAGAAAATTAAAATGTAAAGGTATAAATCTACGGGGTGCAGTTGGAAAACCTCTATTATATGGAAAGGGCAGAGGAAAGGCAAAAGTACATCGAAGGCTTGTGCGGTGGGAAGGAACTGTTCCGTAAAGTGATAGGAAAGGAGGAGAGAATTTATGTGGAAGAAATAGGTGGTCTACTAATGGGGTGGTGCGTGACAAAGCTCTAAATGATCTGCGCTCAAAGAAGTTGACTTGGATCTATGGTATGCCTTTGGAGTTATTAAAATATTTGAGAGAAATAAGAACTTGGACGTTATTTGGTTTCGTCCCTAAAATCTGTCGAACAGGTGACATGACGTCAGATTTCCAGAAAAGAATTATCATTATCGTGTCAAAGAAAGTCCGTATGGATAGTTGTCAGAACCCTCGGATGATTAGTCTGACGAGTAATAAACTGCTGACGAACATAATGTACAGAAGACTGAAAAGAAAAATTGAAGACGAACACGAGTTTGGTTTCAGAAACGGAAAATGTTAAGAGAAGCAATTCTAAAATGGCTCTTAATAGAAAAAGGCAGGCTGAAAACAAATCAACATGCCTTCAATGCTTTCGTGGTTCTAGGGAAAGCTTTCTGTTACTTAAGGTGGAATAAGATGTACAGAGTCCTTAGAAGATTAAGGGTAGCGAGGCAAACACAGATTAATAATTTTAGAAAATTGGAAGTAATAGTAGAGGAACGTCAGCAAAGACAGGTTTGTGTTAGGAAATGTGTAAGTTGCTCAGTATATTCTTCGAAGAAGCAGTGAACAAACGGAAAGACAATTTCGGAACAGTAACAGAAATGCAAGGAAAACAGATTCCAACGTCAAGTCATTCATGTGAAATAGCTCTTCTGGCCGGAGTTAAGGAAGACTATTGAAAGGAATAAATTACATAATGAGTACAGAAGATGTCTTAAAGGAATGGTTAGAGGATAGATGAGACGTCTGCATGGGTGTGGAAGGATAGACGCAGCCTATGCAAAAATTAAAGAGACATTTGGAGGAAGGAGAAGTAGCTGTATGAACATGAAGAGCTCAATGACAATACAGTTTTAAGCAAAGAAGCGAAGTGTGTTAGGTGGAAGGATTATATAAAAGGGGTCTAAGAAGGAAACGAACTTGAAGGTGACATTAAGGAAAGGGAAACGCAAGTAAATGAATACGAGATGGGAGATACGATACTGCGAGAACAATTTGATAGACCACTGAAAGACTTAAGTAGAACAAGACACCTGGAGCAGACGACATACCCTAGGAATACTTGAAATACTTGGGAGAACCTGGCATGACGGAACTACTCCCAAAGTATACAAGATGTTTGACACAGGTAAAATGTCCTCAGACTTCAAGAAGAATGTAAGAAACCCAGTTTCAAAGAAAGCAGTTCCTGACAAGTGTGAACGTTACCAAAGCACCAGATTAACAAGATATTGTTACAAATAATTAATTTCACGAGTTGTACTGATGAGCCGTAACATTATCGCCACGTGTTTAGTAGGGAATTGTTCTTCCCTTGGAACGAGTACAGCAGTATTTCTGCCTTGCACGCGCTCGAAAAATCTTTGGAAGGTTTCCTGAGTTACATAGCACAAAATATCTCGACAAGGTTCACGCAATTCGCTTACAATATGGACCACAGATTTGCGGGTCTGCTGCTGGCTCCCGAAAACATTATATATATTTCCATGGTGTTCAGAATAGTCGAACGTGATGGCGAAGACATCGACGTGAGTTCGCTGTCACGCTGCTCAAAACATAGTAGCATGATTATCGCCTCGTGAAACGGACAGTTATGTTGTTGGAAGATACCGTCGTTATCGAAGAAGACATCAAACATGACGGGATCCATTTGGACCTCAATAATGTTCACCTCGTCCACAATTGTCATGGTGCCTTCGATGACTGTTACAGATGCCATGGAAGCGCCGGTGGCTGTCCCTGTATCACAGTACTGTCCCAACCAGCCTGTACCGGTGGTACGGTGCACGTTTCGAGAGGCCGTTCGCCTGAATACTGGCATTCTAGACACGCACATCGACCTGGCATAAAAATCAATTTGCTTCATCGGTCCTTCAACTACTTTCCATAGGTACGTAAGTCACTAGCATGTGAACAGCCTTCGAAGTTCGCTTTTTATGCGATGCCCTTTTATAGAAGCCGGGACAAAGCGAACTACCGTATGTCGAAGTGATTTATGTCAGTGGACTTACCCACTTTCGGCTCTTTTCGTCTGTGCTCTGTTAGCATACTGTCCTTACCGTGTCACGTGCTGGAGATGCCACGACGTAGCGTTCAATGTCGCATCAGGTGCTGGCCATAATGTTTTGGCTCATCAGCGCATTTACAGGAGACTGGAACGATTAATAGAAGCCGAATGCCTGTCTACACCGTTCGAAGAACAGACGAAATTTTATTTCTTTCTGGTATAACCAAGCATTTCATTGACATAAAACGTCACGGTAAGCATAACTTTTTTATTATTGTTATTAAGTACTGAAAATCCTCGAAATCAATATCGCAGATAATTTTTTTATTTTATTAGTTTCAGGTACACACAAGCCATGTTCATATCTACAAAACTGAACATTAAGCTATCGCAAAGTTCAAAAGTGTGTACGAAGAAAGTAACTAAGGGTTCAAATGGCTCTGAGCACTATGGGACTCAACTTCTGAGGTCATTAGTCCCCTAGAACTTAGAACTAGTTAAACCTAACTAACCTAGGGACAGCACACACATCCATGCCCGAGGCAGGATTCGAACCTGCGACCGTAGCGGTCTCGCGGTTCCAGACTGCAGCGCCTAGAACTGCACGACCACTTCGGCCGGCTTGATGGGTGTAATTCCCATAACCGCTCAACACATCGTTGTTTTGATGCCAAGTAGTTTCTGTTTCAAAATCTTGAGACTGTAGCTAAGATCGAAAAACATTCGTAAATTATCAGTTTGGCAGACTATTACAAAATACTGCTTCGCTTGGTTTATATAACTTAAGCAGGATTTTATTACCAGGTCTTGTTATTATTAGTTGAAGTCCTAGTCATTCATTATTAATACGAACTGTACTGCTGTTAATAAATTAGTTATAAATACATTTATATCTTGTATTTCTTTTAAATTTTATTAGAGTATTAAGATATTACGAAAGTTACATAGTCGACTGTTAACGCCATCTACGGATCATCACCTCAAGCAATTATCGATCTTAGTGGCCTTCAGTCCCTTCTTCACTGGAATATTGGCCACAAATGTTCAAATGTCGTGTTTCTGGATCGTTTAAATGGCCATCAGCTACAATAGTACTCCCATATACCACGTTATAATAAAGTACTCATGATGATCTCTGCTATGAGATAATACAAATAGTAATAAATCTGTGTTAGTTAGTAAGTTTTAACGGCATAATGCCGTAGGTAAGACGATATGTTTCACAATAGATTAAAAGAAATAAAGAAGAAAAGGACGCTCACCATGAAGGAGTTATCCGAATGGCACGAAAGGCGGCTGATGTGATGTGATGCAACCAGTTATTCGGCTTGGCAGTGATTGACGGAGATTTTAGATGTCATCCTAAGGGATATCATGCCAAAGTCTGTCCAATTGGCGCGATAGATCGTCAGAATCCCGGGCTGTTTGAGGGCCCTGCCCATAATGCTCCGAGAGGTACCGTAACCTTGGCCAATGTAGGGTTGGCAAGCAGTAGAAACTCCCTCTGGGTGCAGGTGGGTATTATGATGATGAAATGTAAGCTATCTGGCTTGCCATAAAGGGCAAGAAAATAGGGCGTAGAATATCGTTGTCGTACTTCTGGGCTGTAAGAGTGCGTTGGGCGACAACCAAAGCGGTCCTGCTATGAAAAAAAAAAACGCTATCACAGACGATCAAGCACGGTTGTTGGGCCGCAGGTGGTGACAGCCTGTTTGGTATCCAATTGCTGTCAGGCCTATTTTCAGACAGGTCTGAGCGGGGTTCAGTTCGAAGCAGGACTCATCAGTTAAGATAATTCTACCCCAGTCAATGAGATCGCAGGTCGAATGTGTCTGACACCGGTTCAAATGACCTCATTGGCTCACAGCGTTAAAAGGTAGGCGACACAAGGGACGCCGTATGAGCTCAGTCCACTTGCTGTGAGCCGCCTATTAATGTTATTTGCGGTCGCTGAAGCACAGTTGTAAGTGGGATCGATGATAATGATGTATTTGCGGCTCTGAATACCTTTCTGACAATTGCTCGGAACTCATATTCTGTCGTCTCTTTAGATCGACCGCTTCCTACTACAAGCCTTGTTTAACGGTGTTCACTCCAATCCTGACAATATAGTGAATAGCAGCATCGCTCCAACTCAAATGGCCAGCGATTCACAGATTACTCCAACTGTCTTCTTTGAGCCCTGATACACATACTCTCTCAAATGTGGACATCTGTGTATATCGTTCACGCGCCTGTCTACGAGGCATAGTTACCGTCCAGCTGAGTACAAGAAATGAAATTCGCAAAGACTTTATGCACTAATATCGACATGTCCCATTTTCACTATCCTTGCCAGCTACGCGGTGAAGACTATAACTAAGTGTTGAGCCATTATGGCAGTTAAACTAATCAAAAGTGTTTTTACGTTATGTATCCTGTAGTTAACTTTTTATTTTATACTTTTTAACTTCGCTGTTATTTTATGTGCAGTTCTGGATTGTAATTTTGATTCCTATAAGGTGCTGTACTTTGCTGTATTCTTATGTGCAATTTTTACCTTAGATCTGAGGATGGCTCTTATGTAGTAGAAACTAGTAATAAAAGTAAAAGTTTAATTGCGATCTTGACTTTGAGGGCTGTCAGTCATTAACATAAAAATTACGATACATCACCAGTCTCTGACGATGACAATATGAACAAACATACTCCCTCTCTTAAAGAGAACAACACGAATGTAGTACAATCCTTTCGATATATTTTCCGTTCACTGACTAGTTTCAAAAATTCGCTTTCTGATTTAATTAGCTTTACCTCATGAAAGCGGAATGAAATCGTCCCAGACTTTCGTGTACTTGGTAAGTGGGAAATATTCACCAGTAGTCGAATCCGGAACATCGACGTTAACACACAGAAATGCAAACCCCTGTACTCACCGATGTATGTGACTGTGGAAACAAGGTTACAGTTGCAGGTCTACGACAGCATAGAAAACAGTGGTAGATGGCCAGAGATCGGGAAACAGCAGCACTGCAATCAGAAGAAATAAAACTGGGAGTTAGAACGGTAGTAGTCATTCGCTTGCTCCAAAGGCACTCCAAATTATATTTGAGAAATAATTGTTTAATCTTCAGCGATATGTAGATTCAGCTATAAAATTATGATTTTCATTAGAAGATATTTAATCTGTTTTTCTGTGTGTGTAGTTAGCTTTCGAGCAAAAAGAATAACGAGAAAGATTTCCAGAACATATAAAGCGAAGAGCTTCTAGAAAACGACAGAATTAAACTCGACGCAAAATCCTTAACAGTGGTAGGGGATACAAAGCCTTAACTGCTGTAAACAGGACATAAACAAGTGGGACGAATCATTTGACGAGTTAGTAAACTGTAATAATACGACAGAATGGTTCGGAGAAACGAAGTGGGTGGGAGGGATAGAGGACGAGAGGAAAAAGCAGAGAGCGGAACTACATAATGAGAGCAATAAGCAAATTATCCAACGGTGGGGGCGGCTGCAGGGTCGGGGCGAGTTTCTGGAAGTGGGGCGAAACGAGGGAAAAGTTGAAGTGAGCTGGAATACCACTTCAAACAAACATTAAAATCCACTTAAAGAATAAAGCCCGCATTCGCTCTGAACAGTCGTGTATATATGTTTTCTCTTTCCTGTGGCGGCAAAGCCTGACAGCTATAATTAATTCGTCAGTAAAAAATATCCAGTCACCGTTATAAACCGTTATCTAGTAAAAGTTTATCGTTTTGTAATGGCTGACCAGTTGCATCATCGTTCCAGGAGAAAATAAAACGTCTTGCCATTTTTAGGGAAATAATGGGATTAGAATAACCATAACCATCTCTGTAGGCGGTGTCGTTTAAGTACTCATGTGTCGCACCCTAAGACAATGGTAATCGTTCCGAATCACTGCGAGGACCGAAATGTCTATCATCCGCAATTTGGCGGGCATAGGAGAAAAATTCTTGATCTACAGACCATTTACTGATGCGAGTTAAATTCCAAGTCTAGCTTTACCATCTCATGGAGTGAGTACTTGTGACACGGTTGGTGACCAGTCTTTCGAACGCTTGTATTAAGGTCCGAGGCCCACTTGCTACTAACTGAGTGCGGGAAACTATGTGCCAGCACTGTGTTTCCTCCTCTCTTTTCCATGACGATGATGATGATGATGATGATGATGATGATGATCATCATCATAATTACCAGCAGAAACATCACCACCACGACAACCAGCAACAATAATAAAACAAACGAGTCACTATAACCCGAACATGACACTGAAGCCCAATCACGGTACTATAGCTTAAATACGTCATTGCAGACCAAACAAGACACAAAGTCCAGAAAGTGCAATAGTGCTCAAATATACGGAACAACATCACGTAAAACGCAGAAACCACGTCCGCTCAGACACCTGGCGAGCAAATTCGTGAACTACAGTCCGATTAAAATTACTTAATAGTTGGCACTTCTCTCTGGTTTCGTCCAATCTGAGCGTTCAACATTATGTCCGAACCGTTCGTAGTTGCCAAACTCCACTACAATTATTTCACATCCAATTCCTTATCCAGCTTTTTTCCATGGTGTGTTTGTACCCCAACTGCTGGGTCTGGCCCTTTTATTTCGTATTTCATCACATTATAACCACACCAAAAACAACACACACACACACACACACACACACACACATACAGAGAGAGAGAGAGAGAGAGAGAGAGAGAGAGAGAGAAAACGATGCTAACGAAATACATATGTTTCATACGCAGCACTAAACAAACACTACTGGATCTTTCCGCCAAACACGTGATTCAGGGTCATTTGTACAGTTATTATAACACCAGAGATCGGCTTACATTAGATAAGCTTCGAACGACATTGCGTGAAGCCGAATTTTTGAAGTCTGTCAGTAAATCGTTGTGGCTGGTACATCAGATTCGCAAATACAGGTATCTCATACAGCGTTACGACATAATGAACCTAACATGTAGAAGGTCAAAAGTTCGAATGATGTCGAATGCAAATAAATTTTTTACCTTTCTAAATCCGATCAAAGAACTTTATCAATTAATTGGTTTTAATGTAATTTTTTGTTTCTGATACTTTGCGGCATCACTTTCATCATCGTATTGACATTTTTATTTGCTTTCTTTCTTGCAATCGATCTTTTTTTTTTTTTCGAATCCGCATGTGTCGCCTATAGTCAGCAACCATGTTCAAACCAGTACTGATCATTGGTTGGTAACGTGGCATTCCGTGAAGCCAGTGTCACGATAGTTTCAGGTAACCAACGACAGCGGAAAAATAGTGTTTGCTTTTACCGCTAAAACTGTAATTCTGCTGAGGAATATTGTTGTGAAAACAAACATATGAAATGTTTCTCTCTTGTGTTTGCCCGTAGAGGTTAGCCTTCATCGCCGTGAACGAAGCGATTGCAATTTTTGTCCTGTCGCAGACTGTCGATCACCGTTTTCTCGGATACTTTGCACAATATGAGGTTGTCAGGACTAAAATGGCTTGCACCAAGTGGGAAAAGGCAGAGGTAAGTCGGTGAACTCGCATTCAAATGAAGTGTTTTTAGTTCCCGCTCTTGGTCTATACATTTAATTTTCGCGGTTTCAATAAACCGCATTAGGCTGAACCAGGATTGTTCCTTTAATAAGATTGAAACGGCTCTGAGCACTATGGGACTTAACTTCTGAGGTCATCAGTCCCCTAAAACTTAGAATTACTTAAACCTAACTAACCTAAGGACATCACACACATCCATGCCCGAGGCAGGATTCGAACCTGCGACCGTAGCGATCGCACGGTTCCAGACATATAGCGCCTAGAACCGCTCGGTCCCCCGGGCCGGCCTTTAATAAGGATTCGGCAAATTTCTTTCGCATCCTTCCTCAGGTAGGTTCCATCTATAATGACTTCACCCTTGCTGACTGTTAACTAGCCTTCGTTCCACTTCTCTAGGGAACTTCATCAGACCGTGAACTGCACGATGAAGCTAACAGAAAGCTAGAACAGCCAAACTTAATATAAACGTGGCATTATGAGGTAAATAGAAATGGACTCATTTTCGACAAACATGCCTTTTTGGAAACTATGATTATTCATTTCATTTCACTATCTTATCTGCTTCGTAAGATAAAATTCTGCGTACAAACTTACATAGTATAACAGCTATCTCGTAGAATCCATAATGACCGACAGTTGCAGGATACAAGACTGCTAAACGAAGTGGAAGTGACTCAGATGCGTAATTACCGCCTTGTGAGCTTATATGTAATCATTCCCCAATCATCCCACTGATGGAGAAGAATGAAAATCGCTAGATTTGTTTTATGTTGCAACGGTAATGCTACAATGCAAGCTCTATGCGGCTGTTCATAGACGATAATGTTGCCTAACCTCTCGATATAAATTCCCGATTTATCTCTCTTTCTTTCCTTCTTTTTCGGGCTCCGTACATCAGTTGGTAAGAACGGAACCGTTATAGGATCACCGTGTTGTCCGTCCTTCCGTATGTCTGTCTATCCGACTGTTAGAAACTCTTTTCCTCAGGAATCCGCAGACGTTACAAGTAGAAATCTGTGTCACATACTAAGGTCCCTTGGTAGTCTAAAGAAAATTGAGGCTTCTAAATCGGTGCAGTCAAAAGACACGGCCATTTACGTCATATATTTTCGAACTTGAAAACACACTCGTCAAAATTTATAGGGTGGTTCCCGTTGACCTACAATCACGAAATTTGACAAGAAGCAAGGTTTCATAGTACAACTAAAGGAAAAAAATCCTAAAATTGTTGATTGGTAATTATCTCACATGAAAAAATTTCGTAATTTGTAATATGACTGTCTCTCAGCCCGTCAGTTACGACCCCTTTTTCTTAGGAACGTTTAAATGTATCAGGTTGAAATTAATGTCACCTACTATGGTCTACAGTCCTTTGGCTTTGTAGTAAATATAAGCTTCTAAGTCAATGCAATCAAGCAATACAGCCGTCTATGTCACATATTTTGATACTTGCAAACTCAATTATCAAAACCTGTAGAGTAATTACCGTCGACCTCGAATGATAAAGTTTAGCACGGACAAAGTTTCACAGTGCACGCAAAGGAAAAAATCAGAAAAGCTTTAATTTGTAGTTATAGTTCACAAAACATATTTTTTGAAATTTGTTGTCTAACTTCAAACTTGAAATTAATACATTCTCGTAAGTCTTGGAAGTCTACCAGAATTAATAACAATAACAGGTAAAAATCGTCGAGATTCTTGGTTCTCGAGATGTTTGAATTGTCCGTATACATAATTAAGTTTGTGCAAAACACTCACAGCGCGGGTCCTACTCGCTCCTCGCCAATTTTTTATTTATTATGTTTTGGCAGAAACTTAAATCCCAGAGTTTACCAGGTCAACCCACGAACAAACGTGAAAAAGTAAACATCACTCACTTCCGTTTCAGTGAAGATGGTTAAGTGTTCGACTGACAGAGGGCATCCAGTCCTACAGCTGTTGACGTGGCTGTCGTGTTTTGGTTGAAGTGGCCATCAGTAAATATCACCCTTAGTGTGTGCAGTTTTGGATACTCGACAGTAAAAATAATGCTTTCAGCTCTGTCCCATGTTGTTGCCTAGGCAGTACTTCTCAAAATGGATGGTGATAGTGATCCTGGGTTTTACAATTAAGCTGCTGGGACAGCGAATAAGGATGTTTTACCACCCCATTGGAGACATAGTGATGACACTTCGTAAGACGACTGACTAAGGCTAACAGTGGTAAGAGGTAAGTCACACGGTTAGAAATTTTTATAGCCTTTCTGAAAACCATTGTTCGACTTCATACGAGCGTAGAAAGTAAAATATAGCTTGAAATTACGTACTTTGGTCAAACTCCCGTTTATGCTTATATGAGAGATTTTATTTATGGTGATACTGGAAACTTCGTAACTCATTATTTTAAGATTTAAGAGGTGTCTTTATGACTCAGTCTGTAATGTCATCCGCTAAACGACGTTCTTCATTAATAAAAAAAAGTACTGACTTTCGAAACATAGTTTTTAAAAAACATCAACAACGCCAGAAGAATGTAGAAAAATCCAGAAATGCATGCAGAGGGTCGATGACTGATGCAGGTCATGGTAGTAAACTCTCATCATAGACAAACGTAAAGCACTGCGCATAAATAATCGAGGAGATACATTACGTTTCAATTACACTACTGGCAATAAAGTGCTGGAAAGAGTAACAACCCTAAAATAACAAGGACTAACCACATGGAGCGACCTAAAGTGCAATTACCACATAAAAAGAGTAGTAAGGAAAGCAATTGCTGGACAGAGATACAGTGGTAGAATAGAGCTATTAAAGGAATATAATTCATGCGCAAAAGAAGCGGCTAACAGAACACTTCTATCAATTGTTTAGAAACTCCAGTATCAAACGCTAGAAGACAGGCTGTCATTTAATTAAAAGAATAAACCCACGTAAAGAATCGCTATTTAATTGGAAGGAGTGAAAGATTGCATCTTAAAAATTAAGAAATTCTCAATAAACAATTTTATTCTGACTTTGCCTAAACCTTTAATTAGCTGAAATTCAAAAGCACAAAGAAATTTCAAACTCATCGTTTGTCAGCCCATGTGGATGGCTTTTAGTGTTACTTATTCGTACAGCAAACACTGCCATTAATGTGGTCCCACTGATTTTCAGTTAGTACCAAGAGGAATAACGTCCAATGAAATACTGCTGCATAGCTCATGCTGCTATTTTGGACTTGTGAAAATTTCCTTCCCCACGGAGACAACTATCATGGATAGAAGAATGTACTCTTCTACACCTACACCTGCAGTCGAAGCTGCACCAGTAAGTCACCGTGGTGGAGGATTCTTAATTCGTCAATAACATTTTGCCTCATGCCGCTTCCATTCCTGAAAGCAAGTGAGAGAAAGAACTTTGGCTTGTCTGTGTAGGCTACACTTTATCTAACTTTATCGATAGGGATATTGCCTGAAATATATTTTGGAGAATCCACGAAGACTAGATGCATAGTTCTAGGCCTTTCAATGATAGCTGGAACGTATTTCTTTTTTATTTTTGTATTAGGCAAAAAATGCACTTAATTCTCGACGTAGTCCACTTTTACGTAAATGCATTTTGTCCAGCATTTTGGCGAAGGGTAGAATCCATCCGTGAACTGCTGTTCCTATATCTGGTAAAAATACTCATTACGGCTCCCGTAACATCAACACCGAATTCAAAAGGTCTCCCACACTCACATATCACGAGTGACTGAATGTCAGACCTTGTAAATTGTGTAGATTCTTCAAAAATTCGTATTGTGAGCCGTGAGTCTTCATAATACCATAAAACCTTATTGAAGACATGCATTTCCCTGATAAAAAGATTATTTTTACAGTCCAAGCTCCTTTATAAAACCACAGTCCTGACAGATCTGTATCACCAAAAATCTGAACTCTAAGCTCCATCCGAACATGCCTTGAAGGCCCAACAACACTGCCCGGCCGGCGTGTCATCCTCAGCTCTTAAGTGTCACTGGATGTGGATATGGAGGGGTGAGTGGTCAGTGCATTTCTCTCCCGGCCGTTGTGTTTAAAACACTGGAGCCGCTCTTCAGTTTGCCTCACAAGGGCTGGGTGCACCCCGCTTGCCAACAGCGCTCGGCAGACCTGGACGGTCGCCCATCCATGCCCGACAGCGCTTAACTTCGGTGACCTGATGGGAACCGGAATTACCACTGGAACAAGGCCAATGGCCAATATTTGTATACGTATTCTTTATAAAAAGTTTCCCGTTTATAATCTGTCCCCACCCTGACAAGTAGAGAAATGGGCCATATTAATTCCTTATTGAGCTCGGCAAGTGTTCTAAACGTGCATGCTTTCACTAGACATATACCTAGTTAACATAGCAAAGTTCAAAGTGTCGGTCACATTGTTTTGACTATCATGGATTGGAGAATGTGCTTTTCTACATCCTGATCTTCAATTAAATCTGCACTTCATAAGTGCGTCTTGCACAGGTATTCAAAACTGCAGCACTTACAGACGGTTCGAAGAGCTCAGTAGGTGGCAACTTATGAAACAACTCCTAACGCGTCATAAGGTTTTCTCCATTTAAAAATTACTTCCCAGGACGACACATAATATGTAGGTACATTAAACTGCGACGCTAGTGGACACATGCCAGTTCCCTCACAAACGCAAGTTATTTTAACGGCCGGAGCCCCAGCCTCGTCTTTATTCGTTCGTCTAACAGGGTTTGCTGGCCGATGACGAGTCGCAAGTTTCTGCATGGCTGGTATCTCGAAATCTCATCACCACACCCTGTCAAGACAGCATGCAGACGTCCTGCATACGAAATACAGGCCAAGAAAACGCTCTAACATTCGCTAATCGCATCTGCCCATTTCGTTGTTTCCTCTGCTCTCCCAAACGTTTGACATGACTTCCAAGATCATCCATTTTACGAAATTTTAATACAATGGCGAATGGGTCTCATTAACACAATCCGTACACGTAAACCTTTTGTTCTATATTGTTATTTTCCAGAGCATCTCATCCATTTTCATTTCCTTGACCGTGATTTATTTCTGTGACTAACTTCTCGTGACGGGGAATCGTGTAGATTTTTTTAAAGACGTCTTGAGCTCCTTTTATTCATAAAAACCACTATTGCGATTTCGGCCGAGTGGTCATTATCAAGCGGACTGGTGCAAAAATTGTGCTTCAGCAAGTGACAGAACTACAATAAGTCTGCATATTTATACACCATTTTTTTAAAGTTTTGGCATGAGCTAAAGCAGAATTTTTGCAGAATTCCACTTGATATTGCCGACATTATCCTTACTGCAATAGCAGACTAGATGAATAAACAGTTTTCTGAGTCAGAAACTATCACGATGATTAAAAATAAATTCTATAAGTTACTAGTAACCGTCTAATCGATTCTGAGCACCATAAAATATTATATTGTGAAGAAAGTCAGACTACTTCCATCGCTGCCTAGTTATGCAGTTACTTGCGACAATTGCTAGTCCAAGACTACAGTCAGCCCTGAACTAAACCTCTTGCATGTAAATGATGTTTTGTCCTACATTCACACCTTCATCTAAGCACACCATGAAGAAAATTAGTCACCTTCAGGAGATACGATGTATCAGCACCTCTAGTCTTGATAATGGATTCATTTCGGCGAAGGAGAGTGACCACAATTTTTTTCAGGAATGCCGTATCCAGCTGGAGCCACTTGCTGATGATAGGTCCCTTAGAGCAGCGAAACTGCTGTAATGTTGGAGACTACGTTTTCCCCGCTCTTCCATATAGTTCCAGACATTTTCTATGGAACTAAAAGCGGATGATTCAGATGCCCCATCAGGATCTGAGAGGATGCTTGAGTCTTTCTCAAACGAGAAATGTGTGCTTACAGCCCACACAGCATTAAGATGAAGAAGAAACAGCGACACTTGGCTACCGATAATACTGAAATTAGCGTTCTGGTTCATGTACACGGTAAACTGACTAAGTCTGTCAATATTATGACATGAAGAACACGCAAGAACATCATCGAACTTCCTCAGCCTGGTAAAATGTTGTTATTTATCAGAAAACGTTATTATTTATCAGAAAATGGACTCTCCCTAAATTCTGAAAAATAGCGCACTATTCATTTCTGTACAGCAAACAGGGTTATGCAGCACATGAGCAGGAGTCAACAAATAGAGTACAATACTCCAAGTTTTTGGTGTGTACACTGATCAGCCAGAGCATTATGACCATCGACCTACTATCGATATAAACTAGTCCAGGCGACAGCAGCATCATCTGTCAAGGAATGACTGCTGGTCAGACACACGCATGGAGAACGTTGCAACAATGAGCGAGCTGTCCGCGTGAAAAGGTGTGGGAAAGATGAGCTATCTGTCTGAGTTTGACCGACGACAGATTGCGATGGCTCAGAGACATGGTACGAATATTTCGGAAACAGCACTACTTGTCGAGTGTTCGAGGAGTGCTATAGTGAGTGTCTGCAGCACGTGGAGAAAGCCAGATGAAACCATGTCCAGACGTCGTTGGATTGGGTGGCAGCCCCTCATTACAAATGTCGGACGTCATACGCCGGGCAGACTGATAAAAAAGGACAGGCGGTGAACTGTGGTGGAACTAACATCAGGCTTTAATGCTGGGCAGAGTACAGGTGCGTCTGAACACACAGTGCACCGAACACTTCTAAAGAAGTGCCCCACAACGGACTACCCGTGCATGTACCAATGTTAACAGCAGAACATGACAACCACGACTGAAGAAGGCACGTGATCATCGGCACTACGCGTTGGTGCAGTGGCAGAGCGTTGCATGGTGTGATTAATCCCGATATATTCTTCACCATGCCGATGGGAGGGCCCCAATCCGTCGTCTTCCGCGGGAACAACTCCTTGACACCTGTACTGTGGGACGGAGGCAAGATGGCGGCAGCTCCATTATGCTCTAGGGAACATTCGCGTGGGTCTGCATGGGCCACGCGAGGTAGCCGCGCGTCTAAGGCGTCTTGCCACAGTCCAGGTGGCTGTCCCCATCGGAGGTTCGAGTCCTCCACGGGCATGGGTGTGTGTGTTGTCCTTAGCGTAAGTTAAAGTTAGCTTAAGTAGTGTGTAGGCTTAGGGACCGATGCCCTCAGCAGTTTGGTCCCTTGAGAATTCACTAACATTTCAACATTTGGTATCCATGGGTCCATTGGAGCTCGTGCAAGTCACTATCATGACCAAGGAGTATCGTACACTGGTTGCAGATCATGTACACCCCTTCATGACGATCATGTTTCCCAACGGCAGCGGCATTTTTCAACAGAATAATGCGCCAAGTCACAATGTCAGGAGTGTGATGGAGTGGTTTGAGGAACACAGTGGTGAGTTTCAATTGATACGCTAACCCCCCACTCGCCAGTTATGAACCCAATCAAACACGTCCGTGATGTGATTGGACGAGGTGTCAGATCTCATCACCTCCCTCCCCAGAATTTACGGTAATTAGGTGACCTGTGTGTGCAGATGTGATGCCAACTCCCTCCAGCGACCTACCAAGGCCCCATTACTTCCATGCCACGACGCATCGCCCGTGTAATCCGTGCCAAACGTGAACATACCGGTTGTTATTGAGGTTGTTACAATATTCTGGCTGGTCAGTGTATATATTGATAAAAACTTTGAGCTTCTCAAACAGTTACGTTGATCTAATTTTGCTCTTCCAATAATTGCTAATCATGGAAACAAACGAATCAATCTCCTGACGTGCTTTGCATATTTCCAATCAGTAATGTCCATTGGAATCATTTACTGCGATAAGTCATCACTTAGAAAGAGCAGTAAGAATAATTACGGTTTTCACCCACGGACACAACAATACAAATGTCCGCAAACGAAATTCGTTGTAAATAATCCAACACAGTTTGAGAAGAAGGGTGATGTCCATACCTAGAACATACCTCTTATTAAAGATGCCAGTAACTCAAGAAAGAGTTTATTATGCAGCAACAAAAATCTTTGATCATTTGCCTGAAAATATAAAATATGAGAATATGTTACATGACGTTCAGTTTGGCTGCAGGAAACTTAAGGACACCAGAGAGGCTATTCTGACGTTGCGATTGATAATGGAAGCAAGACTGAAGTAAAATCAAGGCACGTTCATTAGATATTGGATTTGTCGACCTGGAAAAAGCGTTCGACAATGTCAAACGCAGCAAGATGTTCGAAATTCTGAGAAAATAGGGGTAAGTTATAGGGAAAGGCGCATAATATACAATAAGAGTGAAAGCCCAAGAATGAAGTTCACGGATTAAAAAGGGTGTAAGACAGAGATGCAGTCTATCGTCCTTGCAGTTCAATCTATACGTCTAAGAAGCAATAACGGATTGAAATTTAAGTTGAAAGGATATGAATGGTAAGATTCGCTGATTGCATTGTTATCCTGATTAAAAGTTGGAAAAACTACAAGATCTGTTGAATGGAATGAAAAGGATGATCAGTACAGAACATCGATTGAGAATAACTCGAAGAAAGGCTAAAGTAGTAAGGAGTAGCAGAAATGAGAACAGCGACAAACTTTACATCGTAACTGGTGATCAGGAAGTATATGACGTTAAGGAATTCCGCTGTCTAGGCAGCAAAATAACTGTTACGGACAGAGCAAAGAGGACATAAAAAGCGGACTAGCAGTGGCAGAAAGGACGTTCTTGCCAAGAGAAGTCTATTAGTATCACACATAGGTCTTAATTTGAGGAAGAAATTTCTGAGAATGTGCGTTTGGAGCAAAGCATTGTGTCGTAGTGAGCCATGGACTGTGGGAAAACTGGCACAGAAAAGAATAGAAGCACTTGGGATGTGGTGCTACGGAAGAATGTTGAAAATTAGGTAGACTGGTAAGGTACGGAATGAGGAGGTTCTTCGCAGAATCGGCGAGGTAAGGAATGTATGGGAAATACTGAGCAGAAGGAGGGAGAGGATTATAGCGCATTTTCTGAGACATCAGGGTATAACTTTCATGGTTTATCTGTCCTGGAAGTCGAGAATGTTACAGATTTTTGTCTCTATTGCTACCGACTCGCATTCGGTAGGACAACGTTTCAATCCCGCGTTCGACGATCCTGATTTAGGTTCTAAGTGATTTCCCTAAATCGCTCCAGGGAAATGCCGGGATGGTGTCTCTGAAAGGGCACGGCTGACTTCCTTCCCCGTCCTTCCCTAATCCGATGATACCGATTACCTCGCTGTCTGATCTTCTTCCCCAAGCAACCCGAAGCTCTATTGCTACCGCTATTAATACTGGCATGACTTTGGCCCGGGAATTTCAAGACTTCCAAGAATGTTTTAATTTTAAGACATAAGTTTGAATTTTTTGCTTTTGCAATTGTAAATTTTTCATTTATACTATTACTTCTGAGGTTATGCTAACATGTATCCTAGAGGTTTTGATGAGTAAGTTTGCGGGTGTCAAAATATGCCACGTAAATGACCATAAATTTTTATTGCATTGACTTAGAAGCTTAATCGATTTATTGACGTTGCAATGAGCATCTACTTATTTTTAAAAAAAGAAACAAAATTTGAGATTCATGTCCATGCATATACTAATATGTCAATTTTAAAAATGATATATTTTGTCCATAAACAATTGGCATGCTAAACTTATTACTCAAAATAATTTTTTACCAAATTGTATATTGTTATTTTCATAAAAACATATTTATTTAGTTCATTTCTGAGCTTCCCGCTAAAACGACTACGGCGATCGTACGAACTTGCCATGAGATCTCGTCTCAGCAATCTCTGTGTCAAACGCTATGGACCTTTTCAGCAATATTTCGCTAACGAATAAATTGTCTGAAAATGGTAATTGATTACTTCAAGAGTTCAATAGTGAGAGACTGGTGACAGGAAGTAAAAATGTATTATGGGTCTTCAGAATGAGATTTTCACTCTGCAGCGGAGTGTGCGCTGATATGAAACTTCCTGGCAGATTAAAACTGTGTGCCGACCGAGACTCGAACTCGGGACCTTTGCCTTTCGCGGGCAAGTGCTCTACCATCTGAGCTACCGAAGCACGACTCACGCCCGGTACTCACAGCTTTACTTCTGCCAGTATCTCGTCTCCTACCTTCCAAACTTTACAGAAGCTCTCCTGCGAACCTTGCAGAACTAGCACTCCTGAAAGAAAGGATATAGCGGAGACATGGCTTAGCCACAGCCTGGGGGATGTTTCCAGAATGAGATTTTCACTCTGCAGCGGAGTGTGCGCTGATATGAAACTTCCTGGCAGATTAAAACTGTGTGCCGACCGAGACTCGAACTCGGGACCTTTGCCTTTCGCGGGCAAGTGCTCTACCATCTGAGCTACCGAAGCACGACTCATGCCCGGTACTCACAGCTTTACTTCTGCCAGTATCTCGTCTCCTACCTTCCAAACTTTACAGAAGCTCTCCTGCGAACCTTGCAGAACTAGCACTCCTGAAAGAAAGGATATAGCGGAGACATGGCTTAGCCACAGCCTGGGGGATGTTTCCAGAATGAGATTTTCACTCTGCAGCGGAGTGTGCGCTGATATGAAACTTCCTGGCAGATTAAAACTGTGTGCCGACCGAGACTCGAACTCGGGACCTTTGCCTTTCGCGGGCAAGTGCTCTACCATCTGAGCTACCGAAGCACGACTCACGCCCGGTACTCACAGCTTTACTTCTGCCAGTATCTCGTCTCCTACCTTCCAAACTTTACAGAAGCTCTCCTGCGAACCTTGCAGAACTAGCACTCCTGAAAGAAAGGATATAGCGGAGACATGGCTTAGCCACAGCCTGGGGGATGTTTCCAGAATGAGATTTTCACTCTGCAGCGGAGAGTGCGCTGATATGAAACTTCCTGGCAGATTAAAACTGTGTGCCGACCGAGACTCGAACTCGGGACCTTTGCCTTTCGCGGGCAAGTGCTCTACCATCTGAGCTACAGAAGCACGACTCACGCCCGGTACTCACAGCTTTACTTCTGCCAGTATCTCGTCTCCTACCTTCCAAACTTTACAGAAGCTCTCCTGCGAACCTTGCAGAACTAGCACTCCTGAAAGCTGTGAGTACCGGGCGTGAGTCGTGCTTCGGTAGCTCAGATGGTAGAGCACTTGCCCGCGAAAGGCAAAGGTCCCGAGTTCGAGTCTCGGTCGGCACACAGTTTTAATCTGCCAGGAAGTTTCATATCAGCGCACACTCCGCTGCAGAGTGAAAATCTCATTCTGGAAACATCCCCCAGGCTGTGGCTAAGCCATGTCTCCGCTATATCCTTTCTTTCAGGAGTGCTAGTTCTGCAAGGTTCGCAGGAGAGCTTCTGTAAAGTTTGGAAGGTAGGAGACGAGATACTGGCAGAAGTAAAGCTGTGAGTACCGGGCGTGAGTCGTGCTTCGGTAGCTCAGGTGGTAGAGCACTTGCCCGCGAAAGGCAAAGGTCCCGAGTTCGAGTCTCGGTCGGCACACAGTTTTAATCTGCCAGGAAGTTTCATATCAGCGCACACTCCGCTGCAGAGTGAAAATCTCATTCTGGAAACATCCCCCAGGCTGTGGCTAAGCCATGTCTCCGCTATATCCTTTCTTTCAGGAGTGCTAGTTCTGCAAGGTTCGCAGGAGAGCTTCTGTAAAGTTTGGAAGGTAGGAGACGAGATACTGGCAGAAGTAAAGCTGTGAGTACCGGGCGTGAGTCGTGCTTCGGTAGCTCAGATGGTAGAGCACTTGCCCGCGAAAGGCAAAAGTCCCGAGTTCGAGTCTCGGTCGGCACACAGTTTTAATCTGCCAGGAAGTTTCATATCAGCGCACACTCCGCTGCAGAGTGAAAATCTCATTCTGGAAACATCCCCCAGGCTGTGGCTAAGCCATGTCTCCGCTATATCCTTTCTTTCAGGAGTGCTAGTTCTGCAAGGTTCGCAGGAGAGCTTCTGTAAAGTTTGGAAGGTAGGAGACGAGATACTGGCAGAAGTAAAGCTGTGAGTACCGGGCGTGAGTCGTGCTTCGGTAGCTCAGATGGTAGAGCACTTGCCCGCGAAAGGCAAAGGTCCCGAGTTCGAGTCTCGGTCGGCACACAGTTTTAATCTGCCAGGAAGTTTCATATCAGCGCACACTCCGCTGCAGAGTGAAAATCTCATTCTGGAAACATCCCCCAGGCTGTGGCTAAGCCATGTCTCCGCTATATCCTTTCTTTCAGGAGTGCTAGTTCTGCAAGGTTCGCAGGAGAGCTTCTGTAAAGTTTGGAAGGTAGGAGACGAGATACTGGCAGAAGTAAAGCTGTGAGTACCGGGCGTGAGTCGTGCTTCGGTAGCTCAGATGGTAGAGCACTTGCCCGCGAAAGGCAAAGGTCCCGAGTTCGAGTCTCGGTCGGCACACAGTTTTAATCTGCCAGGAAGTTTCATATCAGCGCACACTCCGCTGCAGAGTGAAAATCTCATTCTGGAAACATCCCCCAGGCTGTGGCTAAGCCATGTCTCCGCTATATCCTTTCTTTCAGGAGTGCTAGTTCTGCAAGGTTCGCAGGAGAGCTTCTGTAAAGTTTGGAAGGTAGGAGACGAGATACTGGCAGAAGTAAAGCTGTGAGTACCGGGCGTGAGTCGTGCTTCGGTAGCTCAGATGGTAGAGCACTTGCCCGCGAAAGGCAAAGGTCCCGAGTTCGAGTCTCGGTCGGCACACAGTTTTAATCTGCCAGGAAGTTTCATATCAGCGCACACTCCGCTGCAGAGTGAAAATCTCATTCTGGAAACATCCCCCAGGCTGTGGCTAAGCCATGTCTCCGCTATATCCTTTCTTTCAGGAGTGCTAGTTCTGCAAGGTTCGCAGGAGAGCTTCTGTAAAGTTTGGAAGGTAGGAGACGAGATACTGGCAGAAGTAAAGCTGTGAGTACCGGGCGTGAGTCGTGCTTCGGTAGCTCAGATGGTAGAGCACTTGCCCGCGAAAGGCAAAGGTCCCGAGTTCGAGTCTCGGTCGGCACACAGTTTTAATCTGCCAGGAAGTTTCATATTATGGGTCTTGTTCGGATAAAATGAGATTCGGAAGAAACAGGCTTTCCCAGCAATTAAACTCACTTAAAACTGCCGAAGTTCTGTTACCCATTCGGTTAAAGTCTCAGATTTAGCCATCTGTTTTCCTGTGATGTGTCTTTTTAAAAATTTTACCACTTTCAGGGAAAGTCGATATCGGTACGAACAATTATGTCCCATAATAATAAACTGATGAGTCAGAGAAACTGGTACACCTGACTAATATCGTGTACGACCCCCGTGAGCACGCAGAAGTGCCATAGACCGACGTGGCATGGACTCGACTAATGTCGGATGTAATGCTGGAGGGAACTGACACCATGAATCTTGCAGACCTGTCCATAAATCAGTAACATTACGAGGGGTGGAGATCTCTTCTGAGCAGTACGTTGCAAGGCATGTCCAATAATGTTCATGTCTGGAGAGTTTGGTGGCCAGCGGAAGTGTTTAAACTCAGAACAACGTTACTGGAGTCATTCTGTAGCAATTATGGACGTGGGGAGCCGTATTGTCCAGCTGGAATTGTCCAAGTCCGTCGGTATGCACAATGGATATGAAAGGATGCAGGTTATCAGAGAGGATCCTTACGTATGTGTCACCTGTCAGAGTAGTATCTACATGCATCAGGGGTTCCATATCACTCCAACTCGAGACGTCCCACGTCATTACAGAGCCTCCTGCTACTTAAACAGTCCCCTGTTGACATGCAGCGTCCGTGGATTCATGAGGTTCTCTCCATATCCGTACAAGTCCATCCGCTCGATAGAATTTGAAACGAGACTCTTCCGACCAGGCAACATGTTTCCAGTCATCAACAGTCCAATATCAGTGTTGACGGACCCAGGCGAGGTGTAAAGCTTTGTGTCGTGTAGTCATCAGGCGTACACGAGTGGGCCTTCGGCTCGCAAAGCCCATATTGATGATGTTTCGTTGAATGGTTCGCACGCTGACACTTTTTGATGGCCCAGCATTGAAATGTGCAGCAGTTTGCAAAAAGATTGCGCTTCTGTTACGTTGAATGATTCTCTTCAGTCGGCGTTGGTGTCGTTCTTGCAGGATCGTTTCCCGGCCGGAGGTTTGATGTTTTACCGAATTCCTGATATTCACGGTACACTCGTCAAATGGTCGTACGGGAAATTCCCCACTTCATCGCTACCTCAGAGGTACTGCGTCCAATCGCTCGTACGCCGACTATTAACACCACTCTCAAACTTACTTAAATCTTGATAAGGTGTCATTGTAGCAGCAGTAACCGATCTAACATCTGCGCCAGACACCTGTTGCCCTATATACATCTGTATTTGAATACGTATGCCTGTACCAATTTCTTTGACGTTTCAGTGTACGACATTTGTCTGACTTCATGGCAAAATGTATACATGACTGTGCTAGATAAACTGTTCTACAAAGTACATGTGTCTGACTGAGACACTCCGGTCTTGATGTATCCGCTGATTTGTTTGGGAAGGGTCTCATAAAGCCGTTTGATGACCTCTCTCGAGACAGGCTGGCCCACAATTGTAACTGGTCCTTGATATTCTGGATACTGGCATTAAAACGGAGTTGACGTCGGAACCGTTCCCATCATGGACAGATATGGGGATCTTTCTGATCACCGAATAACATCAAGCAGACTGTTCGTAGAGACAGGTGCCGTGTGTGGCCATGTTGAAAAATGGCAACACGTTTTATTGCATGAGAGGTAACACAACGTACCGTTGTGCCGTCAGAGTTCGCTCGATCAGTACCAGCCGTGACCTGAAGTCATATCCGATGGCTCTTCGCACCATGACGCCAAGAGTAACATCACTGAGCCCCTCCAAAACATCAGAACACTGGGCCCTCTCCCAAAGCCGCCGCTGTACTGATCAACGACTCATCCAGGGGAGTGCAGAACCCTTATTTATTGCTGAACACGATGCGACGGCATTCATCGGCAGGCAATGCTTCCCAATCACTGCAACACTTCAAATTCAGCCTATGCATGGGACAATTATACTCCTGCTGCTACTAGTCGCTGACCATTGTTGCACGGTGGAGTCCATTCACTGATGACAGACCCAGATGTGAAATTTTAATGATGGTGGTGGTGGATAACACGGCGATCCTTCCTCGTGGTGGTCATACGTGGCGTCTGCAAGCTTGACGACGAGTGTGTCTGTTCTCATTTTCTCATGCAGTCGAACATCTGCTCACTGTCACATCCAAATCCTCCAAAAATCCTGATATAGCACGATTCGACCATGCAGCCAAATGAAGATCCACAATCAGACCATTTTCAAGGTTTGGTGCTGATAACGCTGTGGCATCTTCGTGTCTTCATATTGGTCACTAAACATCTGATGCTGTTCATCCTCCTTATACAACTACAAGATGTACTTGAAGCTCTGTAAGTAGTCTTTCGAGAGATAGCTGCTGCTCTCTTCAAGCAACTGCCGGTCCATGTTTTTCTACACTTTCGTGACACTCTATTTCGAACCGAACAGGTATGTGGATACTGGTTCTACCATTGCAATTCTAAGCATTTACATATCCGCCAACGATGTATAAATACACGGACTTACTTTGACATCCGACCATGTCTTCAAGGCGCTTCACTTTTTTGTCTGCAGTGTACATACGTAATAATATAAGAGAGCTCCTCAGATTTTAAAGTTCCCTTTTACAAAGTAGGATGAATTGGTCAATACAAATGGGTTACCATGTATGGAACATAGAGCTACTCTGAGAGAAAAATAACCCAAAAATTCTTAAATGTTGTACAGTTAATTTTTCTTGGATCATAGTATTTATCAGTCTGTCAGTAGGCCTACATGGAAAATGTTCTTTTCAATGAACCAAGAAGAAGTTGGAAAGGGTATTAATTTTGAGAAAAGTCTCTTTTTACTGGTATTGATGTGAAATGCTCTTAGTCTGTTAATAATACCAGTTTCTTCTCTTGTGATCGCAGATTTGAGAAAGGGTGAGAAGGGTGGCCTAGGATCTGTTGCCGAATCACCCAATATCATGTGACTCTGATATGAGTGTGGTGTTTGAGGGATGGATGCTGACTTAATTCATACCGGCTATGCACTGAAATCTTCAGCTAAGTAAGCCCATTCAAACTAATTGCATGTACGACTTTTACGATTATAGTGGGGTCCACACCACAGTACTCAAGCAGAAATTTTATTTTATTTCCAATTTTTGTCATACTGGCCCGCGAGCTGCAGCAGTACATAGCCTGCTTGTAAATGCTACCGCGCTACTGCCGTAGCTCGCTGTAATCATCGTCTGGCATGACCACCAACTGGGGGAACCATAGGCACAGGTGCAGCTTCAGGTTAACCCATTACTGGCCAAAACTCAGTCGGATCATTTTTTGCAAACTTTTATACATAAATACGTTACATTGAGTGATTAACTGAAAAAAAGTTGTTTTGAAAATTTTCAGTTTATTAGAACAAAAACTACAGACCGTCCCATTTTTGGGACATTGGCCAAATGCGCTATCCAAATTCACAACCTTATTCCCCATGCATAATATTGTAATAAATAAAGAATGTCTATTCAGTGTGAAATGAAGCAAAACACTTGTCGTGTACACCAACATTGCACCTATCACAAATTTTTGTTGTTTTTTTTTCTTGCAGTAAGCTCATCTCTTCTGTTTTTTACTTGGCACAATGAAATGATTTCCTGGATCTAGTCGTACATCTGTGCTCATCCGTCCTCTCATGAATTTACTTCCTTGTGGTCCTCTGTGTTTTGGTACTGATCCCGTTTTCTTTGATAGGTAAAACATCACTATTCTCCGTGGGACATCCAAAAGTGAGAGCTTCTCATTAGAGTTAGCAATTTGGTACGCACGCCATGTGTTTGCTACGCAGATATCTATCATCTGTGTGAATAATGGCCACCACTATTTGTTTGACCTTATCCTCGTCCTATAAAGTGATATCTGCTTGTCCAGTAGATCTACGCCACCCATATGGGCATTGTATTCTTCAATGCGATGTGGCATTGTAACAGATATTTCCATTTCTTTGCCCGTGAGTATCTTTTAGTAAAACTCAGAGGAGTAATAGTACTGTAATTCGTCGCTACACATACTGTTTTGTTGTCACTCCATTTCACAACCAGAACTTCGTTTTCTTTGTCAAACATGTAGTCATAGAATTCTCGTTCCTTTTCTTTTGCCACTCTTTTCGAGTCAATCAAAGGACATGCATTAGTTCGGATCTCTCTTATTGTTCCTGTAGATTTCATTTTACTCTTTCCGAGTGTGATCAGTGCGTCAACACTGGTGAAAAAGTTGTCAAAGAAAAGCTTATAATTCGGATAATCTGATTCTGGAGTCATGCTGGTTAGTTCATTTATTACCCTTGCACCTAAAGGCTCCTGTTGTTGTCAGTCTTGCCACAGTATGGCGAAAAATTATAAAGAAAGGTATTGGAACTTGTAAGACACCAAATTTTATGTCCAAATTTGATAGGCTTTCCCCTCAGAAACATTTTAGATGAATGTTTGCCATAATAACGTACCAACATTTCATCAATTGAGAGTCAATTGAGAGTTCTGAATGAAATAAGCCAAATTTACCAAATTCCTTATTCAGCATTTCCAAGCACAACCTCAGTTTGTACATCTTGTCGTTTCTGTCTATTTTGGAGTTGTCATTACGATGAATGAAACTCTTTATTTCCCGAAACCTATTTACTGACATGGAGTTGAAGACTAAAGGAACACCGACATCAGGAGCCTGTTCCCAGGACATATTCTCATGGGGAAGGTTATGATAACCACTCAGAAGTGGTATGCCAATAAATGATTTTAGTTCTTCTTTGGTTAGCAGAAAATTTATTTTGTTATCTTGGAAAGCACAGATTTCGCTTTGTGCAATAATAGCATCCATTAGTTTCTCAGAAAAAAATCCTCAAACACCTGGGGCACTGTCCTATTTGCTAGACATTCCGCAACATAATGTTCATTGCTCTTCCCTGGTTCACTAGTGTTTTTGTACGTTGGTTGACATTTATGCCACTTACATTTATATTTTTTTGTACATAATGTACCACTTTCTGCTCCATCTCCTAACGCTTTCCTTCTTTTGGCTTCTGGAGGTACAACTGTAGCATTAGCTTCATCTTGTCTGGTTATGAGCTCTAAAGTACCGGCTACATCTTGTACAACAGTCTCATTGTTCAGTACATTTTCATCAATGTCTTCTTCATCTGTTATTACATCTGCATCGGGTGAAATAATCGCCAATTCTACGTCATCTTCATCCTCACTCTCTTGATGGTTCTCTTGTTCTGCTAGGATTTCTTCAAGTTTAAGTCCACGCGGCATGTTTTTGTCCTGTTGGAATCGTAAAATTCGAATAGAATATGAAAAGAAGCAGATATAAAGAACGTAAAATTCTTCTCTGCATAATACGTGTATACAAGAACAGGGCACATCAACAATAAATGATAGTGTAACATGCCATTGTCCCATTATTGGGACGCATAAAATATATCGATATTGTACTTACTTATAAAATCTGAAGTATACTTAATCTTACACGGACATCCATATGTTCATAACAAACACTCCCAGACAACTAAATCACAGCTCACTGTCGTCCAGGAACTACCAGCAGACATACAGTGCTGTCAAGTGCGAGAACAAAAAAACGGCAAGTTTATAATTTTCCTGACGTGAAGTACTTAGAAAAAAGTTATTTATTTTACATTTACAGGCACTATAGCAGTTAGCTGAACCTACAGGTGCAACAATAAAGGCTAAAAGCTCTATAGCTTACATAGAAATAAGTAAAGTATACGCGTCTCAAAAAAGGGACAATGGCCAGTAATGGGTTAAACGGATCAGCTGATACGGCGAAGTGCGGCACAGTCGTGCCAGAATAATTGTACATGACTGTAGTCGATAATGCGTGATTTACATTCTGTGTGATGAAGAATCAAGTGAGCTAACAACGAACTCAAAGGAATACATAGTGAAACGTTTACTGCTGTGTTGAACTTATAATGGACTGGACAGAGTACAGTGTTGTTACCTGATACGTGTCGGGTTAGAGCGTCGACAGCAAGTTAAACGGCGACTGCTCCGTCAGGAAAAAGACCTCTCGAAAGACATGTTTATGATGCAGCCTCGCTGCTGGCACATCGCTGCTTGCTTCTCGCAGCTGACACTTAGCTGCTCGCTGGAAGTATTTACCCTTTAGATATTCACATCGCTAGTTGAGTGGTTATTTACATCAGTGGGAACGATATTCCAACAGCAGCAGAAGTCCATTTCCGTCAGCAACATGATTACTGCCGAAGAAGAAAAGAGGAAGGATGGGTTCACTCTTTATCTACAGAATGCCCTCACTGCAGATAATTTAACTGTTTATAACAAGAGCACAAAATACACGCAGTGTACATTTCCAGACAGTTACAAATTTAAAAAATCCTAGTTTCCAGTGTAAGTTAAACGTAATTGAACTAGAACTAGTTATACAGATGAAGGTGTTGCCCAAAACATTATCAACGCAGCTTTTTGTGCAAGAACGATTTGTAAGACTACTCACTCTGTGGTAATATTATCCTTCCACAATGAGAATTTCACTCTGCAGCGGAGTGTGCGCTGATATGAAACTTCCTGGCAGATTAAAACTGTGTGCCGGACCGAGACTCAGACTCGGGACCTTTGCCTTTCGCGGGCAAGAACTCCACCATATGAGCTACGCAAGCACGACTCACCCCGAGGCGTGACTCGTGCTCGGGTAGCGCAGATGGATGCCGGGACGGTAGCTCAGCGTGTTCGATCAGAGAGTGGCTTGGCCTCTTTAATAAAAAAAACTGAGAGGAAAGATAAACAAACGTACTTGATCGGATGTCATGTGACGTCCGCAACGATCAGACACAACGATCAACAACGAAAAAAAAAAAAAAAAAAAAGGTTGGTAGAGCACTTGCCCGCAAAAGGCAAAGGTCCCGAGTTCGAGTCTCGGTCCGGCACTCAAATGTTCAAATGTGTGTGAAATCTTATGGGACTTAACTGCTAAGGTCATCAGTCCCTAATCTTACACACTGCTTAACTTAAATTGACCTAAGGACAAACACACACACCTATGCCGGAGGGAGGACTCGAACCTCCGCCGAGACCAGCCGCACATCCCATGACTGCAGCACCTTAGACCGCTCGGTCCGGCACACAGTTTTAAGCTGCCAGGAAGTTTCAATATTATCCTTATCTACTTCAAGTAATACATCTACCACAAGCACATTTTCATCCTGGTGTTTTACTGAATAGAAAGGATAACAGGAACTAATTTCCAAAACTGGTTTAACGAATACTACTCATTAAGTGATTTTGATTATCCCTGGGCCTATCGTCCCAGATACATGTGTGTTCAAAAGAGGCTGAGAAAGCGACTATTAGCATTATCAGTTGTAGCTCACACACTTGAAATTATCTCTTAGGCTCACAACAGACTACGCTGACCGTCTATGGTGATTCAATTATTAAAAATACCCTGAAAGTGCAGATGCTTGCTAAATACTTGCGTGACCCATTACGGAATACGCTCGATTAGGTGGGGTTTGTACCAAATGAGGCAATAAGCGGATGTTGGACATAAAGAAAGAAGGGCAGCACGAATGGTCACAGATCTGTTTGATGGAAGGGTCTTGAAGATGTCTACTATACTACGAAAGGCTACTTGCAAAGTTACGAGAATTAGAGAAATCTAGGAACATACAACAGCCTCCTCAGTAGGGACCACGAAGAGAACGTTACACTAATTACAGTGCACACACGATCATTTAAGCAATAATTTTTCTCGCTCTCCGTACACGAAAGGAACGAGGGAAAATGGTACAGTAGAATACATACTCTGGCATGCACTTAATAATACCTTGAAGGTATGAATTTAGATTTAGTTGTACGGTGCATGAGAAATGGCATAAACAAGGAGGAAACTTCTAAACAAAGACACGCCTGAAGCGATATTGAAGCCGCAAATTACAGGTCAAGATTCATGACGGGCGAAGATAACCGCTGCTGCAAACATAAACTAAGGATGCGTTTATGCTGCAATCGCGTTGGTTGCACCTCGTCGGCGGGCCCGGCAATGATCGAACAGGCCAGCTGAGTCCTGCTGGCGCATTTAACCTGCAACATCGCTATCCACCCAGCTGCCCGGTACGATGCTCGCTAGTCGAGCTTATCAAGCTGGTTTGTGTTTGTATTGGTTGGTTGATTGGGGGGGGGGGGGGGAGGGATCAAACAGCGAGGTCATCGGTCCCATCGGTTTAGGAAAGGATGGGAAGGAAGTCGGCCACAACCTTTCAAAGAAACCATCTCGGCATTTCCCTGAAGCGATTTAGGGAAAACGGAAACCCTAAATCAGGATGGCCGGACGCGAGTTTGAACCGTCGTCCTTCCGAATGCTGAGTCCAGTGTGCTAACTAGTGTGCCACCTCTCTCGGTGGTTTGTGTTTGGAGCAGCGACTACATCCACCAGTCGTGTAACTTGAGCTGTGACTGGCAGCTTCAAGATCTGTCTAACACCGAAGTTGTTAATGCACCGCGATCATGCTGTTTCTCGCACACATTCATCTACTTCTGCATCTCTGCCTACAATCTACAGCCATTATCTACAAAGAGCTGTGAATTGTGTGGGAGAGGCTACCTCCAATTGCATCACAGTACGTGCGCATATGGGCCGCAGAAGAAAATGACTTCTTAAACACCTCTGTGAAAGCTGTAATTAGTTTAACCATGACTTAGGTATCACTGCAAATCGATACGCAGGGGGCCGTAGTATATTCCTAGATTCTTCACATAATATTGGTACTTGAAACTCTGTAAGTAGTCTTTCGAAAGGTAGTTACATCTATATTCAAAAAACTGCTCCGGCCACAGTGGCCGAGAGGTTCTAGACGCTTCAGTCTGGAACCGCGTGACCGCTACGGTCGCAGGTTCGAGTCATGCCTCGGGCATGGATGTGTGTGGTGTCCTTAGGTTAGTTAGGTTTAATTAGTTCTAAATTCTAGGGGACTGATGACCTCAGATGTTAAGTCTATTGTGGTCAGAGCCATTTGAACCATTTTTCAAGCAACTGCCGCTCAGATTTTCTCCATATTCGTGACGCTCTCTGGTGAATCATACAGATATGTGGTCACTGGAGCCACCTTTTTTTGCACACACTCAGTATACCTATTTTCTATGAATTCCACATAAACAATATTCTAGGCTGGTTTGCACTAGTGTTTTGTAAGCAGTAGTCCTTTGTAGACTGACTAATTTTTCTCACTGCCCTACCAATGAAACCATAATGAACAGAAATTAATTTTTTTGAGAGCTTATGAGATAATTTTAAACATGCACTTCTTACAGCCGTATTTGGACGCAAACCTATCTCGTAACAGAAGCACACAGATTATCACAACCTCTTCACAAGAGATAATACATTGTCCAGTCACAATAACATAACCACCTGTCAGAAGCCTGAATAACCGCCTATTTCAAAACGGACGGCTGAGAGACGTGGAGAGGAGAGTGAGTGGGGTCCTGGGAGGTACCGACAGGGGTATAGAGCCATGCCAACTCCACTGCCGTCGCCAGCTGTGCCAAGTTGCGCGGTTGATGATCCATGACGCCGACAGCTCGATAGAAGTGGTCCCACAGATCTAGGTTGGGTTTAAATCCTGGCAGTTTGGTGACCAGGGGAATACAGTAAACTCATACTGGTGCTCTTCGAACCACGCACATCTTCTGAGAGTCGTGGGGCTCGTTGCAATGTCCCTGGCAGATATCATCGTGTCGAGGAAAATCCAAAATGCGTGTAGGAGTGGACGTGGTCTCCAAGGACAGATGTATACTTGTAAGGAGCCATTGTTCCCTCCAGAACGGTGAGATTACCCAGGACATACCACGAAAATATTCCTCAGACCACAACGCTCCGACAGTTGCTGCAGGGTGTCTGCTTACAGACGTTTCACAGCGTAGACGCCAACGACCATCTGCCCGATGGAACAGATTCAAGCGAAAAGGTCACCTGTCGCCACTCAGTGGACGTCCAGGTGCAGCACTGCCATGCAGATTCCAGCCTTCGTCGCTCGTGAACAGCAGTCAGCGTTGTTGCATGAACGAGACGCCTGCTGTGGAGACCCACGTTCAACAACACTCGCTGGACGGTCGTTGAGGAGGATAGCTCCTTGGTTGATCCGGGCGGTCAGTTGCCCAATAGTCGCGCGTCTGTTTGCCCGTACAAATCTCCTCAGCCCTCGTTCACACCTGTCATCTATGGCCCACTGTGTACCATATTTGCCTCGGTGCCGGTTTTGGATGGCACCGGTTTGCAACACACTGGACGCGAGCAATTTAGAAACTTAACCGTTTTGGAAATGCTTCTAGCCTTCGCCCGGAAGCCGATTATCATGCCCTTTTGGAAGTCAGATAAATCGCTCCGTTTCTGCATTACGACAACGACTGCACTGTTTTGCGCATCTACATCTACATTTATACTCCGCAAGCCACCCAACGGTGTGTGGTGGAGGGCACTTTACGTGCCACTGTCATTACCTCCCTTTCCTGTTCCAGTCGCGTATGGTTCGCGGGAAGACCGACTGCCTGAAAGCCTCCGTGCGCGCTCGAATCTCTCTAATTTTACATTCGTGATCTCCTCGGGAGGTATAAGTAGGGGGAAGCAATATATTCGATACCTCACCCAGAAACGCACCGTCTCGAACCCTGCACGCGATGCAGAGCGCCTCTCTTGCAGAGTCTGCCACTTGAGTTAGCTAAACATGTCCGTAACGCTATGACGCTTACCAAATAACCCCGTGACGAAAGGGGCCGCTCTTCTTTGGATCTTCTCTATCTCCTCTGTCAACCCGACCTGGTACGGATCCCACACTGATGAGCAATACTCGGGTATGGGTCGAACGAGTGTTTTGTAAGCCACCACCTTTGTTGATGGACTACATTTTCTAAGGGTCTCCCAATGAATCTCAACCTGGCACCCGCCGCACCAACAATTAATTTTATATGATCATTCCACTTCAAATCGTTCCGTACGCATACTCCCAGATATTTTACAGAAGTAACTGCTACCAGTGTTTGTTCCGCTAGCATATAATCATATAATAAAGGATCCTTCTTTCTTTGTATTCTCAAAACATTACATATGTCTATGTTAAGGGTCAGTTGCCACTCCCTGCACCAAGTGCCTATCTGCTGAAGTGATTCCTGCATTTCGCTGCAATTTTCTAATGCTGCAACTTCTCTGTATACCACAGCATCATCCGCGAAAAGCCGCATGGAACTTCCGACACTATCTACTAGGTCATTTATACATATTATGAATGGTCTTCATAATTATAGCCACCGCTACTTGTGCTGCCACTGTCGCGTGCGATTGATCAGTGTACGCTGTCGTCGAACATAGGCGGTGGTACATTAATGTGGCTGAAGTGAGTATACGTGGCAGATGCCGTGCAAGTGGCACACGTCGATAAGAAGAGAAAAAATCTTACCTCAGAGAGAGTAAGCCTGTGAATCACAATTTTACAGAAATTGTGTTAATAATGTTTTCAAGAATACTTGTATCTATAACTATTTGTGGTTCAATAATTTATAAAATAAACTAGAAAATTTGTTAGGATTTCCATAAGATTTCGAAAACGTGCTCCAGATTACTTTTCAACTGTTGTTAGACTTGGGGAACGTATCTGCAGTATGGAAGATATGCATTCAAATGGTGCATCCGCACATCTACTTCCACCCTGTCAATAACCACATTTTTGGCGAGAGTGAACTGCTGTTACTGCCTTCGGACGATGCAAAGAATACAGTTCTTACTCCATACACTTCAAGCGATCCACTCAACTAGCAGTGGTTCAAATGGCTCTGAGCACTATGGGACTTAACATTTGAGGTCTTCAGTCCCCTAGAACTTAGAACTACTTAAACCTAACCAACCTAAACCAGCCTAAGGATATCACACACATCCATGCCCGAGACAGGATTCGAACCTGCGACCGTAGTGGCGACGCGGTTCCAGACTGAAGCGCCTAGAACCGCTCGGCCACACCGGCCGGCCCTAGCAGTGGTAATTCACGCAGGGGAAGTATCGCAGCTAGCAGAAGGCCGATCAAGGATGGTGCCAGTTAAATACTCCGCTGAGACTTGTTTCATCATTACCGAACGGTGTCAGAGTAGCAAGGCTACAGCATAAACGTACCCTAAGGCTACTTTTACGCTTGCTAGCCTTCGCCCCTGCGTTTCTGAGTTCATCAGCTTGTCTCGCGCTCACTTAGAACGTAAATGCCAGCAGGTTGTCGGTGGGCTGCCAGCCTGCAGAGAGCGGCTAGGCAGGGCAGAGTGGCTGCAGGAGGCGCCGACCGCAGTCCAGAGCCCCGTGGCCGCTATCAGCTTGCGGCCCGACCGCAGGGCGCACGGCCGCAGCCGGGCCCAGCTCTGCGCCCCAAACATTTGCTGCGGCCGGGACAGGTTACCGGGCAGTGGCAGCCTGCCGGGATGTGCGCCCAGCCTCGCTTTTTTTACTGGGCGTCCACTGACCGGTTGCCTGTGCCAAAGAAGTTGTGTCAAACGAGTAAACAGTTATTTCAAAGGTCCTTCAATCTATGGCCCTGCATCAGGGCAATTCACACTTAAGTGCCTGACAGAGGGTTCATCGAACCATTCTCATACTACTTCTCTACCATCCACTCTCGAATGGTGCGTGGGAAAAAGGAACACCTACATCTTTCCGTTCGAGCTCTGATTCCTCTTATTTTATTATGATGATCATTTCTCCCTAGGTAGGTGGGTGTCAACGAAATATTTTCGCATTCGGAAGAGAAAGTTGGTGATTGAAATTTCGAAAATAGATGTCGCCGCAAAGAAAACCGCCTTTGTTTCAGTGACTGCCACCCCAACTCGCGTATCATATCAGTGACACTCTCACCCCTATTGCGCGATAACACGAAACGAGCTGCCCTTCTTTGCACTTTTTCGATGTACTCCGTCAATCCTACCTGGTAAGGATTCCATACCGCTCAGCAGTACTGCAGCAGAGGACGGACAAGTGTAATGTAGGCTGTCTCTTTAGTGGGTTTGTCGCATCTTCTAAGTGTTCTGCCAACGAACCGCAGTCTTTGTTTCGCCTTCCCCACAATATTATCTACGTGGTATTTCCAATTTAAGTTGCTGGTAATTGTAATTCCTAGGTATTTAGTCGAATTGAGAGCCCTCAGATTTGTGCGATTTATCGTATATCCAAAATTTACCAAAAATTGGTTCAAATGGCTCTGAGCACTATGGGACTCAACTTCTGAGGTCATCAGTCTCTTGCAACTTAGAACTACTTAAACCTAACTAACCTAAGGACATCACGCACATCCATGCCCGAGGCACGATTCGAACCTGCCACCGTAGCAGCCTCGCGATTCCAGACTGGAGCGCCTAGAACCGCACGGCCACTTCGGCCGGCCCAAAACTTACCGCATTTCTTTTAGTACCCATGTGGATGACCTCGCACTTTTGTTTGTTTAGTGCCAATTGCCACTTTTCGCACCATACAGAAATTCTCTCTAGACCATTTTGTAATTGGGATTGATCGTCTCATGATTTTACTAGACGGTAATGACAGCGTCATCTCCAAACGATTCAAGGGGATTGCTCAGATTATCACCTAGATCCTTTACGTAAATCAGGAACAGCAGAGGGCCTATAACACTACCTTGCGGAACGCTAGATATCGCTTCTGTTCTACTCGATGATTTACAGTCTATCACTACGAACTGTGAGCTCTCTGAGAGGAAATCACGAATCCAGTCACACAACTGAGACGATACTCCATATGCACGCAATTTGATTAATAGTCGCTTATGAGGAACGGTATCAAAAGCCTTCTGGAAATCTAGGAATATGGAATCGATCTGAGATCCCTTGTCGTCTGCACTCATTACTTCATGGGAATAAAGAGCTAACTGTGTTGCACAAGAACGATATTTTCTGAATCCGTGTTGGTTATGTATCAATAAGTCGTTTTCTTCACTGTGATTCATAATGTTCGAGTACAGTATATGCTCCAAACTCCTACAGCAAATTGAGGTCAGTGATATGGGTCTGTAATTCAATGGGTTACTCCCATTTCCTTTCTTGAATATTGGTGTGACCTGTGCTACTTTCCAGTCTTTAGGAACAGACCTTTCGTCAAGTGAGCGGTTGTATATCATTGCTAAGAAAGGCGCTATTGTGTCTGCATACTCTGAAAGGAACCTGATTGGTGTACCAGCTGGAGCGAAGACTTGCCTATCTTAAGTGATTTGAGTTGTTTCGCAAAGACTAAGATATCTACATCTACTTTTATGTCGCTCATGCTAACAGCTGTTCTGGTTTCGAATTCTGGAATATTTCCTTCGTCTTCTTTCGTGAGGGAATTACGGAAAACTGTATTTAGTAACTCCGCTTTAGTGGCACCATGATCGGTAACATTTCCATCGCTATCGCGCAGTAACGGTATTGACTGCTTTTTGCCACTGATGTACTTTACATACGACCAGAATCTCTTTGGGTTTTCTATCGTATTTTGAGACAATGTTTCATTGTGGAATCTATTAAAAACATTTCGCATTGACGTCCGCACTAAATTTCGAGCTTCCGTGAAAGCTAGCCAGTCTTGGGTATTTTGCGTTCTTCTGAATGTGGCATGCTTGTTTCGTTGCTTCTGCAACAGTGTTCTGACGTGTTTTGTGTACCATGGTAGATCAATCCCGTCTCCTATTAAATTATGCGGTGTGAATCTATCTATTGTTGTCGAGACTGTATCTTTGAATTTGAGCCACAGAGTATTTCAAAACGAATCATCCTGATTACCAAGACTACATCTTCTACACGAACGAAGAGACGAAACTGGAATAAATTTGAATTCACAAATCGAATAGAAAAATTTACCTTGGGGCCAGTTGGAAAGGTAGTTTGTAGCACGAAACAAGTGACAAAGACTCGATATTTTTCCCCAACCCTGTGATACAGAATTCATCAATCCTCAACACTGTAGTTGCTTTAACAGCTGATCTACATTTCCATATACATCGATACACCGCAAGCCACCATACCGTGCGAGGCGGAGGCTATTCAGTACCACTACTTTGGCCGGCCGGAGTGGCCATGAGGTTCTAGGCGCTTCAGTCTGGAACCGAGTGACCGTTACGGTCGCAGGTTCGAATCCTGCCCCGGGCATGGATGTGTGTGATGTCCTTAGGTTAGTTAGGTTTAATTAGTTCTAAGTTCTAGGCGACTGATGACCTCAGAAGTTAAGTCCCATAGTGCTCAGAGCCATTTGGACCATTTGAACCACTACTTTCCTCTCCTACTCATAAATAGAGGGAGAGAAATATGACTGTCTATATGCCTCCATATGAGTGCTAATTTCTCGAATCTTATCTTCGTGGTCCGTACGCGCAGTGTAAGTTTGCAGCAGTACAATCGTTCGGGAGTCAGCTTCAAATGCCAGTTCTCTAAATTTTCTCAACAGTGTTTCTCGAAAAGAACGTCACCTTCCATCCAAGAAGTTTCAGCGAGTTCCGAAGCATCTCCGTAACAGATACGTGTTGTTCGAACCTACCGATGACAAATCTAGCAGTCCACCTCGAAATTGCTTGGATGTCTTCCTTCAGTCCGATCTGATACGGATCCGAAGCACTCCGTCAGTACTCAAGAATAGATCACACCAGTGTCCTATATGTGGTCTCCTTTACAGGTGAAACATTCTGTTCTAAAATTCTCCCAATAAACCGAAGTAGATCATTCGCCTTCCCTACTGCAGTTCTCACATGCTCGTTCCATTTCATATCACTTTGCAGAAATTTTGTCTATGGCACCTTGTATCTTTCTACAGTCACTCAATTTGGACAACTTACCGTACACCACAGCATTATCAGCAAAGAATCGCAGTGCCTGTTGCCCTTCATTCATAGTTCGCAGTATATCACGTGAGAGAGGGGCAAGCTGAGTTTGGCACGAGCGAAGCTTTCCAAAACCATGCTGATTTGTGGACATACGCTTTTCAGTCTCAAGAATGTTTGTTATATACGAACTGAGAATGTGTTCAAGGATTCTGCATCAAACCTAAGTTAGGGATATTGGCCTTTAATTTTGCGGATCCATTCTTTTACTCTTCTTATATACTCACGTTAATATCTTCTGTTCAGTTGCTTACAATGTCGTGTACGGAGAGCATCAGAGTATCGTTTCGTGTATAATGTGTGACGACTGAGTTTAGACATGCTTCATTAAAGGTAAATTAAAAACAATTCTTCATATAGTAACTATTCTCGATGGTTTCAAAGTGTATTAGTTTGGCAGCAACGAAGTCACTGGAAATGTCCTCATTTTCTATTTCTAAATACAGCTAGTCAGTATAATTCTTATCTAAATGCTATTTAACCACATCTGAATTCGTTGATGTTCTGAAGAACAGTTTCTATCTGCAGTAGAAGGAGAGTGCCCCACATTGGAAGGAAAAAGGCCTTCAGTGGCAAAATTTCAGTACAAAAAGATCAAGGACGTAGGCAAGGTAGTTACATACATTTCATATGAGTACAGATCATTTTAAGAGGCGGTGCTGATAACACCAAAAACAGCTACCGCAGAAGACGATAATAGTGAAAGATAGCAATAATTTTCTGGATAAATGTCATTGGTAATTCTTCCTAATCATGTGAGTAGGATAGATATTTACTGTATATGTTGTATTATGAAAGGTTTGAGAAAATACACCTATTTCTGATATTGTGATAGTAAGTTTAAACCGCCAAATTTATAATCAGTTTGAAGAAGGGAACAAATCCTACATTTTTAATATTGTGATACGTCCTTCAGGATAATCCAGTTTATTCATCATTCCAAGGTACCGAAATAGGAAGTAATAATTTATAGGTTATGCATTAGTTAATAAAAATGTTACAAACCAAATTAAGTATAAAATATCCTGTTTTATACCGTACTGCAATCGCAAATTTTACGATAGCTTAGTAATCTACGGTTACAATGTCTAACCTGTACTACTACTGTATTGTTCAACATTATTCTTGTTCTTATGTGGCCGTGTCCTATGAAAGTCACTGTTTCAGTTTCCTTTGTCGGTGCAGTTACATTGTAGGCTTCGACTATTTTGCTTATAAGGTAGAGTCCTCTCAGCAGGTCACTCTTTTTCTCTTTTAAAATTGTGACATCATCTCCAAATAAAACACATTTCAGAGCTAGCGTATTTTTCGATTCTTAGATCTATTCGATTCTGACCCCTATTAGCGATAAAAAACGCAGCCACCTCTCCATCTACGAATGTTGAATGTCGATGTTGTGTTTTCGTATAAGCTGCTTAAGATGTTTGTTAAATGGAATGGATATCCTGTTTTCTTCAAATAACCCACAATTTTTCTGTGTTAACTTTATCGAAGACTTTTTTAAGACCAAGTAATGCAAGTGCGTCTCTAGATTAAACACCGCATATTTGAGCATAATGTGTCGTGTCACAAGTACTGCCCCTCTTGTCGATCTTCCTCTACGTAAACCCATTTGGTCTTCAGTTAATAAACACTGTGATATTACTTTTAACATACTGTTCAGGATGATGGCGTAAACGCTGCATGCTGCGTTCAGCATCGCATGCGAGAACATGATTAAAATTTCATATTTCAACGGGACGGAGCACGGCCGCACTGACACCTCCATGTAAGAGTATTTCTTTTTAACAGTGAGCTGCCTTAACGATGAATCAGCCGTAAGGTGCGTCCCGATCTGGAATTGCACCATTGGCCGCCAAGATCGCCTGATTCGCGGTTTACGATTACTTTATAGGTGTTAGTAACACGCTCCTCCCCTTTCAACAACTTCAGATGAACGCCGCATAGCTACAGCAGTGACTGTACTAACCCCAGACATTCTCGCAAAAGTGTGGCTCGAATTGGACTATCGTGTGTATATTTATCGCACTTGCGGTGGGGTGTACTTTGAGCATTTATAAAAAGTAAATGAAAACATCGACCCTAAGCGTAACTGCAGAAAGTACATCAAGGATGTATGTAAAACATAAATACTTGTAGAAACGGGTGGTTCTTTCGAAAATAAAATCTTCATACTGCTAGGCATAACTTACAGTTCACCCCAAGTTTGTATCCTCTTCGTATAGAAGACAGAGTTTCGTGAAATTGGATTATTCCTTTTGAAATGTCCAGTATTCGAACTCAAAATAAACACTGTAGTTATAACAGATGCTTTTAGAAATCAATTTCACTTTAGCGCGTGGAACTTTGTCTTAAAAAAGCGTGCCAATAAGTTAAAAAGAGAATTCATGTGAGATTATCAACAGTTTATTAACGAGTGTGCAGAATGCTGCAGCTAACGTGTATAGAATTATGGAGCACTGTGAGACAAATAAAGGATGTGACTATAAAATAATGATAAAATATTTTAAATTGCCCTTCTTTATTGCACCCCATTTCAGTTACACAGTATTTACGAAGTTAATTTATTTGCATGTTTATTTTTTGGTATAAATAGTACATGTTAATTCCTCCAAACTCCAAGCTGACCGTCGCGGAGAACAACACACCACCCCGGAGTTCAAGAGAGAAACTGGGGTCCATGACGTCAGTGAACTAAAACAAATTCACCGGCCATTAAGTAAACAGCTAAAACTGTTGGAGAGTAGGGTTGAATCTCCCACAACGATGAGATCATTAGTTCAGCATACGCTAGAATAGGGGTAAAATTAGATGAGGCCTTTTTAGAGGAAACATGCTGCCATTCGCCTTAAATTATTCAGGGGCACAAAGAGAAACGCAGGTCTATATGGCCAGCCAGTCATATGAACCATATTTAAATATATTTATTATCAGTTCTGTAAACCCGCTCTCCTGCGTGCATAAAGCAGGTCGTACAATGCATTCATAACGCTAAAAATTGTCTGCATCATAGTACTTTTTAAATTCTTGACACTAATACTGCAGTAACAAAGATATTAATTTATAGAACATTGTTGTTGTTGTGGTCTTCAGTCGAAGTCTGGTTTGATGCAGCTCTCCATGCTACTCTATCTTATACGAGCCTCTTCATCTGCGAACCTACATCTTCTGAATCTGCTTACTGTATTCATCTCTTGCTCTCCCTTTGCGAATTTTATCACCCACACGTTCCTCCAATACTAAACTGGTTAATTTTTGATATCTCAGAATGTGTCTATACCAACCGATTCCTTCTTTTGGTCAAGTTTTGCGACAGATTCCTTGTCTCGCCAGTTCTGTTCAGTACCTCCTCATTAATTACGTGATCGACTCGTCTAATCTTCGGCATTCTTCTGTAACACCACATTTCGAAAATTTCTATTCTCTTTTCATGTAAACTGTTTATTGTCCATGTTTCACTTCCGTACATGGCTTCAGACAAGTACATTCAGAAAAGACCTCCTAACATTTAAATCTATATTCGATGTTAACAAATTTCTCTTCTTCAGAAATACTTTTCTCGCCATTGCCAGTCTATATTGTATATCATCTCTCCTTTTGCCATCATCAGTTATTTTGCTGCCCAGATTTCATAAGTCGCTTACTACTTTGAGTGTCTCGTTTCTTAATCTAATTCCCTTAGCATCACCTGGTTTATTTTAACTACATTCCATTATCCTTGTTTTGCTTTTGTTGATGTTCACCTTATATACTCCTTCCAAGACACTGTCCCTTCTGTTTAACTGCTCTTTCAAGTCCTATGATATCTCTGTCAGAATCACAACGTCATCGGCAAAAGTGAAAGTTTTTATTTCTTCTGCCTGAACTTTAATTTCTTACTCCCAATATTTCTTTGGTTTTCCTTATTGTATGTTCAATGTTCATATTGAATAGCATCGGGGATAGGCTACAACCCTGTCTCACTCCCTTTTCAACCACTTCCTCTTTTTCACTCTCATAACTGCATCTGGTTTCTGTAAAAGTTGTAAATAGCCCTTCGCTCCCTGTATTTCGCTCCTGCTACCTTCAGAATTCCAAAGAGTGTATTCCAGTCAATACTGTCAAAAGCCTTCTCTAAGTTCACAAATGCTAGAAAAGTAGGTTTGCCTTTCCTTAGTCTACCTTCTAAGATAAGTCGTAGGGTCAGTATTACCTCGCATGTTGTTACATTTCGACGGAATCCAAACTGATCTTCCCCGAGGTCGGCTTCTACCAGTTTTTCCATTCGTCTGTACAGAATTCGTGTCAGTATTTTGCAGCCGTGACTTATTAAACTGATAGTTAGGTAATTATCACATCCGTCGGAAACTGTTTTCTTTGGAATTGGAATTTTTACATTCTTCTTAAAGTCGAGGGAATTTTATTTCTATCATACGTCTTGCGGATCGGATGGCAGAGTTTTGTCATGGCTGGCTTTCCCAAGGCTGTCAGTAGTTCTAACGGAATGTTATCTACTCCCGGGGCCTTATTTCGAGTTAGATCTTTCAGAGCTTCGTCAAATTCTTGTCACAGTGTCATATCTCCAATCTCATTTCCATCTACATCCACTTCTCTTTGTACAATATTTTTTTCAAGTTCCTTGTATAGACTCTCTATATACTCCTTCCACCTTTCAGCTTCCCCTTCTTTGCTTAGGACTCGTTTACCAACTCTGCTTCTCTCTTTCCAAAAGGCCTCTTTAATATTCATTTAGGCGGTATGTACCATTCGCATAGTGAAATATGCTTCGAAATCCTTACATTCGTCATCGAACCATTCCTGTTTAGCACTTTCGCACTTTCTATCAATCTCAGTTTTTAAGGGTTTGTATCCCCTTTCACCTACTTCATTTGCTGCAGTTTTAAATTTTCTCCTTTCATCGATTAAATTCGGTATCTCTTGTATCATCCAAGAATTTGCACTAGGCCTTGTCTTTTTAACTACTTGATCCTACATTGCCTTCACTATTTCATCTCTTAAAGATACCCATTGGTCTTCTACTGTATTCCTTTCCCCTGTTCTAGTCAACCACTGTATAATACTTCCTCTGAAGCTCCCAACAACCTTTGGGTCTTTCATTTTATCCAGGTCTCATCTCCTTAGTTTCATACCTTTTTCGAATTTCTTCAGTTTTAGTCTACAGTTCATTACCAATAAATCGTGATCAGAATCGACATCTGCCCCTGGAAATGTCTAACAATTTAAAATCTAGTTTCTAAAACTCTGATCGAGCGAGATGGTGCAGTGTTTAGACATTGGACTCGCATTCGGGAGGACGACGGTTCAATCCCGCGTCCTGCCATCCCGATTTAGGTTTTCCGTGAATTCCCTAAATCACTCCAGGTAAATGCCGGGATGGTTCCTTTCAAAGGGCACGGCCGACTTCCTTCCTCGTCCTTCCCTAATCCGATGAGACCGATGACCTCGCTGTCTGGTCTCCTTCTCCAAACAACCCATCCCTTCTAAAACTCTGCCTAACCATTATATAATCAATCCGAAACGTTACTCCGTCTCCAGGAGTCCTCCACGTGTACAGGCTTCTTTCATGATTCTTAAACCAAGTGTTAGCAATGATTAAATTATGTTTTATGTAAAATTCTTTCTATTTCATTCTCTTTGCCCAGTACTCATTCACCAAATATTTTTCCTTCTCTTCCTTTCCCTACTATCGAATTTCAGTTCTCCATTATTATTAAATTTTCGTCTCCCTTCACAATCTGAATAATTTCTTTTATCTCATCATACATTTCTTCAGTCTCCTCATTTGTGGAACTAGTTGGCAAGGAAACTTGTACTACTGTGGTAGGTGTGTACTTCCTGTCTATGTTGGCTACGACAATGTGTTCACTATACTATTCATAGCTTACCCGCGTTCCTATTTTCTTATTTATTAATAAACTCACTCCTGGAATACCCCTGTTTGATTTTGTATTTGTAACCCTGTATTCATCTGGCCAGAAGTCCTATTCTTCCAGCCACAGAACTTCACCAATTCCCATTATATCTAACATCAATCCATATATTTTCCTTTTTAAATTTTTGAACCCACTTGCCCGATTAAGGGATCTAACATTCCATGCTCCGAGCTGTAGGATGCCAGTTTTGTTTCTCCAGAGGACTACATCATCCTGAGTAGTCTCCGCCCACTAATCCGAATGTTGGACTATTTTACCAGCGGAATATTTTACCCATCGTTATTTAACCATACAGTAAAGCTACATGTCCTCGGGAAAAATTACGACTATAGTTTTCCCTTGCTCGCAGTTCCAGCTCGGCAATGCCGTTTTGGCTGATGTTAGAAGACCAGACAGTTGCCCCTGCAACTACTGCTGCCCCACTTCAGGAACCACATGTTTATCCGGCCACTCAACAGATACCGCTCTACTATGGTTTTATCTGCTGTACGGCTGTCTGTATCTCCGAGGCCCGCAAGCCACCCCACCGACGGCAAGGTCGATGGTTCATAGCCTAACAATAATTATACAGAAAACCATACTGAATCAGAAACAATATGAAATAAAAATAAGCAGTGAAAAAGAATGAACATATTTACTTGCTTCTAATTTGTATTTCTCTTGCTCTTCTTCAGTTTTATAGTTACTTCGGTATTCGAGTTTTGCCTACGCTTCCCGCCAGCTCCGCGTATCCAGCAAATATTATTCCTACATAAAGTAATTGTACTCTGTAGTACGAATAGTCATCTGGTTAGTTTGTGGCTCGAGCAAGTAAAATTCCGTACAAATTTCATACCAAATCTGTTTAACATCAGTTACGTAAGTAACATTTACTACAGTAATTACAATTAACAGTCCAGTTAATATGAATGTCATCAAAACATGGAATTATCAAAGTTCTTTGTATGCGGACATACAATCACATAACTAGTTATAGCGGCTTTATGGTCTCCAGGCTCGCAATTTATGACTACCCACCAAGTCTAACTCTGAATACTGATGTTATTTATTACTTCATGTGTTGCGACTGAAAACCATATTATTCGTCCAGTATCAGTAGCAAAATAATTCCACCTAATGGTTCAAATACAAAATTGGTAAATAATTATTTTTATGTAACAGATTGCATGTAACGGTGTATAAGTATTCGTAATACTTACTTGCTGAATTTAGATTTCTGTAATGCATTGTAGATGAGAGAGTCCTCCTGAATGTTCCGAGCATAATGATTTGTAAACTGTTTGTCCATGTCCCTCCATATATTGAAATGCCATCTTCCTACAGGTAAAACATGTCGCCCGATAAGTCATTATCTCGATCAGCAATGGAGAGATAGTTACCGGGAAATAATAAACGAAAATGAATAGTTTAAAAGACTGGAATGGAAGGCAAAATTATGTTCGTAGCAACGTTGCAATTGAAATGGACGGCACATGTTCCCAGATGAAATGACGGTAGGTAGATCAAGATTCCACGAGGTAAGAAAAGACTGAGCTGCACGCTAATGGAGGGTGGGTTTATAGCAGAAGAACGTCTTGGAGGTACATGGATGTTTTCAGATGAACCCATTATGCATGGAACTGTCTAGAAGACATTTATAATAATTATAATAATAATCCATTCAACATCCACTGCTGTTTAAAAGTCATCTCAGAATATTTCCATTCATTACGGTCTTCTTAGTGATCCATGGATAAGTAGCATACTGACGTGCGTGCTTCAGAATTCAGTTGGTTCTAGAAATTTTTGTTTATCTGACCGCTTCTTTCACTTATATAAATAAGTTTCTTACATGAAAAATGCTAGTTTTTACAGTGGTTCGGAATCCGCTTTGAACAGTGTGTCTCCATAAAGTTGTCTATGTAAGTCAGTTCAAAGATAAAAGTTAACCATGTGTACATGACTACCAGTAGCACCACGCCAAGTAAACTGCTGTACTGTCTGAACCAGTCTTTGAGTTGAGAACAGGACAACGGAAGTATTTGCTTTCCAGTAACTATTACCAAACGTCTTACATTTGGTAGTAAAAATTTGTTTTCTGTGTAAATATTGAACTATTTTCTCGTTACTAAATAACAAATTGCCGATGGTACTGTAGCTCCACTTAAGCAACATTATAATAATTGGATATTTTCTGTCGATGAGATAGTTTGTTTCCTGTCTAGCCATCGATCAGAAGTATCAACAGTGAGGGATCCCTGCAGACTTGTTTCTGCCAGAGAAGTATGCCATCTATCTCATTACCTCTCTAATTAATTCCCTTCTTACCTCTCCCCTTTTCTTTCTAATATTCGTTTCTCCTTTTGCCCTGTGTTTTCTGAAAGTCCCTTGTGTTTCATCTGCCCCTTCTGCCTCCACAAAGTGGCCACACTGCATCACGCACGTGTGGCTGTATTTGTATTAAGCGGAGTTAAAACTGAAAAAATTTCTTTTTAACATTTCAGATTTTTATCTCATTATGAAATTTGCATTTTTCCGAATAAAAAGACACACACACACACACACACACACACACACACACACACACACACACACACACACACACACACATATATATATATATATATATATATATATATATATATATATATATATATATACTCACATGGGAAGTATTTTATTTAATTTTTTTTAAATATCATCTACACAGGCTGAAAATGTTAAAATTTTTGTGTGCATTACTTCAAGATTTAATAAAATCGGTAACTTTTTATATAGCAGGCTGTGGGCTGCTGTGTTCTAAATTACGTGTTTGTTTTGGCAGCCCGGTCAAACACAGTATCGTATCGTTTCATATTATAAACATGCATTTTATGTCGAAGTGCTGACGTTTTTCCGAAGAAAAGTGACGAATTGATTGGTAAATCTCTCAAAAAGTGAAGTATGACGCCAAAACGAAGTGGGTTTCATTGTAATAGGTTTCCGAATAAAGGGAAACATTGTGTTCAACATGTCGCATGTGAAGTTAAAGACAATGAAATACAGGCAAACTCGTCAGTGTATAGAGAAACAGCCATTAGGGCTTCGAAGATTAAAATAATACGTTGTGGTACACAGTTTTCTCACAACAAAAGTGATGTAAATGGCAGGTTAGGTTATATTCTAACAGATTTACACATCCTAACAAGGGAGTTAGGTGAACGTATGTGCTGCAAAATATGTAGAGCGTCAGTTAGTTTACATGAAGGCAGTGAGGTATCAAATGGACTAGCCAGGAAACTTATCATTAATTGTGACACTTGTAAATACAATTATTCATTTTGGAATTCTGGTAAGTATAACGATAATTATTTTGAGCTGAATGGTAGGTGTTTTTATGGACTGAGAGCTGTTGGCAAAGGACACACTGCAGCAGAAACAATGTGTGCCGTGATGAATATGCCACGCCCACCTCGTAAAATCGACAAGTATGCAGGATTTATTGGAGCTGCTGTGAAATCTGACTCAGAGTCAGAACATACAGTTCAATGTCCTGTAAAAATTTCATGTCAATGGCTATAGTGGTTCTTGAAATACAGGGAAGCCAAGTCACTAAATTTAAAGTTGTCGGGATAGTGCGTTCCAACTTCCCTTAAGTGGACGTCCGAGTGCCCGTGTGGGTAGACGGATGGATGGGTGGATGGACTGGTACATGTGTCGGCATTTGGGTTTCAGTACGTGGGTGAGTGCACCAGGGCGTCTGTCACTGCCCAAGTCGAAACGTGAAGAGGAGGTGAATGGTAGGGGAAGGGAAGAGATAGGTAGATAGCGATATTCCACACACAAACGGAGTATACTTATACAGTGAAAAAAGTTGGGAAAAACTAAACCTGATGAAGGCAGTGGGAATTCTGATACATTGTTAGAAATGAAATGTACACAGCTTTGTGTACATATCAGTCATGATAATTCTCTTTTAATATTCTGGGTGATTAGGAACAGTGCAAAAATATTTGGGAGGTGATCTTTCGGAAAATAAAGAGGAAACAATGTTGATAAACACATGTCTGTGCTGTTTTATTCGTTCCACTCACACAAGGAGTAGCAATGCAATTCAGTAAACATCATTTTGTGTTTTCTGTCTGAAGGCAGAAGCGAAATGGAGGACAGTGATGTAGGAGCTGCACGACCCTCTGTGTGGGCAAAGGTTCGTCTCCTAAGAGGCAAGAGAGTGTGCTCCACAAAAAGTGAATATATGGGTCGCCTTCGAGAATTCCGAGCTAAAAGAAGGCTTCTAGTATCAAACACAGGCCTAAGTCTAAGGAAGAAATTTCTGGGAATATGCGTCTGGAGAGCAGAATTGCAAGGAAGTGAATCACGGGCTGAGGCAAAATGGTAAAGAAGGGAAAAGAAGCGTTTGAGGTGTTTAGTTAGAGAAGGGTGGTGAAAAATGAGTGAACTTACTAGGAATGAAGACAAAATGTGGAGTATAGCAATAGCAATTAGAAGGATAAAAGAAGGGACGAATGGTAAGATGACACAGTGGATGAGATCGTGTATTCATATTTGAGAGGAGTGGTGTTCAAAAGCTTTCCAGAATCCAAATTTAATGTGTTTCCCCCTTTTACCTAAAATCACTAAGGACGAATGCCACGTTGTTTTTGAAACGTCACGGGTGATTCCCTTCACCATGCGAACTTATGACCCGTCTCTATTGATGTAAATACTAGCCTAGATTTTCTTTCTGCCTATAATGGTCTCGATCTGAGAGAGAAGTTAGTTCAGGGAGAAGTAATAAAAACTTTGTGGTTTGACGGTGACATTGTATTTCTGTCACATAAGGCGAAGAACTTAAAATAACGGTTGAATGGAGTGGGTATTTCCTTGCAGAGCATATGAACAAGATGGTGCAGGGACCGACACTGTATTAATTAGTTAAAATCAGATAACAGCAGTAGTTTCACTTTTGTTTACTATCACCAACACCAATTTTCATGTGGTTATGCCTTGAGAGCAGTCTCATGGCACTTAGACTTACAGTCACTTCAAAACGAACTTGATGACCTAAATCGGTCATGGTAATCGAAAATAAAAGGTCAACTGCTTCTGTAATTTGATTCCAGTCAATAGATAATGTCTTTAATAGACATTATAACATGACGATAAGCAAAATCAAAACGAAGATAAGGGAATAAGTCGAGTTAAATTAGGTGACGCTTATGAAACTAGCTTAGGCACTGAGACGCTAAAAGCTGTTGATGAATTTAGCTATCTGAGCAGCAAAACAACTAACTATGGCCGAAGCAGAAAAGATACTCTATAAAATGCAGACTAACAGCAGCAAGGAAATCGTGTCTGGAAAAAGGATAGTCAACCTGCTTCCTCTCGCCCACTCTGGGCGTTCCAGTTTTCATTGTGGGCGATGTGCAGTATTTGTTCTAAAAAAATCACCGAGCGAGGTGGCGCAGTGGTTAGCACACTGGACTCGCATTCGGGAGGACGACGGTTCAATCCCGCGTCCGGCCATCCTGATTTAGGTTTTCCGTGATTTCCCTAGATCACTTCAGGCAAATACCGGGATGGTTCCTTTGAAAGGGCACGGCCGATTTCCTTCCCCATCCTTCCCTAATCCGAGCTTGAGCTCCGTCTCTAATGACCTCGTTGTCGGTGGGACGTTAAACACTAATTTCCTCCCTCTTTAAAAAAATCATTAGGTTTTCATAAAATTTTGAAGAAGTATTTGATAACTATTATTATATGTTTTAACTTGCTATAATACTATTTAATAATTTTTATAAAGTAAAATTACTTCCTTGCTTTATAAATCAACATTACGTTGGAACCGCTGGGCGGTTAGAATATTTTACTAACGGAGGTACAGATCTTGGTGGTGGATAAGAAAGGTTGACTACCGCTGCACTATGAGAACATAGGAAACAAATTAACTTAGTTATACAATGCAAGTTGACCTAGCAGGACATAAAAGGGCTCTGTTGCGTCTTTGCCCAAGGTCGTCGTATATCTAAAATGCTAGAGAACAATGGACAGCTAATGAATGATGAGAACATGTGTGAACTCTGATATACATATTATCAAATTTCTAAACTGGAAGAAAAGGTGTAATGAAAGTTAATGGAACATACCCGAACCATATCCGATTTGCTGGAGACGTTGTGCTGCTTGCGTCATGTAGAGAGGGCTAGAAGATACCATGTCTGCCATGACTGTGCCGTACGATCCACAATAATCCATATTTTAATAGAGGTCACTGTATATTCTGACCAGAGGTCGGTGGCTTACGTGAATGGGGACCTGCCCTCTGTTTTAGTTAATGTTGAGACGAGTGATGCAAAGCTTTTACAGTTTTGTGCATTGTCCAGACCCCAGACGATAAAGGTTCTAGTGTATCACAGAATGGATGGTTCCTTCTTTTTTCGTATAGTGACCAGCCAGCTGCAAATTTGCGTCATTATCTTTTAATCATTTTTTTATTGTTTCGTTCTGCATTCCAGCTAGTCTTTTAAGAACTAACATAAGAAGAAGTTTCAGTGTATATGTGTGTCTGTGTGTGTGTGTGTGTGTGTGTGTGTGTGTGTGTCTTAGTGCTGATAGTTTTCTTAACTTGTTTCCCAATGTGTCTCCAATGGTAGTGTTAAAATTTGTATCTACTGCCATTTTCACTTACAGTAGTGAGATACAACTTTTAATGCGAGTATCGTTAAAAAGGTGAAGGTTGTTCCTCGAGTAATAGACGCACACGTTGGGAATGAAGGTAAATTAGGGTTTAATGTCCTGTCAATGACTCATTGGAGTCGGAGGACAAGCTCGGACTTGGGAAGGTTATCAGCCGTGTCCTTTCCAAATCACCATCGCAGCGTTTACCTTGAACGACTTATGGAAATTAAGGAAAATCTAAATATGGATGGCCAGGTGAGAGTTTGAACCGCCGTCTAGCTTAGTACGAATCAGTTGTCCTTGTAGTAGTTTTCAATCCGAATACTCGTTTTATGTAGTCCTCCGCGGTAGTCTGTTCTATACAACCCTTTTAATCTCTGCGTAACTACTACAATGTACCCCGCCGTGTAACACGCGAACAGTCTAAGAAAAAGAAAAAAAAGTAAAAAAAAGACGCATCGCGAAGGAATTATCCGAATGGTGCGGAAATCGATAGTTGTGATGTACATGTACAGACAAACAAATGATTACAATATAACAAAAATTGGATCATTTATTAAAGAGAAGTAGCTTCACAAACTGAGCAAGTCAGTAAAGTGTTGGTCCACCTCTGGCCCTTGTGGAAGCAGTTATTCTGCTTGGCATTGATTGCCAGGTTTGTTGGAGAGCCTCCTGAGGGACATCGTGCCGAATTCTGCTCAATTGGAGCATTAGATCGTCAAAAATCCTGATACGGCTGGAGGTACTGCCCATAATGCTCCAACTGTTCTCAGTTGGGAAGAGATGCTGGGACCTTGCTGTCTACGGTACGGCTTGACAACCAGTAGAAACTCTCGTCATGTGCGGATTGACATTATCTTTCCGAAATGTAGACCGTGGGTGGATTTCCATGAAGTACAACAAACCAGTAAGTGAATTATCGTCGACATACTGCTGGGCTGTAAGGATGCTACGGATGAAAACCAAAGTGGTCCTACTATGAAAAGAAACATCCCCCTAGACCATCATGCCGTTTGGCGGGCGACGGTCAGATTGGCATCTCACCACTGTCTGGAGCGGCTCCAGACACGTCTTCGGCCTGTAATATCATGGACTCAAGTAGAATTGTCATCAGTAGAATTTAATTCCCTCTCAAATTTCTCCACGATTTCTTAGATATCGTGTTCAGAGCACAGGCTGAATAACATTGAAGGCAGGCTACAGTTCTGTCTCAGTCTCTCCTAAACCACTGACTCTCTTTCATGTTCTACAATGTGATTTCTGTACAAGTGGTGAAGAACCTTCAGTTCCATGTATTTTCTGTCTGCTACGATCAGAATTTCACAGAGTGTAGTCCAGTCGAAATTGTTAAAATCTTCGTTTAAATCTTCGAATCCTCTGGACATACGTTAGCTTTTCTTTAGTCTGTGTTCCAGGATCAGTCGTAGGGTCAGTATTGCCTTGCGTGTTCACACACTTCTCCACAACCCAAACTGATCGTCTCTAATGTCAGCCTCTACCAATTTTTCCATTCTTCTGCAGATAATTTGTGTCAGTAGTTTGTTCTTACCAATTTTACTATTTAGTGTGACATAAACATGCTTTATTTTTAATATGCAAAGCAATCTCAGACAAAAATCACCCTAACTTATAGATTTCCATTTTATTTTATTATTTCAATTTGTGAATGACCCAAATTCTCCTCGAGTATGATGAGGCTGATGTACAACATCGTGAAAGTGCTGAGATAAAAATTTGTTCTCGTATTAGTTTCTCCTTATTTTTCAGAAACGGGTCTTTGCATGTGATTATGATTCTTTAATAACAGTCGCCGTAGTATTAACGGATAGATGACAGACGTTATCTGAAATCAGCGATTATCTCCAATTAACAAAGTCAAAACGCGTTCTGTGACGTAGTGCTGGTTGTCGATAGACTTAAACCAGAATTATATCTTCATCCGTTACTTTAAATCGATTCTCACATAGACGAAGAACAAGAAACACATCGCCACATTTTGATGTCTCAGTTTGCTTATTCAGCCGTGGATGGACGTGTCTTGTTAATATACTTTCTGTTTATGTGGACTCAATAACACAATCTCCCTTTATTTGAGACGAAAATGTAAGTTCCCTTGCACTAGTAATAGGAGATAAGTGACAGCACGGTGAAATTAAAATAATACATCTCTTCCCACCAGCGCACTGTACTGTGTACGACAAAACCAAAATAATAAACCTTCTCCACAGAGGATTAAATATGCGGCTGGTAAATGACATTGCGCTATTCGTTTCTCTGTGTTAACATAGATAGTTCGATATTGTTTCCATTTGCACTGTAGTAGCAACACATAAAATGGGCCTAGATACCTTGCAACATCAGAAAATACACTAAAATGCCAATGGTTCTACCAACATGGCGTCTTCTTGCTATGTCGTTGTCCCAGGGCAGAAGTAGTTCGTAGGTCTTGAACTGGTCGCTTTTAATGAGAGGCTATATGAAACTGCAATGAAACAGACCGAAGCTTTTATCTCATCTAAATAAAGAAGTCGGTATTTTGTAGGGACGCATATTCCGTTATAGAACATAGCAAACTGAGTTCTACAGTGCTACATAATCAAGAGTACGCTAATCGGTTCACACAATAAATCATTGACCATTCCCATTAGTCAAAATTCACTCCTTTATCACATTCTAGCAGGCGAATATATATCAATAATATAGCACAAGAAAAATGAAACATTCCTGAATTCGTAATATAGTCTGGTTTGCTCACAGATAACCAACCTAAATTACGTTGTGGTATCAGACTTAATACTGACTAGTTGACATGAACCACTTTGCTAAGGGCTCATTCGTTACATTACAGAGTACATATGAAGTACTTTGTGGCTCCTTAGACTACCAACTGTTTACCTCAAATTAACAGAAAAATGGAGTTCTAATTACGTCATGCTAGTAATTACTGGGGAGGTCTGCCAGACTAATTTGGACTATATCTGTAGAATGAATTAATTACTGTTAAAAATGAAAATAATTAGTTTGGTTCCCAGACAAGAGGACAATCCCCTCTAGCATTCATTACAGAAGGCAATGAGAAACACAAATAGTTTCTCTCCATGCCATTTCTTACGTGTGCTACATCACAGTGGCAGCCTGTGACATGGCTAGCTCATACGATACCACATTTTGACGCCATATGTCTACTATTTTAGCATCGCTCAACTCAGAGGTAACATTTGGGAATGAAATAATGCCTCCAAGAGCCAGAAATGCTGTCTAGTCAGTACATTTCAACTCACATGAGTACACACAGCATCACACACACATAGACGCTTGCATATTTTACTGTCCCAATCACATCCCAGCACTTTACCAACTACTAAAATGAAACAGACAATCATACCTCAGTATTTTATGGGTTATTAAAACGAAATAGCTAATCAATATGTAGCCACTACCTTCCTCAATGTTCAAAAGTTTCTGAACAACCTGAATTTTTCACCATGCTCAAATCCTTTTGATCTGAAATTTGCTTAAATTTTTTCCCTGTCCGAAAATATCTGATCCGAGAGAATTCAGCGTAAGTCAATGCCTTGTTCAAAAGTATCCCAACGACCTGAATTCAGATTGGACGAAATTCACAAATTACTTAGATGAAATGACAATAGGCGTCCAACATGTCCCAGAGAAATATGACGTTTTTACTACTGCTGTGTAAGAATGCTCTCGTAAGTCAATTCTAAGAGGCTGTAGGTTTTAGTATCTACAGGGCTTAGACACCAGTACAGCAGATAAGTTAAAGGAATATATCTCCCTCTTTGAAGACAACCCATTTAGGGAGCACACTATTAAAACTGTCCAACAACTACTTCAGTCTATGGGCGAAATAAAGAGAGAACGCTGGGCTAAGCTGATGGAAGAACTGGCCATGGCAAAAAACAGCAGAGAGGCCTGGAAGTTAATAATATCTCTGAACAATGAATGACTCCACGAAAGACCCCATGCACTCCAACATTACACCTAAGCAAAATGCTCATCAACTCTTGATAAATGGCAAAACAAATAAAACAAGAAGACCATCTAAGCTTCAGAGAAATGTCGAACACGAAACATCCAACTTGACCAACCCATCCACTATCAAGGAGTTGGAACACGCCGTGAAAAAGAGTAAGACAGGCAAGGCAGTCGGAGTAGATGATATGCGTATGGAGCAGATTCATCACCTTGGAAACCTTAGCAAGCAATGAATTCTACAGCTCTTCAATAACTGCCTGGAACGATGCCAAATCCCTAAAATCAGAAGGAAGGCTAAAGTTGTTGCTGTTCTGAAACCTGGAAAGCAGCCAATAGACCCAAAGAACTTCAGGCCAATATCACTTCTGTGCCATCTTTACAAGGTTTTTCGAGGGACTGTTATTGAACCGCATAACACTACTGGTCGAACCTCTTCTCATATCAGAGCAAGCTGGATTTAGGCCAGGAAGGAACTACTGTACACAGACCCTTAACCTGACACAGCAACCAGAATATGGTTTTCAGCTCGGAAATGTCACTGGAGTGACTTTTGTCGATCTCTCTTCAGCTCATGGTACTCTACAACATCAAATCATCCTAAGGAAGATTTACGACCTTACCATGGACTTCAGGCTTACACAAATCGTTGCCACGCTGTTGCAGAATCGACGTTTCTTTGTAGAATTTCAAAGCAGGCGGAGCAGATGGAGAATACAAAAGAATGGGCTCCCGCAAGGCAGTGTCTTAGCACCAATGATGTTTAATATCTACATCAATGACCAACCACTTCCTCTCCACACAAGAAGCTTCCTGTATGCAGACGACCTGGCATTGGCAACTCAGGGTAAGCATTTTGAGACAGTAGAAGAAAATTTCACTGCTGCTCTGAAGATTCTCTCAGAATATTGTGAGGAAAATCATCACCAGCCAAACCGATCAAAAACTAAAACATGTGCTTTTCATCTGAAGAACAAAATGGTTCAATTGGCTCTGAGCACTATGGGACTTAACATCTGAGGTCATCAGTCCAATAGAACTTAGAACTACTTAAACCTAACTAACCTAAGGACATCACACACATCCATGCCCAAGGCAGGATTCGAACCTGCGTCCGTAGCGGTCGCGCGGTTCCAGACTGAAGCGCCTAGAACCGCTCGGCCACTTCGGCTAGCATCTGAAGAACAGAGGAGCTTCTCGACAGCTGTATGTGAACTGGAATGGAAGGGAGTTGGAACTCTGCAGTGCTCCAGTTTACCTTGGTGTTACCCTGGACCGCTCCCTGACCTTCAAGGCACACTGCACCAACCTTAAAGCCAAGGTTTCATCGTGAAAGTTCCTAGTGCGCAAGGTGACTGGTTCTGGATGGGGTGGCCACCCCCAGACAGTAAGTACAACTGCCCTGGCACTCTGCTACTCCGTTGCCGAATATGCCGCTCCAGTGTGCTACAGTTCTGCACAGAGTGGACATCGCCCTGAATGAAACCTGCAGGCTGATCACAGGCTGTCTGAAGCCAACGCCAATACAGAAGCTGTATACACATTCAGGTATAACCCCACCCGATATTTGATGCGGTATACACTTTCAGGTATAACCCCACCCGATATTTGATGCGAGATACCTGCTAGCAACGAGAGGCAAAAGGTCTGCAATAACCCCTTGCACGAACATCAGCACTACCACCTCGACTGAAGTCCAGGAACAACTTTCTTCAGTCTTCTGTTCCAATTGACAGAAACTAAAGTATAACCAGGGTTGAATGTGAAAAAGAAAAACATCCTGTCCATCCAGAGCGAGACGTAATTGAAAAAACTCTGACCTCTGGTCACCAGGAAGGATGGTGCACATGGAAGTTCTTGAACAGACTGCTCTCCGGCGTTGCAAGAACGAAGGACAACTTGAAGAAATGGGGCATCGCACAAGGCGGAGACACACTGTGTGAGTGTGGAGATGAATAGACTAGAAGCCATCTCCTGTAGTGTCGTTTCTGCCCATACTCTTGCACAGGACTGGAAATGGCCTTGGCTTATAGCAATGCAGTCAATGTTGCCAAATACTGGACAGAAATAGTGTAAACGTGTTTAACGTAAAAATTAATTTCTTACTTCTGTGCGTATTATGTAAATATTAATTTCTTACTATTGTGTGTATTATGTAAATATTGATTACTTAACTTTTTCCCCCATGTGTTCATTTTATTACGTTTATATGTCTCTGAATTACCCATGTATACAAATATGTATATTTTTGAATGAGCACAGTCTGTGTCCTGGTACTTCCGACACGAATAAAAAAAAACCTGAATTTTGACCTTAATTTTGCGGTACCTTAGTTTTATGTTCAAAACAGCCTGTACGATCTGAAGTCTGCATAAATTGGTGCCACGTTCAAAAGTATCTGAACGACCTGAATTTTGTGTAACACAGTTCCATGTTCAAAAGATTGTGAACGATCTGCATTTTGTATAAATTGGCACCGAGTTCCAAAATATTGTGAATAAATTAGTACCTTGTCCAAAGCATCCGAATTTTGTGGAAATTGGAGCCAAATTCAAAAGTAACCAAAGAATCATTATTTATTGTGTAGTAGTGCAATGTTCAAAAGTGGGAGAACGACCTGAAATTTCCGTAAATTAGCACCGAGCTCAAAAGTATCCATGGGATCTGCATTTGTGTAAACTGGTGCATGTTCAAAAGTATCAGAAAAATCAGCGTTCTCAGTAATTTTTCGCCTTGTTCATAAGCATCTGAATTTTGCTCAAACTAGCACTATGTTCTAGCAAAATAATCTATGTTTACAGAAATTGGCACCATATTCAAAAGCATCCAAAAGAGCTGAATTATTGTCAAATAATTCCGTATTCAAAATGTTCCATACAACCTGAATTTTATGTAAATGACATTATGTGAAAAAGCGTGTGAACAGTTTGAATTTTGTGTAAATTGGTGACATGTTCGAAAGTATCTATCCAATCTGAATTTTGCATAAATTGGTGCCATGTTGAAAACCGTATCATCTAAATTTGCATAATTTTGCGTCATCCCCAAAATTATCCAAACAACATGAATCAGTGTTAATTGCCAACATTTTCAGAAATATCCGAACGATGTAATTCTATTTAACTCTGACCCACGTTCAAAAGTACCCAACTAGTCAGAGTTTGAATGAGTTGGTACCACATTCCAAAGTATTTGAAAATGTTCCTTTTTTGTGCCACACTCTGAAGTATCTGCATATTGCTTAAATTAGTACCATGTTCAAAAGTGTATGAACATTGGCAGCATGTTCAAAAGCATCTGGAAGATCTGAATTTTGTGCTACTATATATACATGGCTATTTTCTCCACCGTGTACAAACTCTTGGGATCTATCGATGAGTGAATACCGAACAAAATAGGTCTAATGAACTTAAGTCCGGAAATGCATGGTTTCCATGCTAGAGACCATTTACTCAATCAAACTTTGTTACAGAGACTGCGGTCTAATAGGCATTATACCACGCAGCTGCAGTTACACAATGCATGGTCTCCTCCTAGAGGGTAGTACTGGTAAAAAAATTGAAATATTTCTAAAATTGTCTTCATTATCCCTCTCTTTTTTTTATAAAGCGTCTTTGCTACTGAGTACTTTAATCATTCAAGCTATAAAAAGACAGTGTATCAGCGGAGTTGTTTGTACTTAGGCGATTCATGTGGCAAAATTTTCGACTTGATTATGATTGCACGGCCGGAATTAACGGGCTTTGAAAGCAGAATGGTAGTTGGAACTAGACGTATGGGACATTCCCTTTCGGAAATCATTAAAGAATTCAATAATCTGGGGACCAAAGTGTCAAGAGTGTGCCGAGAATACCACGTTTCACGCATTACCTTTCACTACGGACAATGTAGTGGCCAATGGCGAGCTACGTGAAATAACCGCGGAAATATGAAACATACGGCGAACGTATCCTTCAGGACATGAAATTTGTTGTTAACGGGCTTGGCAGCAGACGATAGACGTTTCTGCTTTTACTTACAGCACGACATCGCAAATGTGGGCTTTTTTGTAGGGAGCACATTGTGCTCATGTGGGAGCGATCTAGATGATTGTAAAGCAATAAACTGGTAGCCAAGATCGGAGGAATTCTTTTTATTCCATGGTAACCGGCTTCCATGGAACTAAAGCCGCTATCAACGGATCTTAGGGCGCATACAAGTTACAACATCAAGGCAAACAATGGTGATATTAATAGTTGCCTATAACTCGCAGGACTTACAAAATTGTCGTAAGTAGCACATATGCGTCCCAGAGAGATGAAATTATAAATCTTAAGTGTCTCCATCACATACAAGCGCAAGCTAGGTACAATTATGGGCGGCTATAGAGACAGCATATCTCTGCAGGGGACTACCAAAAGACTTGTTGAGTCCATGCCACGTCCAGTTTCTACAGTAAGCCGGGAAAACAGAGGTCTGACACGATATTAGAAGGTATCCCATTCCTTTTGTCATCTCCCTCTACAGGTAATTGCAGAAGATGCTGGTGCCATACTCAGATTCATTACAAGCATCTACATCTATATTACACAACCCACCTTAAAATGTGTGGTGGTGGGTACCACCTGCAACACAGGTGTTGACAGATGTGAAAATTACCGAACTATCAGTTTAATAACTCAAACCTGCAAAATACTAACACGAATTCTTTACAGACGAATGGAAAAACTGGTAGAAGCCGACCTCGGGTATGATCAGTTTGGATTCCGTAGAAATGTTGGAACACGTGAGGCAATACTGACCTCACAACTTGTCTTAGAAAATAGATTAAGGAAAGGCAAACCTACGTTTCTAGCATTTGTAGACTTAGAGAAAGCTTTTGACAACGTTGATTGGAATACTATCTTTCAAATTCTGAAGGTGACGGGGGTAAAATACAAGGAGAGAAGGGCTATTTACAATTTGTGCAGAAACCAGATGGCAGTTATAAGAGTCGAGGGGCATGAGAGGGAAGCTGTGGTTGGGAAGGGCGTGAGACAGGGCTGTAGCTTATCCCCGATGTTATTCAGTCTGTATATTCAGCAAACAGTAAAGGAGACAAAGGAAATATTCGAAGTAGGAATTAAAATACATGGAGAAGAAACTAAAACTTTAAGGTTCGCCGATGACATTATAATTCTGTCAGAGACAGCAAAGGACCTGGAAGAGCATCTGAACGGAATGGACAATGTCTTGAAAGGAGGATATAAGATGAACATCAACAAAAGCAAAACGAGGATAATGGAATGCAGTCGAATTAAATCGGAAGATGCTGAGGGAATTAGATTAGGAAATAAGACACTTAAAGTAGTAAAGGAGTTTTGCTATTCTGGAGCAAAATAAATGATGATGGTCGCAATAGAGAGGATACAAAATGTAGGCAAGGAAGAGAAATTTGTTAACATCGAGTATGGATTTAAATGTGGGAAGTCGCTTCTGAAAGTATTTCTATGGAGTATAGCCATGTATGGAAGTGAAAGGTGGACGATAAATAGTTTAGCCACGAAGAGAATAAAAGCTTTCGAAATGTGGTGTTACAGAAGAATGCGGAAGATGGGCAGAACTAATGAGGAGGTATTGATTAGAAGAGGGAAGAAGAGAAATTTGTGGCACAACTTGACTAGAAGAAGGGATCGGTTGGTAGGACATATTCTGAAGCATCAAGGGCTCACCAATTTAGTATTGGAGGGCAGCGTCGAGGGTGAAAGTCGTGGAGGGAGACCTAGAGATGAATACACTAAACAGATTCAGAAGGATGTAAGTTGCAGTAGGTACTGGGAGATGAAGAAGCTTGCAGAGGATAGCGTAGCATGGAGAGCTGCATCAAACCAGTCTCTGGACTGAAGAGCACAACAACAACCGAAGTCTATAGACCGTCGTTCTTCCGTTACAGAATTTGCGAATAGAGCAGATGGGGCTGAAAATGATAACGGTGCCAGAGGTATACTGCAGCACTCGCCGTAAAGTTGCTTGCAGTGTATAGGTGTAAATGAAGGTATGACTGCAACATAAGTGCAGTGGAAATGGGTAGTATAGACAGATAAAAGTATGGTAAATGACCAAAGAAATTCTCTGTTCAGTAGCGAAAGATATGGCAAGACCGAGACGAGTACCTAATAATAGGTGCTAGTGTTAGATCAGAAAACACGGTGGAGCAGCATGGTAGCTATTGTTAATGCCTAGAATAATATGGAGTCCTGTAGCTGGTATTGGAGGTCAAGTGGCTGCTGTTAATACGACAGGAAGAGAGAGAAAATGAGGGAACAATGGAGAGAGATAGGGAGAGGGAGAGAGAAGGAAAGGGGTAACACATAATTATGTAAAGCAGAGAAACAGATGAACAATGCAGCTTGTGTAGGCGACTCTAGTATCTTCCTACAATGGTGTAACAACGTGTGTGGGACGTGAATGAGAGAAAGTAGAGAAAGCGAGAGAGGGGAGGGAGGGAAGGAGACAGAGAGGGGCATAACAAGAGCGCTCAGCCTAATGGTTCTACAGTACAAAGTATACCGCGCCAATGTACGTTTGTCGGCTTGGCCACCTGTGTTGGCCGTGGCGCCGCATGTAGCTAAATTTGCTGCACTGGGTCTCTAGGGACACCGCCGTCCGCAAACACGCCCGTGTAAGCTCGCATGCACGCACGCACGCTAGCAGCGAGCCCGCGTGCCCACGGGGACGCCCTGGGATATCGGTGATCACTATTGACCATAGCGCGGGCGCGTTGTCGAGCGGCCGAGGATCGGGTAACATAACGGCACAATGCCGTCTGTGGCTTTGTGTGATAACAGGTCTCTGCTTGTTCTATCCCTTGTTCCAATGGGCAAGTTGCTGGTTTCGTATGATTTTCAAAAGTAGCATCGACAAATTCGACTATTGGCTGTTTGTTAAGCGATTCTTGCTGCGAATAAATGTGAGATGATATACTTGTTCATTGTTTGGGTCTCGTGTGAATATCAGTTATTGTACTATCTTCCTTTCATTACCTCGTTGCGATGAGAACATTGCTTTATCAACACAAGGTAAGTGATCTTCGCTGCACTCAGGTTAGTTAGGATATTTTTGTTCCGATGATTAGTCAAACGATTGGTATGGTGCATTTCTTGTTTCCTCTCACTTGTCATTAACCCTGTTACTTTCAGGAGAACTCCTGCATCCCATGTTAGGTACGACTTGCCTTGTATACGAGCGGTAGTCATTAAGTTTCGACTGTCACTTCGAAAAAATAATGTTTTATATAAGGGGCAGTATAATAAAAACGAGACAGATGGAAACAATAAGTAAATTGTTTCTTATTTCAAAAGTAAGCGCGATAACCGTCCCACTGTGAGACAAGGCGGCCACTGCTTTCGCGGAAAAATGCTTGCGGTTGCCTGCGGCACCATGATTGAATCAGGTTTGTACCTCCTCAGCTAAAGCAAATCGACGGCCAGGAATGTTTTTCTTCAGGGCACTAAAAATATAGAAATCGCATGGGGAGGGATAGGGACTCTATGGAGGACGTGTAAGAATTTCCCATCAGAATTCTGCATCGTATTCGAAACAACTCGGCAACATGTGGGCGGGCACTATCTTGCAACAGAATTGTTTAGATATGTGGGCGCGAGCATACGTGGTCAAGGTTGTTTCAACTACGCTATGTAATTTTCACTGGGTGGCCCATACATGTCATTCTCCATAAGGTCCCGATCTGTGCCCATGCGATTTCCATGTTTTAGTAGCCCAGAAGCAATACATCCGTGGCCGTCGACTTGTTTGGTACGAAGAGATACACGTCTGTGTTCAACCATAGTTCCACAGGTAACCACAAACAATTTTCCATCAAGGCATTGACTGTCTTGTCACACAGCAGGGTAAATGTATTAGTTATATAATAACCTGTTTACTTCTTTTTTTTCATCTGTCTAGTTTGCCTTCGACTACCCCTTAGAATTAACCTTTGCTTGTTTACTGGCATATGTCTCCCGTCTTGCACGCAGTCAAATTTTCGCGACACAGTATCACAGAAAACTGTCTGAGGAACCAAAAACAAGATAGTACACCCCATTCATACAGTGAAGTTCTTCTTGTTCTTTCGATCTTCTGTCCGAAGCCTGGTTTGACGCAGCCCTCCATACTATTCTAGGCTGTGCAACCCTTTTCACAACGGAATAACTACCATAAATTACGTAATTTTGAACATGATTTACTCGTTCTTGCATTGGTCTTCGTCTAGGATGTTTACTCCCAGCACTTCACTCCATTACCAAACAGACGACTGTTTGTTGCCTCAGAATGTGCCCTGCCAACCGATCCCTACTTTTAGTCAAACTGTACCGTGAATCTCATTTTTCCCCGGTTCTATTTAGCAACTCCTCATTATTTGGATCAAGTTTCGACTAATATTCACGGTCACCACGAGCGGCTTCGGCCACTGAGGCCATTTTTGAGTCGTTATGAGACTAGAGTCGTGGGAGTGAACAGACGGATCCATTACTTGCACAGCTTACGCATTGGACCTATTTCTTATGTAATACCACGTTTCTAAAGCTTCTGTTCTGTTCTTTCCTGGATTGCTTATTGCCCACGTTTCACTTGCATACAGCGCTACACTCCAGGCAAATGCGATCAGAAACCTCTTCCTAACAGTAACATTTATTTAGAGGTTAACAAACTTCTCCTCTTCAGAAATGCTTATCTTGCTATTGCGAGTCTGCATTTCGTATATTCTCTGTTTTGGCTACCATCAGCTTTTTTGCTGCCCAAACAGCCAAACTCATCCCCTACTCTAGTGTCTCATTTCCTAATCTCATTCTTTCAGTAGTGCCTAATTACTTTCCATTACCCTTGTTTTACTTTTGTTGATATTTATGTTATTTGAAGCTACTAATCATTCCTTTGAACCGCTCTTCCTAGTCCTCTGCTGCTCTGTAACAAAATTAAAGTGTCAGGAGCAAACGGCAAAATATTTGTTCTTCATCTCTGAACTGTAATTTCCTTTCCAACCTTCTCCTTGATTATTTCTGATTTTGCTCAGTATGCGTACTGAATAACACCGGGAATAAGCTATAGTCCTCCACGTCCAAACCACTGCTTCCCTTTTATGTCCTTCGACTCCTATAACTGCAGCATGATTTCTGTGCTGGTTGTAAATATCCTTCACTCCCTAGACTTTGTCCCTTGTAGCTTCAGACTTTCAAAATGTGTAGTGCAGTCATCTTTGGCAAATGCTTTATCTAAATCTGCAAGTGTTATAAACATAGATTTGCCTTTCTTTAACCCATCTTCTAAGATATATCGTAGAGTCAGTACTACTTCTAGTGTTCCTACATTTCTCCGTAACCCATACAAATCTTCGGCTCACGTATCAGTTTTTCTATTTCTTTGTAACTAATTTGTGTCACTCATGAATCAACTCATGGTTCGATTATATTCTCACTTGTCAGCACCCGCCTTCCTTGGAACCCTTATTATATTCTACTTGATGTCTGAGGTTACTTCGCTCTATAACGCAGAGGCTATCCGAAGGCGTACGACGCATGTGGCGAACCCACAACGGATGCCCTGTCCAGTCCTAATCACAGAAAAAGAGAGATGAATGAAAGTAATTTGCCGGCCGCTGCGACCGAGCGGTTCTAGGTGCTTCAGTCCGGAACAGCGCTGCTGCTACGGTCGCAGGTTCGAATCCTGCCTCGGGCATGTATGTGTGTGATGTCCCTAAGTTAGTTAGGGTTAAGTAGTTCTAAATCTAGGGGACTGATGATCTCAGATGTTAAGTTCCATAGTGCTTTTTAAAGTTAAATTCCTGTTTTCAGTCACAGATACGAGTTGTTTGCAAAATTCCCTGTTCATTGACATTAACCAAACATCTGACTGCCAATTAATTAAAAGTCATTAAACTAAATTCATTATATTACTTCCTCCACAGGGGACCATCGGTTGGAAGGGGTCGAAGTAGTTTTCACAATTGTTTAATTAATTTGGAAAGTACATCGTAAAGTTCGGAGCCACTACGTTCGAATTTAAGTTGGAACCACGCCGATGCAGTGGGACACTATTTCATACTGCATTCTTAGAATTGGCATCAAGACAGGTCTCCTACCCTGTGTGCCAAGAGGCTGTGCCACCCCATAAGTCCGAAGTGGCAGCAATTCGGTTGCAGATCAGGGAGGTCTTTTCTCCCCGGATAGCTTTAGTGTGGAAGATATCGCCATTTGATGCGCATGCATTCTCTTACATTGCCTTGGGAGTAGACTTGTGTGAAAGCAGTCCAGTTTCGCAAGCATGCTTTGCGTAGGATGTTCGCAGCAACTACGTTGGTTGCTGCTGTGCAATAACACCGTTTGCATCACGAGCATCTGACATCGCGATTACAGCGATAGCATTGTGGTAAGCTTCATCGTACTGTCTCTGTCTTTGGGACAGTATTTCGGACTTTCTTCCTAACATTTTAAAATTTCTTAATTCATCTCTGTTAAGCAACTCTCTGTCTTTTGTTTAGTTTCCATTGAGCCTTGATATATTTTCTATTTTTTTAGTTGTCCTACAAAAGATGACAGCATGTGAAGTGCCTTTTCTTTAATTGCAACATAAAATTTGGCGATGAAACATTTGTCGTAGGTGAAGAACATCGTTGACTCCAGGGTCTTCGGACAGAAGGTTACCAGGTGAGTGCTGGTATTTAGCTGACACGGAAAGAATAATGGGCAGTGCATTGCATTTTCTCTCCATTGTCGCTACAGACGTGACTACAGACAAGGTACCAATCCTACATCAGTCGCTACAGCCAGTCTGACACACCATGAGGAATCTCCAGGGCACTTGCTTCAACGTAAATGTATCAGCGTTCTCTAAAATTCTTCTCTTAGTACCACATCTCCCATCTCTACTTCATGTACTTCACGTATCCTTTCTGTAACATTGCCTTAGAGCTCATTTCTATTGCATAGCTCTTCTACATATTCCCTCCATCTTTCACCTTTCCATCCTCTGCGTTGTACTGGCTCGCATCTGAGATCTTGATATGCAAACAGGTGCTCCTCTTTTCTCTAAAGGTCGCTTCAATTTTCTAATAGGCGGTTTCTATCTTTCCTGTAGTCGCGCATTTTTTCAAAGCGTGGCGTTTGGTCTCTGGTCGTCCCTTCCTTGCCATTTTGCATTTTCGGTCAGTCTTTTTGCCTACTTCATTTGTATTATTTTTATGTTCTCTCCTCTTACGAACGAAATTAACTCTCTCTTGTGTTATCCAAGAGTGTCTACCAGGCCTTGTCTGTTTACCTGTTTTATTCTCTGGTGCCCTCGTTGTTTACCGACGGAAAAAATCCCAACACCAAAAAATAATTAATGAAAATGAAATTTCCGGAATAATTTGTCGGGGAAACATATATAAATGATTAACGTTGCAAGATCACTGGTGAATGTAAGCGCGAGAAAAGCCACTGCAAATTTGAAACGCTGGTACATTAATAATCGGTGTAACTGTCGGAGTGTTGAATGTAAGCACGCAAACGTGGTTGTACTGTGTTGTACAGGTGCCGGATTTCAGTTTGTCGGATGGAGCTCCATGCCTGTTGCGCTTGGTTGCTCAGTACAGGGAGTGCTGCCGCTCGGGGTAACCACGTGATCTGAGGCGTCTTGTCACGGTTGGTGCGGCACCCCCGTCGGAGGTTAGAGTCCTCCCTCGGGCATGGGTGTGTGCGTAAGTTACGTTAAGTTCGATTAACTACTGTGTAAGCCTAGGGACTGATGCCCGCAGCAGTTTGGCCCCACAGTCCTTACCAGAAATTTCCGAATTTTTTCAGTACAGGGACAATTATTGCTGGTTGCGGATGACGCTGGAGTTCTCGTCCGATGATGTCCCATGCGTGCGCGATTGGAGCTACAACAGCGGTATGTAGGCGAGAGCCACCTCCGAAGTCGCAAATACATCATTGGCGCACACTAAGAGGCGTCCCACTCGGACCTATACTAGAAACAACCTACTTATAACAGTCCATTGTGTCGCTGTGATTGCAGACGTAGTGCGTTGCGCCACAGCCATATACCGAACACAGCTGTCGTTCCACTCGGTAGTCCGGTTTTCTTGCGACCGCACCTTCCCCTGACCACCGCTGCCAGCAGTCATGTACAGTGCCAACATTCCTGCCAGATATGTCTACAGTATAACGGAAGGAACATCCAGCTTCTAATTGCCGTATCACACTACCTCGTTCAAACTCAGTGAGCTGTTGATATGATGTCTTCGTCGTCTTAAGGGCATTTATACTAGCATCAATTCACTATGTCCTCTGTCGAAGATGTCTAAAGCAATCGACACACGGGAGGAGACAGCTAACTCTGACGTGCACGCAAACGAGATATCCCACGTCACGACACACAGTACCGTCGGCACACGGAACGAGCTGCTTAACATAATTTCGCGCTCTCAGCTCTATCCAGCAGCAGATGTTGGCTTTATTTGGCTAGTAATAGGTTCAAATGGCTCTGAGTACTATGGTACTTAACTTCTAAGGTCATCAGTCCCCTAGAACTTAGAACTACTTAAACCTAACTAACCTAAGAACATCACACACATCCATACCCGAGGCAGAATTCAAACCTGCGACCGTAGCAGTCGCGCGGTTCCGGAATGTAGCGCCTAGAACCGCTCGGCCAGGCTAGTAAATCATACAGTTTGTTCATGATAAATGGACGCTCATAAAATTTCTACGTTAGCTCTATTACAACCCACGTATGTTTTCATGACCATATGCAAATCTTGTTGCTCTATTTGTATACATTAATAGAATATATACAAATAGAAACTTCAACATCCAGGAACGTGTAATAAGACAAAAATGAAAGGTACATGACCACTAAGGTAGGACATCACCTTAAAAAAGCTCACCAAATCGAATAAACTCACTGCTGACAGAGAGCGCACTTTTATTTACGTGACATAAAATTTTGGAGAAATTAATTCTGTTATTTTCATAGAAAACTCCCACAACCCTTCAGAAAACGCGAAGGTGGGAAAAAAGCTTCAGACACAGCGGAACGCGAACTCACTACCAATCAACACCTCGATTCCGTATCATAGCGTTTCAACCAATTACCAGGCTAAACTTTTCTCGGACTTTTCATTACAATGCTCCGAAAGATTCAATTGTCAAAATGTTATTGATATTTAACTATAACAGACCTTGTAAGTAAGGCACTTTTTCATGAAACTTTCTTCAACGGTCCTTTGCCTTAAAACGACTCTCTCTCATAACACGAAACTTGTAACGCGAAAATAATTAAATACGAAAGTTCTTCAACCACCAGTATGACCTTTCCCGTCATTTTATTACAACAAATCGTACGAATAACGATTCGTTCTCAAGACATTCCATGTGTACAAGATGGGCGTATGTGCAGGCGGTGGGCATTATGAAATTAATAGGATAATTTTTAGATAAAAGCCATTTATTGGCGAAAGCATGTTAAAAAGGGGTCACATGGGCCTAGGGAGGTGAGGGTGAGCCAGAGCGTAGAGTTCGGCTAAACATACACTCCTGGAAATTGAAATAAGAACACCGTGAATTCATTGTCCCAGGAAGAGGAAACTTTATTGACACATTCCTGGGGTCAGATACATCACATGATCACACTGACAGAACCACAGGCACATAGACACAGGCAACAGAGCATGCACAATGTCGGCACTAGTACAGTGTATATCCATCTTTAGCAGCAATGCAGGCTGCTATTCACCCATGGAGACGATCGTAGAGATGCTGGATGTAGTCCTGTGGAACGGCTTGCCATGCCATTTCCACCTGGCGCCTCAGTTGGACCAGCGTTCGTGCTGGACGTGCAGACCGCGTGAGACGACGCTTCATCCAGTCCCAAACATGCTCAATGGGGGACAGATCCGGAGATCTTGCTGGCCAGGGTAGTTGACTTACACCATCTAGAGCACGTTGGGTGGCACGGGATACATGCGGACGTGCATTGTCCTGTTGGAACAGCAAGTTCCCTTGCCGGTCTAGGAATGGTAGAACGATGGGTTCGATGACGGTTTGGATGTACCGTGCACTATTCAGTGTCCCCTCGACGATCACCAGTGGTGTACGGCCAGTGTAGGAGATCGCTCCTCACTCCATGATGCCGGGTGTTGGCCCTGTGTGCCTCGGTCGTATGCAGTCCTGATTGTGGCGCTCACCTGCACGGCGCCAAACACGCATACGACCATCACTGGCACCAAGGCAGAAGCGACTCTCATCGCTGAAGACGACACATCTCCATTCGTTCCTCCATTCACGCCTGTCGCGACACCACTGGAGGCGGGCTGCACGATGTTGTGGCGTAAGCGGAAGACGGCCTAACGGTGTGCGGGACCGTAGCCCAGCTTCATGGAGACGGTTGCGAATGGTCCTCGCCGATACCCCAGGAGCAACAGTGTCCCTAATTTGCTGGGAAGTGGCGGTGTGGTCCCCTACGGCACTGCGTAGGATCCTACGGTCTTGGCGTGCATCCGTGCGACGCTGCGGTCCGGTCCCAGGTCGACGGGCACGTGCACCTTCCGCCGACCACTGGCGACAACATCGATGTACTGTGGAGACCTCACACCCCACGTGTTGAGCAATTCGGCGGTACGTCCACCCGGCCTCCCGCATGCCCACTATACGCCCTCGCTCAAAGTCCGTCAACTGCACATACGGTTCACGTCCACGCTGTCGCGGCATGCTACCAGTGTTAAAGACTGCGATGGAGCTCCGTATGCCACGGCAAACTGGCTGACACTGACGGCGGCGGTGCACAAATGCTGCGCAGCTAGCGCCATTCGACGGCCAACACCGCGGTTCCTGGTGTGTCCGCTGTGCCGTGCGTGTGATCATTGCTTGTACAGCCCTCTCGCAGTGTCCGGAGCAAGTATGGTGGGTCTGACACACCGGTGTGTTCTTTTTTCCATTTCCAGGAGTGTAGTTTGCGAAGCTACCGAAAGTTGTTGTCTGCCAAAACTAAGTCCACAGTGCTGCAGCACCTGGAGAAGCTGGAGATGTTCAATGCTACAGGGCGCACATCCGACTTGTGGGTGAGCAAGAATACAAGAGAGAGGGCCCGGCGACGGGCAGCCGGGTATATTCGATGCACCACGCGGCTTCCTCCGCCCCGACTGGTCAGGACCGAGAAACCGTACGGGCGACATGGAATTTTCCAGAGCATAGTCTGCTAAGCGACCCCTGGGTCGGCGTTACCTCGTCAGCATGTGAGGGAGGTGCGTGGCCAAGGTGCCCTTCCTTGGTGCTGACTTCCTGTTGCTAAGCTGTGGGACGAAAGAATTTACAGGCAGCTAACACTTCTGGCCGTGACTTGGCTGTAATGGAAAAATGAAGTTACAGTTTGAAAGCTCATATAATAAATCCCCTACTGTCTGGCTCATCCTTTACACATGGGCTGGTGCTTAGAAACAGCATATATTCATAGGGTTTAGCGTACGACATAGAATCCATCGAATATGAGCCTCTACTGAAAACGAAAAATACAGTATGGCGTCTCGCTTTCTGGTTGTGACGGAGAGAGCGTTCTTGCTTCCTATTGGTTATACTTTCCGTGGCACGTTGCCGAATTATCGCAGAACTTATTTCGTGTTTCACGTGACGAAATGTCTCTTCAACGACAAACTGTAGGAAGAGGCGGCAGAAAACAGGCAGAGGTCCACGTCAACGTTATCTAACTCGTTCCGTGTTCCGACGGTTTAAGGCTCACGAGCGTTACAACGTATACTTGTAGCAAACCTGGTTTGCACCCTCGTAGTGGCGCTAGTAGCGCCACTCTCACACGACTGGCACAAAATTTGAACAGAAGTCATCTTTCAGATGTAGGAAAATACCTACCAACTTCCGTTTCTCTCGCGCAACTCCTTCTTGATGATGGCATTGTCTTCCGTCTGTGTATCTTGACAATGAATTAGTTTATGTTTACATAAATTATGCTCAACCGTATAACTTAGCGGTTTGATTGCACGGACACCTTAGTGTGCTCATAGAATGACGAAGCAGTATGTGGCAGCTCCCGGCTAGCCATGCGGTGTAACCCGCTGCTTCCCAAGCAGGAATGCATGCCGGGCACGAATCCGCCTGGCCAGCCTGTGGATGGATTTTAAGCGGTTTTCCATCTACCTCAGCGAATGCGGGCTGGTTCCCCTTATTCCGCCTCAGTCTCCGATTGCTGCGCAAACACCGTTTGCACGTACGCATACACCATAATTATTCTACCACGCAAACATTTGGGGTTAAACTCTTCTGGTATAAGACTTTCCCAGGGGAGGGGAAGGGGGGGGGGCTAATGGGGCCCGAACAAGATGACCCTGGTTTCGGCGTGGGGCGGCAGTGGGATGTGTGGAATTGTGTAGCCTGTTGGGTTGTGAACCACTGAGGGCTACAGCGGGACGAAGCCTCTTTGTCGTTTCTACGTCTCTGGTTTAATACATACATACGTACATGTGACAGATCGTCTTCTGTGATAACCGGGATTCAAAGGAGGTATGGAGGCTCTGGTGTCGAAGACTGGCATATCAAAGTAGAGCCAACAGTGGAAAAAGTGAAATACAAACATGGGGTTTCAGTCTCTTCTTGACATTTTGGAGATGGCAAGCGTCGCTACCTCTTGTGTCCCGTGACTACTCTCATTCAGCGAAACAGTCTGCAGAACCAGGCGGCAATGGAAGTACTGCAGCTATGTTACGTCAGTCCACATGAGTTGTTTGTCCTCCTAATAGTCAAGTACGAAATGTCTTTGTTGTTCGGGTGGACCAGCCCATTAGGGGCCTAACATAAAAATCCCTTTACGTTATAAGTGTTACAGTGCGAATGTCGTACTGGGCCTCTAAAATACGTGACCTTATTATATTTTAATAGCGCAGCTCCTTAAAACAGGTGCTGAAGCCACAAAGCCTGCCCTATGAAGCAAATCAATGATGTAATTTGGCTGGATGAGTCTTGTTTTAAACAGTTTGGAGCTTTTACGTCCGAGGAGTGACACATGGCAAGGTTTGGTGATGATTTGGGCGGGCATATGGTAGTATTCTGTGGACTCCATGGATACTCTGCAAGATCGCATCAGTGCCATTTTGGCCGATCAGGTCCTTCCCATGGTATAATGTTTTTTTCCCAATGGTGAAGCTGCATTCCAAGACGTCAGAGACTCTGTTCACACGACTCGCATCGTCCAGAATTGGTATTCTGAGCATGAAGATGAATTGTCGCTCCTCTTCTGGCCACCACAGTCACCAGATCTCAATATTATTGAGCCTTTGTGGTCTAGTTTGGAGAGGAGGGAGCGTATTCGCTACTCTCCTTAGTCAATGTAACCTGAACTGGCCAATATTTTGATAAATTCGGAAATTTGTGGTAAGTTCCTATGGCACCAAACTGCTGAGGTCATCGGTCCTCAGGCTCACGCACTACGTAATCTAACTGAAACTAACTTACATTAAGGACAAAACGCACACCTATGCCTGAGGGAAGACTCAAACCTCCGACGGGGAGAGTCGCGTGAACCATGGCAAGGCACCTGAGACCGCGCGGATTCGTATTTTTCCGGGATAGTGATATAACATTCCTTTTAAATCACACAGGACCTGTATTTATCCATTCCGAGACCACTGGAGTTGTTTTGAGTGCCATCTATTTCCATTTACCTTATTAGACGTGATAATGTGTTGTGTTTGTAGTGTTTCCTTATTTCTGTTCACCCCCCAGTATTTCGAGGAGAGTGATATAAGATTCCTTTTAAAACCACACAGGACCTGTATTTATCCACTCCGAGACCACTGGAGTTGTTTTGAATGTCATCTATTTCCCTTTACCTTCTTAGACGTGATAATGTTTTGTGTTTGTAGTGTTTCCATATTTCTGTTCACCCCCTGTATTCTCTCAGTCTGTAACAGAAAGACGATGAACTGCTGTACACAAATACTGTGTATATATTATGCAAAAACATTCACAAACACTGAGTTTCGTATTAACTGATAGTTAATTGCCTTTTCAATGAAATCATAGAAAATTATTAATGTACCTACTTGGAAATTTGTCATGAAAAGCAGCCAAGAACCGTAATCAGTCCACAGTCACAGCTAGCCATCTTTCCTGACCACACAGAAAAGTGAATAATTGGAGGAGGGGGCGGGGGAAGATAAATGGAAAGGAAAGAGGATGGGAAAGATATAACTAGTATATATTGACTTCCAGCCACACGAGGCATTCAGTCCTAGAGAAATTTTCTCCGGCCATAAGCATCAAACAGGCACAAAATTTAAATGTTTTGCTTCACACCAGTTCACCAACGTAATTTGAAGGCAGGCCGAACCGTACTGAATGAAGATATCTGTCGTCCATGTGATAAATGTGTGATAAAACTGTCATTCTTTGGCAAGAGTATCCTGCATTAAAGAGGAACAGGACGAAATTTATTTAATGACATTTCTATATATTATTAAATTGCAAGGAATCGAACTATGAATTCCGAGTGCCCACATTTTTATTCGTTGAAACGTCCCTTTAGAAAAATTTTACAAGACTGTGCTTAAACTGACACACAATATTTTTAGCGCAACGCAATCTGACTTTCAAAAAATCCCTACGAAAGAATGGCCCTGACTAGCATTAACCTATACCTTTCACAAACCACTTACCTCACAAAAATCTTTGTTACTGGAACTACTGCAATACAGCGAGCGCCACTACTGCCAGCTAAATAAAAGATTCAAACTACAGAAGGCGCTAACTACTGATAGGCATAGTTAGCAAATGAAAGATTTTAATAGAGAACAAACAATGTATTTACCTTAATAGTCATAATATATATAGCAGTTCATGACAAATTACAAAACTCCGCCATCTCTCTCCCCACATCCACCACTGCTGGCGGCTCACCTCCAACTGCGCAACACTACGAGCTGTTCACATCCAGATGCCGCTGCCCAACACTACAATGGCAGACAACAATGCAAACTAGCCACAGACTGCACACAGCACAGCCAGTGATTTTTATACAACTAGACACAGACTGCACACAGCACAGCCAGTGATTTTTATACAGAGGTGGCGTTACCAATAAAAAAACCTAAACAGCCTACTTACATAGCCCCCTTGCTCCCCACAAAAAAATTTACAAATTGTTTTAGGCAGTGGCCAATAATTATTTGATAAAATTTTTCATAATTACAATAACAAAGATATCAAATGCACACACTTATTGATACATTGTTGGTCAAAAGCTAAAATTTTCTCACAGTCCATAAAGACAGTCCTGATCATTCATCATAATAGTAATTACAGTTTTTTTTTCACAAAGTCTCATTAGTAAAAGAAATTGCACACAGAAGTAGTGGATTTCCATGCAGTCTTGAAGAAGTAGTGTTGTCCTTCCAACGGAAAGACAGCAGAGCAAACCCACAGCAGAGTCAGTCGAAGTTTTGAAGAATATTGGTAGGTAGGTCATCACAGAGCAGACCACTGTAGTCCTGGTAGAGATTACGGTATTGGTGGGCCACCAGAGGTGCAGACCCACTGCAGTCCTTGTAGAAATAATGGTACTGGTGAGCCAGCAAAGTTGTAGACCCACTGTAGTCCTTGTAGAGATGACTAGCAGACAGGAAAAAGATAAATACACAAGGGTACATAAACACATAGCGGAATAATACAAAAGGAAAGGACAGGGTTCGTTTTCAGTGAGACATTTGGTACTGCAGTCCAACCCAAAACTTCATTCCATAGATCTTTCGTCTTATTTCAACATTTGTTTCTACAAAAAAAAAAAATCCTATTCAAGCATACTTTCTGTATTTATATGTTCTCATATTTCTTACCTCATTATTTATTTTCCATTATCTTACCTCATCATTTATTTCCAAGAAAATCCTACCTAAACCTGTTGTCCCTAAACCCTACTTTTTTGTTCATATCCACTTTCAAAATACTTTTTGGCGAAACTATTTTCTTATAGCTTCTCAATGCATTTCTTCCAATTCATCACAACTCATTCTCTTATATAGTCTACCCCCTCTTAAGCTAACTTAAATCTACTGAGCTCAGATGCTAAACTAAGGACGAGGCAATGCAGCAGCAGAAAACAATTAACACAAACATCAATGACAAAAAATTTAAATTGGCAAAGCAATTGCAATATTGCAACTAATATAAGGCAATGTGCAGCAAACAAGAAAAATAAATCTGGCTTAGCAGAGTAACACAAATTAAAATTAAGTAGCACTATGCCTGGCAAACAGCAGCAGAAAATGAAATAACTTATACCTAAACATGGCAAAGATCAAGCAGAAAAAATATTACACTAAAGACAACAATGGAGATAAGGGAAATGTATAATCACATCTTAATGTCTAAGTAATTAAAGTGGTGCACCACAAGAAGTTATTCTACCAAAAAGTTACCAAGTACTTGAAAAGAAAATTATGGATGCAGTTCCTGTGAAGGTAAATGTCTTTTTGTGCTCCCTCATTTTTAAAAAAAAATTATTATTTACTCGATCTGTAGACAGAAAATATTTATATTAGTACATCTATAAAATTTTATAATAACCAATGCAGCAGTGCAGCTAGAAACTAGATATTAAACAAAATAGGCAAAGCAAGGGGTCAAACGTCATTCACTAGCCATATGACATTTCATAATGCAGTAAACAATCTTTCAACTAGCAAGACAATAGACATAAAATGTTTCTCATCATTTCATTTCAGTAAATATCATTAATTAAGAACTCTACAGTGTAATTATGTTTCCAAGTTCGAGTGTGTCGTATTTGCGATGCTTTCTACAAAGGAATGTCAGTAGCGAGGATAATGGCCTCCCTTTTTTTTTTTTTTTCCACCTGTGCCTCTGAAAGGCTTTTTTCCAGGCGTCTGTCGCGCAGCTGCCTATGTGATGCGTCGTGCCCACGACGCATTATGTGAAGGTCACTTTCTTGCCGAAATATTTGCGACACCGGTTTCCGCTACAGTGACAGTCTCATATAAAAATATTTCACAGGTCGAGAATTTGCGTTGCAAATGAGTAGAAACAAAATCCTATGAATATAACAGTGTTCAAAAAGTTTTCGTCGGCATTGTGATACATTCACGCATTTACACACATTTCATAACTCTTAAAGTACGATTCTTGGTTTCCAACAATCTTTTTCACAAACCAGAGTCCCTAACCACTACTCATTATTCCTTACCTTATTCGTCGACACTTCTTCAATATTTCATGATAACAGATACATAGCATACTCAAATAACTCATATAGCATCAGCTTATTGATCATAAACATACCCCAATAGCATAATATACATCGTCGTCGTAAAAATAACATCATAACACCTCAGTCAAATCTCAAAATCGTCGTAGCTTTCTAATTTCAAAACCTAAAAAAATTCTCTGCTCATGTCAAAAGTGTCATCTGCCTCAAACGCACTTTAAAAATCATGATCCCATACCAAATACGTCATTCAAAGCTCTCATAGTATCACAATGGTTCCGAAAAATATGAGCATTTCACAAAGTACAGACAAAATACAATTTCCTAAGTGTGAAGTTATCCAACTGTGTAATTACGTAAACATCTGTCACTGACGTAGTAGAAAAAAAGTTTCTTCCTCTGTTAAATGATCAGATAGCTGTGTAATTCTGTGTTAGAGAAATATGGTACCGATGTATAAAGTTGTATAAGCAAATACCATATTAGCTAGGGGTCCTTGTGCTTGCCAAACACATGGTACACAAAGTAAGTGTGTACCCCCCTGAGGATTAATGTAATTATACCCTCAGGTGTTACAGATTACAGCAATGGAATGAAATGTATCATGGAAAACTTTCTTTGTAATTCAAAAATCTTGAAAAATAAATGGCTTAAGTACAAAATTAATCACTCAAATGCATGTCCTATAGCGCTAAATGTGTGTCTTGCTGTAAGTTAATTCTGTGAAAGTGTCGTAGTTATCATTCTCTGTAAGCAAAGTTCTGCAGAAGTCAATGTACTTACTTCATGATAAACAAAAGTGAAACGCTTTGAGTATAGATATCTTTGTTATTATGCTTATTTCCGTGATGAAGAAAGTACTATGCTGTAATGTATTGTTGTGCTACGGAAAAGGCTGTCTCATCATTGCTATACCACAAAAGTTACTACTAAAACATGTTTTACTTTCCAGAATAATGCAGAAAAACTGTGCTGATATAAAACAGAAACACCGCAAAAGCAACAAGGTAAATTGTGTCACACATTAGTAGCGTTGTGATATAGTTGTGTAGCTGTCACATAAACTAACCACTGTCTCATCTGGTATCCCACAGAAAGTACCTTAAATCCAGAATGTATTTTCAAGTAAACCAAAATGTTGCATTAGAATCTCATTAGCAGTACCAGTATATGTTCTAAGTATGTGAGCCTTATAGTCATTACGTAATCGTGCAACTAACAAGCAAGAATGTACAAATATAACACTGTGTCGTCTGTTCACTATAACGATGCATTCGTAATTTCTGTTTAAAAATGTTCCCTAGGTTCTAGACCGGATATTTAACTTCAAACATTGTTGTATGTTAACAGATTCTAAGTCTGACAAAGCATACTAGAAATGTGAAGTGAAAAGTTTTATGGCAAAGACAACGTTAAAAAGCAGATTATCTTTCTATAAACGGTTTTACATGTGAAATGTGGTGTAAACCTTTACTCTTCCTAGTGCACAGAGTTTCAAATTCAACCCAATTATCATGTGGTATATGTCGGTGAGGAGTGCTAAAATTTTAGCGTCTATGTTATTTTTCTCTGAGCCAGCCAGCGCACGCCTGCGGTGCGAGTCATTGTCTGTTCCTTTGTTGGCGCGCGTTGTTATTGGCATTTGGAGTTCTAACTTCTACAAATTCACTTTGTCGAGAGGGCCCTGCTCTGTTTGAATCCCGCCAGTTCTGATGCAATTCAGGTCTGTCGTTTCGATCATATCGTCTGTCGTCATGTCGGTAGTTCCTGTAGTTTCTTTCTTCTCGGTTAAGTGGTGGAGAATTTCTCCCTGAATTATCACTGCACAGTGGACCGTTGCGTCTGAAGTTATTCTGTCTCCCGTGATAATAATAGTTCTGATTGCCAAATTATCTGTTTCTATGATTGTCTCTGTCATAGTCATTACTGCGGAGAGGTGATCTTTCCCTGTAATTATTACTACTCTGCCAACGATTGTCATACGGGTGGTGTCTGTTTTGGTCACGATTTGTGTGGTGAGAATAGCCTTGTCGTGTCCAGTTATTGTTTCTGTCGTCAGGGAATTGTGACGTATGTGACCTGTAGTGATTGTTTTCCTCTTTTCGCCTCCGGCGACTGTCTGTGTCAATTTCTAATTCTTGTAGGAGTCCTTGAAAAGCTTCAATGTCGTCTTTGCAACGTCCTGCCAAAATAATATGTCGTAAATGTTCAGGCAATTTGATTAAGCAAATGCGGATGAGTTCTGAGGGGCTGTATGGGTTTGACAGGTACTGATTCTTGTGCAACATGTCTTCAAAATATTTTACAAGACTGGAAAATTCAGATTGTTCGAAATGTTTCATCATTATGTGCCATGTTTTACTCGGTCTTGTGTGGCTTGAGACCAATATGCTGAGAGGAAGGCATGGTAAAACTCTCCTTCACTGTGGCAATCGTGAATGACCGATCGCATTCTTACAGCTGGTTTATTCTCTAAGTAGCCACACATAAATTCTAATCTGTGCTCTAATGACCAGTTGGGAGGAAAACAATGAGAGAATTGATGGAGCCACACTTGCGGATGAATGTCGTTGCCAGAATTCTTAAATGTTTTGAATTTACGTGTAGTAATGAACAGCTTATAGTCAAAGTCATCATGTCGGCGAGTCGCATATCGGTCATTGTTACGTCGTTTCGGCGGTTCCATTTCAAAATTCGGTGCACCTTGCCAGTTTCTTTCATAATTTCCGAAATGCGCTGTGTTATTATTTTGTGGCAGTTCCATATTTCTATGTCCCTCTTCCTGTATTGGGGCGCGAGTGTCCTCTGAAATACGTAATTCTTGTATTACCTGTGTCAGCTGATCTTGTACTTCCCAGATTTCTCTTTGGTGTTGCGTATTAATTTGATTCAGATTTTGTTTCAGTTTCCTAATTTGTTCGTACTCTTCTGTGGCATTCAGATTATCATCTACCTTCGTAGATAAATTAGTGACCTGATCGGAAATTTCGGCTACTTTCTCCGATAGTGAACACGTTTCCTCAGTGTGTTTTTCTGAACCAAGTTTCAGAGTGTCCATTTGTGTTGAAATCGAATGTACTGTGTCCTTTAAGTTATCTTGAGTTTTTGCAAGTTGCTTAACCGAATCGGTAGATGCAACTGAGTCAATTTTAGCTTGCAAGGTGTCGTGATTTTCATGAACAATAGTTTGCAGTTCTTTTATGGCTGCTTCATGATTCTGTAATGCATTTTCATGACGCGAAAAAATAGGTTGGAAATGCTAACAAATTTGTGTTTTTACGTCATTACAGACTTTTTGACATTTCGATTCGATGTTATGTAACTCAGTAGTTAAATCTTCACGTGTTTGTTCAAGTGTGGTGTCTATCTTTTGAAGATTTTGTTCCATTGTGTCTAACTTTTTAAGATTTTGTTCCATTGTGTCTAATTTTTTAAGATTTTTTTCCACTGTGTCTAACTTTTGAAGCTTTTGCTGTGTTTGTCTCTGATTTTGTTCCATTGTGTCTAACTGTTGCTGTGTTTGTCTCTGATTTTGTTCCATTGTGTCTAACTTTTGAAGATTTTGTTCCATTGTGTCTAATTTTTGTAGCCTTTGTCCCATTTGTTGCATTAACTGTAATAACAATGCACTGGTGTCTCAAACATGTTCCTCAGTGCTTTTCGGCAGTGAAGTTGCACCAGCAACATTCACATTTTGACAAGCAGAAGATGTTTCTTGACTCATTTGAGAAAACGGTGAGAACCAAAAACCTGAGTCTACAGTATTTGCAATATTGTGTTCTGTCATTCCCGATTGCTGAGGCGAGCTGTTGCCGACCGATCGATCGATAATGCTTCCCTGTTCACTAATTGTTTCACTGCCTACGCCATTGTTTGCCGCCCGCTCCATTTCCCTATGCACAGTTACCAAGTTACTATGTTGAACATTAGTTAATTCATTACACAGTGGCGCTAACACACTGCTTTCGTCTTCACGGTCATTTCTCAGTTTACTTTGGAGCCTAGTGTTACGTTTTTCACACGCCATTATTGTCACAATATTTCACACAACAACACAGAAAAACACAATTTGAAGAGCAAAAATAAGAGAACACATTAACATAGCACTGAAAATAATATCTAGTTAATTGCAAGCGCAGGTGCGAAATACACTCCTGGAAATTGAAATAAGAACACCGTGAATTCATTGTCCCAGGAAGGGGAAACTTTATTGACACATTCCTGGGGTCAGATACATCACATGATCACACTGACAGAACCACAGGCACATAGACACAGGCAACAGAGCATGCACGATGTCGGCACTAGTACAGTGTATATCCACCTTTCGCAGCAATGCAGGCTGCTATTCTCCCATGGAGACGATCGTAGAGATGCTGGATGTAGTCTGTGGAACGGCTTGCCATGCCATTTCCACCTGGCGCCTCAGTTGGACCAGCGTTCGTGCTGGACGTGCAGACCGCGTGAGACGACGCTTCATCCAGTCCCAAACATGCTCAATGGGGGACAGATCCGGAGATTTTGCTGGCCAGGGTAGTTGACTTACACCTTCTAGAGCACGTTGGGTGGCACAGGATACATGCGGACGTGCATTGTCCTGTTGGAACAGCAAGTTCCCTTGCCGGTCTAGGAATGGTAGAACGATGGGTTCGATGACGGTTTGGATGTACCGTGCACTATTCAGTGTCCCCTCGACGATCACCAGAGGTGTACGGCCAGTGTAGGAGATCGCTCCCCACACCATGATGCCGGGTGTTGGCCCTGTGTGCCTCGGTCGTATGCAGTCCTGATTGTGGCGCTCACCTGCACGGCGCCAAACACGCATACGACCATCATTGGCACCAAGGCAGAAGCGACCCTCATCGCTGAAGACGACACGTCTCCATTCGTCCCTCCATTCACGCCTGTCGCGACACCACTGGAGGCGGGCTGCACGATGTTGGGGCGTGAGCGGAAGACGGCCTAACGGTGTGCGGGACCGTAGCCCAGCTTCATGGAGACGGTTGCGAATGGTCCTCGCCGATACCCCAGGAGCAACAGTGTCCCTAATTTGCTGGGAAGTGGCGGTGCGGTCCCCTACGGCACTGCGTAGGATCCTACGGTCTTGGCGTGCATCCGTGCGTCGCTGCGGTCCGGTCCAAGGTCGACGGGCACATGCACCTTCCACCGACCACTGGCGACAACATCGATGTACTGTGAAGACCTCACGCCCCACGTGTTGAGCAATTCGGCGGTACGTCCACCCGGCCTCCCGCATGCCCACTATACGCCCTCGCTCAAAGTCCGTCAACTGCACATACGGTTCACGTCCACGCTGTCGCGGCATGCTACCAGTGTTAAAGATTGCGGTGGAGCTCCGTATGCCACGGCAAACTGGCTGACACTGACGGCGGCGGTGCACAAATGCTGCGCAGCTAGCGCCATTCGACGGCCAACACCGCGGTTCCTGGTGTGTCCGCTGTGCCGTGTGTGTGATCATTGCTTGTAGAGCCCTTTCGCAGTGTCCGGAGCAAGTATGGTGGGTCTGACACACCGGTGTCAATGTGTTCTTTTTTCCATTTCCAGGAGTGTACTTGCTGCAAATCTACATGCATGCCACAACTGTTTTACTGTACAACAATGAAAGACTGCAACTACAAAGGAGATTCTCTCTACAATTACGCGCTAACAATAAACAATAGCTACACTAATTACACAAACTACAAGAAAAAAATCAGAAGATTCCAGTGAGGTATCCTCGGCTAAGGGTCGACATATGAAACGTCCCCTTTTGAACAATTATACAAGACTGTGCTTAAACTGACACACAATATTTTTAGCGCAACGCAATCTGACTTTCAAAAAATCCCTACGAAAGAATGGCCCTGACTAACATTAACCTATACCTTTCACAAATCACTTACCTCACAAAAATCTTTGTTACTGGAACTACTGCAATAAAGCGAGCGCCACTACTGCCAGCTAAATAAAAGATTCAAACTACGGAAGGCACAAACTACTGATAGGCATAGTTAGCAAATGAAAGATTTTAACAGAGAACAAACAATGTATTTACCTTAATAGTCATAATATATATAGCAGTTCATGACAAATTACAAAACTCCACCATCTCTCTCCCCACATCCACCACTGCTGGCGGCTCACCTCCAACTGCGCAAGACTACGCGCTGTTCACATCCAGATGCCGCTGCCCAACACTACAATGGCAGACAACAATGCAAACTAGCCACAGACTACACACAGCACAGCCAGTGATTTTTATACAACTAGACACAGACTGCACACAGCACAGCCAGTGATTTTTATACAGAGGTGGCGTTACCAATAAAAAAAAACCTAAACAGCCTACTTACATCGTCCTACCTATGAATTACTTCCACTGAAATGAAATTAATGGTTTCGCAGGAAAAATACCATTGCAGATGCAGTGACACATGGTGTTAGTGAAAACCGTTTAGATATGCCTAATACAATTGTTTGCAAAAATTGTAGGGAATCTGGATTCAAGACTTCGTCTGACACGAATTCGCTGTTGCCATTATATTGACTTATTGCAAATTCAGCATGCCTGAGAGATGTAGAGTCTCATCATTTCACTGATGTGACTTCATGTCACTGCGTATTCAGTGATTTCTTCCCCGTCGATCCATTCTTTTTATGCCGATATAAATTGATTGTGGCATTAAGGCTTTGAAATTTTGTCGTATTGTGCTTGTATGTGCTGATTTGGCATACCTGCGAAATTTAGCGGAACGATAAATGCTTTGTACTGCCGAAGCACAACTGAACACCATCTATACCTTTAACTCTCTGTGCTGTCGCGCAACGGATACACCCAAAACTTTGCCTACTACGTGACCACCAAGATCAGCAAGCACTAATAAAATCGTCAATGTCGCCATCAGGTTTCCAACTCGCAATAAACATAGCTAAGTCAGGGTAAGACTGCTCTTATTTCAAATATGACGCCCATATGCCAACAGATTATTGATTTACTTTTCCGACTTACTATTGATATGTTACGCTAAGTATGTGCACTAAAACAATCCTTCACGCTGCTTCAGATTTTAATGTCATTTTATAGTAACTGCGACTTTGAACATCTTTCCAGATGATTTGGTAGGAGATCGACGCTCTTTGCCTATGTGTCTTGAATTTAGGAATTGTTTTATGTTTTAAATAAGATATACATAATTTAAACGCTGGGCTGTGATTCGTTGACTCTGTTTTTTGATTAATTCCAGTAGAGGTAGGGACGATATTGTGGGTCCCTGTGGGTAATTTAGACCCCTAAATATCTAGTAAGAAACACGGCGCATTCTGATAGTGAACGCATCAGTTACTAGTACTAGTGTAGTTCGTACTAGCTAGTTTTACCGGCAGATAGCGACGTTATCTTCTTTTCACAGCCGACGAAAACTTGGTGAGACAGGCATTTGTACGAGGAGCGTAATGCAAGATATTTTTTTCTGGAACCAAGTTCGTTTTATTCAGGACTCCAATATACCACATCACACTTGTGGCCACAAAACAGTATTTTTCAACACAATCTCCGTTAAGTGCGACAGACCTACGCCATGTTATTGGAGGGCTTGTACGCCCGCATGGTAACACCCACTGGTCCACGTTAAAGCGAACGTCTTGCTGCGTAAATAGTCTCTCCACCATCCACGTATAGCTTCCCGCGGAGTGCATCCTTCATTGGGCCAAACAGATGTAAGTCGGAATGTGCGAGATCGGTACTATAGGCCTGAAGCGGGAATATTCCACAATGTCTCACAATAAATTCCGCATTTTTTAACAGATCTCGTCTGAGAAAGTAATGTTTTGCGTTACTTATTGGAGGGCTCTCGCAGCTGTAACAGAAGTAATGGAAAATTATAGTAGGTATAATACAAAATAAGCACAGTTTAGTTAATCAAAAGTAGAAATAATAGCAATTTACATTAATGTGGATTCAAGCAAAGGCCAATGGAGAGAGACAGAAAGAGTGCGAGACAGAGGCGGGAGGGAGGGTGACATGATGGGATGCAGGTAACGAAGACAGGGAGGAAAGAAGATTGTACATATGATTGAGAAGCATTTGAGTTTAATGGCCCGTCAACGCCGCGGTCATTGTACTCGGAGGACAACCACAGATAACGAAAGAATGGAGAAAGAAAATCGGCCTTGTCCTTCAAAGGAACCATCTCGACATTAGCCTCGAGCGATTTAGGGAAATCACGAAAACCTAAATCAAGTTGTGGCGACGGGAATGTGAACCATCATCCTTCCGAAATCGAGTCCACTGTGCTAACCACCCTCGATACGGAAAAAAAGGAAGAAGCATAACTGGGGGAAGATGTAAGCATGTGTTTTACTGTTTGACAGAGAGAAAGTGGTCATATGTGCTAATTTTTAGGGAATAGATACGAGGTTGACAGAAGGAAATGCATCGGCTTTTTTTTAAATGCAACGCAGAACTGGACTGCGCACAGAATGGGAATTAACAGCAAGAGAAAAGTAATTGCCCAATGCTTTTAGTTTGTGAACGGGCACAGCTAAGTAAGTGAGGTATTGGGATACTTGCGGACTGAGGAGCATATGATGAGCACGTAACTTCTTGGGCCACAAATATCCTAAAGGGCTGCACAAAGTACTACCTTGGTCGCCCAGATGGATGCTGCAGAGTTCTCGCTGCTCGTACTATACTGAATTACATCGTAATAGTGGAACTTTGGAAGAATGAGTAATTACACGGGTTTACGTTTCACATCCTGCGGAAATACTTTCCACAGCTACTGGACGACAGAGAGGCAAGTAGATTTTTTCCTGCACGTGGCGACAGCATATTCTGCGCAGTTGAAGTGTTCATCTAAAGTTACACCCAACTTGTTCACCGTTGTCTGACATGGTATTCAGATACTGTCGAGAATAATTGGCTGGAGGGAGGGGAGGGGGGGGGGAAGGAGTAATTTTTCCCAGAATTCGATACTAAGTAATTTTTGATGAGACAATAAAATTAGTAGCCACTTCATCAGATTTAGCTTAAGTTCTATACTCCACAAGATACCACGCAGAGCATGGCAGAAAGTACATTGTACCAGAATTATCGGTTTTATTCCTATTCTTTTTGCTTATTGAGTGAGCAAAAATTATTGTTCATATGTCTCTTTACCTGTCCTAATCTCTCTTATCACGTTATCTTGACACCTATGGAAGATATGGTATGCTGGCAGTATACTTGAGGCACACTCTTCTTTGAAAGCAGGTTCTCCAATTGTACGGATTCTCATTTAAGATCCCCTAGCATTTCTGTTTCTCTTTCGTATGGCTGTACCGAGCTGTAACGACCCTACCAGCTCGTCTTCGACTGTGTTCGATGCCGGGTGTCAAGCCTATTAGATAAAGATTCCAGGCAATGGAAAAGTATTCTATAAATAGTGACACTAGCGTGTTGTGTGTGATTTCCTATGCAGGTGCATTACATTTTCCCAGAACCTTTCCTACAAATCTGTGGCTTCCCTTCATCTGCCCCAATACTGATTTTACAGGTCGTCATTCATATGGACAATTGAAACACTGATGTCTTCAGGTCTGGCACATAAGAACGTAGGAATTGTGCTTAACGTAAAACAGAGTAAGCGGAAACAATAATGGGCTTAGAAATGAGCCGTGAGCCACTCCCGAAGAAGGTGCTTTCAGGACGACTTTTCATTCACACAGGCAAGACGCTGCTGTCTGTTTCTCACGTAACTTTCAAATCACTTTAGCGCACTATCTGAAAAAGTTTAGCTGTTGACATTTTGTAGCGCACGTGAAGGCACAGCTCTTCAGAAGGTTGCTGGTGTTGGTTGGATAATCCACCGGATGTGATGCAGCCGGCAACACTGAGGCGGGGACAGAGGACGCGCTGTTCTAACAGGCGGTCAGTGGAGGGAGTCGTCACGGATGGCTGGCGCCGGGAGACGTGTACTGCAGCGTCACGACCAGCGCACGGAACGTCAGTCTCTTTGTTGTCCCCAACGTTTTGCAGCCGCCCATACTCCGAGGCACTTCAGTACTCTTCCCGATACCGTGTTTCCCGTGATCGCTCCTTCCGTTTTCCGTTTTCGTTTTGCACGAACCTTCGTCCCCGTATCTGAATAAGAGAACATCAGCTCCGTTCACCGACACAGCACTAAGAGAATTTCTTCCATTTGCTATATCCCTATACGTTCTAGGACGCTTGATAGTCGCACGATTTTTTTTTTTTTTTTTTTTTTTTTTTTTGCTACTGTGCATTCTTCTCCATGCTCTGGCCTCGCACAGTGTTGCAATGGTATTGACGTAAGAAGGTTGGTGGTGAGTGGTGGGGTGATACGCTGTGGGAATCGGCAGTGTACCACGTGACGCTGCAGCCACTACCAGCGTCATTCTGGTACGTCTGTCTGTAGCACACACTTCGAGGTGCACGCATAACATTTACTGCACATTTTCATGTTGGTTAAGGTATGCAGAAGCTGAATGCCATGCGGATGACCGGGTTCATTTCCTGGGCCTTTTCCTTGGTGGGAGAACTGGTGCTCATGAGGCCAAATGAGGAGCTCAATTTATCACTTGCGCTTCCGAGGTCAAGAAACCCGACAATGGCCGGGAGAGTGGTGTGCCGACCACACACCCCTCCATACCGTATCCAATGGCGCCATTGATATAGGACGACCGAGCGAGATGGCGCAGTGGTTAGACACTGGGCTCGCATTCGGCAGGACGACGGTTCAATCCTGCGTCCGGCCATCCTCATTTAGGTTTTCCGTGATTTCCCTAAATCGCTCCAGGCAAATGCGGGGATGGTTCCTTTCAAAGGGCTCGGCCGACTTCCTTCCCCGTCCTACCATAATCCGATGAGACCGATGACCTCGCTGTCTGGTCTCCTTCCCCAAACAACCCAACCCCCAACCCCAATAGCGAACTGATATAGCATGACGCGGAGGTCAGTCGAAACTGATTTGTTCTTCTTGGTCCAGAACGCGGAAGTTTTACTTTTTAGGTATGTTGAAGTTACTTAGCCAATGCAGTGCTCATTACTAGGGTCGTACAGCAAACACGACAAGTATTAAGTTAAGAAGCGATGGCAGTAGTTTACCGAGAATGTAAATTGTTATAAGTAGAGTCAGAAGTAGAAACAGCGGTACGGTGTTACTCCAGCATTGCCAGTTACCGAGGTAGGCAACGGCTGGGGCGTGTGCTGTTCAACAAAGACAGAGACACTGGCGACTTCAAAACGTATTCACCAGCTTTATCTGCACAGAACACATTACGCTCCAATTTTCTTCATTTCACCCCACTATAACATTCATGCTTCATGAAGAAAGGTTTAGAGATGGAAACTACATTAGGACACTTATTTAAAGTACTGGAAATGGAAGAACAGGGAAAACGCTCTGATTGAGGAATAGTTTTGAAATGAGTGTAACGGCGCTGATAATCTCGTCGTTGAGAGCCATAAGCTTCAAAGACAAATACACACATAATAGTTTTGAAACAAAAGCGCTACATCTATAGCCTGAAGAGTGTAAATAAAAAATTAATTTTTTTGCCATTAATTACATTTTGCTTTTCTTAGTTACACAGCTGTTTCATATTGCTGAACTGAAAGCTGTGTACACCCACGGTTTGGACTTCTCATTAGGACAGATCGCACTCACCTTGAAATAAGTCTGATGGAGACGGCAGTAGAAATTTCCAGACGAAGTGGAAGATGCAAGATGAGATCGGTCGATTGTGTTCCAGACGACCACAGGGATAAACAACTGGCAGAGGATGACAAGCAGGACTGGCTTAAATGGAAGAAACTTGCCAAAGTTGTCCAGTCTGCAGAAGACGCCATAGCAGAAGAAAAATGTACGCCTACTATAGATAATGCTGATCAAGAATGTGAAACAAATATTTATCGAGTAAAACTGAAGAGAATAGTGTAAGTTCGAAAAGAGAGGAAGAAGCCAGGTTCTCGCTGTGTAACCCAATCAGAATCGGCTGTGATAATGCTGTAAGAGCAACTCGTGAGTGTCCAATTAATGTACTCTTTAACGTGACTTTATACAGTTTTTAAATGCACACTTCCTCCACTTTATGCCACTGATGTTCTTACACCTCTGACTGCATTATCGTTCGTCACAAAAATATAAATTATTGAATATCTCCATTTGATTGTGATACACCAATTGCACAACCTGCTTGTACACCAAAACTCAGAGCACGTTAGCTTGGGAGACATGGAAATGAATGAGACCCGGATCGAATCCGTACAGTGGATTGACCATCATTGTCCTGGTACAATGGCCAACTCGGGTGTGGTTTTCTCGCTCGTTCGAACAAACGCTGGACAGCTCCCAAATATCCGCCTCAGAAAATGCGGTACACGTGCAGTCAATATACAGCACCGCACAGAACAAAGCGCACACGACTCATACGACTCATAGAGACATGGCACTAGCCATTCACTCCCTTAAGTAACTGACGAGTATGTTGACAGGAAGGTCATCCAGGGACAAAATCAGACTTGCCAAAGAATTAAAACAGTGGACCTCTAAGGACGGGATAAACGCTAGAGAACAGAGAAGAGAGAAAAAGTACATGTTTGTCATATGGTAAAGAAATCATAGTCAAAATTCACCCAGAGCTACTACAGCTGTTTTTTGCCGAAAGTTGACAAGGCAAAGTTTTAATCATCTTTTTCATTTCTTTATCACAATTTTTATTTACTTGTTATCGTTGTTTACTTCTTGATAGTCCTGTATTGTGACAAAACGCGAAGACTGCTGCCATACGTAATAGTAATCAAGAGTGTAGTGCCCTCACGAACGTGAGGACAACACAATACACAGTCCCCGAGCGATGAAAACCTCTGACTGCACAGTCTTTACTGATTCGTAAAAGCAGTGGAACAAACTGAGCAGTTGTTAGGTTTCTGTTCACAGCATCCAGCTGTGCTGCGATAATGTTTCCTCCGTTTTTTAATTGCTGCCTTCGAGTACGAAAGATCTAAACCATCATAGCCAAGATGTAATTCATGAATGTCATCTTTACATATAATGACGTGCAAAATCCATCCGTATTCAAGAGCGAAATAGCACTTGTAGAGCCACCTTGGCTGGAACTAGAACCTAACAGCATACAAGGAAAAGTTTATTATTCTTAAAGTTTCGTGAGATCGGAAACAAATATTTTATTTCCAATTAGACGCCAGTATTTTTGGATCGTGAAGCGAGTCCTCAAGGTTCAACAGGTTGGCGGCCATGCAACGTGGCACGCTCAAGTGTCTTTATATAAAGAATTATGAGGCATGTGATCAAATAAATACGAAAAACGTAGATTGATAAGCAACTCTATTGTAACGAAATACAAGAAATTATTTGACAAGTCTGAATGGGTACTTAACCCCACAAGAACATTGTTCAGATTCATGACAAACAATCGGAATATTACGTTCCCATGTCAAGGTTTTTTGAACACGTAAAATCTATTCTATACTTCAGAATAGAGTAAAATCCGTGGGCGTATAGTACGGAGAAGTGAAAAGATAATATACAACGCTATAATCACCTTCTATACAACTAAGCATGAGCCACATATGATCTCTAATACGCGCAACCACATGGGCTCGTTCCTACTCGCAGAGTGACTGCAACCAAGAGATCCCAGTGTAGCCCCTCCACTTCAACTAAGCTTCACCAAGGCAAGTAAATTGAAATGGTGTCTTGTAAAGTACACAGGCTGTTCTGTGGCATGATCTGTATGTTTGGAAAGGAAGATCGCACTTCGTACGCAGCAAACACAGTGTATAAACTTTTATTATTCTTTAACTACTCTAGCGTGGATGTCTACTAGTTTCGCATTAATCCATCTAACAATAAGATTTTCACTATTATCCTGAACATTAACAGGGAAATTTTTCTGTAATATTTTGTAGTCTTGGCTATTGATTCCTGTAATATTTTTTCCGTCTTGGTTACTGCAGCGAACATCCTCGTTCTTGCTTATCAAAGACGATTCCAATGCAATCTTGGTTTCAACAAGAATCTCCTAATATTTTGCGAATTACATTTATGATGAATATTATACTGGACACCTGTCTCGAGTAAGCTACATTCCTGTTGAGTGAGCACCGTATTAGTCAAGTTTTCGACTCTTCCTGAAAATTTCACATTAACAGTTGTAGAGGGTATACAACGAAATCTATTCGTAGTTGCGAATATCGATAACCATCATCTGTATGATGGAATAACGACAATGAAAATTTGTGCCGGAGCGAACCCAGATTTCCCAATTCCCGGAAGCAGTCGCCTTACCAATAGAGTAACTAAGCATGACTCACCGCCAAACCCAAACTTCCGTATGTCGTCAACCATGTGCCTACAACCTGCACTGGTACTACATTATGTGTATATCCTTACAGGGGAAAGATTTTTAATTGAAAGTCGTTTGCCCAATGTCGGCGTACAAATACAGTATTTCAGTACCTGTGCTGTTCAGAATTACGACGCAATGTTCCTTCGGACATGCATTCATGTGCGGTCCGGCACAAATTCTTATTTGTCGTCGTTCCATTATACAGCTGATGGTTTTCCATATTCGCAACTGCGAATACAGTTCATGTATTTCATAATGGCTCTAGTCACTGCATTACCTGTTCGTTAGAACGTGCATGCATATCCGAAGGGTCGTATCTCTGATCAACACAGGCAGTGCCATATCGCATTTATACACCCTGGTAAGGCAAGCGACTTTCAATTAAAAATGCCTCCCCTGTACAGGAGAATACTTAATGAGTGTACTAGTGCAGGTTACCGACACATAGCCGAGCGGGATTAGCCGAGCGGTCTGTTGCACTGCAGTCGTGGACTGTGCGGCTGGTCCCGGCGGAGGTTCGAGTCCTCCCTCGGGCATGGGTGTGTGTGTTTGTCCTTAGGATCATTTAGGTTAAGTAGTGTGTAAGCTTAGGGACTGATGACCTTAGCAGTTAAGTCCCATAAGATTTCACACATATTACCGACACATAGGTGACAACATGTGGAAGTTTTGGTGTGCCCCTGATTCGTTTTCGGGTAGATTAAAGGTCATAGCCGGCCTTCGGCAGTGATGAGGCACATACGCCTTGTTTGCGTCTCGCATGTTGTGCTGCTTGTGAGCGAGCCCGTTTGTTTACTTCTGCATAGCGGCTTGTCTCTGAGTCCAACTTATCGGTATTTTCTTACCGTCAAGCCGCAATTAATTTATTTTTTCTTTTGGATCATGATTGACCGAAGGGTATGCAGTAGAACGTTTTATAGGGAATGAACTGTATCTCTCGCCACAAAATGTTATCGGAATTCATTTTTCGATCCTCAGTACTTCTGTGTACATAAAGCTGGTGAATGACCAACTGTGCGCCGTCGTTGTGCGGCGTCACATTAACGCTTCAAGCTCCAATACTCTGATGGACATGTATGGACTGTCGTGGTCGATCTTTTTGATTTTGGCCTCCGAATGTTGCGGGTTTTCTAACTCCCTTTTGAGGCTCCGTCGGACCTTGTGGCGGCCACCTTTGAAGCAACGATCGCCGAGAAAACGGAAGGACAACGCCCTACCCTTTCTTATGACTGCGTCCATCGGAAGTCTACACAAGATGACGACCCTGCTACTGATTGTGCCCTGTCCTCTGACACCCTGACAGCTGATGACGCGACATCATTCCTCGCCTCCATCTCTAGTCAGCGTCCACCTCCGGACACTGACCATCCCTCGCCAGCGTCTGATGCGGTTGCCTCCCTTTCTGTGTCTGACGCTACCAGTTGGTTCACCTCAGGCACTGGTCCACTGAATCGGTCCGTTCAGGGTCAATGCCAATGCCATACGCGTACGCCACAATCAGATTTTACTCCATGACATGCTGTATCCTGCGGACATTAACGTTGCTCTCCTTTAGGAGGTGCATGTCGCAGTTTTCTTTACTCCCCATGGTTTTACAGCACATGTTCTCATGATTGCCCTACTGGTAGTGGGATGGCGATTTTCTTACGTGACGGTATCCTCGCTGATGTAGTTGCCTATCTACCTAATGCCACAGGCATGGCTCTCACGTCAGGATCGTCAACTTCTATGCACAATCTGGTTTGGGTCGCCGCTGTGAACGTTTCACCTTCTTCTACATCTACATCTACATTTATACCCCGCAAGCCACCCAACGGCGTGTGGCGGAGGGCACTTTACGTGCCACTGTCATTACCTCCCTTTTCTGTTCCAGTCGCATATGGTTCGCCGGAAGAACGACTGCCGGAAAGCCTCCGTGCGCACTCCAATCCCGTCGGGAGGTGTAAGTAGGGGGAAGCAATATATTCGATACCTCATCCAGAAACGCACCCTCTCGAAACCTGGACAGCAAGCTACACCGCGATGCAGAGCGCCTCTCTTGCAGAGTCTGCCACTTGAGTTTGCTAAACATCTCCGTAACGCTATCACACTTACCAAATAACCCTGTGACGAAACACGCCGCTCTTCTTTGGATCTTCTCTATCTCCTCCGATCTGGTACGGATCCCACACTGATGAGCAATACTCAAATATAGATCGAACGAGTGTATTTAGGTTTGTTGATGGACTACATTTTCTTTCCCAATGAACCTCAATCTGGTACCTGCCTTACCAACAATTAATTTTTATGATGATTCCACTTCAAATCGTTCCGCACGCATACTCCCAGATATTTTACAGAAGTAACTGCTACCAGTGTTTGTTCTGCTATCACATAATCATACAATAAAGGAGTCAGTCAGGCCTCTTTTACTGGGTCGGCAGGATACATTGATAATGGGAGGCGATTTTAAATGCGCCCAGGCACCCGAAGACCTATCACCACGTCACACTACGAGCGCGGCGCTAGTGTCAGGTCTCCAGCACCTATGCCTTGTGGATTGTTGAGAGCACGTTCATGGCGATCGTCCGGTTTTTATTCATTCCAGTAAACATTTTTCCAGTCGCCTAGATCGTGTTTACATCCCCCGCGATATTTTCCATGGAGTGAAAGCTGCTGAAGGCTGACCCCTTGCATTCTTTGACCAAGACGTGTATATCTGTGCCATCAATTTCTGCCTCCAAAGGGTGTGGCGCGCTCGTGAACCATGGAAACTGAAAATGATCCACCTAACTTCACCCGACTGCCGGCAGCTCATCGAGACCACGAAAACAGCTTATCGTCAACGCCGTGGTGCCCATCAGTCTGCCTTGTCATGGTGAGAGCTCTGTGCAAAGCCTTTCCTCCGCAAGGCCTTAATTGGTTACAGAAGAACTCAGGAATTCTATTTCACCATTCTCCGTGACTGTACTGTGATATCGAATTCGCCAGAGCGCCAGCCGATGGTGAGTCGTGTCAAGGCGCAGCTCACATCCCTTTCTCGCCGCCACATTAATAATTTCCACCACAGTGCAGTTATGAATACAACTCGCCATATTCTTTATGATTGTGCCGCCACGTTTCACGTAATCAGCAACAACAGACGAGGTTGCTGGTGTCTGCGATGACGAAGTCTCACCTACTGCTCATAAGATGCAAACTAGCCCTTAGCACGATAACTGTTGATAAGGTGGTTCAGCATCACTGCACTCAGTCTTCCTGATCGTTGACTGCAAAAAATGGTTCAAATGCCTCTGAGCACTATGGGACTTAACTTCTAAGGTCATCAGTCCCCTAGAACTTAGAACTACTTAAACCTAACTAACCTAAGGACATCACACACATCCATGCCCGAGGCAGGATTCGAACTTGCGACCGTAGCGGTCACTCGATTCCAGACTGTAGCGCCTAGAACCGCTCGGCCACCCTGGCCGGCTTATCTATTGTGGATGCGTGCAGGACTTGCTGGTTTGCTAAGGATCAAACATTCCTTTCTTTTCCTTATTTTAGTATAAAGAAACCGTTTGCCGTCATCATTAAAGATACAGGACAGGATGGTTGGTGTTGTGCATAATCCAACTGATGACGAGCATGCAGAGACGCATGTATAGCCACTAGCTGATTTTTGAGATTTTGGTTTAGAGCATGCGGTACCCATAAACTACTTTTGAATATTTCCCACAGCATGCAAATGTCGCAACATGCTGGAATGATAACAGTTCATCAACTTTTGCAGTTCTAGATTGTAATAACGTGGATCATTGTGTATTAATGCGGTTAAACGATCTTCATCAAACCCCGAACATCTTCCTGAACGTGGAAAGTCACTAATATCTAAACGATCCTCGTTAAAACAGAAAACCATTTTCTTGCCGTGCTGTGTCCAGTGGCATTATCCCTATAGACGGCGAAAATGTTTCTACTGCCGCCGCTGCAGTAACTTAAACAGAACAATACGTCGGAAATGTTCCAATTTCTCCACTAGGCACTCCATTTTCTAGAGTCTACAGTTCCACTCACTGTTTCCAGACAATAATGCGTACACTCAAACAGCAACAGTGAACTACAAATAAAAAATTACAATCGATGTATAAACCCATAGCAACAGACAAACCAACATGCAAAACAGAAACTCTACGAACTTACGCACTAACCTTACTACGAACCGAGTATTTTCGTTTTCCTCCGACGCTCTACTGCTCTTTTGGCAGTTAAAATTGTAACACCATGATGGTGACGGGCGATAATAGCCAAATTAACATTAAGAGTGCGGCATGGCTGGACTTGCAGATGATTAGTACTGCACTCGAGTTACGGAGATTGGGTAAGAGTAACCCCATCTGAAATCTGTGGATAAGAAAAGATTCGGCGGCGGGTTTCTCGTTCTGAAATCACAGTTTAATGATGTTTAGTGAGACTATCATTTTATGCTAACTCGAGAGGCAGACGTTACAAGAAAAGCGTGGTCCCTTACGCGGTACTTTACGTTAAAAATTCCGTGAGTGAACTTTCCTCCAAGAGTCAGCCAATGTTCTGCTACCTCCTATGTACATCTCGGGACACGTCCATGATGATGAAGGCTAACAGATTTACAATCATAACTAAACACAAAGATTTGTACATGTTGATGTGATATTTCAGAAAATTTTTAAGTCTTGATATATTCTAATTTTGTATTTGGAAAGAAATATGCATTACATAACCGTTTGAGTTATTTTAATCTTGTTAATCCATAATTCTGGAGATGAAATTTTAGGTTAATCTTCGTTTATGTAATACATGCAAAAAATGGCGTAATACGAAAGAGTTATGCAAATCTGCAAATTTGTCACAGCTGATGTTCATAGAGATAGTGACATAAAATGCAAATCTGCAAAGTTTGCCGAAGAATGGACGAATGTGCAACGTTGCAGCCGCAATTTCACTGTGCAGCTGGCAAGGGTAGTAAACAGGGAACATGTTGATACCACTGTAAAATTTCCTTATAAATTTCATTCTTTGTACTTAGTTGGATAATAGCAATGCCTTGCAGATAGGTGCATGAACAATACACTCAGATGTCAGCATTTGGAAGAGAACGTGTAATTGGGCTCATAGAACGTACATGGAATAATCGACAAATAGCCCGACATTTGAATGGGAGCAATGTCACTATTCCGATATTGGCTGGAATGGGTGAACCATTGCCTAATACAGCATCAAGAACGAAGCAGTCGACCTCGAGAGACGACAGAACGTGAGGACCAAACAGTTGTCAAAGATACACTCAGAATCCCAGGTTCATCATTATCATCGAACCGACGTGCGACTGGTGCTTCAATGACCGCAAGGACCATTAATAGGTGGCTTACAGAGAGGGGGCTGGTCTAATGACGACCCTTGCGGCGGCTACCATTGACCTCTGTACACCAACAAGCCCGTTTGCAGTGGTGTTGGGCACATTCAGCCTGGAATTTCATTGTCTGGAGTAGAATTTTCTTCAGTGATGAGTGAAACTTTGAAATGAGCCCCGATGACCTGCGAAAACATATCTGGAGATGCTCCAAACAGCTGTGGGATACCAACCTGAATGTCGCCCGCCATACTGCCCAACAACTGTGAGTGATGGTCTGGGGTGCCACTTTATTTCATAGCAGGATCTAAGATTTGGTTGAGATGCACAGCACCCTTGCAGCACAGCGGTGCGTCGACGATATTCTACTCACTCTTTTGTTGTCCTTCATGGCAAGCCATCCTGGGCTTACATTTTAGTAAAATAATGTTCGTCCACACACGGTGAGAGTTTGTACTGTTTGTCTTTGCGCTTGCCAAATCCTACCTTGGCCAGCAAGGTCGCCGCATCTTTCCACATTTGAAAACGTTTGCAGGACCATGGGTGGGGCCCTCCAAACAGCTAGAGATTTTGACGATCTAACTCAACAGTTGGACATCTAACAACTTTATCAATCAATGCCAAGGCAAATAACTGCTTGCAGAATGGCCAGAGATGGAACAACTAGCTATTGTCTTGCTCAATTTGTGAAGCTCTTTCTCTCGAATAAATTAACAAATTTTTGTGAAATTGTAATCATTTGTTTGTTTGTACGCGTACATCGCATCAACCGATTTTGCGTCCAGTTCGTGTAATTGATAATTCCTTAGTGGTGCGTCGCTTTTTTTGTCTTAGTGTGTATTACAGTGAAATGGAGCATCTTAAATAAATGAATAACCAACATCCGTACAGGCTGTGGGAAGATGGTTAACGTGGCGACCACTGCTGTGACTACCATTCACGCAGTAGCTGGTGGAGTGCGCCGGCAAGGGTACGCTCAACGACAGCACAGAACACGGGAGTGGCACACTGTAGTATTTCTGGACGAGTTCCGATTCTGAGTACACCATCACAAAGACAACAAAAGTTTCCGACAAATGTCATGTCGGTACGTGGCACCATTCGGTACACAAAAGAATCGCCTTTGACATTATTAGAAGTGGCTGGCTCTAAGCACTATAGGACTCAACTGCTGATGTCATTAGTCCCCTAGAACTTAGAACTAGTTAAACCTAACTAACCTAAGGACATCACAAACATCCATGCCCGAGGCAGGATTCGAACCTGCGACCGTAGCGGTCTTGCGGTTCCAGACTGCAGCGCCTTTAACCGCACGGCCACTTCGGCCGGCTTATTAGAAGTGATCCAGAAGGAAATTATCTATAAATAAATAATAAAGAGACTAACAAATTACTCCAAGTGCGGAAAGGGGTGGCGAATTCATGGTAAATAAATAATCACTTACTCAGTTTCTTAGTTTAAAATTAAGAAAGTAAACGACTGTCTATAATTTGTCACATTTATTACTCACTGCATTTATTGCTTATATTTTTAATCATGTTCTTGAAACACTTTAGTAACCTGTTATTAAACCCTTTCGTCAGTTACTTCATTCACAACCAAAAATTACATTTAGGGTGCAGGGCAAAATACGAAATAAGCAACAAAAATGTATCAAAGATCAAATTAAAACTATACCAAAGGTTGTTACACAAAACAACAACAAAAAAAGGAATTGAAAAGCTATAGAAGAGCTCCTGGAGAAAAGTATGTAAATGTCCCTAACTTAATAATATCAGTTTAATATGCCCTTAGAGTGATAATTATGTTTCACACTGACTAGTTGATTCTCAACTATTATAAATGGCTCTATGCTAGAGTTCTATTTCTACTTATACTTATCATCATTCTAAGAAATAAATCTACCATATATCAAACAGGCTGTCTAAATGCAAATGACGTAATAGGTTGCCTTCATATTACACTTGCCTTAGAGAACTGGTGTTTATTATTGTACATTATATTTTTAGGTTGCATTTTTAGAGGGCTGCTGTGGTGTAACAATGAAATCTCACTGAAACTGCTGTCTCTTTAGTATTCCATTTCATTTATACTGTTGCTATACTTTCATTGTTTTCTATAATAGCTGTGATTATGTTTCCACCTATGTGCACTTTTTACTCCTTTTGAAATATGTTATTTTGATGACAAACACAAGACAAAGGAACAGCAAAAAAGCGTTGAGCTGTGTTGTACATGCACTTGAAACACTCGTTATTGTTATTTTATCAACTATCTGATCATTGTAGGCTACTTTTTTTGTCCATGTTATCAGTACCAAACCTCCTTGTTGAGGTTATATTGTGTTGAAATAAAGTTTAACATTATTTGAAGTGTAGATTAGCTTGTGTTTTCTTTTATTTCAGCTTGAATCGATAAAGTCTGTTGGTACCAAAACTTGCATTGTCAACTGAACTTTTCATTTTTGCTAAATTTTTCAGCACAGACATTTTTTATTTGAATGGGATACTATCTGTCAAAAGCCAATATCAAATTACGATCTTTGTCTGTAATCATAATAATAAAAATAAATGTATTGTCCTATTTTTATTAAAAATTATATACATTTTTGTATTACTCTACAATCATAATACTGTTAATGTCTTGTTGCATCTTGATCATTTTTTATTTTCATAGAAAATTCAAAATAACTTATTTGGTCTTAAACCATAATCACAATCTGTCAAAGCAGGATGAAATAAATGAGAAACAGTTATACACTAAGTATGTATGTTACATATATATGCATAGAAATCTGACAAGACGCTATGTATCAGTCTAGTGTGTAGGACTGTGCCCTCTATAGAAAACTGCTACTTATTTTTTTCTTTCTTGTCTGAAAAATTTTGATGACAGCTGAAATACATGAAGCTTCTTAGTTTAAGGTAATAAAAACAATCAATATGGAAATTATATTAATGGGATATTTTTTGTAAATTCAGACTTACTTATGAGACATTCCATCACCTTTCACACATAGAAAAGTTCCAAATACTGTCTAGATTATTGTTTTGATGGTGATCCAACTGCTTTCCACACAGTCGAACTCATCATATACTATCTTCAATCTACTACATCACAAATCATATGTGTAGCCACCCTCAAATATTAGCAGAAACAGTGAAGGCAATGAAACAGGGGTTCATACATGAGATAGTGAGTAAATAGTTGTAAGTTTTGTTCTGTAGTCACAATACATCATTTCAGGTACTGAGACAGTGAGCCAACATTAAAAAAAGACTTGCATCAACAACAGTTTTTAATAATTAATACTGAATTTTAAAAAAGAAACACATTTTAGCAATTTCAACTATGTATACTTCATGACAGGTTGAGTGTTATACCTTGATACAATTTTCAGATGTTTGCTTTTCTGTAATAAAAGTTAAATTAATTTTTTATTCTAGTTTAAAATTACGGCATTCACTTCTTATGTGCTGTAGAATTTTTATGGAGTTACAAAACTTATTATGGGAAATTAAAGATTTTCCACAAGTGAAAACACGATTTGTGGTAAAACATGGTCTTCTACATAGGAACAAATATTGAAAGAAGTGTGTTCGTTGGACCTGGCATTCGAAAGATAATAGTCAGTGACTGTGAGCGTGGGAACGAGGTTGTTACTGCATTCTTAGAGACCAAAAACGAATGGCATTATAAAAATTAGCTGTCAGTTGAAAAATTCCAAAACGTTACGCTTTTGGTGAGCCACAAAATTAACCTTTTGAACAGACTTATTGATTTCCTCCATCATAATTTGGTTGATATCAGTGAGGAGCGAGAGGGGTGTATCTACGGAGGCATGAAAATGATGGAAAGATGATATCAGGTCCGCTGGAACAATAATGTGATGGGATACTGCCATTGGCTGCTGGTGAGTCTTCTGGGTTGTATAGGTGTGGTCCAGAAACTTTTCCGTTCCTAACGTTTCGTCCAGAGCAGTGTTGAACAACCTCAGAAGTGGTAGTGGTCGCACTGAGCCTTGCCGGTATAGCGGAACTAGGTACACCTCTGAAGGTCTCCGGCGCAGCTCTGGACGATACATTAAGAACGGAAATATTTCGCGGGCAAAAGCCATACGAACCCGGAAACGCATCAGCAGCCAAGACAGTCACGAAAGACGGTCGTGAATATCTTCACAGAATGGTGAAACTACTTTTGGTACTTCACCGACACGTACCACAAGCAGTTCATCGGAGGAAAAACAGTATTATAAGCTTCAAGGAAAAGAGGCAAAGGGAATACAACCCAATGAACATATAAGACGCATATAGTAAACATATGCTCTCATGCTTCTGCTTCAATGAGATCTTTTTTACTATTGAAACATCCAACTGTTTTCCATTCCAGCTGCATGCGTTTTGCTAACTTTTTAGTTTATAACGAAGTCGAACTGTGAAAATTCTATGCGATTAAACAAGTGATCTCAGATGGAGATTTAGTGCCCAGCAAGCCATAATTTTAAAGCAGTTATCTAAAAATAAAGCACTCCGTCGTCAGGCCACGAGTGGCCTACCGGGACCATCCGACCGCCGTGTCATCCTCAGAAGAGGATGCGGATAGGAGGGGTGTGGGGTCAGCACACCGCTCTCCCGCTCGTTGCGATGGTATTCTTGACCGAAGCCGCTACTATTCGGTCGAGTAGCTCCTCAATTGGCATCGCGAGGCTGAGTTCACCCCGAAAAATGGCAACAGCGCATGGCGGCCTGGATGGTCACCCACCCAAGTGCCGACCACGCTCGACAGCGCTTAACTTCGGTGATCTCACGGGAACCGGTGTATCCACTGCGGCAAGGCCGTTGCCTATCTAAAAATAGTAAGCAAAAAATATTTATACACTTGCCTGTGCACTCTTTATGGAAAGATATCTCATTGAGGTCCGCCTTCGTGGTCTCGCAGTAGCGTTCTCCGGGTTCGATTCCCGGCGGGGTCAGGGATTTTTCCTGCCTCGAGATGACTGGGTGTTGCTGTGTCGTCTTCATCATCAACATTCATCCCCATTACGGTCGGAGGAACGCAATGGCAACCCACCTCCATTACGACCTTGCCTAGTAATGCGGTGCGGGTCCCCCGCATCGTTCCCCTACGCTCTGTGAAGAAGCATAGGACTTCATTTCATTTATTTCATTGAGATATTCACTGTAAGCGGTCGTCTGTGAAAACGATTATAAAGAAAACACACAGACAAATCCCAGCCGCTTTGGATAATATTGTCTGCAATCCTGACCGGTTACGTAAATGTTATTGGTTGAAGGCTAAGATGACACATTACACTGAGCTGACAAAAGTCAGGTGGTCCCCCCCCACCCCCCCCCCCCCCACCCAATATCGTGTCGGACCAACTTCTCCTTTTGCCATTGTAGTGCAGGATCTCGAAGAGGGATGGACTCAAAAAGTCGAAGAAAGTTCCCTGCAAATATACTAAACCATGGTGCTTCTTTAGCCGTCTGTAATCGCAAAAGTTTCGCCGTTGCAGGACTTTGTGCACGAACTGATCGCTCGATTATGTCCCATAAATGTTCTATGGGATCTATGTCGGGTGATCTGAGAGGCGAAATAGTTCACTCGAGATGTCCATTCGGTAACAGTTGTGGCTGAGTCACGTGTTTTGGAACATGAAGTCCATGAATGACTGCAAGTAGCTGAACGTAACCATTTCAAGTCAATGATCGGTTTAGTTGGACTAGAGGACCTGTCCATTTCAGTAAAACACAGTATACACCATTATGTACAAGTACCTTGTTGACAGCTTTGGTCCATGGCTTCGTATAGTCTGCGACACACTCGAACCCTACCGTCACCTTTTACCAACTGAAATCGGGACTCATCTGACCAGGCCACGGTTTTCCAGTCGCCTAGAGTCGAACTAGGAGAGGCGCTGCAAGCGATGTCGCGCTGTTAGCAAAGGCACTCGCTTCGGTCGTCTGCATTCTTAGATCATTAACGCGCCAAATTTCGCCGCACTGCCCTAATGGATATATTCGTTGTACATCCCACACTGATTTCTTCTGTTATTTGACACAGTGTTATTTATCTGCTAGCTCTGACATCTCTACGAAGACGTCGCTTATCTCGGTCGTTAAGCGAAGGCAGTCGCCCACTGCGATGCCCATGGTGAGAGTTAATGCCTGCAGTTTGTTATTTGCGGCACACTCTTGATACTGTGGACCTCCGAATATTGAATTCTCTAGCGATTTCATAAATATAATGTCTTTAAAGTCAGTATCGCCATTAGACTGTTATTTTATTTACAGTGTTACATTTACACTTACACAATCATGATTTCGGCTTAAGTGTCATTATCAAGTGTTTTAAGTGTTATAAATTGCCTAAGATGGCATACTGTCGCATTAAAATACACTATTAGACACATTGTTTATGAGTCGATTTTTCTGGCAGAGCCTACTACTTTGTTTCATTACTGAGTACACCATCTTAGGAGTCAAGCTGGTGAAACAAAGCAGTTGGCTCTGCCAGAAAAACCGACTCTTAGGCAATGTGTCGAATAGTGTATTGTAATACGACAGTATGCCATCTTAGGCCATTTATAACACTTAAAACACTAGATAATGGCACTTTCAAGCCGAAATCGTGATTGTGTAAGTGTAAGTGTAACACTGTAAATAAACAACAGTCTAATGGCGATACTGACTTCAAAGAAATATATTATGACTGTGGTCCCCCATTATGAAAAAAATTAAAAAAATAGAATGTCTCATACATCTAGCTTCAACTACCACTCCGCGTTTAAAATCTGTTAATTCCCGTCTTGCGGCTGTAATCACGTAGGAAATATTTTCACATGAATTACTTGAGTACAAATGACAGCTCCGCCAATGCACCGCCCATTTATACCTTGCGTACGCGATACTACCGCCTTCTGTACACGTGCATATCGCTATCCGACGACTTTGTCACATCAGAGTGTGTAGTTCTTTTGTGGGGGTTTGACCTGTAGCGGAAACATTGATTTTTGTTGTCACCTACTCCCGTTTACCCTCAGTAACCTCACGTCGGACGTAAGGTAGATTGACTTTTAACTTGTACGGTAGTGAGTGTAACTTACCGGAGGGCACAAAGAAGCAGCAAACTTTCCCACGTCATGTCAGAATTGAAAAACCTGCGGAGTGTGGCGTGCCGGCTGCGGCGCCTCAGCCGGCGCCCACCCGCTCCAGCCCGCCAGCCGTGACGCTAATCTCGGCCGCCACGGAAGCCGATCATAATGCTATGGTAGCCAGCCGTCGGAGGCGAGCGAGCGAGCAAGGCAGGCCACGCTGCACCTGGCGCCGCGCGCGCGTTTTTTGTCTGCCCGGTCGCCGGCTTCCTCTCCCTTCCAAACAAGTCCTCTTCCAGGCGGCGCACCCTCCACGACCACAGTAACACACTTCTACCGTCGAGGTCAGTGTCAGCCAGCGGCAAGTGTTGGCCCATTCACCATGCATTCAGGCACAGTTCCAATAAATGGAGGCAGGGGTTCATGCGGGTTGTGACCACCCTACTACACTACCGGCCATTAAAATTGCTACACCACGAAAATGACGTGCTAAAGACGCGAAATTTAACCGAGAAGAAGAAGATGCTGTGATATGCAAATGATTACCTTTTCAGAGCATTCACACAAGGTTGGCGCCGGTGGCGACACCTACAACGTGCCGACAAGAGGAAAGTTTCCAACCGATATCTCATACACAAACAGCAGTTGACCGGCGTTGCCTGGTGAAAAGTTGTTGTGATGCCTCGTGTAAGCAGGAGAAATGCGTAACATCACGTTTTTGACTTTGATAAAGGTCTGATTGTAGCCTATCGCGATTGCGGTTTTTCGTATCGAAATTGCTGCTCGAGTTGGTCGACGTCCAATGACTGTTAGCAGAATATGGAATCGGTGGGTTCAGGAGGGTAATTCGGAACGCCGTGCTGAATCGCCACCGCCTCGTATCACTAGCAGTCGAGATGACAGGCATCTTATCCGCATGGCAGTAACGGATCGTGCAGCCACGTGTCGATCCCTTAGTCAACAGATGGGGACGTTTGCAAGACAACAACCATCTGCACGAACACTTCGACGACGTTTGCAGCAGCATGGACTATCAGCTCGGAGACCATAGCTGCGGTTACCCTTGACGCTGCATCACAGACAGGAGCGCCTTCGATGGTGTACTCAACGACGAACCTGGGTGCACGAATGGCAAAACGTAGTTTTTTTGGATGAATCAAGGTTCTGTTTACAGCATCATGATGGTCGCATCCGTGTTTGGCGGCACCGCGGTGAACGCACATTGGAAGCGTGTATTCGTCATCGCCATACTGGTGTATCACCCGGTGTTCTGGTATGGGGAGCCATTGGTTACACGTCTCGAACACCTCTTGTTCGCACTGACGCCACTTTGAACAGTGGACGTTACATTTCAGATGTGTTACGACCTGTGGCTCTACCCTTCATTCGATCCCTGCGAAACCCTACATTTCAGCAGGATAATGCACTACCCCGTGTTGAAGGTCCTGTACGGTCCTTCCTGGATACAGAAAATGTTCGACTGCTGTCCTGGCCAGCATATTCTCCAGATCTCTCACCAGTTGAAAACGTCTGGTCAATGGTGGCCGAGCAACTGGCTCGTCACAATACGCCAGTCACTACTCTTGATAAACTGTGGTATCGTGTTGAAGCTGCATGGGTCAGACGTATCAAGGCCGTTATTACGGCCAGAGGTAGGTGTTCTGGATACTGATTTTTCAGGCTCTATGCACCCAAATTGCGTGAAAATGTAATCACACGACAGTTCCAGTATAATATATTTGTCCAATGAATATCCGTTTATCATCTGCATTTGTTCTTGGTGTAGCAACTTTAATGGGCAGTAGCGTAAAAACTGAATTTATAGAGCCGTCTGTCAATTATTATTGTGTCTTCTCTATTAAGTTTACCGCAATTGAAGAGTGTTTTTCGTCTGATGCACTGCAGTTTTTGCTTATAAACCATCTTCAGAAGTTATTGTGGAAATCCGACATACAGAGTGAACATAAATAAAATCGACAAACTGCAGGTACGTATTCCTGTCAAGAAATGAACGACAAAGTCCTGTAAACGTGTGTTCGGAAATTCATTCTTGCCACAGTGGATGGCACTGACGAATGACACAGTTCCTCTGTGTGTTCCTTGAGTCTTGCAGGCTGTGTGACTGACGCAGCGTACTGTAAGCAGCAGGATCGTTCAGTATTTATGTCTGAAACATGACGAGATGGTGTTTGTGTTCGGCCAGGCGAGGCAGCACGGCTACACCAAAGCAAGCACACTCACAGACACCGACCACGCCAAACAACATTTAAAGCTCTTTTTGGGCGTTTGTATGATAATGGGTGCTTTCAGAGAGACGAAGGTGCTGGCAGAATTCGGACTGTTCTCACACCAGATTTGGAGGACCGGGCTCTGCAGTATATTGTGACGCATGCTTAGTGCAAGCTCGAGGCTAGTGGCCCGCCAACATGGTGTAACTCAGAATACGATTATGTGTAACTTATATGACAACCGCTACTATCTCTGTCACCTGCAGTCCCATCGAGGCCACTTTGAACATCGTTGTGACGTGGGTGCGATCCAGCTCTGTATTGTATTCCGGAACGATTTGCTGTCGTTGCAAGCAGACCATCCATCTCCTTACACATGTTCAAAGGACCCTTCTTCCTACGTTTCCAGTCATGAATTAGTCCCTGCAGTTTGTCGATTTTGTTAACTTTTATCCTGCATATTATAAATTCGAAAGTTTGTGTGTGAGTATCTTTGTTACCCCTTCATGCTGAAACAGCTGGACGGATTTGGATGAACTTTGTAATGGGCATAGCGTATACCCTGAATTAACTCATAGGATACCTGTTGTGCGCCCTAAACCACTAATAATCATCATCATCATAGGATACCTTTTATTCCGGCAAAAAATCACTGTTCCGTTCTTGGTGCGGTAGATAGAGTATGGCCGGCACGGTAGCTCAGCGTATTCGGTCAGAGGGCTACTCGCCCTCTGTAATAAAAAAAACTGAGTAAAGGAATCAACGATCACCTTGGACGGATGTCTTGTGACGTCCACCCAGACCAAACGCAACGAACAATACCGAACAAATGAAAAAGAAAAAGAAAAAAGAAAAAGAAATAAAGTGGTCAGCGCGACAGATGGTCACTCATAAGGCCCCGTGTTCGATTCCCGGCTGGTCGGATATTTTTCTCAGCTCAGGGACTGTGTGTTGTCCTAATCATCATCATTTCATCTCCATCGACGCGCAAGTCGCCGACGTGGCGTCAAATCGAAAGACTTTCACCCTGCGAAAGATCTACCCGACGGGAGGCCCTAGCCACACGAAATTTTGTTTTTTGTTTTTTTGTTTTTACAGTTCCCTTGGGATGATGAACGTTACTATTACTCCCATGGATGGATAATATAACTAAAACGTCATTCACGAAAATTGACGTCCAAATGAAGTTTTGCAATGAGATTAATTTTCAACGATTTTGTCATATGAAATAGGTGCGTACATAAATATAGAACAGCAGAGGTATTCCTGTAGGATAAAATCATCATTAAACTCTATAACGGTGTTACGTATACGATGAAAATACTTCGTGGCACGTAGAATGTTTTGTAAGTATATTGGATTGTGATATTATGTGGATTCTTAAATATTTTCTTGTCTTTTCTGTGTGGGTTTGAATGATTTATAATGTTGTTGTACATAGACTCGCGACTCAATACCTCAATACCTCTCAGAGTTATCACATGGATAGTCAGTTTCAGTATTAACATTTCTTTGTAATTAACTGTTTAACCGCGGGTAACAAGGTGGAGCGCAGCTGGTATGGTATACATAGTATATTTCAACATTCTGATGTTTGCAAATTTATAAATTTGGCATACAATTTTCTTACGGTCTTCCTGCGTTCTATTTACATGCTTGGAAGTCCACCGCATTTTTCTTCGTTGTTAGTGGAGGCGGAAGTCGACAGAAACCTGGTGGCATTTTCAGCTTTCGCAGTCTTTCGGAATTTAATTTCTCCTTTTTTTAAGAAGCCTCTTTGTATTACCCTGCATTTGCTTCTTTTTTCGCTTCGCATCAGTTTTGTAAACATCAGGAGCAACTCAGCACTGTATTTCCACGTGTTCCGCATTCAGCACAGTGTATTTGCTTATTAATTTCTGTTTTGTGTAGAGTGTCAATCTTGCGATCCCCGTAAATACAATTTTTTTGGTTTTGGATGTATTATTACTACACTTTCACAGTTGTGTGCATGTATGGTTGTGTTTGTGTGCATGTATGGTTGTGTGTGTGTGTGTGTGTGTGTGTGTGTGTGTGTGTGTGTGTGTGTGGCCGGAGAGAGAGAGGGAGAGGGAGAGAGAGATGCTCGCGTGGGGCCTGCCCACACGGACGTGCTCACCGCCTGGCAGCGTGCAGAGAATATTACAGCCACGCAAAGGCGCATATGCTCTGGCTGACTATACCTGCGGCCAACAGTAAATTCGACAGAATTCGCCATTCACAGGTAAAATCGGCAACACGCAGAAAGTCTAGTAAGGAGAGGCACAAAGGGAAAGCCTCTCCACTAACGAAAAACAAAGGTAAAACTGACTTCCCGAACGTAGACGTAAACCCATTTAGCGACATTCTGTAGTCCTATGATTACAGTCTCAGTGCTAACAGTAAACGAAATGCTGAAAATGGTCAATGTACATTCTATTTTATAGTGTGCTACTTTCGAGACTGTCAAACTGCGACAGTTTTTTGCTATCACATTACTTAAATCGATTGCAAGGCGGACAAATTATCCTCAAATGACTTAAAATTCCCTGGAAATAATGCTAAAGCAATGTATCAACCACTAACGTAAACCAGTTGTAACTACTACATTAGAACATTTTACATACTTTAGTGTCATTATTATTAAAATTCTAGATATCTGTGAGCTCAAATAACATCGGTCTGGAGTGCCCTAAATGACCCTGCATATCACTCACCACGCCAAACACGCGTGCTTGCGCGATATTACCATCAATATATACAATATTATCCGTACGGTGTCCGCCCCCGGTAGCTGAGTGGTCGGCGCGACAGAATGTCAATCCTAAGTGCTGGGGTTCCATTCCCGGCTGAGTTGGAGATTTTCTCCACTCAGGGACTGGGTGTGGTGTTGTCCTAATCATCATCATTTCATCCTAATCGATGTGGAAGTCGCCGAAGTCGCCTCAAATCGAAAGACTTGCACCCGGCGAGCGATATACCCGACAGGAGACCCTAGTCAGACGACATTCATTATTTTATTTATTTATCTGTCCGGTTGTTGTATACATGTGCAGTGACGTACCTATTTCTTTCCATATTAGTTTTAATCCAGTGATGCCTTTGTAGAGGTTGTTTTTGTGTCCTGATAATGCACGACCTGACAAGAAAGTGAAGTACCGAGAAGACATGGTCAGATATCAATGTAGCTTCATACATGTACACACCATCGGTAGGTATTCTCTGTGAAAGGTATAAAGGCCACCAGTGTGCATTAGTTTCATTCGTCTTTAGTGTTGTTATCAGGCCAGGTAGGATATACAAGAGAAATTAACACTTCAGATGTTGAGCGACCACTGGCTTCAGACAGCATTATCGATACGTGACAGAGTTTCAAAATGGCCGCATTGCGGACCTCAGTTTGACCAGCTGGTCGAGTCATGCAGTATCTATTTTTGTGTGGAGTTCCCATGTTACACTGTCTCAATGTTGGACCGCTTTGGAACGAGGGTAGCCATACTGGTCGTCACGTTTTCGGTCGGCCACGTCTGACTACACAAGATCGGAGAGTGGAAGTAACTGTTCTATAGACAGGCTGCCGTTAACATCACAACTCAAATGGCTTCATTTGCAGTGGTATGTGTCCAGGAAGCATGGATTTCTGATGAACGGGATGGTGCTGTTTTCAGCGATGAATGGCGATTCTGCACTAGCCGGATGCCAATCGGCAGCAGGTATGAATACGATCTGAACAGAGGTCCCATTCTTCCAATGTTCTCGACAGGCACAGCGGTGTTACTCCCAGAGCCATGCTGAGGGCAGCCATTCGGTATGACCCCAGGTCGCTCCTCGTAGTGATTGAGGGAACTGTGGCGACGCAACGGTACACCACACATCTTGTGCTCTCGGCTTGTTACCATTCACTCGTCAATATCCTGATCCCATTTTTTAAATGCACAGTAGTCAACGAAACATGGTATGTCTCTTTATGAACTGTCAGCGTGATGTTGAGGTACTTTCATGGCTAGCAAGATCGTAGGATCTGTCATCAATAGGACGTGTGGGAGCTGCTCAGACGTCAACTTTCTCTCAGTATCAATACAGAGTATGTCAAGGGCCTGTTATATGAGAGGCAACTTCCCTCTGGACTGGATGCAATTGTTTATGAGACTCTGCCCTTACGAGTCCGTGCAAGCATTCAGGCCAGAGAAGGTACAACGTCGTACTGGTAAATGGTCTCATACTGCCAAATTCTTCATCAGTTTGACTCGATATTGTAATCACTACAACAACATCACATACCCACTCAACCCTCGAAATTTCAATGTGTTTCCTTCACCACTTTTACGTGCTTCACTCTTTTTGTCAAGCAGGTGGTATATTAATGCTTTGTACTACTTTAAAATAAAAATATTGGTAATGACGGAGGACCTAATAAGTAACAGTTAAGTGATTCAGGAGAAACAGTGAATCTCTGAGGAATAACTCGAATAAAAATTGATAGATAGCATGTGTCTTTTTTTTATTTGCTACAGAGATACAATTGTTACAGCACGGCACAAACAAACACCCACAGAAGATATTATGCAAAGGCAAATGATCAAGTTCAAAGATGACTTTCATACGTTTCACGTCCGACTTAATAAGCGCTTTCGAACTCTGTTGACAACATCACAAGTAGCTCCTCTGCGGTCGTTTTGGCGTTCTAAAATGGGGGTAGCAACATTCATAATCCGAACGATGAGCTTGCCTCACGTGTTTATCACTTGTTGTAGACATCGGTTTTCAGCAATTCCTATAAGCAAAAATCTAAAGAGGTAAGATCCACGAAATTTGGTGGCCGATAATACTGAACCACATTTTCAGGAAAGTGTAGATTACATGGCCCTATAAGACAAAATGGTAACCCAGCAAACCCAGTCAACTGATTTTCTAGAGAACCACACCACACATTTACACACAAGTGTTTTCCAAAACTTGTCTCCACAAAGGCTTACTACTTTTTCTCGTACTGCTGACGCTAGTTACAAGTGCTACTGACATCGTCAAGCGTTAAAGTAGCTTCATTAGTAAATAATATCAATGAGTTTATTTGCGATATGCAGTCAACCGACGACAAAATTCCAAGCGTCTTTCTTCATCTCCTTATTGGAGATATCGAATTCATTGCATACGTAATGTCCGCCATACTCTTCTATGTGGAATAAGTATACGAGTAGGAATTCAGTGTATGATTCTTAAAAAACTACTTATTACAACTAAATAATATCTTCTACTTAATCTACAGTCTTATCATTTGCACGTTTATTAGCGCTGGTCACTGAACTAGTCTCCTCAAACAGCTTAGTGAAAACACGAGTAAACACTACATAGTACGGTACTCTCTGATATCGTCTACCATATTTTCTACGGACAGCAATGTTTCCATTATGAAATCCGTGTCCAAATACTATATAGGTAAACTCAGCTTTTGTAAATACGTTATAACATTCAGTTATGTACATTCAAGCACAGCTTCACAAGTTGAATATAAGAAAACATGTACAATCTGCAAATAAACCTGTAGCAACTGGAGTACCAACATGCGTATCTCTACAACCAGCTGTAGCTCAATAACCAATTAAACTGAACACTTCTTATACAGAACGTTTTATTAGAAATAGTCTACACTATTATCATGCAAAATGCTTACTATTCCTGCCGAAACACGATGTATTGCATTTAATTGTTTCAATAGAGTGTCTGCAGAAGTTGTGGTATTCTGTGGGAGGTACTGATTTACATGTACTGAATCGTGCCAGAATTTCATGATAATACTTCGCACTGAATGTTTTCAAATATTTCATTAACTGTCTTTTCATCGAGAGAATTGATCCTATTTTAATCCTATATTGAAGCATTTGCCAAAAAACAAAAGAACTTGAATCTTCTACAATGTATGTGAAACATAATCGCGTAAACCAGAAATAACAGGGGACCCACAATGGAACTTCGTCGTACACCAAGTCTGACTGTTTGGAACTCGAAGCGCCTATCCCTTTGTGGTCGATACTTTTTTCTTTCTGACCGCATAAGAAAACTTCCTTATACCTTTTGTGTCTAGTATTCCATAATATTTTAAATTATGTGTCCGGATATCATGATTCAAACAATCAAAAAACTGGCTAAGTTACAAAATATATAAAGGCTATAATGAGTGGTTCATTCTAGCGGCGATAAAAATACGATTGTTTTGTTGCGACTACAGCGAAATCCACACTGTTTGCTAATGAATTATCTTCAATACGGGCGAGTGTTCTGCCTAGAAAATAATGTACCTAGGAGCACACGATGATTTTTGGTCTTCACTCTACTGACTTATTTTAAAATTAAATGAAGGAATTTCGCTAGAGACCACCATAAGCAGTTTACGCCGTTTTCTAGATTTTTTGTTGTTGTCAGGGATGAGGTTATATTTTGCGCTAAATTTGTAAATTTCTCCCGCTCTAAATTTGTATGCCCTGTAAAATCTATTAAATATATTACAAATATGTTCTGAATCCTTATGTACAGAATTTCGTGGTGATTAAAATTCTATATGTCTTTAGAACTATTTATATAACATGCGGCCAGTTAATCCATACTTCGTCGGTTGTGGACCATCTTGTACCTTGAAACGGAGAAGTCTTTTGCCATGGAACATGTGACACTTGCAAATGAATTGAGTCTCTTTCATGTCACAACAACTTTACCTCAGTTGAAAACGGAAATTTGAGAGTTTCCTAATGCATCTGTTTCAGAATTTATTTAAATTGTAACTGACTTTTGATAATACTTCTGCTCAGTTTGATTTCACTTACTGATTACCGATGTGTAGTAGAATAACAATGTAAATGATAAACCGTTAAGTACCACACTGACAAGATATTCTCGACTGCAACGGTTGTAATTTCAGTAGAATATTTTGTTCCAAGGTACAGGACCATGTTGTACCTTACAACACGTTTTCACATTTGGAAAAATCTGAATGTTCTGGAATAATTGTTGTAATTTTAGAAAAACACTGTAGTACTTAAAGAGTGAATGCCTTCATTTAAGAATAAGTAAATATATTAAACCTCTGTTACAGGCTGGAGAAAGGCGAAGGCTGAAAAGCTTACCAACGTACAGCCCTGGTTCGATAATTTATTACTTTTGTCTTGTTATCGTTTTTCTGAACTAGTGTGTGTGTGTGTGTGGGTTGAGGTTTTCGGGCGCTAAACAGCGTGGTCATCAGCGCCCAAACGCATAGAAACAGGAACACATGCGGAGAAGGCACGAAGACGGACAGCGAACAAGGAGAACGGCTAAAAGACACAGGCTTGACGCAGTTACAAATCCTCACATAAAGAGGCAAAACAAGAGGAGAAGAAACGCACTAAAAAAGGAAAGGAAACACAAGGAAAAGAGAACAGAAATCGAAGTGAAACAAGTAGGTAATCGTGACTGGCGGACCTCTTACCTAAAGCCTGGGTGAACCAGTCACCCAGCAGCACATTAAAATCCTCTCCCTAAAATCCGAGGCAACAAATTGGACAGGACACAAAACCGTAAGACCTTAACCACAGTCGTTGCGTCGTCTTGCAAAATAGAGGGCAAATCCGGTGGCAAGGAAACCACCGCCCTCTGGTCAGAGAATAAAGGACAGTCAAGTAAAATGTGGCGCACAGTTATCAGGTCGCCACAAACACTACAGATTGGGGGGTCCTCCCGCCGGAGTAAAAAACCGTGCGTTAAGGGACTGTGCCCGATGCGGAGGCGGGTGAGGAGAACCTCATCCCGCCTGCATGACTGGTAGGATGTACGCCATGGCCGCGTGGTGGCCTTGACCAGACGCAGCTTATTTTCACCGACTGCCAGCCACTCCTCTTCCCATTGACGCATAACACGAGAACGCAAAAGGGAGGTAACAGCATGGAGGGGGACGGCACATTCAACAACGTGAGGGAGGGAACATGCATCTTTGGCAGCCACATCCGCCAGTTCGTTTCCCCTAATACCCACGTGCCTCGGCACCCAGCAGAAAGAAACCTCCTTCCCCTGCCGTTGCAGGTGGAGTAGGGCATCATGGATGTTCTGGACGACCGTATCCGCTGGGTACAAGTGTTGCATGGTCTGAAGGGCACTCAGAGAGTCAGAACAGATGAGAAACTTAAGCCTGGGAACACATCTCATCTGCTCCAATGCCCGCAAGATCGCAAACAATTCGGCATCAAAGATGGTAAACGCTGCAGGAAGCCGTAATTTGATGACTCGATCAGGGAAAACCACAGCACAACCTACAGAGTCCCCCTGTTTAGAGCCATCCGTAAATACTGGTACATGGTCAGGATGCTGGTTTAAAATATCGTAAAATAAGGAGGTAAAAACAAACGCAGGAGTGCAGCTCCTCCGGTACCCTGACAAGTCTAAAAGGACGCTGGGCCTCTGGAGCAACCAGGGAGGCAGGCGGGTAAAACCCTGGAGTTGGGGTGCCACACGCTCCACACCAAGGGACTCAAGCAAATGCTTGGCACGAATCCCAAATGGTCTCGTTGCCCTTGGACGACTGGAAAAGAGACGTTCCATAGGGGGTCGGGCAACAGTAGGGTACGCAGGGGAGGTAGGACAGGCAAGGAATTGACACACCCGTCGCACCATGAGGAGTTTCCGCCGGATGGCGAGCGGCGGTTCCCCTGCCTCAGCACACAGGCTGGGGATGGGACTGGTACGGAAGGCACCAGTGGCCAGCCTGATACCCTCATGGTGTACTGCGTCAAGAATCTTCAGATACGAAGGCCTCGCTGACCCATACACAGTGCATCCATAGTCAAGACGCGACCGGACGAAAGCCCTATAAAACTGCAGCAGACGCGCCCGATCTGCTCCCCAGGACCGATGGCTCAAACACTTCAAAATATTCAGCGCCTTCAGGGCCCGCACCTTGAGGTCTTTAAGGTGCGGCAACCACGACGACTTGGAATCAAAAGTGAGGCCCAGGAACCTCACAGTGTCTCTAAAAGGAAGAATGGTGCCCCTCAGACGCAATTCAGGGGAGGTAAAAGCACGTCGAGAACGATTAAAATGAACACACACACATTTGTCTGCAGAAAAGGTAAAACCCGTCTTCGCAGTCCATGCCTCTAATCGCTTTATCGTAAGCTGCAGCTGCCGACTAGCAGTGACAAGACTGGAGGAAGAACAGAAAACAGCAAAATCGTCCACAAACAAGGAGCACTGGGCAGGACTCCGGATTGTGGACGTGATACTGTTAATGGCGACGGCAAAGAGGGTGACACTTAAAACGCTTCCCTGAGGAACACCATTCTCCTGCACGTACAAATCAGATAGCACATTACCAACCCGATATCGAAAGAGGCGGCGGGAAAGAAAGGACCGAATGAAGATGGGGAGATGGCCACGAAAGCCCCACTGATGGAGTTGATTGAGGATAAGGCGGCGCCAAGTAGTGTCATACGCCTTATTAATGTCAAAGAATACACCTAGACAATGCTGGTTACGTAAGAAGGCCTGCTGGATGACCGCCTCAAGCAGGGTCAAGTTGTCTATAGTTGAACGACATCTCCGAAAGCCACACTGAGAGTGGCTAAGGAGCTGCCTGGTCTCGAGCAGCCAAACCAGGCGACGGTTGACCATGCGTTCCAATGTCTTCCCGACACAGCTCGTCAAAGCAATACTCCGATAACTACTGGGATGCATTCGGTCCTTTCCCGGTTTGAGGAGGGGAACCAAAATCGCCTCCCTCCACGAGTCAGGGAACGTGCCGGATGACCATATCATATTAAAACAATTCAGGAGTACTTCCTTGGATGGCAGCAACAAGTGCTGCAGCATGCTGTACAGGATTTGATCAGCTGTACAGGATTTGATCATGAGCCACAGACAGCGCCGAATCCAGTTCCCACATTGTGAAGGGGCAGTTGTAGGGTTCAGAATTTGGAGACCGGAAGTCCAAGTGATCCCTCTCGATAGCAGTGCGGTAGCGGCAGAAATCTGGATCACAGTTCATAGTGGCAGTAGATTAGGCAAAATACGTGGCCAGTGTCTGGGCAATGTCTCTCGGCGCCGTGAGTAGACTACCCTGATGCAGCAATGCCGTGACAGGTAGTTGGCTGCGTTTCCCGGAGATCCTCCTGATGGCTTCCCACACTTTTGTAGAACTAGTGGAGCGGGAGATGGAGTTCAAGAACGATTGCCATGACCGTCGTTTGCTCTCTTTAATCACTCGCCGCGCCTTGGCCCTTGCCACCCGAAAGGCCGCAAGATTGTCAGCTGAGGGACGGCACTTGAAGCGGCGCAGAGCTGCACGGCGGGCTCGGATGGCTGAGCGGCACTCAGTGGTCCACCAAGGGACAAGGCGCCTCTTGGGATGACTTGAGGACCGTGGGATCGACAATTCAGCAGCATGGGAGATCACGGCTGTAACATGGTCGACCCATTCGTGGACGCTGGCACGGTGTTCCAAAACAGCTAAATCGCTGAAAAGTGTCCAGTCAGCTCTGCAGAGGTTCCACCTGGGTGGCACTGGTAATGCTACAGTCTCATCCAGGAGGCGAATCCAAAGGGGGAAGTGGTCACTAGAATGGAGGTCAGCGGCAACCTCCCACAGAGCAGAATCCGCGAGTGCTGGAGAGCAAAAGGAAAGGTCAATAGCTGACGACGACCCAGAAGCAGTACAGAAATGAGTGGGAGCACCAGAGTTGAGGATGCACAGTTCTTCGGATACCATGAGGCTTTCCAGAATGCGACCCCTGGGGCAAGTAGTCGTAGAGCCCCATAAGACATTATGAGCATTGAAGTCCCCCAGAAGGAGAAATGGGCGGGGGAGTTGGGTAATAAGGTCTGTGAGAGCCTCAGAGTCTATGGCGTCCTGAGGCGGTAAGTAAACGGAACAGATTGTGAGCCTCTGCCCCACAAGAAGGTCAACTGCAACTGCTTGCAAGTCCGTAACGAGAGGGAGCTCAGATGAGTGGTGCATGTCATGGACAAAAACCGCAACACCACCCTTTGCCCTTTCCCCCATCAGATCATCTTTTCGATACACGGTATAGCCCCGTAAAGAAGGAGCATCAGTGGCCCGGAAATGTGTCTCTTGGAGACATAAGCACAAGGGGCGCTCTCGTACAAGGAGTTGTAATTCGGCCACATGCGTCCTGAACCCATTCAGGTTCCACTGTAATATGGGAACCAGTGATCAGGGTGGCTGAATTTTCACCCTGCCCCTGTGCTTTGGAGGAGAGCCCGTACTGGCCGGAGATTTTTTTCCTGGGGCGAGAAGATCGCCCCCGGTCGACATCAATGTCCATCAGCTCCGATGGCGACCCAAGGGCGATGTCAGATAGTACGATGGCATCATCATCGGACTGACCGTGACTAGTCTCCTCAGGTGGCAAAACCTTCACCTTTGGCGTCTTCGTCTTGGGGGGCTTAGAATGCAGAACCTTGTCAACAGTTGGAGCTTTACTCGCCTGGGCAGAAGGTGCCATATGGGGAGGTGCAGGAAGTACCCCAATGTCAGCAACCACGGCCTTGTCCGATGTTGTGGGGAGAGCTGCAGGTTGCAAAACAACCGCAGCAGCACAAGTGCACTGGCAAATGCAGGTATTAGTGCTGACACTAGCAACCTCCGTTTGTGTAGCAACAGTGGCCAACTGTACCGGTTTCTGCAGAGTGGAAGCGAAAGATGTTGTAAACACAGGAGGCTGCATGGCCTTAAAGAGCTTCTTGGCCTCACCATAGGGGATGCGCTTAGATGTTTTGATCTCCTGTATCTTCCGTTCCTCGAGATAGATGGGGCAGACCCGGCTCCAGACAGGGTGACTCCCAGAGCAATTCACGCACTTCACAGGCGATGAACAATCGGCTCCTTCATGGGCAGGCTGACCACATTTACCACAAGTGGCTATCCCATTGCACCCCAACGTAGTATGCCCAAAGCGCTGACATTTAAAACAGCGCATTGGGTTGGGGAAATATGGCCGTACTGGCAAACGTAAGAAACCCGCTTTAACATGCTCTGGGAGTCTCGGGCGATTGAACGTGAGAATAAACGAGTCGGATTTGACTAGGTCCCCATTGACTCGTTTCATAATATGCTGCACGTCGACAATACCTTCGTCAGCCCATTCAGATTTCAACTCGTCCTTGGGGATATCCACCAAGTCCCTACATGTCACAACACCCTTACTATAGTTCAAAGTGGAGTGGAGCTCGATCTCGATAGCGTACTCTCCGAGACACGTTGCTTTCCTAAGAGAAGTGACTTGACGGGAACTAGAAGTTTCAACTAACAGAGTCCCATTGCGCAGACGCTTCACAGATTTCAGTGTTCCTGCAATTCCCTCAAGACCCTTGTGGATGTAAAAGGGAGAAACTCTCTCAAAGCTACCTTCCTTCCGTTTGACAATCAAAAACACATTCTGGATATCAGCATGTGCTCTGTTACGACAGTCTGATAAATCTCTAGTAACACCAGGCGCTGGAGGACTCGCAGCACGAAGTCGCTTTTTCGATTGGGTGTGTTTTCCTACCAGTGGCCCACCCAATCCACTGGTAGGGGGAAACGTAGAGGTCGAAGGGTCCATTGTGGTCCCACGAGCAGCTAGGGAACTAAAGGTCCGCTCAGACAGAGCCCCGCGTGCCTGAGTAAGCCTTATACAACTGGGGTGCGGCAGGTGCCCCAGAGGTTGCCCGCTTGCGACTGTTCCACCCCAACAGCCATGCATCTTATAGGCGCGCAGCACACCATAAGATTGAGGGGTTTTTATAGAGGTTTACCTTCCTCGCAATCCAGGCGGTCAAGCCAAGATTACCATTCCCCACAGCATACAACATTCCACCGCTGCGCCATGCGGTGGTCGCTGAAGCATGTCCGGGGTTTACGGTGACAGGAGACTGGCGGCGCTGACCAGTCCCCAGCTCAGGACCCCGGGGTCGCCAAGCCCGTACTCAGCAAATGAATGCTGAGCCCCTGGGGGGTTCTGAACTAGCACAGTAGGATGTCAGGAGCGACTTTGCGCTTAATTGAACTTGAAAAGTCCAAGAGTTTTAGTGGGCTGCCTACATTCAGGAACTAGGGCCAACGACCTTTGACTATGACTTTTAACTTGGGACTTACTATGTAATAGTGTCCCTACCTTCGACCTCTGCCCATCTCCCCCATTTTACCCCTCCCGAAACAGTCATAGAATAGACATAAAAATGTAACGGCTGATCAAAAACATGCAAGATGCGGAGACTAGTTGTGAAAGTTGGCATATAAAAACCAGTTCCCTCTTTCCTGCCGGTCACCAACTAATCTCAGCGAAGTGAAAGAGCAAATGAAAGACTGCAAAATGGCAGAACTAACTCAATTGTATTAGTAGAAAATTTAAAAGTCTCTCGTCACCCCCTTAGCCCCCTGTTCAACCTGTAACAGTGAACTATTAAAATAGAATATAGTACTGAAGTATCGAAATGAGAATATAGTTTCAATAAACAATTTAAAAATATCCAATATGGAGGAACTAGCCAAATTGTTTTAGTGAAAAGTTAAAAACATTCCTCTCCCCTGTATCCAATCAGTCAAAAATTCAAGATGATGGTGAGTGCCTAATGGTGCTATGGGGAAATTTAAACCCGCCCTCTTTTCTTTCTTACCAATAAGCACGTAGTATTAAAATGATGGACAAAAATGACGCCAAAACTGCGCTACAGAAAATTTACATAACTTTCGTATAGAAGTCAAATATCTTTATTGGCATTATATTATAATGATGCTTAAAAATAGCACCATGTTGCATTATTTCCGGAAGAAATTGGTGTTCACATATATACTTCTGCAGTAGTATTAAAATGATGCGCAAGAATTGTGTAATGTTAACGTTATGTCCGTGACGCTTAGGTTAAATTGCGTAACCCTGCATTGCATAATCTACCACCTCACTCTCTTCTCCTCTACAATTAGATCCTAGAATTTCAGCAGCCATTAAAATGAAACAACAAAATTACGAAGTGGTTCCATCTGAGCTGTGTTCCGAGAGACATGAACCATTTACCAAAAAATACATCACACACATATTATAAAGCAGCGCAAATGGTGTCAATTATGTTTGCATTACTGACTTCAAAGAATCGCTTCTGGACTTGCACATGAGTAAATTTCATTCGAAGCTGTAGATCATTCGCTATGGAATACTGGAACGTTACATAATATATTCTCTATAAAGAATTAGAAACCAACATTTGCTTGTAAAATAATTAACGAATTAGTAATATGTAGTTGCTGAAGATGAGTTTTATTTTAAAAACTATTACACAAACCCCAAAAAACGTGAAATCAAATCAACTGCTGATATTAGCAGCTTACTGCCAACAGATATCTGCACTAGTAAAGACACTCAAGTTCGACCTATAGACCGTACTTGGTGTAATACACAATAGAGCCTTAATTTAATTATTTTCCACATATATGATGCTTACCAAATGCCTCAATATTCTAAAATGTATGTCAAATACGTCAGCGACGCAAAAATGGAATATTCATGTCATGTATCACACTGTTTGTCAAATACCACGATGTTGTCTTCCATACATATCTGTCCAGATGGTATGTATAAAAAATCGTTGTCAGTTGTAAAGTATGTGCCAGAAGAGGGGAACCGAAGATAATCGATAACAATTGCTGCAAATAATTGGGTCTAGTTGACATTGAAAACAAAACCTTGTGCTATAGTGTAAGGTACATTAGAGAGGCTCAAATTAATTATTTAACACATCTATGATGCATGTAAAATGCTACAATATTCTCAAACGTCTGAAAACTGCGACAGGGATATAAAAAAATGTAATTTTTACGTTGTAACAGTATCTAAATACGCAAAGTGTGCACAATCTGGCGCTGCGTGCTGTCATCACGTAACCTTCTTCACCATCGAGTTCGGAGCGAACGAAGATAATGTATCACCAGAAAAACATAATAGGTGACACAATTATTACAAATGATTTGACCTACTGCAATAAGAACTATAATCAATTACACCAACATCTAATAAACATTTCACCACACTCATACACACAATACGATTTTAGGAGTTGAGAAGGTGTTTCATGACGTGCTCTATTTATACACATTCACGAGATGATCAAAGACTCTGATAGAGTTGTAACACTTCCAAAGTCAACGACAGAAGCGATACCTCAAAAAGACAAGAAATTAGTTCATCAGTCTTTTGCAGAGATATGTTGATGTCTAGAGTTTTCAGGTGTTCTGCCCGATATCAGTGCCGTCCATGCACAATATTTCGACAACGTGGCTCATTGTCTTCATCATGTGCTACCTGAGACTGCTAGTCGAGTGAAACGGGTCCACTATTTATACCCACAGCCTCCACCCTCCATGGTCGGTTCTAGGTGCTCCATCTACGGTCCGTTCCCAATAGAAACGTCCTGAGTTCTTCCGCCTACGGTCTCCTGCTTCTGGCTGTGAGCTTGCGTTCCGTATTTGGTCCGTGTGTGTGCCAGCGATCTGCCATTCTGTGTTCTCAGGACAGTACACCTGATGCTCTACCTGGGATTCGTTCCCCATGTCGACTTTCTCAGTTTTTTTTTTTTTTTTTTTGAGCTCTGCTGGTGCACTAGTTGTGTCTTTAGCAACTCCAGTGCAAGATTCCACACTTTATGCTGAATTGGTACCCAGTGACACGATTCATGAGGTTTCCTGCCACCCTCTACTGACTCTTTTATCTGGCGGTCAGCGGTGGACCCTTGTTCTTTTCTTAGATCATGGTGTGAGTAACTTCAAAACAGCGCTCGTGGATGGCTAGTTTAGTAGTCTGTCTCAGCCGGATGTGCCTCTGACGTTCTTGGTAGCTGCTGTCCATTGAACGACGTGCCGCATTTACAACACATATTATGAAGTCTGGTTTCCATACACCAAGATAATCTTTTCCAATAGTCTTTTTATTTTGGTAGGTAGACAGAATACACATTTGATGTTTTTCAATATGGGGACACTATTAAGAGCAGTTAGAAATGGCCTTCAGCAGCGCCCTATAGCCAATGATTGCCAATATGTTCATGGATAAACTGTGAAGAAAGCATTAGAGATGGCTAGATACAAACCCACAGGCTTCTTCAGGTATGTGGATGTCACCACCGTGTTCTGGCCTCAAGGTAGGAAGAGGGTCAATGCGGTAGGAAGAGGGTCAATGCGTTTTTTGATACGTCTTTCATCGTGCTACCCAAATAAAGGGTGTCAAAAAACCTTTTGGGTCGAATCAAAACAGGTGATTGTGGATCCACAACTGATTATATTGCGATAGGAAACCAATGATCGGAAATGGATATTTATTGTATTATGGACATACACAGCATGCATCGCAAGGAAAAGCATATTTATTGTTTTAGTGTGAATCACATAAGAACAACGTAGCTCATTGTAACTATTCAAAGCGACAACAGCCAGTCTCAGTGCAAGTATTGCAACTGAGCATGCAGTTCTGCCACACTCTCGCAAACATCCTGGGTGTCTGTTGTACGCTGGAAGAGGCAGCGAGCGATAAACAGCGTACAGCCTTAGCCACGAAAGATGCATACTGTATACAGCTTAGGTCATTGCACGTGTTTCATGTGGTGACCATATGTTCTGCACCGTTGCGTTAATCCATGCCACAGGCACACCACTACGTCCGGTGTCAGTTGTTCATACTATCAGACATCTTCTGATGTGTCTGTGGTGGGGTGTGGTTCTGCGTACAGTGCATAAAGAATATTCAAAGACGGAACGTTACTCGTCACCAGAGTTGGCAGACATGAATTTAACGTTCGGCGTGGCAGGATGTAGCGCCTGTAAAGCAGGACGAATGTACAGAGGAAACTTTCCCAACATGTCTCATCCTAACAGGACGAAATTTATCCCCATGGATACCAACTTAGGAGAGAGGGGTCTTTCACGCCACATGGAACCAGCCAACGTTCTCACCGAGGACATGTGCAATCACCAGACTTTGAGTAGACGGTATTGGATCGTGCAGCTGACCATCCGGCAACAAACACCCGTCAACTTGCCCGTCAAACTCACACTTCGAATGATACAGAGAGGAGAGTACTGGTGGAATAGATATTAAACCCCTGTCATAAATAAAGTGTGAACGCAGTGGGACCAACGGATTTTGTGTCCTACGTTCACTTCATTCAGCGATAATACAGAGGAAAAAGCAGCAAACCGACCCACGGCACTTAATGTATAACCACCAAACAGCTCCATCTCGTCTTAAGTCATGGAAGAGCTTTATCCAACGAATAATACCGCTAGAAGGCCGACCTGAGACCCACCACCTATCTTCATGGTTGGACTCTCTGCCAAATACAAACCTGCACCCCTAAGTGGAAATCACATAAGGACAGCAACTACAGTATTCTTCATAGAGAGCACTGACTAGATTAAGACCAAGTGTCGATAAAAGTCACTAGGCGCTCAGTCAGGAACCGCGCGACTGCTACGGTCGCAGGTTCGAATCCTGCCTCGGGCATGGATGTGTGTGATGTCCTTAGGTTAGTTAGGTTTAAGTAGTTCTAAGTTCTAGGGGACTTATGACCACAGATGTTGAGTCCCATAGTGCTCAGAGCCATTTGAACCATTCCGATAAAGGTCAAGTACACGTGATTAAGTGGGGCTGCTCTTAAGATGACCAGTGTGAACGTGGAGAAACAAAGACGATTAATCATTTGCTGATGTGCCTACTGATGTACACTCCTGGAAATGGAAAAAAGAACACATTGACACCGGTGTGTCAGACCCACCATACTTGCTCCGTACACTGCGAGAGGGCTGTACAAGCAATGATCACACGCACGGCACAGCGGACACACCAGGAACCGCGGTGTTGGCCGTCGAATGGCGCTAGCTGCGCAGCATTTGTGCACCGCCGCCGTCAGTGTCAGCCAGTTTGCCGTGGCATACGGAGCTCCATCGCAGTCTTTAACACTGGTAGCATGCCGCGACAGCGTGGACGTGAACCGTATGTGCAGTTGACGGACTTTGAGCGAGGGCGTATAGTGGGCATGCGGGAGGCCGGGTGGACGTACAGCCGAATTGCTCAACACGTGGGGCGTGAGGTCTCCACAGTACATCGATGTTGTCGCCAGTGGTCGGCGGAAGGTGCACGTGCCCGTCGACCTGGGACCGGACCGCAGCGACGCACGGATGCACGCCAAGACCGTAGGATCCTACGCAGTGCCGTAGGGGACCGCACCGCCACTTCCCAGCAAATTAGGGACACTGTTGCTCCTGGGGTATCGGCGAGGACCATTCGCAACCGTCTCCATGAAGCTGGGCTACGGTCCCGCACACCGTTAGGCCGTCTTCCGCTCACGCCCCAACATCGTGCAGCCCGCCTCCAGTGGTGTCGCGACAGGCGTGAATGGAGGGACGAATGGAGACGTGTCGTCTTCAGCGATGAGAGTCGCTTCTGCCTTGGTGCCAATGATGGTCGTATGCGTGTTTGGCGCCGTGCAGGTGAGCGCCACAATCAGGACTGCATACGACCGTGGCACACAGGGCCAACACCCGGCATCATGGTGTGGGGAGCGATCTCCTACACTGGCCGTACACCACTGGTGATCGTCGAGGGGACACTGAATAGTGCACGGTACATCCAAACCGTCATCGAACCCATCGTTCTACCATTCCTAGACCGGCAAGGGAACTTGCTGTTCCAACAGGACAATGCACGTCCGCATGTATCTCGTGCCACCCAACGTGCTCTAGAAGGTGTAAGTCAACTACCCTGGCCAGCAAGATCTCCGGATCTGTCCCCCATTGAGCATGTTTGGGACTGGATGAAGCGTCATCTCACGCGGTCTGCACGTCCAGCACGAACGCTGGTCCAACTGAGGCGCCAGGTGGAAATGGCATGGCAAGCCGTTCCACAGGACTACATCCAGCATCTCTACGATCGTCTCCATGGGAGAATAGCAGCCTGCATTGCTGCGTAAGGTGTATATACACTGTACTAGTGCCGACATTGTGCATGCTCTGTTGCCTGTGTCTATGTGCCTGTGGTTCTGTCAGTGTGATCATGTGATGTATCTGACGCCAGGAATGTGTCAATAAAGTTTCCCCTTCCTGGGTCAATGAATTCACGGTGTTCTTATTTCAATTTCCAGGAGTGTAGTTTGTTCGCACAGTGGAAGATCTACGTATATGCAGCGACAAGGGTATTAAAGCTGCACAGTTTGGGGGGGGGGGGGGGGGGGGGGAAGAAAATTTAGATGTTGTTGCTCGTACACGGAAATTAAGTACATCAGTCTTGGATTATCCACCGCAGTGCTGTAGCACTGACTTCGTACATTTTGTATTGCTCACCGTTAACGCCTCATTTACCTTTGACAGTGTTTTCAACAGCCACAACATCCATGTATGAAGTGTGAAAATTCCCACGCCACCCACATCGCTAGCCACTAGCAACGATTCTCTGTCAACACAAGGGTGGTCATTGCCCAGTATCGTCTAACAAACAGGACCTTATGTGCTGTCTCCCCGTTTGACTGGCCCACGTTGCCTGGTATTCCTGAGAGATGTGGTGCCACAGTTCTTGGACACTGTACTCTTTGTTGCCCGCGAAAGGATGTGGTTCCAATAAAATGATGCAGCAGCGCATTTCGATGTTAATGTCCGCGAGCCCATGAACATCATATAGTCTCATCGTTGGACTGGAAGGGCTGGTCCTGCCCCACGGCCAGCGCGAACGCCGGATCTCACGCCTCTAGACTTGTTCCTCTGAGGCTACATCAAGACTTTAGTGTATGAAACTCCCGTAAAAATGGATAAAGACCTGCTTGCTAAGGTCCAAGCTGCGTGTTGCTCGTGCAACAAATACCAGGGATCTTTTGAGAGAGTGCGGGAGAACCTTATGCGACGCAGCCATGCATACATTGAGACTGGAGGTCGTCACTTTGAACAAGTACTGTGAGCTATGTTATCGTCATGCGTTGTACGTTGTGTATGTTCATAACAAAATAAATAAGCATTTTTGGCCATTGGTTCTTTATCTCAATATAATCGGCTGTTGACCCACTAGCACCTATTTCCTGTGTAAAGTTAACCATGGAAATGGAGAAGAATGGTCAGCTGCCGTTTCTGGTCGAAAAGAGAACAGATAGGTCATTGGATCACAGTGTGTGTCGCAAATCAACATACAGCTATGTATACCTACAAACCAGCAGCTGTCATCACCCAGCACAAAAGAACGGAGTTATGAAGACATTGATCATTGATCCACAGGGCTCACACCTTGTCAGACGAAGACAGTTTTACATCTTAAATAGGACATCTAGGCTCAGTCTTGTTAGAAATGATTATGCAGTGAAATAGTTTCAGAAATTCTTTCAAGCAGCCCTTCTGCCACACAGTAGAGAAGGAGAGCAAGAAGAAGCAAAGATTGTGGCTTACCTGCTGTATGCTAGATCTGTATCTGCAAAGATCAGTGGGATTCTCAAGAACCACAAGATCAAGTATGTGTGCTGTTCAGCAACCAAAATAAGAGAATTATTGGGAAATCTGAAAGATTAGCTCGGTTTGCGAAAATCGGGAATTTTAATATAACTTAGCAATGTGGCATGTTGTACATTGGCCAAACCGACAGGACAACGGACACCATATGCCAAGGACTTCATAGGCACACCTGGCTGACAAAGACAACTAACTCAGCAGTTGCCGAACACTGTTTGTAACTTAAGCATATAGCTTGATCTATGAAAAGAAAACAAGGTTTTTGGTACGTATCACAGACACTTGTGCAGAGTTAGATAGTCGGCAGAGACAAAAGTACATAAAATACATACACAGTTGCGAATACGAATAACTGTCACCTGTGTAAGGGAATGACGAAAATGACAATTTTTATCGGATCGGGACTAGAACCCGGATTTCCTGCTTTACACGAGCGTTCGCCTTAAAAAATTTTTGGCTGTCCTTGCAAGACTCACATCCAGATCCAAACATCCATATGTCGTCGTTCTTGCGTGACAACCTGTAATCGTACACGCACTTTGTAATTCCCGTGCAGGTAAGGGCATTTTAATTGAAAGTCGCTGCCCAGTGTCGGCCAATAATTACAAAATTGAAGTGTCTGTGTTGTTCAGAAGAACACTACAGTATTCCTTCGGACATACATGTAAACTCTTGTTTCACTTATTTCTGTTTCCTTGATATCATGAAAATCGTCAAGTCTCTCAATATAATGTAACACTCGCGACCGAACTCTGCCAACCTGAGAACGCCATGGTGCACTGACTTCTGACACTGCGACTACTGAAGATAACTCTTACAAAGCCAATTGCGTGTGGGAGAGGGCCATCACCAGCTGCATCTCCGTTGAGGACAATGGGCGGTCGAGTACCTTATGGAGTCACTGTGTCATTTTAGCTGCGCTTCCAGCGATATCTTCGTCCGAATTTCCAGTTCTTATTTCAACTTGTCTTTCTGTACGTCTATCAATCCTGCACTTGTCTTCCAGCCACTCTAAAGTAAAAAACCAGATATAGTAGTATTTGCCACAGTAAGGCACTGAAACCATTACCCTTAAATATAGTCCTAAAATTTAATCTAGCTACTACTCACAGCTCACCGGACCCATAACCACGTTCTACAAACCATTGGGTGCTGGAGGGTGTAGGAGTGCTGGGGCTGTGTGTGAACATATGTTTTCAGCATTTTATTTATCAACGACATAAAATATCTGTTCACAGAAACCTCACTAAAATGGCATTAAATTTAAACCAATTGCCTAAGTAGTTAAAATAAGAACAAGGCTTTATTAACAAGACTCCGCTTCCTGAATAGAAGCCAAATGCAAGGATCCAAGGATCGATAGTTCGTAGTGATTGAGCAAACCGAAAACGATAAAAGCAATAATAATTGAAAACATTAAAAGCAGAGAATACGCTTACCCTATTACATTCAATATATATATATATATATATATATATATATATATATATATATATATATATATATATATAGAGAGAGAGAGAGAGAGAGAGAAATAAAATTATACCGTACTGTACTTGTAGCTAAGTTTATCTTTAGACTACTGAACCGATGTGGTTGCTGAATTACACACTGCCAAATAGTTAGAGTTATCAAATCCCTAACATATTACTGTGATAAAGACATACAAGCAAGGCAAACACAGTTTGATTCAGTGAGTGCAGTTACATAATCCTGCAGTTCAACTTAAATCTTGAACTCAAAATCAGGTGTGATCAGTTCGCCATATAACGATTTGAAGGGGGTGCAGATTACACAGTCTTACTCACACAGAGCGACTTCATATAATACTACCAGTCTGCTTTCTATGCACGATACCATTCATGTAACAGGTAGACTTACAACATGCTCCGGAACGTGGAAAGAGCTACATGCAAAACAGTTACACACACACACACAGCTCAAAGACTAACCCCAATTCACACAGTCCGGCGAGGACAGACTGCTTTTCCTGAAACCACATCAGTCTTGCCATACTTCCAATAAAGAAACAGCGCTCTGTTAGTGCGAGCCATATGCAAGCCAAAGGCTAGCCAAACATGTATTCCAATGTTCCTATTTGACAGGTCCATAACTCTCTACCTTATGGCGGTCAGTTTTCATTTTGGTGATACACAGTATTCTCTTCTTTCTTTACATCCAGCTTCCCATATCGGCTCTGGACAGCGCTGGTATAGTGGCACTCGAGCTGGCAGCTTCCTCATGCTGTATCAGTAGCAGCTCTACACTGAAGTGATAAAAATCAAAGGGTACTTCCTAATATCGTGACAGACCTCCATCTGCAGACACGTTTTCAGCGTTGATTTCGACTAAAGACAGTCAATGAGATTCCAGGCCCTGGTGACCAATGAAGATGTTCTTGGCAGTGGTGGGATACACGGCATACGGCTCGACAACCACGAGCGATGGTTTGGCGTTCAATTTCTTTTCATAGCAAGACCCTTTTGGTTGTCATCCGCAGCATCCTTACAGCACAGCGGTATGTCAACGCCGGCCGGGGTGGCCGAGCGGTTCTAGGCGCTACAGTCCGGAACCGCGCGAGAGCTACGGTCGCAAGTTCGAATCCTGCCTCTGGCATAGATGTGTGTGATGTCCTTAAGTTAGTTAGGTTTAAGTAGTTCTAAGTTCTAGGGGACTGATGACCACAGCAGTTAAGTCCCATAGTGCTCAGAGCCATTTGAACCATTTTTGGTATGTTAACGCTTTCCTACGCCACGTTTTGTTGCCTTACGTGGAAAGCCACTCTACGCTTGCGTTTCAGCAAGATAACGTCCTCCCACACATGGCGGGAACATCTACTGCTTGTCTTCGTGCTTGTCAAACTCTGTCTTGGCCATCAAGATTGCCGAATCTCTCCCCAGTTGAGAACGTTTGGAGCATTACGGATAGAGACCTCCAACCAGCTAGGGATTTTGACGATATAACGGCATAGTTGAACAGAATTTGGCACGATATCCTTCGAGAGTACATCCAACAACTCTCTCAGTCACGCCAAGTCCAACTACTGTTTGCATAAGAGCCAGAGGTGTACCAGCGCTTTATTGACTTACTCAATTTATGAAGCTCTTTCTCTTGAATAAGTCATCCAATTTCTCTGAAAGTATAATCATTTGTTTGCCTGTCCAATAACGTCACCTCTCCGTATTTCCGTCCTTTCGGATACTTACTTTGTGGTGCGCCGGTTTTCTTTTGTGTCTTACAGGGTATAAACTCTAATCAATAGGACTACTTTGTCGTACTCCCGATAGTACCTCCACATCTGGCATTTCCGCTCCGTGAACAACAGCATGGTGAATTCTGTCTGCTAGGATGTTCTGAATCCACACACAAATGAGGTTCGATACTTGTTATAGTTGTCTTGTTTCCTAAACAACTGTGCCGAACAGTACCAAATGTCTTCCGGATGTGAAGTAACACGTCATCAACTTGGGGCCTTTCTCTATGGCACCCTGCGTTGCGTGGAGATTTAAGTTCTCCAAAAACGTCATGATTTGTAAGCATAGCACGCGTTCCATAATTCAACAATAGGTTGACATGAGCGATATAGGCGATATAGCGATACTTATCTGTCCGAGGTCCTTTTTGAAAACGGGAAACACCTGTGCATTTTTCCGGTCGCTAGGTATCTTTCGTTTCTCCAGTGACCATCGATAAACTGTTAGAAGGGAAGCATGTTAGTTTGCATTATCTCTGTAGATTCTTTCAGGTATGTCTTCCGATGTAGTTGATCTTCTAATGTTGAGCAGTTTTAGTTGATCTCCTATTCCGCGATCGCTTATATCAGTATCTGCCATTTTGGCGTCCGTGCGATCTGCATTACGATCTTCTGCGGTGAAACGATTTCGGAGGATAGAATTCAGTATTTCGGCGTTCTTTCTGTCATCTTCTGTACCGTTGTCTGTATGGCTACTGAGAGACTGAATGGATGATTCCGATCCACTTACTGACTTCACAACAGACCAATCTTTCTATAATTTTTACTCACAAGGGGAAGGCCTCAGACACGCCAATCGATTCGTCTCAAATTTGGCACGCCGATTGTGTACAACCTAAAACGAAGGAATCTAAGATATTTTGGGTCAACACCCCCGCGATTTTGAGAAAATTACCCTTAAAAGTTATGACGAGCAATCGACTTAAAATTGGCGGGATCGATAGATAATTGTAAATAGAGCATTTTTCATTATCACGTATGGGGTCCGAAAACGCAACTTTTCCAGAAATCGAGGTAAGAAACTTTTACAACTGCCGCTTCTGTACCCAGATGGTAAACGCTTTTCGCCAACAGCACCGATAGCTCAAGGGCCAAGGTAACTAGCAGACATGGTAGCTCAGCGTGTCCGGTCAGTGTTAGCTGCCCTCTGTAATTAAAAAAAACTGAGTTAATTGATCAACGACGAACTTAAACGGGTGTCTTGCTCCGAGCAGATGCAACGAACGAAAACAAACAAAATGAGATTTTTTTTTTTTTAAAAAAGGTAACTGACTGGGAATAGGAGAACATGGGTTCGAATCTGGAAGAAACCTAGCGAATGTTCTTCTTCTCGTTTGTATTTTTCCATATCTCAATTGATAAGGATATGAGGGTCAATGAGGTAAGTAAGTCAATAAGGAATGATAATAATAAGGTACGCAAATGAATTTCTCAAACCTCTTGGGATAGTAAACAACTAAAATGTCACTCAAAAACGCGCGGATGTTGACACAAAATATCTTAGATTCCTTCGATTTAGGTTGTGCACAAGCGACCTGCCAAATTTGAGACGAATCGGTTTTCCGTGTCTGAGGCCTTTCCCTTGCCAGACAGTTTGCCAAAATGTAATTTTACTTGAACTCGCATTGCATCCTCACTGGCTTCATTCAGTTTTTATTTGTCTATTAGACTTTTACGGAGATGAAGTTGCCTTTGCTTTCGCATTGTTACGTGATAAAACTAATGAGGGAACTAGAGAGTACAAATTTTTCAAAGCTCTAACAACCGGCGTCACTCAATCATGTTAAAGTATCGCCAGCCGCCAGGCGGAAGCGTTAACATTTCATCCACGTTACTGGGCCAGGTAAACCAGCCACTTCGCCACTCTTAACAGAGACTGTGAGCATCTCAGCAGAAAATGGTTAGAACAATGCAGACCGCACCGCCCTCGTTACACCCGCAAACATAGTGCAACTGTACACCGCTACGACTCGGGAAGAGCACAATCACTTCAGTCATTACGAATGACGTCGTATCGCAGAGCCTCTTCTCGGCGACGTAACTACTCCATCCCCACTAGCGTTTGGCAATCGATGAGTAGGATCGATGGCGTTCATGTCGTTCACGCTCGACTCTCTGGTTATAGTATGGTAACATCTTGTATGTGAGATAACTTTAGTGTTGGCCTCGCACTTGCTACCCTGAGAGACGATCAGCAGACGGAAACCACGGTTGAAGAAATCTGTCACCTAGTCTTACAGAAGTCAGCACATCAGGCAGCGCACCAACACCCAACTCAGGCCAGGACGGAAGCTGCCCTAAACTCCAGCGTTACATGGGTCTGAAGATTACCGGAGCAACGCGAGCAATTATCTGGGAGGGATCGAGAATGCCCCGAAACGGCGTGTGAGCCAATACACGCACGTCGAGGTCGCCACCATCTCCAAAGACAGCCTTACCGACAGGGCGCGCCTGCCTCGCTAGGGGGCGGCAAAACTGCCACATCAGGGAATCATTGGCTTCCACTCTAAGATGATGCAGCGCTTTCTACAGCCTGAGTCCGATACCCGATTCAGCGGATTCTTGTCCGGATTACGTATCTGTCAGTCGGTGCAGAAAAAGCAGCAACATCGTGTATTTCCAGTAATAAATGGCATAATTTTGAATATTGTTTTATTGCGTCTAACCGCGCCGCACAGTTCCTCGGTCTGCGTCCCAGATGTCAAACCCGGCACCGGGCACACTCTACGGCAGCAACATTCTTTGTTCAAAGGTCGTATAACTTGCAGCCACCTCTATGTCAAGGTACCAACAAAACAGAGAGAAAAACGAAGAAGCCACCCAGACATTGCCTCCGGCGTTCGAGGCACTGTGCGGTGCTATTAGTCTGCAGCCCGCATCTCGTAGGGAAGTTTCGAGTGTGATGTAACTGACGAGACGTCTGCAGAGATGCTCTTATTAAGGCGGATGATTAGCACTACGGGATGGAAGAGTGTTTGCTGATATGCGCAGGATGAGCGCAGTAGTTACGACAGTGATTCGATGGCAACGACTCTCTACTCCGCTTCTAATTGTGCGTGGAGAATTAATAATACGAACGTTGGTGTTGTAAGCCTGTAATCCAAGACTGGTTTTCATTCTAGTAAGCAGTTCTGATGTGTTGCGACAACCTTTGATAGTCTTATTACGATAAAGCAATGATCATAGCACACTGGATTTGCCACACTAAGATGATCGGGCATCGACTCTTGAGACGGAGAACCATCACAGCCTAGGCTTAGTCCTTGTTTTAGCTGTCAAAAGATGCCGCAAAAGAAACGTATCTTGTTACACTACAATCAGCGAAAGTGAATGAGCTGTCTGATATGTGGATGGAATTCCTAATAGCTGCCCTCGTCCAATCAAAATTTATGAAATTAGGGCAGTTTAAAGCAATTTTAACGCGCGGAAAGCATTTCATTTGAACTGCTCACTTTATAATTTCTTGACTCATTACTACTGTTATGCCGAAAATGCGCACTGATGTTTCCTTACTGCTTCCATCTGTGGTCAATAATTAACATAATAATACCGAGAGATTTCGAAGCCCTTTAATATAAGGGGTGAGTAAGAACTTTCAGCTGGGGGCGTTGCTGCAGCGTATATGCAACCCAACGCGACTCCGATGTGGGTATTTAAGCAGCGACGCGTAGGAAAGAGATTAGTGTGGCCTTCTAACGGAAACTCTCTAATCGACCCTTATAATACGAGTAGAGTCTCTTCAAAATCGCAGGCGCTACAATAAATACCTTCCGGCCGCTCCGTTTTTTGCTAACTTCTCCAAAGTGCAAACATAAATGATTCTTCAAATGCCGGTAGTTGTGGCCGAGCGGTTCTAGGCGCTACAGTCTGGAACCGCTCGACCGCTTCTGTCACAGGTTCGAATCCTGCTTCGGGCATGGATGTGTGTGATGTCCTTAGGTTAGTTAGGTTTAAGTAGTTCTAAGTTCTAGGGGACTGATGACCTCCGAAGTTAAGTCCCATAGTGCTCAGAGCCATTAGAACCATTTGATTCTTCAAATCTACTCCGCCCAGACACGAACATGGTTTTAATAACACATATCAGATGAAAGTAAATCAGTAATAACTGTAATATTACTTTCTTGTTTTATGCCCCCTAGAAGTAATAAGAAACTGGCTAGTTTTGTTTCTCTCAGATTCACGCACTCCCCAAATCAAATGCCACATATTTCTTCTTCCTTACAAGAATCAGAAAAGGGTAGCAGCAATCGTATATAGTCACGTTTACCGCGAGTCTGAAATAATCAAAACACAATTATGATTACCCTCTGCACACAGCTGCCCCACTCAACCTCATATTTAATCGATTTACAATATCCCTATTTCAGAGTCCTAATCCGCTTTGTAGGTACCATGCCTCAACTCATACTTTAGCATACGGTGCGTGCATTGCAGTAAAGGGTACCAATTCTGGCACGTCTGTGATTTGCGGTGCCTCTGTACAAACGACCCGGCACAAAATACAGTTATACGAGCGTACACACGTTACAATGAGTGATGTTGACAGTTCCTCCAATGTCCACGTATATGATCTCCTGCGGCACGCTCAGCTCTTGGTCCTATTCCTCCAACACCACGTGTTCTCGTAATTAACTAATATGTACAGGGTTCTAGAATAGGTTACACTCTGAATTTAGTCACAAGAAGATCTCGATGAACTTCTCGTGTACAGAAACGTGCAAAGTAAGTAAGTGTGGGCTGCACTATCTATAGTTTGTAGTCATTTGTAAATTAACAGCCCTAAGGACAATTGGTACCCCTATCATCTTTCCTCGTAAAAACAGTTTTAAATGTACAGGAATATGAAGAAAGCGGAAAATGTTTTAGGAGGTAATACTATAGGCTAATTCGATTAAAATATTCCATGTAACAAGAGTGCAGTTTTTAATTGTTGCAGAAATACTGCTGTTACAATACAAACCGAAAAAATACCCAAAGAAGACGATAAGCAGAGGGAAATGATTAAGTTGAAATTCTACGTCCGATTTCAGTGCACTTTCAAACTCTCTTGACAACGCCATGTGGAGTTCCTATGCGGTTGTGTTGGCGCGCTTTTGTGGAGGGCACACTATTCGTAATCAGAAAAGTCAGTTCGATCCCAGAGTCTAAATTTTCCTTGCAGAATTCGCGTTACAACCATCTCTGCTATCAATCTAAGCGTGAGGTCCAGGGACTTAAGTGTAGATGATATGATATTGGTGACTAGACTGGGCAGGGGGTCCTGTCGTACCGGAAGAACACACTTATCCTTGTAGTCTTTTCCAGTAATTCTGGAAGCTCGTTTTCAAGGAAGTCTAAATTATGGGGCCATCGAAGACGATGCGATGACAGAGCAAGTCCACTCAGTTGATTATCTTTCATACCACATCACACATTCACAGAAAAGTGTTCTTGAAAATGTGCCTCCACAAAGGCACGAGGGTTTTCGTTGAACCGCCGACGTGAGTTACGAGTGCTATTGATACCGTCACGAGTGAGAGTGGTTTAATGGGATTACTCGGCAGTTTGTGGTTAGTCGGCAAGGAAATTCCAATCCGCTACCACCATCTTCTTCTCGAAGCTATTGAATCCGTTGTAAATTATGAGAGTACTTGCCGTGCATACGTAACAAGTGGCTTTTAAGTGGAAAACTGTAATGTGTAAAAATTCTGTGTGTGCTGAATAATATCTTCCACTTCATCTAAATCGAGTAAACACTCTTGAATTTGGTATTCCGCTGCTAAGAAATTCACCCCTGTAGCCTCCACAAGCACCTGCAGCAGTAATAGCGTTTCCATTATTAAACCTGGCAACGGCCTTGCAGCAGTGGATACACCGGTTCCCGTGAGATCACCGAAGTTAAGCGCTGTCGGGCGTGGTCGGCACTTGGATGAGTGACCATCCAGGCCGCCATGCGCTGTTGCCATTTTTTGGGGTGCACTCAGCCTCGTGATGCCAATTGAGGAGCTACTCGACCGAATAGTAGTGGCTTCGGTTGAGGATACCATCATAACGACCGGGAGAGCAGTGTGCTGACCCTACGCCCCTCCTATCCGCATCCTCCACTGAGGATGACATGGCGCTCGAATGGTCCCGGTAGGCCACTCGTGGCCTGAATACGGAGTGCTTTTCCATTATTAAACCTATAGGCAAGTACCACACCAGCTTCTGAGCATGTGGAAATACGTACGGCACACTTGAAGGATACAGTAAAACTGACCGACAATGCAATATTGCGAACTCAACCTCAGTTCCACCAACTGAACTTCAAAATATAAATGGCAATCGACAAATAAACTCATAGAAATTGGGGTACCAACACGCAGAAGGGAAACGTATCACTGTAACAGTTGCAGCTCTGTAACCAATAAAAATGGTTACATTTTATACGGAATGTTTAGTGAGAATAAGTCTCTTCCACCACCTCTTACTGAGCACCTTCAAACACTCTATATACACTGATCAGCCAGAATATTATGACCGCCGACCTACTATCGATATAAACCAGTCCAGACGATAGCAGCTTCTCCTGGCGAGGAAGGACTGATAGTCACACATAAGCATGGTGCACGTAGTATGAGTGATCGTGCTGCCCATATGAAAAATGGGGAGGACACGCGATCTGTCTGAGTTTGACCGAGGGCAGATAGTTATGGGCCGGAGGCTCGGCAAGAGCTTTTCGGAGACTGCACGACTTTTCGGGTGTTTGAGGCGTGCTGTGATGAATGTCTTCAACACGTGCCGATACCAAGGTGAAACCACATCCAGTCGTCGTGAGGTTGGGTGGCCATCCCTCATTACAGACGTCGGACGTCGTAGGCTGGGCAGGCTGGTAAAACAGGACGGGCAGCGAAGTGTGGCGGAAATAACATCAGACTTTAATGCTGGCCAAAGTGTATCTGGACGCATGGTGCACCGAATACTCCTAACGATGGGTCTCCGCAGCCGACGACCGACGCATGTGCCAATGTTGTCATCACAACATCTTCTTCACGTCTTCTTCACCATTCCGACAGGAGGACCCGAATCCGTTGTTTTCAGGGGAACAACTCCTTGACACCTGTACTGTGGGACCGAGACAAGTTGGTGGCGACTTGATTATGCTCTGTGGAACATTCACGTGGGCATCCATTGGTCCAATGGAGCTCTTGATAGGCACCATGACGGCCAAAGAGTATCGTACACTGGTTGCAGACCGCGTACACCCCTTCATGACGATCATGTTTCCCGACGGCAATGGCATTTTTCAACAAGTTAATGCGTGATGCCACAAGGCCAGAAGTGCGATGGAGTGGTTCGAGAACCACAGTGGCAAGTTACACCTGACGTGTTTGTTCCTCAGATCGTCAGATTTGAACCCGATCAAACACATCTGGGATGTGATTCAACTTGGCGTCAGAGCTCATCGCCCCCCCCCCCCCCCCCCCTGCTCAGAATATGGGGAATTAGCTGACCTGTGTGTGCCATCTCCCTCCAGCGACCTACCAAGGCCTCAGTGCTTCCGTGCCACGAGGCGTCGTCGCTGTTATCAGTGCCAAAGCTGGACGTGCTAGCAATTAGGTAGGTGGTCATAATGTTCTGCCTGATCACTGTACGTACAATTCATCCTGATATCCACACTTCACAATAACTGCCCGGCTTTCAGTTATTGTTGATGAGGGCGCATACATTCTTCGTGACACGGACGAATGTAGTCTCCACACGACAACGAAGCAAATGTTCGACTGTTCGTGAAATGCTTTTATTTCTCGTACACTTTGTCTTGAACTACTATTCCACACCGAATCATCAAGTCCAAAACCCACTTGGGCATGGGTGACTGTTAACCTCCGCGACCAGTCACGCGATAATATTTACATAACGTTTCGCCTGTTTATTCCAGACGGAGCACCTGCATCAGAAGTCTCGATAAAAAATCCTTCACCATGATTTTGACCGTCTGAAAATTGTTCTACTATTCATGAAGCGCTAGCGATAAAGAAATATGGTAATGAGCACGTTCCAACTTCCATCACTCTTTAATCGTAACTGCTACACACAACAATTATATTGACTCTTTCAGGGGGCGCACGGTATCGACATGAATGACAGGCAATGATAGGCCTCTAAGCTTATGTATGTTTTTAGTTCACATTTAGTATTTACATTGTGCTTCCGTTAATATTTACTGAAACACTGTAGTGATTTGGTGTACTGCACGAGATGCTTTCAAGTTATGTCACCCCTGACTTTATTCTCACAAACTAATCGTACTAAAACTGTCAAACGTATGCCACTTCTCGACGTGGTCTCCCTACAGGCGTACACATTTTTTACAACGTCGACGCTATGATTCCATGTCCTCTCCGAACACTTCTTTAGGAGTCTGGTTTGATCACTGGAAAGTCACATTCATTGTCAAAGTCGATTAAACGGACGTTCCCACATTGTCTGGCAACATACCACGCACACAGCCTTTTGGTCGTTTGTTAGCATTCATAGGATCCAACTGGAGGACACTTTTCACATTTTTAAGTACAATGGGCGATTAAAAATCGAAAGCAATACAGTGTCTCCCACGTGCGTTGGTGTAACTTCTGCGTTACGACGTTTGCGATATAGGGACGTGCGTTATCATGAAACCGCACCGCCCCTCACTGCATTTTTCCATTACAAAAAGGTGGTTTCTGACAGACATCCTGCCCCATACACGTTCTTCATTCTCCGATGGATGTCTACTGGTGTTTGTCTGTCTGCAACCAAGAATAGAATGACAGCACGTTGGTTTACGTTTGGACGCATTTAGTAATAAGATCGGTCTAGTTGACGTTTCCGCATTTAATGCTCACACATCGGAAATGCACGAGTGCCACACTAATCCCTTGCATATATGTCGATGCTTATATACATGCATCGAAGTCGCACTGCGTTGCATACACGCTGCAGAAACACACTTAAACCGAAACTTTTTGATCACCCCTTACATCAAAAACAGTTCTCACTTTTTGAGCTGCCGCTATAGTTTTGTGTGCCAAAAGGTGTTATCATCTCTGTTACTCCTTTCCAACAAGAGCACGCGTTTCTAGAAGCAACCTACATTTTTCTATTCGTTTCGAGTCCTGAGTAAAAAAAGTCGGTGGTCTTACAACGTGAATGCACATCGTGTAGTTCGTTATATAAAGCAGTGACATAGAATTATAATGTGATCGTGATAACAGTGTAATTAGCTTGTGTACTGTTTGAATGCACGACTGTGCGAATGTGTTGAAATGAAAATGAGAAGATTGTATGCATCATTTTCATTTTCCTGAGACATTGTTTGGTGATGGTGGTGATTTATTATGTCCTGACAATCATTGTCATATTTTCTTTTTGTTGACCGGGCTTTTCACAAATTATTAGGAAAGGTTTACGTTTTCTTATTAGTTTGCACTTTTTGCTATCACAGTATTACAACAAGCGTCCTGTCAGGTGTGGTGGTAATCTAGCCCCGTTGGTAGTTGTCGTGTTTCCATTTATTACGGTGCAAAAGACCGCAATATGACTGGCTTTGTCTCCATTCGTGTCTCTCCGAATTTATTGAAATAACCTAAACGGTACGATCCACTTGTAAGGTTTTGTTAGCGAGTGATCGGGATTGCACACGTTTTGAGTAACAAAAAAGAGAGATTTATTGTTGTAATGTCATTTGCCTGATATCTGATTCCAGTTTCCAGTGCTGGAAATTTCTTCTCCTACTGACACTCATATCTTTCACCAACGGAACGATTATCAACAGTTCCGTACGATCAGGGGATCTCGTACACAAAGAGGAATGCACAGCGTATTACCAGAATCAAAACGCAAACGGCATTGACAGCCGTTAAAATTCCATAACGGTGGATGACAGCAAATAGTCGAATTTTACTTATTGTGTGTTTACGATGCAGGGTGTACCAGAATAAATCGAAAGCAGAAACCCGTGTCCAGAAACGTCACCCTGCCACGCTACAGAGCTTCGAAGTTATAGGAGCCGGCGCCTGCAACTAGGCCTCCCCTTCGACAGCATACGTGTATACACGCTGAGGCACAGTAAAGGAACGTCTCGTTATGTTATTTGTTATTCACTTATCGCGACTAATTGCCACGAACGCCAGTGGAAAAGATGAAGCTACCTGCTGCATAGAAACGCCTTGTCTCCGGTGAATGTGATCCTTTGTTGCCCCAGTGAATGACGGTTTCAGACAGGAGTTTCCACTCGCAATTTACTTTTCTCCTAGAGTCGTCTAAAATCTCAATTTCCTTTCGGTATACAGCAGAAAAATAAACTGCAGATGTGCGAAACCGTCAACTAGCAACTTAACAGAGTTATCATAGTCACAGGAGACAAGGCCTATCTATGGAGCAGTTTGTTCCAGCTTGTCCACAGTCGATCGATCGTGGCAGTGAATCGTGATCACTGTGTGACAAACAACATTGCGAGACGTCCCGCCTACCTTGCGTCAGGGTATAGTCACGCTTACTGAGGAAGGAGCGGCCTGGCTGCAGGCGCCCCCTCTTATAATTTCTAAGCTCTGTAGCATGGCTGGATGACCTTTCCGGACACGGGATCTATCCTCAATTTGTTCCTCAAGACAGTGTCTACAGCCCCTGGAAGTTTGTTGCAACGTTTCTGAGACATCCTGCGAATAGAAAATCGTTTGTAGTGGTTAACCTTAAGTTATAAATGGAGTAAAAGAATGCCAATCTCAACACAGATTTACTCAACTGTCAAACGCACCAATGATGCTGCAGTTTTTCTCAACGTATTATGACTGGCAATAGTTCCAAATAATGTTTTATATTACTAAGCGCTTTTGTTACGAGTTGTTATTATGGAGCACTGTATGGCGAAAAATAATAATTTCATGAAGTGGTTTTACAAGATGTCATTATTTGAGGAAATGATAAATGGAATACATTGCAATCAGTGTTTAATTTCATTAAGCAACATGGGAGCTCCTAGACTTCAGCAAACACTACTCAACCTATAGAGGATTTTTGTGCCAGCATTGCTAAGTAGCAAACCTTCTGACCATTAAAGAGTTTCTTTTTCATTAAGTTTATTAACATACTAAACCAGCCGCGAATAACGCTAAACAGCACTACTAAGTATAGATGGACTTGTGATATTATGAACTCTTACATTATTATTTGATTACCGAGCCTGGAGTTCATATATCGGATACAAGCTGGAAAAGTATAAGAGTTGTTGCACCCTCAAATTCGAAGCATTCGCGTATCCAGGCATGTAGTAGACGTCGTGATCATTTGACGCCTCTTGCATGTCGTCTTCATGATGTTTCGGTATTAATGGCCAGTATGCAGTGATTACCGGGAGGATGCACCAGTCTGCCTGCAAGGGGTTAACACGAAAGACTTTTCCAGGAAGTCGGAAGCCTTTCTCGATTCCCTCTCGGGACCACCCATCACTTGCAGTCGTTTCCGGAATGATGCGCTGCATGCAACGATTGCGCTCCTAGCGCTGTAGGCATCTTATACCCAGACACGGCTGCAGCACCCAACTCCTCCTCGCTAATCGCTTGATCCGCCGCGTACACACGCCAGGCGCCGCGGAGTAGCGGACTGTACCCTAATTTAACGACCTGTCGGCGGCACTTTTTGCCCGCCCGCGCTGTCCAGACTGGGCGCTGTTGCTCTTGTTTCTCCTCCGGACTTCGTGTGGCCCGGAATGACACGGGCGGCCCCGTGCAATAATTTCGAGCGTCACGCCAGAGTTTCCGAAACACAATAACATAATATTACGAGGCAATTTCCGCGGCTGGTAACGGGCCTTCGGAATCCGATAATTGGAAACATTATCACTCGGCGCGGTGGCCGCGGCGTCGAGCGCACTCCCGTGTCCCATAAGATGGCGCCGTAATCACAGTAATACCGCGCCGCGCCCTGCCGCGCGCGCTCCAGAAAGGCCGCCTCGCGTGCGGACACGGCTCGGAGGCGGCGGCGGCGGCGGCGGCAGCTCGGGCTCGACCGCTGTTGGGGCAGCCGCGGGACCGCCACTACCTCGAAACCAATTAAAGTCGTCGCCGCCGAGCTCCTACTTGCTGGAAGCGCAGTGCGACTTCATTTGAATATGTCGTGCACTGACCTACCGGACAGACCCTCTGGTGTGCTCCAAAAAGGACTGGATGCACCGTCTCATCACTGCAGGCAGAACAATAAACTATTTAAATTACACTGTAGGAAACACTGCAACCAGCCACAATTATTACTTGATTATTCCGTTACTAGTTTCGGGCCTGAGTCCATCGTCAAAAAAGAGTACAGATGAATTTAAATATCTTCAACATTTCGCGGGCTGTCAGCAACTGTATATATATATTAATTTTAGTTTTAATGATTAACAGCCTCAGTTGCACCGTTTACCTAGAAATTTACCTAGTTTTTAGTCGGGATAAGCCAACCTTCTTCAGAATAACAGTCTGACGATAATTTATGGACCTGTAGTTTTAGCTTGACGATGTCCACAATGGACAAAGGCTAGTTACTGTTATCCTGAAGAATGTTGGATTATCCCGACTGAAACCTAGGTAAATTTCTAGGTAAACGGTGCAACTGAATTTGTTAATTATTAAAATTAAAATTAACAGATGAATTTGTTAGATTAATCAGAAATACCCCTTCTTTTTCAAGATATCGGACAGCTTATCCTACTGCACTCTATCAAAAACCCTTTCGAGGTCTATGAAGACCGCACACACTTATTTGCCCTTTTTCTGTGTATCTTTCGCCGATGGTTCTTAGGAGTCCAATGGCATCTCACGTTTTCTTTCCTTTTATGAAAACATATTGTTCTTCACGAAGTGTTTCTTCTAGCATTCCATATAGCCCCCTATTCAGAATTCGAAGAACTACTTTTGCTGCCTGCGATATTAGGCTGATTGTCCTTTGGTCTTCAAACTTTTTGGGATTATTCGTCTTTGGGAATGGGACTATTATACTTACGAGAAAGTCTTCTGGCCATTCCCCTTTGTCATACGCGTAGTTTCAAAGAGAGGTCAACTCATTTTCACCTGTTTCTTTTAAAATCTTTAAGATTTCTGTAGGAATATCATCTGGACCAGGCACTTTGTTGTTTTTAAGTTCTCCCAGTGCCAACCCCTGTGTTGTTTGGGAGAAGAGACCAAACAGCGAGGTCATCGGTCTTATCGGATTAGGGAAGGACGAGGAAGGAAGTTGGCCGTGCTCTTTCAAAGGAACCATCCCGGCATTTGCCTGGAGCGATTTAGGGAAAACCTTAATCAGGATGACCGGACGCGGGATTGAACCGTCGCCCTCCCGAATGCGAGTCCAGTGTGCTAGCCTCTGCGCCACTGCGCCACCTCGCTCGGTCTCCCTGTGATATTTTATCTCTGAACCAAAGATAAAATCTCCTTTTTCAGCTTCATTTACTGATTCTCCCTTGTCAAACTGCAGATCGGAAGGTTTTTCATCCGCTTCATAGAGTGTTTTAATATATTCTATCCATCTATTCTGAACAGCATGTCGGTCACTTAGAAGAGTTCCATCTTTCCCTTCTATCTCCATATTTGTTATGTTGTTCCTTCCCTGAAATACTATTTCCTTGCCTACTCGATACAGATACGCTGTCATACAATTAGCTTTTCAGATTACATCAATAAGTTCATGTGAACTTCATCTAAATGGCTAGTATTACTTACGTCTGATTTACAGATATATGCACATCCTACACATCGGCTATGTAAACCTTAAGTTTTAAATACATATACACTCTAAGACAAACAAACAAAAATTATAAATAAAAAAGACGCACCACGAAGGAATTACCTGAATGGCTCCGGAATGTGGTGTACGTGTACAGACAACGAAATGATTACAGTTAAAAAAACTGAATGTTTTATTAAAGAGAAAGAGCTACATCAACTGAGCAAGTCAGTAACGTGCTCGGTCATCTCTGGCCCTTAAGCAAGCGGCTGTTCGGCTTAGCATTGGTTGACAGAGCTTTGTGATGTCCCTCTGAGGGATAACGCATCAAAGTTTGTTTGTATCGATCGTTAGATCGTCAAAAACCCGAGATGGTTGGAGGGTCCTGCCCACAATGTTCCAAACTTTTGTCAAATGGGGAAACATCCGGCAAGCCTGCTGGCCAAGATCGTATTTGGCAAGCAGGGTCTCCGTAGCATTATAGACAAGGCGCTCCGATCAGTTTGGAAGTTTGGCGACCTGACGCGCGAGCTGGACAGAATTTGGCACGCTATCTCTCAGGAGGACATCCATCAACTCTATCAATCAATGCCAAACCGAATAACTGCTTGCATAGTGGCCACACGTGTACCAACGCTTTATTGACTTTCTCAATTTCTGAAGATCTTTCTCTTGAATATGTTATCAATTTTTTCTGAAACTCTATTCATTTGTTTGTCTGTACATGTATATCACATCACCTATTTCGGGCCCATTCGGATAATTCCTTCTTGGGTGTCGGTTTTTCCTGGTTCTTTTTTTTTTTGTCGTAGAGAGTATTTTACCTCAATCCACTGCCATTAAGAAAATTTTTTTAGCTGTTATAACTACTCGTGTTCAGGTACATCAAGAATGTGCCGCATGACCTAACATTTGGGCAAACAATGTCCAGAAAAGTGTAGGATAAGACAATTTGATTATTAAATTATTACATTTTGAAAGGACAGCTCCATATTGCGGTGAGACCAGTAATTTGCTTTCAGCATGCTAAGGAAAAACGTAGCGTATCGCCCACTAGCACTACGCCTCGGCTAACACCTTTACTTCTATAAACTTTTGAGATGACCTGGCAGTTGACGACCTGATTAAGCAGTCCTCACATGGGACGCGTTTCTTATTCCGAAGCACGCTCTGTATCAACCTGCTACATTTTGCGGAACCAGCTCCTCACGCGATTTGCGGTGCTCTGAGCGGCAGTTGTCGGCTGCATCAGGGCGAAATCCAAACAATTTGTTTAGAAAAGAGGACAACCATAAAATAGCTGCATTATGTCTGTTGACGATCATCGAAAAAGAGCGGAGGAAATTGCGGAGAAGATTCCGGACTCAGCGACGGCTTGAACAGCGAACTGCTGGTAGAGCAACACTCCATATGCTGTAATTGACAATGACAATCAAAATATACTACAAATCACTTTTAGCACAAATTTATTAACAGTAAATACTTAAATCATCGGCCTCACCTCTGCTTTACTGCTCTTTCTCACTTTTGTACTTTCCACGCTGTACATGTTCCAAATATTTTAAATTTGTTTTGGCATTCCGTGGAAGTTAGTAGATTCAGTCTGAAACATTTTACCTCATCAGACACGTGGGAGAGCACCCAACTCTTACTTTTGACTTTATACAATGTGTTTACAATTAAAGTACATCTATTTACGGAGGTCTAGTGTGGGCTGTAATTATCGTATGGCAGCCAAACTTGGTGCTAATGGGTTAATGAGGAAGTGATTTAGGCTGGATAAAAATTATTTCCAATTTTGGCCACCAGGTAAAAATCTGGAGCTGTACAGTATCTCGTCGATGGCTTCGGTGCTCATATTCAACCAACTGTGCAAGTGACGGTTAATAATATCAACGTTTTGCCTTTCTCAATTGTTTGATCTTTTCTGCCCACATCCCATTCCTAATCCATGACATATGGAAACATTTATGTACAGATTTCTTGCATTCACAGCGACATATTTGCAGCTGGTGATCAAAACTGGAACTAACGGATTTCCACATTAAAGCATTAGAATGGGAAAGAGTCAGTCAGTGATACAGATGACAGTTTTGCAAATCGATGGTCCATGTTTACCGGCACATTCACAAAATCAAACAAGCGGGTTTGGTCGGAGAGCGCTTTGTATTATAATAAATAGTATCTATTAAGTTAATAAGGAACTCCCAGAATATTTTAGAAAACGTACAATAATATGCGAATAGATGGGCGTGAAACTACCTCTTTTGCTTCCGTAGCTAACGACTCAATCACTTACGCTACACGCTCAAATAGACGGCAGTGTCTAAGTTATAGGCCATAATGTACACAAATGTCTAAAGTCTGTAACCACAAATGCCATTATTTGATATTTAACTGTAACAGCTTGTACCAAAGATGATACATTTTTATCAAATCCTTAATTTTCTTTAGTGTTGAAAAGTATAGTGTCATAGCGCACAAGTTATAATAAGAAAAACATCAACTATCGATACGTAGTTTTCTGTCATTTTATTGTAATTACTCGTTTTCTAGAGATTGTCGATGTGCCGGAGACTTTAAGCAGATTATATGTCTCCCGTATGTTATACTATAAAAGCCAACACAATAAGAGCTCAGCAGAATGTTATTTATTCCCATATGGCGTTTTATATGTTCTACTTATGACGTATAACTGATGTTGCATATCACTGGTCACGTTCCTCTCCAGGAGGCAAAAATCGGGCTTCGCAAATTCTTTCTTTCACGCTTCCCATTGCAATGGAATGCGAAATTTCACACATCCACGTCACCAAATTTAACCAGCTCCTCGTCCGCAGATGCTTTCACATCCCTTGAGTGGACGCCCTTTGAAAACTTGATAATGATCACAGGCTCATTCAAGAGATTTGTTTCTTTTATTAATAGTAAGCTCTTATAGCTGCTTTGCTTTCATGTAACAAGGCAGACCCACTGTTTTACGAATAGGAAGTCCCTAAATGATTAAAATTAAGTATTTTTTAGACCACTATTAACACACATCAAAAAAAGTTTTGGATCACCCCGGTTCGCAGGACTCCTGAAGATAGACGTTGACTGTGGATATTGTATCACAGACACCGTCCCTTTGACAGTACAGGGAAGTCACTAAAACCGTCCAAGCCGGCCACGGTGGTCTAGTGGTTCTAGGCGCGCAGTCCGGAACCGCGGGACTGCTACGGTCGCAGGTTCGAATCCTGCCTCGGGCATGGATGTGTGTGATGTCCTTAGGTTAGTTAGGTTTAAGTAGTTCTAAGTTCTAGGGGACTGATGACCACAGAAGTTAAGTCCCATAGTGCTCAGAGCCATTTGAACCATTTGAAAACCGTCCAAAGATGTAAACAACCATGCATCAGCAGCGCGTATTAGACGGAGGGGGTCCGACAGCCGATGGGTTTCAGTCATTCCACCAGGAAGGAGGTACACGTGTCGTGTTGTCTGTATTTCAGATATGTTTAGAGGGTCAATTCCGTGGTTCGATCGCGGCCGCATTGTTACTTCGTGCCAGGAAGGGCTCTCAACAAGGGAAGTGTGCAAGACTTTCTGAGTGAACCGAAGCAATGTTGTTCGGACATAGAGGAGATCCAGAGGCAGGAGCTCTCCATGACATGCCTCGCTCAGTCCGCCCAAGGGCTACTACTGCAGTGGATCACCGCTACCTACGGATTATGGCTCAGAGGAACCTTGACAGCAACTCCACAATGTTGAATAATGTTTTTCGTGCAGCCACAGGACGTTTTGTTACAACTCAAATTGTACGCAAGGGGCTGCATGATGCGCAACTTCACTGCCGACGTCCATGGCGAAGTCCATCTTTGCAACCACGACACCGTGGCAGGCTGCCGTGGCCGAGTGGTCCTAGGCGCTTCAGTCTGGAACCACGAGACAGCCACGGTCGCAGGTTCGAATCCTGCCTTGAGCATGGGTGTGTGTGATGTCCTTAGTTAGGTTTACGTAGTTCTAAGTTCTAGGGAAATGATAACCTCAGATGTTAAGTCCCATAGTGCTGAGAGCCATTTTGAACGGCACCATGCAGCGCGGTACAGATGGGCCCAACAACATACCAAATGGACAGCTCGGGATTGGCATCGCAGTCTCTTCACCGATGGGTATCGCATGTGCCTTCAACCGGACAATCGTCGGACACGAGTTTGGAGGCAACCCGGTCAGACTGAACGCCTTAGACACACTGTCCAGCAACTGCAGCAAGGTGGAGATTCCCTGCTGTTTTGGGGTCGCATTATGAGGGGCCGACGTACGCTTCTGGTGGTCATGGAAGGCGCCCTAATGGCTGTATGATACGTGAATGCCATCGTCCGACGATAGTGCAACCATATCGGCAGCATATTGGCGAGGCATTCGTCTTCATGGACGTCGACAACTTGCGCTTCCATCGTGCACATCTTGTGAATGACTTCCTTCAGGATAATGACATCGCTCGACTAGAGCGGCCAGTATGTTCTCCAGATATGAATCCTATCGAACATGCCTGGGATGGATTGAAAAGGGCTGTTTATGGACGACGCGACCCACCAGTCACTCTGAGGGATGTACGCCGAATCGCCTTTGAGGAGTGAGACAATCTGGACCAACAGTGCCTTGATGAACCTGTGGATAGAATGCCACGTCGAATACAGGCATGCATCAATGGAAGAGGATGTGCTACTGGGTATTAGAGGTACCGGTGTGTACAGCAGTCTGGACCACCACCTCTGAAGGTGCCGCTGTATGGTGCAACGTGTGGCTTTCATGAGCAGTAAAAAGGGCGGAAATGGTGTTTATATTGATCTCTATTCCAATTTTCTGTTCAGGTTCCTGAACTCTCGGAACCGAAGTGATGCAAAACTTTTTTTGATTTGTGTATTTGGGCTGCATGAAAACAAGTGTGCTGGGTACTCTTACTCAGGTTTCCACTACGTGAGGAGGGTGAGGTAAGTAATACTGTTAATGTTTCCACAGTTGACAGAATAACCGCTACACGCAAGGAACTGACTTGCGCAAAACTGTCCCAAAATTTATCTTCAATAAGGGGCGCTGTATTTCTACGAATGCCAGTTTCCAAAGATCATAGCAAAATTTCGGAATTTCAGGAACATTACGTGATACAGGATCGGAAAACAGCGCTACGTGAGTTTGATTATCACTGAATTTTCGCCTTTTCGCATTATTTATTATGTCTGATGCGACGATATAATAATAATAACAAACGACTGTCAGGCGAGCTTTGTTACTAATATTTGAAGCAAAAAGTATTTCATTCGACAATACTTTGACACAAGTTTTGAATATACGCAACAGAGACAGAACACATAAAAAAAGTTCCTGTGCCAAATTGTAGTATGTAAAATGTGGTATAACTCAATACAATTGCGATTAATACTTTGATGTTACGGCCTGAAGTCAAGCGCCGGTACGCCAGCCGGGAACGAGAGAGCAGAGGGGGCTGCGAGAAAGGCGTCAGCCAACTGCACGGTGGACGACGGCGCGACAGCTGCGGCCTCTGTGCAAAGACAACATAAACGCCACTCCCGACTGGCCGTAGCCAGTTCTACGAGAAGCTTCAAAAACAGCGATCTGAATAGAAGCGTCACAGTTAATTACTGTGGTGTGCGTACTGTAAGACCTTCGGTAAACACACCATCAGATTATTTGACTTGTCGCTCTAACGAAGTAGGCGAGTGTCAGCAATGTGTCTCGTGGTCTTATCGTGGCGTGTTTATCTTCTGCCGTTAGGTCAGACGATAGAAATGCCACTGGCACGCTTAGAGTAGCAGATTGACGGTGACCAACTTTAAACAGAACTTGATTAATTTTCACACACATTTATTAAAATAATAACAAGCATAAAAATTACTTGACTTGGTTCTGGATGCTATTTCCAATTGACAGTGTGAAGTTCCTTTGGTATTGGTACGTTAATCTTATTCTCACATATATCTCTGATACTTGACGAAAGTGTCTATACATTTATCTTCATGGCTATGTACAGTAATATGGTAATCTTATTAGGCGCAGACTTAAACTTGACTATAGACTGGTACAGACAAATGTAGAACACTGACAGACTGGTACAGACTAATGCAGACAAATGCAGACTGACGAATCGGAGGTCTGTACACTCGTTATAATACCTCGCGTGTTCATGTATCACTGCGTGAGTGTGATCCGCGAGGATAAAAGGTTCTGCGTTAGCAGCAATATCATTGGCTGCGTTACATATTAATACGCGGAGCGGCGGAAGCAGAATTTGGTCCGTCTCTAAGACAGCGCCATCTCGTAGTGCGGAGACGGACGAGTTCTGCGCCTGCGCTATTGTGCTTAGCGGGGCGCGCTGTAGTGGGAAAGTTGTGTACGCGCTGACTACGCGGAACTATGTACACAACAATTACCTTGCTCTTACATTCCATGTAGCTCAAACTTGGAAGTGTTACACTGAAGAGATTTCTTATTTTGTCTGTCGCCATTTGCTTGCGATACATGTGTGTGGATACAAAGCTAAGTATTGTCATTTATCTTATTATAATGTAAACTCATTAATACGATTTGTTTGAATGTCGTCTAGTGACCCGAGAAAGCAGGTTTCCTAGACTCTCCATAGCTGACAAGTAGGCAGGATTCAACAATTCAAACGTTTGAAAATACACATAATTTTGTCATGAGGAAGTTGTTTTCCTGTGTAAGCTGTTATTTTGAAATAAACAGATTGTTTCATAATTTAGCGGTTAGCTAATTTCGCCTCCTGTGATGTTCAGCTGACGATGCCTTGTGTATCTTCATTTGAGTAGTTACACTAAAGTATTTTAAAGTGTTGTGTGCCTGGACGATGGCACGACAAGCATGAGGGTTGCATCTTCTAATCGCTAAAACAAGACGTAAAGTGTATGTTTCAAAATAAAACAATAGCCTGTGATGTAAAATAGCTTCCCTCGAGATATTCGCCGCAGTTTTGGATACATAAATTCAGAAGACATAAGTATATACCAATGATGTATTATTTCAATTGCTTTAAAAATACTGCACAGCCATGTGTAAATAATGCTAAACAGTGTTACTATTTTCAGTCCAAAATTGCTAGTGGTTATTTTCCCCCAACAAAACACCATGTGTGCGGCGGGGCGCCACGGCAGCACAAGGTCCGTAGCATGTTCTGTATGTGTAAGCCGCCTCCGCCTTCTAGCCATTACAGTAGAAACATTGAAGTCAGTACAGTTAAAGAAGAGTCCTGACGGGTAAAGTGGGCTGCTTCGAGCGCCCACCGCAATCAATCATATAACTCAATTTTGTACACCTGTCTGTGGCAACGCCTCAGTGTTGCCTTTGTTCTATGGAAATTGTTTTCAGTCACGTAGCTTCGGTACCAGTCGCAACCTTTAGCTGCGAACAGTGCTGCCTGTTGTCACAGTCTTTGTTGTGTTTTATGAAGTATAATTCATTTTGACAATGCTACAAGTAGTTACGACAGGAAGTAGTCACTGTTGTTTGAGTAGCATAATGAAAAAAGTAGTACAGGAAATGGAAATGCAATTAGAAGGATAGTAAAGATGCATGCCGAATCGATAGCATCGTTAGGTTCTTGTACGGCATAACCCCTTCCAATCAGGAAAAAGAAAGACAAAGCTTACAAGTTGCTCACATGGACGGGTGTGTTGATACGATTTGTTTTAGGCATTTGACATCTTTATCTACATCTACATCTACATCCATACTCCGCAAGCCACCTGACGGTGTGTGGCGGAGGGTAGCTTGAGTACCTCTATCGGTTCTCCCTTCTATTCCAGTCTCGTATAGTTCGTGCAAAGAAGGATTGTCGGTATGCATCTGTGTGGGCTCTAATCTCTCTGATTTTATCCTCATGGTCTCTTCGTGAGATATACGTAGGAGGGAGCAGTATACTGCTTGACTTTTCAGTGGAGGTATGTTCTCGAAACTTTAACAAAAGCACGTACCGAGCTACTGAGCGTCTCTCCTGCAGAGTCTTCCACTGGAGTTTATCTATCATCTCCGTAACGCTTTCGCGATTACTAAATGATCCTGTAACGAAGCGCGCTACTCTCCGTTGGATCTTCTCTAGCTCTTCTATCAACCCTATCTGGTACGGATCCCACACTGCTGAGCAGTATTCAAGCAGTGGGCGAACAAACGTACTGTAACCTACTTCCTTTGTTTTCGGATTGTATTTCCTTAGGATTCTTCCAATGAATCTCAGTCTGGCATCTGCTTTACCGACGATCAACTTCATATGATCATTCCATTTTAAATCACTCCTAATGCGTACTCCCAGATAATTTATGGAATTAACTGCTTCCAGTTGCTGACCTGCTATATTGTAGCTAAATGATAGGGGATCTATCTTTCTATGTATTAGTAGCACATTACACTTGTCTACATTGAGATTCAATTGCCATTCCCTGCACCATGCGTTAATTCGCTGCAGATCCTCCTGCATTTCAGTACAATTTTCCATTGTTACAATCTCTCGATATACCACAGCATCATCCGCAAAAAGCCTCAGTGAACTTCCGATGTCGTCCACAAGGTCATTGATGTATATTGTGAATAGCAACGGTCCTACGACACTCCCCTGCGGCACACCTGTAATCACTCTTACTTCGGAAGACTTCTCTCCATTGAGAATGACATGCTGCGTTCTGTTATCTAGGAACTCTTCAATCCAAACACACAATTGGTCTGATAGACCGTATACTCTTACTTTGTTCATTAAACGACTGCGGGGAACTGTATCGAACCCCTTGCGGAAGTCAAGAAACACGGCATCTACCTGGGAACCCGTGTCTATGGCCTTCTGAGTCTCGTGGACGAATAGCGCGAGCTGGGTTTCACACGACCGTCTTTTTCGAAAACCATGCTCATTCCTACAGAGTAGATTTCTAGTCTCTAGAAAAGTCATTATACTCGAACATAATACGTGTTCCAAAATTCTACAACTGATCGACGTTAGAGATATAGGTCTATAGTTCTGCACACCTGTTCGACGTCCCTTCTTGAAAACTGGGATGACCTGTGCCCTTTTCCAATCCTTCGGAACGCTACGCTCTTCTAGAGACCTACGGTACACCGCTGCAAGAAGGGGGGCAAGTTCCTTCGCGTGCTCTGTGTAAAATCGAACTGGTATCCCATCAGGTCAAGCGGCCTTCCCTCTTTTGAGCGATTTTAATTGTTTCTCTATCCCTCTGTCGTCTATTTCGATATCTACCATTTTGTCATATGTGCGACAATCTAGAGAAGGAACTACAGTTTCCTCTGTGAAACAGCTTTGGAAAAAGACATTTAGTATTTCGGCCTTTAGTCTGTCATCCTCTGTTTCAGTACCATTTTGGTCACAGAGTGTCTGGACATTTTGTTTTGATCCACCTACCGCTTTGACATAAGATCAAAATTTCTCAGTATTTTCTGCCAAGTCAGTACATAGAACTTTACTTTCAAATTCATTGAACGCCTCTCGCATAGCCCTCCTCACACTACATTTCGCTTCTCGCAATTTTGTTGTCTGCAAGGCTTTGGCTATGCTTACGTTTGCTGTGAAGTTCCCTTTTCTTCCGCAGCAGTTTTCTAACTCGGTTTTTGTACCACGGTAGCTGTTTTCCATCTCTTACGATTTTGCTTGGCTCATACTCATCTAACGCATATTGTACGATGGTTTTCAACTTTGTCAACTGATCCTCAACACTATCTGTACTTGAGACAAAACCTTTGTGTTGAGCCATCAGGTACTCTGTTAACCTGCTTTTTGTCGCTTTTGCTAAACAGAAAAATCTTCCTACCTGTCTTAATATCTCTATTTACGGCTGAAGTCATCGATGCAGTAACCGCTTTATGATCGCTGATTCCTTGTTCTGTTAACTGTTTCGAATAGTTCGGGTCTGTTTGTCACCAGGAGGTCTATTATGTTATCGCCACGAGTCGGTTCTCTGTTTAACTGCTGAAGGTAGTTTTCAGATAAAGCACTTAAAAAAATTTCACTGGATTCTTTGTCCCTGCCACCCGTTATGAACGTTTGAGTCTCCCAGTCTATATCCGGCAAATTAAAAATCTCCACCCAGAACTATAACATGGTGGGGAAATCTACTCGAAATATTTTCCAAATTATCCTTCAGGTGCTCAGCCACAACAGCTGCTGAGCCAGGGGGCCTATAGAGACATCCAATTACCATGTTTGAGCCTGCTTTAACCGTGACCTTCACCCAAATTATTTCAGATTTCGGATCTCCGTCAATTTCCTTCGATACTATTGCACTTCTTATCGCTATAAACAGGCATCCCCCTTCACTGTCCAGCCTGTCTCTGCGGGATAATTCCAATGTGAGTTTAGGATTTCATTACTGTTTACGTCTGGTTTCAGCCAACATTCTGTCCCTAGTGCTATATGGGTATTGTGACCGTTTATTAATGAGAGCAGTTCTGGGACCTTTCTATAGACTCTCCTGAAGTTTACTATTAGCTCATTAATATTGTTATTCCCTGTTGCATTTTGCCTATTCCTACCTTGCCGCATCTCATGAGGAGTCTTGTCGAGCCTAGGGAGGGAATTCTCTAACCTAAAAAACCCACATGTGCGCTCCACACGTACTCCGCTACCCTTGTAGCCGCTTCCGGTGTGTAGTGCACGCCTGACCTATTCAGGGGGATCCTACATTTCTCCACCCGATAGCGGAGGTCGAGAAATTTGCACCCCAGATCTCCGCAGAATCGTCTGAGCCTCTGGTTTAAGCCTTCTACTCGGCTACAAACCAGAGGACCGCGATCGGTTCTGGGAACGATATTACAAACAATTAGCTCAGATTCCACCCCACGAGCGAGGCTTTCTGCCTTCACCAATTCCGCCAACCGCCTGTACGAACTGAGGATGACCTCTGAACCCAGACGGCAGGAGTCATTGGTGCCGACATGAGCAACAACTTGCAGTCGGATGCACCCAGTGCTCTCTATCGCCGCCGGCAGGGCCTCCTCCACATCTCGGATGAGACCCCCTGGCCTTCTTCCCCGACCTTCCCGCTACTTCCCTAAGGGGCTCCGCCACCCGCCTAACGTTGGAGCTCCCAATAACTAATAAACCCCTCCCCCCGTGTGCCTACTCGGACCTTGCAGAAGGAGCAGCCACATGTCCACTCACAGGCAGAGCGGGCGATGCCACACGGGCAGCGTCCTCATTGACCCTCCGCCTCGTGCGCCGCGAACGCCGCTGAACCCGCCACTCCCCTTGGGGAGAGGGTGGCCCAACCGCGCCCGGTACTCGCGAAGATGTCACGACAGCAGGGACAGTGGGTGACGCATGTAACACCTGGGGTGTACCATGCGACGCACCAGACTCCCCACTGCCGCTACACTCCGAGGCAGCAGCCTGAAGACGGCTGACCGCGGCCATCAACACGTTCAGCTGTTCGCGAACAGTGGCGAGCTCTTCCTGCGTCCCTACACAGCAGTCACACATCCTATCCATCCTAAGAAATCAATTTACTGTAGAGAGTTAATCAACTTTTAACTAGACTGCTAATTCACTAAAGGCGGCTGATAGTTGACTAAACTGTGTCTGCTAGACACTCCTTGTAGAAAACAATGAAAATAGCACTACCTGTCTCTGGACTGTATTGTAAACAAACACTAGCACTACTGGCACTATAGTTGACTAAAGGGACTCTCTCTGACTGTGTTCAAAACAAACACGAAATCTATGGAACACTATTACTAGCACTCGACAATTAAAGCTTCCTAAAAGCAAAAACACACGGAAGATGAACTGACAAGTAAGAAAAATACAGTTGATACTTAAATTAACGTAGCTCGCTGCACAGCAGACGTGAAGCAGACGGCAGCATCATCCGTAAAAAGCCTCAGTGAACTTCCGATGTCATCCACAAGATCATTTATGTATAATGTGAATATCAACGGTCCTACGACACTCCCCTGCGGCACGCCTGAAATCACTCTTACTTCGGAAGACTTCTCTCCATTGAGAATGACATGCTGCGTTCTGTTATCTAGGAACCCTTTAATCCAATCACACAATTGGTCTGATAGACCGTATGCTCTTACTTTGTTCATTAAACGCCTGTGAGGAACTATATCGAACGCCTTGCGGAAGTCAAGAAACACGGCACCTACCTGGGAACCCGTGTCTATGGCCCTCTGAGTCTCGTGGACGAATAGCGGGAGCTGGGTTTCACACGATCGTCTTTTTCGAAACCCATGCTGATTCCTACCGATTAGATTTCTCGTCTCCAGAAAAGTCATTATACTCGAACATAATACGTGTTCCAAAATTCTACAATTGATAGACGTTAGAGATATAGGCTTATAGTTCTGCACATCTGTTCGATGACCCTTCTTGAAAACGGGGATGACCTGTGCCCTTTTCCAATCCTTCGGAACGCTACGCTCTTCTAGAGACCTACGGTACACCGCTGCAAGAAGGGGGGCAAGTTTCTTCGCGTACTCTGTGTAAAATCGAACTGGTATCCCATCAGGTCAAGCGGCCTTTCCTCTTTTGAGCGATTTTAGTTGTTTCTCTATCGCTCTGTCGTCTATTTCGATATCTACCATTTTGTCATATGTGCGACAATCTAGAGAAGGAACTACAGTGCAGTCTGTACCTATATACCGCCTTGAAGTTTGTACCTTCAGCGTGTTATGAAAAAACTTTTTACCAGTGATATTTGTTGTTCCATTTGTATGCACTTATTTAACGAATTTATTTCTCAGTAGTATTTAGTATGTTGATAAGATCAAATGATTCCATTAAGTAATGGTTATGTCCATGAAGGGGTTATGGCAAAGGATGAAAGAAATGTGAAAATGAGTAGTCTAATGGCTATATGTAAGGGGTACACGTGGTCTAGGGGTAGCGTGTTTGATTCATAATCAAAACGTCTTCGGTCTCGGGTTCGATCCCCACCGCTCCCTAAATTTTGATAAATAATCAGCATTGGCGGCCGAAGACTTCCGGCATAAGAAGTCAGCCTCATTCTGCCAACGGCCTTGTCAAAGAGGGCGGAGGAGCGGATAGAGGTTCAGGGCACTCTCTTGTCCTAGGGGTGGGAAATTGCCCCTAAAGGTGGAAGAATCAGCAATGATCAACGACATGAGGATGCAGAAGGCAATGGAAACCACTGCATTAAAGACACGTGACGTGTATCCTCAGGACATGTGGCCTGTATTTGAAGAAGTGTCATGATGATCTCTCCATTGGCAAAAGATTCCCTAATAGTCCCCCATTTGGATCTCCGGGAGGGGACTGCCAAGTGGAAGGTTACCATGAGAAAAAGATTGAATAATCAACGAAAGGATAACGTTCTACGAGTCGGGGCGTGGAATGTCAGAAGCTTGAACGTGGTAGGGAAACTACAAAATCTGAAAAGGGAAATGCAAAGGCTCGATCTAGATATAGTAGGGGTCAGTGAAGTGAAGTGGAAGGAAGACAAGGATTTCTGGCCATATGAGTATCGGGTAATATCAACAGCAGCAGAAAATGGTATAACAGGTGTAGGATTCGTTATGAATAGGGAGGTAGGGCAGAGGGTGTGTTACTGTGAACAGTTCAGTGACCGGGTTGTTCTAATCAGAATCGACAGCAGACCAACACCGACAACGATAGTTCAGGTATACATGCCGACGTCGCAAGCTGAAGATGAACAGATAGAGAAAGTGTATGAGGATGTTGAAAGAGTAATGCAGTATGTAAAGGGGGACGAAAATCTAATAGTCATGGGCGACTGGAATGCAGTTGTAGGGGAAGGAGTAGAAGAAAAGGTTACAGGAGAATATGGGCTTGGGACAAGGAATGAAAGAGGAGAAAGACTAATTGAGTTCTGTAACAAGTTTCAGCTAGTAATAGCGAATACCCTGTTCAAGAATCACAAGAGGAGGAAGTATACTTGGAAAAAGCCGGGAGATACGGGAAGATTTCAATTAGATTACATCATGGTCAGACAGAGATTCCGAAATCAGATACTGGATTGTAAGGCGTACCCAGGAGCAGATATAGACTCAGATCACAATATAGTAGTGATGAAGAGTAGGCTGAAGTTCAAGACATTAGTCAGGAAGAATCAATACGCAAAGAAGTGGGATACAGAAGTACTAAGGAATGACGAGATACGTTTGAAGTTCTCTAATGCTATAGATACAGCAATAAGGAATAGCGCAGTAGGCAGTACAGTTGAAGAGGAATGGACATCTCTAAACAGGGCCATCGCAGAAGTGGGGAAGGAAAACGTAGGTACAAAGAAGGTAGCTGCGAAGAAACCATGGGTAACAGAAGAAATACTTCAGTTGACTGATGAAAGGAGGAAGTACAAACATGTTCCGGAAAAATCAGGAATACAGAAATACAAGTCGCTGAGGAATGAAATAAATAGGAAGCGCAGGGAAGCTAAGACGAAATGGCTGCAGGAAAAATGTGAAGACATCGAAAAAGATATGATTGTCGGAAGGACAGACTCAGCATACAGGAAAGTCAAAACAACCTTTGGTGACATTAAAAGCAACGGTGGTAACATTAAGAGTGCAAAGGAATTCCACTGTTAAATGCGGAGGAGGGAGCAGATAGGTGGAAAGAATACATTGAAAGCCTCTATGAGGGTGAAGATTTGTCTGATGTGATAGAAGAAGAAACAGGAGTCGATTTAGAAGAGATAGGGAATCCAGTATTAGAATCGGAATTTAAAAGAGCTTTGGAGGACTTACGGTCAGATAAGGCAGAAGGGATAGATAACATTCCATCAGAATTTCCAAAATCATTGGGGGAAGTGGCAACAAAACGACTATTCACGTTGGTGTGTAGAATATATGAGTCTGGCGATATACTATCTGACTTTCGGAAAAGCATCATCCACACAATTCCGAAGACGGCAAGAGCTGACATGTGCGAGAATTATCCCACAATCAGCTTAACAACTCATGCATCGAAGCTGCTTACAAGAATAATATACACAAGAATGGAAAAGAAAATTGAGAATGCGATAGGTGACGATCAGTTTGGCTTTAGGAAAAGTAAAGGGACGAGAGAGGCAATTCTGACGTTACGGCTAATATTGGAAGCAAGGCTAAAGAAAAATCAAGACACTTTCATAGGATTTGTCGACCTGGAAAAAGCGTTCGACAATATAAAATGGTGCAAGCTGTTCGAGATTCTGAAAAAAGTAGGGGTAAGCTATAGGGAGAGACGGGTCATATATGTACAACAACCACGAGGGAATAATAAGAGTGGACGATCAAGAACGAAGTGCTCGTATTAAGAAAGGTGTAAGACAAGGCTGTAGCCTTTCGCCCCTACTCTTCAATCCGTACATCGAGGAAGCAATGATGGAAATAAAAGAAAGGTTCAGGAGTGGAATAAAAATACAAGGTGAGAGGATATCAATGATACGATTCGCTGATGACATTGCTATCCTGAGTGAAAGTGAAGAAGAATTAAATGATCTGCTGAACGGAATGAACGGTCTAATGAGTACACAGTATGGTTTGAGAGTAAATCGGAGAAAGACGAAGGTAATGAGAAGTAGTAGAAATGAGAACAGCGAGAAACTTAACATCAGGATTGATGGTCACGAAGTCAATGAAGTTAAGGAATTCTGCTACCTAGGCAGTAAAATAACCAATGACGGTCGGAGCAAGGAGGACATCAAAAGCAGACTCGCTATGGCAAAAAAGGCATTTCTGGCCAAGAGAAGTCTACTAATATCAAATACCGGCCTTAATTTGAGGAAGAAATTTCTGAGGATGTACGTCTGGAGTACAGCATTGTATGGTAGTGAAACATGGACTGTGGGAAAATCGGAACAGAAGAGAATCGAAGCATTTGAGATGTGGTGCTATAGACGAATGTTGAAAATTAGGTGGACTGATAAGGTAAGGAATGAGGAGGTTCTACGCAGAATCGGAGAGGAAAGGAATATGTGGAAAACACTGATAAGGAGAAGGGACAGGATGATAGGACATCTGCTAAGATGAGGGAATGACTTCCATGGTACTAGAGGGAGCTGTAGGGGGCAAAAACTGATTGGAATACGTCAAGCAAGTAATTGAGGACGTAGGTTGCAAGTGCTACTCTGAGATGAAGAGGTTAGCACAGGAAAGGAATTCGTGGCGGGCCGCATAAAACCAGTCAGTAGACTGACGACAAAAAAAAAAAAAAAAAAAAAAAAAGAGTCGACGCAGAAGTAGTAACACGCTATGTACTAGTCAGGATTACACGCAACTTGTGAGTGGATGTCAGTGAGTTGTCCGAAAATGGACGCACAGGTCGAGAACTGAGATATTCCATGTTATCCGGCGGTCATTCCCATGAGAACATTTTACCACGCTTTTCTCCTTAAAAATCTCACAGAGCTGTGGCGGGGTTGAACAACTGAAAATTGTCAGCATCCGTCGCTATGGTACTTGCCTCGAACGTACTGGTATCGACATGTAACACACCGTGCCACCTGTAGATGAGTACCTGAACCATGTATTGTATTTATGAGCCTGTGTTCCGACTCAATGTTTTAACAAACAAAACAATAAAGCTATAATCAAGTGTTTCATTCAACTGATGACCTCTCGCTTTTTACAAGAGGTACCAAAATTTTAGAAAGAGTGTAGTACTGACTTCAAAATAGAGTCCAAATAATCTTTTAACTAGTTGTTTATGAAAATGAAACTGAAAGTTTCTTAGAAGAAAAGTTCATATGCAGAACAACTGTAGAAGTCATTATCTGGATTAACAAAGAAACCACAATTTTCATTATTTGGCTGCAATGTTTCTGAACTTGAACTGTAATAAAAGTTGAAGTTTTCATAAAATCACAACAATTGCTACAGAAAAATACGTCTGTTAAGTTAATCATTCAGTTTTGATTGAAACTATGCAGTCCAATGCAATGAAAACAGCTGATTATACAGCACACGAATTAAAAACCTATGTTCTATTTATTATGAGTTATGAAGAATTTTTTTTTGGTATCCACATCTTTCTGTGCTTTTGTTACTGTGTCATTGTCCGTAGTTCATGATCTAGTGCTTAGCATCTGCTCTACCTCTAGCTCGTGGGGTTTCGGGTTCGATTCTGGCGGGGCAGGATATTTTCTTCGCTCAGGAACTGGGTGTATGTGTTGTCCTGATAATTTCATCTCATCTTCTTCAACGCGCAAGTCGCCAAACCGACGTCATATAAAACAGACAACCTCCACTGCGTCTCCCGGCCAATTATCCCATAAGATCATATAATTTGATTTCACCTGTGTTAAGTGTTTATTGATGTCTGAGCTGCACCATATTTCACCTACGACGTCGTGAAAAGACGGATTGTCATTCCCCTATGTTCAAAGTACTATTGTGTCTCGTGTATAAAGTGTAATCACAAGTATAGAAACGGTGGAAATGCGACGTTTTGTTTCTTCGTGTCATGGCTGTGGGAGCACAGTTTCTAAGTATGACGTGGATACGAACTGTGATTTCAAACAGAACTGCCGTTACCGTTCATGATCATACTGCATTCATAAATATGGTAAAATAATGGTGGCTCTGCATTACTGTGCCTTTTATGTACGTCTGGGCAGCTACAAGTTATTAAACTAAATTGTGATTAATTTGGAGTATATATATTATTTTGAAAACAAATTTGACCCAATTCTTAGTCTTTGTCCCGGTATAATTTCGAAATTGTCTTCAAAATGGTTCAAATGGCTCTGAGCACCATGGGACTTAACATCTGAAGTCATCAGTCCCCTAGAACTTAGAACTAACCTAAGGACATCACACACATCCATGCGCGAGGCAGGATTCGAACCTGCGACCGTAGCGGTCGCGCGGTTCCAGACTGAAGCGCCTAGAACCGCTCGGCCACTCCGGCCGGCGAAATTGTCTTCCTCTCGTCATTTATCTAATTGGTTTTACATGAGTTCCTTGCATGAGTAGGACGTAAATTTCAAATTTCTTTCCAGGAACATCACTTTAAGTATATTATTATTATATAGACAAAAATTTGGTTAATGCCAGTTGTTTGAATCTTCTCTGTATTTCCCTCTTTTAGCTTTGTCTTCGAAATATTCCGTGGCATCTTGCTACGAAATTTTCTTCATTAACTTAACATTTCAGATTTTTCGAACTATTTGGTAGTTTTGCTGTCCATCTGTTATACCTCAATCCAGATGGTCTTGTAAGGTGTCAAACAAATAACACACCTTACATTGAATTCCTGAAACAATTCTCGTTAACTCGATATGTCACACGACATAGTTATATGAAACTCAACAAGTGTTATTAAAATGCTGATGTAATAAATAAGCTAGCATTTTGTGAAAATAAAACACTAACACTCACACTAGTAACTGCACACAAGTAATTTCCCCGAACCGAGCTACGAGATGCAGTTCTGAAGGAAAGAAAATTTTACAACGGCAATGCCCATCCCATGTAGACCGACACCTTTTGCCACAGTGCATCTAGTGGACACAATGACACATCCGCCGCCAGTGTGTAAGCTGTCAACAAAAGCCACACCTTGTCCCTGCTTTTAACAATGACCATTCGGAAAGCCTTTCTACAGGCACAGGGCAGGAGATGCCAGATAAAACATCTAGAGGTAAAACGTTTAGAGAAACCCAACTCAAAACGTTTGTGAGTCACTGTAGTCACCTGCATTAAAAACTTGCACGAGAGAAAAAGCTGTTTATCTCAGTATTACGTAGCAAAGGTTAAACTCTGCCCTATGAAAGAAACCATGCCTGTGATAGGCTACAAAAACTCTAGTGGGTGGAGTTACAAAAAGTATGGACACCCTGATTGGCCAGAAAGAAAATGTATGGCCACCAGCTTTGATATAGGCAAATTGCGGACAGAGTAATTGGCTCCTCTCTTGCAGAAATCGTCGAGTGTTAAACAATGCGACTCGTGTCGCTCTGAGACGATTGTGAGAGTCATTATGTGAACACTTGTTCACAGACTCGTCTTAACTCGCAAGGAGTTAAACTGATTAGTCACCTAGTGCAGAGAATCGCTCCGAGCACTGACTGTTAATGCTTGCAAGCGATTTGAGGACAACTACGTACGTGCTATTCCAGCCAAATATCGTGTACCAAGCCAATTAGCTAGGGAATAACTAGGAGGCTCGGCTTCACCGAAGACGTAGGAAATGTATCTGACTGGTGTTTAACAGTCGAGAGAGATCTAGAATAGGTTATCAAGATCACAGCCTGCGCCGACAGCCGCCATTGTCGCCGCTGACGCAAGGTAAACACACGCGCGCCCGCGCCTCGCCAGCAAGCGATATCCAGTTAACACTCAGAACTGCGCTCGCTTCCGCCTCTCCCAGTTTTTTTGTACATTCAACCGTGACCTGTAGTTAAATATATTCACGACTGTTGGTCCTAATTGAAGCAGAAACGCGAGATGTCCGATTTGACGAAAAGGACTGATCAGTCACTGTTGAGTTATGAATTGTTTTGATTGTATACTTCTCTTTGACTACTCTTTACCGACCCCCAATCGATTTTGGGTATTTTCATTGTGCAGTTTATCGTAATTAATATCTCTGGCCCCAATTGTATTTAATCTGTTTGTGTTTTTATCGACCCCCAGACATAGTCATCGACCATCTTACCATTAAAGAACATTATAATAGTTAGGAATTTCGCTTCACAGTTGTGATCACCAGTACCAATATTTTACCATCCTGTATGTAATTTTGCTAACATTTACATGTCAAGAAGTCATACTTAGAGTAAAAATAGACCTTAGTAACTAAAATATAATATTTTCATTTTTGCTTAACCCATACACTAATTTCTGTCAGCGATAACGTTTCCTTTACAGTGGTTGTAGTGGAACCGACATTGGGATGAATGTGTGATGACATCACTGTCCGTACTGCTGCACTCTTCTGAACTCTGCATGTGTGAGATGGTGTCTTCCTACCTTGCAGGCCATAGGTTCAACACCAAATTCCTAAAATTGTGGTAGAAAGATAGATCAGAACCTTGCTCACACGTGTTAGAATTATGTTTTTTCTTGTTTTCTTCCTGTGCATGTTGCGTTATCTGTGCCAATGCTTCTGTGACTTGGTAGTTATTTGTGCGTTTAGATACGAGGAGCCATTATATTTAATCATATTGGAACAAGGATGGGTGTTAATATTTTTTCCTGCCACAGGCATTAGTGTGATGTCCAAGGGAGGAAAAACACTGTCTATTTGCGAGAATACGATCAAACGAAATTTAAATCAGTGTTGTTGTTGCGACTGAGAAAAGATGGCAGTGTCTTCGCTAAGTTTGGGTGTTTTTCTATTTCTTCCGCTATAGGTTCATCAAAACATAAACATCTATGAAGAATTACTGCAAAATTTTTAACTTGATTTCACAAAGAAATTGGTTGGTTACTTATTATTATTTGTTGTCGCGACTGAGGTCGCCTGGTTGGTCTTTAAAATTACTATTTTGGTTTTGAACTACTCCATAAACAGTTTTATTTTCTGCTGAAGGTTTCTGTAATTTTGTAAATGTTGACTTCCGCTTTAAAGGAGAGGAATGTGGTTTTTATATTGTGCATGGTTAACTCGCTGCTGAAGGGTAAGCTCATTTATGTAAATGTTGAAATGACTTTCTGACGCATCCCACTGTTAAGGTATTCCTACTGTAATATTTTTTGCATGGTAATTTTTTCCGTTTACGGTTATTGTAATTTTTTTGTGTTTTACAGAAAGGTGCCAATTGCTTTAACGTAGCACTGTGGAATGGACGCCTGAGAGATTAGTTGTTTGGCCAGGTTATCCTTCCAAACTCTAGCATGGGCATGTTTCCAATTGAGAAAGATATCAGCAGTGTGTTTCAATATGAGATAATCTATGAGGTGTTCAGCTATCCAAAGGTCTTCCAGTTCATGTTGTATCAGCTACTGTGGGAGACAGCACCGACACAAACACGGAAAGGGAGGAGTTGCGATGGCCGGAGGTAGGAATCCTGACAATCATCTGTACATCAAACTTCAAGATATTACTCTTTATTTCTAAAAAGAAGATAAACTCAACTTCTCTTGAATCTTATGCTTTCTGTGCCTCTTATGTACAAGTATTTTGACAATCTATACCACTCTCAGAACGCAGACGAAGTAAAGTCTTCCTATTACTCTCGAAGTCTGCAACGAACAGGGCCAACCAGCGATGGGCGGCTGGTTGAATCAGTGTTGACAGGGGGCGCTGAAGTCTGTCATCCTGGAGGTATGGCGCTGCCCGCTTTTTCCATTGGCGCGCAGGTCAGAATAATTCTGCCCTGGTGATTTTCTCCTCTGTCAAAGAAACGTGTAGTATTTAACTGAAAGTGCTCAACAGTTTTATCGGCCTGTAGCTGTCTAGGAGCTTTGAGGCTTTCTCCAGGTTTAAGCAGTAATAAGAGTCTTCAGTTTTCTACATTGTTCAGGTTAGTAATCGAGTTGTAGACATTTATTGGAAATTCTTGTAAGTGAAACTGAGAGTTTAATTGGTAATTGGTTCAGATGTTTATTGCTAATTCCAGAAAATTCAGAAACTGATGAGCCGCTTTTGTATATGATAATGCCTTTAGTTTCAGAAGACCTAGCTAGATATGGCCGTTGAACTACTTGTCTTTCGTGAAACTTATATAATGTATTTGCTCAGCATTCTACTCCACCTAGGTTTCTACTGGTGTTAGTTAGTACTGTAGTGCAGAGTTCTGCCTTCGACAAGCGGAGGCCAAGGTTTTAGTAAGTTCTACTTTAATTATGTACTTGCTTTGCATTGTTGCATTTCTAGTCTTTCATCTTTTGTTTTCTACTATAACGACCGGCTTGTGTAAAACCATCAATAATTATTTTCAATAGGTCTTCTAAAATATACCAAGTTATTAGTCCCGTTCAATATAAGCAGATTTTTGCTAAATGGAATAAAATCTCACCACTTTAAAAATGAAACTTGATTAAGACATGGAGATGCTCTGTCGCCTCTTGTCTTTAATGTACTCTTTGAGGGAGCTGTAGGAAGGTAAACTAGTACCTGCTTGGATCATCGAAAGAACTAAAGTTAAAGATTTATCGTATGCAGATGATGTAGTCCTCACTGGAAAAAGTGAAATAGATTTTAGACAGTTACTTGTGCAACTCGTAGAAGAAGCATCCAAGCTTGGCCTAAAACTGAACTATGAGAAAACAAAACACACAACAGTTCTAAGATGTAAAAATGAAGAAAACAACCAATCGCATGTAATAATTGGCAAACATTAATTCGATCATGCTGAACAGTTCAAATTTCTGTACGCAATGATAGACGAACAGGATCAGAGACAAGCAGAAGTGAAAATGAGCCTGCAAAATGCTAACAGAACTTGCTACTCTACACAGAAACTTCTATGGTCTAAACCACCGACAAGTAAAACTAAAATGTAGCTATATAACACAATCATCAGACCAGTCCTAACCTATGCAGGAGAAACAAGGAGCGTAACTAAAAGGAAAGAACAGCAATTACAAGTATTTGAAAACAAAGTTGGTAGGAAAATATTTGGCCCATACTATGATAACGAATGGCAAATTTGGAAGACAGGACACAATATAGAAATCCACATGCTGTCACAACAAACCACAATCGATCTGATTTGATTTGAGTAGGGAGATAAAAGATCAGTCGTACTATCAGTTGTGTGGTCCCCCCCCCCCCTCCCGAAACATGCTTTATTGGTTTATTGTACGGTTTCTCTCCCACCATTGCCCTTCAAGAGTAATAGGAAGCCATTTACTAGTTCTTTATGAGACACAATTTCTTCGGCACTTCAAGACCCGAAATATCTGTGTCTTTTAATATCCATAACTTCTCATTGGAAGATTAGGTGCGGGGCGATTTCATCACCATCACCACGCAGTTTGCACCAAATGGCTTCTTTCCCTTCACTATGGCCTGTCATTAGTCTACCATGAGTTTAACCTGTCTACTATTCAAGCCACACGTTGATTTTTTCTTAAAACGTGGCTTTGGCGCTATTAGCTTGTCATGTTTTTCGATCATAACGCAATATTCTACTTACTCTCTTCTGATCCAACTTTGCAGTTTTGTCTTAGTTTTGGTTAGCACAGGTTTCAGTCCAATAAATGGGGTCGTCCGTCTGTTCTGGCTACCCTATCAACTTGTTAAAATTGCTTAGGTTTGCCACTGCGTTCAGAACAGCTGTTCCAGATGTCGTCATTGTCAGGTGGATAGTGCATTATCTGAAGATAGCCTACAACTAGAGACCGATACCGATCATATTTTGCTATGCGATCAAGACTATTTTTTACCAATTTTACTTCATTGACAGATCGCTTTTCTCAAAAACGTTATCTACAATTACCAGCCTGGTTCCGGAATGACCAGGGACACGTAACAGGTTACTATATTCCTTTGCCTGGTCTTGCAAGGGCTTTGTGGCATTCTGCAACGTTTCAGCGATGCGTGGCTATTTGAGTAGGTGTAATTGCTACTACCTTTGCAGCGTCCACTCAAATTCACCTCCGCGCACACCCAGATATACAATTCCGCCTGTTACGGCTAAGCGCTCCCGTCTCTGCACCTTCCTTGGAAGCCACCGCCTATTTTATTTTGTTCCACCATACTGTAGACCTATAAACCAACATAGGTCTTATTACAGTGCTGTATATCCAACACATACTCTTGAGATTTAGAACCCAAGGGTTTTTTGTTCAGTCTCTTTAAGTGCTAACAAGAGCACCTTTCGACTTGGAACATATATTCTTTATGCGAGGAGTCCATGATCTTTCACATCCAGGGTAACCCTATATTCCTCGCTCTACCGGTAAAGCCAACAATAATTAGCACAATAAATTCCAGAAAACTTCAACTGGCAGCCCATCTGATGAGAATGGAAGTGGATCAAGCGGTTTCAAGAATATTCATTGAGAACTCGTTTGTCAAGAGACCTAGGGGAGACCCATGAATACACGAGTAAATGAAATTAAAACAATACGCAAAAGTATGGGCATAAATAAATCGCAGGAAGTAGCAAAAGACATAGGAGTTTGGAAGCAATGTGTGAGATCGAAGCCAAGAAGAAGAAAAAGAAGAAGAAGAGAGAAGAAGGTCTTCTACAGTTCTCTGCCTTAAGTTGCCTTTCAGCATTATAACTGCCGCGGAAGTACAATTTTAAAAGACCTCAGAATAGCTCTTATCGCCCTTACTATATATTCTTAGCAGACACGCGTGTCAGGGTAGTACCATTATCTGCAGAGAAGTCGTAAATGTAAAGCGCCCTAATGGAAAAGTCCCGTTAATGAGTGATCTAAGAGCTCATCTAATTGCACGATATTCTCAGGAAATATGCCATTATTGTGACGACCAATCGCACTACGTAACTATTGCTGAGCTTCCCTTGCGTCCTCCTCGCCTTAGCTCACCTGTCATTGCCGGCCGGAGTGGTCGAGCGGTTCTAGGCGCTACAAAAATGGCTCTGAGCACTATGGAACTTAGGCGCTACAGTCTGGAACCGCGCGACCGCTACGGTCGCAGATTCGAATCCTGTCTCGGGCATGGATGTGTGTGATGTCCTTAGGTTAGTTAGGTTTAAGTAGTTCTAAGTTCTAGGGGACTGATGACCTAAGATGTTAAGTCCCATAGTGCTCAGAGCCATTTTTTTTACCTGTCATTTTTTTTTCTCTCTCGAACAACAGCCTCTACTAAGAACAGCTACCGTGCTGAGACAGAAATGTCGTTTCGCTTTCACTTAGTCACAAAAAAATCAGTGGTTCACAGACAAAGTGTTGATAATCGTTGGAATTCACTGCAAAAAGAGAATTGTAGCAGAATACGGCCCTTTACCTCATTCTGTAGGTCGAAATCAAAATTTTTCCACACAGAAAGTCTTGTAGATTTTACAGTGTCATTTTTGGTTTTGAATCAGGTGAAAGCTTTCGGTCATGTAGTTTATGTATGGTTATTATTTCGTCTTTATTTAACGTAGAAGAATGAAATTGCTAGTTTGAGACTATTCAGAGTCATTCATAGGTGATAGCCACTTTTCACAAATTTTCAATATAGTAACTCTTTCAAGGCGGATGCACATTCTTTGCCATTATTAAGATTAGGGATTTTTGGTGTCCTGATATGTGTCCCCAACGCCTCTTGGTTTACGAGCTCTGTTGACTTATTGTTTCTTCGGGGTCACAATATCATTGCTTACACTCTTCGTCCGTCTTTATTGGCTTTTATTTCCCCGAGAAGTGTTTGCCTATTCTACTGACAACTCAGGAGAATTCTCATTTCGTAATCATTTTAATGATCCGACTTCTGACACACATTTTCTCTTACCTCTGTCAGCAATGGTGCCAGATTTATTTAAAGCTTACGTATTTATAGGAAAGTTTTTAGATAATTTCATTGAGCTTTCTGTTTGCCTATTTTCTTTCACAAGGTGCGTTTCTCGGAGTCCTCGTAATTGAGACTGATGTCTCTGTTTGCTTTGATGTTCTTGCCTTGATTGCACTTTAATAGCTCTCTCATTTTTATAATGTCGACAGATATTTTGTTTTCCACTCTGGGATCCATTTCTTCTATGTGTATGTTTATTACAAGATTTTTTAACTCGTCCATTATTCAGAGTTATTTTTTCCCCTTTCTGTCTTCTGACGACTTCATTGCCAGTTCTAGTTACACTGCCTGTTCTAGATACACTTCACCAGCAAGTAACGATGTTTTCTCTTGTTTTCCTTGTCTTATTCACTAATGAGTATTGTGCATCGTGCAAGAAATAAACAGATTTCGGATTAACACCTTGGTGCATGTGGTTTATCGTTATATTTCTGACTCAAATCGAATTTTTAAACATGTACTTGGAATGACACTCTTGAGTATAAAGTTTTCTCTTACTTCTGTCTCGTCGAGGATGGGTATTAATAGTAAACATGGCTTAAACGAATAACACACTGGATTAAATTTGGCCCGTTCCGTAGAATAAGCAAGTAAAATTGCGATTTAAAGATCATTTTGTTTGTAACGGGAAACGAAAAGATGCTTTCCGTCGACACTGCGCATCGCGTGAAAAACGCTACGAACAGTATTTGTTTGTGGTGATTACAAATACCAACCGAAACAGAAGAGAAAATATAACTGACAACTCTCAGGAGGGGCTCCCTGTATATCTACATATTTCTATTTGCTTATTTATTCTGGGAAGATTAAACGATTAGGCTCTCTCTTACATTCAACCACGAACTCCAAAAATGTTACATTAGGATAGTTATGATACACGAGTTATAAGAAGTCTTACATTTAATATATGATAGACTCTTAATGTCTCTTTACTCTCCTCTACAATGAGAACTCCAGAGAAGACACAAGCCTCGTTCGCCGAAACAGATGAAAAGAACTCAGCGATGAAAGCATCCGTGACGAACGTATAAGCGGTATTGATTAGTTTCCCTTATACTCATCTTTATGACCGTAATGCTGATAAACAGGAAGAGACGTTCCCCGCACAAGCAATAGGAGCCAGAAGTTCAGTCTTGTATCAATGTGTTATTCTCACAAAACGTTTAATTAAAAATACAGTACACACGTAGATAACAAGCAGCAATGAAACGATGATGAACAGTGCCTTAGGAAATGCCAGTTTCGCCAAACACAACACAGTCACAGAATCTCAGTAGTTCAGTCAAACAGAAACCCTAGCCACACAATTAACCACGATAGTGGATGGCTGTTTAATCTTTATTGCGATTACATCTCCTTAGTTCCATACCAGCGAGAAGTGTGTGGTCAACGCTTCCCCTGGAGATCTGAAATACACTGAAAAGAAAACCACGCACGACAAAAGAATTATTCGAATGGGACGGAATCGGTGGAGACGTCATGTACAAATGATGATTTATTCAAGAGAAATAGGTTTTTGAATTGAGGAAGTCAATAATGTGTTGGTACTCCTTTGACACCTATGCGAGCAGTTAGTCGTCTTGGCACTGATTAACAGAGTTCTTCGATGTCCTCCTGAGGGGTATCATGCCGAGTTATCTCCAACTGGCACGTTAGATAGTCAAAGTCCAGAGCTGGTTGGAGAGCTGTAGCCATAACGCTCCAAACGTTGTCCACTTGGAAGATATCCGGCAATCTTGATGGCCATGTTAGGGTTTCGCAATCACGAAGGCTAGCACTAGGAACTTTCACCATGTGCGGGCGGGAATTATCTTGTTGAAATGTAAGCTGAAAATGGCTTGCCATGACGGGCAACAAAACTGGGCCTAGAATATCGTCGACGTATCTCTGTTCTCTAAGGGTGCTGCAGATGACAACCAATGGGGTACTGAAATGAAATGAAAAGTTACCCTTGATGTCGGACCGTATGGTGGCCGACAGTCAGGCTGGTATCCCACCGCGGTCCGAGGCGTCCCCAGTCATATTTTCGGCCTGGAATCTCATTCACGGGATTAGAATTTTCTTCAGAGATGAATCTCGCTTCGAAGCGAGCCCCGATGATCATCGAAGACGTGTAAATTTCTCAAATCCTCGAACAAATCACCTGTGCAGTTTTGTTACAGTATTTCATTGCAACACCTAAAGTTATCAAAGTACCAAAATTTAATTAAAATTTGGATCAATGGAAATCGTCCCTAACTTACAGGGAAGTTGGAACACACGTGCTGTGCTGAAATACTTCAGCACATGTAGCCACCATTACAAAACAAACGTAAACTTCTTGTATAAACACTTTTATCGAGGCTGTATTAACTTGGCATCACATGCAGCCACCATTACAAGACAACCGTAAACGTCTTGTATAAACACTTTTATCGTGGCTGTATTTACCTGTACCGTGACAGGGAGCTGAAACTTAAAGAATAAGGCCATTGTGCAGGTTATCAGGTTTAGTGTACAGTAGGAAAACACATGAGTAAGAGTCAGTGACGTGAGCGAGAGAGGGCGGAAGAGTGGTGATAGAGAAATATAATTTCTGTCTATTGGGAGGAGGATGAAGGTGACTGGTTTTCTATATGTCTCTAATACATACTATTTAGAATTAATTGGGCCAAGCATCATCCAAAATTGCATCCAGTGATTACGATATGATATGGATGGAACAAATTTGATACACATGAATTATTATGTCTCCTGTGATACGATGCAAAAAATGTCGCTACGGTATTCCTGAAAATTTAAGGCCAGGGACGTAACTGTTAGCAGAGTACATACACCACGTGATCGAAAGTATCCGGACACCCCAAAAACATACGTTTTTCATATTAGGTACATTGTGCTGCCACTTAATGCCAGTTACTGCATATCAGCGACCTCACTGGTCATTAGACATTGTGAGATAACAGAATGGGGCGCTCCGCAGAACTCATGAACTTCGAACGTGGTCAGCTGAGTGACGTTCACTTTAGTCATACGTCTGTACGCGAGACTTCCACACTCATAAATATCCCTTAAGTCCACTGTTTCCGATATGACAGTGAAGTGGAAACGTGAAGGGACACGTACAGCACAGAAGCGTACAGGCCGACCTCGTCTGTTGACTGACAGAATCCGCCGACAGTTGAAGAGGGTCGTAATGTGTAATAGGCAGACATCTATCCACACCATCATACAGAAATTCCAAACTGCATCAGGATCCACGGCAAGTACAATGACAGTTAGGTGGGAGATGATAAAACATGGATTTCATGACCGAGCGGCTGTTCATAAGCCACACATCATGCCGGTAAATCCCAAACGACACCTGGTTTGGTGTACGGAGCGTAAACATTGGACGATTGAACAGTGGAAAAACGTAGTGTGGAGTGACGGTTCACAGTACACAATGTGGCGATCCGGTGGCAGGGTGTGGATATGGCGAATACCCGGTGAACGTCATCTGACCGTTGTTTTGCGTGGCACTATCACGGCGCAGGCCTAAATTGATGTTTTAACGACCTTCTTCCTTCCCACTGTTGAAGAGCAATTCGGGGATGCCGAGTGCATCTTTTAACACGATCGAGCACCTGTTCATAGTGCACTTCCTGTGGCGGAGTGGTTACACGACAATAACATCCCTGTAACGGACTGGCCTGCACAGAGTCCTGGCCTGAATCCTATAGAACATCTTTTTCATTGGTAATTCTATACCTCCAACTGATCTTCAGCACTCTTCTGTAGCCACTCCAGGGTTTCTAGCGTTATATCCTGTTGTCCTATGGTTTAACTTTCACATTCGTCTAGGAATACTAATTCTTCCGTCATTTCGAACTCCTCTCTTCCAGTCCACATTCATAGAGATACATGTTCTTATTCAGGGCTGAACAGCATCACTTTAGTCTCTCTCTTCTTTAATTTTGAATTACACTCTTTGGCCGGCCGAAGTGGCCGCGCGTTTCTGGGCGCTGCAGTTTGGAACCGCGAGACCGCTACGGTCGCAGGTTCGAATCCTGCCTCGGGCATGGATGCGTGTGATGTCCTTAGGTTAGTTAGGTTTAAGTAGTTCTAAGTTCTAGGGAACTAATGACCTCAGAAGTTGAGTCCCATAGTGCTCAGAGCCATTTGAACCGTTTGAACCAATTACACTCTATAGAAAATCCTTTCCTATGTGCCGAGGACGTTCTCTTATCTTTCGTCTCTGTGAACGCAGAAGTATCATCTGCATATTGCAGCCTGTCTGTATTCTGTACATGAATTCTAAACCTCACCTCAGATATTTCGCGAACTGGTCTATCGCTTCCCGTATACAAGTACGGAATAAAAAGACGAGGGAGACCACATCCCTGTCGCACGCCTTTCTTTTTAAATTTTTGCTTGTTGTTCCTTGTGAAAATTTATAATCATACCCACTTCGTTCTTACGAAGCTGAGGCCTTCTTCCTTCACCACTCTGGATATCTTTTGTCAGATAACGTTATCAACAGCGCTTTCCATACCTTCAAAAATGGTTCAAATGGCTCTGGGCACTATGGAACTTAACATCTGAGGTCATCAGTCCCCTAGAACTTAGAACTACTTAACCCTAACTAACCTAAGGACATCACACACATCCATGCCCGAGGCAGGATTCGAACCTGTGACCGCAGTGGTTATGCGGTTCCATGCCTTGAATGGCAACAGAAGCTGTCATATGCTGTTACGGTGTAGAGTCAAGCGCCGGCATGCCAGTCGGGAACGACAGAGCATAGAGGGCTGTGAAGAAGACGTCAGCCAATAGCACGCTGACTGACCCCTTTCCAGGACGACAACGCGACAGCAACGGCCTCTGTGCGAAGAGGACGTAAACGGCACGCCCGACTGGTCGAGGCCCAGTTCAAGAATAGCTTGAAGACTAGTCATTTCGTTTCTACCACGTAACATTGTCTGTACTGAAGAAACTTGCTTATTGATTATTTGTCATGTCGCCCTTTGCTTGCGACACTCATTGTAATCGCAAACTTAAGTATTGTAATATCTTGATTTTGTAATAAACCTCACTAATACGATTTGTTTGGTTGCTTGTCTAGCGATCCGATAAAGCAGGTTTCCTAGTCACACCATATTCGACGACTAGGCAGGATTCAACATATTCAATGTCAGAATCGGCTCTCTTACTCAAAATCCCCTTCTGAATCCCAACTGATCCCCAATCATCATATCGTCCATCTTCTTTCCAGCTTTCCTCCGTAGTATCATCACGAGAATTTTTTTGCATGTTATATAAGGTATCGTTCACGTTTTGTAGTTGTCGTCTTCTTTAGTATAGGAACCACGATGCATTTCTGGAAGTCGAATAGCTACAAAAAAGGAATTTAGCTTTATTTACTATTCTGTATGTGCCTTTTCGAAACAAGGCCCCGGGAGTAGACAACATTCCATTAGAACTACTGATGGCCTTGGGAGAGCCAGTCATGACAAAACTCTACCATCTGGTGAGCAAGATGTATGAGACAGGCGAAATACCCTCAGACTTCAAGAAGAATATAATAATTCCAATCCCAAAGAAAGCAGGTGTTGACAGATGTGAAAGTTACCGAACTATCAGTTTAATAAGTCACAGCTGCAAAATACTAACGCGAATTCTTTACAGACGAATGGAAAAACTGGTAGAAGCGGGCCTCGGGGAAGATCAGTTTGGATTCCGTAGAAATGTTGGGACACGTGAGGCAATACTAACCTTACGACTTATCTTAGAAGATTAAGAAAAGGCAAACCTACGTTTCTGGCATTTGTAGACTTAGAGAAAGCTTTTGACAATGTTAACTGGAATACTCTCTTTCAAATTCTGAAGGTGGCAGGGGTAAAATACAGGGAGCGAAAGGCTATTTACAATTTGTACAGAAACCAGAGGGCAGTTATAAGAGTCGAGGGGTATGAAAGGGAAGCAGTGGTTGGGAAAGGAGTGAGACAGGGTTGTAGCCTCTCCCCGATGTTATTCAATCTGTATATTGAGCAAGCAGTAAAGGAAACAAAAGAAAAATTCGGAGTAGGTATTAAAATTCATTGAGAAGAAATAAAAACCTTGAGGTTCGCCGATGACATTGTAATTCTGTCAGAGACAGCAGAGGACTTGGAAGAGCAGTTGAACGGAATGAACAGTGTCTTGAAAGGAGGATATAAGATGAACATCAGCAAAAGCAAAACAAGGATAATGGAATGTAGTCAAATTAAATCGGGTGATGTTGAGGGAATTAGATTAGGAAATGAGACACTTAAAGTAGTAAAGGAGTTTTGCTATTTGGGGAGCAAAATAACTGATGATGGTCGAAGTAGAGAGGATATAAAATGTAGACTGGCAATGGCAAGGAAATCGTTCCTGAAGAAGAGAAATTTGTTAACATCGAGTATAGATTTAAGTGTCAGGAAGTCGTTTCTGAAAGTATTTGTATGGAGTGTAGCCATGTATGGAAGTGAAACGTGGACGATAACTAGTTTGGACAAGAAGAGAATAGAAGCTTTCGAAATGTGGTGCTACAGAATAATGCTGAAGATAAGGTGGGTAGATCACGTAACTAATGAGGAGGTATTGAATAGGATTGGTGAGAAGAGAAGTTTGTGGCACAACTTGACTAGAAGAAGGGATCGGTTGGTAGGACATGTTTTGAGGCATCAAGGGATCACAAATTTAGTATTGGAGGGCAGCGTGGAGGATAAAAATCGTAGAGGGAGACCAAGAGACGAATACACTAAGCAGATTCAGAAGGATGTAGGTTGCAGTAGGTACTGGGAGATGAAGAAGCTTGCACAGGATAGAGTAGCCTGGAGAGCTGCATCAAACCAGTCTCAGGACTGAAGACCACAACAACAACATGTGCCTTTTATTCTTTTAATTTAGCTATTTTTTCAGATGATCGACTCTAAATATTAATAGAGATCTGCGTTTCCCATAGACCTAGACTGCAGACAGAGGAACGCGTTGATGTCGCAGCAACCCATCCAGCACGCCGCAGTACCCGAATTCACGCTTCATAGCGAGTGAATTCGTGCCTATGCGGCGTCAGAACTGAAGCATACATCAGTGTAAGCGCACTATGAAATAGTTTGCTTTTAAATATACATTTTTAGAATTTTGAAAGCTATAAAGCTGGCTCAGAGACTCACAGTACAAAAGTAATAATTCTTGCGCGTTTAGAAGGTACATGCCTGCATCATCAGTATTATCTCAATATAAGCATCCACATCGGAAAGCATTAGCGAAAGATCATCCTTGCAATAAATCCTACAACAGTCTCATCATTGGGTAACGATAAAACACATACACCCAAAAGTCAACCTATTTTCGTGGTCATATTATTTTTCGACGTTGTAATTACGTATTAATGTTTTAGGAGGAAGGTTAGAGTTCTATTAACATCAGTACAGCTTTTCGTTGGGTTCTGATCTGCTGCAAGTGATCAAATGTATTGAAAGTCTCTCTGTCTGTCTCTATCTTTTAACACGCAATGATTACCGGCATTAAACTGTTTTACGCTAGTATTACTGGCGCTGTTTAATATTTCTTAACATTCCAATAAGAATTTTACTAATCTCTCCGGTTCTGTGGAGAGTCACTTCAGTTCTTCTCTTACCTGTCTACGTAATATTCAGCATACTTCTGTGATATAACATCTGAAACTTAGAGATTCTCTCCTTTTCGGTAAAGAGAAGGACTGGGAAAGACGAAGCACGTTAACGCTTCAGATGAACGAATTGCGAGTGATACCAGCAAAATCTTTGTAGTTCTATGACTGTATCTTATCGCTGACAAGTTGACGCGAAAATAAATCAGTTTCGTTCATCTTGTAGTACAGGATAAGATTTTATTTTACCTATATACCAGATGCTTTTTTTACGTAGTGATGTATGCAGACCGGGAGAATGGGGAGAAAGATTAGAATTTAACGTCCCGTCGACAGGGAAAAAAATATAATTAATGAAATAAAAGTATCAAGAGATGGAGGAAAGGTACAGGGGAAGGAGTGAACGACATTAAGAGACAAAAGTACCATTTAACTATGAAAGAATACTAAAAATAATGAAATGCGTTACTAGTAATATTAAAAAATAAGAAAAAGCTAACTCACCTACTGAGTGTAATACCAGTATGTATATTATGTTTTAATAATAATCTATGGTGGATAGGATGCATGGGTTGGATAACAGCACGTATTTTAGGTATCGATGACACACGGCCTTTGATTCCACTCTCTGGGCCACTTCGCTGAGCACACTGGACTCGCACTCGGGAGGACGTCGGTTCAATCCCGCGTCCGGCCATCCTGATTTAGGTTTACCGTGATTTCTCTAAATCGCTCCAGGCAAATTCCGGGATGGTCCCTTTGAAAGGGCACGGCCGACTTCCTTCCTCATCCTTCCATAATCCGAAGAGACCGATGATCTCGCAGTTTTGTCTCTTCCCCCCAAACAACCCAATCAAACCCATTTCCCTGATTATAGTTCCACAGCTGTCGGTAAACAATGTAAACACTGCGTGACGCAGTTAATAGTTAGCGAGTGGACAATTGAGCACGTGGCAGACACATATCGCGCCAAGCAGACGGAAAAACGTTGCTGGGTGCACAACTAGAAGAGCAAATTACGCCGCACCAACGATGGAAGACGCCGAGCCAAAAGGAGATAAAGTAGCTATGAGGGAAGGAAAGCTGACTTCTGATAGTTAGACAAAGAGAATTACGCTAATATTTGATCTTGTGAAAGCACCAGGCTTTACTGAACATCTTCAGATCTATTAAAATAAAGAGATGATCTATTAAGTTGGGTCTTACTTCCTCAGTATGATACGAAAAATGTTTGCGATATGTAATCGGTTTCGTGTGCTGTGCACAGCGTCCAAAGTCAGTAATGTACATAGAACAAAGTGTCAGAATTTATGATGGTGTGGAGGGACGCTCAGTAGGAGCGAAAGCTTTCCACGCGAGGTATATAAAGATAACAAAAGTCATTATGGGGCTTAGTTAACAACGCAATACCGCGCCGGTAGACCGATGTAGTCAGTAACGTGGTAGATACACCAGCCTTAAGAAGCTACCAAAGGTTGATCTCAGTAACAACACGGACGCATTAGCAAAATAAAATATGACAAACTAATGAGACCTCCAGGAGAATAAACCGATTGCGAAAATGCTCGATGGATACAAGAAAAGATCGTCACAATACTTTTTTTTGTTTTGCCACCTTGCACTCAAACTGTCACCTTTCAATCTATCCTAAGCCTCGGCTATGCTACAGTTCACGCTGTCACAACGACCTCACCAGTAAAACATAATGCAACATATCGTTCCCCTATGTTGATCACCTACGTACGTATAGTGAACACCGTGCACTAATCTAAAAGCCAAAAGAAATGCAAGACAAATAATGTGTAAAACATACGACCGACATCTGCAAGTGGAACAAACAGACAAACAAAAAGATCCCATGCAACCATCTACTTAATATCTGACACTACGCTTCAAAACAGCTACAAAGATGGAATTATTGACAGTAAACATAGTCAAAATGAAAATAAGAGTATTTTGGATCAACTAACTCCGTCCGAAAAGGCCTCTAAAGGCCCAACGGTACAAACCGACCGCCGTGTCGTCCTCATCCGACAGGCGTCACTGGTTGCGGGCAGACAGCACACCGCGTTCCCGGCCGTTGTCGGTTTTCGTGACTCGTGCCGCTGCTTTCTAATCTTGGCCTCACAACGACTGAGTGCAACCCACTAGCCAAAAGCATTTGGCACAACTGGATGGTCACCCATCCAAGTTCTCGCCAAGCCCGACAGTACTTAACATTGGTGATCTGACGGGAGCCGGTTTTACCATTGCGGCCAGGCCGTTAGCAGTACACTCTGCAATTTTATCTTCGCAACTATTCTGTATCTGAAACGTAAGGACTTTGTCATTTTCATGTACCACTCGTCGAGGGCGACAACTCATCTGCATTCGTACACTTCTTTATAAATCCCGCCATTATAAGCTGTGTCCTTAGTAACTTATAAACTACATACAGCACATTAAATCGACTAGTTGCTGCAACTACGGTGGTTATTCCATACGCTGTTGTATCATACGTGTTTTCTGATTACAGAAAACATAGCGTGTATTTAATATATCTGAAGGTGTTTAGTAAAGAAGCAATCTGGTTATCATGGGAACGCCTTTGCGACAGTAAACAACACTGAATGACCGTTTCAGTTGTTGAAGAATTGCTCAACCTGATGGAATGTCAAGCTTTCAAAACAGATTTAATTCATTTTTATTTATCGTGCGTAAATTTTTCTGATTCCTCTATACGTTTCTCCGTAATGCTAGGAGCGTGATCTCTCAAAACGCATTGTGTATAAAATGTGTTTTGCGTTATTAAGTGTTGTGGTTGAAACTGACAAATAACTTAAAAATGCATATGCTTGATCCGAAACATCGTTGGGTGACGCACAGTGTCTATCAGTGGAAGGTTTCCAGAATGAATCTTTCAGCCAATGGCGAAACGTGCGCTGTTTTTGAACTTCCTGGCAGATGAAAACAGTGTGCCCGACATTTTTTAAATAATGTCTTTGTAACTTAAAATTTTACAAAATAACTTCAATATGTTACATTTTTGCAAAGCAAATATTCTAACACAGGAATGACGTAAAGGAAATAATCAAAAATAAAATAAAAATATACGCATTAGTAATTCTCTAAAAACAAGTATTTCGATTTCACTCATAAGAAGTATTTCAAATTCGTCATTCGTGATCTTTGTTGATTGGTGGTATTTGCAGCTGGAAGCTCGTTGTGTCTCGGTGGTCCTGCGAAGCCAACTCTCGGTAGAGGTATGCCTCATTCTTCCTGCAGGAATAGCTTCTTCCCATCAACCGAATACTGACAATAACGAAATATTAGTAGAACAATAACATAGTTTGTTTTTGTACCTCTATAAAACTCTTCCCAGCTGTTTACGCACTCTGTGCCTGCGTCCTGAAGTTGAGGGGAACAAGTCAGATTGTGGCGCAAAGTAAATTTAGGCTTGCGCGGTTGGTAACATTCGTCACATTTTCTTAAAGCCCATGTCTAAAGCTATGATTGAGAAGTTCAGGAAGAATTTTTAAATTTTAATTTTTTCCTTGTCTATTTTTCCTGTTAATTCCATAGATAAGGTTCAAACTCTAATATCTCGGTGTGTCGCAGGTGTGAGGGCATCAATCCATGCAGTGACTGATCTCTTACAGGTGGGAGTGGGTTAAGGTCTGGCGACGCGATCTTTGCTGCTTATTCGGTTGTGCTCTGTTCTCTCGATCAGTCTGAGTATTTCCTTGTCAATTTGCCAAACAGCTGTTTGACACAAAATCCTGTCCTCCAAAACGTTAGTTCACTGCGCGTGTCGGAGGTATCTGTCTGGATCATATGTGTAGCTGTCTACCTTTCACTAGTTGGTTAGGTTAGGTTAGTGTTGTTTAACGTCCCGTCGACAACGAGGTCATTAGAGACGGAGCACAAGCTCAGGTTAGGGAAGGATGGGGAAGGAAATCGGCCGTGCCCTTTCAAAGGAACCATCCCCGCATTTGCCTGAAACGATTTAGGAAAATCACGGAAAACCTAAATCAGGATGGCTGGAGACTGGATTGAACCGTCGTCCTCCCGAATGCGAGTCCAGTGTGCTAACCACTGCGCCACCTCGCCCGGTTTTTACTAGTTGGAATAGATCGGGTTACAAGCTGGGGACTTCTGGTGCTGCGCACTTCAGGTAGTAAGAAACGTGCTGGCAAGTTTTCCCATACGAAATTCCACCACGTGTGTGAAATTTTTAATGGTACCACCAAATGCCGCTGACATTGACTCAACCCATACAAAAACACAGACCCTACAGAAAAATTGTTCAAATGACTCTGAGCACTGTGGGACTTAACAGCTGAGGTCATCAGTCCCCTAGAACTTAGAACTACCTAAACCTAACTAACCTAAGCACATCACACACAACCATGTCCGAGGCAGGATGCGAACCTGCGACCGTAGTGGTCGCGCGGTTCCAGACTGAAGCGCCTAGAACCGCTCGGCCACACTGGCCGGCCCGACCTTGTAGAGGAAATGGCTAAAGGAAGGTGGATAAAAAGAAGAATAATAAGGAAAAGATGATGATGATGATGATGACCTATGCAGGATGACTAGATTTTGTGTAGTACCTAGTCATGCTATCTAACGCATAGTGTGATAAATAATGGCCATTTTGACTTACTGATCACTTGATCGCGAATGTATCTGTTGCTTCTCCGTTGACGATCACTCGAGAATTTTACCGGCATTTGAACACAGAACTTTTGCTTTCGAGGGCAGTGCTCTGGTAAATCATCAATCCTGGCACGCGTCACAAATCTGTGTTCACGGAACTACTCCCGACAGCATGGAAAGTTTGAATCGTCTATATATTGTACTGGCACACGATGGAACCGGCGTCCAGTAGTTCAACAGCTATTCGTTACTGTTTTCAAACAGACTCGTGATTTAGAAGATCACATTTCATATAACTAACGGTTATTCGGTCTACTTCCAATTAGAAGGCAAGTTCTGCCGACACACTAATTAAATTACGCCTCTTTAGTTTTGACGGAGAGAAATAGAATCTCAGAGCCTCGGCACCCGCTCTAAAATACTGTTGAGGAAACTCGCCGTATATCAAAAGGTTTCTTTGTTCCGCGGCGCTGGCCTGTGGGAACTTGCGAGTCCTTGGGAGCAGCGACAGCTGGAGCGGACCCCCTACTGCCCTGCCCCAGCCGCCCCTGACCCACATCTGCTGCCATCACCTCTCCTTTCGTTCGTTCGCTCCACGACTCGCAGGCGCTGCTATTGATTCTGTGGACCTCCGCCGCTCCAACTGTACGGAACCTGTTCTCGGATGCGGCGTCCAGGATGTAAATCATTATCTCCGCTATTGATTTATGATATTTTGAAGTCAGCTTCGTATCTAATAACATTGCATGTCTCCAGTTTATCGTGTATCAGCCCCCCCCCCCCCCCCCCCCGCCCGGTGTCACCCACGTTATTCCACTTATTCTCCTTGTCCGCCCGCTCACTGTACAGCTTTTTTGCGACACAGTTCAGGCAAATTGCTTGCCAATTCAGAACCACTAATTTCGAGATACGATGCTACTGTAAGCAGAAAGGCAGCATCAAAACACAGACTGGTTCATAAGTCTGGCATCAAAACACAGACTGGTTCATAAGTCTTTTCTACTTGACGTTATTTCCTTTGTTTCTTTTACAGCTTGAATGTAGAAAGTATTCCATCTGATAATTTTCTGTTTACTTACATGGCATACACAGTCCTGTAATATTTTACGAAGGACAATATGAAATGATTGGCGACTCCAAAGAGTGCTGTGTGCACAACGCCCATATACGTGAAATTAGAAAGAAGGTCAGCGTTGGCCGTAATTTTGATGGTTTATTGACAGCAAAATCGATTTTCAATCACATAGTGATCACCTTCAGTGCTGTAGTGTACACATTAAACTCCTAGGCACTGGTGTCAAGTTATTATCAGAAACCAAAGCTATGAAACGATCACAACAACCTGTTCAGTTATGGTGATCGTTTCATAGCTTTGGTTTCTGATAATAACTTGACACCAGTGCCTAGGAGTTTGATGTGTACACTACAGCACTGAAGATGATCACTATGTGACTGAAAATCGATTTTGTTGAGATCTTCGCCGGCGACTGTAGCCGAGCGGTTCTAGGCCCTTCAGTCCGGAACTGCGCGTCTGCTACGGTCGCATGTTCGACTCCTGCCTCGGGCGTGGATGCGTGTGATATCCTTACGTTACTTCGGTTAAAGTAGTTCTAAGTTCTAGGGGACTGATGAAAAAATGGTTGAAACGGCTCTGAGCACTATGGGACTTAACACCTGAGGTCATCAGTCCCCTAGAACTTAGAACTACTGAAACCTAACTAACCTAAGGACATCACACACATCCATGCCCAAAGCAGGATTCGAACCTGTGACTGTAGCGGTGGCGCGATTCCGGGCTGAAGCGCCTGGAACCGCTCGGCCACCGCGGCCGGCGGGGACTGATGACCTCAGATGTTAAGTCCCATAGTGCTCAGAGCCATTTGAACCATTTGAGATCTTCGCTTTCAGTGTTGGTGACGATTAAGACCATTTGCCATCTGTTGGCAGTGTTAGGTATTACAGTATCGGGTGAACTCTCAGAAGGAAGTGAGTATCGGTGTAGCAGTGTTTTATAGTGTGGTAAAACAGATAGCAGTTGTCATTTGTGGACGTTGTTTTAAAAACAAGCATATGCAGCGCGACCTATTTAATGCTGTGCAAGTCACAAGAGTGGTCTGTTTGATTAAAAATGGATGGACTTTCGGTCGTCTTGCTGCAGTACTAATGCCTCTGCATGTGTCATCTACAGGCTGTGGACACGCTACAAGGAGACACTTCAGTACACGAGGCGAATGTGACAAGATCGCCAACACTTACAGCCCCAAGCGGAAGCCCGATATTTGGCCGTCTCTGTGTTGCGGCGTCTTGCAGACAGCACCAGAGCACTGCAAGACGGTCTCAGAACGGTCACTGGAGCCGCTGTGTACGACCAGACTCCCATGAAAATGTTATGAGAAAGGACGTTACGTTCCAGACGTCCTGTTCGAGTATTCCGACAATGTCTTGCAGCTTGTCTTTAGTTTTGCTGTTCCCATGTCAACTCGCAGTTTCGTCACTGGCGAAACGTGTTATTCACAGACGAGTCCAGATATCCTCTGACGCAAGGTGATGGCCGTGATGGTGTTTCGGAGAGCCGTGGTGAGCGGTATCTGCTAAATGTTGTCCAGGAAATCGACAGATTTCCACAGTTATTTGATGTTATGGGGAGACTTCTGTTTTGATAACCATACGGATCGTTGACCGCTGTTGCCTTACGGCCAGGCAGTACGTCGAACAGATCCTGTTGGACCATGTGGCGCATGCTGCATGCGGGGGTGACATTTATTTTATTTATTGCCAAATTATAGACCTGTTACCTGATGTTCTAAAACAGGTCGTACATCTTACAATTTTCGCTTTTCGTCTTTTTGCAGTTTGCAGTTTTCTTTTCTGTTGTTTTTCCTATAACATTTACAAAGAATAATACTTTTCGAAACAACAGAAATTTAAGGTTGAAATATAAATAAAATTTTGTTGTTTTTTAAGAAGAATATAAAAAGGTGATAGGATAGAGGAGAGAGGGAATATGACTGACGGTGAATACCTGAGAATGGTTTCTTCGAGCCTTTGACCATTAGTCACACACACACACACACACACACACACACACACACACACACACACACACAAATGCTTATTGGTAAAGAAATAGTACTGCTATTCCTATTTATTACTAATCCTATGTATTATCTTGAGGTGCCCATCACTTTACAGAATTTAGTGATTTCCTGGCTAGATCGCCAGCACCTTATGCTTGCTTATGTCACACCTCGGTTTCTTCCACCTGTTCCTTCTCGTCGTCATTGTTTTCGTTGTCACTGCGGGTATCGCTGTCCAACCTCTGGAGATTATACTTAAGTTTCACATAGGCATCTCGTGTCCGCATGTACTCTTCATGTGTTGTTTTTGAAATACCGTTTGTCAATACGTTTAATTGTGCCCATTGATCTTCATCTCTTATTGCTCCGTATACATCAAAGTCTGTGTAGTTTAAGTGTAGTGTATGTCTATTGTTTGCGTATTGCATGCAGAAAGAGACAGTGTGTTCTGGGGAACCTTCTTCCACCGCATGTGCCTGTAGGTGTCTGCCTCAGACTCACATTGCTGCATTATTTGCTAGCATAAAGTTGACATTACTGCTCGTACCATCGAACCTGCATATGTTGGTATAGGTCCTTCCGTGTTCATTACATGTAATTGTGTTTCTTGTATTAGGCCGGTGACTAAGCGTCCTCTGTCATCTGTTCTATCTGAATTCCAGAGGGTCGATCTGAAATTAATGCCAATCATTAATTTTTTGCCTTTGGCATACATTACTAGGTCTCTGATGTAGTCTTCGTACGGCTGTATTTGATGGCAGTATTGGGGGTACATGGATGCAATCACCCATGTAACGTTCCCATTAGTTATCTCTATGGTAACTAAGTGTTGACTGCATAGCTGTGTTACCTTAATTATGTTATAAGTTCTGTTTAAAATTACTATCGCAGCCTAACAGCCATTGTTGCCTGTTGTTGTGGTAGCATGTTTTGGTAGACATATTAGTTGTCCATTTCTGTTATAAGGTTCTAGTAAGCACATGATGTTAGCCTGCAAGTCTTGTGCTATGTTAGGGATTTCGGCGCTGACTGTCGTACTGATTTTTGTATTATATTGTACGATATTCACTTTTTGTCTGTGTGTTCTGAGTGTTTTACGTGTACAAAATATTTCCTGCCTGTCTGTGAGTAATCGAAATATGCTCGTCCGCGTGCTTTTACATGATTTCTATATATTTTGTCAAAGTCGAATGATTCTGACCTACGCAGGTGGACCTGGAGCACGAGCTTCAGCAGCAGCTCTGACGATGTAGGAATATTTTCTGTCCTTAGGATGATTCTGTCTGTCTGCTCAGTTACTGGAAAGCAGAGAGAATCTCCCTTTGGATGGCACAATCTAAGTAGGATCCGCTGTGCTGCCTGCAGTAACTCTTTTTTCTCTAGCCTACTTAAAAGTAAGTTAAATTCTAAATTATCATACTTAGGTGTAGCTGGCTTGCTGTTGGTGCTGGTTTCTGTTGCGGTGTCTGCGGTGGTATTAGATGGATTGTGGCTTGGAGTTGGCCCCCGATTGGGAGACATTTTAAGTTCTGTTTGGGATGTCACACAGTTACACTTCATTTTATCACACGCTTCTTCAATGCTTTTTGCCTTCACACGTTTTTCACTGATGTTGGTGGTGCTTGCTGGTGTGGTGTCGGCGATGGTGATTTGTGTGGAACTGGCTGTATGTCTTATGTTGTCTCTGTTGATGTTTGGAAAAAAATGGTTCAAATGGGTCTGAGCACTATGGGACTTAACATCTGTGGTCATCAGTCCCCTAGAACTTAGAACTACTTAAACCTAACTTACCTAAGGACATCACACACATCCATGCCCGAGGCAGGGTTCGAACCTGGGACCGTAGCAGTCGCGCAGTTCCGGACTGAGCGCCTAGAACCGCTAGACCACCGCGGCTGGCTTGATGTTTGGAGTACTTGTTGTTTCTAGACGCACGTTGACATCGTTGCCAATGTCACATGTATCTCCCTCAGATTTGCCCTCATCTAATTTGTCTGCTTTTATAAGTCTGGTAGTTCTGAGTTTCTTGTTGGTTTGTGGCCTGTTTGTTTCGGTGTGTATTGATTCAGGCTCTACTTATCTGTCTATGCCTTGTTCCTTTTGCCCGGAGTGAAGAGTGCCCCTCGAGACAAATTTGACTGGTTTGATGTACTGTTCACATTTACGTGTGTCGTAGAGTTTTCCATTTGATGATGATTCCTCTTTGTATTCGTCTTGTGTATGTGTGATTTGATGTACTTCGGCTGGGAGAAATTGTGAATGAGTATGTCAGTTTTGTTCGTACGTTATCTTGCGCACAATATATGTAAGCTCATCTTCCAGCTCATCTACCATCTGCGTTAATGTCGTTTGGAGGTTTATCCATTGGTGTTATTGTCTTTTAATTTCCTTTCCCACCTAGTAGTGGATGGAGCCACCGATTGTCGTGTCATCTATATATTCTATCGTATTAATACATCTATTCCGTAACGTCGTTGAGCGTGTTAGGGGCGGGATGAGTTCATTGTCGTGGTAATTCTCCGGCAGAAGACTCATTTGTCTTTGATAGCTCTTTGATAGCTTCTCTGTAATCTTGACGGCGATTTCTATCTATGTGTTTTGGGTGACTGTCTTTGGATGTTCGTGTTTCTTGTGTGTGTGCTGTTTTTAGCTGCTACAGTCTGTACTGTCCCGGAGCCAGTCATGCAATTGTTTATAGGTCTGACAGTCACCTCCTTTTGTTTTATTGCAGACACGGCCTCTGTATTTGTAGGGGAGGCGGACGCAAACCTCAGACGTGCGCTCGGTGCGCTTGTGCCGTTGGTTGCCGCACTTGGCACACTCAACGTCGGCCTTCCTGCAGGTTTTAGTCGTATGTTCTAGGCCACAACACTTAAAACACGGGTTTACTACTGTATATTCTTTCACAGAGATTGATTCGAAGTCTACGTAGATTCTCTGTCTTCGTGTAAGGACTCTGTACAGGTGTGGGCTGACCTTCAGTATCTGGTGACTGAAACCCCTCCCCTTAGGCCCTGTTTTAAACTTTCTTTTGATTTCTCTGTCGAAGTATTCTTTCGTGGTGTCACCGCTTAGATTCTGCTCCTAAAGGCTTTCTATAAACTCCTCGTCGGTAGGTGTATCTGGCACTTGATATTCTGCCACGAGTGGCTTGCGTTTTCGCGGTCCTTCACAGAAAATGGTATGCAGGTCTTTAGTCTTTTCTATTACTTTTCGACACTCCTCCTATGTTTCCGTTTCTACTATAACTGCAGTCTGGGTGGTTATGATTGAGTTGATATGTATATTCTCGTTCCTGGGATTTTTGTTCTTGGTGATAGTCTGTCGAACAGCTTTGGCGTCTCGATTTGCTATCGATTTGATATATAGGATTGTGACCTGTTTTGTTTTATCCTGTTCTATTCTTCGAGCAGTGCATCGAGCAGATCATGTTGGACCATGTGGCGCATGTTGCATACGGCGGTGACCCTGAATTCCTTCTAATGCCAAGGCCTATGTTTCGGGCGTCAACAGGGACGACTTGCGAAGCCTGGACATTGAAGTAATGGAATGGCCGGTTGTGAGTCCCGATCTAAAACCATCGTACGTGTGAGGCACATGTTTGACAATACGTTTTCGTGGTCGTACTGTTCCACCACGGACTCTCCAGGAACTCTCATGGACTCTCATTGAAGAATGAGAATGGATACCACAAGGTGGCGTCTGTAGACTTTCACAGAGCATGACACGTAGGTGTCAGGCAGTGATAAACGCTCACGGAGGAAATACACCTTATTGAAGCTCTCCAAGTCCAATGAATAGCAAGCGGGATGGCGACATGCATGATTGTTTCCACTTGGTTTTCGACACCTGCAGGAAATTTCAGTTCTTTTTGTGTAATCGATCGAGGATGTAATGCTGTTTTGTTATGTACATACTTTTTGAAAGATAAAGGTATATTTTTAATTTTTGAAAGATAAAGGTATATCTTAGTAATATCCATAATCATAATTCATTCCTCAATGAAGTATGGCCGGCGCCCGAACTCGTCTTTCCCTAATTCCTTTCGGCAGCGTGTGAGCATGATTGCCACTGTCTGCATACATGCACTTCATAGTGAGCTATCAAATGAAAGTATCATAATAGACCGAAATTGCGACGGGGGTGAATAAACACAGGTAATACTAGCCCAGGCGTAAAATGTGGATCGCACTCGCGACAACTCACTATGGTTTGGAAAATTTCAGTAGGGTTGCAGATATATAGACCTTTTTCTCAGACTGTAAGTCGTGCTTGAATACCTCAGTCGGTAGAGCATTTGACTATTAAAATCAAAAGGCTCCACGCTCGAGTCTCCGTCCGGCACTCAGTTTCCATCTGCCAGAAAGTTTCGGTAGACACTTTCCTTGCAAAATGGCTCATGCTGGCCATTTAAAGACTGGACTTTTTAATCTCTAGCAAGATTTGGTAAACGTAACCCAGCTACATGTAGACACTCTTCTTCTTCTCCTTCATCTTGTCTTGTCCAGTTACCAAGAGATGTGGACATAATTACATGGCTTGAAGCAATGCTAGTGGCCAGCGGACCTCCCTGACGACACTCCTTCACCGGGACGGAATTCTAGTACCCCGTCTGTCTGTGTCTAGACTAAGCACATGTTCAAGCGTGAGATCGTTTTCGATCCTTGTAACTGGGGCGGGACGTGGAAATTACCCCGACATTCATGTAGTTGGATGCGGGAAACAGCCTAAAAACCACATCCAGGGTGGCTGGCTCAGTGCTCCTCGGGTATTCGGGTGATTCAACTACTTACAAAGACTACCTACTCAGTAATTAATTTATGTAGCGGAAGGAATTGTGAAGCAGAAATATTTCAATATTTTTTTCAGCTTTCATTAATTTCCAACAGCTTTATTTCACAATGAAAGTGGTCAAACACTCTTATGAGTGCTCCTTTCTGTGCGGAAATGATGTTAAGTTGTGGATAGTACAGACTACCTTTTTCCTTAGTATTATATTTATCAATGCTATTATTGTTTTCAAATTCTCGCCGATTCTTCACGACAAACTTCATTAGAGTGTACATGTATTATGAGACTGTTATTAGTATGCCTTATTTCTAGTGCGGTTATAGGCGCTACAGTTTGGAGCTGAGCGACCGCTACGGTCGCAGGTTCGAATCCTGCCTCGGGCAGGGATGTGTGTGATGTCCTTAGGTTCGTTAGGTTTAATTAGTTCTAAGTTCTAGGCGACTGATGACCTCAGAAGTTAAGTCGCATAGTGCTCAGAGCCAGATCCTTATTTCTAAACGGTTACGTACACGGATTTGGAGGACGTACACTAAATATTATACCAACAGCTCCCCCTTTTGTAATGAGTACTTCGTACCTATTGGCCACTGGTTAGTAACCAGTTGTAAAGAGAAGTATAGACCCTGAAATACGTTTTAACGTAACCTCCATCCCTACAGAGACACATAGGCACACCATATTTAGTTAACATCAATTGAAGAACGAAGTGACTTGCAACGGCAGTTTTTTTGCCAAGAGGGGAGACTTCAGATGAAAAAAAAGAAAGAAACGGAAACATGTAATGGCGAAATGTTATGATGTTTTGAGTCGTAACTATATTCCTCCCATACAGCAGGTAAAAAGTGCCCCACCCCTCCTTTCTTTTTTTTTTTTTTTTTTTTTTTTTTTTTTTTTTTTTTTTTTTTTTTTTTTTTTTTTTTTGAAACGGTAGCTTATCTACTTATAGTCCTCAGCTTGCTGAATATCTGTTTATAAAACCGAAAGTTTGTGTTATTCAGGAAACATTCCAGGAGGACAACTCTCAGACAAGCTTTCAGGGCTAGGCTCTCCCTATATGCTAACGGAATAAATTAGTGAACCTGAAAAGACGACGTTGATTTTGATCCGATTACGGCAAATGCCTACTGGCTGATAATAGATTTACTGATAATGGTTTCAACGTCGTCCGCGAACACGTGGCTGAGTGGCATAACTGCCAGAGCGCCATCTGTGTCTACCCTTTAACAGACCCAGAGGGCTCAGTGTAGTACAAATGTGTGAGGAAAGATCGGCAACCAAGTCACGGAGACGCACTCATGCTTTCTGCAACCAGCTCAGCGAGTTTGAAAGGGGTCAAATTGTGGCCATCAGAGTGGTGGGAGGGTCCTTTCGGAGAAGTTCGACGTTTTGCGTCAGTTGTGCAACGATGCTGGTGTCAGTGGTCACGTGAACACTTTGAACGAAGAGTATGTGAGGAGCCTTAGTTGTTCGCTATCACATCAATGTACGACGCACTTAAGTGTAAGTTCTAATTGTCAGTCAACCTGGTGTCCTGATGATGGTGATGTCCCTGCACAGAAGCTGCAGTAAGTCGTCGTGTCTGGTTCTCTTGATGTGAGGCTGTAGCCTAATGAATGTTACTAGCGAATGGGTTAAGGCTCTCTAACTCTCTAACAGGAAGTCCAGTTTTAAGTTCAACAATGCCAACGGCTTTAATCGCTTGGTACGAATTAGTAGGCAAAGTCGTAAACAGTTTACAACCGATATAATAAGTATTCGACTATAGACTCACATATTACGTTACTCATTCTCTTAACAACGTTGTTTCAGTTCACAAAACTTTATACACAGCACATAATAAAATAACTCCTATACACAGAATCTGGTCTGCACTGTGTGCAATGTCGCGATACATTAAGATTTACACACTTGGCGAGCAAATGAGATGTTATCCGTTCGGCACTGCTACACCGAAAAACGTTTCTGCTGCTAGATTCGCACTCAGCCATTAATGTCCCACACTAGACTCCAGCAATCAGAAGCCGAATCACTTCGTTTGGATATCGGTGTTGCTGCGCCGAATGCGCACGAAGTGCTTTCTCTGCACTGCATCACGATTCTACTGTTATTAAAAGAATGTAATGAAAATAATTACGATATTGTATGTGATCTCTTACCATTGAGTGTCGTTACAATTATTGTCTGTCAGATCAGTATTTAGATATAGAAGAATCTCAATAAATGAGAGTTGTCTGTACCTCACTCCTCCACTTACATCATATCAGCTAAAATTAACTTTTCTAATTGCTGAGTGAGCTACGGGAATAAGTGCTATGACTCTCAAAGCCAGAAACGTCACTCGCTATAGGAGCAGGACAGTGTGGTAACTCCATGGGATCCAGTGATAAGGAGAAACGTCAGCTGGATACAGCATAGCTGACGGAAATCGTCGACACTCTTTCTCGCTGAATAGAGGACATTGTCAGTTCTAGATGTGGTGTTGCACGATACTATTAGCTTGATGTCTCGTGGGGTTTTACTAATTTTCCCTCTGGTATCCTTATCTCATACAGCAACAATGCATCGACTTACTATTCAGAGACGATCATGTGATGTAATGTATACATACATTCCGTCTACCGGCTGTTTACTGTGTTCTTCCATATTACCCACAACCAAGTATTGACAATCCAATGGGGTGTCCCAGTTTTATGGTTTTCTTCTTTGCGCGGTCAAGGCTTCCGATGTTAACTCAGGGTGGTCAGGGTAGCAGGGGAGATATTTGATTAGCTACTCGCATAATGTGGACCTGGGCTCGCACACCGAATTACACAACGAACGCGACCCACCGCTAACACGCCGCGCGCCGCTGGGGCTGAATACCCTCCGCTCATTACAATCAATCACGTGTAATTCCTGGAATGGGAAAGGGCTGATAGTCCCATCTGGAAACAAGGCAGTTCAACGTTTAGCATGTCTAATTCGGTAATAATATTTTTTCCCGCTAGTTATCGTCCGGAATCTCATTTATATTGCTCAAATGAACTTCTCTTTCGCTATGCATGAGGTCAGTAGTTATTGCTGCTCTTTCTCAATTACCTAATGATCTTTCAGTTTATAAACTTCCGTTAGTAATTCTCAAACAACATTTCTGATACATTATAGCTACAGTATCACCAAATGTTGCCACTTCTCGAGTTGAGACTGCATTTTTAGTCCACGAAATACTGTGGAATGTGATTCAAGAATGCCCGCATATTCTATCCTGAAACGGCTGTTATTCAGTCAAAACATATTTCTTGGGACTTTTTTGCTATGGAATAAACCCTGCATATGACATTTGCGAATAAGTACAGCTCAACTCCTTTACTGAGAACGCGTTAGCAATGAACGATCGTCACCCTTCCTCGCATTAAAAAAACCCCCTGCGACACTTACTTCAATAGATTTCCAAATGCAGTGTCGAAGTGAAATCTTCAAATTAATGAATGTGTACATATGCTGGAGGTGATTCTACGTCTTTCATCTACGAGGGTCACTCCAAAATAAATGCACACTATTTTTTGTAAAACCCATCTTTTATTCTACACGTCTGAAAGTTTTACAGTGTGTAGATACATCCCTTAGGAACAATATTTTCATTTCTCCACATAATTTCCATCCCTCTCAACTGCCTTACGCCACCTTGGAACCAGCGCCTATATACCCGCACGGTAAAATTCTGGACCAACCTGTTGGAGCCACTGTTTGGCAGCGCGCACAAGGGAGTCATATCTTCAAACCTTGTTCCACGAAGAGAGTCTTTCAGTTTCCCAAAGAGATGATAGTCACATGAAGCAAGGCCAGGACTGTAAGGCAGGTGTTTCAGTGTTGTCCATCCCAGTTTTGTGATCGGTTCCATGGTTTTATGACTGACATGTGGCCGTGCATTGTCGTGCAACATCAAAACATCCTGCTTTTGCCGATGTGATTGAACACTACTCAGTCGAGCTTGAAGTTTCTTCAGTGTCGTCACATATGCACCAGAATTTATGGTGGTTCCACTTGGCATGATGTCCACAAGCAAGAGTACTTCGGAATCGAAAAACACCGTAACCATAACTTTTCCAGCAGAAGGTGTGGTTTTGAATTTTTTTCGTGGGGAATTTGCATGATGCCACTCCATTGATTGCCTCTTCGTCTCTGGTGAAAAATGACGGAGTCATGTTTCATTACCTGTCATAATTATTTCAAGAAATTCATCTCCACAATTCTCGTACTGTTCCAAAAGTTCGCTGCATACCGTTTTTCTTGTTTCTTTGTGAGACACTGTCAACATCCTGGGAACCCACCTGCCACAAACCTTTTCCAGCGCCAACACTTTCAGTATTCTGCAAACACGTCCTTCCCGTATCCCAACGTGGTGCGAAAATTCGTTCACTGTGATGCGTCTGTCAGCAGTCACCAATTCGTTAACTTTCTGCACATTGTCTAGAGTGTGCGCAGTACGAGGCGTGCCGCTGCGAGGACAATCGTCAATATTGCCGTGACCACTTTCATCAAGTAACCTGCTTGCCCACCAACTATCTGTACTACGATCGATAGCAGCATCTCCATACACCTTTTTCAACCTCTTGTGGATGTTTCCCACTGCCTCGTTTTCACAGCACAGGTATTCTATGACAGCACGTTGCTTCTGACGAACGTCAAGTGTAGCAGCCTTCTTGAAGACATGCTGTGACGGCGCCACTCACGGGAACAGGTTGAACTAAGTCTGAAAACAACAGGGAAGGATGTATCTACACACTGTAAAACTTTCACACATGCAGAATGAAAACTGTATTTTTACAAAAATAGTGTGCATTTCTTTTGAAGTGACCCACGCACAAGTATGCCAACAGTAACTCAAAATCGGAGTTTCGCTTATCATAGCCCAACTCACCAAGACCATACGAGAACCGGGTGCTGGGAGCCGCTGTGTACTACCAAAGGGTATCCGCCTCCAACTGGTGAACAGGGACGTAATTAGTCCAAGTCTCGAGAAATTCATGCGCCCAGTACTCATACAGGTAACAAAGAATCATCTTTTCCTCAAACATCTCGACGCTTAGAATGCAGTCGACGTTTGTGCTAGAAGATAATCCGTCTGCAGCAAAAAGGCGAGATAGTTTTTTTTTTCCTTTTCTATTCGAATATTTGGATGAAGAAGCCACAAACATGAGGTCTACCTAAGCAAGAATAATTCTATAAACTGGAAGATTGCGGTTTGGTTATCTGTAACTTAACTATAGGCGTCTTTTCAGGAATATTAAGTAAAAATATTTTCCAATTTTCTTTATTTTTCAGTTAAATCTTTCCGCAACATCCCGGAAAGACTTAAGAAATTATTTCTTTGATTGTGCCACTATCTGTGCATCCAAGTGATTTATGTGTTCCTACAGTTCGTTTTCCCCATAAACTGTTTTCAATTGATCAAGCTGAGGTCTCATGGCACCTTACAACAGTAATTCTTCAACTAATCGTAGTTCTTGGTATAACACGGGGACCCAGTATTTAGCTGAAGGTCGAATAGAGATTTTGTGCTGTCAAACACTCTCTTCTCTTCAGATCACTTCCAGTGGCCATCTCTTCTTTAGTTGTTCTTCAGTTTAGCAATGTACCCAACTAAAAAAAAATTTTCATATAGCCCATACTACCCAAACTTTACCATCAGACCTAGACTGTAAAGGAAAACGTTGCTTCGTATCTAGACGAACGGAAATAATTCTTTTAAATTTGGAACCCTTAATGTGGATATAATAGCTTTCAGGCTAGTATAGTTAATTATTTTCTTCTTTTTGCAGCACAGTGTCACCAAAAGTACGCCAAGACAGGAAAGGAAGAGTCATACGGCATCTTTATCTTTGAGGCCCCCATGGGTTAGGCCGCGTAATCCGAAATACGGTAGTTTCCTTCCTCGGCGCACGATGGCCCTCTTCCTCGTGACCTGTGACTGTTGTCCATTAAGAGTAACAGATGCTTGTTAAATGTTTGTATTGTATAATGATGGCAGACGGGAGGGCCACACAGACCTCTACTCTCGAGTCTAGCATCCCTCCCCCTCCCTCGCCCCCCCCCCCCCCAGTATCAAGAGTGTGACTTGTTGCTTCATGAGACACTGTGGAGAGGTTTGAAATTTAATCCAGGGCATTAACAGTAAGTCTGATGACGCAAGCGTTACCTCTCATCACCTGGCTGGCCAAGACTTGTGGTGAAAATTTTTTCCACTAACAACAGTTAATCCTGCTACCTTCCAGTTGCCAAGTTACCACCCCAATGACGTGCGTCAACTACCTCCTTTATGGAGGCTGGTAATACGCAGGTACAAAGACAAAGTAAACATAATACAGGCCGGCACACCACACAGGCTGCAGCCAATTGTTTGCCCGTAACAGGCCAACACTGGTGCTACTTGCAGAACACCAAATATTGCTACTACCTACCGCCGGCCCCTAGTAACACTGTGCGCAATACTGTTCTCCAGGCTGCAACTTCCACGCCTCCTTACATTGTTTGTTGTAGGTTTCAGTCACATTACGTTGTCTCATTAATGACACAGAATCTACGTCTGCATCTACATCTACATGCATATATATTCCACAAGCCAATCAGTCATTTCCTTTCCCGTTACACTTGCAAATAGAGCAAGGGAAAAACGACTGTCTACATGCTTCTCTACGAGCCCTAATTTCTCTCATCATATCTTCATGGTCTTTACGCGAAATGTACGTTTTTCGCAATAATGTTACTCGAAGAGAAAGTTGCCTTTCCTCGAGGGATTCCATTTGAGTTCCCGAAGCACCTCTGTAATACCTGCATGTTGCTGGAACCTGTCGGTAACAAATCTAGCAGCCCACCTCCGAACTGCTTCGATGGCTTCCTTTAATCGGACCTGCTATGGATCTCAAACACTGGAGCAGTACTCAAGAATGGGTCACACTAGTGACCTATATGAGGTCTCGTTTAAGAGATGAACCACTCTTTCCTAAAATTCTCCCAATAAACTAAGTCGACCTTTCACCTTCCCTACTAGAATCCGTACATGCTCGTTCCATTTCATATCGCTTTGTAACGTGATGCCTAGATATTTAATCAATGTCCGTGCGCCAAGTAACACATTGCTAATGCTGTATTCGAATATTAGGGGCTTGTTTTTCCTACTCATCTACGTTTACTTACATTTCTCTACATTCTTCATTCATCACACCAATTAGAATTTTTGTCTGAGTCATCCTGTATCCTGCCACAGTCACTCAACTTGCACGCCTTCCCGTACACCACAGCATCATCAGCAACCAGCCACGGATTGCTACCTACCCTGCCTGATAGATCAATTATTTGTATATAAAATAATAACAGTTCTATAACACTTTCTTTTGACACTCCTGACGATACCCCTGTCTCTGATAAACGGTTACTGGGTTTTGTTACTTAAGAAGACCCTGAGCCACTCACACATATTTGGGAACCTGTTCCATAAGCTTGTACCTTTATTAACAGTCTGCTGCAGGTCTCGGTGTCAAATGCTTTTCAGGAATCTAGGAATATGCCCTTCAGCCATTTTTCGCAGTATAACATGTGGGAAAATGGCCAGCTGAGTTCCGCGTGAGCGATGCTTTCTAAAATCATGCTGATTCATGGGCAAGAACATTTCTTTCTCAACGAAATTTATTATATTTCAACTGAGAATATACCCATCATACGTGAAAATGGAGAAATTTTCCACCATCTGCAAAATAATGCTTATTTTTGTTTTACATAGATGTGAAGTCACAGATACGCTGTCTCCATGGGGTTTTCTGTTTATTGCTCCATCTCGCTGGTAGAGCTATATGTTTGTGGAAAAAAATTAAATTTTCTTATGGATATAGTCACTGGCTTTCTTAATGCACACTTAACATTTTTAAGCACTCAGAACATTTTATATCATTAACAGGTATCGTCCATTATTGGCCAAAATCAGAACTAGAAAAGAAAAAGAAAAGATTGCCTGTTTCACCTTTCAAACTCTTAACGCAGTTGGTATGAAAAGTAATTTCCGTTTTACTTTTTATGTTGTCCAACATTGTACAATTGACGAAGTAAAAAAGATATTATTTCTTTTAGTCTGATTTCTATCCTTTTTCCTTTCCTTTTCCGGTTCTAGTGAAGGCCAATGGTGAAGATACCGGTTATAAAATATTTTCTGCAATTGCGCCAAAAAAGGATTATGTGTACATTCTGTACCACACTTTATGCAGCTTGTCATGGTTTCTGGGGCTATTGTCATGTTTACTTTTATATTAGAGGTATTAAATTTATTTTATTCAGTGTCACTGTTCTATCAGTTAAACAACATTTTATATTTTATCAGAAAAACACAGTTTCGATCGCCATCTTGCGTGTTGTTGCACCAGAACTCATGACAAGAAAGTAAAGTATGGTACATATAGAATTACCAGCACATAGTTGACAGTTTGTGAAACAGTATAGCACACGAACACTCAGTGAAGAAAACACATAAAGTGATGCAACAAAAGAAGAAAATCTCAATTAAGGCGAAAATTCTGTTCTAGTATTCCTTTGCAGTCACGGGAAGTAAGAAAAGCTACATTATACAAAAAATTATTCCACCATATATTAATTCCATTCATCATTTATTGTATTAACGGACCTTTAAGGCCTACAGCAGATGAAGCCAAAGAAACAGTCACACTGCAAATGAAAAACAAATTTAGAAATATCAGGAACCCATAAAAAATACAAAAGAACACTTTATAGAAAGAATCACAGAGGAGATATCTACTGTAGATGGTAGTCCATCGCTGCCGGGCTCTAGCTTCATATTCCATCACTGTCGGCTCCATCTCTTTGAGAACTGTTAATACTCGATTCTTCCGCAGCGTCCTTGGACCTCCTCTTGAGCGTTGTACATCAGGTTGAGAATGGAAGGCCTGGCATGGGAAGGATCCATCATCTCGAAGGCTGTAGTCAAAATTCTGTATCCTCTTCTGCCATAATATTCGGCCAATGTGTGGCTGTCCAAACCGCTGTTACAGGTCTTCCTTTGTTCTTCATTTCCATTTACCTTCCATGATATTGTAGACGGAGCCATAGGTCTTTGGAAGTACCTTCCGCTTGAGTGCAAAAAATTGCTTCTTCAGTTGTTGCTGATGTCGCCCAGGTTTCACAACCATAGTAAAGTAGTGGCCGTACTAGTATCATGAACAGCCGTATCTTATTCTCCTCTGATATCAGTCTTGACCTGAATAAATTATTCAGAATAAAGAACTGGCTATTAATGTTTATTATTCGTTGATACACTTCTTTCGTGACTTCACTTTCATTAATGAGTGTGGATTCCAGGTACTTGAATTCTTGCACTCGTTCAAATGTGTGCCCATCAACAACAATAGAAAGAATGAGAGCTTGACGGGGTAGTAAGAGATATTTCCGTTAGAACTTAAATTATAACGTATTCATCAGTAATCGTGTATGTCTCTGAAAATGGGCACTGTATTCATTTCATTTGGGTCTCCGTGTTCAGAGTCATCTTTCCTAGTTTTATTACCTACTGAAAGAATGGTATTCGTTTCCAATTAAGGTAACAGACACTATCATTAGTAAGCACCCCAGACAGTTGTTATCACTGTTTGCTGAACCCATAGTAGGAACGTCTTAACGTTTCATTGTTGTCGGATTTCATATTATATTAAGCGCATTGTTCTCTAGTACCAAATATTACAAAACAAATGGTGCTAACTGCGACAGTCGGCACATTTCCACTTTTAATATATATGTGGGCGACACTTTAACGACAGTGGGACTGGATACAGTACAGGCGTTGCGGTCACATTATCTCCACTGTCTTACAGAAAACGATGAACGAGAATATGCATTTACCTGCTTTTCCCGTTAATAACTGCAAGATCCTGGGAGCGACAAGTGTCATATCTCACAATGTCAAGTGGCAAGTCCATATAGCTGTTCGGCTATGGAATATAGTAACATAATGCACTTTCTTAGTGTTGACGGACTTTATATGAGGGATGGTGTTCTTCCTTGAAAGGAATGCTATGATCAATCTTTCGGCTGGCAGATGGTACTCGGACATTGTCAGTGTCAAGAGAGAGGTAGAATTGCAAAAACTCAAGCGAAGGCCACAGCAAATACTACCAAGGCTTAAAAATTCACATCATAAGAAGTAGCATTAACTATATAGACTGGCAATTACCCTAATCAGCTCCAGGGACTGATACCAAGAAACAGGTAGCCACTAAAGTAAAAGAGTCTACATGCCTTTCCAGTGAAACTGTTCACTGATGAACATGTTGCTGAAGTACACAGGTGATGAAAGATCTTACATAAAGATGAAAGGTCTTATATAATCCTAGGATACCAGTGTCATATGAATGTAATATCACACAATTCATTCCGTCATGCCTCCTATTCCATCCTCTTGTCAAAGAGACTGGCTGTCGCTCAGCTAATAAGAATAATGTTAAAATGGAACATTATTGAACCATTCACGAACTCATAATACAGCCCGCTGCATTAGTAGCGAAGTCAAGGAACAATGTTTGACTAACAAGTAATGCTTGAGCTAGTAACAAAAACATAGTACTAGTCCAGACTCGACCTCAAATAGTGAAGAAATTTCATAGGGTACCCAACTTAACGAGATCGTCTACAAGTTCCTATTGGCAAGTTCTCTTCGATGAGGATTGCCTAAATTTATTGGTTTTATGTATGTAGGTAGAAGCACTCACTTCAGAATTCTACCTTTCAGTCTAAACGTCAGTGTAGGTTTGTTAAATGCTGCAGTAGTGTTACTGCTGGGCCTGGAATTACTTGACAATGTAACCATGTTTGTAGGTGATCTGCTAATAGCTACACAAACAAGGGAAAAACAAGTTGAAGTTATCGAAAGAAACTGAGCAAATTTAAAAATGCTGACATAACAGCCAACCCATAAAAATCTAATTTCGGTGTGTGAGCGAATAAAATTTTTGAGACCAATCAATTACACCTCATGGAATTCATCCAGATGAAGAGAAGATTAGAGCAATAAAATCTTTCTTGCCGTACGAACAAAGAAGCGTCTTAAAGCATTTATTGGGATTACATCCATTTATAGGCTCTTTGTGCTTGACCAGTTGCTTTACTGTGAGTCGATGTTAAATCTATTAAAGAGAAAAAGTCAAGTGGTATTAGTCTAGAAAATGCTCAACAAACTTTGAAAGTTTCAGAAGAGCCCTGCTGAACTTGGACATGCTGTACCGTCCCAATACATCGATGAAATTTTGCCTGGCCACAGATGCCTCCTCTATGGTGCTGGGGACAGTTCTTTTCCAAATAAGTACAAGATGTGCACGCTAGGCCTACAATTTGTACAAAAAAATTCAATAGCCGAATTCCATCAGACTGTGAGGGAACATATTCAACAACAGAACTAGATGCCCTCGCAATTGTTTGGGAATTCAAAGAGTCTCACTTCTACTTGGCAGGTAATCACACAGAGGTACATCACAACGACTAAGATTTAAGCTTAATGAGCTATAGGTTGTTGCGTGCTCAGTTGATTAGGGGGACATTAGCCTTGCAGGAACAGAGTTTTAAAATTATTTGTGTGAACGGCAAGGATAATGCAGTGGCAGACACATTGCCTCACCTGTCAGAAGGTTTGCAAGAAACACTAGATTGCAAAGAGTCATCGTCGGATTGTAGAGTTGTGCACAAGAAATATTATATGGACATGTGTGCAGACGTCGCTAAGCAGCAGGAAAATGATCCTACGTGGAATCAAGAGAAGCATAAATTATTATCTGGCCTGGCAGATAAACTGACAAAACGTTCTGTAACATCTAGTGGAGTGCTATTTTATCAGCGTAATGCGAAGTGTAACAACTGAAGTTTGCTTGTTCCAGCTGCATGCAAAGCAAATCTCATATGGTACACACAGCAACTTTGGGGGCACTTTGGTGTCATCAAATGTGCAGACAAAATTATTTCATACTGTTACTTTCCTAACATGAGGAGAAAAGTGCAGCAAACTGTAAGCAAATGCTTAATCTTTCAGGCTGCGAATATCTAATAGATGTTGCAAAGACGAAGTGCATGCCGTTATAATGCAAGAAGCCTCGCATGTAGTCGCAGCTGCATGGTGCGCGATATATTGTAGCAATGTAAGACCTTTTCTCAAAACATCTAAAGCTTTATGAATTAAAAAGTGCTACAAGCGCCCCCAGAGTTTGGTAAGCGTTGAGCTATCTTCTCATATAATGCAAGCAATTTCACTAACATATGCTGATGAAGTTTCTTACGAGATAGTGGCATAAAACAAATACTAATTTCAAAGTACTACTCAGAGTCAAATCCCATGGTGCAAGCCTACTGGGAGTTCAATAGATTCATTAGGGCAAACTACTGTAATAAACAAGCAAAATGGATAAACTATATTGCCCAGTTTGAAGAAATAGTTAACAACTTACCATACACATCATCTAATCAAACACCTGATGAAAAACAGCTGGAAGAAGTGAGAATAATGAATGGATAAATCCTTTAATAAATCCTTTACAGAGACTTCCTAGAGAAGATATTTCCTGGAAGGAAGAAGTAGAACAAACTATTTGGGTCTGCCTGAAAAAGCTACAGAAACAACGTATTGTTTCGACAAAAGATTAGATGAAGAGCAAAGATATGGTACTGGATAAAAAGTTATACTTAGAAACCACCCAAAATCTTCCCTTCTAAATAAAAAGTATAAGTAGTGGCAAATGCTTTACACAGGACCATTCGAATTTGCAAAGACACCCCATGCTGGAGTGTACTTGCTAGAGCATTCTAGAACCAATAGAATTATGGTATCTAACCACACCAGGATTTGAAAAAAATGCTACTACTGGGGAGTGTAAAGTAGATAAGCATATTAGTATACAGACAAATGAAACTGATGTGTCATAAAGTAAATATGTGCTGTGGGACACGTTCTTTGCAACATGTAAAGAGAAGTAGATGTATAAATATGGCACTGTCATCAACTCACTAGCACATGTAAGTCTGTACAAGGTAAAATACATGTACTTAGAATGTATTTACTCAACTGTAGTATTGAATTTTTATAGTGATTGAAAATTGGAATTGTCATCAACTCACTAGCAAATATATGTCTTCACAAGGGTACATAGTTTTAGACAGAATGTATTTACTTAACTGAAGCACTGTTCTTTTATAGTGATTGAAAACTAGAAAATTTGTACATAGCTGTAAATAATAAATACAGTTTTCCATTAGTAAGTCATATCTTTTGTGGCTGAGATTATAAAAAAGATATAAGAGGTATATGGCTTGGAAACTAATGTTAATCAAGGACTGCTGAGCACAGGAACATAAATTATGTCCTAATTAATTGTGTATGCACAGAGACGAGTATGCACTGATATTGAGGGGAAAATTTTTTCTTGTTTCTTTAAGTGTAGTGATTTAAGTAATGTACTGATTAAAACATTTTCTGTGCTACAAGCACATATATTGCATATGTAGTTAACCGAATTTAAGAATTTACTATATGAACGTAGTCATGTGATGACTAACCAGTTAAATAAAGTTAAAGCAACAAGGACTGCCCATTTTCTATTAAAATGCTACAGATTAAGATTCAGCGACTGCTGACTTCAAATAATTGTACGTACACTTGGGAAAGTTAAGTCAGCTTAAGGATTTAATTGTGAATTAATATGGTTCTCAGATTTCAACGCCTCGCTTAGTCTCGCTTCTGGGCATTTATCTTTTTGGGTTTGGCGCAAGTAAGTGCAGTGGGAAATGCATAGGTAAAGAAAAAATAGCAAACGAAACGTTCTGTATTTAGAAACACTGGCCATTTCTACACTAAGTAGCCGGCCGCTGTGGCCAAGTGGTTCTAGGCGCTTCAGTCTGGAACCGCACTGCTGCAACGGTCGCAGGTTCGAATCCTGCCTCGGGCATGGATGTGTGTGATGTCCTTATGTTAGTTAGGTTTAAGTAGTTCTAAGTTCTAGGGGACTGATGACCACAGATGTTAAGTCCCATGGTTCTCAGAGCCATTTGAACCATTTTTACACTAAGTAACAAGTACGGACGGCCTTGACCCAGTATTTGAGCAGAGGTGCTTATGGTAAGTCTACAAGTTGGGATTAACAGAAGCACCGATACTGGTAGAATGAATTGAATAACGAGAGATTAGTTTGTAATCATATAAGATTTGTGATAGGAATGTAGCATAAAGTTATTTTGTGAGGATGCGATATAAGTCTGACAGATTTGTGTACGCAGATTGACAATACGATCATCAAAATATCAAACATTTTAACTACATATGTGTGAGCTGATGCTACACCATAAAGCGAAGGGAAAACTGTAGTTGTGGACACGAAAAGTAAACAGTGAATCGACTTACTTGCACCTGGTGACCTCTATTCTGAGAGGTCACATACTGTGATACATAAGTGCCAGAGCCAATACAATCCATGAAAACGCATCCTATATGTCGAGAAGTGACCCTCTGCACTCCACAAGCAAACTGAAGTAAAGTTTCACTAAGACTGAGCAACTGTCGCAGGGCGACAATAAGTCAGGTTAATGGCATTTTTAAAGAAAACTTTTGTACATTTGACACTTCAAAATTTCACAATAGACATGTGCTACTAATACTGCAAGTGTGTTTATGTAATCGTGGACAGTGCTACTCAATTGCATTGTATGATGTGTTTAACGAGAAGGCAATAAACTATAATGCAGAGTGTATCTCCCTAACCCACTAGATTCTAATCTGGAATATATTATGATGTTTTAATAACGGCGGGCCGTTTGTGGCCGAGCGGTTCTGGCGCTACAGTCTGGAACCGCGCGACCGCTACGGTCGCAGGTTCGAATCCTGCCTCGGGCATGGATGTGTGTGTTGTCCATAGGTTAGTTAGGTTTAAGTAGTTGTAAGTCCTAGGGGACTTATGACCTCAGCAGTTGAGTCCCATGGTGCTCAGAGCCATTTTTTAATAACGGAGCACATCTCTATTCTCTATTCTCTTGTTCTTAATTAATTTTTGAGGTGTTTTCTTTTTCTTTCGAGGAAGCTATTATGATTATTTTTTCCTGTTGCTTGTGTGTAATTGTTTCATGTGACGCTACCACCAACTGATGGGAGGTGTTCCTAAAAACTGTATCCTATGCTGAGGTTCCCTTTCATCTGAAAACACGTACGTCCTTTTTTGGAACTGGAACAACAGAATGATGCAAAAACTCTGACTTGAAATTTGTTAGTCAAACTAGCTAATGAAAGTGTTTTATAAAACTAACTATATCGCTACAAAAAGCAAACAGGAAAACAGGGCCTATGTAGAATTGTATAAAAGTGTAATGGCTATAAAACCAGAGTTTCAAGCAAGTCACGAACTTCATTCCGTCAGCAAAAAAATCTTTACTAGAGAACTTCCAACATCCTAGACATGGAAAATCCGAACTTGCGATCTGAAAAGACAAAAAGATACTGTGAAAAGAGCCAAACTGTGTAACAGATGAGAACCAATGGAGTAAAAACTATATTCGCATAGAGAAAACCTGCAACCATTCCTCTCTATAAGCCAAAAATAATCAGTCCCCAATAAAATAAAAGAGAAAAAGGAGCCTGGTCGTATCAAAGGAAATGAAATAAATAGGAAGCATTTAATGGACCAATAAGTAATATTAGAATGACGTCAGACTTATTTATTTCGTAACTGAAGTCTTTCTTCATTAGGGGAGGTGTAATATATGGTAGCTAAATATCACTAATTCGAGTTAGATTGAAACTTTGCCCGACATAACGAAGCCTTGCTTATGAACTTGAAGCGCTAATTATGAATCGCTGTCGTTCTCTGATGTGACTCTCTCGTTGCTAGAGAACGTTATAAAATTGGCTACGGCTACTTTAAATTCCTACTTCTTTTCTAGCTGGCTACGTGACCTACCAATATCCAAGATACAGGATTTTTTATAGAAGTAAACTGTGTAATATGCACATACTGCGTTCTAATTACATTCCTTCATCCATTGAATTACTTATCACATTAAAGAAAGATTATAAACGACGAGAAATGGCAAGATTTTTCAGACAATATGTAGTGCGCTACGTCTTTCTGCACATAGGAAGGGCAATTCCTAGAGACAATTAATTTTCACATTAATTGCCGTAGAAAAACAAGCCTGCGGACTTATAATTCATTTCAGACACTCCTTCCACAACAATTTATGAATCAATTATTTTCCCCGTTTCTTTTGTACTACCGGACAGAACAGACAACTATGATGTCTGTTATTTCGCCTGCTAAACACGAATGCACATTATAGTGCCTATAGTACACCCATGCTCATAAATTAAGGATAACTGCAGAATGTGGTGTCACACAACGTGGCACTACACAAACCTGGCGCTAATAGCATAGGCACATAGGGAACACACACGACACAGATCTGTAAGTCCACGGTATTGGTGATAAGTTGAGAAAACCGTCCCGAAACACATGTGCTACAAAACGCCACTGTTTCCTGTGCATGGACCCCGACATCAGTATGGGATATGACCACCATGCACACGTACACAGGCCGCACAACGGGTTGGCATACTCTGGATCAGGTGGTCGAGCAGTTGCTGGGGTACAGCCTCCCATTCTTGCACCAGTGCCTGTCGGAGCTCCTAAACTGTCCTAGGGATTTGAAGACGAGCAGCGATATGTCCACCGAGAGCATCCCAAACGTGCTCGTTCGGGCTTAGGTCTGGGGAACAGGCACGCCACTCCATTCGCCTGATATCTTCTGTTTGAAGGTACTCCTCCATGATGGCAGCTCGGTGAGGCCGTGCGTTATCATCCGTCAGGAGGAAGGTGGGACCCACTGCACCCCTGAAAAGGCGGACATACTGGTGCTAAATGACGTCCCGATACTGCTGACCTGTTACAGTTCCTGTGTCAAAGACATGCAGGGGTGTACGTGCATCAATCATAGTCCCACCCCACACCATCAAACCACGTCCTCCGTACTGGTCCCCCGGCCGGCGTGGCCGAACGGTTCTAGGCGCTACAGTCCGAAACCGCGCGACCACTATGGTCGCAGGTTTGAATCCTGCCTCGGGCATGGATGTGTGTGATGTCCTTAGGTTAGTTAGGTTTAAGTAGTTCTAAGTTCTAGGCGACTGATGACCTCAGGAGTTAAGTCTCATAGTGCTCATAGCCATATGAACCATCCATACAGATCCCTTTCAAGGACATTAAGGGGTTTATATCTGATTCTTGGTTCACGCCAGATGAAAACCCGGCGAGAATCACTGTTCAGACTATACTTCGACTCGTCCGTGAACATAACGTGGGGCCACTGTTCCAATGACCATGTACTGTGTTCTTGACACCAGGCTTTACAGGCTCTTCTGTGACCAGGAGTCAGTGGAATGCACCTTGCAGGTCTCCAGATGAAAAAAAACTATGTCTTTTCAGTCGTCTGTAGACTGTGTGTCTGGAGACAACTGTTCCGATAGGTGCAGTAAGGTCCCGAGCGAGGCTACCTGCAGTACTCTGTGGCCGTCTGCGGGCACTGATGGTGAGATATCGGTTTTCCTGTGGTGTTGTACACTGTGGACTTCCCATACTGCAGCGCCGGGACACGTTTCCTGTCTGCTGGAATCGTTGCCACAATCTTGGAATCACACTTTGTGGCACATGGAGGGCCCATGCTATGACCTGCTGTGTTTGACCAGCTTTCAGTCGCCATAGTATTCTACCCCTCATAACGTAATCAATATGTGTTCTTTGAGCCATTTTCAACACACAGTTACCATTAGAACGTCTGAAAACGTCTGCACACATACACGCTGCACCGTACTCTGACATGCACCAACACACCTCTGCGTATGTGGACTGCTGTCAGCGCCACCGTGCGACGACCACAGGGCAAATGCACCTCACCGTCATACCCTGAAGTGATTTAAACCCGAAAACCACCCACCAGAACGTTGTTTCACCATGTACCAGCATTATCCTTAATTTATGAGTATGAGTTTAGATGTCCTTGCCCAGTACCTTTGGCACTAGGGAAATCAATTCATAGGACATTCCAATTGAACCAACGTCCTCCATTCCGACTGTCAGGCAATCAGCAGTCCAAGCAAAAATCAGACTGGGAACCCTATCTTTCTTCAGTGAGTCACACTGCAGAACACGAGCCAATAGGTGGAAGGAAGGAAGTAAGACCAGAATCTGAAGTCCCGTCGATGTCGATGTCATTAGAGAAAGAGTACATGCTCAGATTGGATAAAGCTTGGCAAGGAAATAAAAAAACACCCCACCATTTGCTTAGAACCTTCAATAAAACTGTGAAAAATATAAATCTGGATGGCCAGAGAGGAATTAGGCCCACATATCCCGTGCACAGTTCCAGTAACACCATCATCCGTCATTACCAATCATCCATTCATCAACCATCACCCATCATCATACATACTAGGTTAGCATATACCATCCATTCAGCATCATCATCAATAGCAGCAGTGGCAACAGCGACATCAACAGTAGGCTCAGGAATTTAACATCGCTTTCTGGATACTAGCTCCCTCAATCCTTTATGATGAATTAGTGTCTTCAGCTATATGCCATCACAATGTTTCAGCATACCTTCTAATGTCACCAACAAACCTTCCATTGGGTCATTTTCTCTGGCTATTCCAATTATTACGTGCCTGTTGCTGTCAAAAGTACCAAATACTACAATGAAATTCCAATAAATCAGTAAATCCAGCTAACCAAAATCAATCCCTATCTATAAACGGAGATACAAGTATGATTAAACTTGATGTCATCGACTGACACATCAAATTGCTATAGTTTCACATTAAATTTTTCCTCTGGAGGTCTGTTTGAATGTAGTTTATTGTCTTTCTTTGTGTACATGTTGAGCAGAGGCCAGCTGAGCATGGGAGACAGTCAGTGACCGGCCATTAAGAGGGGCTGTATGCCTTTTCAAAGGGCAGATATTGCCAGAGGAGTGAGGGGAGTTGGCAGAAGCTCCGGAATAGTGTACTGTGTGTGAGCTGAGTTCCTCCAAAGAGGCACCATTCGTTTTGTGTCCCAAACGATGGAAAGACATTGTATCAAATTTTTAATGTGGACAGTCCCCTGGCGCCGAAGAGATGCGCCAAGAGCGTACAATGGAGGAAACATCATAACAGTGCTCTGTCCTCTGCACTGAGCAAGCATTCTAGATCCAAAGTAGCACAAAATTAAGTATCTCTGAAGTGGAGTGAGATGTGAAGCCATCCAGCTCTCTTGTGTTTAACAACATTGGGCTCACAGATGTCAGACTGGCACCGAGATCACAGCCTTGGGGCTGACTCTGTTAAACAATGCTCAGAGGAGCTTCCAGTGGATAATATGAGTGTAGTATAGAGTGACAAAAGGCTAATCGCTGCTTGTCGTGGGAAAGGCTTGGTTGACTAAGATGAGACAGGGTAGATGGAAGGAGTCACGAGCTGCTTTTCATTAATCTCCAGCTCTAAAAACCTACGTAAGGGGTTAATTATGTGACTATGAAAGGGAGGTAGTTGCATTATTGGATTGGATCTGCTTGGTAGGCACTCGGAAAAATCACTGTCACTGGCGTCAAAATCAGACACAAATCAGTATTCTCCTTCTTGCCGGGAATGCACTGTCGACCTTACTTCCGTCCAAGACTAGCCAGGATACAGTTTTTCTGAGATAGGGCCGTCGATTCCGGGCTGTGTGGGAGAGCAGTCTTCGTTGCAGGTCAGATAATTTACAGTTTTCAACCAGCACAGCCGCCACTCGCAAGCACTGGTAATGGTAAGTGTAGTGAGGCACCACATTGTTCACAAACCAAGGCATAGGATGCACACAGAGTATTCACATCGACTTTTGGGCTTTTACATTTCTAATTCAGGTGTGATTATTAGCAATCTCGAACCCAACAGGTGCTCAACCAAGTGACTGGATGCATGCTTCATTCCATCTGTAGTTCTTTCTTTCTTCTTTGGCTAACATTTGGCAACTATAGTGCAATTCGCGCGAATTTAATTCATCCCCCAAATGTTGTGCTGATTTTAGCAAATTCACCTCAATCTCATTACCTACTTTTGCCAAGGTCCAAGGTGCTGTTATTTTAATTCCATTGTAATTTGTACTAACATTTAGCTGATTATCGATGAGATCAGCCGGTACAGCTCGTTCTGACATGCACAGAGGTATGTCGATAGCTCAGTAATAGCCTATTGCACAAAACTAACAACGCCTAGCTTGAATTCGTTACTTTCGATCTCCTGATTTATCAGTCAGAACTCTTGCTTCCGAATACATTTTGCCTTTTGCTTAACTGCTGGCGCTGTGCAGAAGGAACCATCGCATGAACCTCAATAATCACTGAACCAACGAGGTTAAAGTATCATTAAGATGGTGCCACATAACTAAGCCATGCTTTTTCTTTCATCAAGAAGAGATGCTTTGTATTGGTCAGTTGCTGTCCAGTTTGAAGGTCTACGTTCAACTTTTGGAGTGGTCCATCTATATATAATTGTATTTTGGAGATTTTTATTGTGTTGTGTATGTAAGTACCAAACTTGTCGAGATCTTGTAGGTTGTGTTCAAGGGTTAGGAATATCCAAGGTCAATTTCATGAGAGTACGCCTAAAGTAACATACGCACTAGTGAGAAGTCTTGCAAGTACGAGCGAAATTGGGAGAGAATTGTCCAGAAACAGTAGACTGTGGGTCAGTCATGGAGATTCGACAGGAAAATATTTAGCAAATAGATTTTAATGAATAGCAGAGAGAAAGCTCACAGTGTCAGTAAATGTAAGAGATAAATATGAAGGAAAAGGACATATTTTAGAAACAGAGTACATGGGCGAAGATAGGTGACAGCTGCACAGCTGTGGAAGTATCCGATGGTTCCTGTCACGAAACAGCGGTGCAGAGTGCGTGCGGTAAATCGTGAACTTAATCATCAACTCCCAGCCGTATTCCTTTTGCAAATATTTCTAGTAAAACAGTTTGAAAAAAAAAACACACAATAATGCAGGAAGAACATCGATAGTTCAAAAAATTAGACAAGAAAGCTGAAGACCAAGTGAAACAGGTGTAAGGTGAGTTAATACAGAAATATGACGAACATGCACGTGGTTTTAAAAATACATTAGAGATGCTGGTACAGAACACTAAAGAAACACTGATAAGTTGAGAAAAGATGTTTACAGTAATGAGAAGAGTATTGAAACAATTAGTACACAGAAGGTAGAAGTGACAGCAGAGGTAAAAGTCGTTAAAGTATCAAGCTGCAGAAGGGTACAATACAGAAACTAGATGAGCGAGACGAAGAGTTGACCACAGCCGTAGGACAGTTTTGATGTGTAATGATTCGTCATTCGATAGAAATGTTACGACAAATCAAAAACTTATGACAATTTAAGGAAACGCTGCTCACATCAATCGGCAAAATAGGGAAACGTTGCTTGAATTACAGAAGGAAAAAGAGAGGAGCAGTAACTATGAAAATAATGGCAAGGATAGTGACGTGACCATGAGTAAAGCTGAAAAGAGACAAGAAGAAGAAGGATTACGAGACCTAACAGAGAGGTTCTGTCATATTGGAGACGTGCCCACACATTCATCTCAACCCCTAAATTCATCTGCATAGGTAGACACTTTATGTCAAAAAGTTGCCGAGATTGAGATCTGGAAACACATAATTTCAGTAGAAAAATACTCTTTGCTTCTGGATTCATTAAGTTGTTTATTTAACATAATTCCGATAGAGCTACGGTCGCAGGTTCAAATCCTGCCTCGGGCATGGATGTGTGTGATGTCCTTAGGTTAGTTAGGTTTAAGTAGTTTTAAGTTCTAGGGGACTGATGACCAAAGATGTTAAGTCCCATAGTGCTCAGAGCCATTTGAACCATAATTCCGATAGAACCGTATCACAAGGCACTGTCAATACCATGGTCTCATGCATTAAAAAATAAAGTTCTTTTGTGTGCATTATCCTGAAGAAACATCCACACAAATGCTAGTAATTCACGGAGAGGGTAAGACACACGAAGATTTTAAGTACACATTTTTGAATCAACACAAGATGAAATAGAATTACAAATTTTTATGCTGCAGCCATATCTAGATTCCAGATGGTCAGATCCAATATAATATTTTAAGGAAATGATAGCCACAAACAGTTTTCAGTCACACAATATGGAGCTACAGAGTTGATTAGGATTTGAAACTTCCTGGCAGATTAAAACTGTGTGCCCGATCGAGACTCGAACTCGGGACCTTTGCCTTTCGCGGGCAAGTGCTCTACCATCTGCGCTACCGAAGCACGACTCACGCCCGGTCTCACAGCTGTACTTCTGCCAGTATCTCGTCTCCTACCTTCCAAACTTTACAGAAGCTCTCCTGCGAACCTTGCAGAACTAGCACTCCTGAAAGAAAAGATATTGTGGAGACATGGCTTAGCCACAGCCTGGGGGATGTTTCCAGAATGAGATTTTCACTCTGCAGCGGAGTGTGCGCTGATATGAAACTTCCTGGCAGATTAAAACTGTGTGCCTGACCGAGACTCGAACTCGGGACCTTTGCCTTTCGCGGGCAAGTGCTCTACCATCTGAGCTACCGAAGCACGACTCACGCCCGGTCTCACAGCTTTACTTCTGGCAGCATCTCGTCTCCTACCTTCCAAACTTTACGGAAGCTCTCCTGCGAACCTTGCAGAACTAGCACTCCTGAAAGAAAGGATATTGCGGAGACATGGCTTAGCCACAGCCTGGGGGATGTTTCCAGAATGAGATTTTCACTCTGCAGCGGAGTGTGCGCTGATATGAAACATCCTGGCAGATTAAAACTGTGTGCCCGATCGAGACTCGAACTCGGAACCTTTGCGTTTCGCGGGCAAGTGCTCTACCATCTGAAAGGCAAAGGTCCCGAGTTCGAGTCTCGGTCGGGCACACAGTTTTAATATGCCATGAAGTTTCATATCAGCGCACACTCCGCTGCAGAGTGAAAATCTCATTCTGGAAACATCCCCCAGGCTGTGGCTAAGCCATGTCTCCGCAATATCCTTTCTTTCAGGAGTGCTAGTTCTGCAAGGTTCGCAGGAGAGCTTCTGTAAAGTTTGGAGGGCAGTCTGCTTTCGTCAAAGTGACGTGCCGTCAGCACACATAGAGAGCACTATCGCGGTGCCCTGTCCTCTGCAGGAAGCCAGTATTCTGGGAAACACTAGACCCGAAGCAATACAAAGAGAAAAATGGAGTGAGATGTGAAGACATCCGCCTATTTTGTGTTTATGGGCAGGGGACCCTCAGCCATCAGGCTGTTGACAAGTTAACTGCCTTGTTGTTGACTTAATTAGACAATAGTAAGAGTAGCTACCACTAGATATTAAGGACAAAATTCAGAATGGGAGAACAGAAACAGCTTCGTGTACATAGGGAGCGCCTGGTTGGCAAAGATGTGAGAGAGGAGAGATGATGGGGGTCAGGAGCAGCTTGTTACTAAACTCCGGCACTCAAAACCCACACGATTGGTTAATTACGATTAAATTGAGTATGGAAGGGAGGTTGTTGCACTATTAGAACAGAGCTGATCTGTCGCTACACTGTCATTGGAGAACAAAATCAGGCACTAGGAAAAATTGTGCTTCTTGCTGCGAGTGCACTGTGGAACTTATTCCATCTGAGACTTGCGAGTAGACACTTCAGCTGAGAGAGGGACATGGATTTCATGCTCTGAGGGAGAGTAGCCTTCAATACAGGCTATCACAGCTTTCACTCGTGAGCACCAGTAACGCTGCGATGAGCCACAGTAGCGTGGCAGGATGAACATATAGTTTTCAGATTGGCGTTAGGGCTTTTACATTCTAATTCAAGTGTAGTTGTTAGTAATCTCGAACTCAACATGCGCTCAATCAAGAAAATGGGCGTATGCGTGATTCTTTATGTAGTTCTTTCTTTCCTCTCTGATTAACATTGCCGATCACTGTACGATATTCACGAACTTAGTTGTTCCCCTAAATGCTGTGTTGATCTTACCGCATTCACCTCTGTCTCATTACCTGACGTTTCCGTTATAACTGCTAAGGGTACTGATATGTAGTGAAAGTAACGAATTCACGTCCTTGTGCACTTGTCTAACATGAAGTACGCAGCAAATTGTTATAAACAGGGTTTTATAGTTATCGTTGTTTCATTGTAGTTTGATGAACCTCCTACTTTATCGTCTTATGAGTTACAGCTTCCATGCTTCAAAAGTGTTACGGGAAACCTGTTTCCCCTGTTTAATAATTTAAAGTAATTAACTTATTTATTGTGTGATACCTATAATTAAATTCATGTGACTCGTTGGGGAGCAAGCTGATTGTCACTAAGGTCATCCAGTACAGCTCTTTCTGACATATACAGGTGCATGTCTCTTGGAGTCAAGGAAAGAATTTTCTTGGCCTGTGTACCTTCCACTCGCTTGGCTACGTGTCCTGTCCATTCTCACTTCATTCTGTTTTCGTAACGGTCTCTTTTCCAATCCTTTCGATGATAAGTTTGTTTCCTTGTTTTAGTAATTTCCAGCATGAATCTCTCCATTACTCATTGAAACACTCAGTTTTAATACGGTTTTCGCATTAAAAGCCCAAATCTGGCTTCCTTAACACAAAACAGATAATACATCTTACCTGTAAACTTTCATTCTCATATACATCAAAAACTTAATTTTTGAAAACTGAATACTGAGATCACTCAGGTCATTTTTACTCTTCTGTTTATGTCTTTTTCTGTCGGTCGAGTAATTGTTTCCAACTATTCTAAATACAAACAAACTCATCAACTAGTTTTATGGCTTGCTCATTCAGTTACATGATTTCTTATCCTACGTATCGATTATATACTGTTTTACTGATATTATTTTTGTGGCGGTGTTCGTAGCGACAAACACTTGGCTGTGGAAATGGCTTACGAAGTCACCGCCACACTTTTAATAGCGGGCCGACCGGTCCGCTGGAACAGTGAACAGAAAGATGAAAGCCCAAACACTCAGATTAAATAAAAGTCGGTACTTATCTTTATTCACTAAGATACAGAAACAAGGTCGTGAACTCCGTGTCTACGGAAATCTGTCTAGTTCGAGTCGGAGCGGCTAGGTCAGCGTCGGCTGACGACAAACAACAACTCTGCTGCGATGAACACACAACTGACTAGCAAGTACACGATTCGGTGGCGAGTATACAACTGAGCGGCGAATACAGAACTGTCCTAGCGCTCGCGACTCCAGCGCTTAAGAAGCCAGAAGCCAGCGGTGACGCGCGCAGACTTGCGGCGATTTGCTGTCTCGCTGGCGCTGCTTATGCGGACGGCGTCCGGACTTTGATGCTGCCAACCTTTTGGTAGCGGGCTCGGTTGGCATTACTGGCTAGGACATAACACTCCTCCCCCCCAAATCGCCGCACCGTCGTTGAATAATGACGTGGCGAGCGTCGACGGCGGGGGAGGGGTCTGGCCGCAGGCGTAGCAGAAGAGACCGGGGCGGAGACTGTTGTCGGTGGCAGTCCCCGGTCCGCACCCCAGCATTGGCTGCGAGGGGCCTCGGGAAACACCGACTGAAAACCGAGGTCAGGGCGCACGCCTGTGAGCACGGGCGCAGCTTCTGGTACTGGACGCGACGGGGCGTCGGGACCCACGAAGAGAGGCAGCGTCTCCTGACGCTGCGTCGACGGCTGCTGAGTGGGCGCCGGACAAGGCGCTGCGGTGTCAGACTCCTTGGGGGTGCCCAAGGAAAGCGGCTGCAGGACAGGCTGCACAGCCACCGCTTGGGAAGGCGGCCCGGCTGAGGGGTCGACGTCCATCAGCTCCGAAGGCGGTGGCGACTGAAGAGGGACCGCAGGCGCCGGAGCGACCACCTGGGGCGCTCCCGAATGAAGCTGCGCGGGAGGCATCAACGGGACGGGCTGTCGGCGTGGTAGCGGCGACGGCTGCTGCTGCTGCTGCTGCCCTGGGGGCGGCAGCGAAGTCGGAAGGCGCGGCTGGAACCCGCCGCGGACCAAATCTGTGGACAAAGAACGAGCGGCAGAATCCGGGCGGCCAGCGCGGCGCAACTGGTTCTGATGCCTCCTGTGCACCCCAGTAGCACCTTGAACAGTATAAAAACCTCGACCCTGGACACTTATCACGGTACCACGTTCCCAACGACGGCGACCGTGATAAACTCTGAAAAAAACGGCGTCGTTGCGCTGAAAACGTGTGCGATGCTCAGAAGCGGCGGGTCGATCCCGGGGGTGCAACAACCGTAGTAGGGTGCGATGACGACGGCCGTGGAGAAGCTCCGCAGGCGAAGGGCCGTCGCGTGGCGTGGTCCGGTACGAGGACAGGAACGTGATGAGGGCCTGCTGACGAGAGTGCGTAGCACGAAGGCGGTCCATATGAACCTTGAATGTGCGTACAAAACGTTCCGCTGCACCATTCGATTGAGGGTGGAACGGCGGAGTAAGAACATGGCGAATGCCATTGGCAGAACAAAAACTTTCAAATTCAGCAGAGGTAAATTGTGGACCATTGTCAGACACTAAAACTTCTGGAAGACCCTCAATACAAAAAATTGAAGTCAACGCCTGTATAGTGTGTGCAGACGTTGTAGACTGCATGGGCACAACAAACGGAAAATTGCTAAATGCATCTATCACGATGAGCCAACGAGAATTCCAATATGGGCCAGCGAAATCAATATGTACTCGCTGCCAGGGACCGGCAGGGCGTGCCCACTCAAAATAGCGTTGAGGCGGAGCAGCTTGGTGTTCGGCACACGTCGAACAATCTGTAGACATCTGCGTAATCTGCTTATCAATGCCGATCCATGTACAATGACGGCGGGCAAGCTGCTTGGTGCGGACCACTCCCCAATGACCTTGATGCAACAAGGCGAGGACCTTGGATTGGAGCACTTGGGGAACCACGACACGAAGCTGGTCATTCTCGGTGCGTAACAGCAAAACTCCGTGCGAAACAGACAACAGATGACGTTGCGGATAATAGCGACGAACCACAGGATCCGATATGTCCTTTGCCTTGGACGGCCAACCACGTTGAACAAAACGTAATAGTAAACTCAGATGAGGATCCGTAGCTGTCTCATGTGCCACCTGACGATAATCAATCGGAAAATCCCGGAGGGATTGATGCTCATCGGCGTCAATCTGATGGCACGAGTCTTCAGAGGAATCGAAGACATCATCCGCAGCAATCGGCAATCTAGAAAGCGCGTCAGCGTTTGCATGCTGAGCTGTAGGGCGATACAGTATCTCATACTGGTATTGTGATAACAAAAGAGCCCAACGTTGTAGTCTCTGAGCTGTCCGCTGAGGAACTGGTTCAGACGGATGAAACAGTGACGTCAGGGGCTTGTGATCTGTTACCAAATAGAATGGTCTACCATAGAGGTAGTGATGGAATTTCGTGACACCGAACACAATAGCCAACGCTTCCTTGTCCAATTGGCTATAATTACACTGAGCTTTGTTTAGCAATTTAGATGCGAACGCAATAGGACGTTCGGTGTTACCGACGCGGTGGGACAACACAGCACCGAGGCCGTAAGAAGAGGCATCACAAGCTAATACCAGAGGCTTGTTAGGGTCGTAATGGACCAGACAACGATCATTCAATAAAGCCTCTTTAAGCTGCTGAAAGGCTGATTGGCAATCAGCTGACCACACAAACGGAACATTCTTACGGCGGAGACGATGCAACGGTGCAGCAATCTGTGATGCATTAGGTATAAACCTAATATAATATGTCAATTTGCCAAGAACTGCTTGCAATTCCTGCAGATTGCGAGGGGCGGGCAAATCACGAATAGCTGATAAATGTGACTGGGAGGGATGAATGCCTTGAGCATTAATAACATGTCCCAGATACTCCATCTCCGTAAGGAAAAATGAACATTTATCGATGTTGCAACGTAGGCCTGCCTGAGACAACACTTTAAACAAACACTCCAAATTACGGAAATGTTCAGCAGGCGTCCGACCGGACACAACAATATCGTCTAAATAGTTGCAACACGATGGCACATTAGCCAGAAGTTGTGACAAAAAACGCTGAAAAACAGCTGGAGCGGACGCACAACCAAAAGGCAAACGCAGAAAACGGAACAACCCCAACGACGTGTTTATGACAAAATACTGTTGTGATTGCTCGTCGAGGGGCAATTGCAAATATGCTTCACGGAGATCAATTTTGGAAAAGAAACGAGCTTCCCCTAACTTATCCATCAGCTCGTCCGGTCTAGGCAAAGGAAAAGAATCAATGACAGTCTGAGGATTAACTGTCGACTTAAAATCAGCACACAAACGTAACTTGCCAGACGGTTTCTTTATAATAACTAAGGGAGAAGCCCACTGGCTCGCTGAAACGGGTTGAATAACACCGTTGTTTTGCCAACGACGAAGTTCATCTTCTACAGGTGCCCGGAGGGCGTGAGGCACTGGACGAGCACGACAAAATCGAGGCTGAGCATTATCTTTTAACGTAATATGAGCGGCAAAGTTCGCAGCACAACCTAGTTCGTCTTTAAATATGTCACTGTATCGTTTACACAAATCGGTTATGCTGTCTTGAGGAACAACAACAGAATTAATTTGCAACACAATGTCTTGGATAGACAGGCCAAACAAGTCAAAACAGTCCAATCCGAAAATGTTTACACTGTCTGTAGCGCGGAGCACTGTGAATGTGGCTGGCACGCTACATACACCTAACACAGGAATCTGTTCTCCACTATAAGTAGCCAAAGAATGTTTTGCCGCTGAAAGTTTAGGGCGGCCGATAGCCGCATACGTAGCACTATTTATGAGAGTCACAGACGCACCAGTGTCTAATTGAAAATTGAAGGTCTTATCCTGGATGCGTAGTTTCACAAATAGTTTATTACACTGTCTCTGGATCGATGCAGTGGAGGCGGAAGACACAAAATCAGCGCGTTTAGCGCGTGTCCGCTGCTTACGACAACTCGTGGGTTGGGCGGGTGGAACAACAACTCCCGCTTCACTTGCAGTCTGTACATTTCTTTTTACAGCGTTTGAATTACGCTTGGGTCGCATAGCAGAGGGCTGGGTGGGTGGCTTATTGCGAACAAGTTTATTACCCACACGAACCGTGGAAGAGTCTTTAAACGCGACCTTCTGGGCGGGCTGGCTTTGAAGAACATGAATATCCATGGGCTGGGCAGCACTAGAATTGTTCTTGCGTTTACGCAAACAAACAGTCTGGATGTGTCCTTTCCTTTGACAAAAGTGACAAACCGCGTTTCTCAACGGGCAACGTTCACGAGGATGAGCAAGAACACACTTAGGGCAAGACTTAACTTTATCATTTTGCACACGCGGCTGACGAATGTGTTTAACATGACGCGGCCGGCTAGTGTTTACAGTCTGACTGCCGGTGGGGCCGCGGGCGTGACCTAACTTGCGTATCACAGGCAATTTGAGAAATACATGGCTGATCTAACTCACACTCAGCATAGTCAAAAGTATCTTGGGCTTCAATGATGTTCATCACAGTCTCTAATGACGGGTCAGGCAACTTTAAGATAGCAGCACGAATACTAGAATCTGCAATGTTTTGCGTAATAGCGTCTCTTAACATGACATCACTGTAGGAAGCTCCACACACACAATTAAATCGGCACTGACGGGTGAGGCCCCGTAAATCTGTTAACCACTGTTTATTAGATTGATGTGGCAGTTTCTTTAATCTGAAGAACTTGAATCTGGCTGCTGCCACATGAACTCGCGACTCGAAATACTCAGCAAGCTTGTTAACAACAACGTCATAGTCTAAAGCTTCTGGCTGGGATTCCGGGAACAACTTACAAAGTAGTCGATAGATTTCCACGCCTGCAGTGGAAATTAAATAAGGCTGCCGCTCAGTACCTGTGATTTTGTAGACTGTCATGTGCGCCTGCAACTGCGCGAAATATTCTCGCCATTCTTCTCTGGATTCATCAAAAGCCCGGAACTGTGGTGCTGCCTGTGCTTGTTCCTTTTGTGTTGGAGGATTAGCCGCTTGTTTGGCGATTGCTTCCACCAGACTTTGTATTTGCTGACTCTGTAACAAGATCAACTGTTGTAATTCGGCAGACATAGTGAACACAAATTAAACCAGCCCCCAAAAGTTTATCGCTACAATTAGGAAAACCAGAAACAAGTTGAACCAGCCCTGCACACGAGTTCGGAAGTCCTCGTCGCCAGTTTTGTGGCGGTGTTCGTAGCGACAAACACTTGGCTGTGGAAATGGCTTACGAAGTCACCGCCACACTTTTAATAGCGGGCCGACCGGTCCGCTGGAACAGTGAACAGAAAGATGAAAGCCCAAACACTCAGATTAAATAAAAGTCGGTACTTATCTTTATTCACTAAGATACAGAAACAAGGTCGTGAACTCCGTGTCTACGGAAATCTGTCTAGTTCGAGTCGGAGCGGCTAGGTCAGCGTCGGCTGACGACAAACAACAACTCTGCTGCGATGAACACACAACTGACTAGCAAGTACACGATTCGGTGGCGAGTATACAACTGAGCGGCGAATACAGAACTGTCCTAGCGCTCGCGACTCCAGCGCTTAAGAAGCCAGAAGCCAGCGGTGACGCGCGCAGACTTGCGGCGATTTGCTGTCTCGCTGGCGCTGCTTATGCGGACGGCGTCCGGACTTTGATGCTGCCAACCTTTTGGTAGCGGGCTCGGTTGGCATTACTGGCTAGGACATAACAATTATAATTGATTTTTACTCTCACTTTCGACGTTGCTCTATTAAACTCGTCCAATAGTCTTCGAAGTTTATCTGTAATAGAGGCAAACCAGACATTGCCATCAGCACAATGAACGTGGTTCAGACATTAACACGTGGTTCCATTAACACGTGTTCCCTTTTGCTGTTCTCAGTTTGATGATCTGAAAATTTATTTTAGGTCCGCTGAGAATAGTTTTGACTTTATTAAATCTCCTTGCCCCACTCCTGCTTCAGTTATGAATTCCCCACTATTCTGATGGACTCTTGCTGTGATAATCTTTAGTACACTAAAGCAGAATCATAAATACCTTGTTTCAAACAGCTGTTAGTACAGTTAGCCTTGAGATAGAGGCAAACATCTTCTAATCTGTTAATCTCAGACAGAGCGGTACTTACATTGACTGCTCCGTTCTGTAACATCGTTCACGACTTACAAATTGTCCATTGTGCTGTCTGTATACAGTATACACAAGTGTCATGTACTAATCGACAGCCGGACGAAGTGGCCGAGCTGTTCTAGGCGCTACAGTCTGGAACCGCGCGACCGCTACGATCGCAGGTTCGAATCCTGCCTCTGGCATGGATGTGTGTGATGTCCTTAGGTTACTTAGGTTTAAGTAGTTCTAAGTTCTAGGGGACTGATGACCTCAGAATTTAAGTCCCATAGTGCTCAGAGCCATTTGAACCAACTCCTCGACAGCAACAAATTACCGAAACACTGCGCTATATCGAAATGATAGACACGAAGACTAATGTTGACAAGATCCTTACGCTTGAAGCACAAGCCCAACGAGTACACGGAGGGAAAACGGCTTGTCATTCGAAAAGGAACTATCGCAGTACTCGACCCGAGCGATTTAGGAAAACACTGATATGAATTTTGTGCCTTAACGACTCCCTCGGACTGCTAGCTCAACCCAGTTTTTTCGGACTATCAATTGTAGATGCTTCGGTTTGTGTATGTTCATGTACCGCACTGTATGTCACGAAAAATGATTTATTCAAGTTAACTCCTTTACGACTGAACAGATAACGACGTAGTTCGTAACAGATTTCTTCAGTCATTCGTTTGTGTTCGATACACTCGATTTAACGAAGTGCATTTCCTCGCTAAGCGGTACTGTTTGTAAAAGACGACGAAATGGGGAAACACGCAAGTACAGCGTCATAAAAAAAGCTGTGTATCGCGTGCTCAGGTAATAACCGTCATATTGATTATCAGGAAGCGGTTAAGTGGGGAAGAGACTACGGCAGGTGCAAAAATCCGTGCTTGAAGCGCGGGCAGGTAATGAGGAAGCAGCGGCAGGTGGCAGGTGCTACGTGCCGGGGCGGACCGAGATTTCTTGCCCCGGCTCGGCTCGGCCCGGCGCGTCGCGTCGCAGCGCGCACCTGCCGCTGACGTATGCGACCGCAGCGCCGCCGAACGCTGCCGAGCGATTCCGGAGTGGCCCGACCGGCGAGGCGCGGCTCCGTTGCCAGACCTCGGCTGGCCGGGCCGCCGACGCTCCGCCGGTCAGCTGGAATGCGAGCGCCGGTCCAGCGACCAAGGCCAGGCGCGGACTTGCGGCCAAACAAAAGCCGAGCGCCCGTCTGCATTTAGCATAGGTTTGTGCAGAGTCAGGGGGCATCGTTGAAGTGATTTTTCAATAAGCGAGCTGTCTTCATGAGTTTATACTTGCACGAGCAGCCAACCGTCATCAGCTAGTTTCCTATGTTCCTGATTTGGCTATTATTAAAAATGTTCAAATGTGTGTGAAATCTTATGAGACTTAACTGCTAAGGTCATCAGTCCCTAAGCTTACACACTACTTAACCTAAATTATCTTAAGGACAAACACACACACCCTTGCCCGAGGGAGGACTCGAACCTCTGCCTTGCTATAGTCCCGAATATTACCAGATTTCTTCCAAGAGCATCCACGATGTTAATTTGTGTTAAATCCGTCTTAGTTTTTTCTACTTTGTTACTTTTTACCTTCTTTTAAATGAATACCTTATACAATCTTATCGTTTCCGATGCCTATAAAGCGTATCACATGACAACTGTCTTGTTACATTACGATTTCGCACTGAATAATGTTACTTTTTTGTTGTAATGATTCCATATCATTCCGTATGCCTTTTAAGGTTTCAAAGCTCTTTACGATTTAGCACTTTATTATTATTATCGTTATTATGATTATTATTGTTGTTGTCACATAGCAAACCCAGTAAATGAGGTTATTATGCCGGTTTTCGTATTCTCACTGCCAAGCGTCTATGACTGCGTGATGGTTCAGCAGAAAGTTCGTGTTGTCCCAGTAAACTGGCATTTTGTAGTTGGTAAATGGATATTTTATGGCTGCCAACGGTTTTCAAGCAGCCACAAAGATCTGCCAATAATCCCGGTGGGCCGTGAACTACTGGAACCACTTGCATTTTCACCAGAGTCGCTGTAGTTCGATTTCCAAGTCCCCGTATCTGGCAATTTTCCTTCTTTATCGTAATGTTATTATATCAGTATTATCATTTTGCCGCTGCATCTACTGAGTAACTGTAATTTTGTTCTTGTATTCTGGTCGTCGCTGAAAAGCCATAGCAAAGTAAATGTTCTCAGTAATCCACACTGCACATTCTGTCCACAACTGTTATTAAAGGTGTAGGAGCTCCTGGTTCTTCGCCATTTTGAATGTGGTACGCAGTAATTAAAACAAAAGTGTATTGGGTGTACAGAAATGTGTAGGTGTTTGAAACAGTAAATAGTTAAAACAAAAGTGTATTCGATGTAGAAATGTGTAGGTGCTTGAAACACTACATAGTCAATCGTGACAAGACGGTTTTCAAACTGTCTCATCATTTACACCCCGTATCGCGTCTGTAACATTTCTGAGAAATTATCATCACGTTTCACAATACACCTCTACAGATTACCCGGCAATCCTGAAACGTTTCGAAAGAAATTCCACGGCTCGCATTTCTAGTGATAGCATAACTTTCTTAGTCATTTTCAAATACTGACTATTGGGACAAGTAGGTGCCCTCCGTGTACTACTTAGCTCCTGAGATGAAAACAGTTCTCTTTGCACGCAAAACTTCATAATTTGCACGAGAGACGTATTATTTCTCTTACAAGTCATCTCCATTTTCATTGTTGTGGTACTCTCAGCATTTTGTCTTTTAGTAAGTTTTGCAGATTTACTTACGTATGTACCACCCCAACAATCTCGCTAGGTTGTCTTGTGTAGCTTAACTCTTATCTCTCTCAAAAATTTATCTCATTTACTGATCTTTGCAGAGCCAAGATTACTATTCGCGAATGCTGCACTCTTGTACCGAGTGAGGTGGCGGAGAGGCTAAAGCACTGGACTTCATTTCGGACGGAGATGGGTTCAAAATCCCGCCTAGACAACCACATTTAGATTATCCGAGGTCCTAAAATCTATTCACCCTAATTCTTTTGAAAAGTATACAGGTGATTTCATTCTCAATTCATGTTTTGTCCGATCTTGGTTTCTGAATGACTTCGTAGTCGACGCGACGTTAAACCCTCGTCTTACTGCGTTCTGCATCTACATCCGTACTCTGAAAATCACTATGAAGTGCCTGACAGACGGTGCTTCCCATTATACCAGTCGTTAGGGCTTCTTATCGTTTCGTTCAGTAAGGGAGCGCAGGTAAAAAGATAGCATAAACGCCTATGCGGACGCTGTAATTTGCCTTGCCCTTTCGTCGGGATCCCTACGGAGCAGTACGCAGGGGTTGTTCTACATTCCTAGATTAATCAGTTTTAGATGGTTCTTGAAACTTTTTAACTAGGCCTTCCGGGGATGGATTGCGTCTCTCTTCAAGAGTCTGTCGCTTCTTCGTGGCTGGCGATTTCAGCAGCATCCTTCTAAATTCTATGTCAGTGTTCGATAATTGTAAAGTTTCTTTATTTAAGAAAGTTGGATCTTTGTGATTTTTATTCCATTCTTTGTTCGGTCATCTTGTTTAATCTTCGTACTACAGGGCAGAAATCTCTGACTAGCTTTAGTTGTAGTATGTCTTCTGAAACCGCGGCGTTTGTCGGATATCTGACCTGATTTCCACTAGTCGTTGCCACTATCGTCCTCGCTTCTCTTATGCCTTACTCAAATTGTTGTAAGTTCGGCGCCCATTTCATTCAGCTGTTCTTGTAACTCTCGTATTTTTGATCAGAGAATATGTGTTTCCCACGAACCTTAGAAGTGCGAATTAATCAATTTGGTTTCGCGTTACAACTAGAACTGTATCGATGGCTTCGTGAACCTATATTCGTTTGAGAAGATAAATGAATGTTATAGAACAACCACGATTTGTTTTCAGTTATAGATGTATCAATGTACCACTATCAAACAGTGACGGAACAATCCATCGATATGAAATACTGTGACTTCATTTGATATCTTTAGTCGCTTTGTTCAGAAGAAATTGAGAGTTCAACTTGTTTAGGAAAGCTGTAATATTTTTATTCTGAGGCATAATAGTAGTATCTTAAGCAATAAATCCGTGCGTTATAATTTCTTCTTATCCTAGTACATCAAAAAGATTTCACAAAATGGACCGACTGCTTACTGAACAATCAACTACCATTGTTAAGAGGGAAGCACTCTGTGTTCCACAGAACGGGATTTTGATTGAATAGAGAATGGATTGTCTGAAAGACTGTTAATTATTCGTATTCAAAGGGAATTTGAGGAGCAACTGTGACATTAAAGTCAGATACAACAGTCCGATGAAGACGAGCTAAGGTTTCGAAACGGACAAGGAAGAGGAGTGGGTAAAAAATTTTTCACCGCGGATCCTCGAATAGCAACATGCTGAGTGGTGGCTTTTCAGGTACGGATTCAGCGAGAGAGAGGGGAGTGCCTGGTCTGAAAGATGTCGTTGTAAATCGCGATAACGGCCTCTTGTTTAATAGATGATTTCTGTGTGTGCCATTTGTTGAATCTGTCATGTAGCTCAGTGTAAGGATAGGATTCAAACCGGTGATGGTAAAGCAGAAACTATAGTTTGTGGACAACATTTCACACTCTACAGCGCTACACAGACAAAAAGTCTAATGCTCAGTCACGAGGGCATTGATAGGAACGGAGCAATGATGATGACAAGTACATATCTAATGAACATGATCAATAGGTAACGTCGAACCAAGAGGACAGTTTTACTCTACTAATAAATGCAGAACGTGTCATCACTTCGACGAGAAAATCTGCCTCCTTATCGAGATGACATAAGGATTGACATTAGGTCAACTGTCAAAATATCATTTAGAACTTAGGACTTGACTCGATAGAATGCAAGTTGCAGATCGGATAAGAAAACCTTTTACTGTTATTTGAACATTGTCAGATACACGGAAACTCCATATATTACAAGTCTATTTCTGGAATTGGAGCGTGGACTAACCATTTCTTGCAGAAGAAAACAATAAAACTATATTCTGTAGGTAAAGTGTGTGTTTGAAACCCTCAGCTCTGACTTGTCACTATTAAATTTATTACAAATAGATCACAAGTGATGTTTTGCACGAGGAGCGTCCGCTAAGTAACGCAACACATTTTGTTTTCTAAAAGCAGATACATTTTATTCAGGATTCCAATACAGCAAATTATTTCCCACTCTTCTGACTATAGAGCCATATTTTTCGACATAATCTCCATTCAATGCGACGGTCTTACGCCATGCTTACTGGCAGGGCCGGTGTGCCCGCATGGTACCAATCTACTGGTCGACGTCTGAGCCAACATCCTGCTGCATCACTAACCTCGACGACCAGTCTGGTAACGCGCAATCAATTCCGCATAGATGGTCCTTCGTTGCTCTATCTGGTCTCCCGTGAGGTGGCGAGGACCACAGCGGACACACAGCTTTGAGAACCCCGATTGGTGGACGAGTGTGTCAGCACAACCAATAAAAACGTAAAGATGTGGAGCGAGGTGTCTGACTGTGGTCACCTCAAATGAGAGTGTCAGCACGTTCCAACACTGCAGAAGTCAAAGTTGTGTGCAGACATCCGGCGCGCGGGAGATCGGACATGTTTGCGCGACCTTGTTGCGATGATGACAGACGCCTCGCCCAAAGACTGACCGTGGATTTCTTCACTGCCAGGCCCCCGCAGACATTCTGCAAGCGCCTATAAATATTTACGATGCTCTAGTTTTCCACCAAAAGAAACTCAATGACAACTCTCTGCTTGGAACGCACGTCCATTACAAATGCCATTTGAAGACCACATACGAGGCTGAGGTTGAATATTCCACGATGTTCCGCAGCAAGTTTCGCAATGTTTCAATCGAAACTGGCCGAGAAAAAAATGTGTTGCTCGTCGTTCATACAGGAACAGGAACAGGCTCAGATGTATTCACCGCTACTCATTAAAAAATTATAACGTCTAGAAAGATGCAGTGCTTATAGAAAAATGATACTAATTTGAAGATATCGATCTTAAGATATCGGATCACACATCGTAGGAGGGAACAGTCACATACAAATGACTGCAATGCCACAGCGGAACGTAAATTGGTTCCACACGCCGGTGAAGGAATTTCCGCTTTAGGACCAAGGGCGTGCTGCTTTTACTAAGAAACAAGTGACCGTTCGTCTAACGCGCCTGTTGTGGCAACTTTCTACAGAAACGTTGATGTTAGCGACGGAGGAACGCAGAGTTTAATGTCCCGTCAATACAGCATTCATTAGCAACGGAGTGGAGATGGAGGAAGGCATCTGTCGTGGTTACTATGATGACGTTAACACAGTATTCAGGTGAAGTACAGTTCATGCAAACAGATGTGAACACTGTAAATACACTCCTGGAAATTGAAATAAGAACACCGTGAATTCATTGTCCCAGGAAGGGGAAACTTTATTGACACATTCCTGGGGTCAGATACATCACATTATCACACTGACAGAACCACAGGCACATAGACACAGGCAACAGAGCATGCACAATGTCGGCACTAGTACAGTGTATATCCACCTTTCGCAGCAATGCAGGCTGCTATTCTCCCATGGAGACGATCGTAGAGATGCTGGATGTAGTCCTGTGGAACGGCTTGCCATGCCATTTCCACCTGGCGCCTCAGTTGGACCAGCGTTCGTGCTGGACGTGCAGACCGCGTGAGACGACGCTTCATCCAGTCCCAAACATGCTCAATGGGGGACAGATCCGGAGATCTTGCTGGCCAGGGTAGTTGACTTACACCTTCTAGAGCACGTTGGGTGGCACGGGATACATGCGGACGTGTATTGTCCTGTTGGAACAGCAAGTTCCCTTGCCGGTCTAGGAATGGTAGAACAATGGGTTCGATGACGGTTTGGATGTACCGTGCACTATTCAGTGTCCCCTCGACGATCACCAGTGGTGTACGGCCAGTGTAGGAGATCGCTCCCCACACCATGATGCCGGGTGTTGGCCCTGTGTGCCTCGGTCGTATGCAGTCCTGATTGTGGCGCTCACCTGCACGGCGCCAAACACGCATACGACCATCATTGGCACCAAGGCAGAAGCGACTCTCATCGCTGAAGACGACACGTCTCCATTCGTCCCTCCATTCACGCCTGTCGCGACACCACTGGAGGCGGGCTGCACGATGTTGGGGCGTGAGCGGAAGACGGCCTAACGGTGTGCGGGACCGTAGCCCAGCTTCATGGAGACGGTTGCGAATGGTCCTCGCCGATACCCCAGGAGCAACAGTGTCCCTAATTTGCTGGGAAGTGGCGGTGCGGTCCTCTACGGCACTGCGTAGGATCCTACGGTCTTGGCGTGCATCCGTGCGTCGCTGCGGTCCGGTCCCAGGTCGACGGGCACGTGCACCTTCCGCCGACCACTGGCGACAACATCGATGTACTGTGGAGACCTCACGCCCCACGTGTTGAGCAATTTGGCCGTACGTCCACCCGGCCTCCCGCATGCCCACTATACGCCCTCGCTCAAAGTCCGTCAACTGCACATACGGTTCACGTCCACGCTGTCGCGGCATGCTACCAGTGTTAAAGACTGCGATGGAGCTCCGTATGCCACGGCAAACTGGCTGACACTGACGGCGGCGGTGCACAAATGCTGCGCAGCTAAGCGCCATTCGACGGCCAACACCGCGGTTCCTGGTGTGTCCGCTGTGTGCGTGTGATCATTGCTTGTACAGCCCTCTCGCAGTGTCCGGAGCAAGTATGGTGGGTCTGACACACCGGTGTCAATGTGTTCTTTTTTCCATTTCCAGGAGTGTACGATGCGCAGTAGGCTCCGCTCAGTCGATCACAGGCGTCGGACGTGCTGCCATCGAGTCAGGGGGCTCTGCCAGTAATTACTCACGGACAACACATTCGAAGTTGAAGAAATTGCCAGTACAAAGCAAGTTAAAGATCAATGTTCTTCATAGTCAAGCACGCGAAGTGGTTGCAAATGTCTACCAGTTTACGAAAAAAAGAAACTGTGCTAGGCAACCCATTGAAACTATAATCCGCACAGAAACTAGAGGCCGAAGCAATAGGTTCTGCGGATCGAGGGGGAACTGTTAAGAGCAAGGCTGTCTAATGCTCGAGTTTTTCAACACCTCACAAGGAAAGGCAGAGAAGTTCTTAGAAGGCCAGTTTAGACAATTTTAATGAGCATTTCGTTCACTCTGTGATGAATGATTTCTACATTGCAGGTAAAAGACGACCAGATTTGAAGGAAATTCGTAAAAAGTTACAGAGTCTTTCGAAGGAAGTATAAAAACACTTCGTAAAATTCTTCGCATTCTAGAATTTAGCAGGAAGCAGATGCAAATAACCGAAAAGTTTTGCAGGGACAAAGTAGTAAGAGGGCAAAACGAAATGGTTATTAGAAAAGTATCCGCGAGTACAGAAGTGCGCGTCGCCCAGTTGTTTATAATGGACGAGACGTATGTTCTCACTCGTCACATAGCATCGTACAGATGGAGTGACACTTCCCTACAGCGTATGTTGAAACCTCTGTCAAAAGGAAGCAGAATTATCATCATCTCTGTTGGCAGGGAGTATAGTTCTGTATCGAATGCCTACGTAAGGTTCTAATTTTATAGATAAGTCTCTTTACCACAACAAGCAACCGATTCGTCCTCCAATATCAAACTCCACGAGGAGAGAAATAATATCTTGGTTAACAGGAAAGGAAAATTCTTTCCACAAGGACCTGCTGAGATTGCAGTTTTATTCACTGATCAAAATGAAGAAGCAAGGCCACATCACCTATAAAATATAACCGAACATAAACAGCGTTACGACTTCCTCCATATCTCCCAGAACTGAATCGTACAGAGCTGATCAGGGCAAGAGTCAAGAGCGACGTTTCTAACGTAACGTAACATAACGGCGTAACGTAACGTGACGTAACATTCAAAATGAACACGCTATCAGAACTTACAGATGGGTTAATTGTTTCCATAATAAAAGTAGACTGGAAGAAATATTGTGGACACGTAAGGAACTTTGAAAAAAAAATTTAAAAAAAAATCAAGTGAAATTTCTTGGACCAAACGCCGGGGAAGTGGTACAAACTTGAACAGTGATAGTGATAGTGATAGTGATGGACGCAATACTGATTCTGCAAGTCAAGATTACAATGAATCAACTGAGACTGCCAGTGGAAGTGAAACAGCCACGCCAGCTGGAAATGAAGAAAAATAGGGTGGATCAATTTCTAAATGTGCTTTGTATGTGGAAATAATGGCAGTGAAAGACCGAAAGTATTATCTCAAACGATGAACTGTATTATTTGTAATGTGTATTTGTGTCTGGAATTACTCTAAAAATCTTTGAATGTCTTCTTGGCAGTGAAGCTTTTCTTTACGACCAAGCTGTACGTTTTACGTCACTGTATCTGTAAAATAAATCCGCTTGCACTTTCTTATGTATGCTCTTGCCACCTCTAACTCCTTTATTAGTCCGCTACACTGCAGTACCTCTTCCCTTCCCTTCCCTTGAATTTTCCCCTCCTGCACATTTGAGTATCATCTGTTTGCATGAAGTGTAGTATGTGGACAGCATACAAAACAACAGTGCGACATAAAACAGAACTCCAGACTTGGCTAAAGTTTGTAACGTATCAGTTCCAGGCCGCGTTCTCCGCCATTTTGAACTCCATTCCCGCTTTTCCATTTTCCTGGGGACGGAAACTATTCGCCAGGCTTCAGATAATGGACCAGTCTTCCTTTGGTCCAGCTACCTGACGGTGGTCTGGCCGGAACCTGCTGCAAGGGATGGCCGATTTTTCCTATTAACATTTGGGCACTTTTCAGAGGGTTTGCAGAAAGCAGTACATTACAGCAAGTAATATGAGCGTTATCAGGAAATGGCCAATTGAAGTGATTACATTTTGCTTCGGGGGTAAATTGGATGAAAGGTCTGCATGTTAAAATAATTTCGTGAAGCGATTTGGTAACTCGCGACATCGGGAGTGATTTGTAGCCCCGTGAGGCGTTGAGATTTTAAAAATGTTGCGTGTATGGAATCACGAAGAAATGATCTGTAGTGATGAGTATAGTTGTTTCGCACAGAAATGGAGCGACTTAATGAGCGAATATTTGGTTGGTGGACAGAGGTCTCTTTACTAGAGCTTGAAGGTTCCAGCTAGATGACGACAGTGTTTCTTAACAACGAGGCGGACTTTTCGAGGTCTTATAGAAGACAATAAATTCCGTTTGCTCCAGTGGAAACTTGCGGTGTATTCGTGCTCCTTTTTTTTAACAATAGACTGTTATCCTGTTTTCTTTATCGGGGAGATAACATAAACCAATTAAGAAGTGGTGACTATTTTCGGTGTTCATTATGTAGTCAAGGAGTCGAATCTAAGTGAAAACTTAGACGACGAAATCATCCGTAACTTGATACGAAGCGACACCTATGAACCAGGATTTGAGCAGTTACATGATGCCGATATAGTGAAAAAAGTGTGTTCGGTAGAAAAAGCGAGCTAAAACAAGTCTGTCATGAAACCCGTTATCACACACAGAGGCCCTGGAAAGCTTTGATATGTTGTTGTCTGTGCAGGACAAAATTCGTCTATTTTAAAGGACACGCTGCCATCTGACTGTTTTATTGTTTATTTAAGTAGAATGCAGGTTTCGGCCTTTTATATCATTTCAAATATTTGATTTTATGTCTTTAACATATATTGCAGAGCACTTAATATGTTGTCAAGCTCAATGTTGGTCATAAATTATGAAAAATATTGGTACTCCACGAAATGCCAGATATAAAATCACCATCTTGTAACAGATCAGTAAACAATCGTGGTAGCACGTCATGTTTAGTAAAAACCAGCTTGTAGCAGATTAGTAAATAATTTGCGGTAGCACTTCATATTTAGTAAAAACAGGCTTACGTAGACCCACGATTATTTACTGAACTGATACAAGATGGTCATTTTGTATCTGGCATTTCGTGGAGTGCCAATATTTTTCTTAATTTATGGCCAATTTTGAGCCTGACAAAATATTAAGTGTCCTGCTATATATGTTTAAGACATAAAATCAAGTACTTGGAAATGGCATAAAGGGCCAAATCCTCGGTTGTACTTAAATAAGTAATAAAAATCCAAATGGCGGTGTATTCCTTTAAAAAGTATTGTGTTTCTACTAAGCCTGCTATCCGCAGGCTGACAAGAGAAACTTGTAACGGCAACACACGTAACACTGATGCGTTTCTTGACTTGATCTGTCCCACAGCAGCTGATGCTAGAACAGCAAACTACCTATTATCCAGGTGAGGACCATCCGCCAGCAACATCAAAAACTGTCTGAGGGCAAAATTCGTTTGACTTCACCGATGTTGGGATTCCTCGGAAAATGAAAACCTTTGTCAGGAAAATGTGGATAAAAGATAGAAAATTAAAAAAAGAATAGAACTGAACGCAAGTGATACGAAATACAAAATGTTGTGTTAATTTTATATTGAAAAGCCTTTTAATAGCCACGATGACGTTCAATATTATTTATTCTTGGCGACCGGTTTCAACAATTAAGACAGCCACCGTCTGATCTTCAAGAAAACTTGTTGTTGCACGTTCTGCTCCATTATGATCGTATCACAAACTTCATGGTGACATCATAGTGGATATCATGTAGCACATTCCTCACAGGTTTGTTAAAAACGAAGACAGGTTTGTCACAATCGTAACTGCTGAACTGTTTACTTCAAAGAATATGCATTCATGATGTATTTAACTCGTCATGTAGATGTGAACATTTGCACAAGTGAACACTGCTACGAAGTTCAACATCTAACAAGCATCAGTGGAAAGTTACACAAGGTGCTTTTTAACTGTGTTGTTTTTATTTGTGACAAACCTGTTTTGACACAACTTTATAATATAGAAAGATCTTGCTCTACATTAAGCGTTTCAAAATTTCATCATCAGACGCTTAATAAAACACTGTGCTATCGAGATCTTTCTGTATTTCAAGGTTCTGCCAAATCTGGACGGTCACCTGTGTCTACCATGGATGTATTTCTCCATTAAGTAATGAGAGCTGTTTTTATATTTAAAAACCTGGTGAGGAATTTGCTACACACTATCCACTATATTGTCAACATAGTATGTGAGATACAGTCATAATAGAACAGTGCGTATAACAACAAACGTTTTGAAGATCAGAAGATGGCAGTCTTAACTGTTGAGACGACCATCAAGAATAAATGGTACTGGATGCGATCTTGGCTATTAAAAGTTTCTTCAGAGAAAATACAGGTCACTCCTTCCCTTCTCTAATTGTGAGGAATTTCGAAGTGACTTTCTAAATAAGTTTTTAGTTTCCGGCCAATAACGTGTGGATAACGTAGTGAAACTTCAAATTTGGCACGTAGGTATTTTGAAAGTACAGTAAATTGAAGCTTCCGGTGTATTTGCATTATTCATGTTTTTCGGTTCCCCTGCAGTACTGCGTCCACATTAAGTCGGGTATTCTAGAGCGCGCTGTAATTAAGATTTCCTGCAATCAGCGCTGAGAAGGTGGCGTAGTGGTCAGACTAAAGACGGTCATTCGGGGGGACGGCAGTGGTATCCCCTTCCAGCCACCTAGATTGTTGTTTCCGTGGTTTTCTTAAATAGTTCAACGCAAATTCCGGGATGTTATTTTTGGAAAGTATTAGGTCAGTTTCCTTCCTCATCATTGTTCGATTGCAGCTTGAGCTCCATGTCTAATGATATTGTCGTCGACGGGACCTCAACACTGACCTTCTTTCCTTCTTCCACAAGTGTACCGTGAACTGAAAAGCTCTTTCTTGAACAGCAGCGTACGATCCGTAAGATATAAATAACTTTAGGGTTTCATATCAAAGAAACAAAGAAATCGCTCGCTGTTTACGGAGATGTCGGCTTATATGGAGGCCGAGAAAAATGTCATCTAAGTAAATGTGCGCAATGCAATTACGACTCTTGTCTCCGCTAAGAATGAAAGGAATGATAATTGCCGTGAGAACAGATATAATAGACCAAATACTCACATAACCTCCAACGATGCTTTTACAGCAAAAATGAAAGGCGTCCGGTGAAAGAACTTTTCAATTAGCAGGAATAAACCATCGTAGTACGAATGATTTCTTCATGAAAACCAGCACACTACTTCGAAACTCTTTCATCTCACAGAAAGGTCTCTGTATTTTCTTGCCCTTGTACACCAAAAATTGAAGTGCGCAGCCATCTCGTGCCTCTGACCACAAGAAAGAATGAATAATGAACCGCCACAAAGCGTAAAGTTAACTCTGTACTTAGAAGGTGCATTTCCTCTGCCCCGTCAAACTGGAAAAGTGGTGTAAGTTAATTTGAAGAAAAAAAAAGCGTAGTTACTTGTCACTTTTCAGAGAAAAAAGCCGCGAGAGAGGTGTAGTGCATCAGGAGAGGTCTACTTTTGAAATTTCTAGAGCGCGCCTCCTCCCACATACGTCTTGCGAAACGATCACGACGAGAAAATCATGCAAAGCTCACCGACAATGATTGTTCCCACGCACCATTCACGACTGACGTAGACAAGGGAGCCAAAGTTACTGACACCAGAAGTACCCTCCACCACACACCGTAAGGTGGATTACGGAGTGCAAATGTACATGTAGAAGCTTGGGAATTGGGGCCAAGAGCATTATGAATGTTTAATGGACCTGTGAGACGTCACGATCTCTGTGAGCATTCGCTGCGGCGCCCAAGGATATGTAAAAAGAAGAGTGGTGGACTACAAAGTGGTGAGGTAATCGCCCTTGAGCCGGCAGGTGATGAGCAATCAGTTACGCGTCAGGCTTGAGCCAGACGCTGATGAAGTTTCAGTCATCAATGGAAGTGAGGCGGAGTCAAGTGAGGGGTTTGAAATCGGCAGCCTAAATAAAGCAGATACGGAGTAGTGGAAGAAAGTGAATATTTGTAGCATGAACAGCAGGAGTCCTCAATGTAGTCAGTCCTTCCAAACCATTCCTAGGTGGAGGCGCCTCTGCGAAAAATCGGAGTAACTCTGCTGTAAGTTAGAACTGGTACCACTCGCGAACTGTAAATTTTTCGTTTCGGGCTTATCGGAAGCTTCGTTTCCGGAACTCGGTTTACATTACAAAAAGCAAATATGGCAATTTCAACTATTCTATATTTCTGCTGCTGTCCATCAACTTGTTTACATGAAAAGCCACCAACACAACGACTCATCCACTGGTTCCATAAATCCATTTTTAATTTGTACTGTTTTCTATTCATTGTGTCGATTACAGATTATTTTACTTTTATTACAGTTAATTTTCATGCTTGCCTAGAGTCTTGTTCCATTAAGTCATTCCATTTCTTCTTGAAGTGTGTGTGTACTAGAAGCAAACACTGCAACAGCAGCAGCAAAACAAAGATGGTTCAGATATGTTTATACACTAATGGCCATTAAAATTGCTACACCACGAAGATGACGTGCTACAGACGCGAAATTTAACCGACAGGAAGAAGATGCTATGATATGAAAATGATTAGCTTTTCGGAGCATCATTCACACAAGGTTGGGGCCGGTGACGACACCTACAACGCGCTGACATGAGGAAAGTTTCCAACCGATTTCTCTTACACAAACAGCAGTTCACCGGCGTTGCCAGGTGAAACGTTGTTGTGATGCCTCGCGTAAGGAGAAGAAATGCGGAACATCACGTTTCCGACTTTGATAAAGGTCCGATTCTAGCCTATAGCGATTGCGGTTTATCGTATCGCGACATTGCTCCTCGCGTTGGTCGAGATCCAATGACTGTTACAGAATATGGAATCGGTGGGTTCAGGAGGGTAATACGGAACGCAGTGCTGGATCCCAACGGCCTCGTATCACTAGCAGTCGAGATGACAGGCATCTTATCCGCATGGCTGTATCGGATCGTGCAGCCACCTCTCGGTCCCTGAGTCAACAATCATCTGCACGAGCAGTTCGACGACGTTTGCAGCAGCATGGACTATCAGCTCGGAGACCATGGCTGCGGTTACCCTTGGCACTGCATCACAGACAGGAGCGCCTCAGATGGTGTACTCAATGACGAGCCTGGGTGCACGAATGGTAAAACGTCATTTTTTCGGATGAATCCAGGTTCTGTTTACAGCATCATCATGGTCGCATCCGTTTTTGGCGACATCGCGGTGAACGCACATTGGAAGCGGGTATTCGTCACCCGGCGTGATGGTATGGGGTGCCATTAGTTACAAGTCTTGGTCACCTCTTGTTCGCGTTGACGGCACTTTGAACAGTGGACGTTACATTTCAGATGTGTTACGACCCGTGGCTCTACCCTCCATTCGGTTCCTGCGAAACCCGACATTTCAGCAGGATAATGCACGACCACATGTTGCAGGTCCTGTACGGGCCTTTCTGGATACAGAAAATGTTCGACTGCTGCCCTGGCCAGCACATTCTCCAGATCTCTCACCAATTGAAAACTTCTGGTCAATGGTGGCCGAGCAACTGGCTCGTCACAATACGCCAGTCACTACTCTTGATGAACTGTGGTATCGTGTAGAAGCTGCATGGGAAACTGTACCTGTACACGCCATCCAAGCTCTGTTTGCCTCAATGCCCAGGCGTATCAAGGCCGTTATTACGGCCGGAGTTGGTTGTTCTGGATACTGATTTCTCAGGATCTATGCACCAAATTGCGTGAAAATGTAACCACATGTCAGTTCTAGTACAATATATTTGTCCAATGAATACCCGTTTACCATCTGCAATTTTTCTTGGTGTAGCAATTTTAATGGCCAGTAGTGTTTTTAACAGAGGAAGGGATGGATGGGAATTCGTGACTCCCAGCCACACAGCGCATTTGTGGTTGTGGCGAAACAAATTGATTCATGACAGTATTATAAAATAATATGTGCCCCAGAAAGCGGTCATTTAGAAGATGCTACCAAGGCATAGAGCGGACGATGGCAGGTGTTCTCTTTGACCATCAGCAGATTACATGTAGAAATACGGTCTGAGGGGCAGTGACCCAGCTCCGAGCTGGGGTGCCTCAGGGATCCGTTCTGGGCCCCCTGCTGTACTCCCTTTACACGAACCTTGGGTGGAAAGGTTGGAATTAGCTCTCTATGCTGACGATGCTGCCCGGTTCACGCATAGCATGAACGCTCACACCATGGGACGCCGTCTGCAGCTCGGCTGTGAGGCACTGTTCAACCCAACCAAGAGACAGGCTGTCGCCTTCACTAAGAGGAGGATACTGCCAGACCTTGCGTCACCCACCATCGAGGGACGTCCCATCCCGTGGACCAAGACTGCAGTTCACCTGGGTGTCCAGCTAGACCAGCGCCTCTCGTGGGCCCTCACATTCTTTGGATTAGGGAGAGGGCTACTGGGCGCCTCCGCACCTTATACCCTCTGCTGAACCCGGCGTCGACACTGCCTCCTCACCACGGCATTACGTTTACCTCACACTGATACACACAAAGATGGGGTACTCGGCCTTGGTGTGGGGCAATGCCGCTGACACCAAGACAGTCACAATGAAAAGGGTCCAAAACACGGCCCTTAAACTAACCCTGCGCCTACGCAGGACTTACCCCACGCAACTACAACATGAAGACACAGGCATACTGCTGCTGAGGGATCGCTTGCGGTCCAAAGCACGCAAGTTCTTCGAGAAAGCGGGTGACTCCCGGAACAAGCTTCATCAGGGTCCTTGGCCACCAGCCACATACCGACTAACAACACTTTGGGCGGACCTGCTGCGGGAGTGATACGCTTCCCAGCAACCCAAATCAACTGTTAGGACCCTCAATCCGTCTGGTCACAAGTGTCGATCCCATCCGGTACTGCAGGAACAGCGCACTGTGCTTAGCCTGTTCCAGGCAGAGTTTAGGAAGTCGTCCAGCTACTGCGTCTGCGTCTGCAGTAACACAGACACACTTCGCACTGAGGTATAACTCTGCGTCAGTCATACGCCGGCTTACCTGCTGCCACGGATGACGTCACAGCCAGTCTGTTGCTAAACGCGTGTTTTCTCGCTTTTGTGTCGAGCAGTTAACTTTGATTGCTAGAAGTCAGGACGAAAGAACATTTAATGGGAACTTACCGTAGAAGTCGACTTTGAACTGATTATAGCGCTGTTTGTGATGTTGTTGTTGTTGTTGTGGTCTTCAGTCCTGAGACTGGTTTGATGCAGCTCTCCATGCTACTCTATCCTGTGCAAGCTTCTTCATCTCCCAGTAGCTACTGCAACCTACATCCTTCTGAATCTGCTTAGTGTATTCATCTCTTGGTCTCCCTCTACGATTTTTACCCTCCACGCTGCCCTCCAATACTAAATTGGTGATACCTTGATGCCTCAGAACATGTCCTACCAACCAATCACTTCTTCTGGTCAAGTTGTGCCACAAACTTCTCTTCTCCCCAATCCTATTCAATACTTCCTCATTAGTTATGTGATCTACCCATCTAATCTTCAGCATTCTTCTGTAGCACCACATTTCGAAAGCTTCTATTCTCTTCTCGTCCAAACCATTTATCGTCCATGTTTCACTTCCATACATTGCTACACTCCATACAAATACTTTCAGAAATAACTTCCTGACACTTAAATCTATACATTGCTACACTCCATACAAATACTTTCAGAAATGACTTCCTCACACTTAAATCTATACTCGATGTTAACAAATTTGTCTTTTTCAGAAAGGCTTTCCTTGCCATTGCCAGTCTACATTTTATATCCTCTCTACTTCGACCATCATCAGTTATTTTGCTCCCCAAATAGCAAAACTCCTTTACTACTTTAAGTGTCTCATTTCCTAATCTAATTCCCTCAGCATTACCCGACTTAATTCGACTACATTCCATTATCCTCGTTTTGCTTTTGTTGATGTTCATCTTATATCCTCCTTTCGAGACACTGTCCATTCCATTCAACTGCTCTTCCAAGTCCTTTGCTGTCTCTGACAGAATTACAATGTCATCGGCGAACCTCAAAGTTTTTATTTCTTCTCCGTGGATTTTAATACCTACTCCGAATTTTTCTTTTGTTTCCTTTACTGCTTGCTCAATATACAGATTGAACAACATCGGGGAGAGACTACAACCCTGTCTTACTCCCTTCCCAACCACTGCTTCCCTTTCATGTCCCTCGACTCTTATAACTGCCATCTGGTTTCTTTAGAAATTGTAAATAGCCTTTCGCTCCCTGTATTTTACCCCTGCCACCTTTAGAATTTGAAAGAGAGTATTCCAGTCAACATTGTCAAAAGCTTTCTCTAAGTCTACAAATGCTAAAAACGTAGGTTTGCCTTTCCTTAATCTTTCTTCTAAGATAAGTCGTAAGGTCAGTATTGCCTCACGTGTTCCAGTGTTTCTACGGAATCCAAATTGATCTTCCCCGGGGTTGGCTTCTACTAGTTTTTCCATTGGTCTGTAAATAATTCGTGTTAGTATTTTGCAGCTGTGACTTACTATTGTTATTATCAGAAATATTACGAGTATTATGTTTTGCGTGTGAAGTTTTTCACAGTATAATTCAACCAGTTAGAACTCAAAACTTTCATTTATAATCATAGTTCCTGTTCCCGTTGGGTAAACAGAGAGTAGAAAAATTTCTTTCAGGAAGCGCAAGGCGAATTTGGACTTGCAGACTGGAAATTATACTCAGTATGTTCTCCGTCGCTTTGTGGCTGAACCCAAAAATAGTTTTTAGGTTCTCGTAAAAGATGAATACTAACGAACAAATACAATATCCCGTATCGTATTATTTGACCCGCAGGCCCACATGGTAATGCAACGGCGAAAGTTGAAAATTAATGCCGGAGTGGTACTCGAATCCGGATTTCCTGCTTCTCATCAGCGGTTGCCTTAACCACTTCGACCATCCGGACACGGTCCCTGATCGACTCAGATTTCCATTTTATGGCCCATGTCTATGAATTAACACCCTACTGACAAGTTATTGATACCCGTGGAGTTCGGACGATATTAGTGCATCCACACTAAAGCAAACGTTAAGGAGCCGTCACGATTCGAATGCCAGAGAAAGGGAGAAAAACATTACAGATTTTAAGTTCTATTGAATAAATCAGTCTACGTTCTTTTTGAAATGTTATGTGTTTTGATTAAGGAACTGTTCATAATACTGACAGTTTGACTAGATTCTAGGGCAGCTCTTAATTCAGGAGAGATAGGTGCAACTGCATCTGAGGCGTCTGGACCCAGGTTTTCCTAGAGTTCTAAAAACCTGCTTTGTAGTTCAGTAAATGACAATGCATAATTGTTCTTATGTTAAAATCTGAATATTCTTCGGTTAGTTGACGGTGCATTAGTACAGATAGGTATAGTAGCCCTGTAAATTAGGATTAGATTTATGATCCCGTGACTATGTTTGCAATTTTTTCAACTTATAATACAAAACTAACCCTTTGGACGATGTATGCTGCTTTTTCTTCTATAATTGAAACGTTTATCTGTGGCATTGCTATTTCTACAGTTTCAGAAAAAAACGTACTGTTCCAGGTTTAGGTCCTGAATTCGGAAATTTTGGGCGGTACAAGAACTGGTTTCGTACGCTAGGCAGCTGCCAAAGTGCATTGTAACAAAGTAAATTACAAATGCGTGGGATAAAAACCGCTGGACATATATATATAACACGAGAAAGAATTATTTAAGAAGATATAGAGACGCTTAATGTTACACTAAATGTATACCGATTAGAAGTCGTGTGTGTGGGAGTAGCTCTTTTCAAGTAATGCATATTCGTAAATATTCATGGAGAAGTGAGTAGCCAGCCTATTTCAGTTAAATGTCATACTGCCTCAACTTATGAACTTTTCCGACCAGCGAATCAGAAACCGTGTACCGGCAGCCTGCCCTGAAATACAAACGGCTGCAATAACAGCTCCTTCAAGGCTGTCTGGATTCTCGCTGGAGACTGCTCCGCTGCTGGAACGTCGTCCCATTACCGGAGTCGTCTTTATCTGACCAGAAGTAGCGGCAGCTGCTCGACGTATCAACTAGACACCTTCGTCTGATCGGTTCTTTATGTTACTCTGAAAGTCTATTTCACTGCTGACTATCGAAACTGCAGCACCAAGTAAATTATCAGATAACAGTATGTTACTTACTGTACGGTTTCAACACAGAAGAAAGACCACAAGATAAAATATATAGGTGATCTGAGGGTACACAGGAAACGAAACATTGTACAGACAGCTGTCACATCTGGCAGCAACAGTGGCTTTAGCCTGGTTGGATACAGAGTAGAACTGAGCTTAGGCATAAGTGTATAATTCCGTGTTGCTTCAATCTGTGCCAGAGGCCATCAATCGTAGTGTCTGGTGGGTGGTGGGGGAGCGAGTCTCTCGGGAACTCATCACTAGATGTTGCAATGAGAGAGATCTGAAAAATATGCATACAAGGCCAGCAGTGGAACCCCCTCTGTCTCGATGATTACCTTGCTGGAGGATAGCGCCAAAGGCACCTTACAGAATTCCCGGTTTGATACACAGGTTATGCTGAAACGTCCCTTTCGCCTCTTTTCGTAGTTTCAGTACAGCCGCGCGCAGTCCCTCTCGCAGTCGCTGCCTGCATAATCTCAGTTTTAAGGTGTGCGGCATGAAAGATAAATCCCAGGTTGTGTATTTCAGTAGATTTACTTATAGATTTCCTAGTTTGTGGTTCAATTAAGCACGAAATCTATGAGCCGTAACATCTAAGGTCATCGATACCCTAGAACTTAGAACTACTTAAACTCAACAAACTTCAAGGACGCCACAGACCTCTATGTCCAAGGAAGGTTTCGAACCTGCGACCGCAGCGGTCGCGCGGCACTATGAGCCCTAACATCTGAGGTCATCAATTCCCTAGAACGTAGAACTACTTAAACCTTACCAACCTAAGGACATCACACACCCCTATGCTCGAGGAAGGATTCGAACCTGCGACCGTAGCGGTCGCGCGGCACTAGACTGAAGCGTCTAGAACCGCTCGCCCACACCGGCCGGCAGGGAATTAACTGTCTTGTCTCAGAATAAATACTTTACTTACTTTTATACCATCAGTTTCGCTTTCATTGGACTGCCGCTTGTATAGCACGAGTACTCCAAATCACTGCGTCCGACATCACTACCTCCATCGGGACCGGCTCTTGAGGAATAATAGGTTGCCATCCCTCCACAAACATTCAGAGACATCACGGAAAGTGTCCGAAGCAGATATCGAGAGGTCATAAAGGCAAAGAGGGGACATACACCTTATAATGTCCAATGATCCGATCATACGTATGCAAGTCATGGGGAACAACTTTTGTTAGAGATAGAATGTTGGCTGCCGCTTCCCGATGATGCCGAGCGTCCTTTTATAGAATTTGATGGCTCTGAGAATACGAGAACGAGATTACAGCGAACTACCAGGGCCTACTAGGGACGTTTGTTGCATCTTCATACTACCTACACCAGTAAATTTATAAGAGTGATTAAAAGAAAAAAAGAACTTTGAAAATGCAGGAACTTCAGTTTTGCTCAGACTATGTCCTTTCACGTAGAGAAGATGACTAGCTTACAGGCAACACACACTGCATATGCTAAACGCAAATTGCGTTCACCCTGCCACCTCTAAGTGGCGTAACCAATGACAATAGCCTCACCGGGAAGCCTCAGCGATCATTTTGTCTCTAACAAAACCTGTTCCCCATAACGTGATCTGTTTATCGCATGAAATACTGAAGCCTTATGTCTGGATTTATTCATGAAGGAACGAAGTAACCACAAAACCTTCAGAAGGAGTAATTGCCACATATTTACCACTGACTATTGAAGACGCGGGGCCAGTGTAATGGGTTTTGGTTCTGTTTAGTTGTTGCGGTGGTGTTTATGTGTTATTGTAAAACGTATGAAAATGTAACATTAAGAATAAGAGTATTATTTGAAAGAAATAAATAATCTCTCATAATTCTTATTTATGTGGTGCTGAGCCCGACTGTAATGAATTATTTTGTCATATCTTATTACTATAAATAAATATTGAAATGCTGGTTCACTAATTCAATAAGTGACATTAAAATGTATGCCCCAAATAATTAATACATCACACCTCAAGCTCTTCCCATAACAACACTGGTGACGTGAATGTTTTATTTAATTTCACTGATAAATTACTGTGCGAAAAATTAATCTTACGCACCAGCCACAACAATTATTTCATTTATGTAAAGTCTAAGATTGCTCTACTGAATGTTATTTTCGCTATTAGAATAGAAAAATAATAAATTCCCTGGGGTTCTTGTCCTCGGAGTTCAAATATTGTAATATCGATAGAAAGAATTAATGTCTGATTATTTCTGAAGTTTGAAATTGCCGCTCCATACGCTTACGTAATGGCGGCGGACAAAACAAAACCTGGACTGGGTATTCTTTCCTGTTTGCTGCGGACACAGAACTTAAAATATACATAATTGGTTATCTAGTTACAAATAAAAGCCCATACACTAGAATTTCATTAGGTAAATTATGCGTTATACTTTTCTATTGATTACTTATGACTACCTTTTACAATATTTAAAAGAACAGACCTCAGCTTATCTTCGATTTCAGCCGCTTCATACATGCTAGATGAGCCGTGTGACGGCTCAGCTCATTTGATTTACCCGCGAGATTATTCACTTGTTTTCGCCGCAGCGATAGGGGGCGTGATCGCTCAGCGCTGTTGGCGCTGGTGCGCGAAGCAACAGTTCTATTTTGGAGGACGGCTCGGTCGGGACATGGAGGGAGAACCAGTCAGTCAGTCTCGGCGAGTCTGGTCAGTCGGTTAGTCGCTCAGTCTGGGAGTTGGCGCAGTGAGGCGACAGTCAGTCAGAAGGCAGACACTCGCATGTTAGTCGGTCGGCTCTAAGTCTCAGTCGCTGTTGGGTTGTGCACTGAGTCGGGTTCGTCGTTACTCCGCGGTTGGACGAGTTGGCACTTAGCAACAGGCAGGTCCGCACGGTGCAACTACGCGCCGGGGCCGTGGTCGACGCAGACGGAGGGCCGTTGGTCGATCGGTCACCTGGTCGTCAGATGACGACAGGACGGAAGCGCCGAGGAGTCAACTGGTGCCTGCCGATTAAGGACTGCGATGAGTATGGCTGTTTGCGAGCAAGTGGGGAGGACGGAATGCTCGCTTGCTTAGCGTGGTTCTCCATGACCAGCTGTTGTTTGTTGGGCCTAGCACTGGTTTGGTTCTGGTCACCTGGTTATGCCGAAATTTTCATATACTTTTATTATATTTCATGATCATTACTTATTATAGGGTTGGTACTTGTAGCCAACATTTTGTGATTTGGAATAATTCAGAGAATCATCGATCATTTTATGAAAGTCCTGTCCAAATTATTATTACATTAGATCTTGTTAAACTTGGTGCCTTTAAATTGCAAATTTCTTAATTCTACTAATATTGCTTGGGATATAGATTTTGAGCTGTGTTATCTATGCGCTTAAAAGGACTGTTGTGAGTGAGAACCAGACTTGCGTGTTTAATGTTTTTCAGTTCCATTGTTACGAAGTTATCATTATTTATGTTGCGTGATTTGTTGGATTTTATAGTGAGCGGAACTTTAATTTGTGTGATTCTGTTTTGTAGAATGTTTTTCGTGGCAGCAATTGAGAATCAGTTGTTCCCAGAAGTTGCTAGCTCTGAATTGCCACCTCTTTAATCAATCATTTATTGACAGATGTGTTTTTCTGTCTGTAGCAAGTAAGAGGCAGCAACTGTAACTTGTTAGTACAAAAACTGTTATGCTGAAATTTGAATAGGGAAATAGCAGTCATCCTTATTATAAAGTTGTTTTATAGAATGTTGGAAGATCATTCGTTTGAGCTGTGTTTATTCTGCATCAATCAAATTTAGGTATCACACAGCTGGTAGAAATGACTGTTGAGCTCGTAATAGACAGTATGTGTGAAATAATTCGTGTAGTTTTGTGAGTGACATGTTAAGTTATTTATTTGTAAGTTGTTTTGAAGATCTGCATTTTTGGTGTTTTCAGTGTTTTTTCAGTATTTTTGAGGTCTTGATGACTGCACATGATATATAATATACATTTTACTAACAGTACCTTTACGTAATGTTTCAGAGTGGGGCTGCATGTTCTTCTGGAGGATGTTAAAAAAAACTCTGTTGCTAAAATTTCCTTTAAACTGTTAATTGTATTAACTTGGATGTATAACCAATTGTTGTTAAATAATAAATTTGTGTCAACAAGGCTTGGACCAAATAAATGTGCCTACACCTTCCCCATCCTGGCTCTGTTACCGTCTGTACATTACACGGGAACAATAGAAGAAAGAAAATTTTCACAGACAATGCAATGCCAATACATTCTTTTGGTGGTATTATCTTTTGTTATTTGATTACTCTTTATAGAAAACTGGTTATAAAAACAATAAAATATGTTGTTGGAAATTAGTTGCATTTCATAGCATAATAATAAATCACAACATAACAATAATTCTTTTCGCAGTTCTCACATACAGGGTGTTACAAAAAGGTACGGCCAAACTTTCAGGAAACATTCCTCACACACAAAGAAAGAAAATATGTTATGTGGACATGTATCCGGAAATGCTTACTTTCCATGTTAGAGCTCATTTTATTACTTCTCTTCAAATGACATTAATCATGGAATGGAAACACACAGCAACAGAACGTACCAGCGTGATTTCAAACACTTTGTTACAGGAAATGTTCAAAATGTCCTCCGTTAGCGAGGATACATGCATCCACCCTTCGTCGCATGGAATCCCTGATTCGCTGATGCAGCCCTGGAGAGTGGCGTATTGTATCACAGCCGTCCACAATACGAGCACGAAGAGTCTCTACATTTGGTACCGGGGTTGCGTAGACAAGAGCTTTCAAATGCCCCCATAAATGAAAGTCAAGACGGTTGAGGTCAGGAGAGCGTGGAGGCCATGGAATTGGTCTGCCTCTACCAATCCATCAGTAACCGAATCTGTTGTTGAGAAGCGTACGAACACTTCGACTGAAATGTGCAGGAGCTTCATCGTGCATGAACCACATGTTGTGTCGTACTTGTAAAGGCACATATTCTAGCAGCACAGGTAGAGTATCCCGTATGAAATCATGATAACGTGCTCAATTGAGAGTTGGTGGAAGAACGTGGGGCCCAATCAAGACATCACCAACAATGCCTGCCCAAACGATCACAGAAAATCTGTGTTGATGACGTGATTGCACAACTGCGTGCGGATTCTCGTCAGCCCACACATGTTGATTGTGAAAATTTACAATTTGATCACGTTGGAATGAAGCCTCATCCGTAAAGAGAACATTTGCACTGAAATGAGGATTGACACATTGTTGGATGAACCATTCGCAGAAGTGTACCCGTGGAGGCCAATCAGCTGCTGATAGTGCCTGCATACGCTGTACATGGTACGGAAACAACTGGTTCTCCCGTAGCACTCTCCATACAGTGACGTGGTCAACGTTACCTTGTACAGCAGCAACTTCTCTGACGCTGACATTAGGGTTATCGTCTACTGCACGAAGAATTGCCTCGTCCATTGCAGGTGTCCTCGTCGTTCTAGGTCTTCCCCAGTCGCGAGTCATAGGCTGCAATGTTTCGTGCTCCCTAAGACGCCATCAATTGCTTCGAACTTCTTCCTGTCGGGACACCTTCGTTCTGGAAATCTGTCTCGATACAAAAGTACTGCGCCACGGGTATTGCCCCGTGCTAATCCATACATCAAATGGGTATCTGCCAACTCTGCATTTGTAAACATTGCACTGACTGCAAAACCACGTTCGTGATGAACACTAACCTGTTGATGCTACGTACTGATGTACTTGATGCTAGTACTGTAGAGCAATGAGTCGCATGTCAACACAAGCACCGAAGTCAACATTATCTTCCTTCAATTGGCCAACTGGCGGTGAATCGAGGAAGTACAGTACATACTGACGAAACTAAAATGAGCTTCAACATGGAAATTAAGCGTTTCCGGACACATGTCCACATAACATCTTTTCTTTATTTGTGTGTGAGGAATGCTTGCTGCAAGTTTGGTCGTACCTTTTTGTAACACCCTGTATTCTTTCTTATATCCTTCTTTAAACACCAAAATCCTGAGTTACATTTCTACACTTGCAGTTTCATGTTAAAGTATGTATGTTATATCCATATTTACTAATTTATGTACATTATTCGGTCTGCTCGTGTATCTAGATAACAGATAGTAAGAAGAGGGCTAATAAATAAACAAATGCTAAATTCTAAAGAATCGCTCAAAGGAGTAAATTGTAAACCACTCCTTCACATTCTCCCTATGAACCTGTTCCTGCCATCAGTTTTTTCTTAAATTAGTTTTATGTGGTCCTTACACTTGTTGTCGCTCTTCAGGGTTATTCCTAGTTGTTTTATGGTTGTTACAGGTATGTAATCTACACAGCACTTGTCAATGATGAAGCATTTCTTCTTGCGTCAGAAAGTGATGGATCGATAGTTAACTTGTATCTAAGAGACAAACGAATTGATGACATTAGCTGCTAGTGGACAGCCGGCCGGAGTGGCCGAGCGGTTCTAGGCGTTAAAGTCTGAAACCGCGCGACCGCTACCGTCGCAGGTCCGAATCCCGCCACGGACACGGATGTGTGTGGTGTCCTTAGGTTAGTTAGGTTTAAGTAGTTCTAAGTTCTAGGGGACTAATGACCTTAGAAGTTAAGTCCCATAGTGCTCAGAGCCATTTTTTGCTAGTGGACTTAAATCAACTTGTATTTAAGACACGAAGGAATTAATGACTTAGCTGCTTGTGGGTATTCCCTGAAAGCAATGGGGAAAGTTGAAAATTTGTGCCAGATCGGGATTCGAACAAATGTCTCCCGCTTACTACGCAGATTCGCTGACCACTCAGCCTTCCAGACACAGTGGTTATCGTAGCTGCACGTACGCGCTAGCACTGCTTCCGTCAGACGCAAATTCTCAACTTATCCGCACACTACCGATGTAGTGCCTCTTTCCTATTACCTTTTTACTAGCAGCATTTCGCCGATTCCCTGAAGTATTAGAGCGTTGTGTGTATCTGCACTGAAGTGATCAACCGGTCTTCCTCTCCTTAATTATATGTGTGGTGTCTGTTCTTCCGAACGTGTCCGAAAGAACAGACACTACATTTATAACATGTCTGTGTTATTACTAATTTCGAGACACTATGCAGTGCATTTGGAGGAGAGTACTACTCGCGTACGGGAACATCAAAGCGCTCTCTAATAAGGTGCCAGAGACAACGAATTTCCGTTAACAAATGCGTGCAAACAACCTCTGGAAGTTCGCAGGTGGAGTTTGCCTTGAACCTGCGTACAGGAAGTTCAGCTGCGAATAAAAGCGGCCCGATGGCCACGGTTGCAGACGCGTGTGTGTGTGTGACCGCCTGCGTTTGACAGCACGGCGGGAGGGACGCGGAGCCGTTGACAGCATCGGCTCTGCCTAGCGCGGCAGGGCAGGCAGCTAAATCGGCCGTAAGCGGGTTTCTCGGCCAGAGCGGCTGACTTAATTAACGGAAGCACGCCGTACGCAGCTACGCGCCTGCTCCCGCTTCGAGATGTACCGAGGCAGCTGCAGCCACTTTCCTCAAAGAGCGTCGCTGGAGCACACCATTTAATTAGCGCCCTCGAAGGCTGCAGGGCACTGCCAAACGCAACGCGACTTTGGCCGGTGGCTCCTCCTGTTCCACCCTCTCCTTCTCGTTCCTCCCTCCCCCTAACCTCCACCCCTTCTCCGCCAACCCGACCCCCTAAAAGGGGGCCACAATATAGGAATATTACGCCGGAAGGAGGGAACGCGAAAGTCGATTATAAACGGTCGCGCCAGAGAAACTGATGTTATTAAGCGATCGCGCGTACTGTGTTGTCTTTTGTCCTCACTGCGCTGCTCACAGAAGGAACTCTTCGGGAACGGGTGGGCTGGGGCAGGAACGGGAACGCTGGAAGAGAGGAAAGCGAACGGGGAAGTCAACTGTATAAATGGAATTCTCTTTCCTGCCGAGCAGAGTACTACGTTCCGACCTCATCTTTACACAGTTCCTCTCTCAGATGATCCAGCTTCAAAAGCGCAGTCAGTGCCTTTTTAGTGCGTGATGAACATTTAATGTGTACCGCAGGTCGAATAACTTGCGGCTAAGTGCAGGCATGGAGAAGAAAACTATAGCATTTTTACCAGTGAATGTACAACGACTTTTCGGGTAACAGAATTTTTAATCTTTCACAACTGCACAGTGCGATAAGCGTAAATTTGAAATACTTTAATGAGTCATAATATTTGAATAGATTATGGGTACATTTGCAATTTTGGGAGATGATAATACACAAATGCGAGATTAAATACATACGCACGAAGCCCCACAGAAAATGTTGGAAGTGCTCTTCACCAGAATCCTTGCTCAACTGAACCCGTGACGTTCTGTGAAGTGTATCGTCGTCAATGCTGCTTATTTCGCGTGTAATGGCCTCAAGGGGCTCTGCAATTATCTGTGATCTATTTTTGTACACTCGATTTATAAGGTGCCAGTACAAGAAAAAAAGAAAAAGACGGTGGGGGCAGGGGGTGTTAGGTCAGGTGATCGGGGGTCACAAATTTTTTGAGATTGTTTTGTAACTAAAGAAACTGGTTACAAGTTGCATGGAAGTGTTAGGCGTGTGACACTTTGCTCAATATTGTCAGAAATAAGTAAGTTCGACGTCACCCAGCTGCTCTACAAATGTATTGAAAGTGGCTATAAGAACTACAGTGTCTACGGTCGTAACAAAGAAAATGGAGCCAACAATCCTGGAAGCTGACACCGCGCACCACACTCTCCAACCTTTTCATCATGCAGTGATATAGAGGTGTACACCAGCTCAGTATCTGCTGTTTTCTGCGTTGATGTAATCTGAAAGACTCAACTCTGCCTCTGGCCTATGGAGAGAATGTGTGGACGTTGAATAAGAAACCCCTGACGTCATCGATAGCAACTCATTCTTTTCTCACAATGTGTTTCTTGCAATGCTTGCCACATGTGCACTCTGCGAGGTCCTAATGAAGATTTCTTCCCAGCTCTATAACTTGTCCCCGCAGCTCGTGATCAGCATTGCTGCCTCTGGGTCCCGGGGATCCCGGATTCGATTCCCGGCCAATCGGGTTCATCATAATTCGGGAAGTGGAGAACCTGGACAGTGTAAAGATAGGGAATTTGTATGGCCGCCGATAACTACGCAGTTAAGCGCCCCACAAACCAAATATCATCATCATCTCCAATATGTGCCATATGGAAATGCCTGTCTCTTTGCTCAATCGGCGCAACGATTTCCTTGGAGAGTTCTCCCAGCATCCGAGTATCATAATTAACCTCCAAACTCAGTGATGGTCTATGTCTACCATTGTCACCGTTTAGTATGTCATTTCTCTCCAGGTTTTTCGGAGTCAATAAAAATGTTCCCCTTGTTGAAATATCGCTTGCATTGAATTCTCTCCAGTATGCTCATCGTATTGTAAGCAAAGAGTCTGTCTTCAAATATGTTTTCACAACAAAAATCGGTTATCGAAGTGTGTACTGCGTATTTCTGCAAGCTAAAGACTGCAAGAGAATCACTAAAGTTCTCGTTATTGTTACACGGCCCCTAACTATACACTCACAAACTTCACAAATCACTACCGACGAATGAACACCACCCGAACAAGCGCGGAATTATACCGGACAAAAGACCACAAAAGCAGAAAAAATAATCTGCTTGCCAACAACTAGCGGTACTTCTGATTCTCCCAGAGCTACTGAGATTATTAAAAGGACTTGCCCCTTTATACGAGGTTTCGGAGGGAAATTATGACCCATTGAAGAATTTCGAGTTTATATGAATCGCCCTGTATTTCTACATCTACATCTACATACATACTCCGCAATCCACCATATGGTGTGTGGCGGAGGGTACCTCGTACCACAACTAGCATCTTCTCTCCCTCTTCCACTCCCAAACAGAACGAGGGAAAAATGACTGCCTATATGCCTCTGTACGATCCCTAATCTCTCTTATCTTTTCTTTGTGGTCTTTCCGCGAAATATAAGTTGTCGGCAGTAAAATTGTACTGCAGTCAGCCTCAATGCTGGTTCTCTAAATTTCCTCAGTAGCGATTCACGAAAAGAACGCCTCCTTTCCTCTAGAGACTCCCAACCGAGTTCCTGAAGCATTTCTGTAACACTCGCGTGATGATGAAACCGACCAGTAACAAATCTAGCAGCCCGCCTCTGAATTGCTTCTATGTCCTCCCTCAATCCGACCTGATAGGGATCCCAAACGCTCAAGCAGTACTCAAGAATAGGTCGTATTAGTGTTTTATAAGCTGTCTCCTTCACGGATGAATCACATCTTCCCAAAATTCTACCAATGAACCGCTGACGACTATCCGCCTTCCCCACAACTGCAATTACATGCTTGTCCCACTTCATATCGCTCTCCAATGTTACGCCCAAATATTTAATCGACGTGACTGTGTCAAGGGAGCGCTACACTACTAATGGAGTATTCAAACATTACGGGATTCTTTTTCCTATTCATCTGCATTAATTTACATTTATCTATATTTAGAGTTAGCTGCCATTCTGTACACCAATCACAAATCCTGTCCAAATCATATTGTATCCTCCTACAGTCACTCAACGACGACACCTTTCCGTACACCACAGCATCATCAGCAAACAGCCGCACATTGCTATCCACCCTCCCCAAAAGATCATTTATGTAGATAGAAAGCAACAGCGGACCTACCATACTTCCCTGGGGTACTCCAGATGATACCCTCACCTCCGACGAACACTCATTATCGAGGACAACGCACTGGGTACTATTACTTAAGAAGTCTTCGAGCCACTCACATATGCTCGTACCTTAGTTAGGAGTCTGCAGTGGGGCACCGAATCAAACGCTTTCCGGAAGTCAAGGAATATGGCGTCCGTCTGATACCCTTCATCCACGGTTCTACTCGGTGAACCCGAACCACTCCGAAAAAATTTCATCGGCTGTCCTGAATTTTTTTCCTGAGCGTTTCCGACCGGTGATCTTCATTGGATCGCTATAAAGTAACTGCATTTGGATTGATTTCTTATCTCCATGTATCATTGTATCTGTTTTGCTTTGAAAATATGTGCACATGCAGTGAAAATTACGGCACTATGCGCTGTGGAACTTGTTTCGAAATAAATTTGTACCAGTCACTCACTGTACTTGCTGCAGACAACTGTAAAGTCAAGTTTAGTTTCCCCCTTTAAGCCTGCATTCAAAAACCCTTGCTTCTGTCTCTAGTTTATTTCTCCGGTAGTATTATTTGTACGTTGACAGTGACAATCTATAGTATGCATATGTTTACTGATGGAGAGTTGGGCGGTATGCACCTCCTGCATGGGTTCTCCGATTGGAACGGAAGAGCAGCACAACGGCGTCACGATTAGCTGCTCCTGCAACGACGTCCACCACGTCACAAGTACAGATTTCGTGTCAGAGTTGTTTCTTTAATCTGTATTTACATCTTGGAATATTCAGGCTTTTCATAGTTTTGAAAATATTTTCACAGAAAGAAAGCTAACTCAGGTAATAAACCAAATAAACTTGTAACGAGCCACTGGAGACGAAGGGTCCTTTTTATCAAAATACTCCGTAAACATTCTCGAACAGCCAGCGACGATTTGTCGATTGAGTTCCGCTTCACCATGTGTAGGCCGACCAAGCTAAATAATACTTGTTCATAACCTCTTCCACTCTCGTAGCAATTCTCTTCTCAACTTTGACAGATGCTCTCAATGGAAAAAGCTACCTGCGCACGGAGGAACACGCGCCTCCGGTCTTTGCGTCAAACAAAATCCTGTTACATCATGTAACACACCACTTTCAGGGAAGGATCTGTTCACTGGCTCTCTGCACTGGTTTGTAAGCGAAATATTTTTGGTGATAATCCTGCACCGGATGATAACAAGAGCACGGTGTAAATCATCGACTTCGAAAGCCATAACAGCAGATCTTCTGTAAATAAAAAAAACTTTGCTATCATAAAATCAAGCACACAACAGTCATAATAATGAAGTCAATCTACGAAACTTGGAACTGCCAGTAATGCTCCAGCGTCCAGATTCTGCTGGACCTGCTTTCTTCCATTCAAAACGGTCTGTAGCCAACTCCCTAACTTAAAGATTTCAGAGCAGATCCGAAATTTGTTACCTATTTATGCTTCTTAGTCAGTCAACAACGTTGCCACACAATGCTGAAATTTTCCTCCTGTAGGTGCAGTGTTAGTAATTCAGTGACGTTTACAGCTGATAAACATACCCTCGCAAACAAATCTGGCCAACTAGCGACCAAAAAAGTTCGCGACAGATCACGAGAAACTCTCTGAACACTGCATTCATGAAAGTATTCCCAAGCGCCACACTTCTGAAAAAATCCTAGACGCCCACACCTCACCATAAGGTTGCCGACATAGTTCACCAGATCCCACACAGTTCATGATTTCGTCCTAAGTTACTGCTGAGGCCTGCTTCTGTGAAAACGACAACAGTGGATGCCCCTCTGCAATTAAAGCGCCGTAAATCCTTACTGAATTACTATTACCCCGACAACCGATACCTATAGATATGGAAAAGATCCATTATACCTTCCCAAAGACGGCTGTAGGAAGTGGTGGTTACTAGGCCCGCCCGGTATACAGACTGTGCGGAAACGAAACAACAGTGCGTGAGAAACCGTGACTAAGGACGTCCCAGCAGATTCAGTTCCATATCTGGTAGCGATACCAATACATGAAACTGTAGCAGTGACCCGACAAAGGCAAAAGATTAACATGCATTGTACAGTATCACGAGGTATCACCATTTTAATATTCAACTGGTCTCAAACATGCCGTACCGGGATCACTTTTACCAGATACCGCAAGCCATTCCGTTCAACTGGTTTCTGTCTCACTGAGGAGAGCATTTTTTTGTGAATTATCCGTCTTGGGAGGCGAACCCATCGCTGAAATATTGTCTCTAGGGCTGGAGAAAAGATTGGATGACGCTGTACCGATACTGATCTGCTGTCAAATTATCATAGCGGCCCAAAACATGGCTGACCAGACTCTTTGCTGAACGCATGTACACTTCCACCTGACCGCTTCCACATTATTCCTTGATGCCAGGCCAATTCTGCACTCATTGGTGAAGAGAACCCGACGTGTAAGTTCCGGGTTCCATTCAAACACTGTCGTTGCCCACCTCCTTGATGCGCCACAGTGCTACGAGGCTTGAATTGTTGTTCGTAATGGACGCCCATTGGTTGTGTGAAGACGATTGCGTGCTGTTTAGGTTGGTACAGCTCTCCCAATTCCATCCAGAAAGGCAGGGCTCATTTGTGTCGCTTTGTCCGAAAAGTACATTCTAGCAATAATATGTAGATAGTGGTTATCAACTGGTGTTGCTGAGCGCGTACGAGCACTGCGAGGCAGAGCAGATCTTTAACGTTTTGTGTCTCACAGTAGCGGTTTTGTGTCTCACTATAGTCGTATAGGTGACGATCAGTTTGGCTTTAGGAATGGTAAAAGCACCAGAGAGACAGTCTTGGTGCAGTGACTGAAAATGGAAGCAAGACTGAGGAAAAATCAAGAAATGTTCATAGGATTTGTCGACTTGAAAAGAGTTTTCGACAATGTAAAATGGTGCAAGATATTGGAAATTTTGAGAAAAGTAGGAGTAAGTTACAGGGAAAGACTAGTAGTATACAGTACTAGTGAACGTCGTAATGCTTCGCAGCTGTGAAATATGTATGTGAATATGATAAACGTCTTAATATTCTCTTCCCTCTCTTTGCTGAACTATTCTTCCATACCTCCTTCTCCCTTTGTCCGTCTCCTCCTTCCCTTCTGTATGTCCATTTACTCCTGGTCCCCTCAGCCCCTCTCCCCCCTCCCCCCACCCGTTCCCTGGCCTTATTTATTGTTATCGTAAATTTAGATTTCGAAGTAGTATTTTAATCATCAGCCGATAAGCTTGCTAGTTGTACCTAGCCATGCGTTGCTGCGGCTCAGTCAGGTTATATGGAAGAGAAAGTAAGCGAGAACATGCGTTTCTAATATGTGTAGGGAAAGGATATACGTCCTAATCCCCTTCCCGTTCTCTCTCAGTCCGTTTTCTGCTCCCCTCTCTTTGTCCACCTTCTGCTCCTTTTCCTTCTCTCTGTCCGTTACCTCCTACCCTTCTCTCTGTCCATCACTTCCTCCCCTTTCCTTTTCAATTCCTCCGTCTCTTCTCTTTGTCCATATCCTCCTTTCCACTTTCTATGTCTATTACCTCCCACCGCTTTGTCCATCTCCTTTCCCCTTTCTTTTCTCTGTCCAGGGACTGGGTGTTTGTGTTGTCCTCATCATTTCATCATCGTCATTGGTGACAGTGGCTCGATTGGACTGTGTAAAGAATTGGACTGTGTAAAAATTGGGACTTTTTACGGGCGCTGATGACGGCGCAGTTGAAGGTCCCACGAACCAAACATCATCATCATCCCCCTCTCTCACCTTGAGGCTTGTTTACTGTTATTGCAAATTCAGATTTTTAATCATAAGCCCATTGAATGTGGAAACCTTCTGTGAGGAAGAAAACAAAACAGTACACTGTTGTGCACATAAATTACGTTTGAAAAAATATAAATAATGGGGTAAAAACGTATATAGGAGAAACAACTTGCCTAATGCTTGAAATGCCCAGTTTCGTGGTTAAAGCTGCCGGCGACATGGGAAACAAAATCAGATTTTTTACAGCAGTGCATTTTCTTCTTCGCACTTGGTTTTAACAGAAAACCTCTACAATGTCGCTTAAAAATTACACTGTCTATGCCCATCTGAATGTGTAATACAGCATATTTTAAAATTTGAAATAAATCGGTCAAAAAAGTTCGAAATTTTTACTAGTAACATTTCAATACTATATACATTTATATCTTATATTCGGCTAAACATTTATTAGAATAACGTGTAAAAATTTGAAGTAAATTGTTCAAGTATTTTTTGAGATTTTGTTTACAATTTTCAATTTTCCCCTTTATGTATTACATACATATTTCCATGTTACATATACCTATGTATAGAGCCTATTGTCTCTCTGAGTGTTCGTCGTTCGTTAGACTATCGCGCTAAATTTTAAGTAAATGTGTCAAGAACGTTTCGAGATACGAGTATTTGGTTACAAAGTTTCCCCTCTATACATTACATGTACTCCACATTTATAAATTGTATGTACTGAAAACATGTAGCCTATGTCAGTTCAAATGTTCGTTAGAATGTCGTGTAAAAATCTGAAGTAAATCCGTCAAGTAATTTTCGAGATTTTTGGCAACAACGTATGCGAGTACTCACATGCAACGTTGCGTCAAAATTTCAGGGCAATCGATGATAACTTTTCGAATTCTGCGAACTCAAACATAAGCAAGCACACATGAAAAAAAGTTTGGCATCACCTCGGTTCCGGGAGTTCCGAAACCTGTACAGAAAGTCGGAATAGAGACCCACATATACATCATTTCCGCGCTTTTTATTGCTCATGTAAACCACACATTGCATGTTGTACCACCATACAGCGAGATCTTCAGAGGTGGTGGTCCAGATTGCTGTACACACCGGCAACTCTAATACCCAGTAGCACGTCCTCTTGCTCTGATGCATGCCTATATTCGTCGTGGCGTACTATCCACAAGTTTATCAAGGCACTGTTGGTCCAGATTGTCCCATTCCTCAACGGCGATTGGGTCACGTCGTCCATAAACAGCCATTTTCAATCTATCCCATGGATGTTGGATAGGGTTCATGTCTGGAGAACATGCTGGCCACTCTAGTCGATGCGATGTCGTTATCCTACAGGAAGACACTCACAAAATGTGCACGATGGAGGCGCGAATTGTCGTCCATGAAGACGAATGCCTCGTCAATATGCTGCCGATACGGTTGCACTATCGGTCGGAGGATGGCATTCACGTATCGTACAGCCATTACGGCGGCTTCCATGACCACCAGCGGCGTACGTCGGCCCCACATAATGCCTCCCAAAACAGCAAAGATCCTCCACCCTGTTGCACTCGCTGGACAGTGTCTCTAAGGCGTTCAGCCGGATCGGGTTGCCTCCAATCACGTCACCGACTATTGTCTGGTTGAAGGCATATGCGACATTCATCGGTGAAGAGAACGTGATTCCAATCCTGAGCGGTTCATTCGGAATGTTGTTGGGACCTTCTGTACCGTTCTGCATGATGTCGTGGTTGCAAAGATGGATCCCGCCATGAACGTTGGGAGTGAAGCTGCGCATCATGCAGCCTATTGCGCACAGTTTGAGTCGTAACACGACGTCCTGTGGCTGCAAGAAAATCGTTATTCAACATCGTGGCGTGGCTGTCAGGGTTCCTCCGAGCCATGATCGGTAGGTAGCGGTCGTTCAATGCACTAGTAGCCCTTGGGTGACCTGAGCGAGGTATGTCATCGACAATTCCTGTCTCTCTGTATCTCCTCCATGTCCGAAAAACATCGCTTTGGTTCACTCAGAGACACCTGGACACTTCCCTTGTTGAGAGCCCTCCCTGGAACAAAGAAACAATGCGGACGGGGTCGAACCGCGATATTGACCGTCTAGGCATGGTTGAACTACAGACGGCCCCAGCTGGGTAACTCCTCTGGTGGAATGACTGGAACTGATCGGCTGTCGGACCCCTCCGTCTAAGAGGCGCTGCTCATGCATGGTTGTTTACATCTTTGGGCGGGTTTAATGACATCTCGGAACAGTCAAAGAGACTGTGTCTGTGACACAACATACACAGCCAAAGTCTATCTTCGGGAGTTCTGGGAACCGAGGTGATTTTTTGATGTGTGTATATAAAGAAGGTATATGTTAAAAAACATATAACCTGCGTTTGTCTGAATGGCCATTAGAATGTCATGTGAAAATTTTTAAGTAAACCGGTCAAGAACTTTTATAGATGGTAAAAAACAATGTTAAACAACGGCTTGACTTTAAATAGTAGTACGCCGGCCGGTGTGGCCGAGCGGTTGTAGGCGCTTCAGTCTGGAACGGCGCGACCGCTACGGTCGCAGGTTCGAATCCTGCCTCGGGCATGGATGTGTGTACTGTCTTTGGGTTAGTTAGGTTTAAGTAGTTCTAAGTTCTAGGGGACTGATGACCTCAGAAGTTAAGTCCCATAGTGATCAGAGCCATTTGAACCATTTTATATAGTAGTACAGGTGTACGAAAACCAACGGGGAACAAAGAAGACCAACAACAAAGTGGTCGGATTAAAAAGGGGGGATGATAGGGATCCAGTCTTTCTTAAAATGCAGGGTGAAAGGCCATCAATGATAAGATTCGCTGTTGATATAGCTATCTTCCGTGAAGGTGAAGAAATATTACAATATCTGTTGAATGGAATGAACAGTGTTAGGAGTACAGAATATTGATTAGAGTAAAGACGAAGGTAATGAGACTATCAGAACTGGGAGAAACGAGAAACTTAACATCACAACTGGGACCAGAAAAAAGAAGTAGGTAAGGAATTTTGCCACCTTGGAAACAAAATAATCCGTGACGGACGAAGCAAGGAGGACATAAAAAGCAGACTAGTACAGGCAAAGAGCGTATTCCTGGCCAAAAGAAGTCAAATAGTATCAAATATAGGCTTTAATCTGAGGAAGACATTTCTGAGAATGTACGTTTGGAGAACGATATTGTATGGCGGTGAATTATGGACTGTAGGAAAATCGGAACAGAAGAGATTCGAAGTGTTTGAGATGTGGTGCTACAGAAGACTGTTGCATATTAGAGACTGATAAGGCAGAGAACGAGTAGGTTCTCACGGAATTGGCGAAGACAGAAACATGTGGGAAACACGGACAAGAAGAATGGCCAGTGGTAGATATTATAGGGCGCTGTAGACGGTAAAATCTTTAGAGCAAGACAGAGATCGGAATATATTCAACAAATAATTGAGAACGTCGGTTGCAAGTGCTACTCTGAGATGAGGTTGGCACTGGAGAGGAATTCGTGGTAGGTCGCATCAAACCAGTCAGATGGCAATGACAAAAAAAAAAAAAATCGGTTGAACTTTCAGATGGCTTAACGTTTGTGTGCACCAACTCAACGGGAAAGTTCCCGTGCTGATAACTATTGTTGCCCTAAAATGATAATGTGCCCACCGTCTTAGGTTTTCAGTGGCCCTTATTGTGTGTTGGGAAACCGAAAAACATCCTCATGTCGTATTATCCCTTTCACGACTGGAGAAAGATGGTCTTGGGCAGCATGTAGAAGACGAAGTTACAAGTTCCGAAACCGCAGTGATTACTCGGAATCAAACAACAGCAGCGATTCACTTTTAATTTCGATCACCACCATCAGTTTCAGTCATCAGCATCATTTTCCAGCCGCTATATGAATAATCTTAAGAAAATGACCTACAATGGAATAAGTTATATTAAAAGGAAACTACAACAAACATCATCAAAACAAGAATAGTAAAAGAAATAATGTTATATATCCACTCGTCCACAAATATAACTAAAGTATCTTAGTGAAGTCAAAAATGATGTTCTATGAACTCGTCTACAATTAAGGAAAGTAGCATATGTAACGATAATTTAGAAGCCTATCGTTGTGGGAATACACCGACAGACTGGTGAGACACGTGAAGGTGCAGCTAGCAGATACAATAAAGCATAAAACAAATAAGGAGTTCCTACCAGGATGTTCAGATTAGTTTTCCTAACCCCACTACGCTTTATTCTTAGTTGTTTTCGAGTTTTAGGTGAAAGATATTTGAGATAAGTAGATGATAGGAAATTAAGAGATGGGTACTGTTTTCCTTGATTGTCGATTTTTCTTTGCAGCTCGTGTTACAAAGCGGTACCGCAAACTTAACTGCATTTATTCGTGTGGACATATAATGTATTGTTAATTGGAGCAGTCGTCTAAACTCGTCGTTAACGTGCAAATAAACATTACATAACACCTGCAAGCAACTCCTACATCGTGTCTTTAACTTCGATTTTTACGTAATGTACGCCACAAACAACCGTACAGCGGATGTGGTGAAATTACCTGCGCTGGCAGTGAAATAACACCGCAACGGGCGTTCCGATGGCCTGAATGAATTTGACAGTATCTGTGTAGGCAAGCAGCGAAAATACATTGAAGCTGGCAGTGCTAATTTTGAACGTGGCCTGTAAATTATATAAATATTGACAGTAAAACACAACAAGTAACGACTCATTAATTACATTGTTCCCCTTCCTGACAGTTTCAAACAACTGTTTCTAGTAAACCGTTGAACATATTATTGCTATGTTTCCCCTTCAGACTGATCGAAAATACCAGCACTAAGATGATGTTTGTTACCCTGTCAAAATTAGATGTACCGTTAAAATTTAATTCAGTAGTCGTAAAAACAAGAAATTAAAATGAAAAGAGTACTCAAGCAATGGGAATCGAGCTAAAATGTTTGTGGGAGGTAAGAGAATAGCATTATGCATCCAAAATCTACCGAAAAATGTGCGTACATGTTCCTTCTGTATGTTTCTCATGTTACTTTGTAGGTAGATGTCAAGATCATATCTTGTGTATAGATTTGATTTACTGTAATGTGTTATATAACTCGAAAGTACCAAAAAGTGCCACTGCTTAATGAGTTATCTTCATAAACATTATTCTGTCCTCAATATGTGATCAGGGACTCTTCATATCTGGTACACCACACTGTATTCACAAGCGCAGGTGGTTTATCCATGTAAAACATGTAGCACATAGTTCGTCCAAAGAAAACATGAATATTCTCAATGAAAATTAACGTTAGTGGTTTTGAACTGAAGACGACAATACTGTTTATCTGTACATGAGTGTGAAGTATTTTTTAAGCACTGGAAATAACCCTGTACTGACATGAAATTGTGCATATTTTTGAGCGTTTTAAAAATGTATTTATCGTTATTTTACTCTATGAATTTAATTCAAGACTTTCATTTGAATGTTATGTACCATCCTGATTTGTTGTGTATTATTAACATTACTATTATTATTATCATGTGGACGCTAACGTGGTAGTTTTCTGTGGGGAGGCTGGGATGTTTTGAACTTGCGTTGCATAAGATGCCATCATAGATCGGACAGGAACCTTACATTTTACAACACGGATGGCTAAGAATTCTACTCACGAGCCGTGGTCTGGTAGAAGTACCATATATGTCTCTCCTGGCGAACACTTTCACCAAAGCCATGGCACACTCTGTCGCAGTGTGACGAGGGGAAGAGAGGAAAACTGTGGAAGCGCCGCGTTTAAGTTGCAATTTACCTGCAGTGTGTACGACTTGGATTTAAATTGCATATTTCTGAACAACATAGATCACAAACAAAACAAATTTTCAATATTATTTAATTTTTCTTCGCGAGCTGAAGACATAATATAATTTTTATTTTGTACAAACTTTCGGCATACGGATATAAGCAGACAGTTTCACAGATTTTTTGACTCAGGTTGTCACGTAATTGTGACATATTTACTTACATAATGGAAAAAGTCTTTCACACGCATATGTTGATCAAAATATTTTATCACGTTCTCAATCTCATTTTTGATGAAATGGGAACTCTTGCGGAAGAAAATAACGTTTACCTCTTGAATAGTTTAAATGCAAAATAATTTATCTTTTAAACGGGAATTACCCTGCAGACCAATCCTTTTCTCCTGCACATGCACAGGGGCTCTTTGAACTGGAACGCCAAAGGTCTCGATAACAGCTCTACAACAGATCTTATATTGGCAATGTCTTCATAATTCTTTCACGGCGAAATGAATTATTCATAGCCTGTGCTTCCATCGAGGGCAATGAGCTTAGGGAAATGGACAGTGTTTTTTGTCACAATTTCTGCCTACTGCAATGCAATATTCTTTTCAAACGCAACCCTCAACCTGCAGTGTTTCACTGTGAGCAGTGTCCAGTGAAGTCGATGTAAAATGCGAGATTTGCAATCCATATGCGAAGTTGTAGTTTTCGTTCCTGATTTCCTTCTTTCTTCATAAATTCAACAATAGCGGGTTTTAAATCGAAAAATCGTCTCAAGCATGCCCCTGATTTAACCAAAGTACTTTGCATTAAAATATAAACTCACCATACTCTTTGTTCAGTTCCATCAAAAACTGCTGCAACTGGCAGTGTAATAATGCCGGTGCCTTCAGATAACTTGTTATTTATGCAACCTGGTTCACCAGGTGCCCCACCTCGCAATTTTAGCACAAAGTGATTCTTGATATACGGAACAACGAATTCCTGCTGACGATCGGTGCAACTTTTTCCTCTATCACTGTCAATTAAATCTTTAAATTCTTTTTGCCTGATGCTGTAATGTCGTTCCATAGGATATCTGGGCTACCAATCGATTACGCGACTGCATAATGGGTATCGAGAATTCTCTTTCTTCTCTTCTGACATTCTCATTCATTTTAAACGCTTGAGACGATAGACTGCCTAGTTTTGTGCAAACAGCCACTAGCCATGTGAACTTTCTTTGTTCTGCGAACAAACAGCGTATGACAAACTCGACGATTATGCCGAACTGAAGAACGTCGTGCCTACCGAAAAATGAAATGCCGCATTGTATCGAATACTTCTGCGAAGAACCAAGCAAAGCGGAAACAGGCCGAGCCTCAGCCCACATGCCGCCTGCGTATTACTGTCCGCGTGCAGTCTGGCACGTCGTAGCTAGCACTGGTTTACAGTGCTGCCAACCTCAGCAAGCAATTACGCAGTAATCGTTACCGAATGCTTTGTGCACTGTGGTTCGTTTTTGTTTATGCATAGCTTATTTACTTATATAAAAAAGTTAAGAGACCAATCTTGGTCCAATTCGGGCTTCGAGAATTACTCTGACAACACGAGAAAAGCTCAGAGATCGATATCACTCTGTATCAGTCTTGCTTTCTCAAAAACACAGAATGTGGGAGTAGGCTGCCAAGCCCTGCGAGCAGAAGCCAGGACTTGTTTCACCGCTTCTCAACCCTCGCATGGTCGAATTTCTTGTTTACATTTGTGGATGACTGCCATGTTATACACCGAGGTGACAAGAATCGTGGAACACCTCCTAATATCGAGTCGCACTTCGTTTTACTCTGCGCGGTGCAGCATCTCGTCCTGGCATGGACTCATCGGTGGAAATCCGCTGCAGAAATACTGAGCCATGCTGCCTCTATAACTGTCCATAATTGCAAAAGTGTTTCCAGTGCGGGATTTTGTGCACGAACTTACGTCTCGATTACATCACATAAATGTTCGATGGTAATCATGTCGGGCGATCTAGGTGGCCCAATCATTCACACAAACTGTCCAGAATGTTCACAAATAACTTTGGGCCAGTGACATGGTGCATTGTCATTCATAATGATTCCAATGTTGTTTGGGAACATGAAGTCCATGAATGGCTCCAGAGGGCCTCCAAGAAGCCGAAAATAACCATTTCTAGTCAATGATCGGTTAAGTTTGATCAAAGGACCAAGTCTTTCCATGTAAATACGTCCCACACCATCATGGAGCAACCATCAGCTTGGCCAGTGCCTTATTGACAAGTTGGGACCATGACTTCGTGGGGTCTGCGTCACTCTATCATCAGCTCTTACCTACTGAAACCGCGATTCATCTGACCAGGCCACGGTTTACCAGTCTTCAAGGGTCCAACCGATATGATCATGAGCCCAGGAGAGGAGCTGCAGGCGATGTCGTGTTGTTAGCAAACGCACTGACAACTGTCGTTTGCTGCCGTAGTTCATTAACGCCAAATTTCGACGCTCTGTACTAACGGATCCGTCCGTCGTATGCCCCACATTGATGTCTCGGGTTTTTTCACTAAGTGCAGCTTGTCTCTTTGCAGTGACTACTCTACGCAAACGTCGCTGCTCTCGGTCGTTAACTGAAGGTCGTAGGCCACTGTGTGTCCGTAGTGACAGTAATGCCTGAAAGTTGATATTCTTGTCACGTTCTTGATACTGTGAATCTCGGAATACTGAATTACCTAACGATTTCCGACATGGAATATCCCATGCGTCTAGCTCCAACTACCAAATCCGCGTTCATAATCTAATTCCCATCGTGTGGCCATAATCAAGTCGGAAACTTTTCACATGAATCACCTGCGTACAAATGACAGCTTCGCCAACGCACTGCCCTTTTATACCTTGTGTACTCGATACTTGCGCTATCTGTGTATGTGCATGTCGGTATCCCATGAATTTTGTCACCTTAGTAATCACACTGAACGAATTAGCGACACAATATTGCCAGCAAAGACTGTTCGTTTTTCAGTGCTAAGAGAATTCGGCAAATTAGTTGATCACCTTAGATACCAGTGACATAGCCTGTTAAGAAAATTATTATTGCTGGAATTGCACATTCTTCTTTGTGAGGAAATTCACATACACAGGGGGAGAGAGAGAGAGAGAGAGAGAGAGAGAGAGAGAGAGAGAGAGTGGGAGACAGCATTTTATTCACACTGTTTGCTTCTATTAGATGATAATGTAGTAGTATTACCTGACAAAGACTCAGGATACAGATATAAGCGGTCTTGAATGACTGTTTCAATCTGCAGCTTAGCGTCCTATTTTGAAACTTCCTGACAAAGTAAAGAGGTGTGTGTTGGACAGGGAATCAAAGCCGGAAACTTGTGTTTAGTGACCAAATACTCGTAACCGACTGATCCACTACTCACTACTCTTCCTCAAAGGCCCCCACCACCCCCTCCCACCCCTGCCCTCCGGCCTCCATTTTTCCAAACTCTATAGAAACTTCCTCGCATATCCTGCGGGGCTAGCGTTCCTGGAAGATGTGATGTAGCAGAGGAACGACTTACCCACAAGCTAGCGTTACGCTGCATGTGAAATACTGTAACTACGTTCATTTGTGATAATGAAGGTACAGAAATACAGCAATACTATTTTAAAGAGTAAACTGTATTCAACAAAACTCATTTCTCATAACCTTTAAATTGTTCAGAAGAGAATAACAGAATTAAATTGAACACAAAGTTTTTCATTATTATTATCTCTTTCTTACAAAACTCCGTCTCGGGATCACATTAAGCGAAGTTTACTATAAAACTTCTTACAATGTTGAGGAAGCAACGGCAATATCGCCAAGAGGTCTTTATATTTGTAACTGATAAACATGGCTGGTATTTCATATGGGGTATGGCTTGGCATACATCAGCCACGGTATTTCCTTTTTTTTAAAAAATACACTGACATTTTTCTATTCTTCTGTTCCAGAGTAAGAATTTTTAATAGCTGTATTAAAAGGATTAGCATGAGACATTTTGATCGAACTCGATGCGGAGGTCTCACACTCGTGCATTGACAACCATGTTTCTGCCACATCTTTAAAATCAAAGAAGTCAGCCTTATGCATTGCAATTACATGGAATGCGTTCATAGCCCTTAGCTGATATAACAGTCTTGTGTAAATCTTGAATTACAAAAACCCTGACACGTGGGACTTGGCAAAAAGTGCTAGGCACGAAGAACGTGCGTCATGTAATAGTAAATGTTTGAAAACTTTTATCCATGATTCGGCACTTGGAACAAGTCTACGGACACAAGAGAATACCGAGAACACTAGAGCACTGTAAACGCGTCCTGTGCAAAAATAGCGCTTAGAACATTTAACATATCCACCCTTCAAATGGCAGTTTGACTTACACACAGCCATGAAGTGTGTGCTTTGAGTGAATGGCATAGGACGTCATCGGACTGGTATCCGCTATGATTGTTGCAACCATTCTGGCCGCTCATTCGTTAAAAGCTCCTATTCAAACGTCCAACCGTAACACGGCCCCACTGGCGGCTCTAAAGCGCCTGTCACGTGTCCCGAGAGCTGCTGAGATGTCCGTGGGAAGGCCCCCTCTCGACCCTGGAGTGGGACAGCTGCGACTCCCCAGCGCTGCCGGTGAAAGCTTTTATGGCTCATCTTCCTTTGCGCCTCTGTCTGTAAGAAACTGTCAGGCAACGTGGTAACAACTGCAACTGGTTACCACCTCCTGCAAAGCTCGGAAAACGTAGTCACCCACGCTCAGAAATCTGTTACTACTACACAGTATGTGACAACAAATGTTTCGCGAAAAGTAATGTAGGAAAACAGTGAATAAAATTGAAACAAACTGACGGCGTCGCTGACATCTAGTGATAGTTTCTGTTCCTAAATTTGGAAGACAGCAAATCACTGAAACTTGGGTTGTCTTGTAATATCAAGAGATGCTTACTATGTATACAATATTCGCTGACGGTTCTATACGCTGGGAAACCGACTCAGCATTAGAAAAAGCAGAATGCGTGATAGTAGGAGAAGGAATCAAGACAACTGCAGTTGATTAAACAGTATTGTGCTGAATCAAAGTAAGAACTGCAATTTCTGTTAGTGTAAATGAAAAAGAGGCGGGAAAAGAATGTGGAATGTAAGGCCAAATGTAGGAAAGACAAATGTGATGAGAAATAGAGAACATGAAGCCACATCTTATGAAGGGAAGACCCTGTGAGTAAAGTTTCTCGGGTGATTAGGAAGTTTACTGACAGATAATGAAAGCTGTGCGGGCGAAATAACAAGTGTTATATCTTTGAATAAAAGAACTTTTGAAAAGGAGAGAGATATATTGCTATCCAAAGGACTTCCGACAACGCTATGAAAGGTATTGGCAACTTGCGAGTTCTGGAATTTGTCATTATATATTTATGGTGCCGACTGTGATTTTAGTGTTTGGTAGCATGGAGTGATCTGATAGGAAATTAGTGATCATAATCTCTTTTTCTGGCTGAAAACAGACAAAAATATGACAGTAGTTCCTTAATCACTGAGTCCTGTTGGTCTTTTAACACATCATGACTGTGTCGCACACCGTAAGTGCAATGGTCCCACTCTGGTTAGTCAAAGTTGGAGGAATTTCCGCTCTGAAAACATGTAGAAAAATTTCGTTAAACTAACGCAACAGAAACAAGCACCACCGTATGGCATTATGGAGACGAACACGATGTTTTGCCATATATCTTATAATTCTAACTCTATTGCCTGATGCACCTGAAAATGACCTGGGGGTTTGAAGTAATAGACTGAATTCAAACCTTTGGACTTAGTAACAGTTACTTTTACTTGAAGAAAGTTTCAATTGTGTAAAAAGCAATGTTCTTAAATGCTGCTCTCCCTCACGAAATAAAATGGGTTCAAATGGCTCTGAGCACTATGCGACTTAACTTCTGAGGTCATCAGTCGCCTAGAACGTAGAACTAATTAAACATAACTAACCTAAGGACATCACACACATCCATGCCCGAGGCAGGATTCGAACCTGCGACCATAGCGGTCGCTCGATTCCAGACTGTAGCGCCTAGAACCGCACGGCCACCCCGGCCAGCTACGAAATAAAGACTTGACAGTAACTTAGCAGACAAAATGTTCAGACGGGCGGGGGGAGTGCCACCATGTGAACAAAGGAAATGAATTTATAAGCTTGTGCATGACCCAACATGCTGCAACAGAGATAAGAATTGCTGAAGGTTAAGAACGAGAGATGAAGTTGCTATTACTCATTCACAGAGATTTGCGGGGTGGATAAATCTGCAGCTTCGTTAGCCGATTTACACGCGCCAAGAACAGAGCAAGAGAAAAATAGATATGAGCTACAAATTATTGTAACAAGCGAACGAACATAATGGTCAACCTAAAACGTGGCAGTGTAGAGAATTTGACTTAAGACGCACGTGGCAAATATTTCTGTAATTTGTAAAGATTTTGGTACAACGAATTGTGACAACTACCAAGCTCTGATCTAGACCTAACTAGCGGTACTCCAGTAAGCAATTCCACTGCGTCTCAGCGCCATTACCTCGTGGCACAGCTGCGCAGCGTGTCCCCCCCCCCTCCCCCCCCCCCTCCCGGTCCACAGCATCTGCAACACAACACTAAAGCTCGCCCCAACTGCCTAACGTTCACTCCTCAATACCACCGAACGCACCTTTTTGGCGTACATTCCGACCAGTCAGGGGCCTAGCTTCCGGGCGCAACAGAACGGCTCAATCGACTGACTTCAAAGAAGCGCACCTAACGGATCCTTTGTTCGTCCGTTTTAACTGACAGATTTTTCCAGAAAGAACTCGAAGCTCCTCCCTCGAACTTGCAGGAACCAATGGAAACAAACGCCCACTAATTTCGTACACGTACACAGCATCAGCAGATCTACACTGAAGAGCCAGAGAAACTATTACACCCGCCTGATATCGTGCAGCCGGCCAGGGTGACCGAGCGGTTCTTGGCGCTACAGTCTGGAACCGCGCGACCGCTACGGTCGCAGGTTCAAATCCTGCCTCGGGCATGGGTGTCTGTGATGTCCTTAGGTTAGTTAGGTTTGAGTAGTTCTAAGTTCTAGGGTACTGATGACCTCAGAAGTTAAGTCGCATAGTGCTCAGAGCCATTTGAATCATTTTTGATATCGTGCAGGGCCCTCGCGAGCACGCAGAGGTGCCGCAACATGACATGGCATGGACCTGACTAATGTCTGAAGTACTGCTGGAGGGAATTAACACCATTAATCCTGCAGAGCTGTCCATAAATCCGTAAGAGTACGAAGGGGTGAAGATCTCTTCTGAACAGCACGTTGCAAGGCATCCCAGATATGATCAATAATATTCACGTCCGGGGAGTTTGGTGGCCAGCGGAAGTGTTCAAACTCACAGGAGCGTTCCTGGAGCCACTCTGTACCTATTCTAGACGTGTGGTGTGTCGCATTGTCCTGCTGGATTTGCCAAAGTCCATCGAAATGCACAATGGACATGTATGGATGCAGGTGATCAGGCGGGTTGCTTATGTACGTGTCACCTGTCAGAGTCGTATGTAGACGTATGAGGAGTCCCGTATCACTCCAACGACACACGCCCCACACCATCACAGAGCCTCCGCCATCCTGAACAGTCCCCTGCTGACATGAGGTTGTCTCCATAGCCGTATACTCCCTTTCACTCGATACAATTTCAAACGTGACTCGTCCGACCAGGCAATATGTTTCCAGTCATCAACAGTCAAATGTTGGTGCTGATAGGCCCAGGCGAGGCTTTGTGTCGTGCGGTCATCAAAGGTACACGAGTCGGCTTTCGGGTCCGAAAGCCAATATCGATGATGTTTCGTTGAATGGTTCGCAGGCTGACACTTGCTGATGGCCCAGAACTGAAATCCTCAGCAGTTTGCTGAAGGGCTGCACTTCTGTCACGTTGAATGATTCTCTTCAGTAGTCCTTGGTCCAGTTCTTGCAGGATCTTTTTCCGGCCCCAGCGATGTCGGAGATTTGATGTTTCGCCTGATTCCTGATATTCACGGTACACTCGTGAAATGGTAGTACGGGAAAATCAACACTTCATCGCTACCTCGGAGATGCTGTGTGCCATCGCTCGTGCTCCGACTATAACACCACGTTCAAACTAACTTAAATCTTGATAACCTGCCATTGTAGCAGCAGTAACCTATCTAACAACTGCGCTAGACACTTGTCTTACATAGGCGTTGCAGACCGCTGTGCCGTATTCTGTCTGTTTAAATTTCTCTGTAGCTGAACACACATGCCTACATCAGTTTCTTTGGAGCATCAGTGTGATTGGTGTTGCAGTTCTCTGTGACTGGTATAACGGTAACCAGAGAGCACTGGTGTTGTTTGTGTTTAGTGTTGTGACGGGGCCTGGTAGGGTATATGAGGGGCGTGAACAGCGTAAGATATTGAGGGGTCATAGTGAAGGATACGGAGCTGCAGCGCACTCTAGTGTGACAGTGTTGTCAGCACATGGCAGTCTTACAATGGTCTTATTGTGAGTCTCCATTTGGGCCGCTGGTCGTATCCTGTAGTTTCCAGATTTGTGGTGCATTTGGATGTGGCAGTGGCCTGATGTTGGAGTGTGTGGTAATGTTGAGAGCAGGCACACCTGTAACGGTTCTGGTCGACCACTTCTGACCACCAAAAGAGAGGGTTACCATACTGTGCACCAAGCACATGGTAACAACTTCATATCTGTGTCCACCATTATAGGACAAGTAAAGGAGTCCCAGCAACATTCTGTGACACTTTGAACCATTGGTAGGTGACTAGCAGCAGCCGGACAAGGGAATTACCACTCCATGCGTTGGCTGCTGTTAACAAAAATGGTTCAAATGGCTCTGAGCACTATGGGATTTAAAATCTGAGGCCATCAGTCCCCTAGAACTTAGAACTACTTAAACCTAACTTACCTAAGGACATCACACACATCCATGCCCGAGGCAGGATTTGAACCTGCGACCGTAGCGGTCGTGCGGTTTCAGACTGAAGCGCCTAGAACCGGTCGGCCGGATGCTGTTAAGACCACAATACAAATGTCCACGTTTGGAATGGTTCCGTGGCCGAAAAACAAGGACTGCTGCTAAATGGCGTCGCACCGTGTCCAGCAATGAATCCCGATTGTGCACTACCCCGGATGACCAACGTCGGCGACCATGGTGGCGACTTGTTTTGAGAGCCTCATTGGTGTTTGCTCTGGCGTGAAGGTTTGGGGAGCCGTCGGGTATGACTTTAGGTCACCAGTGGTAGTGACTGAAGGAACTCGTACGGACGACGGTACGTCACAGACATCCTGAATACTCGCGTGTTACGTCTCGTGCAACAGTATCGTGGTACCATTCTTCAACAGCACAGCGCTGGTCCACACGTGGAACGTGTCTCTACAACTGTCTGTTTGATGCTGAAGTCCTCCCGTGGTCAGCAAGTTCCCAAGATTTGTAGCCCATACAACACACCCAGGACTAGCTCTGAGTCAATAGCTGTGGGCCATCTTACCTCAGAGGAGGATACAAAACGGCCTTATGACGCTCATGTCGGCCGAATCAGCGCGTGCATCCACGACAGAAAGGTTGCAACACTATATTGATAAACGGTCTCACGGTGGAGAGTTCTTTGTAAGTGTGACTCGATCTTGTAATTATTGAAAATAACCTCAGATACTCTCTCAAATAATGAAGTTTTCCTTCTCCTCTTCGGGTCAGTTCAATTTTTTTGTACGACAATGTAGATCAGATTTCATCCAAACAGCTGGAGCAAGTGGCTAGTTGCAGTCGAAACGATTCTTTGTGCCAGAGACAAGTAAGAAGCAGTTATGTTAAAATTGCGTGCGACGAATGGTAACCTCTCTACGCAATATGGAATGATTGCAGTTCATCACATTTGCCGGCTCTCAAGTACACTGACGTGCATCATTTTGGATGAATGTGTTGAAACGATCTTCATGATACCCCGAAGATCGTCCTAAACGTGGAAAGTAACTAACGTCAAGACGATCCTCCTTAAAACGAGAAACCCACGAATGACATACATGAACGACGGCTGCGGAGATGTATATGGACGAATAGGCGTGTAGCTGTTGACCAGCTGACCGCCCAGTGAACCAAAGGACTACCAACACAGTCTTCTCAACGACCGTTCCTGCGGATGTGCCTCCTCAGCAGGCGCGTGGTTCCTGCACCCACTCTGACTGCTGTTTTGTCGGCGACGAAGGCTGCAATTTGCACGCGAATGCCGCAACCGGACGTCCATTCAGTGGCGGTAAGTGGTCTTTCCAGAGGAATCACGTTTCACGTTCCAACGGACAATGGTCGTTGGCGTGTACGGCGTGAAACGTATGAAAGCAGCACCCTGCAACAATGTTTTCTCGGCATTCGCTGGGTGATTCGTCATTCTGGAATGCACATTGGATCAACACAGGTATGCATCTGTCCTTGGAGACCATGTTCACCACTTCGCGCTTTTTGTTTTTCCTCAGCACGATGGACAATGCAACGTATTACACGGCTCGCAGTGTACGCGCGTGTTTCGAAGAGCGTCAGGATGACTTTACTGTCCATTACTGTTCACAAAGCTCCCCCGATTTCAACCCAATTGAAAATCTGTGGGACCATCTCGATGGGAGTTTGTGCCATGGATCCTCAACCGAGAAACCTAGCGCAGCTGGCCGTGGTACTGAAGTCGGCATGGCTCCACATCCCTGTCAGTACCTACCAGAACCTCATTGACTCTCTTCCTGAACGTTTCCAGTGGCCCGCGCTGCAAAAGGTGGTTATTTAGGCTTTTGACAGGTGGTCACATTGATGTGACTCGACTTGTTCAGTATAAGTTTCTCCAGAAGAAGAACCGTACCATAGTCGTAAATCTGTGTCATGACGTTCTGGAATAATGAACCGTCATGTAGTTTAGTTTACAGTTACTCCACCTATCCTTACCTCTATACTCGGTTAGCAACGACTGAAGAAAACGTAATCTCAGTTTGCTAAAGTGGAACCACTATAATCTAAGTAATAAAATGAAACACCTGAAGCTGTCCTTTCGATGTTATTTATTACAATGCAACCTGTTTCGGTATTCAGTACACCATCTTCAGGTCTTAACTGACATTGTGGGGTGAACTCTGATCGTATACACCATCTCAGCGTCAGTTAAGGCCTGAACATGGTGTACTGAGTCACCGAAACTGGTTGCTATACAATAAATAACCTCGAAAGGACGACTGCAGGTATTTAATTTTATTATATCGGAAGTCTCACAAATCTTCAGTCAGAAGGATGGACATACAGAAACTATCAACTAATTCCTGATCAGGTTCCAAGGAGTGAATGGTTGTAATTTCATAGCCGGAGTGGTATATGAGAAGAAAATCGTGTCCAGTGTGCCTGAAACTTGCTTTCATTAATTACGTTGTACTAGAGCGAGATATCATGCCATTAGGTAGATTAGTGATCGCAATTCGCGAAAGTATTCTACAGTAGCATTTTCGGGTACCCCTGAAGTGTCAGTTCGGAAATTCAGGTAAGGATCCTGTAGGTGACGACAAAACGTTGTTCATTTATTGCAGTCATGCTCTCCAAATTCATATTAAATGAATTACACAAGAACTACTGTGTTAGTTTTCTTCTACTCTTCATACGTATTTTCCTTTACGAAATCGTTTGTTTGCAGTGTATATATGGTACAACAGTCGTTCTTCGCACATATTAGTCACTAAGACTGCACGACCCGTTGTATTTACAGTGTTGGACAAGATGCCGTAATTATAGCTGATAGCTCCACGAATTCCAGATAAATTTGCAAACGTTCTGTACCCACATAAGTGTTCTTACAAAAAATTAGATACAGCGATGCTGAAGCGCCAAACAACTTCAGTATTGTCTAATTATTTGTAGCAGTGAAATGATCATGTATTGTGAGAACTAGGGATAGTACATTATAGGGTAGACCAGAGTGACGCTCAAATTTGGAACAGATGTCCACGATTTTTTAAAATAAAATAAGAAACAAATTACAAAACCGACTACAGACATTTATTGTGCATCCTTAAGATTTTATTATGTATTTTCTTAACTAAAAAGCTTGCACACAGAGGCCACTAGACGAAATCGACGAGAGGCCTTCGCGGAGTCCTAGGACGGTTGGTGGGAGCTCTAAACGCCACAATTTTCAACGTACAATAAAATTTCTGAAACTGCTTTGAAACTGATGAAATTTCACAAACTGCTTTGAAACTGATGACATTGTCTTAACGTAGCACGTAGGGGTAGTTTAAAAATATTGTTTTAACAGAATGACGGGACTCTGAAATAAAAGTCAAAGGTTTCTACAAAAGACTCATCATAAAAATGTGCACCAAAAATAGAAATTAAAGTACTTCGTAAAAACCCTACATACTACATTAGAAAAAAGGCCGACTCACAAATTACAAAAAGTATAATGTAATTGAATGTATACGAGTATTTCATGGTTTATGGCTCCCAACAACAAAAATAATGTTGTTTTGAAAAAAACAAGGGTTTAAACTTTTAACTTGAGTTTCTTAACACTGAAGGTGAACAAACCTTTAATCGCCAATGCCAGCACCCTGCAGTTGGCCTTTTCTTCTCCGATATGGAAACACTCTCATTCTGACGAAATTATATCGATTAATTGGCTTTCGGGGTTTTTGCACGATTGGGATTACTTTTCGAACCTTTTCAATTCGCATCAATACATTTGTTTGTCATTTCCGAGAACTCACGTGTTACTTCATGTAAAAGACAAGGGAAATGAGAAGTTAACCGGACGCGCAACAAGAACGTTCTTCGAGAATTAGTCTTGTTACGAAGAGAAATTTCGTTGAGAATAGTATTTTAGTTACTGCCTTACTATCGGAAACTTACTATTCCGTGGGTAACTACTACAGTATGACGTTGGGTGCATTCGAGCACTCGGATACGCTAGAACTCGTTCAGTACATCGCGGTTCTAACATACTTTATCATTTATGGCACACTTTATATGAATGAATTGTAAACGCAGGCTGTCTAAAAGAATATTTTAAGCCAATAAAAAAATTCGACTAGAAGAAAAAATATACCTTTTTCTATCCCCTTCACAAAATTGCTTTTTATTCTTATACTGACAGACCAAATGAAGATCAAAGCTACATTTTGTTACAAATTAAAAAGATAAATATTTGAAAGTTAGGACGCAATAAAGAACGCCAATCGCACTAAAAAGATGTTAGTTTGGTAAAGAAACAGGAATATAAGTGAGCCACATTACTTAGAAATTTGCAACTCCAAGAAGGACAGCAATAAATGAAATATTACATACAGTATTTTTACAGCGTTGTAAAAAAAATTATAAAATATGTAGGTGATCGGCGGGTATACAAACTGCAGAATGTAACCACCTCTGGCAGCAACAATGGTCCTACCGTGGGTGATCACCGAGGCAAACTGGTGAGTGCTGACGCGCCAGTCCCTCGACAACCAGTGGCCAGATGTTTTAAATGGGTGAGAGATCTGGGGAATTTGCTGGCCAGAACACCCCATGACAGTAGGTTCGGACAGCACAGGCAACATGTGGTCTTGCATTATCTTGATGAAAGGTAATATCACAGAGATTTTGAAACTAGAGCAGAGCCACCAGCATTAAGACGTCACAAATGTGATGGCTGCTGTCCAAATTACGGCTTGGCGAATTAGAAATGTTCGTGTTGTGACCCAGTGGTCTCACATGTTGTAACGGAACGAAACCATAAGTGCTATGGTTATTTTGGGAGAAGGCTTATCAAACTAGAACACATGAAATATTTGTTAACTTTACCACATAAATGAATAAAATATTTACTTAACTTTGACATTCTTCTTTGCCACAGTAATGCTGGATAATTTAGAACTGTTATTAACTATGAAAGCATTATCATAAATGAATAAAAGATTTACTTAACTTTGACATTCTTCTTTGCCACAGTAATGCTGGATAATTTAGAACTGTTATTAACTATGAAAGCATTATCAAACTATTCTCTTCAGATGCAATGTTCGATATTAATAAGTTCATCTGACACTTTAACAACTTTTTGGTTTTACACTATGACGTTGACCCCTTCAGATGAGATCGTGAACTGGGATGAGCTCTTGTATGCCGGACACTACATTAACCTCAGTGTGAGGGTGCTGCTATGCTGAGATGGAGGGCATATCTTCTGGAGTGTGTCGCATTTGTTGTTGCGGATTGTAGCGAGCTTTCGTTGATGTCTGTGGTACTGACTCGTGTTTCCGACTTCAGTGTGGCACCACGATCTCCGAACGAAATCACATCACATACCATCACGCCAAGTACAAGCCCGTATGGGGTCACAGTCCTATATGCAGAACAGTGACTATCCTGAAAAGATGACGTGGTGACAATCCTGTATGCAGTGTTGTCATTCGACAAACCAGTGCTGGCTCGCATATCCTCCGCGTCAAGAAAAGCCGCAACAATCATTGGCGCGCTGGCAGTCCGTGGTTCTCCAGATTTGGGACACTGTCCATGTGGATATTTATCTTTCTGCACACAATGTCATTTCCTTACTCAAGGTGGGCTCACTGTTTGACTCTGCATGGCTGAATGAGCAATATATGTGCTAGCTGCGTGCGGCTTAGGTGCTCCTGCATAGAGTCACGTTTGGCCCTCCTGTTTCCATCTATTCCATATTCTCCTTATACGAGGCATCTTCTCACAAAAAGCGAATATTCAAATGTGATTTTTTTAAGAGAAAGTTGCTGCAAAATGTTTTTTTAAATACACGACATGGATGGCTTACTTAGCGTGGTTACACAGAAATGGCAATCATCTGTATGTCCGGGCACACAGCATGCCAATTTGATGTCCTCATGATCTTGCACGCTTAATGGCCAGTGGTGTACTTAGGTTTCACAACGTGCAGCGTAAGCTGTTTTTATTTTTCATGTTAACTTGATTTCGGCCCAGCAGCGCATCTTTGGATAACGAAACAGTATCATCATTCATTGTAAAAACAAAAAACGTATAAACTCATTTTAAAAACGAATATAATAGTCGAAAACTGTGTTGCAAAAATAACATTGAAAACATTATTCGGCCGTGCATAGAAATAAATACAAAAGCTGTGGCTTTAGTATGAGGGGGTGCTCAAATGAGAGAAGTGTGCAACAACTATAAGTCATAAAACGGAATTTCCCACTGTTGAACGGTATAAATCTCACCAGAGGATTAATACTGTGTGCCAGACCGAATCTCGAACTCAGCCCTTTGATATTTGCGCAGAAAAATCTTCTGGAAACTGCTCCTAGACTATGGCTAGGCAATTCCTAAGCGATGTTGTTTTTCCAGGAATACTAGTCCAGGCCCCTCCCAGTACAGATTTTGTGAAGTTTGGGAAGTAGGAGACAGATATTAACAGAAATGAAGCCTTAATGGGTATTTATGAGTCATGCCTGAATAGACAAGGGTCCATGTTCGAGTCTCTTTGAGACATAGAGTTTTAACATTCCAGGAAGACGCAGAACAGCGTATTACACAACAGTGGACTTTCTGCTGTAAAGAGAAGGTTTACTCTGTATCAAAGAGTATTATGCAGATATACTATGTGATCAAAAGTATTCGCACACCTGGCTGAAAAGTCTTACAAGTTCGTGGCGCCCTCCATCGGTAATGCTGGAATTCAATATGGTGTTGGCCCACCATTAGACCTGATGACAGCTTCCACTCTAGCAGGCATACGTTCAATCAGGTGGTGGAAGGTTTCTTGGGGAATGGTCGCCCATTCTTCACCGAGTGCTGCACTGAGGAGAGGTATCGATGTCGGTCGGTGAGGCCTGGCACGAAGTTGGCGTTCCAAAACATCCCAAATGCGTCTATAAGATTCAGGTCAGGATTCTGTGTAGGCCAGTATATCACTGGGATGTTATTATCGCGTAACCACTCTGCCACAGGTCGTGCGTTATGAACAGGTGCTTAGTCACGTTGAAAGATGCAATCTCCTTCCCCGAATTGCTCTTCAACAGTGGAAAGCAAGAAGGTGCTTAAAACAACTGTGTAGGCCTCTGCTGTGATAGTGCCACGCAAAACAATAAGGGGTGCAAGCCCCCTTCATGAAAAATAAGACCACACCATAACATCACCGCCTCCGAATTTTACTGTTGGCACAACACACGCTGGCAGATGACGTTCACCGGGCATTCACCATACCCACAACCTGCCATCGGATCGCCACATTGTGTTCTGTGGTTCGTCACTCCACACAACGTTTTTCCACTGACCATTTGTCCAATGTTTAGGCTCCTTACACCAAGCGAAGCGTCGTTAGGCATTTAGCGGAGTGATGTGTGGCTTATGAGCAGTCGCTCCACCATGAAATCCAAGTTCTCCCACCTCCCGCCTAACTGTCATAGTACTTGCAGTGGATCATGATGGCGTTTGGAATTCCTGTATGATGGTCTGGATAGATGTCTGCTTATCACACATTACAGCCCTCTTCAACTGTCGGCGGTCTCTGTCAGTGAACAGACGAGATCGGCCTGTACGCTTTTGTGCTGTACGCGCCCCTTCATTTTTCCACTTCACTATCACATCGAAAACAGTAGACCTAGGGACGTTCAGGAGTGTGGAAATCTCGCATACAGACGTATGACACAAGTAACACCTAATCACCTGACCACGTTCGAAGTTCGTGAGTTCCGCGGAGCGCCCCATTCTGATCTCTCACGATGTCTAATGACTACTGAGGTCGCTGATACGGAGTACCTGGCAGTAGGTGGCAACACAATGCACTTAATATGAAAAACGTATGTTTGTGGGGGTCTTTTGATCACACAGTTTAATAACAGAACGTTGTACGTTCCATAGGCTGTTCACAAACGATTGTGTTGTAGAGGGTTATCGTAATGACAGAAAACTGTAGAGAAATGCAGGGAAACCTGTCGAAGATCGACGCTAGTTGCAGGGTGTACCAATTGACCTCACCGCAAACAGATGTAAAATATGACGCATAAATGTGCGCAGTGACTCGTTCTTGTGTGATTACACCATTGACGAATAATCACTAGAAAGTGTCAAATCCATATAATACCTGATAGTCTACCTATTGAGCGATTTAAAGTAAAACGAGATCATGAAACGAATGCAGCCAACGCAGATGCCTCACTGAGATTCCTTGGAAGAATGCTCAAGAAGAGAAGCCCACTCTCGACGAAGGTGGATAATAAAAGCCTCGATCGACAGATATATCGGCATTGCTCGACAGTCTCGGACTCTTAGCGGGTAAGATTGGTGGAGGAAGTAGGCCTAAAGAAGAGCGGCGCATTTCGTCACAGGCTCGTTTAGCAAGAGCGAAAGCGTCATAGAGATGCTCATCTTTCTCCAGTGGCATGTAATATAAGAAGCGTTATATCACCGAGTTTTTTGCTGTTACAATTTCGAGAGCTTACTAAAGACCATTCTTCTGTGAAGCATTCTTCTCCTTCTTCTTCCTCTTCTCCTTTTGGTTTTTCCTATCTTCCCCATGCCGCCAGTCCCTCCCTCATCCCCCTCTCTCATCCCACTCCTGTCACCGTAAGGAACGGAATCTTTGGATCCCATCTGCATGTCTGTTGAGTAAATCTATGTTCAAGTGTGAGAATGTTTTCTAGCCGTTTTGAAAGGTGGACGTATGTAGGTGGAGTGGACTATAATTTATGCATAGTTTCAGAATGAGTGAAAATTTCATGTTACGAGAGCGAAGCAGTCGTGGGCGATGTCTGTGGAGTAGTCGACTTACGGCAGTGACAGTAGTATCTCTGAATTTGTGTATCTTTCGCTCATTTGTAGAGCGGAGTAGTAGTCGAGTGTTAGACATGGAGTAAGCTGGCAGAACGTTTAGCGTAGTACATATCGGGGGAGGGTTTAGCTGATGAAATTAGTTAGAAATTATTCATCAGACGCAAGGACTTAGAGAAGTAGCATTTTTGGAACAGCGAGAATGGATTTGCGTTATGGATATGTTTTTAAGGTAATAATTTTTGCTGGCACGTACCGATGGTTTTAGCGATTTTTGCAGCCTCGGTTCACTTCATTTCAGTTTGGTTCAAAATGTCTCTGAGCACTATGGGACTTAACATCTGAGGTCATCAGTCCCCTAGAACTTAGGACTACTTAAACCTAACTAACCTAAGGACATCACACACATCCATGCCCGAGGCAGGATTCGAACCTGCGACCGTAGCGGTCGCGCGCTTCCAGACTGAAGCGCCTAGAAACGTTCGGTCACACCGGCCGGCTCATTTCAGTTTAACTCATTTCAATTTCCATAGTCGTAAATGAACGGCCTTGTAAGAATTTTGTAAGGAAAATAAGATTTTTGGTTTCCTGTGAATTTTATGTTGTTGTGAAATAAGTATTTAAAATACAACATCGTCATTATAATGAACAGATTAGTATTTTCATTTCAAACAGGAAGTTTTTTTTTTTTTTTAGTATGAGAAAATCATCCCAAATTTTCTTTCAGAAGTTTAGTTTTACTTTACCAGATTTTAGCTGGCGTGTTTCCTTCATGCTATGCTATTGCTATTGATTATGCTGTAACTATTCAGGTGAGACTCTTTTCATATTTTGTTGCTTCTTTCGTTACTAATCTCATGTTTCCACTGCTCAAGTTCTAAGCAATTTCCTTGTAATACAGATTTTTGATGGACCAGTGGACAGTGTGTGTTTCATAGTGTTATTACGTAATTTTAGTGTTTAAACTTTTTGGCAGTGCACAGTTTGATTTTGTTAGTGATTTTTGAGTAACAGTTTTGATTTAATTTCCTGCTCAGTGAACACCAGACATTTATGTCTTTATGTAAAAGTGTGTACTAAGACACGCTGTTCGCAAGAGTAATTTCAGTTCAATCTTTTTATAAGAGATGACAGACGTTCAGTTTCGAGTAAAAAACAGGCGAAGATTTTTATGCTCATGAATGAACGAACGATCGAGTCAGAGCAACCAACTTTCACTACTCTACCGCTGCTTCGGTTTGTCCGCTGGCACTTCTGAAAAGCAGATTTTTTTCGTTTCGTACAGCTCAACGTATGTTTTATGTATTAATAATTTCTTCCCTTATAGCTATTTTTTGCGTAACTTTTACATGTGAAATTTACTATGTTTTCATGTACTTGGCGTATAAGGAATATTCATTATGTGTGACAGATATTCAGCATATGGACGAAGTTTCATTACGTGTAAAAATTTGACCGTTGGATTTTGCTGTTAGGCAACGGTTATATCATAATTTCAGTTAATAAATTTTTTTACAAATTTATTCTGAGCGGTAAACAATACTACGCTTTGTTACAAGAATGAATTCCAGACGCGTTACGTGCAGTGATGAACAGCAACAGAACCTGAAACAACACGGTGAAAGCATGTCATTTAACCCATTTAATAATAAAGAGTTACCGTTTAGCATCAATACAGTAGCCGACGCGGAACGCAGTCTAATTATTTGAGTACAGGAAAATGTGCCTACTCCTGAAACAGAACAAAATTTCTAAACGAGCGATAGCTGCCAAACCGAACGGGAATCTGTGTGCGATGTGACGCCAATTTATAATGCGCAAATTGGACCCCAAGGAGTGAATAATATAGATACGGATATGCAATTGAATAATACAGTTCAGTTGCTGGAAGACAGTAAACAGACGCAAGAACAAAATAATGCACAGTTTCAACAGCTGAGGTAAACAGTCACAAAAACAAACTAAAGAGCAGTTTAGACAGACACATGAAATGCTTATCAGGCGAACTCAGGGAAGATTTAAAGAAAGAATTTCAGTCAATGTTTGATGGTATTACTAACTCATTACTAGTTTTAGGAACCTACATTGAGCAAATTAAAGCAGTGACTGTGCAGAAATAATGGCGAAAATTAGCGAGGTCTTTCCCAACGAAATAATTACCGAGTTAAAAGAGGATGTCAAAAAAATTACCAAAAAACTCGGAACCCCTACACTTATGATCAGATGTAGGCCTACAGAAAGAACAAATAAATAATCTTCGAACAAACAGATGAACTATGCACAAAAATGACAAATTCATCTGCTAACAATGACGAGATGCAGATGTGAAGTGCCTGTGCACTTCGTGGACACAGCCTGATATCAATGTTTGAAGCATTTCAATGAAAAAAAGATAAAAATCAATAAATAGCAAAAGAATGACATTGCAATCGTAGTGTCAAACCTTTCGAGAAGTGAAGAAAAACTGTGCAATAATAACCGTAGACAAGAGTTTACACCTAGTAACACAAGTCCACACTATGAAAACCTAGACGACAGTACTAACTTGTAGTGTTTGGGAGATTACCTACGTGAACCAACTCACGTGTTAAGACATTGACAGCGAACAGATCACTTGGCACCAAGCCAAGACGTCAAGACATATTTGATGGTAAACGCTTCCTCACTGTACGAGAGTACACAGTTTTCCGACATTTCACTACCGAAATTTATCTTAGGGCTTGGCTTGATCAATTTATCTGTGCGTTCCCACAAAATTGGCCCGTTGAACACAAGCTAGAATTCATCTGCGGATATTTCGAAAATGAACCAGTTGTCAGAATGCGATCAATCATAAGAAATTGTCAATCAGAAGAGGACTTTCACCAGGCTTTTTAACTGAATACTGGTCTATATAAAAGGAGGATTGAATCAAATATAATGTAATCGTGTTGAACAACTTCGAACAATCGGAATTCTCAAGTCCAGTACAGCATTTCGAGAACTTGATACGGACCTGTACCATCCACTCAGCCAACTTGAGAATTTGCCGCACGAAATGAATACCTATATACGTCAAATTACTTTGGCAGGCTGGTGTAATGACGATGTAGAATAGTTTTTGAGCCTTTTGCAAGAGCTTGAATTAGACTCTGATTATACTCTAACAGGAAAATCAGCTGATCACAAGTTTGATAATTACGACTGCTCACACTCATGACATGACAATAGGCACAACGGTAGATCATATAATAAATTTCATGGTAAAAACAATCACAGACGCAATAATAGACACCATCCTTACGACAAGCAAGTCTGGCACCAAAACAACTAAAAGACAGACGTAATTTCAAAAGCCACGATTCGAATTCTTATTCCAGATACAAATATCGTTTCATAAACCGACATAAGTATAATAACAACTACAGTAATAATCACGGACATTCATATAATCAATCGGGCCAAACCATAACAATCGAAATGCAAGCAACAACAAGTATTAGAATAACTGTTAGTAAAACACGTCTATATGGCGGAGCTCTGATAGATTGTCACCGCAACGGCAGGTAGAGAAAGTTAAAGTTAGTTCACCCACTGACAGTCAGAGGCAGCGTCAAAAGAATAAACTATGAGTTCGTTTCACGGCATCTGAAGGGAAAAGACAGCAAACAGACGACTGCGTTGCTGTAACTATTACCTTTATGCAATTGTACGATATTAGGGACATTCTGCTCCAGGAAAACGAAGTTGGTCCAGAACAAATTGTTTACCCCATAATCAACATTTGCGTTGCTAATAATAATTTTACCGCAGTTTTGGTCTAAGATAGCGCAGTATCAGTTGACAGTGAGTCAGGATATAATAAATGTACAAAAACAATACTTTTCCCAAAACTACCTCTTAGGTAAATTAAAATACAAGGTGCCATTTCGCGAAAAAATGTTGATGTTAAACATAAGACTTTTTTTGAATTTACTTGTCAGAGAGACCCAGTTTTGATATGAACTTTCTGGTTGTGCCATTGCTCTATACTCACATGTGTTTAATGAATACAAAGTAGTAATGAACTTGAATGACACAGAAATTAATGTAACAATTTTAGATCAACATGTCGTATTAAAATTTGCAATCAAGTTAAGTTCATAAGAAGAAGAGGTCAACAGGCAACGTTTCCTGTTTAGTGACACTTTTCAAGGAAACAGAGAATTGTGATGAATATGTCAGGAAAGAACTTAGCGAAATTTGACAATAACATGCGGTAGTGTTCACACATAGACCTGGCACCATCTAGGGATTTCAGTACCCGTTTCAGGTCAGTGAGCACAACAAATTCTGTGTAGGACCTTTGCAGTAGGGTTTTGGAACATATACTGCAATCAAACATTACGAAGAAAACGATTTATTGACACTTAGTCAGCACGGATTCAGAAAATATCGTTCTTGCGAAACACAACTAGCTCTTTATACTCATGAAGTAATGAGTGCAATCGACAGAGGATGTCAAATTGATTCCATACTTTTAGATTTCCAGAAGGCTTTCGACACCGTTCCACACAAGGGTCTTCAAACCAAACTGCGTGCATATGGAACATCGTCTCAGTTGTGCGACTGGATTCGTGATTTCCTGTCAAAAAAGTCACATTTCGTAGTAATAGACGGGAAGTCATCGAGTAAAACAGAAATAATGTCCGGCGTTCCCCAAGGAAGTGTTATAGGCCCTCTATTGTTCCTGATCCATATTAAGGACATAGGAGACAATCTCAGTAGCCGTCTTAGATTTGTTTGCAGCTGATGCTGTCATTTACCGTCTTGTAAAGTCATCAGATGACCAAACTAAATTGCAAAATCAATTAGATAACGTATCTATATGGTGCGAAAACTGGCAATTGACCCAGAATAAAGAAAAGTGTGAACTTATTCACATGAATACTGAAAGAAATCTGCTAAATTTCGATTACGCGATAAGTTACACAAATGTGAAGGCTGTAAATTCAACTAAATACTTAGGGATTACAATTACAAATACCCTAAATTGGAACGCTCACATAGATAATGTTGTGGGTAGAGCCAACCAAAGAGTGCGATTCATTGGCCGAACACTTAGAAGGTGCAACACGTCTGTTAAAGAGACTGCTTACACCACGCTTGCTCGCCCTATTTTGGAATATTGCTGTGCGGTGTGGGGTCCGCATCAGATGGAACTGACGGATGACGTCGAAAAAGTAAAAAGAAGGGCAGCTCGTTTATTATCGCGAAGTAGGGGAGAAAGCGCCCGAGACATGATATGTGAATTGGAGTGGCACTCATTAAAACAAAGGCGTTTTTCGTTGTGACGGGATCTTCTCATGAAATTTCAATCACCAGTTTTCTCCTCCCATTGCAAAAACATTCTGTTGGCGCCCATCTACATAGGGAGAAACTATCATCACGATAAAATAAAATAAATCAGAGGTCGCACAGAAAAATTTAAGTGGTCGTTTCTCACGCGCACTGTTCGAGAGTGGAACGGTAGAGAGACAGCTTGAAGGTGGCTCATTGAACCCTCTGCCAAGCATTTTATTATGAATAGCAGAGTAATCACGTAGATGTAGATGTAGACCTTCGGTAATACCGGTTCATTACCGAGAAAAGGTGAAGGCTGAGATACAGTCGAAGTTAAAAAACTGTATTATTGAGCCAGCTGCCAGCTCCTACAACAGTCCGATGCTCGTCGCTGAAAAAAGGAATGGTTCACTTAGGTTGGTCTTGGACTTACGTCAGATCAATACCGTTTTTCTTCCGGAAACAGACAGACCCTACACACTTGACGAATTGTTACAAATGTTCTATGGCATGCAAGTATTGTCACTGTAGGTTTACGTTCCAGTTTTTGGTTGCAGGAAGTTCACAGCGCTTTTATGCTCTGGAACGTGTAACCAGTTTTGTAAATTGCCTTTTGGTTTAAACATTTAAGCAGCATCATTTATTCATGGAGTAAACGCTATTCTTCCAGGCCATCTAAACGGACACACCACCACCTATGTCGTTGATATTTTGATAGCAGAACCAGCTTGTTCAACACATAACAAAATCTTAGAAAATCTGTTTCATTTTTTGAAGATTCAGGTTTGACAATAAACGTACAAAAATCACATTTTTGTAAGACGAGTGTACAATTTTTGACCGTATCATTACACCAGAAGGTATTGCACCTGACCCTGAAATACTAGAAGCAATCAGAACAATCACACCACCAACTACTAAACGACGAGTCAGAAGCTTTCTAGGAATAGCTTATTTTTACTACAGATTTTTAAAATTGAAAATTTTGAAAACGCCAACATTATATTCTTTCAAAGTAAAAGTACAATTTGCACTGGAATTATGAAGCACAGTTAGATATGCTGAAAGAGGCACAGCTCACTACATCTATTCAAGCTCATCCTTATCTCTCAAAACATTTCAGCTTATCTAGAGATTCTTCCAGAATAGGACTCAGAGCTCATCACATTGAAAATAATTCACTGTCCAAAAGATTACAGCATTTGCCAGTAGAGTGTTAAGTAGATCGGAAAGAAATTACTCAGTCACAAAATTAGATGCCTAGTTATTGTCTAGGCTTTTACGAAATTTAGGTACTATTTACTTGGCATGCATAGAAAAGTTTATTCAGACCCCAAAGCATTATAGTATTTAATGACCTCCAAGTTAAACCATATAAGAGTTGTGCACTGACCTTGCGGGAATCTAATGTCACTGTCTTTTACATTCTAGAAAAAGATGACATCATTGCCAATTGGTTTAACTGATAACAACAAAGATACTTCACAGGATACAAATTTTAGTTTGCTTTATCTACAAAAAGTAGCTTCCGAAAACTTCATCTGAAATGCATTACTCGACATAGCAGAAGAACAAAATAAAGATCCCATTTGGAACGATATTAAAGAAAAATGAAAATACAGGAGAAATACAGCTATAAGACAGTTTCATTTGGTCATAAATCGTATCATGTTCAAAAGTAGCACAGTAAGTGATACACTTTGAGTGGTATGTATTCCAGAGGAATTGGTCAATAGGTTGATATGGTACACTCAGTTAAATTACGTGCATTTCGGACCACGGAAGTGTTTCCTCAAATTATGGACCATATGCTATTGTAACAACATGGAGAAAAGTGAAACTTTGTCAAAAAGTCAAACCTTACACCATCTCACATTGTGCCCCACTGTTTCCAACCATACAAACCAAGCTAAAAGGTTTGGCAGCCGTAGGCTTTCTAGGACTATTAGTTAGATTAAGATACGGTTTTTCTTAAGTTTTCATCGCAGTGGAGTTGATGTCTAAATTTGTATCAGTCATGAAGTTTCTTAAAGATATCATGTTGTATAATTTGCTTGGCGCTTCTTTTGGTTGTAGCTAGACGCTATGCTTCTTTTGTCTATGTTGTGTGAATGAGTCTGATGTGCTACTCTAGTTTAAGTTACAGGTATAAGGTAGAAACTTGTGGGTTAGCAATAAGTTACCTGGGGTATATATTAAGATGATGGTTAACCATTGTTGAGAAAATGAGTTAAAAAAATGATTTGAAGTGATGATGCGAGACATAATGTTTAATAAAAGAATACGGTTTTATATGAAATGATGATCTGAGAAGGACACGGTTGAGAAAAGAAGTTTTGAGTTTATGGTTTTAATAATGAGGATGCCCTGGACTTTACATATAAAGTTTGAGCAATATTTGAGGAATATTTTGAGTAGTTCCACGAGATTTAAGAAGTTGAAGGATGGAAAATAATTTGAGGAGTTTTTGAAGTATAGGTGATGAATTACATATTTGATACGTGCATGGGGATGTTTGACAGTTTCGGGTGAAGACGATTTTTTCACACATGAATCCATGACAGCTGCCTTTTCCCTTCCCGGAACACGTGATCATGAATCCAAATTTTAAAGAAGTGACAATTTTTATCGAAAAATACATATTTCTAGGGGTAGGTTATAGTTTTTTGCTTTTCATGGTTTTAATGTAAAGGTGCCAGTTTCTAATATGTTTTCGATTTCTTCCGAACACACATAAATTTGTTCTTCTTACAGTACTATGTTTCTTATTTTGTAGATCTCTTATATGTATTTTATGTGATTCCTTTGCTTGTCCAATATGTGATATCTTTTGCTTTATTATGTACAGTTCCTTCCGAATGTTTCAATTTTCATGATTGTCTATGTATTGTATAAGTGTATATGTGATATATTATGTAATTTTATATCTTTGTATGTAATTCTTGTTTGTGGATATAATTCTGTGCGAAGTAAAAAGATTGTATATCATTTTCATACCTTGTAACAGTTTTAGAAGTGCCACAAATAAACCAGTTAGTGTGTACACTCTTCTCAGATCGGGTATAACTTTCTGTTTGGTTAGTGACTGAAGGGCTGTGTCGTTATCTGCACTGTGATTTTCTGTGCCTCATTTAGTTTTTTCTCTAATACGTAACGTTAGCAGGAAAGAGACAGTTCACTTGTCAGCCATAAACCTCAAGAAGAGAGAATTTCAACGAATATAGGAATTTATATTGGACAAGATGTTAATTCGTTGTGGAAGATATTATGTTGGTCAGTGAAGGACTTGTAACATTCCTGATCTTGAAATTTCACCACTGCTAACAACAGGGGTCATGGTTGGCAAGACAGTTCTCTATGCTGATCGCTTGGTCAGACTTCAGCTATTGCTTTATGTTCCACTGCAAGAGGAGTTTCTGTTGATCACTTGCCAAGATGCCAAACACTATTTGACGTTCCACTTTAAAATGAGGTGTTCCAGGTCCTTTGGATGAACTCCTGCCCTCATTGGTGATTCTATTGCAATATTGGTGATGTTACTTCACGATTGGACTGTTGAGAGGCTGAAACGTCAGCGTTATATACAAATATGGAGATGCACAGTGACTAAGGAAAATCATGAACTGTTAAGATGTTAGTTGAGATAGAAATTTATGTGAACTGCAATGATTACTATTCTGCAACGTGATTTTCGTGTGGCGATTAAGTGCTCTAGTTGTGTGTCCAATCAGACCTTGACAATACTATGTGCACCGACTTTTAACGAAAAACCACAAGTTCAATTTATTTATGTACATGTTTTCAGTGAACATGTTTTGTAAAATTTTGTATATTGTCAAATTTTCACAGTTTTCGCATTGTAAAAACGTATGGAAATTTTATCAAATGGGGTAGGGATTATGAAAGGTGGACATATACAGGTAGAGTGGAATTTCATGTTACGAGAGCGAAGCAGTAGTGCGTGACATCTGTGAAATAGTCAGCTTACGGAAGCGACGGTAGTATCTCTGAACTTGTGTATTTTTGGTTCAGTTGTTGAGGGGAGTAACAGTCGAGTGGTATACATGGAGTAAGCTGGCAGAACTTTTAATGTAGTGCATATTGTAGGAGGATTCTACTGAAGAAAATTGTTAGGAATTATTAAACTGATGGAAGGACTTACAGATGCAGCATTTAAGGAACATAAAGAATGGATCTGCATTATGGATATGTTTTTGAGGTAATAATTTTTGCTGGCGCGTACTGATAATGTTAGCGATTGTTGCAACAGAATTGTCCACTTCCACACCTCAGTTTAGGTCATTTAAGTTTATTCATTTCAATATGTACAATCATAAAAGTATTGCCTTTTGTAAAGGAGGTACAGTTTTTGATTTTCTGTGTGTTTTATGTACACGTGAAATATGCGTTTAAAATACTACAGCATCGTCATTATAATAAACCGATTAGTATTCTTATGTCAAGTACGAAGTTTTTTTATTATGAGAAAATCATCCCTATCATTCTCCCACTAGTTTAGTTTTACTTCAGCATGTTTTAGCTGGCGCGATTTTTTCACGTTGTGCTATTGCTGCTGATTACGCTCTAATTTTTCACGTGAGATTCTTGTCATATTTTGTTGGTTCTTGCGTTTCTCATATCACGTTTCCACTGCGCAGATTCTAAATATTTTCTTTGTAATTCAGATTTTTTATGGACCCGTGAACAATGTGTGTTTTTATTCTTCCTACGCAATTTCAGTTTTTCAGGTTTTGAGCAGTGCAAAGTTTGATTTTGTTAGTGGTTTTTGAGTAAGGGTTTTGATTTAATTTCCGTCACAGTGAACGCCACCGCAATAGTAATTTCAATTCAATGTGTATATAACATGGGACAGCACGTTCAGTTTCAGTTTTCAATAAAACGGAGGCGAACATTTTAATGCTCATGAACAAACGAGCGATAGAGTCAGAACAAATAACTTTCAGTTTTCTTAGCCTTTATCGCAGGCGGAACGTGGACAGTAGCTAGAAATGTATGAGTTAGATGTGGAAAACCGCCTGAAAACTACATCCAGGCTTGCCAGCTCGCCAGTCTTCGTCTTAAATTCGCGAGATTACTCGAATCGAGACAGACTCACCTCACCCGGGACGTAGCGCAGTAACACGCTCGGCTATACAGGTGGGTCGTCACGTGCAATGTTAGTCACTATTAAAGGAAAGAAGGGAAATGACGCTTACAGGCAAATTACCGTCTGTATCACACCATCAGGTGACCTGTAAAATGTAGAAGTGGGTAACAAATAGGATAAGGCTGCTCAAGTCGTATCCATCAAGGGGGAATTGCTATATATTTGATAGGGTAATTTACATAGCGGGACTTGTCTTACTTATACTGAATCTCTATTTTCTAAGCTGTCAGCAGCTTCCCCCACAAATCTTTTCTCAAGATGAGTTTTCAACCTGTTTCAAATCTGTACCTTCGGTACGATTAAGGCGCCTTGTTTCGTGTTCTGTACCCCACAAATAACTGAAGTCGTACGTGGGATATGAAGTCACTGACGACGTAATAAACCCATGGATAACGTAACGATACGTCATAACAACAAATTACAAATTACAGACGTAACTTTACTTCCATAGTATACGTAATGAAATTAAACATGGAAAACAAAATATAAATTCTGAACAAATTAAATTGCTTAAATTGACGTACCGAAAATCAGTTAACTTGAGTACATATTTCATAGAAATATTTCTTAATTTTATTTTCCATGTCAGCGCCTAGGTCATGTACTCAACCTTTATATTTCATACACTAAATCATCTGTTCTTCCTTACACGTATGACGTAACCAACTCACTCTGTCATTTATTTTTTGTTATTGTTAAAGTTTTCATCTATCTGTCTCTTTTTTTTGTAGACTTGTGCACAGATTTCTCTTTTTTTATTTGCCTTTTGTTTGGTTACTATCTCTTTTCTATAAGGACTTGATTAAGATCGTTTCTAAGAGGGTTGTTCAATAAGTAATGTAACTTTTTTCCGGAAGGAGGTTGGTTTTACGCAGGATCCAATACACCATTTTATTCCCCACCCTTTTGGCTACAAAAACCTATTTTTAACATAATCTCCATTCCGATAGCCTAACGCCCCCTGACTGGGAGTAGCTGTAGTCCCGTATAGTACCACTCTACTGGTCACTGTCGTGGGCAACATCTTGCTATATCAATAGCCTCTCCATCATCAATTTACTGTTTCCAGCGGAGAGCATCCTTCATTGGATCAAACACATGGAAGTCCAGGTTCTAGGATGGATGAGGAAGAAGAGTCCAATGAAGTGCTGTGAGCCCCTCTCGGGTGCACAGACTTGCCATGGAGAAGGGTCCTTCGTTGCTCTTTATGGTTCCCCGTTCAGCGGCGAGGAAAGCAGCAGGCACATACCTTTCAGTGCTCCAAATGGTGGACGAGTGTATCAGCACTGCCAACAGAAACGCCCAGTGGAGCAGCGAGGTGTCTGATTGTGATCCGTCGAGCACTTTGAATTAGAGTGTCCGCACGTTCCGACATTGCAGGAGTCATACAGGTGAATGAGGCCGACCGGTACGCTGGAAATCTTCAAATGGTTCAAATGGCTCTGAGCACTATGCGACTTAACTTCTGAGGTCATCAGTCGTCTAGAACTTAGAACTAATTAAACCTAACTAACCTAAGGACATCACACACATCCATGCCCGAGGCAGGATTCGAACCTGCGACCGTAGCGGTCACGCGGTTCCAGACTGAAGCGCCTTTAACCACACGGCCACACCGGCCGGCGCTGGAAATCTGGACAGGTTTGCGCGACCGTGTTGCGGTGATGATAGACGCCTCGCCTAACGACTCACCTTGCTTTTACTAACTGTTATGATTCCATAGACATTCTGCAAGGGCCTAAAAGTACCTGTGATGCTCTAGTTTTCCGCCAAAGCAAACTCAGTTACCGCTCTCTGCTTGAAACGTACCTCCCTTAAAGACGCCATTTTCAAGGCTACGTATAGTTCCGCCACCTATCGGAACTTCATGAAAGTGTACGAGCTGTAGCGGGAATATTCCACGATATCCCACAACAAATTCCGCATTTTTCAACAGAAACAGGCCGAGAAAAAAAGAAGTGTGTTGCCTCGCTGACTGAACGCCTCTCGTATTTATCTTGGTAATTGTTATACACGAGATATGAGATAAAGTATTCAAAGAAGAGTATATCTGTAGACTGTTAATTTCTATGTTGTTTGCCGGTCCACATTCTTGAGACGCTGAAGAAGGTGCAGACTGATAATTGAACGGTGTTGCAACGTTAGGCGGCCTTCAAGATTGTCGCGTTGTTGCCTCAGTTCCACCGGCCGACTCTTGGTCTAATTTATCACCAATATGTACTGTAGTGCATAGAAACTCCTATCCTTCGACGACATTTCTATTACATGGCAACAGTCCTGTTGCCTTAAAACCGTTTAGTGCTATGTCCATACAAACTGATGTGGGGTGTGGTTTACCCAGGAGCTCTGCAATGTTTGCTTTTTCATGACACTGCTGGCATGTGAACGTAGCCACAGAGATACGTATAGCATGATTATACCGTAATCATACGCCAGCTTAAATCTTAATTACCTCTAAATTTTTGGTGTGTTTGCTATGTCCAGCCAGTAAAAGCAAAATTTGTTTCTGGACCTTTTTTTTCTACTGTTGTACAGTTTGTAAAATGTTCTAACGTTTGGAAAAACATTTTGGATGTTATCCACCTATTTGTCGAGCATAGTAATGCTGTGCTCGGTGGAGCTCCCCTTTTTAAGACATTATTCATTCGCATGCGCTTAAATAGAAATACCGAATGTATGAATTCACCAGCTGCATTCATTGTACGTACACATGCCATTGTAATAACCCTTTTTCAGTCTATGATTGCCCCCACTTAGTTCCTGCCTTTTTGCAAATTGCTTTAAATTTGAGTGAACTGTGGATAATGCAGTTTCATCCACATTATATACTTGGTCAGCAGTAAACTTAAGTTCATCAAATATTTCCTCATATTTATCAAAAAACTCATTAGCAGACGCTTTACTAAATCCGTTGCTTCGTGCCATCGATACTGCTTCGGAAACTCGTAAGTATAGTGTGAAATAGTCTTTCATAAACCTGTAATACCTGTTTTTATCGGCTCTTTCGTTCTTAAATGTAGCTATCCGGTAGATGATATTTCTCAGCAAGTTGTTAGGCAAGTTTTCTTACTTCATTAGTAGTTACTCCGAAGCAACTAGACTCTAACTTAATTATTATACTGTGCTAATTCATCTTCTACCTTTGCTGTCGTATCATTGCGACTACCAAATTTAGATGTTTTATTTAAACCCTTCAAATGACGACACAGAGTAGTCTTTGGTATACTGTATCTTCTTCATGCTTCATTAAATTCAATTTCAACAGTCTGATGTTTCAGTAAAGTTTCGTTCATATCCTCCTGGTCCCACTAATTGTCCTACCCCTTAGTCATACTGATCAGCTGAAACAAACAATTTTTAGACTGTGTGTAATTTCCGTCAACGTCTAAGTCGTACCAGTACCATTAACGAATTCACCGCAGGTGCAGCTTAGACAATGCGGTCTCTACTGCTTCGAGCCAGATATCCGGGCATAACCTCTTAAGTTTTCTATCGTTTGGTTATGCTTGGATCAATGGCAGAGCACCATCATATTCTTCCCTTAAACTTCTTACAGATGAGCGATAGTAGGTAACAAAACCGTTAAACAAACTTAGTTGTGAACTCTTTCTCTGTCACGACAAACAGCTATGTTTTCTCGCGCGGCTATGTAGTTCAGTTCCACACCACTTGATGGCACATTTTATAAATGCGGATTCCTTTTTTACTGGAGTGCGACTTAGGCTGTAGTACGAGTAACGCAACCTTACCTAAGTGCTGAAGAGCTACATGTAAGTTAAAAAACAGAAATTTAGTATTTATAAACAGAAATGGAGATGAGTTGATGTGTGAGTTAGATGTGACAGCAGATAGACTTCATGGGAAGCTGAAGTAGTTGTCTTGTTTCAGTCTACAGTCTGATCAGTCTTCCGGTGTATTTTCTTGTATTTAAATCAGCACTTTATTTTGGTGTTTTGTGGTTAATGTGAGGATAGCGTTGTTACAGATATCAAGAACTTTTGAGATTCCCCAGAACTAAGAACTACTTAAACCTAACTAACCTAAGGACATCACACACATCCATGCCCGAGGCAGGATTCGAACCTGCGACCGTAGCGGTCACGCGGTTCCAGACTATAGAGCCTAGAACCACTCGGCCACCCCGGCCGGCTATCTTTTTCGTTCAGCGACGGTTTCCATTGAGGTGTGAAATGACTCCATTTGGAATAATGTAAACATGTGATGTTTAAGTGTTAATACAACCAAATATGCTTAAGTGATATATGAATGTTTCGATATGTTTACTTTATTATTGTTACCCAGTAATTGTACTGCGTCACGGCTAATTCAGTTCCTCAAACAGAAGTGGATGAGTTAAACATCCGCCGTAGAGCGCAAAAGGTACGTTTCCGGACATTCAAAATATTATATACCTACTCCCCTCTACAAGTCCTAAAACTTTGTAACGGTAATTTCCGAACATCCTGTGCAAAAGAAGCACGACAGTACTGACAGATTGCATTTCTAATTCTTTAATGTGAAACTGTTACACGAAGTAGGTGCAGGAGAATTCATTCTGTGCCTTTTACTATGCAATGACCATCTCCACAAATACAACGAAAGTGGTACGTTCAATAAACGAAGGAACGCTAGTTACTTGTTACAAAGTAAGAACTACTCTCATTGTATGTAGATGGCATACCTCCCTCCCTGCATGTTTGATTTATACCAAATCACAAGGACCAACTGGGTGCCTGAGATGCATAGCTCGTCTCGTAATGCAGGGCCACAGCGCAGCGCACCTGTCCCCGGCTCATTGTGATGCACGTCACGTACCGCGAACCCTGTGCCACAATAGACAATGAGGCGAGCGGGCGCGCCGGTATGGGCAATCGCGAATTGCGAGACATGCCTGTGGTTCATCAGCGCACCAGATGCACGATTGAAATTCTATTCTACGCCAGCTGGCCACATGTGGCCCATACGCATCATCTCACGCGAACTGCGTGCACTGTAGTCACTAAAGAAACTGTCTGTTGGAACATTACCTTTTATTACGAAAATATCAATTGCCACCCATGTGAATCTTTTACACATTTATACTAATATATATAAAGTGTCCAAAAATGTGTATTAGTCAAAAAAATTTGCTGGTGTATTAGGCTATATAGAGCCCACGACTGTTCTACAATACTGGTACTAATAAGTCAACCACAATTAATTTGAGCTACGTAAAATCAAACAGTTTCTGTAGTCAATATACTACACGCAGTTTGCGTGAGGCAATGGACTATTTGTTGAGGGCCATGACTTATTAGATAAAAAGAAAGAAACGCCGACTTACTGCTTCTGTCTCATCAAAGGAAATGCTCTCACATGTTACTACGACCATGCCCTCCGTGGAATGTATGTACTCGTCACGTCTTTTCGGCAGTCTGATACATGACAAAAGAAGTCATGCATCATCTTACACTAATGAAGATACGTTACCGCTAATTAGACCATTAAACGTTGTAACACACGTTTCCAGATGTACCGGGTGATCAAAAAGTCAGTACAAATTTGAAAACTGAATAAATCACGGAATAATATAGATAGAGAGGTACAAATTGACGCACATGCTTGGAATGACATGGGGTTTTATTAGAACCAAAAAAATACAAAAGTTTAAATAATGTCCGACAGATAGCGCTTCATCTGATCAGAATAGCAATAATTAGAATAACAAAGTAAGACAAAGCAGAGATGACGTTCTTTACAGGAGATTCTCAATATGTCCACCATCATTCCTCAACAATAGCTGTAGTCGAGGAATAATGTTGTGAACAGCACTGTAAAGGATGTCCGGAGTTATGGTGAGGCATTGGCGTCGCATGTTGTCTTTCAGCATCCCTAGAGATGTCGATCGATCACAATACACTTGCGACTTCAGGTAACCCCAAAGCCAATAATCGCACGGACCGAGGTCTGGGGACCTGGGAGGCCAAGCATGCCGATTGTCATGCGCAGTCACTGACGTTTTGCTGTCCAGTGCCATCTGTCGGACATTTGGTGGACTTTTTTTTTGGTCCTAACAAACCCCCATGTCATTCCAAGCATGTGTGTCAATTTTTGCCTCTCTATCTACATTATTCCGTGGTTTATTAAGTTTTCAAATTTATACTGACTTTTTGATCACCCGGTATATAGAAGCTGTACTTACACTGTAACTGAACAAAAACCCTCATTGTGTGAGAGGGTACGATTTCTTCTGCTATTTTATTGGTGAGAATTTCGAAAAGGAAAGCCATTTGGTTAGTGGGATAATCCCGAACTACGAGGGGCGTCCAATAAGTGATGCAATTCATTTTTTCTCGGTCAGTTTCGGTTGAAAAATGCGGAATTTGTTGTGAGACATCGCGGAATATTCCCGCTTCAGTCCCAATAGTTTTATGAGTTCCGAATGGTAGCGGCGCTATACGAAGTCTACAAAATGGCGTCTATAACGATGGTACGTTCCAAGTAAAGAGCTGTCATTGCGTTTCTTTTAGCGGAAAACCGTAGCATCGCCGATATTCATAGGCGCTTTCAGAATGTCTATGCAAACCTGACAGTGAACGAAAGCAAGGCGAGTCGTTGGGCGAGGCGTCTGTCATCGCAAAAGTTTCGCGAATATCTCCCCGATCTCCCGTGCGCTGGCCGGCCGCACACAGCTGTGACTCGTGAAATGTTGGAACGTGCGGACACTCTCATTCGAGGTGACTGATGGATAACAATCAAACACCTCGCTGCACAACTGGACGTCTCTGTTGGTAGTGGACACACTCGTCCACCATTTGGGGCACTGAAAGGCGTCTACCCGTTCGTTCCTCGCCGCATAATAGAAGACTTCGATCAGTTTGACCGAAGAAGGACACAGTCCACGGGAGGCAGTACGCCGGTGATGGATAGGTTATTAACGCAACAAGACGCTGTCTCCGACGTCGAGCAGCAGAGTGGTACCATACGAGCATACAAGCCCATCCAGTAAGATGGCGTAAGGGCATCGCATTCAATGGAGATTATATTGAAAAATTGGATTTTGTAACCAAAACAGTGGGTAATAATATGGTGTACTGGAATTCTGAGTGCCTGCTATCAGGAAAAAATAAATGTTGCATTACTTGTTGAATACCCATCGTATCTCACTGCGTCTGATGCTTCTCTCGCTAACGTCTGAAGTCGAATTTTTGTGGAGAAATGTTCATTACTGATGAGACTTACGCAAGACTGCCCTCTCGAACACTCTCCTCTTCCGTGAACTTCATCACCTCCCCTGCCACTCTTCTTTAGCCTTCCTCACGTTATTTTCATGACCCACTGATCTCAGACTTTGTGTGCTGTGAAGCTGAGGTACATATCCTCCTCGTTTGATCAGCCGTTAAACGCATATCACACGCTTGCATTTTAAAACGTCAAGATTTCTGTGATGAAAGAAGTTCCAGAGTGCTGTCCCCTTCTGTATTTTGACCACTCATGGCTGCCAAATAAATATTTATTTGTTCGTTTAATGTCATCAGACCTCTCTTACATCTGACCAGAGTTTCACACACACAGTATTGTCTACATCATAGTTAATTAAAAATGAGAATAATTTTAATATGATGGATAGTAGTAAAGTGCCGTTAACAGAATTAAAAGGTTTTTGAATGTAACTGAAGACACTGTGAATAAAACTACTGACTAAGGACTAATAGCGTTAATACTAACAGCAATGTTACTATTTATACTACTACTAACTCTGTTACTTCTGCTGCAGCTAATAATATTAATAATAATAGTAATAGTAACAATAATGATATAGTAATAATAATAATAATAATAATATTGGTAGACATAAACGAACGGAAGTGAAGTCTTCTTGGATAACAAATTGTGAGATAAAGAAATCTAGGGGAGCTGCACCAGTTAAGTTCTTTGGGAAATGAAACTGATTAGAAAGGAGGTTGCTAAGTGATTTTAGTTGGGAGGGAGGGGTAAAGAGAGGGTACAGGAAGACATTATTGTTGCTGTAGTAGGTATGTCTTTAACTGTATTTTCAATCTGAAGCTGTTATTCAGTCTTCTGATGTAATGAGGGAGGTCATTCCAGAGTCACGTACCTACTACTGAAAAGGGCTTCGAGAAAGTCAGATGTGGTGGAGTGGAACTGAGAGGACTTTGCTCTGATGCGAGCGAGTTTTGCTGCTTTACTGTGCAGACAAGACCGTTAATATCGAAAACATATACGAGGGACTGTAGATGTAGGTAGGATAGTAGAGGAAACAGAACATATGGATGTCTCTGCTCTTGTCTGCTTGTAGACAGGATAGTTCCACCTAAGATGGTGAAATAAGGTCAAGTTGTCTGGAAACTAGCTGAGTGTTTACTGTAGTGGTACCCTTAACTGATACGCAAGTAAGGGGGCAAAACTACGATGTTATGCAAAATGTACCCAACTGGGTCTGTATTGAATACGTGCAAGGTGTGTAATGCAATCTTATGATGTCTCTGATCTAATATAATTTATTTATTAAATTAATCTACCTTCATTCACCTCCAAAATGATTATAGTAAAGGATTCTGGTGACTATAACTGTTTATTGCGGTCCTGAAAATTTACAATTACATTTATTTCCTTTAAATGGACACAAAAGAATTTGAACAAAGAACAATCATGTACCCTAACGCAAATCAAACACATAAATAGTCCTAACTTGATAGAGGTATTGGCAATAACCTAGTACAAACAACACTGAACGGAATAAAGTGTGCTTCTCTACTGTGAGACAGGGGAACTAAGAGAACAGGTGAAATGCACAATATCGACAAACAAGTGTGTTTTCGGATGCATTAACACGATATCACGAAAGAGGCAAAGTGGTTCTACATTAGCCATCACTGAGAAACCTCAGTTCGAATCAAAATCAGCAGAAACTCTACAAGCCGGAGGCGCGTACGTTATCGACATTACGGCGCAAGGAGGCTTGCTCATGACGGCTGCCATTCATGGTCGGTTCTGCTGCACGGAGATGGGCTTCGCCTTGCAGATCGATCGAAGCGCGAGCACGAAGAAAAGCAACTAAGTGTTCGTCGGAATGGCTGGACAAGTGAAACTACGATTGGAATTGTTCTACAGCAAGGGTAGCAACGTACGGGACCGACTCCTGCGGCGGCCAGGAAACAACAACCTTTAATTCTCTTCCGCCCTCGCCCATATTGCGACCGTTCCACTATGTCAGAGCCCGAGCAGTCGTAGCCGATAAACAAATCTTTCGCTAATCACGGCCTTATAATAAATTCCTCTAGACTCCGACTACCGCACTCCGTCAACTTAGGCGCCAATGCCATTCCTTCTCACCAATTCCCGATGTGCGCTGATGTAACAGTGGAGTAGCCTATCATAGCCTCCGCCAGTACTTTGCGTGGAAAGATTTCTGGTGAGGGGCGCCAGCGGAATGTAATAACTAGGTTGCTCCATGCGGTACCATTCTGTTGGCTATCCCGTGGAGGTCGCGACCATTTCTCCGAAACGTCGCAAACAATATAACAGCCGTAGGGCTGAACCGACGTGATCCTGCCCAAAACATGAGGCTTTCAGGAGGAAACTGCCCACAGCCATTGTAAAAATAACGATTGTTCGTCGTTGTGGTCCCTGAGGCCCAACATCAAAAGAGAAAGCCTCCAGCCGTGGGTGGGACTCAGGCCACAATTGCCAGTGACCAATGTCCTCCCCGCCTTCTCACCATTCGCTGTAATTGTGAGTAGTTGTCCTGTTCACAGTCCGAAAGTACCCGCTCGTCACCTATGTGAAATGAACAGAATTACAATATACGTAGATTCTAATCCCGATCATGTACATACCAGTTTGTGGTATCCAATTACCTACTTTGCATGACAGTGTGTTAGGGGTAGGGCGTTGACATTAATTTGCATGTATGCAAATTCAAATTTTAGAAATTCTAGATCGTCTGGTCTGAGGGCACTTAATAAGTGTTGAACGCCACAGATGTACCGAAGGTCAGCGTTCATCACTAGTTCCAAGTGCTGTGAGCTTTCCTGAGAAAGACCTTGGGTCATTATTAAAGCAGATATTGCAATGTAAAGTTTGCAGAAACCTTGTTGATATTCGCTTAGTAGGTTGTTTGTAGTTGAGCGGTTTGTTAAGTGATCATGGAATACATATTCGAAGGCCTTGGACTGTACCGGAAGAATGCAAATAGAGTACTGTGTCAATAATGAGTTTCATCTTTCGGACTCTGATGCTATTATTGCCCAGTAGATGTTAATACAATAAGCATTGTGAATTTTTGACGGTTTTGCCAGTAACATGCTAGCAACAGAATTTACAGTGGTACCTTCGTTATCACTATGAAATAACCAGTATGTTCCTTTTCGTCTGCAATTCAGTTATGGTTGTAGATAATGTGAAGTATAGGTGTAGTTCCTCGACTGGGACAGTGGGATCAGCTGCAGTTTCTACTTTACCTGTATCAAGATCACGCAGGTTTTTCCACGAAACAGTTGGTCTGTGTTGTTAGTTGCTATCTGGGCGCTCCTGAGTTTAATGTTTCTGACAGTGTGAGTGGTACTGTTTCTTTCCAGCTTGCAAACTATAAGATTTTTAGGTGGTGGTGATGGTGGTTAGTGTTTTAACGTCCCGTCGACAACGAGGTCATTAGAGACGTAGCGCAAGCTCGGGTTAGGGAAGGATTGGGAAGGAAATCGGCCGTGCCCTTTCGAAGGAACCATCTCGGCATTTGCCTGAAACGATTTAGGGAAATCACAGAAAACCTAAATCAGGATGGCCGGAGACGGGATTGAACCGTCATCCTCCAGAATGCGAGTCCAGTGTGCTAACCACTGCGCCACCTCGCTCGGTCAAGATTTTTAGGTGTAGGGTGTAGTTTGTGTGCTCGATGTGTAGTGTCTCAGAAATTCATGAACTGTTTTAAGTCATCAGCCAAGGTGCAGGTTTCCTTCTCACTTACCCTATCCCTGAAATTTATCATTTATGTGCGGGAAAGGAGTGGAAGTTGTCTCCCAAAACTGTTCTTTCGCCTTAGCTGCATGTCAGATATAGCGTTGCGTTTTCAGTCTCTGTAATCAGTCGTGGCTCCTTTCCTGTGAGTTTTAGTGAGTATGTCATGAAAATTGTATCGTGGGTAGATATACCATCCAGATATTTGAGAGGTACGAGTAACGAATCACTCTGTTGGGAAATTTCATTTCATACATACTTATCAGAGAGTAACTATTGGCCGTATGTGGGTAGGCGCAAGCTCCAGTAGTATCAGATTTGAAAAAGTAAGCATACGCTCGACTTTCGTAGTCCAGGGACTATTAATTTAAGTTAGCATCACCGGTACTAATTATATGCTCATGTGTCGATTCGCACTTCCCTACTTCATAAACACTCCATTTCCTGTGTCAAGATCTATATAAAATATTCACTAATTTTCTTTTCAAAATTCCGATGATAAATTTTCCATTCTAAGGTCGCGAAACTTGATTATTCATATCATTCAGTTGGTTGTCCTGGGTACAATGAGGTAATCAGTTTCAGTAGAATTGATGCTCATAAGAAGTAATCACGTTAGAAAAATTTCGTGCATCTAGCCATAAGAAAAATCCTATGAGGTAACAAATAAATCCAGAAGGAAAGACAACTCTCAAATTAAAAAGCTATTTCCCCCCTTTCAGTAACGTACTTACAGTAGCCCAAACGTTATTAGTTTAAAAGATATCGATAGTTAAAGACTTAATCTGGTCCACACTTTATCAGTTGCTGCAAAACTATTATGAATTTCCGGAATATGTTGAGATGCTTTTGGTCACCTGATTTTTCTGAAACCAGTGACATTCATATTGATGAGGAAGAACCCATAACTAAAAATAACTAAATGTTCAGTAGCTAAATTTAAATATTCAAGATGGATCCCATGGTCATAAAGCCAGGAATGCTGCTCACAAGAAATAATATATAAACAAAATATAGTAATAATCTTGTCAGCCAGTGAAAGATCAAAATTTGTAACCATCTAATTTATAAACTATTATAAAATAAAGAAGATGAGCAATATCTTATGGCAAGTTTTGGAGACTTTATGAGACCAAAGTTTGCGACACTCTTACTTTAGTTTCGCTCAGGCTCGTTTCCGGCTTCATACAGTGCTAATATTGCCTCTGTCTTTGCTTAGTCTATCCTCGGGACACGTTAGTGCTAAGACTTAGATTTGTTTGTGTGTGTGTGAAATCTTATGGGGCTTAACTGCTAAGGTCATCAGTCCCTAAGCGTACACACTACTTAACCTAAATTATCGTAAGGACAAACACACACACCCATGCCCGAGGGAGGACTCGAGCCTCCGCCGGGACAAGCCGCACTTAGAATTGTTTAATCAAGGCTGAGTGAGTATACTTTATGGGCAAGAGGTGTATCCGTTAAAGTGGTTTCGATTTAACTAAGAACTGTTGGTGGTTGTAATAGCAGCTGTGTGCCCTATTCACTAAAGTGTGCGTGAAGCACCCTTCGATCACTTCATCTGTACTGTGTGCTCCTCTACTTTCTGACCAGAGAAAAACTATTCAGCCCCGCATATATCCGTACTCACTACCTTTTTGTAAACATTAGAAATTGTAAAAGATTTGATCATCAACGGTAGGATCTTAAGGAAGCAATTAAAGTTTGGTGAACCTCCAATATCGAACTTACAATAGATGCTTCTGGCTATTCATTTTAAAGGTAGCTCCTACAATAGCACTTCAGATGGTGAAAAGCTTTCTCCATACCGGGTAGGTTTAATAACGTGAGAAGAGGACTGTTTCGAAACAGGTCAATCCCCCTGCTTTTGTGTTGTTTGTAGTAGACACAAGTCAGCCTCTTTATGCTAAGGGATTTGAGGTCTATGAACATACACTCCATTTATATTACACGCTTTCATCTTATGACATTGCTGAAAGGTTGAAAAAATGTTATTTGTCCGTCAGGATACATCAACGATGCCGTGCAATAGGAATTCACCCACGCAGGAAACAAGGCCACAATGAAGGGAAATCGGATAATCCTCGCAAAATATTTTCAAAACGCTACTTATGACATTATTGCAGTAGATGACTTGTCAAAACACGACAAGCTCTCCGTAGACGTCACCAAGAAGTGGCTTGTCGGCTGCCAACATAAGCTAACATGAGCAATTAAATGATGTGTTAGAGTGATAAACTCCTGTAATCATATCTTTCTGTCATTTCATTAATACACTCCTGGAAATTGAAATAAGAACACCGTGAATTTATTGTCCCAGGAAGGGGAAACTTTATTGACACATTCCTGGGGTCAGATACATCACATGATCACACTGACAGAACCACAGGCACATAGACACAGGCTACAGAGCATGCACAATGTCGGCACTAGTACAGTGTATATCCACCTTTCGCAGCAATGCAGGCTGCTATTCTCCCATGGAGACGATCGTAGAGATGCTGAATGTAGTCCTGTGGAACGGCTTGCCATGCCATTTCCACCTGGCGCCTCAGTTGGACCAGCGTTCGTGCTGGACGTGCAGACCGCGTGAGACGACGCTTCATCCAGTCCCAAACATGCTCAATGGGGGACAGATCCGAAGATCTTGCTGGCCAGGGTAGTTGACTTACACCTTCTAGAGCACGTTGGGTGGCACGGGATACATGCGGACGTGCATTGTCCTGTTGGAACAGCAAGTTCCCTTGCCGGTCTAGGAATGGTAGAACGATGGGTTCGATGACGGTTTGGATGTACCGTGCACTATTCAGTGTCCCCTCGACGATCACCAGTGGTGTACGGCCAGTGTAGGAGATCGCTCCCCACACCATGATGCCGGGTGTTGGCCCTGTGTGCCTCGGTCGTATGCAGTCCTGATTGTGGCGCTCACCTGCACGGCGCCAAACACGCATACGACCATCATTGGCACCAAGGCAGAAGCGACTCTCATCGATGAAGACGACACGTCTCCATTCGTCCCTCCATTCACGCCTGTCACGACACCACTGGAGGTGGGCTTCATGATGTTGGGGCGTGAGCGGAAGACGGCCTAACGGTGTGCGGGACCGTAGCCCAGCTTCATGGAGACGGTTGCGAATGGTCCTCGCCGATACCCCAGGAGCAACAGTGTCCCTAATTTGCTGGGAAGTGGCGGTGTGGTCCCCTACGGCACTGCGTAGGATCCTACGGTCTTGGCGTGCATCCGTGCGTCGCTGCGGTCCGGTCCCAGGTCGACGGGCACGTGCACCTTCCGCCGACCACTGGCGACAACATCGATGTACTGTGGAGACCTCACGCCCCACGTGTTAAGCAATTTGGCGGTACGTCCACCCGGCCTCCCGCATGCCCACTATACGCCCTCGCTCAAAGTCCGTCAACTGCACATACGGTTCACGTCCACGCTGTCGCGGCATGCTACCAGTGTTAAAGACTGCGATGGAGCTCCGTATGCCACGGCAAACTGGCTGACACTGACGGCGGCGGTGCACAAATGCTGCGCAGCTAGCGCCATTCGACGGCCAACACCGCGGTTCCTGGTGTGTCCGCTGTGCCGTGCGTGTGATCATTGCTTGTACAGCCCTCTCGCAGTGTCCGGAGCAAGTATGGTGGGTCTGACACACCGGTGTCAATGTGTTCTTTTTTCCATTTCCAGGAGTGTAGTTCATGGCTTGTGCACATTCAATTTTTGACCCCATATCTGTAAACCATTTATGAGATAGTAAATGTGGTAACGTGGTTATCTGCATGGAAAACTAGGAAATAAGTCTGCCATGAAGTGTTACTAGATGGAAACGAGAAGCTTTTTGAGCCAATTAATTGCCTTGAAAGAGCGACCCACCAGGAGCGGCTGTGTCGCTCTACTGTGTGATGTCTGCATCTGTCTGTGGCGCCGCCAGCCGTTTCGTACTCTCTTGAATGGTAAGGGACAGGAAATGATATAAGGACCTCCCAAAATCTCCCACGAAGTTACTAAGATGTGACACGCCAACAAAATTTATGTTTATGGAATACAAAATGCTTGGAACTTCATTCCTCAAATGAAGAGCTGGTAATAAAAATTTATATTTATTTGCATGTACACAGCTAACATCTTCGCTAAGCAAGTGCTGACTTTCCTTGAAGTTTAAATGCAATATCCGGGCAATTATTCATAAAATATTAAGTACTGATCAAGCACAACACACATAAGTAAAGACCAGAAACAATACAATTTAAAAACGTCCCAAAAGTGTATCTGGCTAAAATAATAACGTAATATAACAATGACCACTCTTAAAAGAGTGAATAATAAACTGCACTATACGTTTTGTGCAGTTAATTTGAAATATTTAGCTGAAAGCAGTGAAAATTAGATGGTGAATATACTTTGGTCACTGTCACACCACTTTCAAACACAGACAATGATGTAGTTTTGAAATTAACACTATTAACTGATTACTATGTGAATCTGCTTTCGTACCTTCAGTTGCTTGCATAACTTTGTTTGAGCAGATAGATGATTCCATATGAGAACTCTAGATAATGAATCGCTGGTTACCTGCAGCGAATAGTTTCAGTAGTAACATACGGCAACCGCCTGCTGAACTGTTCGTAATTTGTGGCTTGGGTAACATCGATATTTACACTGGCTTCAAGTAAAAATTTAAACTTTCTGAAATAACGTTCGTAAACAGAATAAAAACTGCACAGAAAGTTCTTTTCAACAGTTATTCCGCTGGTATGGACAAGTTGGATATTTGTCATTGGTGAACACGTTTAGAGATACTTAGAACAACATAGTTATTTCCTACCTTCTATTCTTGGAGAGGGCTTTGCGACCTTGTGATTTATTCAGGTATTTTTAGGAAGTAAAACTTTTACTGCAGATTTTCGCACAACTCCCAGACTTCTGTCCTCTCTTCGTGTTTAGAGCTTTCAACAGTCACTGGTGTCGGGAGCAATATTTCTTTACCCAATTTCTATCCATGTGTGAGATGTTGTAACTGGGCGGACATATAAACACTTTAGGTCAGCAATTTATCCATAGATTCTTTTAGAATAAACCACATTATTTACAACTGTTGCACCTTTTGTGGAATAGACACAAGAAAGTAAAGGCTTTCATTTGATTATTTGCAGCAATAATCTATTTAGAGCTCCATTTTTTGTTATTTACAGTAGATCATTAAATGTTGTGTGCTCGTCGATATCGCACTTCAGCAATGGGCGAAAAGAGACGAAGGAAGGAAGGTATCAACGAAAAAGAAGGAGAAGCAGAACAAGACGAAGAAGAAGAATGGAATGCATTGGAGGGCACTAAAATACAAAGAGGGCAGAAACTTGAAGAATTTCGGATTGGATTGTTGAACAACAGTACCATAAGACCTCACCTTCTCTGGCAGGCGATGTTTGTTTCTTGTTTGCAACTACTAAATGGGGCCACATTCTCTACGCTGTGTAACCCAACCCAACAGAATAGTTGCTCATTAGCACATCAACGAATTACTGTGTAAAATATTTAAATCATCTGCTAGTGAATGCGTAAGTAAAAAGCCGAAACCGATCATGACATCAACTGGTGACCTGAGGATAAGTAAGTAATTAATTTGTTTTTTATCTGAAAGTTTATGTTTTGAAATTGCTGTTTTGTTTGTTATGGCTTTATATTGAATGGCAATGAAACAATGAAAAATCCATTGCTTCAATGGAACTTTGGACTGCGTCGTTGTGTGTTTTGTATTGCCTCACACAAAAAATAATTAACATGTGTAACTTTTATTTAATTATTCCTCATTTTTCAAACATTGACTAGTTGCAGTTCCATAACAACTTCCAAGTTCAGACTATTTGTTGCTGTTGAGTTTGGAGACTGATATTTGGAGACTATTGACTATTTGTCGAAACTGGTAACTAAAAAAATCCATACCGAGGATTAACCTTGCCTAAAATACTAAAAACTAGTGGTAAATAGAACGTTTCCCAAAATTAACGGCCGGCCGGAGTGACCGAGCGGTTCTAGGCGCCACAGTCTGGAACCGCGCGACCACTGCGGTCGCAGTTTCGACTCCTGCCTTGGGCATGGATGTGTGTGATGTCCTTAGGTTAGTTAGATTTAAGTAGTTCTAAGTTCTATGGGACTGATGACTGCAGAAGTTAAGTCCCATAGTGCTCAGAGCCATTTGAACCAAAATTAACGCATGATCTTGGACTATCACTGTTCTTACCTGGTTTTTCGTAATTCCTCAACTAGAACTCAAATGACCGTCTCCACACTTACTTCTGTCTTACCACAGTAAATCGGAAATGAACAGAATACCTATTCTGCACTGATTTTTGGCAACATCTCATGACTTTACTTGTAAATAAAAGTAAATGTGAATTCCTGAGTTCTCACACACACTTCACCACTACTGGACATACAGAATATGCAGATACAATCATACAATTACTATAACGTTTATCATTCAAGTAGGTGGTGGTAGTTAGTGTTTAACGTCCCGTCGACAACGAGGTCATTAGAGACGGAGCGCAAGCTCGGGTTAGGGAAGGATTGGGAAGGAATTCGGCCGTGCCCTTTCAAAGGAACCATCCCGGCATTTGCCTGAAACGATTTAGGGAAATCACGGAAAACCTAAATCAGGATGGCCGGAGACGGGGTTGAACCGTCGTCCTCCCGAATGCGAGTCCAGTGTGCTAACCACTGCGCCACCTCGCTCTGTCATTCAAGTAGGTGATTGATACTTTCAGCTCATGCAGAACCACTGAGTATCAGTGTCTCCATTGCAAATAGAGAAGCTATAAATGTCTGACCTGTTACAAACCGACTGAAACTCTACAAAAAAAGAAAAAAAGACGGGAGTATTTAATCGTATCTAGACTGGAACTATATGTGTAATAAATTTGAGAATACATTAATGATACGTCTGTGAAACGTAAACTCCATCCACAGGTCCTGGTGGGCCCACAGGTGCCGACCGACCAACGTGTCATCGTCCGCCAATGGCGGCACTGGATGCAGTATGGAGGGGCTTTGGGTTAGTACAGAGCTGACGTGGGCATTGTTTTTGTGACGTGACTGCTGAATCCCTTGTATGCCAAGTGCTCTCCTTCACTAGCGTATCACCTTAGTATCACAACAGAGCAAACCGTAGAAACAGTAATTCTATAAAAGAAAGTCAATTGAATGCATAATGATTTGGTACTTCGTTTTCAGGAACACAAGATTTTCCCACTTCAGTTTGTACAGTATAGTACTGCATGTGTTTGTGAGTTATAACATGGTTTCCGCTGTAATCCAGGTGCCATTGGCCTTAAAGCTTTCCTACAGAACAGAAGTTATTTAGTTTTATTATTGAATTTCGGAATGACCAACCGTTTTGGTGGTACTCTGTTATTACCTACATTGAAAAACTGCTACTGGCACGTTATTAAGTTTGTATACGCACACTTGTCAGTGATTTATGTAACGTATACTTATTGAATACATGCACTCTCAAAATTGACCAGTGATTGGCCCACAAATAAATGACTTTGACGATCACTCTATCGTTCAAAGTCATTTTTCCGTAGCAGAAAGGATTTCTGTACAGTCACCTTCAATTTCCAGATCCCACTCCTCTTCTGTAGTTCACTGGCTCTTTCGCCCTCTCACTCGAAACAAATAGCCGCCATCTTCTTCATACACAATCAGTGCTACTGTTCTGTACATTCAAATTTCTTTGGCAACACCCGGACGTTCTTGTTCCTCCCGTGTCTTGATTTCTTCGTTCTTGATGACGTTCCACGTCGGTTCGTTCCATAAATCGTCTGTGTCTTCAGTTCTTATCCTGGTCTTCTGTTCTTGTTCCACCGATTCCAAATTTTCAGTGTTTTGTATTCGTACAACTCATACTACAACTGCAATTACACATTCAGGAGTGATGCCAAGTTGAGTCTGCTGCAAATTTTTCACCGCTTTCAGACAATGCAAGAACTGCTTTAACTGAATCGCTTCTCTAGATCGTCTCCTCTTTCATGGTTCACTCTGCTCGTTTTTGTCCAAATCTGCCTCGAAATGAACCTACTCTTCTGGAAACTGCCGAACATGAACTGCCGCGAATGCGACTCACAAGACCAAAAACCGTACCTTTCACTCTAGATTCCAACATTCAACTGATCTCTCCATAAAATTCACTCTCTATCTATAAGCATAAAGTTATAGCTGGTGTCCAACAAAACACAACTCATTTCTCCTCTAAGAAACTGCCATGTCCCCCCTGTCCATCCTTCTACTTGCGACTCCCTCCGTCAACTGTCTCCCACTTCAGCAAAATTTACAGACATAAATTCTTAACGTATCTCGCCTCAGTATTTCACATTTACAGTTAATACATAGAACTTACATTTGAATTGATGTGAAACGCAACAAAATAAAGATTTACATATTAGAATTGATTCGTTTACATTTACGCTGCAGTTGATAACTTTTATCGATGTGTAAGAAAACAATGAGATACGTTTTACACTATTTCACTGTCGATGACTAAAAATATCTTTAGTAATTTACAGTGGAAAAAGTAATCTCCGTCATAAACCATGTACGATTAACACACTAAAACAACAAGGGCGGCATGGAGGACAGTTGGGGTTGAGGATTAAACAAGGTATGGGATGAGGCTGGAAAATAGGAGGGGTGGAAAGTTGAAATTTCTCTGGGCCTCATCTACCCCAGTTTAGCCGCTGCCGCCTTCATGGACTACATATGTGACTGGAAGAGAGCAGAACAGTAACGCTGTATGGAGAAAATGTAAATTTCATGAAACTAGCTAATTCTTATCAGAGTTACTGTAATGATAAGGAATATCACAAAAGAAACTGAAACTTAACTCCAGTTCTTGCTTTACAAAGATTTTCATCCGTCAAAGAAAATAGAAAAAAAAAAGGGAACGCCCATTGTATGCATGATTGTGCTACATCACAAGAATGAAACAATATAATAAATTTTGTTTTCAGCTTTCAAGGCATACCAGCCCAGTACTTTACTTCTTTTAGCACAATTGTTGATATTAAATGTAATTAGTCCTTATGTATTTTTCCAAAAATTAGTTTTATACAGTTCATGAAAAGTTTTCTAAAGAAAATGAATCACGTAGGCGAGGCCTATAAACACTTCGGGGAAAAAGTCCTACAATTCTGTTGAAGCAAAAGTCAAAGAGGTCAGTTTATTCGGATCACACATTCAGGGCTTTTAGTGAGAGAGTGACGAAATGTTACGTGCCTGGGAAAGTTTTAAAAATGTTATTTATATTTCTTAGGAAATAAAAGAACGTAAATTCTAAGGAGCCTCTGGGCGAAATGGTATCCTGTTATACGAAATTTGGTTCTAACTTGTCTCTAAAAGCCGGCCGCGGTGGTCTAGCGGTTCTAGGCGCTCAGTCCGGAACCGCGCGACTGCTACGGTCGCAGGTTCGAATCCTGCCTCGGGCATGGATGTGTGTGATGTCCTTAGGTTAGTTAGGTTTAAGTAGTTCTAAGTTATAGGGGACTGATGACCACAGATGTTAAGTCCCATAGTGCTCAGAGCCATTTTTTGTCTCTAAAATACACTTCTGTCAAAACCTTCTTCCTTGATAACGATGGAGCAGCTTCTGATGAACATGGCGAGCGATTCCATCAGGATATCGTAGTAGGAACTGACTTTACAGTTATTGTGGCTCAGAAACATTTTCACTACTGTTGTGAGCCGGGAGTAGTTTCTGCGTGAAGTTGACAACTCAACGTCAGTGAGAGCATATTTAGAAGATGTTTTGACTGTCGAAATCTTTAGACACGATGGTGTAGGACACACAGAGACTGCAGCATAGAGAACTGAATGTGCCACCAAGCGTGATTTTGAGGTTTTCACGACGCTTGTTATTTCACTAAAAATGTTGGCCGACTTCCAGGCCGGCCGTGTGGCCGAGCGGCTCTAGGCGCTTCAGTCTGGAACCGCGCGACCTCTACAGTCAATGGTTCGAATCCTGCCTCGGGCATGGATGTGTGTGATGTCCTTAGGTTAGTTACGTTTAAGTAGTTCTAAGATGTTAAGTCCCATAGTGCTCAGAGCCATAGTGCTCAGAGCCGTATTCCAATACAGGGTCCACCAAGGGGGTACTCCACGATACCTCACCTTAGCTGCTCGTCGATACCCATTAATGTCGGCTAACAACAATCTCCACATAACATACGTGTCATAGGTAAAGCAGATTTCCGCAAAAATTGTGAGTCGGTGGCTCAGAGCATTTCTCCAAGTAGGGCTCTTTGAGCGAAATGAAGTGACTAGCCACATGTCATTCACAGCTCCTGCAAATATGAGAACCGAGCGAAGTGGCGCAGTGGTTAGCACATTGGACTCGCATTCGGGAGGACGACGGTTCCAACCGCATCCGGCTAGCCTGATTTAAGTTTCCCGCGATTTCCCTAAATCGCTTCAGACAAATGCCGGGGTGGTTCCTTTGAAAGGGCGCTGACTTCCTTCCCCAAACTATCCTAATCCGATGGGACTGATGACCTTTCTGTTCGGTCCGCTCCCACAATATCAACCAACCAACCAAACCTGCGGGCGACAATGTATGCCGAAACCAATGAGTATGATGAATATTGTAGAATTGTATATTACTGAGAAAATAGCGGCAAGCATCCCTATTAACATACTCTGTGAAACTAACATTAAATCTTAAAATAAATTGCTTCGATAGCTCACAGAGATGTGAAAGGGAACAATTTGAGAAGTGACTAGAAAGGAAATAAACTCACGAAAAAACTAATATGTAGTTGATAAAAGTAGTTTTTGTTTCATAATTTTAAAAAATTAAAAAATAATTACAAAAATACGTCTGTCTTATCTGTGTCGTCTTCTTTTTCTTGGCTTTTATTCGGCATATTAATTACTGGGTTCGCCAATGATAATGTTAGAAAGTGCCTTGATATCCTTCTGTCGCCACTCCTTGCGCTCCCCTCTCCGTCCCATCCCCGAGTTGGAATTTGTGTACCCCATCTATCGGTTTCTAGCGTTATCCCATGTGAAAGTGTTCGACCGTTTCCAAAACGTTAAACGTTTGCGTGTCTTGTAACTGAGACGCATTTAATGTAAACCCGGAGGGATGTATACGAATGACTTCTAAACGTTTGCGAATCCTGTAACTCATGCGGGATGTAGATACCATCCCGGCATTCACCTGGTCGGATATGAGAAACCACGTAAAAGAAAAGAATTACCAAGGCCGGTCGTCCCACTGGCTCTCCTCATTAATCCTCTGGGCGGATTCGATCCAGAGTCGGCGTGTCTTACCCTCCCAGACACCAAAGACATCACACAACATTTCAAGCTCTTTTTGGGCGTTTGTGTGATCATGGATCCGTTCAAACAGACGAATGTGCAGGGAGACGGCGTGTTGTGCATACATCAGATTAGGAGGACCGGATTCTGCCTCTCGACCGTTTCCATCTGCTTCTACACAAGTAAAATCTCTGCTTATTCCCGACATTTAATACCGAACCACTCTGCTGCTTACGGTGTACTGCGTCAATCACAGAGCCTGCGACACACAAGGAACACACAGTACGTGGTCAGAGGAATTTTCATTCGTTAGCGCCATCTACCGTGGCAACGATGCATTTTCGAACACGTACTCGTAGGACCATTTTCTTCCTCCGTTTCCAGACAGGAATCCATCACTGCAGTTTGTCGGCTTTAGTAATATTCACCATGTAGGAAGCTTCCAATAGCAAAGACGGAAAGAATTTTCAACGTAAATCGCGAAGTAGACTGCAATTTGTTTTGGAAAAATTTCGAGCTTGACTCAAAAACATAATTTTGTTACCTCTATGTCAGCCTTTAAGTGAGAACAATTCAGAATATTTAATCTAAATGACAAGAAAATATCGAGTGGATTTACCATGATAGTTCTGAACCAGTACAGGAAGTAAACAGACGGTCACATAGTTGCCAAACGAATTCTACAATTGTTTTCTTCGTAGCTGTAATTTTCAGCAACTGTATTATAGCTATCAGAATAAAATTGATTCCTCAGTTGCAAATATATTTTTATTTTGCTTTACCGGTTTCGACAAATTAATTTATCAGCTTCAGAAGCTTAGTATTGGTTTAGCAGATGCAGTATTTACTTGATAGAAGTGTAATGCATTGATATGTCCATCAGTGTACATATTGCATGTGATTATTGTAAACACAGACTGACAATTTACAGTAACTAAGCTTCTGGATGCGACAAGTTAATTTGTCGACACCCGTAAAGCGAAATATAAACATATTTGCAACTGACGACTGAATTTGATGCTGAAAAGTATTCTACAAGGTTGCCAGTTCTCCGTTAGACATTTGCTTTGCCGACGCATTTGCTGAACTAGCCGGCACTGCGGAGGATCGTGCCGTCGCAGGCTGCCACTTTGTTGACTGAGACCAGAGATACCTAGAAAAGCCATTTCCGTTAACTATAATTTTGGTCTAAGGCAGGGTTACAAAAAAATCCAGATTCACCTACTACATATGAACTTCGTAAATAAGGAGCAGGGAAAGTCAGTTTCGCGGTTCTCCTCTTCAGCATCTGTTGTCGGTATTTTTGTTTTTCTGCGTTAGGCTAACTGCAAACCAAAAACTCATTCACCGGTAGCGATTCGCTTTTTTAGAATCACTAGACGCTATTAACGCTGATGAGCAAATAACATTCATTTTAATATTATGTAATTGAAAACAATTTCCCTTATGACTGCATTCATCAGCACCATCTGTAATACATAGTAATACAAATGAAAAAACAACATAACTCAGTTTGTGGGTGTTCATGTCATGCGGTCGCATTTCATAAGCTGCAAATAAAATATAGTTTCAAATCAGACAAGCAAACCGTGCAAGAAAATGTTTGGTAGTGACCGAAAAATCAGACCCAAAATTTGTGAAGATCATTAAACAAATGAATCATGGGAGTGCAAATTCGATTTCGTCTCCTGATACCGACGTTACCAATTCTCTGTTAGAGCAGCTACACACGGAATAAATTTGCTCACCCGAGAAGAGGCCGTCGTGGTTATACTGTGAAACAAGGAACAAAAGGTTCCGACAGTACTTTGTCAACATGTCATTCTTGAGCAACACTGTCACTGATTCCATAATAACCAAACGGATGTAAAATAAACATTCTGATCGTTGTTAATTTTCCAGTTGTAGATTTCATGTAATCTTGGGGACTGTTCGCAAGTCTTAATAATGCTTTGAGGATAAATCCTGCACACATGAACATGTTTACTCGTACAATTGCTAATTAGCTCTCGCTTGACAAAAAGGTTAAGGGGCAGATAAATAGCGTAGAAGCAGAATGCCAAATAGGAGTGGGAACTATGTACCATTTTGATCTTTACAACACCATGTAATAAGTTGAACACTGGTAAGACGACCCCCCCCCCCCCACCATGAGCCACGGACCTTGCCGTTGGTGGGGAGACTTTCGTGCCTCAACGATACAGAGAGCCGTACCGGAGGCGCAACCACAACGGAGAGGCATCTGTTGAGAGGCCAGACAGACGTGTGGTTCCCGAAGAGGGGCAGCAACCTTAACAGTAGTTGCAGGGGCAACAGTCTGGATGATTGACTGATCTGGCCTTGTAACACTAACCAAAATGGCCTTGCTGCTCTGGTCTTGCGAACGGCTGAGAGCAAGGGGAAACTACAGCCGTAATTTTTCCTGAGGGCATGCATATTTACTGTATGATTAAATGATGATGGCGTCCTCTTGAGTAAAATATTACGGAGGCAAAATAGTCCCCCATTCGGATCTCCGGGCGGGGACTACTCAAGAGGACGTCGTTATCAGGAGAAAGAAAACTGGCGTTCTACGGATCGGAGCGTGGAATGCCAGATCCCCTAATCGGGCAGGTAGGTTAGAAAATTTAAAAAGGGAAATGGATAGGTTAAAGTTAGATATAGTGGGAATTAGTGAAATTCGGTGGTAGGAGCAACAAGACTTTTGGTCAGGTGAATACAGGTTTATAAATACAAAATCAAATAGGGGTAATGCAGGACTAGGTTTAATAATGAATAAAAAAATAGGAGTGCGGGTTACCTACTACAAACAGCATAGTGAACGCATTATTGTGGCCAAGATAGACATGAAGCCCATGCCTACTACAGGCTAGCTCTGCAAATGATGAAGAAATTGATGAAATGTATGATGAGATAAAAGAAATTATTCGGGTAGTAAATGGAGACTAAAATTTAATAGTCATGGGTGACTAGAATTCGAGAGTAGGAAAAGGGAGAGAGGGAAACATAGTAGGTGAATATGGATTGGGGCTAAGAAATGAAAGAGGAAGCAGCCTGGTAGAATTTTGTGCAGAGCATAACTTAATCATAGCTAACACTTGGTTCAAGAATCATGAAAGAAGGTTGTATACATGGAAGAACGCTGGAGACACTAAAAGGTATCAGATAGATTATATAATGGTAAGACACAGATTTAGGAACCAGGTTTTAAATTGTAAGACATTTCCAGGTGCAGATGTGGACTCTGACCACAATCTATTCGTTGTAAACTGTAGATTAGAACTGAAGAAACTGCAAAAAGTTGGAAATTTAAGGAGATGGGACATAGATAAACTGAAAGAACCAGAGGTTGTACAGCGTTTTAGGGAGACCATAAGGGAACAATTGACAGGAATGGGGGAGAGAAATACAGTAGAAGAAGAATGGGTAGCTTTGAGGGATGAAATAGTGAAGGCAGCAGAGGATCAAATAGGTAAAAAAACAAGGGCTAGTAGAAATCCTGGGTAACAGAAGAAATATTGAATTTAATTGATGAAAAGAGAAAATATAAAAATGCAGTAAATGAAGCAGGCAAAAAGGAATACCAACGTCTCAAAAATGATATCGAAAGGAAGTGCAAAATGGCTAAGCAGGGATGGCTGGAGGACAAATGTAAGGATGTAGAGGCTTATCTCACTAGGGGTAAGATAGATACTGCCTACAGGAAAAATAAAGAGACCTTTGGAGAAAAGAGAACCACTTGCATGAATATCAAGAGCTCAGATGGAAACACAGTTCTAAGTAACGAAGAAAAGGCAGAAAGGTGGGAGGAGTATATAGAGGGTCTATACAAGGGCGATGTACTTGAGGACAATATTATGGAAATGGAAGAGGAGGTAGAGGAAGATGAATTGGGAGATTTGATACTGCGTGAAGAGTTTGACAGAGCACTGAAAGACCTGAGTCGAAACAAGGCCCCGGAGTTGACAACATTCCATTAGAACTATTGACAGCCTTGGGAGAGCCATTCATGACAAAACTCTACCGTCTGGTGAGCAAGATGTATGAGACAGGCGAAATACCCTCAGACTTCAAGAAGAATATAATAATTCCAATCCCAAAGAACGCAGGTGTTGACAGATGTGAAAATTACCGGCCTATCAGTTTAATAAGTCACAGCTGCAAATACGCGAATTCTTTACAGACGAATGGAAAAACTGGTAGAAGCCGACCTCGGGGAAGATCAGTTTGGATTCCGTAGAAGAGTTGGAACACCTGAGCCAATACTGAGCCTACGACTTATCTTACAAGGAAGGTTAAGGAAAGGCAAACCTTCGTTTCTAGCATTTGTAGACTTAGAGAAAGCTTTTGACAATGTAGATTGGAATACTCTCTTTCAAATTCTGAAGGTGGCAGCGGTAAAATACAGGGAGCGAAAGGCTATTTACAATTTGTACAGAAACCAGATGGCAGTTATAAGAGTCGAGGGGTATGAAAGGGAAGCAGTGGTTGGGAAGGGAGTAAGAGAGGGTTGTAGCCTATCCCCGATGTTATTCAATCTGTATAATGAGCAAGTAATAACGGCTTCAAATGGCTCTGAACACTATGGGACTTAACAGCGATGGTCATCAGTCCCCTAGAACTTAGAACTACTTAAACCTAACTAACCTAAGGACATCACACAACACCCAGTCATCACGAGGCAGAGAAAATCCCTGACCCCGCCGGGAATCGAACCCGGGAACCCGGGCGCGGGAAGCGAGAACTCTACCGCACGACCACGAGCTGCGGACTATAAAGGAAACGAAAGAAAAGTTCGGAGTAGGTATTAAAATCCATGGATAAGAAATAAAAACTTTGAGGTTCGCTGATGACATTGTAATTCTGTCAGAGACAGCAAGGGACTTGGAAGAGCAGTTGAACGGAATGGACAGTGTTTTGAAAGGAGGGTATAAGATGAGCATCAACAAAAGCAAAACGAGGATAATGGAAGGTAGTCGAATTAAGTCGGGTGATGCTGAGAGAATTAGATCAGGAAATGAGACACTTGAAGTAGTAAAGGAGTTTTGCTATTTGGGGAGCAAAATAACTGATGATGGTCGCAGTAGAGAGGATATAAAATGTAGACTGGCAATGGCAAGGAAAGCGTTTCTGAAGAAGAAAAATTTGTTAACATGGAGTACAGATTTAAGTGTCAGGAAGTCGTTTCTTAAAGTATTTGTATGGAGTGTAGCCATTTATGGAAGTGAGTCCTGGACGATAAACAGTTGAGACAAGAAGAGAATAGAAGCTTTCGAAATGTGGTGCTACAGAAGAAAGCTGAAGATTAGATGGGTAGATCACATAACTAATGAGGAGGTATTGAATAGAATTGGGCAGAAGAAGATCTTGTGGCACAACTTGACTAGAAGAAGGGATCGCTTGGTAGGGCATGTTCTGAGACATCGAGGGATCACCAATTTAGTATTGGAGGACAGCGTGGAGGGTAAAAATAGTAGAGGGAGACCAAGAGATGAATACACTAAGCAGATTCAGAAGGATGTAGGCTGTAGTAGATACTGGGAGATAAAGTAGCTTGCACAGGATAGAGTAGCATGGAGAGCTGCATCAAACCAGTCTCAGGACTGAAGACCACAACAACAACCGGTAAGACGACGAATTTAGATGAAATAAGGTGAATGAAATAAATTAAACATTTCTAGATGAGAACTAATCAATTTTGTACTTCACTTCTATATATGGTATCTCTTTTTCGGACATGTTCGAAAGATCAGACACCAGTTTGAAACACCAGCCACTATGATTTAAGACACAAAGGAATTTGGATGCGACTGGGCACTGTTTACATGAATGATAAAACTGAAAATTTGTGCTCGACTGTGATTCGAACCCGGCCTCCTGCTCACCAGGCAAATGCGCTTACCGCTGCGCCATCCGAACATAATGGTTAAGGCAACTGCAGGGACTACCCTAGCACACTCTCAGACCCAAATTCTCAACTTTCCCACGAGTTATAACATAGCGCCACTTTACCATGATCCTCGTTACTCACGGCATTTCACCGATTCCCGTAAGAGCTCGAACCTGGTATGATCCGCACTGACGACATCATTGGCCATCCTCGCCTTAATTCTACATGTATTGGTGCCTGTCCTTTCAGACATGTCCAAAAGAACAGACACTACTTCTATCCAACAGCATCTATGAGTTAAGACACAAAGAAGCTGCGAGTGCAGATTGTTTAAATCAATGGGGAAAGCTGAAAATCTGTGCTGGACCGGGATTCGAACCCAGGTCGTCATATTCTTCAAAGGAACCTCCCCGTTGCTCAAAGAGAGCGATGGGGGCAAAGGGAGCAGAGGTAGCAACCTTAGGCCTGGCCACCATGTCCCGTTCCCTCCACCAAGGAACCGAGGAAAGCGTAGGGAACATGGAGTAGAGGTAAAATTGACATCAATGATTTATTTATTTATTTATTTTTCCTTTTTTTCTTTTTTGTTTGGTTATCATTAATACACTAATACCACTAAGAACAGAAGGAAACCGACGTTGCGAGGAAAGGGGAGTGGCAAATCGGAGGACTCGGTAAGACTATCGACGTGTAGTTTTACAGGGAAGGGCATTCTGATGACCAGAGAATAATCGGTTCTAAGAGTGGAAAAGGTGTTGGCCAACTCCTCATTGCAATAACACCCCAACACTGTTGTGGGTTAATGAAAACACTACAAAGGAAACTGGAGAAAAATTGTCTACGTTTGCGATTGCGGACAACTTTACAATGGCGTTTATTAATGAAGTGCCAAAAACGAAGAACATTTCTCTCGCCTTCGGCAAACAACTAGTGAACAGCGTGTCCACAAGTCCCCTTCACGGGGTTGGTATTCGTTCGCCCAGAAAGACGAGCATGTTTAGAGGTATCTGATAAGGAGTTTTAGAGGTAATTAGAGCCTGTATCTGTCGCACCAATAACCAGACACCTATCGGCGATTCCCACACCAGGCGAAAGTCGTCCGTGTCTAGAACATCACTGGCGACACACAACGGGGTTTCTCCAAGGTGCATCCCAATAAGGCGTGTTTCCCACTGGTCGTAAGGAACTATGCAGCCTGGACGTCAGTAGCACGATAAGGAGCTTACACCAATTGTCAGAAAGCACGCCAGTCTACGTAGGGATGCTTTCGCTAAACCACATTCAGTGACCTGTGCTGCTAAAGAAAGTCATAGATCGCCTTCGCCGACGTCAAGCGCGCTGGCAATATCATGGCACAGACGTGGCTCAGTTCGAAGAAAACTTCGCGGAAGTAAAAGAAGGGCGGCAGGATGTCCAAAAGCGGGATAAGGGCTGACAGAGAGTCTGATGCAAGGGCCTCAAGCAACAAGCTGGTGAGGCACGTAGGACAACGGCACCACGTCGTCATTTCAGAGCTGCCAGTGACTCCCTGACCTCGGCACCTCTGCGAAGAACGATGACGAAATCGTCCCCATACCCACCGAGAGTAATACGAGACAGGCGTTGATGGAGGACGCAGACCAACTGTTCGGTGGCGAAAGCATACAACAGTGCTGCGAGCGGGTAGCCTTGACGCACTGAATGACAGAGTAAGATGGGAGGAGTGAGGCAGACATTCTGGAGCGTACGGGATACAGTTCCATGACGCATACGACGTCGACGGTAGTATCAGGGTATCCCATACTGTACGACGAGCGTGAGCAAGAGGGTTAAGTCCTAATAGCAACAGAGGGCTGTGCAGATGTTCTTGATGATACAAGTGAGACTCTATAGTTTCAGACAATATACTGCTAATGGCGCCTTGCTAGGTCGTAGCCATTGACTTAGCTGAAGGCTATTCTAACTATCTGCTCTGCAAATGAGCGAGGCTTCGTCAGTGTGCATCGCTAGCCACGTCGTCCGTACAACTGGGGCGAGTGCTAGTACGTCTCTCTAGACCTGCCGTGTGGTGGCGCTCGGTCTGCTATCACTGAAAGTGGCGACACGCGGGTCCGACATGTACTAATGGACCGCGGCCGATTTAAAGCTACCACCTAGCAAGTGTGGTGTCTGGCGGTGACACCACAGATGTTATTGGCATCTCCTAACGAAATTTGATCAGGATAAACTACGTACGGGGGCCGCCGTTTAAGCCATGCAGCCAACAGCTGGGTAAAGGTCTTCGTGTTAAGAGGCGATAACGGCATATCCGCGATGCATCTCGAGCCTTGTGGATGGGAATGAAGAGACGGTTGAGGAAACTGTCTGGGATCTGCACGAGAGGCGACATAAGATCCTCAAAATTTCTGTCCACAAAGCGCCATTAGGCGACGAAATTTCCTATAAAGCTGTAATGGGAGGCCCGCAGGGTCAGGCGACTTGTTCGTAGAACCCGTCTGGATAGTTTCATTAACTTCGTCCTCCGTGGCACAGGCAGCAGATCCATCGTTTCATCTCCAGGAAACGAGACGAAGGAGAGTCTGGAGTTTGGCGTAACGTTGACAGGGCTGTGGTGATGTGCAAAGCGCATCATAACATAATGTGCATGACGGGCAGATCTTATATCACGCTGGATATCTAAACGCCACCCATCATCAGTCGTAAGAACATTAATCAAAGTCCTCCGACGCTCGCGCCATCCGCTATCACATGCTACAAGACAGACGCTCCTGCGCTAGCTTGTCATGTGTGAATTTCCTGACCACAGCTTCTTCAAGGTGACTTCGAGGGAGGGATGCGAGCTGTTTCTTGGCACGATTAAACATCTCCTGGCGCTCCGGCAGCAGTTGGCCTTTGGGTGCCAGGGTGGAGCAGAAGTCACATTCATGACCAATGCATCCTACAGGCCCAGGAAAAGAGGGGTGACTGCCTCAGAGAAGAGAGTGGAGCGTTCGCGGCGGTGACCCGAGCCAGATGGCCCGCAGACAATGACCCTGACGCCACGAAGCGTGAGAGCCAATCCTTTGGCATCAGGGAGGTAGACAACTGTATGTGGGAGGATACCGTCACGTAGGAGGATCACCATCCCGTTACCATTAGCGGAAGCATGGGAGAAGTGTATCGTAAAGCCATGAAGAGCAGAAGAGGTTGCAACTTTCAACTCCAGAAGGAGAGTATGCTCAGTGTCCGCAGCGTACAGCATTTCATGCAGTAGAGACAGTTTGCGGCGTATGCGAATGGTATTGACAGTGATCTTGGCTATGCAATAAGTTCGAAAAGCTGCCATCACCAGGACGATGGGCGATGTAAACACGAGAGAAGCGCAGGAAGCTCCGTGTTAGGCCCTGTGGAAGGGCAAACCACTGTGACAGGAAGAGAGTCGGCCCCAGTAAGGGGGTTCCATCGCTCTCTATACCTCGAGAACAGCCATCCTCAGATCGATGTCGTCCGCCCAGGAAACAAAGGTCTCACTCTGCTGTTTCAGTCGAACACTATCAGAGGTGCAACAGCAGGTAGCGTCAAACAAGGAAATTGGAGACAGCCGTATCAGACGTAGGCTGGGAAGGTCGGTGTCCTTAGGTGGATGCTGAGTGGACATGGACGAGGAGAGAGACGCCTCGTCGCCCAGTGCCATGGCGTCAGAGGACAGCGAATCATCAGTAGGGGGGTCGTCATCCTGTGCACACATCCGATGGAGGCAGTCATCAGGAGCGGTACGGCATCGTCTCTTGCGTCTTCTCAGCGACAGCTGCTTTCTAACAAGTTGTTCCGTGTCGGATGGCGAGCGGTGTCGTCGACCTGCGGCTAGACGGCAGAAAAGCTGATGTCGGTGGAGCTCCATGATCAACAATCATGGGGTCGCGACAGACGTTTGCCCCGACCAACGGCCATCGTCCGGTGGTACCACCCCCGGCGGCAGTGTAGGAGAGACAGGCAAAACGTCCATCGAACTGTCAAGAGGAGTCGACGCCGGTGGCGACTGATTCATAGAGGGCGAAGAAGGCAGCCCCGCCGCGGACGCGTAAGATAGAGGTATCGCAGTTGGCGCCGCAGTTAGAGCGATGTCTCCGATCGGCGTCATTAAGAACGGACATGATCTTCCTGGCCGCAAACTGAACATGTGCGCGGCTGGCAATAGTACATGACGACTGTCCTCCAGCTGGCGATAAGGAAGTAGGAAGGCATGCGTTTCCTTAGTACAATATTTATTTGAGGGACATCACTGAGGTCACGGTAGGTTTCGAATGTCTTCCACATATCAACAATATCACTGACGACGTTGACGCAACGTTTAAAGGCGGCCACTAAAACATCCGACGGCACCTCAAAAGGGAGATGAAAGGTATCAGCGTTCCCAGGTCAAAACAACGACAGTCCCTATACGGTCATCAGAGTATCGGAACTTGAGATCATTATCGTGACATCGCGCGACGTCGGCTCACAGTTTTTGATTCGCCAGCTTTATGTACACAGCAGTACTGAGGATCGAAAAATGAATTCCGAGAACTTGTTGCGGTGGGAGACGCATTTTGTCCCATCGTTCTGCTTCATACACCATTGGTTGCTCATGATCTAACGGAAAACTTAATTTAATCGTAGCATGGCTGTAGGAAAACGCCATGACGGTCGATGAAGTCGGACTCTGAGACAAACCACCACGCGCAAGTAAACACACGCTCACTCTCCCGCAAGCAGCACAACAGGTAAGTAGCAATCAACGAGTGCTCGCCTCATCACTTCCGAAGGCAGACTGAACGGGACACAGTGGTCATCATGATTGCACAGACTAGTCTAGCACGCTTCTTGTCAGACCCAAATACTCAACTTATGGAGGCCCTACAAATGTAGTGTCCTTTGCCCATTATCGTCATTATCAGCGACATATCGCGTATTCCCGTAAGAATTCGATCTTGGTGTGCATCAACACTGAAGAAATCATTGACTGTCCTCGCATTAATTATATAAATTTAGTGTCTGTTCTTCCAGACATGCCATTTGGATCCAGCACCCACCATTAGTTTAGACCCAAAGGAATTACAGACATTGGGTGCGCTGGGCATTGATTAAATCAATGGGGAGAGCTGAAACTTTGTGCCAGACTGGTATTCGAACCAGGGTCGCATGCTTACTAGGCAGTTACGCTGACCAATGTGCCATCCAGATACAGTGCTCTTCGAAACTGCACGGACTACCCTAGCACACCTCCCGTCAGACCCAAACTCTCAGCTTATCCTCATACTAATAATGTTGTGCCCCTCGTTTATCATCCTCGTTACTCCAGGTATTTCTCAGATTCTTGTAAGAGTTCTAAATAACAGATATACATACATAGAGGGTGGTCACTTCAACTGAAGACATTGAAATATTTCGAAATCTACACATCGGATAATAAAAGTTATAATTCCAAATTATTTGTCTCAGAGGGGGGCACCAAATGATACCATGCTCGACCCGCCATCCCACCCGTGTGTGGCTAGGGGTGGGGAGGGGGGAGGGGAGAAATTGGAAATCTCGAATGGGGACCCCGTATTCCATTGCAGATTGCGATTCTACGGCAAAATCTACATATGTTTTGTCTGAAGCATTTTCTACGTTCGGCATAGATGGCCCTGTAATCGGACGAACAGAAATAGGTACAGGATCGTAATTTACTCAATTGCCTTTGAGTATTCAATGACCTGTCGGACCCCATCTCCTTGCTCCGAGGATAGGACAGGCCAGTATTTCATAACGTCTTGAGAGGTGGCATGAGCCCCCTCTCATATTTCTATCTTACGATTTTCGTCTCTAATTGCATGCGGTGAAAAGTTGCTATTCCTTCACACGCGGACTTCCCACACAGTGTCTCTCGTCACCCAGGTGGTCCGGTGACAGGTGGGCTCTGTGGATGTCGAGAGGGTTAAGCCGACGAGTGTGAGGGAGTCCAGTGAATGCTTTCCAGACGCCGACATTGTCAAAAGACACGCCCGGAGGGGCCTGAAGTAGCGGCTGGGCTAGAGGTTCCGTTACTTCGCAGAAACTTAGCGAAAACACTTTCTGGCGGGCTACCAGCGAGGCGTGGGAATGACATGTGTACCCAGGCAGTTGTGGCGGGAAAATTCCCGCGCTTTCTGCAAAATAGTAACTGTGATTGGCTTGCTCAGGCCATAGCTCCGTGACGTAGCAAAATCAGCGCAGAAATTGGCGCCAAGAATCTCCATTGGTGGAATGGTAGTGCTCCGGCAATGGAGTGGAATTTTCCACTGGTTTTCGAGTTGCTGATTGGAACGTTTAACCACGGCCACTGTCGTGGGGGCGGGAATGTTCGGTGTTCGGCCTGTACGGATGCTCTAGGGTAGTCGGCTCTCGCTTTTCGGTCGAGGACGTCAAAGCAACCAGCCATCGCCTCCGGTACGCCAGATCGTGTTTTGGCAGTTAAGAAGACAGTTTGGTAATGTATGTCCGCAGCACTGGCAGATAGGGATTTTCCTAGGTGATAATCAGAGCTCAGCAGAGCGAGCCTGTTCGTCTTTTTCTAATTTTGTTCTGTCTTGGGTAGCAGCAATTAATGTGGGGTTAGCTGTGTCTCTCTTAAGATTTGAGTGGCAAGGAATTGGCTCCACATACCACTTCGTCATAAACCTCACAATCTAGTTTAGGGACAACTTCACCTTCACAGCGTTTGTTTGAGTATCCAATTTGAGCCAATTTGATGTATTATAAATGTTTCATGTGTTTTTGTTTATTATTTTGTGTTTAGTCTTAATAAATCATATTGTTATTTTGGACAGAACTTTCATTCTGTTAATCGGTAGAGCAACCCTATCATTCCTCGCTATGTTAATGAAACCTTCGTTTATTTAACTTATGTATCAAATTAAATTATTGCAGGTGCCAAACTCTCTTCTGCTCCACTGGCAGGGTTGATTAGAGTCAGTTCGCGTATTTTTTGTAATCCTTGTGCAACAGCAAAAGTCGGAGTTAGAATAGGGGGGCTTAGAGCATCATTTACATATGTAGATTCTAGAAGAATTTAGTGTTAAATACACTGCTGGCCCCGTCACCTCGCAGTCTCATTGGAAACCCCATTCGCAACGTTGTATTCCTCCGGCATATCGAACAAAGCACTTCTTCATGCGCCATTGTGGCCTTTCGTCGAGCCGAACTCTACTCCACGTTTCCAATTAGAAAACTGCCAACTTAAATATACTTAGTGATCTGCTTTTTAAGTGACAGTACGCAGGAAAGAAGCATATCTGCGGGAATGTCAGCAAAGGCGTTTCTGATTCGGTCCACCTTTTAAATATCAATACAGAAAGAAATCCGACGACGTCAAAGCCGGCGACCTAGCGGGCCAGTTAATAGGGCCACCTCTGACGATCCATAGACCAGTGTAAACGCGGTATAATATCTCCAGTGCCTTAATTGCGTAATGCCCTGGGCAATCGTCGTACTGAAACCACGTACGTTGTCGAACGTCCAGTGCAACATCCTGCAGTGACGCCGATAGTTACTGTTACAAAAACGTTGAATATTTCCGGCCAGTGACGTGGCCTCGATAAAATACGGACTCATGAGTTTTTTCCACATGGTGCCACACTATATGTTAGCCGACCAAGGACGTTAATGGTCTACATGCCGTACCCAGTGTGGATTGCCTACACCTCAGTAATGTATCTTATTCTGATTAATGCTACCATAGTTTGTGAATGTAGACTCACCAGAAAATAGTACCTTGGGAAAGAATATAGAGATCGTTTGCATTTGTTGACGTGCCCATTCACAAAACACTACCCGTTTATGGTAATCGGCGCCATGTAGTTCTTCATGCAGTGACAAGTGGTTTGGATGATACTAATGACAATACTTGTGACAATACTACCTACGAACATACCGGAATCGTGGTGAAATTGCCGGGCGCTTATCCGTAGGTTGTGGTGCACTGCCGTTAGAACATCGATTTCATTAGCTTCTCCTGTTACACTTTTGTTTCGTTTCCTTTTGCTGGTCTGTACGCTGCCATCAGACATAAAGACCTTCACAAACTTGTAAAATAACGAATGAGAGCGCGCTTTCTGCAGAAAAACTCGGCTTACAAGGCAACAGAGCCTTAACATTTCACCTCCATTCTCCGTGAATCAGTATAATTTTGATTTTTTCTTCTGTGGTTGCAGCATTCATCGTCCACTTGCACGTCTGTTCTCCAGATGGTAAGCAGGTGTGCGGAAAATAAACACTGCGCAAGTATTGTAATGTTTAGAGCCGCTATCTTTTCTACGTCTGCACGATATGTAAGCTGCGGTCGCAGTGTACTGCCTGTTTGATGCGTCGTAGTTCGCTGTATGGTTACGGTGGCGTGTCGGGTATTCCCCTGTTTGATATGGCGGAGGAATACAACTTTGCGGGTGGGGTTTCCTGTCATACCCTCGCAGCATGAAGGTGGGGTCTCACGTGCCAGGCCATTGAGAAGCATATCGTGAATTACGATTATGTACCCATATCAATTCCTCCTATTTCAGCTCCATCTGTGACGCATCGAAGAAAATGCTTCAGACAAAACATATGTAGTTTTTGCCGTAGAATCGTTATCTGCAGTAAAAAAACTGGGTTCCCGTCGATGATTTCATAGTTGCTCCCCGCCACCGACGCACGGGTCAGATGGCGGGTCGAGCTTGGTATTGCTGGCTGTCGCCCTCCGAGACAAACAAATTGGAACTATAAATTTTTTGATCCGATGCGTAGTTTTCGAGATATTTCAATGTCTTCAGTTAAAATGAACACTCTGTATAACTAAAGCGAGGACGGCCAATGATCTCTTGAGTGTGTATCCACTCCAGGCTTGGAACTCTTACAGGAATCGTCCAAATGCCGTGTATAAGGAGGATAATGGACCATTGGTACTACATTAGTGGTGCGTGGATAAGTTGAGTGTTTGGGTCTGACGGTTATCGTGTTAGGAAGTCTGTGCAGTTTCGCAGACCACAGTGTCTGGATGGCGCAGTGGTCAGCGCACCTACGTGTTAAGCAGGAGACTCAGATTCGAATCCCGGTCCGCCACCAACTTTCAACTTCCCCCATTGATTTAATCAGTGCCGAGTGGCAGCCAATGTCTGTAATTTCTTTGTATCTTAAAATAATATTAAAATGAATGTTGTTTATTTAACAGCGTTTTGTGATGATAAAGAAAGTAGACCGATTCCGGTAAACGAGCGTTTTAGTTGACAGTTCGCTTAAGGCATAAAAACAAAAATACAGACAACAGATACTGAAGAGGATAATCGCCCAAACAATTTTCCTGCTCTTTATTTATGATGTCTCAGTTGCACAGTTATAGAAAAGTCAATAAAACCAGTAGGTCTATACAAGGTACATGCTCCCAGTGAATGCAGTGGCAGCTTGATCTGGCGCATCTTCGAAAGGAAAGAAGTGAATTGCAGACAACCCGGCATCTCATGAAATGTAACTCATGCCCAACCAGCTGTAGCATGAAGGACGTAACGCCTGCACCACCCAGTGCTATAAAAGTTGCCCAATTCAGGGTGAAAACTGTATAGTTTTCTTTGTATGTGTTGTATACATGTTCATTTTAGTGTACATCTGATACGAATAAAGAAGACTTCACCATTTACGTTGCGTGTTCTCCCCGTCTTAGCCGTCATTGGTACAACAAAGAAGTGCTGCTTGACGCTGACTTTAGCAATAAAGTGATCTCACTTCAAACAGAAGATTGCGTTAGTTTTCAGTTCTGGCCTAACCGTGAAAAGATTTTTACTTTGTCTTCGAAGCAGCCACTAACAGGCACATCTACAGTCAGTACAGAAATTCAAAGACAACTTCATCCCCATAAGTTTTGTCACTGTCTTGATTCTTTATCCTATATACCGAAAAGTGGAAAACTTGCTAAATTGTACACTTGATATTGCCTGCTTTTTTTGCTTCTGTCAATTGTAAAGACTTAATTGTAGCGCTGAATGGTTTATCTGGATTTAGTTATGTATCTACTCCAACTGTTTGGGAACATTCAAGCTAGTCCTGTAACGCTTATCCAGTATGACTGTGCGCTGAACGTAGACACAGACCATTTCGAAAGCGAAATTGCGCATTATCCTGTTAATTAGTGACAGTTTATGATACTTTTGTTATTAAAAAATATTTTTTTTTGTAACGTTATCATGAGAAGCAGCAATTTTTTTGTATTAGTGTAACGCATACTAAACAGTGTTTTTCCGTCGGATAGTTGAACACAGCAGATAAATATAAGAGATAAATTAATCAGCAGCAATATAGTCTCCCGTGTTATCTAAAAAGTTTGATAATGTTCGGATACTTTTTGTACTTCACGCCTGCAGACAATGTGTTGGTAATTGCGTATTATGCTGTGTCAGCAGGCAGTGCAGGATAACGAAGAGGCGAGAGGTCTCCCACATTCTATCACCTCCTGTACTTGAAAAGCACTAGAGCATAACCTTCCAACGTAAATGATTGTGTCACATTGTTCTACCGATTACGGTGGAAAACCTATCGTCGCTGATGATGAAATAGGAAATGAGAATCTACACAACGTTATAGAGGTACTAAATTTCGAACACTGTAATATAATTAGGAGTTAGTGCAAGATAAGAATTAACTAAGATAAAACTCAAAGTATAAACTCCTCCACATTGAAGCGGAGATCTTACCGTCATTCTGACATATTGGAATACATAAATACAAAGATTAATATAATAATTACTTAGTAATGAACTAGCTAGAAACCAATAAATATTAATCATTTATTAGTTGTCAGTCACGACTTACAGATAACTGAAGGTGTAACTTTAGATTACCGCACGTACAGAATTATTACATCGAATAGTGAATGAATGATGTGTTGTAGATGTATCACTAATTGCAAAAAACATTTAAATTCATGTACTGCATTTAATCGTATCAGTAACAAATAAATAAATATAACTGTTTCTTTATAGCTTTCACTGTTAATATCTCGAATACAGCAATTACTGTCTCTGTGAGAACCTGCATATTTCAGTGTCAGAAATCTATCTTGTACATTTTGCTTCCAATCTTTGCTCTTGTAAGCAACGCTGTAGAAACATTTCGTTAAATATTGTCCCAGACACCCTTGCCATTAATATTGGACAAAAATGTTTCATACGTTATTGAAAGTACACATTCTACTGGTCTCATCCATGTTGTGCCAAGTAAAATAAATTGTTTCGAATGTGGGTATTGAACAAGAAATTTCATTTTTAGTGACTTACCCGTGTAAAAAAAGCTGTACTATTCTATCACGCGTAAAAAAGAAGCAACTGGAGGAAACCTAATCATGTAAACCGCATAGTTCGTTGTAGAAGAATGAGGTATGATGTTACGAAACAGATTTCACTAATTTATTAACATTTAGCAGAAATAAACTAGTTCCTTTCTCAAGTGTCTACAGTTGTTTGATTAGTATGTGTTACTTTTGCATTACAGCTTCACACCATACAAACTGGCAGCTAATGAGCTTTGTGGCAACGAGAAGAGTTTGCAACGCTGGAGTGTGTTTCTAGATTGTAGACTGGAAGGATCATATTAAGCTACTAGAAACAGTGACGCATATGAGAGCTAGTTTCCACAAAGCTCGGCACTTGGTAATCACAATAACATTGCGTCGTATAATTAAGCACGAAGACAGAATTACAACGCTCGTGTAGCTCATAGACCGCGTACTAGATTGAAATAGGTGGATGTGCGTACATGCAGTGCTCATTTTAAGGATGAACAGATGCGTGATGCTGGAGTGTTCTAGGTATCTTTTGGTTCATATGCAACACATTATTTCCACTGCTAAGTATTTTGAAATCGACTTTCTTTTGGCACTTTTCTTTTAACACATTGTCACTATGAAAGCAGGAACGTTGTTACTGCAAAGAAATAAATCAGCAGCTTTATCGTTTGTATTCTGTTTTTTTTTAAATAGTTGTAACAAAATGATAGTGAATAATAATGAATGATTTTTTTATTTTTGTGGCGTTTCATACCGCGATGTTGTTATTAGTACTCTTTTTTCCGGTGTAGGAATCACAGTGATTGTATCGTTGAGTTCACGGTAAAAGATTCATGAACTCTCTCCCCCACAAGAGACAAAATAAGTGAAAATTATTTAATAAACTTTCTGCAAGCAGCGTTCGTTTGACGTTGAATGAAGCGATGAGTTCCTAATTAAACGACTGGCACTTTTTTTTCCTCAGTCAGAGTTCGTACGGAAGCAACATTGTGGCATTGTACAAAATGTTGAGTAATGTTGGATTTGTAAATGGCGTTTGCGTTAAAAAGTTGCGCTTTTTCCTGTACACGCGCTTGAAGAAATTTAGCGAGGAGCGTCTCGTAGCGCCGACAACACTGAAATGAAGCGATATTGCTGCTGTGACCAGTCAGTAATGAGTATGACGATTTGTGTCGTACTGAATGGATCAGCTTGTAAAGATGAATATTTGGTAGATACAGTGAAAAACAGAGAAGGGAGCATGTAATGTTGGTAGGAACGTATTGGATGGAAGCAGTGGCTAGACGACGGGGTTGCGGCCTGGTCTAACTCTTTCAGACTCCCTCAACCTTTACTTTACTGATTGTGTGGTTCTTCTTATTTCAGATACCATTTCTCATCCCTGTTTGAGACTGTATTTGACCTCTGCACTGAAGGGGAATATTTTGAACAGTGATACACATAGTTACAACGAGGAGCTGAGTGGCAGTTCCCATGGTTCACAAGCAGACAGCGAGGTTGCTAACGCAACTCATCGCCGTAGGCACACAGGTGAGAGCGTATCTGTCTTAGTTGCCGTAGATCCAAGGGCCATACGATATTTATGCGATAAAGAATCTTCTTTTCTGCATCAAATATTAATTATTATATTGGAGTTTTAACATTATAAATACACTCTAGGACAAACCAGGTCTCGTTGAATGGAGTAGAATTGTCTTCGGTGATGAGTCTCGATTCGAACTGAGCCCTGATGACCAGCGACGACCTGTGCGAAGACGCCTCGACAGCCTTCGAATATTAGCTGACTACGGCCCACCGTACTGCCCGACAAATAGAGGTGATGGTCTGGGGTGCCATTTCTTTTCATAGCAGAATCCCTTTGGTTGTCGTCCGCAGCACCTTTACAGCACAGAGGTACGTCAACAATATTCTAGGCCCCGTTTTGTTGCCCTTCATGACAGACCACCCTGGGGTTTTATTTCAGCAAGATAATGCTCGCCCCATGAGGTGAGAGTTTCTACTGCTTGTCTTTGTGCCTGCCAAACCCCACCTAGACCAGCGAGATCGCCGGATCGCTCCACAATTGAGAACGTTTGCAGTATAATCAGCAGTTCGAATCCTGCCTCGGGCATGGATGTGTGTGGTGTCCTTAGGTTAGTTAGGTTTAAGTAGTTCTAAGTTCTAGGGGACTGATGACCTCAGAAGTTAAGTCCCATAGTGCTCAGAGCCATTTGAACCATTTATAATCAGCAGACCCCTACCACCAGCTCGGGATTTTACTGTTCTTACGCTATGCGGGAAGTAATTGTAATAAGGAACAAATAAATATGCTATCGACAAAGTACGAATCCTTTCTCTGTCGTCTGAAGTTTGCTACTAATTTCTGAAAAGTAAGTCAGTCGGTGACAGGATAGACTCCTGGTCTGTCTGACCTCAGTGTCGACTATACTCTCGATTTTCAGTATCCTTTTGAAATTAAGGGTATCAGACTGAGTAATTGTGAATTATTTTACAATGCTTATCAAAAACGCACTTAAATGGGAACACTATTTACGCTACATATGCTACTTCACCTCCGTTCATAGCGAAATAGTTTGACCTTCCGCAGCTCCGAATGCTTCCAATGTCTCACAATATCTGTTACGAGGTACATAAGCAACAGCTCCGTGCAGTCCGTCCCCGTTAGCTGAGTGGTCAGAGCGGCGGAATGCCACGCCAAGGGGCTCCGGTTCGATTCCCGCTTGGGGCAGGAGATTTTCTCCGATCAGGGACTGGGTGTTGTCTTGTCCTCATCATCATTCCATCCCCATATGCGACGCGCAAGTCGCCCAATGTGGCATCGAATGCAGTAAGTACTGGTCCTCGGCAGCTGAACTTCTCCGAGTGGGGGACTCCCAGCCCAATATGCCGTACGCTCATTTCCAATTTTTTGTCTGTACAGATCAAGCAGGAGGAAGTTGTATGCGTCGATTCGCAAAGATGAACCAAGAAGGGTCTTTCTTTGTCTTTGCGATCTCGCGTGAACAGGAAGGTCCAGTTTTACTGTACATCTCCAATGTTACATTCCACGAAGTCGTGACTGTTCTGAGGAAGATTTGTAGAGATTTTATATACGAAGCGAACTTGCAGAATGGCATCCCTATGCTGGAGACAATTTTGTAATTTGCTGGAGAGCTAGAATCTCAGCCAGGAATTAACTCGGAATTAGAGGTGGCTAAACTATGTGGCTTAGGGTTAACAGTGAGAAGTTGTAGTAGTGCAAGTGATGAACTGTAGAAACTATGTGTTTCGCAGTGTAATACTTTCACGTCACAGAGGATGATGAACATGTCAGCGGTGGAATACTGCGAAAACTCTTCACGAGAGTAATAAGAGGAAACAGGCGGAAAACAGTAACAGCAGAAGTGGCGAGGCCAGCCACATAAACAGTGGAAGAGCCGCTAAGCGCAGGAAGTACGCTGAAAGCAGTCCAAGACAGCACAAATGTGCCGATGTGGTGCGCCTGTGGTGCGTACACGGAGGTCCGGAGTTCGGCGTACGGGCGCGTCGCCAGGTCATTTTTCTACAAGCTACGTCATCCGGAGATTGCGAGATCTTACGGGAAATAAGCCACAGCTCACATTAGTTACAAAAAAGGCTCGAATATTATTAATCAGGTACTTTGTGATACGTTAACACTGAGAAAGTATAAAAGAATCAGGGCATACAGGATTAGTGATTTGGGGGCAAATGAAGAGCAAGAAATGGCTAAAGAAACTATTATTTTAACAAAAGACATTACTGAAGAGAGAACGTGAGTAATGAATAACGAGGATGAAACTGCCGAAAATGAAACTGTAAACGATATTAAAGGAAAATGTTGCAAGTCTCCAGAGAATTTATAAAATAGGAAAAACTGGCCTTACATAGTACACTGGGCAAAGTGATCAATGAATTTACTGAATTACTGAAAAAAACAAAACCATATGCTAGGAACAGTAGCAGTAAAACTGACAAGAGATGCATGACTTCATTTAATATACTAATAAAGAAATCAAACAATTAATGAACGAATTGCTGGCTACATGCTGGAACAAAAGATAGTAAAAAAAAAATAGGTTGTCAAATATAGCGAACGCAAGTGATACCTTTCAAGTACAACAAAGTAAAAATATAGACGAAAAGAAGGACCATACAAATTAATTTCAAGGAGGACACTCAAAAATCTAATAGGATAATGTATGAAATAAATAACAATATCCCTCATGGTCAGTCCACACTGTCTGTTAAAGTAGATAATGCTAAAAATGTTGTAAATAATATAAAGGAAGTGTTTGGGAAGATAGATTGAATTCGGTGCGGAATCAGTGATTTAACAACAACGGTACCGATCTTATTGTTTAAAATTTAGAGAACAAGTTAGGTTCAAAAATAAAATGTTTGGTTGTAGCAAATAATATTAGTGAAAATGTCAGTCAAGAACACTATCTGATGATGTACAGGGTGGTTATAATTACATTTTCACTGCTTGAACCAGTGTAGACGAGAAGCTGCTTACCATATGAGTACCCAACTTTATAGGAATGATGTTCTTACCGTGTGCTGCAATAATTTCGTTGCTACTAGTGTTAGTGTCATGACTTGCCGCTAGGCGCCACTACTGGTACGGTGACGTAGAGTTGAAACACAAGCATCACTGAGCATTACAGCTGCAGACGGTCAAGATGGGTCCGGACAAGGTGCGCAAGGCTTCACTCGGAAAGTTGCTCTGTCAAAACAATAGCAAGAGTACTGCCACTCTTCGTGAGTATCGGCACATTAAAGGAATACGTGGAGGTCCTCTTTCCACATCTCAACTGATGAACATTATTCGGAGGTTTGAATTAACTGTTGATTTTAGAACAGCTCCTGGAAGAGGCGACGGCCAATTGCGCCACAAATTGTTGAAGAAGTTGCTGCTGCGATGGCTGAGAACGCTGGACACAATGTGCGATCTTCAAGCTGTGCACGAGGTTTGTCACAACAGCTCAACAAGCTATGGTTCAACATCATGTCTGAGACGTTTCGAGCAGCAGTACGCAGTCCATAGTGCGATTCCATGCCGCTGTGGATGCAGGTGGTCCTCACACTGAGCGGCATTTGTAACCCTAAACGTAAGTATGGTACGCTACTAACAAGTGTTACCTTCTCGAAGGAAACTAAAACGTGTTTCTTTCAATATTAATTCTCTTCCACTCGTATGGTGGCCCACTCAGGTAGCGAAAGTCTAATTGTAGCCACCCTGTACTTTCCACAGTTTTGTTGCCAAAGGAAAAATAGACGCCGTAGGGATGCATAGAAAAAAACTTGAGGAAACTTTGCAGGCCCTGAATCAGTTGGTTACATACATCAAACACTTTCGTAGACAAGAAAGGGGTGGTTGGATCCGAGGAGGTACACATTTTCATGGTAATAGACAGTACAATGGTCACGACGAAGGAAACATCGATAATAGGTGAGAGAGAGATTTCGAGAGAGATAGTATTCAGCACGTAAACTGAAGGGGAATTTATGCATTCCCCATATAAGCAGCACATAAACAGGCGATAAGAGATAGTTCTGAAAATTCAAGGGAAGCTCTTCTTGAAGAAACAGACACCGAAAGTGAATAGCAATGTTAATTTACACTGTGTCTTGAGGTCAATGGCATTTATGCAGTAGCCGTCTCTAACAAAGGTAGTAAACTACGCGCAATTGCAGAAGGATTTTATGAGGAATTCATAAACAAGGACAAAATGCCAGGGTTGCCAATACAAGGGTTGAAGATCGGAGGTGCAGGTGGGAGTAAGACTACAATAGTAGAAAAACAAATGTTATTAGATGTGGGAGAATAATGTAATTTCGTCCCATATTGGTATTAGAGCTATGTGGTGGTCTTATCATAAGCGCAGATTTATTGGTAAACCATGCTGATGTCATAGATTTTGATAAGAGTAATATGACCGTGAAAGTAAATAGTAAAAAGAATAAAATAAAGTTTGTAAATTGGGTAGTCCTCGCGAAGAAGCACATTGTAGATGCTATTTGAACGTGTTGTGTGAATGTTTTCAATGGGAAGGCAACCAGAATTAAATTTTCTCAGAGAAAGGAAAGAGTAATAACACTACTGAAACAGAAGTGTCAAGCAATAAAGATGGCTGAGATAAGCGAGATCAAATAGGAAAGAGGAATTAGAGAATTGGCTCTCTGAGTGTAAGAATGCGTTTTCAAATAAAATTAGTGCTGGAAAAAGAAACAGTTTTACGAGATTTTTGTAGGTCTGTATGTGATAAATGTGGACTTCTCCCGAATACAGAAGAACTGTCACTTTCTATGTTCCAGTGAGTGAACGGGTATATAACACAGTAGGTTCCGAGGGAATTACGAGAAATCTATTTGGTTATGATGGACACGAGTACCATGTAGAGGCAGAAGCATGTCGTTTGTTGACAAAAGGAAGAGTAAAAGTAATACTAAATGTTGTTAATTTTCAAAATATTACGTAGATTTACGAACATATCGTAGAGTAATATAGCATGAGTAATATGAGCCAAAAACATAAAAGCACATGTTGTAAAACTAGTAACATAAAGCTTATACGTCATTCTTAATGTCTCTCTGTCCACATGAGTAATCCGATGCTCAATAGGCACCATTATGATGAATGAATGGAACGACATAGTGCGCAAGTGAGCCAGTCAGTGAGGAGGAACGGGTGTGCGTCTCTAAGTCGATGGATTAGTGGTACATGGCGACACAGCTGGCAAAACGTAGACGAAAGTAATGACGTCACTGTGGCGTAAGAGTGCACGAGTAACGGTAGGAGGTGAGAAGTATGTCAACACAATGCGTAAATAACGACTTCGTAATGGTATAGGGTGATTTTAAGGGATATGGATAATTAATTTGAAAATTCCGGTAATGTTTGTCTACCGCTTGGGCAACGAAGGTTATTCATATTTAACACTGTATTGTGGTCATTGTGAAAATATGCAGTGAGCATAATATTCAATATGTTTCTTTCGTTATGTGTAATTTTAATGTACTAACCAATGCCTGGAAACAAAGGAAAGATGCAAGCACGATGACCAGATGGCCAACCTACAGGTTAAAGCCAGAGTGCCAATTAAGAAAAAAGACGCTGTGGGAAGCTGCAGGACGCTTATAGCCAACACTTAATCATTCTGAAACCACGGTGTTAATGTTCACAATTAGAGAGTTAAGAGTGATGTTAAAGCTTCTTAGTAACATGTAGGCCATAATGAATAACTGCCGTTGTGCTTTACAAAAAAATTTCTGATGGATGGCAACGCAACATCGTAACGTGATACATGGTGTCCCAGGAGGAATGTTCAGTTTTCTGGGATATGACAGGAACGATTATTCTAGGTAAAAAGACTACAAAGCATGGTCTCTAAAATGCATACCTTAAGAGCTATGAGCACTTCTTCATCTTCGATAGTGTGAAACAAATCTGTTCTACTTCCAGCTCTTGCCCTTCATACTCTCGAAGGAGGCGGTATGGACGTAAACAAGAGAAAATTGTCTAGTAAACATGGGCCGTAAAATGCATACGTTAAAAACAATGGGCACTTGTGTGGTAGATCAGACGTATTTCACAGTAACGAAGATGAACAAGTGCTCATTGCTCATAAGGTTTGTACTTTAAGAGCCCATGTTCACAGGAAATTTTTTTCCTTGCTTTGGTCCATAATATTGCCTCTCAAAATGTGAAAAGCATAGAGGCTGCAGTAGAAGAGATTTGTTAACAAGCTATCTAAAACGAAACAGTGCACGTAGCTCTTAAGATATGCCAATGATCGTTCCTGTCATATCTATGAGTACTGAACATTCGTTCTGGGACAACTAACGGAAAAAATAGTACCACCAAAAAATTGGGGAATACATTATTCTTGGAAACATATTTAAGTTATTAACATTGCACAGTCACAGGAAATGTAAGCGCGAGATAAGCCATTGAAAATGTGAAATGCCTGCCTTGAAGTGAGCTCTCGCTTGACACCACTGAAGTCGCAAATGTCGGTGGTTAGGAGGTCAGTGGAATGCACGCTACTGGGCGTCTGGCTCGTTACACTGTGGTGCCAACTGCTGGTCAGGTTGCTGCTGCAGCCACAGTGCGACGCGTGAGAGCCATACGCCGAATATGGTGATCATGTCTCTCGATTATGCCACGTGGCATTCCGGAGCCCGGTGTTTTTGCGACCGTACATTCTCGTGATCACTGCCAGGAATAATGTACAGAGGCTACATCCCTGCCACGTCTTTCTGCATTATACCAACTTTTGTTTATATCACACAACTCCTTGATGGCGTTGCGATTTTATTTCGTCAATACATACTATTCCATGAGAATTATAGTATCAAATATTATTAACAACTACGTGAACGAATTATATGCTTCATAAATAATATTTTGTGTTGGTGTGTGATGGTTAGCTACTAAACAGTTATCATCTGGATTACTATCAGGCATTACCCTGACCGCATAAAGATGTAAGTGTAATGTGCTTCCCTGTACGCAAAGGTAGCAGAGAATTGAGATGTAATTATTGATTATCATCAAAACTTATCGTGAAGGAACCCATAGAGGTTATGATTAGTAATTTACATTTAAAGACTACAAGAGAAGCATAAATGAAACGTTGTGTTGTGCGTGATTAAAAAAAAATTTCTCAACAGTTGTCTCTGTTGGTTCTGCAAATATAAAGTGATAAGGGTGCTGCGAATTCTTTTCCTTTGGGAATTACCTTTGTAGCCAGCACTTGGATTTTTGTCTTTGGCTGATGATTTGTAGTGATCGAATCTGCTACGTGCACTATAGGCAAAATCGGCAAGATATGCAAAAAGACTTGTTGCAACGTATATTGTGATGGTAGTATCCTGTAGAATTATGCTTGTCTGACTGATAATTCATAAAAGGTGATTCCATATTTCCGTCAGGCGAATGGTCTCCAGGTTTTCCATTTTCTTGGAAAGGTTTTGAACTTCATTTCCTGTTTCCCCTGTTTCATTGGTGTTTCTAATAACTGATTTTAAAGTTTCTAAAGTATGATTGTAGCCGTAATGCAAAGCATTAAGAACATCAGCTGTGCAAACCATCTAGTTTCAGAGAGGGAGCTCAGAACTTTATTCATATCTAAAAATTCTGTCAATGTTTTCTATTGAGTGTTCGAATCCCAAATAAAAAGTGAACAACTTTTGAACAAATTCGAAGTATGTTACTCTTTTGAAACATATCCAACCGCATGAACACCTACGAATCCAGTGAATGTGCGACACACGTGACAAAAATAGCAAATTCACATTTTTCTTTGATTCTTGCCTGAAGTACAGAATAATTTCCGGCAATATCTTCTGCATTATCATAGATCTATCCACGATAGTCCTTCATTAAAATGTCAAGGCTATTCAAAAAATTAAAAATAGCATATGGTATATTCTGCACTCAATGCTCCTCAGTAGGCAAAAGTCACATAATCTCTCAACCAGTTGACCAACTTTTACTTATCAAGTGATGAAAGATAGCTGGTCAACATGGAAGAGATCAGGTGAGGATTCTACGCTTATTAAGTAGTATTTGGCTGGTTTTAGTTCGTTGACAAACGTCGTTAACACTTTTGTCCCATTACATTAATAAGTTCATTGATCTTACTCGTAGACAAATATGATGTATTTCCTTTGCCGCGATTGTCATAGCTTCGTATAAAATCAGCAAGAAAAGTGTCAAATTCGCTTATTTATTCTAAGCATCCCAAATAATTTCCTTTACTTTGAATCCCCAAAATGTTATCTCCACAAAATCCAAGTTCCACTGAAACTTTCACAACTGCAACATTTCTTTTTCGTACGCTTTTCTAATAGCTGACCTAAGCATTAACTTGGGAAAGCAATCCACTGTCCAGTTCAATAATTTTGCTCCTTGCGACAAATTAATCACTGATTCTCTGTGCTGTAAACTGTTCTCATGCCCGATCGGTAAGTTCTTTACATGCTCCCAATCTTTATATCCACTGGAGGAACTCAGATTATTGCCCAGATTATTATTAAATAGACAGGAACAATATCAATAAATGAATTTCTCTGAAAGCGAATACAATTATTTCCACACAATCAACATTCGTCAGTTTTTAAGTGGAGACACTCCAACTTAAGTTTCTGGTTTTTGTTTTAATGCTTGCATAAAAAATGCATGTAGAAGCTTCAGAGAAGTCAATATTTTAATTTCGGAAAAACTCTGGCCCTTTACGAATCTAAATATTGCGCACTTCTTCCATTAAAAATTCGGCACTACTTACCAGGTTCGTGATATATGTTTTCTATATTTCTGTTTGGTGAGTCGGAGTGGCTAGAGCTGGAAGATCCATGCTGTGATTTGCAGGCAACTATCTTCATAACGTAAACTGACGAACCCAGAACACAAATGTTATCATCTTGTAAGTAGGCTGTTTAGGTTTTTTATTGGTAACGCCACCTCTGTGTGAAAATCACTGGCTATGTAAGTAGGCTGTTTAGGTTTTTTATTGGTAACGCCACCTCTGTGTGAAAATCACTGGCTGTGCTGTGTGCAGTCTGTGTCTAGTTTGCATTGTTGTCTGCCATTGCAGTGTTGGGCAGCGGCAGCTGGATGTGAACAGCGCGTAGCGTTGCGCAGTTGGAGGTGAGCCGCCAGCAGTGGTGGATGTGGGGAGAGAGATGGCGGAGTTTTGTAATTTGTCATGAACTGCTATACATATATTATGACTATCAAGGTAAATACATTGTTTGTTCTCTATTAATATCTTCCATTTGCTAACTATCCCTATCAGTAGTTAGTGCCTTCCGTAGTTTGAATCTTTTATTTAGCTGGCAGTAGTGGCGCTCGCTGTACTGCAGTAGTTCTAGTAATGAAGATTTTTGTGAAGTAAGTGATTTCTGAAAGGTATAGTTTAATGTTACTCAGGGCCATTCTTTTGCAGGGATTTTTGAAAGTCAGATTGCGTTGCGCTAAAAATATTGTATGTCAGTTTAAGGACAGTCATGTATAATTCTTCAAGGGGGACGTTTCAATCTGTGTCAAACACGGGCCCCATTTCTAAGCTTTGAGGTATAGAGATATCTTGAGATGATAAGGTCGATCAATCAGTCTGCCTGCTATTTCCGTCAACTGTAATAAATGAGTCCGCAGCTCGTGGTTGTGCGGTAGCGTTCTCGCTTCCTGCGCCCGGGTTCCCGGGTTCGATTCCTGGAAGGGTCAGGGATTTTCTCTGCCTTGTGATGACTGGGTGTTGTGTGATGTCCTTAGGTTAGTTAGGTTTAAGTAGTTCTAAGTTCTAGGGGACTGATGACCATAGATGTTAAGTCCCATAGTGCTCAGAGCAATTGGAATTTTTTTGTAATAAATGAAGTTGTTTATGTAGTCTGCTAATGTTTTCTTTTTTTAAACTTCCAGTGTATTTCGTTCTTCTGATCTACTTGAGCATGTTCTTTTCTGATTTTCAAACGAGACTACAATGCTACTCAGATACACACACTTTAAGAAGTCACTTTCTAATAAACTGCCAAGTAAACAGGGCGAATCATATTCAGTCAAACGTCGCTTCGCAAGCACCTTTGATAGCGGACATGCCCTTAACTTGAGGGGGGACTTTCCTGTAAAGGGTGGGGTCTGTGGGACCCCTATGTTTCAACCGAGATTTATGGCAAAAATCATTTGAAATTTTAATTTATGCTGTATAACATATATTTTTACAAATATTTAAGTGTTTAACCACTTCTAGTTTATTTTATTACACCAAATAAACCCTGCAGGATTTTACTAGTTATCACACAAAAGCACATAATTTTGTGTGGTTCTTTTAAATAGTACACATGAATAGACTGTTAGAGTACTGAATTTTACATTCAGAAAAATTATACAATCTCTGTAGCAAATAAATTTCCAAATAAAACTAAATTCCAGACTTTAAATTTGCGCATAAAAATTCAACCTGATAGGTACAAAAAGAAAGTTGTCAAATTGACATTCAGTACTGGGTACTACAGTTTTATCACCACTCAGAACACATTCGATTTTAGCAGACACTTTAAGTACTTCATTGAAGAAACAGACAGATCCCCATAACAACTTTCCTGAAGTTCTTCCTCTGAATGATACTCTTGTTCAATAGCAGATCTATGATCACTGGGTAATGTAAAATCGTCGTCTTTTTCGTTTATATCTTAATCTATATCACTGGCACCTTCTTCCATAGACTGATCAACAATTTCATCAAACTTTGGGAAGTTAAAAATGACACATTCATGCCAACACATTTTGAGCTATACGATAAGGTACTGAAGAAAACAGGTACATAATTCATGAGACTCCAACATCTGTCAATAACACATGTCAATAATAAACACAGAAGTCGATAATGGAACCAACGACAAAACGTCGTAGGCTTGGCAATTTAAGGAGGGTAGGGGGAGTATAGAAGCATTCCACCACAACTGGCCTTGGAGAGCGACATCGAAAATTTTTGCGCGGACTGAGATACCACACTTCGTCAGTCAAGAGCTAGTGCTTTGTAAGGTACGAACTCCAACAATATCGAATGAGCTGTGCTAGTAGCAGTGCGCTTCATGCCACAATTTTAGTCTCCAGTATCAACACAGGTGCTTCCACAGCTATGCTGCAGGCTGTCTGCAACGCTATTCGACGTTTTTTCTTTCTTTAACTAATTGCCTTGCAGTATCTGATCATGAATTCCGAATCTAATTTGTGGTCGTTAGCTAAAAAGAATTCAGTAAACGGAATGTACCATATTGTATATAAAAATTACATTACAGGTAGTATAGCCTACCACGAATTTGTATGAATATTATTTTCAGGATGTTATGTATATCCCATTTTAAATGGATTCCCTTCTAAAACTTTTTCTCGCTTTATGAGTGATTTGTGTTTCAGGTGAGATTTAGAGTAGTGTGTGAGCAGGTTGAGCAACCAACCCACCCACAAAAGTAAGATGTAAAAAATTAAGTCAATAAAAATGTTTTCAAGCAATGCACTCTAGGTCATGAACCTTGTTATCATTATTTATAGTTATCTTCATTCCTTTACACTTTAGTTTAATATAATCAACTACAAAAAATTGAAAGTCCCTGTTACTTATTATTTCATTAAACCTCTCTGGCAAAATAATTTTAAATTTATTATCAAGCTCCACACAAATTTTTTCCCCACATCTAGCTTTCAAGCAGTCACAACCACTAATGTAATACAATTCATTTACTTCCAGTTCACTAATCTGCTGAAACAAATTAGAGTGGTTTGCATTATTTAGCTTCTTCAGTAGAGTAACCATTTATATAGAATAAAAAATAATAATATTAATTTTTTTATTCTATTTAAATATGACTAATGCGTGGGATGAATTTAAATTTAATATTTGTGTTTATAGAAATAACTGAGAGGGAAGCAAGTTCAATTTAATACTTGCAAACCATATTTTAAACAATCTTTAATTATAGACCACTTGAGAAGTGAGGTCCATACTGGAAGTATTAGCATATTAATGTAAATTTATGAAGAAAAATATGAAATGAGATTTATTAGTTGTGATAAAACTTACATAAATATGGGAGGGAACTCATATCCTCTCTTTTTTATGACTCTAAAAAAAGTAGCGAATTGTAATTTACCAATAATTAATTTACCAAAAATGATACAAAATATATTAAATCATATTCATTATTTTTAATAGTCTCTCACTCGATAATTAGAGATTTAGAGTATAGAGTATACAATAAAAATCAACTAATAAATTTATATTAATGGTATAAAAATGTGGTATTAATTTTATTTTCATATTAGGAGATATAGAAAATTTTAATCTTATTAAATTTAATTAAATAGTAAATACTTTTTAATATCCATAAGGCACTGTATCATAATTCTAGAACTATTTTTTTATCATACTGAAATGAGAATTCTTTCTTAGCCTGTTTGTTGATTACATTTTTAGTGTCAACACCTTTAGTTATCTGGTTATACTCTAACTGTATCTTTTCTATCACTTCACTTTCTACTAATCTTATCATGGATTTGCCATTCAACTTTTGAATATTCTTGTGATATAATTTGAAACCCCTTACTTTCATCACAGTGCTTTTATCATTTTTCTCATAATAATAACTTTTTGGTCCAGTCGAAGCCCAATTAGTAATCGATCTATTATTTCCTACCTCATCTGTCCATTCACCTAACATACGAACTTTTTCTAAATTGACTGTGCCATCATCAACATATATAGTACAGAATCAAATTATGTAAAATTTTTATGAGGTTATTTAATGTATCATACAATCTAATTTTTGCATTTGGTGTAGTGAATGCAACCATGACAATATCTGTACCTGTATTATTTTCCACATAATAATCCTTGAAATTGACCTTCATCTGACCCAAATTGTCATTAAGGAAATTTACATTTACACTGCTAATCGGTTATCCAGTGGTATCTCATAATACCTCTGTTAATTTGTTATATACTCTGTTTGACTCACATTTTGTCTTTGCCCAAATTTCCCCAATAATGAATTTAGACATATCTTAGCAACAGCTAGTTTTCCAGGATTGTCGTTTATTCTATCAGGATTTAAGTCAGTATCAAATTTCTCTTTAGTTGTGTTGATATACTCTTCATCAGTTTCAAAATTATGTTGACTGGTTTCTAATTTTATTTTCAAAAAGTCTTTCACATAATTCTTAAATAACATGTTACTTTCACCTCTAACATCCCATACTTCATATACATCTACGACCTTATACCCTATTGCCACAACCAGTTTTACTTCATCTGTTACCCAGGTTTCAATACAACTTTTTTCTTCATCTCTGTGACTGCACATTTGACACACAAAGGAAACAGCAGTTTTTCACTTTTATTTGTCTTAAGTCGTACAGGGAAACCAGGGTGATACAATCCTATAGCAACCAATAGTACAATATCTTGGTATATATATACATTTTTGTTTCATGTCACTCAGGATAATAATTATAATACTGTACAGTTGGATAAAGGCTGCATACATCATCATGTCTTATTTATGTACAAACGCCATCAGCTGTAACTGTAAATTTTGCAGCATTTGTTCAGCCACCATATTTATTTATTTATTTATTTATTTAATTAATAGTAACCCACCGCCTTGAAATGTAAGGCGGGTCATAAGCTTCTGAGTCTAATAGCAAAATTGTTACAGTCTAATTGGCATATAGTTGTTAATGCTGTTTTAAATAATATAAAGAACATAATATATAAATATTTATCTGAGATTATAGCGAATTGAATGCTTAACAATTGTTAAAATGGTTCCTTATAATTTGTTACTACATAGTTGATGAGAATATAATTTATATAATGCAAATGTCAAAGAAAAATAAAAAACGAAAATGTAACACAGTGAGCGTGGTTAATAATAATTTGTAATATATAGAGGGAAGTGATATGATATATTTGAATGAGTAATACAGTCTAAGTAGCATGTTGGTTAGTAAAGGCCTATTTCTGTCTATTGCAGATAAGAAGGTCTCGGTACAACCTCGAACTATTTTCATCTGAAGTGGTTTGTACTAATGTATATTTACACAGATTATACAGATTAAAGGCTGATTGAGCACTTCATACATGTAATACATGAATTTTAGCTTCACATGAGAAATGCACTTATGTTTGTAACTAGTTAGTTGAAATAGAATATAGTTCATTGATACTTGAATGCATTATTCCTTAACTAACTTAATACATTTCTGATATATGAAATTCATTGATTTTGGCTTTGAACAGAGAAGAGAAATACTTCTGTCTGCACACAATTGGACGAGCAGTTGATTACTGCTTATGTGCAGTATACTTTAAACACTATGCAGGATGCTATTGGTGAGGTGGAGCCTCAGAATAAAAGTTCTTCAAGCCTTCTCGTGCCAAGTGACATTACCTTATTACTACAGTCTTAGTATGTGGTGCCACCATAAAAAGCATCTCTTGGATTTAATGGCTTGACAACTTCAGGTAACTGTTTCAATTTCCTAGATTTTTTATGCTCTGGTGAGTTAAGCCAATCACATTCTCACATTGCCACTAAATTGTATACAGCATTTTGTATTTCTGCAATTCTCGTTAAAGTCCTTTGATATAAGTCATCAATTATTTCTTTATTTTTATTGTTGATTTCTCACTGTTAAAACATTTTTGGAACCATGCCAGAAACAACCATGGTACTGATAAACGGTATTAGTTTCTATATCAAAACCATCTACTTTTGCACTGGCTGTTCTTACTTCATCACCATTAAGAGTATGTTGAACCAAGCTGTTTAACCAAGCTGTGGATTCTTTACTGTAATTTTCATTCTGTTCTTTACCCAATACAGCAATCGTATTTTCAGGTAAATACTTAGTATATAGCTTTACAAGCTCCAGTGATTGTTAAATAATAGAATGGATCAATATTAGCTATTTCTAGGAACTCTTTTCTTAGTTCTAAATGGCCTCTTCTCAAAATATCTACATCAGAATAACAATTTTCAACAATTTCTTTCTTCGTATTGAGCACAAAATTTTCTTTAACTCTTGAGCTGTGCCATTTCAGAAATGCCACTCCATCATTTGGCTTCATAGTATCAACACAATAATATCGAGTATTTGGAATAGGTCCTATGTAATTTTCATTTTCTTGTGTATTGAACAAATGTGGGAAATATCCTTTCTTCAGTTCTTTTAAATCAAATGCTGTCAGATAACTATTGAGAGGGCCTTGTACAACTTTTAGGTCTGAATGTCTTATCTCCAATAACATCAATTTAGTACATGTGTAGATGGTATATGGCTTTATTGTGTTTTCAACACAGTACTTCAAAATGAATTGTGAATCATATTTTTAGCATAGTGCGCTATGAATGTATCATTTGTATTCAGTTATCATCCACATACAGAATTATTTTAAATTTATATTTGTCACCATTAAAATTGTAAGCTATTACGAGATTCGGAATATGTATGCCAGTCTCCTGTTGAGCTTCATAATCAAACCACATGAACCTCTGAGCATAGCAACAATTCACTCTTTTAGGGAAGCCTTTAACACAACACACAAATTCTTTACCTGCAACCATTTTATAGCACTTGAAGCACTGGTAAACATGAAAATCTTTCTATTCTCCATTAATACAAAACCTTCTCTATAACAATATGGACAACCTTGGAGTATAAAATCGTCACCGAGTTTTCTTTCACGAATACCTCCATTTTGAAATTAGTATTGGATGTAGCATATTTGATTTCCAATTTTCACTACTTGTTTACAATTCATACAAAGTTCAAAGCCACATTTATGTACTTTAGATCCTAAACAAATCTTTTTACAATCTTTACATTTGTAGACTATATCACAAACTTCTTCTTGCTTTCTTAAGCATTCTTAATTCAAACAGTAAACATTACAGTTTCTGCAGTGCATCTTGTTTTCCATACTACATTGTTTAGGACCTTCACATAGTACACAGACTTTTCTCTCTATTTTACATCTCTGTTGGTCCTTGTTGTTATATGTATTACTGCAGTTGTCATAGAAATATGGCGATCCTGTAAAAGCAGTCGTACTGTTAATTAGATCTATTATTTAACAATCACTGGAGCTTGTAAAGCTATATACTAAGTATTTACCTGACAATACGACTGCTTATGTGCAGTATACTTTAAACACTATGCAGGATGCTATTGGTGAGGAGGAGCCTCAGAATAAAAGTTCTTCAAGCCTTCTCGTTCCAAGCGACATTACCTTATTACTACAGACTTAGTATGTGGTGCCACCATAAAAAGCATCTCTTGGATTTAATGGCTTGACAACTTCAGGTAACTGTTTCAATTTCCTAGATTTTTTATGCTCTGGTGAGTTAAGCCAATCACATTCTCACATTGCCACTAAACTGAATCCAGCATTTTGTATTTCTGAAATTCTCGTTAAAGTCTTTTGATATAAGTCATCAATTATTTCTTTATTTTTATTGTTGATTTCTCACTGTTAAAACATTTTTGGAACCATGCCAGAAACAACCATGGTACTGATAAACGGTATTAGTTTCTATATCAAAACCATCTACTTTTGCACTGGCTATTCTTACTTCATCACCATTAAGAGTATGTTGAACCAAGCTGTTTAACCAAGCTGTGGATTCTTTACTGTAATTTTCATTCTGTTCTTTACCCAATACAGCAATACAGATGTATCTTTATTTCTTTCTCAGGACCACTATAAATAGCTGAATTAAAATTCTCAGCACATACAACATTTACTTGAATATCTAACAATTTTTCAAACTTTTTAATGTCATTTACAGTAAACGCCTCTTCAATGTACGGAACAAATTACGTATTATTCAGTTAACTGTTTTTGTAATTTGTATTTATCTCTTTCTCTCATTTTCTTAATGTTGTTCATAGATAGTTCTCTGTCCAAAATATTATTTGTATGGAATGTTAGTGCCACAGTTACTGCTTTAAGACAGCACTAACCATTGTAATTGTTGTGATACATCTTTTAATCTTCTCATCTTCAGGTAAATTTATTATTTTTGTACCTCAACCACCTTGACCTCTAGGAACTGCTGTCATTTTAAAGAGGTATCTGCTATATCAATAGTCTCATCATATGTTAATATATCTCTGATTTTATTCCACAAAACTTGAACAGATTCTCGAGCATCGTCTGATGCTTTATATCCTGTAGAAATTGGATAAAACATTTTTGGTTTTTGGATGTTATATTCAACTTGTCTCCATTTCTAAAGTTAGTTCTTTTTTTCTGTTTCAACCATAGGATTGGGTGCTTTCTTTGTATAACCTGTTTTCTCACTAATGGTATCGAGTTTAGCAATATTATCATCATTAAAGACAATTTTATAGTCAACAGACCATGCTTTAAGTTTTTCATTAAATCTCGATCTAATTTCCTTAATGTCAGATAAATGCTTTTTAGATAGCTCAGCCTCTTTAGCTTCCTCAAATAGTTTGGTACTGAATCGATAAATCTGATCTCATCCCATTATTTTTTCTTGTCTCAGTTGTCGAGCTTTTTCAATAACCTCGTCATCAGATCTGTGAAATAATTTATATTAGGAATTCGTTTTGGCTTTTATCTAGTTTTTTGGAATAATTCTGAGTGAAATTTAAACTCCTGTAACCCAGCAGCATTAACTAACTATGATTTCCTTTATTGTATCCTCTAATACTAAGATTTTTAGCTCTAGCTTTGAGTTAACTTTCTTTCAAATTATCTAATGTTATTGTAGGAGGAGGTAAATTATTTGAAACGATTAAATTAATTAAATGACCTTTCCTAAATCTGCTACAAACTCATAAATTATTCCATCTGCAATAATGATGGAGTTGATAGACTGTAAACTCTCTCATTTATTAGAGATAAAAAACATTGCCTTTGAAAAAATGAGGGTTTCAAAATGTAGTGATTTTACGATGTGCTTCACTTTGTTGTCTGTATAACTCCTGTTGTTTGTAAAAACAAAGAAAATCTTTCATGACCTTAAATTTTTCCGAGGGACTCTTACAATTAGATATTACCTGTTTAAAACGTTCTTTTTTATTATTATATGTATTTTGTTACATTCTTTACATATATGTGAATGTTGATCCTTTGTATATTAATGAAAATTATCAATTGACTTCTCTACTTTGCCTTTTCCAGACTTCATCAACACTTCCACTTATTCAGGCAAATTATTAGATTAATTGAAATTACTCGTTTTGAAATGAATCCGCTTTCTTGTTTCTGTGGTATAGATAGTTGTGTCAATAAAGTATTTACACTCTTAATTTTCTTCCTATCACTAGTACTTTTAATGTGTAATTTTTATATAATTTATGAGTTTACAATACAATACACAGTTCATGAAAAAAAATTGTATTCTATAATGATATACTCTTAAGGAAATTGTCAGTGTGTCAAATTTGCGCTGAATCACGACTGATCATTCCCTCCATAAAAATTCTAGATGGAATTCCAGGTGCTAAATATTTATGGCCAGAAAAATTAACATAATTTAATGTGGAATTTTATTTTAGAATTATAGAATTTTAATAAGTTTTCATTCTGTATAAATAAAGCTGATTCCATTGAAATCATATACATCCAATACTGTTATTGACTCATCTATCATGAATATATTGAATTTATTAACCACAAAAATTTTCAGATATATTTATGTATTTGGTTTAAATATATTGGGTTCCATTAAATGAAGGGAAAAATGTAGTGATCACAAATGAAATTTTGTGTTTTATTAAGTATGGAATTACAGGGTCTGCGAGCATCAACCCTGAAAAATTAACACAGTGCTATAGAGTTTTAATTTATCTAATGCATTTTTATTCTTATATAAATGGAGTTGATTGAAGTGACAACAAATACATCCACAACTGTTCCTTGTTGTGCAGAATCATATATCATGAATATATTTGAATTTATTAACCACAATAACTATCAGCTAAATTTAGACACTTGGTTTATAGACATTTGGGTTCCATTATTTGAATAAAAGAATGTATGGATTGCAGATGATGATTCAGGTTTTTTATTTGCATCTCCGGTGTACAGATATTTGGATGCTGCAACTTTAAGAAGAAATAAAGACCATTATCTCGAAATTCTCAAACAAAATGATATACCATAACAGAGTGCCATAGAATTTTAATTTATTTACCATATTTTCATTATATATAAATGGAGCCAATTACCTCAACATCAGCATCATCCATGTTGAATATATTTGAATTCATTCACAAGAAGAAGTATGTATATATGAAAGTAGTACATGTTCGGGAAGACTGGACACCATTAATGCCTGTTCAGCTTCTATAGAATGAAATGATAATTAAATCGACAACCAAGCTGCAAACAAGCGTTGATATACATCTTTGGGGACATGTTGAAAATGTGTGCCCCGACTGGGGTCTAACCCAGATCTCCTGTTTACATGGCAGTTGCTCTATCCATTTGAGCTCGTGAGGGCACATAGGATAGTGTGCCTGCAGGGACTTATCCCTTGCACGCTCCCCGTGAGACCCACATAACCAACATGTCCATGCCATTACATTCATAGTGTGTGTAATAGATGTTTGCCCATCACACTCATTACTCATGGCAGATTAATCTACCAAGTGCCAAACGAGTTGAGGTATAGCATGTGCATGCACACAAGAACGTCAATGGCCAGGCAGCGATATTTTAATTATATATGGAAGTAGTATCTGTTCCTGAAAGAACAGATACCATTGCTGACTGTACTTGCTGCTAGGGTGACGATTTAATTACCATTTCATTGTAGAGAAGCTCACTTCTGTCCCTATGCTGTTCATTTTTGGAACACAACCTACGAACAGTTTCATGACATAAGAGATGGCACTTTCTGCAGGACCTGACCATCATTTTGCAGGACAATGCTAAAACACGTACAGTGCAACCTCTTACTGATTTGTTTGATTGATGGGGCTGCTAAGTGCTATACAATCTACTGCACTCCCTTAAATTAAGCCCTTGTAAGTTCAATTCAGTCTCTAAACTCAAGGAAACACTTCACAGCATTTGCTTCAGAACTGCTACAAATTTGTTGGGCAATAGAGTGTGCCGCTCGAACTGTCAACACAACTGGCACTGCTAAGAGTATCCTACTACTTCCACATCGCTAGCAATGGGTTATACACAATACTGGTGACTACTTTGAATGTCAGTAAAACTTTGAAACACATATATCTGTTTCGTACAAGCTGTAAATAAATAGGTGCCACTATTAAAGTTCCAACCCTCGTATATTGCTCTTGGAGAAATATTTCCGGATTATGCAGACTATGTAAAGAATATAAAGCCATTCAGTCTCAGAAAATTATTGAAGAACAAGCAATAGAATTACAAACGAAAGATCAAGAATTAAAAGAAAAAAAATAATGTCTATAATTAAAAGATGTAATATCAGATGTAGTAGAGATGAAGAAAGAATAAATTATATACATTGCCACATCAAAACAGCATGTCAACAACAATATTTTTTTTTAAGTTGGTGGCATATTATCTGAAAATTTTCTTTCAGAAAGAGTATCACGCTATAACACTGGATGACCCAATGATGATAAAACATTTTATGTCAGAAAATACAAATGCACAAATTACACATTAGTAGAGAATATGTTTCACACTTATTTTGCTGTACATGGGGTACACATAGCAGACAAAAGTAGAGAAATATACAATAGGCACTTTAACAGTCTGTTTAACTTCATTGAGAAATGATGTGCTGAATCCATTCGTATTGTTGATGAAATAAATGAGAAGAGAAAAAATGTTTATGAAGAAATTTTGAATGTTCCCAATATAGAATTTTAATTTACTAATATGTTTTTATTCTATATAAATGGTATCAGTTCCAGTGACATATGATACTGTGATGAATATTTTTGGATTTGTTCAGGAACACAATTATCATTTAAATTTAAGTTCTTGTTTTAAAGATATTTGTGTTCCACTGTTTAATCAAAAACATGTTTTAATAACAAATGATATTTTGTGATTTATTCACTACGGAAAACCAGGGGTGTGGAGCATCACTACTGAAAATTTTAAAAATCTCAAACGAGATTTAATTAGATCTGTAATAAATTTAACCTAGAATATACTGAAATTAAACATGATAATCCTTTAGCTTTAGAACGTGAATATACTCAAACTGAAATCAAGCAATTCACACCAAATACTTTAGGTAAAAAGACATGGATTTTAATACATGTTAAAAGCTTCAAGAGTCTTGTAATGAGTTTAAGAACTGAAGTAGCCAAGGAAATTAGAGAATATTGCATTACTCTTTAGGAAACGTATCTTGATTATTTCAAATACAATATGAAACTACTAAAGCTAAACAACTACCCATGAATTTGACCAACAATATCAAGAACTACACCAATGAAGCAGTGAGAAAAATGAAATAATTAGAGAAATACGACATACAGTTATACCAACTGAAAATATTAATTTCAAACATACGTTTGTTCCTTTAAGATTAATAGATAATGAGTATGAATATGATTATTATGTAATTTGAATAAAAAATAAAATTTACAAGGACAGTTATATGGAATTATACATAGAAATCCAAACTGTGAAGAAATGTTGTGTTTTGAGACAATCCTAACTCAATAAATATGTACTGAAGAATGGAAGAAAATTTGAGGATTGTTTGTTGACACTATTGTTTTGTATTGTGGATGGCTGTACACAAGAAGAATTGATTAGTCATATAATGAATCTTCATCAGACTGAATTAATTCAAGTCTCTTTTCTAAAGTATTCATAAACATTACAAATTTTGTATCTTTTGAGATTGTATAAGTAATTCACACTTTCATCAATTAATTGATTATGAATGTAAATATATCTTCATTTGGATAACATACAGATAGAAAGAATGAAAGTGCAAGTTTTTTCATTCTCAATGTAGTCATTTATAGAGAAAAATTTCAATTAAAAGAAATTTTTTTCCTGTGAGACCCAGCGAATTACTGGGTGTAATCAGCAGTTTTACTTACAGCCAGACAAATATTGGTCTAAATTTTATAAAATTACTTTTATTTTATTAACCCAACTCTTATGTGAACTATCAAATCCTAATCATTTTACATAAACTTTATTCCTTTTTTTCTCAAACTTTTTCCATCTAGACAAACATGTGGATATTTTGCTTTTTGCAGTTCTTGTTCATAAAAATATGCTTCGATATCTTTCAGTTCCCCCCCCATGAACCATGGACCTTGCCGTTGGAGGGGAGGCTTGCGTGCCTCAGCGATACAGATAGCCGTACCGTAGGTGCAACCACAACGGAGGGGTATCTGTTGAGAGGCCAGACAAACGTGTGGTTCCTGAAGAGGGGCAGCAGCCTTTTCAGTAGTTGCAAGGGCAACAGTCTGGATGATTGACTGATCTGGCCTTGTAACAAAACCAAAACTGCCTTGCTGTGCTGGTACTGTGAACAGCTGAAAGCAAGGGGAAACTACAGCCATAATTTTTCCAGAGGACATGCAGCTTTACTGTATGATTAAATGATGATGGCGTCCTCTTGGGTAAAATATTCCGGAGGTAAAATAGTCCCCCATTCAGATCTCTGGGCAGGGACTACTCAAGAGGATGTCGTTATCAGGAGAAAGAAAACTGGCGTTCTACAGATCGGAGCGTAGAATATCAGATCCCTTAATCGGGCAGGTAGGTTAGAAAATTTAAAAACGGTAATGGATAGGTTAAAGTTAGATATAGTGCGAATTAGTGAAGTTCGGTGGCAAGAGGAAAAAGACTTCTGGTCAGGTGACTACAGGGTTATAAACACAAAATCAAATAGGGGTAATGCAGGGGTAGGTTTAATAATGAATAGGAAAATAGGAAAGCGGGTAAGCTACTACAAACAGCATAGTGAACGCATTATTGTGGCCAAGATAGATACGAAGCCCACACCTACTACAGTAGTACAAGTTTATATGCCAACTAGATCTGCAGATGAAGAAATTGAAGAAATGTATGATGAAATAAAAGAAATTATTCAGATAGTGAAGGGAGACGAAAATTTAATAGTCATGGGTTACGGAAATTCGAGTGTAGGAAAAGGGAGAGAAGGAAACGTAGTAGGTGAATATGGATTGGGTCTAAGAAATGAAAGAGGAAGCTGCCTGGTAGCATTTTGCACAGAGCACAACATAATCATAGCTAACACTTGGTTTAAGAATCATGAAAGAAGGTTGTATACATGGAAGAACCCTGGAGATACTAAAAGGTATCAGATAGATTATATAATGGTAAGACAGAGATTTAGGAACCAGGTTTTAAATTGTAAGACATTTCCAGGGGCAGATGTGGACTCTGACCACAATCTATTGGTTATGACCTGTAGATTAAAACTGAAGAAACTCCAAAAAGGTGGGAATTTAAGGAGATGGGACCTGAATAAACTGAAAGAACCAGAGGTTGTACAGAGTTTCAGGGAGAGCATAAGGGAACAATTGACAGGAATGGGGGAAAGAAATACAGTAGAAGATGAATGGGTAGCTTTGAGGGATGAAGTAGTGAAGGCAGCAGAGGATCAAGTAGGTAAAAAGACGAGGGCTAGTAGAAATCCTTGGGTAACAGAAGAAATATTGAATTTAATTGATGAAAGGAGAAAATATAAAAATACAGCTAATGAAGCAGGCAAAAAGGAATACAAACATCTCAAAAATGATATCAACAGGAAGTGCAAAATGGCTAAGCAGGGATGGCTAGAGGACATATGTAAGGATGTGGAGGCTTATCTCACAAGGGGTAAGATAGATACTGCCTCCAGGAAAATTAAAGAGACTTTTGGATATAAGAGAACCATTTGTATGAGTATCAAGAGCTCAGATGGAAACCCAGTTCTAAGCAAAGAAGGGAAAGCAGAATGGTGGAAGGAGTATATAGAGGATCTATACAAGGGCGATGTACTTGACGACAATATTATGGAAATGGAAGAGAATGTAGATGAAGATGAAATGGGAGATACGATACTGCGTGAAGAGTTTGACAGAGCACTGAAAGACCTGACTCGAAACAAGGCCCCGGAGTAGACTACATTCCATTGGAACTACTGACGGCCTTGGGAGAGCCAGTCATGACAAAACTCTACCATCTGGTGAGCAAGTTGTATGAAACCAGCGAAATACCCTCAGACTTGAAGAAGAATATAATAATTCCAATCCCAAAGAACGCAGGTGTTGACAGATGTGAAAATTACCGAACAATCAGTTTAATAAGCCACAGCCGCAAAATACTAACACGAATTCTTTACAGACGAATGGAAAAACTAGTAGAAGCTGACCTCGGGGAAGATCAGTTTGGATTCCATAGAAACACTGGAACACATAAGGCAATACTGACCTTACGACTTATCTTAGAAGAAAGATTAAGGAAAGGCAAACCTACGTTTCTTGCATTTGTAGACTTATAGAAAGCTTTTGACAATGTTGACTGGAATACTCTCTTTCAAATTCTAAAGCTGGCAGGGTAAAATACATGGAGAGAAAGGCTATTTACAATTTGTACAGAAACCAGATGGCAGTTATAAGCGTCGAGGGACATGAAAGGGAAGCAGTGGTTGGGAAGGGGGTAAGACAGGGTTGTAGCCTCTCCCCGATGTTATTCAATCTGTATATTGAGCAAGCAGTAAAGGAAACAAAAGAAAAATTCGGAGTAGGTATTAAAATCCATGGATAAGAAATAAAAACTTTGAGGTTCGCCGATGACATTGTAATTCTGTCAGAGACAGCAAAGGACTTGGAAGAGCAGTTGAATGGAATGGACAGTGTCTTGAAAGGAGGATGTAAGATGAACATCAACAAAAGCAAAACGAGGATAATGGAATGTAGTCGAATAAAATCAGGTGATGCTGAGGGAATTAGATTATGAAATGAGACACTTAAAGTAGTAAAGGAGTTTTGCTATTTGGGGAGCAAAATAACTGATGATGGTCGAAGTAGAGAGGATATAAAATGTAGACTGGCAATGGCAAGGAAAGCGTTTCTGAAGAAAAGAAATTTGTTAACATCGAGTATAGATTTAAGTGTCAGGAAGTCATTTCTGAAAGTGTTTGTATGGAGTGTAGCCATGTATGGAAGTGAAAAATGGACGATAAATAGTGTGGACAAGAAGAGAATAGAAGCTTTCGAAATGTGGTGCTACAGAAGAATGCTGAAGATTAGATGGGTAGATCACATAACAAATGAGGAAGTATTGAATAGGATTGGGGAGAGGAGAAGCTTGTGGCAAAACTTGACCAGAAGAAGGGATCGGTTGGTAGCATATGTTCTGAGGCATCAAGGGATCACCAATTTAGTATTGGAGGGCAGCGTGGCGGGTAAAATTCGTAGAGGGAGACCAAGAGATCAATACACTAAGCAGATTCAGAAGGATGTAAGTTGCAGTAAGTACTGGGAGATGAAGAGGCTTGCACAGGATAGAGTAGCATGGAGAGCTGCATCAAACCAGTCTCAGGACTGAAGACCACAACAACAACAACATCTTTCAGTTTCCATGTGTATGGTTTATCATAAGTAACATATTCAGTTTCGAAAATATCTGTTGACCAATTAGCTTTATATCCTTCCTTAAAAAAGTCCATTAAGTTTACTAATTCTAACTTTATTCCATTTCTCAAATTTCTCTTTTCCATTAGACACAAATGTAGTAGATTTATAATTCCTTTCATTAACTTCTGTTGATTTCATTTTTATAGTTGAATGTTTTGTTACTGTATTTTTCAACTAGTTTCGAAACTAATTCAACCTATTTATAATTTCCTTGAAAGCTATATTTCTTCCATATCTTTTCTTTAAGTGTTCCTTTTTATTGTTCACCAACAGATGGTTTTAATCCTGTAAAAGTTGAACAGTGATTGGTGTATGTCTTCATCAGCTTATGAAACATTTTATTATTAAATTCTTTACCATTACGTGTCTGTAAATTTGATGGACATCTATCTCTAAATATTTTTTCAAATCCCCTGTTACATTCTTCCCTGTTCTACCTTAAAATAGAAAAGTCCAATCAAATTTTGAGAAGACCAAGAGAAGTAACATTTCTCCTTTTCAAGCTTTTCTCATAGATGTATGTAATTCATTAATAAATATTTCACTAATATTTATACCATCACCTTTTTAACAAACTTACTCTTTTTACTTTTATGTACTGTGCAAAGAATTTCAATCCTCTATCGTCCATTTTTAGCTATGAGTCTGTAAGGATTATGAGTCTCAGTAAATTTTTTACACTTCAAGCAGTATATGTCATTGTGATCATCCATTTATATAGACTATAAAGTTTTAGTATTTAAATTATTTCACCAAATATAATTAACTTTACATCAAGTGGGACAGTTTAAACAGTATCTTTCATTCCTACAGTCAGAAAAGTTGATTTATGTCCATTATTGATTGAATACTATTATTTAATTCATACTACTTATCAAATACACTTACTGTGATATCAGAATCACAAATTTTTAAACGTTTGTTAATATTCTTACCACCAACAATGACTGTTTTTAGCCTGAAATTATGTTCTAAGTTGCGTATTTTTTGTTCACTGCCTGTCATAAATGTAAATTCAATGATTTGTTTATCATATACTTTATCTTTAAGATTACTTAACTCGTCTAAGTATACAGTTAAATCTGTTTTTGAGAAATAATCCAAAAAAGATCTTTCTATTTTCTTTTTTATGAAGTAATTATATTAGTTTTACTGACATTATTATTGAATTGTTTTGAATACTTGTATATTCTGGTTTTATAACAACATTTCATACCTAATTCATTAAATAATGTTTGTTGACTACATCCCTTGCATCAAATGGGTATTTTACAATCAAATTTTTCTACCTTTAAATCCAAAATAACCTCTAGTCACTTTAAAAATAGTATTAAATTCTTCATGAATTTGTTTTATTACATTATTTACTTTTGGATCTCTTGATGTTTGAAAATATGTTTCTTATTGAAAATCTTCAATTTTTGCAATTAATTCATTGTTAATTTTTGGTTAAGGGTCTAAATGGTTATTGATCTTATTTCCAAAAACGTCCATTAACGAAAATCGAAGTATCATTAAACTTGAAATTATATGACAGCAATTTTCATGCAAATAGACATAAATGATCATAAATTACTTCATTAAAATTTTGTATTAACCCAACATTGTAGTGTAGATCATTTCTCCCGAACAGTTAACGAGTTTAGTTTGTGTATTACTGCCAAATGAATTAAAACGAATTTCATATCTTTATTCTTATAGTAACAAGTCCAATAAGAACCATCATTATAAGATGTCTCTAAATGAACTATTCCAGATTCGTATTGTCCAGGATGATTTCTTAATTCATCTATCATAAAAACGCCACAAAAGTATTTTATTTTTAATTGTTTAACTATTTTTTCTATATCGAAATTAGCAGCATAGAAATCAATTATTTTTTAAATTTTTTTCTAGATCCAGTGCATTTCTTTTCCATTCCTTGATTATGTTTTTTCTGACATCAGCTATTTTCTTGTTTATTACTGCATCTGGAATTGCTGCAGATCCACCAGCAAGTGAACCAGCGGTTGCTAAATAAGGTAATGCAACTAATAGTAATAGTAGAAATCCACCTAAGTGTTGGGTTAATTCTTTTCCTTCTTCCTTTTTTGTTAAATATTCAATAATCTTTTTCAGAACTGGAATACCTAATGTAATAAATATGTTCCACCAGCTTTTCTCTTTCTTTTTTTGAGCATCAGATAAATATGGTTCTATACTAATTAATTGATTATTATTTAAATGACATTGGTTTAGTTTTGCCATTAGGTAGCAAACTATAATTGGTTCAAAAATTATTCATTTATTTAGATAAAATTTATAAGGATTAATATTTTTTTCACTCACCAACCATTGTCATCCATGCCTAATCCCATTCCTAATTTTCTCTTCCCATACATAATTCCTTGAACTGTAGTCACTGCTATTTTTTCTCCTAATGAAGCATCACTTGCATGCATTCCTTCTTTCATGTCTAATTAAAGTTCTTTATTTCCTTTGTGTCTTTTTTCTTAATCTTTATGATCATGATAGGTAATTTCATTCTGTTTGCAAGATTTGTCTAATGCATTTATTCCTTGATCTCCATATGCTAATCTTTCTTCTAGCTTAGTGAAAGGCCCACAAAACCTGTATCCTGGTAGGTGCATTTCTGGCAACTGTAAATTATTTAAAAACCAAGTTACTAATCCTTTACAATGTTTCTCACTTTCACAAAATGTGTGAGGAAGATTATTCAAAATTCTGATCAAATATGGAATTTCTTTTGGATCGTTGATGATGAAATCTTTAAATTTATTTGTCAACATTTGCATTATTCACGCTTTTTCATTGTGGTAATTTTTATTTCCAGCTAATTCTTTCCCGTGTGTTACAGCTAATTTATCAATTAATTGATAGACACCATTTGTTCATATTTTTTACCAAGCCTTCACCAACTTTTTCTCCGTCACTTTGCAATGAATCATCTAACTTTTTCATCAGTGCTGGGAAAAGTCATCAACTATTTCCTTTACCAAATATTTTTATTTATTTCCTATACTCGTTTTTGTTTTATTTGGATTATTACCATAATATAATGCTTCTAAACTGTATAATATATCTGGATAATTTGATATGTCAGAAACTGTAAACAATGTATTCATGTCTTCTACAGTAATCTGTTTCTTAGTTAAAAGATTCCATAATGTCTGTAGCCTCATATGTCCTATCAAAAATAGTCAATTTATCTCCATCAAATTTTACTGGTAATTTAGCAATGAATTTAAATTAACAAACAGGTCTTAATCCAAAAACTTTATCTTCACTTAGATTAATATTTGCTTTCCCTTACATTTACTTTTTTAACATTTTTATCCTTTTTTCTCTCTTCTCTATACTTCAGTAAAAATATTATATTTCTGATTCACTTAAAGTATACTCACACTGTGGACTTTCATATTGTTAAATTGGTGGTATACTATTAACTTCTTGTAGTAAGGAACCATTGTTCTTCATCTTCTCTCTCTTACAGAACATTATCACTTAATCTTTTGATACATTGTTTAACATTTTCTTTTGCTTTGATATCTGGTTGATCTCCTTTTCTATATTTTTCATATTCTGTTTGTGGTTGTTTCTTCCATTCTTTTACATTTCCTTTTAATTGTACTTTTACTCATTTATTTCACCTAGCTTTTTTAACAACTTTGGGATCATATTTTCTAGACATTTATTAGAGTTGAAAATCAAAAATTAAACATTTTTTAATGTTTCTGTTGAACGCTTTGTGTTTAAGTTGAACATTGTATGTTTATGATGAATATTTTATGTTTATGCTGCGTGTTTTATGTTTATGTTGAATGTGTTTAGTGTTTATGTTCAACTTTCAAGAGAAACAATTCGTTACTCTTTTGTTGTATTGAAATATTTTATTTAGGCTCTTATTTTTCTTTGTTTGTTTTTCTAGTCATGCCTATCATAACAAATCCAAACTAATCATTCCAACATATACTCCACATATCTTTAAAACTATCAAACTGTAAATCACTTCTAATAAACTCATGGTAAATGTGTCTTAAATTTGTGTCACCTTGTCTAAAGTTATTTTTAAAAAATTAAATTGTCTCTCACTAATATCTTCGGTATTTATGACTGTGTTGGAGCTAAATAAAAATAATCAATTCTTTAATGTCTCTTTCTAGCAAAAAATTCTCTAACCCTGTCTTTATTTTCAAGAATGATGTCATCAACTGCAACTACTGAATGATCTAGAAATTGATCTAATGGAAATTTTTTATTGTTTTAAATAAGAGTAGTAATTGTTTTGTTATTTGTATCTTCAAATTTATCACATATTTTCACAAATTACAATACATATAAACTTTTTGAATAAATGTAAAAATGATGAATTTTATTATAGTTCAGCAGTCCAGGTGCTAGAATATAATTAAGTATCATTAATGTTGTTTTTTCCCACAACCACTTGGTCCTTTGATTGCACATTGAATAGAATAATATAAAAGTTTACCATGTTTATTTTTTGATTTCTTTTCTGAAATTCTAATTTTCGGTTCCCAATCAGTTTTCATTTAATTAAATAACTTTTTTAATAGTAAACTGAGTGAAAAGTTGTCTGTTGTCAAAAAGAGGTTGACTATTCCAATACAAAATAGTTTTAGTAATGTCACAATGGTTGGCTTTTGTTCAACTTTTTAACTCCAAATATTATATCGAAAAATAATAAATTATATTGTGAGGGCGAAACAATAGAAGTTCCAATTGTTCAGTATGGTTTAAAATTCAAAATAACCAAATACTCATATTAAAGCACATGTAATTTTGAAAACAGCTGTAATCAGAAGCGATGTAAATTGTACTTGGATGTAAAAGAAGATAATATTGCAAGAGTGCTAGGATTCAATAATCAAATTACTAAAGCAAATGAAAAACTGTTAGTAATGATGTTCCTAAAATCATTCAATTTGAATTAATTAATGTTAGTTTTAATTTAGCTGATGGAATGTTTGTTAAACATACTGATCATTTTCAAAGAGAATATAATATTTCTGCTTCATTCAAGCCTAATGCAGAATTTGGTGGACCAATAATTTATGAATCACATTATCTTGTAAATATTCCTATTTTTGAACCAATTCAGAATTTATATATAATTAAAATTGATGGCATTGATAATCTGATTGACTTCAATGGTGCTTATGTAACAGTTGTTTAAGAAATGTCTTAATAAAAATTTGTCTTTAATAAATCATGAATAAAATCGAGAGTTATGAGTTTTACTCTTTCCCTTTGAATGAGAAGACTAAAAATAATCTAGAACTCCCCAATAAGAACACAGAGGTTAATATAAATATTGGAGACTGGTTCATCGAAATCATGCACAATTTTATGTGAGTTTTAGTATAACCAGAGCTGGTGGTACAAATTATACATATTATGATGGAGAAGCCAATAAAACGTTAGTTGATAACTATGTGGCAAAGTTCCTCAAGGACATCACTATAAAAAAAAGGAAATAATATTTTGTCTAGAATGGAATGTCCATTTATTTCTTCATCTGTCCTTATGAGATTAACTTCGACTATACCCTGTGAGTTAACTATAGAATAATGGTATGATTAGAAGTAAGAGTAATGAAGTACTTTCTCCACTAGATTTGTTTGGTGGTTTTTTCAAAGATTATAAGGAAGTAATGTCAGAAGGATATTTAACAGCAATTTTTACCTGGAATTCAACTGCTGAAGATGCTATTCTTAATTGAGCTGATAAAAACGATGCTTTATTTTAAATAAAAGGCACACTTCCAAAAGAAAGTAATTTGTAATAGAATCTGTGGAATGTCGTGTTCCTGTAATAATGTATGAACTAGAATATTCACCAGAGTTAGAAGAAGAAAGATTAAAAAATACAATTTCTTTCTCTGAATCACAAACAGTTGAAATAGCCAGATTAGAAGAAAAAAGAAATTTTGAACTAGATATTAGTAATTACCATAATTCTTCAGAATTTTATATGCCTTAGTTTCTTTTTGTTGTTTTCCAGAGTAACCAAAAAACAATAAACTATTGATTCTACTTTATTCAATAATGTTAAATTACCAAATATCTCTGTGGAAAATGGAAGAAATGCAGTTTTTCTCACGAATTTTCGAATCTTCATGCACCAAATAATTATCTGAAAGCAAATTATGCTCTCCTTGATTTTAAGACAATCACTCAACTGAATGATGAAGTCAATGTATATACCTCCTGTTTTATTGAAAATTATCCTATTTTTGTATTAAATATGTCTAGGAGAATGAGTGCATTGCCAACCCAGAAAATTACAATGAAGTTAGTTGCCACTTTTAATGATAAAATTCGAAAGATACAGTTGCATACATAGTCATGTATGCTAAAAAAATTTAACATGTGATGCTCAGCATAGAGTTTTGAGTGAAAATTTTTAATATTATTTTTGATTCTGTATAAATGGACACTCTGAGGAGTATGAGGATTAGAAGCACACACTTTCCCCACAAAGTAGTACATGTAGTTACCTGGATATCCCCAGATGGAAGTACAATGAATCAGATCGACTATGTTGTTTCTAACCAAGGTCACCATGGTAGTGTCGAACATCTGCGAACCTTCCTTGGGGCAGATATGAATTCTGATCATTTCTTGGTGGTATTGAAACTATGCCTCAAACTTTCTACCAGGTGGCGAAGAAGTCCAAAAAATATGGCCCACTTTGACAAGGATAAGTTGCGAGATCTAGAAGTGAGACAATGCTATCAAGATAAAATTGCAGAAAACCTCACAATATCAGAGAACCTTACCAAAATGGGAGACACATGGTTGGTGTTAGGAAATGCAGTGTTACTGAGTGCAAGAGGCGAACTTGCTTGCCATCCAAAATGCAGAAGTAAAGTTTGGTTTGATGCAGAACGTTGAGAATCTGTTGGGATGAGATCAGCGAAGAGGATAAAATGGTTAGAAAAACTTTTAGAAGAAGCAAGGGTAGCCACTGTGAAGAGTGGTGTAACACACTTGGGAGGGCAAGCACTGATGGAAGCGTTGAAATGATTAATATCAACTATCTGGGCAGCAGAAATAATTCCTGAAGAACAGAAGGGAGCAATTATATGTCCCATCTTTAAGAAGGGTGATGTTACCCAAGTATACAAGTACTGAGTAATGTCACATCTAAAATTAGATACAAAGTCTTTACAACCCTGCTGCTAAAACGAATGAAACTACTGTCTGAAGGAACTGTAGTCCCATATGAATGTGGTTTCATCCCCGGACGGTCTACCATTGTCCATATACGTACTTTTAGAGAGTTGATAGAAAAATTCTGTGAGTTCAGTCAGGAACGACACTTCATCTTCACCGATTTTCGGCAAATCTATGACAGCACTGACCGCACCACATTACGGGAAACGTTAGAGGAACGTGGCATCCCATCAAAATATATCCATCTAATTGCAACTTGCTTCTCCCAGTCAACTTCGAAAGTACGGTATGGCAACCAACTATCACTATCTTTCAGTATCCGAAATGGATTGAGACAAGGAGATCCATTGGCGCCAAAATTATTTAACTTGGCCTTCGAAAAAGTAAGCTGTGGCACTTGTCGAACCAGAGAAATGGAGATGGTGGAAGCAGACACAATTCTGGAATTTTTGGACGATGTTGTGATCCTTGGCGACACTCTAGAGCAAATGTGTGCAAATACTTCCTGATTCCTCCAAAATGCAAAGGAAATTGGGCTGGAGATGAACGAGGACAAAACTAAATATCTTGGACTATCACATCGTCGTGTTCTCCCTCCCTCCATTGTTGTAGATGGACATACCTTCGAATGAGTTGAAGAGTTCAAGTACCTGGGCTGAATATTAACCAACAAAAGTGTAGTGAAGGAAGAAGTACATCAACGCATAACAAATGCAAATCGTGTATTCTTTAGTCTGAACAATCTTTTTAAATCTCGTCTGGTACCTCAGAAGTACAAAGCCCACCTGTACACGACACTGGTGAGGCCGGTACTTTATACGGCTGTGTAACTTAGGCTACATCAGTAACGACAGAAGATTTAATATGTGCGTTTGAAAGAAAGGTGCTTTGGAAGATCTATGGACATGGACATGGAAGGCATATGGGACGGAAGAGAGAATAAATACCTGTACCAGAGGTTTTGTAAACCACACATTGGACGAATATTGGGACAGAGACGACTACAATGGTTTGGCCACATCTTACGAGCAGACGGATCCCTTCCTAAAAGAGTTCTCCACTCTCAACCCACAGGAAAACGACCGAGAGGACGCCCAAGAACGCGATGGATGGGTCGAGTGACGGTGATCCTTCAAGAAGTGGACCAGCGGCCTTGGAGGATGATGCTAGAGACCGAAGAAGATGGAGTGCCATCTGCAGAAAATACCTCCTCTCTTGTGATTGACAGACATTCCTGTGATTGGCGTTTTTGTGTTTGTAATGTTTCTTTTTTCTTATTGTTGATCTGCTGAAGGCCCCAAAGGCCCCTTAAAGCAATAAATAATCATGGTATAAATGGATACACTACTGAAGGAGCTAAATAATGCAAGCAATTTTAATTTGTTTAAAAAGACTAGTGAGCTAGATATGGCGAGAAAATTTGTGGGGAGCTTGATATTAAATTTGGAATTATTTTACCAGACGGGTTGAATAAAATAATAACTTACTGGGACTTCCAATTTTTTGAAGATGTTAATATTAAACTAAAGTATAAAGGAATGAAGAGAACGAAAAATAATGATAACGAAGTTCATGATCTAGAGTTCATTGCTTGAATAATTTTTTATTGATTTAATTTTTATATCTTATTTTTGTGGGTGGGTTGGTTTGCTGAGTAAGTAATCTCTTAGTGCGCTCAAGCTGCCCACAAACTACTACTCAGGAACGAATTTTTTCTGTAAATTCGGGTATATGGTTAAACCTACAAAAACAAGCGCGTTCTCATAGTACTAAAAAATAATCAGGAGAAACTGTCTTTTTTGATACACATACTGACTAACTTGGGAAAGGACCTCAAATAATTTAAGGTTCACACTAGGGATGATTTTCTAAAATCTAGCGAGTATTCGAGAGTCATGGCACTTCGTTTCTTCCTTTTTTTTTTTTTTTTAATGAGCAGAACCGTTTAAATTTCGAATGGCCCTGACTAACAATAACCTGTACCTTTCATGAATCACTTACCTCACAAAAACCTTCGTTACTCGAACTACTGCAATACAGCGAACGCCAATATTGCCAGCTAAATAAAAGATTCTAACTACGGAAGGCACTAACTAAAGCGCGAGAAATCTTATAAACTTTGCATTCTCGCGACCACCGCTCCCAACGGTCATGTACAGTGACTACATTCCCGTCTAGTCTTTCTGCAGTGTCACAGTGGGAGACGGTACAGAGTTTAGAAAATGTGACCGTTTAATTGCTTTGCATAGTGCACTTAGCAATGCACGGACGATGACGCTCTCTGCCATCGTGAGAACATCTGATTTATGTCATTGCGATGATGATGATGATGATGTTTGGTTTGTGGGGCGCTCAACTGCATGATTATCAGCGCTCGTACAAATTCCCACTCTTTACTCAGTCTAATCTCGCCAATCCAATAATGATGAAATGATGACCACAACACAGACACCCAGTCCCCAGGCGGAGAACAATCCCCAACCCGGTCAGGAGTCGAACCCGGGACCCCATGGTCCAGTGGCAACAAAGCTAGCCACTAGACTACGAGCTGCGGACTATGTCAATTCGATGTGGGAAATGTGTTTGCCGGTGCATGCAGGCAGAACTTGCTAATGACAATGGGAAGGACAAATGATAGCAGTTCCAAGATGTGATTATACTGGGAGGTATGTAGCACGTAGATGGCGCAAAATAAGGCAGTAGACATAGTTCAGAGAGTTTATGCAGCAAGAAAAATACATCTGTATCAAAAGTCCCTTTTTTTGTACCATCCGTGAAGAACGCTGTTGTCATTGAAAAATAATGCAAATTAAGATCTTTATGAGAAACAAATATAGGCATGCGATTAGACACATAAAATGCAATGTTACATATACCTTTTGTTTGCTAACTTTGTTCATAAAACGACGCATTCTCACATAAACCTACAAGAGTGATCATTTGACATACATTAGTGCACTACAAAATTAAAAACAATACATGATTACAGGACCGTTTATGCATCTAGATAAATACTAGTATTTCTGTACCAAAACATTATTAAAATAGTATAATATTTTATACATACTTTATGAAATCCAAGCCAATGACACTGATGTTGGCGAGATCTCGCATCATAACGTCCTATTCCGGGGTCCGGCAACATCATATCGCAATGAGAAAACATATACAGGGTGGTCAACTGAAAGGTTTCAGCGCAAATATCTTGGGAATAATAACAGATATTGAAAAACGACTTTCGCGGTCTTGAATGTAAGGCTGGGGTTCATAAAAGTAATTACTACGCGACATCCTCACTAAAACTTAAGGAAATATTATTTTCAAGATAATTTTTTAGTGGACACCCCGATTATTTCTTATTCAATCAGAAACATGAAACATCACCAAAAGAATGGCGTTGTATGCATTGCAATACGTCAATTACATGCCGAGAAACTGCAAAGCCAATTTGACGTTTGAAACAAAGAAAAGCGCCGCTATTGGATATCTCGAGATGCAAGCAGGAGCTCGACGTTGTTAATAATCTCGAGGCGACAAACACCGTACTTATTGTTCTTTGGTGGATCCAATACAAATTGCCAGTCACACACAATGAAAAATAAGGAAAGGTGTTACTCGTTCACGCTTTCTTTATTAGAGAATTAGAACGGTCATAACGATAACGAAATAATGAGTAAAATAAACACGGTTAATGGCTGACCAAGGTTCTAACAGAGTGTAAATGCTTATTTTGGATAGTTGTAAATCAATAACATAATGGTACATGACACGTACGGGCCATGTCACTGAACATTTTAATTATTACGTTACAACTGAACATTTGCACATGATGAAACTATGCATAAATGTACAATAGTACCTACAGAACAAACAAACGCCTTCCCAGAATCACAGAAAATTCGCATCGTTCTGCAATCACATTCCACACAGCTGAAACTCTACAACGTATATTCGAAGATATCGTGATTTACATTGCAACACCGCTGTGCACGCTCCAAAACCTTCCGATGCAAACAGCTCTGAGCACTATGGGACTTAACTTCTGAGGTCATCAGTCCCCTAAAACTTAGAATTACTTAAACCTAACTAACCTAAGGACATCACACACATCCATGCCCAAGGCAGGATTCGAACCTGCGACCGTAGCGGTCGCGCGCTACCAGATTGAAGCTCCTAGAACCGCTCGGCCACTTCGGTCGGCACTTTTCGATTCACTGCTGTCAGAGTTTCTGGTGTTATTGCAACTCATGCAGCAATAATATGGGCTTTCATGTTCTCCACTGTTGTTTGAAACATCTGATACGCCGCATTTTCGACATGTCCTTACACAAAAATGTTAATGAGGATGAGGTCCTTCGTCCGCCCTGAAAATCTCTGAAGACGGCTCCGAAGACCTATCCATAGATTTGAGAGTTGTTGGTTTAGTACGTAGATAAATAGCACACCCAAGAGGGAAACCGTTATATGCATATCAATGTTTGTGGCAATAAAATCCTATTATTACTTTCGGCCCATTTTTCATAGTGTGTGACTGAATATTTGTATCGTTTCCAGCAAATAGAAGTAAGAATAGCGTTTTTAGCATGGTAGTACAGAAATCAGACCGCGATTTCGACCAACGTGGGGGTCGTGCTTGCATCTCGGTGTGTGCAATAGCGGCACGTTACATTTATTTCAAATGTCAACTTTACTTTGCTGTTTCTCGGGAAGTAACTGACGTATTGCGATACAACCAACGCCATTCTTTTTGTGATTTATCGTGATACTGATTGCTTAATAATATGGGGTGATCATTTAAAAGAACATAAATTTGTGTTGAAAATAATATTTGCTTGCCTTTTAAAATGTTTCATAGTATATACTTTCATGAGCCTCTGCCTTAAATTAATACAAAGGAAAGTTGTTTTACGATATCTATTGTTGTTCCAGAGATATTTGTGGTGAAATGTTTAAGTGGGCCACTCTGTACATATAGAAGGTGTCCCAGAAACACCGGCAACGTTAAGTACGCGGAGCGGGAACGCTAACTGGTCGGTTTTCAAGAAGGAATCCATCACCAGAAAGCCACACCTTGGGCACTGGACAGCGCTGAAGTACAGGGTGGGGCAAATAGAAGTGGCCCAGATGAATGGATACGATTGGACGTGAATATTGCATACAACCACACCTCGTGACTTCCAACAGAATGGAGCAACTGCCTATACAGCCGTCCGAACCTTGGAGCGCTTTTACAGAATCTTCTCGTCTGACAGAGTTGTTAGCAGAGGTCATTCTGGTCGCGGCCCTAGCTGGCCACCCGGGTCACCTGATCTGTCAATGTGCTATTACTTTGTGTGGAGAGCCCGTGTGTCTAAGGCGTATCGCAACAGCCCTCTTAGTCTTCAATAACTTCAGCAAAACATTTCGGATGAGACTGCATGAATTCCAGCAGCCCAGATTCGATCCGCCTTCAGCAACTTGCTGACTAGGTCCCAAAATTGCTACAGTCAGGTTAGCACTGTATTACCTCCTTCTGCTGTGTTTCTGTGTTCCATGGGACTCTGTTCTCTGAACCACTTTTATTTGCCCCACACTGTATGAGAACTATCGGTTGTGACTATTTGCTCTGATTCGTTTTGATATCTGGATACGGAGGGTATGTAACTGTTTAGCCAGCTTTCTACTGCGGATGGACGACCTGAGCCTAATAGCATTCCTGAGCTTATGCTACATTCCTCGATACAGCCCTTATGCGCATCCCACTGCGGACTGTGCGTGGTCTGCCAGTGTAGTAACGTTGTTGACAGTAGTGCGACATGTACCAGTACACAGCTGGTGTACTGACAACATAGGGACGGTATTAACATCTGGGCCAGGATAATTAATGATCATATCATTGTGCCATATCTGTTGCGAAAAAGACTAACAAAACAGATGTATTTCAAGTTTATCAGAGATGTTTTGCCTACCGTATTGGATGATCGATGGATTGGTAGATGTTGACCAGTTCCATGACTAGCACAGTCACCAGGGCTTACACTTCTCGATTATATTCTGTGGGTTGCTAAATGAAGAGTACGGTGTACAGTACACCTGTACAATCAGCAGAGGACCTTACTACTCCAGTCCTCAGAGCGATTGAAATACTTCAAGGACAACGCAAGTATTGGCTCATGCGCTTGAGGCTCAGCACCGCCAATAAAGGCTCTGCATTGACATGAGAGATACACAGTTCGAAGCCCGTTTGTAATGGAGACAGCACGATGTGCATATCACGCTGGGTTTATTCATATGGTGTGGAACACACTTCGACTCTCTCCATCGCTCAAGCTATGCATTTCCATATACGGAATTCTTCTTGAAACCTTCCTACACAAAATAATAAACATTGTCAGTGTTTTTGAGACACTCTGCACAGTGTGTGATGCATACCTGGTTCTTTTACCCATCCTACTCATCCACCTCCTCCTTGTTAGATGATATGTGTCTAAACTCTCGAATACTTGTGAAATGCCACATATTTTAAATCACTGTTAATATAAAAAACTAGCTGATTACTCGGCATTGCCAAGTTACGTACGTACTCAAATCTTCTATTACGCCAGCTCCTCCTCTGCCCCCTCTGTCTGTCCATCTCTTTCCCCATCCTATCCGTCCATCCTCCCTCCTCTCTATCCATCGCCTCTTGGCCTCTCTCAATCCACCTATATCTGTTCCTGCCCCTCTCTCTGTCCATCTGTTCCGGCCCCTGCGTCTGTCCATCTGCTCTTCCCCTTTCTCTGTTCATAAGCTCCTCCCTTATCTTCCTGTCTATATCCTCTTCACCCCTCATATTGCCCCATTTGCTCCTCCCCTTTCCTATGTCCGTCAGATCTTTCCCTCTGTTCATCTCATCCTTCCTCCTCTCTCTGCCCCTCTCCTCCTCCAACCAGTCTATCCATCTCCTTTCCTCTGTCTGTCCACCTCCTCCTCTACCCTCTTTCTGCCCATATCCTCCTCATTGTCCATCTCCTCCTCCCTGTCTCTGTCTTCTCTCACTCCCCTTGCCACTATCCATCTCCTCCTCTTTCCTTTCACTGTCCCTCAGCTTCTCCCCTATCAGTTCATCTGCTCGACCTCTCACTTCATCACATCCTTCTCCTCTTCTATCTCCTTCTCACCCCCTCTAAAACCATCTCCTCCTCCATTTCTCTCAGTACATGCTTTCCTCTCTGTATGTCCATCCCCTACTTCCCCCTTTCACTGTCCATCGCTTCCTACCCTGTTGCTCTGTCCATCTTCTTCCTTTCTCTACCCACCTCTTCTCTCTCTGTCCATCTCCTCCTCTTCCCTTTCTATTCATTTCTGCCTCCCCTTTCTCTGTCCATCTCCTCCTCCCCCCTACCTGTGTCTATCTCCTCCTTCCACCTCTATGTCTATTTCCTCCTCCATCCTTCTCTCCCCACACTATCATCCACACCCCAGTAGAAGGTTCTTGGTTCCTGTTTTCGCATAATTTCTTTCCAGATAACAATATATGTATGACATTCGGTTTAAATCAATGTAGGGGCTTAGGAGGGAGCATTTTAACAGTGGCTGTGTATGCAGCAGTCATATATATTTCACATATGTTCAACATATGTCACGCATATTTGTAACCATATTTGACCTTTAGCTTTAGCGAATTTCGCACGTTAGTTTCGTTTTCACGTTGTTCAATGTTTACGACGCCATATATTCTGAACTTTAGTTCGTACACTGATGTAGCTTTGTGGGTGCATCCAAAAATTAGTAGTAAAGAAGTAATACATTTATACATAATAAACTATGTGTCACTTTTTCTCATCTCTCAGTGATTGTACGTCGTATTTCCTGAGCTATGAGTCGTAAAATGATGTAGTATGGCAGCCATATTTAGTGGTATATGTGAATACTGTGTGTAAAATCTGTTGCAGATAGAGCAGACAGTAAATAAATAATAAATTAGAAGGCCATGACCGATGTGGCTGTTTCACTGCACACGAACAGCGAAGATGAAGTAAGTGGGGGGCTGGGAGTAGGGGAGGTTAACGTTTGAAATTATGTATTCTCATTCTGAAATATGAAATACTGCATGAACAAAGTCTGGCGATTTCCACGTCGTGATCTACTCTTGTTTTTTAACGTCTTCCTCCACTTCCCCCCCCCCCCCCTACACACACACACACACACACACACACACACACACACACACACACACACACACACACACATTTTTGAGAGATAGGTGATTCTAACCTTCATAGTAGATCTTTCCAGACAATAAGTGATACCAGGTTTGGCTGAAACCGGTCCAATGGCTTAGGAGAAGATGTGGAACATACATATATATGTATAACCACTTTTATAATATGTATGGGCTACATTCAACGCAAAACATTCTTCATAACTAATAACTCTTTAAGAATATGTAGGTTTTATTAGTTGATACCCTGGAAAGTATGTGTCAATATTTGCATTCTTCCTGATATTATGAAGACCTACACACTAGCAAATGCCCCATATACAGGGTGTTTCGGTAAGAGTGTTAAAAAATGAAACAGGACATAGAGAATGCTCCACTGAACAATTTGAGCTAGGGAACCTCGTGTCGGAGAAGCCAGCTTAAAAAGAAATGGAAGTAAACTTGTCTACCACTTTATTTAGCATTACTGCTTCCCAGCTATAACTAACAAGCATACAAGTTTACGCGTACTGTGCTGTTTATTTTCATGTACGTTCCTTATTTCCTGTAAGGGAACAAGGAGAACGAGCCATGATGTAGGTTCTGTTTACTTCCCTAGTCCATAAGGTGGCTCTATTGTATCGTATTTACATTGTTCCATGACATAACGTGCTATGAATGAACGACAGATCCATTCATTACTCAGCGCTATGTAGAGACGTACAGTACAATACAATGGAGCAGTACCGATACAGTTTCGCAGACATTATTGACAAGCATCTTGTGTAGAGGGATGTACGTTGCAATGCTCTTGCTACTGAAAGGCTGTACAAGGAACGATTTCGTAACAGGCATCGTCCGTCACGACGAGTGTTTATTTCTCTTGATCGACGAATGCGGGAGACTGGTTCATTGTAAAGAAGAAATAAGAAACTGGCAACATGAGGACCAATCGCACACCCAATATTAGGAGGAGGTGCTAGAACGTGTTGCAGTGCCTCCCAGTACCAGTACTCGTCGTATTGCAAGTGAAATGGGCGTTGCAGATACTAGGGTGTGGTGAGTACTCCACAAACAATAATTACACCCACACCACCCGCAATGAGTCCATGCAACGCTTGGGACTGACTTGGCACCAAGGGTCGCATTGTGTCAGTGGTTGCTCCAACAATGGCGTGATCAACCAGATTTCCTCCAGATCATTCTGTTTACTGATAAAGCCTCATTTGATCTCGATGGTATTTCGAACAGCAGGAATAGCCATGTGTGGGATGAGGGAAACTCTCATGCTATAGTAGAGTCACACCATCAAGTACGTTTTGCTGTGAATATCCGTACAGGCATTGTAGACGGCAGTCTCATTGGGCCATATCTTCTACCCGGCCTTCTGAATTGCCACATGTACTTGAGCTCGTTCAAAGAGTTTTACCTGAGTTGTTGGAGAACGTACTCATCGGTACTCGTGAGAGGATGTGAATACAATATGACGGCGTCCCACTCGTTTCAGTGTGGATGTCCGCAACCATCTCAGTACTGCATTTCCTGGTCGCTGGATTGGAAGGGGAAGTCCTATTCCATAGCCTGTGAGGTTACCTGACCTCAATCCCCTTGATTATTTCCTGTGGGAAGATCTAAAGTCACTTATGTATGAGTCCCCAGTGGATCCGAAGATATTTGTCAGGGTGAGTCATGATCTTGTTCGATGTCATGCTGGCATTGAGGTTGATATTCGTCATTTCAGTAAATTTTGTAAGATGCAGTACAAATGGTACATTCATTGTGTCAATGATGTTACTGTAGTTAAATGTAACTAATGTGAATAAGAAAGTACACAGTAATGTGATTTTATTCCTATTACCCGCTTAAGCTAGCTTCTCTGATCCCAGGTTTTCTACCTCAAATTGTTCAATCCCGTTAAATTTTTGCACGCCCTTACAGAAACACCCTGTCAGCACATGAGCAAATGCTGTAGTGACTGTGACCACTAACCATAAACTGTTTTCCATTGGATCGCCAAATATGCGGTACAATGCCAGTCCATCAGCGTATTTAACTTGAAATACTGTCATAGTAGCAACGATTATCTGAAGGTCTGGCAAAGACACATTATTTGGGAAATAATGGTATCATGGTATTTGCAATGTGGTGAAAAGTTGTTTGGATTTGTCCTGACTAAATTCAGTTACGAGTTAACATGGAGCCCTAACACGGTCGAGGCAGATGGAGATTGGTTCAAATGGCTCTAAGCACTATGGAACCTAACATCTGAGGTCATGAGTCCCTAGAACTTAGAACTACTTTAACCTAACTAACCTAAGGACACCACACACATCCATGCCCGAGGTAGGATTCGAACCTGCGACCGTAGCGGTAGCGCGGTTTCGGACTGAAGCGCCTAGAACCGCTCATCCACCACGGCCGGCACAGATGGAGATTTCAATGTCACATTCACCGCTCAGTGGGACAAGGTGTAGAAGGTATTTATGGCTCTATAGCCTTCTATTATAGACAGAGCATTACGATATGTTTTATATAGCAACGTAATCGGGAGTTACTGCAGTTAGAAAGCATCTCAGCCTTCTAGAATTTTAGAGGCTAGTAATGAATTCTCACGCTTACACCCACTTCTCTCCACAGAGGATGGCTACTTAGGACTTTCCAATACCCACTGTTAGGAAGCTCCATGCTTGTCTCTAACGATCAGTCACACTTTGCGCTCTGTAGGGTGATGTGCTGTATCACAAGTATGCACTTTGACGAGGTGAACGAAATAAAATAAACTTTTTCTTTAGTTAAAAAAATTATTTTATCATCAATTTTAGCAGTAACATTAGACTGTTAAGTGCGTTTGTAAGTTTCTTACTTGTAATTCTTAGAGAAGGTAAAACTCGCCATCAGTTCTCTTAAAGATTTCGAATTTCAGCATGTGCAGATACTGTGCCAATTCAAGCCGCTTTTTCACACTATTTCACATAAATTATTGGATTCGTATGGTTGAGAGCTGCTATGAAATCCGTGTGTCCAATGCAGGGTTCACCATATCGAATTCCAAGGAATCAACCACAATGCCATTTGTTGTGTTTTGAACCATTTGACACTTTGGAACGGTTTTTGTTATGCGACATTCTTATTGAACTTAGCGATTACACGTCTTAACTTTCGTCATTAACTCAACATTCTTGTCGTGGAATCCTTGGATGCTTAAAATCATGCTATCACATGGAGAAGCCATTGCAAAATTATTTATTATTTTTTTAAACGTCTCTCTGTACCAATCCGTTGAGTGACGTGCAATTTAATACACAGTCATGCAAAAATGGATCCTATGCAGAAGTGCCATTTGCAAAGTTATGTTTGGCTTCAACCTCAGTAGGTATGTCAACAAGAACTGATTCATTTTAGTTTGAAGAGTCGATTACAGCAATTGGTGTTGCTTTCTTAAATTCCCTCAGGGATAACATTCAGATACTACAACCATCGTAATAAGTGCCTCGAAACCTTCCGCACATCTCGCACAGTAGGCTATCAAAGATCTGGTCATAATCCTGTTGTAGTTTGTTGCTTCGATAGAATTCATAATTTTGATATGCTCCCACATTTATTAATTTTCAGTGGTGGAATTCACTAGAATCGGTTTTCGGAATTTAGTGTGCAGTACTAGTGGTAGAGCTGGGTATTCAAACATTTCCCATGACGTCACTCAAATATGTGGTACTTTTCACACTAACTTGTCAATTACGAGTTGATTAAATTCTTCAGTTCTTTGAGTGGAGGAGTTATTATCTGCTGCGTTTCCTACAAAGATCAGTTCTCATTTAATATGTAGTAAAACGCACCTCGGATCATCAAGGCGCTCTGTTAACTTATTCAGTGGTGTTTTATCTGCTATTCACCCAAGGTTTTTCAACACATTGAGGTCTGATGTAGATGCTGAAACATAGGTTTTAAGAGATGACGCTCCCGTACTTTGTGTACAGTTTATCTCAGTTTCATTTAGTTCATATTTTATTTCTTGTATAAGAAAAGATAAGTGTAGTAGTTTAGATGTGACTTTTTCACATCTCATCTGTCACTTTGAACAAATTTGCCTTCTATACAAAAATAACTATTGCTTGGAAGAGTTATTGCGACGTTGAAGTATATTATTTGTAGGAGACATACGTGTATCACGTAATCTGCTTGATACACGGAGGTGCGAGAATTCTACAGTGATACAAGACCTAAATTTCTACTGCAGTTTAAGCTGAATGCACTATACCTACACGGGGGAAGGCGAAAAGCAGATCTCATACAGCTCTGAAAGAGAATTTCCTCTGTTCTCTTATAGTCGATTACTCGATCTAAAGACGGACATTTCCTTTCCCATCACTATCTTTCTCTGATGCAGGTGCCCAAGAATCTTCCACAAATCGAGAGTTTTTGTTAAGCTGGAGCGCAGACATTAAGCGGTTATTACATTTGCATAACGTTATTGTGCATGATTGAATTAGATTAAAATTTTGTGGCTTGTTTCTCTGCCCATGCATAACCGGAACTTGGGCTAATCTCTCCAGAGATCTATCATACTGATTGACGAAAGCAATCAAGCTATTCCTGGCAGAGTGGCTACGAAATCTTGTTATTATTCATTGGACTGGACTTGTAATTTTAAAAAACATATGAGCTATGCTTCATGATGCAGTATTCGAGGTCTTTACGGTGACATGGAAGTTTATAAAATGTAAAGGTTACTGAATTTTCAAGTATGTGGGAAAGGATGTTATTTCGTTTGGTAAGATGCACTGCATCTTAATCGAGTGTGTAATGGCATTTGGCAGATCTATTTTAGTATGTTAGTTAGAAATGCAAACGTCAGTATTAGTGTACAGAAATAATAGCGCAGCCGAACACGTCTTTTTCAGTGTCTGGCGAAGGTCTTTACAAATGCAGAAAGTAATTTGGTGTTTCGTTACTGACTTTGTAGCATCATCAAAGCATTGTAAATATCAAGGCCACGATTCCTGCTTCGTTCTATTTATTTTATATGAAATGATTAGGTACCCTCCTCCCTTGTGTCTAATAACTTTGTAGATTTATAGAGACTTACTTAAGTAAATGCATAAAATTCAACTGCCTTGCTCACGTGATTCGAATTGCTTTTTTCTGTAAGTTTGTAGATTTTAGTGACGGTTGACATTAAAGGTAAAACCTTCTAGGCTGTTAGGCCACATCACATTCTTCTCGATTTCTTACAATACAACAGACGTTTGATCCCGCAGAAGATGACAGTAGAGAGGCGTTACGTCGATTTTGTAAGAAGAAACTGAAGAGCAACATGACGCAGAAGATATTGCTTGCAGTTCTAATGGTAAAGCATTTTTTTGCTACCGGCTTCTGCTTATAGCAGAACTCGCTTTCCATTATGCATGTAGCCACATTGACTTAAATTCCCTCTAATTGTATGTTCATAAACCGTACGTAGGTTCAAAGAGTGAACTTCCCCGACTATATTTATTACATTTTATTTGTATAGTCTACAGTCACAAGTCGTTAATGCTTAATATGCATTCAACAGGTTGGCAATGTTGTTTAGATATAAATTTCTTCACAAATAAAGCTCAGACGTAATCGTTAGGTTCTGTGAATACGAAAGAATACAGAGTCTTTGCTTCATGTTGTAACAGAAATGTTGAAAATTCATTTAATCTGCCAGGAAATTTGATTTAATAAGGACGCGGCGGCCGTAAATTTCTCATTTATATTCTGTACTTCGTTGTGGGCTGCAACAATAGTGTAAATTTCACGAGCTGCGACATAGTCGCAAATACAAACAGTGATCCAAATACTGTCAAATGTTTTTTATTCCAGTCTTTGATCACAATATACAGGGTGAGTCACTAACTACTGCCACCTAGAAATACTCCGAAAGCATGATAGAAGCTGAAAGTTTTGTGGGACAAATGTTGCATGGGACAAAGGGAGCCATAATATGACGTTGGTTTTGTGTTGCTAGGTGGGGTCGCGTCAGACATATGAAGGCCAACTTTGTTATTTTTTTAAAATGGGATGCTATGGTATGGTACTTATTTTTTGATAGCGGCTATCGAGACGAATCCAATGATGTGTAACAATAAGGTCTTTGGAGGTCAACGGAGTTCAAAAAGGTGGCATGAACGTCCATTTACAGAAGGTGTTCGCTGGTATCAACACAGTGCTGCAATCTTCTTATCATCGATTGAGTGGTATTCCTTATCACTTCGGCATTTATCGAAACACATGCTCTGACAATTCTCTCTCGTATATCGTGCAAAAAATAAATATTCGCCGAATAAGGCGTAGCCATTTAACGTGCCATTGACATGTAAACACCATTCGACGGTTTCACAATACAACACTAATAGGAACGGTAAGACTAGTATCGTCGAATCAAGCGAATGTGAATCATGTATTCCTTCGAAGAACAAGTCGATATGCTTTTCATTTACGGAGAATGCCAGTGAAATTCAGTGAGAGCTAGAGACTCTTAATCGTAGGAAGTACGTCACATTCCAGCAAGAAATATTAGGTCTGTTATTGGATTGTTCAAATGGTTCATATGGCTCTGAGCACTAGGGGTCTTAACATCTTAGGTCATCAGTGCCCTAGACATAGGATTACTTAAATCTAACTAACCTAAGGACATCACACATATCCATGCCCGAGGCAGGATTCGAACCTGCGACCGTAGCAGCAGCGCGGTTCCAGACTGAAGTCTATTACTGGGAGAAATGCCGTTTGGAACAAGGAACATAATGTGGTTTCAACGCGATGGTTGTCCGGAACATTTTTCGATGGTGGCTAGAAATGAGTTGCAGAGACTATTCCCAAATCGTTGGATTCAATACGGAGGAGATGTGTTGTGGCCGGCTCGTTCGCCAGACTTGATGCCTCTGGATTTTTCCTTGTGGGTATTCGTAATAGATATTGTTTATAAAGATTTTCCAGCAACACCTGAAGATATGCGAGAGAGAATTGTAAGTCCATGTGCTTCGGTAAGCGCCGATTTGATAAGGAATACCACTCAATCACTGATAAGTAGATTGCACCACTGGATTGATACCAATGGTCATCACTTCGAAGACCTTCTGTAAACGGACGTTCATGCTACCGTTTTGATCTTCGTTGACCTTCAAAGACTTACTGATACCATCATTGGATTCATATCGATAGCCGCTATCAGAAAATAAGTACCAAACTATAGCATTCCATTAAAAAAAAACAGAAAGATAAAGTTGACCTTCATATCTCTGACGCGACACCAGCTAGCAACGAAAAACCAATGTCAGATTATGGCCTCCATTGTCCCAAGCAACATTTGTCCCACAAACTTTTCAGCTACTATCACACTTTCGGAGTTATCCTCGGTGGCGATAGGTAGTAACTCGCCCTGTGTATTGTGATCAAAGACTGTAATGAAATACATTCAATAGTGTAAATAATAGATGGCAATCTATTATTTCTTGTGAATTATTATTAGCGAGTAGTTGTTTCTCTTATCTCCATTTAAATCTGTGTTTACACCGTAGCCGCAGTTTTCAGTAGCATGCAGTGCAGCCATTGTAGTGCATAATTAGCACATATTACAGGGTGACAAGAATCGAGAGATGTTTGTGTATACTCACAGAGGAAAATTGCTTTGTCATCCAGCAGAAAGGGTAACGTGAAACACATTATTCTTCATATTTATTCATGTACATTGCGAACTTGAGTTGGTGAGTATGAGTTCCCTACCGAAAAGATAATTACACGGTTCACAGTACATCTACAACTATAGGCCTACAGCGCAAGTGGCGGAGATGTACTTCGAGTATCCCTGTCACTTCCCACTTCCCCCGTTCCAGTCGAGAGTGGTTTGCGGAACAACGATTGCTGGGAAGGCTCCGTGTGGGCTCAGATCTCTCTAATTTTATCTTCGCGGTTTTTTCGAGAGATGTAAGCAGAAAGATTCTTCTAGGAACGTATGCTCACGGAACTTCAACTGTGAACCACAACTTCGTGGAGAATGACTCTCTTGCAGCGTCTGCCACTGAAGTTGGCCGATTATCTTCGTGACGCTTTCGTTTTTTATGAAATGAACCTGTAACGAAATTTCTTGAGGATTTTTGCAACGAACATCAGTCTGGCATTTGGCTTACCTGTAATTCTTTTTATGCGATGGTTTCCATTTCAATCATTCCGTACACATACTCCTAGGAATTTTGTGGAAGTAATTACTTCCAGTGATTGTTCTTCAGTCGTGTAATCATACAATAAAGGGGCATTCTACCTCTACATACGCAATATGTTACATTTGTGTACGTTGAGCGTCAATTTCCACTTCCTGCATCAAGCCTCGGTCCTTTGCAGGTCTTCTTGCCTAAGGACCGCGTTACAAATTCTATATCATGTTCACTATTTTCTTTCTCTTCTTTCGGGCTGCTCTTCTGCCTGGTGCCATTTTTGCCAGATATTCAGCTGTTAGTTTCCTGTTGGTGTTCGGTTTTGGAGCATTCTGAAAAACTTCGAATTCAGTTGTTGCCTTTCTGTACTTGTCTCTGTTCATTGCGTCCACTTCTATCAGTCCAAGTTCACCGTGGTCTTTCTTTGTTTCTTGCAACCAAGAGTCGCATTGTATTGAAGATTTTCTTCGTTAAACTGCGATCATACATTCTCACCAGATGACCAAAGAACATCAGCCTTCTCTTTCTCATTTCCGTTGTGACTGGTTTAATAAATTGGTAGATCTTCTTATTGCTCATCTTTACCCATTTTTCACCAATTTTTTTGTGTCCACCAAGAATCTTCCTTAGAATTATTCTTTCCTTCTTCTCGAGCTCATCTATTAGTCCTTTGTTCTTGAGCGAGAGTCTTTATGTTGCATAATAAACTTCTCGTCACTGTATTCCAGTGTAATAACTTTGCATTTCGAGATAGGTATTTTTTGTTGTACAGCTTCTTCATTAAAATGCGTGCTCTCCTAAGTTTAATTACTCGAAGTTTGACAACTTCTTTTTCTATGGCAGTATCCGCTATTGTTCTCTCAAATATTTAAAGTGTTTGACCCTTTCGATACATCCAATAATTGTGTACAATTCTTTGATTTCCTTATATCTGTTAGACATGTACTTAGTTTTTTCTTGTGACAGCTGTAAACCAAATTTAGCAGCTGCTTTGCTAAGATTTCTATTTGTTTAAATGCATCTGCCATATTTGTGGACAGGAGAGCAATATCATCTGCAAAACCTAGCGCATGTATCGTAAGGCCTTTAACTGATCCTCCAAAAGAAATCTCTTTACTTTTCGTTGTGTGTATTCCTCCAATGTCTCCCTCATAATCTTTTTCAAAGTGATGGTGAATAGAACTGGGAGAGTCCTTCCCTTTGTCTCAAACCCGTTTGGATTTTAAAAGGTTCAGAAATCTTGGCACGAAATTTGACTTTGGGCTTGGTATCTGTCAGTGTTTTCTTTACTATCTCTGTAGTTTTTCTGTCAATTCCAAATTCCCCCAGAGTTCTAATGAGGCTTTCTCTGTCTGTGAAGTCATACGCTTTTCTAAAATCAAATGACGAGCAAGTGTTCTAGTTACGTTTTAAAGGTTAATAATTCGCTCCGAACAGCTCCACCCTTTTCTAAATCCACCTTGGTATTCTCCTATCTGCGCATCGAGAACTGCTTCAATCCTATTTAGTAATATCCTGGAAAGGACTTTGTATGAAACGGATAGGAGGGAAATACCCCTGTAATTGTTCACATCTGATCTCTCACCCTTTTTGTGAAGTTCATGTATAAGTAGCGTCCTTCAATCTTCTGGGATCTTCTCAGATCTCCAAATTTCCTTAATAATTGTACCGAGGAGTAGTTCTACTTTTTCCTCAGCTAGCTTCAAAAGTTCAGTTGTGATTCCATCTTCACCAGAAGATTTGTTGTTCTTGTGGGATTTTATAAGTTGGCGGACTTCATTCAGAGTTGTAGATGTGATTCTGCAGGGATTTCTTCTGGAGTTTTGAATTCTGGTTTCTCTGGAGGTGCTTTACAGTTGAGAAGGTCTTCGAAATAGTATGCTAACATGTTGCAGTTTTCTTGTTCACTTGTATCTACTTTCCCTGATTCGTCACGAAAATTTAAACTGGGTGGTTCGTAACTTTTCAGGAGATTTTGAAAGATTGGAAATAGTCTCTGGATTTGTTTCGAGTGAAGTACACCTGTATTTGTTGAAGATATAGTCCTTCATACAGTCTCTTTTTGCTTCTGAGTGTGTATGAGGCTATATTCCTACCTCCTCTGAATCTTTCCAGTTTGTTTTGTGTCGGATTCGATTTAAATTTTTGCCAAAGCTTCATTGCAGTTTTCATTCCACTATATATTTATATCTTGGGAGTATGGTGGGCAGTGGAATTATTTGAACTCAGAAGAATGTTCCTGGGGCCATTCTGTAGCAATTCTGGACATGGAGAACCACATTGTCCTGCTGGAATTGCCCGTCCGTCGGAATGCACAATGCACATGAATGAATGCAGGTGATCAGACACGATTCTTACGTACGTGTCACGTCAGAGTCATAGCTAAACGTTTCAGGGTTGCAATATCAACCAACTGCACACGCCTCACATTATTACGGAGCATCTACCAGCTTGAATAGTCCCCTGCTGACATGCTGGGTCCGTGGATTCACGGAGTTGTCTCCGTACCTGTACACGTCCATCCGTTCGATATAATTTTAAATTAGACTCCTCTGACCAAGCAATATGTCTCCAGTACTCAACAGTCCAATATCAGTGCTGACGGGCCCAGGCGAGACGTAAAGCTTTGTATCGTGCAGTCATCAAGGGTACACGAGTAGACCTTCGGCTCCGAAAGCCCATATCTATGATGTTTCGTTGAATTGTTCACACGCTGACACTTACTGATAGCTCAGCATTGAAATCTACAGCAATTTCCGGAAGTGTTGCACTTATGTCTTATGCAGGTGTTGCCGACCGCAGCGCCGTAATCTGCCTGTTTACTTATATCTGTATTTGAATACGCATGCATATACCACTTTCTGTGACGCTTCAGTGTGTGCGTATATTGTGGAAAGTAATTGTTCTATAACATTCCCTTGGAGTACGCCAGAACTTATTTTTACGCCTGAAGACTTCTCTCCGTTGAGAATGACATCCTGTGTTCTGTTTGCTAGAAACTCTTCAGTCCAATCACGAGGCTGCTCTGATATTCCATACGTCCGCATTCATTAATCGGCAGTGTGGAACCGTACCGAATACCTTGCGGAAACCAAGGTAAACGGCATCTCCCTGTGCGCCTGTATCCACTTCTCCCTGGCTCGTGGACGAACAGAGCAAGCTGGGTTTCATACTATCGTTGGTTTTGGAACCCATGTTGATTGCTATAGAGGTATTTTTGGTCTCCAGAAATGTCATAATGATCGTGCATAAAACATGCTCCAAAATTTTACAACAGATCGGCGTCAGAAATATGGGCCATGATTAGCGCATCTGTTCGACTATCCTTCTTGAAACAAGGAATGTCCAGTGCTTTTTACCAATCATCAGGAACACTTCACTCCTCCAGAGACCTTCGGTACACAGCTGCTAGAAGAGGGCAAGTTCTATCGTGTACTCTGCGTAGAATCGTACTGGTATCCCCCTGGGTCTGGCAGCTGATCCCCGGCTGTACGATTTCAGTTGCTTTTCTATCCCATCGTTACTTATTTCGATTTCCATCGTTTGGTCGTTCATGTGACGATTTATAGAAAGTACAGTGGGATCTCCCTCCGTGAAACAGTTTTAGAAAAAGACGATTAGCACTTCGTGCTTTTCTGAGTCATCCTGTGTTTCAATCCAATAATGGTCACAGAGTGTCTGCACAAATGACTTCGATGCGTTTACTGATTTAACAGAAGACCAAACCTTCTTAAGATTTTCTGTCAAGTTCGTAGGTAGAAATTTACCTTTGAGTTCGTTGGACACTGCATGCTTGGCTCTCCTTATTCTACTATTTGTTTCGCTTGGCGTTTGATTGTCTGTGAGGCTTTGGCTAAGTTTAAATTTCCAGCGAAGCTCTCTTCGCTTTCGTAATAGCTTCCTTTGCAGGCACAGGAGAGAGGGATTTGCTAGTTATAGGGAGCTCCAATGTTAGGAGGTTATGGAGCCCCTTAGGCAGATAGCGGTATGTCTGCCGGAGGAGCCTCATGCGGGATGTGGAGGCGGCCTTGCCAGTGGCTATCGAACGTGCAGGGTGCAGTCGACTGCATGTTGTGGCACACGCTTGTCGCATGGGTTCTGAGGCGATCATCAGAGCTCTGTAGGAGGTAGTAAAGACTGCTGCCCTCACGCATGTGGTGCAAGCAGAGCTTGTAATTTGTAGCATCGTTCTCAGGGTTAATAGGTGTGCTTTGGTTTGGAGCCGAGTGGATGGTTTCAACCAAACGCTTCGTCGACTTTGTGACGGCTTTGGCTGCAGATTTCTAGACCTGCGTTATTGTGTGGGGATTTGTAAAACTCTCCTTGTTAGGTGAGGGATGCATTACACAAAGTAGGCAGCTGCTCGGTTGGCGGAGTACTTGTGGAGTGCGCTTGAGGGTTTCTTAGGCTAAGCGATAGTTCTAGCTGCTCTGAACAACTGTGGCCAGTCGACTCACAGTGAAGGAAGTCAAACGGCGTTCAGAATAAAGATACTACGACTGTCAAAATTTTATCAGTAAACTGTTGAATCACTCGTAATATAAATTCCCAACTTTACCGCCTTCCAGGAAAGTTCTGGCGGTCAGATTGTTTTTAAGTTCTCGTGCTCAGATTATTCTTGGGACTGAGAGCTGGCTGAAACTCGGAGAGCTGTGAGAAATTTAGCGAGACGCGGAACGTATACCGTAAAGACAGATTAGAGGCCATAGGAGAGAGAGTGTTCATTGCAGTTGACAAAAATATTTACTGAGATCTAAGTTGAGTGTGACAGTGAGGTTATCTGGTCACGTATAACAGGTGTAGGTGAAACTAAGTTAACAGTTGGATGTTTTTGCCGGCCACCTGTTTCTGCTGTGACAGTTCTAGTCATTCAGAGAGCGTCTACGGTCAGTAGCTCGTAAATAGCCAGATCATGCAATAGTAATTGGAGAAGACTTTAAGCTGCCGATTACAGACTTGGATGTTTATGAATACGTTACGGAGGGAAGGGGGGAGGGGGGTACAGATAGACAGTAACGCGAAATAGTTTTGAACACGAAAATTGTCTTGAGCAGCTAGCTCTGCAGCCCACTCGCAATGGAAATATCCTAGAACTTGTAGCTACAAACAGTACGGATCTTATCGGAAATGTCAGTATAGAAACGGGGACTAGCGATCATGATGTCATTATAGCAACTATGTTTACGAAAGTTAATGTATCAGTCAAGAAGGCTAGGTAAATGTTTCTGCTAGAAAGAGCAGATAAGCAGTTATTAACATCTCACTTAGACAGTGGACTGGCTTCACTTAGTTCCAGATAGATGGATGTAGAGGAATTACGGGCGAAGTTTAAGCAGATAGTAAATTGTGTTCTGGAGACTTACGTGCTTAGCAAGTGGGTAAAGAACGGAGAATACCCACCTTGATTTAATTACGAAATTCGGCCGATGTTGAGGAAGCAGAAGTTGTTGGCTCTCGGTTCAAACGGGGTCGCATAAACGGCGACAAGTTAAGCTTATTAGAGATTCGTGCGTCTGTGCAAAAATCTAGCACGAAGCATACAACAACTACCATCGTCACACGTTATCAAAAGATTTGGCAGAGAACCCGAGAAAATTTTGGTCGTATGTAAATTCGCTAAACGAGTCTAAGGCTTCCTTGTTGATCGATCTGGTGTGGCAGTTGAAGATAGAAAAACGAAAGCCGAAGTTTTAAATTACACGTTCAAGAAATCGTTGACACAGGAGAATCGTACAAACATACCGTCATTTGACTATCGGATAGACTTCCGTACGGTTACGGACGACATAGTAATAAGCGATCCTGGCGTATAGAAACGGCTAAAAGATTTGAAAGCATTAAATCACTAGGTCCGGATGGAATCCCAGTTTGAATTTAAAAAGAGTACTCTACGGCACTGGGCCCTTACCTGGCATCCAGTTGTCGTGAATCTCTCGCCCAGCACCAAGTCCCAAGCTACTGGAAAAAAGCGCAGGTGACTCGATTGTATAAGAAGGGTAAAAGAAAGGGACATGCAAAATTATAGAGCAATATCCCTAACTTCTGTTTCCTGCAGAATCCTTGAACACATTCTCAGATCTACTATAATAAACTTCCTTGAGGTTGAGAAACTTATGTCCACCAATCAGCATGGTTTTAGAAAGCATTGCTTGTGCGAGACTAAGCTAGCCCTTGTCTCACATGATATACTGAGAACTACGGATTAAGGGCAACAGGCAGACTTCATATTTCTAGATTTCCGGAAAGCATCTGATACGGTGCTTCGTTGCAGGATGTTGACGGAGGTACGAGCATATGGAATAATTTCACAGATGTATAAGTGGTTCGAAGATTTCTTATAAAATAGAACGCAGTATGTTGTCTTCAACGGCGAGTGCTCATCAGAGATAAGAGTTTCGTCAGGAGTGCCTCAGGGAAGTGTGATAGGACCGCTGTTGTTCTCTACATACACTAATGATTTGGCGGACAGGGTGGGCAGCAGTCTGCTGTTGTTTGCTGATGATGCCGTGGTGTACGGTAAGGTGTCGAAGTTGAGTGCCTGTAGGAAGGTACAGGACGACTCACACAAAATTTCCAGTTGGTGTGATGAATTGCAGCTGGCCATTGTAAGTTAATGCTGACGAGTAAGAAGATCAAACCTGTAATGTTCGGATACAGTGTTACTAGTGTCCTGCTTGACACAGTCAAGTCATTTAAATATCTGGGTGTGACGTTGCAAAGCGATGTGAGGTGGAACGAGCATTTCAGAAATGTGGTAGGGAAGCCAAGTGGTCGCCTTCAGTTTATTGGGAGAATTTTAGGAAGGAGTGGTTCACCTGTAAAGAAGACCGCATATAGGAAACTGGTGCGCCCTATTCTTGAGTACTGCTCGAGTGTTTGGGATCCGTACCAGGTCGGATTGAAGGAAGACATCGAAGCAACATTGTTACCGGTAGGTTAGAACAACACGTAAGTGTTACGGAGATACGTCGGGAATTCACATGCGATTCCCTAGAGGCAAGGCGACGTTCTTTTCGATAAATGCTATTGAGAAAATTTAGAGAACCAGCATTCGAAACCGTATGCCGAACGATTCTACTACCGCCAACGTACATTGCGCGTAAGGACCACAAAGATAAGATACGAGAAATTAAGGCTCTTACGGAGGCGTACAGACAGTCGTTTTTCCCTCGCTCTATTTGCAAGAATCCATGGAGAAGAAATAAAAACTTTGAGGTTCGCCGATGACATAGTAATTCTGTCAGAGACAGCAAAGGACTTGGAAGAGCAGTTGAACGGAATGGACAGTGTCTTGAAAGGAGGATATAAGATGAACATCAACAAAAGCAAAACGAGGATAATGGAATGTAGTCAAATTAAATCGGGTGATGCTGAGGAGATTAGATTAGGAAATGAGACACTTAAAGTAGTAAAAGAGTTTTGCTATTTAGGGAGTAAAATAACTGATGATGGTCGAAGTAGAGAGGATATAAAATGTAGACTGGCAATGGCAAGGAAATCGTTTCTGAAGAAGAGAAATTTGTTAACATCGAGTATAGATGTGTCAGGAAGTCGTTTCTGAAAGTATTTGTGTGGAGTGTAGCCATGTATGGAAGTGAAACATGGACGATAATCAGTTTGGACAAGAAGAGAATAGAAGCTTTCGAAATGTGGTGCTACAGAAGAATGCTGAACGTAAGGTGGGTAGATCACGTAACTAATGAGGAGGTATTGAATAGGATTGGGGAGAAGAGAAGTTTGTGGCACAACTTGACTAGAAGAAGGGATCGGTTGGTAGGACATGTTTTGAGGCATCAAGGGATCACAAATTTAGCATTGGAGGGCAGCGTGGAGGGTAAAAATCGTAGAGGGAGACCAAGAGATCAATACACTAAGCAGATTCAGAAGGATGTAGGTTGCAGTAGGTACTGGGAGATGAAGAAGCTTGCACAGGATAGAGTAGCATGGAGAGCTGCATCAAACCAGTCTCAGGACTGAAGACCACAACAACAACAACATTTGCAAGTGGAACAGGGGGAAGGGAGGAGGCAATAACAAGTATTGTTGCAGGGTACCCTCCGCCACGCACCATACGGTGGCCTGCGGAGTATCTATGTAGATGTAGACAGTAGTTGTCTATCGAACCATGTCAGGTCTTTTTAGTCACTCGTATCTTCGCACAGCACATACGTATGTAAAGAAAGCACTATAAAATGATCTTGAAATTTGTCCATTGATTCTTAACATTATTAATGCCGGAAATGAAATTTTCATGCTGACCGCTCAGGTAATTCGAAATCTGTTTCTTATAATTCTTGCTAAACAATAAGATCTTCCTCCCTTTCGATCATTTTCTTGATGTGGGACACGACAGACGTATATGTGTTAAAGTATATTTTGATTTTTTCCAGTTTTTTCACAAGTATTCAATGAGTAATGTAACAGATAGTTTTGTGGACTATCTGCTTTGTATTAAATTATCAGACGATGGCAAAGGAAACCGAAAGGTGGTTTATAATGAACTAGAATAAGGTAAATATTTTTGTGGAAAATTAATACTGCATATTCATATTTTAACATGTCTTTGTTCCCCCAAGAAGCGACGGAATATTCACAATGCATTTATCAGAAAGGGGAAAATTTTCTTTCTTGAAATAGAAACTATATAATTCTCATTTAATTATCCTCTATAGTTAATCTGTTGAATCATAAAGTTATACGACAAGAAACTAATTTTAGTAATAACATGAATTAGCAACAAAAATTCTGCTAATTACAATTGTAATTATTGTCTCTGTTCGCATTTATAGACTTCGTTAAAAGATGCATTTTGAGGAAGTATTATTACAAGTTAGCAACAGAATAAAGATGGAAACTGAAGAAATGAATTAAATTCATTTCTTCATCTTCCATCATTATCGTAGATAAAGATGAGAATTAACTGTCTCGGGGAAAATTTAATTATAAGATCTATAACATAATAAAGAATTTCATCATCTTTATGTGATTTAAAGCTCAATTAGTATAATATATCACAATGTGCAGTCCACCAATACCCTGTCATCGCTTAGGGATATCAAAGAAAGACTTGTAATTTACTCTTATTTATGAATATCAAGTGCATTTATACAAATAGTATACCTCTTTAAATTAATTTTAGTACACTTTTTAGACAATTTTTGTAACATTTTAATAGCACGGGTTATTAGCTGTCTAGCTACCCTCCCTGCCACCCCCCAAACTCATCCTCAATCCACCATATCTGAAACACGGATATGTGCGTCATCTTGTGGCATTAGTAACGTATTGGTTACCATGGAATGTTGACTTGCCTGGATAACCCATCGCATTAGAACGCCGCTTCAGGTATTCTGGGAGACACCAGTCCCAGATCGAATCCGCCACTTAGATCAACGACAAAGGCCGCAGTGCTGGTCAACGCGATTTCCGAATCAGGCTGGTAGCAGCCTATTGCCTCAGTTACACGATTCGTAAACATTTAGAAAATGTTTTCACACATTCACTTGATCAACACGCCGACGCTGTAAAGATACGGTATCAGACCAGGAAATGGCAGAATAGACCGCTGGATGAAGTATGGTACAGAGCTATTCCTCCTATATTATAACTTATCACTGACTTCTTCTATAAAGCTTTTTCGAAACCTTCTAGTTAATTGGAGACAATTTCTAGAACTTTAAATTGTAAATATTTGTGTTCTGTGTAACACACTCAAATAGATAATTACACTAGTCAACGTCCATTTTGCATCTGGGATGTGATACATCATCTAGTATCATCTAATATGTATTTTGGTGTGTAGAATCCGAATATACCTTTCAAAAAGTTCTAGCACGTATAATTTTTGAGTTTTTAAAAGGTTTTTTTATTTTTCGTATTCAGTATTTCGCTTTTCTCTGTTCTTCAGTTTTGATGTTTATTTGTTTGTTTTCGATTTGCAGAGGAGAGCTAGAAGATCTACAAATCGTCAGTAAATGGTTGGTGTGGTAATCCAGTGCTGTGAACGAGATCCTCAGTGAATGTTTCCTGTGAAAGACAGTGCAAGCTTTTTGTGTTTAAAACTTACACTAAGAAAAATGGCAACTAGTAAATTTCGTTGCTATCTAAATCACCCCGGACAACTTTTGTTATGTATGTGGGAAACTCACTCCAAAACCCAAAGAAAACCAACAACTGATTCGGTTAAGAAGGTATATAAATTTTATTTTGATTGCCCTGTTGGTGATCAAGATAAAAATTTTGCACCTCATATTGCCTGCATAACCTGTACTACAACCTTAACCGATTGGTCGAAAGGAACACGCCGACCCATGCCATTCGCTGTTCCGATGGTGTGGTGTGAGCCTAATGACCATTATTCAGACCGTTACTTCTGTCTTGCAAATATTTCGCGACATTCAAGCTAAACTAGATATAAAATAAAGTATCCAAATATATCTTCAGTGCATTTGCCTGTGCCCCATCATGGAGGGGTTGCCTGTTCCTGTCTGTAACTTGAAAGCCACGGTACCAGACACCAGGTCAAGTGAATCAGAAAGTACTGAACATATAGAAGAGTACTGCCCTCAGTATCATGATACTTCGCCTCTGCTCTTTAATCAAAAGGAATTGAACGATTTGGTTCTCGATGTAAGACTTTCGAAACAGCAAGCTGAACTCTTGGGATCGAGACTGCAACAACGGAACCTTCTAGCTCCAGGGACAGAAATTTCCTGTTTTAGATCAACAGGTGCTTCCTTCGCTCAATAATTCGATATGCAGAATTCAATGTGTAGAGAGGTCAATGGTCTGACGATGCAGCTAGGTGTACAACATAATCCACAGGAGTGGCGACTATTTATTGACTCCCGTAAAACCAGCTTGAAAGCGGTATTAGTGCATAATGGCAGTGCATTTCCATCGTTACCTTTGGTTTACTCAGGAGACATGAAGAAAACTTACAAAGCCAGGGCTTCGCTGCTAGAGGCAATCAAATATAAGGATCATGAATGCCAGCTTTGCTGTGATTTAAGAGTTGTTGCACTCTTTACAGGTTTACAAGCTGGATTCACGAAATACTGCTGCCTTTTGTACCTTTTGGACAGCCGTGACACCAGGAACCACTATACAGTCAAGGAATGGCTTATAAGGAAGTCATTTTGCCTCCCCTTCATATCAAGCTGGCCCTTATCAAGAACTTTGTAGAAGCTATGGATAAAGAAGGTGAAGCCTCCAATCACTTAAAAGAAAAGTTTCCCAAATCAAGCTGAAAAACGGTTTATTTGTTGGGCCACAAAAAAGAAAATTGCTGATAGACCCAACCTTTGATAGCAAACTCACAGAAATCCAATTAGCTGCTTGGTCTTCTTTTAAAGCAATTACGAAAGGCTTTTTGGGTAACAGAAAAGACAAAAACTATGTTACCATTGTGAATGATCTGTTGGACAACTACAGGGTGTTTCAAAAATGACCGGTATATTTGAAACGGCAATAAAAACTAAACGAGCAGCGATAGAAATACACCGTTTGTTGCAATATGCTTGGGACAACAGTACATTTCCAGTCGGACAAACTTTCGAAATTACAGTAGTTACAATTTTCAACGACGGATGTCGCTGCAAGTGATGTGAAAGATATAGAAGACAACGCAGTCTGTGGGTGCGCCATTCTGTACGTCGTCTTTCTGCTGTAAGCGTGTGCTGTTCACAACGGGCAAGTGTGCTGTAGACAACATGGTTTATTCCTTAGAACAGAGGATTTTTCTGGTGTTGGAATTCCACCGCCTAGAACACAGTGTTGTTGCAACAAGACGAAGTTTTCAACGGAGGTTTAATGTAACCAAAGGACCGAAAAGCGATACAATAAAGGATCTGTTTGATAAATTTCAACGGACTGGGAACGTGACGGATGAACATGCTGGAAAGGTAGGGCGACCGCGTACGGCAACCACAGAGGGCAATGCACAGTTAGTGCAGCAGGTGATCCAACAGCGGCCTCGGATTTCCGTTCGACGTGTTGCAGCTACGGTCCAAATGACGCCAACGTCCACGTATCGTCTCATGCGCCAGAGTTTACACCTCTATCCATACAAAATTCAAACGCGGCAACCCCTCAGCGCCGCTACCATTGCTGCACGAGAGACATTCGCTAACGATATAGTGCACAGGATTGATGACGGCGATATGCATGTGGGCAGCATTTGGTTTACTGACGAAGCTTATTTTTACCTGGACGGCTTCGTCAATAAACAGAACTGGCGCATATGGGGAACCGAAAAGCCCCATGTTGCAGTCCCATTGTCCCTGCATCCTCAAAAAGTACTGGTCTGGGCCGCCATTTCTTCCAAAGGAATCATTGGCCCATTTTTCAGATCCGAAACGATTACTGCATCACGCTATCTGGACATTCTTCGTGAATCTGTGGCGGTACAAACTGCCTTAGACGACACTGCGAACACCTCGTGGTTTATGCAAGATGGTGCCCGGCCACATCGCACGGCCGACGTCTTTAATTTCCTGAATGAATATTTCGATGATCGTGTGATTGCTTTGGTCTATCCGAAACATACAGGAGGCGGCGTGGATTGGCCTCCCTATTCGCCAGACATGAACCCCTGTGACTTCTTTCTGTGGGGACACTTGAAAGACCAGGTGTACCGCCAGAATCCAGAAACAATTGAACAGCTGAAGTAGTACATCTCATCTGCATATGAAGCCATTCCTCCAGACACGTTGTCAAAGGTTTCGGGTAATTTCATTCAGAGACTACGCCATATTATTGCTACGCATGGTGGATATGTGGAAAATATCGTACTATAGAGTTTCCCAGACCGCAACGCCATCTGTTGTTGAAAATTGTAACTACTGTAATTTCGAAAGTTTGTCTGCCTGAAAATGTACTGTTGTCCCAAGCATATTGCAACAAACGGTGTATTTCTATCGCTGCTCCTTTAGTTTTTATTGCCGTTTCAAATATACCGGTCATTTTTGAAACACCCTGTATAAGAACATGGGGTGTGGAATGTCGCTTAAAATTCACTTTTTACATTCTCATCTTGATTTCTTCCCGGAAAATTTGGGAGCCGTAAGTGATGAGCATGGTGAACGCTACCACTAAGACATTCTTACCATGAAACACCGTTACCAAGGCCATTGGAACCCTTAGATGATTGGTGACTATTGCTGGAGTCTTGTTAGGGAGAGTGATGAAACGACAAACAAAACAAGAGCTCCGTCGTCGCATTTTTCAAAACCCGAACACGATTAAAGATGAAAATATATTCTGAACTAATTAGGACCTTTTATTAGAATCATACCCATATATACATACAAAATAGTACTGATTTCAAACGTTCTGAATGTGTATTTTTGTTTGACTTGCCGGCCGGAGTGGCCGAGCGGTTCTAGGCGCTACAGTCTGGAACCGCGCGACTGCTACGGTCGCAGGTTAGAATCCTGCCTCGGAATGGATGTGTGTGATGTTCTTAGGTTAGTTAAGTTTAAGTAGTTCTAAGTTCTATGGGACTGATGACCTTAGAAGTTAAGTCCCACAGTGCTCAGAGCCATTTGAACCATTTGTTTGACTCATTTGTGTCAATTTTCAGTACTACCATTTTTTATTCTTCTGTGTACCTTGGAAATTTGACGTCATAGAGAGAAACTGATTTTACCAGTGTATTCAACACTCCAGAACTAGGTAAATAAACCTATTTACAAACCAGATGCCGAAAAAATGTTTAAATTTGTTAACTAGTGTTATTAATGTTTTATTTTTATTTATAAATGTGAAGACGATCATTAAGTGATAGAAACTAGCAATAATTTGTGACGTGTCCGAATAAGGATTTAAAAAATATGTACAGTTCCGATATCTTACATGACAATATGTCATCTATAACATACGTTACTGTTGTCACATAGCAAAACTGAGTGATTGTCAAAGCTATATCATTCTGTTTAAGCTGTCAACATGAGAGACAGCCACCTGCCACTCATTCAGCCGCTATAGATGCCGCAAATGGAATGCCATCACGGTGCCGCTCTCCACAGCTCAGTAGTCCTGTCATGGCAACTCTACAGTTCTCGCTCACTAAGGCGCGCGTTCGCTTTGTGCCACCGGATGTCACAGGCCTTACGTGTCTACTGGATTAGCGGTTGATAATGACGTCCCGTCAAAGTACTGCCACTCTACCAGATTGCCACAGCTCTGTTCTTCACGGGCCGTGCACCAAGGAGGAAGAGTTCTACAGAGTTTATTAGAGACTCTGCCCCAATCGATATTCCATCAAACAGTCTGTATCCTAACAAGTCACAGACCTTTATTAATTTTTGGCAGTTTTTGCTAACCTTATTCTTTCCTATGGCTGCATGTCGATGTGTGATATATCGATATTCTTGCAGCAACTACTGGTTAGGCTGCGCCCAATAGCGAGATATAAATCCTGTCCATCGAGAAAGTTTTATGGGTTATCAAAGTTGCTGTCACTGTGCGCACACTGGACGATAAACATTTGAGTCATTAAGTGTTGCTCGGTATCATTCATTATGAATGGACTATCGATGTGTGTGTCATGGTAATGTATCACGTTGATTGCTGTTTGAGATACAATGCTTAATATTACTTTAATCGCTCGTGTCGTGTTTCTCGACAGCGTTTCGGCGTGGGATACTGGCATTTTACGGACACCGTGCATTTTCAATTACTAGTGTTTGGGATAGACAGTAAACAGGGAATTTAGTTACCAACTATTACGAGGGTCAGTAAAGTCGTGAGCAACCCACCATTAAAATTCAAATTCCAACAATGTGACAGTCTACGGACTTTCCACCGTAGTTTGCGATATTGTGACGTCGTTAGCGTTATCACGCGACCACAGGAAGTAAAATCCCAAATAGCGGACATCGATGTTTCGTTCCGACAGCGTGCTGTCACTGAATTTCTTGTTAAACAGGGAAAATCTGCTGCTGAAATTCACCTCAGACTCCAGGGTGTCTATGAAGATGCCTGCCTGGGTGCTAGCCGTTTTAGGAAACGCGAGAAGCTTTTCAAAGGTGGAAAAACGAATAGCGAAGACGAACTTCGCATCTTTCCTCTGAGAACTGCCTCCATAGAACGCAACAAGCAAAGAGTTGGTGAGCTCGTTAGGGAAGACGGGCGTGTCGCAGTGAGTTAAATAGCTGCTAAGCTTGCAGTAGGGCACAGTGCACAGCAAGAAATGATTCAAAGCTTAGGTTATCGAAAAAGTTTTATTCGTTGCGTCCCATGGCCATTGACGGAAGGCCACAAACTTCAGAGAAGGAGCTATGGATGGGAAATACTTCCGCATCACCCTACAGTCGCGACTTGGCACTCTCCAACTACCGCGTTTTTGGTTCTGTCGAGGTACGGATGGGAGGGGAATACTACGAGACGGTGGAGGATATTCAGAAAGCAGTGCGCCAGTGTCTTCTTGCAGCTTGGATGGAGTTACATCGTAATGATATTTTCAAACTTGCAGAACGACGGGAAAAATGTGTCCAAAGAAATAGAGACAATACTGAAGAATGAAAGACAAATCTGTGTACTGCGACGATCTACTTGGTTTCCCTTCAAAAAATACTAACATTTAAAAATTGTGGCTCTCTACTTTCAGTACGACCCTCGTAACTGCTCTGAACTACACTTTATTGTCCGCATTATCGTCAGATCGCGAATAAGCTTATCACAGTATATTTTCAAATTAAAATAATTTCAATGCATCAAAAGGAGATTTGTAGCCCATAGTTCAGGAAAAGATAAAATGGGGTTAGAACTGGATACGAGAAAATGATAGTGACAGTATCGGTGAGTTGTACAAAACTGCCACACGCCGTTCCACATTAAATAGTTTCATTCGGCCGCATTGCAGTTTGTGTGTTCTTTGATCGACTGTGTGTCTGCAGCTTTACATGCTCATGTAATCGATGTCCATTTGCGAGATACCTGAAAGCCAAGCGTCCACTGCATGCAGCTCCCGCCTCGGTGTTCTGTCAGAAACATGTTGAGATGGACTGGCGGACACTGACTGCACCAATTCGTGTCAGATTTGAAACTAGTTGTAGAGCACTCGTCTCCAGTCCCTGTCAGTTAGGCACGTCCAAATGCGGTGTCTCCTTTCTGGGATTCCGCTACGTTTGCAAGTCGACCAGTCTTACTGCATAGATTTCGCATAGCCGACTGCAAATACGCACACAACTTCACTTCCATCACTTACGTCAGCGATGGAGGGTCAAGGGACCGCTGCCTGTAGACCAGTTCTGCAGCTTCCACATATGTCCAGATCAACCAGTGAACTCTTCTGAGGGTTGAGCAATATTTTGTCCGGTGAGCTTGTGTACTTGCGGTAGTGAAAACATGAAAATTAAAAACAGCAGAGACTCGGCAACGTGATTTAAGGGATCCACCATCCTTTACTTAACATAATTTCTTGTTTATTGGCACAGGTCACGAGTCCCTGCTAGAAACCGCGTGCAAAGCGATGAACTTAATTAAGGTATGGTGGTTGACTGATGGTCTTCACTTAGGGGGAACAACTTTATTGACTGAACCTTTCCAGCGCCAAATTCCAGACAAAATTCAGAGTTACTTAAAGAGTGAAGACTGTGAACCGTGGAAGACCACTATTAGGAAGGAACATTTATATTATTCTAGTTTCAAATAAATTACAGAACGCAGAGGACTTGGTTGTAGTGAATGTGAAATGATTAATTGAACTATATAATGTCGGGGGTACTAAAAAGTACTTTGAGACTGTTATAAGACAAAAAAAGATAAGCACTAAGAAGGAATAACACGAAAGCGACGAAAATCGGGACATGCGATGTACACGTACAGCAGACAAACGAATGATTACTTAAAGATGACCCTTAGACAATGTGTCTAATACTGTGTTTTAAATATGACAGAATGCCATCTTAGGCACTGCATAACATTAAAACACTTGATAATGGCATTGTAAAGCAGAAATCACGATCGTGTAAATGTAACACTGCAAATAAAAACACAGAAACAGTCCAATGGCAGTATTGACGTAAAAAAAAGAATGATTACAATTTCAGAAAAAATTGATGATTTATTCAAGAGAACGGGATTTACAAATTGAGTAAGTCAATAACGCACTGGTCCACCACTGGCCCCTATGCAAGCAGTTATTCGCCTTGGCACTGATTGATCGAGTTGTTGGATGTCCTCCTGAAGGCTATCGTGCCAGAGGCCGTTCAGTTGACGGTTAGATCGTCAGAATCCCGAGGTGGGAGAGCCTTGTCCATGATGATCCTAACACCCTCAACAGGGGAGAGATCTGGCTACCTTACTGGCCGTGGTATGGTTTGACAAGCACGAAAACAAGCAGTAGAAACTCTCCCCGTGTACGCGCGGTTACAAAACGGGGTGTAAAATATCGTCGACATACCTCTGTGCTGTAAGGATGTCGCAGCTGACAGTCAAAGGGGTCTTGCTACGAAATGAAATGGCACCCCAGAATGTCGCTTTTCGGTGTCGAGCCGTATAGCGGAAGGCAGTCAGGTTGGTGTAACATGGCTGTCTGGTGGGTATCTAGGTACGGTTTTGGCTTGAAATCTCATTGACTCCAGTAGAACTGCCTTCGGTAATGAGTGCTGGTTCGAACTGAGCGCCGATGACCAGCAAAGACGTGTCTAGAGAAGCCTCGAACAGTGGTGGGATACCAACCTGCTGTCGCCCACCATACAGCCCGACATCTGGGAGTGATTATCTGGAGTTCCGTTTCATTGCTTGGAAGGACCATTTTTGTTGTCATCTGTGGCGCCCTTACAGCACAGCGGTACATCGACGACATTCTACATCCCATTTCGTTGCCCTTCATGGCAAACCATTCAGGGCTTACACTTCAGCAAGATAGTGCACGCCCTCTCGCGGCGAGAGTTTCTACTGTTTTTGTTCTTGCTTGCCAAACCCTACCTTGGCCAGTAAGGTAGCCAGGCGTCTCCGCAACTGAGAACGTTTGGAGCATTATCCGCAGGGTCCTCCAATAGCTCGGAATTCTGAAGACCTAACGAGCCCAATTGGACAGAATCTGGCACGCTAGCCCTCGGGACGACATCCAAGAACACTATCAGTGAATAACAGCTTGTATCAGGGCCAGAGGTAGACCAACGCTTCATCGACTTGCTCGATTTGTGGATCTATTTCCCTTGAATAATTCATCCAGTTTCCCTTCCTAGTATGCACTTGTGTTACAGAGCTGCTGAAATATCTGATACTAGATACCCATTCGGCAGGAATAAATTAAATGGACGACAGAAAAGAACTGAAATTAGTGTCACAATATCCGAGAAGCTCAAGCGTATTGCACCTTAACAGACACAGGTATCGCGGTATGAGTCAATGCATGTTAGGCACCGGTGACTCGTCAAATGAGCTGAGGCGCTGTTTCTCAGAAGCAAAACGCCATGCTGCTACTTTAAAGGTGTTACTGCGCAGTACGAGAACGGAGGAAGGAGGCCGCCCTTCACAAGTGGCGCCGCAGCAGCTGGATTCCCCAGTCGGAACAAATTGTAACTACGCCTGAAGGCTCTTCCCCGGCGCTGTTCGCACGTTTAATTTCCTGCAGTGCTCCGGATATCCTTGACACAGCGAGACCTTGCGCCGTTACTGGGCGGGGCAGTCTGGTCTGGGAAGAAAGGCTGCCGGCTGCTTGGTCTTAACCTTGCCGCGTAGCCGTACAGGCAGCAGGTACAGGCAAACGCGGCCACTTTATGTGCGTCGTTACTGATTACGTGAATATTGAGTTTTGCGTGAATTCTTATTTTCGTACTGACGATTATCATTCGATTTTGCTGAAAATAGACACTATCTTTACCAATCGCTGAAGACATTAATTAATGTGCATAAACAATCCATTAGTCCAACAATTGGAATGAATAAACAGTTCGCGCAACAGATTCTCTCTGTGCACCTATCTCTTACCTCGTAGACACAGTAATAAAGCTACCTGATACACAGAAAGAAAACATTTATGTGTTAATCTGTGCAATGTACATAGATAATCCATTACAGAAAGGAGAGACTAAGACCGTAGGAAAAGAACACAGAGGAATATGGAAGATTAGGCAGAGATTGTGTAAAATCAGTAACAAAAGTTTCGAGTAAAACGGTAGTGAGAAGAAAAATAGAAAAAAACACTGAGAATTCCTATTACAATGTAAGCAAACACGTGTGCAAATACAAAGAGGCACACATTGAGTGACCATATGTTTCAGAATGTGAAAGTCTCGCGACTCTCACGTTTGCTATAATCATGAAAAAAAAAAGCGCCGAAAAGACAACGAGAAACCACGTAAGAGAACACAAAGAAAGAAATGGGAAGCACTGACGTATCTTTGCGTCAGGACAGGTGCCGAATTACCGGTTGTGGTTGTGCACGTTGAGATTTGTTGTTTGCCGTGTGGTTAGAGACGTCATGTTATGGATTGCGCAGCCTCTCCCGCCGGAGGTTCGAGTCCTCCCTTGGGCATGGGTGTGTGTGTTGTTCTTAGCATCAGTTAGTTTAAGTTAGTTTAAGTACTGTGTAAGTCTAGGGACCGACGACCTCAGCAGTTTCGTCCCTTCGGAATTCACACACATTGGAACATTTTTTTGAGATTTGTTGAGATTCGCGTGCAAGACCCGCGAAAACCAACTAACCGAAATTGCGCGACCGTAATCTGCCCAGAATAGGACTTCAATTTTCAATGATAGCATAAATAATAGGAATTATAAAAGTCCTTTTGGGAAACGTACAAAAATAACGGTGGTGTAGTTCCTCACAGTTTACAGTACAGCTCGTCCGAGGTAGGTCCTGTTCGTCTCGCGGTCACCGCGTAGGAGTCCGACCACGCAAACCTGCGTTTCTGGTCAGCCGGAAGTTTATTAACATTCCCTGACCAACTTAACAGAAGGAAAAGTAGAGCACGTGTGTCTCGTGCCCTACGACTTTCCCGCTTCGCCACGAATACTGATACTATCAGGGGTACCTTTGCTTCAAGAAATATTTCGTCTGCTGAAGACCGACGTAGTACTAGTAACACGATGAAAGTTTTTGCGTTGAATGTTTATTGTCGTACACGCAGGCGAAACAGACATATTTCGACTTATGCCTATAAACAGGTATCCATAAAATAGAGAAATAGAAGCAGATATAGCAGAGGCGAAAGGCCAATAGAAGGTTTTAGGGCGAAATAATTTTCTTCAACAAAAGAAAAGTTCTGCTTCCAAACGCTCTACAGCTTGTGACGCACTCGCCCACTTAACGATCTCCGGTAAGCCTTGGGTACCCGCAGCAGACAGCAGCTGAAGATATACGGTATTACAACTGTACCACGTACCGTCACTGTTCAAAGGTTATTCGTGGACTTGTCAGACACCGGCTAAAGGATGAAGAGACGGCTACGTCTCCTAATACTTCAGGTTAGTTGGAAAAAATTCGAAGATGGGAGAAAAGCCGTAGCAGTTGATGTACTTTGACATGATTCGTTTATTTAATATTATGAGACAGACCGCCTCTAAAAGAAAGGCTGTTATAAAAGACTTTGGCCTCTCGAGCGAGATATGCTACGGGACAGTAACGAGTCGTAAGCAGTCACGCACTGTAAGACGTAATTTCTTTGAACTCTTCGCTCTCTTCGGAACTTCAACAGCGTGGAGAAGTTATTAACTAGAGATTTTCGAAGTGCTCCCATTGATCTGACTTAATTAAATCGTTGCCCTCCAAAACAATGACCAAGAGTTTCGTAATCTTCGAAATTAAACAATAATTGCCATTAACTCAGTTTATTACATTATAGTGCGTGATAAATGATCCGACAAACATTGGCAGCGCTGAATTAAAATCTTGGCCGGCCTGCTCAAGGGATCTGGGGCTGATTCTAAAACACGCTGTCAGGATAACACAAATAAATTCACATAGTCGTTATGTGATTGTCGACTATTAAAAGGCAGCGTTATCTTACCCCAACCATCCTATGGAAGGATGTATACCTCGAGCAGTCGTTCGCCAGGACGACCACGCGTCCGGTGACAACCATCGACCTGTTGTAAGAAGGCGACACACGTCCATTGATCAGCGGTCCAGTGTCAGTGATCTCGTGCCTACTGCAGTCGTAATTGACGAAGTCGTTGGAACACGCAGAATTTGTCTTCTGTGTAGTCCCATGTTCAACAGTATGTGGCGAACGGTGCATGCCGTAACATCTGAGCCTCCTGTGCCTATCCCGCTTTACAGACTGGGTAAGACTCCGAAACGTGTGTTCTGTGACCCGGTGTGGACGACCAATATTTTTTCACCCGCTCGTAGTTACAGCGTTCTCCATCCATATAGGCTCAGGACTGCAGGGACCTAACACTGTATCAGTTTCACCGTTTCCTAGATGCTCGTTCGCAGGTGGTAGAACATAATATTCCTTTTCAATGTCTCTTACAACAGAGGATATTCCCATTTTGAACCGGACCGTCAACCGAATGGTTACCATTCGTCTCTACTCCGCTTATACGTTTGCCTCATGCCGTAACGTGTCCGCAACACCACCAGCCACTCGTCAGTGTTTTTAATACAATCCAGCACCCCTCCCTATTCAGGTGAGATTTGGACAGACCAGCACAGGAAAGTACATGGTTCAGACCAGTACAGCACAATGAGCCGTAGTAGCACCACACGAAATACCTTAGAAAACTCCAAGTGTAGGCGACGTGATAGCAGCCTTCCAGGAGACCCTGAAGTGTAGCAGCAACATTCTGCAGCTGGAGCATCTCCAAGTCCCCTCATTCCTTTAGCAATTCAGCAGTGCATCGCCCTGGGAGTAACTTCACATTTTATTAGCCACCTTGGATTCTCGTTTTTAGAATTATTTGAATTATTTTCATTGGTCTTTACTAAGGAGCGCACAACTGCTGAAAAGGTTTTTCTTTCTAAAGACAATCTGCCGTATTACTTATTTTGACAATATCCCAAAATCTGCAGCTTCCGTTTGCTGTTTGCTCATAATGTTTCCGTCTACATGCCGAAATGGATTATTGCTAACCGCTTACGACCCCTCGCCGCCCCCTTCCTGGAATCTACAGTATTGATTCTTTATTCATTACAGAACACTCATACACTTCTAGAAATGAGTAGGCAACGATCAGTTCTCTGGGATGTAATAAACTTTTTGTCACCTGAAAAATTGAATTTCTGTGACACGACACGTCTCCAAACTGACCGACTTATTTATAGAAGAAATGGCAATTTTAGAGTCTCCTCATCCTCCACCCCTTCCTTCCCTCCCACCCCCCCCCCCCTCCCTCCTCTCTGAATATATTTCTGCGGACGGCCACGCCGATGACCGTGCTGATCAAAGAACTCCTGGAGGGGTTCATATGGCGCATCATTTACTGGCGAAATGCTTCTTAGGCCTCCTCAAATAAAGATACATTGCAGTACTTACCATTAATGTAAAAAGATACTACAAAAATTACAATTACTACTCAGCATGTATCTGACAAGTTGACCAAACACATGATTTCAGTTTTACCAAGTATAGAGCAACTACCGTGTTCTACATGACTGCAGCCACAAGACAGCTTGTGGTGCGCATTATCGATCGAATATTTATTATAGTGTGATTGTATTCAGAAGAGGACATCTGACCGCGACTATGGCATATTGCAGCAAGACTCTGTGTAAAGCAATGGAATGCTTCCAATTATCAAGTCCGACAAGCGTGTGTATTATTGAATAACATCAGTACACTGCACGAAAGATTTCCTTATAAATGATATGTAAGAAACAAATTTTCGTTAACGATTGCTGTGCCACGATGGACGGCGAATTGACAATTTTTCAACGGTGATATCCCGTTCGGAAATGTATAGTGTTGGCGATGTGGTGTACTGAGGTTTGGAAACGAAGGTTTTAAAGGTTCTTCTGAAGTGAATATTATTATTATTAGATTCCGGTCATGCACATTGTGTCATTACCGTTTCGATTTATTAACAAGTCATCATCGTATGATCCGTTTCAAAAGAAAGAAAAATAGGGATAACAAGACACCAGAAAACTAAATTACAAATCAAACATATTTCTATACACGACTATGCATGTTTCAATATAATTCGTCTACTGTACAAATCCGTGGAGGAGTTCACAATTTTGAAAGCATTTGCGCTCTAACTGTTCGAACTTACGGCTATAATTATCTACGTAGTAGTACAAAGATGGTAATCATTAAATCGCTAATGCATAATTGAAGATGTTCACAGCGTAAAACTGATTGTCAGAGAAATTCTTCTAAAAAGTGAAAAGTAGTAATACATGTTTAACTACTATTGCAGATAAGAAAGACGTAAACTAGAAGCAGGATTATTGACGCTCCTCTACAGAAGCTGGCGATACTAAGTGTAGACAGAGCAGCCAAAATTAAGGAAACGTTGAATGACCTACTATTCTGGAAATGAAAGCCAGAAAAGACCGAACCGAAATAAAAGAACCAAACGTATACAATATCCTAACTACCGTATTTAACCCGAGCCCATTGAAACAGTATTAAACTACTGGATTGGCATCCTGGGGGTTTGGAGGCAGTTCAAAGCCGCGTCCGGAAATGCAGATTTAGATGTCCGTGTACTCCCTAAATCGGTTAAGGCAAATGCCCGGACAGATCTCTTGAGAGGGTGCGGCATATTTCTTCCTCATACATCTCTAATGACCTCTTTGTCGAGAGGACTTTAAACCAATTTCTGCCTTCCTTCCTTTCTTCCTCATTTACTCAACCCATTATCCATCAACGTTAATTGGACCAAAGAACTGTGCTTTTGCAGTGCTTAGTATGTTGAGCAGAACGCCAAACTGATCGCATTTCAGGAAGGAGTCTTTTCCAGGCACATAGTTTGGGCGCTGTGGGGTGCAAAATCTGAAGAACAATTCCGATATGGTGACGCCTACGGTCCACATTTTGTTAAGAAACAGAAGAAGAGAATCAGTTCCTGCTGTATGTTGAAGAAAGAGTTTAAAATTTTGAACTTGAGCCTGATTCCCCATATTATGTCGCTTTAGGAACTGACAAACGTGGTTAAGTCGGGCTGTGGATCTGTAGTTCAATCTCTTGATTCCTATATGGAGGCGTTAAAGGAATAGAATATGCCATAATCTTAATATAACTCAATAAAAAATAGTACGATTTATATCTGATGCTTGTGGCGGCAATGGAATAGACTCGTCGCCGTTGATTTGGGTACGTGATGTCGAGGTGGTACCTCATGTTTAAACCAAAATAAGCTGGAGCTCCGTCGTTTTGCAGCCACGTTATCTGATGGACCCACAGTGAGACCTCATGGAACACATTAGAAAGAACATCTCGCAGAGAAACGACGTGAATCACTCCATTAATTATAGTTGATTTTAGATATGACCCAATGATCTGAAGACATTTTATCTTTGTCCGTATGTTCACACTAGTTACTTCTGACATTTGCACATGCACATTTTTGTCTGCCCAAAAATATGTGTTATAGAAAGTTGTAATGCTGTCTCGAGTGAACGTGCATTCACTAGTAATTGGCACCAAGGTTGGGAATAGCGCCTGATGAATACCACACTGCAAATACCATTGCACGAACGGTACTCATCGTACATGGTCGTCCAACACTAATTCCTGGACTTTCTATAGGAGGTCCGGATGCAACTCTTGCTTAGATACCTCTCCACTCGACAGCATGGGATCTGCGCAACGCTTACGACGTTTGGCGAATGCTGGTGGACGGCGAATCTTCGAAGTGTTCCAAAACGTCATTTTCGGAAGCAACCGTACGAATCGTGCATGGAAGACAGGCATCCGTTTCTGACAACTAATACTGCTGGACGAAACAGACCGTCAGTAATTCGGTTTTCAGTAATTCGAGATTCGACCTGGTTTTTCGTATAGAACTGAAGCATCGTCTTACTGTTCCAGACATCATGTACCCTAAGACCATTTATTGCAAAACTAGCTGCTACCAGTGGCTGGTCTCTTGTAACAGTAGCGTTGTTACGATGAGTGATTGTGGATACATAAGCAACTGTACATGCAGAAGTATCAGCTGCCCTCACGTGTCAGCCCGTTTGGGTAAGCATAAGGAGATGAGCAGGAGAGCGTATCGTGCTGTTTAAGTGGCTATACATCATACAAAGTGTACATTATGGAGCAAATAGTGTGAAGTAGGGATTAAACAAACTGAAGATTGTATCTGCACTGTATTCGTTACTTTCAATCTTTTCATTTTTTCACAAATAAGATAAAGATCAAAAGTCAAAGAGTAAATAGCTTTTTCAGAGAATAAATATTTTTCCCTAATTTGCGTAATATCCTTGAAGTCAATAAGTGCCTTGTTGCACACACTTTCTAAAGTAGTCTATGTTCTTCCTTGGGGTTCAAGTTGACTCAATACAAAATATCATCGAAATCAATTCAGCGCGTTAGTAATAAAAGATTTCTTTCCGTAGTTATAATATACGTACGGATAAAACTTGGCTGCGGTGATTTGATTTTGATGACCTGAAGCCTATACGGTACACCAAGCTATGCCCAAGATACCTATGAAAACTCCATGAAAGAGATTACCGCGTTAAAACAGAGAAACAGACTGATATAACAGTTTAAATGACGATATTTTTCCGTGGTTCAGTGTTGCTAAATGACGCCTATACGGTGCGTGACGCTAAGCACATGTTATTCTTAAAAATCCCATGAAAATTCGTGTTGTAGTTTCGGAGATTAGAGTGTTTAAACACACAAACAGATTGACACGACAATTTTAAAGATTTATCATTACTGTATAAGTTTTGAACGCAACTTATATTTTCTCTTTCGCTTCATCCTGGGCCGATAGCGAGTTTGTATCATTGTTTGTCACAACCACGCAACATTGTTAAGCACTACTCAGTTCACCTGCACTTGAAGAGTTGTGTTAAATTCCACTGTGAGATTGCTTAAAAGTGTTTTAAAGTGCCTTATTGGAACAAAGATGAGTTTTCGGAGTAAATATAAGTATATTGGGAATAACAATATTGCAGAGGCAACAACATCAGTATAATGGGTGCTTTGGACCATATCATTATAAATCCAGATAAGCAAATATAAAGTAACTCTTAAAGCACATCTCATTCTACACAAAATGTTGCATATAAACTTCCGGTACTATGCAGACTTCCGTTTTTATTACATACATAAATATAGGTATATATGCAGCAGTGTACATATCAAGCTTGTTTAATGTAATCTTTGAAGGAAGGAAAGAAGAGTAGTGTTGAATATCCCGTCGACAACTCTATCACTAGAGACGGAGCATGGATTTGGGAAGGCCGTGGAAGGAAATCGGCCGTGCCCTCTCAAGGGAACCATTTTGGCATTTGTCTTAAGCGGTTTTGGAAAATCACGGAAAACCTAAGTCCTGATGGGAGGATAGGGATTTGGAACATCGTCCTCTCGAATGCGAGTCCAGTGTACTAACCACTGCTCCACCTCGCTCGGTTAAGCTTTGTATATGAATTGAAACTTTAATGTTTAATCCTATTGGTCATGGCAGAACTTGGCTAAAACCAAGGATCGGTTAACAGGACACATCCTGAGACTTTACGGAATAGTCAGTTTGGAAATGGACAGAAATGAGGGAGGTTAAAATTATAGAGAGTCACCAAGGCTTGAACAGAGTAAGCAGAATCAAATAGATGTAGGTCGCAGTAGTTATCTAGACATGAAGAGGCTTGCACCGCTTAGTCCAAAGTGGAGAGCTGCACCAGACCAGTCTTCGGACTGACGACACAACAACAATAATAATACTGTTAATTATTAAGACATCATTACATTAGTTGCTTTCAAACTGGAAAAAATGAACAGCATTTCTCACAACACTATAGTTCATTTCGTTTTTATATAATCACTACATATAATGCATATTACAGTAGTAACTTTGAGACGTCTATTTTAGAAAACATTGATATAAATCTAAATGTCAGTAATCCAGACCGCGACCTGCTCCAGTTAGTCGGTATTAGTAAAGTTTCTCTGTAATTGCTAAGTATTCCGAAGGCGTACTGTACATAGAGTAAATTTTTCGATGCCAGGCAGTGCCACTGTATGTACTCCAAAATGCAAACAAGCACAGGACTTGCAATTCTTAGTGTATACACGCTATGGCTTTAGAAAAACTACCTGTTTGCAAATCTCCGGTCTCTCATACTCTCCTCTCAACTACTGCAAAGGTTAAATGGGGGAGTATTTCTGTTATGAAACCTTAACGCATGCAATTGTGCAGCATCGCTGCTGTTACCGTCGACTTCGCCGTAGGCAAACAGCACATCGGTCGTTTCATCACTTGTGTGCTGGTACATATAATGCTGTCAACAACGTTACTGCGCTGGTCCACAAAACAACTACTCGGTTATGACGAGAGCGAAGGAGTGTGGGAAGATGCAGTGAACTGACAGTAATTCTGGCAGGCGCAGTCCACGAATCTACTTTGCACTGATTGCCAGCAGGCTGCATGACGAATCCACAGACACACTGGTGCAACTAATCTCAAACATCCACGCTCCACAGGGCCAAAAATCTGCGTTTCTGTACATGGCCTCTAGCTTGAAAAACGACGTTCTTGTCATTCCTCAAAAAATGTTCAGAATTTTCAGCATTTCTTTAACACACACTACAGGTGTTTCGGCATTAACACACTATCTGACCTGGACTACCCGGACATCTATCAGTATGGGGTGTGTCCACCTTTTTCTTTATGACGGCTTCAAAACAGCTGCGAATACTTTTGGTGAGGCGTCTGAATGTCAGGGGTGAAATGGCAGCCTATTCTTCCTAAAGAGCCGAAATCAGAGAAATTGTTGATGTAGAACCCTGAGTTCTAGAGCGAAGTCGATTTTCTGACAGATCCCAGAGGTGTTCCAATGCGTTCTTGTAGGGACTGTGGTCAGGGCAGTCTATTTCAGAAATGTTTTCGTCCATAACCAATGCCTCACAGAGGATACTTTATGAAAGGGCGCATTGTCATGCTGATATAAATAATCATTTAATTGTTAATCCTCTACTGTAACACCACCTACTCCACTCCTGACTGTTGGCACTACACATGATGGGATTCATTAGTCCCATGCCCTTCCTTCCGATTGCTATAGGGCACAGAGTTGATGATGATGATGATGATGTTTGGTTTGTGTGGTGCTCAACTGCGTGGACATCAGCGCCCGAAAAAAGTCGCAATTTTTCACAGTTCATTTCCTTTTCAGAATCTAATCTAGTCACTCTCACAAATGATGATCATAATGAAATGATGAGGACAACACAAACACCCAATCTCCGGGCAGTGAAAATCCCCAACCCGACCGGGAATCGAACCCGGGACCCCGTGATTCAGAGGCAGTGACGCTAGCCCCTCGACCCCTAGCTGCGGGCAGGGCACAGAGCGATTCATCAAATATTTCCAGTTATCCATTGACCACTGGGTCGCTCTTTACACCACCTCAAACGTCACATAACATTGACTACACGAACGACGAGCTGCTCAACCACTTTACCCCATTCTTTTTAACTCCAGACCCGCAATCATTGTGCTAGCTGGACTGCTGGTAGCTAGTTAGAACTCACGAATGAATCCTTCCGCTGATATGCCATGTTTTACAACCACCCTCGCCTTGGTCGTGGTACCTGTCCGTCACTACACGGGGTCTGCCTGGTTTCAGTTTAATTGTGGTTGTTCCTTCGCGTTTCCACTTCAGTCACGTCGTCAACGGTAGAAATGGTCAGCCTTAGAAGTGCTGAGATATTCCCCAGTGATTTGTTACATAAGTGACACCCAATGGATGGTCAACGTTCAAAGTCAGCGAGCTCCCCTGTCTGACCAGCGCTGCTTTTATTGCTTCTCTACAGACAACACAATACTCCCCGCCTTCCTTAATACTGGAGAACTCGCCTCTCGTGACGTTTGGTGGTCAGTTCAGCAGTACACAGGGGTGTCCGTATACTTTTGATCAGATGGTGTGTTTCTGACGATTCCCGTGGGTGGAAAGCTACCGATTATTGGATATGCCCTGCTCTAGACTTGCATTACTGTCTGCAGTGATACTTATTAATAATTCTTCTGCATATTTTCTAGTATAATCGAATCATTGACAATTCGGCCGTTGTCTCAGTCTTTTCTTCTATCTTGGAGCCAAGCAACGAACTTCCAAGGTCTGTCTGCTTACATTACCCTCATTTATAATGCCTGCTTTTCCTGCGACTGAGTGAATGCGATCAGTATGATTATACCAATTCCTACCTAACAGTTCGTTATACCCAGTTAGTTGTGTGAATTGTTAGATTGTAGCTCCGATTTACTGATGCTGTAGTCACAGGATAGTTTTCATATCTGAACATTTGACACCAATCACTGCAGCATTTTGAAATTTTATCAAAGTCTGACTGAATATTTATGCAGCTTTTTTCAGTCTATACTTCATTACAGGTAACTGCGTCATTTGCGAGAAAACAGAGGTCGCTAGTAATAACGTCTGCTAGGTCATAAATATGCATGAGCGCCAACACAGTTTCTAGCGCACGCCGAAGCTGCTTCTACATTTGCTGATGAGTCACGTTCCAAGATAATACGCCTATGAGGAAATCCTCACACCTGTTACAAATTTCTCTTGATATCCCATACGACAGTGCTACCGATAATACGCGATGTCTGGTACTGAGGCGAATGCTTTTCAGAAGTCGAGAAACACTGATACTACTTTACTTCCTTGATACACGGCTTTCAGGAAGTCACTTCAGGAAAGCGCGAGTTGAGTCTACCGCAACTCTTATTTTTGGGTCCATGCTGGCAGTCATAGAGGACGTAATGCGGTTCAAGGTACTCCTACAGCCCTCATATTCATTCTGAGAGAATCCGCACCTGTACTGATATTGAAAACAGTTCTCACTTACTCTTCAGTCTTAGACGACCATTTTTATTCCATGACATATAAAACTATATATGTACCGTCTAATATTTAAAATAAGTACGAAAGAATTGTACATAAATGCGGAATTTTATCTCAGTAACTCCGACAACAATCCATCTTGCCTGTTCATAATCTCTTCTCAGAATACTGCGTTTTGCGACTGCGCTCAAAGTTTTAAATAGGTAACGGTTGCAGTAGGAGCGAGGGCTGCGGGGGGGAGTGGGAAAGAGGGCGGGAAGAGGAGCGAGGAACGTGGGTGTGGGGAAAGGCAGCAGAGAGTGGGAACTGGTAGGGATGGCATGAGTTTAATAGTGGTTTTGCTAAAGGTGAGGGGGGGGGGGGGAGACAGCGACGGTAGTGTGGGAGGGGTAGGGTAATGGTAGGGATATTCTGAGTTTAACAGGAGAAAAATCAATTATGTACAAAAATTTACCTTTAAAATATTAAAAGCGTAAACCAGTGGATATGTAAAACAGTAACAGGGATAGAACAGTAAATTATAAAACTGGAAATAAAGACACTGAACGTAAATTATTGTCTTATAATATTAAAAGCCCCCATGAACCATGGACCTTCCAAATGGTGGAGATTTTTGCGTGCCTCAGCGATAGAGATAGCCGTACCATAGGTGCAACCACAATGGAGGGGTATCTGTTGAGAAGCCAGACAAACGTGTAGTTCCTGAAGAGGGACAACAACCTTTTCAGTAGTTGCAGGGGCAAGAATCTGGATGATTGACTGATCTCGCCTTGTAACACTAACCAAAACGGCCTTGCTGTGCTGGTACCGCGAATGGCTGAAAGCAAGGGGTATCTACAGCCGTGCAGCAGCTTTACTGTATGGTTAAATGATGATGGCGTCCTCTTGAGTAAAATATTCCGGAGGTAAAATAGTCCCCCATTCGGATCTCCGGCGGAGACTTCTCAAGAGGACGTCGTTATCAGGAGAAAGAAAACTGGCGTTCTACGGATCGGAGCGTGGAATGTCAGATCCCGTAATCGGGCAGGTAGGTTAGAAAATTCAAAAATGAAAATGGATAAGTTAAAGTTAGATATAGTGGGAATTATCGAAGTTCGGTGGCAGGAGGAACCATTACTTTTGATCAGGTGAATACAGGGTTATAAATACAAAATCAACTAGCTCTGCAGATGACGAAGAAATTGATGAAATGTATGATGAGATAAAAGAAATTATTCAGATAGTGAAGGGAGACGAAACTTTAACAGTCATGGGTGACTGGAATTCGATAGCAGCGAAAGGAAGAGAAGGAAACGTAGTAGGTGAATATGGATTGGGGGTAAGAAATGAAGGAGGAAGCCTTATGGTAGAATTGTGCGCAGAGCATAACTTAATCATAGCTAACACTTGATTCAAGACTCATGAAAGAATGTTGTATACATTGAAGAAGCCTGGAGATACTAGTAGGTATCAGATAGATTATATAATGGTAGGAACCAGGTTTTAAATTGCAAGACATTTCCATGGGCAGATGTGGACTCTAACCACAATCTATTGCTTATGAACTGTAGATTAAAACTGAAGAAACTGCAAAAAGGTGGAAATTTAAGGAGATGAGACCTGGATAAACTGATTAAACCACAGGTTGCACAAGGTTTCAGGGAGAGCATAAAGGAACAATTGACAGGAATGGCGGATAAAATACAGTGGAAGAAGAATGGGTAGCTTTGAGGGATGAAATAGTGAAGGCAGCAGACGATCAAGTAGGTAAAAAGGCAAGGGCTAGTAGAAATCCTTGGGTAACAGAAGAAATATTGAATTTAATTGATGAAAAGAGAAAATATAAAAATGCAGTAAATGAAGCAGGCAAAAAGGAATACAAACGTCTCAAAAATGATATCGAAAGGAAGTGCAAAATGGCTAAGCAGGGATGGCTGGAGGACAAATGTAAGGATGTAAAGGCTTATCTCACTAGAGGTAGTATAGATACTGCCTACAGGAAAATTAAAGAGACCTTTAGAGGAAAGAGAACCACTTGTATGAATATCAAAAGCTCTGACAGAAACCCAGTTCTAAATAAAGAAGGGAAAGCAGAGAGGTGGAAGGAGTGTATAGAAGGTCTATACAAGGGCGATGTATTTGAGGACAATATTATGGAAATGGAAGAGGATGTAGATGAAGATGAAATGGGAGATATGATACTGCGTGAAGAGTTTGACAGAGCACTGAAAGACCTGAGTCGAAACAAGGCCCCGGGAGTAGACAACATTCCTATAGAACTCCTGACAGCGTTGGGAGAGCCAGTCCTTACAGAACTCTACCATCTGGTGAGCAAGAAATATGAGACAGGCGAAATACACTCAGACTTCAAGAAGAATGTAATAATTCCAATCCCAAAGAAAGCAGGTGTTGACAGATGTGAAACTTACCTAACTGTCAGTTTAATAAGCCACGGCTTCAAGATACTAACGCAAATTCTTTACTGACGAATGGAAAAACTGGTTGCAGCCGACTTCGGGGAAGTTCAGTTTGGACTCCGTAGAAATATTGGAACACGTGAGGCAATACTGACCCTACGACTTACCTTAGAAGATAGATTAAGGAAAGTCAAACCCACGTTTCTAGCATTTGTAGACTTAGAGAAAGCTTTTGACTATGTTGACTGGAAAACTCTCTTCCAAATTCTAAAGGTGGCAGTGGTAAAATGCACGGAGCGAAAGACTATTTACAATTTGTACAAAAACCAGATGGCAGTTATAAAAGTCGAGGGCATGAAAGGGAAGCAGTGGTTGGAGAGGGAGTGAGACAGGGTTGTAACCTATCTGCGATGTTATTCAATCTGTATATTGAGCAAGCAGTAAAGGAAACAAAAGAAAAATTCGGAGTAGGTATTAAAATCCGTGGAGAAGAAATAAAAATTTGAGGTTTGTCTATGACACTGTAATTCTGTCAGAGACAGCAGAGGACTTGGAAGAGCAGTTGAATGGAATGGACAGTGTCTTGTAAGGAGGATAAAGATGGACATCAACAGAAGCAAAACGAGGATAATGGAATGTATTCGAATTAAAACAGGTGATGCTGAGGGAATTAGATTAGGAAATGAGACACTTAAAGTAGTAAAGGAGTTTTGCTGTTTGGGGAGCAAAGTAACATAATGGTCGAAGTAGAGAGGGTATAAAATGTAAACTGGGAACGACAAAGAAAGCGTTTCTGAAGAAGAGAAATTTGTTGACATCGAGTACAGATTTATGTGTCAGGAAGTCGTTTCTGAAAATATTTCTGTGGAGTGGAGCCATGTATGGAAGTGAAACATGGACGATAAATAGTTTGGACAAGAAGAGTATAGAAGCTTTCGAAATGTGGTGCTACAGAAGAATGCTGAAGATTACATGGGTAGATCACCTAACTAATGAGGAATTCGCCATTTCTACTTTTCCTTTACTACCCTCGATTTCAGTTCCTGCCTCGTCCTGAGAGTCTGGACACTGTTTTTCAATGCACCTGACACAAGTATCTCTTCCACTCAGCGGTGTGAGAGTTAAATTAGTTCAATAGTCAGTGCGATACCGATAGAGGTATTCAAAGTACCCTCCGCCACGCACCGTCAGGTGGCTTGCGGAGTATGGATGTAGATGGAGACTAGAAGAAGGGATCGGTTGGTAGGACATGTTCTCAGGCATCAAGGGATCACCAGTTTAGTATTGTAGGGCAGCATGGAGTGTAAAAATCGTAGAGGGAGACTAAGAGATGAATACACTAAGCAGATTCAGAAGGATGTAGGTTCCAGAAGGTAATGGGCCATGAAGAAGCTTGCACAGGATAGAGTGGCATTGAGAGCTGCATCAAACCAGTCTCAGGATTGAAGACCACAAAAACAAACAACAAAATCAAAAGTATGAAACACTGAAAGTATGAAACCATAACGTTTTATTCTGAAAATACAAAAAGAAAATTGTGTAAAAATTCTCGTTAAAATATTGAAAATATAGAATAACGGATGTGGAAATAGAAACAAACCCAAAGATCGTAAAATTGTAGAACTGGAATTACGGATCTCACCTAGAACTTAGTTAAGTGTAACATTAAAGGTTATAAATATTGAAAGCATAAAACCACGAAAAGTATAAAAAATGAATTGTAAAAGTGAGACCATATACCGCAAGTCTTGTCCCGGGGAACAGGATGTGACAGCTACGGTTGACTGCATTTGCTTGTGCTTGATGGTGTTGCACGGCTCGCAGGTGGACGACTGGAAGAGGCCTTCACAGTTTCTAAGTACGCACTGTTAATAAAATCCTTCTACTGATTTAATGTGTATATGAACCTCTGTTTCTTCTAACATTGTCAGGAGGGCTCCCATAGGTTCATTGTGCAGCACATCTCAACTCGTGTCAGTGCTTCCAACAACATGTTTAGATTTTAGAAGATGCTTACCAAATGTTGTTTTACTACTAAGAATTGAAGCGTGTCTTTGAAGCGTATTTCAAACGTCCTGCCTATTTGACCTATATAACCTTTGCACAGTTAGGACTCTAGTTTATACAAACCCCCTGCTATGAATTTTGAGACTTTTTTTCATACGACGTTTGAAGTGAATAATGTCATTAGACTGAAACCCATACGCAAACTTATATTGCTACATTGTCTGGCAATAATTTCTGAATTTTCTAGTCTTCCTGTTCAATTGTCTGCGTACTGACATTGATTTTACGTTGTTGTTGTCATCCAATTATCTGTAGTAACTCACTTACTATTGAACTGGATAATCATTGCTTACTGCAACTTATTTTATAATGGCGATTATTTTGCTCCCTTTTGCTGGCTTAATGGCAGTTTTAATAACTTATTACACAGAGATCGAAAAAGTGCCGTCTTGATTGTTTCAGGGTGCCAAGAAACAGAATCAATTAATACGTTTATGTGCAATTCCTTTCCGCTTACTGTAAATGTTTTAGATCTAAAGACGATCCACAGTGATCGAAACAAGTCATGTAATTAAAAATCTGCAGTTGAGACTGAATCATTAATAAGAATTGTTTTAAGTGTCCCATTACGTTTGAGCTCAGAATGTCGTCCAAGTTACCACAACAGATGGATAGCAAAGATATGTTCCGGTAGTTTTGTGTATCACTTGCCGATAGAGATTCCACTGAGCTCTGGAGCTTCGTTCAGTTTTAACGTTTATGCTATTTTTCAATGCAGCTGACACAAGTGTCTATTGCACTCAACTTTACAGCGGTGCGAGAATTAAATTAGTTCAATAGTCATGGATTTTCCTTTTTAAAGGAACATTTGAAATCGGAGATCGCCATTTCTACTTTTCCTTTACTACCCTAGATTTCAGTTCCTATCTCGTCCCTGAGAGTCTGGACACAAGCACTTACATATGTCGAGCACTAGTTTGGCTTTTATGAGCGGCCTTTCAATGATATTCTGCTGTTGTAGTCTTTGAAGACTTCACACTTATCCTTCCTGTCAATCAATAGCGTTTAATTTAGTATTTCTCTGTCTGTAGCCCTATGCTTTGTTTTACACCTAGTTCTCTGGATGATTTTTTACCAGGACTGCATGTCCTGGATGGTTCAAATGGCTCTGAGCACTATGGGACTTAAGTTCTGAGGTCATCAGTCCCCTAGAACTTAGAACTACTTAAACCTAACTAACCTAAGGACATCACACACATCCATGCCCGAGGCAGGAATCGAACCTGAGACCGTGGTGCTCGCGCGGATCCAGACTGTAGTGCCTAGAACCGCTCGGCCACTCCGGCCGGCCCTGCAGAGTTCCTTCCGGCACGAAGTATGCAGCTAAGTACATACGTACGCATAGTTTTCTTAACTGTTCTAAACTTCAGTTACATTTCCTCTACGTGTGCCTGCTCAGAGCTAAATTTATCACGTTCCTATTTGAGATGTACTACTTAGATAGGGTGATTCAAAAATTCTTTTACTTTCTTTGGGGACTTGTTCCTTATAATAAAAGAACAAGGTACATATTGACAAACGCCCAAAAATCTTTAGTTAACTAATGAATTTGATGTTCAGTACATTAGTTATAAATTGTCAGCTTGAAAGTGTCAGCAACTCAGGAACCCAAACACATTTTCGAAATCTCCTCCTTCCACTTGCGCACGCATGAGCTGTCACACCTTTTTAAATACTCTCTGATGGTGTCAAATGATTTCATGAGCGTCGATGATACATCATTGAAGAGTTTCTGTATCCGCTTTGCCTGTTTAAGGTGTCCCGGGACTAAGGACGGAAAAATGTGATTGCCATGAAACTGGTTTTCTGCTAACTATCCATCTGTTGTGGTAGTTATCAGCCACTGCATCTCGACCAAGGGCGCTAAAATGTGGTGGAGTCACAAGTTGGACAAAGAACATGTTTCTTCGTCTTTCCAGGAGCTCATCAAGTGTAGGACAGTGTTCTGAATAAAGTGCCAGACAGCAACTGTAACACTTGCCGCGAGATCGTATGGACCTACCAGTACCAGGTCACCTACAACTCCAGCTTACACGTCAATCATATTCTTAAGCTAATGTTGGCCTGAACTGATACAACGAGTCAAAGCCTTTCTTAAATGAGTGCAATCAGGTTGCTGGTTTTCACCTGAAAGGCTGTGGACAGTAAACTCATTAACAGCTCGAAAAAAAATTTTTTTTGTGTATGCAGGGTGATTCAGCTGCCCCTATCTATGGATTTTATGCAGCCTGTAATGCCTTCAAATAACACGCATTAGATTTTCATACTCTCTCACTCACTAGACACAAAGTACACTACTGGCCATTAAAGTTGCTATATCACGAACATGACGTGCTAATGACGCAAAATTTAACCGACAGGAAGAGGATGCTGTGATATGCAAATGATTAGCTTTCCAGAGCATTCACACAAGGTTAGCACCGGTGGCGACACCTACAATGTGCTGACATGAGGAAAGTTTCCAACCGATTTCTCATACACAAACTGCAGTTGACCGCCGTTGCCTGGTGAAAAGTTGTTGTGATGCCTCGCGTAAGGAGGAGAAATGAGTACCATCACGTTTCCGACTTTGATAAAGGTCGGGCTGTAGCCTATCGCGATTGCGGTTTATCGTATCGCGACATTGCTGCTCGCGTTGATCGAGATCCAATGACTGTTAGCAGAATATGGAATCGGTGGGTTCAGGAGGGTTATACGGAACGCCGTCCTGGATCCCAACGGCCTCCAATCACTAGCAGTCGAGATGACTGGCATCTTATCCGCATGGCTGCAACGGGTCGTGCAGCCGCGTCTCGATCCCTGAGTCAACATGTGCGGACGTTTGCAAGACGACAACCATCTGCACGAACAGCTCGACGACGTTTGCAGCAGCATGGACTATCAGCTCGGAGAATGGTTCAAATGGCTCTGAGCACTATGGGACTTAACATCTGAGGCCATCAGTCCCCTATAACTTAGAACTACTTAAACGTAACTAACCTAAGGACATCACACACATCCATGCCCGAGCCAGGATTCGAACCTGCGACCGTAGCGGTCGCGCGGTTCCAGACTGAAGCGCCTAGAACCTAGAATCGGCCGGCAGCTCGGAGACCATGGCTGCAGGTACCCTTGACGCACCATCACAGACAGGAGCGCCTGCGATGGTGTACTCAACGACGAAGCTGGGTGCACGAATGGCAAAACGTCATTTTTTCGGATGAATCCAGGTTCTGTTTACAGCATCATGATGATCTATCCGTGTTTGGCGACATCACGTGAACCCACATTGGAAGCGTGTATTCGTGATCGCCATACTGGCGTATCACCCGGCGTGATGGTATGGGGTGCCATTGGTTACACGTCTCGGTCGCCTCTTGTTCGCATTGACGGAACTTTGAACAGTGTATGTTACATTTCAGATGCGTTACGACCCGTGGCTCTACCCTTCATTCGATCCCTGCGAAACCCTACATTTCAGCAGGATAATGCACGACCACATGCTGTACGGGCCTTTCTGGATACAGAAAATATTTGACTGCTGCCCTGGCCAGCACATTCTTCAGATCTCTCACCAACTGAAAATGTCTGGTCAATGGTGTCCGAGCAACTGGCTCGTCACAATACGCCAGTCAATACTCTTGATGAACTGAGGTATCGTGTTGAAGCTGTATGGGCAGCTGTACCTGTACACGCCATTGACTCACTGGCCAGGCGTATCGAGGCCGTTATTACGGCTAGAGGTGGTTGTTCTGGGTAGTGATTTCCCAGGATCTATGCACCCAAATTGCGTGAAAATGTAACCACATGTCAGTTCTAGTAAAATATATTTGTCCAATGAATACTCGTGTATCATCTGCATTTCTTCTTGGTGTAGCAATTTTAATGGCCAGTAGTGTATTATTCATATAGACAAAATGAACAGAACCTTCTTGTAGGATATGTAATATAGTCGAATTTTGTACTGGGATAAGTTTTCGCTGGATGTCGTAGTTTTCTAATTATTTAAGAGAAATGTAAAAAATTGATCTTCAAACTGTTTTTTTTTTTTTTGTGAATAACTCGAAAACTGTGGCCTCGAGCAGAAACTTATCCCAGCACAAAATTTGACTACATTCAATTTCCTACAAAAAGATCCTGTTCGTTTCTTCTGCAGGACTAATTACTTAAGTAAACTAAGATCCATCCGAACAGGCCTCAAAAGGCCCAATGGTACGGACTGTCCATGGTGTCATTCTCAGCTGACAGTAGTCAGATGCGGATATGTAGGAGTATGTGGTCTACACACCGCTCTCCTTGCTGTTGTCAGTTTTCTCACCCAAGTCTCCCCTCAACAGGCCTCACAAGGGATGAGTACACTCCACCTGCCAGCAGCGCTAGGTAGACAAGGACGGTCGCCCAGCCAAGTACTGGCCCAGCTGGACAGTCGTTACTTCGGTGATCTGACAGGAACTGGTGTTACCAGTGCGGCAAGGCCGTTGACGTGTGGACCTAACAGTTTGCACGTAGCCAGCTAGAGAACCTGAAAATCTCGTGTGTGGTTTTTGAAGACGTTGCGGGTTGCAGTAAATCCTTAACTAGGAGAGCTAAATTTTCTTGTAAGTTTGTATGAACACTTCATCCATATTTCGATAAAAAGTATCACCCTGGACGCAATGCGGCAAATGCGTGTACGAGAGGGTTTCTGAAGCACGAAACAGCAGATGCTTGAAGCACACATGTGATTGGTACCAAAAATTATTTACTCGACATGAGAAATTACAGCAGTGCCGATACTGCGGTTTGTCTGAGGATAGGACAGAGACGCTTTTCGATCTAGTCGTCTCTGTGAGATGGATGCGCTGGCCTAACTACAGTTCCCCAGAGCACGCGATGCGGCACACTGGAGGGGTTTTATTATTTTCGTCTGCTTGTTGGCCGGCGACAGCGGGCGCGAAGCGGCGGCGGCTGAAAGCCGAGACCGGGCCTGAGCAGCCACTTGTTTACCGGCTGCTGATGGATGGCCGCCATCCGTCGGAATCCGGGCAGGCGCGCCTCTCAGGTCGCAGGCGGCTCCACGTTTGGCCAGGGCTCTTCTGCTGATGATATCGTATTCTCCCGCGTCTGTCTTGGCACTTCACAACTTGTCGTAGGTCACATCTGTTTACCAAACGTCTGGATATTCCACTCAGCTAACAGAAGTCATGGGATACCTCTTAATATCATGTCGGACTTCCTTTTCCCCTGGTTAGTGCAGCAATTCTAGGTGGCGTGGACTCAGCGAGTCGCTGGAAGCTCCTTGCAGGAATACTGAGCCATGCTGCCTCTATAGGCGTCAATAATTGCGAAAGTTTGGCTGGTGCTGGATTTTGTGCACGAACTGACCTCTCGATTATATCCCATAAATGTTCGATGGCATTTATGACGCGCGATCGGGATGGACAAATGATTCGTCCGAATTGTGCAGAATGTATTTCAAATCAATCGCGAACATTCGTGCTCCACCGTCCTATCCAATACTTCCACATTAGTAATCTGATCTACTCACTAATCTTCAGCATTTTTCTGCAGCGCCTCATTTCAAAACCTACTTTTCATATCTTACATGAACTCCTTTTCGTCCGCATTTCGCTCCCACACAATTCTACACTTCATACAAATAACTTGAGAAACGACTTACTTGGGTCCAACATCTAAATTTTTGTTCTACATTAAATAAATTCTCTTTCTCTGTTTACTGTAACCATCGTCACTTTTTTTTCGTCGAAATGTCATCTATTACTCTTACAGTCTTACTTCGGAAACTAATTTCTTAACCACCGTCTAATTTAAATCGACTCACCGTTACCCTTGTTTCATTTTTGTCGATGTTCATCTCGTGAAGTATTTTCGAGAAACAGGCCATTCTTTTGAAATGATCTTCCAAATCCTTTGCTGTTCCTGACTGTAGTACGCCACATATAAAAATCGAAGTTTTTCTTAAAACTCCTTCAGTTTTAATCTGTTTTCCAAATTTTTACTTGATTACTCTAACTACTTTCAATGTACAGACTGAATAAGATCGGGGATATTCTACAATCCTGTATCGATCGCTTCCCAAAAATTGCTTCCCTTTGATGTCATTTGACTATTGCAACTAGAGCTTGTTTTTCGTCAAGTTGTACACAACCTATTAATCCCTATATTTTATTCATGCTGCCAGCTTGATTTCAAAGAGCATATTCAAGTCAACATTGTCAAAAGCTCTCTGTAACTCCACAGATGCTATAATCTTCGGTTTGTCTTCCTGTTAAGGTAAGTCATAGTATCAGTATTGCACCACATGTTCTTACATTTCTCTGGATCTCAAACTGATCTTCCCTTAGTCGACTTCTCCTAAATTATCCATTCTTCTGTAATTTACTCATGCCAGTATTTTGAAACCATCGTTTATTAAACTGATAATTCGGTAATATCCGCATCCGTCAGCGCCAGTTTTCTCTAAAATTGAAATTATTCCAATTTTCTGACTTCTGAGGGTATTTTCGTGTCTTACAGTATACATTGTGCATAGCATATCGAATACGTATGTCGTAGTGTGATCTTAAGAATCTCCGAAACTCTGGGAATATCGTCTACTCCAGCTGCCTTGACTCTTCGGAATTTGAGAGAACAGTGAATGACCTAAGAGTCAATTGTACAACCACAATAGTCAACGAGAACATTGTTCGTAGTCTCGATGACCAACTGGCGTTGCTGATTAAGCAAATTAACCCTATTTCACAGAAGCTAAATGCAGGGGAAATTGATTTATTGCTAGTTTAGCTTCTTGTAAATGGCCCTAATAATTATATTCGAGTTAACTGTAACCGGTACACTAACCGTTCGGCCTAGTGACACCGAAAACAGTGTATTCGTGACTAGTATATATCGCTGTGGTTAGTTATATATATGCTGCCATTATCTCACATCTATCACTACGGTTACAATACGCTTTATACTCAGACCTCTTCCTGGTATCAGGAAATCATGTGGAGACGGACAAGGCAGCTCCAGGAATGGAAAATGGATCAGACCCGTTTGATACTCTTTACCAGCGAGTGCAGCATTTGACTGAAGCCTAGTTGTTGTAGAAGGAAGTTAAGACAGCCGGCTACCAACGCAAGTCTTTGTCAGACAGTCCGACAGGTTCAAATGGTTCTGAGCACTATGCGACTTAACTTCTGAGGTCATCAGTCACCTAGAATTAATTAAACCTAACTAACCTAAGGACATCACACACATCCATGCCCGAGGCAGGATTCGAACATGCGACCGTAGCGGCAGCTCGGTTCCAGACTGTAGCGCCTAGAACCGCACGACCACTCCAGTCGCCCCGACGGGTTCAGCAAGGAGGCGGGACAGTCGTGTTTTCAGCCAATGGCATGTTCGGTCGTCGGACACCTCTCATTGTTACTGAGGGCACTATGAGCTCTCTGTCACCGTTTCGGGAATGGGGTCGTTTTTTAAGACGATTTTGTCATACAGAGAAATTTTGCGAGTAACAGAAGTGTTTGTGAGCACGTTGACTGTTGTAAAACTGATGAGACTATATCATAACGTTTCTGTGTTTAATTCTTCCTGAAGTGGGTTTGTGAACAAAATATAAATATTTCAGATTAATATCCGATCCCGATGAATATTATTAAGCAGTAAACTATTATGAAATGCTTCGCTTAGATAACTAAGGCTGATCATGTATCATAGCTCAGGAAATACTTTGTATTAAGACGAAGAGTGTCGCATTTGACTGCTCCTTCTTTTGGCAGTATTAGGTTCTGTTACTAAATGATTCGTGGCGACTGTACGTGACACAAAAGTATACAAAGCAAAGTACACAACACTGTTTCATGCGTTGTCTCTGCTACGTACGAGGGTCAGTCAAAAAGTAATGCCTCCTATTTTTTTTCTACGTTTAATTGTCAGGAAATTTAAATGCAATTACATAGGTTGAAAACCACAACATTGAGGATCATTTTGTCATTTTTCAATGTAATCTCCGCCCATCTCTACAGTTTTGGTCCATCTTTGAACAAGGGCATGTATCCCAGCACGGTAAAAATCACAGCTCTGCTTCCTAAGCCATTGATGCACGGATGTTTTGACGGCCTCCTCATCTTCAAAATGAATCCCACGATGAGCTTCTTTTAGTGGCCCGAACAGATGGAAGTCTGATGGTGCCAGATCAGGGCTGTATGGGGGATGAGGCAAAACTTCCCATCCAATTTTGACAATCTCGTCAGAGGTGTGACGACTGGTGTGTGGTCTTGCATTGTCATGCAAAAGAAGAACATCTGCCATTGATTTTGTTGGGCGAACTCGCTGAAGACGTACTTTAAGTTTGTTGAGGGTTGTGACGTATTGAACAGAATTTATTGTGCATCCCTGCTCCAAAAAATCAACCAGAATCACACCCTCTGTATCCCAGAAAACTGTTGCCATAACTTTCCCTGCCGATCGCACAGTTTTGAATTTTTTCTTCCTCGGCGAGCTTGTGTGACGCCACTCCATTGACTGCCTCTTTGATTCGGGTTCAAAAAAATGCACCCATGTTTCGTCCCCGGTCACAATTTTTTTCAGAAACTCATCTCCCTCCAAACGGAAGCGCTGCAAGTGTTGGGAGGCTATTGTTTTCCTTGCCTCTTTATTCTGATCGGTTAACATTCTTGGAACCCACCGTGCACAAACTTTTGAGTACCCCAATTGTTTAATAATCGTGATCACACTGCCTTTACTCAGAGAAATAACGCGACACACTTCATCTGCAGTCACCCGACGGTCACCACGAATGATGTCATCAACTTGCTGAATGTTGTGTGGAGTCACTGCACTCACCGGCCTGCCGCTCCGCTTTTCGTCAGTCAACGGTGTTTGCCCTTCAGCTTCCTTACAACGACGAACCCATCGTCTAACAGTGCTGACATCCACTGTCACAACACCATACACCTTCTTCAGTCTTTCATGAATGCGTATGGGCGTTTCACCTTCTGCATTCAAGAATTCAATCACACAACGCTGTCTCAAACGAACATCGATGTCGGCCATCTTACAAACTTCTGCTGTGCTGCCACCTGTTGACACAGAAAGTTACTACTGCAGTGGATTGCAGAAGAAGGTTTGAGGAATGGCGCCAAATTCAAATTTTTCAATTAACTTAATTTCTTTAAGTAGAAAAAAAATGGGAGGCATTACTTTTTGACCGACCCTCGTATTTATATTACATTGTTGCGATTTCGAACATCTACACGACTTGTTGATTATTTCAATCACTGTGACCACGAATGCCGTTTTCAGCAATGTTCTGGAGAGATGGTTTCGACAAATTCCTCGTAGATTGCTATACTCGAAATTCTCTGTCTACCTCTCCCCAGAATCCTTTCAACCTTCGCTTAGTGGTTTGCTGGTAGCAATACGAATTTGATTATACGCTTTCATTTGCAGTTAATTTTTGAAAACCACTATAGATATCGTTGCTAGTTCTTATTCACGGAATAGATAGCTCGATTTGAAATGCCCAAGAATGTACTAACAAAAAGAACATCCTACATACAAATATGAGCGTGACAAAGGACATCCATAGGAAACCAACTTGAAACAGCAATATAACCCTTGACAGATCTTGCCCTTACTGCTAATATATAATCCATCTGATACCTTGCACGACTGCGAGATTAAGTTTATACATGCATACCGTCTGTGTCTTTTTCGTGAGTGAAATGTACTGTACGTCAATATAAAGACACATTGAATTACTGTCTTTTATCGTGGCTATATTACTACTCTAAACGTATAGAGAATCTAAAATATTACCCAAAATTCACTTGAGTCTAATGTTTAAGATATTAACGTTACAACTATGTCGAAAGGAAAATTTAAGGACTTCGTCGCCTCAATTTCGAGAGTGGGAATAATTTCTTCGCTATTCTTCCTCCATAAGTGTGGTATTAAATTTCTGTATACTTTGGAGAACTTTTGGTTCTAAATTAATGAATTCAGCAATTTTGCAGATCCAAACCACATGCACCATACAAGCTCATTTAGCTTTGACACATTTGACTGATTAGTAATGTGAAACCGTCTGAAGCACACCAAAGAAACTTTCAGCGAATTTCGTAAATACAAGTGTCACGTAAATAACACAGACTGTGTCAATTCCAGCAGTGTTTCGCCGACCATGTGCCCAATAGGCCTACACTCAAAATTAAATCGTTAATGACTTTAACTGTTTATGATAATTTATTGGAGTGGCGCATACTTTCGTTTAAGTCGTGAGCGAGTTCAGACGCCACTTTCTATTGACTACTATTTCACGACATCTTACTACAGCATTTCACCAGAAACATCAATATACCAATGTTTGAAATCCTAGCACATGAGAATTTGATTCTGTACTTGAGAGTTTTTCCTAAAGTTTCTTCACTTACAAAATGCATTCTTTTTACACTAGTAATAAAAAGAAAAAAAAGCAACAATTTAGATACGATGCAGCATAATATTTAGAAGCTGTGACATGGTCGCAGCAGAATTTTACTAGTGAGCCAGGAATATATTTATGAACTTTTTTTTCCAGTTACGAATGACAGTTTTTTGTATGTGGTTATTAATTTCGGTCTGTAGCAACCATCTTTAGACCTGAATACACAGCGTTTGGCAATCATATCGAGTCGGTAGAAGTAAAAATGGTACGGTCACAGTAATGAGTCAAACAAGCTTTGTCGTATACATATAAAATTTAAATACCACATGCGCAGTTGCAATAGACAAGTTGACTCAATGAATAAATATAGAAGTCTGATATCTCTTCTTCACAGTTCGACCTGTGCGCAATATTCCTTTTGTAAAGTGAAGCTATTCTGAGCTTCTGCACTTCTCTTCGTTAGGTTAGTTAAACCGAACTGGAGCGCTTCCTCTGTTAAAAAAAAAATCACACTGCTGAAAAAGTTAAAAATTAGTGAGTTGGAAATAGTTTTTTATTGATTCAGTGTTAACTAGTATTTACAGATTCGTTAAAACGCTATTCCTAACTCGTTACCTAGACTAACACCCGCTGATGGAGGCAACATTTCCAATACTATTAGGAAACAAAGTAACACGTCGTTCAAATCGTAGGGTGAAGCCAAAGCTTTGGTCACCACATCAGATATGGGAATAAGCTCCAGAACGCGGCCTAATTGAAGTGAGTCTCAGAGCAATATCGAATTCAGAATACATGTTAAACCCTTTTAACCTGCTGCGTAAATCTGTTCAAAGGCCGGAGGAAGGTAACGGCATACCTCCTCCAACAAGACTATGTCTAGTAGAGCACTGTGGTTTTCAAACCAAGCTTTTGTTTGATGAAAGCTGTACCCCTTTCCTTTTAACGGGGAGACATACGACGCGTTTTCTTCCATTGACGTCTTGTGAAAGTGACGCTCCTGATCAAACGGGGCATATTAAACCAGAAGCACCTCCATCAAACGCTACTAAACTGATATTCCGGTATTTCAACGCCTGTGGGATTTTAAATTCGAAAGGTGTCTGTGAGAGACAGTGCTAACTCCCGATTTAGAAAGAAGAGTATGATGAGGCTGTCTTTCCTTTTTTTTTTTTTTTTTCGAGTGCACCACATGTGACCAACAAAGAGTTCTATTTGTACGGTTAGAAAACGCTGCCAACTGTATAAGTGGTTTTCTTATGTTTATAGTCTTGTCTTTGAAATTAACCAGACAAGCAACATGTAATAAAGCAAAATGATCGTTCGTGTGTTACAGCTTTCTTCTGCCGATCCTTTAATTATATTATAATGCGAGGTATTCTCAGATCAGAAGAAAAGCCATTCCTACAGATGAAGAATGGTGTGCGTGCATAATAGCTACTGGGTGTGTTTTAGGTTGCTGTAACTTCTCGACTGGACATCTTCGCCTGCCGTTCAGAACAAATAACGGACTACCATCAACATTCTCTGTGGTCTCGTACTATTGGTCAGAGACTAACAGAAGCCAGACTACGTTTTAACCTTCCCAAGCGTAGGCTACCCTTAATGCTCAACAAAAACGGCTGCGTTTCGATTAGTACTGTGCCCAGGAACCATGGATTGCTTAGGAATGACGCCGCATTGCATTCAGCAACGAGTCGCGGTTCTGCACTTCCAAGGATCACAATCGTCTGCGAATATGGCGGCGACCTGGTGAAACGTCGAAGTCATCCAGTGTTTTGGAGAGGCGCAGCCATGTTATTTCTGTCATCATGGTATATATAACCATCGGGTGTGACTACGGTCACAGACATTAAGGGAACTATGACGGCACAGTGTTACGCCATGGACATTCTACATTCTCATACGTTACCATTCACGGCACAGCATCGTGGTGTCATTTTTCAACAGAACAACACTCCTCCTGTATGACCGGTGTCTCTAAGAAGTGTCTACGTGATGTTAATGCACTCCTGTGATCAGCAAGATCCCTAGACTTGTCCCCGATAGAAAGCGATTGGAACCAGCTCGGACGTCAACAACCTCCCAGTACCAGCATTCATGATATCAAGAACAAGTTACAATGGCTGTGGGCCTGACTGCCTCAGGAGAGGATGCAGTGGCTTTATGACATCCTTCCCAACCGAATCAGGGCATGCATCCATGGAAGATGGTGTGCAACATGATAAGTGGGTCCATACTGACAAGTTCTTTGTAAATTTACCAGATTTTGTAGTCATCCTCCCGTGCTTCTCTCACAGTGTGTGTTCGGAAAAAAGTATTTAGTAACATAATCTGGACCACTCTGTTCTACGAACCTCAAATGTCTGTTGAGATTGCAAAGGTGCTCCGTGTGGTTACTGGTGATTCTTTCATATCCTTCAGTCTTCCTTCTCAAATCGATGTTAGATGGTGTTAGCTCGTGTCTCTTGCGGAGAGACTAGTTACTTGTTCAGTGTACTTTAATAATCTTCCCAAGAACTCACGGAGGGATGACACTAAACAGTGTTTGAATTAAAAATACAAAATCTTCCAATTACATGAGACTATGATAAATTTTGGTAAACGGTGGACAGCAAAGTGCCAAATGTATAAATGGTAGCTGTACACAGGTTATCGCAAACCTCCTCCTAAGTGAAGCTGAAACAGGTCATCGGGTTCACAACCCACTGTTATGATAGGGAACCAATGGTCGAAAATGAGTAATTATTGTCTTATGGACATACACATCGCTCGTTGTAACTGTTCAAAGTGACTGCCGGCAGTCTCAGTGCATACGTGGCAACGGCGCATGAAGTTCTGCTGAGCTCGCACGCAGATCCCAGGTGACAGGCAACTTGGACCCGATCAAGCAGGCCTTTATCCGTTTATAGGGGGGTTTCGTACACCAACATCCTGACGTAAACCAAAGCGAGAACTTTAGAGATGTAACATCCAACTATCGCTCTGGCCATGAGACAGGACCTCCACTTCAAATCCAACGATAAGAGTACACTTTGTTCAGATTCTCGCGGACATTAACATCGACTTGGACCGGTGTACCGTCGTGTTGAAACCACATACTTTCGTGGACAGCAAGGGGTACAGTCTCCAAGAACTGTGATAGCACAACTCTGAGGAACACTGGGTAATATGAACCAGTCAAACGGGGAGGCAGCAAATGAGGCCCTATTACGTGAATTTTGACAGTGCGCATCCGTACGTTGAGAGAGAATCGTTCCTGGTTGCCACCCATATGGGTACCGTGGGGATTGTTCTCACTCCAGACTTAGCTGCGGCTGTTGAAAAGGCTGAATAAAGTCTCATCCGTGAACAACACAAAGGGTACGAGGTTTGGCATTGCAGCACTGCGGTGGATAATCCTCTAACAGAAGTCAACCGTTGGTTCCAGTTCTTGCACACGTTCCTTATGGTAAGGGCATAACACCTATTCCACTAGTACTCACCACATTGAAACCATCGAAGTGTGTGTTTCACGGGCAATTTGACGTGTACTTATTGCTGAGTGGTCGGCCACATGATCCAGCACGTCTACTCAAAATCTGGTGTTCGCATATCTCTTTGGTGGGAACCTTGGGCGGCTCTCTGTGGTGTGAAAGACTCCGTTTCTCGTAAGCTGGTATTCACGCAGATATAATTCTTCCAATTAGGATGACACCTGTAGGAAAAGCTCTCTCTGTACATTCGTGCTGCTTTACGAGCACTACATCCTGCCACACCGCTCATTAAACGCTTGTCTATCAAGTGACGAGTAATCCTCCATCACTGACTACGCATCATGCACTGTGCACAGAAACACACCTCACTATGGGCGCATCAGAAGTTACATGCTGCAACGGACAGCTGAAGCCATGGACGGTGGTATGTGTGTGGGACAGGTTAATGCGCCGGTGCGACACATGCTCTCGCCGTATGACACAAGTGCTATGGGCTGAGTACAGTATATCCGTGTGGTGACCAGCGGTGTGCGCTGTTTATCACCCGCTGCCTGTTGCAGTGTAGAACAGACATTCGGGATCTTTGCGAGAGTGCGGCAGAATCGCATACGCCGTTACAATACATGCGCTGAGATTGGCGGTCATCACTTTGAACGCTTATTACTGTCAGGCGGTGTAGGCTGTATATGTCCATAACAGAATTAACATGCATTTACAACCATTGGTTCCCTACCTCAGTACAATCAGTTGTGGACCCTCTGTCACCCGTTTCAATTTCACCCAAAAGGATTGTGACACCCTGTATAACTGGGTCTTTGATTTTCAACGCTGTAATAAGAACCGGTTGCTCTGTATTTGTATAAGTTTCACATGATTTCTTGAAAACGAGAAGAAAAGATTTGAGTGTGAGGTACGAGTTTATATCAAAATCACACAAGTAATCAACTGTTTAACTTATAAAGTTAGTCCTCAAGCCTGAGTTTGACACGTAACAGTTGTACATTTTCACTACTAGCCGAGCCGGCCGCTGTGGCTGAGCGGTTCTAGGCGCTTCAGTCTGGAACCACGCTACCGCTACGATCGCAGGTTCGAATTTTGCCTCGGGCATGGATGAGTGTGATGTCCTTAGGTTAGTTAGGTTTAAGTAGTTCTAAGTTCTAGGTGACTGACGATCTTACATGTTAAGTCCGATAGTGCTGAGTGCCATTTGAACTAGTTGCCGAGTTACTGTTTTCACGAAGCAGTTTGGCTGACGTTACGTACAAAATATCCGCACAGCGTCTGTTACGATATGCAGCTCATGGCAATGACTGTGAAGGAATTCGTCCAAAACTTTACATATCAGCTATGCCTACAGCGGCAAGCGAGTGAATTTTATTCGGTAACAAAAGATCTTCGAATTGGATACTTCTGAGGTAAAAAGAAACATTCACGCCACAAGTTCCAGGAGTTTCAGTAGGAATGTAGCTTACCTGTCTACGGCAGCCTGGTCCGTGACTGACGTGTCCAGCTGAATGCGGAAACCAGCGGCAAACCCGACGTGGATATGACGGAGCAATAGTCATACCAAGCTCTCTGAAAATCTGTTAGCCTTTAGCGCATTCCAGTATTTTCTTACATCTATTGCACAGTGAATAATGTTAAAAGTTTTCATTAGTTTTTCCTTTTATAGTTCATTGATCATATCACCTAAAACAATTTTTGACTTTTTAAAAGTTGACTACCATGTGCAATACCATACGTATATATCTTGCTCGAAATAAATTTGTACATGCATATTTAAAAATTTGATTGGGCATACACGAATATGTTCTGTAAAACTATAAACATAATTTTACTTTGAAAGTACAACAAAACAGTGTCCAAGGAAAGACAGTCTTGTCGAAAATGCGTGTATTTACACAGATTGAAATCTGCTATGGGGGAACAATCAGTATAGTGGTAATAGACACTTTGCAACACAAAATGTTTGGATTCAACAAGGTGGTCGGTATGTCGCTACTGAAGACTGTCCCACTTCTCGAAGACGATCCTGTTGAATTCACAGTGTCTGACGAGGATTCTAGTGATGACGCACTGCAACTGTGAATTCGACCCAGACGTCCACGACAGGCTTCCTGTCAACAGACACTGCAGTCATGGAATCTTGTTGACTGGACTGGAATTGTCTCCAGTGATGACTCACGCTTCGAATAGAGACCCGCTGACCAGCGAAGACATGTCTGCAGCCGCCCCAGACAGCGGTGCAACGTCAACATGTCTGTGGCCCGCCATACCGCCAGACAACCAAGAGTAGTGGTCTGCGGTGCCATTTCTTTTCATAGCAGGAGCCCTTTGGTTGATACCTCCGGCACCATTGCAGCAAATCTGTATGTCGAGTTTTTGTTGCCTTTAATGTCAAGCCATCCTGAGTTTACGTTTTAGTAAGATAATGCCAACTTGTATTCGGTGAGAGTTTCTACGCTTATTTTCGCGCTTGCCACACCTTTCCTTAGTCAACAAGGTCAATGGATATTTCCTCAGTTGAGAATGTTCGAAGCATTATGGGCACGGCCCACCAATCAACTCGGGAGCTTGACAACATGACCCGCCAAGTGAACAGAAATGCGCATGACACCTCTCAGGAGGGCACCCAACAACTATATCAATCAATGCCAAACCGAATAACTGCTTGCGTAAGGGTCAGAGGTGGGTCAATACGTTGTTTACTTGTTCTAATTATGAAACTCTTTCCCTTTAATAAATCATCAAACTTCTTTGAAATTGTAATCATTTGTTTTTTGTCTGTACGTAACGTCACATTGTAACCTCGCCACAAAAAAATATATATATAAATATTATTTGGTTAAAGATTCTAATTTTAGTGTAACCGGAGAACAAACTTGGTTCCCATTTAATGTACCCACAAAATTCTTTTCTCATTTAATGTAAGCTCAAAACAGAAAAATTCCTAAACCTCGTAATAAAAAATAAAGTCAGTAACCTGGTAAATTTTGGACGACAGCAGTGCTGCGTCATGGCCCTGTAAGATCATTCTGAATAAAAAAGCAAAAAAATTCTTACCTCAATAACGTCGCCAACCATCTGCTCTTACAATAACTTTTTCCGGCACAGCTCTGTGCAATGCTGGCCGATAGATTTGTCATTTATGAAAGGAAGCAACTGATTTTTCTTTTGCAACAATCGGAATGATCACGGATTGGAGAAATTAGTAAATTCTTTAAATTGAAATGAATGCTTGTAAAAAAATTACTTTATATGACAAAGATTATTATTAGGACATTTTTAAAACATTTACATCGGAGTTAAAATAACATTACTAGATATGCGCGAGGCTGCTTTTTACCTTGTACAATAATACTCAGGCTCCGGCATCGCCGCACCGCGACCGGCCAGCCAACACGATACACCATACCAGACCAGAGCAGACTCCAGACAAGCGCAGACTAGCAACAACAACTTACTGTTACAGCTACACAGTTCCCACTGAGTCAACACTGCTCTCTGGTCAGCGATTCTCTTATACCTTGCATATCGCAGGCAGCGCATGAGCAATACATCGAAATTACATCTCTCGGACCTCTTATATAAAATTACATCTGTATTACATCTGCTCGGACCTCTTGCATAAAATTACACCTGCTCGGATCTCTTACAACATTTACCAATTTCCGTCCTGTTTCGATAATTCCTTCGTGCTGCATCGCTGCTTTTTGATTTTTATTTTTTCTGTGTATTATTCTGTCTTGTCTTGCGGCGTCAGGTGTGACTCAAAAGTCCAGCTTTCGTCCACTTGCTCCTCCATCATAGTCCAGAGATGTCTTTTTCTTTCTATTTTCCACCTCTCAGATTAGAACGAGGGTTGTGAGACCCGGCCAATTGTAGTGCTAAGTTTTTCTCGCATTCTAGTACAGCAGAGGGGATTTCCAGTTTCTGCGAGTGCCTTACGGGCAAGGGTAACCTCTCCAAAGCTTGATGGGATCCAGAGGATTGGAGCAACGTTTATTTTGGCTGAAGTCGGTGACTTGACCAAGATTTATTGTCAATGGACTAATAGTGTCACAATCAGCACTTCGTCTCGCGTCAGTGCACTGTGTTAAACATACACTCTTATCTCCAATTCACACCAAGCACATGTTTCTACCACGATATTAAAAGAATAATTTTTTTCGAATACAGTCGGTGACAGCGACTTTTTCACTATAAATTTAATATTACTGTATCTGAAGATGCCATAACGAACATACTACGGTATTTACTGACAACGTTAAGAAATATTGCAATGCCGATCCCCGGGAAAGACTGGAATCTGAAAATATGTCCCAATGACATCGTTCCAGACAAACAAAGAGAACTGTTGACATATAACTCTAATTCTTACTTAAGTGCAGTGTAATTAGTGTTTCTCACGTTTCCTGAAACTTGCAATTCCAAGGACTACTGAAGCATTTAAGTACGAGTATTTCGTATCCACCTTCATAGCCGAGCGGTCAACGCGACAGACCATCATGCAGGGGTCCTGTATTCGATTTCCGATATTGTCGGTGATTTTTCCTTGATGGGAGGACTCGACCTGATTTTAATTCAGCCTCATGATACCAACTGAGGAGCTACCTGATTCAGGGGTAGCGACTCCAAGGCGGAAATGTCGACAACGGCCGGGAGTGCGGTGTGATGAATCCATACTCCTCCAAACGGAATCAGTGATGGATAACTGAGGAATACAAACTTCATTCGACTACTGCGTGGTCTTCATGGGCTGATTGCAGGGTTTACTTGTCGATTAGAAGTGACTTAGGAACTAGCATGCTACTGACCTAGTGTGGTGTGCGTACTGTAAGACCTACGGTACACACACCATCAGATTATTTGACTTGTCGCTCTAACGAATTAGGCGAGTGTCAGCAATATGTCTCGTGGTCTTATCGTGGCGTGTTTATCTTCTGCCATTAGGTCAACCGATAGAAATGCCACTTGCACACTTAGAGTAGCAGACTGACGGGGACCAACTTTACACAGAACTTGATTAATTTTCACACATATTTATTAAAATAATAACAATCATAAACCTTACTTAACTTGATTCTGGATGCTATTTACAATTGACAATCTGAAGTTCCTTTGGTCTTGGTGCGTTAATCTTACTCTGACATATCTGTGATACTTGACAAAGTGTCTATACATTTCTCTTCGTGGATATGTGCAGGAATATGATAATCTTATTAGGCGCAGACTGAAACTTGACTATAGACTGGTACAGACAAATGCAGACTAATGCAGACTGACTAATCGGACGTCTGTACACTCGTTATAATACCTCGCGCGTTCAGGTATCACTGCGCAAGTGTGATCCGCGAGGAGAAAAGGTTCTACGGTAGCAGCAATCTCATTGGCTGCGTTACATATTAATACGTGGATCGGCGGAAGCAGAATTTGGTCCGTCTCTAAGACAGCGCCATCTCGTAGTGCGGAGACGGACGAGCGCTGCGCCTGCGCTGTTGTGCTTAGCGGGGCGCACTCTATTGGGAAAGGTGCGTACGCACTGGCTACGCGGAACTATGTACACAACACCTAGTGACTTCCGCAGGAAGAGTGCTGCATCTTGAGAATAATGTACCTAGTAAAACACCATGTTTCCTGATCAGTGTTTCAATGTAGTGACTGATTTTAGAATCACATAAAGGAATCAGCACAAGAGACGGCTACAACCAGTTTTCGAAATCTTCTACTGTTTTTGTTGTTGTTAGACATGAGAGTGTGTTTCGTGCATTTGTAATTACTCGTATTTCGTATTCTACACATATAAGTTCTGTGTAATACAGGGTGATTTCGTGACGATGTTACAAGCCTTCAGGGATTATGGAGAAGCGTAAAAGTATCAGTGTGAGATAATTGACCCTGGTCTTGAAACTAACGAGTCGAAAGATCGAAGCGAAAATCTTTCTGATACCGCTGACTGTAGAATGCAAGTACCAGTATTGTTGTTGCTAAGATTGTGAGGTAGGCAACTTTCAGAGGTGGTAGTATGGACCACAACAAGAGGAAAAGTCCAGTAAACATCGCCTGCAAAATAATACTGTAACAGCTGATAGCACCTGTTCATCTTTGATACTGTGAAACGGATCTGTCCTACTGCACAAGTGCCCGAAGCTTGTTCAGTAGAAGAGACGTGTTTTACAGACTATTGCTCTTAAGGTGTAAATTTTGGACTCCGTATTTACTGGACGTTTTTCCTTGTTTTGATTCGTACTATGTCCTCCAAAAATATGGAAACGAAAGAGTTTGCAGTAGAAGATATGTGTTCCACAGTACAATATCGAAGATGAACGAGTGCTCATAGCTCTTAAGGTATGCATTTTAGAGCCCATGTTTACTAGACCTTTTTTTGGTTCATACTACCATCTCTGAAAGTTGCCTGCCCTACAGTCTTACCAACAACAGACCGGTACATGTGGCCCACCAACAAAGGTCTGTCGCTTTCAAATTTCGACTCGGTCGTTTCCGAACCTGGGTCCCTTACCTCAGATTGATTCATATATACTTCTCCATCATCCCTGAAAGTTTGTAACATCACCATGGAATCATCATGAAAAATGGAGCCATTTAAATGATATCGTTAATTCTTCAGTTACATAATTTTATGGCGAACAAAATTCTGTATATACTTCAAACTTGGTATATAACCTAAAGACTGTTAAGCCGTACTTCGTCAGACGAGCGTCATTTCGTACCTTGAAACGTAAAAAGGTCTTCTGTCGTGGAACCTGTGACGTCTGCAAGTGAAGTGAGTTTTCTTAATATCTAAGCAATTTTACCAGTCTTGAAAATGGGAATTTATATTAGTATGCAATAGTTTCTATTTCAAAATACGTTTTTTTCTGGTTTGGTACTTTCTATCATTACTCTTGTTTTCCGGCCGTGTGAAGTACTGCACCCTGTCTGAGGAAAAGGAATTATACGTGTTTTCATCACTCGATAGAATCTTTGATCAGTGCCCAGTGGTCCATGATTCGTAACTTTTAGCAAACTGTAGTCTGACTGTCCTATTGTTCGAACATATAATACGTTTTTGAGACGGTAGCCTGCCATTGAGATCTGTAGCTGCTAAGCGACATGTAACTGCAGAGACGCGGATCTTCACCTCGTGTTTTACCTGTAGATCATCACGTGTTACCCTGACAGATTAATTGGGATCAGCCATCGATTGCCTTAGAATCTTCTTATTGAGTGGTTCGGGGCAGACCACTTCAGGCATTGTTCTCTATGACTGTCTTTTTTTTCTGAAGAAGTTTGTCAAACACTGACAAAATGTTGTAAGACACTAAACACTTTCGCAACGAAAGACTGAGATTTTCCTTGACTAAGTGCTGTTAAGACAGGTTGTCTGAAATCTACTGAATATTCTTTAGTTTTAGGCATTGCTGTACGCAAGGAAAATATAAAAATTGGGTTTGCATTATGTTATTAGGTTTGTTGCAATTTTCCCATTTTACAGCATACTAAAATGTTCAAATATGTGTGAATCCCTAAGGGACCAAACTGCTGAGGTCATCGGTTCCTAGTCTTACACACTAAACTAACTTAGCCTAACTTACGCTAAGAACAGTGCACACACATCCATGCCAGAGGGAGGACTCGATCCTCCGGCGGGAGGGGCCGCGCAATCCATGACACGGCGCCTCTAACCGCACGGCCACTCCCCGCGGCATGCAGCGTACTTATGAATCCCTTAGAAACACTGTTTATTACGGCTAAAGTCTAAGCTTTGTTGCACTCAGAAATTAGTTCATGAAACCGCAGCGAGGTAAACAATTTCCTGTATGAACAATCAGTTTGTTTTGATTCCGCGTACAGACAAACACACCTACCAACCTCCTAGATCAACTACAGAATACTTTTGAGCGGTACTGTATGTGTAGGAAGCTTCAAGCAGCGAATGCAAGTTTGCAGATACACCGGCAGTGTTTCGCTGGCATCCATACGTGGGGCCAGGCTATGCCTCGCGTATGGAGGGACTAGCCCATTGTGGCGTCGCCAGGGAGGAGCGATCGTCTATGCTGTGTTGGCGTCGCAGGCAGATGAGCTGGGCCGACAGCGGCCTCGCTATGGCACAGAGCGACCGGTAGCGTCTATTTCTCCGATGCGGCTGGTCGAAGTCTGCCCAGAATCTGACTCTTAACCAATTAGTCTAGAGCAGCAGTGGGTACTTGGTGGACACGAGCGATGACGAGCAGTGGCAGAGTGTTGGGCGCCGAGTCGTTGGCAGTCAGTCAGCAGTCCACGGATTGAGTCAGGGGTCGCCTCTGATGCGTGACTGCGGGACCGATTAGACTTGGGTCTCGTCCTCTGTTTTTAAATAAAGTGCATTTCCTCTATCATTTCTACCCTATGGTTCGTGGAAACTGCTTTAAGTATAGATTTATCATTGTGTTGAGACTGGTTATTTACGAGTCTACTAGGGGCAGCCTTTTAGTGACGTGACACACAAATAATGCAGGGACGTGACATGGTACACATTTTGTTGAATTTCGGAACTTGTTTAGCTCAGGATACTGCTGAGAAACTTCCTAGCAGATTAAAACTATGTGCCAGACCGAGACTCGAAATCAGGACCCTTGGTTTCGCGGGCAAGTACTCTAGCGTCTGAGCTACCCAAACAAGACTCCCGATGTGTCCTCACAGCTTCAATTCCGCCAGTTTTAATCTGCCAGGAAATTTCATATCAGCGCACACTTCGCTGCAGAGAGAAAATCTCATTCAGGATACTGATGTTTGTGTTAAAACATCACGCCCTGATAACCGTTTTATGGAGTATTTTTGTCTTAAATATCGAACTGTGCTGGTAGTTCGATCACATATTAACGTATATGTTAAAGAGCAGCGTGGGTATTACGGGGAATTCGCTAAAATTATAGCAGCTAGGAGTAGGAGCTGGGAGTGCTTAAGGTAAACGTCGTAATTCAGAACATAGTGTAATGTCACTCTCTGCTACATCACAAATTATTGCCACCATTTTCCAGGATATGCTGTGGCGTCATTTTGTTACAGTATTTCAGGCGTGCCACAGTCACATATTGTAACACCAAAATGTCTTACCTCATTAGTTACGGTAGTATTTACCAGGATTTTTTTAAAATAGGGTAACTCTGCTGCTGGTGCTCTTCTCAGAATGATGGATTCAACTATTATGACGATTGTCTAGTAATACAAGGCACAATGAGGCGGGGGGGGGGACTTGATTCTGATTGGCCTCTGGAGGGAGAGGGGGGGGGGGGAGGGATGGGATAAGCTTGCCCTCCAATTTAATGCCTCAAGCATGATATTGTCACTTGCCAGGGTTAGGAGCGGTTGCGCTCCCAGTGACATTGGGATACGCCATACGCAGGTGTACTTCAGGTTTGGGTGGGGTATAAGGCTAAACTGTCATCTTACCCAGAAAAGTGATGCGTTGTCTTATGATTATCTTGGCTCGTTTGTCTTTGATACCATAATGGCGTCTGCAGATTATTTTTTGACAGAGTGGGCAAGTTTCCAAAACTTTTGTATCTGAAGTAACTATTTAGGTGAGACTGAGAACGTGTGCTACCCAAGAACAAAATCAGACAGGTAATAATATAAACTATTATGTGTCAAACGATTAATAGTGTCAACTCAATGTTTTCCGAAAGCAGATTACCTTGACAATGTATGTAGGTTCCGCTCGTTTGTGTATTTTGCAGTAGTTGTATTAGTCAGTGATTTCTGTGTTCTAATAGTATTATTTAGACATTGCTATCGTCAGTGAAAGGTAGGAAAGGTATTACGAACTGTTGAATGAAATGCATAGCGTAAGACGTTCATAATATGTATTGAGAGTAAACTGAGGAAATACAAAAATAATGAAGAGAAGTACAAATTAGAATAATGAGAAGCTTAACATCAGAACTGTATTTTTGTGTGATATATCTTGTAACCGAAATTTTGCAGAGACCTTCTGGTAAACATGTGGATCAGTTCACACTTTTCACTATTTAGGGTCAATTGCCACTTTTTGCGCCATACAAATATCTTTTCTAAATCGTTTTGCAATTTTTTTGATCATCTGATGACTTTATACGACAGTAAATAACAGCATCAACTGCAAACAATCTAAGAGTGCTACTCAGACTGTCTCCTACATCGTTTATGTTGATCAATAACAGCAGAGGACATATAACACGTTATTCGGGAACGCCAGATATTCCTTCTGGTTTACTTGAGGACTTTCCGTCAGACACTACGAACTGTGAACTTTCTGGCAGGAAATGACAATCCAGTCGCACAACTAAGACGATACTCCTTAGGCAATCAATTTGATTAGAAGTCACTTGTGAGGTACCGTGTCAAAAGCCTTCCGGAAATTCAAAAATCTGGAATCAATTTAACATCCCCTTTCAATAGCACTCATTAATTCATGAAAATAAAAAACTAGTTGTGTTTCAGGAGAACGTCATTTTCTGAATCCATGTTGTGTGTTTTCTTTGAGATAACTCATAATGTTCGAACACAGTATATATTCGAAAATCATCCTGCAAATCGACGTCAGCGGTATGGGTCTGTAATTCAGCGGACTACGCCAATTTCCTTTCTGCATTTCCGAGTAACGCTTGCAACCTAGGTCCTCAAAAAATGGTTCAAATGGCTCTGAGCACTATGGGACTTAACATCTGAGGTCATCAGTCCCCTAGAACTTAGAACTACTTAAACCTAACTACCCTAAGAACATCACACGCATCAATGCCCGGGGCATGAAGACTGAAGCCCCTACAACCGCTCGGCCACAGCGGCCTGCCCTACATCCTCAGTTATCTGTTAAATGCATTCCAGTATCTGTTTTCCTCTGCAGTTTTTACTCTCTACTACTACAGAGCTTATTACCTGATGTCTTAACATATGTCTTATCATCCTGTCTCGTTGACTTGTCAGTGTTTTAGACACATTCATTTCCTTGTCGATTGTGCGGAGAACTCTTCATACCGTACCTTATCAGTACATCTAATTTTCAACATTCTTCTGTGGCATCACATGTCAGATGCTTCGATTCTCTTCTTCTCCGCTTTTCCCACAGTCCAAGTCTCACTACCCTACAATGATGTGCTCCAAACGCACATTCTCAAAAATTTCTTTCTCAAACAAAGACCTGTAGTTGATACTAGCAGACTTTTCTTGGCCAGGAATGCCCTTTTTGCCAGTGCTAGTCCTCTTTTTATGTTCTCTTTGCTCCATCCGTCATGGGTTATTTTGTTGCCTAGGTAGCAGAATTCCTTAACGTCAACAACTAAGTGATTATCATCCTAATGTCAAGTTTCTCACTGTTCTCTTTTCTGCTTCTTCTCATTACTTTCGTGTTTCTTCGGCTTACTCTCAGTTCATGTTTTGTACTCATTAGACTGTTCATTCTATTCAGCAGTCCCTATAATTCTTCTTAATACTACCGCCCTGAGGATGACTATGTAATAATCTAATCTTATCATTGATATCATTTCACCTTGAATTTTAATGTCGCTCTTGTGCTTTGCTTTTGTTTCTGTCATTGCTTCTTCGATGTATAGATTGAGCAGTAAAGGCAAGAGAGTACACCCTTGCCTTACACGCTTTTTTATCCACACACATAATTCTTGGACTCCTACTCTTATTCTTCCCTCTTGGCTCTTGTACATATTGTACATTATCCGTCTTTCCCTTCAGCTTAGCCCTATTTTTCTCAGAATTTCGAAAAACTTGCATCATTTGACGATTTTCCCAGGTCGATGAATCGCATGAACATGTCTTGATTTTTCTTTACTTTTGCTTCCATTACCAATCTGGTGTCTTCATCTTTCCTAAAGACACTAATCGTCATCTAATACATCCTCAATTTTCCTCTGTATATTATCCTTCTCAGAAACTTCGATGCATGTGGTGGTAAGCCGATTGTGCGCTAATTCTCGCTCTTGTCGGCTCTTCCAAATTTCGGAATTGTATGGTTGATGATTTTGCGGAAGTCACAGGGTTCATCGCCAGACTCCTACATTCTAAGCACCTACGTGATTAGTCGTTTTGTTGCCACTTCCCCCAGTGATTTTAGTAATTCTGATGGAATGTTATCTATACCGACTGCCTTATCCGAAAAGTCTTCCCAAGCTCTTTTAAATTCTGTTTCTAATACTGGAACCCTATCTCTTCTATTTGGACGACTGTTTCTTCTTCTATAACGTCATTAGTTAAATCTTTCCCCTTATAAAGGTCTTCAATGTACTCTTTAAACCTATGCGGTCTCTCCTCTAAATGTAGCAGTGGAATTCCCATTGCACTCTTAATACTACCGCCCTTGTTTTTAATTTCACTTAGGGCTATTTTGACTTTTCTATATGCTAAGTTAGTCCTCCCGACGATCATTTCTTTTTCGAGTTTTTCACATTTCTCATTCAGCCATTTCGCCTTAACTTCTCTGCACTTCCTTTTCATTTCATTCCTAAGTGACTTGTATTTCTCTATTCCTGAATTGTCTTCACCCTTTTTTACTTCCTTCTTTCATCGATCAAGTGAAGTATTTCTACTTTTACCCATGTTTTCTTCGCAGTTACCTTTTTTGTGCTTATATTGTTCTTTCCAACTTCTATGATTGCCTTTTTCTAGAAATGTTCATTCTTCTTGAACTGAACCGCCTTCTGAACTGTTTCTTATAGCAGTATCTGTAGCCTAAGAGATCTTCAAGCATCTCTCTTCATTACTTTTCGCTTCCGTACCCCATGACTTTGCTAATTGATTCTTTCTGCTTAGTCTCTTGAACTTTAGTCTACTCTTCGTTATTACGATATTGTGATCTGAATCTATATCTGCCCCTGGGTACGCCTTAAGTTGCATTATCTGATTTCGGAAACTCTGCCTAACAATATGTATTCTAACTGCCTTTATTAAGTGATTTTAGCTGCTTTGCTACCGAAGATATCTACTTTCAAGTTACTCATGACGGACTTTGTCCTTGGTCCTAACCCTGGTGTACTTACTTCGTCTTCTTTGGTGAATGAATTTCGGAAAATCGTATTTTATCTGGCTCATGTTTCTCAATAGTCGATACTATTCTTTTGAATTTAAACCACATCTGGTCTATGCTTACATATGCAGATCGGAAGAAGTGAAGACCGTCTCTTAGAAAGGCCAAGAGTGAATTTTTATCCTCTTTTCTAAATATATGTTTTATACGTTTATTTTTCGTGGGTCTGGATGTTACAATATTCACTCTCGCTACAGCAACGTTGTGGTCCCTGATCCCCGCATCCGTCCTGATGCTCTCTGTTTGGATAGGATTATTTGTTGCCAAGAGGTGAAGTATCTTTCCGCTACCATTAGCACTTCGAGTCGGCTCCTGAAGTAATTGTTGAAAATAAATTTCTGAAAACGGATTCAGAACGATTTACGACATGTTCTACGCCTATCGCCGGCTATAAACATGTATCTTCGTCAGCATATCGAGGTAAGATTGAAGTCACCACCAACAATAACTGTATGAATGGGATACCTATAATAATTGTTAGTATACTCCGATTGTGAAGTATAACCTCAACTTATATTAATTTGCAAGAACAGCAATAAACACTCCACCACTACCAGTATTTAATGTACAATTTCTGAGCACGGTTAGGTATTTTGGAAAAAATTCCGCTGAACTTATTTCCGACTTTAGCCAGCGTTCGATACCTGTAACGATTTAAGTTTCAGTGCTTTCTATTAGTCCTTGGAGCTCTGGTCTTAATATAAGAAATAAGTTTCTGAAAATGGACGTTTGGAGCAAAGCATTTAACGGAAGGTAATTATGTGCTGTGGGAAAACCGGGAGAGAAGAGACTCGAAGCATTCCAGACAATGTGCTACAGAAGGATATTGGAAATTAGTAGAAAGATAAGAAATAATGATAATACCAAAGGGTAGGGGCGGTTTTTACGAGCACCTTTTGAAAACATTATAATCTAATCACGTACTTTAAACTTTAAGATTCTGAAAATAATATTCTTATTACAATGAATGAACACCCTTAGCTGTTTACAGGCTGTCAACGGGGACAGATGAAAATGTGTGCCCCGACCGGGACTCGAACCCGGGATCTCCTGCTTACATGGCAGACGCTCTAGCAGTGGTGTCTCTTCACGGCACTGCCAGTGCGTCGAGGCCCAAACCCCTCCCACCCCTTTTTTCATGTCCCTGTTGGGTCATAGCACTAAGTGTGCAGAAATCTGAACACAAAACTCCCATTCTCCGATGTAACAAAGAAACCTCTTCTCTGAGTAGAAACTGAACATTGATAAAACTTAAAACTTCTTCTTGAATCACACAAATACTTTGGAAGGCGAACACGAGTAAATCTGAGCCACCGAGGACACAGAGGATAGCGCGACTGCAGGGATTTATCTCTGGCACGCCTCCCACGAAACCCACATTCTCAACGTAGTGGCCCCGCCCATTATACTCATTACTCGCGGCACGTTGCTGATTCCCGTAAGAGTTCGGGCACTGTTTGCGCATTCGCACAGAATAAGAAGATGGTCAAGTGGCCGGTGAGCCTTAACTATATATATACTAATATGGTATGTCCGAAAGAACAGATACCATCGGTGACCATGCAGCTCGTTAGAATGAAATTACAATGAATGAACACCCTTAGCTGCTTACAGCCGTTGACATACGTCAATGGGGACAAATGAAAATGTGTGCCCCGACCGGGACTCGAACCCGGGATCTCCTGCGTACATGGCAGACGCTCTATCCATCTGAGCCACCGAGGACACAGATGATAGCGTGACTGCAGGGATTTACCTCTGGCACGCCTCCCGCGAAACCCACAAGTCAGCGACAATTAACGAAATCTGTTTTAACTTTTTTGTAGTTGTCCCAAAGTACTCCCTTCTTGATGTACACGTCGTGCGTTAGCATTGGTAAAATTGTGCTAAAAGATATTTCCAGGTTTTAGATCCTACTTACACATCAGTACCTATTTAAAAAGGATTGTGGTAGGCATAAAGTATCCGTCCCTCTCTCCCCGCTAACATTAATGAACACTACCATATTATTCCTACTCACGTAGTGGTATTTTCTTTCTGACTGGCTACCAGTTTGTAAGTAGAAATTCTTCAATGGAATAGTAATTGTTCAGGAGAAATGATTTTAAATTATATTTAAAACATGTTTCGCTACCTGTCAGACATTTTATGTTATTGGGCAAATGATGAAAGATTTTTATTTTTGCATGTTGATGTCCTCTCTCAGAGACTGACAGATTTAACAATGGGTAATAACGGTCGTTTTTTCCTCCAGGTTGTAGGTATGTACATCACTGTCCTCAAATTGTGATGGATTATTTGTGACGAATTTCCTTAGTGAAAGTGTGTATTGCGATGCCGCAGTTAAAATGCCCAGGTCTTTGAAGAGGTACCTTCATATTGTCTGTTGGTGAACACCACATGTTTCTGCTGCTCGCTTTTGTGCAATCAGTACTCTTTTCTAAGAGATCAGTTATCCCAGGAAATTATTCTGTACGACATTATTGAGTGGAAATATGCAAAATTTGTCGGGAAGTTGATACGCTTGTTTCGAAGATTAGCAATTATACGAAGAACAAAACTAGATGAAGTTTATTGTTTGAGAAGATCGTCAATATGCTTCTTCCATTTCAGGTTATAATCAGTATGTATATCGAAAAATTTGGAAAATTTTGCCCTAGTTGTTGACTCCTGCTCACGTGCTACATCAGTTGTTTGTATGACTATTTGCTGTGCAGAACTGAATGTAGTGTGTTTCCTCATAATTTAGGAAGGATCAATTTTCAGGGAACCACTTAATAATTCTTTGGAAAATATCATTTACTAACTCTTCTGTTGCTTTCTCTCTAATGATATTTATTGTAACACTAGTATCGTCTACAAAAAGAACCAATTTTGTTTATTGAATGTTAAGTGGAAAGTCTTTCACATACATAAGGAATGGGAGTGGACCCAAAATTGAACCCTGTGTCTGTGTGACTCCCATTTTGATTTTTTCCCTACTGACTAAAATTTTCTACCTTTCCGATATCGTCTGAAATATTCAGCACAACCTTTTGCAACCTGTTTCACAAATATAATTCAAATAAGCTGTGTTTAAGGCCATTAGTTTCTTATATCTTGAATTTTGTCTGAGAGAGTATCAAGCTGTAGGCAGTCGGAGGCCTTGGAGAGATCACAATGAACTCCAAGTGGCGCTGTATTATTATTTAAGGCTTGTACTATTCGATGAGTGAACGTATAAAAAGTATTCTCGGTCGAGCAACCTTTCTGGAATCCAAAATTTAATACTGTAAGTGAACTGACCCGACGATTTATCTTAGAAAATAGATTAAGCAAACGTTCGTTTCTAACGTCTGTAGACTTAGAGAAAGCTTTTGACGATGTTGACTAGAATACTCTCTTTCAAATCCTGAAGGTGGCAGGGGTAAAATGCAGGGGGTGAAAGGCTATTTACAATTTCTACAGAAACCAGATGGCAGTTATAAGAGTCGAGAGTCATCAAAGGGAAGCAGTGGTTGGGAAGGGAGTGAGAGAGGGTTGAGGCCTACCCCCGATGTTATTCAATCTGTATATTGAGCAAGCAGTAAAGTCAACAAAAGAATCCATGTAGAAGAAATAAAAAATTTGAGGTTCTCCGATAATATTGTAATTCTTTCAGAGACAGCAAAGGACCTGGAAGAGCAGCTGAACGGAATGGACATTGTCTTGTAGGGAGGATATAAGACGAACATCAACAAAATCAAAATGAGGTTAATGGAATGTAGTCGAATTAAATCGGGTGTTGCTGAGGGTATTAGATTAGGAAATTAGACGCTTAAAGTAGTAAATGAGTTTTGCTATTTGGGGAGCAAAGTAACTGATGATGGTCAAAGTAGAGAGGATATAAAATGTAGACTGGCAATGGAAAGGAAATCGTTTCCGGAGAAGAGAAATTTGTTAACATCGAGTATAGATTTAAGTGTCAGTAAGTCGTTTCTGAAAGTATTTGTATGGAGTGTGGTCATGTATGGAAGTGAAACGTGGGCGATAAATAGTTTGGATAAGAAGAGAATAGAAGCTTTCGAAATGTGGTGCTACAGAAGAATGCTGATGATTAGAAGGGTAGATCACATAACTAATGAGCAGGTATTGAATAGAATTAGGGAGAAGAGAAATTTGTGGCACAACTTGACTAGAAGAAGGGATCAGTTGGTAGGACATGTTCTGAGGCATCAAGGGATCACCAATTTAGTACTCTAGGGCAGCGTAGAGGGTAAAAATCGTAGAGGTAGACCAAGAGATGAATATACTAAGCAGATTCAGAAGGATGTAGGTTGCAGTAGGTACTGGGAGATGAAGAACCTTGTACAGAATAGAGTAGCATGGAGATCTATATCAAACCATTCTCTGGACTGAAGACCACAACAACAACAACAACATTTTAGAATGTCTGGAAAAATTCGGATTGCCAGTGATGCATTGCATATGTCACTAAGGATATTGTTTATTAAATTGGAGCAAATTTTCAGAATTATTTTGGAAACTCTACAAACCCACAAAAGCTTTTATTATATTTTAAGTTTTTTAAAGAATTTTTTAATTGTGTTACTTTCAGTGAAGGGTGTTGGTGCTACTTCTGGTTGTGTAAAGAGATTGGAATACATCCAACAAATTACTGAGGACATGAAGCGCAGGTGTTACTGTGAGATGAAGAGTTGACACAGGCGAGGAATTCATGGGGGCCTGATCAAAGCGGTCGGAAGACCGATTCCCGTCCACCTCCTACCTCAAAGGAAGTGTCACACCAGGGCTGCCTGTTATGTGATGAACCGAGACCCTGATCTGAAAGAGATCTGTTTCGAGTAATGTTCGAGATTTTAGCTTCGAACGTCCGTTGTGAAATTGAGTAGTGCGCCGGTCCCGATTTCACAGTCTCCTATTTTTCTGTGCAGAGGTGTGCCTTGTTCGCATTAAATCGAAATATCGGCAATTGATTCGTCGCGGTAATGGATCGCCGAGCGTAGTCGGTGGCTCATATTTTCGGGCCGCGCATTAAATCGGTGCAGCGGCGCAGCGCGGCAGCGGCCGGCGGGCCCGACTGCAGGCTGGCGCTTCGCGGGCTGTCACGGGAGATAAATGCCCCCCGGCGCGGCCGCACTGACCCCGCCAAATATGCGCCCCGGGGAGGCCAGCCAAGGTTCCGCCGGGCGCTCCGCGCTCCCCGCCCGCCGATCGCATTCATTTATCTTCGTATTTGCTGCTTCGCCGTTTCTCGCTTTTTGTTTCCTGTCGTTTCCTTGCCCCACTTTTGCATAAGAGCCGCGCATAACTCAGCGCTCCCTCTGCGTGACCTGCCGTTTAAAACGACGACCAGACCTTTCATTGTAGCTGTCGAATCGCAAAACAGAAATCATCCTCTTCATTATTCCCGCAACGAAATTTCACCGGGAGCGGAAGTGCACGCGGTATCCTGACAAGGAACCACTTCAGCTACATTTACATTTACGTACATACTCCGCAATCCACCATACGGTGCGTGGCGGAGGGTACCTCGTACTACAACTAGCATCTTCTCTCCCTGTTACATTCCCAAACAGAACGAGGGAAAAATGACTGCCTATGTGCCTCTGTACGAGCCCTAATCTCTCTTATCTTATCTTTGTGGTCCTTCCGCGAAATGTAAGTTGGCGGCAGTAAAATTGTACTGAACACCTCCTTTCCTCTAGAGACTCCCACCCGAGTTACTGGAGCACTTCCGTAACACTCGCGTGATGATCAAACCTACCAGTAATAAATCTAGCAGCCCGTCTCTGAATTGCTTCTATGTCCTCCCCCAATCCGACCTGATAGGGATCCCAAAGGCTCGAGCAGTACTCAAGAACAGGTCGTATTAGTGTTTTATAAGCGGTCTCCTTTACAGATGAACCACATCTTCCCAAAATTGTACCAATGAACCGAAGACGACTATCCGCCTTCCCCACAACTGCAATTACATGCTTGTCCCACTTCATATCGCTCTGCAATGTTACGCCCAAATATTCAATCGACGTGACTGTGTCAAGCGCTACACTACTAATGGAATATTCAGACATTACGGGATTCTTTTTCTTATTCATCTGCATTAATTTACATTTATCTATATTTAGAGTTATCTGCCATTCTTTACACCAATCACAAATCCTGTCCGAGTCATCTTGTGTCCTCCTACAGTCACTCAACGACGACACCTTCCCGTGCACCACAGCATCATCAGCAAACAGCCGCACATTGCTATCCACCCTATCCAAAAGATCATTTATGTAGATAGAAAACAACAGCGGACCTACCACACTTCCCTGGGGCATTCCAGATGATACCCTCACCTCCGATGAACACTAACCATCGAGGACAACGTACTGGCTTCTATTACTTAAGAAGTCGCAAGTTCGGTCTTTAGTAATGATCGTTTGAAAGTTTTATGTTAACAATAATGAGAAAAAAAATATTAGTTGCTAATGACTTAACATGACGATCTGGAGGGCGGAAAAGAAATGAGTGCCAGAAAGGGGTGGAGAAGAACTTCTATGGGATGTAGTTACTGCACTTCACAAAACAAACATGGTCGACAATCAAGAAATGTTCCAAACAAACCACTAACTTGCACTATGAACACCGAATGAAAAATGACACGTCACGGTGATCACAAAGGTTCGCACAATCGGGGTCGAAGGCGAACGCCTTGTGAGTTACAAAGCGTGCAGGACGCTCAGTTATGTGTCCACTCTTGAGTGCGTATACAAGTACACTGAAGCACCAGAGAAACTGGTACAGGCATGAGTATTCAAATACAGAGATACAGAGTACGGCGCAACGCCTATGTAAGACAAAAGGTGTCTGGCGCAGTTGTTAAATTGGTTACTGCTCCTACAATGGCAGGTTATCAAGATTTAATTGAGTTTGAAGTTGGTGTTATATTTGGCGCACGAGTGATGGAACACAGCATCTCCGACGTAGCGATGAAGTGGCGATTTTCATGTACGACCATTTCACGAGTGCACCGTGAATATCAGGAATGCGGTAAAACATCGCTGCTTCCGGGGAAAGATGCTGCAAGAACGGGACCAACGACGACTGAAGAGAATCGTTCAGCGTGTCAGATGTGCAACCCTTTCGCAGATTGCTACAGATTTCAATGGTGGGCCATTAACAAGTATCAGTGTGCGAATCGTTCAACGGACCATCATCGATTTGGGCTTTCGGAGCTGAAGGCCCACTCGTGTACCCCTGAAGACTGAATGACACAAAACGATACGCCTCGCCTGGACCCGCAACACCGACATTGGACTTTTGACGACTGGAAACATGTTTCCTGGTCGGACGAGTCTCGTTTCAAATTTTATCGAGCGGATGGACGTGTACGGGTATAGAGACAACCTCATGAATCTATGGACCGTGAATGTCAGCAGAAGACTGTTCAAGCTGGTGGAGGCTCTGTAATGATGTGGGGCGTGTGCAGTTGGGGTGATATGGGACTCCTGATACGTATAGATACGACTCTGACGGGTGACACGTACGTAAGCATCCTGTCTGATCACCTGCATCCATTCATGTCCATTGTGCATTACCATGGACTAGGGCAATTCCAGTAGGACAATGCGACACCCCATTCGTCCAGAATTGCTACAGAGTGGCTCCAGGAACGCTCTTCTCAGTTTACACACTTCAGCTGGCCACCATACCCGCCAGACACGAACACTGTTGAGTACATCCGAGATGCCTCGCAACGTGCTGTTCAGGGAGATCTCCACCCCTTTGTACTCTTGCGAATTTGTGGACAGCCCTGCAGGATTCATGTTGTCAGTTCCCTCCTATACTACTTCAGACATTAGTCGAGTCCACGCTACGTCGTGTTGCGGAACTTACTCGTGCTCACGGGGGCCCTACACGATACTAGGCAGGTGTACTAGTTTCTTTGGCTCTTCAGCGTAGTTTCATATTGGTCTGCCGGGGTGATGAAAACTGAAGAAATGTGATGGCTTGCAACCGAATGCGAAACAGTTTGTCGTGGAGCTTATCATGACACTGGCTGTTCTTTAAGGCGTGGCTGTAGATAGTGCGATAATATGTTTTACAGGCACGGAAAGTAAGCATCCAGGGGCTGAATTCGTCCAGTGGCTCCAGGTGCTATGAACTGTAATCTCAGTCACTTTTCAGAAGGAGTTGTTTTGCTCTAAAGGTGTATGATTATCATACGCAGACCATGAATAAAGAAAAACCAAATTATTTTCGCCACTACTGGCCAAGAGCAGTGCTTATACCATAGTTGCAGTTCTCTTACGACCACTTCCCCACTTTTGCTTGCTGTGCCGTAAATATTCCCTACTGCCCTTACAAGATCATACAAACGGGAGAGAAACTTAGGGGCACAGTACCTCCAACTTCTCGAAGCACAATCAATAACTTTCCAGCCAATTTAAAATCCAGGTTAACAGTCGGCATAATTGTATACAACTGGCTTGAGCCATTGATGTTAGTTGATCTTGATAATAGTCTCTTGGTACCTCTAATTTCCAAGGTTCCTTTCATATGCATTTCCTGTTCGAATCTCGACTGTTCGAAGCTGAAAACATATTCCTAACTGAACGATAGGATAAGTTTGTTTACGTCATCCACAAATTTTCGAGCCGATTCTGCAGTTTGCTGTGCGCCGTCAATTTGACTCTTTATTTCAAGTTTCATTGTCTTACGACTTCCGGTTCTGCAGACTGTCTGGAGTTATGCGACCATTCACTACTACCCTTGAAATCACTGAAATCTATGTCGCGCGCAGTCTGATGTACATAACGTAGCAGGTCATTATCATGCACATCCTGTAAATAGCATCGAGCATCACTGAAACTCGCAAACTCCAGTCTTTGTAACAAATGCGCCTTGTCTTCCCTTGAATACTCGTAGCTTTTCCTTATGCACTACAAGGTAATCGACGAATAGAAAATCCTCGTTGCCTTGCGAGAGGCGTCCACCACTGAAGTTACTAACACAGTTCGTTACAAATTTGTAAGGTTTTTGAGCCTGCTGTTCTGTTCGGGATTATGCGATCGGAAAGCAGTACTCTTTCACGTCTACATCTACATGTGTACTTTGCAGGCCTCATTAGAGCATGTGACGAATGGTTCTTCTAGCTTTATCTGTTCCTCTTTTCCCTGTTCCATTCAAAAATGACGCTTGGGGAGAATGAGTGTCAGTAAACCTCCTTATTAACACTAACTTCATGGATTTTCTCATTGTGGTCGTAGCGCGAGACGTATGTGGGAGAAAGTAATATGTGGCCCGCCTCATTCCGGAACGTATTCTCTCTTAACTTCAACAGCGAATCTCTCCGTGATGCACAACGCCTCAATTGCAGCGTCTGCCACTCGAGCTTATTGATCGTCCCTGTAACGCTCTATTGCCGACTAAACGATCTCATGACCAAACGTACCACTCTTTGTTGAATGTCTTCTATCTGTTCTATTAATCTTATCCGAGAAAATGAATTCAGCGTATCGCATCATTGGCCGGGAGGCCCCATCTGGAGTTCGGCCGCCGAGTGCAAGTCTTATTTCAGTCGACGCCACATTGGGTGACTTGCGTGCCGAAGAAGAGGATGAAATGATGATGAAAACCACACAACATCTAGTCCATGAGCGTAGAAAACCCCCAACCCGGCCGGGAATCGAACCCGAGACCGCTGTATGGGAGGTAAGCACGCAACCACCAAGCTAAGCCGACGGACGTCTAATCTGATGGGGGTCACAGACTGCTGAAGAGTAATCAAGAATCGGTCGAACAAGTGTTCTGTAAGCCACTTCCTCCGCGGATGAATTACACTTCCTTATGATCCTTGCTATGCATCTCAGCCTGGCAACTGCTTCTCCTACATTTTGTTTTATGTGGTCATTGCACTTTAGGCGGCTGGGATGATTACTCCTTGGTATTTTAAGGCAGTTACTGCTTGGAGTGATTTGTCACCAATAGTGTAATAGAACAGTAGTCGATGTCTTCGCCAATTTATGTGCACTATGTTACATTTATTTACGTTGAAAGGTGGCTACACTGTGCCACTGCGCCAGAGAGTGCGCCAAAGAGTACTATTAAGCCGCCTCCACAGTGCTTGTTATGAGATTGTGGCAGTCAGTGGTTGTTTAGAGTTCGTGCAGTCAGTGCTACCAGAGAGCTCGTAGAGGACAGTGTGTGTTAAGAGCTCGTGATTGTCGTGAAGTCGGAGTGAGATGTGGTAGTAAAGAATGTTGCTCCTTGTTTTATGCAGTTATTTGATGGGAGAGATAGCAGATGTTATTGTAATGAGTGCATTTCGTCAAATATATGAAGGTAAAATTTATAATGTTTTTTTTTTATTAATTGTCTATCTGAAATAATGTGTCACTACAGGTTCAGTCAACAAAGCATCTGGCTTGTGTTCTTGGATTAGAGTGGAATTCTGGTTTTCTTGCGTAATTATAGTTTTCTAATTTTCTTTTGTCACGTCTGTATAGTTGGTATTTAAAAATTCTTGTCTTGTTGGAAAAGAACCGTGCCAGATGTGGACGTTGAGTCACACTCCCACATACAGAACAGTTACATTTGTGCCAGGATTTGTAGATTTTATAGTTGCTGGGGACTTAATTAATTAACTGTGTTTACGGAAATTTTCTTACATTGTTCTTTGCAGTCAGATAGCGTAATAATACTAGTCAGGGCCTACCGATTACGAGACTTACGTAATCGGACATACAGCTACAGTTACTAACACTAAAAATATTTTCAAATTTATTTAATTAAGCCCCCATGCACGTGGCGACCGCTGCTTCGGATCGTCCCTTGGATTCTTCTGATTGTGAAAATTGTAGACTGTAGTATTGTTGTAGTAATTTTGAGTTTAGTGATTGTAGTCTGTATTGAGTGTGTAGATTTGGTAATTGGCATTCTTCTAATGGTATTTTTCAAAATTTAATTTTTATTGCCTTGTATACCCGTTTGACAAATTAGTGCAATTATTTCAATTGTTCGATTGATCGTGTCTGAAGGAAACATCTAGTGTGAATAGTATTGTTGGAGATAAGGAGTCATTGTGTGTGATTTTCGTACAGTGACGAATCTTTCGTATATTTTGTAAATGATTACGCGATCAATGAAAAAGGCAAAAATGATGAATAGTGAGGACGAAATTGTTGACATGGCGAACTCGCCAACAGAGGAAAACTGTATGATGGATAATGAAGTGGAAAACAATGTAATAAGTCGGGAAGACAGTCCGGAACCATTTCAAAATTTTTCTCAATCGGAAAATTTGCAGAATACGAGATTAATGACAGAAGATTCTGGAATAGTATCGAACACAGATAGCCTTATGGCTATGCAGAAGGAAGTTAGTTTTGAGGGAAATGTTAGGGGCGAAAGGAATTTCGAAAAAGTTAGTACGGAGCAGTTGATGAGTGCAATATTAAATTTGGGATCACAGTTACGATCTGAATTAAAAACAGAGATAGGAACAATTAAAACACAGATGGGAACAATGGAAACACGGTTTGGATCTGAATTAAAAACAGAGATAGGAACAATTAAAACAGAGATGGGAACTTTACGATCTGAATTAAAAACTGATATGGGAACAATGGAAACACGGATAGATTCACGAATAGGGACATGTTTCAAAAATATGAAAGATGAATTAAAGAAAGAAATCAGGGAAGAAGTACAACCGATTCTGAATTCTCACAATAATAGATTAATTGCAGTAGAAATCAGACAAAGGGAACAGGATAGAGAACAGGAAGAAAGAGATCGCGTGATAGTACAGAATTTTACAGAGTTAAATTTACAACGTGCAAAGGATAAGGAAGAAATATTTGAGAGAATCGAAGGATCCGTACCTAATGACAGATTAAATAACCTAACACAACAATATGTACAGCTAGCTACCAAATGTGACAATACTGAAACCCGAGTCGCGACACTTACGGAAGACGTAAACAAACAGAAAGAAAAAATAGGTGACTTATCGGAAAGAGTTGAGGAAATTTCAGATAAATTGACAAATCTTAGTTTACATGGGGACAGAGATTCGGATGATACAGCCCCATTACCATTTGCAGAAACCGAAGAGTATCAGAACATAAATAAGCATGTTGAGAATCAGGGAAAATTTAATGAACGCGTGAAAAGAGAATTTGAGGCATTACGGAAGCAAGTCAAGCAGATCGAAGGCGAAATTGTAGGAAAAGATAGCAGAAGAAATTTAGAATCACAGGTAGCAGAGGGGTTTGAAGAAAATAATTTGTTTCATTTACGGGATGCAACAAGAGAGCGCCAGGCGCGCGAACTTTACAATAATCGACATTCGGACTGGGACAGACGCGGTAGGTCTTTGTCGCCACGAGGCGAAAACTTTGATTATAAACACTTTTTGACTGTCCGGAAATTTAAGATCTTCCGCAATTCTAAGAATGACATACATCCATGTGCATGGCTAGATCAATTTATGTACGCACTTCCGCCAAATTTGCCATTAAGTCACAAACTAGAAATTATGTGCAGTTATTAAAGTCCTCAGGGGATTCACTACTCTAAGTGAATATGTGCCGTAGCGAGCATAGGGCCCCGAGCTGCAGTGGTGCTATTTCTCTTTTAGTTTTCTGTACCGCTGCCTACTCTTTTACTATTCTTTGCATCTGTCAAACCAACTCTTCGACTATCAATCTATCTAGTGAGTAATTAAACAATAACCGGATATGACTGTTTTACCTAAAAGTGACTTTGGAAATTACCGATTGGACTTACTGTACCTATTGCAGCATTCATTCGTAGCCTAAATGAAATTTTACCTGTTTATATTCGTGACAATATTATTTCATATGTTGACGACATTCTTATTGCTAAACGTTCTTGGAGTGAACACAACAAAATTTTGGGCTCATTATTACGTATCTTTGCAAAAGTTGGCATTACAGTAAACTTGGAAAAATCTGAATTTGGTCGTTCTCAGGTGAAATTTCTCGGCCACATTATTTCTACAGAAGGTATTCTTCCTGATCCAGAAAAATTAGATGCTATTCGTAATTATGCTGTTCCTACTACAAAACGTGATGTTCGTAGTTTCCTTGGTGTCTGTAATTTTCTTCGACGCTTTGTTAGATTGGACGATTTGGCCACACCTCGTTTTTGCGATCTATCTGGAAAGTTCTTTTTAAACGAAAATCGGTCGACAGCTCCGTTTGGTTAGTTTGTATTCCTGATGAGTGGGTTAATAAGCTGATTTGGTATACGCATTTCAGTTATGCACACTTTGGTCCCAGAAAATGCTTTCATAAATTACGAGAAAACTGTTATTTCAGTAATATGGAAAAACGTATTCGATCTGTTCTTGCCAAATGCAAATTATGTCAAATGGCTAAGCCTCCAACGATTTCTCACAGAGCACCGTTGTTTCCCATCATTCCAGCGAAATTAAAGGAGATGGCTGCAGTCGATTTGTTTGTTCCAGTGGTTCGTTCTACTAATGGTTTTGCGTACATTTTCGTAGCAGTGGAACTGACATCAAAATATGTGTGTTTTACACCGTTACGCAAAGCAACAGCTCGTTCAGTATCCAACGCTTTTATCAAACATTTTCTTAAAGAAGTTGGTCATGTTGATAAGGTTATATCAGATAATGGATCACAGTTTCGTTCTAAAATTTGGCTTCGTACTCTACAGCGTCGTAAAATTAAACCAATCTTCATTTCACTTTTTCACCCTCAATCTAACGCTTCAGAGAGATGGATGAAGGAAATCAATAAATTGTGCCGTCTTTATTGTCATCAGAATCACAGAACTTGGGATCAGTATCTTCATATTTTTCAAAACATTCTGAATGAACTCCCTAATGACTCAACTTCCTTACCGCCTATATTGACATTAAAAAATAAAGTACCAACAAATCGCATTTCTGAAATCGTTCCTTTTCCGCCTTCACGGAAACTGCGGCATTCTGAAGTTGTTAACCTGGCTCTACAAAATATTGCATCTGCGGCTGCTAGAAGAAAGAAATCGGCGAAGCGTCCTGGTCGTTTAAAAAATTTGTCGGTTGGTCAAAAGGTATTAATTAAATCCCACCGTTTGTCTCACAAAGGAAAAGGCTTATGTCGCAAATTTTTTCTGCTTTATAACGGTCCATATAGAATTCGCAAAATTATTCATGATAACACTATCGAAGTAGAAACTCTTAAATCTCGACGCTCTAAGGGAATACATCACATATCTAACGTAAAAATTTTTGTGGAATGACATACTTTTGAGGAACCAACAGCTACATGTAAACACGCAGAGAGTACAAGGATACCGCGCTGTGTTTTGGCGGCGGCACATACTCAAAGCAACAGTCAAGTCTGCGCGCCGCACAAGGCAGTCGTTGACCGCGAACAATGACTTCCTACGTCACGCGCCTACAGCTGATCGAGCGCTCAGTGCGAATGCACTGACAGACGTAAACAAATACTCAGTCTAATTTCTCCGACTAAATTCAGTATAAAGATATAGTGACTTGATGAATTCTGTTATTAACATTCAGTATTTTGCAGGATACGGTGTATAAAGTATTTAAGAACTTCAGGTAAATTCTGTGCGTGTCCGACGTTAAGACGACCTGCTATCGAGAAATTTTCAGGAAGAATGTAATTTCCAAGAAGAAACTAATTAACTAAAAAAGGGTAACTATTAATTGAGTTTATTTTTCAGGTAACATATTTCCACATAGGTACGTACTTTAGACGTAATTTGCTGCTCGCGATTACGTGATTCATACTTTGTGCTAAATTTCATGTTCTATGAATTTACGTGTGAAGCGACGTGCTTGCGTACATTTACTGATTTTGACAATTATTGATTAATGAACAGGGTTGTTATTTGTATATATTATGCATCGCTTGGCTGCTATGCTTTTTCACTGATGTCATATTTTTCTATTATGTTCCTGCTGTGCTTATTTATTTGAATTATAATTGTAACCTGATTAATTGTGCTGATGTGGTTAGGTATGTAAGTTATACTTTGTGATTTATCTGCTTGCGCCTTCATGTTTACTTATTAAGATGACATATGAACATTTATTTGCTTATGCTGATATGATGCTAATGACTTGTTTATTACGTAAGATATATGTTTGCTGCTTTTTGCATGGATTACATATTTGCACATTTCTGTTTTGTTGCCACAACTGCTCTTTAATTTGGTGTATATCAATGCTGATGTACAGTGTACGAACATAGAGTTTAGGTTACAGTATGTATTAATTATAGATTGTTCGCTTGGCAGAGCCTCGTTGGAGGAATTGTGCTGCATCCACTTGTTGACTGGTATATTTAATCGCTATTGCTTGTTTTGCTTACGCTCAGTGCCTCATATTTTTAAGATAAAAAAAAAATTAACTGCTATAATTCGACGAACGACATTAGTACAAGAAAGTCATAGAAGTCACATGAGCTGAGGTTTTATGGAAGCTGTATAAATTTATGCTAATAGGAAGGAGGCTAACGACATGACAGACCGAAACTAGGTTTAGACCATTAACAATTATTACACTGCATTTTCGTGAGCAATTGAAATAGGAAGTGACACTTGACACAAAAAATACTCCACATGTTTGCTTCTGCTATGATTCTTGAAGTGGTGTACACACTGTGAAACATTATGATCATTCACACTCCGTAATCTTACTTAATTACTGAGAGTTATTCGAACTAAGTCTGTTACAGGTCAGGTATGCATTTCTTTTATTTAATGATGGACAAGGAACCAAAATGTATCTTATAATTTATAATGAGTAGAAAATTTGGGTCAGATAGATTACACAGAGGTTGTGTGTGGACACTGTGTCTTCGGATTGTATGGGATGCTGAATTGAAGTTGCATTAGGATTTTATCTGTACTTGTTCGAGGAGACTGACGAGAGGAAAGAGTTGTTATGGAAGTGAAATGATATTGGTGCTGAGGTTTATATTTATCGATGTATTATTATAGGTATTGAGAGTATATGAAGTTGTTTGTGGACAAGAGGTAAGGTGATATTGGTGCTGAGGTTTACATTTATCGACGTATTATTGAGGTATTATTGAGATTATGTGATGCTGATAATTATTGGAGTTTTGGTGGATAAGAGGTAAAGTAAGTGAGGAGCATATTTTTTTTGTTGGTCTTATGGAACAAAGAGGATGAAGAGAGCAGACTAAAACACTAAAGTAGAAAGAAGACAGTCTATACACACACTTTGTTAAATCACTAAGCAGTATATACTTTTTTTTTTGGAGAGAGGAAGTAATTGCATATCTTGGCTCACTGACAGTTGTTCAACAACAGTACATTTTGATCTGGCTTGGCAAACATTGGTCTTGACATGATGACTATGACGTTGACCTAACTATTATTGACTGTTATACATTGCTGCCACTACTACTTGATACACATGATGAACATCAGATTTAGACAGAATTTCATTTACACAATTAACACTATTCAGTTACACAGTAGTACTTAATGTGGATGAAGGAAGAGTGAGTGTGTTTGGTGTGTTTTCCTTTACTAATCCTAACCACCTATCTCCTAAATATTATTTTATTTGTTTGTAGTGGCTTGCACTGACACCCATAAATATTATAGGTTTACTGGTATTTGTGTATTGTAATAGTTAATAGGACAATTATCTGATATCATTTGTGTGTTTGTTATGATTTGTATGTTACTGTAAAAGCATTTGTATGTGCATTCAAACTATTGTTCATGCCTGAACTGTCTGATTAGTGAAGATAAATATTCTGAGCTGTTACCTGCACTTTTCAATATGATGTGTGACACTAGGACATGTTTAATTTGTGCTCATAAACTCTGAATTTTATGGAACTGCTTCTGCTAAGAAATGTGACTTTTTGGTGTCTGCACCTACTCAACATTGCTGGGTGCCTCTGATGGACTACTTCTACTGAACTAATGTGACTTGTTGCTGTGTGTACCTCTTGAACTTTACTGGGTGCCACAGATGGAACTGCTTCTACTGAAATAATGTCACTTGTTGCTGTGTGTACCTGCTCAACATTGCTGGGTGCACCTGCTCAACTTTGCTGGATGCAACTGATGGACTGCTTCTACTGAAATGGTGTCACTTGTTGCTGTCTGCACCTGCTAAACTTTGCTGGATGCAACTGATGGACTGCTTCTACTGAAATGGTGTCACTTGTTGGTGTCTGCACCTGCTCTCAACATTGCTGGGTGCAACTGATGAACTGTTTTACTGAAAAGATGTCCCTTGTTGCTGTCTGCACCTGCTCAACATTGCTGGGTGCAACTGATTGACTGCTTCTACTGAAACGAAGTCACTTGTTGGTGTCTGCACCTGCTCTCAACATTGCTGGGTGCAACTGATGAACTGTTTTTACTGAAATGATGACACTTGTTGGTGTCTGCACCTACTCAACATTGCTGGGTGCAACTGATGAACTGCTTCTACTGAAATGATGTCACTTGTTGGTGTCTGCACTTACTCAACATTGCTGGGTGCAACTGATGGACTGTTTCTACTGAAATGAAGTCACTTGTTGCTGTCTGCACCTGCTCAACATTGCTGGGTGCAACTGATGGACTGCTCCTACTGAAATGATGTCACTTGTTGGTGTCTGCACCTGCTAAACATTGCTGGGTGCAACTGATGGACTGCTTCTACTGAAATGATGTCACTTGTTGGTGTCTGCACCTGCTCTCAACGTTGCTGGGCGCAACTGATGGACTGTTTTTACTGAAATGATGTCACTTGTTGCTGTCTGCACCTACTCAACATTGCTGGGTGCCTCTGATGGACTGCTTCTACTGAACTAATGTGACTTGTTGCTGTGTGTACCTCTTGAACTTTACTGGGTGCCACAGATGGAACTGCTTCTACTGAAATAATGTCACTTGTTGCTGTCTGCACCTGCTCAACATTGCTGGGTGCAACTGATGGACTACTCCTACTGAAATGGTGTCACTTGTTGGTGTCTGCACCTGCTCTCAACATTGCTGGGTGCAACTGATGAACTGTTTTTACTGAAATGATGTCACTTGTTGGTGTCTGCACCTGCTTAACATTGCTGGGTGCCACTGATGAACTGCTTCTACTGAATTAATGTGACTTGTTGCTGGGTGTACCTGCTAAACTTTACTGGGTGCAACTGATGGACTGCTTTTACTGAAAAGATGTTACCTGTTGGTGTTCTTTTTTTTGTATAAACTAATTATTGAAAGCATTTTATGTGAACATTTGTATAAACTGATTTTTTTGTATATTGTGTAAACTATTATGTAAAGTCACATGTATGAAAAGAAGTTGTATTGCTTACTGTATTTCATATATTAGGTTAGTAAAAGGTCAGTGCAAAGCCAAAATTTTTAACAAATTATGTGATGTTTAGGTATTAATATTATCTTTTATTTTTGTCTGTATTTTTCTGGACGAATTTGGTGGTATTTTCACCACCAATGCTGGCAAAAATACCATCAAATTCTGGCCTGTGGAGGAAGGGCATATGAAAGGTGGCTACACTGTGCCACTGCGCCAGAGAGTGCGCCAAAGAGTACTATTAAGCCGCCTCCACAGTGCTTGTTATGAGATTGTGGCAGTCAGTGGTTGTTTAGAGTTCGTGCAGTCAGTGCTACCAGAGAGCTCGTAGAGGACAGTGTGTGTTAAGAGCTCGTGATTGTCGTGAAGTCGGAGTGAGATGTGGTAGTAAAGAGTGTTGCTCCTTGTTTTATGCAGTTATTTGATGGGAGAGATAGCAGATGTTATTGTAATGAGTGCATTTCGTCAAATATATGAAGGTAAAATTTATAATGTTTTTTTTTATTAATTGTCTATCTGAAATAATGTGTCACTACAGGTTCAGTCAACAAAGCATCTGGCTTGTGTTCTTGGATTAGAGTGGAATTCTGGTTTTCTTGCGTAATTATAGTTTTCTAATTTTCTTTTGTCACGTCTGTATAGTTGGTATTTAAAAATTCTTGTCTTGTTGGAAAAGAACCGTGCCAGATGTGGACGTTGAGTCACACTCCCACATACAGAACAGTTACATTTGTGCCAGGATTTGTAGATTTTATAGTTGCTGGGGACTTAATTAATTAACTGTGTTTACGGAAATTTTCTTACATTGTTCTTTGCAGTCAGATAGCGTAATAATACTAGTCAGGGCCTACCGATTACGAGACTTACGTAATCGGACATACAGCTACAGTTACTAAAAATAAAAAATCATTTTCAATCAAATTTATTTAATTAAGCCCCCATGCAACGTTCAGCGTCAATTGCTTGTCTCCACATCAATTATCAGTCCTCTGCTGGCATTCCTGTAGTGCGGTACAAACTTCTGGCGTTGCTATCTTCTTTAGACAACCGCTTGGTCTCTTAGTGTTATCTTTCTCATACAAGGGAAAATTTTTCTTTTCGTGCAAATTCGACATGGTCGACCTGAAGACGGAGCACCAGCAACTGCAATGAATGATTTGAATAGAATTTCAGAAAAATTGCGTTTTTGTACGTGACTTTCTTCGCCCGCCAAAGCTTCTTTCAAGTGCGGTTCTGTATAAAACAAAATAATAAATGTCTTCGATCACAGTTCATACAGCAATATTATACGAATTAGAAAGATAGCTGAAATAACTCGCAATTGTCTTATAGAAGAGCATAATTCAAAGTGAACTACGTTTGATAAAATGATAAGTAGCAACACGTCATGAAATTAAAAAACACTAACGTGAATGATGAATTAGCCTACGTCCGAAGCATAGTTTATAAAATGGATTTAAAATAAATCTCAAACGTCTTGCCCGAAAACTGAAGGTATAATAAATTACTTATAATAAAATGTTAAATGTACATCACTCTACATTGTACATTTCTGTATGACATCACTCTACATTGTACATTTCTGTAAGAGGAGGAGGAGGATATTAGTGTTTTAACGTCCCGTCGACAACGAGGTCATTAGAGACGGAGCGCAAGCTCGGGTGAGGGAAGGATTGGGAAGTAAATAGGCCGTGCCCTTTCAAAGGAACCATCCCGGCATTTGCCTGAAGCGATTTAGGGAAATCACGGAAAACCTAAATCAGGATGGCCGGAGACGGGATTGAACCGTCGTCCTCCCGAATGCGAGTCCAGTGTGCTAACCACTGCGCCACCTCGCTCGGTATTTCTGTAAGACATTTCCGACATATTCCATATATGTTTGCATTATTTTGTGTAATTCATACTAGATGTGTTCTGAGACATTTTTTTACTTTGCTTTACGCTGACCTACACTTCGTGGGGGGGAGAGTGGGGGGGGGGGGCAAACCGGTCATGTATTGAATAAAAGTTTAACTAGTGCTGAAATTCTATTGTATAGAAGATACGTTTGCGAAAGTCTCTGAGCTTCTCTATAGCTGAGGGTCCACTTTCTCGCTGAGAAATAATTTCGACTGTTAAAACAATTTTGTTCCAAATGGTATTTGTTACATACCTAATGTTTCAGCCAATATGACTATGAAGAAATCATTTTATTTCTTCGTGTAAGTTTATGATGTTTAGTCTGCTCTGCTGTCATGTTTCATTCACGAAGGATTTAATATCATGTAATAATGCTGATATTGTCCGAAGTTCTGTCTGAAAATTGCTGCAGACACTGAGGTAGGACAAAAATATGGAAACACAAAAAACTCAAGACATTACCAAGACTAATACGGTGTGGGAAGAAAGTTGGCATTGAAACCAGCTTCCAGTATTCTAGGATAGGATAAAGACAGGTCCTGTATGCTTTTCAAGGGAATCTGACACCACTACTCTTGTGAAATAGTGGAAAGTACAGGTAACGGTGACAGAAACAACAAAGCATCAGTAATACTTAGATATGGTGACAATGGTGGATCTAATCAGCCAAAATTGTCATTAATCTTGGCACATAGCGCATGGAATACCACGATATAGTTGCATAAATCTTCACCGAACCTTGGCCATTTCAGTCTTGGGACGTAAACTCAGCCGGAACTTGAGAGCATTGTGGAAGGAGACTCAGTGGGACGAACTGACTTTCTTCCACTGTTGTGTAGTTTAGGTCTTAGGGCTTTTGCGTCACGTTTTCCTGTTACAGGCATTTGCATTACAGATGAATGGTTTTTGAATTCCATCTCGTCCTGCAGTTCCTTGCCGATGTAGCTCTCACGATCACTCAACACACATTTTCGTCCGCCTTGTAACTTAGCTGATGACGTTTTTACGCATCCCTGTATGTGGTATAAGTGTTCGACAGGGTGTCTCTTGAAACACCAAGCATTTCGTTTCCCTTGGAACCGAACGACCAAAAACAGTTTGCCCAGGTTCGAATGCACTTACTCCAACATAAAGCACTCACAATTATACAGAACACTGTTTTGACCACGACTGACATTTGTACTGAGGATATTTCACACGTGCCGTCCGTAGTCAAATACAAGATCGCAACATGCAGGATTGGCTAGCATCTGCATTTACGTTCAGGAATGAAATTCTTGCGTTCTTTCCGTATTTTCGTCCAACACCTGTATGATCAATCCGATCTTGGTATGATTTAAAAGTGGTGATAAGATTTGCAACTTCCTTTAAGTGCAGGGAAATGTGAAGTCAAGCATTTCACAATACGAAAAAAGCAGTTTCCTCTGAGTACAATAACAACGATCGCTATTACATAGAACTAGTCAACTCACACAAATAGCCGGGTATAGCTGTTTGTAAGGTTATGAAATGGAATGATTAAATAGGTCCAGTGATAGCTAAAGTAGGAGGTAAATCATGGCTCAGCGTGCACGTGGGCGGTGTTGGCGCGCGGCCGCGCTTTCCCGCGTAGCGCTTACCGAGACCGTGGCCCATTTCTCCGGCAGGGGCTCTGGATGTCGATGTCTTCTATGACTCGTCTACGATGATGCTACAGCCCCACCCCTGGGCGCCTGCGCATTACTAGTGAGCCAGAGCATACATTGGCGAGTCACTGCTGCAACACGTCAGTAAGGTCCTGAACGAGGCCTAGGAGAAATACGAGCCCTGCAACGAAATTGTGACGTCGCATTAGTCAGCTTGTCCGCCACACTTCGCGAACGTTCGCCTCCGTGAGGACCGACGGGAAACCAATACGCAATTCAAAGGATGTCCATTAAAGGTCTTAATTTGGTTATGTGAATCGAGAGATTGCACTTATTTGAACGCGCAGTCAGGAAGTATGAAACTCGTCAGAAATGCGAGGGTAATCCCAAAAGTAAGGTCTCCTATTTTTTTTATAAGTACATAGACCTGTTTATTTCTACAATGGTTTACATGAGTTAACAGCTTGAACATTTAGCTATTTTTCGACATAATCACCATTTCTGTCGATGCGTTTTTGTAGACACGGTGGCAGTTTTTGTATGCCCATGTCATACCAGCTCGCCGCCATGCTGTTCAGAAAGTTATGAACCTCTTCTTTCACCTCGTCGTCGGAGCTCAATCGCTTTGCTGCCAAATGTTCTTTTAACCTAGGGAACAGGTGATTGTTGCTTGGTCCCAGGTGTAAAGTGGTATGCCCAGGTTTCGTCACCCGTGACAATTTGAGTCCAGAAAGTTGTCCTGTTCGGCTGTAAGGCGGTGAAGAAATGCGCGGGAAGCATCAACTCGTTGCCGGATGTGTTCCTCAGTCAGCATGCGTGGCACCCATCTTGCGTACACCTTCCGGTACTTCAATGTTTCCGCTAAAATTCTGTGAGCGGTGCTTCTGGAAACCTCAGGAACCAACGTGCAGAGATCATCCAGGGTGATCCACCGATCTCCACGCATGCTTTGCTCAACCTTCAGCACTGTCTCCTCAGAAACTGACTGCCTCCCGCTCCTTTATTCGTCGTGAATTTCGGTCCGACCAGCTGCAAACTCTCTACACCATTTACGAACATTTTTGACATCCATGCACGACTCACCATACACCTCCGTCAATTAGCGATGGATTTCTATCGGCGCAGTGCCCTTTGCGATCGAAAACAGAATAACTGCGCTTAATTCGCACTTGGCGGTAACATAGAACGGGAGACCCATTCTCAACGGTCGCCAAGCCAAGACTGTAGAGGTGGCAAAAAATAACGTAACTGATAGAAATAACCGGTTACTGAGAAGTAACGGTTACTGCGATAACCGTTCCTCTGATTCTGGCAGTTATTTCAATAACTGTTTAGTGTCAACAGTGCCTCGCGCCATCTGTTGACCGAAGATCGTACTGCACATTTGGAAGGCGTTCTATAGACCATGGGAATAACTGTGAGACTGCGCGCCATCTGTTGATAAGAACTGTGTACTATTTCGTGGGCCTTCGTTACTTTTAGCATAAACAATTAAATAAAGTTAATGTCCAAGCCGTGGCTGATAGGAGCTGCAGTACAGGCATTAACAAGTACGGTCGTTCCCTTAAGCCACCGCCTTACGTGTTAATTTAGCTTGGACGGGTAGTACAAGGAAAGTTACTTAGGAATTCGAGCGACTATGGAAATAACTGTCAGAGACCTGTATTCTCCTCTGGCAGTTATCGTTATTGGCTCGTAGTTCTAGTTCTCTGGTAGTTATCGGGCTACCACCACAGATAACCTGGAAGCTGGTAACGGAATAACTGTGTGTGTAGACGTTCCTGACTCGGTGACTCCAGTTAAAGGTCGTAGTTCCAGGTGATATTTCCAGAGAGGATAGTAACTGGAGCGAACAAATACTTTCGTACTGCTACGGAAATAGCCGCTGGCCATCGCGAATGACAAATAACATGTCAGAAAGTATAACATAATACAGTGGAATATAATAATTATTATCCTCATCATTTGTCAGGAGATTGTCAAAATATGTGAATATATCACAGTAACTGCTAATATTTACAGAATTGGTACACTGACAGAATAAAACACAGTTACGTACTTTTAATAAATTTATCGTACACAGAACACCCGATCTTGACTGTTGCAACCAAGTGCTGTCAAAACTGAAATATAGCAGAATTTTTACCTAAGCTGGTCTATCAGTCTCTGTTACGATATTCATCTACAGAGTAGAAGGAGGGGTCAGTGGAAGCGTCTGATTCCACCCGTCTGCTTCGACGTAAAGGTGTTGTGGTGTGTGAATGTCATTACGGCACGGTGTTTATGAGTTGGTTTTTGTGTGTCTGTGTGTGTGTGGGGGGGCTGTCGATCTAGGTTGCAGTGCCGGAATTTGCTGGTGGTAATTAATATTTTTTTTTTTCTAGCTGTGATGTTTTGTGTATTTATGAAGTATTGAATGTGATTTAATTTATGTAGGGATGATTGATTTGTGGACTTTTGGGATTGTGGTTTTATTTTTCGCAGTTGTAGGTGTTGGTTTTTTGGCATCAGTAGCTGTGGTGGACCTATATAGGTCACCGGAAATGACCGATTCCAATTTTCATAGTTGTGTGTGTTGATGTTTTAGTATCGTCATCTGAGGTTGACCTATGTAGGTCAAGGGAAATGTCTGATTCCAATTTTCGTACTTTTAGTTGTGGGTATTGGTGTTTTGGTATGGTCACCTATAGTTGACCTATATTGTTCAAGGGAAGTGTCCGATTCCTGCAGATTTTTGTTGGTGTAGCAGAATGCTGTATTTTTTTTCTTTTTGTTCTTCATTTTGTGTTTTGGGATCATGGTGTTTTTTTTTTACTAGCTTGTCCTCGCCCTAAAACCCCCAACTTCCCGCAGTTGTCCCATTGGTTTGATTGTATTTTTGGTGGGAAATGTTACTGTATTATTTGTATGTAACTTCGTGTTTGTTGTCATGTGTATGTAGTGACGTCATAGACACACTTAAAATAGCCATTTCCGGCATATTGATGACGGGTGGAATCAGACACTTCTGTATCAAATAGTCTTTCAAACACACTGTAAACCGTGCCTTATCTGAAACCAAGTTTTTAATGGTTGCTGACTTGCTGGCAGTTTATTGAAAATGCATGTTCCTGAATATGGGACCCCTTTTGGACCAAGGTAACTAATTTTAGGTCTTTATGTAGATTGCTGTTTCCATTTCTAGTACTGATATTATGTATTAAGCTATTGGTTGGAAATACTTGAAACAAATTTCATAAAGGAATAAATATACTAGGAAGCAGTGGTTAGAATACAAAGTTCCTTGAACAGGTTCCTACATGATGTTCTTGAATTGATACCACAAACGATTTTTATTACACGCTTTTACATGCGAAAAACTTTTGCTACGTTTGATAAGTTACCACAGAATATGCTCCCTTATGAAATAATAGAACGAAAAAATGTGTTATGCCCTTCCCAACTGAATTTATTATCGAGTTGTAGTCCCAGAAATGTAACACCGTCAACCTTTTCGATCTGCATGTCTTCATATGTTATAAACATGCTGTCGCTGGAGAAATCGAGCAGTTTGCAAATCTGACATAAAACTTGGATTAGCGTACTCACACTTTCCCCAATAGGACTAGCTTTTACAGCACAGGAGTAAACGAAACTGTCACATTACGTATATTTTTTGTTGTATTATAAGGCTGTCTACTTTATTCTATTATGCGAGCAGCACAAGAAATTAAGCTTCGAATTTAACCTACAGTACTCAGTTTACATATTACTTCATACTTAAAAACGCACGTTGTTAACATTTTACTTAAACAGTGCTTTGGCGAAGTTCCGCGTACTTTCTGTCGCAGCTGCGAAGATAATATTTCTAATAGCGACCGATAACCTACAAACATATAAATGAAACACTAATAATCGTTCTAACATCAACTAAAATGTACCCGGAGTTAATAAGCTGAGGTTATGACACGATTCATACGACATTCCTGCTATTTCACACTACTCGCAGTTACACTGATAACTAAACTGATGGATTCCAACTATGTCGTTATTTAACTGTCGGAGTTATCGGTATTCGCTAGCGAAAAATAACTTGGCAGTTATTAATAACCGTTAACGATAACGGTTATCAAAGAATAACTGGAACTGTGATAACGGTTACTCCAGAATAACCTTTTGGCCCACCTCTACAAGACTGAGCGCGACGTGCGCATGTTTACACACAGCACGTGAAGCACTCTTCATAACAGTGTGACCAACTGCCACACAAACAGTGTACTCTCGCGTTCTCATCAATACGGTACCAGAACGTTTAAGTTCTACCACTGTAAAGACGGAAGATCCGCGATTCGGAATGTCAAACTGTGTAATAAGTAGCGGCAGGAACACCACCACAAAAAAAAAGATGGTTCAAATGGCTCTGAGCACTATGGGACATAACTTCTGAGGTCATCAGTCTCCTAGAACTTAGAACTAGTTAAACCTAACTAACCTAAGGACATCACATACATCCATGCCCGAGGTAGGATTCGAACCTGCGACCGTAGCGGTCGCGCGCTTCCAGACTGAAGCGCCTATAGCCGCTCGGCCACTCCGCTCGGCACCACCACAATATTACATAGAACTAATACTCCAAACCATCGACTGTCGGAGAGAGATTTTAACCGTGTTCAACCTAATGGTATAGTATCGAACTATTTTTCTCCGAATCATACAGCTTGTGGGAAAAGCAGTGAGAATAATTACTTTTGGAAACCTTTTATCAGAAAAAGCCTTTTATAACAATAAACTGTTTCGCTTAATAAAACGGCCACCAGCCCAAATCGGGCACAGTGTCTACACAAAAAGATGAAGTCAATTTTCGACACTGAATAAATAACTACTTTCATTTACTACCTAATTTAAACACAACCACTTAATTTACATTTAATACGGTCACTTGGCAGTAATTACTATTAATCCCAGTTTCTGTACTTATGGAATTTATCACTATACTTCAGTAATTATTTAAATAAGACACACATATGTTTCAACAAGGATACAAAAAAATATTAAACTTATAGCTATCATTCATATGACCAAAACTATTATTTAACACGACTAAATTTCATTTCTTTAGGACTGTTATTTGTTAATGTTTTACTAACACCAATATTTGTCTGGCTTTCTTTGACATGGATAAGCAACACGAACAATTACTGTTAAGATTGTTGCAGTTAAACAATTATGTTACTTTACTTTCAGAAATGCTATTGAAAACTTATCCTCATGGTGTCACAAAGCGGTGGCCCTTAAACTGATACGTGCAAACTATAGTATTTAATAATGATTTTCAGAATTTACTACCAAAACAGTACTATTGCCAGTAATTTACTGTTATTCAAGCTTCAATAAACATCAGGATACTCGGAATAAATTCGTTTAGGTAAGGACCCTACTGAGGTAAATGAAATAGGAAAATTACGATTAAACACAAAGGTACGTTTGACACTTATATTCCACTGATTGAAGATGGATGGTTGATACTGTCATACACTTCTAAATAAAGTACTTTGCCTGTTACTGATGTCGAAGGTGACGTGAGGCGGTGCTGCGTAGTAGGTACTGCTCTTGATGTACATAGCTCTGTCTTTCTCTTGGTGGCGACGATAAAATTGCAAATTTCTGAGCTGTTGATTTATTTCCGTACTGCGCCAATAATGTAGAACACGTCCGAGGCCAAAACCCAGTCCTGCAGGTAAATTCGGGACCTCTAGTGCTTGACCAACGTAATGCGTGTTCACCACTTGCAGGGCAGCTACCGACTGTCTGAGCCACTTGCGCGCCAATTCTCACTCGCGCGCCCCACCACCTTTACCATTCCACCACAGAACGGAGTTCCGTTCTACCTATGATCCCTACACCTTCTCAATTTACACTTCTGCTTACGAAAACCCTAAGTGTGAACCATCTACAATTGCATAACAGCATATACATACAAAATTGACATAATTAATTACAGTTGTATTTCAAACAGATACGTTACACTTAACAAAAGCTTACTCTCGTTATAGTATTTGCTTAATTTTTCAAAATTATTACGGAACAAAAAATTTTAAAATATACACATTAATGGCAGTATTATATTTACAATAGCATTACATGCACTTATAAAAAAATAGGAGATCTTACTTTTGGGATTACCGGAGACGGCTGCTGGCACTCGTGAGACCTCCACTGCCACGTGTTTTGACGCCCGCGCCACGTACTGACTTTCTTGTGGGTCTCGTGACCTGCAAATGACGAGAAGCTTTCATAACCTTATCCAACGCGACTCCCGTGAACCACTGAAGCAGTTACTACGACGATAAAATCGCAAACATCACGGCCATAGATTTGTTTGACTCACGCTAGAGCGCCATGCAAATGTGGAAACCTGAATAGACGCAAACTACCGCACGAAGGCGTAATTACAAAATTTAGAGGGTCAGTATAAAGTTAAGAACCTAGAGATATCCTTCGCCCCTCTACGTATCGCTCCCGTTGGAACCGCGAAGAAGAAATTGTACTAATCACAACATGCGCAGAGGCATTTGAGCAGTCATTCTTCCCACACTCCACGCTCCATAGGCTATTGGAATGAGTACCATGCTAAGCAGCCTCTATCGTGCTCGCACAGTGGTTTGAAGAGTATGTAGATGAAGTTTGGGTGTTCATCGTCAGCATCATTAGCCGTTTCAACCACTTGGTGATGTGGCTTCTTTGAGCCGACGTGGAATTTAGGATCCCTGCAGGTTCTAACTTTCGCCAATCCGGTTGATGTGTCTTTCTTAAGTCTCCGTCCTATCTGACCAGTGGTCTTCGCCTTGATCTTGTTTGGTAAATTGGGCTTCACTTCAGTACTTGTCTAGAGCATATATACTTCGAGCGACATGACTGGCCCACTGCCGTTTCATGGTATTCAGTCTGTCTGTTATGTCATTGACCTATGCAGACCGTCTGATGTCAAATTCTTTCTTTCTGTCTCTCTTTCTGTAGCCTGACATTGATCTTTCATTCCTCATTGGGTCACTATTAGTTTTCTAACTGTGAATTCATTTAACGTCCATACCTCACAGCCGTAAGTTGTTAGTGGCATTATACATTGGTCAAAAACTGTTTTCTTCTGCTCAGCCGACATCTTAGGCTTCAAGACTGAAGGGTATTTTCTATAATCTAGTCAGCCTAATTTAATATGTCGAAATACAGTTTTAGTTCTTCTTTCATAAGGTTTACTTTTGTAGTTGTACCTTCAAATTAAACTCACTTTTAATTCTCATGCACACATTATCATAAATAAAAACTGTTTGGAAACAAGTACGTGTAATTCTCTTATCAAAATTTTAAAAAAACTTTCCACCGAATAACAATTGTACAGAAAGTTGCTCCGGAGTCTAATATGTAGTATTCGGAATATATGGAGTAGGTTTGTAAAAACGCAGATAATCATGTAAATTTGCGAAAAAACATATTTTATGTACATAAAACACAATTCTGACATTCTCTTAATTTAAACTCATGAAAGAATTAATTATGGCAAACAGACAAAAATAATTTGATTGAGTTTACTAAATTCAAAGTTCTGAAACAATTATTTATTTGTGTAGTAAAGGTGATTCCCTATACTCGCATAAGCAGCACATCTCATCTTCGTCCTCGGCACCTGCACAGTCAACATGGGTTTTATGGAATACAAGTATATACTGCCCGACATGCCATTTTGAACCTCAAAACTTAGCAACAAAACTAACCGTATCCGTAGCCAATAATCGAGCAGTTCATAGCGATCTATTACTCTTTTACTTACAAACTGCGTAGTTTTAATACTTAATGTACATTTCAATAATCACCGATTATTTTTGGAAACATACCTCCAAAAATTACAACAACTGTTTTTCTGCGCTATAACTTATGTGACGTCTGGAGACGAACTGGAATCGCTACAGAGCACCACGGGGACATTTTGGAGTAGAACTTGCGTGTTCTGTTTGGGAACACCACTCGACGGGTTATAAATCGAGGTGTTCCACATTGCTCGACTGTTCCATGATATCAAAATTACATCAACATATACGTAAATATTGCTAATAATTGACTTGCTTTCCATTATTGCTCGCATTGAATTCCACTGGCACAATGTTCTGTAAGTTTCTTGAGTGCTCCAGTGTTATAACCTCACCGCGAGACCGCTACGGTCGTAGGTTCGAATCCTGCCTCGGGCATGGATGTGTGTGATGTCTTTAGGTTAGTTAGGTTTAACTAGTTCTAAGTTCTAGGGGACTAATGACCTGAGAAGTTGAGTCCCATAGTGCTCAGAGCCATTTCAACCATTTGTTATAACCTCGTCCGTGAATACTCATCATAGAGAACAAACGACCAACTGGTTACAGAAGCGACTGTATATGGTACTCATAGTGAACACTACGTTACTGAATGTGAACATTGTTTGAGTAATGGTTCCCTAGGGTAGAATCTACATCTGCTTCTGCAACAGATCGAAGTACGAGGTTTGGAACTTTAGTAGTGGTAATTATTTATTTACAGCTCGTACAAAATAGATACGTGTTTCCAAGTTTTACTGACCTTCAAAGTAGTCACCATCATTGTGTATAACCTACTGCCGCGGATGTGGAAGTCGTAGGATACTCTTAGCAGTGCCAGTTATGATGACAGTTCGGGTGGCGCGGTCTATTGCCCGACGAATCTGTAGCAGTTCTGAACCGAATGCCGTGAAGTGTTTCCTTCAGTTTATAAATCGAGTTGAACTCACGAGGGCTTAAGTCAGGGTAGTGGAGTAGGTGGTATAGCACTTAGCAGCCCCATCAGTCAAACAATTCAATAACAGCTTGTACTACACGTGCTTGAGCACTGTCCTGCAAAATGACGGTCAGGTCCTACAGAAAGTGTCATCACTTCTGTCTTGAAGCTGGTCGGAGGTTGTGTTCCAAAAATGTCTTTTGTTGCTCTTTTGATTATTATTGATGTCTTTATAATTGCAAAGGAACAATGAGTGTTGCCGCAAAAGATGTAATAGTATTAAGTGTTCTAATTATCACACGTGTTTACTTGCCTTCGATCAGGTCAAACCTCCTTCTAAAGTAACTATGAGTGAGGAGTTAAAACGTGGTTTAATAGTGTTCTGCCTTTCTTTTTCTTTCAGTTTTCGCTGTGACGTTGTCGTGGAAGGTGGTTACTAACACAGTGAAATTCAGTGTTCCATTATGCAGAAAACTGCAAAGATACATAAATATTTTCGGATCTGACGTATTTTATACTGATGGTGAAACACTTCTGTCCGACAAGTGTGAGAACTCAGTGAACTACGAAAAGAAATATTTTATTTCTCAACATGTCAGAACAACAAAACACAATAATGCACCTTCCAAGGCTACTGGGACGAAGACTTCTTCTTCCAACGACAGTTGCACAATCGGGTCGAAATTCGCACTTTGCTTTCGAGTAATGTAAAGCTTTGCTGTAGCAGATTTCCTTTTGTTAAACTACATAATCCTACATGAGAACAGTTTTTGGAGAAGAGTATGGGCAAATTTGTGCTCAGTGAATCAAGTTTTCGAAAACGTTACTTAAGTGAACATTACGATTATGCAATGAAAATCTTTAAATAAAGTAAAATGTAAAAAGTGCTGGGTTTCGGTTGATTCGTCAGATGATTCTAATGGTCGTTTTATAGCCAAGGTTACTGTTGGACGGCAAATCCTTCAGAAAGTGAATCAGTAAAACCATCTCAACTATCAATAATGTGTCTGAAAGAAATTCACAATTCAATTGTCCCACTGTTCTTTACCAATTCTTTACAGTTACTGAGGTATGAAGATATTTAATACGATAATGTTTTACTTTACATCCAAGACGCTACACTATACATGGAAAAGGTTGGGGGAACATTGAAAATGCTATTCGCAAACATTCTTCAAGTGACCACATGGTTTCACATGATGTCAGCAGAGATACGAAGCCTTTTTCCTGATGTCGGCAAATTTATTGTCAGTTTTATGGAGATCTTTGTGGACTTCTCATAAAGGTCTCAGATATTTAAAGACCCTGTACCAGATATATCTCGGTCCATAAGCCTCTCTTAACGAGGAGGGGGAGACAGATTTCAGCAGCAGTTTGTTACCCTTAATATTTCACGAGTATAACTAAGGTTACATCGATGTGGAGGATGAAGCATCTTCAGTTGTAGCAGCAAAGAACGTTCTCGAATCATTGGAAGTCAGACATTATAACTTCCATGCGGCCGAGTGCGATTTCCTGCCACAAATGATCTACCGGCTTCAAGAAACAGGGTAGCCTTTGACGAAGTCAGTGAAAAGTGTGGTTGATGCAGTGCAAAGGCTGGGTAGTGTGCCAGTGAAATGGGCTTCATTAATTAGCGAAAAGTGTAAAATGGTGTTTTAGAAAAATCTTGAGTTGACAAACGTAGAAACATTTGGAAAATTCTACACCGTGGTATTAATATTTCAGCTGGTCGTTATGGCCAAGCGGTTCTAGGCACTTCAGTCCGGGACTGCGTGACTGCTACGGTCGCAGGTTCGAATCCTGCCTCGGGTATGGATGTGTGTGATGTCCTTAGATTAGTTAGGTTTAAGTAGTTCTAAGTTTTATGGGACTGATGACCTCAGATGTTAAGTTCCATAGTGCTCAGAGCCTATTAATATTTCAGTATAAATAGACCCTACAATAGTTCGGTGTTTTAGGTTTGCCTATTTACCTGTCAGTTGCTGAGAGATCACTTTCTCAGGTGAAAAATGTGTTATGTGACAGAAGTCTCATCATGACAAGAAAAATTAAAAAAACCATTTGGCTGTCATGTGCAACGAATAGGACAATATGGTATTCCAATGCATAGGCTTTCAAGAAACATTTTTATCCTCTGCCAAGCACAATTAGCATTTTGTCTAAAATTTTAAAGGTACTTTAGAAATATAATACAACATGATGTCAAAAAATATTATGATTGTGTGATTGACCGAATAATGCCACAGGGTATGTAAACAGCCACTGCTTAAAGATTTTATATAATATCTTCTGTTGCTTATTTTAGATATTTGTTATGTCTTTTTCCGCGACTATTTTGATGATCCATAATGCCAATACTTCCGCTCTCTGCTTATAACATTTATTTACGAGGTGTGTGAGAAAGTAACGAGACTGACTACAGTGCGAGAGATTTGGCAACGCTGTGTTGTTCCACTTGTATAGGCAGGTATGCTCATCCCTTCCAAATGCATAGTCGGAGTTTGAGCTCCGCACATCCATCACGTGAATTTTGAGAGCGTTATCAGTGAAGCTGTGTTTTTGTTGTGTTTCACGAAAATGGAATAGCGGAATGTAAAGCATGTTTGGTGTTAAGCGTGGGGAAACAACAGCACACGGTTTTCGCTAGTACAAACCATTTTTTAAAGGCCGAGAACACGTTGAAGATGAACCTCGCTCTGCGAGACATTCAGCTTCAAAAACCGACGAAAACGGCGAATGTGCGTGTGCTACTGTGATATCAAATCGAAGTTTGGCAGGAAGGATGATGGGCGAACTGTCAAACTTAAAGCCTTTTATCTTACATCAAATTTTGACCAAAGTTTTGCACATACGAAAGGTCTGTCCCAAAATGGTGCCGAAAAACCTTACAACTGACCAGAAGGACAATGATCACGAATGGTTCACTCGTGTGATCACAGGTGGTGAATCCCGTATATTTCAGTACGATTCTAAGACAAAGAGGCAAAGTGAAGAGTGGCACAATGAGATATCTCCTCAACCAAAGAATTTTGAAAGAGCAAATCAAAATCAAAACGATGCTGACCTGCGGTTTTGATACTAGGGGTATCGTACATAAAGCATTGGTACCTCCAGGACAAACTGTCAACCAAGTGTTTTACAAAGATGTCTTTGGAAGGCTCACGAAAGACGAAGCAGACAATTGGATACTGCATCAGGACAACACTCTATGGCATACTGCCACTTAAATGAGGGAATTTTGTGGCCTCAAAAGGCATGTTGTTCCACAGCACCCCTCTGTTCACCTGATCTGCTTCATTGTCGCTTGACGTTTTTCTTTTGCCGAAACTGATAAATGTCTGAAAAGGCGTTAGTTTGGGACTTTGGAGAACATCCGAAAGAATGTGATCGACATGTTAAACGCCGTACCAGCTGAATACCTTCAGTGCTTTTGCCAACAGTAACCGGGAACAGTAACTCCGTCGGTGTATAGCTGCCGAGGGGAACTGTTTTGAAGGGGACAATATTGTTATTTCAAAAAAATAAATCGAAATAAAATAAAAACTTTGGTAATTAAAAAAATCAGTCTCATTACTTTCCAGACACTTTTTTTCAATATTCAAATCAAATAATGTGAATACCAGATTTAGTGTATAGCAGCCGGCCAGTGTGGCTACGCGGTTAAAGGCGCTTCAGTCGGGAACCGCGCGACCGCTACGGTCGCAGGGGACGTGTGCGCAGCCGATGTACCCATGAAGTCACAGCAGCAGCTGCGGCCCTTCAGTTGACCAGCCATCAGTTCTTTTGTCGATAACGACGCTGTCATCAACTGCCGCTGGCCGTGACGCGCGTCGGCTACTCGATCGGTGATTTTGACATGTCCCCACGTGGTAGTTACTGGACCCGCCAAGTACAGCACTAACTTGTTCGTACTGCTGCAACAAAGCGAGCGAGCAGATGCTCTCCAGCCCATTCTTCGAACTCGGTAGCTGCACCACCTGCTCCTCCACAGAATCAGCACCGTCGAACCTCGGACCTCCGTATAGGCAGCCAGTGCTGTGGTCCACTCGAGATTTGCCTAGCACCGCCGCAGACGTGGTGAAGAATGCATTGATCTGCACCCCGCGCCGAGGTGAGTCGAGCAGCAACCTCGGTGGCGCACGCAGATGTTGCAGTCGTCGCCGCCGACCACGCGCCTACTACCCATCTACACTTTCCCCTAAATTTTGTAGATTTCCAGTACAGCTGTGGTAGAAAAGATTGCTAATGTGGCGGTCTGTCTATCAGGATGTTTTTTAATTAATGTCCTTATACTGATGTCTTTACATGCCGGCCGGTGTGGCCGTGCGGTTCTAAGCGCGTCAGTTTGGAACCGCGTGACCGCTACGGTCGCAGGTTCGAATCCTGCCTCGGGCATGGATGTGTGTGATGTCCTTAGGTTAGTTGGGTTTAAGTAGTTCTAAGTTCTAGGGGACTGATGACCTCAGTAGTTAAGTCCCATAGTGCTCAGAGCCATTTGAGTTCTCTAAGAATAATTAAGTATTCCAAAGAGGAACTTTCTTACATTGTTTGCAATTAATTTTAAGTGAAATCGAATACTTCAGAGAATATTAACTAATAAATTAAATCCGCATTTCTCATAAGACACACAATGACTTTAAGCTACAAAGAAAAAATTAGATGACTGCTGTAACTCAAGTCCGATATGTCGTCCATAAAACAATAGAAGTGTTGCACCTCGTGTGTCCCCAGTTTAAGTAATTCAAATCCAGTTTAATTTAAACTGGCCTGCCGCAAAATGAGTTATTTACGTCAGTCTGTCAAGGAAACAATACACCAATTGAAAGTACTAATTAGGTTTCTTAATATTTCTTGTTCAGCTTCTCAGACGTTCTTTGGCTGCCCTGGCTGGTTACACTACATAGCATTCTGCAGCAGTTTCCCACAAACGTTAGGGCATGACATTTCCCCTATGTAGTTACATTCGATCACCTAGCAATATCCTTTTATAAATACTCTTATCTTTATGACCTGCACAAGGATTAAAATCACATGTTAAAGCTTCTGATAAAGCATATATTATGAGGAAAGGAGAGGTTTAATATAACTGTGTAATGCTGATGTCACCAATTCAAACTACACTTCAGTTATTCCATTGTTGCATTCCACATAAGACTAAACACACAATTATTGATTATTACTTTACTGCAACATATTCCAGTCAAACACATGACAAAATATATAGAGTCGTGGGTAATTTCCAATTTACTTATAGTACGTTTTACCTACATTGAGCATCTTTCTCGGAAACAGCCCATAGCAGAAGCAGAAGGTAAATTTGTGGCTTTCACTAATGACGTAATGTTTTGCGATGAGTGACGTCATATATGCGAAACAGAAGGAGAACGGAACACTTATTACACTTTTAAAACTGTTTTATGAAATCTCCATCTACATGCATACTCTGCAGACTCTATAAAGTGCACAGCAGAAGATACATAGCATTAAACTAAGTAAGTAGCCTGTTTATATGTTTTTATGTTGGCAGCGCTATAGACTGCATTAATATCACTGACGGCGCTCTGCACCCTCGCTAAGAAACTCTGTGGTTGGACGAACTCGTGGTTAACAGTCAATAGTTAGACGTGTTGGTGGCTAGCAACATTAGCGCGAGCGGACTGTTTGGACGTGTGTCCTTCATGGAGATTTAGTATTGGTGGGAAATAGATTCGAAAATGATGATTGATGTATGTGCTAATGCATGGACAATGGAATTATTGACGATTATATAATTTTTGAACTGGATGCCACGTGAATAAGGTAAAATTTGCTAAATACATTATTTACTCTGCAACAAAATCTTTCCTTTGCTAACCACATGCCCATTAGTAGTTAGAACCTATAGTAGTTAGAATCTTTTTACTTAGCTGGCTGTATGCTTGCTGTACTTCCTGTAATTCGTGTCATAAAGATTTTATGTGAGGTAAATGATTTATGAAATGTATGGGTTATTGTTAGGATTTCTTCTAATTCATAATTCAGGGCCATTCTTTTGTGTTCCCTATTGCCGGCCGGTGTGGCCGTGCGGTTAAAGGCGCTTCAGTCTGGAACCGCGTGACCGCTACGGTCGCAAGTTCGAATCCTGCCTCGGGCGTGGATGTGTGTGATGTCCTTAGGTTAGCTAGGTTTAAGTAGTTCTAAGTTCTAGTGGACTGATGACCACAGATGTTAAGTCCCATAGTGCTCAGAGCCATTTGAACCATTTTTTTGTTCCCTATTTACAGGCAGATTGCGTTGCGTTTGTATAGTCTGGGTCATAAATGAATAGGATAAGTTCGAGTTGTATTTGTAAGGGAAAATTCTGTAGGTCAGTGAAATGATAAAAACAAGTGAAGTGACTGTAGGTCCGGATTCACTCAGCAGCATTCAGTAAGTTCAGTTGCATTCAGCAGCTTAAGTAAAAAACGTAAAGTTTCAACTATGTACATGCTATAGTATCTTCCCTTTCCACAAATGCGAATGAAGCGTGGGAAGAATGTCCAAAAGTGCTGGTACTGTGGAGAATCAATGGTTAAGGGACCGGCAGAAAGTGCTCTGACCATAAACAGCAATGTACATAACAGATCAAGGAACACAGATGAATAAAAGACTTTTTTTAAGGTCGCGTGCGATGTGGGTAAAAGTTGGAGCCTTCGACGAAATCGTACATGGTCTCCGTCAGGGCAACTAAATCTCGTGGCTGTTGTTGTAATGACCATATATTTAGACGGCTTGTGACTGACGGGATTTCGTCATGCTATCAGAGACAGTGTCCATGTCTGTACTACTTTTAATATCACTGTTCTAGGAACGTACACGATTCTGTATGTTTCTCCGTGTCTTTTCAGCGTTGAGAGCTGACTTCAACGAACTTATAAGATTAATAGCCGCTTTTCCCTGTAACTGGACTGCGTACTTCACATCAATATACAACTTATAACTCTTTTCTCTCCTCGAAACGAGAAAGTATCCTTTTGTAAATCTACGTCGTCGACGTATTATAAAATTAAGTATATAGTAATGACTTCGACACTTCTCAGAATTAAATAACTTATTCATATACGCTAACCAGTTAACTAAAATCTCTTAATAGCATCCACTAAAGTAATATTCGCTTTAGATATATAAGCTAGTATGGGTCATTCAATGAACTTTAGTTATTTTACATAAAGCACTTTAAACTGATTTACCTTCTTCCTTTCTTTCTTTAGGCCTTTGTCCCACGCCATGCGGCGTTAGCCTTGGTATTACAGATTTGGCAGTGTTAGTTGCAGAGGGTGGCCAGATGCCTTTCCTGTCGCGTCCCCGAATCTCCCAGGACGTAAGTAGTGTACCCCAGCTGTCTGCATCTAGTTTAATCCATGAAAGACTGCAAACATGCTCCAAATGTCTGTGAGTTGTTAGGCGAAACAGGGGAACCAGCCCGGATTCACCTACTGGGATGTGGAAAACCGCCTAAACGCCACATTTAGCTGGCTGGCATACAGACCCTTTTCGGTAATCCGCCAGGCGGATTCGATCCGGGGCCGGCGCGCCTACCAGTGCCAGGAAGCAGCGCATTAGCGCTGTCGGCTACCCTGGCGGGTTTTAAAGCGGTTTCGTTCCATTAAGATATATAAAGATAGGTCACATATTAAAATACACTTAAAAAGGCCGAAGGAATTATCCAAATGGGACGGGAATCGGCAGATGTGATGTACCTAGACAAACAAATGTTACAGTTTCCGAAAAATTGAATGATAAATTGAGTAAGTTAATAACGCGTTAGTCCACCTCTGTCCCTTATGCAGGCAGTTATTTGGCTTGGCATTGATTGATAGAGTTTTTGGATGTCCACCTGAGGAATATCGTGACAAATTCTGTCCAGTCTGTTGGATCGTCAAAATCCCGACATGGCTGGAGGTCGCTACACATAATGCTCCAAATATTCTCAACTGGGGAGAGATTTGGCGACCTTACAAGCTAAGATGCAATTGTGCAAGCACCAATATAATCCCACCACCATCTGGGGGGATTTCCAGACACGTGATGAGTCTCGCTGCTGACTGAGCCCAGATGACCAGCGAAGACGTGCCTAGAGATGCCCCAGACAGGGATGGGATATCGGCTTGTCTGTCATCCACTATCCGGCCTTACAACGAGGAGTGACGGTCTGGGATACCATTTATTTTCATAGCAGGACCCCTTCGGTTGTCATCTACGGCACCCTTACAGCTCAACGGTACGTCGACGACACTCTACGCTCCGTTTTGTTGCCCAATCTGAGCTTACATTTCAGCAAGATAATGTCTGCCCACACGGGGTGAGATAATTTGCTGCTGGTCTTCGTGCTTGCTATGTCATACTTCGACGATCAAGGTGCCGGATCTCTTCCCAATTGCGAACGTTTGGAGCATTACAAGCACAGCCCTCCAACCAGCTCGGGATTTTGACAATATAACACTCGTGTTGGAAAGAATTTGGCAAGATATCCCACAAGAGGACATCCAACAACTCTATCGATCAACGCCACGCCGAATTACTGCCTGAATAAGGGGCGGAGGTGGAGGAATGCGTTATTGACTTGCTCAGTTCAAGAATCTCTTTCTATTGAATGAATCATTCATTTTTTCTGAAATCGTAATGATTTGTTTGTCTGCACATGTTCATCACATCTACCAATTGCATCCCATTCGAATGAGAATATCTTAATTCATCCCATGCAACTGAACTTCATTCGAGTGTGGCCAAGATGAGACTTAATACATTTTAAGCCATGCACGACCTCCAATATTTATTCATTTATTGTAATATCAGATAGTAATCGGCGCAAGAAAGTGGTGTAGCTGTAGGATTGTATTTGTGGTGAACGGCCGGCGACGTGATGGACTCGTGACGTGCGTACTATAGCAGTCATACATGTAACAAATAAAGGCAAACAGAATACCTTGCAGTTAACGCAAACTAAAAATATTTACATGGTAAACTCATTAACTTACTTGTGTTACAACCCTACATCGTGTAGGAGGCGAAGTTCTCTCAGTCACAACATACGTCGCCCATTCAACATGGCTGAGTTACTATAAACCGACACGGCTTTTCCAACAATTCCCCAAAAGTTACTTTCTGCTCTGTGGACTCACATACAAAATACACGGAGAGAGACAAACCCAGGCTGTATTTGCTTCAATGCCACTATGTTTAGAAATAAGTGGGAAAGAAACATTACGATTTACGAGTACTATCCCGTGAACGATAAAGTGTTTTGAGACGGAGAATATGCTCAGATAAGACAAGGATAAGAAAGAAAATCGGTCGTGTCTTTTTGAAGGAACCATCCTAGCATTTGCTTTAATCATAAAGCACCCTAATTTGGATGTGAGGACGGGGAGAGGAAACCCAATCGTCCAGAAGCGAATCAACTCTGCTGACCAGTGCTTCACCTGGATAGACCGTGACTACAACGTATAGAGGCTCTCACTGTAGCATCCGGAAGCTTCGCATGATACTGGAATAGCCATAGATCTTGTGAAGTTGCCTCTAGAGTTGTCCTGAGCAGAAAGGTGTCCGCTTCAGGCCTAGGCAACAATTTCATCTTTGGATGATTATTTACCTTTTAAACTCGATACCTCTTCCTGCCACCAACCTCATGGAGGAAATTAGAGCACTTAATCTGTCTGCGAATGGTATACACTTTGTCATGTATGTCGTCACATTTTAACAGTTTGCGTGTCTATGGTGCAGACATGGGACTCTACCTTAATTTGCCTAAACTATCGTGGAAAATGAGAACCTCACTTGAGCTGGTTAGTTTACCAGAGCAACGGTCGTTAGCCCACCGCACGTATTCGGTACGTGTTTGGTCGCCTCCTTGTCTTGTAAGCTAGAGCGCTGTTCGTTCGACCAAGCGCACGCATACAACTTGTGCCTGAAAAGGTAATGAAGCACTGTGGAGTCCCGCATACGCTCAGCAGAACGGTCACAGACTCGACAGAAACATCATTAAAACCCAGTCGAGGTATTTTTTGTGGTCTGGGGCCAAACAGTGGCTCAACTGTTGTTCGAAAGTCATACGTGCATGGTCTCATATTGGTGGGCACATGGTTTTCACTAATAAGTCGAGTCTCGATCGTAACAGACATTTTTTAATAATCAAATCAGAAGGCCACTTCTTTGTCAAAACACTCCAAATGGCGGGAATTGCCAATGTTAATAAATATATTGGCTCGACCACTTGTTTATAGAGTAAAACACTAAGATTGACGCGTTTCGGAAGTCAAGCTTCCATCATCAGAATAATTAAAAGTAAAAGAACCTGTTAAAACTCGCTAAAATGGAACATGCGCCAGGCACAATAAAATTGATAATAAAATTAAAACATCGTGGCTACTTCCCTTGTTGCAGCCGTGTCTTCCAAGGTGCATCTCCACATAGTCGTCAAAATATAAAAAACTCTAAAATGGTGTCGCCTGTGGTGTTCAACATCTAGCCACATGGCTCTCTCCTCTATCGTCATAAACCGCCCGTGCGTCTTTGTTAATACCACACACCATGTAGCCAAACACGACACTGAAACGCGAGTGAGCTCACGCGCAAGTAAACAAGGAAGTCACGGAGATGTCTGTACAAACAGATAACGTATACATGTTCCAAGGACCTCATGAAATGATAGTATCCTGCCAATTGTCATAAATGTAGTTACAAAAAGAAACCAGTGAAATGTTTGAAAAAGTTATTTGTATCACCGGTTAGCTATTCATTCAGTGTGTTCAGACTATCCACGCTATGTATCGTAATTTCCAGCTGTTCTAGTAGATCCAGCATATTTTTTAACATTGATATTCACAACCACGACCTGTCATCCAGTATGGATAAAATCAAAGGCGGGGATTGTCATCAGTGGCACATATTTAGTATTTTATTGAGAGTCTAGGAAGGTGGTATCACTGAGTGTTCTCCGATGTCAGTAACACATTTACTTCCCCATCCTCAACACAATCCGAGCTCGTGCTCCATCTCTAATGACATCGTTGGCGACGGGACGTTACATCCAATCTTCTTTCGTTCCTTCCCTTTAAAAACAAACTGTTACATTTCGGCTACACGATAACTTGCGTATGTAAAGATTGTCAATACAACTAAATATCAAGTGACTAGAACTATGAATAACTTAAATTTGAATCATCACACAGAAAATGTTGTGTGGAAAGGTGAACTAAAGACTTTTTTTAGTTGGCGTAGCTCTCTGAAGATTCAACAAATCTGCTAATTTGATTCCCTAAACTAAAGTTCTCCGTCTCCTTCTGGAGTCTTGCTGCACAGTAAAACTGTCAAATATGACTGAAGGACGAAAGCGAAACCGTTTAAAGAAGAGCAGCTCATTTGTATCATCGCAAACTATGGTGGAGTGTGTCACAGATATGACACGCGATTTAACGCGGCAGTGAATAACACAAACGCTTTTTCGTCGCAGCGAATTCTCTTCACCAAGTTTAAATCGCCAATTTGCTCCTCGGAATGCGACAATATGTTGTTGACTCCAACCAACATGGGGAGAAATGACCACCGCAGTAAAAAAAAAATCAGAGCTCACACGTAAAGATTAAGACGTTCATTTTTCCCACGTGCCATTGGAGAGCGGAGCGGTTGAAAATTTGTCTGAAGTTCTATTATCCCTACGCGAGACAAATAATAGTATAAACTGCAGAGTAGTGATCTAGATGTAGATAAAGCAGTCTGCTAACCTTGTTGGTTCAATAGTAAATCGTTCTTTTGCAGATGGGCCGTGTGCCTAGTCATCGAGCGAGGCGCAGCGCATATAAAGTGCGTGGGACTACGGTATTCGAGGGGATCAGGAGTTCACTGGAACATTCACTCACCTTTTCATTCACACACCACACAGATTCCACGAAGGACCTACGCTTTCATTACATAACACCAATAGAAAGTGTTAAATCACTTTCCACGAGCTACGAGCACAAGTGCGTAAGTGCTTTATCCAAAATACTTATTTGCACTTAACATAGCTCTATAATTATTGATTTGTCAGCGGGCAAAACATATTACTTGCTGACTATTATTGGATTTATAAGGCCCACATATTCCTCGGTAGTTACTCGACGTTCCATTTTCGCCTGGCGAAATCATGTTGACTAATACAATCCTGACGCTGTTGAAGAAACAATTCTTGTTCGTTTGTTTGATCATATTACGAAAATAATCCTTATCTTGCGCCATTGTCGGCCTAGTAGTATCGCATGAATGTGTATATACACTCAGGTTCAGAAAAAATAGAACATCTTGAATGACTAGAGATAGGACTTCATATTCACAGGACATGTGCATTAGTATGTTCCACAGAAACGATTAGCATCTGAACCATGTTAGTGGAGGGGTCCAAGGTCATCATCGATATGAATGCATCGATAACATAATTACGCATTAGGAAAACACACAAAACATACCATTTTCAGTATTGGGAATTCCTTATTGCAACTAATTTCAATTGCAGAGGTCACACACATGTGGTTCTTTACCGTAACGTTTGCATTCAGTGTGCGCCCACATTAACAATTGTTCCCTGCCTAGTTCTCCTAAAATTAACCCGAGCAAAAGCGACAATTGCCATCTTCATTAGTGGCTAAACTGTTCTACAGAACGCTACTAAGGGTGGACGAATCATCTCTCACACGAAAAACATCATCCTCAGATTGAGATGATTCTTCGTTCTCAAACTTTGGTGGCCTGTGCCTCTTCGCTTCCCGTTTATTTGTTGCTGTCGTCGATTCTTTAAGAGATCTTTTGTACGGATACAAGGTTAGGCCCGCTGAAGGACCTGCTTTTCTTTCCTTCCTTTCTGACCTCTTCTTTATTTGTGCAGTGGGTATGATTTGTTAAGATCTAATTTCAGATGTAGCAGGAGCTGTTCCTTCCTCGACTACAGCATTAGCCTTTCCACTTTTAGAAGCCACAGCTCCTGCAGATGTTTCATTGACTGAATCATTAGGTAAATCCTTGATTATTCCTTCATTACTGACAATGAAATCTGCATCCGTGAAAATCTGAGGGTTTAACTGGTATATTCCTGTCGCCCTAAACCCATTGACTCCGAACTCCGCTGAGGGCAGACCTTCCCATTCAGTTCGACAATGTCCATGTTTGTTACTGAACCTCGATTTTCCATCACCCATACGCGCAACATTTCAGAATAATAGGCTTTCACAGTTCTTCCCAGCAGTTGTATCTTGTGGAAGGCATGAGGAGGCAGACACAAGGTTCTAACACGGCTTCGCGTGCGAGAGTTATAACATTGAGATTTTCGGTGGGTCCCATTTTCTTGACTCTAACATTCTTAATTGCTATTTGCATAGCAGCCTCATCTCATTACTTTCGAGATCGTTAACTCATCTCTGAAGCAATTCCTATAAGCAAAACTGGTTGTGAAAGTACGGAATACGAGTATTCCATGTTAGTGGTATAGCCATCTTGAAATTCAGAAACGCAATTAAAATCGAAAATTGAATTTAAATAGGCAACAAACACAACATCTTACTGCTTAATGTATCAGCTAAACGTTTCTTTAGGAAATACGAGTGTGTTAATAATTTATGTGTTATGAAAAGAATGAAACTGAAAGCCAGCAACCTGCAACAACTATGCCTCTTAGCGAATTCGTTAAAAGAGCTTCACTCACTCGTGAAAACTGCCAACTGTAATATGAATGCATCCCAAAGCAGTCTAAAGTTTCTGAACGGAGTTTTTAAGTAGCTGACGAAAGTACAGCACTTACAAGACGAGATATCTTAGTATTCCATATTATTACCCCCATTCCACATTCATACCTCTTCCTCTACTAATTTACTGTAAATGAGACCACCATGCACAAATATATTTATGTGTTTGCTAAAATATGTATTTTGTTCACATTCTAAAAAACCTGGTTTTGGCCACAGCATTACCCTTCCGGATTCTTTGCTTATATTTCGCCCTTATTCAATTCTTTCCTTATTGGGTAGTTTATTGTTTTTCTTTAAATATGACAATCTGATAGTGAAAGGTTTCAGGATTAAGATGGTGTTAGGATTTGAGCTTGAAAGCGATGGTGTACGACCACATGCTACTGACCTCAGCGAGCCACGCTGAAGGTTTAGGTCGTGCATTGCCCACACAGGCTATTACTGTTGTCCCATCGTAACTCATTTTCGCTCGATCAGTGATACAATTTGCGATAGGCAACCACAGTTTAGTTGTATCTTGCAAAGGGAAAGTCAGTACTGCACGTTAACAGGGAATGCGTGAACACGGTACGGAACTGCGCAGCTTCTGTTGCCGGAGCCATATGGAGCTTGGAGCTCTTGTGTGTTACAGCGATCCGACAACACCCCGTCGATTTCGTGCCCAACTGTCAAACACTCTGTTACTGTGATCCAGGTGTAATTACGATACACCGTGTGTACAAATTGCGCGGCTGGACGCCTTAGGAACGCCCTGAACCTGACGTCCTAAGCGACCACTTACGTCACCTAGGTCTCAAACCGACCCTGAAGGCTATGTTGGGATGACGCTACGCTTACACTTCTCACACGATTATCACTACTCACGAATTGAGAGAATTTGCTACTGGAAATCCGTGAATTAAAGCACGGTTTTATGCACTTATTCCGCACACGTCACTGTCTGTAAATCCTAGGCTTGCACTACGTAACTACGTTATGCACTACTACTTGAATATTGTCCAGTTGAATTAATAATTTATATCACACGACCAATCACAAATATATTTATGTGCTTCTTGAAACGTACTTTTCGTTCAAATTCTAAACAGCCAGGTTTAGGCAACAGCATTACCCTATAGGATCCTTTTCTTATATTATTTAGATAGTTCATACTTAATTATATGTCGCTCTGATAATAAAAGTCTTCAGGAGTAGCATGGTTTTAGGATTTGAGCTTAAAAGCGATGGTACGTGACCACCCACTACTGACCTCAGCGAACCACGCTTAAGGTTTAAATCGTGCATCGCCAACACTGGCTATTACTCTTGTCCCATCGTAATTCAGTTTCACTCGTTCATGTAAACAATTTGTGACAGACAACTACAGTTTTGTCGTATCCTGCAAAGCGGAACTCAATGCTGCACGCACTCAGTACGGAATTCCACAGCTGCTGCTGCTGGAGCCTTAATGCGCTTTAGTGTAGTAGCGAACCGACGTCTTCCCCTTCCACGATGAAATGTCAGTCACTTCGTTGTTCTGACCCAGGTACAGTTACGATACACCGTTTATACAAATTCGCAGCTGGACGCTTTCGGTAACGCTCTCATCTTAACATCCTAAGCGGCCTCTTATGTCACTTGGATCTGAAATCGGTGTTCTGGGCTATGTCGGAATGATGGTATTCTTACACTGATCATACTATCATCACCACTCACAGACTCAGAGAATGGAACTTCGTGAATTAATGCACGGCTTTACGCACTTCTTCCGCACAATCTGTTGTCTGTAAATCCTCTGCTTCCACTACGTAACTACGTTATGCACTACTTCTTGAACATTGTTCAGCTGAATTATTAATTCTTGTCAAACTTACCGGCCGGGGTGGCCGAGTGGTTCTAGGCGCTACAGTCTGGAACCTCGCGACCGCTACGGTCGTAGGTTCGAATCCTGCCTCGGGCGTGGATGTGTGTGATGTCCTTAGGTTAGTTAGATTTAAGTAGTTCTAAGTTCTAGGAGACTGATGACCTCAGAAATTAAGTCCCAAGTGCTCGGAGCCATTTGAACCATTTTCTTGTCAGACCAACAGTTACAAATATATTTGTATGGTTACCAAAATTTTTTCTTACGTTCTAATTACAAACAGCTTTCGTCACTTCACGCTAACTTCCTGGTCGTTGCTCTTCGGTTGCGTCTGCGAGACATTCTGTTCATGCCAGTAAATGTTAGCAGTGATGGTTACACCTTGCGGAAGCAATTCGTAGTACACCACACAGTCGCTGTTCCACCAGACGCATAACATAATCTTTTGTGGATGCACGCACGTGTTTTTACGGAGAGTTGTTCCTTTATTTGGGCTCAAACATATATTTCTTTTCTTAATGTTAGCATGAAGACACGATTTTTCCTCACTAGTATCGATACAGCGTAGGGAATGGTCAGTCTTGTTCACGGGCCAATTGATGACGACCAACTAAAGATACACATATAGCCAACCGCTAATTTTTCTGATTTTGGCTTAGAGCAGGCGGTATACATACATCCGAGTTCTAAACCTTCCCCATTCCTTGTAAATGTCGCTTGATCATCACAGTTCATCACATCTGGCAGTTTTAGAGTACAGTGACGTGAACCATTGTGGATTAATGCGTTTGAACGCTCTTCATCAAAACCCGTAGGTCTTCCTTAACGTGGAGAGTCACTAATGTGAAAGGTATCCACCTTAAAAAAAGAAAACTATCTTCTTGCCGTGCTATGTCCAATGGGATTATCCCCATACAAGGCACAAGTACTTCTAGCTGCCTCCGCTGCTGTCACCTCTCTACTGAACCTAATTTTCTGGAGTCCACGGCTTCACTCACTACTTCCAAATGACAAAATGTCAATATGCTAACTCAAACAGCAGCAGTGAAATAAAAAAAATAAACCTGATAAATAAACCCATAGCAACCACAATACCAACTGCAAAACAAAAACGCTACGAACATACACTACTGGCCATTAAAATTGCTACACCACGAAGATGACGTGCTACAGACGCGAAATTTAATCAACAGGAAGAAGATGCTGCGATATGCAAATGATTAGCCCTTCAGAGCATTCACACAAGGTTGACGCCGGTGACGACACTTACAACGTGCTGACATGAGGAAAGTTTCCAACCGATTTCTCATACACTAACGGCAGTTGACCGGCGTTGCTGGTGAAATGTTGTTGTGATGCCTCGTGTAAGGAGGAGAAATGCGTACCAGTACGTTTACGACTTTGATAAAGGTCGGATCGTAGCCTATCGCGATTGTGGTTTATCGTATCGCGACATTGCTGTTCGCGTTGGTCGAGATCCAATGACTGTTAGCAGAATATGGAATCGGTGGGTTCAGAAGGCTAATACTAATACGGAATGCCATGCTGGGTCCGAACGGCTTCGTGTCACTAGCAGTCGAGATGACAGGCAGCTTATCCGCATGGCTGTAACGGATCGTGCAGCCACGTCTCGATCCCTGAGTCAACAGATTGGGATGTTTGAAAGACAACAACCATCTGCACGAGCAGTTCGACGACGTTTACAGCAGCATGGACTATCAGCTCGGAGACCATGGCTGCGGTTATCCTTGATCCTGCATCATAGACAGGAACGCCTGCGATGGTGTACTCAACAACGAACCTCGGTGCACGAGTGGCAAAACGTAATTTTTTCGTATTAATCCAGGTTCCGTTTACAGCATCATGATGGTCGCATCCGTGTTTGGCGACATCGCGGTGAACACACATTGGAAGCGTGTATTCGTCATCGCCATACTGGCGTATCACACGGCCTGATAGTATGGGGTGCCATTGGTTATACGTCTCGGTCACCTCTTGTTCACATTGACGGCACTTTGAACATTGGACGTTACATTTCAGATGTGTTACGACGCGTGGCTCTACCCTTCATTCGATCCCTGCAAAATCCTACATTTCAGTAGGATAATGCACGACCGCATGTTGCAGGTCCTGTACAGGCCTTTCTGGATACAGAAAACGTTCGACTGCTGCCCTGGCCAGCACATTCTCCAGATCTCTCAGCAACTGAAAACGGTGGACGAGCAACTGGCTCGTCACAATACGCCAGTCACTATTGTTGATGAATTGTGGTATCGTGTTGAAGCTGCATGGGCAGCTGTACCTGTACACGCCATCCAAGCTCTGTTTGACTCAATGCCCAGGCGAATCAAGGCCGTTATTACAGCCAGAAGCGGTCGTTCTGGGTACTGATTTCTCAGGATCTATGCACCCAAATTGCGTGAAAATGTAATCACATGTCAGTTCTAGTATAATATATTTGTCCAATGAATACACGTTTATCATCTCCATTTCTTCTTGGTGTAGCAATTTTAGTCGCCAGTAGTGTATGTATCATCCTTATAATAAGCAGTTACCATTCCACGGAACTTGAGTCTAATACAGTTCTTATTGTAACAATATCTGCAAAACACGCGGCTTCGTTGATTCGGTATAGTGAATCAATGAATGTCATGTGGCTAGGACCCGGCGTTGGGTAAACGCTACTTCTGCCTTTTGCGGGTCGACGAGGTTGATATGATGATGAAGGCAACACAACAACCAGTCTCCGAGCGGAAAAACTATCCGACCAAGCGGGGCTCCTCACATGGAATTCTGCTGCCCTGACCACTCAGCTGTGAGGGCGGATGTTCCGTATAGTAGTAGTGTTGTTCGGAACTACAGTACTGGACGGATAACTGTTTTCCATTTTCGGCGGAAGCCGATGAATCAGCAGGCGTAAAATAGACATAGCGCGGCCTGGCCTCCTTTCAAATTAACCCGACGAGCGACGCGAAAGTAACTCTATCAAATATGGATCTGCTCGTCGCCACGCGGTCGACCCTCAATCATTGAACAGTTGCAGCGACGGCGGCGGCGGCGGCAGCGGCTGCGGCGGCGGCGGCGCCACCGGCGGTCCTAGCCGCTACCGCGCATCGATTGCGGCCCCAAACGCGAAATAAAGCAATAATTAAAGCGTCTAATGAAAATGTAATGGCCCTGCTTCCGCGGGGATCTATCAAAAAGTAATTACAGACCAGACTGGAAACAATGATGTTATTCGCACCGTCCCACGGAAAACTGTCAGCGGCGCCGGTCGGCGAGTCTACGCCGTCGCTCCCTCCCACTCTCCTCCGCCGTCGTCCCGGCGACTGCACGGGCACTTCGAGAGATTGGGGCCTCCACGCGGCGACGGCGCTGAGGGATCACGAGCCTATGCTTCTTGGAAGGAACATCTTTTTTGTAGCCCAGCAGTAACAAGATGCCATTCATCACTTTCAGGACACGTGAACCAACGAAATGTTGCTCAGCAGAACCTTGTAATATATTGAGTTAATTATACAACGAATCATTTGATACTCCCCAGAAAGACTTTAACATGCGGTTGTCAGGCCGCTTCACAAAAAAGTTGACATATCATTCTAAATACACTGGTGGAAAGAAGTCGCAACACCAAAAAATAGTTAATTAGAACTATATTAATACCATCAGCTGCGCACGGGCGTTGATATAGATCAACGGGGACAGGTGAAAATGTGTGCTTCGAACCGGGACTCGAACCCGGGATCCCCTGCTTACATGGCAGACGCTCTATCAATCTGAGCCACCGAGGGCACAGATGACACTGCGACATGTTCGAACGAAATTAGAATGTCCAAAAGAACAGACACCATATCCATATAAGTATATAGTTCTGGCGATACCGGCCAAGACCTTCTTCTTCTGTGCGGATGCATATATATTCCCCGAACTCTTACGGGACTTGGAAGAATGTCTTCCACGAGTAATGAGTATGTTGGGATGGGACACTACGAATGTAGTGTGTGGACATGCAAAGTGAGAATGTGAGTCTCGAGGGAGGCGTGCGCGAGATAGTCGCTGCAGTCGCCCTATCATCTGTCCACTAGGTGGGTCAGATGGATAGTGTCTGCCATGTAAGCAGGAGACCACGGGTTCGTGTCCCGGTCAGGGCACACATTTTCACCTGTTCCCGTTGATTTGTATCAACGCCCTTGCGCAGCTGACGGTATTAATATAATTCTAATTTCGTTCTAGACGGCTGCAGGTCATCAATGTTCTTTCGGAAAGAACAGACACCATATCCATATAAGTATAAAAATAGTTAATACAGAGTAATGAAACTTCTGTAATACTTTTGTCTAGGTAACATATTCAAGCGGTTAATACTGCAAGATCATAGTTTAAGATGAGCACGAGAAAACCCATTGCAAATGTAGAAAAATTTGGAAATTGGTGGTAAGTTCTTACGGGACCAAACTGGTGAGGTCATCGGTCCCTAAGCTTACGCACTACTAGTTTTAACTTAAACTAACTTACGCTAAGGACAACATACACCCATGCTCGATGGAGGACTCGAACCTCCAACAGGGGGGAGCCCCGCGGACCGTGACAAGGCGCCTAAGACCTTGCGAAGGATACCCCGCGTGGCTTGCAAATGTGAAATTCTGGTACATTAATAACCAGTGCACCCGCCAGAATGTTGAATGCAAGCATGCAAACGCGCATGCATTGTGGCGTACAGATGCTAATTGTCAGTTTGTGTCATGGAGTTCCGTGCCTGTTGCACTTGGTCGTCAATATAGGCAGGCTAATGCTGGTTGTCGATGACGCCGGTGTTGTCGTCGGATGATACCCCACATGTACTCGACTGGAAGCAGATCTGGCGATCGAGAAGGCTAAGGCAACATGTCGACGCTATGTAGAACATGTTGGGGTACAATAGCAGTATCTGGGAGAGCGTTATCCTGTTAAAAACATGTCCTGGAATGTTGATTCATGAATGGCAGCACAAGTCGAATAACGAGACTGGCGTACAAATTAGCAGTCAGGGTGCCTACAAACACAAGAGGGATCCTGGTGTCAACGAAATCGCATCCTAGAACATAACTCCAAGTGTAGGTCCAGTTTGGCAAGAGCACCTATAGGTTGGATGCAGGTCCTGAACTGGCCGCCTCATAACCAACACACAGCCATCACTGGCAAGACAGAACCAGATTTTATCGGGAATCACAAAAGGCATCCAACCTGACCTCCATATGAGCTCCCGCTTGACACCAATCAAGCGGTAAATGTCGGTGTTCTGGGATCGGTGGAATGCACGCTATAGGACGTCTGCATCGGAGCTGTCATATGGTGCGAACTGCTGCTCAAATTGCTACTGCAGATGCAGTACTCTGCTCGAGCGCCAATCGCCGAAAACGATGCTCTTGCCTCTCGGTAGTGCCACGTGGCCCTCCGGAGCCGATCATCTTGTGAACGTATATTCACACGACCACCGCTTCCAGAAATCATACACAGTGGCTGCATTCCTAAGTCTTTTAGCTGCATAGTACAAGGAATATCTACTTTCTCGTAGCCGTATTACACGATTTCGTTCAAAATAAGTGAGGTGTTAACAATGGCGTCTTTGTTGCCTTAAGGCGTTCTTAACGAACGTCAACGCACCACGCCCAATCTTAATGCTAACCAATGATCACGACCGTTACAGTGATTTGCATCCTTATATCGGCGCTACTAGCGCCACTCTTACCTCCCTGGTGCGAAATTTGAATAAACTTCCTCTTTCAGGCGCAGAAACACACCTACCAACTTTCGTTTAAGTTGCACAACTCCTTCTTGATATTGTGATGTTTTTTTCCGTTAGTGAAATGACCGCCCCATTTCATTACAACGAATATTTTTAAACGTTTTCGAAAAGATAATGGGCAATAGACTTTACAAACCCTTAGTAAAGCGGAATGTACTCAGAATCAAACAACTGGATTCGAGTGGGACTGTCAACAGGCTTTATTTACCTTGACAGATGATACGCTAGAATCAATAAATAATTAATTTCTACCACTGATGATAATTTGTGACTTGGGTAAGACTTTTGCTCATGTGAACGAAGATATCCTACTGCCAAAACTAAAATTTTGTGGGATAGTCTTATCAGAATAACAGAAAACAATGTGGAGGTAAGTCCCTATGGGAGCAAACTGTTGAGGTCATCGGTCCCTAGGTTTACACACTACCTAACCTAACTTAAACTAACCTATGCTAAGGACAAAACACAAACCCATGCTCGAGGGAGGACTCGAACCTTCGACGGGGGCAGCCGCGCGAGCCGTGGCAAGTCGCATCAGACCTCGGGCTACCCTGCGCGGCTAAAAACAATGTGTGTAACTTCCATAACAAAGGCACAAAGAATTTGAAGCAAAGAGACAGGATGTAACACAAGCTTCAGATCCGAATAGCTTCTTACTTCTGATATATATTAAACATGATCTTTCACTTGCAGTTTCAGACGATGCAGATTATGTTCTTTCATGTGAATATGAAAAGTACTACCAGTTCCTTGCTGAAAAGGCTGTTTTCCTGGGTACATCCCGCACCTTCATGCGGCGGGAAATGGGAACACACAATCCATCCAGTAACTGTGTCAAAGATGTATAACATTACCACCTGTTATTCCAAGAAATTGACTTTATATTCTGAATCTGATTTTTGAGAGCGTTAAATGTAGCGGAATACTATTTATTGGAACTCTGTCTTCGACAATAACATTATAACAAAACTGGGGCCATGCATATCCTCGGTTTAATCTCAATTACATTTGTAAAACTCAAGAAAGCAGTCACTTGCTTTAAAACTGCAAAGTAGCTTCACCTCACTGTTAGCTTGGAAACAGTTTCTTTGGTATTTCACTGACTGTGAAAGGAAATCAAATTTCCTTTCGCTAAAACAGCTACAAGAACAGGATCCTGTGTCACACATTGCCAAAGGACAACGCCTTACATTACATCGACGACGTCTCAACCTGAATTAGGATTCTACCTACTACTTTGTCATACTTGGGAACGGCTAACTGGCGTCGTAGTTCATTTTGTGCTTGAATAATATCAAGTTATGTCAGTGTGATGACTTTCACTTCAACTAAGACAAAATATCTATGTAGGATCCAGTCTGTCAATTACTGATGAACCAAGAGAATCCTAATGACTGAGAAATAGTAAAACATTTTTATTAAAGAAATCAAGGAATTAAAATTTCAGTTATTTACAAAACAATAAATAATGCAAGTGTTTCAATCTGGTTAGCAATAATTTGAAAGAAAGTGCTTAAAAAGTAAAATTCAGTAACAAAAAATTTTACTGTCATACTTTTTCATGGATAAATCAGTTTTCATTTTTAAGCAACTGTAATCAGTCAGAAAAGTGTGTTAATGTTTTGAGCCAACAATAGTAGAAATTACATCTAGTAATAATCAGTAATTGTTAATGAATAGTAATAAAAGTTGAAGTTATAAGAAACTAATGAGTCAGTAAAATTATATCACAAACTCTGCCATTCTTTTACAATCGAATTTTTGACTTTGAAAATTATGCAACTGTAGGTCTCAGAAAAGCGATTATTGAATGACACTGTATCATTACAATTAATTTGAAGCTAAATAACACCATTCACTAATGAATAAACGCAAATAACTTTTTGAGTAAAATTAAAGACAGTAACCATTTCAGTGAATGACATCACGATTCTTTGCATTTATGTAACTGTTTATCAGTGATGAGTCTTTGTTGTTCTTTGATTATTACCAAATGATTTTCATGAACTGCTCCCTAATGGAAAGGTATATGCTTACCGTGTCATCCATTTGAAATCACACTATAGCAATACTAACTATTCTGTGCTCTTTTCGTTTTTTTACCATTAAAAGACAGTGATTATCATGTCATTAATTATGATCACATTGGGGGGTACTGACCAGTAATATTCATTAATTAAACTTACAACATTTTCCAAAGTTAACTAACTACTGTAATTCCATTCAACCAAATTTTATAGTTATTTAACCCTAACCGAATTTTTCCTTCTTGTCGTCATTCAGCATTGCTGTAAGTGTAGAGTCTGTCAATGCATTTGTAACTGCATCTGTATTTCACATATTTCATTTTTTCTTTGAAGAAGATGCCTTTCTTGCCCATCAGGGAACTTTGGGTACACCATTGAAGTCCTAATTAGCTGGAAGTGCACTGGATTGTTACAAGTGGCACCCAGGGATGGGGCGGTGTATAGTAATTACTACTGTCCTGAGTCTTACAAAATTCTGAAATTAACCTAACAGTGGGTACGAATAGTGGAGAACGTCGATTATGACAATGCAGGAGGAACAGGCAGTACAAAGTCATGATCTAAGGGCTGACATGTTTGACAATACATCAGATATCAACACTGAAATGAATAACATAGCAGAAAAGTACAAAATTATGGACTGTAGTCACGAGATGTTTGCAGGAACTGACATGGGGTACAAAAGTTGTCCAGATAACAGTGAAGTGGAAGTAAAACCAATAATGGAGCAGGACGATAGTCAGTGTGAGGGCAGTAATGCAGATGATTAAAAAAATGGGCAGTGAAACAAAAAATGTTAGTGCTGCTAAAATAAGTTCTGTGAATAGTGAGATAGGAGCTTCTAATCAGGTATTAGATAACAAAGTAGCTTACTTGAATAAGTCGATTGACAATAAATTAAAAATTAAATGTACCTTGAGAATGAATCAGTAAGCAAAGATTTATATACCAAACTTAGTGGACAAATAAAGACTTTAACTGATCAGATGAGTAATACACTTTCAGAACTAGACAATAAATTTAGTAATAAGATGAAGAAGACCACAGAACTACTTAAACAAGAAATGAAAAATATGAAGGGAAACAAGGAACAGTAGCTGGATGGTTTTGTAGAGTAATAATACAGTAGGCCAATTAAGAATGAGGAGCTTACAAGGTTATCAATTTTTTTCTAAATCTGAATAATTATCAAGATTATGATATAGAATTGTGCTACTTCGAGATTGTTGGTATACAATAAAAGGTAAAACCATTCTATTTGAAGTTTTGGTTCGTGAAACTGGTGATGCAGTAGACTTAGAACACATGGATGTTAATGGAGCAATCATGTATCCCTACTATAATGGTTCTCTTGATGATATTGATGCTTAACAAAGCTTGTATGGTAAAAATTATATTGACAACAAGACATCCATTTATAGCTAAAAGAATTCCAGTTGTTTCATCTGAAGTAACTGAATCTTCATGTCAAATGAAGAAGTTCAATCACTTATTATATGTGAATGGAATTTTATATATTTTTATCAAATGTGGATGTCGGTAGCTAACAACTAATCAATTAATATTTTTACTCGAAGATTTACAAAAAAATAGATAGAATATATTAAAGACCAGGTAGTGAAATTGTTTTATTTGTTGAGAGTGTTACATATGTGATAAATTTGTATTCCCATTAATACCAGGATACCTTAAAAAATCTAGTTTGGTATTTTTTGATTAAATGGTGTAGTAAACACATTTTCCAGGTGAACATTTTCATTCTGTAATGAAATTTTCTCTGTGGCGATAGATGAACACAATTTTAAATGTAAAAGACGAGTTGCTACAATTAGATATTTTCAGTAGTGCCTACTGGAATAAATTCCTCATTTAGGTACACTTTCTATGATAATACATTCTATGAATGTAATGAGTTAACAAGAAAATTTAGAGCTGGTGCAGCTTACTTTTGTTTATTTGGTACTGATTGCAATAAACCATCAGCAGTAGTTCCTGAGGTAGTAAATTGATTGAAAGAGACATTCCAAAAACTGGAAAATTTTATTTTTTCCTAAAATATTTCTACTATGTAAATAAAAACCATCCAATCTAAACTACATAAATATTGTAAAACAGAGAAGTCAATTGATAATTTTACTTCAATAGCTATACTTAAAAGATAGTTATAGGACAATGTGTAGACATTGTATAAACGAATATCATATAAGAGCATACAATACTAAAGGAATTCCTTGTGTGTGTGGAAAAAAGTTTCTAGGTATTATTATGAATATCACTTACAACGAATTCCTCGTGAAGAAGATATTATTGTTGATGAAAAATGATGAATAACACACTCAAGGTGAAAATGTGATGATTGTCAAGAAATTAGTGATTGAGATTGTTTTTACCCAAATTCATCATGTAAAGACCAACATACAAGTAGAGGTAAGAAATGGACTCAGGAATACATAAAGAATTAGAGATCGGGCTAAGTCTTCTTTTTAAATCCCTTCAAAAGACATTATATATAAGACACTAAAATGAAGCAATTGACATTTGCCAAACTTCATTTTTATTGTACAAGAAATAATATAACTAATTCCAGACTGCAGTAAATTAAAGAAATCACAATAAATTAATTTAATTATTTTACAATATTTCAACTTCAGAATGAATTATTCAAAAAGACTAAAAGAAGACAAAAACTCATACGTTACATAAATTATTTGTGTAGATTTAACGACGACGTTTTTGAAAAAGCTTGACCACCAAGACAGGAAGAAATAGTGGAAATAGATCAAATTTTCCATTTAGAAGTAAACTATTTTAGCAAGAAAAAGAGAACACACTCCCAAAAAGATTTATTTGCAATTAAAGAAATAAAATCTATGTTTAGTGATAAATTTAAAGCTTGATCTGTTGTCTTTGAAATTGTCTTTAATGATTCTTATATTAGTAAACTCGATACCATTAGAAAGAAAACAGGTAATACAACAAAAGCTTTGAATTCTGTGGTAAAAGTAGCTAAAAAGAGAACTAATCTCAGTAAAGAACATTAGTTTAAATTAAAAATAACAATTCCAAAAATCTTTCATCCAATCTCGACAGGATGTAAAGCTCAAAAAGTACTAAACAGTTTGTTAAAGTTTTATGTAATATAACTAGAGATATATTTACATCTGGTGAGTTTACTGATATATCAAGTACAACATTTATTATTCAAATGTTAACTGTTCCAATAGGTAGCAAAGGTAATAAAATGATAAATTTAGCTGATGATAAAAAGCTACAAGTTGTATTCCTTGAATTACCAATAGTGATAACCCTTGTTGTCCTAGAGCAATAATAGTTGTGTTACCATATCACATTGATTTTATCTTCACCACAGAACTGCTGCTGAAATTAAGAAAATTAGAGAAGTACATAAATACATATTACAGGAAGAGCTACCCACGATGTTGTGTAACCAATTAGGAGAACACAACAAAGAAGAATTTACTCTAGACTATATTTCACAAGTTCGACCACTACTGGACATTCAAATAAATGTTTAATGTGCTTGGTAATTTCAAATCAGTTATTAATCATGGTCCTGAGAAAGTAATAAAAATATTTCTACATAAGTATCACAACCATATTGATGTAATTAACAGTATGTCAGCATTCTTAGGATCATCATATTTCTGTCATGAATGTAGCAAATCACATAAGAACAAGAATGAACAATGCAAAATAAAAATAAAAAGATGTATGGTATGGAATGGTATGGAAAACAATACTGCAGAAAATGAGATATTGTGAAAAATGTAATACATAGCATCATAATGAAGAATGCTTAAACAACCACCAAGAAATTTGTGATACAGGTTATCAATGGAAAAAATGTAAAAGGATTTGTTTGAACTCTAAAGAACATATATGTAGCTTTGAAAAACGTAGTAACTGTAATCTAGAAGTAGAAATTAAAAAACTTAAATGTTACATCCAGTACAAAATACAAAGAGGTGGCTTATGTGAAAGAAAATTTAGTGAAGAATATATAGTTGAAATGCAGTAAAATTGGTTTTATGTTAATGGAGTAATGAAAAGTGGTTATATTTTTGAATGTTCAAAGTGGAGTAATGTAGATGCTGAAGTCTTGTAGAAAAGAATTCTTTGCACCCATACTGAAAAATACATGTTTCATTATGAAGCTCAACAAGAAACAGTGGTATATATTCCAAATATCATATTAGTTCACAATTTTAATGGTGACATTGTTTGTAAATTTTAAAGAAATGATGAATTCTATAGGTGGATGACATCTAAAAACGTAATGATTATACAATTATGGCGCATTATTTTAAAGGATATGAGTAACAATTTATCTTGAAGTGTTGTATTGAAAATAGAATGAAGCCACATTCTATATACAAAGGAACTAAATTAATGTTACTGGAGCTAAAACAGATAGTTTTAAAAATTGTAGATATCAGAAATTTTGTACAATGATCACTTAGTAGTTTCCCAAAAAAATTGATTTGAAAGAGTTATAGAAAAGTTGCTTCCCACATTTATTCAACACATGGGAAAATGAAAACTATATAGCACTGATTCTTGATATCTAATATTATTGTTCTTATACTATGAAACCCAAAGATGGAGAAAAATTTCTCAAATAGTGTAGTCAAAAAGTTACAGATAATTACGTATTCACTATGAAGAAAGAAATTAATGGATACTGTGTAATTCTGAATGTATTAGAAAGTGGTTACTTAGGACTAAGAAAACAATTCTTAGAAATGGCTGACATAGATCGATTATGTTATTTCACAATTGCTGTAGTTGGTATGGCAATATACACACCTAAAATTTTATCTTATAGAAGAATTACTGTACTGGATAAAAAACAAATGAAAAATTACGGTAAAGAATCTATAGCGTAGTTAAATAGATGAAACAATAATAATGTTCAACATGCTCTTAATGATAGTGGAAGTAAATATAGCTGTAGGTAAAGCAGCTGTCTTTGCTAAAGCAACCTATACTGTTTATCAGTAACATAGCTGTGTTTAGCAAGATTTTAAGGAATGTTTAGAAAGTGAAACGATTAACAACAGAAGTCGAGAATCAATGGATGATTTATGTAGAAAGACATTAACTAGAAGTACATCAATACGAAGTTTGGAAATAATTTAGTACAGATGTAAGTATAAGATTGGCTTAACTTAACAGTGTATAAAAAACTTTAGAAATTAAAACAATTATCTGAAGCTGTCAAACCATTGAATACAAGAAATGCTTTTTATGGTGACTGTAAAATATAATGAAAAAAAGAGGTAAAGAAAGTGGTGTGGATATATCAATGCATGTTGGCTTTATCCAAGTGTACAATGTTATGATAATTATTCTGTAGGTCATCCAACAAAAATGTATAATCCGCAGTTTTAGTGTAAAAAGTAATCTGGGCTTATGAAATGTAAAGTAATGGCACCTAGATGATCATATCATCCTGTTTTACCTATATGAATGAAGCTCGATAAAAATGATAAAACCACTGTTTCCCTTAGGTATAAAATGTGGAGAACAGACAATGAAATAAATGTTATCACAGCAGTAATGAAATAAGTTTTGTTGGAACTTGGACAACTGATAAAGTAAATAAGGTTGTAGAAAATGGATATAAAATTTTTTATTTCTACTAAGTGTGGAATTTTAGAAAGAAAAGCATGTTGTTTAAAAATTATATAGAAGATTTTACGAAAATAAAATTATAGGCTAGCTCCCATCATTCTGAAACCAATGAGATGTTAATCAAAGAAGTGAAAGAAAAATTGGATATTGACTTACATCTTGACAAGATAAAATAAAATCCAGGAAAAATTATGTAGAAGATTTTATGAAAATAAAATTATAGGCTAGCTCCCATCATTCTGAAACCAATGAGATGTTAATCAAAGAAGTGAAAGAAAAATTGTATATTGACTTACATCTTGACAAGATAAAATAAAATCCAGGAAAAAGAGCTTTTGTTAAGATGCATCTAAATTCATTATGGGGAGAATTAGGACAATGACAAAATGTCAGTAAAACTAAGTATCTGACAGTTTTACAACAATTTGATGAGATACTACTGGATGGTCAATTGGATAATATAGATACAAATATTATTATTAAGCATATAGTACAGATCAAGCACAAATTCAGGAATTATTGTGTGGAAAATAAACAGCTACAAATATCTTTATAACTGCATTCACTACATCAAATGCAAGGTTTAGCTTGTATGATACGTTGGATAAAGTATGAGAATCTATTATATATTTTTATACAGACAGTGTACTACATTTTGATGATAGCAAAACACTGTAAAAACGGATGTACATTAGGTGAATGGTCAGTTGAATTAGGACATAAAAATGGGGTTAAAACTGGTCTTAAACTGCACCTAAAAGTTATTATTTTGAGAAAAATGATAAAAGCACTGTAATGAAAGTAAAAGGTTTCATTTTAAATTATAAGAATATTAAAATCCTAAATGGCGAGTCTGTGATAAAATTCATTGGGGATGAAGGGAAAGAAAAGATCCAATTACAATACAACCAAATAACTAGAGATGTAAAGACCAAAAATTTAATCAAGAAGGAAATTATAAAAGAATTCTCATTTCTAGTTGATAAAAGAATAGTTCTAGAAAATTATGATACAGTAATATATAATATATAAAATTAAATTACTAACTTTTTATTCTGTAGAAATCGAAACCTTCCTGAAAAAGCTCAACAATGCTGGCAGTACTAATTTATTGAAAAAGGTTAGCAAGCTACAAGAAATTTTTTTATAAAACATTACCAGTTGTGAATATTTGAATATTAGACAAAGAGAGAAAAAATGCTTGGAACTGAATAATGAAGTGAAAACTGTTTTGCTAGATAGATATTTGAAAATAATTATTGGTTGGCATTTTCAATTTTTTGAATATAGTAATATTAAATTGATATAAAACACTGCAGAAACAAAAATAGTTATAATGTATTTCATGATCTAGAATTCACTTTGTAAAAATACACTGGTCATCCCCATGACAGTTACACCAAAATTTAAAATATTAGTGCTAATTAAATATCATTAAATCAAGGAGCTAATTTTTATCAAATTTATTAGCTAAAGTTACATTTAATTTCAATATATCACTACAATATAATTATTTTATATCTATTACTCGTTTTAATTTACGATATTTCGGTGTTGGTTGGCCATCCCCCACTGACTTGATAAACCAAAATGAATTTTTAAAAACTAATTATAATGGACTCAAAATGCCTAATTTTTACAATCAAAATTTTATTTAATTCTATATGGATTCTAATTTTTTGTGCACTCAAAATTGGCTAGGATTTTTATATATAGTAGTAAATGGGTACATTGAGGACACTAGGCATCTTTACAATCCATAGTGTTTATTTATGAATTAAGTAAATGATGAATTATTTAAATTAATTATATTATTTTAGAATTCTAATACAATATAATAAATTTAACTAATTTTGATTATATAGTATAATTAATTTAATTAGTTCATAAGAAAGATTGTACATTAAAAACATGCTTAGTGAGCTCGATGTGCCCATTTACTACTATCCTCAACTATGTTCCCACCAATATAGCCATCATACTATCAGAACTTGATATTGGTGTCATGCCGCCACAAAACGTTAGAGACCAGCTATTCATTCACTTTGTTTATGTACATAGTGGCAGCAGGGATCGAAAAGTTAATTCAAGAACATTTTGTAGAGTGAGATGCATTTTGTTCTATACAAACTCTTCAACTTCATATGGTCCTCGTCGTCCATGAATCAAAAGAAGCAATTTAATTGTGGCTTCTGGATTGGAAAACGTCATGACGGTATGTGAATTCAGACACAAAGACAAGCTGTCATGTGGAAGTAAACAAACTCCTACTTGCTCGCAAGCAGCACAACAGGCTAGACGAAAACAAGGTGCACTCGCCTCACCACTGCTGAGAACATACTGATCACGATGCCATCCAAACACAGTGGTCATCACAACTGTACAGAATATCCAACCATGTAGTGACCCTCGCCCATTATCCTCATTACTGGCAGCATTTCACCAATTCCCATGAGTTCGAGCCTGGCGTGCATCCGCACTGAAGAGATCGTTGGCCACGTCAACTCAATTATACAGGGTGTCACCGATCAAAGTCGCCCATGTAGGTATATAGGACACAACTGTGCATTTCTAAGGATATTCAGATGCACCTGGCGTAAAATTCGGATATCGATGCAGTCAGCTTCATGGCTTCTGTTTCTTGTATTGTGTGTGAATCTGTTTCCCAGACCTTACAATTCCAGTGTCCCCACAGGAAAAATTCACGTTTTGTTAGACCTGGCGAATATGGTGATCATAAATATTTTCTGAGAATTCGTTCTTCAGTGAAGACATCATGGATGTACTGTAAGAATCATTATTGTCTTTCATATTTAGTGAGTTGAGTACAAAATATATTTAAAAAAATCTCTTTTATGCAACCTTGTTGAGGGTAGTGCCAAAAATATTGATCCAATGATGTGTGTTCCTGTTACACTGCACGAAACTGCGTTTTTTTCATCAGAAGTGGTTGCTGACATTCTATGTTTCCCAGTACCTTACGTTATGCACATTCATATGACTGGAAAAATGAAACCAGGTTTCATCACTCATGATGTAATGGAATTAGCCTAACAAACCATTGGAGATGTTATTCAAAAGCCACATGCAGAAATGTGATAGTGGTAAACCTTGATGTCCTAGAGCAAATAATAGTTGTGTTACCATATCACATTGATATTATCTTCACCACAGAACTGCTGCTGAAATTAAGAAAATTAGAGAAGGATATAAATACATATTACAGAAAGAGTAACCCACGATACTGTGTGACCAATTAGGAGAACACACTTGCTGCACAACTATGAAGTGATAGGATTCAAGTGAGGACTTCTTCAACATGCACTGGCAACTACTCCCATTTACATGTGCCTGTTGGGCCAATTGACGTGGAGATTTCTTTGGGCTCTGAATAATTCTTCAGTGAATGTAGGTAATAACTTCCGGTTTGCGAACTGAAAGGATTCTCTGTCGTTTTTACATTTTGCACACATCTGTAGGTGCCCCAATTTTACACACACTGTTTATTGCTCTATTTGCTGATAGCTTTCTATCTGGGTACTTCACACCGAAAATTTCGCCAGTTTCCTTAATCGAACCTGTTTTCCTATATGCTTCCACAATGCCAATTCCTTCTGCTATCGAGCAGGTCATTTTACAGAGAAATGTCTTACTTCATTGATGAATTAAACTGAAATGCAGATAGAAGAATGCTAGCAATCGATTACTGCGCAAAATTGTTCATTGTTGTAGCCATTTATCTCAGAAGTCGTAATATTAAATTCACATAAAAGGAGAGGCAGGCTTCTTTTGGCTGTGTGTGTGTTTTATACATTTGGACATGTCCAAAGAATGTAAACCATTTTGATCTAGCAGCCGTTATGAATTAAAACACAAAAGAATTACAGAAATTGACTGCTTGTGGGCATTGATTAAAATCATTGGGAAAAGTTGAGAATTTGTGCTGGACCGGGATTCGAACTGGGCTCTCTTTCTTACTAGGCAGATGCTCTGACCACTAAGATGTCTGGACACAATGGTTATTGCAATTGCAAGATCTACCCTAGTACAGCTCCCATCAACCCCAAATTATCATCTTCTCCACACACTACCAATGTAGTGTCCTTTGCCATTCATCCTCATTATTTGCAGAACCGTCTAACTAATGAACCAGAATGTTTAGACACTATGGTACAGAAATTCGTGGAGTGAGATACATAACGAGTCTTGAACTAGCAGAAGGGTATTCGAAGATGGCATTCGAATCAGATGCAAGAAAACGTGGCATTTCTCTGAGGGAAGCAAAGAATGTCGCTATATAGCGTTTGCAAGAACGACTCTAAGAAATACGAGGGAAATTGTACTGTGTCTGAAAAAAAGCATCAGCAATGATGCGGGGTTTTGAGGAATTCCAATTTTTTTTATGGGGGCATAAGATGGTAATGTATTCCCATCACAAAGCACTAACACTTTTAAAGAACTGTCGTCCGTTGCACGACAGAATGATGAGGTGTTCTTTGTTTATACAGATGTTTGATTACGAAATTTAAAACGTAGGAGGTGTAGACAACTGTGTAGTGGATGCTTTGATGAGGCTACCATATGATTTGCGTGGATCAACGAATAAGGAAAGTTCAGAAAGAATGCCCAAAATGATGTATTTCAAACAAAATGGAGCCAAAAGGAAATTAGAAAATATGTAGGTATATATCTCATTATCAGTCTGAGGATGAGTTCAGTGCCAAGGACGAAGAGAGTGATAAGTTAAGTAAGAAATGCAAGTAAATTTTCTTGGAAATTCCTATGGGACCAAACTGCTGAGGTCGTCGACCCTAGGCTTACACACTACTTAATTTAACTTTAACTAACTTACGCTAAGGACAACATACACACCCAAGCCCGTGAGAGGCCTCGAACCTCCAAAGGTGGGGGGGGGGGGGGGGGGGAGCTGCGTGAACCATGGCAAGACGCTTCAGACCAAGTGGCTATCCCGAGCGGCAGAAATCCAAAGTGTACAACGACATATGTATTTACAGAAGAACGAGAGAAAGTTAGAGTGGTGACTCTGTGGGCTGAACAAAGGTATATCCGAATTGATTGATTATTTTCATTTGTCTTACAGCCACAGTGGGCCAAAAATTGAGTAGATAAAATAGCTGCATCAGTTACGTTTATGCAAACTTGATACAGATGTAAAAAAGCAAAAGTGATGAACACAACTAGTCATGGTCCAATGCAAAGCATAAAGCTAAAGGTAATGTATATTTTCTGCCTACTGACATTTGTGGTCCGCTATCAGTGGTAACTGGAAGTTTAGGATACATATTAGTGGTATTGAACTATTTTTAAAAATTTGTAAACCTATGTACCTTACGAAAACCCTCCTCTAAACCATTGAATTGGGGAGGTATTTGTGGGCTTATTGCCATGTTAACCATAGAGCAAGGGGCAAATATGTATCTGAATTGAAGAAATCATGAAGTCCATTTCACATTAAACTACAGGCCTTACACTTTTTGAAATAGTGTTAGGTAGCAAAGCTAAGAGTATAGTAGTGGATTTACTTAAGTTTCCACCAAAGTAATATCTTAACATGTCACACGGAAAATAACTGGTGACAGAAAATATGAACAAACGTGCTGAAGCGTGTATTTATAGACATGATCAGAGTGTAAGACCAGAAAATTTCACGGCTGGGGATATTGACCTCCTAAAAACTCATGACAAATCCAGCGAAAGATATAATGAGATATCCATATTGAAATTCATATTTATCGGACTTTTCCGAATTGAAAGCGTTTCTCGCCCTAATGCTTTCAGTCTGGTCAAACCTCGGTCCGTCAGAAGATCAGGTGTGCAAAACACTACAGACTTGAAACATTACCAGAGTGGAGATGACTAGTGCTTGTGCTAAACCAAGAACTGTAACTATATATCAGTTACAAGCTGTCATTTTATAAATCAGTGACAACAATTTCTGCTGGAATATAGATAATATTAACCAGTACCATGTTTTTATATTATAAGTTAGGTTCTGTCATAGTGATTTTAGGAGCCTAAGTAGACAGTATTAGCACGAAGTTCTGTCACACAAAAATATGTATGAGTAGACAGACGGTATTAAATGTTATTGATTTGGTGAAATTTACTGTTTATATGATTTATTTAAAGGCAAATAAACTCAGACTTGTCATTTAACTTGCGGGTGAAAATGATGTAAAAACAATTATGTAGAAAAGAAGCAAGCATGTAAATGCATAGCCAAGGATCCTTATTGTGAGTAGAATTAAACAGAAAACAGCATATCTATGGACACGCTTGGCATACAGGCATCAAAGTCAAATCCATGTGAAGACAGTGCACTAAACTATACAAAGCTCTTTTACAGGAAAATAAAATTATATAAAAGTGTCAATGTTTGGAGACTGACCTTTTCATTGTCGGCAAAAAATAAGTGTTATGAGTAACACATAAATGGACACAGATTATTCTAGTGCTGCATGAGAGAATGAACTAGTTTTTCTGTCATTTGAACAATGATTGTTTTACTGTGCCCTATTATGTGAAAAAAGTCTGTCTACTGACACAGACAGAAGATAAGCATAAATAGCTGTAAAGACACTTCCCATTTTGAGCAGTGAGATTTTACCAACCGCTCATAATATAAATGTATGAATCTATAAATATTTAATGGTGATGCTAAATAGTTTCAAGACCAATTTCCAAGTGACTAAGGGTTAGTGGAGTTTTTTTAAACCTAATGCTAATTGTGTTGTCTATTATTCTAGCTATACTGGTCGTAGTGCCCACAATGTTCTTCACCTTGCGATGCAGATCAGTGAAATGTGAGGCAGATGAAACACAATAACTCTGTCGGATACCAAAGTTAAATAAAAGTTAGTTGTAAGCTAGCTGTAATTAGGACACGCTACCTTAGTCAGGGTGGTGCATCATTGCCACAATGTAATTTGAATTAACAGTCACACTATCACTGGGAGTGCAAGTGTGCCAGCAGTTGAGTGTAGTGCAGAGCAGAACACAGGAGAGTGTTGAGAGAAATAGTTGAGTTAAGTCACAATTGCGACAGTTTTGTTGAGAAGTGGTCGTAAATAAGTGGTGCTAAAGTATGTAATGGCTTGGCACACATTTGGTGTCATCCAATTCCATTTGTTACGGAGCTACAAGAAATAGAGCTCGTGCCACATATTCTCAGCAAACAATGAATTACATTGCACTGACGATATCTCAACCTGAAGAGAGATCCAACTAATTACTTGGTAAGACTTCTAGATGACTAGCCAGCGTTAAAGCTAATTTTGTCTTCGATTAAAACTGAGTTATAACAATGTGATGACATTCACTGTTACCCAAGAAAAAATACCTCAGTAGGATGTAAAAGAGTCCTAATGATTGAGAAACTAGTAAAGCTCTTTTTATTAAGGAAATAGAAATAATTAGAATGTCAATATTTTTCAAACCAATAATTACCAGAAGAATTTCAGTCTAGTAAACAGTAAAATAACAGAAATAACTTAAAAAAGAAGGTTTCATTTTTACAAAGCAGTAATCAGTCAGAAATGTGTGTTAATGTCTTCAGTCAATAATACTTGTAATTACACAAGCAGATCGGCAGTAATTGTTGATGAACAGTGATAGAAGATGACTTAATTTTATCCATTATGTCAGAACTTATCCTGTGACTGCATTACTTTTGTAAAATAAAGAACAGCAGCCTTCAGCCACTGTAGTGATTTTCTTCTTAAATGCACAATACATTTCGATCCCTGAGGGCTCATCTTCAGGTGCTTTAACAGTCTACACCATTTATGTTTTCAGATTTAAGTTAATTCTAGCCCTGGCAAGATTACAAGGTACATTGCGGTATTTTTCGTGTTATAAAGGTTATTTCTTATTTGAGTTTAAGGTTTAATTATTTATGGTTATCTTTAGGTCTATCTGGTGGAGTTATTGTTAGATTTATTTGTTTTTGTCAGTTTCATTTGAAGTCTTTAATTGCATATTCTTCTTTGTAAGCACATTGTGGATATAAGTTTACTAATACAAAACGAAAAGTAACTTGTTGTTTCCAGTGGTGGATATATGGCTTTTGAAGCACAGTAAGAGTAAGGAAGTTTATATACATACATGTATTTTCATTCTACAACACATTTTGTAAACACATCCCAAAATAAGTCAAAGGATTTCAAATGTAAAAATGGTGCATTTTTACAATTACACACACATTATTATTTGAAAGAAAAAACAAAGTCGTTATATTATTAGTTAACAAAATGCTCCATGACGATTGTACCTGGAATCAGGTGGGGTTGAGTAGACTCATTGAGTGAACTCAGAATGTTAAGACTGGAATGGTTAGTTCAAGAATATGAATTTCAGCTGCACCACTGGTGAACAGACGCTGATCACTTCACTGATTGCTACAAGACAGACGCAAAGTGGATTTCGAATTGTTTTCTCCATTAGGTTCCTGTGCTCTCTCTGCCATATTCCTCTTCCGTCTTTGAGGCTGTTGACTTTTCTTTGGACCTTACAGATAGGAAAACATTCAGACAAAAGATATTTTATTGGAAAGTTCGTTAGAGGGCAATTAATAAACGGACTGGAACACTGTGGTCTGACGAAAGAATGAGACTTCATTCTGAAAGGATGAAACAAATCTGGGCATAAAGAAAGGCCAACCATCAAATGTGACATTGATCGTTTTTACCTCATTTGGTCGTACTGGGCCCATACTAGAATAATATTACTAATTATCAGTTATGCAGGAAATCATTTACAAAACAAATATTTGTGAATGCATCAAATGTTGATTATGGTATCAAATGCTTACACTATTAAATATTTACTTCCTTTAGAAAAGTAAACTTTTAAAGTTACTCTAATTGTTCTAGTAGATCAAGTTCTTTACAATAGTTTCCTATGCAGAGTACAGTTAAGCTGCCGTAGATGTTACTTTGTTTGTGTCTGTTAAGGTGCATGTGGTTGACCATCACAGATTTCTCAAACGGATTATGTCTAAAAGCATCAATGTGTTCTTTGCACATTCTGTGGAAAATTCTTCCTCTTTTGCCTATGTAAATTGCAGGGCAGCTGTCACATTGTAATTTGTATATTCCACTATGCTCTGTTATGGGAGTGTTTCTGTTTACTGTGTGAAGTATATGGTGTCCAAGTTTGTGATTTGTGAAGAATGGTATTTTCATATTGGTGTTTCTAAATAAGTTAACAACTTTTTGTGATGATATGCCTAAATAATGAATGCATATGAAGGAGTGTGTTGTGTCGGTTGTTATTCTTGTAGTATTTCTATGACTGATGTTGGCCTGTAGTTTGTTGGATAGTTTGTCAACTGATTTTTCTCAATAGCCATTATACTGCAATTTCTTTGGTGATATCAGTTCTTGTGTTAATGCTTTGGGTTTCAAAGGTAATGTGTGTGCCCTGTTCAACATGGATCTAAATGTTGGATACTTGGGCGATGTGATGATTCATGTAATATGATATCAGTGTACGTTGGGTTCCCTAAATGTAGAAATTAGGTTCCTCTTGTTCGATGTGTTTCTTGTTCAGCTGTGAACTTTACTTCATTGTGGAATGAACTGAATAACGTAAGAAGCATCCTTACATTTGTCCTGTAGCCATCCCTGCTTAGCGATTTTGCACTTTCTGTCGGTCTCATTTTTGAGACGTCTGTATTCCTTTTTGCCTGCTTCATTTACTGCATTTTTATATTTTCTCCTTTCATCAATTAAATTCAATATTTCTTGTTACCCAAGAGTTTCTATTAGCCCTCGTCTTTTTACCTATTTGATCCTCTGCTGCCTTCACTATTTCGTCCCTCAAAGCTACCCATTCTTCTTCTACTGTATTTCTTTGCCCCATTCCTATCAGTTGTTCCCTTATGCTCTCCCTGAAACTCTGTACAACCTCTGGTTCTTTCAGTTTATCCTGGTGCCATCTCCTTAAATTCCCACCTTTTTGCAGTTTCTTCAGTTTTAATTGTTATCAAGAGAAAGAAAACTTTCATTCTACGAATCGAAGCGTGGAATGTCAGATCCCTTAATCGGGCAGGTAGGTCAGAAAATTTAAAAAGGGAAACGGATAGGTTAAAGTTAGATATAGTGGGAATTAGTGAAGTTCGGTGGCAGGAGGAACAAGACTTTTGGTCAGGTGAATACAGGGTTCTAAATACAAAATGAAATAGGGTAAATGCAGGAGTAGGTTTAATATTGAATTAAAAAGTGAGATCGGGTAAGCTACTACAAACACCACAGTTAACGCATTATTGTGGCCAAGATAGACAAGAAGCCCACGCCTACTGCAGTAGTACAAGTTTATATGCCAACTAGCTCTGCAGATGACGAAGAAATTGATGAAATGTATGATGAGATAAAAGAAATTATTCAGGTAGTGAAGGGAGACGAAAATTTAATAGTCATGGGTGACTGGAATTCGAGAGTAGGAAAAGGGAGAGAAGGAAACATAGTGGGGGAATATGGATTGGGGCTAAGAAATGAAAGAGGAAGCCGCCTAGTAGAATTTTGCGCAGGACATAACTTTATCATAGATAACACTTGCTTTAAGATTCATGAAAGAAGGTTGTATACATGGAAGAATCCTGGAGATACTAGAAGGTATCAGATAGATTATATAATGGTAAGACAGAGATTTAGGAACCAGGTTTTAAATTGTGAGACATTACCAGGGGCAGATGTGGTCTCTGACCACAATCTATTGGTTATGAACTGTAGATTAAAGCTGAAAAAACTGCAAAAAGGTGGGAATTTAACGAGATGGGACCTGGATAAACTGGAAGAACCAGTGGTTGTATAGAGTTTCAGGGAGAGCATAAGGGAACAATTGACAGAAATGGGGGAAAGAAATACAGTAGAAGAAGAATGGGTAGCTCTGAGGGATGAAGTAGTGAGGGCAGCAGAGGATCAAGTAGGTAAAAAGACGAGGGCTAGTAGAAATCCTTGGGTAACAGAAGAAATATTGAACTTAATTGATGAAAGGAGAAAATATAAAAATGCAGTAAATGAAGCAGGCAAAAAGGAATACAGACGTCTCAAAAATGAGATCGACAGGAAGTGCAAAATGGCTAAGCAGGGATAGCTAGAGGACAAATGTAAGGATGTAGAGGCTTATCTCACGAGGGGTAAGATAGATACTGCCTACAGGAAAATTAAAGAGACCTTTAGAGAAAAGAGAACCACTTGTATGAATATCAAGAGCTCAGATGGAAACCCAGTTCTAAGCAAAGAAGGGAAAGCAGAAAGGTGGAAGGAGTATAGAGAGGGTCTATACAAGGGCGATGTACTTGAGGACAATATTATGGAAATGGAAGAGGATGTAGATGAAGATGAAATGAGAGATACGATACTGCGTGAAGAGTTTGACAGAGCACTGAAAGACCTGAGTCGAAACAAGGCCCTGGGAGAAGGCAATATTCCATTAGAATTACTGACAGCCTTGTGAGAGCCAGCCCTCACAAAACTCCACCATCTGGTGAGCAAGGTGTATGAGACAGACGAAATACCCTCAGACTTCAAGAAGAATATAATAATGCCAATCACAAAGAAAGCAGGTGTTGCCAGATGTGAAAATTACCGAACTATCAGTTTAATAAGTCACAGCTGCAAAATACTAACGCGAATTCTTTACAGACGAATGGAAAAACTGGTAGCAGCCGACCTCGGGGAAGATCAGTTTGGTTTCCGTAGAAATGTTGGAACATGTGAGGCAATACTGACCTTACGACTTATCTTAGAAGAAAGATTAAGGAAAGGCAAACCTACGGTTCTAGCATTTGTAGACTTAGAGAAAGCTTTTGACAATGTTGACTGGAATACTCTCTTTCAAATTCTAAAGGTGGCAGGGGTAAAATACAGGGAGCGAAAGGCTATTTACAATTTGTACAGAAACCAGATGGCAGTTATAAGTGTCGAGGGACACGAAAGGGAAGCAGTGGTTGGGAAGGGAGTGAGACAGGGTTGTAGCCTCTCCCTGATGTTATTCAATCTGTATATTGAGCAAGCAGTAAAGGAAACAAAAGAAATATTCGGAGTAGGTATTAAAATCGATGGAGAAGAAATAAAAACTTTGAGGTTCGCCGATGACATTGTAATTCTGTCAGAGACAGCAAAGGACTAGGAAGTGCAGTTGAATGGAATGGACAGTGTCTTGAAAGGAGGATATAAGATGAACATGAACAAAAGCGAAACGAGGATAATGGAATGTGGTCGAATTAAGTCGGGTGATGCTGAGGGAATTAGATTAGGAAATGAGACACTTAAAGTAGTAAAGGAGTTTTGCTATTTGGGGAGCAAAATAACTGATGATGGTCGAAGTAGAGAAGATATAAAATGTAGACTGGCAATGGCAAGGAAAGTGTTTCTGAAGAAGAGAAATTTGTTAACATAGAGTATAGATTTTAGTGTCAGGAAGTCGTTTCTGAAAGTATTTGTGTGGAGTGTAGCCATGTATGGAAGTGAAACATGGACGATAAATAGTTTGGACAAGAAGAGAATAGAAGCTTTCGAAATGTGCTGCTACAGAAGAATGCTGAAGATTAGGTGGGTAGATCGCATAACTAATGATGAAGTATTGAATAGAATTGGGGAGAAGAGGAGTATGTGGCACAATTTGACAAAAAGAAGGGACCGGTTAGTAGGACATGTTCTGAGGCATCAAGGGATCACATATTTAGCATTGGAGGCCAGCGTGGAGGGTAAAAATCGCAGAGGGAGACCAAGAGATGAATACACTAAGCAGATTCAGAAGGATGTGGGTTGCAATAAGTACTGGGAGATGATGAAGCTTGCACAGGATAGGGTGGCATGGAGAGCTGCACCAAACCAGTCACAGGACTGAAGTCCACAACAATAACAACAGCTCCCTAATTGAAAGGTATTTGTTCACTGTGACATATCTGTACGAAATCTCGCTAAACTAAGTGTGCCAATTCTGTACCATTTTTGCCTTTCATCAAAACCAAGCATTCTTCGCTTAGTTTGCCATTATTAACAGACAGTGACTATAATAACAGTAATTTGGCTCATGTAGTGGGCTGCCAATCATTAATCTTCTGAAATTCATTAATTAAATTTATAATGGTTTTCAAATGTTACTATCTGCTGTAACTGCAACCAGCCTAATTCTATGTTCATTTAACCTTAGTAGAGCTTTTACTTCTTCTCGTCATTTCTTTAAGTATAGAGCTTTAGCGATTCGTTTATAACTACACCTACATTTCACGTATTTTGTTTATTTTTCAGAGTAGATGGCCAATCTGTTGTTAAGATCAGTCGGTTGTCCAATCATAACTACAGGTAGAGGATCAGTATTTTCAGGGTACAGAAGTGCATTACAAGAATTACACGAGGTGTTATCCCCAGAAAATTCCGTAGAGACCTTTTCAAAAATCTGAAATTGACTGTTTCCCAGTATATATATTCATTAATGTCGTTTGTCATTACCCATAGTTACTTTCAGATTCCACGGATCATTCTGAACGATAAATTGTTATGACGCTGAACGAGCCATTCTACGTTCACATGACAAATTCATTTATAAATGTGGCTACATTCAGAACATTTATAAGTATATATATGTGCGTCAGTAATTTCTACCCAACAACTTCCACACATTACAATAATAGAAATTCTTCTATGGAAAAGGAGTTGTCAGCGAAAAAAAATTTCAGTTTGTTTTCGTATTTTACATTCGTTTTATATCAGTGGGTATGTGATCAAAAATTTTAGTTGCGGCCTCGTTCACACTTTTTGTACCTTAAAATAGATTAAGGAGTGTTTTTTTTTTGTTGCTTCTGGTATTGTATTCTGTACGTCATTGTTCCTTTTGAACTGCAGTGGATTGTTAGCGGTAAAATTCATGAGGGAATAAATATGCCCTAAGGCAGTTGTCAGAATGCCCAACTGCTTAAAAATATGTCTACAACATGATCGAGGGTGAGCACCATGTATTATTCTTACACCAGGTTTTTGAGCAGTGAAAAATTTCTTTCTTAAAGGTCATTCCATGTGACATTATCGAATCAAAATATGCAAAGTATGTCAACTTACTGAATTGTCTCTTCGTAAAATTTTCAGTGATTATAAAAACAAATGTGGCTGAAGTAAGTTGTTTTCAGATTTGCAAAATATTTGTTTTTACAGTTTAAATTCTCATCAGTATGGATACCTAAGTATTCTGAAGTTTCCTCGTTGTTTAATATTTCCTCACCATGTGTTGGACTCATCATTATTGTAGTACTCCTAGTTGTACAGAACTGAGTATGCTCTGCCTTTTTTGAACTGTGGGTGAGACCATTCGCAGAGAACCAGTCAACGATACTTTTAAGGATGTCCTTTATCATTTCTTCTGTTACTGTAAATATGCCTTGATTGATTACTATACTAGTGTCATCCGCAAAAAGAACTAATTCTGCTTGTTGTATATTAGATGGAAAATCGTTCACATACATGATATTTCCATTTCTTAAAGAAGTAGTGAACAGCGCGAGTGTGACACTAGGACCAAAAGCAGCCTGCACAATGACTTCAAGGCTTTAAGGTTGGCATCGAAGATAGGGACAGATACTTCAGATACACGAGTACATGTGTACTCATCAGAGTATCAGACCACATTAAATGTCCTGTAAGTAACGTGGGTGAATTTAAGACTGTATAAAGGAAATTCCTGTTGGGTAGCTCCTACTGCATTGCAGAGTATCGTCACAGACGCTCTTAAATTTCATGTTTTAGTTTATAATGTTTAATTGATAACTAGAATTAGAACAGTAACATGGCGGTAATGTAGTTCTTTCATTGCATTGCATTTAAATTAAACAGGATGAACGTATCTGGCATCGTTTCACATGGCACAGCCCACCCTCCGTGGGATCCACCGACATAACGTAATGTAATGTAGCAGAAGAAGGAAATAAAGTACGTTTACGGTAATCCGGTTTGTGGGATTATCTGTGCATAGTTAATTTTTTTTTTTTTGAAAGAAATAAAAAATTACTATTGAGGTATTCTGTTACAGTTACAAACATCATTTTCGTTTAGAATTCACTTTTACGGTTGCGAAGACGTAAACTGGGAAAACATTCGGCAGTCATTAAAAAGCTTTGGCTACAAACCATGATTTGAGCAGCTAAGTGTTGGGGATATAGTGGACAAAGTTTATTCGGTAGAGGAACACGGAGAAGACGAAGCAATTGAGGAACCCGTTATCACGCACACTGAGGCGCTGAAGCGTTCACCTGCTGTCAGCATATGCAGGGCCGATTGTTGAACTATGCCGATGTTTTGACTTTCAGAAAAATGAGGATCGTCGTCTGAAAATAAGTGAATGAGATGTAGAAACAGAAAAATCTGGATGATCATTGCCTGAAAGTGAACTTTAACGAAGTGATACGAAATACAGTGTGTTTTAAGTGTAACTGTGTAAATAACTTGGCAGTATTCGCCAAGTAGAGCGTACGTAATGAACTGGGCTTTCAAATGTGGTATGTAGCATGTTTTGTAAATGCAGTAAATAGCAGTTTCCAGTAAAAACATGTGTATTTGAGATTACGCGTGCAGTCTAAAGTCCGCATTAATCCAGATAATCTGCAGCTTGCTGTTACATGGACAAAGGTCCGGAAATGCTTTACAGTAGAACACCTATTATCCGAATAGCGATCAACCGAAGCATCGGCTAACCCAAAAAGATCCAGTCGCCAAATTTAAATTTAGGCGTACAACACACTTCAAACATTTCAGAGAAAGCGGAAAGTTAAGAGATTTATTTTTTCCTTTTGCCTTCCAGCGCTACTTCAGTCCTCCAACCGATGGAACTGGTCGTTATTTAAAGATTCAAACGTTCTTACAGAATGGCAGTGCTGCATATGACGCTGATCGGGAATGAATATGAAAAACCAGTTCAGCGAATGTAAAAAGAAATTGGCTTAAAGGGTATGACAGCAGAAGCAGTACTCTTAACGCGATAACGCTTTGGCACCATGGCAGTGATTATCCGATGATTCTGGCTTCTGACGAGCGAATCCGATCGTAGTAAATGAAAATCTTTGTGACGTGAGGCTATTTTGTCATAATATTAATCATCATAGTACGTTAATCATGGGTGACACGTAGGAACTTAATGTATCAACATACCACGTGAGACTTATTCTTACATGAAATGTTCAAAATGTACTCTTCGTTACGTCTGGTTAATTTCTGGTTTTAGATTCATCTTCAGTGCCTTACGCTCTACATAAAGGACTGTAATGATGACATGAGGCTCATATAATTTGCTGGACGGTGTGCCTTTATCGGCACAAAGAAATTTGTGCTTCATATACAATGGAATTTCTCCCCATGTAAGTGCATCAATTTCATTTTTGCTGCTTCTCATTACGCTCGTATTTTTTGGGTTTACTCTCAGTCCATTTTCTGTATCATCAGACTGTTCATTCCATTCAACACGTCCTATAATTCTTCTTCAATTTCCCTAAGGATAGGCTTGTCTATGCACTTAGCTGTCATAAGTCATGGGATAGCGATACGCTGATATAAAGATGGCGGTAGTACCGAGTACACAACGTATAAGAGGGCAGTGCATTGGCGGAGCTGTCATTTCCTCTGCGTACCCACCAAGACAGTCATAACAGCCAAGTCCAACTATTCATGTTAGTTAAGGAGTAAAAAATGATGCCCACACATTTACTGCAATGGTTCAGCTGGTATTTGTACTCAGGTTGTTTATGTGAACATGGCCGCACGATGTGAATTAACAGATTCTGAACGCGGGATTGTAGCTGGAAGTAGACGCATGCGGCATTCCGTTTCGGAAATCGTCAGGGAATTCAATATCTGGGATCCACAGTGTCAACTGTGTGCTGATAATACAAAATTTCAGGCATCGCCTCTCACCACGGATATCGCAGTGGCCCACGGCGTTTGCTTAACGACGGAGACCAACAACGTTTGCGTTGATTCGTCAATATTAACAGACAAGCAACACTGCGTGAAATAACCGCAGAAATAAATTTGGGATGTATGGAGGACGTACCGGTATCCGTTACGAAATTGCGGCAAAGTTTGGAGTTAATGGGCTATGACAGCAAACGATCAACGCGAGTGCCCTTGCCGACGGCACTGGTCCAACTGAACTGATCGTTGGAAGGAAACTGTTATGTTCTGCTATTTGGAGACCATTGGCAGCCAATCATGTTTCCAAACAATACTGAATTTTTTTGGATGACTGTACGACCCATCACCAGGTCATAAATCTTAAAAAAAAAATGGCTCTGAGCACTATGGGACTTAACATCTGAGGTCATCAGTCCTCTTGAACTTAGAACTACTTAAACCTAACTAACCTAAGGACATCACACACATCCATGCCCAAGGCTGGATTCGAACCTGCAGCAGCGCGGTTCCGGGCTGAAGTGCCTAGAACCGCTCTGCCACCGCGGCCGGCTCATAATTGTTCACGATTGGCCCGAAGACCATTCCGGACAGTTCGAGCGAGTGATTTGGCCACCTAGATCGCCCGACAAGGATCGCATCGAATAGTTATGGGATATAATCGAGAGACCATTTCGCGCACAAAATCCTGCACCAGCAACACTTTCGCAGTTATGAACAGCTATAAAGGCCGTTTTGCTCAATTTTTGTGCAGGTCACTTTAAGCAACTTTCGAGTCAACGCCAAGTCGAGTTGCTGCACAACGCCTGACAAAAGTAGGTCCGACAAGATGGTGGAAGCCATCCCATGACTTCCGTCACCTCATTGTATTTCATTCCTCTCTTTAACTATTTTAATGTGATCACTTCGTTTTTGGTGTTCCATTCCGATTTTATCCTCTTGGTTGTTGTTCATACTGTGTATAATCCGTTTTTACTCGTACTTTAGTCCTATGTTTCTCAGAATTTTGTACATTTTGCATAATTTTACATTGCTGAACGGTTTTTCCAGTTTGACAATTCCTATGAACGTATCTTGTTTTTCCTTCCTTCCATTATATACGAGGATTGGAACTTAGTGACAACTATTTATTCACAACCGATACAAAAGAATTACATGTTTGCACCTGTTATTGTCCTTCAATGTAGCCAGCGATGTGGAAGGCGTAATATACCGTTAGCAGAGCCTGTTCTGTTGATGGTGCGAATGGAGCGGTCTACTGCCTGTCGAATCTCTGGAACAGTTCTGAAGCGAATGCCACTAAGTGGTCCCTTCATCTTCGGAATCAAATCAAAGTCACAAGGACTTAAGTCTAGGGAGTATGGTGGCTACTACAGTACCTCCCAGTCCCATCGACCGAACAGAGCAGACAAAGCTTGCGCTGTATGAGCCCGCGCATTGTAGTCCAAAATGATGGGTAGTTTGCGTTGAAAGTGTCGCTGCTTCTTTCGCAAAGCTGGTCGCAGGTGATGCTGCAAAACCGAATAGTAATACTGTGCATTGACTGTCGGTCGTGGAGGAACACAATGCGTTACGATAACACCACCACAGTCGTACACGAGAATCACCATAACGTTCACCATACTGGGGATGTGACGCACTATCGACTTTCGCGGCGACCCATATCGAAGCCATTCGTTGGATTGGCATTTCAGTTTTGGTTCGTACGATGTGGTCCATGTGTCATCCAGTGTTGCGATACGGCGTAAGAAAGCCTCTCCTTCACGCTCATTGGACTCCAAGTGGGTCTGAGCAGCGTCGTAACGCATTCATTTCTGCATTTCCGTCAAGTTATGCGGAACCCCATCGTGATGCAATTTTTTGCGCGCCCAGGAGTTCCCTCAGGATGCGAAACACAGTCCTGGTTTCGTGGGATAGCTCACGAATCGTATGGCGTCGATCACTGTCCACTAACGCGGCAACAGCAAGCACTTCTTCTTCAGAGAGCCTTGGACGACCACCTGCCCGATACATGTCTGCCACAGTTGTCCGACCTTCGTTGAAGGCTTTTACCTAACGTGCCACTATTTTGTGCGGCAATGCCGATTCCCCGTACGCCTCATGAAGACCTCGATGACACTGTAGTGCTGTACGACCTCTGGCACATACAATCTTGATCCAACTCCGTTGTTCCTGTTTCGAAAACACAATGACACCGTTGAATTAGACCGCTCGCTCACAAGTGACTGTTTTTCCCTCGACTGTGTGCACGCCGGTGACTTGGGACGGACGAGTCCATTTGCTCGGAGGCAAGGTAGATATGTCAACAACGTGTGCTATCAGCGACAATAGTAGATTCCATTGCATAGTGTCTCCACAGCAGTGTTGCCACTATTTAAGTTCTAAATTACGTATCTCAGTGTTAGAACTGCTTCTCAGGTGCCTTACCTTGCAGAAAGTCAAACTGATCGTCATCTAACAGATCTCAATTTTCTTTTGCATTCTTCGCTATGTTATTTTTGCCAGCAGATTGGCTGCATAAGGTGTTAACTTGATTATCCGCTCTCTCTTCTGCGCTTAATGCTGATTCCTTTGCTTGTAATTGCACAGAAATTTGTTTTGAGTTTTCTGTATGCTGAAACTGTTGTTTCTTTTTCGGTTTCTTCAATTGTTGTTTCTGTAGCCGTTTCGCCTTGGCTTTCCAGAAGTTCCTATTTATTTCAGCCCTAAGTGCCTTACATTTCTCTAGTCCTCAGTTTCCCTGAAAATTTTCGTACTTCCTTCTTTCGTCGATATAGTCAACCCAAAGTTTCTCCTTGGTACCATCCTTGCAGCTACGTTTATTTGTCCAACTTCTGTGACTGCTCTTTCTAGAGACTTCCATTTCCCTTCAACTGAACCGCTTACTGTGATATTCTTTATCGTGGTATATAATTCCTCAGAAAAATTCAAGGGCATCTGTTGATTCCTCAGTAGTTCAGTATCACTCTTCTTACCACGGCGATTCTTCCGGAGGAGTCTCTTAAACTTCAGCCTACCCTTCATAATTTCCAAATTGTGATCGGAGTCTATATCTGCTCCTGGGTACGAATTGCAGTCCAATAACTGATTCCGTAAACCCTGTCTTACCACTGTTGTGATTTTTGAACAGTATATTCGTTATAATAAGCTAAAATTTATTTGGTAAACTCAGTGAGTCTTTCTGTATCATTTATACTGCCACGCCCTTTTTCTCCCGTAACTCATTCTTCTTTTTCCCTCTTCTACTACCATGTTCCAGTTCCTCGTGATTATCAGATTATCATTTCCTTTCTTATACTTTCTTTCTTCTATTTCTCTTCTGCTTGTGGTGTCGACATGTATACCTGAATTATTCTTACTGATGTTAGTTTGCTGTTGATACTAATGGGAATAACTCTACCACTGAATAGTTACCCGTAACTCACTCTCTGTCACACTTTCCTATTCGTAAGAAACCCTACATCCGTTATGTAATTTTCTGCTGCTGTTGATATTATCCTATACCGTTTGACTTGAAACCCTTATCTCCTTTACTTCACTTCACCGACACCCCATATGTCTGGAGGGAACCTTTACATTTCCATTTTTAGGATTTTCTTCCTTACCTCATTCATATACTGACTTTCAACGCCCTGACACTTAGTGTGTTATCCTTTCATTGTCATTCAAACTTTTTCTTGTGGTTACCTTTCCCTTGGCCGACCTCTTTCGGAGACTGAAACTTGGGATTAATGCAGAATCGTTTTCCAAATGAGAAATAATCATGACACTTTCACGCGTCCTCTGGATTCACATCATATGCCATGAATTCAGTGGCGTCCATGGTCATCTGGATCCTTCTGCCGTAGATTAACGCTGACTCTTCCATCTCACCGCAGAATGAGGATAACTCCATGTATCTGGAGTATTCGGCTGTCATTGCGGAAAATTTTCATTCAGTATTTAATGAGCAGCTGCGTTCGAGGCCTCAGCCTAAGACTTTTGCTTACTAGTCAAGGACCCTATCTCTAGACCACGGGTCAACGTTGAAGAATGTTAAGTATCGCGTGTAGGTTGCTAAGGTATTCATCACTGTTCGGTGACGCTATTGGCGACATATAACCGGAAATAGTAGCTACCGTAAAACACCTAGCAGCAACCATCCAGAACGACATAAAGTGGACTGAACATACAACACAAATAGTAGGGGAGGTCTTAAACAAATGCTGTTCATCCACGAAAGAAATGCGTTATGAAACGCTGGTCCAACCAATTCCTGAGTACCGTTCATCAACCTGGGACATCTGTCAACTATGATTAATGAAAGAGATAGAGAAAATCCAATGAAGGACGGTAGTTTTCGCCACGCGATCGTTTACTCCGCGTGATATAGAAGCTCAGAAGACTCCCGTGACAGATATCAACAAGCGAGGCGTTGTATGCGCCTTTCCGCCACACGCTTTAGGTCGGCTTGGGTAGTATACAAGGTGTGGACACAGCTGTGGGAACAAAAGAAACACAACACATTACTGTGCCTAGTACGGTGTAGGAAAACCTTTGGCAATGAAAACAGCTTTCAGTCTCCTCGGAACGGACAAATACATCCACTGAAACTTCCTTCGCAGATTAAAACTGTGTGCCGGACCGATACTCGAACTCGGGACCTTTGCCTTGCGCGGGCAAGTGCTCTACCAACTGAGCTACCTAGGAACGACCCACGCCACGTCCTCACAACTTTACTTCTGCCAGTACCTCGTCTCCCACCTTCCAAACTTTACAGAAGCTCTTCCGCGAACCTACCCCAGGCTGTGGCTAAGCCATGTATCCGCAGTATCCTTTCTTTCAGGAGTGCTAGTTCTGCAAGGTTCGTAGAAGAGCTTCTGTAAAGCTTGGAAGGTAGGAGACGAGGTACTAATTTAGATTTCGGTCCGTAATCTAGTTTACATGTGTCTTTTTCGTGTCAGCAGGTGAGTAGTACGGATCTGAGAGCCTTAAGTTCACAGGTCGCGTCTCACGGTAATATATTGTGTCCAATTTGCTTAGCTATTCTAAATTTTAGCACTCATTTTATCCAGAATTTCAGTTTGTGACGACCACGTGTTCGTGAAATGTGAGAGTCATTACATGTCACAATTACTGATTCTGGGGTTAAAACTTCCAAATTAGTTTCAGAATCTCTTCTATGGCGCAACTATTAACAGTCTATTCTTATTGATGAATTCTTGTTCACTTGCTTCGTGTACTCAAGCCAAGGGAACGATCGTTTGCCAACCATGTGCATACTGGTGAAGTTTTTCTTTATTCTTATATTTGTCATGAATTTCTATTATATGTGTATATGTCCCTATAGAAAGATTTCTCTGACGCTTCCATAATTAATAAGTAATGATAAATCGTGGTAGAGTCCCTAAGACGCAGTTGCAATTTTGTATCTCAGCCGAGAGTGTTTTGAAGAACAGCAACTTTCACCAATTTATTAGTTATTTACCTTATTAGTTTGTTCAGCTGTTCTTGAATAAATGTGATATTTTTACCAGAGCTCATGCTTGCGTATTTCCTCGCAAACTTCCATTTTACGTCCTAGTGCTATACGTTGTGCAACAGGTAAACATGACCAAGTTATTGATTTAATATTTATTCAACTACCATAAGTGTGCCAGATCTTTCACCGACAGATACCCTTCAACGGGAATAGGATTCGTTACGAATGGGAAGGTACAGCAGAGAGTGAGTTAGTGTGACCAACAATTTTTGACGTATACATGCCAAGATTGCTAGTAGAAGCTAGAGATGTAGGGAAAGTATGTGAGGATAATGTATGGGCCATTCAGTTTGTGAAGAGAAAGGAAAATCTGTTAGTCATGGGAGACTGGGCTGCGGTTGTAGGGGAGGGAGTAGAAGAAAGGGTTACAAGAGAATATGAGCTTGGTCATAGAAATGAGAAAGGTGAAAGACTAATTGACTTTTGCGCTAAATATCGGTTAGCAATAGCCAATATTTTTTTCAAGAATCACGAGAGGTGGAGGTATACCTGGGAAAGGCCAAAAGGCCGGGAGATATGCACAGATTTCAGTTAGATTAGGTCACAGTCATGCAGAGACTCTGTAGTCAGATACAGGATAATATGGCGTACCCAGGAGCAGATAGATATAGACCCAGATCACAATTTACAAATGATGAAAAGTAGCCGGAAGCTTAAGAGACTGTGCAGGAAGTATCAGTGCGCAAAGAAGTGGGATACGGAAATACCAAGGAATGAAGAGGAACACTTCAAGTTCTCTGAGGTTATGGATACTGCGATAGTGAATAGCTCAGTAGGCAGTTCAGTTTAAGAGGGATGCACATCTTTAAAAATAGGTAATCACAGAAGTTGGAAGGAAAAATGTTGATGCAAGGAAGGTAACTGTGAAGAAACCATGGATAACAGAAGAAATACTTCTGTTGATCGACGAAAGAAGGAAGTACAAAAACGATACGGAAATACAAATCACTTAGGAATGAAATACATCAATAAGCCAAAATATTATGACGACCTGTTTAATACGAGGGTTATTCGGAAAGTAAGAAACAATCGGTCGCGAAATGGAAACCACATTGAAAATCCAATGAAGTTTTGCACAGATGTCAGTGTCTCTAGTAAGCCTGTAGATCGCGTCACGTCGTTCTTTTTAGTTCTGAGCACACAAGAAGCACATAAAGATACCTAGAACAATAGTGTCTCCCGCCAAGTACGAAGGCCTGGTGAGAAATTTCGCCTGAAGCTATGCAGCCAACATTACATAACTGTCGCGCGTTTTCTTCTTCAAGACAATTCTCAGCCGCATTCTGCAGGGGCAATGAAGATGCTCCTGCACCGTTTTCAATTGGAAATGTTTGATTACCCACAATACTGCCTGTAATTTTCTCCTTCTGAGTTTCATCTCTGCTCGCATGAACCGCTGGCTACGAAGACAACATTTTGGCACAGACAACGAGCTGTAGGCCAGCGTAGAAAATTGGCGCAAAGCACTGGCGGCTGCCTTCTATAACGAGGGTATCGGAAACTTGTTACAACGTTACGACAAACGTCTAAGTCGTATCGGTGACTATGGAGATAAGAAGCTGGAAGTTGTAGCTAACTGTTGCAAATAAAATAGTTTTGATTTTCACTGTGGTTTCCATTTCCTATCGTTCCTTACTTTCCGAATAGTCCTCGTATTTGCTTTTCCACTTTTCAAACACATTACAACAGATTCCTGCTTACCATGGGTTCTACAAGTCCTTGACAGATATCCAAAAGTATGTAGCACCAGCTGTCTACGCACAGTTCAAGCACTTCCCGCAAATTGCTGGATGGTGGTTTACAGATATTGTGTCTCACTGTTTAGAGACACAAAACGCGTGGGTGTTTTCAGCTCGTTACTAAATGCAAATAAGTAGGAGGCCGAGTTGATGGGAGCTGAAGGAGTCCAGGTTGCAATAATATGCGGTACGGCACATTGTTAGAGAGAAGGATTATTATTCAAGAAATACATAGTACTATGAAATTTACTTATCTTCAGTAGTTTGTAGAACTGCAGCTCTAAACATGGAATACCATGAACTAATATAACATATTCTCAGGGACTAAGCCCGATGGGCCCGCCTCAGAGAATCCATGCAAACAATCAGGCTGAGGGCCGATTATGAAAGTGCCTCTGCCTAGGTTTAAATCTAGCTAAGAAGTGAACGAGGCACACTCAAGTTCCGTCGAGCTGCACAGCCCGTTAGAGTGCGCTGTGCTCGGCAGACGACTGGCTGCCAACCTTGTTCAAATGTTCAAATGTATGTGGAATCTTATGGGACTTAACTGCTAAGGTCATCAGTCCCTAAGCTTACACACTACTTAACCTAAATTATCCTAAGGACAAACACACACACCCATGCCCGAGGGAGGACTCGAAGCACCACCGGGACCAGCCGCAGTCAACCTTGTGTTGGCGCGGCGTTGTAGTAGTATCTGTGGTAATGATACTACAACAGGTATGCAGCTGGCGATCTATATGTGTTTCAGTGGGTCCCGATCAGGCACATTTGCTGAGCACGACATCAATGTGTGTTCACTATAATGCCCCTCAAACCACTGAAGCACGATTCTGACCTTGCATCACGGACATTTATCCTGCTGGAATATGTAATCGCCATAGGGAGAGACTTCAAGCATGAAACGATGCAGGTGGTCCGCAATAATATTCACGTACTTCACTGCTGTCATCATACCTTCGATTACTACCACAGATGGAATGTAATCCCGACTCAATTTACCCCACAACATAATTCTGTCCTCACCACCCTGCATCTGTGGTGCGGTGCATATTTCGTGTAGCCATTGTCTAGATGACGGCGTGTAAGGACCCCACGATTGACCTGGTGTAACACGAAAAGCGATTCATTCGTCAGGCGAAACGTTTCTATTGATCCACGGTGCAAACTCAGTGATGGTGTAGCCACAGCTATCAGAAATGACGATATCGTTGGGTCAACACAGGAACATATAAGGGTCGTGCGATGTGGATCACCATGTTCAGCGTTGTCCTTTGAACGGTGTGCACCCAAACACTTGTGCCTGCGCCAGTAATGTACTATGTCGTCAGATTCTGAATTACACAGTGACGGATCCTCCGACCTCTACTTTTGTGATGAGACGTGGTCGTCCAATACCGTACAATCTATTCATTATTTCACCATCCTTCAATGACTTTCCATAGGTGATCACGACAGTAGTACGCAAACAGGAGACCAGTTTTACCGTTTCAGAGATTCTTGTTTCCAGCTGCAGGGTCATAACAGTGTACCTCTTGTCAAAACTGCCTTTATCAGTGGATTTCCGCATTTGCGGTCCGTATCTTCGCTATAATGCCTGCCCATTCGCCTGTCTTCCGTTTACATTCTTTCCTTATCGCGCCACGTGCGCGTAACACCACCAGGAGGCATTCAACCTCGCGGTGGGCAATGGTCATGCTGTGCTGGCTCATCAGTGTAAATAGCGAGTACAAGAAAGCTGAGGCAAAATGGCTGCATGAAAAATGTGAAGAAATATAAAAAGAAATTATTCTCAAAAAGACTGACACATTATATAGAGAAGTTAAAGCAACCTTCGGTGAAATTAAAAGCCAGGGTTGTAAAATTATAAAAATGCACTGTTAATGGCACAGGAGAGAGCAGATAAGTGGAAAGAATACATTGAGGGACTCTGTGAGGTGGAGGACTTGCCTGATGACGTGACAGAAGACGAAACAGGAATCGACAGGAATGAGATGGGGGATCCAGTATTTGAGTTAGAATTTAAAGGAGCTTTCAACGACTTAAGTTCAAATAAGGAAGAATAGATCGGTAACATCCCATGAGAATGCTAAAATATTGGGGAAAGTGGCAAGAAAATGACTATTCACGTTGGTATGTGAATTTATGAGACAGGCGATACACCAGCAGACTTTCGGAAAAATATCATCCACACAATTCCGAGAAAAGCAAGAGCCCACAACCACCAGAATCATCACACAGTATACTTAACAGTTCATGTATCCAAGTTGTTGACATGAATGACATAAAGAACGCTAAAGAAAACTGAAGATTAGTGAGGTTGCTGTCATTTTGGCTTTAAGAAAGGTAAAGGCATCAGACAGGCAGGTCTGACGTTGCAGTTGATAATGGAAGCAAGACACAATAAAAGTCAACACACGTTCATTGGATCTAACGACTTGATAGAAGCGTTCGACAATGTGAAATCGTGCAAGATGTTGGAAATTCTGAGAAAATACGGGCAAGCTACGGTTAAAGACAGTAATACACAACATGTACAAGAACCAAGAGGGCATTATAAGACTGGAAGACGAAGAACGAAGTGCTCCTATTAAAGAGGGTGTAAGGCAGGGAAGTATCTACGTCTACATGGATACTCCGCAAATCACATTTAAGTGCCTGGCAGAGAGTTCATAGAACCACTTTCACAATTCTCTGCTATTCCAATCTCGTGTAGAGCGCGGAAAGAACGAACACCTCTATCATTCCGTACGAACCCTGATTTCCCATATTTTATCAAAAAAATGGTTCAAATGGCTCTGAGCATTATGGGACTTAATTTCTGAGGTCATCAATCCCCTATAACTTAGAAGCCTAACTAACCTAAGGACATCACACACATCCATGCCCGAGGCAGGATTCGAACCTGCGACCGTAGCGGTCGCACGGTTCCGGACTGTAGCGCCTAGAACCGCTCGGCCACTCCGGCCAGCCCCATATTTTATCATGGTGATCGTTTTTTCCTATGTAGGTCGGCGTCAACATAATATTTTTGCATTCTGAATGGAAAGTTGGTGATTGGAATTTCGTGAGAAATTCCCTCCGCAACAAAAAACACCTTTCTTTCAATGATGTCCATCACAAATCCTGTATCATTTCAGTAACACTTTCTCCCATATTTCGCGATAATACGAAACGTGCTGCCCTTCTTTGAACTTTTTCGATGTACTCCGTCTCTCCTATCTGGTAAGGACCCCACACCGCGCAGCAGCGTTCTAAAAGAGGACAGACAAGCCTAGTGTAGGCAGTCTACTTAGTAGGTTTGTTACATTTTCTAAGTATCCTGCCAATTAAACGCAGTCTTTGGTTAGCCTTCCCCACAACATTTTTTGTGTGTTCCTTCCAATTTAAGTTTTTCGTAATTGTAATTCCCAGGTATTTAGTTGAATTTACGGCCTTTACATTTGACTCATTTATCGTGGAAGCGAATTAACTCCTTTTAGCACTCATGTGGATGACCTCACGCTTTTCGTTATTTAGGGTCAATTGCCAGTTTTAACACCATACAGATATCAATTTTAAATTGTCTTGCAATTTGTTTTGATCTTCTGATGACTTTACTAGTCGATAAACGACAAGCGTCATCTGCAAGTAACCTAAGACTGCTGCTCAGGTTGTCTCCCAAATCGATTGTATAGATAAGAAACAGCAAAGGGCCTATAACACTACCTTGGGGAACGCCAGAAATCGCTTCTGTTTTACTCGATGACTTCCTGTCAATTACTGCGAATTGTGACCTCTCTGACAGGAAATCACGTAACTGAAACGATATTCTGTCTGCACACAATTTCAATACAAGCGGCTTGTGTGGTACAGTTGCGGAAATGAAGAAATACGGAATCAATTTGAGGTCCCTTGTCAATAGCACTCAACACTTCATGAGAGTACAGAGCTAGTTGTGTGGCACAAGAACGATGTTATGTAAATCTGTGTTGACTGTGTGCCCATAGATCATTTTCTTCATGGTAACTGATAATGTTCGAACACATTATATGTTCCAAATTCCTGCTGCATATCGACGTTAATGATATGGACCTGTAAGTTAGTGTATTACTCCTACTACCTTTCTTGAATATTGGTGTGACCTGTGCAACTTTCCAGTCCTTGGGTACGGATCTTTCGTCGAACGAGCGGATGTGTATGATTGTTAAGTATGGAGCTATTGCATCAGCATACTGAAAGTACTGTTTCGTCGCTACTGTTCAATCTGTACATCGCAGAAAAAATAGCGGAAATAAAAGAAAGTTTCAAGAGTGGGATTCGGTGTAAATCTTCGATACGGTGTCTCTTCAAATATCAAACACTTCGGCTACTTAGGTTATGGAAGCACGCACCATAGGAGCACCAACAATTTGCCAAAGTTCTAATTCTCTTATCTCCGACATAATGCACTCGCAACTACACAAATACTGCTCTGACGACGACTGATACGTGCAACATGTTAAGCACACGGCACAGGTGTCATTCATTGTCAGATAGAACAAAGGCACCTGCTCCTTGATAGAATTTATGTTTAGGCATCCATTTTTTGAGGCGTTGTCAGAAATTTGTCCAGCCCCTGCACGGTATATGTGATTCCTTCTCTGTACTCTGAAGGGACTAAAGGTATTGGGATTATTTTCGGAACGTAACTGCAGTATGATGATAACTGTCGTTTTGAATAAAAAATTTACGAGTGGATTTAACGCTGTATAAATGAATGTGTATCTGCCTCCGGAGTCTTTTATATGTCTACGAAATTATCCAGCATGATATCCTTATTCTGGTACAACGGGACGTGGTTTCTGTTACGAACTACTAGTGGTTTGCATAGGAAGGATGTAAATGTAGATGTAAAGTTAGGGCTGTAAAGGACATTACGTTCATTTTTAATACAGTGAATCACTGTGCCGTTTAGTGTTTTGTAAATGGTTACTACGTAGCCATACACATAAGCTCATTATTTATTCGTGACTTGAAATCCAACTCGACGTAAAATACTTCGTTAAAACTCGAACAAATATCCAATTAAATATGAAATTTACTAACCGGCAAAGTAACTGACAACATAACTGATGCAATGAAAAACGAGAACTCTGTTAAAGGAATGCATAGAGAAAATACACAACATGTGAAGGCTTTTAACGTCCCAGAGTGTGTATTTCGCAAATATAGCTGTATACTGCACGTGTATAATGAAGCGCAACACTTCGAACTATACTCTTACTGTTTGAATCACAATACGTGGAATTCATTACGATGAAACAGAAAAATTTTTGAAAACTTCAGACAGACTAGCGTCTTGCGATATGTCTGAAAGAATACGCCAGAGATATCGCATTGCCCTGCACGGTATTAAAAACTATATTTAAAGTCATGTAGGCGTTCATAAGGACAAAAGAACAGAAATAAAACCGATCAAATAGATTTCAAATACTTGCACGAGTCATAGTTTAGAATTCCAGTACTTACGTGAATTTGAAGAGATTCGCAGAACTGATACTTGATTACAAACAGTGCCTTTGTCATACTAAAATAGATCTTTGATATTGCTGTATTCAGATTCTTCGAAATACTAGTGTTTGAACATCTCTTTGTAGGATCAGTAGGATCTATGAGATTACCTTCGTGTGCCGCAAACTATGCGTATGAAGGACAGTCTATTTCACAGTCCTTGAGTTCCTACGACATCACAGATCAAGAATTAAAGCAGAGACTGTATTAAGTGATATACTGATACATCCGTAACTTTTTGACCGCAAGACTGAATGTTCACTGATGGCATTGCAGGCACGTAACTCAGCAAGGAAAGTAAATAAACGGAGCACAGACAAATAGGGAATGATAGTGACGACACGGTTCGCGAATGGGGAAATCCAGTGATGTGATAACGTCTTCCATGTGGATAACTCTCCGTTTCACAAGGCTGGGGGAGTGCTGCAGTAGTTGGAGGAGCATAATAATGGACTTACAATGACGTCTTATCCAACAAATTCACCTCATTTGAACCCGATAGAACACTTCTGGGACGCTATGGGGGACACAAAACACCGGTCCAAAATTTGCTCGGAAACCGCGAGCTATGAGAAGATATCTGACGCCACATACGTATCTGATCAAATGTATTCGGACACCTATTACTGAATATTTACATGGCGTGTTTACACTCTTCACCTTTATGACGTTTTGAGCTGTGCTGGGGATGGTTTCAATGAGGTACCTGAATGTCTGTGGAGGAACGGCGCCCATCCTTCCTGAAAAGCCGGATAACAGAGAAGGCAGTGATGCTGGACCATGGGGTCTGGAGCGAAGTCGATGTTGTAAATCATCCTATAGGTGTTTCATCAGGTTCAGATTGGGGTTCTGGACAGTCCACTTCAGAAATGTCACTGTTCACAAATTATTGCCCATCAGTAGCAGCTTTATGGCAGGATGCGTTGTTGTCGTGGCACAAACAATCATTGTCTCAGAGCAGTTCCGAAGCTATAAGTGGTATACAATTCTGTAAGATGTGTCCATATTCCTCCATACGTAGCGTTTTCTTAAGTGCACAAGGGACCACACCCCAGCCAATAAAAGCATTCTAATACTGCAACACCACTCCTCCATACTTTGCTGTTGGCACTACACATGATGGCAGGTAACCTTCCCGATGCATCCGTCAGACCCAGCCCGCCCATGGCATTGCCGCAGAGTACAGCGTGATCCATCATTCCAAATCATGCGTTCCTCGTCATCCACTATTCAGGGGTGTTGCTCTTTATACCATCTCAACGCCCTTAATACTCTGGAATGCTGGTAGCACTCACGAGTAATTAATTCCCTCCACCGATTTCATGCGACTTGTACAATGTCCCCATCCGTCAGTACATCAGATTTGCTTGGTGTCTGTTTGCCTATGGTTGTTCATTCGCATTTCCACTTCACAATCGCATCGTCTACAGTCGAATTACACAGTTTCAGGAGGGTTGAAATGTCTGTGATGAATTTGACACTCAGGTGATGCCCAATGATAGTCCACACCCGAAGTCACTAAGCTCTCCTGCTGCTACTGTTACTGCCCGCCATCTTTTATACCCTGGAGACCGCCTCTCGTGACATCTAGTCATCATTTCCTCATTACAGTGGGACATCCGAATACTTTTCATCAGGTAGTGTATCTCCGGAAACCTACCAGAGACTTGTCAAAGCCATCCCACGCAGGATCGGAACTTTATTGCTTTCTAAAGGTGAAACAACACGTTATTAAGCATACCGGTTCGTTAAACACAATGAAAGTGCGCCACAACGTAGGAACGAAGTCGATTTCATTACGCTGTCACGACTGAGACCGGAAATTGTAATTCATTTCCTACATACAGCGCACCAGGTCGAGACACTCACCCACTCTAAACTGAAAAAAGTGACTCTCTACCAAGCGAAAAACCTATAAAACAGTTATTAATTTTCCGTGTTCTGCTAAATTTCTTTGTTGTAAAATGAGGGATAGGATAGTTGCCGGTCCATCGTAGAACTGGATGTAACTAATCCCTATTTTCGTAAGTCATAGTTACACAGTATACTGGGTGCTGCGCGTTAAAGGGCGCCGGGAAACACAAACAGAACTTGAAAAATGGTGATTGATACCAGGTATTTACTTTATTGCTCTCCCGTTAGGAGAATTGTATTAGATACTTTCTGGGTTTTGAAATATAGGGTGATTCAAAAAGGATTTAACTGCTTCACTTACTTATCGAATTTTACTGAGACGACTTAGACATTTGGATAAAAAACCATCTTGTAGCGAAATACTTAAAGTTTCATTCACCTATTGTTGTACTACCGAATTCGGTAACCAGGAAGGCAAATGGTTCAAATGGCTCTGAGCACTATGGGACTTAACTTCTGTGGTCATCAGTCCCCTAGAACTTAGAACTACTTAAACCTAACTAACCGAAGGACATCACACACATCCATGCCCGAGGCAGGATTCGAACCTGCGACCGTAGCAGTCGCGCGGTTCCGGACTGAGCGCCTTAACCGCGAGACCACCGCGGCCGGCCCAACCAGGAAGGAGAGAAAATTGAAAATGAAAATGGGAAACTTCACATAAATGTGCCGACTAAAGATTGGCAAGAATCTGACTTCAGATGGGACGTTTTCTGGCTTTCCGTATGACCAAAGGTAGTCACATTCAGCGAAAGTGAATGTTTAGGCGGAAGTAAGGTGTTGGATGAAACTTTCAGTATTTTGCTACAAGATGACCCCTCCAATGCCTGCATAAGCCTTCTCAATAAAATCCTGTATCTAAGTGCAGTTGTAAAGTCCTTTTACGATGACCCTATGTATAGACACAATATACGTGCCGAAATAGCTTTTGGCAATCTGCGGTGAAAATTGTAGTTCATTGCAAGTCAGATGAGGGGTTATTTGTTCCATTCTCTCCCCCTCCGTCTCCCCCTCTCTCTCCCACTCCCACCCCCTCCCCCTATCCCTCTCCCTCCCACTTTTTCTTTCATCCTCCCTCGTCCCCTCCCTTCCTCTCTCTCTCTTTCTCTCTCTCTCTCTCTCTCTCTCTCTCTCTCTCTCTCTGTCTCATTCCTTTTGTCCCCTACATGTCTCTCTCTCTCACACACATAAATATAAATGCATAATTAAACTAACGTTTGTTAAATATCGGTTTTTAAGAACCTCAGAGGAAAATTGATAACTTACTGTAATGGCTGCAGTTAGATACTCACATTCCAAAAGCTACGATTCAACAAACTGAAAAGTAATTAACCCTTTCAGACCAGAATTTTTTCTGGAAGAAGCAAATTGTTTCTGTATGGGGTAATGCTCTTAGGTGATTTTTTTAATGGTTTTAGATGCAAAATTTGTACAAAAAATATGTATCTGTTTTCAAAATATACTTCGTATTCTTGCCTTAATTTTATGGACTAAAACAAATAATTATGAAAAATTCGCTATTGTAATAAACAGTAAAATGATCATTCAGTAATTACCATGCAAAATAACAATAACAATATTCAGTTACAAGTGGAATATCACGAACCAATCACATTCATGTATTCTGGTGGTCACGAGTTGATGCGCATTGCTACATTTACTTGCTGATATTTCCTTAATGATGTCCAACAGTTGGTAGCACTTCTGCATAATGAAAAGGTTGAACATTCACAAATTTGTGCCTTAGCTTGCCATTGAGAAAAAATACTTCTGTTGCAGTTGGGACACAGTAAAAGTTAATGTACACAATTGTACCCAGAGGGTCTGAAAGAGTTAAAGGAGTTCCTTCGAATGAATTAAAAGAAACATTACGTCATCGTTTACTGAAATAGGAACGCTCCTCATTTAGAATCACCTTCTTTCCATCTAATCATCAGAGGGCGAGTACACGACCTTAAATCTGCATACGGCTCGCCTGCAAATGAGGGGTTCGGTTGTCTTCTACAACTTTAAACCCTAATAGAAGCACCGAGAGTGATATAACGTGCCTAGAGGAAAATCAATCAATATTTTACAAAAACACATTAACAAATGAATTAATAAAGACATTAAGAAAGGAATTATCACTTGGGATAATAATGTAGCCTAACCACAGGATTAAAGTTCATTATTCATTCATTCAGAGCAGAAATCGATTTCTTGGAACGTTGGCCTTACACAGGCTAATATTTAAACACAGTGAAACAACACGAGATGAAATAAATAACCCAATAGAGCAACCAGAGTGTTCGCAGGCAGAGACGAATGTAATCCAAAGGCATTGTGCAGTGCACCACATCGCTCAAAGTGAATAAAGTTTCAAAAGTTCAATAAGTTAATCGAAGACTGTATACGATAAACAGTTCACCATGCCAAATTTTGGTCACTGTCTGGCATCTATACTAGCACTCCGAAACTGGTACATTTGAAAAGTCCCAGACAGGTGTACACCGAACTATCACTTGACCACATGCACCTCATTGGTCTCTTAAATGTTACCAACGACCTTACCCCACCAGATACGAACATCAGAAAGACACTAAACCACGCTCTGCTAGCTTATTTAAAATTTCTTTCATTTCACCTACCACCACATTAAAGGAAGCATCTTGGAACTAGGTAATAGTTCCACTGAATTCATATTTCACAATCGTTACAAATTTCAAACGTACACTGATCATCCAAAACATTATGTTCACTGCCCACCGCGACTTTGGATGTCACCTGGTGGCGTTCCGGGCGTGCGACGCGCTAACAAAAGTATGTAAACAAAGCAGACGCGAACGGGGAATCACCCTAGCGAAGATATATGTTACAAATGCGGTAATCATTTGAGATAAGGGGTTTTGACAAAGGGCTGTTTATTATTACGCAGAGCCTGTGAAGGAGTATCTCGGAAACAGCTGATCGAATGTTCACGTTTTACTGTCGCCAACATCTACGGAAAGAGGTAGAACGACAGAGAAACTACAACTAAAAGCTAAATGAGTGGGCGTCAACGACTCTTCACAGAACGTGGGGTTCGGAGGGTTGTCTGCTATGTAAAGTAGGATAGATGGTGATCTGTGGCATCTCTGCTTAAGGAACACAACTCTGGTGCTCGCACAAGTGTTTCGGAGCACACCGTTCATCGTACATTGTTGGACTTCGAGCTCCGCAGCAGACCATCCCAACATGTTCACATTTTGATCAAACTACATGGTCAATTACGGTTGAATTGCGCATGGGACCATTGGGACTCGACCGTCGGTGGTTGAAAACGTATCGGCTTGTTGCGTGAATCACATTTTTGCTACACCAGGTCCATGGTCATGTCTCGCGTTCGCGTTCTTGCTTCCCGAGCACTGGGTCCCGGGTTCGATTACCGGAGGGGCTAGGGATTTTCACCTGCCTAGAGATGACTGGGTGTTTGTGTTGTTCTCATCATTTCATCATCATTCATGAAAGTGACGAGACTGGACTGAGCAAAGGTTGGGAATTTGTACGGGCACTGATAACCGCACAGTTGAGCATCCCACAAACCAAACATCATCATCATCATCATCATCCATGGTCACCTCCACAAACATCGTCATCTAGGTGAACGGCAGCTCGAACGCACGCGCGCACCCTTTTGGGTTCAGTATTATGCTATTCGAGACATTCTTTTGCGCTTGCAATGGACCTGTGGTAATAATCGAAGACACACCGAGAGCGGCGAACCATCTGCATCCCTTCATGCTTGACATCTTCCCCGGGGATGTCATCTTTCAACAGTATAATTGTCCGTGCCCCGGAGGTACCAGTGCTACAGTGATTTGAGGACCATTACAGTGCAATCACGTTGATGGCTCGGCGACCAAATTCACGTGACGAAAATTCCTAAGGAACCCATCTGGGTCACTATCGGGCGCCATCACAGCGTACGCATATCAGCGGCTCGTTATTTATGTGAATTTCGTGACCTGTGCATCACTGACCCCCACAAACCTAGCAACAAATTATCGGATCCGTGATACTGGGCGGTTTTTTACGTTATAGGGTCTCAGGGGGGAGGGGGGGGGGGCGTCCGTCTAAAAGTGGGCAGGTAAAACACAGTAAGGTAGTTGTAGAAACGATTGGTATTGTAGTTGTGAATTTTTGTGGCTGTGTTGGGGAAGAACCAGAGCTCCAAGCCCTAATAGAAAGCACTGAATCTCAAATGGTTATAGGTACAGAGAGCTGGCTAAAGCCTGAAATAAGTTCAGCCGAAATTTTTTCATACGATCTAACAGTGTTAAGAAAGGATAGATTAAATACAGTTGGTGGTGGAGTATTTATTGCTGTCAGAGGTAGTTTGCCTTGTAGAGACACTGAAGTACATAGTTCATGTGGAATAGTATGGGTAGAGGTTATACCTAACAATCGGACTAAACTATTAAACCGATCGTTTTACCGACCCCTGACTCAGAATATATAGTTGCTGAACAGTTCAAAGAAAACTTGAGCCTCATTTCAAATAAGTACCCCGCTCATACAGTTATAGTCGGTGGTGACTTTAATATACGCTCGATATGCTGCAAAAATTATACCTTTAAAGCCGGCGACAGGCATAAAACGTCATCCGAAATTGTACTGAATGCTTTCTCAGAAAATTATTTTGAACAATTAGTTCATGAGCCCACTCGAAGAGTAAATGGTTGCGAAAGCATACTTGACCTTTTAGCAACAAATAATCCCGGACAAATAGTGAGTGTTGTGACGAATACAGGGATTAGTGACCACAAGGCAGTTGCTGCTAGGCTGAATAGCGTAACACCTACGATGGTCAAAAAGAAACTCAAGGTATATCTGTTTAAAAAAGCTGATGAAAATACCCTTAACGCTTTTTTAGGAGACAGTCTTCGCTCCTTCCGATCTGATCATGTAAGTGTAGAAACTTGTGCTATGTTATCAAAGAGATAGTATCAACAGCAATTGACAGATAGCCGGCCGCGGTGGTCTAGTGGTTCTAGGCGCGCAGTCCGGAACCGCGGGACTGCTACGGTCGCAGGTTCGAATCCTGCCTCGGGCATGGATGTGTGTGATGTCCTTAGGTTAGTTAGGTTCAAGTAGTTCTAAGTTCTAGGGGACTGATGACCACAGAAGTTAAGTCCCATAGTGCTCAGAGCCATTTGAACCAATTGACAGATAAATACCACATAAATTAATAAGTGATGGTACTGATCCCCCATGGTACACAAAACGGGTCAGATTGTTGTTGCAGAAGCAACTAAAAAACGATGCCAAATTTAAAAGAACGCAAAATCCCCGAGATTGGCGAAGTTTTAGAGAAGTTCGAAATATAGCGCGTACTTCAATGTGAGATGCTTTTAATAACTTCCACAACGAAATTCTGACTCGAAATCTGGCAGAAAATCCTATGAGATTATGGTCATACATAAAGCACACCAGTGGCAAGACGCAATTAATATCTTCACTGCGCAATAACAACGGTGAAGTCACTGATGACAGTGCCACTAAAGCAGAGTTATTAAACACTGTTTTCCGAAACTCCTTCACCAAAGAAGACGAAGTAAATATTCCTGAATTCCAATCAAAAGAAAAACTGTCAAGATGAGAAATATTGAAGTAGATATCCTCAGTGTAACAAAGCAGCTTAAATCACTTAATAAAGGCAAGGCCACCGGTCCAGATTCTATACCAATCAGGTTCCTCTCAGAGTATGCTGATTAAATAGTTTCATATTTAGCAGTTATATATAACCACTCGCTCACAGAAAGATCCGTACCTAAAGACTGGAAAATTACTCAAGTCACCCCAATACCCAAAAAGGGAAGTAGGAGTAATCCGCTGAATTACAGGCCTACATCACTAACGTCGATTTGCCGTAGGGTTATGGAACGTATACTGTATTCGAACATTATGAAGTACCTCGAAGAAAACGATTTATTGACTCATAGTCAGCACAGATTCAGAAAATATCGTTCTTGTGAAACACAACTAGCTCTTTATAGTCATGAAGTAATAAGTGCTATCGACAGGGGAAGTCAAATTGATTCCATATTTGTAAATTTCCAGAAGGCTTTCGACACCGTTCCTCACACGAGTCTTCTAACTAAACTGCGTGTCTACGGAGTATCGCCTCAGCTGTGGGACTGGATTCGTGATTTCCTGTTAGAAAGGTCACAGTTAGTAGTAATAGACGGAAAGCCATCGATTAAAACAGAAGTAATATCCGGCGTTGCCCAAGAAAGTGTTATAGGCCCCCTATTGTTCCTTATCTATATTAACGACATAGGAGACAATCAGAGTAGCCGTCTTAGACTGTTTGCAGGTGATGCTGTCATTTACCGTCTTCTAAAGTCATTAGATGATCAAAACGACTTGCAAAATGATTTAGATAAGATATCTGTATGGTGTGAAAAGTGGCAATTGACCCTGAATAAAGAAAAGTGTGAAGTTATTCACATGAGTACTAAAAGAAATCAGCTAAATTTCGATTACGCGATAAGTCACACAAATGTGAAGGCTGTAAATTCAGCTAAATACTTAAGGATTACAGTTACAAATAACTTAAAGTGGAACGATCACATAGATAATATTGTGGGTAGAGCAAACCAAAGACTGCGATTCATTGGCGGAACACGTAGAAGTTGCAACAGGTCTACGAAAGAGACTTCTTACACCACGCTTGTCCGCCCTGTTCTGGAGTATTGCTGTGCGGTGTGGACAAGAAGGGCAGCTCGTTTTGTATTATCACGAAATAGGAGAGATAGTGTTACAGGTATGATACGTGGAGAGGCAAACATTAAATCAAAGCCGTTTTTCGTTGCGACGGGATCTTCTCGTGAAATTTCAATCACCAGTTTTCTCCTCCGATTGCGAAAACATTCTGTTGGCACCTACCTACATAGGGAGAAATGATAATCACGATCACATAAGAGAAATCTGGGCTCGCACAGAAAAATTTAAGTGCTCGTTTTTCCCGTGTGCCGTCCGAGGGTGGAACGGTAGAGAGAGAGCTTGCAGGTGGTTCATTGAACCCTCTGCCAGTCACTTTATTGTGGACAGCAGAGTAATCACGTAGATGTAGATGTAGATACACAGAATCAGTGACGTACACTCATGCACTAATGTTCATAAAAAAGCAGAACACCTTGGATGACTAGGGATAGGACGTTGATGTTCACAGGACATGTACAGTCGTGGACAAAACGAGCGAGACCCCTCGTCTTTTCGTTAAGCTGATCCGCACAGCTTTAAAGTCTGCTACACAGCATAACAGGCAAGGAGACGAAGTGCTACCAACATACTACGCACAGGAGTGAAATTGAAAATCTATCCGAACTTTCTCAGACTGTTTTCAGTCATGTGTAAGACTATATTAATGCTGATTAGTGTGTTAAACATAACACGTAAATATAAGATATAAATGAAAGAAGAAACGCTAATTAGTATGAACTGTGCTAATAAAAATTAATTTCGTCTTATCGAGATAACATAATTGTTTTAGTAAGACAAAGTACCCCAGATCGTTACGAATAAGCAAAATATTATGCGCATTCGGCCGCGAAACGTTCTGTGTCAACCTTCAGACCAGTCAAACTAGATTACCGTTGCTGACGTACCATGAAAGTGTGCAATTTTAGCAATACGTCAAGATTCATAACAAATTCAGCTGAAAATCATTCAGTGCCACACTTAAGTCAAATCAGTTATTGACTGAAACGGAAAACCTTTCAGCGTGTAAGCATTCAATTGAAGTGATAGCTCAGCTCTCAGCTGTTAAAAGGTATCCACACTATAGCAACAACGCATTGAAAACTTTGACCGTCGTATTCTCAAAAGCAGTCGAGTGTATGCAGATAAGCCGAGACACGTGTTAGCTTATTTTTGTCCCCTCTTTCACTGAGCGAAGTTTCAGCAAGATATGGGCATGACACTTGGCTGTTCCCCTCGTAAGTGGCGTGAGTTGCGATTCAGTAGACAATGAGTCGACTTTCCTCAACTACTCATTGACATGTTTGGAAACTTTCCTTCTAATAGTGGCAGTCTGCATTATGAGGACTGGTTTTCCTGATAACGATCTACTAATGGACTTTTCTGCTAGGTTACGTAACTGTGTAGTAGACCTACTGCAACGACTTGAACCGGAAATGTTTGTTTATTTGGATAGTCCGCTTTTTATTTGCCATATTTCGCTGTAGTATTTTCCTTTGTTTCAAAACGGCAAGTTTAGATGACCACTGCAACTTGGTAACATCAGTAACAATTTAATACTTTGAAACAGTTGCGTGTGGTGGACGAGGAGTGTACTCTGTTGAATGAGTAATACATTAAACACAAAAGCTGCGTCCAATAACAATAATTAACTTTCGGTTCCATGACAAAACACAATTAGAAATACTGTCTATTCATCTCAGTACCCAGTAAAACTTAAACTGGAACGATCGCAAACATACTTTTTGCGGGGAAGGCAAACTAAAGACTACGGTTTATTGGCCGTGTAACCTCCCCACAAAAATTTAAAAGGACAGAAATATTATATTATGAATGCTAATGGACATTGCGCTAAGTGTAACCTCTCCACTGAAATTTTGAAAGAAATGAAATATAAAATGAATAGGAGCCAAACGTAACCTCCCTAGCAAATAAATTTAATGACAATAAAAGTGAGAATCGCAATCTGACCCAAGTATAAGTTCCCACAAAAATAATGAAAGACAATTCAGTGCTAAAGAAACTTCAGTGACAATGAAAATTCAATTACACCGAAATATCGGTCTTTGGCCCTGTGCAAAAAATCAGAATTAGATTCTTACCTCAGTATAACTGGATGTCAAATTTCTGCTCTTATTCTTCGCCACGGCTTGGAGGAAATGCATTGCAAATAATATATTTTTTCCTTTTTTTTTTTTTTTTTTTTGAAATTTGACTGAAACTTTTGTTTAAGGGAAGTGGAAACAAATCGTTAGTTCAATTAAATAAATTTTGTTTTGTAAAAACTGGTTTGAAATCAAAATTATTATTGGGGCACTTGTTGAAAATTAATTACAATAAACAAACTTTACATTATCTGATGATTACCTTAATTAATAATATACCTCAGTCAGCCTCTTGACCAGAATGCCATGTCGACGCTCGCCGACTCCTCACACACACAACTCCAATCGACTGCTATTACCGACATACTGCACGCAACTGAACAGAGCTACTGCTCGCAACGACTACTGACAGAGTACTCAACTACTGCAACTCGCGTACAGCTCGCAACACTCGCGCGGTCAAGCGCAGACTAACCGCGAGAGATGGCTCTTTGGTCAGAGACTCTGCAATGCCTCGCCATCGCTGCTACGTTACATACGTGTTTCATAACCCTCCACTGGGGGGGCAAAAATTTGGCAGCGATGATGAGTCATTTGGACTTGCCAAGCGCGGCAAAATTTTTCTTTAATTAATAAACTTCTACAATTTACGGAATATTTAGATGTAGTACATGAATTAAATGTTGTGCACGCACTAAGTACAAAATATATCAGACAAAGACAAAATGTGAGTACAAAACATAGTAGCAAATCAGAAAAATGTATATACAAATTATTTGATAGATAACAGAGTGCACAGGCACTGAAAAAATTCTTAACAAATGACATAAGTGCATACGCACAGTATTGAACATACAGAATGAGTACAAATCATATTGAAAAATGAGAAAAGTGCACAGGCACTGAAGTTCAGTAGAAAACATATTAACACACAACATAAGTGCACATGCACTGTAATTCAGAACATATCATTAAAATAAAAATGTATATATAATATAAAAGACAAGAGTGTACATGAAGCTCAGTAGAAAACACCTAACATAAGTGCACAAGCACTGTAGTTCAGAACATATTCTCAAAATAAAAAATGTATATACAATATAAAAGACAAGAGTGCACATATACTGTACTTCAGAACAAATCGAAAAAAAAATGTCTTTAGCATTTTCGCAATAAATAAACATAATGGCAAAACATCATGTCGACCAGTGACATAACTGTACTCGCACTGGAGTTCAGCGAATCGAAAAAAAATGTGTAACCCACGAACATAAATGATGTTACCAAAAAAGTGATTTTCATTATGTGACAAGAATTAGGATAGGAAAGGGAAGGATTGCATCATGGTTCTAGCACTTTAGATTGCACACAGCTGTTCTGAAAGTCCATATCTTTCCACAGAAGTACAACACCAAGTGACACAACTTGAAGTTCTTTTCCCATCAGAATTTATCAGCGTAGCCAAGACACTGAATTGTCGTAGTAATATTCCATGTTTTCATTTTGGCATTACATTAGGTACACCAAACAGTGGGCCCATAATAACGTCTTCATCGCTCACGGTGGTGGACAGCATGTCGTGTCGACACCACGCTCTTACAAGGCACACCAACGTAGAATTAGTGCAAAACCAAATATAGTGCTCCATGATCACTAGGATAAACAGGACAAATGGACATTGCAGTAATTCAGGGTAGTTAGCTTATGAGGAGAAGGACATTATGTCACATAATATTGACAATTACAGTCTTCATTAGTAGTTTGTGGCATTCATAGCCCAGTTATTGAACATTTCTGTACCAAGTATGTAGTATTACAGAAAAATGTTCATGAATTGTTTTACATAGAATCAGTAACCTTCTTTTCCTAGTTACAAAGCATTATTAAATAATCGCATTCTTTTCCAGTTACAAAGCATAATTAAGAATCATTAACCTTCTCCTAATTACAAAGCATTATTAAACAGTCGCATTCTTTTCCAGTTATAGAGTATGGCATGGTTAATTAATTATTTGTCATTCCAATATAGTATCAATCATTAGCCTTCTCCTAATTACAAAGCATTATGAAACAATCGCATTCTTTTCCAGTTACAAAGTATGGCATAGTTAATTAATCATTTGTCATTCCAATAGTAATAATCATTAGCTTTTTACTAATTACAAAGCATTATTAAACAGTCACATTCTTTTCCAGCTACAAAGTATGGCATAGTTAATTAATTATTTGTCATTCCAATAGTAATAATCATTAGCCTTTTCTAATTACAAAGCATTATTAAACAGTCGCATTCTTTTTCAGTTACAAAGTATCAACATTGAAAACAAGAGCTAATTAATGGCATAATTAATAACAATTCATTGAGTGATATTAATTATTGGCACTCAGTGGCCAGCAAGTATTGAATAGAATAAAACATTGTTCATCATTCAGTATTATTCAGATCATTACAAAGTCATTATTAAAAATCAGCTAATTACAATCAAAGCATTAATAATCACGGGCATTATAAGTAGTCTCATTATAATAAACAGTGGCAGTTATTAGCTAGTGACAAAGCATTATTATATATATATAGCTTTTTTTTGTCTCATTAAGAAGTCATTACTCAAGTGACATACTATTCAGAGCTAATCAGTATTATTCAGAATTTCCTCAAACTGGTATCACTACTTGGGACTGGTAATACTTTTTTTTTGTTAGCAATGCATTGCGTTGGGATCGATAATTAATTGCTGAGGCATAACACTATTTGCTTTTGACCTATTGCTGCAAATGAGGATAGGTAACATCATTCGTCATGAGTCAGCTGTAGCAAGGTTATGTAACAAGGCAGTATATGTGATCACATTTATAAATGATAAACACAAATGGGTAAAAAATAAAAATGCAAGTACTAGAACAGGTATAATAAGTAACAGGTTTAGTAAGTATCATGAAAAGCTTCTCTTGAAAAAAATACAAAATGGATTATTGACCTGAAAGAAGAAACGCACACTATGCTGAAAAGTAGTGAACTTCGAATTAACAGGTAGTGAAATGTGTATAAAAATGTGTTCCATAGCTGTCCTTTCCAAAACTTTCCGTCATCCTACTATGCAATATAACACCTGCTGTCAAAACAAACTGCAACAAATACTTAAATAACTACGTAGCATAAATACATAACTTCAACATTATCCTCATCTGTAAAGAAAAAACTTCATTATCCATCACTTCATTATCCATATTATCATAACTTCATTATTATCATCACCTGTAAAGAAAAACTTCATTATTCATAACAGCATATTCTTCATCATTATTCGTCAGCATTCATTATCATCTGCAAAAATCACTTCATTACTCATTACATAACTATTCCTTATCTCTAGCATATTTCATCACTAAAACTAAGATGTGTAGTTCAGTCTGACAGCCTGCATCAATCACCTTGTATTCTGAAAGAAAAAATTAGTTAAGACTGCTATTCTACTATGAGTATAGTATATTCTTGTTAATGCTTGTTAATCCTGATCCATTTACTCTTCCTCATAAAATTATTGCATCTTCTTTCGTTTATTCTGTAGGTGAAATTCCATTTCTGTTGAATTTATTTCTTACACGCATCATTTCTTTCTGAAATTCATGAACAAAGATTAATGTCTTGCATTTAAATCATATACCCACTAAATAACGACTGGTTTATGGTAACATAATTAACCATACAGCATAACATGACAGAAAACGTAATATGTCAAAGACATTGACAGTGTTCAAAGCCAAAATGTACAGAGAATATCACAATGCAGCAGCAAAAAATGTAAAACAGTCACGATCTTGAGATGTCATAAAGCAAAAAATGTCAAAGTCAACTGGTGTGTGTTACATCTTAACTATTTCACAGTGCATATAAACAAAACTGGAATACAATCGTACATAAAAAAAAAGTGGAAAATGTGCACGGTCTGATGTGTAACGACAAGAAAAGCGACCTGCTAACCTTACCTTGCCGGGCACTTCCCAAGAAAAAATACGATAATCATCAGTAATTAATCAGGTGAATATAATTGCATTAGTAAATGGCATCATAGTGTGTTGAATCATACAGTGGTTTCACTCAATAAACGGTTTAATGTTTGAGATATGGTGATTGCCTTTCGATTTTCTGGTTCTCAAAGTTTCGACGTGTACAACATTGGGGTGAGGGATGCTGCGAATCCGATATGGACCTGCGTATAGAAGTTCAAATTTACTGCACTTACCTTTTAATTTACTGGATAAATAGTGTGTACGTACTAATATTTTCTGTCCAACGTGAAAGTTTCGGCGTGTACAAACCTGTTTTTGCTGTCTTCTCCGGCGCTCTGCGGCACGTTTGATGTTGTTCAGCGCAATGTCAATTATTTCGTGGTGTCTTAGTCGACGACATTTAAGGAAGTTTACTAATTCTTTAATTTTGTTTGGTGGTTCAACGTTTTTCAGTATAACAGACGGAGATAGCATAGTGGATTCATTTGGAATGGAATTAATTACATCTTGGAATGAGAGTATGTGTGTATCCCAATCAATATGTCTTTTGTGGCAGTATATTCAACACAGCTTACCAATTTCTTTCATTAATCGTTCACAGGGGTTCGAAGAAGCGTGGTACTTGGATATATAGATCGGAGAAATGTTTCTGGCTCGTAACATGCGTGTCCATACACTACTACGAAATTGAGATCCATTGTCGGAAATTACTTTCATCACATGCCCTACATGAAATAGAAAATGTTTTACAAATGCTTTCGAAACAGTTTTAGCAGTAGCTTTGCGTAATGGAGTGAAAGTAACAAATTTTGAAGTGAGCTCAACAGCGACAAAGATGTAGCAAAAACCTCTGTTAGTTCTCGGAATCGGACCGAAAATATCTACAGCGGCCATATGTCTTAATTTAACAGGTATAATGGGATATAATGGAGGAATATGTGAAGTGGTGTCTGATTTAGCTTTCTGGCAAATTTTACAAGACGCTAAAACTCGTCGTATACGTTTCTCCATGTTAGTAAAATAACAGTTCTGTCTCAGTATAAGAAAACATTTTCTTGCTCCGTAATGTGCGTAGCTTAAATGAGTGTACCAAATTAATTTGTTAACCAGTTCGTCAGGAATGCATAATAACCAATTGTTGCTGTCAGGATGAGAGCGGCGAAACAGAATGTCATTGCGTACAGTATAATGGTTTCTAATCGTAACATTATTCCTATCTTGCCAAAGGTGTTTAATTTCTTGCCACACGTTGTCTTTATTTTGTTCTTGTGCTATGTCCTGTAATGACGATGAAATAAAGTTTTCAAATGCAACTTGCTGAATGTACATGACACTGAAATTTGTTTTGCAGAAGTTGGTTGCTACGTCTTGCTGATTGTTGCTCAGAGAACGCGATAGTGCGTCTGCTATAACATTTTGTGTGCCGGGAATGTGGACAATGGTAAAATTAAATTCTTGTAAATATAGTTTCCATCTGCTTAATCTGTCGTGAGTGAATTTAGCTGAAAGCAAAAATTGTATAGCTCTATGGTCTGTGTAAACGGTAGTATGTCTGCCATAAAGAAAGTGCCGAAATCTCGTAAAAGCCCATACAACACATAATGTTTCCAATTCAGTAACGGAATAATTTCGTTCAGCAGGTGACAGAATGCGACTTGCAAATGCGATGTTTTTAATTACTGTAGAACCATCTTCTTCAATTTCCTGGAAAATGTGTACGCCTAAAGCGGTGTTGGAACTGTCAGTGGCAATGGAAAAATTTCTGGTAAGATCTGGGTGCGATAAAAGTGGAGAATTCAACAAAGCATGTTTCAGGTTCATGAATTCAGAGTGTGCTTGCTTATCCCAAGACCAAATACTGTTTTTACCTGTTAATTGGCATAATCTAGGCGTGTCTAAAGCAGAGTGATGAATAAATTTACGAAAAAAGTTAATTAAGCCCAAAAAACTGCGTAATTGCTTTTTCGTCGTAGGAACAGTAATGTCACGTAGAGCTTGAAGTTTTTCCGGATCAGGTGCAATGCCTTCTGCTGAAATTACGTGTCCACGAAATTTTATAGAAGTTTTGCCAAAGTGCGATTTACTAAGATTAACTGTAAGTCCTTGTGCATGAAAAGTTTGCAACAGTTGTTCAAGAATCAGATTGTGTTCAGACCAGTTAGCTTCTGCGATAAGAATGTCGTCTACATACACCGTAATTCTGTCCTTAATGCAAACGTGTGTCGGATGTCGTCAAAATTAATAACATTTTCGTGAAGAAGATTCTGCGTGTCAAAATTATTGCTTACGTTACTGGAATATAAAACCTGTACTGTGTCTGGTGAAATTCTGTCGTACGTGCTATTATTTACGGGAGGATGCTGTGCCATTTCGACTATTTGAACTGCTCTGTTATTTCTTACTGACGTATTACGCTATCGATGACACCTATTGTCTGTTTCATTCATGATTATTTGTTGTTGCTGATGTTGTTGCTGCTCATAAGATCGACTGTTATTAAATGTACGCTGAAAATTGTGCTCGTTATTTTTACGTCTGTCATGATAGTAACTTCTATACGGCGCATTGCGATGCGAGTTGAAATAGTGTGTTGTCTGTACGTAGTTATTTCTTTGCTGCCATGCGTTACTATTTGTTGGGGCTGGGACTATACGTGCACGCGGCGAAACATTAAAGTTTGGTTGACCTTGTAGACTGCATTGTTGGTTAGGTATGCTAAGCGGTTGACTTTTATGCTATTGTAGTGAAAAACATCTATTGTTACCAAAATGTGGTTCCTGTTACTAATAATTTTACACATACTGATGATTACGATTTTATCTGTTATTAAAATTACGGCGGTAGTTGTCATTACGGGAGTGCCTACTGAAAATTGTCACATTCGGTAAAAGTTTGTCACATCGGGTATTCATTACATATTTCTTAATACTAAATAGAGCAATAGTTAAAGAGCAGTTTTGATAGATATAAAGGATAGTAGAAGAGAAGGCAGCAGTGCAGAAAACTAAAGATGAAACAGCACTACTACAGCTCGGGGCCCTATGCTCGCTACGGCACATATTCATTAAAGCGTAATGAATCCCCTGAGGTCTATTACGCACTGCAAATAAATTTTAGCTTTTGCGTTGCACGCAATAGCGGTAAAAATCCAAAAATAAATCGCTGTATTCTTGCTAATTCCAGTTTCTGCATAATACGTAATGCTGATGAAAATACAATAGCAAATTGTCGCCTCTGGTTCAAAGCTAGTTTCTGCATTACAGGCAATAGCGGTGAAAGTACAAGAACAAATTGTCGTATATCGCTCAAAGCGTGTACCTGTGTTCTGTCATTATTAAATTCTTTACTTTTTCTTGCGGATAAAAATTGCTCGTAATCTACGTACTCGTCATTGAATTTAAAAACACGTTCGGGTTTGTGTGTGAATCTGTTTGTCTGTGTCATTTCGTACTTCAAGTTACGTAACTTTTCAGATTTTAAGTAGCGTAGCTTTTCAGATTTTAATTCGCGTAGTCTCTGTAAATTGTTCACATTATACACGCTGCGTGACTCTGACAAATGCTCACAACGTGGCGGATTCTGTGACGTATTGGTGACTGAAATAGTTTTTAATTCTGTTACTTGAAAACTTTCGACATTTTGGTTGTTCTGTCGTTCACTTTTATTATTGACTTCCGTATTCGGAGTGTGTGAAACTTCCACTGACTCTAAATTAACTTCGTCGCGAATCTGTACTGCGTTTTTAGGGCATTGTTCAGTGATTGCATTAATTTCGTGTATCTGTGTTTCGTTTGCTGAACATTGTTCGGTGACTGCAATAATCCCGTCTTTATGTGATTCTGTTGTGTCTACACGTGTGCTACTTAATTCTTGGGCAACAGTGCCAACTTCTTCATTACTGTTATTAGCACAAGTCTTAGTATCTACACGTAATTGTACTTTATTGTCCCGACATTGCACGGTAACAGCTGTAATCTGCTCACTAACTTGTTTGTTCTGTTCTTTAAGATCGTCTTGTTTTTCGTTTGTGAGTTCGAAACTTTTATCAATTGTTTCGCTAAGTTGTTTGTAATGGTTGTCGAAACTTTCACTCTGTTGTCTGATCTGTTCAATAAGTTTGTTTAGTTTTTTGTTCTGTTCACTAAATTGTTGTTGTAGCAATATTACCATAATTTGTTCAAAGCCAAAGTTAGCGTTTATACTCTCTGTGCTGTTTAGTGGTGGATCTGGAACTTTCTCGCTTACTGTAACCATTTGGTTATTCTGAGATTTAGAAAAAGGTTTGTCAGTCGGATGTACACTGTCAGACATTATTTCGGAATTAAATGGATCCGTCGTATTCTCACTACACTGACCATTTTCATTCGAAAAATTTGTCTGTACATTACTTGGATTTTCTAAATCGGGTGTGTTAAGCTCGGCAGCGCTCATTACTATAGACCGCTCCGCGTCATCAATTGTTGTCAAATTAACAGACGAGACAATTGAGTTCGTTTGTTCATTATCAGGGTAAAAGTCATCACTAGTGGTTGGAATGCATTGATTGTCAGTGAACGCAGGATTGTCATCATTACACTGCGTGTCACAATTACTATCGGTCACGCTGTTTAAGTCGGTAATTTCATGCAAAATACCTCGCGATACACTATTCACAGTCTTTCGCGGCATTTTTACAATAGTCACAATTTTTCACAAAATAAATAAGCACAATGCAAAAGCAACACACAAATACAACAGAGCAACGAATTGCCGTTGACCTGTAGAAAGAAAGTCACAAGTTAATAAAAGCGTTGCGCCAAATCCTAATTATATCCAAGCAAATAAGAGCAGATATCTGACTGTTGTTCAAAAGACTCTCAACGAAATACGATCCTGGACTGGGTGTCGCCAAGTGTAACCTCCCCACAAAAATTTAAAAGGACAGAAATATTATATTATGAATGCTAATGGACATTGCGCTAAGTGTAACCTCTCCACTGAAATTTTGAAAGAAATGAAATATAAAATGAATAGGAGCCAAACGTAGCCTCCCTAGCAAATAAATTTAATGACAATAAAAGTGAGAATCGCAATCTGACCCAAGTATAAGTTCCCACAAAAATAATGAAAGACAATTCAGTGCTAAAGAAACTTCAGTGACAATGAAAATTCAATTACACCGAAATATCGGTCTTTGGCCCTGTGCAAAAAATCAGAATTAGATTCTTACCTCAGTATAACTGGATGTCAAATTTCTGCTCTTATTCTTCGCCACGGCTTGGAGGAAATGCATTGCAAATAATATATTTTTTCCTTTTTTTTTTTTTTTGAAATTTGACTGAAACTTTTGTTTAAGGGAAGTGGAAACAAATCGTTAGTTCAATTAAATAAATTTTGTTTTGTAAAAACTGGTTTGAAATCAAAATTATTATTGGGGCACTTGTTGAAAATTAATTACAATAAACAAACTTTACATTATCTGATGATTACCTTAATTAATAATATACCTCAGTCAGCCTCTTGACCAGAATGCCATGTCGACGCTCGCCGACTCCTCACACACACAACTCCAATCGACTGCTATTACCGACATACTGCACGCAACTGAACAGAGCTACTGCTCGCAACGACTACTGACAGAGTACTCAACTACTGCAACTCGCGTACAGTTCGCAACACTCGCGCGGTCAAGCGCAGACTAACCGCGAGAGATGGCTCTTTGGTCAGAGACTCTGCAATGCCTCGCCATCGCTGCTACGTTACATACGTGTTTCAGCCGCACACTAAGAATACGCAACAGGTCTAGTGAAAACACTGCCTACACCACGTTTGTCCGTCCACTGCTATAGTATTCCTGCGCGGTATGTGATCCTTGACAGACGTAATTGACGGTGCACGCCAAAAACGTCCAAGGAACGGTAGCACGATTTGTAATGTCACGAAATAGGGGAGAGAGAGTCCCACATTTCATAAGCGAGTTGGGGTGACATTCATGAAAACAAAAGTGTTTTTCGTTGCTGCGAGATCTTTGCACGAAATTTCAATCACCAACATCTGTTCTCGATGCCAAAATATTATTTCCTCGGGAACTTACACAGGAAGAAATGAACATAGTAATAATGTAATTCAGGGCTCGTAAGAAAAGATTTAAGTGGTCCCCTTTCTCGCACGCTGTTGGAGAGTGGGACGGTAGAGAAATAGTCCGAAAGTGGTTCGACGAACCCTGTGCCAGGCACGTAAGTCTGGATTGCAAAGAAATCCTGTAGATGTAGTCATGTAGATGTAACAACGAAATTATGTTGTAATTGCGACATGTGAGTTACATTTGATTTGAACATCGAAGTTGTTTGCTGTTCATTTATTTTTTGTTCATTATTTCCAGCCATAGACAGACACCTAGGTGCGTTAAATTGATACTGAAATAAAGTGTCATCATAGATCCATAACAATAAATTCTTAACTACTTGTTATTGTGCTGCAGTACCTGCCAGCGTCTTCAAAAGTGGATATCGCATACTACCTTCCTAGCGTGTTTGTAAGTGTATATTGCAGACGAATTCGAACAAAATTTGAATGTAGCATCGTAAAAGTTCCGTGCTCAAACGATCTGAGTTGCTGGCGCATACAGTTTATCCTCACTAGACAGTATATATTATCATTATACATCAGGTGAAAAGGGTTTCGCCGGGTGCAGTGGCCTATCGGTTCTAGGCGCTTCAGTAACGAACCTCGCGGCTGCTTCAGTCGCATATTGTAATCCTAGCTCGGGCGTGGATGTGTGTGCTGTCCTTAGGTTAGTTAGGTTTAAGTAGTTCTAAGTTCTAGGGGACTGATGACCTCAGATGTTAAGTCCCATAGTGCTCAGAGCCATTTGAACCATTTCTATGGGACTGATGACCTAAGCAGTTTGCTCGCATAGTTCTTAGAGCCACTTTTTGACCTTTAACGTAAATTTTCTTTACATAAACGGCCGTATCTTTAGACTGCGTTGACATAGAAGCTCACTTTTTACACCACCAAGGGACCGTATACCGCAGGAAATGCGAAACATTTCCGCTTATTATGTCCACCAGTACTCGAGGTAAACGGGTTTTAAGGGTTAGGTAGGCAGATAGGCGGTCAAGAAAGTGAGACTAGTAGGGTTCCATTTCTACCGATTTAGGTGACGAAATCCTAACAACGAAAATAGCTACGACAGTTACTGAAGATGAGCGCCGCATAAATATTTCCCCCTACTCTTTATTCGAAACGTTCTAGTTGCAGTCGATAGATCAGCATATTAATCGTAACTACGCTTTCGATCCCAAATCACATTTACAGGAATGCAAATAAAATCCATTTGCCTATACACGTGGTAATTCAGCTCCCAGTATTAACGCCACCGCGTTTTAGAAGTGTGATCATTCTCATTGCTAGATAGTTTAAGAAACACTTCGGCTAATGAACGTTTTATGGCTGTGGCGAGTCTAATGGAGAATTCGAAACATTGCAGAATACGTTTGGCAGCTATGTCGCCGTTTATTTCCTGAGGTGGTGCAGAATTATCATACTAAATTTACTCGCTAATAACAATATTTTGTTATTTCGATAAACATCCCGAATTATTGTCACAAAAGGGGTGACATAAAGGCAGGAAATTAATGTTTTTGAGTCCAGAAAGCTCTATGCAACAGAAATTGCAGATCAGTTTGCCATTTTCATTGCGGAATTGCCGGCTTATTCATGTCTGGGGTAATAATAGTGGGCTGTTTGCATTGGTTGTCTGCTAGCGTAGTAAAAGGTGTTTGCTACTGCAAGGGAGGTCTGGTTTGTTTACGGTTCTGATCTAGATGGAGGCAGATAGACTACCAGTAAAGCTATTTTAAGAAATTATCGAGCCTCCCAATACCGGCGCCCTGTGGATGTCAATATGAAACTCTGGTAGAATTTCATACATGTTACTGCCTACTTTTTTCGCTACACTCAATAACTGAATTGACTGTAGTGTGGCACTGAATGATTTTTAGCTGAATTTCGTTATGAATCTTCACGCATTGCTAAATTTGCACATTTTCGTGGTATGTCAGCAACGGAAAACTAGTTTGACTGGTCTGAAGGTTGACACAGACCGTTTCGCGGCCGAATGCGCATAACATTTTGCTAATTCGTAACGATCTGGGGTACTTTGTCTTACTAAAACAGTTACATTATCTCGATAAGTTGAAATTAATTTTTATTAGTACAGTTCATAGTAATTAGCGTTTCTTCTTTCATTTATGTCTCATATTTACGTGTTGTGTTTAACACACTAATCAGGATTCTGATAACTTGTTCCATGCGTGATGGCATCAATGTGTATAAGGAGCGAATGGCGCCCTGTAATGTAGTCATCCACGCTGCGTTCACCCGTTTCCTAAGTTCATTTCTGGTGTTTGTCACTGGGTCACAGCACTGCACCTGTCGTTTCACCATATCCCACACATTTTCGATTGGCGCTGGTGGGCCAGAGACAAATGTTGACATCCTGGGAGACCAAGAAAACATCGTCCAGCAACATGTGGCCGTGCATTGTGTTGCTGAAAAAGGGGTCTGGGGAGTTGTGCAGGAAGGGTATGGCTACAGTCGCAGGATGTCATTCACGCCAATCCCGATCAGAGTGACGTCGTTCCCTATAACATGGCCCACTAGCATGGTTATGCACATTAGTTAAAGGAAGCGGAGAAGTGGAAAATGTATACGTAACCCATGTCGTAATAAACAGGGACGAATTGTTAGCTCTGATATCGTACGGTATGTTCCACTGTTCCATTGTTGGGCCAGAGCCGAGAGGTGGCAGATTGTCCTGCAAAATGCCATTAGAATGAGATGTCGATATTCCCGGGGGGATGTGGGGCGGGGGGGGGGGGGGTGGTCTCGTCGTGTTCTATAGCTTTCCGTGAACCATTTTACACACTCCCGTTTTACTGCCGAAACAGTTCGTGTCACACGAACAGTTATCTCCCGGATGGATGTATCACATTTTCTCATGCCAATAGTGCGCTCTCTTCGAAACCCACTGATTTGACGGTATGCTTAGCGTATACGTCTGTGAGGCATTCCGCATGTCTGCTCAAGTCACACTGATCCATTACCTTCGGTTTATGGCGACAACGAGAGCCGGAGGCACATTTTACTGGTAGATGGCGTTGCGCTGCAATATCAATTTTGACCTTGCACCCGTGGGCTGACATGGTTCAAATGCTTATTATTTATGCAGAACATACTAATGTACATATCCTATGAATATGAACACCCTATCTCTAGTCGTTCGAGGTGCTCTGTTTTTTTTTTTTATGAACATGAGTATATTTCGTTCCAAAGACGGACAGACAAGCTATTAAGCTGATGGTCACAATCTTTTAGCTCATCAGTGTATTCATTCTGTTTTTTTTCTTGTGTTCTCTGTTTCCTAAATCTGTTTCCTCTTTAGTTCTCTTTTTTTAAATCCCTTAATTCATAATTTTGAAAAATATCAAAATCACAATCAGAAAGTAAGAAATATGACAAATATCTTTTCAATATGTCAGAGTTCATTAAATATATGTACTGCATCCTTCCTTCTTTTAAATCATTATCTAATATTTTTTTAAAAAAATTATGATTATTATATAAATTTTAATATTTGGTGTATAGACTTTGTTTGGTTGTCCTCAAGGTTTCTAATTAATTTCTTTCAAACTTTTGTTCTTTTTGAGAATAAGAAATGATTTTCTATTTCTATTTTTTCGATCGGCGTTTCGGGCATAATTGCTTTTTAAACAACTTATAGCTGCAAATATTTTCTCATTTTCATTTAAATGTTTCTATTTTTTGAAAAAAGCACATATAACTTAAATAATTCAATAGCTTGAATAATATTGTTTTCAATAAAATCTGTCATATCAAGATTCCAAGTTTTTACACAAATGTACATTTATAACACATAAATTTTTTATATTATTGAAGATGTTTCTATATAAATGGAAACACTATCTAAGAAGCTCAACAATCCTAATTCTTTAAAAGGATTAGAGAGTTAGAGTTAATTGTTTTATATAGTGTCACTGCCTGTGAATATTCAATAATGTATATGGAGAAAAAATTTGTGTGGAGCTCAATAGCGAGTTTAAGATTATTTTGCCAGATAGATGCTGTAAGTTAATTATTAGTTCGGCTTTCTATTTTTTGAAGAGGTAAATGTTAAAATGAGATAGAAGTGAATGAAGAAATTTAAAAATGATAATAGTAATGAATTACATGATCTGAAATTTTTGGTGTAACGATTTCGTCTTCCAAATTATTAATCTAGTGCAGTGATATTACTTTAGACTCGGATGGTGGTTTTTGGTCATTCTGTAGGCGCCCCGGTTGTCCCGGTCGCCTACGGTGGACTGGATGGCTGAGCGGCGACCTCTCCAGTTGTCTGGATGCTGGGAAATGGCTGTAGAAGCGTCAGAAACGCCAAAGAAACATTATTAATTCATAACTCCTTTATTCCTGCGAGTACAATGTGGCTTGGTGACATCAACGACCTTCCGCGAGTCCTCGCTGACTCGCACCGATGACACCAGATCCGGGCCGCACCAGTCTTGCTAGCGCAGCGCCGCATGCTGTGATGTAGCGGAGGAATGCCCTTACTTCGGCCGCGCGTGGCTGGCGGCGTCCGGCTCGCCGGCCAGCTCGACGGCGGACAGCAGGTGGCTCCGGGTTGGAGTCCTGGTGCTGTCGGCACGAGACGCGGTCTCGTAGTCCCGAGTGTACTCTATCCCACCCCGTCTTCTTCCCTGCTCCTCCTGGTGGCTCGTCCGCGGTGGATGGAAGGAACGGGCTGCAGTCCCCCAGCGTCGTCGGCTCACCCAGTTGTGACGGCGGATGCACAGGGCCTAGGCTTCGCAGGATCTCGACGACGGCTCACTCATGTGGTCAGCATTGGCGGCGAGCGAGTCTGCCGCGATGTCTGCTAATCCTGGGTTGATGATTGACAGCGGCAGCAGAGAGGACCAGAGCTGGTACCGTCGCCTCACGTCTGCTGCTGGATGGGCCGCCCTTACTGCAACATCTACTTTATAAAGATTAACATGTTGACCACCGAGCTGAGCGCTATGCAGCGTCCCAGTACACATCTAACTGCAAGTCTAACTGCGAGTGCCTTGTTGCATACAAAGCTGGCGTATTTAAAGGAAGCACGAGCGACGTCCTGACGTCATGCTCGTTTGTAATGAACGCATTCGTTCCACTTATACTGCTGATTTATCTGTCGTACTAGCCCCTTAGGTGTTCTTGTGACAGAGTTACGTGTTGTTGTGGCACACTTAAGCAAAGTTGTGAAATGCAGTACAGCTGACGCTATACCTCTGTCTTGCACTCTACGAAAGTCTCCGTCTAACACAAACCCGCCTGCTAAGCAATTCTCTCTCGCCTGTTGTGTGTAACCAGGCCATTGCCCCTGCGTGATGACACATTCCAATATATGTGCAATCCTCCAACCTCTTGGCTAACTTACTGCCTCTGGCTCTCGGCATAGGCAACTTAACTTTGACAAATTCCACGTTTCCAACTCTTTACTATTCCGCGACACTACAATTCCGTGGAAAGGTGTGCCCATAAAAATTAGGCTCATGGAAAATCCCCCTAATTCAATCATTGTGCCGAATCTGCATGACGCCAAATGGCAGACAGTGACACACGGCCAGTCTACAGCCATTTAGCCTTGGGCGAGTGCACAACGAGCTCATATTTTTATAGACGGTTTTACAGACTAATTAACTTTGTGGCAGTTGTAATATGCCATTTGTGGCTCCATATGTTGATGATTTGGTTTTATTTTCTACAGTGTTGGTTAATTTCCTTAGCCTTCAGCACTCCTAATTTGCTATTTTACAAAACAAAGTAATGCTAATATTCTAAAAATAACTGGAGAGAATAAACGTTTCAAATTCAATCAGTGACTAGAAGTTCAGTTTAATGCTTAACTCCCAGTGAACATGAGAGGTCATGAGTACCTACCTAGGAAAAAAGGTGTTCTGAGATTAGTGAAACTATGGCCTGATTAAATCTATTGAAATGAGATACAAGTTTCTCCATGGTAATGTATCAGTTACTACAGCTTTTAAAACATTCCCAATAAATCCTGGTTGTGTTATCTGTTAGAGTAGTGTAATTGGAATATGAATAACCAGACTGTCCGATAAATCCAACCAGCATCAATTTTGCCCTCGAGGCTAAACACGGAGAACCTGTGCTTCACTTCTTTCAGTGATTCAATGGATTTACTGCATCATCAAATGTTATGTTTAGCCTAAGTCACGGCTACGGATTAATAACACCACCTTACATTAATAGTATCAGTCATATTGAGGACAGAGGCTATTATTCAATTGGTTGGTTGATTGTTTTTTCTCTTTTTTTTGGTGGTGGTGGGGGGGGGGGGGGGCGAAGGATGTCAGCTATGCCTCTTGAAAGGAACCATCCTGGAATCTGACTGAACCGATTTAGGGAGATCGCAGAAAACCTAAGTCAAGATGGCCGGGCGTGGTTTAGAACCGTCTTCAACCAGAATGAGAGTCCACTGTCCTAACCACTGCACCCTGTCACCGGGTTATTATTGAATTGTATGTAATAGAACAAAATAAATAACATTTAACTGTCCCCGTTAAAAGTCGAGTCCCATTTCCTCAATGTTTGTTTCTAGAAATTCTTCCGGAGGCCATTTCAAAGCGCAGCCATCCTAGACGACGGCGACTGGTTCGTATTCACTTTTGTTCCTCACTATTACATTCTGCGACAGAGTACGCCAACGCACTCTGTTAACGGAGTTCCAGCAGGAGTATTAAATTCCCAGATACACTCCTGGAAATTGAAATAAGAACACCGTGAATTCATTGTCCCAGGAAGGGGAAACTTTATTGACACATTCCTGGGGTCAGATACATCACATGATCACACTGACAGAACCACAGGCACATAGACACAGGCAACAGAGCATGCACAATGTCGGCACTAGTACAGTGTATATCCACCTTTCGCACCAATGCAGGCTGCTATTCTCCCATGGAGACGATCGTAGAGATGCTGGATGTAGTCCTGTGGAACGGCTTGCCATGCCATTTCCACCTGGCGCCTCAGTTGGACCAGCGTTCGTGCTGGACGTGCAGACCGCATGAGACGACGCTTCATCCAGTCCCAAACATGCTCAATGGGGGACAGATCCGGAGATCTTGCTGGCCAGGGTAGTTGACTTACACCTTCTAGAGCACGTTGGGTGGCACGGGATACATGCGGACGTGCATTGTCCTGTTGGAACAGCAAGTTCCCTTGCCGGTCTAGGAATGGTAGAACGATGGGTTCGATGACGGTTTGGATGTACCGTGCACTATTCAGTGTCCCCTCGACGATCACCAGTGGTGTACGGCCAGTGTAGGAGATCGCTCCCCACACCATGATGCCGGGTGTTGGCCCTGTGTGCCTCGGTCGTATGCAGTCCTGATTGTGGCGCTCACCTGCACGGCGCCAAACACGCATACGACCATCATTGGCACCAAGGCAGAAGCGACTCTCATCGCTGAAGACGACACGTCTCCATTCGTCCCTCCATTCACGCCTGTCGCGACACCACTGGAGGCGGGCTGCACGATGTTGGGGCGTGAGCGGAAGACGGCCTAACGGTGTGCGGGACCGTAGCCCAGCTTCATGGAGACGGTTGCGAATGGTCCTCGCCGATACCCCAGGAGCAACAGTGTCCCTAATTTGCTGGGAAGTGGCGGTGCGGTCCCCTACGGCACTGCGTAGGATCCTACGGTCTTGGCGTGCATCCGTGCGTCGCTGCGGTCCGGTCCCAGGTCGACGGGCACGTGCACCTTCCGCCGACCACTGGCGACAACATCGATGTACTGTGGAGACCTCACGCCCCACGTGTTGAGCAATTCGGCGGTACGTCCACCCGGCCTCCCGCATGCCCACTATGCGCCCTCGCTCAAAGTCCGTCAACTGCACATACGGTTCACGTCCACGCTGTCGCGGCATGCTACCAGTGTTAAAGACTGCGATTAAGCTCCGTATGCCACGGCAAACTGGCTGACACTGACGGCGGCGGTGCACAAATGCTGCGCAGCTAGCGCCATTCGACGGCCAACACCGCGGTTCCTGGTGTGTCCGCTGTGCCGTGCGTGTGATCATTGCTTGTACAGCCCTCTCGCAGTGTCCGGAGCAAGTATGGTGGGTCTGACACACCGGTGTCAATGTGTTCTTTTTTCCATTTCCAGGAGTGTAGAATATAAATGGTCTGGTGGTAACTGATGGCCTTTCTGGACGAAGCATCCTGGTGTTAACCTAAAATGACTTTACAAAACCTAATCCGGATGGTCATAGAGAGAAAACTTCATCTTCCCGAAGATGATACCAGTGTGTCAGGTTAATATCGACCGATTAAAATTACTTGATCTTTGACACTTGCCGCTACTGTTTTGCCACATCCGCTACCGGCTACCACTCGGATATAGGCGACATACAAGCACGGCGGGTCACTTCACGAGAGCTGTCAATGTTTAACGTCGATTAACGTTGGAAGCGGCAGCCGTGAACTATGACGGAAACAGGAGCTGTTCTGTCGAGAGCTGATTGTGACCAGTTGACTGAACTGTGGTAACCTCGTGATGTGCAATGTGTATGTGAGGGGCTCGAAGACTTCTTAAGTCATGGAACCTAGTACGGGGAGCATTCATCAGATACAAGTGTACCGTCAGGAGTGTCCCATGAAACAGTGGTAGGACTGCTCTTGTTCTTCATATATGTAAATGGTCTGACTGACTTGGGGAGCAGCAGTCTTCGGCTGATTGCTGAAGACGCTGTGGTGTACGGGAAAATATCGTCTTTGAGTGACTGTCACAGGATACAGGATGGCTTAGACAAAATTTCTAGTGGCTGTGATGAATGGCAGCTTTAAGTGGTTCAAATGGCTCTGAGCACTATGCGACTTAACATCTCAGGTCTTCAGTCCCCTAGAACTTAGAACTACACTACTGGCCATTAAAATTACTACACCACGAAGATGACGTGCTACAGACGCGAAATTTAACCGACAGGAAGAAGATGCTGTGATACGCAAATGATTAGGTTTTTAGAGCATTCGCACAAGGTTAGTGCCACTGGCGACACCTACAAAGTGCTGACATGAGGAAAGTTTCCAACCGATTTCGTATGCACCAACAGCAGTTGACCGCTGTTGCCTGATGAAACGTTGTTGTGATGCCTCGTGTAAGGAGGAGAAATGCGTACCAGCACGTTACCGACTTTGATAAAGGTCGGATTGTAGCCTATCGCGATTGCGGTTTATTGAATTGCGACATTGCTGCTCGGGTTGGTCGAGATCCAAGGACTGTTAGCAGAATATGGAATCGGTGGGTTCAGGAGGGTAATATGGAACGCCGTGCTGGATCCTAACGACCTCGTATCACTAGCAGTCGAGATGACAGGCATCATATACACATGACCGTAACGGTTCGTGCAGCCACGTCTCGATCCATGAGTCAACAGATGAGGCGTATGCAAGACAACAACCATCTGCACGAACAGTTCGACGACGTTTGCAGCAGCATGGACTGTCAGCTTGGAGACCATGACTATGGTTACTCTTGACGCTGCATCACAGACAGGAGCGCCTGCAATGGTGTACTGAACGACGAACCTGGGTGCACGAATGGCAAAACGTAATTTTTTCGGATGAATCCAGGTTCTGTTTACAGCATCATGGTGGTCGGATCCGTGTTTGGCGACATCGCGGTGAACGCACATTGGAAGCGTGTATTCGTCATCGCCATACTGGCGTATCACCCGGCGTGATGGTATGGGGTGCCATTGGTTACACGTCTCGGTCACCTCTTATTCGCAATGACGGCACTTTGAACAGTGGACGTTACATTTCAGATATGTTACGACCCGTGGCTCTACCCTTCATTCGATCCCTACGAAACCCTACATTTCAGCAGGATAATGCACGACCGCTTGTTGCAGGTCCTGTGCGGGCCTTTCTGGATAGAGAAAATGTTCGACTGCTGCCGTGACCAGCACATTCTCCAGATTTCTCATTAACTGAAAACGTCTGGTCAATGGTGCCCGAGCAACTGGCTCGTGACAATACGCCAGTCACTACTCTTGATGAACTGCGGTATCGTGTTGAAGATGCATGTGCAGCTGTACCTGTACACGCCATCCAAGCTCTGTTTGATTCGATGCCCAGGCGTATCAAGGCCGTTATTACGGCCAGAGGTGGTTGTTCTTGGTACTGGTTTCTCAGGATCTATACACCCAAATTGCGTTAAAATGTAATCACATGTCAGTTCTAGTATAATATACATTTGTCCAATGAATACCCGTTTATCATCTGCATTTCTTCTTCGTGTAGCAATTTTAATGGCCAGTCGTGTACTTAAACATAACTAACCTAAGGACATCACACACATCCATGGCCGAAGCAGATTCGAACCTGCAACCGTAGCGGTCGCGCAGTTCGAGACTGAAGCGCCTAGAACCGCTCGGCCACAACGTCCGGCTGGCAGCTTCCTCTAAATGTAGAAAAATGTAAGTTAATGCAAATGAGTAGGAGAAACGATCCTGTAATGGTCGAAACACCATTAGTAATGTGCTACCTGAGACAGTCGCGTCGATTAAATACTTACTCGTAGCTCTGCATTGCGATATGAAATGGAGCGAGCACTTAAGGAAAGGCGAATGGTTGAGTTCGGTTTATTGAGAGAATTTTAAGAAAATGTGAATCATCTACAAAGGAGACCGCTTATAGAACACTAATAGCAACAGTTCTTGAGTCCTCCTCGAATGTTTGGGTTCCCCACTACATCGGATTAAAGGAAGACGTGAAACAAATCAGAGGCGTGCTGCTAGATATTTTGCCGGTTTGGTCTCATGTACATTATAACGGAGATACTGAAATGGAATTCCGTGGAGGAAAAACGACGTTCTTTTTGGGAAACACCATTGAGAAAATTTAGAGAACCGGCATTTGAAGCTGACTTCAGAACTTATTTACTGTCGCAACATACATTTCCCGTAGCGACCACGAAGATAGGATAAGAGAAATTAGGCTTCGTATGGAAGCATATAGACAGTCGTTTTACCCTTGCCGTGTTTGAGAGTGTAACAAGAAAGGAAATGACTAGTAGTGGTACAAGGTACCCTTCACCATGCACCATATAGTGGCTTGTGGAGTAAGTATGTACAGTAGAAGGCGTGTTTTTCGCCATCAAGTAGAAGAAATTTGCTCTCAATGAATGTGACGTATTGGCAGTCTGCAGTTCATTCGACCTGTACAGCTGCACTCCAGCAATCTGCCCGAACTTCGAGTCAGAAAGCTGACATCTGCGTGTTGCTATTTCCACAGCTAAGATTGTGCTGCGAGAAACATGTGTCCACTGTTATGAAACCCATATGGAGATGTTGTGAGGAAGAACTAAATATAGGTGATTTTCATTATAGTTCTCAAATATTTATTGGAATCTACAACTGTATATTAATATTTGATGAAATTCTTGACGTATATTGTGACAGCGCGTCTTGCCACCTAGGTGATGATACAAGAGCACCCAAGGCACGTAAGCGCGTGAGGTGAAGTACGCACTCCACCTTCCACGAGGGTAGGAACATACTTTGCCACTCAAGCTGCCTGTATTTTCTTACAGAAACCTGGGTGATCTCTATAAATATGAAGGGTCAAAGCATCTAGCACAGAAAGGGAAGAGGTCGTAAAAGAGAAAACAGGGCAGCTATAAAGAAACAACTTTTCCCCATCTCCGCAGAAATTCCTCCCAATTTCCCACATCCTCACCTCTTTTATAGGATTCTTGAACTTCAGTGGAACAATATCTTATGCAGCCATTTATCCACATCACAGCATCCAGTATCTCTCTACTGCTCTTAAGCCGTTTTTTTTCTTTTGCCAATGCATAAAAACATTTTAAACCTGTGTTACATGACAATGAGTTATTTAGGCCAGCATTGTCTACATTAAGCTATAGAAAATTGTCTCCAACCTTGTTAACATGAGCGGCTTGAAACATCATCGACCTGACACCGACATGACGTTCGTATTAATGAAGCTTTGTATTTCTAATACTGATAAATATTGTGGAGTAAGATAACTCAATCTTCTGTTTTATATGCACGGTAATTGTTTTTATACTGGTTTCTAGAGGAGGTGTGTTCTGTGGGTTTTGTTCAAATGTATAAATTGGAATACTGTGATATTACAAAATATTTTTATTTATTTCTTTGTCATGATATAGGATACCATTAATAAAACAATGAAAATAAATACCTAATATATTTGTACACATACACTCCTGGAAATTGAAATAAGAACACCGTGAATTCATTGTCCCAGGAAGGGGAAACTTTATTGACACATTCCTGGGGTCAGATACATCACATGATCACACTGACAGAACCACAGGCACATAGACACAGGCAACAGAGCATGCACAATGTCGGCACTAGTACAGTGTATATCCACCTTTCGCACCAATGCAGGCTGCTATTCTCCCATGGAGACGATCGTAGAGATGCTGGATGTAGTCCTGTGGAACGGCTTGCCATGCCATTTCCACCTGGCGCCTCAGTTGGACAAGCGTTCGTGCTGGACGTGCAGACCGCGTGAGACGACGCTTCATCCAGTACCAAACATGCTCAATGGGGGACAGATCCGGAGATCTTGCTGGCCAGGGTAGTTGACTTACACCTTCTAGAGCACGTTGGGTGGCACGGGATACATGCGGACGTGCATTGTCCTGTTGGAACAGCAAGTTCCCTTGCCGGTCTAGGAATGGTAGAACGATGGGTTCGATGACGGTTTGGATGTACCGTGCACTATTCAGTGTCCCCTCGACGATCACCAGTGGTGTACGGCCAGTGTAGGAGATCGCTCCCCACACCATGATGCCGGGTGTTGGCCCTGTGTGCCTCGGTCGTATGCAGTCCTGATTGTGGCGCTCACCTGCACGGCGCCAAACACGCATACGACCATCATTGGCACCAAGGCAGAAGCGACTCTCATCGCTGAAGACGACACGTCTCCATTCGTCCCTCCATTCACGCCTGTCGCGACACCACTGGAGGCGGGCTGCACGATGTTGGGGCGTGAGCGGAAGACGGCCTAACGGTGTGCGGGACCGTAGCCCAGCTTCATGGAGACGGTTGCGAATGGTCCTCGCCGATACCCCAGGAGCAACAGTGTCCCTAATTTGCTGGGAAGTGGCGGTGCGGTCCCCTACGGCACTGCGTAGGATCCTACGGTCTTGGCGTGCATCCGTGCGTCGCTGCGGTCCGGTCCCAGGTCGACGGGCACGTGCACCTTCCGCCGACCACTGGCGACAACATCGATGTACTGTGGAGACCTCACGTCTCACGTGTTGAGCAATTCGGCGGTACGTCCACCCGGCTTCCCGCATGCCCACTATACGCCCTCGCTCAAAGTCCGTCAACTGCACATACGGTTCACGTCCACGCTGTCGCGGCATGCTACCAGTGTTAAAGACTGCGATGGAGCTCCGTATGCTACGGCAAACTGGCTGACACTGACGGCGGCGGTGCACAAAAGCTGCGCAGCTAGCGCCATTCGACGGCCAACACCGCGGTTCCTGGTGTGTCCGCTGTGCCGTGCGTGTGATCATTGCTTGTACAGCCCTCTCGCAGTGTCCGGAGCAAGTATGGTGGGTCTGACACACCGGTGTCAATGTGTTCTTTTTTCCATTTCCAGGAGTGTAGAATATAAATGGTCTGGTGGTAACTGATGGCCTTTCTGGACGAAGCATCCTGGTGTTAACCTAAAATGACTTTACAAAACCTAATCCGGATGGTCATAGAGAGAAAACGTCATCTTCCCGAAGATGATACCAGTGTGTCAGGTTAATATCGACCGATTAAAATTACTTGATCTTTGACACTTGCCGCTACTGTTTTGCCACATCCGCTACCGGCTACCACTCGGATATAGGCGACATACAAGCACGGCGGGTCACTTCACGAGAGCTGTCAATGTTTAACGTCGATTAATGTTGGAAGCGGCAGCCGTGAACTATGACGGAAACAGGAGCTGTTCTGTCGAGACCTGATTGTGACCAGTTGACTGAACTGTGGCTACCTCGTGATGTGCAATGTGTCCTAGAAAACGTCCATCAACAATTTGCGGCAGAACTAAAATCACGATACCTTTATTCACGGCGTTTTAGGCTAACCTCTACGAGTGAACTCAAGGCAGAAAAATTTCAAAAGATGTTTGTTTGCATAACCATCTTCCGCAACAAAACTTCAGTTTTAGCAGTAAAAGCAATCTAATTTCTCGATGTGATTGGTTACTCGAAGCTATCCTCACACTGTCCACACGAGATGTTAAGTAACGAGCCCATGAGCAGTCCTCGTTGGCACTTCAACTTATGGGCGACACAAGCAGATTCCACACAAAAAAAGAATGATAGGAAGAAAACTAGGAGCAAATAAAGAAGTCAATACGATGATGAAAATGATGAAACAATGTATTAGAAATAAATAAGTTACATTTAAACCAATTAAATGAATAGAATTGATATTCGAAGTCTTCTGATCAGATTTAGAAAAATAATATTGTTAGCTGCGTTTGATAATATCTGAACTTTCGACCTTCCACACGTCAAGTTTATATGCTAGCTACTACGTTCTGGCATTAAAATGTAAATCATTGTTGTGTTTATAACTCTTATGGTGCAGTCTCAATGATTAATTGATAAGCTTACGGAACTCGGCTTCACATAATGGCTTGCAAAGCTTACTGATATCTAATGTAAGCAGATCTCTCTGACTATAATAAATGTATAAATGGCACTGAATCGCGTGTTGTGCGGAAGAATCCAATAGTGTTTGGCTAGTGCTTTGTATGGAACGGGTGTATTTCGTTAGCATAATTTTGTGTGTGTGTTTTGGTGTGTTTATCGTGTGTGATGAAATGCGAAATATGAGGTCCAGACCCAGGATTCAGATTCCAGACACACCAAGAAAGAATACCGGACAAGTAACAGGAAGTGAAGTAATTGTGGCGAACGGTTTGGGCGTGACGTCGACACTGATTGGAGGAAACCAGATATGCATGAAGTGTCACCTTTCAACTAATTTTAATCGGACTATAGCTTATTTTTGTATCCTATGATAGCACCGTCAGCTCTCGTTTCATTTGATTTGTCATACTACATATTTGTACAATGGATATTTTTCAAACAGAAGTCTTCAATAGTCGTTTGTGAAGCCGCAGAGGTTCTAAATACAAGGTGGTATCTTCGATATTCCGTAGCATTGTCGTCGGCTATGTGTGATGCAGCATTCAGAGTGAAGCCATTAGAGGTGACAGGTGTTGGGCACGCTGCTGAGAGGTCTAGAAATAAAAATCAGAACTCAAATATTCAAGAGCAGAGAACGTTGCTTTTTGGAAATGTGAGTTGGCAAAGACTGATTTGAGAATAGTGAAGATATTTACGTAATGTTGTCGCTGCGTCGCTTTCCCGTGCATAATTTATCACGAGTTAGAGAAGTCCAAATATTTAGCAGATTTTTTTTCCTTTATTGATTCGGGTAAGTTAGTTTGATTGTCGAGATGTGAATAAATAAAGTTATCTGCTCACTTAGCTCGGACCCAGGGTTACAAATTCGCCACTCCTTTACGCTTCAGTAACGTACTATATGGCGGAGTAACATTTTTTATAAGAAGCGTGTTCTGTAAAGACAGTTGTAACAGTTGAAACGTCCCCTTAGAAAAATTATGAATGACTGTGCTGGTAACCTTCTACGTTATTTGATTTTCAAACAGCTGAGCAAAACTCAACGTACTCAAACAGTTTTCTCTTTACTTATTCTGATAATCATTAAACTGACACCCAGTATTTTTAGTGCAACGCAATCTCACTTTCAATAATCCCTACAAAAGAATGGCCCTGACTAACAATAACCTATACCCTATATGAATCACTTACCTCACAAAAATCTTCGTTACTCGACATACTGCAATATAGCAAACGCCAAACTTCCATCTAAATAAAAGATTCTAACTGCTGAAGGCACTAACTACTGATATGCATAGTTAGCAAATGAAAGATTTTGATAGAGAATAAACAATGTATTTACCTTAATCTATCAATTCATGACCACCATCTTTACAAATTTCCTATCTCTGGCGTACACACGTCCAGATCGTCCGTTTATAGTAACCTCTCAAACCTCTTGACATCTCTCTCCCCACATCCACCACTGCTGGCGACTCACCTCCAACAGCCCAACGCTACGCGCTGTTCACATCCAATTGCCCAACACTACACAAGCGAATATTTCAACAATGAGTCGAACCAGCCACAGACAGCACACAGCCCAGTCAGTGATTTTCATATAGAGCGCTACGTGGCGTTACCAACATAAAAACTTAAACAGCCTACTTACACTGTTAGGGAATAAGATTCATAATACAGCTTTTAATGCTAGTTTCTTTTCAATCATTTAGTAAGTCGAGCTTATTCCCCCGTCTACACACGAAAGTTTAATTTTGTAGTTGTGTGCCACCGCGTCACATTGAGCGGAACACAGTCACGCAAAACGTAAAGCGTGAGGTGCATAGCATAGCTGCTTTTTCCTGGAGTGCATTTGACGAAGGTTTTCTTTGGTTCCTTTGCAGCTGCGTTGCATTTTAGCTTTCACCACTTTCGAGCAGTACTGGCTTTCTGTTATCGCAAGGAGAGTCATCAAAATTTGTTAGAACTAGTTTAACATTGCAGCCATGACAAAATACGATCGTTTACAATCAAGCGTTGCATTTCAAAATCATCATCAGTGTCAGTTTAATTAAAGCTCATTTCAGACAATCTTATTCTTACAGTGTAATGTTACATATGCTTGTGTGTATCAATTATTTTACTTAGTTTGTGTACATCAATTAACAGGGCGTTTTCACAGAAATATTTTATACTTTAAATTCAATTTTGTAGTTTTATGTAGAATTTTTATTTTGTTAGTTTTGCTTGTTGGAAGTGTTAGGCAAGCACTGTGGCATCATACATCGTAGTACTGCTCATTGCGATGCATGGAACAGGATTTAACAGAATAGCTTATTTAGTATACAGTTTTACGTTTTCTAATCATGTCTAGTAAAAGTTAATTGGAGTACAGTTACACATTTTAAATTGTATTGGGTGATTCTTTTTGTGAGATAGCCTTTACGTAAGTACACCGTTTGTATTTTTCAGGTTCACGTTACAACACAAGCACACATGAAATTTTAAGGACAGGAAATCACTTTACATACAACAACAACAAACAGAATACTCGTAATTAAAAAAAGCAGTTACAAGTGTCTTGGAGTTGCGCTGTATCGTTCCGTTGATCTATACTGGTTATATACGGTGTAAAAAATAGCCTATAACATAAAAAATTGTTTTGTACTGTTCGTTTGCAATTTTCTAAACTGTCACAGCACACCTGGTGACTCCAGGAAACGTATATGCTGCTATGTCCCTACACTCCATTCGATTAGTTCGGTGAACTAAGTTGGTATGCACGTCTCCGTGTCCTCCCCTCAGCCTGTATGGAAAACTGAGCCAACACACCCTAGTTATAGCCAAAAGAAATTCAAACATTTCAATCACCTATTTATATAGTGTTTTGCGTTTCATTTTTTTAAAAAAACCATACGGAATTCGTAAGTGGATATAATTTTATCGAAGGTGCACTACCTGAGTTCGATCCTAAATCGATTGTAGGATCCTCTTGCTCCTGTGGAATGATATGTGTAGGTGAAAAATGCTGAGTTGCGCCACGGTTCTAAGATCACTATAATTGTAGTTCCAGCTATGAGTGGCAGATCAAAGGTTGAAGGAGGCAATAGCATGACACTTTCAATACGGACAGGCCTGGTAAAAACAGCAGTGACGGAACTAATGTTCAGATTTTGGACAGCTTTGTGTTTTACGTAGTATCAGCTGAAAGATGTCACAAAACTGAAAGCACAAATGATAGAGTTTGCGCGAAATAAGCAGCACATGTACAAAATGATGAAAAGACTACGCCTCAGAAATGAATGGAACATTTGAAAAAGAGTATTTATGGGCAGACTATTTTAAAAGTTTATTAGGGATTTTGTCTACCTTATCAAATTGTAAGGTGGTGTGGTTGTGGTCGAAGTACTGAATACCACTGAGATGCAAAATTGAAGTCCTCGTGACTGGAAAATGGAATGAAGCTCCCTGTGCAATCATGCGAATTTACTTTTAAAAGGTAATAAAACAGTCGCACAACGGTTAACCGCCTTACTAAGTCATTAAGTCTGATTTTGACAGGGGTAGTCTCAACCTTAAAAGTTAATAGCAACGCATGAACTTCGGAGATCAACCACCATACGACAGCATAATTCACTTACGGGAGGCATCTATAAAATGAAAATGCATGCTTATAAAAGACGCCAATTATTTCTCTTAACAAACATTCAAGCGGAAAACTGTCAACAAGATATCAATGAATGCAAAAGTAGAGATTTGCGTTTCCATACAATCTAAGTGCCAATTTTAGAATCGCATACGTATATTGCCAGTGGCTGAGCAAGAACTTATCAGAATGTGATAATGGAAAGTGAACTCTGAAGAACAAACACGATTCACAGATGCAAAGTTCATCCCGCACATCAAGCAACTAACTTCGGTCGTCAATTACCGAAACGACCAAAATCAACAAATAGCGCGCTCCTTGAACAATTCCACGGAAAAGCATTGCTGGTCGAATCACACCAAATAGCAGTCGCCTGCGTGCACGTCGGTTGTGAGTTGCAGTTAACAGCCTACTGCCCCGTGGCGTTTGAGGCACCATGCACGGCGTGCGCGGTCCTTCCCGCCGGAGGTTCGAGTCCTCCCTCGGGCATGGGTGTATGTGTTGTTCTTAGCATAAGTTAGTTTAAGTAGTGTATAAGTCTAGGGATCGATGACGTCAGCAGTTTGGTCCCTTAGGAATTCACACACATTTGAATAGTGTACTAGTCCTACCTTCGCGGGCGCGGCCGCTAGTATGTCAGCAAGACCGTCGTCAATAGAAATAGCAGGCAAAGTGTATCCCAACAGAAACTTCTCTCTCTCTCTCTCTCTCTCTCTCTCTCTCTCTCTCTCTCTCTCTATGTCTCAAGTTTTGGAAAAGGTCCAATCCCTCCACCAATGATGGTAACGATTCCGAGCGCCATCCAATCTCTTGCCGAGTTTTGCCGAGATTGTAGCCGTCTCCCCAACGAAATTTCAAAATTTCTACAGAGGAGCACCAAGGTGAGATATTTTGTTTATTTTGGGGGTGGGAATTCGGGCATAAACCAACCGCCTTTCTGATAGGCCTCAGTGAATAGCTAATTCAAGTGCTAGCTTAAACGTAGGCAATATGTTCAATTACACATGCATTCTCCAAGTAGCAACGTTGTAAGACGTCGTGGTCTCCTGACTTTCATTGCTTACATATTCCGCCCTCACAATCATGTTCCACACATCAAGACGCTTCATTCGAAACCAAACTCGATTAGATAAAGTCAATGTTGTATGAATTCATGTAAACGATATGCAAATAACTAATAAATCGCAAGTGCGCACCGTGGTTGAAATACTCGAGGCTGGCGTACACACATACGTTCCAGACACGATGGTCACAGGAGATTTTAGGTCGAGAGAGGCAACCGCACTCCAGGAGGCCAGTCCCAACCCATCTACGTCGGTCGGTGGCCGCCCGTGGAGCGGACAGCGTTCGCCCGAGGGAAAGGAGCAACGACCCCATGTTCGGCTTAAAAGCAGATTCCGCTACATTGTGAGGGAGCGGCCATCCTACGCATTCTTTACACACAGCACACAGTTTCAGAGATTTTCACAGGGAGACAGCAAACGCCAAACGCCGATACTACAGGTTTCCGGATTGCTCGCCTTAAACGGAACGTCATTCTCCCGTTTTAGAAGAGCGATGCTGATTGGCAGACGTAATTTCTGACGCCTTGAGCTGAAGGAATAATGGAAGAGACCGAAAGATATATCCCTTCACGTCTGGCGTGGAGAGGGGCCTTTCCGTTGTCGCTCTTGGAGCGAGGAACAAGTCTCTCCTCAGTACTTCACTGGGAGAGCACCTCTGTCGAGAGCGAATCGAAGTGCGACTCTCTATATTGAGTCCTTGCGATTAAGCGTTGTTCACTTTGTTGGTTGACACACTTATTGTGCGGTGTGAACAGACAGAGTTATAGTTAAACGCCTGCGAGTGAATTTTTGAGTGGCATCGCAGTGGACTGGTTATCTGACCGGTGAACCATGCCAGTAGTTAGATAGGGGTGAATAGGAATCCTTGACTTCATCAAGGCGTAGGGAGAGTTTGATTGGCGAAGGTCAATCCAGATAGAACGAGAGTTATCTTATTTGTCAGCAGCGAGCGGCGCAGACAGCAGTCATCGCAGCTTACGGTATTGTGCGCTACAGCTATTGTGAGCCCCATATTTCCTCCACAACAATACACTTCACTGCGTTTCATATGCGGCAGCCTCGACCATTCCTAGCAACATTCTAAAGGATCATTATTCAAGTTGAGTACACGCATCTCTCAGTCATTCTGCCAAGTCAACAACAATCTTAAATATATATTTTACTAAGATGGTATTTGTTCTTTCGGACATGTCCAAAAGAACGGATATCATCTTAGTAAAATATATAGTTAAGCCTCACCGGCCACTTGACCATCTTCTTCTTCTGTGCGAATGCACAAACAGTGCCCGAACTCTTACGGGAATCGGCAACGCACCGCGAGGAATGAGTATAATGGGCGGGGGCACTAAGAATGTAGTGCGGGACAATACGTTGAGAATGTGGGTTTCGCGGGAGGCGTGCCAGAGATAAATCTCTGCAGTTGCGCTATCCTCTGTGTCCTCGGTGGATCAGATGGACAGAGCGTCTGCCATGCAAGCAGGAGATCACAAGTTCAAGTACCGGTCGGGGCACACATTTCATCTGTCACCGTTGACGTACGCCTGTAAGCAGCTAAGGGTGTTCATTTGATTGTAACAATCTTAAACTTTGTATAGAAATTTCATTAGCGAATCATATCCTGGAGAGGTAACTTCACATTCTGAAAAGAACCAGGATATAACTTGTACAATTCATAACTAAAAGTGCCATTGTGATTTCTCAGAATTTTTGCAAAATAAATAATAATTTTCGTTAGTTTCATGTTTTTCTTACACTAACTAGCACTACCCCAGTACCCAAGTATCCTACTAGTTACGTAAGAAATTTTGTGAATTTTTGTGTCATTTCCTTACAGCGGACGACTCCAGATGATATTTATTGCTGAAAGTTTTTCAGGCATTTCTCTTTAGAACGTTAGGAGCATCTGTCTGACTTCTGTAGTAGTGTGGGGGTGGAAATTGCATCTTGCAGGAGCCACAGGGTAAAGGGTACATCTCAGATTAATCCGTTGCGCAGAATAACAGAATCTCAGATCAACCCCACCCTCACAATGTGAGTTATGAAACGGATATGTCAGTTACCCATTCATTATGTTAATAGACCTGGGTAGTACTGTTGGAGGCTAAAAATTTGGAAAGAATATGTACGTTTGAGCTATGTGAGTAAGCCATCTTACAAAATCTTAAACGAAAGAAAGGAAGCAAAATTGCAGAAGGAAGCCTGTTGCATTTGATCTGCAGGAGCCCTGCATCTACACTCATACTCTACAGAAGATCAGAATGAAGACCCTGGTTGTGGATACTACGCGTAGTACTACATGGTGGGGTTTCTTCCTGTACCATCTGCGTACAAAAGAAAATAACTGCTTAAATTGCTGTAATAGTCTAACCTCGTTCACAAGGTCACTACGGGGTTGCCACCTAGAGGGGTGTATTATATTCATAAATTCCTAATACAGTATCTTGAAACTTTCTACATAGGCCTCCATGAGAGAGTTTACGTCTGTCTCCAAGAGTCTACAGGGTCACGTTGCTCAATATTTATAGAATTTGGTCAAAATTACGGAAATACAAAACCACATCACATTACCATGCCTAATACGGTCTGGGGAAACGGTTGGCATTCGGACACCGTCCAGTAGTCTCCGATTGGATAAATATGGCTCCTGTTCGATTCTCAAGGAAATCTTATACCGCTCTCCCTACCATATAACGGTGATGAAAGCAGACAGCAATCACGCACCCTTCTCTCCAAAGGCATAGTAATACTGAGATCGTGTTCCTGTGATGGCCAGGACTGATGGGATCGTGTGCCTCTGGTGGCCAGGTCCGATGGGTGCTCACAAAACCAGTGGTGAACGATGTGTGAGCGGATGCGGTGTCGTCTTTGAGTACAGCATCAGCGTTGGGAAAAAAATACCTTTAGATAGACCTGATCGGCGAAAATGGCCGCACAATCCTTGGCGGTAATTCAGCCTTGCTGAATAACCATGGGGCACATGAAACACCACGATATAACTGCCCGAAACATCACCGAATCCCCCTGCCGCGTTTCGCTTTTGGGCAATAAACTCTGCCAAAAGTTGAAAACTCTGTGAAACAACACTCATCGTGGAAAATTACTTTCTTGCTTTGCACCCTAATCCATGTTTTACGGCTTCGGCGCCACATTTTACTGTTATGGGTATTTGCATCACAGATGAATGGTTCTGGAATTCAAGCTCGTCCTTAAATTCACTGCTTATGGAACTCCCTTCGTACAATTTTGGTGCCGACAAACTACCGGAGTGCGACATTTAGTTCTGCAGTGCCTCTAGAAGCTCTCATGCTCTTATTTTTCGTCACACTCGTCTTCCACTATCACTCAACACACAATTTCATCCTCAGTGGATTATGTTTCTCCACTTTCCCTGTGTGCCATGTGCCCCTTGGGTATCGTACCTCTTGAAATACCGAACACTTCGGGTACCTTGGTTGCGGAAGGTACCGTTCGAGTGTTAACAATTTGCCCACGTTAGACTTCACTTAGCTACGACATAACGCACTCAGAACTGCACGGGAAACCTCCAACGTGTTGAGGACATTGCACAGATACCGTTGACGGTGAAATACAACAGCACAACCTTCACGCAACGCTAGCAACTGCATTTATGTTCAAGCGTGCATTTGTCGCTGTGTTTCCAAATTTTTGTCTAACCTCTGTAAGTGACGCTCTTCCGTGAGTCAAAGAAACCTGTGAGCATTCGTGCCGCCATTCCTTGTGTGCGTCTATTGTACGCTGGTCTCGCAGGTTCTTGTTGGTCCCACATACTGCAGCGTCATTCTGGACTCTCTCCTTTTGAGACTGCATTTTATTGGTCTGTTATGTTAGCAGGTCCATCGTATCTCCATTTTGTGCGATCCATTGTTGTCTTCAGGCACGTCATCTACGACCTGAAACCTCTTCCTCCCTCAATCATCTTCCCTTCCATACATGTTCAGTCAAGTTTCTTTTGGTCCCATAATCCTTCCCACAAATTTCCAAAAAATTATTTTCACGTTTCTTTCGCTTTTTATTTATTACACTCATTAATTGTATTCGGTCTCCTTTACTTCTCAGTACCTCCTCAGTTTTCACTCTATTAATTCAACTTAGTCTTTCATCCTCCCTTACGTCTTTGTCTCAAAAGCATCCAGTCTTGTTCTGTCTTTCTTCCTCACTGTCCACATTTCAGCACAACAAAAGACACTCAATGTAAAATATTTTGTTATTCTCTTTCACAAATCTTTGGCTATACTGCGGCAAAAAGACTCTCCTTTTCTTACAAAATGCCTCTTTTATCATTGATATTCTGCTTTTATTCTCTGTGCTGCTCTTTTAGCTGCTTTTTCTCCTGCTTCATAGTTATTTAAGGCTTCAACATGTTATAATATTGCTCTATTCGGCATTATCTTTACCCTTTTATTTCGTTTTAGTGCCATTACATTTTTTTCTCTTTTTACTGCTTTTCATTTCGTAGCTTTTTCCTTTGCTTCAATAGCATCCACTACATCCAGTGATTCTTTTTCGTCTGTTGCTAGAAGGATAGTGTCGTCTAGAAACCTGGAACACCAAATTCTTCTTCTTGCAGTTTTTATGCACTTTTCATCTAGAGAGCAGCGGTGATTCCTGTTTTTTAAGTACAGACTGACAACTGTAGGAGACCAGCTTTATCTTACATGATTTTTCTATGTCTAAAAAAATACACATATACACGAGAGAAATTTGGAAAGTAAGTTCCGATCGGCTGTGAAATGGAAACCACTGTGAAAGTCAAAAATATTCTATTTGCAACATATAGCTACATCTTCCAGCTACTTGTCTACATAGTCGCCTTTCAGATGTAGACCTTTCGTAGCGTTGTGCCAATTTTTTCAGTGCCCTCGTCATAGAAGGTAGGCGCATGAGCATTCCGCAGGTTCTCTACACTGAACTGCAGCCCACTGTCTGAGCCAAAATGTTGTCTTCATAGCCAGCGGTACACGTAAGGAGAGATGAAACTCAGAGGGAAGGGAACCACTTCAAGGCTGTATAATGAGCAGTCAAGGACACCGCAGGAGCGTCTTCGTTGCCCCTGTGGTATGATCCGAGAACTGTTTTGGAGGAGGGACTGCAACAGGCCAACTGCGTCTGTTGTGTCTTTGTTCCGTCCAAAGCTAAATTGTTCCTCTTTTGTAAATGATTCTTAACATAACCTTGACTGCGTGTGAAGTGAGGTTAATTGTCTTGTGCTCACTGCATTTCTTGGTTCCCTGTTTCTTGGGTTTTGGAATGGCTATCGTTGCCAGAAAGTCCGCTAACCATTCACTACTGTCACACATTTTATATTTTTTTACATATCCTTAGTACTTTGTTTAATCGTTCTTGGTTCCAGTATTTTGATATTTATCCTTTAACGCATTGTACCAACCGCTTTCCCATTTTTCATTGCAGCCGTTGCACTCATTACGCCTTCCATTATGAATTCTGGTCCTTTTTCATAATCATTCCCACTGTTCAAGGAGTCAAGTTCCAGAGATGTTGGTTTTCGATCTTTTAAATAGTCTTCCCATCTCAGGAAGACATCCTCTTCTTCTTTGTAGACTAAATTTTCGTCTTTACTGAGAACTGCCATAGAAGCACTTCCCTGTCCAATTTGATCCATGTTGTACTCTTTACCCTGTTGTACAATCAATCATTTCTTCCATTCGTCTACGGTTTTCCACTTGCAGCAGGTTTGAAATCTTACTGATTAACATCTTGTAAATAGATTTGTGACTAACAAGTGTCCCGAGACCAGTGACGAGATTATGATCGCTTTACGCTTTCATTCTGTAATTCTTCCAAAATCACGCTTCGGTGATGGAATATACTCGATGGCAAAACGTTGCAAAGACTTTACTCTTTATGTCGTTCGTAATAGCAAAATCCTACTAGAGTCTCCATGTAATGTAAGAGGGCGCACGAAAATTTTAGAAATCGTCTTCCTGGGAAGTAGGAACGGCAAGCTAGCAATTCAGTTGGAATTAATTCTTGTCGAGGGGGCTGCTTAGATACTGGTTGCTGATTAATGAGGTTTTATGAAATTTATTGTATGGGGAACTCGAGTAAAATACGTTGAATTTGTGATAAAATATTTCAGAAACGTAAATTCAGTGGCGTTATATACATTTATACGAAAGATAACACGCTGTCAGTAATAAAAATATAGGTGAAGAGTCCGTAGTACTTCCCATAATAACAGAACACAAACTAAAGACGTACAAAGAAAATTATTTGTGGTAGTCAGCTGTACGCGTTAATGAAGTGGAATAGCTTGAAGAAACGACTGGTGATTTGCTCTTGAGTAACATGGAAGCACACGAACGTATTGCACACACATGTATCACGAAACCTACATCGTATGCTCATGCAGCCGAATGATACGTTGACCACATGGTTCAGTACAGAAGGAGAAACCACATAAATTCACTTAATTAAACCATAATCTATGTGAATCGCTAAAGAAAGCAACATAGAAACGTTTATTACGTTTACAACGTAAATAGGCTGATCTGCAGCCACGAAATTTAAAAGCAAATGACGCAAATTTAGTTAATTAAGTCGTAATGTATATGAAATCGCTAAGAAAAACACTGCACTGATGTTTTCAATAATGCGTGAAAATAGTTTCGAAATATTTAGTGGTATTACTACAGGAATAGGTTGGCTTGCAGCCTCATAGTTCAATGCACAAAGGAAACATCAAGTTACAAAATTGAAAGGGCATCTATATGAAATCGATAATCTTTGATAGTTTAAGAAGTACGCAGCATTCAGATACCTATATAGGGGAGACATACCAGTTCCTCATGTCGGACCAAAACTTACCTGTGCAAACCTGCAACAGCTGAGTCCATCCTCAAGTATCGCCAAAGAGCAGGTATACTTTGACCATTGGTCAATGCTCTTATTATACCGTTACCTTATTACTGGCAACTTCGGAAGAAAAGACTTCTACACATTTTCAAACTTCTCTGGTCAATGAACTGTGTATGCTAACACAGAAGCAAACATACCCTGAACAATTTCGTTCGAAAGTTGCCAGGATTACTACAGGGTGCTAAGGAAGAACTTAACTACTATTACCATATTTATATCCCATAAGAATGGAAGAATATGCCTTAAGCTCTACTAAATGTCAGTTACTTTTCCAACTGTGTTGATCTCATTCGTGTTCTAGGGTCTGGGAGAGCTTAATGTGTGTCATGTTATGAGATCTGTCGGCACGTTTGTCCACGATTGTCTCAACGTAGGACTATGTGTGGAGACCTAATAGCAGACTATCCCGAAAAAAGGTGCATCTTGGCTTGGAAACACTTTTTCACTGCCAGACCAAATGCTTATTACATTGACTACACGGTGAAGCATTCGTTAAAGGGAGACATTTATGAGTAACGCACTCTATTTAAAAGATGCACCATATCCACAATTTTAAAGATACGGCAATGAAATTTTTAAGTACTTTTTACACGAAGTGAACAGATTTACTGTCAAGTTTCTTAGATTATATGTGTGTAATATTTCTATTGAATTTAAAAATTTTTCTTTCAGAAAATAATGTACGTACCTTTTCCTTAGAAACTATCCAAGAGATTTCTAGAAGATGTTTTGTGTTGAATCTCTTTGCATATAGTAATCTTGTCTCGTGAGGTGTTTTGAATATATCCAGTAGGAGAATTTTAATATTTTTCAATAGTAAATCTGCAAGTATAACAGAAATTTCACGCAAAATTATAACCATTTTGCCTCGCATCTCAGCTTACACAGAAATCAAAAATTTACTCCTGAGAAAATATTTATTGGGTTGATAAAAATAAGTGTACAAAATTCCATAATTCGAGCATTCGTAGATTCTGAGGAAAAGGTACATAAACTTTAGAAAACACAATTTTCGGAAAACGCAATTTAAATTTCAACCTAATGTTGTATCTTATTTCACTCTTCAGAGGGCTCCGGATTTGTACTCAAGGTACTCTTACCCTTCAAGGCTTCTCTTCTGGTTTTTTGTTTTCCGTCTACTTTCCTTTACGAGGTCTTCAGCTGACTTTTCATTTGCAGAGAAGCGTCCTAAATCTATTTTTCTCAAGCTGTCTTGAATGAAATTTCCTATCTAAAAGCTCATTCTCTCTAATACCTCCATCTCCTCTACGATCCCATGATTAGATACAAGGACTTCATAGTAAGTTGCAATTATGGCAACTTTAGCAGATGAAAAAGTTTTTTGGGGCATCGTTTCTATAGTAGTAGGTTTAGAGACTCATTTGGATCCTGGATTTTTCCATCAACACACTTTTTTAGAAGTTCAGGATCGGCCAGTAACCTGTAAGTGGGCTTAAAGAGATCCGGGATACTACACAGGAGCCTCTCCTAGTGAATGCAGGCTTGATGTCCCTCTGTGTCTGTAAATATTTACACAAGCTGGTGTGGCACAGATGATGAAAGGGTTATTCGTGTGTTAATACCATGTCGAAATATGTAGTCCACACTGCACTTTTGATGTCACTTACACTGGATAGGTTCTATCTGGTAGCCTTACCGTAATACACCTGAAGAGTGTCTATCATCTTCTTTGTATGTTGCGTCCACCAATGCTCTTTTCATCTTCCAACTTTCCACCATTCCTGTAGCTGACAAGATACGGAAAAGAGTCACAGATGATCTATAAAACCAAAGACTCGTATATATCACAGCCTTCTAAATGTATCTCACACAAGTATGCTTGAAAGTAATCCACGGAAACGTTGTTCACCGAGCTAGTATTGAAGTATTGCTTCACAAAATTGAGTGTGGCAGGAAGGTCGGGTCACACATTTAATTATTTTTCAGGCACTTCGAAAGAAGTTTCATCTTTGAAACTAGGGGAACATATTGCACATGAGTTTTACTGATAAATAAAAATTAAACTGAAAATTGAGTTTCTCGGTCAATTTTATGAACATCCCCCCTCAAAAATTCACATTCGGGAGAACGGAGGTTCCAATATCCTACTTGCCATTGGGATGTAGATTTCCATGATTGAAATCGCTTAAGTAAACTGGTAGGAAGGTATTGCTGAAAACTACCCTTTTCTTCCCCGTATTGCCATCATCTGAGTGTGTGCTCGATCTCTGATGACATCGTCATTAGCAGGACATTAAACTCTAATCATCCTTCCTTCCTCCTTCTTTTAACTTAAAAGTATAAATAGTGGAGCTGTTCCAGTTTCAGCGCAAAGGCTCCATTCTTGTCCTCATGTAAACAGTAACGTCACTTGGCTTGGCCCCTTACATAAAAAAAACTATTCTCGACAGCTTTTGCTTCGTGCCTGGGGATGTGACGCTACTGTGCACTCGCTGTCAGCAGCACCTCATCTGAAATGACAGAATTAAAGTCCTCACCCTCGAAGAATGACAGCAGCTGCGTCAGTAAGTAGACTGTTAGTTCGGTTGGCCGCCGCTTGTCTGTATGTGAAGCATTCAGCAGACATGAAGATATGCACAGGGAGCCACTGCTGTGGACATCGTATGTAGGCCGTCTTAAACTCTAAGAACTTTGTAACTGTAATATTTTCAGAAACAAGACGTTTTTAATATTCCATCTCCCTGAGATATTTTTCCATACCAAGACCAGTATAGAAACTACTTAGTTCATCATTTTCGACACCACACCAATTGTGCAACACACTATGTAGACCATCATGTTCTCTTGTCTACATAGAGAATATATCTACACATTGTTTAAAAAAGATTGGATATTACAACTGATCCACAGTTGCATGGATATCTTTTTTACTGTAATAGGGTTTTTATATCTCACTGAAATGCTTCCCAGTACTGCTAAAGCTGTCAGACATTCTCGTCTCATGTAGGAGAAATGTCATTTTTACCATGATGTTGTGTTTCGCAAAGACGAACTTCAGCATCAAACTTGCACTTGACTCTAGGAATCGAAGCTCCAACTATCCACATTACACTATTTTGCAATATCACCATCCAAGAGGTCATCGTAAATAGAATAATTTTCACGGTTTTGGCAGTCTAGTGAGTGAGAAAATACTAAGCAATGTACAGGGTGAAACAGAAAAAAAGGTAACATTTCTACATTTCTACATTCCAATAAAACTAGAAATGATAAAGGAAAGAAATTGCATTCATAGTAATTGAAACCTTACAACTTTGCCACTTACGAAACACTGATGGCATTTATCATTTTTTAAAAATTACGTCCATTAGATGGCGTCCTTCTGTGCGAATACATACGTGAAATCTGCTGCTGAGGTTTCTCATTGACCGCTGCAACACCTCAGCTCAGATACTGTGAATTTCAGCCCGAATTCTCTGTTTTAACTTATCCAGAGTTCTTGGTCGAGTCGTGTAAACTATTCTCTTGAGGTATCTCCACAAGAAAAAATCACAAACGGATAAATCTAGCGATCTAGGGGGGCAGGGAATGTTACCGTATCGTGAGATCACACAGTCGCCAAACAATTCTCGCACATATGCCATTGATTATCGTGCACTGTGTGACGTCGTTCCGTCCTGTTGAAACCAGGCTTCTTGAATGTTTGGGAAGTTGTTCAGTGCAGGTGTAACGAAAGTTCGTAATATCTCCACGTAACGATTGGCACTGGCAGTTATTGTGCTTCCGTGTTTGTTTGCGAAAATATACTGTCCGATAATGCCATGTGATGAAACACCACGCCATATTGTCTCTTTACTAGCGTATAAAGAGGGCTCATAAACGTCATTAGGATTTGTGTTTACCCAGTAAAGCTAGTTATGTTTACTCAAATAATCTGTGAGATGCAAATGTGCCTTATGTGACATCCACAACTGGCTTGGAAGTTCATCGTCATTTTTTACTTTTGTTATCATTTGTTGACAGAATCCTAATCCCAACCGGTAATCGTCCTTCAGTTGTTGCATCATCTGTAGTTTGTACCGATGAAATTTTACATCAAGATGAAGAGTTCTGCGAACACTCTCCGTGGACATTCCAACCACTGCTTTTTGCTCACGAATTGAACTCCGTCGGCTCCCTAAGACAGACTTGCGTATATCAATGTTCGCTGGAGAACGCTCACTTCTTGGTCGTCCTGTTGGTTTCTTCTTGAGGGCAGATCCAGTCTTTTCAAAGTCATTAATCCAACATTTTATCGCGCGTTTCGACGGAACGGCATCATGACGTCCCAAATTATAAAAACGTCGAAACTGCCTCTGCACCACTACCAAACTGTCATTGTTTTTGTAAAACATTTCCATTGCTGACGCACGTGGCGGATTGTTTACTCACTAACTGTCACGAACCTGCAGTACTGCCACCTGCTCACAGTTGCCGCTACTCATTTCAAACATTCCCGTTATTTTGTGCCACCCTGTATAAGTGCGATTATGGTAGATGTCACACTAATAATATGGTAAATGTCACAATAATAACTAGAAGGGCATTTCAGTACTGACGCAAATGAACGTACATGCAGATAAATCAAATTCAGATTACTCACAATGTACAAAGCTTTTAACTGTTTTAAGTTCCACTGTTGTATCATTCAGAGATAGAGTGTTGGCTATTTGACAGAGCAATTCCAAATTAGTGTGGGTTGATATTCGTTTAATCAAAATGTATTAAGAGAGATAATGAGCTCATACTACTCGGTAGTGGAATGGGTCGCTTCAGTCAGGCAGTAATAGCCGACCGAGACTAGACGCAGCACCAGGGAAGTAACCGCTTTTGTGACATTTACGAGCCGGCCGTTATGGCCGAACGGTTCTAGGCACTTCCGTCGGGAACCGCGCGACCGCCACGGTCGCAGGTTTGAATCCTGCCGCGGGCACGGAGGTGTTTGATCACCTTAGGTTAGTTAGGTTTACGTAGTTCTAAGTCTAGGGGACTGATGGCCTGGAATGTTAAGTCCCATAGTGCTCAGAGCCGTTAGAACCATTTGACATTTACGAGTTCCTAACGAGGAGCGAATTTTATTATTCATCTGTGTGCTTTAATAGTTTAATTTCTTGAGTTTCTGCCTGTTAATTTAATATCTAATAGCCACAGTTGTCACGTTTTCGTTTGCGTCAGAAAGTAAATCGATTTTGTGACATATTACGAGTTCCTAATCAGAGATAAATTATTTAGTTTCAACTGATTGCTTCGGTAGTTAGGTTTTGAATATCTGCGTATTACTAGACAGTTCGTGCGTTTTCGTCGGGGTCTAGTTGCGCAACACGTGCCGATAGTCCGTTATTTGCATAGTTTAGTTTTTCACGGCCTTTAGTATGGACAGGGACTGCGATTGTTTGATTGGATGCGAGCCGAGTTGGTGACACCTCGCTCTCAGCTTCAGGCTGTGATGGCTTCGGTTACACAGCTTGAGGCTGCAGTGGATGGGCACCACTGTTGTGGACCGGCCGTGGGGATCCAACGGACGTCCAGCACGTCCGAGTCCTCCGATCGGTCCTCACCGGTGGAAAACCCAGTTACTGCTCGCACTGAGGCTGACACCTCACCTGTGGTTGAGTGAGAGGTCGCTTCAGGGCGTAAGACTTCCCAGGCGGCCGCACGTAAGGCCTCCCCGGTTTCTCTGACAAACGAGTTCCAGGTCCTGTCTGTGGCTGACACTGTCGCTGAGCCAGATGCTGTCGCTGGCCTGTTTCAGAGAAAACCACTCAGCCTGCAAGATCTGGGCAATCGCAGAGGATGGGATTATTGGTAGTTGGGAGCTCCAACGTTAGCCGCGTTGTGGGGCCCTTTAGGGACTTGGCTGACAAGAAGGGTAAGAAAACCAGTGTGCACTCCGTGTGCATACCGGGTGGAGTCATTACAGATGGGAAAGGGTCCTCCCGGACGCCATGAAGAGCACAGGGTGCAGCCAACTGCAGGTGATTGCTCACGTCGGTACCAAAGATGTGTGCCCCTAGGATCAGAAGAGATTCTCTCTCTTTTCGAGCGGCTAACAGAAGTGGTAAAGGCTGCTAGTCCTTCTTGCAAGATGAAAGCAGAGCTGGCCATTTGCAGCATAGTCGACAGGACCGATTGCGGACCTCTGGTATAGAGCCGAGTGGAGGGTCTGAATCAGAGGCTCAGACGTTCTGCGACCGTGTGGGTTACAGATTCCTCGACTTGGGCCAAAAGGTGTTTGGGTTTCGAGTCCTCCCTCGGGCATGGGTGTGTGTGTTTGTCCTTAGGATAATTTAGGTTAAGTAGTGTGTGAGCTTAGGGACTGATGACCTTAGCAGTTAAGCCCCATAAGGTTTCACACACATTTAAAAATTTAGCTGTGTTGGAGAAGTACCAGAGCTCCAAGCGCTAATAGAAAGCACTGATGCTCAAATCGTTATAGGCACTGAAAGCTGGCGAAAGCCGGATATAAGCTCGGCCGAAATTTTTTCGAAAAACCTAACGGTGTTCCGAAAGGATAGGCTAAACACGGTTGGCGGTGGCGTGTTTGTTGCTGTCAGAAAAAGTTCACCTTGTCGCGACATTGAGGTAGATACTTCCTGTGTGTTAGTATGGGCAGAGGTCATTGTTGGCAACCGGAATAAAATAATAATTGGATCCTTTTACCGACCTCCCAGTTCAGATGATACAGTTGCTGAATGGTTCAAAGAAAACTTGAGTTTAATTTCAAACACGTACCCGAGTTATACGATAATAGTTGATGGTGATGTTGGCGAAAATACATGTTTTATTCCGGAGGTACGCATAAAATATCATCCGAAATTGTGCTAAACGCATTCTCTGAAAATTATTTCGAGCAGTTAGTTCACGAGCCCACGCTAATAGTAAATGACTGTGAAAACACACTTGACCTCTTAGCAACAAATAATTCTGAGTTAATAACGAGCATCAAAACCGATTCAGGGATTAGTGAAGACAGAGTTGTCGTAGCGAGATTAAATATTGTAATCCCCAAACCCTCGAAAAATGAGCGAAAAATATACCTATTCAAAAAAGCAGATAAAAATTCACTTGACGGCTTCCTCGGAGACAATCTCCACTGATTCCAAATTAATAATACATATGTAGACCAGATGTGCCTTAAATTCAAAGAAATAGTATCGGCAGCAATTGAGAGATTTATACCAAGTAAATTAACAAACAACGGGGCTGATCCTCCTTGGTACACAAAACGTGTTAGAACACTGTTGCAGAAACAACGAAACCAACATGCCAAATTTAAACATTTGCAAAATCCCCAAGATGCCTATAACAGGTTCCACAACAAAACTTTGTCTCGAAACCTGGCAGAAAATACAAAGATGTTCTGGTCGTATGTGAAGTATGTTAGCGGCAAGAAACAATCAATGCCTTCTCTGCTTGATAGCAATGGAGATACTATCTAAGAGAGTGCTGCCAAAGCAGAGTTGCTAAACACAGCCTTCCGAAATGCCTTCACAAAAGAAGACGAAGTAAATATTGCAGAATTCGAATCGAGAACAGCTGCCAACAGGACTCCTCGGAGTAGTGAAGCAACTTAAATCACTTAATAAAAGCAAGTCTGGTCCAGACTGTATACCACTTAGGTTCCTTTCGGAGTATGCTGATGCATTAGCTCAATACTTAAAAATCATATACAACCGTTCGCTCAACGAAAGATCCGTACCCAAAGACTGGAGAGTTGCACATTTCACACCAATATTCAAGAAAGGTAGTAGGAGTAATCCACTAAACTACAGGCCCATATCGTTAACGTCGATATGCAGCAGGATTTTAGAACATACACTCCTGGAAATTGAAATAAGAACACCGTGAATTCATTGTCCCAGGATGGGGAAACTTTATTGACACATTCCTGGGGTCAGATACATCACATGATCACACTGACAGAACCACAGGCACATAGACATAGGCAACAGAGCATGCACAATGTCGGCACTAGTACAGTGTATATCCACCTTTCGCACCAATGCAAGCTGCTATTCTCCCATGGAGACGATCGTAGGGATGCTGGATGTAGTCCTGTGGAACGGCTTGCCATGCCATTTCCACCTGGCGCCTCAGTTGGACCAGCGTTCGTGCTGGACGTGCAGACCGCGTGAGACGACGCTTCATCCAATCCCAAACATGCTCAATGGGGGACAGATCCGGAGATCTTGCTGGCCAGGGTAGTTGACTTACACCTTCTAGAGCACGTTGGGTGGCACGGGATACATGCGGACGTGCATTGTCCTGTTGGAACAGCAAGTTCCCTTGCCGGTCTAGGAATGGTAGAACGATGGGTTCGATGAGGGTTTGGATGTACCGTGCACTATTCAGTCTCCCCTCGACGATCACCAGTGGTGTACGGCCAGTGTAGGAGATCGCTCCCCACACCATGATGCCGGGTGTTGGCCCTGTGTGCCTCGGTCGTATGCAGTCCTGATTGTGGCGCTCACCTGCACGGCGCCAAACACGCATACGACCATCATTGGCACCAAGGCAGAAGCGACTCTCATCGCTGAAGACGACACGTCTCCATTCGTCCCTCCATTCACGCCTGTCGCGACACCACTGGAGGCGGGCTGCACGATGTTGGGGCGTGAGCGGAAGACGGCCTAACGGTGTGCGGGACCGTAGCCCAGCTTCATGGAGACGGTTGCGAATGGTCCTCGCCGATACCCCAGGAGCAACAGTGTCCCTAATTTGCTGGGAAGTGGCGGTGCGGTCCCCTGCGGCACTGCGTAGGATCCTACGGTCTTGGCGTGCATCCGTGCGTCGCTGCGGTCCGGTCCCAGGTCGACGGGCACGTGCACCTTCCGCCGACCACTGGCGACAACATCGATGTACTGTGGAGACCTCACGCCCCACGTGTTGAGCAATTCGGCGGTACGTCCACCCGGCCTCCCGCATGCCCACTATACGCCCTCGCTCAAAGTCCGTCAACTGCACATACGGTTCACGTCCACGCTGTCGCGGCATGCTACCAGTGTTAAAGACTGCGATGGAGCTCCGTATGCCACGGCAAACTGGCTGACACTGACGGCGGCGGTGCACAAATGCTGCGCAGCTAGCGCCATTCGACGGCCAACACCGCGGTTCCTGGTGTGTCTGCTGTGCCGTGCGTGTGATCATTGCTTGTACAGCCCTCTCGCAGTGTCCGGAGCAAGTATGGTGGGTCTGACACACCGGTGTCAATGTGTTCTTTTTTCCATTTCGAGGAGTGTATATTGTGTTCGAACATTACGAATTACCTCGAAGAAAACGGTCTATTGACACACAGTCAATATGGGTTTAGAAGACATCGTTCCTGTGAAACACAACTATCTCGTTATTCACACGAAGTGTTGAGTGCTATTGACAAGGGATTTCATATCGATTCCGTATTTCTGGATTTCCGGAAGACTTGACACTGTGCCACACAAGCTGCTTGTAGTGAAATTGCATGCTTATGGAATATCGTCTCAGTTATTTGATTTTCTGTCAGAGAGGTCACAGTTCGTAGTAACTGACGGAGAGTCATCGAGTAGAACAGAAGTGATCTCTGGCATTCCCCAAGGTAGTGTTATAGGCCCTTTGCTGTTCCCTACCTATATAAATGATTTGGGAGACAATCTGAGCAGCCGTCTTCGGTCGTTTGCAGAAGACACTGCGCTTATCGACTAATAAAGTCATCAGAAGATCAAAACAAACTGTAAAACGATTTAGTAGAAGTATCTGAATTGTGCGAAAAGTGGCAGTTGACCCTAAATAACGAAACGTGTGAGGTCATCCACATGAATGCTAAAAGGAACTCGTTAAACTTCGGTTACATGATAAATCAGTCTAATCTAAAAGCCGTAAAGTCAACTAAATGCCTAGGTATTACAATTACAAAGAACTAAAATTGGAAGGAACACATAGAAACTGATGTGGACCGTGTTATTGGCAGGGCACTTAGAAAATGTAACAGACTTACTAAGGAGACTGCCTACACTACGCTTGGCCGTCCTCTTTTAGAATACTGCTGCGCGGTGTGGGATCCTTACCATATAGGACTGACGGAGTACATCGAAAAAGTTCAAATAAAGGCAGCACGTTTTGTATTATGCCGAAATATGGGAGAGAGTGTCACAGAAATGATACAGGATTTGGGTTGGAAATCATTAAAAGAAAGGTGTTTTTCGTTGCGACGGAATCTTCTCACGAAATTCCAGTCACCAACTGACTCCTCCGAATGCAAAAATATTTTGTTGACACCGACCTACATAGAAAGGAACGATCACGACGTTAAAGTAAGGGAAATCAGAGCTCGTACGGAAAGATATAGGTGTTCATTCTTTCCGCGCGCTATTCGAGACTGGAATAATAGAGAATTGTGAAGGTGGTTTGATGAACCCTCCGCCAGGCACTTAATTTGCAGTTTATCCATGTAGATGTAGATTTAGATGTAATTAATAAAATGCTCATAAAAATAAAAAAATTGAAATAAATGAGAAGCACAGAGATTTGATATTTACACTAGTACATGCAAGTACACATTACAGTGAAAGACTACAAACTACTGCGAGGAACCGCTGTACTGAACAAAGGGAGTGTACCACGTTAAAGCCATCATCTTCATTAGTAAATGTAGTGTTTATTACTAGAAGTTTTAGCTAGGCCGGAAATCGTGTTTCCGTTTTGCATTCAGTGGCAGAAGGGTGCAGTTCCTTAACAATGGTTCTTAATAATTCATTAAAATAATGTGGAAATATGTGCAGGAATTGAAGAGACCTAATTCCGATACTCTTCAACAACCGCCTGCATGATCTTCATGTACATCTTCGCAACTACTCTGAAATTCGCACTTAAGTGCCTAGCAGAAGGTTCTTTGAAACAAATTCAGACTATTTCTCTACCGTTGCACTCTCTAAGAGTGAGTGCGAAAAATAAACACTTAAAACTTTCTCTACGAACCCTTTCTACTTGATTTTATTGTGATGATCATTTATTCCTATGTAGTTTGGTGACAATAGAATATTTTCACATTCGGAGGAGAAAGTTGGTTATCGAATTTTCTTGGAAAGATCTCGCCGCAATAAAAAAGTCTTTATATTAGCGATTACCATCCGAGCTTTCTCATTATATCCATGACAATCTCTCCCCTGTTTTGCCATAAAAGAGCTGCGCTATTTTGAACTTGTCTTGTGGAGAAGCAGCATACTTACGCTTTTCCGTCGAAACAGTTTAGGTATATTCCAATTAGATGCACACCTGGAAATGGCTCGAACAATTCTTAACGATCACTTCCCCGTGCGAGACAGAATGCTGCCTTGTAGCGATGCGGACATGTGGCGTGGCCAGGTAGGTATGTAAACGTAGTAGAGAGGAAAGCGGGGTCATACTAGCAACGATACGGACCGTATAGTGAAATCTACTGACAGAAGCGACTTTGACCAATGACAGACTGAGCACTAGGGGACTTAATATCTGAGGTCATCAGTCTCCTAGAACTTAGAACTACTTAAACCTAACTAACCGAAGGACATCACACACATCTATCCCCGTGGCAGGATTCGAACATGCGACCGTAGCGGTCGCGCGGCTCCAGACTGTAGCGCCTAGAACCGCTCGGCCACTCCGGCCGGCAGCATCAATTCTACGCCCGAATCTTACAACTGCCCCTTAGGTCCAAACCGATTAAAATTCGTTTACTTCAAAGTTTGTTAAAACATAAGCTGAAGAGACGGGACCAGAATTATGTTTCTTCTTACATCAGATCAGTGGTCGACTCCCGATATGGCATCATCCACGTGAATGGCTGCATGGACCATGCACCGCACAATGAACGCAGGTCTTTAGGGGCAGCTGAACCATGATAGCACTCGAAGACGTCATGATAGATGTCGATTATGTGAACACACCGTGTTGTGCACAGTCTGCATCCCTTCATACTTGATGTCATCCCCGACGACAATGGCATCTTACAGGTGGGTAATGCACCGTGTTACATTACCAGAACTCCGCTGCAATAGTTTCGGACCTCATTTCGAGTTTTTTGGTCACCATATTCGCCTGATCGGAGCCTGATGGTACGCATCTAGGACGCTAATGGGTGCCATCTCCATGCGCACAAAGCACAGATTTGTAATTTATGGGCCGGCCGCTGTGGCCGAGCGGCTATAGGCGCTTCAGTCCTGAACCGCGATGCTGCTACGGTCGCAGGTTCGAATCCTGTCTCGGGCATGGATGTGTGTGTTGTCTTTAGGTTAGTTAGGTTTAAGTAGTTCTAAGTCTAGGGGAATGATGACCTCAGATGTTAAGTGCCATAGTGCTTAGAGCCATTTGAATTTGTAATTTATGGGAACTGCGTAGACATCTGGTGTCATATACTTTCGGAAACCTGCCAGGCATCAGTCGACTTCATGCCACCCAGAATCGTAGCTGTTGTGTTCCAGATGTGGAACAACACGCTGTTAAGCAGGTGTTTCACTCGATGCAACGGCAGAACCTCACAACGAGACGTGCCGAGCGCTTTTCGTTGGTGTACATTCTACTCACACAAACCTTGTAATGCGGATGGATAACTGAATGACCCGTGTGGATATTCCTCGCTCTTACATTTATTAACCACAAATCCAACAATTGGACGAGTTACATCAGCCCAGATATTTGCACTGTGTGCTAGTACAAAAAAGTCAAAGTCAGTTTTGTGTTACGTTTTAAATAATGTCATATTTGCTTGAACAGTATAGTGAGATACACAGGTATAAGTGCAGATATTTTTTATTAGTGAAAGAGGACAGTGTACTGAACAACATTACATTAGTTTTTACTTCATCTGAAGACTAATAATTATACCTATTACGAGTAGTACGTTTTTATATTGGTTAGTGTCTCCAAGCACATATAACAAAAGCAGGCCCTTATTGCTTGTATTCTCCTGGAAAACAAATCAGGTGTTGACGTGTGGACTCACAGACGCAGCCAAATTATATCGATTGGAGTAGTCCACTTAGTGGGCAGTTACAATCGTGCAGAAAACACTTGGTAGTAAATTCTGTGAGGAGTATGCTGAGAAAAAATGACCAACACACTGACGTGTGTACATATTAAGATACCACATATAACAATATCTGTACATGTACCCGTTACACATTGTATTCATGAAAGGTTCATGATAAGAGAAAACGGATCGCCAAATACAAAATATACAGTGATATTTAAAACGGGCCTAGTCTTGCACATATCTTCAGGATCTCAAGTTACAAGAAAGGCAATCACGCTGGTTATAGTCCTCCTAGCAGCTAAAAAGTAATCGGTAAATTTTTTGATATTGCATCTGGGGTAGTCAAGATAAATGTGAGACCCTGTATATTCAGGAGGAGAAATCATCGTATTTACTTTTTATTCGCTCATCCTAACACAACTGTCATTCTCAACATCCAATAACTCTGTATACACTGAGGTCACAACAGTCGTGGGACTTCTCCTAATATTCTGTCTGACTTCCATTTGCCAGGCGTAGTGCAGCACCTCGACGTGGAATGGATTCTACAAGTCGTTGGAAGTCCCCTGCAGAAATATTGAGCCATGCTGCCTCTACAGCGGTCCACAATTGTGAAAGTGTTGCCGGTATAGCATTTTGTACACGAACTGACCTCTCGATTATGTCCATTAAATGTTCGATGTGATTCATGACGGGAAATCTTCGTGACCGAACCATTAGTTCGAACTGGTCGGAATGTTCTTCAAACCAGTCGCGAACAACTGTGGCCACGTGAAATGTCGCATTCATTCACTGGTCATACGGGACTCGAGAGTCCGTTACCGCAGCAACGTATTTTCGCCACCTGTCCCTGTCTTGGGCTATTTCCTTCCACTCACCTTCAATATCAAGGTTCCTCAAATCAGCCTTCACCTGCGCCTCGGTCTCCCCACAGGACGTTTTCCCTCTAAGTGCCCTACCAGTACTCTGCGCGCTGCCCTGCCCTCATCCATTCGACACGCCCATCGCAGCCTACGTGGTTTAATAATACTGATTATGTCAGGGCTTGAATAGAGTTCGTGAACCTCTTCGTTATGCCGTTTTCGCCACTTTCCGCTAATGTCAGCCCTTTTTGATCCGAAAATTTTCCTCGAAATTTTGTTTTCAAATACTTGAAACGGCTTTTCATTTTGCTCAGTGAGAGAGCAAGTCTCACACCCATACAGCATAACTGGTAGAATAATAGTTTTGTATATTCTGATCTTTAAATTCCTATCCGTGATGAAAGTAATATATTCAGTGAGAAGTAGCACACATTTACCGCCCGTAATCTCGTCCTCAGTTCGCATTCAATCTCATTTCTCGAAGTGATGTCCACGCCTAGATACTTAAATGTGTTCACTTTCTCAAACCGCATGTCTCCAACTCTTAACATTTCCTGATCTACTGCTGTTGGCATTCTAGTAGTAACCAGGTATTTAGTTTTGTCTTCACTTATCGTTAGACCTACATCTTCACTAGCCTTGATTAACGCATTCGCATTTGCTGTTACAGATTCTTGCCTATCGCTAATGATATTTAGATCATCTGCATATCTTAATATCTTAATATTTCCATTTAACTCTGAATTATCTGCTGCCATTCGTACAATATATTCTAGGACTAAAAAAGTAGCGGAAACAGGGCATCTCCCTGCTTAAGTCCGTTCTTTATTACAAATTCTTCTGACTCCAATCTCCCCACACGTACTCTACCTTTTGTATTGTTCAAACTCGCTTTTATAAGTCTAACATACTTCTTTGGTATTGCAAGATCCAAAAGAATTATGTACAATTTTGATTGCAATACTGAATCATATGCTTTTGTAAAATCTACGAAAAGATTATGAACTGGTTTATTGTATTCCCATTTCTTTTCCAAAATTTGACGCAGGGTGAATATTTGGTCTATAGTTGATCTGTTTCTCCGAAAGCCAGCTTGGTAATCTCCCACAATTTCATCGGCATGTGGTGTAAACCTGCTTAGCAGAATATTCGATAAAATTTTGGAACATACTGGTAATAGCGATATCCCTCTAATTACTACAATCCATTTTGTAGCCCTTCTTAAAAACTGGGATCAGAATCGTCTCCTGCCACTCTTCAGGTATCATCTCTGAGTTCCATACTTTAGTTATCACTTTTTGAACTACTTCCACCAATTTCTGTCCCCAATTTTTAACTAATTCTGCAGTTATGCAATCTGATCCTGGTGCTTTATCGTTTTTAAATTTTTTGATTGCAACTCTTACTTTCTTTAACGTTGGCTCAGGTATCTGGGGTTCTGCTGGATGTATTTCGTACGCCTGCTCATTTCCTGGCTTCCTGGTGTACATTTAATAGATGCTCAAAATACGCCCTCCATTTACTTAATATAGCACTGGGGTCTGTCAGTATTCCCCCGGCATCCCCTCGAAGTGCATTTGTCCTAGCCTTGAACCCCTTCCTATACCCATTTATGACTAGGTAAAGTTCCCTAATGTTTTTGTTTTACTGTTTGTTTCCATTTTTTTAATTTGATTGTTCAAATAATCCCTCTTCTTTACCTGTAGTCTACGACCAACTCCCCTTCTCATGTTCAAGAACTCCTCTCGTTTTCTGTCTCCCATTCTATCCCAATCTAATCGCTCTTTTCTCCTTTCCTCTACCAATTTCTTGCATTCCTAGTCAAACCACGGTTTCCTCCTGTTCTTCTTAATTGTAGCTATTGTGACCTTCACTGCCTCTTTGATATTATTCCTCACAGTGGTCCACTGTTTATTTACATCCTCGTCTTGATCTTCGTAAGTCCTGAGAGCATCAAACCTATTTGAAATTTCTATCATGTACCTTCTAAAATGTCTTCTAAAATGTCGCATTGTCACCCATAAAAATTCCATCGCTGTTTGGGAACATGAAGTCCATGAACTGCTGCAAATGGTCTCCATGTGGCTGAAGATCCAGGGGACCCAGTCCATTCCATGTAAACACAGCCCACACCGTTATTGAGCCACCATCAGCTTGCAAAGTACCTTGTTAACAATTTGCGTCCATGGCTTCGTGGGGTCTGCAACACACTCGAACTCTAACATAAGCACTTACCAACTGAAATCGAGACTCCTTTGATCAGGTCGTGGTTTTACAGTTCTCTAGAATCCAACAGGTATGGTCACGAACCAAGGAGAGGCGCTGCAGGCGATGTCGTGCTGTTAGTAAAGGCACTCGCGTCGGTCGTGTGCTGCCACAACCCGTTAACACCAGATTACACCGCCCTGTCCTAACGGATACGTTCCTCGTATGTTGCACATTGATTTTTGCGGTTACATACGTAGTGTTGCTTGTCTGTTAGCACTGACTACTCTATGGAATCGTCGCTGCTCTCGGTCGTTAAGTGAAGGCCGCCGTCCACTGTGTTGTCCGTGGTGACAGGTAATGCCTGAAAATTTGGTATTCTCGGCACACTCTTGACTCTATGGATTTCGGAATACTAAATTCTCTAACAATTTTCGAAACGAAATGTTGCACGCATCTGGCTGTAACTACCATTCTGCATTCAGAGGCTGTTAACACCCTTCGTGCAGCTATTAATCACGTCGAAGACATTTTCACGTGAGTCATCTGAGTACAAATGACAGCTCCACCAACGCACTGCCTATTTTATACCTTCCATATGCGATACTACCGCCGTCTGTACGGGTGTATAGCACCACCCCATGACTTCTGTCACCTAGTGTATACCCAAGGCAATGGTTACCCTACTGAACCTCTCAGGTTTTCTGTGCGGGATTGACCGATGTTATACTTCCGGTTGCTCAGCCACGTTGTTTCCATTCCATGGAATATTTTTACTACCGACCCAGTCGTGTTCTTCAGTTACTGGTAGTGGTGGTATCATGTGTAACAGCACAATTCGCAGCGTTTGAAAATGACTGTTCGGTCCGTCGGCGAAATACTGAGCATAAAACGGAAACAACAACTCTGTTGAACGCGTGGAACTACAACATTAATCCCGCATAATTAATTTTCTAGAAGTTTCGTGGGCCATGGTCTTGTGTCAAGCCGCGCCCCGCGTTGACATGCAGCACACAGGCGGACAGACTCCATCTCGGTAATTTGACTGATCCCGCGCAAAATCCTGAACTCTGGGCCCTCCTGATGATCGTTTAAACGAAGCCCCGTCTGCTAATTACCTCTGTCCGGCGGGTCAATGTTTGCCGGCGCGTCTGTATGTATTTTGGCTGTCAGCGGCAGCTGCAAATCAGCATTAAGTGCCCGGCTAAATCAGCCGCGTGGACACAGCGCATTAGGCCGCCGCTGCACCGCTGCGCCCCTCTCCCTCCCCCCCCCCCCACCACCCTCTGGCTACACGGAGTTTCACTTCATACGCGCCGAATTGGCGCGTTCTCGAGGCTCTCGCGTGTCACATTTATGGTTGCTAACTCAGGCTGTAACTGGGGGTTTAAAACCAGGTAATTACGTGCGGTGAGGTCCTGAGCCGGCTAATGTGCTATTGTATTATAAGGCGTGGTTTCAAGCAAGCTTCGTTGTGGAAATATCGTCGTGTTCCACCGTAAATTAAAAGGAAACATATGTGTGATATTGTTCTACCACCCGATCGCCTGTATCTGTTTCTCGTTTTCCTCCACACGATGCTTCTATTCCTTGAACTTCTATCGACTTCAATCCCTGACTGACGCTAATTATTGATCAGGCCAGTCAGCAGGAGAAATAGTCGTCAATTATCTGTCTTCTAGTCTGCAATAAAACCGAATTTCTCCGTTTAAGAAAATTTTTCTTGTTTGTGACATCATAATGAAAGAAAGAAAAATCGTAAGCACAATCTCTGTACACAGAAAATCTACAACAGTAGATGTGAATGCAAACTCGGATCACTCAGTCACACATAAACAGTGAAAACTGATTCACTTCCTGCACAGAGTAATTAACATCCCATATACTACACAACGATTATAGTAATAAACAGAGGTCATCAAAAGCACATATAAGTACAGTCAAACTGATTCACCTATAGTACACAGATTGGATCTACATATACGAGGGCTATCCACAAAGTACATTACGTTTTGGAATTAAAAATAAATAAAGTATTGGAAATTTTTTTATTGTATACAGATGAAAGCCACACTTAAATACTATTTTTCTACATAGTTGCCATTTAAATTAAGGCACTTAACGTAGCGATGGACGAGCTTGGAAATTCCTTCGTCGTAAAATTCGGCCGCCTGCGCCTTCAACCACGGCAAATTTTAACTTATGCATCCAAACGAAACGTTTGTCTTGCACGCTCGTGTTTTTGTCGGCAGGGGTCTCCCTGGTGTAGTTAGTGGGATTGCTCGTTGCCTAAGATATAAGAACATATATATCTTGGAGATCCGTCCTTTTATACAATTGCGAAATCATGACGGTAATGTTTTTCAGCGAGAGAGATCAACGCCGTACTAGCACTCGCAGGTAAGAACACTTCTTCACAAAGAGGTACCTCAGAGATGAATCGGTTGTAAGGGTTGTGGGGTCCTCGTAGTGTAGCTTTGGTCTTCAAATCCACCTGATCTCTCAGTAGATGTGATGTTTCTATTTCTTGTAATCGTGTTTATGAAACAATCTATTCGCCTCACCTGCCAACAGCTTTGTGTGAACTGTGATGCCTCGTACTAATACCAGTGAGTGCAGTAACTCCAGACATGCTCCAGAAAGTATGGGACGAGTGTGACTATCATCTGTACGTTTGTGGTGCATACAGTCGAGAGAACATTGAACATTTGCGAACGGTAAATGAAAATTTTGATTCTATATGACACTGTAAAATACACAATAAATATGTATGTCATTTATTTAAAATACATACCCTTGTAAAATGGTTGAAATGGCTCTGAGCACTATGCGACTTAACTTCTGAGGTCATCCGTCCCCTAGAACTTAGAACTACTTAAACATAACTAACCTAAGGACATCACTCACATCCATGCCCGAGGCAGGATTGGAACCTGCGACCATAGTGGCCTCACGGTTCCGGACTGAAGCGCCTAGAACCGCTCGGCCACAACGGCCGGCATACCCTTGTCGAAATCGGAAGGTTGTTACAGTATATAGCCTTGTAGAAACCGGATGGTTGTTTTGAAATTAAAAGTTTGCTATCCTAGGCGTAAGCTAAAAATTTACTTCATGTTTCCATCTGTATTCATGTACAAGATATACCCTTGTGAAATCTGGCGTATCTATTTGAAACACACTTTATAAGCCCTCAAAAAAATAAAATGCAGATAAACTAGAGGAAACAGGAGCATATCAGGCATAGTATCAGAGCTACAGGAGCTAATACATCGAACCGGCGAGAATTTTAAAATGTGTAGGTAGTGGACACTAGATGCTGTAAGTAAATCAACTTTGACTGAAATCGTGTAAATTAAAATCATACGTCCACTAGCATTGAAGCAGAAATGAAAACAGACTGAATAAACAGCAACAACATGACATCTGTATTACATCCATCGCCACACGCAGAAAACGAAATATGCGGAATGGCCTCATATATATAATCGACGAAAACAGTAAGAAACAATCATGGACTGTCTAGTAACTTCTCATGCTTAACTTAGTAGTGACTGCATTTGTGATTAATGGATGCAATCCTGGCTTTGAATTTATGATAATGAAAGAGCATACAAGAATTTCAAAGACAAGGTCAAATGTTTTATGAAATGCTTTGTCTAGAAATAAGAGATTAATAAGATTAGAGAAGAAATTGACGCACCTTTGAATGATACTCGAAATAATGTGTAGCAAATAACGTGTATATTGAGAATTTAAAGTTCAGTGTTAAACTGAGAATCTTAGAATTTTAAAAATTACTAGAGGATATCAGGTGTACGTGATTTCGAGCGTCATTCAAAGGCACGTCAAATGTTGCTTTATTTATTACTTTTACACAAATCATTTTACTAAACACTGACCGCTTTTCAACTATTTTAAACTTCAAGTTTTGTTCAGAAAGCATGAAATATAATTGCTACACGTGATTTAGAGCACCATTTAAATGTGCGTCAAGTCTTTCTCTAATCTAATTTATGCTCTATTATTAGAAAAATCATTTTATAAAACATTTGACCTTTCCTTTAATTTTTTGTGTGATATTTAAGTGTCATAAATAACCCATAGAAAAATAACTTCTTTTTTTTCTTTAACAATGAATTTAGGCTAGATATATTATTTGAGGAGGATCTTTTGGAAGTTCGGATACAGATATAGTTTGAAATGTTGACGCTGAATTATGTAGTATCAAAAGACTGTGAAATTAGTTTGTTCGATAGTGAAGTTGATATAACGCAACTATGTTGGCCTGAATTTCAGGATCAAAACTGCTGTAATACCTGCGAAGTTCATGGCAGAAGCAGTAGCGTAGGGAGGGGGAGGGCAATGAAGTCTACCATGCCCCCCTGCAGCACTTACATAGGGCCACCGAATGGTTTCCAAGACAAACAAGAACTTCCAGAAAATACTTTACCATTTGAGCAAATTCTATATATTATATTATATTATTATATACATACAGTTTCTAACACACTATTCAACAAAACCTGACGTTTTAATTTCACAGAATGGGCACATGATTAGTGAAACTGAACAGTTCAAATTTCTAGGTTCAGATAGATAGTAAATTGTTGTAGAAAGTCCAGCTTCAGGATCTTGTTCAAAGACTTAATGCTCCCATTTTTACTATTCGAACGGTATCTGAAGTGAGTGATCATTCGACACGAAATTTATCTGCTTTGCTTATTTTCATTCGCTTATATCGAACGGTATTATATTTAGGGATAACTCTTCCCATTCTAAAAGGATATTTTTGGCTCGAAAACGGGAATTTCGGACAATAGGTGGTGTAAGTTCTCGAACTTCTTGTCGACCCCTGCTCACGAGTCTGGGTGTTCGACACTGGCCTCTCAATACACACACACACACACACACACACACAATATATATATATATATATATATATATATATATATATATATATATATATAGGGTGAGTCACCTAACATTACCGCTGGATATATTTCGTAAACCACATCAAATACTGACGAATCGATTCCACAGGCCGAACGTGAGGAGAGGGGCTAGTGTAACTGGTTAATACAAACCATAAAAAAATGCACGGAAGTATGTTTTTTAACACAAACCTAGGTTTTTTTAAATGGAACCCCGTTAGTTTTGTTAGCACATCTGAACATATAAATAAATACGTAATCAGTGCCGTTTGTTGCATTGTAAAATGTTAATTACATCCGAAGATATTGTAACCTAAAGGTGACGCTTGAGTACCACTCCTCCGCTGTTCGATCGTGTGTATCGGAGAGCACCGAATTTCGTAGGGATCCAAAGCGAACGGTGATGGACCTTAGGTACAGAAGAGACTGGAACAGCACATTACGTCCAAATGCTAACACATTTTTATTCGTCTTTTTCACTGACGCACATGTACATTACCATGAGGGGTGAGGCACACGTACACACGTGGTTTCCGTTCTCAATTGCGGAGTGGAATAGAGTGTGTCCCGACATGGCAGGCAAATAGATGTTCAATGTGGTGTCCATCATTTGCTGCATACAATTGCAATCTCTGGCGTAACGAATGTCGTACACGCCGCAGTACATCTGGTGTAATGTCGCCGCAGGCTGCCACAATACGTTGTTTCATATCCTCTGGGGTTGTAGGCACATCACGGTACACATTCTCCTTTAACGTACCCTACAGAAAGAAGTCCAGAGGTGTAAGATCAGGAGAACGGGCTGGCCAATTTGTGCTTCCTCCACGTCCTATGAAACGCCCGTCGAACATCCTGTCAAGGGTCAGCCTAGTGTTAATTTCGGAATGTGCAGGTGCACCATCACGCTCATACCACATACGTCGACGCGTTCCAGTGGGACATTTTCGAGCAACGTTGGCAGATCATTCTGTAGAAAGGCGATGTATGTTGCAGCTGTTTGGGCCCCTGCAATGAAGTGAGGACCAATGAGGTGGTCGCCAGTGATTCCGCACCATACATTTACAGTCCACGGTCGCTGTCGCTCTACCTGTCTGAGCCAGCGAGGATTGTCCACGGACCAGTAATCCACGTTCCGTAGATTCACTGCCCCGTGGTTTGTGAAACCCGCTTCATCGGTAAACAGGTAGAACTGCAACGCATTCTCTGCTAATGCCCTTTGACAGAATTGCACTCGATGATTAAAGTCATCACCATGTAATTGCTGATGTAGCGACACATGAAACGGGTGAAAGCGGTGACGATGGAGTATGCGCATGACACTACTTTGACTCAGTCCACCAGCTCTCGCAATGTCCCGTGTACTCATGTGTGGGTTCATGGCAACAGCAGCTAACACACCAGCTGCACCCGCTTCTCCTGTGACGGGCCTGTTACGGACCCGTTTCCGTGCTACGACCATACCTGTTGCATACAGTTGGCGGTAGATGTTTTGTAATGTGCGGCACGTTGTATGCTCTCTGTCCGGGTACCGTTCTGCATACACCCTGCGGGCTTCAGCTGCATTTCGTCGACACTCGCCATAGATGAATATCATCTCCGCCTTTTCAGAGTTCGAATACACCATGGTCACAGTTCCTACAACACTACACTATCACAGACGTCTGGTAACACGGTACACTACAGTTGGTCTGCGTGCGGAGACGAATGCAGAATAACAATAGCAGCAAGCGCTACAAGCGGACACTGCAACAGCTAGACCAAACCACAACAATCCACTACAGCCACACTCGTAAACACGGTCGTCATCGTAAACATGTCCCTGCATATGCTGCTCGCCGACCGTGGGCCGTGTTTGTTACAACACGCAACTGAACGTCGGAGGTTTCAAGCGTCAACTTTAGGTTACAATATCTCCGGATGTAATTAACATTTTACAATGCAACAAACGGCACTGATTACGTATTTGTTTATATGTTCAGATGTGCTAACAAAACTAACGTGGTTCCATTTTTAAAAAATGTAGGTTTGTGTTAAAAAACATACTTCCGTGCATATTTGTATGGTTTGTATTAAACAATTACACTAGCCCCTCTCCTCACGTTCCGTCTGTGGAAACGGTTCGTCAGTATTTGATGTGGTTTACGAAATATATCCAGCGGTAACGTTAGGTGAAATGGTTCAAATGGCTCTGAGCACTATGGGACTTAACTTCTGAGGTCATCAGTCCCCTAGAACTCAGAACTACTTAAACCAAACTAACCTAAGGACATCACACACATCCATGCCCGAGGCAGGATTCGAACCTGCGACCGTAGCGGTCGTGCGGTTCCAGACTGTAGCGCCTAGAACTGCTCGGCCACCACGGCCGACTGCATTTTTTTTGTTTGATATTTAAATGATACCCATCTTCTCCTTCTTTCCAAAATATCAGTGGATATTGCAAAGCGTCGTAAGAGCGATGACTGTCTTCAATCTATGCACTGTGTTGTCTCTGCATTGGATTCGTATATCTCGACGTTCAAATGCTTCGCCAACCATAGAATCTGCAACTTCATTAATGGTAGATGCAATATATCGGCCCGCGTGCTGCCCAGATGGTACTTTGTCTGCTGTATAGTTGTCGTTTTGCAGCCTGTTTGAAACGGTATTGAACAACCGGACCAACTGGTTGTGATTCTGTAAAAACGGTTCTAAAATACCCACAGTTTCTCGCTCCTCCATCTGCTCGATTTGGTTGTACTGGCAGCGTGCGTTTATTTGCTGCTCCTCATCACCCATGAAGTAGATTTGCAGAAATTTTGAATCGGTATCAGGCATCGGCATCAAAGAACCAATTTGATGATACACTTGGCCCTGAATCTTAAACGCTGAGTGAAAATTGCGACCATCCTCATTCTGAACGATTTTTGTTGCCCCAAATGATGTCACTTGAAAGCATGAATTGAATGGTTCCGGCGGCGAATTCAATGGTGGCAATACAACTTTTCCAGACTCGCAGCCGAAATCGGCCGATTCACCTTTGTATTTGAGTGCAAGACAGTGTTGGCATTGTTTGTTCATAGCACCGATTACGATTTGTGAATGTGACGAATAGTCGATGTCCGACTCATATTCGAACGCCAGGCGAAGAAGTGATGCACGTGTCAGTGCGCGATATACTTGCAAACGCTGTTGTTCACGTGTTCTGAATGTGTCGATGACTCGTTGACGGGCCAGTCCTTGTCTCAATGCATTATCTCGAAGGCGTTCGTTGCGTTGCTCTTGACTTTCATTAGCAAGTCTGATTGCAGTCTGGTTTCTTAAATTTTCATTGTCCGTCAATTGATCTTCTGCCGATATTTAACCGACGGCTCTGGACTAATTGTGAATTCCGAGTCCGTCGACCAATTTTTCCTCCTCGTCCACGAAGACATGGCATTGTTTTATGTACGTAACTTATATGTGGATATAATACACTTAATACTGCAGCGCCATCTGCCGGGCTGATTTGTGAATCTAATTCACCCAGGCCCCCACTTGAATGCATTCACAAAAATTCATTCAAATCAATCCAGCCGTTTCGTTGCAGTATAGATAAATGACCTAGATACCAACTGCAGCGCCATCTGGCGGGATCATTTGTGAATCAAACCATCCAGGGTGCCACCCAAACGCATACAAAAAATTTCATTCAAATCGGTCCAGCCGTTTAGGAGTAGTTCAGTGACATACATACGTACAGTAGAATCATATATATATATATTCCTTACTGTCATTTCTTGTTAACAATATTAGCTTATTCCCAAGAATAAGCAGCTTTCACTCGGCAGAAATCAAACCTGCATTTGAACCGCACTTCCTTAACTCTTGTGCAGAAAGGTGTGCAGTATACTGCTGCATCCTTTTTCAATAAGCTGCCACTCAAATTCAAAAATCTTAGCAGTAATCCACGCGCTTTCAAATCGAAACTAAAGAGTTTCCTCATGGGTCACTCCTTCTATTCTGTCGATGAAGTTTGGTTTGTGGGGCGCTCAACTGCGCGGTTATCAGTGTCCGTCATATTCTGTCGAGGACTTCCTTGAAAAATTAAGCTGATTCTTGTTGTATTGTTGATTGCGTTTACTTAAGCTTGCGGCTTGGCTTTTTTCGGGGTCATAAACGTTTTATTTTTATCTGTTATTACGTTTATGTTGTAATTTCATGTACTGACACGTTCCATGACCTTGGAGACTTGCTTCTCAATTCGGTCCTACGGAACTTGACGTGTAAATAAAAAAAAAAAAAGTGAATATGTCTCTGGAGGGGGAGGGCACCAATAAAGTGTGGTCTCGTACCCTTGGCGCCTAGAAGCCGGGGGGGGGGGGGGAGGGGTGCTGGGAGGGGGTCAGATGGGGAGGAGCCCCGATCAAAGGGCCAGTTATGTTCGCTACGCCATTAGACAGAAGTTTACTAATTACCTGAACCAATGTGTTTTCACCTCTTTCTATCGCAACCTCATCTGTAGAAACATGGATCCAATCTTATGGTAGGTACCAGGTTGTAATTGTGTCTGTACAGGTTTTTCACAACAGGTGCAAAGTGTAATTACGTTCTCCTGTGAAGGTTTACTGTTGAAAAGCTTTCTCTCTTGCTGAGATAATGTCATGTATTATCATACAGCTGTGTACTAGCTCAAGATGGCTGGACTTTATAAAGTCACTCCGCGACTTCTGTCTCAAACTTCCCTTTACTTAATACTTCATCTCTCAATTCCTTCCTCGTGAAGCTCTTATTGGTCTAACCTACCGTCTATCAGATTCTTCATCATTATTATCAGTACACGATTACAGGTACTGCATTTCTCGGTAAACAAGACCTGAGCGAAGCTAAGGGAAACGAAGTAAAATTCCTGCGGTGTTTCCATATTTTTGTTCAACCCCTGTACATTTGAAAGGAAGTCATTTAATAATAAGTTCTATTATCCTGCCCTGGGGCCATAATGAACTCCGTCAGTCCAGAAACAGCACTAAACAACGACTGATGTGACGCAATTCATTTTTAATCTTCACTCTTCAGGAAAGTGCGGATGGTTGTCACCGCCACGCCTGTTGTTCTTTGCCGATTCTTCTGTCCCTCCACCGCATCTGCATTGGGCATCCGAATACTCCGTGCCCTGGGTTGTGATGGTGTGTGGCGGCTAGTAAACTTACTAAATACAAGAGATTTTCAAAAAAGTGGTATCACGAGTCACAGCGGGCAAAAACAAAAAAAAGTTCTGAATCTAGCTTATAGATAAGCGATAAGCCGAAACTGGTTACTAAAGACATATTATTGTGATCTCGACTGTTCATTTTTAAAAAATAATAAAAATGTTTCCGTGCACTTGTTTCTCCTGTTTCATCATGCAGCAAGTATTTTTGTAACATCGTTCCACTTCCGTTTTGAATTAATACCTTACGAGGCAATAACAATGCTATTTTAACCAGAAAGACCAAAATTCCAGTAAGCCGTCACCAGAAATAAGAAAGATGTTCCTTTTTTACGGCCGGCAGGTGTGGCCCAGCGGTTCTAGGCGCTTCAGTCTGGAACCGCGAGACCGCTACGGTCGCAGGTTCGAATCCTGCCTCAGGTATGGATGTGTGTAATGTCCTTAGGTTAGTTAGGTTTAAATAGTTCTAAGTTCTACGGGACTGCTGACCTCAGATGTTAAGTCCCATAGTGCTCAGAGCCATTTGAACCTTTTTTACGAAAGTAGCACATAAATGTGTAATCCAACCGTCACTGTGGTCACTTAAAATCAACTGGAGATGACCACAATGAGTGCCAGATCATGCCATGTCGTACTACTTCCGCAACAAGGTACCGGATATTTATTTCTGGTGACGACCCATTAGCGTCGAAACCGAGTAATTGTAAAAGTACTCCAACCCCTAAGTCATATTTTAACGTACGTTTGCTTGGACGTGTATGTTATCATTCGGTTGCAGGACAGAGAGAGAGAGAGAGAGAGAGAGAGAGAGAGAGCGAGAGAGGGGGGGGGGGGGAATTCTCGGCCAGAGTACGTTAACGTAATAAAGCTGCCGCGTGCGGCACAGGGACGCTCGACCGACTCGAGGTACGGAAATCGCGCCGCGCTCCCCACGCTCCACTGCCGCCTTCCGCTACGCGGACCTCGCTTTCCGCATTTATACGGGCATTTCCCGTGTGAGCCCGCAGACAATGGCCGCTAGTTTAGCGAGCAGCGCAGATCACGTCCAGGCGGGCTCACTCGTTAGCGCGGGCGGCGCGCCTCCCCGGCGCCAACACACTCGGCGGACTGGGACCAGCTGCCGGCCGGGCCACACGTCTCCCGCTCCGTAACAAAGCGCGCATCCTCCTCCGGCACTCGTTTTTAATTGGCTCCGCACAATAGGCGCCCGTGGCGCACAGTGCACGCCTTTCCGCTACCAGCGGAGCAGGTAGCCAGTCCCGTGCGGTGATTTCCCATTTCCCCAGCAGCAGTCTGATTTGTCATCTCCAGTTCCGAGCTCGCCCGACCGTAAGTGGGCGGGTAAGGCTCCGTAACGAGGCATCATCCGCGGTCGCAGGGCAGGCCGTCCTTATTACGTCATACATGTGTTGGATGCCAGCAGGACCAGCCCCATCCCTCGCCCCTCCCTCCCTAGCCCCTCAGACCCTTGAGTCCGCCTCAGTCAAAATACTCTCCCTACTGCCGCAAAGGTTCTATACCGTGCACTCTGGCTGGACGCCCTCTCCCAAAGCCTCCAGGAGAGACTCAATAACCTCCGGAAATAATCTCACATCGGCTCTGCTGCTGCAGTCCTAGACTCCCCCCCCCCCTCCCCCACCTCCGTCCCCAGTTCCTGTCGCTGGATAATGATACAGTAGTTCCACCTGCCCTCTTTCGTTCCCCGACAATCTCCCGCCGATGATGGTGATTAGGGTCACAGCCGATCGTTAAGACCCCGGGCCGCGAACTTTCTCTCCCCTTCCCGCTCTTTGCTCTCCTCCCGCAGGTCCCTCCATCCTCCCCCCCTCCCCCCCTCGGCATTCAGGATCCAGACGGCACAGGTACAAACGTCTACACCTGTCCCCGGGAAAGCGAGGGATGTGCCGCGACTCGGAATGAGAAGAGAAATCGCAAGGAACCCGCTCTGCCGCCTCCGACATTCACGCATTCCCTGCACAAGCGCCTAAATTTGAGCTGCATTCCCTCCTCCTCCATTCACACACTGAAGACGGCGGAGGCTGTGACGCGTTTGCTCCCTTGTCAACAAGCGCCCTGGCGCTCTCCCGAGGCGCCAAAACGTGCCCAATGTTAATTTTCAAATACCTCTGGTCAGGCTACGACGGTGTTAGAAATTCAACTGGCGAAACTGTCGCAAATGCGAGGAAACGAGGGGCGGCTCCTCGGAGCACCATTGTCATTTTTCTCCTTCTCTTTCCCTCCCTGTACTCTACCTCATTGTTGCTAACCGCACACTGCCCGCCTGCCACTTCCCCCAACGCCCATGAAGCCTTCGCCTGCCGGCAGTTCCCTAGTTTTAATTAAATTCTCCTGACTGCTTGCCTCCGTACAATGTAACTATAGACCGTTTTCTTCCTATTCCGTGGCGCGGTGCTGAGTAACAAAAGTACACCAGTGCTGTTTATTTTTCTGTTTCCATCCCTTATACCGAGAAGCCGACATAGTCACCCATTTGTAGAAATGGAATGACTCAATATGTAACACTGTTTTCGTCACTCAATAAGCTGCTACCGATATATGTGGGAACATTCACGAAACTGCACATTTTGAAAAACGCCGTTTTATTGAAAGCAGCATTAGATTGTAAGGCATTTTCGGTCACAAAATGGCTATGCAGTACACCCGTCTCGATGGTGGCGTGGTTTATCACACCGCTTCCGGGATTCTGCAAGCTGTGCCAGCCCTGAATCAAATATCCTCGTGGACTAACAGCGAGAGATGGTGTCCGACACCTTGGATGTGATCTTTATGCTGTTTGCCTCATCTACCTCGGTTAATAACGAGCGGGGCCACAACTTCGCTTTATTTGGACGATTTTCAAGCATTTCGAAAAAGTCTCACCCTTTCACAGAGTTTAACAGTAGAAGCTGCCAAATGGTGTGATGAATTGGTGGCGATGCAAATGACAACCGGCCATCCTCTACCTGCAACACTGCCAAATCCAGAATAACATGTCGACCCTGGGAAGACAGCGGATAAGGACAGGGAAAAGGAAAATACAGACGAGAGAGTTGTTTTCCAGAATACACCACACAGGAGTTATGAGTAGACTGTAAATCTCCTAATATGTTCGGCAGTAATACATACTGATACGAACAACCCAATGAAAACAATCGATTCATTCGGTTGTTTGAAAACAAACTACTCATTCGGTTGTGGTTACATATATCGATTGAATTATTCATAGCCGGCCACTGTGGCCGAGCGGTTCTAGGAGCTTTAGTCCAGAACCGCGATGCTGCTACGGTTGCAGGTTCGAATCCTGCCTCGGGCATGGATGTGTGTGATGTCCTTAGGTTAGTTAGGTTTAGGTAGTTCTAAGTTCTAGCGGAATGATGACCTCAGCTGTTAAGTTCCATAGTGCTCAGAGCCATTTTTTTTTTTTTTTGAACTTCAGATAGTCCCATAGTGCTTAGAGACATTTGAACCACTTTTGAATTATTCATTCACTGTTTCGAGTGAAACTAGTCTGTGGGAGCAACAGAATGAAGACAATCGTGTCAGTCGTTTGTAGCTTTACGTGTCAGTTGAATTATTATTCGTCTACTTTTTTCGAGTGAAAGCAGTCAGTGGTAGCAATCGAATGAAAAGATTCGAAAGCGTTGTAGCTTCGCATATTGACTGAATTATTCATTCTTTCGTTTCAAGTGAAAACGATCAGTAGTTTTACTGTCGCTTGAACCATCTGTTCATTCTTTTAACTGAAACCACTCTCTAGTGTTTTTGATGAGCGACCTATTGATTCATTTTTCTGAGTGAAACCATCCTGCAATTATTTACTTAGTTCAACTTAAGCAGTGCTACATTACTCTGACAGAGGATGATCCTAAGTGAAGACGTATCTCAGGGGTATGCCAAAGTTAAAATAAGCAGTATACATGTTCATTTAATTATGAACCGAATAACGTAATTTTGCTTTTCATCATTTGAAACAGATTCAGGGTACTGTTGTGGATTAAATTATTTCAGGTACCATTAACGAGTAACTATTAACCTGACGTATCGCTGGGGTAGGCCTGCAATGGCTTAAATTTCCGACCATAGACAAAAATTTCAAATACCGCGGACGTCTGGGTCAGATCAGATTATTTTCCCAGACACAAACAGTCTGTAGAAAATAAGTTGGTCGGTGGCCACGAATGTTGCGGCGGGGAGCGGTGTCATGGGAGCAGGAATCTTTTCTCGCTTGTTTTTCAGTGCCGACAACGCCAGCGGGTGCACGCCTCCGTCCGAATAGCAGAATTACACATCAGATTAACAAGGACTTACGAAAGTACATTTTAGAGACATTCACGTTCATACTTAGTACTAATTTGCAGCAAGGAATACGAACGTAAACGTAACTGAAATCAGTTTTATACAGCTCAATGAGTAGAAGGCAAGTGACATTTAAAGTAACCAGAATGAAATTTTCACTCTGCAGCGGAGTGTGCACTGATATGAAACTTCCTGGCAGTTTAAAACTGTGTGCCTGAACGAGACTCGAACTCGGGACCTTTGCCTTCGTTTGACATTTAAAGTATTCCGTTCTCCGGCGGGCGGAGCGGCATTGCTGTGTATGCGATCGCCAGTAGTCGGCGGCTTCTCATTGTCGGCAGCTTCTCATTGCTCAATGAAGAAGTATGGGAAATACATGCATAAGTAGCCGCTTGACAAGAGATCAAGGTGACCACATTTTCTAGAGCCATATTCGGGTCACATTAAAAGATTTTTATAATGGAAAAAAGTCTTAATAGAATATAATAAATGAAAACTGTCACTTCAATTTGTTTCAAAAAGTACATTAATTTATGTCTTATTAATACCGTCTAAGCTGAAGGAGTACGAGCGGACATACCAGCATTCATCAGTGCTGTAAATTTTCTTCACCATGTGTGTATTCTTCAACAGCATTATGAAAACATTCACCTCAGGACTGTCTGTATGACGTCCACCTTCTAAGATTAGGGCTCTGCTCGGCTCTGTGAAAGATGATTTGGGGCTTAGGAAACCCGGTGTGTACAAAATTCCGTGTCAATGTGGGAAAGCTTACATTGGCCGTTCGATTCGCACAATGCATGACAGGTGTGTGGAACATCGCCGTCATACGAGCCTACAACAGCCGGAAAAATCGGCAGTAGCGGAACACTGCCTAAATAAGGGACACAGTATGAAAGTTGATGAAACTGCGATAGTTGCCAACATTTCCGGTTTTTGGAACAGTGTCTATAAAGAAGCGATTGAAATTAGGTTGGCTGATAATTTAATCAACAGAGACAATGGGTTTCCTCTTAGCAAGACGTGGAATCCCGTATTATCTCGCATCAAAACTGAACGTTCTTCGGTGCGGCCTTGATTGCGATATATCGTTGCCAGCAGAGTTTCACTAAGGGCGGCGCCACTTCCCTGTCTTGGAAGGCAGACACCATGATGGGCGGCGCATGCGCCGTGTACTGAACGGTGCCTATATAGGACGTCGATTTGCGACCTGCCGTCACCCGCCTTATGCGGGTTTTCTCTGAGGACGCCCCCTCCATTGACCGTCTCCTGAAGGAGGGTGCCCTCCTCTTCCACCAGCGGTACAAGGTCGACCCTTCCCGTTCCCCTCCTCAATCCCTGCGCTGCCAGAGGTGTCTGCGCTATAATGCGCACCCCACAGCTGAGTGCCGCGAGGCCCCCACCTGCCCGCATTGTCGGCAAGCGCACTTCCTCCGGCAGTGCCCTAACCTCCAATCCCCTCCCTCCTGTAATACCTGCAATCTCCCTCATCCCACCTACTCCCAAAAGTGTAAAGCCCGACCCCCTCCAACCACTCCTGAACTCACCATACCTGTCCGTCCTCTGGACGCCCCCACCCCTCCTGGCAATTCCCTTCGTCCCCCCCCCCCCACCGCTGAGGACATCATCAGGTTCCTTACCATCGTCCTCCAAAATGTTCATCCCTTTCAGCGCCCACACACCCTCCAACAGATCTCCCTCGCCGCCCGTTCCATTTTCCAACTCAAGATGTACGCCACCTACTCCAACAACCAGGCCCATTTCACCTTCTCCCGCCTCGACACCCTCGTCTAAATCCCTCTCATGGCGCGACAGCAACGTATCCTTTTCAACAACATCCGCTCCCTACCCGCCAACAGGAACCTCTTCCTGCACACCCTTGCCACCCACCGTGTGGATGCCTTCCTCCTTAATGAAACCTTCCTCCAACCCCACCACACCATTCACACTTCGCCCTACCTCCTCCACCGCTCCGATAATCCCCTCCCAATTGCGCGTGGCGGAGTTGCCATTATTCACCACCGCCAGATCCCTGTTCGGCTCCAACCTCTCCTTCCCGACCCCACCGAACACCTGATCCTTAGTCTCTTCTTCCCCGGCCTTACCGTTACCTGCGCCACCATCTATGTCCGCCCCAACGCTCCTATTCCCTTCGACTTCCTCTCCTACGTCGATCGTACCTTTTCCTCCTATGTGATCGCCGCCGACCTCAACATCCATAGTCGTTCCGCTGCCCAGTTACGGCGCTGGCATCGGTTCCTCTCCACTCTTCAAGGCGACCTCGTCCCCATCCCCCAGCATACCCGTCCCGAATCCAACTCCACTCCTGATGTTATCCTCTCCTGCCCCAACCTCCTTGGCCGTATAACGGTGGATGTCCTGGAGCCTATTGGTAGCGACCATCTCCCTGTCCTCCTCATTGTTTCAGACGGTCGTCGCCCTCGCCCCGACCCTCGTACTGACCCTCCCCCTAAGTATGTCCACGACTATTCCCGAGCCGACTGGAATGCCTACCGGGATACCCTTTCTACCCAGGTCGATAGCCACCCTCTCACCTACCACCACCCTGACGATGTCACCCATGCCGCCTCCTTTCTCCAGCAGACCTTGTCTGAGGCCGTGGAGGCCCACGTCCCTACTGTCGCCATCCACTCCCACCGTCCTACCTTACCACCACAGGCCGTTCTCCTCCTCCGTGAATCCCGTCGTCTCTACCGTGCCTTCCTCCGCACGCGTGACCCGGACACACTACGACGCCACCGGCCACTCCAGTGACACGTTCGTAATTTGCTCGCGGCTAAGAAACGCCGGGACTGGCGACAGACATGCACCCGTTTAAATGCAACCCTACCAATGAACTCGTCCAAGTTCTGGTCGGCCTTCTGTCGCCTTACCGGAACTAAACCCTCCCCCTACTATCCTCTTCTCCACGATGATCACCCCTTCCCTGACACCCTTAGTAAGGCCAATCACTTTGCCTCCTACCTCTCCGATGTCTTCTCCATCCCCGACGATCCCCAGTTCGATTACTCCCTCTTCCCAGATATCCGCGATTGAACTGACACCTCTGTCCCTCCCCTCGCTCCTGGTTTCCAGTACTTGGACAACATTACACACACGGAACTCAATGCCCCTATCACTACACAGGATCTCATTGATACACTCCGCACAAAACGCAACACCGCTCCTGGTCACGATCGTGCCACCCACCGTCACCTTCGTGAAGCTCCTGTCTCTTTCCTCTCCACCCTGGCCCGGCTCTACAATGTAGTCCTGTCCACCGGTTACTACCCCGACCTGTGGAAAACCTCCCGTATCCTCATGTTCCTTAAACCTGGCAAACCGCCGTCTGCCGTCTCCTCCTACCGTCCCATCAGCCTTACCTCGTTCTTCAGCAAGGTCCTGGAATCTATCCTCACCCGCCGCATCCACCAGCATCTCCGCCAGCACCGCCTCCTTCCCGTCACCCAGTGTGGCTTTCGGCCATCCTTCTCTTCTGACGATCTTCTCCTTCACCTCACTCATCTCCTTTCTGAACAGCTTAATTCCCGTCGCTCCGCGATCTTCCTCTCCCTTGACCTCGACCGCGCTTATGACCGTGTCTGGCATTCCGGTCTCCTCTTCAAGCTCCAAACCTTTGCCCTTCCCATTAACTACGTCCGTCTGATCGGTTCCTTTCTCTCCCGCCGTCCTTCCTATGTCACCATCCATAACACAGATTCCTACACCTTTTTCCCCTCCGCCAGTGTGCCCCAAGGCTCCGTCCTCTCCCCCCTTCTGTACCTTTTGTACACGGCGGACATGCCGCCGCCATCGCCCCCCGTCCACCTCCTCCAGTTTGCCGATGACACCGCCTTCCTCGCCCTTGCCCCCACCCTGCAACGCTCCCAACGCCTTCTCCAATCCCATCTTGACCGACTCACCGCTTGGTGTAACCAGTGGTTGCTCAAGGTCAATCCTTCGAAAACCCAGGCGATCATTGTAGGCAAAACCACCCCTTCCTTCCGCCTCCTTGATTTCTATCTCACCATCTATGGCCGTCCCATCGCCCTCACTCCCACCCTTAAGTACCTTGGCGTCACCCTCGACCGTCGCCTCTCCTGGACTCCCCATCTCCATACACTCCAAGCCAAGGCACGTTCCCGACTCCGTCTCCTCAAGCTCCTTTCCAGCCGTACGTGGGGTCTGGACCCTTACACAGTCCTCCACACCTATAAATCCCTCATCCGCCCTATCCTTTGTTATGCCCATCCAGCCTGGATCTCCGCCCCCCCTACCTTTTATAAATCCCTCCAAATCCTTGAACGCCATGCTCTCCGCCTCGCCTATCGCATCCGTCTCCCCTCCCCCACGCGGATCCTGTATGATCTCATCCCCTTCCCCCACCTCCTCCTTTTCCTTGAAAGGATACGGATCCTGTACACCTCCCGTAAACTCGATCCTCGTCACCCGCTCGTCTCCCCAATCCTCTCCCATCCCCGCCCGCTGCCGCGTCTGTATTCCCACGTAACGCCCAGTCTCCATCTCTCCACCCTCCTTACTCTCTCCCAAGGTGGCTTCCGCCAGCTCCCCCTCCCTGATGATGTCCTCGTCCCCTCCGTCTACCCCTCTTATCAACTTTGACCCTGCCCCCCCATTTCCAGTGTCCTTTCCCTTAGGCACCCTCCCTCCCTTCTCTTCCCTTCCCTTCTCACTCCTTTCCCCCGTCCCCTCCCTCCACCCCTCTTCCCCCGGGCTTCCTTTCCCCCTTCCTCCCTCCCCCCTTTCTCCCCTGCCCATGGCATCTCTGCTATCCCATCTCGCTCTCCCACTCCCCTTCCTCCTCCTCCTCCTCTATTGGCAGGTCCCCGGACTCGCACACGCTCAGTGGACATTCGCGCGCCGGAGATCGCCGCCGTCAGTGTATCGTGTGTGCTGTCATGTTTAGTGTTCAGTGTTTCACCATCACACTCCATCGTTCACCAGTGCCATCGTCTTCTTCAGTGTTTGGGCATCGTGTCAACAGTTCGTCGTGTGGATTGTCATCGAGTGTGAACGGCTTCTTGTGTTTTTATGTTCATGTGTCTACTGTTTTTTCCCGTCGTCTTCTATGTGATGTCTCTTCTCTGTTTATCTCATTGTGGTCTCCTCGGCTGAAGAGCGGCGTATTGTGCTGCTGCCAGCCTACCTGATTGTTCAGGTGTTAAAATGACAATAAAGTAAAAAAAAAAAAAAAGACCTGCCGTCAGTTCTCAGCGGGACTCATCAGCAGAAGCAGTATTTTCTTGAAGATGGCGACCAGTTGGATCGCCGAAATATCGAGTCAAGTTGATTTTAGGATCCGGCAGCAATCCCGAAGAGACTTTCAAGTCCTTGTACTGGCCTCTGATCTCTGGCGATCGCTAGCCAAAACTTGCCTCCTGGTTCCTATTGCTACTGACCTAAGTGGGAATTACTACCTCCATAGCTCGCAACAGGATGTCATCTGCCCGCAAGTGACATGTATTGCAAATAGCGATGTGCAGCTACCGTTGACCGTCATATGTAAGTGTAGACTACGGTAGCTCTCCTAGTAGCCTAGATCGTGTCTGCATTACCTGTGCATCAGATGTGTTACATACCTATCGAGATTTACCTCATATTGATTGCTTTGTTTACGCATGCGATCGGTCATATTATTAAATTCGAAAAAAGTGGAAAGCTCTGAACCGTCTAGAAATTGAGTGAGGCAGTACGAGAGGGCCACGAAACCTATGAAACGTTTCTATACTACATAGTTATCCTCCTGTCTGTTACCTAAAAATAGTGTTTACAGCAAAACTGAACTAACTTAGATTTCGAAAATTTTTGATTTGTAACATGAAACAGGGATGTTTTAGGAAAAATAAAAAAATACAGATTTATCATACAGGCCAGAAAACTCAGTTTCCCCAAAAAAGGTAACATTTAAATAAATCTGGAAAACAAAATACAGGATGTTTCAGAATGAATACACAGGTTTTAAGGCTTTGTAGCACGTGTTACATTCACCTTACAACTATAAATAATACACCAAATGAAAAAGAAACACAAACTGTTTTCCTTACAATTATTCAGTGTGAATACCGATCACATATCGAGTCGATAAGAGAGTTGTTCCGAAACCTTGATCAATGTGTCAGGAGTAACTGTTGCAATAACACTGTTTCTAAAGTCGGACATATCAGCTGGTATCGGAGGGACATACACATGATCCCGTCAGATCGTGTGTGAACTTGGAGGTCATGCATAAAATGCTGTGTCAACCGGCCTCTTGCGCCCAATCCACCAGTCGGATACAACGTCGTTTAAACAGTGGCTTACTGAGTTACGCCAGTGAGGCGGCGCACCATCTTGCTCCCAAATAAAGATGTGGTCTTCCCATTGGGGCACGGGCCATAGATGTAGCACACCAAGATAATAAACATCAGTTATAGTTGATTCACCGCAAAAGAAATGCCCATAAACTTTCCGCGGGCATATTTCTAGGGCCTAAGCTTGAAAGACTCGCCCTTGTTCAACACGTCTTTCAGTCACTCTTTGTCATTCCATACTCTTCACACTGCGCATAGGTATACAACAAAACTGTTTGAGTTGCTCTTTCATTTGGTGTATTATTTACAATTGTAAGTTGAACGTAATAAATGCTACAACGCCTTAAAACCAGTATGTTTATTTTGAAACACCCTTTATATGAAACATCACTTCAAACTTCGTCCAGCTTATATAAAACCTGTTTCTATGATTCATAAACAACTTTCGCATTTATCAGTAATAACAAGAAACTGCTGTCTTTGATCATGATGAGCAAGGTTCTTCTGAGTACAAAATAACAAATAAGAATTATATAGACATTTTATGTTTGTCCATGTAACCTGTACTTGCATCTAAAGTAATTACTTTGGTTAAATAAAAGTGAAAAAGTTACGTGATCAAAAAACTTTTATTACTTCTAAAATGAAGTTTATATTGTCTAAGAATATAAATACACAGAGGACTAACAGTGAATGATGTGCGGTTCTAATTATGTGAAAATAAAAATGGAAGTCGTCGGCTCCTACTTTCTCTCTTACAGATACATTTATATTGCTTTCCCTACCAATACTACCGGTAATTTTATTATTTACTACGTCTTTTAAGTACTGTATCAAATCTATTGAAAGGTGGTTTTGATAGAGCGCTACTCCAGTTCTCAAAGAAATAAAGATTATGGCTCCCCCAAGATAATGTGTGTTTATAGAGTCCATATACCGCCGTCCACAGTGTCTTTACGAATTTAATTGCAGTCCACATGTGTTTCATTACACCATAGCTTACACAGGTGATTCAAGTACTGAAGTACATATTGCAAGCTGTCTTACCTTTACTGAAGTATTACAGCAACGTCTGCGTGCAACGAGGTCTCTTAAGTTGCTCTTATTTGAGATTTTCATATATTCTTGTATATACAGGGTGTTACACAAAAGGTACGGCCAAACTTTCAGGAAACATTCCTCACACACAAATAAAGAAAAGATGTTATGTGGACATGTGTCCGGAATCGCTTAATATCCATGTTAGAGCTCATTCGTCAGTATGTACTGTACTTCCTCGATTCACCGCCAGTTCGCCCAATTGAAGGAAGGTAATGTTGACTTCGGTGCTTGTGTTGACATGCGACTCATTGCTCTACAGTACTAGCATCAAGCGCATCAGTACGTAGCATCAACAGGTTAGCGTTCATCACGAACGTGGTTTTGCAGTCAGTGCAATGTTTACAAATGCGGGGTTGGCAGATGTCCATTTGATGTATGGATTAGCACGGGACAATAGCCGTGGCGCGGTACGTTTGTATCGAGACAGATTTCCAGAACGAAGGTGTCCCGACAGGAAGACGTTCGAAGCAATTGATCGGCGCCTTAGGGAGCACGGAACATTCCAGCCTATGACTCGCGACTGGGGAAGACCTAGAACGACGAGGACACCTGCAATGGACAAGGCAATTCTTCGTGCAGTTGACGATAACCCTAATGTCAGCGTCAGAGAAGTTGCTGCTGTACAAGGTAGCGTTGACACGTCACTGTATGGAGAGTGCTAGGGGAGAACGAGTTGTTTCCGTACCATGTACAGCGTGTGCAGGCACTATCAGCAGCTGATTTGCCTCCACGGGTACACTTCAGCGAATGGTTCATCCAACAATGTGTCAATCCTTATTTCAGTGCAAATGTTCTCTTTACGGATGAGGCTTCATTCCAACGTGATCAAATTGTAAATTTTCACAATCAACATGTGTGGGCTGACGAGAATCCGCACGCAATTGTGCAATCACGTCATCAACACAGATTTTCTGTGAACGTTTGGGCAGGCATTGTTGGTGATGTCTTGATTGGGCCAATGTTCTTCCACCTACGCTCAATGGAGCACGTTATCATGATTTCATACGGGATACGCTACCTGTGCTGCTAGAACATGTGCCTTTACAAGTACGACACAACATGTGGTTCATACACGATGAAGCTCCTGCACATTTCAGTCGAAGTGTTCGTACGCTTCTCAACAACAGATTCGGTGACCAATGGATTGGTAGAGACGGACCAATTCCATGGCCTCCACGCTCTCCTGATCTCAACCCTCATGACGTTCATTTATGGGGGCATTTGCAAGCTCTTGTCTACGCAACCCCGGTACCAAATGTAGAGACTCTTCGTGCTCGTATTGTGGACGGCTGTGATACAATACGCCATTTTCCAGGGTTGCATCAGCGCATCAGGGATTCCATGCGACGGAGGGTGGATGTAAGTATCCTCGCTAACGGAGGATATTTTGAACATTTCCTGTAAAAAAGTGTTTGAAGGCACGCTGGTACGTTCTGTTGCTGTGTGTTTCCATTCCATGATTAATGCGATTTGAAGAGAAATAATGAAATGAGCCCTAACATGGAAAGTAAGCGTTTCCGGACACATGTCCACATAACATATTTTTTTTTTCTTTGTGTATGAGGAATGTTTCCCGAAAGTTTGGCCGTACCTTCTTGTAACAACCTGTATTACTTCCAGTTATTAATTTTTATTAATAAGAGTAGTTAATATTCTACTACCCTGTTATAATCCTATACTTCAGTGATGGATGACGTCATAATTTTTCTAGTGTTTTTTTGTACATAATCCACTGCAATTAGAGCAGACTGACGGCCCAGATTAATCGTGGAGTCGGTGTCGCCTGACACAGTTTAGAGCGCTACATTCATGGCGCGCTGGTTAACATGCATGGGAGGGAAGCGGCTGTTAATGCTGTTCCACCAGCCTGCCAATTAATTAAAGTACGCCGGAACGGAGCGGCAGGCAACTTCCTGCGGTCGGCAAACACTTGAGGCGAATGTGCACGCAGCGGCTCGTCGAAACTGACCAGGAGTGTGATGTGCGTCCACAGACGGGCCTGCCCAGATGCTTCACCAGGCAACCGCTGCCAGTGGGCTGTGGAGAAACGTTCCGCAAAGCGAGGCAATTCTATAAAGTAGAGCCCAAAACTACACTGACAGCGTGAGTTAGCATATGACCACATAAATAAGCAGTATGCTATTCATACTTAGTGGAAAAGCTCAAATAGAAGGAAGTGTGTGCCAAAACTTATTTTCTTCAGACACGCAAATTTCATTGCACTCAGTTTATGGGGAAAGAGCAATTCTTTTAGTGATAGACTCCTTGAAGATCTTCCCGCGTTTCTTTTTAGAACTACTAAAAAACTCAGATATAGTATTTGAAACCAGTCGTATTAGGTTGACCTAATACACTACTGGTTATTAATATTCGTATAACAGAAAAGATACCAAATAATGCGATTCTGATGATTGTTTGTGTAGAGTGTAGAGAGAAGAGTAAGTAAATTTATAGGTGTTTTGCGGATGTACAAGGTGCGAAATGTGGTCACTGACCTGCCACGTCTTACTGCCATAGTTGCTCTAACTGGCTGGGCATCGAGTCGATCTGAGCCTGGCTGGCCGATCTGCAGTACGCGCCATTCTTCTGACCTCTTTACTTTCACCTTTTGTTTGAAGGAGGACATGAAGCTAATTATCAGATCTTATATTATTACGATCTCGTCCTTCAAAAATTAGCAATCGCGGGGGCTACTACTTAATAATTATAACTTCTAGAAGCATTCGCGCCGACTAGCGAGACAAATACTCTCCACATGCAGCTCTCACACAATTAGTAATCTGAGTTATGTTCTACTTTCCTCAAAAACAGCAAATAGTCTTCTAACCCATACGTATCACCAAAACCACCAAAGCATTAGCACATCATTCGTCCAATATTGGAGCCTCATAGCTAAACGAGTTATTCTTACAGTCTAATTCCATACCTGAAATTTCGCACATTCATGGTATGAGGGATACGTCGATTATTTACAACCGCAATATGTCAGTTGCTAACGGCAACCACGTCACGCAAGGGAAACATCTTTCTGTAACGAGAATAAGCTGCTGCTGCCGTTTTGCGTCCTCATTTTGCGCTCACATTTTTATTAATTTTCTTTGTGACACATTATTAGATTTTATGCGCTGTAAACAGTATTTTCTTACCATATGGAGCATTTTATTGCAAAATGTTCAATATTTTTTGAGTAGTAGGTAAAAGATACTTAATTGAGAGATAAAGGTACATTGCAAACCTCGATTGCATCCGCAGTGTGTCTCGTTTGTAAAGAAATTAGTTCCATTCATTCATGCTATTTCCTATAATGCTTTCGCACCCAAATTTGCATTCATTAAAGTTCGTTCTGTTTCAGGTTTGTTTTACCACCAGTGGAACTTGTATATCAAACAGTAATAAAGACAGTGTGGATAGGTTTCTTACAAAGAGTAGTCTGATAGGCAGCTTATTGTGGTTTCACTGAATGGAAGATCGAGCAGAGTAGTGCAATGGTTAGCATGCAGTTCTCGCGTTCTAGAGGACGACGGCTCAAACCCGCGTCCGGCCATCCTGATTTCGGTTTTCCGTGAGTTCCCTAAATCACTCAAGGCAAATGCCGAGACGGTTCCTTCTAAGAAGCACGGCCACATTCCTTCTCCATGCCTCCCTAATCCGAGTTAATGACCTGGATATCGACAGGACGTTAAACACTTATCTCCCCCTCCTCCTACTCTTGAGAGGACGAGCAGCACGACGACACTATACTGAGCTGTTTTCGCAGTCGCGTCAGCCGCACCACACTACTTTCCAAGGACTGTTGCATTATTCTGTATTTAGGTGTTGTATATTTTAGTGATACCGTACTACCGGCGTTTTCACTGTTGTGAAGGTATTTTCACACAACCAAAGGCAACTGGAGTGATAAATAATAATTTCATTATTACTCTGTAACGTATCACCGGAGATCGTGGACTATTTATTTATTTATCGTTTGGTTTTTTTGACACACTGAAAATAAAAACCTAGAGTATATAGCGTCCTATTTACATATAAAGCCTTATTAAGGTGGTTCAGGCCGATAAAAATCGATTTTCGGTTTCCATCATATTTCGATAGATTAAGGTTTTATTTAAGTACTCTGAAAAGGATTTTACTGAGAAAATTTTTTTTTAGCATCTCAATGGCATTTTCCTACCATGTGTGTTTATGTGCACGCCCACTTTTCTGTCATCCACATTACTGCATATATTTTAGATCTGTATATCCCCTACATTGCACGTTAGGATTTTTTTTTTTTTTTTTGTGATTGCGAGTAGTTGTTTGCGTGTGTTTTGTTGTGTTTATTGAAGATGACGAAACTTAAAGGCATTTTCAAGAAACGAGAATTTAGAGGAAAAAAGTTTAGAAAACCTTTTGTACAAGAGGTTATGTCGCCTGGCAACGATGTTACTAATTGTAATTCTTCAACAAGTGCATCATCAAAGAAGTTCTCACTGCTTCTAGAGAGTTACAACGAATTTACTGTAACTGACAAGGGGTGCACTAAAATTATTATGAATTTGAGAATATTATCAGCCGGACGGGGTGGCCGAGCGGTTCTAGGCGCTACAGTCTGGAACCGCGCGACCACTACGGTCGCAGGTTCGAATCCTGCCTCGGGCATGGATGTGTGTGATGTCCTTAGGTTAGTTAGGTTTAAGTAGTTCCAAGTTCTAGGGGACTGATGACCTCAGATGTTAAGCCCCATAGCGCTGAGAGCCATTTAAACCATTTAAGAATATTATCAGATGTAATTTCTCAATTTGTACAATGTCGACAGTGTGGTGAGTCACAGAGTGTGAAAATTTGTGAAAGTGCCAGTGAGAGAAAAGGCCTAGCAATTGCTTTGGATTTAATTTGCACTAAATGCTCAGCTGTGAGATTTCATTTATGAGTTCTTCAAAACCATATGCAAGTGGCCCTTATGGAATCAATAGTAGATTAGTTTATGCCTTACGATCCATTATCATGGGCATGGCTGCAGGGAGAACATTTTGTTCAGTGATGAACTTACATCAACCACCAAATAAATTTGAAGAACACCGCAACATTAGAGAAAGCTGTATGTGAGGAAAGCATGAAACTGGCTGCTAGGGAAGCAGTGGAAGAAAATGATGGATGTTCGGATATTCCAGTTGCACTTGATGGCAGTTGGCAGAAAAGAGGACATACTTCTCTGAATGGAGTAGTGACTGCCACGAGTGTAGACATCGGTAAAGTGTTAGATGTGGAGATAATGTCTAAATATTGCAAATGTAGTAAAGCCAATGAACATAAATAACAAAACTGTGTGGCTAATTTTAGAGGAACAAGTGGTGGTATGGAAGTTCATGGAACACAGCAATTATTTCATCGCTCCGTAGAAAGAAGAGGAGTACGGTATACCAAATATTTGGGCGATGGTGACACTAAGGCATACAACAATGTGGTGAATTTTAAGCCATATGGAGATGCCATTATTAGCAATATAGAATGTGTAGGCCATGTTCAAAAACGTTCGGGATCAAGGCTGAGAAAACTAACTGTTGATATGAGAGGGAAAAAATTAGAAGATGGAAAATTGTTGACCGGACAGGGTCGGTTAACTAAAACTGAAATAGAAAACTTGCAGGTATACTATGGGCAGGCAATTAGGAGAAATAAAGAAAATCTGGAGGCAAAGAAGAGAGATGTTTGGGCCACATTCTTCCATAAGTCCTCTACTGATGATAAGCCATGTCACGGTACGTGTCTATCAGGAGAAAATTCGTGGTGCAAATACAACAGGGCTCAGGCAACTGGAGAATCTTATTCTCACCAACATTCTCTTCCTGTTTCTGTTATTACAGCAATTAAACCTATTTTCAGAGACTTGGCACATACTGACCTTCTAAGGAAATTTCTGCATGGGCAGACACAGAACCCAAATGAATGTTTCAACAGCATAATTTGGAACCGCCTTCCTAAAACTGTATTTGTAGGCATGCATACAGTGAAACTAGGAGTTCATGATGCTGTTATTACATTCAATTGTGGTAATATTGGAAATTGTTGGGTACTGAAAAAGCTGGGAATTAATCCTGGTGACAATATGATCACTGGGCTGCAACATTGCGATGAAATGAGGATAGCCGATGCAGAAAGGTCTCCATCTAATATGGCCAAGAAAGCAAGACAAACATCCAGGAAGGTGAAAAAGAAGCTGGAAGACCTGCTAGAGGCCAAAGAAGGGCCATCATATGCAGCGGGACAGTTTTAATTAACTATAAGTAACAAATTTCAAAAGTTTTCTCTGAAGTCAATTTCCTGCAAACTAAAATTTTCATTACATATGCCCCATTATATCAGAAACTATTGTAAGGTAAATGAATGAAATTTTCAGAGACTCTGCATAACATAAAAAGCCACCCCTGGTACCACATTCACTAATATTCCCCCTTTAGGAAGTTCACAAAAAATATTTTCTGCAGAAAAAACTTAATATTTTTTGTTAATAAATTTAAAAAAGTATTTCTTAAACACTATAAAATGGATAATGTAGATTTTAGTACAGTTCACTCTGTTAGAATAAGGTAACATACAGTAAAAATATTAATGTCCTGCATCAAATAATTGTATCAGAAATGGGCCAAATACTTGCTCAAATTAACATAGATAGGCAGGGTGTGGTCCCCTTAACAAACATCTAGAGCGTTTATGTAACCTCCAGACATCGGAGTTGCCGGCAAGAAGTCTTCTGATCTACCTCGTATGATCTTCTGTGATGGTCTTCTGTGATCATCTTCTGTGACGTGTCTGATGGTCTGCTGTTTCAGCAGTCACAAAGTGGGCATTGTATTTTTCACATTTGTGTAAAATAAACGAGCATCTTCCATGTTGGATTCTAATCCTGTTTAGCACTGACCAAGTTTCGAGAGGTTTCCGGGAGATACAAGGCACATTATTATTTCGTTTTCTATTTCAGTTTTGGACCCTTGCATTAGTAAGGTTGAACTCATCTTCTACAGTGACCTTTGTGTTGTTGGTGGTGGTCTTACAGCAAAACATTCAGGAAATTTTGTTGGAGGAGTTGGCGCTCACCCTGTGTACAACATTCTAATATTCAAATGCCACTCGGACTAATTCATTATTCACGAAACGCTAACAGCAGATTTCTAAAAACAATTGTACTAGCAAGCCATCACATTCGCAGACTGCGACGCAACACGTCTTTGCTCTCCGGAGTGATTCGATGAAACTGTCTGCCATGCACTTCAGCCAGAGTTGGAGAACAGTCGTGCAGATATAGATGTAGCCCGGCTAGTTAATGACAGAACCCTCGAAATCTAACGATGTCCATGGCTCGCAGACAGACGATCAGAACTGAAAAATCAGCGGCCACTTTTCCCTCACTTGGCTTTTCCTTTCATTTATTAGACACAAAAGCTATAATTTGAATCTACAGTCAAATGCTGGTGAACAATAAATGCGAGAATCGTATTTTCATCCATGGCGATCTAATTTCCTATGTGTGTCATTAACAGCTTTATGTTCAAATGTGTGTGAAATCTTATGGGACTTACCTGCTAAGGTCATCAGTCCCTAAGCTTACACACTACTTAACCTAAATTATCCTAAGGACAAACACACACATCCATGCCCGATGGAGGACTCGGACCTCCGCCGGGACCAGCCACACAGTCCATGACTGCAACGCCCTAGACCGCTCGGCTAATCCCGGACGGCATTAACAGCTTTACTATGGCTGCAGTCTCCTAGCAAGACACAGGTGATACGAAAGCTATATTTAAGATAAGTGTCAGTGCGAGGGAGACGGAAACGGTCTCTTTATACCAACCCTCGGAAAAAAGAAGCCACTTGTTTCGGAAACCAATCACATGCATGCCTCATAATACCAACAAGTGAACAGCGTTGAAGAATTTCCATTCAGCTTGTGTCGATGTGGTAAGACGGGGGGATCCAATGTGATATTTATTAACGGAAAGATATACTGCGATGTTTTGAGGAGGCTGAGAAGAGGCGTTAGGCACGAACGCCCCCGTAGATGAGAGAAAAAGACTAGTTTCAGTGTCATGGCCGTGTGGGCATTTCTGACGAGAAACAATATGAGAATTTTTTTAAAATGATGTCGTCTTTGGTTTTAGTTGTTACTGTTTCATTTCACTATTGCAATTTTAGCATTTGTGACATTTTCAAGCATGTACAAAGCATAATACAACGCACTGCGGACAATGTAATTTGAGATTAACAGTATGTGCAACCAATTATGCAGTTTGTTAACATTCACAGAGGCAAGTTACAATGTTTTTGACATACAGATTGACAATGGGCAGAGACAACAACGTAATATGTACGCACATCAAAGACCAAACAGTCATGAGACTGTGTTTTATGTATCGTAATTTTGAGTGGATTATGTATATTATCAAAGGTTTACACGCCTAACGTGTGCACTTGTAATCCATTAGAGTAAATGCCTAAAACAATACAGAAAGTATGTTCAATAAGGATGCATCTTGTTTGTTATTTGAAGGCACTGTCCGCAGCTCGTGGTCGTGCGGTAGCGTTCTCGCTTCTCGCGCCCGGGTTCCCGGGTTCGATTCCCGGCGGGGTCAGGGATCTTCTCTGCCTCGTGATGACTGGGTGTTGTGTGATGTCCTTAGGTTAGTTAGGTTTAAGTAGTTCTAAGTTCTAGGGGACTGATGACCATAGATGTTAAGTCACATAGTGCTGAGAGCCATTTGAACCATTTTTTTTAAGGCACTGTAAATCTCAGTGTCTTCTGGAGCGTCCGTTGATCTGCCTTCTTCCAGTCTATGAAGTAACTTTAAAGATTCCTCGTTGCTGCTAGTATTATGATTGTAGGGTCGTAGATGTGCACTAAATGCGGGTTACAATTCTCATATATGTTTGTGTGCTCTATAAATCTGGTGGAGAGACATTTAACCGTTTGTCCCAAATATAAACTTTTACATTCGTCACATTTGGTATTATAAATTACTGATTGTGCAAATAATTTTGTTTTGTGGATAGAATGCGGGGCTACTGTTCCTGTTCGTTGCTCGTGTGGAACCCGATTCGTATAGGTCTATTAGTTTTACGAAAATTATGGGCTCTTCTGTCTGATAGGTCACCATAATACGGTAAAGTAGTGTACTTAATTATTTTTGCCTCTCTTTATAACCCTTATGAACAAACGGACAACAACAGTAAATATTTCTGAATTGGTTTGGGCATTTACTATAATGTATTATAGGTGCACACTTTAAAAGTGTGAAACTGTCATGATGGAATTAATCCACTCAAAATTACAGTGCTTAAAATAAAGTGTCATGATGGATAATGTGTTGCTGATTGGTTACTTCCGATGTACATTCATATTTCGTTGTCAGCTCTGTCCCCTGTCAACCGGCATGTCAAAAATCTGTTAATTTCATATTACATTGTTCTCAATATGTTGTATCATGCTTTTTACATTCTTGGAAAAGTCACACATGCCGAAATTGCGATAATAAAATAAAAACAATGACATTTAAAAGCAAACATGTCATTTAAAAAAAGCCTATAGAAGCTGTGGACCCATATTACAAGAAAGTAATGAACGTGAAAACAGACCTCTGCTCAACCCACTCGCCTGATCCGGGCCCTTGAAATTTCTCTCTCTTCCCAGAAATTCGGTTGAACCTCAAAGGGCGGCGTTTTGATTCCACGGAAAAGATTGAAGGGGAAGCGCAACTAATATTGAACGCGATTCAGCGAACAGACTGCTTAAAACAAAAGAAAAATTGTTGGAAGCGTTGCGTACAAAAACGATGGGACTACATTTAAGGCGAAGATGGAAATTAAAGCTGTAAGAAAATTTTTTGATTTTTCGCAGATATTCACTGAAATTTTGTGTATCACCTCGTACGTGATCTGAAATCACCGCGACTGGTATATCATCTTCAAATTTTGGTCTCGATTATCGTCGTGTACGCGCCACAGCTGGAATGGTTGGAATTACTTATAACTGTTCCTACATGACCGTTAAGACAGTAATTTGTTATTTATTTTCTAAATTACCTTTTGAAAAAAACCTAAAATTTAAGCTTACGGCAGAAGCTTTCCCATTTGTCGTGTATGACGGAAGCAGCGCGTTTCACAAGAAAATAAGACTTCAACACATTGCGCCTCTCATACGCTCTCAATCTGTAGCTTACCCAATACATTTTCTTAACTCGGCAACGGCCGTTCTCACGCTAGGTCATCAAGAGTGCATGATTCACGCAATATGGCTTTCTTGTGCTCTGTGGGCCGCTGAGAACTCTCTGCTGACGCCAACTTCGCCTCTTCTTGTCTACAGCCTGCATCGGTAATTAATAAACTGGCCTTAAATAACAGGGCGAGTTAAATTAGTCTGTTACAAGCTGTACAATCGCTGACATTGGTCTGCTCAGTTCTCTCTCTCTCTCTCTCTCTCTCTCTCTCTCCGTCTGAACAGGCCTTGGAAGGCCCAACGATACCGACCGGCCGCCCTGTCATTCTCAGCCCACAGGCGTCACTGGATGCAGATACGGAGGGGCAAGTGGTCAGCACACCACTCTCCCCGCCGTATGTCAGTTTACGAGACCGGAGCCGCTACTTTTCAATCAAGCAATTCCTCAGTTTGCTTCACAGGGGCTGAGTTGCCAACAGCGCTCTGCAGACCAGATGGTCACCCATCCAAATGCTAGCCCAGTCCGACAGCCCTTAACTTTGGTGATCTGACGGCAACCGGTGTTACCACTGCAGCAAGGACGTTGGCAGTTCTATAAGTGTTGTGGACCGAAGAGATTTCAGGCTCTATGTTAACCTCGACGGTACTTCTGTATTAATAGTGTCTGAAACGATACTGAGTAATATCGCCAGTGTACGGTACGGATCAGGTGCCAATTATTCACGTCAGCTATTGCACAGAAATTTCGTACTAGCTCAGGTACACAGGTCAATGACGGAGAAATATGTCGAAACTCGATTATACCGGATTTTGACTGTGGTGCTGCTCCTTGCAATCAACCAATCGAAAGAATGAACGTGCGAAGTCAGTCAAGGTGGTGCAAGTAATGCCGTAATTGGTTTGTGTTGAAGTAAATGTAGGTTATCCAAGCCACAGTACTTGTGCATACGTGTCTCTGCCAGCTGATGTGTGATTTCAAAATATTGGGACCACTACTATCTTGAAACCAAATGTCACCTAGTGGTGTGGGGAATTGTGAAGTAAGGAAAATACGCAGGATGGTCAGAAACAGTCTGAAAAGCTTGCAAGGGTGTTTGTTGCAGGGTACGTTGTCCTGAGAAATAACTGTTAAGAAAATATTCGATACGTTACGCCATTTCCGATTCAGTTATGTTGAAGTTAGCCAATCAGGCCGTTGCGCAAATTTAAGCGACTGCCAGATGCAATTAGCGTCACTTGTCCTCATGAGGTAGGTGATAGCGCACGAGACTGCTCTGTCATTGGCTCAGATTCGATCCTTGCTACCGTCCCATGTCAAGTTTCTGTATCGCCTTCTAGTTCGGTTTTGGAGAACCAAACGAAGAACACCTTTGCCAACACCGCTCTGGCGGACCGCTTGAATTTTCGCACGCAGTGGCCTTATTGCCTAGCTTGAATGCTAATTGACTCCGATACGGCTCAACGTATCGAATTTTTTCTTTGTTCTCAGTGTAACCTACCCTGAAATTGCCTTGCAAGCTTCTCCAGACTGTTTCTGACCACATTTTGTAAGCGGAGCGGAGATTAATTGGAAATTATTCTAGCCACGATACGGACCGCGAACAGGGAAAAGCCACTGATGTAAGTGACTTTGACAAAGAACAGACTGGTATGGTGCGGCGAACTGCAACGATCATCTCGGGAACGGCGAAGTTGGTCGACTGCTCGTGTATTGCCCAAGTGTCTTTGGAAAGTGGTTGAAGGACGGTGAAACTACGAGTAGGCGACAAGTAGTTCGACAATCCATGCTTCAACGGAGTCATGCTAGTGGGCAAGATAGATCTGAGATAGATCTGACGACAAACTACAACACTGATGCAGACACAAGTGTTCAAAGTACAGCTTCAGCGCACATTGTTGAACATGTTGAACTACGTGCTACTAGTTTGACCCAAAGACATCGTCAAGTACGATTGCAGTGGGTGCTGGATCATTGGAATTGGACCATGGGTCAAGGTAAACGTGTCACCTCGTCGGACAAATCATCTTTCTTGATAAACTCCGTCGATTGATGTGCCCGTATAGTCCGTCATCCACGTGAACGGCTTTGGAGTGTGCACGGCACCACGTAAGCAAGCCAGTGGGGGAAATATTATGGTATTTGGGTAATTCACCTGGGCTTCCACATAACCTATCGTAGTACTTGGATATATCATGATAGGTCTAAACTATGTGAACAGCATTGCGAAACAACTGCATCGCCTCATCTGAAAGCAATGGAATACATATGCGACGCTATGCGATCCAGCCAAGCTCCCGCACTTTACGAAAACTGCGTGATCGGAGTTCGTAGACTTCTGATGCTACATGCCTTCGGAAAATTAATAAGGAAATTCATCCTAGATAGAACCGCTGTTTTATTATGTTCCACGGGTGGATCATCACACTATTTTTGGCCCACCAGTGTATATACGTATCCAAAAAAATAATACGAACATTATAGCGAGTAATGCTAATTAGTGTTCACATATTCGATAGCAATTATGACTTACAGACACAAGAAATTCGTTGCTGCCCTTCATCTCATTTTTCCAACGAAGCGCTCAAAACTGTAACGTCTTCAGCGTGTCGCTAGCGTTGACTAGCTGGCCACTTACATGTTGCAAAATAGCTTCCTAGGAGAGATGAAAAAGATAAACGCTTTTGGTTTCCCTATCTCTATTTTGGGCAGTTGGAGAACCATGCAAGCGTTGGGAGGGGGGGATGTAAATTCCATCCTCTTGACTTTGCCCGATTCCCGTATGTCACACAAGAACTCAGAATCATAAGTATGCTATCATGTCTCTCGGCTATCTTCTGAACTATGTTATTATTATTATTACTATTATTATTATTATTACAGTTATTCTTTTTTGTTATCTTCAAGGCTGATGCTGCTCTCCAGCTACTCAGTTCTTTGCAAACCTCTTCATCTTCGCATAATTTCTGCAAAATACATCAGTTTCAAACTGTATACCCTCTAATGTAGCGAAGTCTCTAACAAAATGACTATTCCTTGATGACTCTGGATGTGACCTACCAAGCACTGCCTTCTTTCTATCGAGTTGTGCAATAAATTTCTTTTTATTCCAATTCGTTTAACTATTTCTTGAATAGTTGCCTAATTTTCAGTATTTTTTTATGGTACCACATTTCAAAATGTTGGAAACTTTTCATCGTCCTCATTTCGCTTCCGCACAATATTCCGTTTCAGACAAATATTTTCACAAGAGATGCCCTGTAAGGTATCAGGCAAATCCAACACCTTCCACGAAAACCCTGACATGATAAGCAAATCCAGTAGTATGTCACATAGCTCCGAATAAATCGTGACATTAAATTAACCAAAGTAATACGAGTAACGAGTGAGCAAATGGAATACCACAGACTAACACAAGAATGCCTAAATGCATGTCATACCTTCCCACCGTGAGACAGACGCGGTTCCGAGGGGAGAAACGAGAACAGAACCGTGTTAAGCTGGAAGGCCCTACGATAAGGGACGGACACCCACGTCGCCAGCTAACCGCTAGGACCACCCCCCAGCCCATGTTAAAACCTAGAGCCCTCCAGAAGAACAGTATAGATCTTACGATAACACAAAAAGGGCCACCCCAGCTGCAAGTTTTAGCGTGAGACTTTCTCGCGTCTCTGTTACGTTGCAAACTTTAAAAACATTACCTCACCACTAAAAGTATAACGTTTCTCATTGGATAGACAGGATTTTTGTAGGCGGAGCTTAAGGTTAACATTGAGACTCTGATTGGTCAGATGAAAACACAGCCAGATAGTTTTTTTAAACCAACTTCGGTAAGTTGTAGTAAGGATAAGTTAGGAGAGAGTTGCTTCCGAGACGGTGAGGTGAGCGGAGCTGTGCTGCCCGCCGCCCCCTGACGAACACCGACAAGGTAATGAACGCACGCAATGCCGCATAACAGCGCATAAAGCTTCACTCAGAACTGCAAAAGTCTTATCTGTTACACCCCTTTTTTGCGTAATACTAGTGTTGATCGTCAATTAAAGCTCATGGTGTTCACATTTACCACTTGAAGTAAAAATTTGAAATGCGATGATTTTTCTGTTATACAGTTATTGAGAAGCCACAGCAGCCACTGTAATTTACGACAAGTTAGATAAGTAATTAAAGATAATTGAGGGTCACTGTAGACCATTTTGATAGTTTTCTCTTTTGTGAAACTTCATTTAAACCTAGATTATAGATGTGATATGGCATAGGTCATCCTTCGATCCATTGTAGAACTTGGAAACCCACTCAGGGAATATTCGTTCACATTTTTGTTGAACGCAGTTGGCTTTTATCATCCTGTATTAAAACATTTCCTTTCATCAATAGTGCAATTTATAAACAATGTTTTGTGAGTAGAACTGCTTTTTCGACGTTATTTTACCAGCTAACTAAAAATAGGAAAGCCTTGAACCCCTTCCACTAAATTTAGTTAGTATTAAGATTCTTTTACAGGGAGTGCAGTGGAGCTGACACTGAAATCATTAAGTATTTGGTTATATCATCGCTAGTCTCACTGAACTCTTCTGAACTCTACATGTCATGTGTGGTCTGGCGTCTCCTTACCAGCAACAGGTCCCAGGTTCAAACTAGTCAATTCCCTAAGAAACACGCTCAGAGCATCATTGTGCGAAAGTGGTAGGGAGACACGATATAGAACAAACAGACACCATGCAGAATGTTAGAAAATGGCGACCCTGCCAGGATGGTAAAATACCATGATTGAAGGTCGACCACATGCCTAACTAGGTCAGAAAAATATCCTGTTAAAAATTTTTCGTAATGAAAAAATTTTTTTTGAAAGGCATAAATAGTTGAAAACAGTAGCTGCAGCGATAGATAGTGAGACATTCTAGCAGAGACAATAGCATAATTAAGTTATGAATTTTAAAAATTGTTAAAATTAAGTTATGCAAGCGCACAGGTGGGGGATACATCGTTGACAAGTTGGTTCTGACCCAACAAGTAAGTGAATTGATTGTCAAGTCGTGTGAACAAAAAGTTTATGAAACGCGTGAGATCGTATGAGCGCATGTTGACTCGAAGTAGGGGGCGTGAATTGCTTTTAAAACAGAAAATAAGGGATTCGGAAAGATTAGCAATGGCAGATCGAGACCTTGACCGAATTGAGGTAGAGACCTAGCATGAAGACGGACAGAGATTAGAGGACAGTACAACAGACGATGCAGTATCGCGAGAAATAGGACATATAACGCACCATAACGAGGATAATGTACGTCAAGGCATAGAAAACATAAGTCAGCATACGACAGAGAAGGAGGAAAGTAGAGAGACAGTTGATGAGTATTCTAACTTGCGTCTTGAATACGTAGAACCCATAGTACAAGTAATCAGAGCTCCCTCACCACAGAGTACAAGGAATGCGAGCAGGAACGTGTCACAGCACAGTTAAATGCAATCGGTTGCGAACCAACACTTGGGCGAAAACACAGAGCGCAGGACGTCGGAAGAAAACGCAATAGGACTCCCCAAATTGGCAGAATTATTACAACAAATTACGGAAACCATGACAAGGCAAAATAAAGACATAGCGAACCAAATTCAAATTCAGAATGCAGAAACCACGAGACAAATGCGTGCGATTAAAGAACAAAACAAAAAAATTCAGTTACACCTAAGTCATATTGAAGACGAGGCAAAAGAATCTCGAGAAGTGATAGGAAACTTAATAACAGGTCACAATCAATTGAGAACAGACATTGACAAGGTACAAGCGGACGTACAAACATTGCGTAATGACATTCAGGACGAGATCAAAACATTACGTAACAACACCCAGGGAGAAGTCAAGAAACCAGAGAAACAGATAAACGAAATTACTAGACAAGCAGCAGGTACAGCGCGTGAAGTTGTTGTAAACAGTGCGTTACACAAACGTATCACAAAAGCGGCGCTGAAAAGATATGATAACAGCATAGACAAAATAGAAGCGCAAACGAAGCGACAATTTCAGAAATTGCGAACAGAGTTGTTGCAAATCATTGAAGAGCGTAGTGAACAGGATCGAACAAGCACAGAGTATGCAACCACATTCGTATCTGTAACAGCACCGGAGAAACAAGCAATTAACGAAGATATTACGCATTTGCGATTCCAATCACAGGCGGAAAGTAACATACGTGAAATCAGACAGCCTGCACAGCAACAAACACGTTTCGAAATTCTTGATGAACAAACGTCATCACAAACACATACGGAACCACAAATGTATGTTTCAAGACAGTTTGGATCGTGCAATGAAGCAGCAAGGTTTGCCAGACAAGATACCGAACCAATACCTGATAATGGAAAGCCAGGTCGCGAAGAGTACAGTGCAATGCATTCAGCTACACGTTCACAACCGATGGAAGAAAATTATTGCGTACCACTCCAACGATACTACGCAAGGGTAGGCGAAAGTTACAGTGGACAATATCCAATGGATCCACCACAACCGGAAGGAACGACGGGAGAAATGATCAGAAACAAAAGTGGCGAAGAATCGCGAATTTCATATGGAACCATGACGAAGTACGACAACGATCATTTCCTCACAGTCAGAAAACTTCAACACTTTCAAGAAGGAAACTCATTACATACACGAACGTTTATTGATCTATTCCGAGTAGGATTACCAGAACACTGGACGCTAGCACACAAATTAGACTTTATATGTGCACACATGTCAGGAACAGTCCCAGAAACCATGCAGAATGTTGCAGCGACATGCCGATCGTACGAAGATTTCAGAGAGAAGTTTCTCTCACGATATTGGTCCAGCGAAGCACAGAACAGAGTGGAGTACGAATTATTACAGAACCCATATTTTCAAAATTCAGGAGAGAAGAGTCCCGTGAAATTTTTCGAATTAATGGCAAAGAAAAATCAATGCTTAGATGTACCATACAGTGACGGAGAGTTGATTAAATTATGCGCGATGAAGCTACCATTGAAATACCAGCAATCATTAGTAGGTCGCGGAGGCAATGACGTCGAAGCATTTAAATGTATTCTAAGGGAACTAGAGTTCATATTTTCGGAAGATGACGCAAGAAAAAGACGAAGCGCACGTGAAAACGAAAGCAAAAAGCAGTGGAATCCATAAGACACAGTACGAAGAAACAATAATTACGAACCAAGAAACGACAATAGATTTCAACAAAGATCCGGTTATGGATTTAGAAGAGAATATGGCAATAACTATAATTCACCCAGGAACGGCAACAACTATTACAGAGGGAATAACGACAACCGGAACGGGTACTGGAGAACCAATAGACCGACAAATTACCAACAAAGAAACCACTATCAACAAGCTGAACAAGAAAAGAGAATACAGATAGAAGAGGTGGAGGTAAGACCACCAAATCCCAACAAACGTTCGAATTGAGAGCTAAGCGCCCATGCCAAAGAGAATGACACACCGACCCAGGACAATTGCAGCACCTTGAACAGAGAAGTAAAAATCTTATCACGAGAAGAGAAGAAGGAAGAAACAAATCTGCAGGGACCAGATGAAAACGAAGACAAGAAAATAACAATATCGTGTTGGGGCGAAATTAATTGGGAGAATACTGACGAGGAAGATGAATTACCAGAGGCATGCACAACGAATGTAGGAGGAAAGGACGAAGTAATGAGTATTGCAGAGCTATTTGGAATGGAAACCAGGCAAAGCGAATTCAATGAGGATAATGCGCAGTCGACAGAAGTTGAAAATAAGTTACGAGTGGGCACACAACCCAACGTATATAATGAAGGAAGTTATGAAGCGATAATTAGAGCATTTAAATGCGATTATGTGGAAGTAGCGACGAAGAAGGAGAATATAGATGAGGATGAGGAAAAAGTAGAGGATGTTGAAGAAAGCGTAAATGAAGGAAGAAATAGAGAAGAGGAAATAAAAGAGAGAGAAGTAGCAGTCGAAGCTTATCCTACAGAAAGTTAGAATTCACAAGGGAAATTCCTGAAGAGACTCATGTATGATTCGGTGGAGGATTCGTTGATGCAAGAAGAAGAAGAACTGAACCAACCCTTTCAAATTCAACCAATTGTGAAGGCCATAGTAAAGCATATCCCAGTCAATATTGTAATTGATAGCGGAAGTGAACTGATCACGATCTCAGAAAATTTATTCATGCAGTGTAATGCCAATGAGGAATTTCCAGTTCTGAAAACACGTAAGATTAAATAAGAGGTCCTATTAGAAACAATGCTGCGGAAGTTACGAGACAAACAAGATTAACTCTTTCGTGTCAAGGTCAAAAGATCGAAGCCAACTTCGTGATTATACCTAAACTGTAGATTTGATTATAGGTGCAGATTTTTTAAATGAGAGATGAGCGATAATAGATATGGGGAAAGGTAGCGTAAAATTCGGGAATGTCACACTTCTCTTTGAGCAAAAGCTTAAATTAGAAGAAATACCAGTTATAAACAAACAATTAAGAATGACGCGAGATAAAGAAGATGAAGAATTAGAATAGTATGCACAAAAGGGGGAATTGCCTCAACTCATGTTAGATGTCCATAAAGAAATCGACAAAAAATTGCAAGAAGTTCAGAGTATTTCGGAACACAGTAAAAGAGAATTAGAGGGAATTTTACGAGATAAAGCAGAGGTATTTTTACCTAAGGCTGGCAGTATTAAACACTTTCAGTACAAGTTTGAGGATTAATTTTATTACTGGTAAATAATCAGCACAATATTTCAAGATTATGTTGCAGATAAGATCGTCAGGAGAAAGAAGAATGAAGAGAGAGGAAGGTGGGAAAAAGAAAGTAGGTTCAATAAAAACAAAAACAAAAATAACACCAATAGTACCATAGATTAATGTGAAGGGATAAAGCGTAGATAGTCAAACAGCATGAAATACTAAAATGCTATGCACCACAACACTATACAAACAATAAAAAAAACGAATTTGAGGATTTTTGTAGAAGTTAAGACTCAAAATATCTTACAATTGTAAGATGTAAAAGGCGACGAAATTTGTAAAGCTTTTTAAGAAGGCGTAAAACAATGTAGGTACTAGACATATGTTAGATGATTATAAGCAAAACTTTTTGTAAGAACCATTGTAAAAACTCCAAGAAAGACCAGATGCAACGACCCACAAGTTGCGACGTGAGAAGTATCAAGAAAGAAAAGGATGTAATTAGCAAGACACGATTCCTACAAGGCAGAAGCATCAAGAGAAGGGAAAAGACAGGAAGACCAACAGAGGGTAGCTGAAGTGAGCAGTAAATCTGCTGAACCACAGGGTGGCGGAACCCTGCTGGGACAGAAGATGGAACCACAGAGTGGCGGAACACGGAAGGGACCAGTGCAGGGACTGACAAGCAAACACCGGACTTTCACCGCACATAAACCCCGGTACGCCCCAACTCAGTGGAGTGAGCAAAAAACAGCCCAACGGGAAGACCGCTTGGGCAAGCTTGTGAAACTTAATTTAAACCTAGATTATAGATGTGATATGGCATCGGTTATCCTTCAATCCATTGTAGAACTTGGAAACCCATTCAGGGAATATTCGTTCACATTTTTGTTGAACGGAGTTGGTTTTTATCATCCTGTATTAAAACATTTCCTTTTATCAATAGTGCTATTTATAAACAATGTTTTGTGAGTAGAATAAAATTTCCAGTGGTAAACTTAACTGCTTTTTCGACGTTATTTTACCAGCTAACTAAAAATAGGAAAGCCTTGAACCCCTTCCACTAAATTTAGTTAGTATTAAGATTCTTTTACAGGGAGTGCAGTGGAGCTGACGCTGAAATCATTAAGTATTTTGTTATACCATTGCTAGTCTCACTGAACTCTTCTGAACTCTACATGTCATGTGTGGTCTGGCGTCTCCTTACCAGCAACAGGTCCCAGGTTCAAACTAGTAAATTCCCTAATAAACACGCTCAGAGCGTCGTTGCGCGAAAGTGGTAGGGAGACACGATATAGAACAAACAGACACCACGCAGAATGTTAGAGCCCTAATCCTTAAATTATACGTTTCTCTTTTTCAGAAACGCTTTTTCTGCTATTGCCAGTTGGCATTTTATATACTCTCCACTTCCTTCTCAAATTTCTCAGATGTAACTGAAATTTGCCAGCAGAAATTAGTAACAAAATCTGCACCATGAAATAATCAAAAATCTTCTTTGTCTGAAGTTTCCCAACTGTTCCGGTCTGTTCAAATGATGCACTCTCATTCACACCGCTTGCCTGTTATTCATCAGGGCGAGATTAAAAGGTGTTCGACACTACACACACTGAACATTCTCGATCAAGATTTTGTAGAGTTACAGCGTTTTGATTTCTTCTGACTAGGTAGCATGGCCTTCATAAATCTAAAGGAAGATACCATTTTCATCAACCTATTTAGTTAGAATCAGTACTTTATTTAGCGTTAATGGTCAGTTTCGAATTTGTAGATTTTTAACTTCAGTAATGGATATGGATGCATCCTCCTACACCAAACCTCACATGCTATTAGTTCCTTTCCGGAAATATTTATTCATTTTAACGTGTACTGTTATGTATGTCTATGTATAAATAATATCAGTGACATATTTACTCACATTTTTCCTGAATATATCCTTATCTGACGCACAGAGCAGAATAACAGACACAACAAGATTGCTTCACACTTTCTAATACAGCGAGCTAGATTTCAAAGTTTCTTAATTTCAAATATAAAAGTTACTCCAATTGCTAAAATAGTACATACAAGAAAATGTATACACCTTTGATATTATCAAATTAACTAAGTACAGTGTAGAACATTTGAAGAAATTGTCATTATCACTTTCTAATCTGTCATTTAAGAACTTCTTGTCACGTACAGTGCCGTGAACAAAAAATTCTACTTCTTTGTATAAGACCATGACTTATCCCCTTATCCATTTTATGTAATATATGAATATAATTCGTGATATTGTAGAACAGACGGCCAATATCCTTAATGTGAGTGTGTATTCAAAAAATGCCAATGTTGCACCTTTACGTAACTCTCATTTCGTTGCTCCTCTTTTTGTGGGTGTATAAACAGTTGCAGATAACCCTATTTTAAATTAACTCCAACTGTACCTTCATAAGCAGTATCGAACTGTTGAATCGGCATTGCAACGAAAATAATTTGTGCAACACAGCGATCTTGTAAAAATCTTCATATGTCTCAAAAAAGTACATCTTACACATCAACTCAGTATAGTTTTCACATCATAAAAGTGTGGTCGAAACTCGCAGCGTCGTTCCCTCAACGACGCGAACTCAATAGATTTTCGATAATGCGAATCTTCATCTGCATCTACATGACTACTCCGCAATTCACACCAAGTTCCTGGCAGAGGTTTCCTTGAACTACTTTCACATTATTTCTCTACAGTTTGTTACGATGATCTTTTCCCCCCCATACAGGTGGGTGTCAACAAAATATTTTTATATAACTGAAATTTCGTGGAAAGATTTCACCGCAGCGCAGAACGCCTTTGTTTTAATGATTTCCACCCCAACCCCCGTATCATATCCATCACACTCGTTCACCTGTTTTGCGATAATATGTGACGTGTTGCCCGTCTTTAAACTTTTTCGATGTCTTTCGCCAATCTTGTCTGGTAAGGATCCAATATCGCACAGCAGTACCTTCGCAGAAGCCGGACAAACAGTGTGTAAGCAATCTCTTTTGTAGATCTATTGTATCTTCTAAGTATTCAAAAAAGAAATCGCAGTCTTTGGTTCACCTTCCCCACAGCATTATTTGTGATAGTTCCAATTTAAGTTGTTCGTAATTGTTATCCCCATGCATTCAGCTGAATTGACGGCCTTCATATTGCGTGATTCATGGTGTAACTGTACCCGTCAGGTAATGGTCTCACAGCCCTCAGAAGCATTCCAGAAGAGGTCGAACAACGTAGTACACTTCTAGGGACTTCTAAGGTTTATGTTAATGACTCAAGATTTGTTTCACCTTCCTTAAAACAAGTCATCTTGACCAGTTACGTTATTTACGCTATTGGCCATTAAAATTGCTGCACCAAGAAGAAATGCAGATGATAAACGGGTATTCATTGGACAACTATATTATACTAGAACTGACACGTGATTACATTTTCACGCAATTTGGGCGCATAGATCCTGACAAATCAGTACCCAGAAGAACCACCTCTGGCCGTAATAACGGCCTTGATACGCCTGGGCATTGAGTCAAACAGAGTTTGGATGGCGTGTACAGGTACAGTTGTCCATGCAACTTCAACACGATACCACAGATCATCGAGTGTAGTGACTGGCGTATTATGACGAGCCAGTTGCTCGGCACCATTGACAAACGTTTTCAGTTCGTGTGAGATCTGGAGAATGGCCAGGGCAGTAGTCGAACATTTTCTGTATCCAGAAAGGCCCGTACAGGACCTGTAACATGTGGTCGCGCATTATCCTGCTGGAACCTAGGGTTTCGCAGAGATCGAATGAAGGGTAGAGCCACGGGTCGTAACACATCTGAAATGTAACGTCCACTGTTCAAAGTGCCGTCAATGCGAACAAGAGGTGACAGAGACGTGTAACCAATGGCACCCCATACCATCACTCCGGGTGATATGCCAGTATGGGGATGACGGAGACACCCGTCCAATGTGCATTCACCGCGATGTCGCCAAACACGGATCCGACCATCATGATGCTGTAAACAGGACCTGGATTCATCCGAAAAAATCACGTTTTGCCATTCGTGCACCCAGGTTCGTCGTTGAGTACACCATCACAGGCGCTCGTGTCTGTGATGCAGTGTCAAGGGTAACCGCAGCCATGGTCTCCGAGCTGATAGTTCATGCTGCGGCAAACGTGGTCGAACTGTTCGTGCAGATGGTTGTTGTCTTGCAAACGTCCTCATCTGTTGACTCAGGGATCGAGACGTGGCTGCACGATCCGTTCCAGCCATGCGGATAAGATGCCTGTCATCTCGACTGCTAGTGATACGGGGCCGTTGGGATCCAGCACGGCGTTCCGTGTTATCCTCCTGAACCTACCGATTCCATATTCTGCTAACAGTCATTGGATATCGACCAACGCGAGCAGCAATGTCGCGATACGATAAACCGCAATCGCGATAGGCTACAATCCGACCTTTATCAAAGCCGGAAACGTGATGGTACGCATTTCTCCTCATTACACGAGGCATCACAACAACGTTTCACCAGGCAGCGCCGGTCAATTGCTGTTTGTGTATGAGAAATCGGTTGGAATCTTTCCTCATGTCAGCACGTTGTAGGTGTCGCCACCGGCGCCAACCTTGTGTGAATGCTCTGAAAAGCTAATCATTTGCATATCACAGCATCTTGTTCCTGTCGGCTAAATTTCGTGTCTTTAGCACGTCATCTTCGTGGTGTAGCAATTTTAATGGCCAGTAGTGTATGTCTGTAACCCCTAGGATATTCGTTAGTCCTACAACCCTCCAATTTATTTACTTATCGACTTCTCGAAGACTGACGAAACCTTCTTATTAACTATGTGAAGTACTCACACATTTTGTTATTTAGGGTCAACTATCACATTTTGCACCGCATTCCTAAATTCTTTCACGAAAGGAGACGAAGTAAATATTCCCAAATTTGAATCAAGAACAACTGCCAACATGAGTGACTTAGAAATAAATATCCTCAGAATAAAGAAGCAACTTATATCACCTAATAACGGAAGTCTTCCGGTGCATACTTTATACCATTTAGGTTCCTTTCAGAGTATGCAGATGCAATAGCTCCATCCTAATAATCATATACAACCGCTCGCTCGACGACAAATCCGTACGCAAAGACTGGAAAGTTACACAGATCACAACAGTAATCAAGGTAGATAGTAGGAGTAATCCAGTAAATTAGAGGCCCATACGCATATCATTGACGTCGATATGCAGCAGGATTGTGGAACATGAATTGTGCTGGGAAATTATGACTCATCTCGAAAGGAACGGTCTATTGACACAAAGTCAACACGGATTTTAAAAACATCGTTCTTGTGAAACACAACTAGCTCTTTACTCACACGAAGTGTTGAGTGCTATTGACAAGGGATTTCAAATTGATTCCGTACTTCTAGATTTCCAGAAGGCTTTTGAGACTGTACCTTAGAAGTTGCTTGTAATCAAATTGCGTGCTTAATGCATTTCATCTCAGTTATGTGACTGGATTTCTAATTTCCTATCAGAAAGGTCACAGTTCGTAGTAACTGACAGAAAGTCATCGATTTCTGGAGTTCACCAAGGTAGTGTTACAGGCCCTCTACTGTCCTTATCTATATAAACGACATAGGGAGCAATCTCAGCAGCCGTCTTCGGTCGTTTGCAAATGATACTGTAGCTTATTGTCTAGTAAAGACATCAGAAGATCAAAACAAATTACAAAACGATTTCGCAGTATGGTGCGGAAAGTGACAATTGAGCTCAACCTTATGAGTGGTGAAAGGATTCCGTTAAACTTCGGTTACACGATAAATCAGTGAAATATAGAGGTTGTAAATTGAACCAAATGCATAGGAATTACAATTACGAACAACTTAAAATAGAAAGAATACATAGAAAAAGTTGTGGGGAAGACGAACCAAAGACTGCGTTTTATTGGCACAAAACTTATAAGATGCAACCGATCTACTAAAGAGTCAGCGTACACTACAGTTTTCCGTCCTGTTTAGGAGTACCGCTGCGCGGTGTGGGGTCCTTACCAGATAGGATTAACGGAGTGCATAGAGAAAGTTCAAAGAAAATAAGAGCAGCGCGTTTTGTATTATCGAAAAATAGGAGAGAGAGTATCACTGACATGATACAAGATTTGGGATGGACATCATTCAAACAAAGGCGTTTTTCGTTCTAGCACAATCGTCTCACGAAATTTCAGACACCAAGTTTCCTTCACTACCTTCAGTAACCAGTAGATCTAGAGGTAAGGAACACAAAATACTGCGGAACTGTTACTGAAAAAACACAAATTTGTCAGTGAAATCATACCACATAATACTCTGTTAACTGTGCTTCATTCAGCAACCACTCTCACAGCCACAATGTCGTATTTACGTTGTAGTCCGGTAAAGCTTCCTGAATATGACAAAATATTTCACGTTTCATTAAGATAGCCATTCATTATATAGTATTATGATGAGACACCACTTGTATTAGTGTAGTGCTTATTAATAGCTTTTCAGGTTAGATTACTGAACAAACGGGACACAAATATCAGAGAAATTGTCAACAACATATTCAGCCTCATTACTGAAAACCATCCGATGATTCGCAGGTAGTCTTTCGATTCCACACGTGTAGCGACTTGTTGATTCCGAGTTAAGCTACGTTTAAAGCTCAATCGCCAAAACAAAACAAACAAAAACAGACAAAAAAAACAAAAGCTAGGTTTCTTGGTAGTTGATCGGTAAGGGGTGAGAAAGCTACATGCGGCTATCAGATTAGAAAGCGTGCGGTAGGTGTGTTTGCCAACCAAGTTCCTTGGCGCTGTCTTCCAGGTCGCATTCGGTACTCTGCAGCTGTAAGACATCTGATTTGCTGGCAGCAGATGTCAGCTGCTAAGGCCACATCTGCGTTAAGCATTTCGTAGCGCAAAACACTTTCTTTGTGTCACCATCTTTTGCGCCTTAAAACCATAACAAAAAAAAGTGTCACCAGATATATGTCAATAAAAATACATTTAGTGGATGTATACAGGTCATCGTTTGAAATAATGTTTGTTGTGGTTTACCCACTATTTTCTCCTTGTGAAGGTACCATACGATACTTCAAATCACCATCAGTAGGCACTGATTTACGTTTATAGTAACCTCCTTAAATCTGTTATAGCAAATGCCAGGATCAATTCTTTGAAAGGGCACAGCTGACTTCCTTCCCCATCTTTTGCAGTTCGACACTCTTCTTCACGTTTAATCTCGTTTCCAATGAGACTTTGTATTATAATACTTCTTTCTTTTAACCTCAATATGACTACTAAAGAGAAATGTCGCACTTGCCAATTATTGGATACACTGTCATTGACCACTGTATTAAATCTCAGAAACGTCCTTCATCAGAGCCTGTTTGTCTTTCTAAATGTGGTTATTAATTTATCTCAAAATGATCGTACTTGATGCGATACAACTTGACTTTCTGGACAGCTCTCACTCCATACAGCGCACAGCTGTTTTGAGTTGCCTCCACTGGTTTCATGCTTTTATTAAACACAAACAAAACATAATGTCCCTAGTGTTGGACATTACTCCGTTTTAGACTCCGTTTTGTGATGCATAAACGACGCTCCTCATAAAGTCAAAAATGAGAAATATTCAAGTTGTACTACAAACTTGAACAAAAAAATGGTTCAAATGGCTCTGAGTACTATGGGACTTAACATCTATGGTCATCAGTCCCCTAGAACTTAGAACTACTTAAACCTAACTAACCTAAGGACATAACACAACACCCAGCCATCTCGAGGCAGAGAAAATCCTTGACCCCGCCGGGAATCGAACCCGGGAACCCGGGCGTGGGAAGCGAGAACGCTACCGCACGACCACGAGCTGCGGGCGAACTTGAACAAAATAAGACCATAGTTAAATACGGTTACAGTAACATGCAATACAAAGTAGCCACGGAGCATGCTGAAACATAGTATATTATCATAGGCTACTTTAAATAATGTTATCCGTGGTAATTCAAGGGCGGAATAATCCACTGGAGATCACAGGCTCTATGCCCGATGCGTCGCCATCTCTTGGACTGACACCAGTCTGTATCGAGCGGCTGCTGGCTGATGGCGCTGGAATTAGTCCTACCATGACAGACACCTACTAACCGTTTCACAAACAAGTTTCTATTACTGACTTATTAATAATGAACGAAACTGCCTCTGACCTTCCGTCAGTCTGTCTGCTAACACAGACAGATGCAATACGGTTTGAAAAAGAAGGGAAAAGGATGGGTATAATATCTTGGTTTTGTGTCAGCACTGACTGATGTTTACTACTAGACCACGAATATATTACAATAACAATTCAAGTGTAAGTCGTCTTTTCTCATACCGTGTGCTGCATACACCAATACGACGGCCGGCCGGTGTGGTCGTGCTGTTCTAGGCGCTTCAGTCTGGAACCGCGTGTCCTCTACGGTCGCAGGTTCGAATCCTGCCTCGGGCGTGGATGTGTGTGATGTCCTTAGGTTGGTTAGGTTTAAGTAGTTCTAAGTTCTATGGGACTGATGACCACAGATGTTAAGTCCATAGTGCTCAGAGCCATTTGAACCAATATGACAAAGAAAATGATATTAACAGGTGTGAAATTCGGTGGTTAGTTGCACTGATGCTAGCATTTAATGGCTAAGGTTTGGGTTCCATTCGTGCTAGGGGTACTAGTTTTTAACAGCCATAAACATGACCTCTTCAACTGCAGTAACGCCAAGTAAAGAACGCAGGACTGTACCATAGTTCCGAATTAACATTAAACGTGTCCATTCGCTACTGACTGGAACAGAGTTGGATTAGTTTTGGTTATTCTGTCACAAGTAAGCTTCCTTATACTAGTAATGTTGTCTTAGTTCACGAACCAATCATCATGTAAAGTCATAGGACCTTCATTTCTTATTTAAGTGACCTTGGAATGTTGAAAATATTGGCATTGGACTGGGATTCGAGCTCCGATTCCTACTTTTCTCTGAATTTGAACCCTTCGAGATGATACTGACCCAACATTTTGTTGTTTCCGTACAATGCCAAACTGCTCCAGGTCTGTACTAACAGCGCGATCCTAGCTACCGGTGAAAAGGAATTTAATAGTTGCCGCTTCTTCATGTGGGGTCAAGAATGACAGTATGATGAGGTTTAGAGTCCCTCCAGTACAGAACTATTAATTGTGTTACCTCTAGCCGAACATGAGCAGATCTCACTACAGGTGAAGAAACAATAAATATTTCTCATCTATTCATAGCCATAAAACAATAGCGAAAGGTGCCGGGTTAGAATCCCTGCAAGGCAAAAGTCCTTAGTATCGTCGTTTCAGGTACCAATATACCGCTATTGGTGAACATATTTAATATCTGACTGCCGATATTTCTTAGTTAACAATTCATATAGGTATTGGATTCTACTTCCCGTCCATCACCACAACTTATCTTCATGGTGTTTCATACTTGTGTATTGCACTTTATTACGAACCTTTAGTGGTTACTTATCAGGGGCATTACAAGCTCTATGGGGTTCCCAATGCAGTGCTAAGCGTATCTCCACTTATTTTCAGGTTTGGGCGTTCGGCCTTGTAAAGTGATGCAGGTGAAAACTTCGATATTTTACGTCTCGTTATGCCTATTCGAATCTCGATAAGACATGCTAGCATTTTTCGGTTAACAATGGGTTCAAATGCAGATCACGAACCGAAACTCGTCATGTTATTTATTGGGAGTGATAAGACTTCTGAAATATTACTAATTGTAATGACGTTTAATTTATAAACGCTAGGGACTGTCTCACTTTTAATAACGTGTTTTGTAATATTTGTTGTATTGCAGTGTTAGTTTATATCTGTACTGACTGCCGTAATGAGCAGTGTTCTCTAGTGGTCTCTTTTGGTAGCCATTGTGTGTAGTCAAACGACTGTACCCCACAAGGTTTTGGCATTTAGAGGAACTGCCACACAGCTACATTAAGTTGGCTGCATTCAGCAGTGGTCCACTTTTTTGCTGTCAAACGCATATCTCTTACTTTCACAACATGACAAATAGTATGGCAACTACGACGTTCGAGCGTTAAACTGGTGTACTTCAACATTGATTTCCAAGTACTTTGAGAACGAAGAAGGCCATGGAGCTATCACCAGCATCTATTTGTCTGTTACGGGCGTGTTACATTATTCATATCAAGAAGCGTATTTAATGCGGTATATTGGCATGGGAAATGCGCTTTTAGGGCGAATAAAATCAATTTAAAAAAAAAAGTTTTTAGCACACTCAGAATGTTAGATCTTCAATACCTATTGGGCTTTTATGATCGCTCCTTCATGAGAATTTTAACGCAACCAAAGTTTTAGTTTAAAGAAAAACGTTAGCTTAGCGGTCTTGCGAAAGTAGTTTTCATGGGGTATATCAAGCAAGTGATCCAATGGAAAAGAAAGCAAAATAAACCAAGATAGGATGAACATTTCTTTATTTAAAACAATCTGTTTCGACAGACTTTCCTTTCATCCTCAGGTATTAAAAATGTTTTATTGTGAAACACGATCATTTTAAGTTGGACCCTACTCCAAGTTGTCAGGTGGATAAAAACAGCACATTATAAAAAGTCTGTCATAACTAAAGTATTTAAAAACTTAAGACATCTTGTCCAAATGGCCATGTCCATATACACTGAAGAGCCAAAGAAACTGGCACTCCTGTCTAATATCGTGTAGCGCCCTTCGAGAGCACGCAGAAGTGGCGCAATACGAAGTGGCATGGACTCGAATACTGTCTGAAGCAGTGCTGGAGGGAATTCAAAACACCACGAATCAAGCAGAGCTGTCCATAAATGCGTAAGGGTATGAGGGTGTGGAGATCTCTTCTGAAGTGCGCGTTGCACAACATCCCAGATATGCTCAATAATGTTCATCCCTGGGGAGTTTGGTGGCCAACGGAAATGTTTAAACTCAGAAGAGAGTTCCTGGATCCACTGTGTAGCAATTCTGAACATGCGGAGTCTGGAAATGCCCAAGTCGGTCGGAATATACAAAGGACATAATTGGATGCAGGTGATCAGACAGGATACTTATGTACGTGTCACCTGTGACGACTGCACACGCCCCACACCTTTACAGAGCCCCTACGAGCTTGAACCGCCCCTGCTGATATGCAGGATCCATAGATTTTTGTGGTTGTCTCCATAACCGTATACGTCCATCCACTTGATACAATTTGAAACGAGACTTGTCCGACCAGGCAACATGTTTCCAGTTAGCAACAGTCCAATGTCAGTGTTGACGGGCCCAGGCGAGCGTAAAGCTTTGTGTCGTGCAGTCATCAAGGGTACAAGAGGGGGCCTTCAACTTCAAAAGCCCATGTCGATGATGTTTCGTTGAATGGTTCGCACACTGACACTTGTTGATGGCCCAGAAGTGAAATCTGCAGCAATCTGCGGAAGAGCTGCACCTCTGTCATGCTGAACGATGCTTTTAAGTCGTCGTTGGTGCCGTTCTTGCAGGACCTTTTTCCGGCCGCAACGATGTCGGAGATCTAATGTTTCACCGGATTCCTGGCGTTCACGGTACACTCGTGAAATGGTCGTACGGAAAAGTCGCCACTTCATCGCTCCCTTGAAGTTGCTGTGTCCCATTGCTCGTGCACCGACTATAATACCACGTTCACACTCACTTAAATCTTGATAACCTGCCATTGTAAAAGCAGTAACAGATCTAACAACTGTGCCAGACACTTGTTGTCTTATTTGGGGTGGTCCATTGATAGTGACCGGGCCAAATATCTCACGAAAAAAGGCATCAAACGAAAAAACTACAAAGAACGAAACTCGTCTAGCTTGAAGTGAGAAACCAGATGGCAATATGGTTGTCCCGCTAGATGGCGCTGCCATAGGTCAAACGGATATCAGCTGCGTTTCTTTAAACAGGAACCCCCATTTTTTATTATATATTCGTGTAGTACGTAAAGAAATATGAATGTTTTAGTTGGACCACTTTTTTCGCTTTGTGGTAGATGGCACTGTAATAGTTACAAACGTGTAAGTACGTGGTATCACGTAACATTCCGTCAGTGCGAACGGTATTTGCCTCGTGATACATTACCTGTGTTAAAATGGACCGTTTACCAATTGCGGAAAAGGTCGATATCGTCTTGATGTATGGCTATTGTGATCAAAATGCCCAACGGGCGTGTGCAATCTATGCTCCTCGGTATCCTGGATGACATCATCCAAGTGTCTGGACCGTTCGCCGGATAGTTACGTTATTTAAGCAAACAGGGAAGTGTTCAGCCACATGTGAAACATCAACCACGACCTGCAACAAAAGATGATGCCCAAGTAGGTGTTTTAGCTGCTGTAGCGACTAATCCGCACATCAGTAACACACAAATTGCGCGAGAATCGGGAATCTCAAAAACGTCGGTGTTGAGAATGCTACATCAACGTCGATTGCACCCGTACCATATTTCTGTGCGCCAGTAATTACATGGCGACGACTCTGAACGTCGTGAATAGCTCTGCCACTGGGCACAAGAGAAATTACGGGACGATGACAGATTTTTTGCTATCGTTCTATTTAGGGACGAAGCGTCATTCAGCAACAGCGGTAACGTAAACCGGCATAATATTCACTACTGGGCAACGGAAAATCCACGATGGCTGCGACAAGTGGAACATCAGCGACCTTGGCGGGTTAATGTATGGTGCGGCATTATGCGAGGAAGGATAATTGGCCCCCATTTATCGATGGCAATCTAAATGGTGCAGTGTATACTGATTTCCTACGTAATGTTCTACCGATGTTACTAGAAGATGTTTCACTGCATGACTGAATGGCGATGTACTTCCAACATGATGGATGTCCGGCACATAGCTCGCGTGCGGTTTAAGCGGTATTGAACATGTGCGAACATTACGGAACGTGAATTGCTCGCTGTTGAGAGGAATGTCGTTACACGTATTGCCAAATGCATTGAGGTTGACGGACATCATTTTGAGCATTTATTGCATTAATGCAGTATTTACAGGTAATCACGGTGTAACAGCATGCGTTTTTAGAAGCGATAAGTTCACAAAGGTACATGTATCACATTGGAACAACCGAAATAATATGTTCAAACGTACCTACGTTCTGTATTTTAATTTAAAAAACCTACCATTTACCAACTGTCTATCTAAAATCGTGAGCCATATGTTTGTGACTATTACAGCGCCATCTATCACAAAGCCAAAAAAAGTGGTCCAACTAAAACATTCATGTTTCTTTACGTACCACACGAATATGTAATAAAAAATTGGGTTCCTATTTTTAAAAAACGCAGTTGATATCCGTTTGACCTATGGCAGCGCCATCTAGCGGGCCAACCATAGTGCCATCTGGTTTCCCCCTTCAAGCTAGACAAGTTTCTTTCTTTGTAGACTTTTTCGTTTGACGCTTATTTCGTGAGATATTTGGCCCGATCACGATCAATGGACCACCCTGTATAAGCGTTGCCGGCCGCTGCGCCGTATTATGCCTGTTTACATACCTCTGTATCTGAATACGCATGCCTATACCAGTTTCTTTGGCGCTTCAGTGAATATACTGCTTAGAGATGATTGTTACGTCACAAAAACAGAGTACACAGTGGCATATCTGTTGAAATTAGCTGGATGTATTCTAAACTTTGAAAATACACCTTAAATTTCTAATGCTCGATATATGTCTATCAGTAGTACCTAATACACATTTAAGGTAGATTTTCAATGTTAAGATTATGTCCAGCTCATGTAAATATATGTGCTACTGTGTACTCTGTTTTGTGACGTAACAGTCGTCTGTGAGCGGTATACATGTGGACATGGCCATTTGCACAAGGTAATTTCTTTTTAAAAAATTTAGTTGTGACAAATCTTTTGTACTGTGTTGTTTTTTTATCCACATGGGAACCTGGCATAAGATCCAACTTACAATGAACACGTTGCTTAACAAAAAGATTTGCTAAGACCTGAAGTTGACAACAAAGTCTGTCGAATACGGTTGTTTTAAATAAAGAAGTATTTATGCGATCTTACCTTTATAATGTTTTTAGCAAGTAAAAGACATAGCACTCACTCTAACTTATGAAACTGACAAAATTCAATCAAAACAAGAGAAGAAAGAACGACTTTTGAGTAATGATTTTTGCGCAGAATGCAGTCTTGACAGATACCGGGTGAAGGTGTCAGAAGCGGCGCTCAAGTCGGCGTCGTATACGCCGGTTGTTCGGTGGCGCCGCGCCATCCCGTGGGAACGCGGGCGGATGCCGCCATCCATCAGCGACGCTGGTAAACAACTGCGGATCTTCCGCTCAGCTTTCAGTCGCCTCCGCCGCCTTGCGGGTCAACCGCAGCGCCAGGAGAAAAATAACAGATTTATACAGGGGGACAGAAGGGGCGCTCTCAAGTCGCTCGACAGGGCAAGCCAGAACGACGTGAAGGAAAAATGTGCACATATCTTACAGCTAGGTACAATAAAAATGTTTGTGAACTGCCCACAAACATTTTCCATACCACACTCATATAACGATACGCCACATTTAGTTCTGAATACTTCCCTTCTACATTCATAACTTTTCTAGTGATCTACGAGCAGCGTTCAATAAGTAACTGAACTTTTTTTCCTGGCCCAATTTCGGTTGAAAACATGCGGAATGATTTGTGGGACATAGTGGAATACTCCCCCATCTGCCTTCTGTAGTTTCATGAAGTTCCGACATGCGTCTGCACTATACATAATCTCCAAAATGGGAATCTATCCGTTCCAAGTATAGAGCTTTTGGCGGAAAACCAGAGAATCGCAGATAGTCGTAGGCGCTTGCAGAACTTCTGCAGAGACCTGACAGTGAACAAAAGCACGGTCAGTCGTTGGCGACGCATCTATCATCATCTCAACAAGATCCCACAAACCGGCTCGATCTTCCGCATGCCGGCCGGTTTCACACGGCTGTGACTTCTTCAGCGTTTGACTTTAGCGTGTTCAGCCAGAAAAATGCAGACGAACTGCATGGCCATGCAAGGCCCCACACTAGTTTGCGCAACCTAGAGGAGCCGCAGAGCTTCATTGGACTGTTGTTCCTCGTCCATCATACAGCCCGGATCCTGAATCTGTTTGGCCCAACGTATGATGCACTCAGCGGGAAGCACTATGTGGGCCGTGTGGAGGTTATTATGGCAGCAAGACGTTAGCTCCGACATCGGCCAGTAGATTGGTACCATGTGGGCATAAAGGCCTTCCCAGTAAGGTGGCGCAAGAGCCATCGCATTGAACGGAATTTATGTTAAAAATGGGATTTACCAGCCAAAAAGGGGTGAATAATGTAGTGTACTGGAATCCGGAATAAAACCAACCTGTTTTCAGAAAAGAAATGTGTTACATGACTTATTGAACGTCCCTCGTATAAACAGATAGTTTTACGAAGAGTAGTCATGAGGTTTAATTATCATCTTGAAAAAATCAAGTCGCGATCATGAGGTTCGGCATTGGTCCTTGTTGGTCCTTCTCTACATACACGTATTCATTCTTGAAAAAAAATGTTCAGATGTGTGTGAATTCCTAAGGGACCAAACTGCTTAGGTTATCGGTCCCTAGACCTACACACTACTTAAACTAACTTAAACTAACCTATGCTAAGGACAACAGGCACACCCATGCCCGAGGGAGGAATCGAACATCCTGCGGGAAGGGCTGTGCATTCCGTAACATGACGCCTCAAACCGGTCGGCCACGCTCGGCCTATTCATCCTTGAATGCGACGCGTTTTTCCCAACGACGGATGATTTGGCAGATACCTTAATTATAGCAGTCCGCATTTTCGTTTCTCGGGAAACGTTCCAACTCGAAACTCACCTGTTTGTCATTCTGGAAATGCCTGCCGCGCAATGGTTTCTTCATTGGAAAGAGGAAGAAGAAATCACTGGGTGTCATTTCAGGGGAATAGTGGAGACTTTTGATACCACAAAGAAGCAGCATGTGAGTCTATATCCTGTGCACACTGAGCTGTCGTGGAGCAAAAACACGCCCATGTTCCGACTCCTGCAAAGCTTCGCCGGAACAACCATTTATAACCATTTCAGGTGATTTCAGTAGTATGGTCTTGCGACAGTTTGTTCCTTACGAATGGAACCTTTCAGCACCACTTTACGGGAGTTGTAAAAAACTCACAGCATCATTTTCTCCGGTGACAATTTGGTATTCACCTTTTTGAGCGTGTGTGAACGCACATGTTGTCACTGCTTCCACTGCTACTTTGTTTCGTATAATAGCACTCGACCATGATAATCAGGCGGCTAAAGAAGTCATCTAGGTTGGCCTGACACAGCAGCAACATTTTCATTTCAGCCTTCGCTTGGCGGGCGTTTGGAGAGCGTGTGAGCAGTCTGAGAACCCAGCCGGCGACGACCCTATCATGCTCAAAATGTCGTGCAAGATGAAATCTGATCCGTGATGGATTTTTGCTTATTTCACTATATCTTCGATTGGGACCCGCTGGTCTTGAGGCATCACGGCTTCAACTTCTGTGGCGATTCACGATTCTCTTCAGAGAGGGGATCTGCCTTCGTCCGTCACACTTGTCTGACCACAATGGGACTGTCTACGCCATCTAACCCTTGTGCTCTATTGCTATACACTTCCATTAAGTCAACACGAATTTTCGCAGCGTTATTCGAAACAAATTCAGAAAACGTATTACCACATGATACCACACTTCAAGCAGAATGTAATAATCTCAGTTCCAAAAAAGGTACGTGCTGATATGTATGAATATTAGCGAACCATCAGTTCGCTGTAAGTCAAGTTTACAGAACACTGACACAAATTATTTACCGACGAATGGAAAAACTGACCTTGGAAAAACCGACCTTGGGAACCATCAGTTAATGGTTCCGGCGAAATGTAGGTAAAGGCAAGTCAGTACCGATCCTATGACTTATCATAAAAGACAGATTGAAGAAAGCCAAACCTACGCTCATACCTTTTGTAGGCGTAGATAAAATTTTTGACTGGAACAGACTCTTTCAAATTCTGAAATTAGCAGGGATAAAACAGAGGAAGCGAAAGAATGTTTTCAACTTATGCTGAAACCAGACTGCACTTATAGGTGTAGAAAGAAGTAGTGGTTCAGAAGGAAGTGATACAACGCTGTAGCCTATTCCCGAAGTTATTCAATCTCTGTACTGGCCAAGCAGTAAAAGAAATCAAAATGGAGGAGGAGTTAAAGTTCAGTGAGAGGAAATACAAACTTCGTGGGTTGCTGATGACACTGAAATTTTGTCTGAGCCAGAACTGTTGAATCGAATGACTAGTATCTTGAAAAAACGTCATAAGATGAACATCAACAAAAGTAAAACCAGAGTAATGGAATCTGGTCGTATTAAATTGGACAGTACTGAAGTAGATTAGGATGATGGTCGAATTGGAGAGGATATAAAATGAGGTCTGGCAATAGCACTAAAACCAGTTTTGAAAAAGCGGAATTTCTTAACAGAAATGTATGTGTTCTTTTGTGAAAGTAGGCTTGTACAGAAGTGAAAGATGTCCTTCTAACGAAGAATATTGGGATTGTGTGGGTAGATCGAGCAACTAATGAGGAAATAGTGAATGGAATTGGAGAAAAGTAAATTTATGGCAAAACTTGACTAAAAGAAGGGATTGTTTGGTAAGACATACCCTGAGCCATTAAGGAATCTTCAGGTTGATAATGAAGGAAGTGGGGGGAGGTCAAAATTGTAGAGGGAAGACTAAAAGATAAGTATAGTAAGCAGATACAAATGGCTGTACATTGCATTAGTTATTTGGAGATGAAGGGATTAGCACAGGTTAGAGTAGTGTGAAGAGATGCATGAAACTAGTCTTCAGACTGAAGACTGCAACAACAACTCCACTTTATTAATGGGCTGCGCCCTTTTATGTTCTGACTCTCTGACAACATGTTGCCGGCAGGGGATTTGAGTCTGTACCAGCACGGCAGATATGCACCTGCAAATAAATAAAACATGACCAGACAAAAACATTTGTCTGGCTCATACAATTACCTCCAAAAGCTGTTCGTAACACTTAGAAGCTTATTTCCCGGTTTTAAAACAAAATTTCACGCAAACTCGTTGCTCCGTTTTTACGTCCATTTTCACACAGACAGAATCCAGCAACAAGCCCTAACAGATCTGCACTCAACCAGCTGCCACAACGAACTGAGTAAAGGGAACGCAGTTCCCTATAAGAGGGCGTTCAAGGACAAGGCAGTGAGTCACTCCCCACCCTCCGTGTACCTGCCCGTTAAACATGTAAGCAGTAGCGGATCAGTTCTTAAAACTTTTCAATCACACCTCATACTGCACAGTATTTTTGAAATTAATCCATTGATAATCTACTTCTTTATCTTCAGATATATCCGTTTCTACATCTACATGACTACTCTGCAATTCACATTTAAGTGCTTGGCTGAGGGTTCATCGCCGGCCACGGTGGCCGTGCGGTTCTGGGCGCTACAGTCCGGAACCGCGGGATTGCTACGGTCGCAGGTTCGAATCCTGCCTCGGGCATGGATGTGTGTGATGTCCTTAGGTTGGTTAGGTTTAAGTAGTTCTAAGTTCTAGGGGACTGATGACCTAAGATGTTAAGTCCCATAGTGCTCAGAGCCATTTTTAGAGGGTTCATAGAACCACAATCATACTATCTCTCTACCATTCCACTCCCGAACAGCGCGCGGGAAAAACGAACACATAAACCTTTCTGTTCGAGCTCTGATTTCTCTTATTTTATTTTAATGATCATTCCTACCTACGTATTTTGGGTTCAACAAAATATTTTCGCATTCGGAAGTGAAAGTTGGTGACTGAAATTTCGTAAATAGATCTCGCCGCGACGAAAAACGGCTTTGCTTTAATGACTTCCATCCCTACTCCCGTATCATATCTGCCACATTCTCTCCCCTATTACGTGATAATACAAAACGAGCTGCCCTTTTTTGCACCCTTTCGATGTCCTCCGTCAATACCACCTGGTAAGGATCCCACACCGCGCAGCAATATTCTAACAGAGGACAAGTGTGTCTTTTTAGTGGACTTGGTGCATCTTCTAAGTGTCCCGCCAATGAAACGCGACCTTTGGCTCGCCTTCCCCACAATATTATCTATGTGGTCTTTCCAACTGAAGTTGTTCGTAATTTTAACACCCAGGTACTTAGCTGAATTGGCAGCCTTGAGAATTGTACTATTTATCGAGTAATCTTATTCCAACGGATTTCTTTTGGAACTGATGTGGATCACCACACACTTTTCGTTATTTAGCGTCAACTGCCACCTGCCACGCCATACAGCAATTTTTTCTAAATCGCTTTGCAAATGATACTGGTCGTCGGAGAACCTTACTAGACGGTAAATTACAGCATGATCTGCGAACAACCTAAGAGAACTGCTCAGATTGTCACTCAGGTCATTTATATTGATCAGGAACAGCAGAGGTCCCAGGATGCTTCCCTGGGGAACACCTGATATCACTTCAGTTTTACTCGATGATTTGCCGTCTATTACTACGAACTGCGACCTTCCTGACAGGAAATCACGAATTCAGTCGCACAACTGAGACGATACCCCATAGGCCCGCAGCTTGATTAGAAGTCGCTTGTGAGGAACGGTATTAAAAGCTTTCCGGAAATCTAGAAATACGGAATCAACTTGAGATCCCCTGTCGATAGCAGCCATTACTTCGTGCGAATAAAGAGCTAACTGCGTCGCACAAGAACGATGTTTTCTGAAACCATGCTGATTACGCATCAATAGATCGTTCCCTTCGAGGTGATTCATAATGTTTGAATACAGTATATGCTCCAAAACCCTACTGCAAACCGACGTCAATGATATAGGTCTGTAGTTCGATGTATTACTCCTACTACCCTTCTTAAACACTGGTGCGACCTGCGCAATTTTCCAATCTGTAGGTACAGATCTATCGGTAAGCGAGCGGTTGTATATGATTGCTAAGTAGGGAGATATTGTATCAGTGTAATCTGAAAGGAACCTAATCGGTATAAAATCTGGACCTGAAGACTTGCCCGTATCAAGCAATTTGAGTTGCTTCGCAACCCCTAAGGTATCTACTTCTAAGAAACTCATGTTAGCAGCTGCTCGTGTTTCAAATTCTGGAATATTCCATTCGTCTTCCCTGGTGAAGGAATTTCGGAAAACTGCGTTCAATAACTCCGCTTTAGCGGCACAGTCGTCAGTAACAGTACCATCGGCACTGCGCAACGAAGGTATTGACTGCGTCTTGCCGCTTGTGTACTTGACATATGACCAGAATTTCTTCGGATTTTCTACCAAATTTCGAGACAATGTTTCGTTGTGGAACCTATTAAAGGCATCTCGCATTGAAGTCCGTGCCAAATTTCGCGCGTCTGTAAATTTTAGCCAATCTTCGGGATTTCGCGTTCTTCTGAACTTCGCATGCTTTTTCCGTTGCCTCTGCAACAGTGTTCGGACCTGTTTTGTGTACCATGGGGGATCAGTTCCATCTCTTACCAATTTATGCGGTATGAATCTCTTAATTGCTGTTGCTACTATATCTTTGAATTTGAGCCACATCTCGTCTACATTTGCGTAGTCAGTTCGGAAGGAATGGAGATTGACTCTTAGTAAGGCTTCTAGTGACACTTTATCCGCTTTTTTAAATAAAATTATTTTGCGTTTGTTTCTGGTGGATTTGGAAGAAACGGTATTGAGCCTAGCTACAACAACCATGTGATCACTAATCCCTGTATCAGTCATGATGCTCTCTATTAGCTCTGGATTAATTGTGGCTAAGAGGTCAAGTTTGTTTTCGCAACCATTTACAATTCGCGTGGGTTCGTGGACTAACTGCTCGGAATAATTTTCGGAGAAAGCATTTAGGACAATCTCGGAAGATGTTTTCTGCCTACCACCGGTTTTGAACAAGTATTTTTGCCAACATATCGAGGGAAAGTTGAAGTCCCCACCAACTATAACCGTATGAGTGGGGTATTTATTTGTTATGAGACTCAAATTTTCTCTGAACTGTTCAGCAACTGTATCATCGGAGTCTGGGGGTCGGTAGAAGGAGCCAATTATTAACTTAGTTCGGCTGTTAAGTATAACCTCCACCCATACCAATTCGCACGGAGTATCTACTTCTACTTCACTACAAGATAAACCACTACTGACAGACACAAACACTCCACCACCAATTCTGCCTAATCTGTCTTTCCTGAACTCCGTCTGAGACTTCGTAAAAATTTCTGCAGAACTTATTTCAGGCTTTAGCCAGCTTTCTGTACCTATAACGATTTCAGCTTCTGTGCTTTCTATTACCGCTTGAAGCTCAGGGACTTTCCCAGCACATCTACAACAATTTACAACTACAATTCCGACTGTTCCATGATCCAAGCACGTCCTGTATTTGCCATGCACCCTTTGAGATTGCAGCCCACCCCGTACTTTCCCGAGGCCTTCTAACCTAAAAAACCGCCCAGTCCACGCCACACAGCCTCCGCTACCCGTGTAGCCGCCAGCTGAGTGTAGTGAACTTCTGACCTATTCAGCGGAACCCGAAACCCCACCACCCTATGGCGCAAGTCAAGGAATCTGCAGCCAACACGGTCACAAAACCGTCTGAGCCTCTGATTCAGACCCTCCACCCGGCTCTGCACCAAAGGTCCGCAGTCGGTTCTGCCAACGATGCTGCAGATGGTGAGCTCTGCCTTCATCTCGTAAGCAAGACCGGCAGCCTTCACCAAATCAGATAGCCGCTGGAATCCAGAGAGAATTTCCTCAGATCCAAAGCGACACACGTCATTAGTGCCGACATGTGCCACCACCTGCAGCTGGCTGCACTCTGTGCTCTTCATGGCATCCGGAAGGTCTCTTTCCACATCAGGAATGACTCCACCCGGAATGCACACGGAGTGCACACTGGATTTCTTCCCCTCCTTAGCCGCTATACCCCTAAGGGGCCCCATTACGCGCCTAAGATTGGAGCTCCCAACAACCAATAAGCCCACCCTCTGCGATTGCCCGGACCTTGAAGGCTGAGAATCATCCTCTGAAACAGGGCAGGCAGCTGCATCTGGCTCAGCCAGAGACAGTACCTGAAACCTGTTTGTCAGACGCACCGGGGAGGCTTTCTGATCAGCCTCCGGGGACGTCTTTCGCTGCGTGCCTCGCCTTGGAACGACCTCCAAATCAACCACAGGCGAGGGCTCAGCCCCACTGCGGGCAGCATCCGGAGCAACCACAGTGGCAGACCGATCTGGGGATAGACGGGACGAGGTTGAGATCCCCGTGATACCCAAGTCCGGCTCCCCACAGTGGTGCCCATTGGCAACAGCCTCAAGCTGCGCGACCGAAGTCAGCGCCGCTTGCAGCTGTGAGCGAAGGGATGCCAACTCAGCCCTCATCCGAACACAGCAATCACAGTCCCTGTCCATTCTAATCGATGTTGAACAACAGTTACTGAAACACGAGTCCGTGCCTAGATAACGCAAGGGAAACACGCAAAGAATGTATGAACTAACCTGTACAAACGCCTAACGACTGCGCTACAATCTGCCTGAATTTACGATTACTGTAACTAAAACTCGAAATTACATCGCCTATACGAAACTCACACGCAATTTAAGTAAGAATCTACGAAGTAAACACTAAAGCGCGATGCTACAACTCCCAAATACTATAATACGCTCGAAATTTATGAATTAGACAATGCAAATACCCAAAAACACGAAAAGAAATTAAGAATTAAACTATGTAACAAATAAGTAAGCTAGGAGTATACGACTTGCTGCTGGCAGCTGCTTATCCAACGGCGGCTCCCTTAGTTACTGTAATCCCCTGTTGAGATTACCTAAGACCTTTTTCCTCTCATATTTGCTAAGTAAAAATGTGCCTACTTTTCTTAATATTCCTTTTAACTCCTCAAGTAATTAATGGTGTGACAGCATTATGATCACAATTCAGTCCTTTATATTACCTGATTAGAAAATTTCATGTCTGTTAGTTCTAGGAATTATAAGACGCTGTTTTACGAGCAGTTTCTATTAACTAACTGTTCGAATTAATTTTCTAAAATGACTTCCAGAATAATCTCTTGCAATTCCTACGTGAGTCTTCGCCAATTACAATAGAATATTCTGGAAACCTACCTGTCACTTTCTTCTAGTTTTCTGTGATCTGTCCTGCCATTACGCTTGCTGAGGCGTGTAGTCTACAAAAGCACCAGAGGAGGCCAGGTAACGTAACATTTGGAATCTGTAACATTGCTAGACATTAGCAAGTTCTTTTCTTCAATAAGTAGGCCACCATCATTGGCTCTAGCCTGTTATTGTAATTTTTTTAACTTGAATTTGAGACTGCACTGCTATCGCCTTCTGGTTTCAGACAGCTTTTTGTTCGTTGTTCTACATGGGCATTATTATCATTAATAAGTAATACTAATACTGTGACCTTACAATGTGCACTCGTACTCTACCTCATCATCATTTTCTCTTCGTCCGTTCCTAAGAACGAATATTCTATCTTGTATTCATGTAATCTGGTTCTTTCTCAGATTATGGCACATACGTTACTGAGGCTATGGAGGGATCCCTCGAACATAAAAAATAGATGTACACTCTGCACGAATTCTGCTACTCAATTAGCCTCTGAGGGGATTCCTAAAATTCTCGACACAATAACAGGGCAAGAAACCGATCCGATACCGACTCAGATTCATCAGCGAACCACGCTTCCTCCCAGCGTGAGAGACTGGCTGTCTACGTTAATTCCGCCAGTCGCCTAAAAGAAGCAAGAACGGCTTGAGGTACTAGGCGGCATGCGTCGTTCATTACGACTTGAGCTGCAATTTGCTACCGGACGCACTCACGGTATTCAATAGCCACCAGCAATCCTCCTTTCACATCTCAGATCAGAACGAGTAACATTTCCCCTGGTATTCTCCAGTACTCACCTAACATTTGTCCTTCCAATAACCAGCATGCCCGCCATCTATGAACTCACAAAAAATCAGTCACAGATGTATTACTTTCTATCATGTTTTAAGACACATATGTAAGGTTACCAAAGCAGCCTACTATTAATGAGGTAAGCTGTTCCAACACAAAGAATGTCACAATACTTGAATTCAAATACAAAACTGCGAATAATAAATACAATGCTGGCCATTAAAACAGGAACATCAGGAACGTTAGGAACGTTAGCAAATAATGAAGTTTTACTTTTTGTACGTATACAGTGCATTAAGAAGAACACACACACACAATGATGCGCCAAAACATTATGATCAACTGCTTTATGGTTAGTTTGGCAGTCTTTGGAAAGAAATACATAACTGATTTTGCGTATCAGATTGTTGGTAAGTTTGTAGAGGTACGTGATATTAGATGTCCATACACAGGTCATGCATTTCACGTAATTGCGGGCTGCTGGTTTGCGAACACGGTTATGGCACCCGATAGCAATCAAGATGGCTTCCATGGTATTTAAATTAGCGAGATTGGTAGCCCTGAAATCAATGTGAGTTCACTATAATGCTCTCGGTTCTCGCTATGAGACATGTACAGTCGTATTGCTGAAAGACGACATCGCCGTCGGGGCAGACACCAAGCATGAAGGGATGCAGGTGATTCGCAGCTGTCATCGTGTCTTCAATTACTATCACATGTCCCATGCAAGTGCAGGAGAATATCTCCTATAGCATAAAGCTTCTCCCTCCAGCCTGCGTCCATTGCGCTGCACTTTTTGAGCCGCCATCCGCCATTCATCTCGACGACGGCGTTTGTGGAGAAAATCAGCGACCTAGTGTAGCAAAAATGTGATTCACCGAAGAGCGAACACGTTTCCATTGATCGACAGTCGAATGCCAATGGTTCCGTGCTCACTGCTATATCATTGGGTCATTATGTGAACATGTAGAGGTGGTCTGCTGCAGAGCTCCATGTTCAACAATGTACAATGAATGGTGTGCTGCCAGTCAGTGTAGACGATCGGTTCTAGGCGCTTCTGTGTGGAACCGCGTGACCGCTACGGTCGGAGGTTCGAATCCTGCCTCAGGCATGGATGTGTGTGACGTCCTTAGGTTAGTTAGGTTTAAGTAGTTCTAAGTTCTAGGGGACTGATGACCTCAGATGTTAAGTCCCATAGGGCTCCGAGCCATTTGAATCGATGGTGTGCTTCAACACACTTGTGCATGCACTGGAACTGTGATCTTTCGGCATAGGTGCCACAGATCACCATCAATCCTACTTTACGACCGATCATTTAGCGCGTAGTGGTGGTTCACTGTCGTTCTATCTTTTTCCATAGATATTCACAACATTAGCACATGCACATTCAACCAGCTTCGCCGTTTCTGAGACACTCATTCACAGGCTCTGCGTAATAATAATCTGCCCTTTGTCAAAGTCACAATATTTTGGCTTATCAGTGTAAATGTGTAGGTACGACATTAAGTACACAGACGCACCACCTTTTGCTGTGACAACCTCTCTAACGGGGCTCGGTGTAACCCAGCTTATGTGACTGATATGGGTACGTTACCCCATGCTTATCAACCATATTGACTGAGGAGGTTGTGTGTCAGTCTGTCGGAACCCAGTAACCAGATGTTTACAGTGGGTGAGAGATCCAGTGAATATGCTGCTCAAAGCACCGGTCGAATACTACATCTATCGAAATAGGTCAAGACAGCACAGGCGATATGCGGTCTTGCACTATCTTGCTGAATGATAATGATAAGAGGTCTCAAAGATATAGCACATCAGTTGACTTTAATAAGTCAGAAATACATTGGCTACTGTCCAAACTAGTCTATGTTAGCCAGAGATCATCACATTGTGTACCATATGGCATCCCATGCCATCACGCTTAAAGTGGCCTTGTATGACGATGACATGCAATCGTATAACTTTTGTTTTCCTTGGAGCCTCCATAGTCAGTTATAATGATCATAATGCTGTATACAAAACCAGGACTCATCTCAAATATCGACGTGATATCCTTGAATGCACCATCACTGGCACACCTCTTTCAGCTGCTACATCAAGGGAAGCTCTACCAGTTGTTGCACTGCTCCACACGTCGTCGCAGTGCCCTTGTACGAGGGCAGTTCAATAAGTAATGCAACACATTTTTTTTTGAAACAGGGGTTGTTTTATTCAGCATTGAAATACACCAGGTTATTCCCCAATCTTTTAGCTACACAACACTATTTTTCAACGTAATCTCCATTCAATGCTACGGCCTTACGCCACCTTGAAATGAGGGCCTGTATGCCTGCACGGTACCATTCCACTGGTCGATGTCGGAGCCAACGTCGTACTGCATCAATAACTTCTTCATCATCCGCGTAGTGCCTCCCACGGATTGCGTCCTTCATTGGGCCAAACATATGGAAATCCGACGGTGCGAGATCGGGGCTGTAGGGTGCATGAGGAAGAACAGTCCACTGAAGTTTTGTGAGCTCCTCTCGGGTGCGAAGACTTGTGTGAGGTGTTGCGTTGTCATGAAGAAGGAGAAGTTCGTTCAGATTTTTGTGCCTACGAACACGCTGAAGTCGTTTCTTCAATTTCTGAAGAGTAGCACAATACACTTCAGAGTTGATCGTTTGACCATGGGGAAGGACATCGAACAGAATAACCCCTTCAGCGTCCCAGAAGACTGTAACCATGACTTTACCGGCTGAGGGTATGGCTTTAAACTTTTTCTTGGTAGGGGAGTGGGTGTGGCACCACTCCATTGATTGCCGTTTTGTTTCAGGTTCGAAGTGATGAACCCATGTTTCATCGCCTGTAACAATCTTTGACAAGAAATTGTCACCCTCAGCCACATGACGAGCAAGCAATTCTGCACAGATGGTTCTCCTTTGCTCTTTATGGTGTTCGGTTAGACAACGAGGGACCCAGCGGGAACAAACCTTTGAATATCCCAACTGGTGAACAATTGTGACAGCACTACCAACGGAGATGTCAAGTTGAGCACTGAGTTGTTTGATGGTGATCCGTCGATCATCTCGAACGAGTGTGTTCGCACGCTCCGCCATTGCAGGAGTCACAGCTGTGCACGGCCGGCCCGCACGCGGGAGATCAGACAGTCTTGCTTGACCTTGCGGCGATGATGACACACGCTTTGCCCAACGACTCACCGTGCTTTTGTCCACTGCCAGATCACCGTAGACATTCTGCAAGCGCCTATGAATATCTGAGATGCCCTGGTTTTCCGCCAAAAGAAACTCGATCACTGCCCGTTGTTTGCAACGCACATCCGTTACAGACGCCATTTTAACAGCTCCGTACAGCGCTGCCACCTGTCGGAAGTCAATGAAACTATACGAGACGAAGCGGGAATGTTTGAAAATATTCCACAAGAAATTTCCGGTTTTTTCAACCAAAATTGGCCGAGAAAAAAAAATGTGTTGCATTACTTATTGAACTGCCCTCGTATATACTACAGTCTGATTAAAATTGCTTGATAGTTGACATTTGCCACTTGCTGCTACACTGTTGGCACATTGGCTGGCAGTTACCGCTTGGTTATAGATCATATACATACTTGGTGGGTCTATTCACAAATAATGCTGGTGTGTAATTTGGAGCAATGTTGGAAGCGGCCGCTGTGAGGTATGATGGAAATACGAGATACTCTGTCACCACCTGATTATGAGTGACCAATGACTGAACTGTGGCAAGCAGGTAATACACTTATTAAAAGGCTCTCTGTCCAACGCCAACATCTGGCCGGTGTAATGTATTTCCCACCAAAAAAATGTAGTACCTTACATCCCAGCCTTTTTCCTGCACCAGCTTATAGGTGAAGGGTACAGTCTTAGAGTGCCTGCCACAAGTTTGAAGTGATAGTGATATTTTTTTCTCAGCAGGGTAATATTATGTGCATGGCATCGGCAATTTTTGAGCCGCATTGCAATTTTAGGCAGTCCTTGCGTAGCGCTATGCATATAGTTGTGTAATTAGGACCAACCTGTATGGTTAACTACATTATTAGGATCAATTGTTACCTGAGTTTCCCAATCAAAATAAATAAAATGCACTAACCTGACCTCCCTCGTCTGCATCTGGGCAGTTTCCATGTTTTGGGAGGTGAACGTAGGCTTTCTGTCCAGAACGAGCACAGATTGAGTCCCAGAAAGGGCTTCAGTAGAGCCCTGGGACAAAGAAACTCCTAATATATTTCGAAATTCCCGCCAAATTTGAAATTTCATCCAGAATTCGAAATTCACGCCAAAAATTGAAGTTCCCATTATCTTTTAAATTCCTGCCAAAATTCGAAATTCCCGCAAAAATTCGAAATTACCGCCTGTATTCTACATGGGGGAGGGCGAGGGGAGGGAGTGGGGTGTGGAGGGCAGAAGGGTCAGGGGACCCACGTGCAGGCTGAGGAAAACACATGACATCTGGGGGTGGGGTTCGGCGCGGTTTGGGGTAATTAATTGATAAAGTTAATTAGTTTTCATATCAATTTGATATCAAAACTGTCACAGTACCCCCATCTCCCTACTACTAATATCTACAGTGGGAAAATTTCTGTGGAAATTTAATCTTCATTCGCATCTTTCTTCTATACGGGTAAAACCATTTTCCTGATGACATGTAGATAATTGTTGTGTACATGTTATTCGGTATATGATAATTGATGTCGCATTATAAACCAATGTGAAATACAAGATGTGGCATGTTTCAAGAAAGCACGTAGCGAGCAGTTTGTGCTGCGTGATATTCTAGAATAGGACAGTCGATAAGATGATTAAACTCGCTATATCAGAAAACATCTATATTGTACACCTATGAATTCCTTTTACTTCTGCCACTATAGGTATTGTTATTTTCATTTAATTATTGTCGTTATTATTATGATTACTATCATCACTATTAGCGGCAGCAGCCGAAGTAGAACAATTACTGCCAATGTTAAAATAATTGAGGTCATGTTACTGTTGCCTTCAGTGTTACTAGTGGTTTAATGTAGCTCTCCACGCTACTCTATCCTGTGCAAGCCTCTTCATCTTCGCGTAACTGCTGCAACATACAGGAGATATAAAATAATGAGAAAAGCGGTAGTAATGGGATAGTTGTGTTTGACGGTCAACAACGCAGGTTAGGCACATGTCGCGATGGACTGTGCTTGTTCAGTATGGACTGGGCATCAGTGCAGGTGGTTTACGGGTAATGCACACTTCGTATTTGCATTCAGAGGCCGAGGTCGACGTGCAAGAAAGATCTAACAGAGTTCCAAAGAGGGCAGGTTGTGGGGGCCCGATTAGCTGGAGCATCAGTAACCAAGACAACCAAATTATTTATTGTTTCAAAAGCAACTGTTTCAACAGTTACAAAACATGGAAAGACATCATCGTGTAAACGTAATAGTGGGCCCAAATCAAAACTAAATGACAGAGATCGTCTTACGCTAACACAAATTGTGTCAAAACAACACAAAACTACGGCGGCTAAAGAGACTGCAGAACTCAATAGCCATTATCCTACATCAATCGACACTGTCCGCCGAGAACTCCATAAAACGAGCTTCCATACCGAAAGCGTTAGTGAGGAAAACCAATGCAAAGAAGTGTAATATATGAGGTCAGTACAAATCCTGCACGGCTGACCGGTGGAAACACGTCATATGGTCCGACGAGTCAAGGTTTTTCGTTATTTCCAACATCAGGCCGGGTTTACGCCTGGAGAACACCAAAAGAAGCCTACAATCCTGATTGCTTGATTCCAACGATTAAGCATGGAAATGAAAGTGTGATGGTGTGGGCAGCCATATCATGATATTCTGCTGGTCCCATCATTACTGTCAAGGCCCTGTCACAACCGGCGATTATGCGAACATCTTTGGTGATCACGTGCACCCCATGATTCAAATGTTGTTCCCCAAAAATGATGCTATATTTCAGGACGATAATGCACGAATTCGCACAGCCAGGATAGGGTGGAGCGTGTACCTGAACTGCGGCGTCTCCCCTGCCCAGCTTAGTCCCCGAGCTTGAACATTATCGAACCCGTGTGGGCGGTATTGGAGAGCAGACTTTGGAGCAGATTTCCGCCTTTCTCCGCAGTACAGGAGTTAGAAAATGTTCGGATCGAAGAGTGGCATAACATTCCACTGGAGACTATACAATCATTACATGCCAGTATTGCAAGATGAATCGAAGCTGTATAATGGGAAAATGGGGGTCCTGCCCCTTATTAATAAATCATTCATAAGTAAAGGTGTTCACATTATTTTGCCTATCCTCTGTACATCCTTCTGAATCTGCTTACTGCATTCATCTCTTGATATCCCTCTACGATTTTTACCCTCTGCACACTTCTCTCGAGAACTAAACTAATGAACCCTTGATGTCTCAGAATGTGACCTACCAGCTGATACCTTCTTCTAGTCAGGTTGTTCCACAAATTTCTTTGCTCCCCAATTCAACTGAGTACCTCCTCATTAATTACGTGTTCTACCCACCTAATAGTTCTTTTGTAGCACCACAATTAAAAAGCTTCTGTTCTCTTCTTGTCTAACCTGTTATCGTCCATATTTCACTTCCATACATGGCTACATTCCGGATACATACCTCCAGAAATGTCGAGCCAACAAATTTCTCTTTTTCAGAAACGCTTTTATTGTCACTTCCAGTCTACGTTGTATATCCTCTCTACATCGTCCCTCATCAGTTACTTTGCTACCCAAATAGCAAAACTCATCTACTAATTTAAGTGTCTCTTTTTCTAATCTAATTCCCTTAGCATCACCTGATTTAATTCGCCTATTTTCCATTATCCTCATTTTGCTTGTGTTGATGTTCATCTTACATCCTCCTTTCAAGACGCTGTCCATTCCGTTGAACTGCTGTTCCAAGTACTTTTCTGTCTCTGACAGAATTACAATGTCATCGGCGAACCTCAAAGTTTTTATTTTTTCTCCATGCGTTTCAATACCAACTCTGAACTTTTCTTATGTTTCCATTGTTGCTTGCTCAATATACAGAGTGAATAACATCGGGCATAGGCTACAACCCTGTCTCACTCCCTTCCCAACCACTGTTTCCCTTTCATGCCCCTCTACTCTTATAACTGCCATCTGACAGAATCACAATTTCACTGGCAAACATCAAAATTTTTATTTATTTTCCCTGAACTTTAATTCCAATCCCAATTTTTTATTTGGTTTCCGGATGACTGCTTTTTCAGTGTACAGACTGAATAACTTACATAATAAGCTACAACCCTATCTCACTCCCATCTCAACCGCTGCCTCCCTTTCAGGTCCCTCGACTCTTATAGCTGCCACCTAGTTTCCGTAATAGTTGCAAATAGCCCATTGCTCCTTATACTTTACCCCTGCTAGCCTCAGAATTTCAAAGAGAGTATTCCAGTCAACGTGGTCAAAAGCCTTCTGTAAGTCTACAAATGCTATAAACGTAGATTTGCCTTTCGTTATCCTATTTTGTATGAGAAGTCGTAGGGTCAGTATTGCCTCGCGTGTTCCTACATCTCTCCGGAATCCGAATTGATCTTCCCCTGAGGTCGGCTTCTACCAGTCTTTCCATTCTTCTGTAAAGAATTTATGTTAGTATTTTGCAACCATGACTTATTTAACTCATTGTTCTGGAATATTTACACCTACCAGCACTTGCTTTCTTTGGAATTAGAATTATATTTTGCTTGAAGTCTTGGGGTACTTCGCCTGTCTCATTCATCTTGTTCACCAGGTGGAAGAGCATTGCCAAGGCTGGTTCTCCCAGGGCCATCAGTAGTTATGTCAGTATTATTTACTTATATTGCCATTTCACTCATATCATTTTAATACTATTTCTCGAACTAAAATCGTTAATTTTAGTAAATAATTATGCAAAGAAAGGTGCCGTATGTGTGAAACCCTGGGCCTATGGAAGAGGGAGCCTGAGGTGTCTAATCAAATCTGGTTAAATAAATACATAAAAATAAATACAATAGGTCGCCATTTCTTTTCATAATGGTACACTATCACAAACGTGTATCAGTGCTCTAGTGGATAATTAATACTATAGCTGATTCGATGTCCAATCCTTAGTCTTTTTCGTTCACCTATCGTTTCTTTAACCTCTAGTAATGGTTTGTTGATATGAGCTCTATCGTCTTAGGAGTCCACGTTGAACTGTAGGTTATACTGCACGTGGCTGGATGAGTGAGCCTTTGGAAGCCCTAGAGTGTTAAAACGGTCGAGGTGAGGACAACTTTTTTTTTTTTTATCATCAATCTTCTGACTGCTCTGACGCGGACGCCACTGATTTTCCCCTTCGCCAGCCTCTTCATCTCAGAGTTTCTCTTACACCCAATGTCCTCGCTTATTTGCTGGACGTATTTCAATCTCTCTGTCTTCCTCTACGGTTTTTACCCTGCGCATCAACATCTAGTACCATTACAGTTGCCCTTTGATGTCTTAACACACGTCCTGTTATCCTATCCCTGCCACTTGTGCCATATGTTCCTCTCCTCAATGATTTTTCGGAGAATCCGCACATTTTTAATATCAATCCGAAGAATTTTCAACATCCTTCTACAGCACTGCACCTTTCGCTTCAGTTCTTTTCGTTTCCGGTTTTCTCAGAGCCCATTATGTACTTGCACATAATGCTGTAATCCAAATGTAAATTTTCAGAAATGTTCTCAAATGTAGGCCGATATTTGATGATAGCAGTTTTGTTTTGGCCATAAATGCCTTCTTTGCCTGTTCTAAATTGCACTATATGTCATCGGTGCTTCGTCTGTCACGTGTTATTTTGATTGTAATGTAGCAGAATTTCTTCATTTCGTCTACTTCGTAGTCTTTACTCTTGATCGCTTATCTCCTTTCTGCTACTCTTCATTCCATTCGTTTATCTTCGATATGCTCTCAACCCATAGCATGTGGTCATTACAGTGTTCATTCCATTCAACAGCACCAACAATTCTTCTTCTTCTTAACCGAGGATATAAATATACCAGCCAATCTTATCACTGATGCTCATTACAATGTTCGTTAGATTCAACAGCTCCAACAATTCTTCTTCTCCTTAACAGAGGATATAAATATACCAGCCAATCTTATTACTAATGCTGATTACAGTGTTCGTTCCAGTCAACAGCTCCAACAATTCTTCCCCTTCACAGAGGATATAAATATATTAGCCAATGTTATCACTGATATCCTTTGACCTGTAATTTTAATCCGACTTTTGAATCATTCTTCTTTTACACTACTAGCCATTAAAATTGCTACACCACGGATATGACGTGCTACAGGCGTCAAATTTAATCGACAGGAAGAAGATGCTGTGATATGCAAATGATTAGCTTTTCAGAGCATTCACACAAGGTTGGCGCCGGTGGCGACACCTACAACGTGATGACCACGAGTAAAGTAAACAGCAGTTGACCGGCGTTGTCTGGTGAAACGTTGTTGTGATGCCTCGTGTAAGGAGGGGACATGCGTACCATCACGTTTCCGACTTTGATAGAGGTCGGATTGTAGCCTATCGCGATTGCGGTTTATCGCGACATTGCTGCTCGCGTTGGTCGAGATCCAAAGACTGTTAGCAAAATATGGAATCGGTGGGTTGAGGAAGGTAATACGGAACGCCGTGCTGGATCACAACGGCCTCGTATCACTAGCAGTCGAGATGATTAGCATCTTACCCGCATGGCTGTAACGGATCGTGCAGCCACGTCTCGATCCCTGAGTCAACAGATGGGGACGTTTGCAAGACAACAACCATCTGCACGAACAGTTCGACGACGTTTGCAGCAGCATGGACTATCAGCTCGGGGACCATGGCTGCGGCTACCCTTGACGCTGCATCACAGACAGGAGCGCCTGCGATGGTGTACTCAGCGAAGAACCTGGGTGCACGAATGGCAAAACGTCATTTTTTCGGATGAATCCAGATTCTGTTTACAGCATCATGATGGTCGCATCCGTGTTTGGCGACATTGCGGTGAACGCACATTGGACGGGTGTCTTCGTCATCGCCATACTGGCGTATCACCCGGCGTGATGGTATGGGGTGTTACTGGTTACACGTCTCGGTCACCTCTTGTTCACACTGACGGCCCTTTGAACCGTGGACGTTACATTTCAGATGTGTTACGACCCGTGGCTCTACCCTTTATTCGATCCCTGCGAAACCCTACATTTCAGCAGGATATTGCACGACTGCATGTTGCAGGTCCTGTACGGGCGTATCAAGGCCGTTATTACGGCGAGAGGTGGCTGTTCTGGGTACTGATTTCTCAGGATCTATGCATCCAAATTGCGTGAAAATGTAATCAGATGTCAGTTCTAGTATAATATATTCGTCCAATGAATACCCTTTTATCATTTGCATTTCTTCTTGGTGTAGCAGTTTTAATGGCCAGTAGTGTATTTTCGCCATTGCTTCTTCCATGTAAGGATTAAACAGGGCAAAATATTGCATCATGGCCTTACTCTTTTCTAATCCGAGCACATTGTTCTCAGTTTTCTATACTATTTTTCTTCCTCTTGGTCCTTTTGCGTATTCTATACTATCCGCATTTCCCGTAGTTTACAACTATTTTCCTGTGAATTTCGAACGTCTTTGCAGCACTTTACATTGACTGCTTTTTCTAGGTCGATAAATCCCATGAAGTTGTCGTGAATTTTGTTAACTCTTGCTTTAGAGACAGGAGCTGTCTAATCTTTTGCGTCCGCGGTGTACCTTGTTTACACGTGCCATGTTGACAGCATATATTCCTTAGTGGAACCTGTCAAATTAAGAGTCCTGCCGCTACTCCGGATAACTGTTTTGAAGCCTTCTCAGCTAAGTGCCTCGTCTACTTCACCGCTGACGTCTATGACGTAAGGTAAGTGGTCCATCGGGACCTGTTCTTTTATCTTACTGTCTGTGTCCAGCTTTCTACTGAACGTCGTCGCACTACTTATTTTTTTAATGTCGTATGCGTTGACACGGCAGGTTTCATACAACTCTTTCAATTCTGGTTTGATGCTGTTTTTACAATTCTGTCAATGACAGAAAAGGCCTCGTAAGGGCAGCTGAACGGAGCAGACAGTCTCTTGGAAGAAGGATATAAAATGAACATCGAGGAACGCAAAAACAAGGATAACGGAGTCTAACTAGACAGGTGACGCTGTAGGAATTAGATTGGGAAAGGAGACACTAAAAGAAGTAGACGAATTTTGTGTTTTGCCACCAAAACAACCGATGACGGCGAAGTGGAGGGGCTGTAAAATGTTGACTGGCAACAGCAAGAAAGTGTTTTTGAAGAAGAGAAATTTCTAAAGACATAATATAAATTTAAGTATTTGGAAATCTTTTCTGATGTCTTTTGTCTCGAGTGCAGACTTTTGTGGAAGTGAAACGTATACGATAAGGAATTCTGACAAGAAAATAGTATGACATTTTGAAATGTGGTGCTACTGAAGATACTGAAAATTAGATAGGCTGATTGCTTAACTAACGAAGAGATATTGAGTAGAATCGGATTTGGGGCGCACGGCTAGGCGAAAAGAAGGGCTCGGTTCGTAGAACACATTCAAGGATTATACACACTTGACATTATCAAGCTAGGGGGCGATCTAGATTGATGTAGAAACAGAAGTACAACTTCGAACAGCCAAAATCGCTACTGTACAGCGTTTATTGTGGTAAACGGTTTCAACAAATTACGTTACCATCATCAGATCCGTAAAGCATGGATCAACACCCTCAAACAGACTGGCGTCATACTTAAAGGGGCCTAATACAATTTTACATACACATGGACTACACCATGGCATACAATATACCTTCTGCAGTAAGTTTCATTGAATCTAATCAACTGCATATATTATTTTAATACAATGTTATACAAAATGTTTAGGTTACCACTGGATGCCACAAGTGTAGAACAGGTATTGGCAACATTAAAACATATTGCTGAAGCTAATGGATATTCTCAGGGCTTAGTGGAACATCTTTATGCAGAACTAAAAAGACCACAAGGATGGTGCTACTTCAGGTCAATGCAAGAAAGTAAAACCTAAATTACAATACATTCTCATGACACATAGAAGGAAGGTGTCGGACCAAAGTGAGCGACACTTTCAAAAGTCAAATGTAATTCCCGCATTTAAAACTTCTTATACATTAAAGTCTAAGCTCAGACACGAAATTGAGATTAGTGATGACAGATATAGTAGAACGGGTGTTTACAAATGAAATTGTGGCGTTTACAGTGGTTCTTATGTGGAACAGACAGGTATGTCATTTTCTACAACATTTAAGGAACACATAAGTAGTTGTAATAAAACCACTTTCTGAGATCATCTTAGAGACAAAGAGCGTCGCATTACTGATATTCGTCGTAACGTCACAGTCTTACATGTCTCACATAATGTTTTCAAAGGGGAAAGAGTGGATATCTTAGAAAAACTACAAGTTTACAGTTATAGGAAAAGGTCTCCGAATAATTTATTGAATGATCAGTTAGAATCTAATAGAATTTCTTTTATTATTTTTGAAGATCTTTTGTGATACGTTTTCACAAAATTTACTTTGTCAAGACTGTGTGTTTCTACAATCTCACAGAAGTCGAGGCCTTCTTGTTCTTCGGTATTGGTTCCCTTTCATTGATTCATTGGAATTGCGGAAAGCCCAACTTGAAATACATTGAAGTTCTTCTTCGATGAACGGTATTCATATTAAGACTTTGACTTCGAACAAAATTTACAAAAAAGGATAGAAATATTAAACATTACGACATGACAATTTTTTAAGACTATGCTATGTTCCCGTTTCACACTGAGATCTGAAGCACTGTGCTAGCCTTGAACTACAAGTTGATAGCTGAATATAGTGTGAATTGTGTACAGAAAGCTTCATAGCCCTATTTATATAGCTATTATGTCATTAACGATTTAATCATAGTTTTAATGAGCAGAATAAGTGATTGTATTATATAACAAATTAATTTTTATTATATTGCATACCAAGTTACAGGGTTACACTATTTATTATTATGGTATTTTCATCAGTTTCTTTCAAACCTAAACGTCGAACTACATATTGACAGCGTAAATACTGCAATTTGTATAAAGTCAGTTAAGTTATTTCATTGAGTGATTTCTCTACTGTAATAAAGTGTTTGTGGTAGTACCGAACAACAGCATATGGTTGTCAAGGCTGTATGATGCCTGCATATTGTGACATGTATGTGTTTGTTGTATATGTGTTGACAATTGTAACATGTCATATCACTGCTTTCGTTACATGTGTATTAAACGATATATTGAAGGTATAGTGATTCCTGTTATGATTTTTAAAGTCGTTTAATATTTTATTTATGTTGACTTAAAATTATTATAACAAAATAAGTGTGACTTACTCTGATTCGGATTATTCGTTGTTTGTCTGCAGTGTAGCATTCTTGGATCGTTGGTTTGCATTTATACTTTATATGAAATGACGCATTTTTGTTTGTAACTATTATTACACTGCAACAGGATGGCTAGTTGTAGCTTCTATGATGTTTACTTGAGAATCTCAGTCTTCAATCTGCTAATGTACTAACATGAGCTTGTATAATCAGTGCAATATGTACGCAGTTTAATGTGATAGTTATTTTGTGCTTGACTTGCTGATATACTATTGTTCTCGTGTTCTTGAAGTCTCGTTCTGTGGTATGACATTGTATAATATACATCTGATCGAGACTGAGTGAAATGCACTGCGGAAGGTATGTTATATGCCATGGTATAGCCCATGTTTATGTAAAATTATATGAACCCCCTTTATATCTAGTCCCAGTGTGCTTTACAGATCTGATTATGGTGACGTAGTTTGCTGAAACTGATCAACACAATAAATACTGTACAATAGCGACCTTGGTTGTTTGAAGCTGTTCTTTTATTTTTACTTTCTTGGACATAAAGGAATCGTCGATTTGATATTTGAGAGAAACGAAGAGATGAATAGAGTAGTCACCTTGAAATGAGTGTATGTTACGGCAGTTATTCGGAGATTGTGAAGCTTGTACAGGATAGGGCAGTGTGGAGATCTGCATCAAACCAGTCTTCCGACTATAGATCGCAGCAACAACACTTTTTTTTTCTCTGCTTCTCCATGTGGTCAAATTGCGAAGGTCTTCGTTCGTTCGACAATCAACACAATGAAGTACCCACACCTCAGCTAAATTGTTCTATGCCCTGAGGAAACCTACACAACACGGCCGAAACGTCTGTGATTTTAGTATTTAAGCATATTGAGCATTTAGTAAGATAACGTTGCAATGCACCCAGAAAGATTTTAATGATACTGACACCGACCGCAGAGCCCTATGCACAGCAATTGGTAATGAATGTACCGATTAAAAAAGATTGTTACTACTTAAAATTTAGCGATACATCGATAAGAATTCAGTTTCATGTCAACTTAGAAAAAATAAACTTAATTATTATTTAAATATGGTTGCCACTCTCTCTCACACACATCAAGTAAGTAACTAATAACTTCGCACTAAATAAACAACAAGTTTCTCATAACCATTCATCTTCGAAGAAGTACTGATTGTCCAGAAGATACTCTTTCAACTTATTTTAACATATAAATATGTCATCTCTCAGGCATTTAATACCACTAAGATATTGTAGCAGCCTTGCCCTTCTCCTTCGAGCTAAACTGAGTTTTAATTATGAGTAATGAATTTTAACTAATACTGTAATTATGAACGTCATTACTCATTATGATCTCTAATAGATTAGTTAAAACCAGTTTGAAGTGAGAAAATGTGCGTTGCTGTGCAGTAGTTAAAATACTTAAGTCCTTAACCAGTCATTAATCATGGATTGCTGTCGACTATATAAAAATTTTTATTTTTTCTGATTGCAGTTTCTAGTAAACCACACTTTAAGGCAAAAATGACAAATGCAAAGAGAGAAGTTGTTAATAAAGATGCTATACGAATCTCAGGCAAGTACGAGCGCTGTACACGTCACACACTAAACAAATATACACAAAACCGTCCCAAAAGCACGACTGTAACATTCTGATGTTCCTATTATCCCACGCGACACTTTGAGTACTGAAGCAGTTGTTTAGAAAATGATCGATCCGAAGTACCACATGCTATTCTTATAGCATCATTTTGTGTAATGAAAATTGTATTTCTTAAAAAGGAATTACACTAGAACAGAATTCCGTAGAACATTACTGTATGTAGGTAAGTGAAGTATGTCAACCTACTGATTTTACCCTCTCGAAGCCTTTCAGTAACACTGAGTGCTAAAGTGGTTGAAAAGGATTGTTTAAGGAGCTCTAAAATACGTATTATTTTGTTTGAATGATCATATATATGTAAATCTATTCTATTTAGTAATATGAGTTACTTATACTAATCTGAAATCTCTGTTACACTTCACGTAAGTTCATTTTTCATTTTCCACAAGTGTGGTTTTGGACATAAGCACATATTCACACCGTAGCATACATACATAAATTTTCTGTGCTGAGAATTTGAGAAATTCATCAGGTTTATGAAAGTCAGCTCACGCTCAAAGACAGTTGTTGTTAAGAAAAAGTAAATCTGACACTCTAAGAAACTGATCCGACTTGTAATGTTTAACTTCATCATAGTTCTAAAATAGTCGCAGGACAGCAGGCGCTCTGGGGTGGGTAATGGTAAACAACACAAATAGAAATGTTGAGATCTGTGCACTGATAGCATCTGTTGGAGGGTGGCAAATCACTGATGGACTGCTATTTGAAGAAACTAAAAGTTGTCAGGTACATAAGGTGTTGTTACGAATTGCACTCAAACAGGAAACGTCATTATGTGCTTTAGTATGATAAACCACAACACCATGGTGTCTTGCAGAGGACACAAAGTGAGTTGTTGAGATCGTAAATGCGTAATGGAAACACTACGGAAGCTCATTGCTTTGAGAGTGAATCTTCGTGTGATGATACGGTTGCAGATGTGCACTATCAGCCAAATCAGTATAACACTGCGTCATCATCAGAGGTAAGCAACAAAATAATGAAACTATGTGGCATGCCATTTACAGAATGCGATTATGTGTCTTATCCAGAGTTACACTCTACCAAAACAAAGGTCGGTAGTTTTGATACAGCACGTAAGTGGCGTACTAAATGATAGAATTACCACCAGTATTGGTAGCATTAATAAGAAAGGAAACAAACTAAAGTGTGAGAGAGGAGCTGTAGTTAGTTTGTCCGGTCGTTTGTCTTTCACATAATTAGACCACACATCGATCAGCGGTAGTCCATTGTGTATTTTATATCCTTACAAAATACAAATTGCATTTTTAAGTAAAAATATTGATCGTGTAACTTCTGCACATTTATGTAACTAAAACAGTTATTTTTTATGTAAGCACAGTTTACAAGCATAAACACAAAAATTTTTTCAATTACTTTTGTTATTTTGTACTCAATAGAACGTTCCTCATCATGCTCAAACGCAACACTCCCCCGTTAAAACTGATAAGTTGGAAAGTTGTTTTGCTTAATGCCCAAGAGATATGCAGCACACACAACGTACAGGTAACGCGGTTACTATCTTAATTGACCAAAGCTACTAGGAAAGCTAGTGTAGTCTTCGCTTACTTAGACATTCTACAGTAGCCTATGGTAGTTTTACACCTCTATTCTTACCACGATGGTAAGTTATATGAAGCGCTCTTAAATAACACTGGTCTGAATGGAACCATGAACCATGGGACAATTTAGAGCATATTTATCTGGAGCCCATTAACGATAAAAATTGTTGTAGTTGTGATTGGCATCATTAAGTTCGTGCAGTAAGGGCTACTGTGGCTTGCCCTTATCTAGCTGCTAAACTGCTGTATTGTTCAATGTAGCTTCGTAGGTTCATGCTGTAAGTAATTTTTAGATATTTTTCTTCTGTAAAGAGTAAGACCTAACTCCAAACATAACAAAAGGAAATGTGGCAATAGATGGACATTATAATCGCTTTTCATCAACTACAGTGTTCAAATTTTCGGCCTCAAATCCTGCTTCACTTTTCTTGAATCACGCTATTCATGCAGAATGCCCTGAAATTGATGTATAGAAGGGTGACCGACCTACGCGGACATAACTGATTACAACGTTGACATCAATATGTTTTGTTGGCCTATTTCTACATAACCGAAGATACTGTAAGACGTCATAGACCTGCTTCCATATATACCTGTGGTGCATCATGGATATTGTGTGTCCATTACTCAGTACGAAGCCACAGGGCAGGTCGATGAACCTGAATTATTTGATGACAGTACCTTAGATTACGCTGACAGCAACGTGAATTGTCATTAGTGAAGCCAAATGTGGGCACTGAAGCTTAGTTGACATACAACGACAAGAAACAAAATTATATGTACTTTTTGTAGTTAATATCCACTTTCCCTAAGCGTAGTACTTAGAAACGTTCTATTTCATGTCACAAGAGACCCTTAATACACTCCTGGAAATTGAAATAAGAACACCGTGAAATCTTTGTCCCAGGAAGGGGAAACTTTATTGACACATTCCTGGGATCAGATACATCACATGATCACACCGACAGAACCACAGGCACATAGACACAGGCAACAGAGCATGCACAATGTCGGCACTAGTACAGTGTATATCCACCTTTCGCACCAATGCAAGCTGCTATTCTCCCATGGAGACGATCGTAGAGATGCTGGATGTAGTCCTGTGGAACGGCTTGCCATGCCATTTCCACCTGGCGCCTCAGTTGGACCAGCGTTCGTGCTGGACGTGCAGACCGCGTGAGACGACGCTTCATCCAGTCCCAAACATGCTCAATGGGGGACAGATCCGGAGATCTTGCTGGCCAGGGCAGTTGACTTACACCTTCTAGAGCACGTTGGGTGGCACGGGATACATGCGGACGTGCATTGTCCTGTTGGAACAGCAAGTTCCCTTGCCGGTCTAGGAATGGTAGAACGATGGGTTCGATGACGGTTTGGATGTACCGTGCACTATTCAGTGTCCCCTCGACGATCACCAGTGGTGTACGGCCAGTGTAGGAGATCGCTCCCCACACCATGATGCCGGGTGTTGGCCCTGTGTGCCTCGGTCGTATGCAGTCCTGATTGTGGCGCTCACCTGCACGGCGCCAAACACGCATACGACCATCATTGGCACCAAGGCAGAAGCGACTCTCATCGCTGAAGACGACACGTCTCCATTCGTCCCTCCATTCACGCCTGTCGCGACACCACTGGAGGCGGGCTGCACGATGTTGGGGCGTGAGCGGAAGACGGCCTAACGGTGTGCGGGACCGTAGCCCAGCTTCATGGAGACGGGTGCGAATGGTCCTCGCCGATACCCCAGGAGCAACAGTGTCCCAAATTTGCTGGGAAGTGGCGGTGCGGTCCCCTACGGCACTGCGTAGGATCCTACGGTCTTGGCGTGCATCCGTGCGTCGCTGCGGTCCGGTCCCAGGTCGACGGGCACGTGCACCTTCCGCCGACCACTGGCGACAACATCGATGTTCTGTGGAGACCTCACGCCCCACGTGTTGAGCAATTCGGCGGTACGTCCACCCGGCCTCCCGCATGCCCACTATACGCCCTCGCTCAAAGTCCGTCAACTGCACATACGGTTCACGTCCACGCTGTCGCGGCATGCTACCAGTGTTAAAGACTGCGATGGAGCTCCGTATGCCACGGCAAACTGGCTGACACTGACGGCGGCGGTGCACAAATGCTGCGCAGCTAGCGCCATTCGACGGCCAACACTGCGGTTCCTGGTGTGTCCGCTGTGCCGTGCGTGTGATCATTGCTTGTACAGGCCTCTCGCAGTGTCCGGAGCAAGTATGGTGGGTCTGACACACCGCTGTCAATGTGTTCTTTTTTCCATTTTCAGGAGTGTACTTCAACACATTCCAATAATCTAAATATATTTATTACGTCCATCACCTGATTTATGAATTTTTTTATCTTCGTATGTCTCTCCTGTAAAATTTACTGAATGTGGCTTATCATTATCCATCCCCGAGCGCCTCAAGTCTAATTTTGGACATAAGCACTTCTTAACACCACACCATACGTATAAACTGACGGAAATAGAATCGCAGCACCAAAAGAAGATTAATGTAGACTAACATAATTTCGGGAATGCATTTGTTGGGTAACAAATTTAAGTGATCAATGTGGCGAAATCGCATGTTAATGGAAAAGCGAGATAAGCCAACTGAAAACTGAATTGATTCTGCATTAATAACTGGTGTAACCGACAGAATGTTGCATGGAAACAAACATACATGTTGGTTGTGGAGTACGCTAAAGTTGTCGTCCGACGACGTACCATACGCGGTGGATTGGAGTTCACGGAGTCCAAGATAACGAGTCGGCACCCCGTACAGCATGTTGAGTTGCAACTGCGATATGTGGGTGAGCATTATCCTGTTGGAAAACACCCCCAGAAATGCTGTTCACGAATGGCAGTGTAACAGGTCGAATCACCAGATTGACGTTCAGCTTTGCAGTCAGGTGTCGTCATATTACCACAAGAGTGGTCCTGCTATCACACGAAATCGCACCCAAGACCATAGCAGTAGTGAGGCAAAGTGCATTTCAGTACAGTTTGTTAGTGTGGGTTGACTACATCAGGGGCAAACATACGTTCAGCGGCAAACCCGTTGTTCTCCTTTGATTGGCAGGTCCTTAACCTATTGTTCCACTGATAGGATTAAGACCCTGGGGTAAACCATCCTTTTGATTGACAGGTCATGATCCCTTGGTGGTAATCCTTCCTTTTAACTGACAGGTCCTTAACCAGTTGTTCCCTCACACTTCCCCATCCTCCTCCTCCCCCTCCACCTCCTCCTCCCCCATCCCTCAGGAAACTCCTCTCGCCAATGTAAGCTCATTTACTATATTAGTTTGACTGACTAATTAAATTGCCAAATTAATTAAATCAACCCTCTTTTTTGGAACGCCCACAGCCTTCCCCCTCCCCTAGTTGACGTTTGTGGTCTCCCACTCGTGTCCCTATCGACAAGGCAACGCAACAGAGGTCAAAACTGGCCAGTGTCCTCACTACAGATCACGTTACTAAACACCACCGACCACAGACAGTATATTGGCCTCCTCTGATCTCAGACCCACCAAAGACAGCCTCAAGTGGCGGCATTCTGTTGATTGGAAAATTACACTCTCGCTTTCTGTCTCTGCCTTTCTCAAGAGGCCAGACCCTCGCTGTGTGAACCAACGTCCCGATAGATGAAGACGGAGCTTTGCGTCTCTCCTCAGAATACAGTGTTGCTATTGGCTAATGCTGGAGACAATGGGAGACCTGAGACAAGTTCGATATTGTGAATAGAGTGAAATAAGATATTCGCACTACCCTTTCAAATTAATTGCTAAACAATTTATAGGAGTCAAATAGATCGCTTGAAACAATCACTACCACCTTACAATGGTCCTTCTTCGTAATAAAACTATTTTCAGCGCATGAGTATCACACAAAAATATTATGAAAATCAATTAATTGAAATTTCCACCAGAAATAGATCATAGCGCTAAATATATCAGAACTTGTATACACCAGCCTTTTTGAGCACAAAAACCCTCTTCCATCATAACTTTCCACTAAACATATCTGGTAAAAATAAAATCTACCGGTCACACGAGCTAGCGATGGCACGACACGCGGTGTTCGCCCTCTACAGCGTAGCGCCCGTCCACACCGGCCGGGAAAGAGACCCATACGCGAACGCTTGCGTGCGCGCAATACAACCATCGGAAACGACATGGGGTTTTGAAAAGAACTTTTGGATTCCTAGACTGGTTGTCTGTACTGTATTTGGAAGCAGGGAGGAAGGTTCTATTGTGTGATAGAATAGAAACATAGTAAATACTATCGCAAGGCAGTGTCCTTTGCGATGTATAGAGAAGCGCTAAACAAGATGTACTCAAACCACAAGCCAATCGATAACAAGAAGGTGTCCATGGTGAAATATCAGAGATCGCTATCAATCGGGAATCGGTCGTCGCGATTGGGTTTTTAAAGCACTACACAATTCCGAAATTCATTCTCTCCGCTACATTCGGAAGAAGGGAGGAAGATTCTACTGCCATGACGGAATAGAGACAATAGCAAATATCACTGCAAGCCAGATTCCAATGCGATGTACTGAGAAGCGTCAAACATGACACACCTAAAGCATGATCCAGTCCGTAGCACAGCCGCCGCACTCCTGTCTTGAAGTCCACACCCAGCGTTCCCATCCCCATTTACACGTCCAGCGCCGACGTAAAGAGGTCAGAGAAAATTTCCGCCGCGGCCGCATTCGCAGTCGTGCGCGCGCGTTTATACCACCGCCGGCGTTAGAGGGCATCTGGTGATGACTGGAGTTGTAGGAATTCGGATATTATCAATACGTCCAGCGCAAATGTCCATCATCTTGAATCTTCTCAGCACACTGATCCCTTCGCCAGCTCTCGCTGGTATGGGAAAGATCAGGCAGGTAGGCACATCTTTGTACAATTCTGAGGCTGAACTAGTCCGTTACTTCCCGCGTCCGACTCCTCGTGAGCGCACGTGCAGGCAGCCACGGTGCACTCCTAAACAAGCAACTGCAGACTTGACACGTACAGTACTTCTAACAATTCCACCCCGATATAGACCCACCAGTTTAAAAAATCTACCTAACCATTCCGAAGTTGCGATGTTGTTGATCACGCACCTCAAGCCACGCGGGATTAGCCGAGCGGTCTGGGGCGCTGCAGTCGTGGTCTGTGCGGCTGATCCCGGCGGAGGTTCGAGTCCTCCCTCGGGCATGGGTGTGAGTGTTTGTCATTACGATAATTTAGGTTAAGTAGTGTGTTAGCTTAGGGACTGATGACTTTAGCAGTTAAATCCCATAAGATTTCAGACTCATTTGAACATTTTTTAACGCACCTCAAATTTCTCATGGCAAATGCAGATTCCTCCCGTTTATACAAGTTATTTTCGAAGATAGCAGAAATTGGACAATGGAGAAGTTTCCACGTCCCCAAAAGTATCCCGTCCAGCAATATGGCGTAGACCATTTTCCCTGTAAGTATTCTTTCTTCAGGTAGAAAAATACCTTTCCCTATCTGTCACATCATGCATTCAAGGCTAGAATATTAAAGTCATTTTTGGCTTATGACAGAGCGCTAAGATGTACCACTCTAACAGGACAAATCCTCAATTTCGAACTCTCTCATAAGGTAACCAAACACGGTAACAGCACAGCTGTAAATATAAGATTTATACATACTCCATATCACTTTATAAATTCGGTAACACATCTGATTTTATTACTATGTTGTCTCTCCTTCTATAAAGTACATGTACCAAGTAAGGCCCGGTTCCTAATAAGGCCCACTCTCATTTTCTAGCGTAGAAAACTTGAAAACAGCGCTAAATGTCCTCGGTAGTGATAGCTTGTGACATCTAGTGGCCAAGGCTACAACTGTTTCCGCACCCGCTCTCGAGCCGGCCATTTTACTTTCAGTAGTGCTACAGCGTTCAGTTTACGAGGGCTGCTTCTTATTTTCATGGTACGTTTCATCTAATGCAATCGTTTTGGCTTATTAGTAAAAAAAAATGGTTCAAATGGCTCTGAGCACTATGGGACTTAACATCTGAGGTCATCAGTCCCATAGAACTTAGAACTACTTAAACCTAACTAACGTAAGGACATCACACACATCCATGCCCGAGGCAAGATTCGAACCTGCGACCGCAGCGGTAGCGCGGTTTCAGACTGTAGCGCCTAGAACCGCTCGGCCACCGGCTTACTAGTAAAAAATATGTATTTATGAACAGAAAATTGTGCTGTACTAAGATAGTTGCATTATCTTCCTAATAATAAGTTTCTTTTTAAACAATAAACTCACACGCGTTTTAAACTAGTTGTTCCCAATCAGGCCCATCCGTGGCGCTCCAAACAAGGCTCAGGCGGAGTTTATTATGCACCCCGTTCTGTAGGGCGGTGTAAATAGACAATGCACATTTAATTTTAGGGTATCCTGGAAAACCTCGTGTAACACGTATTTACTACCTCCAAATTGAATTACTGAGGTATTAGTTGTTCATTTCAAGAAATGTCTAAAAAAACATTTTAAATTCCTTCTTGGTAATCTTTGTGACAGGAATTCTGCATTTAGAACAATAGTTTTAAGTAGCTATATTGAAGTACGGTGCTTTAAAAAAACATATAATGGCAGTGTTACAGCCCTAATTCAGGATCGTCAGGCTTACTGGAAATGTTTGTTTTTAGATGGAGTCACAGAAAAAAAAGCAACATGGGATGCAGATAATTTAAAACAAGCTATAGAAGCTCTTGCTGATGGGACACCTGTCAGAGCCGCTTTAAAGACATACAGGATTCCTCGACGGACGTTACACAAACACATAAGTCCTTGACTAACAAGCAAAATTTTTGGACAAAAACTTGTTTTTACGAAGCTCAGGAAAGAGTTTTTCAACTCACTGAAGTTGGGTATCCAATTACAACAAAAGTGCTCAGAAAATGCGTATATGTATATTGCGAAAAGAATAGTGCGCAGAATCCTTTTAATGAATTGAAGAGATTGGTTGGACGCAAGTGGCTCAAGCTCTTCCTACAAAGACACCCCCAGACATTGCAAGGAGGAAGGAACAGCATCTGAATCCAGGAAGAACTGTAGAGCTAAACAAGATTATTGTAAATGATGAGCTTAAGAAACTGAAAACGGTCTTGTCCGAATTGGAGTTATTTGACAAATCCCACCTTATCTACAATAGGGACGAAAAGGGATGTCGCCTCTCACTTCACAAATCTCCTGAAGTTTTAGCGAAGAAAGGCGAGAAACGCTTGCACTATATTGCCCCAGAACACGGGGAAGATGTTACCATTGTCTCATGTGGGAATGCAACTGGGCAGGTTTTTCCTCCTATGATACTTTTCAAAGTATAGCAACGCAAGCCAGAATGGGAAGACTATTAGTCACCCGGGACAATAGAAATGACAGATAAGGGCTCAATGAATACTGTGATATTCTTCAAATTGATACATCATTTTGCCAAATACAAGCTTGCAAAAAAGGTTACTTTGGTATTTGATGGAGCATCGTCACATTTGGACTCTGAAATTTGCGACGGTGCTGAAGAGCACAACATCAGGCCTAACTGCTTGCCCAGCAACACAACACATGAGCTGCAACCCATGGATAAATAAGTATTCAAGCCGTTTGAGTCTTATTGGGATGACGAAGTTCAGCTGTATTGGTCTACGCATGAAAGGGAAGAAGAAAGAACAATTAATAGCCGTGTGTTTGGAAAAACCTTCAGTAAGGTGTGCCCAAAGGCAGCATTCCCAATAAATGTCATCCCTGGGTGCCTTGCCACAGGAATTTATCCTTTTGACCCAGAAGCTATTCCAGACACTGCATTTGCTCCCTCTCGTCTATCAGAGCGTCCTGACCCAGAAAAGGACATGACAATTACCCTTTGCAAACTGCCAGAGACACAATCAGTCCCAAAGGTTTCCCAAGAAAAGAGAAGCCAGTCCATTGATTGCAGTTCATCAGAAAGCGAGGCATATGCAGTAAAGGATAGTTCAAGTGACTTCACCCTTGAAGATAGTGACGCAGCTGAAGATCTCGATTGTTCTTTCAAGTAAATTTTGCAAACCGCAAAGCCGAAGAAAAAGAAAACCAAACAACACGGAAGAAGGCATTAAATTACATGGTGGAAGTCGAATGTAAGGCACTGTTCACGCAGAATCAAAAGAAAAATGGTACCAATGACAGCACTGGGCCTAAGGAAGATACACGCTCCAAAAATAATTCATTGTCAGTAAAGAATATTCAGAAGAAAAAATACAAATATAAAGACTCCGCTGAAGCAAGCAGCAGCTTTGCCTCTAAGAGTATGTTGCAAGAGGTTGGCTGGTTTTCTACATCTACATCTACATCTATACTCCGCGAGCCACCTTACGGTTCCATTCACGAATTGTGCGTGGGAAGAACGACTGCTTGTAAGTCTCCGTATTTGCTCTAATTTCTCGGATCTTTTCGTTGTGATCATTACGCGAGATATATGTGGGCGGTAGTAATATGTTGCCCATCTCTTCCCGGAATGTGCTCTCTCGTAATTTCGATAATAAACCTCTCCGTATTGCGTAACGCCTTTCTTGAAGTGTCCGCCACTGGAGCTTGTTCAGCATCTCCGTAATGCTTTCGCGCTGACTAAATGTCCCCATGACGAATCGCGCTGCTTTTCGCTGGATCATGTCTATCTCTTCTATTAATCCAACCTGGTAAGGGTCCCATACTGATGAGCAATACTCAAGAATCGGACGAACAAGCGTTTTGTAAGCTACTTCTTTCGTCGATGAGTCACATTTTCTTAGAATTCTTCCTATGAATCTCAACCTGGCGCCTGCTTTTCCCACTATTTGTTTTATGTGATCATTCCACTTCAGATCGCTCCGGATAGTAACTCTGAAACTTCCCCTTTTGAACAATTACAAATGACTGTGCTTAACCTGACACACAATATTTTTTTAGCGCAACGCAATCTGACTTTAAAAAAATCCCTACGAAAGAATGGCCCTGACTAACATTAACCTATACGTTTCACAAATCACTTACCTCACAAAAATCTTCGCTGCTCAAGCTACTGCAATACAGCGAGCGCCACTACTGCCAGCTAAATAAAAGATTCAAACTACTGAAGGCACTAACTACTGATAGGGATAGTTAGCAAATGAAAGATATTAATAGAGAACAAACAATGTATTTACCTTGATATCATCATATATAAATATAGCAGTTCATGACAAATTTCAAAACTCCGCCATCTCTCTCCCCACATCCACCACTGCTGGCGTCTCACCTCCAACTGCGCAACGCTACGCGCTGTTCACAGCCAGCTGCCGCTGCCCAACACTACAATGGCAGACAACAATGCAAACTAGCCACAGACTGCACACAGCACAGCCAGTGATTTTCATATTGAGCGTTACGTAACGTTGCCAATAAGAAAACATAAACAGCCTACTTACATAGAGAAAACATAAACAGCCTACTTACATAGAGAAAACATAAACAGCCTACTTACATAGAGAAAACATAAACAGCCTACTTACATAGCCCCCATGCCCCCCACAAAAAAATTTTACAAATTGGGTTGAGCAGTGGCCAATACAGATTTGAAAAAATTTTTCATAATTGCAATAACAAAGATATCAAATGCACACACTTCTTGATACAATGTTGGTCAAAAGCTAAAATTTCTCACAGTCCATAAAGACAGTCCAGATTGTTCATCACAGTAAAAATGCAGAGTTTTTCTCAAAGTTTGAGCAGTAAAAGAAAATGCACACAGAAGTAGTGGATTTCCATGCAATCTTGAAGAAGTAGTGTTGTCCTTCCAACGGAACAACAGTGCTGACTCTTGACATGCATACAGGTAATGGGCCACAACAGAGCAAACCCACAGCAGAGTCAGTCGAAGAATGACATGTTGTGTTCTTTCTTCTAGGAAATCCTGAATCCAATCACAAACCTGGTCCGATATTCCGTAAGCTCGTATTTTTTTCACTAAACGTAAGTGCGGAACCGTATCAAATGCCTTCCTGAAGTCCAGGAATACGGCATCAATCTGCTCGCCAGTGTCTACGGCACTGTGAATTTCTTGGGCAAATAGGGCGAGCTGAGTTTCACATGATCTCTGTTTGCGGAATCCATGTTGGTTATGATGAAGGAGATTTGTATTATCTAAGAACGTCATAATACGAGAACACAAAACATGTTCCATTATTCTACAACAGATTGACGTAAGCGAAATAGGCCTATAATTATTCGCATCTGATTTATGACCCTTCTTGAAAATGGGAACGACCTGCGCTTTCTTCCAGTCGCTAGGTACTTTACGTTCTTCCAGCGATCTACGATAAATTGCTGATAGAAAGGGGGCAAGTTCTTTAGCATAATCACTGTAGAATCTTAAGGGTATCTCGTCTGGTCCGGATGCTTTTCCGCTACTAAGTGATAGCAGTTGTTTTTCAATTCCGATATCGTTTATTTCAATATTTTCCATTTTGGCGTCCGTGCGACGGCTGAAGTCAGGGACCGTGTTACGATTTTCCGCAATGAAACAGTTTCGGAACACTGAATTCAGTATTTCTGCCTTTCTTCGGTCGTCCTCTGTTTCGGTGCCATCGCGGTCAACGAGTGACTGAATAGGGGATTTAGATCCGCTTACCGATTTTACATATGACCAAAACTTTTTAGGGCTCTTGTTTAGATTGTTTGATAATGTTTTATGTTCGAATTCGTTGAATGCTTCTCTCATTGCTCTCTTTACGCTCTTTTTCGCTTCGTTCAGCTTTTCCTTATCAGCTATGATTCGACTACTCTTAAACCTATGATGAAGCTTTCTTTGTTTCCGTAGTACCTTTCGTACATGATTGTTATACCACGGTGGATCTTTCCCCTCGCTTTGGACCTTAGTCGGTACTAACTTATCTAAGGCGTACTGGACGATGTTTCTGAATTTTTTCCATTTTTGTTCCACATCCTCTTCCTCAGAAATGAACGTTTGATGGTGGTCACTCAGATATTCTGCGATTTGTGCCCTATCACTCTTGTTAAGCAAATATATTTTCCTTCCTTTCTTGGCATTTCTTATTACACTTGTAGTCATTGATGCAACCACTGACTTATGATCACTGATACCCTCTTCTACATTCACGGAGTCGAAAAGTTCCGGTCTATTTGTTGCTATGAGGTCTAAAACGTTAGCTTCACGAGTTGGTTCTCTAACTATCTGCTCGAAGTAATTCTCGGACAAGGCAGTCAGGATAATGTCACAAGAGTCTCTGTCCCTGGCTCCAGTTCTGATTGTGTGACTATCCCATTCTATACCTGGTAGATTGAAGTCTCCCCCTATTACAATAGTATGATCACGAAACTTCTTCACGACGTTCTGCAGGTTCTCTCTGAGGCGCTCAACTACTACGGTTGCTGATGCAGGTGGTCTATAGAAGCATCCGACTATCATATCTGACCCACCTTTGATACTTAACTTAACCCAGATTATTTCACATTCGCATTCGCTAATAACTTCACTGGATATTATTGAATTCTTTACTGCTATAAATACTCCTCCACCATTGGCGTTTATCCTATCCTTGCGGTATATATTCCATTCTGTGTCTAGGATTTCGTTACTGTTCACTTCCGGTTTTAACCAACTTTCCGTTCCTAATACTATATGCGCACTATTTCCTTCAATAAGAGATACTAATTCAGGAACCTTGCCCTGGATACTCCTGCAGTTTACCAATATTACGTTAACTTTTACTGTATTTGGTCTCTGAGGACGGACGTTCTTTATCAACGATGATAATGTCCTCTCTGGTAAGCCGTCAGGTATTTTATCGTTTCGCCCAAGGGGGGGTCCCTCTAACCTAAAAAACCCCCGTGTGCACGCCACACGTACTCTGCTACCCTAGTAGCTGCTTCCGGTGTGTAGTGCACGCCTGACCTGTCTAGGGGGGCCCTACAGTTCTCCACCCAATAATGGAGGTCGATGAATTTGCAACCATTATAGTCGCAGAGTCGTCTGAGCCTCTGGTTTAGACCCTCCACACGGCTCCAAACCAGAGGACCGCGATCGACTCTGGGCACTATGCTGCAGATATTAAGCTCAGCTTGCACTCCGCGTGCGATGCTGATTGTCTTCACCAAATCAGCCAGCCGCCGGAAGGAACCAAGGATGGCCTCAGAACCCAAGCGGCAGGCGTCATTCGTTCCGACATGTGCTACTATCTGCAGCCGGTCACACCCAGTGCGTTCAATAGCTGCCGGAAGGGCCTCCTCCACATTACGGACGAGACCCCCCGGCAAGCACACCGAGTGCACACTGGCATTCTTCCCCGACCTACCCGCTATTTTCCTGAGGGGCTCCATAACCCGCCTAACGTTGGAGCTCCCTATAACTAATAGGCCCGCCCTCTGTGACTGTCGGGACCTTGCCGGAGAATCGGCCACTGGCCCAACAGGCGAGGCATCCTGTGGTGGCTCGGAAACGATGTCATCACCACTAGGAAGCACCCCGTACCTGTTGGAAAGGGGTAAGGCAGCTGCCACGCGGCCAGATCCCACCTTCGCCTTTCGGCCAGGCACGCGCGAGCCCACCACTGTCCGCCATTCACCCTGGAGTGATGGCTGACCGGTAAGATGCTCACTGCCGGAAGACGCAGCGACATCAGGGGTTCCATGTGATTCCAAGGCCACCGAAGTAGGCATAGGTCTCACCACAGTTGCCCCAACGCCACTACGAGCCGACGCCTGCGCCTCGAGGTCGATGAGCCTAACAGACAAAGCCTCCACCTGCCCCCGAAGAGTGGCCAATTCTCCTTGCGTCCGCTCACAACAACCACAGTCCCTACACATGACTATGTTTACCCTACTCTATACGGTGACAAATTCCCAAGATAATCTTCTGATGAGCTACTCTGATAATCAAGAAACACTCACTGAAATACGAGACGCGAAAACTACGCTAGGTTTTCCCAGAAAAACTATTTAAAAGCTAAGCGCAGCAAATAAGTACGAAAACGCTTTATACAAACAGTACTCGCTGCTGCTGGTGCTCTCGCTCTGGATGTCACAAGACAACTGCTGATTCAAGTGACTAGTGGCTAACGGCCGCGAAACAAACAAAAGACGGTTTTAGGGCGATTTCTGTTCTAAACGATCAAGAAAACACTAAGAAATCTAACACGAAAACTACGTAAAGTTTTATCAAGAACTGTTAGTTACTATGCAGAGCAGATAAACACAAATAGAATCCCTTCCTTAGTGGAAGGTCGTAAACAAAATGCAAAATAAACGCTTTATACAAACAGTACTCGCTGCTGCTGGTGCTCTCGCTCTGGCTGTCACAAGACAACTGCTGATTCAAGTGACTAGTGGCTAACGGCCGCGAAACAAACAAAAGACGGTTTTAGGGCGCTTTCTGCTCTAAACGATCAAGAAAACACTAAGAAATCTAACACGAAAACTACGTAAAGTTTTATCAAGAACTGTTAGTTACTATGCAGAGCAGATAAACACAAATAGAATCCCTTCCTTAGTGGAAGGTCGTAAACAAAATGCAAAATAAACGCTTTATACAAACAGTACTCGCTGCTGCTGGTGCTCTCGCTCTGGCTGTCACAAGACATGTTCTTTGAAGACAGGATATTTGACATGAGACTTTGCAAAAAAAATTGATTTGTATTAATACCTTCAGCTGATGATGGGCGCTGATATATATCAATGGGAACAGGTGAAAATGTGTGCCCCAACCGGGACTCGAACCCAAGGGCAGAGAGGATACTGCGAATGCACGGACTATCTAGCGTACGCCTCCCGTGAGATCCACATTCTCACCTTGTGTCCACAAACTACATTCGTAGTGACCCACCCCAACACACTCATGACTCGTGGAAGACATTCTTACCAAGTCCCGTAAGAGTTCAGGGAATAAGTGTGCATCCGCACAGAAGAAGATGGTCTTGACCGCTATTGCCAGAACTATATACTTATATGGATATCTTGTCTGTTCTTTCGGACATACTCCAAATACTTTAGAACTGATAACGCTGTTGTTTTAGGTAAAATGCTTAGAACTCTGTCGGTCTGGAGCTCCGTCATGCACAATAACCACCTCTTTCTTCTTCTTCTCCTTAACCACTACCATTACATCACATCACTGTCGTATTTACTGCAATACACCGACAAGGTATGCTAGCATCCTCGACATTTGCGCATCTGGAGAAATCATGAGATCGTAGATGCGTGAGGATCTATAGTTACGGACTCGTCTCGCTCTATTCCTTCACGAGACATGGGGTGTAGCGGTCAGCTGCAGATTAAATCAATGACAGTGGTGCAGGGATGGTTTTTCAAAGACAATGCGAAGAGATCTTTGAGCCTATCCTAAGAATGTGAGAATGCCCTGTGACTCCCAACTGCATAGAGAAAGATCTTAAATTGTGCACTATGCTCGAAATGCTAGAAATATGTATATCACAGTCTGGTATACTTTGATGTATATCTTCGAGAATTAACAATGAATGGACGTACTGCACGTTCATCTATCTACATTCGCAGTGGTACTCGCAAAGAAGAGGAAGTGCAGTTTAGCGATGATACAGAAATTGGGAAGCATGCGGCCACCTCATTGGTTGGTGTTGAAATTAAGGTAAAATTGCTATAATTGATAGCACTGTCAACTGTGCTGCTTATTACTACAGTCCATTGCCGATGTCTTTTCCATCACTTCCTTTCAATGTTACACTGTTGATTTCCAAATAATGATTGACTGAGATCGCTTGTTTGAGATGAAAAAAAAAATAATCTTGTACGTAGGGCTGCACCTACCTGGGATGGCTATCACCGGAACAGTGATTGCATACATCGCTGCAATATGAGGAATCAAACGAAATGGAACACCGGGCCATCAGCTATTGCATAAATGTGGAAGATGAGTTTAAATGTAGAGGCCATCAATCACCTCTGAACAGCAGTTTCTAAACACGTCACAACGCCACCAATCTCTTCCAGTTTCCATATGTTGTGACTGACTTTTATTTAAAATAATCCAGTGTGTGTGTTGTGGTAGCACCAGCAACATCATTTACACTGTGCGATGTCTAGTTTTCTTTGAGAGGCAATGGATCAAACTCGTTAATGTCAGTTTTTAAACTGACTCAGACCTCGAAGTCGTGGCGGAAAAGCAAAATGTATGGCAGTGTACAAAGCGTGTTGCAATTGAAAAAAACAGTGTTCCAAACAACAATACAGGGACATAGGACCCTCTCTTGCGACTGATACTATAGTCTGCAGGATATGGTTCTCCTCTTACAGTACCGGGATGAAACTTTACACTGACCTGTGCAAGCGACTTCGATGACTGGCCACCTGCTCTAATGGATCAGTACCTGTATATTTAATGGGATCACAACATATGCTCCATTTCGGTGCGCAGAAGGTATTTGTTTGCGATACATCCCATGAGGAAGATGCAGTATAAATCTTATTGAGTTTTTTGTCAGATGAAGTTCGTGGAGCTTTTATAGTTTATAAGTTTTTTCTGTTGGATGGTATAGAATAACGATGATAGAATGTTTGAGTGATAGATGTGAATAGACTATGAGGGACGGACATCTATTTCGGACTGTAGTACTATATGATATGGACTCTCTTCCTAATATTCCCGATAAGAAACACCACTGCAAATGTTGGTACTGTCCTTTAAGCTGCCTCGTGTTGCAGGAGCAGGCTTCATTTGGCACTGACCTTACACATCGTAAGCGGTTAGCGGAGCTACAGAAACATGTTTCCATTTTACTGAGTGGTCGAAACACAGTCCTGTCTCATTAATCAGGTCACTCTGTTTCTACACGGGTTGCAGATGGCGGTAGTTATACTGCTCTCCAATTTCTGCTCAGTTTCGACTTAAAGCTGCGCGGGGTAGCTGCGATGTCTGCTGGCGTATTGTCACAGTCCGGGTGGCTTCCCCCGTCGGAGGTTCGAGTCCTCCCTCGGGCATGAGTATGTGTGTTGTCCTTAGTGTAAGTTAGTTTAAGTTAGATTAAATAGTGCGTAAGCTTAGGGACCGATGACCTCAGCAGTTTGGTCCCATAAGCCTTTACGACAAATTTCCAATTTTCCGACTTAAATTGGGACAATGACATGGAAGAAGCTGCAGGGAGACCGAGGCAGAGACCGAGGGACAGTTACAAGACGCAGAAGAATTGTGTAAAACTACATTGGAGTTTTGCTGTAGCAGATAGGTTCGAAAAAGGTGACTCGTCTCGAGATATGAGGGTGGCTAGTGGCTGTAATCGTTAAAAGGCGTCTCCATAGAAGCCAATGCAAGTATGTGGCTGAATGGAGAGACTTGATTCCAAATCGCTGGGGGCATTTCCACCAGAAAGCGTTACACTATCAGCGACTCATGTGTGAGCCTGTAGAACCGATACCGCTTTTTATGCAGGGCGACGGTAACATAATCGCTTTTAATAGCGCGGTCCTTATGTGTAATGTATGTTGCCGGTGATAGAATCCTTGTGTGATTAGCTTCAAATGTCGGTTCTGAATAGAGTCCCTCGAAAAGAACATCATCTTCCCTACAGGGAAGAGAAATTACTCGCCATGTTACCGAATTTGTAAAATGATAAGTAGTATAAAACTTATATTTACAGCTGCTCTGTGGTGTTACCTTAAGACATATGGTTGCCTTAAGAGAGAGAAAATAGGGGGGGGGGGGGGTCCTGTGACAGTGGTAGATCTTAGCACTCTGTCAAAACTCGAAAATGACTTTAACATTCTAGCCCTGTAAGCATGATGTGATAGGTAAGGTCAGCTTTTTTTTTCTACCTGATAAATTAATACTTAGAGGGAATACATGTCATAGTCCTTTACGCGATTTTAGCAACAAGTAACAACACTTAAGCCACTTGAGAAAGAGTGTATCGCCCGATTCCTAATATCTTCGAAAATAACTCTTATAAACGGGACGAATCTACGTTTCGCGTGAGAAATTCGAAGTTTGTGGCCAACAACATCGCTGCCGCAGATTGGGTAAAGTAGATTTTTTTAAACAGGGTGGTCTACATCAGGGTGCAATTGTTTAGAACTACTGTAAACGCCCAAGCTACAGTTGCTTGTTTTGGAGTTTACTGTTGCTGCTTGCAAGTGCGGTCACAAAGGTCGGCAACTGTAAGTAACGGATTAGCTCAGCTTCTGACTTGCACAAAGATGTGCCTACGTGCCTGATCTTGCCCTCAGCAGTGAGGGCTGGTGAAGTGACCAGTGTGCCGGGTGAGCGCGACAGAAGCGGACGTGTGTGTGTTACGTGAGAGAAAATTCAAAATGATGGACATTTGCGCTGGACATATTGATAACGTCCGAATTCCTACCATTCCAATCATCCCTAGATGCCCTCCATTGCCGGGGGTGGTGCAGTCTGGAATACACGGGCGTGTACAACTGCGAATGGGGCCGCAGTGGAAATTTTCACTGACCTCTGACATCTAGCCATGACAGCTTGTTACTATGGACTGGATCGTGTTTTCAATGTGTCGTGTTTATCACTTCTCAATACATTGCAGTTGACTCTGTCTGGCAGTGGTATCTGCTGTTGTCCCTACCCTATCATGCAGTAGCCTTCCTCCTTCTCCTTCTTCCGAATGTAGTGGAGAGAAGCAGCTATTGCGTTATATAGTGGTTTAAAAACCCAATCGTGACGTCATATCCCGCTTGATAGCGATCTATGAGATTTGGCCGTGGACAGCTTATTACTGCCGAATGGATTACTATTTAAGCATGTCGTGTTTAGTGCTTCTCAATTCATCGCTATGGACTCTGTCTTGCAATAACATTTGCTGTTTCTCTATTCTGTCACGCAGTAGAACCTTCCTCTCCTTCAGAATGTAAGGGAGAAAATCTATTTAGGAATCCTAGAGTACTTTTCAAAACCCCATCGCGTTTCCGATAGTTGTATTTCGCGCACGCATTCGTTTGGGTATGGGTCTCTCTCCCAGTCGGTGTGGACGGGAGCTACGCTGTAAACGCCGAACAATGCCCGAGCGATCGCCAGTTTGTGTGACCGGTAGAATCCTTTTTTTTTTTTTTTTTTTTGTCACCAGGTATGGTTAATGGAACGTTGTGATGGAGAAAGGTTTTTGTGCTCTCAAACATTGGTGCATACAAGTTCTCTGATATATTTAGCGCTATGAACTATTTGTGGTGGAAATTTCATTACTTGGTTTGCATAATGTTTGTGTGTGAGACTCAGATCTTTGAAAAATGTCTCATTACGAAGAAGGATCATTGCAATGGGGAGTGAGTCTTCTAAGCGGTCTATTTGACTGTTGTAAATTGTTATACATTTAATTTGGAAGGCTAGTGCAAATGGCTTATTTCACTCTATTTTTGATACCATAATTGTGTCAGCTCTCCCTTTGCCTCCAGCGTTAGCCAATAGGAGCACTGTATTCTGAGGGGAGATGCATGCCTCTGTCTACATTTTTCTGGACATTGATTCACAAAGACAGTCAGGGAGTGGCTTGAGAAAGACAGAGACAAGAATAGAGTCTGGAATTTTCCAATCAATAAAATGCCGCACTTGATGCTTTGTTTGGGGGCCTCAAGATCAGCGGATGCCAATATGCGGTCCGCGGTCGGTGGCGTTTAGCGACGTGATCTGTAGTGAGGACATTGGGCGGTTTTAAGCATCGTTGCAGTTTCTTGACAATAGACACGCGAGGGAGACTCCAAACGGTGGATAGGGGAGAGCGCCGGCTAGGGACTTTCCCAGAGGGTGAATTTAATTAGTTTGTCAAAAATGGCTCTGAGCACTATGGGACTCAACATCTTAGGGCATAAGCCCCCTATAACTTAGAACTACTTAAACCTAACTAACCTAAGGACATCACACACACCCATGCCCGAGGCAGGATTCGAACCTGCGACCGTAGCAGTCCCGCGGTTCCGGACTGCAGCGCCAGAATCGCACGGCCACCGCGGCCGGCAGTTTGTCGATTTAATTAATTAGTCAATCGAACTGATATCAAAAGTGTGCTTGTGCTGACAGGGGAAGTTTCCTGAGGGTTGGAGGAAAAATAGTATAAGGCCTAGTCAATCAAAAAGAAGCATTATCCCCAGGGGCTTATGACCTGCCAATCAAAAGGAAGTATTACCCCAGGGTGTCTTAACCTTATTAGCAGAACGATAGATTAAGAACCCATCAATCAGAGGTCAACAATAGGTTTGCCCCTGAATGTATGGTTGCCTCTGATGCAGGTAACTGGCTCTAAAAACTGTGCTGAACTGAACATTGTCCCAATACTCATAACTGCAGGTGTGGTCCAGTGTGTCTACCATGCTTACAAGTTAGATGCAGTTCCTCAACTGCTTTCCTTCTAACGAACACATGTCCCTCACTGTCACCGCAGCAGAACCAGCTTTCATCACGGAACACAGCAGGCATCCACCCTACCCTCTTATGAGCTCTCGCTTGAGGCAATAGAAGTCGCTAATGGGAATGGTTTGGGGTCAGTGGAATACGCACTACAGGGCTTAGAGCTGTCCTTGGAGTAACTGATGTATGACAGTTCGTTGTGTCAGTGGGGTGCCATTTGCTGATGTAACTGCTATTGTAGATGCAGTGCGATGTGACAGAGGCATACGCCGTACACGCTTGTCTTCCCTCTCGGTAATTCCACGTGGCCGTCAGAAGCCCAGTCTCCTAGCGACCGTAAATTTTCGTGACCATCGCAGCCAGCAGTCATGCATCGTGACTACATTCCTGCCAATTCTCTCTGCAATATCGTAGAAAGGTATCCACTTTCTCGTAGGCCTATTAGAGGAACTCGTTCAGACTCAGTGAGGTGTTACTAATGGCATACTTGTCGCCGTAAAGGCATTTTTGACTAACATCAACTCGCCACGTCCAATCTTAAAGGTATTTACCGCTCGTGTCGTTACAGCGTGTATTGAAAGCAAAACCTGATTTGCATTCTCACAGTAGCATTACTAGCGCCACTCTTATGCGACTGGCTCGAAATTGGTACATACATCCCCTTTCAGATGTAGAAACACACCTACATACTTTCGTTTATATCGCACAACTCCTTCTTGGTGTTGCGATTTTTGTTTTCTGTCAGTATATTTTCCTGTGCTGAAAGTTCATGAAGGTAATCGGGCTTCTGAAAATGAGTTCATGTTCGAAACTCGATGAAGTCCACTCTGAGAAAACGTTCTCAGTTCTAAAATAGTTGCATAACTTCCGAAGAATTATGAATAAAATGATACGGCATAATTTCGTAACACTTTTGAACCCTTACGCGTATTAGATTCAAATGTTTGTTATCTTGACAAAAAAGAAATTGCGAACTGAGGGGTGAAGAAATGATGTTGTAGGCTTTTGCAGCTGTTTTTCGTAATAGTAAAATCACTGATCACCCCCACGACGTACGTGACGCAAGAGGTCGACATTACTTGGTGGCCTTTCGGCCTGGACCGTGGGGTTAAGTAAGTTGTTTGCCCACAAACGACTAAATGTGCTGGCCGGGCCCTGTGAGCGGGGCGAGATGTCAGCGGCAGCGCTGCTATGCAAATTCCTCTTTTGTTCTCATTACCTCTGAGCCGTGGCGAGTTCGTGAGCGGGCTGCGTATTGCGCCAGCACAGACCGTGTTTGCTTTGTAGCGGCCAGGTGGGACTCTGGCTGTCTGGCAGCTCTGCTCTGCTCTGAGCTTTGAATGAGGGAGGCAACCATTTGCAGACCAAGGTCGTGTTGTTTGAGAAGACACTAAGAAGCGTTAACCTCATATAGCCACTCGCGACCAGTTGGTTGATTAGCTACGTGAGAAGCATTGCACTGGCGTTACATTAATAGGTAGAGACCTAATATTTTTGTAATTGCACGTTTTTTTGTGCTCCTATGCACGTGGAAGGTGTAAATGTTCACGAATTATGTTGCCAGCGTTGTGTATTTCCATTTATTGTTAAAAAATACCTTCCGAACAGGCCTTGAAGGCCCAACAGTAGCGACCGGCCGCCGGGTCATCCTCAGCCCTTAGGAGTCACCGGGTGCGGATACGGAGGGGCATGTGGTAGCACACCACTGTCCCGGCCGCGGCTACTTTTCGTGACCGGTATCGCTACTCCTCAATCAAATAGCTCCTCAACTGGCCTCACAATGACTGAGTGCACGCAGCTTGCTAACAGTTCTCGGCAGATCCGGGCGGGGGACCCATCCAAGTGCGAGCCATGCCAGAAAACATTTAACTTGGGTGATATGATCTGACGGGAACTGGTGCTATCATTGCGCGAGGCCGTTGGCGATGTATCGTTACATATCTTTACATATATTAACTTCAAACTACATAAAATTAATATTATTTTTTTTATATAGTCTTCTTATCCTCAATAGGTCGCTCCCTAACAAATCATATGAATCAAACATCCACCTTGAAAGGGAAAGACATGAAGTAAATTATCTTTAACAATCACTTTATAGTATAATGAAAGTGGTTAACAGCATTTTGAGTTGTATTATGAATAAACTGCACTTTGAGTTGCAATGTGTGTGTATGTGTGTGTGTGTGTATGTGTGTGGCGATCTACAGCTAGATTATCAGCGCACTTTGTGTTGAATCGAACTCTGTGTGCTGTAGTGTGCTGGCTGTGGGACCAAAAAAAAGAGTTGGTTCACATGGCTCTGAGCACTACGCGACTTAACTTTTGAGGTCATCAGTCGCCTAGAACTTAGAAGTAATTAAACCTAACTAACCTACGGACATCACACACATCCATGCCCGAGGCAGGATTCGAATCTGCGACCGTAGCGGTCGCCCGGCTCCAGACTGTAGCGCCTAGAACCACACGGAAAAAAGAAAGAGTAGCGACCCTAAGTTGTACGATCATTAGAGATTTCTAACGATTCAGAATCGGGAAGTGTGTAAATCAACAAAAAATTTGTTACATAGTGCTTCTTAAGAGTACACGACTGTTCGTGTTCATGATGCACGTATCTGCATCAGAATTATCATCTAAATTAAGACCTTGAATTACAATGGAAGGCGCTTTCACTACTTTCACTACTGAGAGAAGACTGTTCTGAGTCGAGAGTTCAATAAGCAGATATGGTGCTCTGTAAGTCTCAACATCAGCAACATATACGTAGTGATACGAACACGCAGAAAAAAGCAGTATAATCTTCTAAGAAGAAAATGTGGATGACGCAGATGGTAAAGATTCCCAAATCCTCAAATGAATTTTGCCATGATATGTGTTCTGCTATGGTTTCTAGGAACATTCCATAGTAAAAATTTCAAATGCGTGAATATCTAGCGTTTCTACAAAAGTACAGCGGGTATCACATTCCTAATGATTCGCCGTTAACGAAAAACTATTAAAATTTTTGTAAAAGGAAGCTCTGAAAAGTGTGCGGTGCTGTATAAGTAATACCACATACCGTCAGCCATTGACGCAACAACAGGCGTAAGCGTACGTTTCAAATGGTTCAAATGGGTCTGAGCACTACGGGACTTAACTTCTGAGGTCATCAGTCCCCTAGAACTTAGAACTACTTAAACCTAACTAACGTCACTAACCTAACATCACACACATCCATGCCCGAGGCAGGATTCGAACCTGCGACCGGAGCAGTCTCGAGACTCCGAACTGTAGCGCCTAGAACCGCTCGTCCACCCCGGCCGGCTATACGTTTCACTGGAAACCTCATTGTTGGCAAACTCGGCAGAGAAGAACCCTCAAAGGAAGCACTGATTTCCTGCAAAGAATTATAACACACACATCATGCAACATTAGATCGTTTTATGAATGACGATCTTAAAGTGCTACGGTTTGAGGGAATCCAAGAAGAAAAGTTGTTACGTATTCGGAAGCTGCTGCCCTACAAGTTGTAGGCGGCATCTCCCTTCGCCTATTCTATCCGCATGTTCATTTCTCTGGCATATTAACGGCAACGTATCGCCGAAGAAGAGCACGACAGGTACCCAGAAGAAAATTAACTAATATCATACACTCCTGGAAATGGAAAACAGAACACATTGACACCGGTGTGTCAGACCCACCATACTTGCTCCGGACACTGCGAGAGGGCTGTACAAGCAATGATCACACGCACGGCACAGCGGACACACCAGGAACCGCGGTGTTGGCCGTCGAATGGCGCTAGCTGCGCAGCATTTGTGCACCGCCGCCGTCAGTGTCAGCCAGTTTGCCGTGGCATACGGAGCTCCATCGCAGTCTTTAACACTGGTAGCATGCCGCGACAGCGTGGACGTGAACCGTATGTGCAGTTGACGGACTTTGAGCGAGGGCGTATAGTGGGCATGCGGGAGGCCGGGTGGACGTACCGCCGAATTGCTCAACACGTGGGGCGTGAGGTCTCCACAGTACATCGATGTTGTCGCCAGCGGTCGGCGGAAGGTGCACGTGCCCGTCGACCTGGGACCGGACCGCAGCGACGCACGGATGCACGCCAAGACCGTAGGATCCTACGCAGTGCCGTAGGGGACCGCACCGCCACTTCCCAGCAAATTAGGGACACTGTTGCTCCTGGGGTATCGGCAAGGACCATTCGCAACCGTCTCCATGAAGCTGGGCTACGGTCCCGCACACCGTTAGGCCGTCTTCCGCTCACGCCCCAACATCGTGCAGCCCGCCTCCAGTGGTGTCGCGACAGGCGTGAATGGAGGGACGAATGGAGACGTGTCGTCTTCAGCGATGAGAGACGCTTCTGCCTTGGTGCCAATGATGGTCGTATGCGTGTTTGGCGCCGTGCAGGTGAGCGCCACAATCAGGACTGCATACGACCGAGGCACACAGGGCCAACACCCGGCATCATGGTGTGGAGAGCGATCTCCTACACTGGCCGTACACCACTGGTGATCGTCGAGGGGACACTGAATAGTGCACGGTACATCCAAACCGTCATCGAACCCATCGTTCTACCATTACTAGACCGGCAAGGGAACTTGCTGTTCCAACAGGACAATGCACGTCCGCATGTATCCCGTGCCACCCAACGTGCTCTAGAAGGTGTAAGTCAACTACCCTGGCCAGCAAGATCTCCGGATCTGTCCCCCATTGAGCATGTTTGGGACTGGATGAAGCGTCGTCTCACGCGGTCTGCACGTCCAGCACGAACGCTGGTCCAACTGAGGCGCCAGGTGGAAATGGCATGGCAAGCCGTTCCACAGGACTACATCCAGCATCTCTACGATCGTCTCCATGGGAGAATAGCAGCCTGCATTGCTGCGAAAGGTGGATATACACTGTACTAGTGCCGACATTGTGCATGCTCTGTTGCCTGTGTCTATGTGCCTGTGGTTCTGTCAGTGTGATCATGTGATGTATCTGACCCCAGGAATGTGTCAATAAAGTTTCCCCTTCCTGGGACAATGAATTCACGGTGTTCTTATTTCAATTTCCAGGAGTGTACACAAGAAAGTGTTCTTTAAAGCTCTACATGGTATGTCACTTTGTACAGAACTGCTACCAAACCTGTCCTAACTCGGTGCACTGAAACTGTTGTTTTTCATAATGAACATGTTCAACTTTTGAAATCTGTGATTGGTTCAGTATCGGAAGACCCATCAGATTGAGTACGATAGGTACTAAAATCTTTCATTGAACCTAAAATCGAAAATGCTCTGGCGTACATCCATAACAACTTTGGCTTCCCTTCCGGCAGCCGTAAAGAATTAGAATATATCGAGCAGCCTTTGCAGAAATCGTTAGACATTGTTAAGAATGTCAAATGCAAGCTGACTGACATTTAATGTGATATTGGGCAGAGGGTAGTGTTTAAATTTGACGTTGTTTTGGCAAGAAATCCAGCCTACCTGACTCTTAAATTGTCTGCAATATTCTCAGTAAGGCAGAAGAAGATGCTCCAGCTGACATTCTCCAGGAATATTTCATCTCCTAATATTCGCACCTTCAGTGTCCTGTTATATAGAGAGATCGTTGTAGTCTACAACAAACTAAAATCTTTCTGATAGGCGACGTTCAATAACAGATGAAAGTTTGGAAAAGTATGTGGTTTCCATTGCCCCTCAAAATAAAAAGTATGTTTGGGTACCATAGTAATTTAAGTGAAGGTTGATACTTCAGTAAACAAATATAACCGAAAATAATTTTGCTTTATTAACGCAATATCAACTTTCAAACTAAGAAATTAAACAATGTAAAGTGTATCGTCCTAATGACATTTCGTGTTTAGGTACCGTTTAATCCTGTAGTAAGTAGGCTGTGGTGTAATTCAGAAGTTCACCTTTGTTCAAATCATTGTTTAATCTTAAATATATTCATGTTATTGCATATTTTTTTTACATACTGTGCCAATTTTCATTGCATAAATATGTACGTATTTTTCATCTTCATATTACATAGGAATTCATGCTATAATCACAAGTAGTAGTAATGGTGTGCGGGAGTTGTGGTCTTCAGTCCAGAGACTGGTTTGATGCAGCTTTCCATGCTACTCTATCCTGTGCAAGCTTCTTCATCTCCCAGTACCTACTGCAACCTACATCCGTCTAAGTCTGTTTAGTGTATTCATCTCTTGGTCTCCCTCAACGATTCTTACTCTCCACGCTGCCCTCCCATACTCAATTGGTGATCCCTTGATGCCTCACAAAAGTTTTTATCTCTTCTCCATGGATTTTAATACCTACTCCGGATTTTTCTTTTGTTTCCTTTACTGCTTGCTCAATATACAGATTGAGTAACATCGGGGAGAGGCTACAACCCTGTCTGACTCCCTTCCCAACCACTGCTTCCCTGTCATGTCCCTCGACTCTTATAACTGCCATCTGGTTTCTGCACAAATTGTAAATAGCCGTTCGCTCCCTGTATTTTACCGGTGCCACCTTCAGAATTTGAAGGAGAGTATTCCAGTCAACATTGTCAAAAGCTTCCTCAAAGTCTACAAATGCTAGTAACGTATGTTTCCCTTTCTTTAATTTATCTTCTAAGGAAAGTCGTAGGATCAGTATTACCTCACGTCTTCCAGTATTTCTGCGGAATCCAAAATGATCTTCCCCGATGTTGGCTTCTACCACTTTTTCCATTCCTCTGTAAAGAATTCGTGTTAGTATTTTGCAGCTGTGACTTATTAAACTTATAGTTCGGTAATTTTCACATCTGTCAACTCCTGATTTCTTTGGGATTGGAATTCATTATATTCTTCTTGAAGTCTGATGGTATTTCGCCTGTCTCGTACACCTTGCTCACGAGATGGTAGAGTTTTGTGAGGGCTGGATCTCACAAGGCTGTCAGTAATTCTAATGGAATATTGTCTACTCCCGGGGCCTTGTTTCGACTTAGGTCTTTCAGTGCTCTGTCAAACTCTTCACGCAGTATCATATCTCCCATTTCATCTTCATCTACATCCTCTTCCATTTCCATAATATTGTCCTCAAGTACATTGCCCTTGTATTGAGCCTCTATATACTCCTTCCACCTTTCTGCTTTCCCTTCTGTGGTTAGAACTGGGTTTCCATCTGAGCTCTTGGTATTCATACAAATGGTTCTCTTTCCTCCAAAGGTCTCTTTAATTTTCCTGTAGGCAGTATCTATTTTACCCCTAGTGAGATATGCCTCTACATCCTTACATTTGTCCTTCAGCCATCCCTGCTTAACCAATTGGCACTTATTGTCAATCTCATTTTTGAGATGTTTGGATTGCTTTATGCGTGCTTTATTTACTACATTTTTATATTTTCTCCTTTCATCAATTAAATTCAATATTTCTTCTGTTACCCAAGGATGTCTACTAGCCCTCGTCTTTTTACCTACTTGATCCTCTGCTGCCTTCAGTGTTTCATCCCTCAATGCTACCTATTATTCTTCTACTGTATTGCTTCCCCCATTCCTATCAATCGTTCCCTTCTGCTCCCACTGAAACACTCTACAACCTCTGGTTCTGTCAGTTTATCCAAGTCACATCTCCTTAAATTCCCACCTTTTTGCAGTTTCTTCAGTTTTAATCTACAGTTCATAACCAATAGATTGTGGTCAGAGTCCACATCTGCCCCTGAAAATGTCTTACAATTTAAAACCCGGTTCCTTAGTCTCTGTCTTACCATTATATAATCCATCTGAATTTTCAGTATCTCTGGGCCTCTTCCATGTATACAACAATTATTTGATGATTCTTGAACCAAGTGTTGGTTACGATTAAGTTATGCTCTGTGCAAAATTCTACCAGGCGGCTTCCTCATTCATTTCTTACCCCCATTCCATATTCACCTACTACGTTTCTTTCTCTTCCTTTTCCTACTATCGAATTCCAGTCACCCATGACTATTCAATTTTCGCCTCCCTTCAATACCTGAATAATTTCTTTTGTCTCATCATAGATTTCATGTATCTCTTCGTCATCTGCGGTGCTAGTTGGCATATAAAGTTGTACTACTCTGGTAGGCGTGGGCTTCGTGTCTATCTTGGCCATAATAATGCATTCACTATGCTGCTTGTAGTAGCTTACGCGCACTCCTATTTTTTTATTCATTATTAAACCTACTCCTGTATTACCCCTATTTGATTTTGTATCTATAACCCTGTATTCACCTGACCAGAAGTCTTGTTCCTCCCGCCACCGAACTTCACTAATTCCCACTATATCTAACTTTAACCTATCCGTTCCCCTTTTTAAATTTTCTAACCTACCTGCCCTATTAAGGGATCTGACATTCTACGCTCCGGTCCGTATAACGCCAGTTTTCTTTCTCCTGATAACAACGTCCTCCTGAGTAGTCCCCGCCCAGAGGGCATGCAGCTTTACTGTATGGTTAAATGATGATGGCGTATTAAAATTCTTACTCATTTATAATTTCTTTCTAAATATGCATCACGGTATATTTCTTGAGATAATACTCCTACTTTCTTACCCAGTTCACAAATAAACGCAAGTTGCCGAAAATCTGAGACGTCTTGTTACTTCATGGGATGTATGTCGCATTGTATTTCGTGTATATTTCACAACTGCTGTTGAAATTACTGGGCTTTGAAGTAATGGCTATGATGAGAGTTGCATGAAGATAAAAACGAAACTGGATATATTCCCTATAAAGCATCACATTATCTACGACAGCAAATCGGCGTACTGGGTGTTCGTGTTGTCCGTATCATTTCTTCATGATCATCATGATTTGTGACACTGACTACACTGGACTGTTGAAAAAAATTGGACTGTGTAAACACTGGAACTTTGTACGGTCGTTGATGACCAAGCAGTTGAGCTCCCCAGAAACCAGACATCATCATCACGACAGTAAATCGTTGAAATTTTTCAGATATTCTTTCACTTCATTTTCTTCGCAGCCTGTATTGGGCAACTGGTTTATTACTTTTAACGGCACCACACTATTTTGGTTTTCACAGATGCGTTTTTGACTTTCGGCTTACTGTTGTTCGCGCCATTGATTGTCCTAAATTGAACATTTGAAAGTTTCCTTACAACTTCTTTTGGTTTTTCTAACTTTCGCTGTGCAGAGCCAATATCCATTTTTCTTCTGCTGTCCTCACCAGTTTGATTTGTTCTTCTATGGTACCACGACTAACATCCATTTACGTCTTTGAAGTAAGTCGTTGTTTCTTAATCATTATTGGCCCTTCTAGATAAATGTTGGGAGGACACCAACTTGTTAAATAATAATCTTGCCTCCTTTTATACGTTTTTTACCTGTTTCTTGTTTGCCGCTGGTGGAAGTAAAGCTGTGCATATTTGGCCTACGAACGAAAAGTCTGTGATCTGGTAGACGTGGGAGAAAGACGATCAACAGTCAGAAGCTAAGGTTAACTTTACATTTCTTCTGTCCCTCATCATCCATAGCTATATTCCTTAGTACTTATTTTCAGTTCCCTCCTCTTGCATTAAACAGATTAGTTCGTAGCTCTATTTCGTCCTTTTTCGTAGATGTATAATGTTTACTTCTAGATTTTCTGTATTGTGAGCTTAACCATCGGTTAATTCTCTGAACTACACTCGCAGTATGCGTTTGTCCGCCTGCTTAGCTGGGTGGTTATGTCCTTGCCTAACATGCAGCGGGCCCCGGTTCGATTCCCGGCCGGGATGGGGATTTTCTCCGCTAGTGGACTGGGTGTTGTGTTGTCCTCGTCATCATATCATCCTCATCATCGGCACGGAAGTTATCCAATGTGATGTTGACTGAAATAAGACTTACATTCGGCGGCCGAACTTTCCCGAATCTCATCTTTATCTGAATTATCAATTTATTCCTAGTGTTGCAGAGAATCCAGAGACGGATAAATTCCGTTTAGACTCGAGTGCATTATGCAGTGACAGTTGCATTAGCATTTGCTCTAAGGGAATACATATTCGGTCCGCCCGCCGCCTCGGTGCACTCAACTGTCAGAATTTCCCATTATTCACACCCAGAAGTTGTCCTAACTTTGTAACTTGCGTCATCCCTGCACCTGCAGCGCGACGAATATTTCAAGCTGATATATTACCCTCTCAAGCCTGTCTTCTTTCAGTTCAGCCTTCTTACGCCGCCTTGCTGACCTTATCCACTACAATCGATGTTCCATTCTACAAGGGACGAACGCTTGCTTCAGCCCTCTTCCAATTCTTAGCAACTAGAACCGAACAGCTAAAAGAATAATGCAAAGAGAAAGAGGTATTATTAGAGTCTGGTCAGTCACACAGATGTTCGTAGCACGACCACACTGCTTGATGCTACCAGTTGCTAAGAAAATACTCCACAGCTATGTTGATCATAACTGCTACAGGTTACTAAGATCCTAATGGGCTTTATAACTTCCAGATTAGTTCCTTTAGCAGCGCACAGTCCGATTACGGTTTTGTTCCTACCGATAGAAGCAGCTTGCACGTCTTCACCTCTTAATAAGGATAACATAGTATTTGTATACAAATTTCCTGGTCTATGTGACGTCTTCGCCAAACGCCTTGAGTTTACTGAAAAGAAAGAGTTACATGAAGGTGCGTCTAGCGATAGTGAATAATGAGGAGCAAGAAGTCTCACTTGCTCTTCACCCAAAACATTTTACACAATTTGCTCTGTATGTGGGTCAGGTGATGTCATAAGTACCCAGTTGTACTTCTACACATTCTCTGGATTTTTTTGAGTTCATGAATTTCATAACACGCCTTTGAAATTTGCGATGTTACTTCTTATCGTCTGTTTGACTCGAAGTCATTAAGAAGCATATCAACATATACGAACGTGCAGTTCACTTCCTGCGACGGAGAAGAGCTCTCCCACTGCGATGACAGTTTCCGTCATGTAGAATCGCAAAGAAGAAGTGTGGTTCCCTCCACATTTCCATACACTAGATTTATTGACGATATAGGATCCGGGGCCCAAATTTGCGTCAGTACTTATACACAGCGTTTTTAACAAACGTCATTGATATGTGCTGTAACCTAACACGAGTAATTTTGTTTTTACTTTCTTTGTTTTCCTACCACTTTGGTCTTATTTCGTAGAAAGAAGCTATGTGCAGGCATCAGATTTCAATCTCTGTCCCTCTTCCATTTTTGCTTTTGTCCTTATTAACACAAAGACGACACTACACTGCCCAAGTACGAGTCACTCTATGAACAAAATACAAATATGTGTTTGGTTCAGTGCACTGAATACATATTAGATTCCTGACTTAGTATTTCAAATCCGTCACGAATATCCAGGTAGATGGTAACATGATTCTGTGTCGGTATGCATGTGACAGCATCCATACCTAATCTACACCTACATCATACTAATATGTTCCAAAACACCGCGCATAGAAACGTGAGTTTCCAGTGCTCATACCTCGGGTTCTACTGACGATAAAAAGGCAAGGTCAAGTGTTTCGGATACCCTTTTAGCTAGGAACCATTTGTATACGCAACAGAGGAATCGTCTTACTGTCGCTATCCTAAAGCACAGAGTCAGTTACGAATATTACACACGTCATCCTGCTTAGGAAAATGGAGCAAAGTGGTTGGTACTTTTTGCATCTGGGGTGGTCTGCGGCGGACTTCACGGAAATTGTGGAGGCACCATGTTCATAGACAGTTACTATAAAAACCAAACAAGAAGAATTTCCTACATTTTCGCCGTCACCAGCGGACCAAAACCCAGCTGAAGATCCTAGAAGGCTATGCACAGAAAATGGTTATAATATTTACGATATATTCCTAATATCCCGATCTCTAACGAATCTGAAAATTTTCTGTGTATCTTTATCCATTTTCAAGATAGTCGCGGATTCCGAGACGATTTTTCATAACAAATGGTTGTAATTTTTACAATGTTTTTTTAAGACCCTTAACTCGAACTACATTGAAAATTTTCTTCTTATCTTTATCCGTTTCCGAGATAAAGAGATTCAAAGCTACCCTACTTGTACACGTAAAATACCCACGTAAAATCCGGTGTGAGACGAGAACGTAGTTTATAAAGTGACGTAGCACGGAGAAATATGCTGTAAAGTGTCTCCGTTATGATCTGGGAACGCCAATTTGCAGTACTGAAGCGCAGGCAAAATATTTTTGCACGTGAAATCCGGTCTGAGGTGTAAAATTAATTTTGGGATTACTTCCGATGCACGAAGTAAAGCATCTGAATTTTACTAATGGACACATTTCTTTTCAGATGAGTTACACGCCCTGCAGCAGCAGGGAAAAGATGGGAACCGGCGGAAAAATGCTCCTATCGGAGTGTAAAAAATAGGAATATGTTCCTCTTTATTTAAAAGACACTGATCGAAACGTGAGGTACCAGCTGCCTCCTTCTGTCTTCCTCAACACCTTAAATAATTTTCCCAAAATATTTGCCTTGCGAATATATCTGTGGTGTTTTATACCGAGAGAGAAGAAGTAGTGACAGTGGCGAGGAGTAGGAAAAGCAATAGCACTGGGAGGTAGTGCTGGTGTGATACGTGTGCACAGGAACTCTTATTTTTACGCTTCAGCTGTGGTATAGCTTGACATATACTGCATGTACAATCGTTGTTTTTAACATGCAGGGGCCTGAAGGTGGCTTGAATGAGATGCTGAATCTGTTCATGTAAACAAAATAACAACTTCTGATAACATACAGATATTTGGTGATTTTTCTTTTGTAAATAGTAGACAGTGGTTGTGTTATAGAAAGAGCAAAGGAGACAATGGCAGTGTGAGGAAAAGAGACGGACATAGTGGCAGTGCAACGTAGTTGACAGTGGCAGAACAGTGTTAGGATAGGAGTGAAAGTACTGTGCAAGAGGGAGGGGGGCGGGAGGGAAACAAATAAAAAGAACGTAAAAAGTGGAAATGGCTGAGAGCCAGTGATAATGAGAGACAGAGTATGTAACAATGACAACAAGGAAGAGAGAGATAGTGACAGTGAGAAGAGACAGCAGCAGTAAAAGGACTGAATGAGACAGTAGCAGTGAGAGAGAGCAAGAGACGGTTACAGAGAGATGAAACTGTAGTAGTAGGACAGAACGAAGGAGACTGTCTCTGTGAGCCAGAAAACAATGACAGAGAGACACAAAGAGATAACGACAGTGAGCTGATCTGAATGAGTGAGTGAGAAAGGGCAACTTGGATTGTATGAGTATGAGAGGCGGACGATAGAAAGCGTGTGAGTTACAGTTAGGAGAGCTTGTAGGAGTTTGAGATGGGTTGCATGTTTAAAAAAGCGGGAAGATGTTTGCATGCCAAAGTATTTGGGACCAGTTTTGAAGGTGCGGAGGAAGGTAGAACGAGGCAGCTGGTGCATTGCTTGTGAGACAAAATGTATTAAATAAACAGGAACATAATAGCATTTTTTATGCTCCGATAAGAGCCTTTTTCCGCTTGTTGAAATACTGATTGTATACAGATAAAGGACTTCGTGACTGGGATGTTTCAGTGTTAAGGTAGATGCAGGCGTTCTGTTTCACTTTGCATCTTTTCACCCACTGTTTCTGAACAGTCGTGTTGGGCTGTAATATGAAGCGTTGAAGGTTTCAGAGATACGAAGTAACTGCCACGAAACATTTGTCTCCCACGACAACGCAAATGGTTCAAATGGCTTTAAGCACTATGGGACTTAACATCTGAGGCCGTCAGTCCCCTACACTTGGAACTACTTAAACCTAACTAATCTAAGGACATCACACACATCTATGCCCGAGGCAGGATTCGAACCTGCGACCGTAGCAGCAGCGCGGTTCCGGACTGAAGCCCTTAGAGCCGCTCGGCCACAGCGGCCGGCCACTCGCACTTGCCAGCAATGCTGCTTCAGTAATGTGAAGACTGAGTAATTTAATGTTATGTTCTTCATACTGGCTGTATCTCATAGATAAGAATAAGTATTATCTCTCATTTACAACCGAATTTTTTAAGATCTTTTTCAAACATATATGTGAAATCTAATTATGTTACGCATTTTCAGTCGTTAACAAAAAAACACTTGAGAAAATTGCATAACTAGAATATTTGTTTCTGTTTTTTGAGATATATAGTGTAGGTTATCTTAGTTTTTACACTATTTCCGAATACAAGATCGTGATTTGACACCTACACCAATGCTTTATGCATGTCCCGATAATCTGATCCTTCTTTGGAGCGAAACTTTTTGGGAAAGGTTTCCATGAACTGCCTGTCACACCCTTTCAACTCATTGCTTATACTTTGGTTCTACAAGTTTCGCTTACACTGCACTTTGTGTGTGTGTGTGTGTGTGTGTGTGTGTGTGTGTGTGTGTGTGTGTGTGCGTGTGTTTATTTCCTTTTTTAAATATTGTCTTTTATTGGTGTTTTATTTTTATAGTGAAGTTGAGTCAGTGAAACTTATGTTCTTCTGTCATCAGGGTTTTTGGTTGTTGAAAGTATTTTCTTTATTCCTAAAGGCTCTCTGTATAAAATACAGAGTGACAATTCTCTGTTCTTATGGTATCAAACTGCCACGCCTTTTATTATCCTAGAGCGACGATTTTCTTGTTTTAAGCCTTTTTAAGCCTTCTGCTTGTGTTGAAGGGTAAGTACTCCGTTCAGTGGCCTGGAGAGTATCTACGGCAGGATGTTACACCCTAAGCTTTCTTCCTCCCATCTATCCCTCTTTGCACCAGATTCTTTTTTTTTTCTGACGTTCCTGCCTGTCATCCAAATAAGCTGCGGTTGTAGCCATCACAGAGCTGTTGTAATTATCTTTATATTATATCGTTGTTTTTAGTTTCATTTTATTCTATTACTTGTTTTAAACACTATTTTAATTCAACATTTCTTTAGATATCGCTAATTGTTGTGACAGCTGGTTATGATATGTTATGGTATGCTATTTTCTGTTTGTGCAGTAGGAAGCGTTTTTGATGTGAAACTGCATTGTGTGTTAGTTTCAGTACACGTGGATCTTATTTTTGGCTATCTTTTATTTCTATATTCTTTTTAATGGTGTCTTGCAGCTTCTGTGCTATCTGGCTATTGTATCCATTATTTTGTGCTGCGGTCATCATATATAGCTCGTCTTGATAGTCATTCCTGGGTGCCCTGCAGAGTATGTATGCTATATGTCTGATGGCTCTTGTACTGCCGCATCTGTAATTGTATCTTTCCTGAGAACACTGAAGCAGTGTCTGGTGATACATTTTATGATTGAGAGGTCAAGATAGTACACTATTCCGTTTAATAGTGAACTGAATTTTGAGATATAGTGCCCATTGTAAATTGTTTGTTCCTTTGGTTCATTTATTATCTATATGATATCGTCTACATGTGTACCTGTGAAAGACTTTGAAATGCTTCTGCCATTCGCATTAACCAGTTTTACAAATACGCAATTTAACACTGCGCTGTTAACAAGTGATTAGGATTCTTCTGGACGTGCTACAACACGCTGGCTGCTTGTTACATTTGTGAACGAGGCGCCCGTAACATACCGGGTGGTTATAATTCAAATGCAGCTACTCGCGGAAGTCCAGTGGGGGCGTAATTAACGTATCGCAGAGAAAGTTTGTAGATATGCTAACGCGTTAATGCGGGACCGATTTACGCTGGAAAAAAGTGGTTATAATTTTGGCCGCCAGATGCATATCTGGCGCTATACAGGATCTCGTTGACGTGTCTGGTGCTCATACTAAACAAACAGTTTAACCGACTGTTCGTAATAAAATGACATTGTATTGTGTTGTATCGTATGCTAACCGGGGACCTAGAAACGACGGAGAGGCTCCGTCTCCGCCGCAGCCGCAGTGGTCCACAACCCCACGACGACTACCGCAGTCCATTTCACCCCTCCACCGCCCCACACTGAACCCAGGGTTATTGTGCGGTTCGGCCCCCGGTGGGGCCCCCAGGGAACGTCTCACAACACCAGACGAGCGTAACCCCTATGTTTGCGTGGTAGAGTAATGGTGGTGTACGTGTACGTGGAGAACTTGTTTGCGCATCAATCGCCGACATAGTGTAACTGAGGCGGAATAAGGGGAACCAGCCCGCATTCGCCGAGGCAGATAGAAAACCGCCTAAAAACCATCCACAGGCTGGCCGGTTCACCGGACCTCGACACAAGTCCGCCGGGCGGATTCGTGCCGGGGACCAGGCGCTCCTTCCCGCCCGGAAAGCCGTGCGTTAGACAACACGGCAAACCGGGCAGGCCAAAATGACATTAATGCCTTTCTCACTTGTTTGACCTTTAGTGCCAACGTCTCGTTTCTAATCAATTTCATATGGAAACATTTGTATATGTCTTTCTTGTATTCAGAACGCCAAATTGGCACCTGGTGGCCAAAATTGCAACTTTTTTCAGCGTAAATCGGTTTCACATTAAAGCATTAGGATATGCTCCAAATTTCGCTACTGTATGGTAATTACAGCCAGGAATTGACCTCTGTAACTGCACTTTAATTATAACCACTTAGGATGTTACGCCGGCAAGAGACTTCGGCTGGCATGAGTCAGTCAGTCGCATGTTCGCGGAAATTTGGTTGTGTGGATGCATGGTCAACCGGAAACTTCAGTCTGGCAACGAATTCTGTTTCGTTCGCACCTACCTGGAGCTGAATTCCGTAGTGCTGATTAGCTGATGCTGGCTGCGCTTTTCGCAATATGCTCTAAGAGTAAGAAACTCTTATTATGCGCCTCCGAGTTTATGTAGATCGCATTTGTTCATCGGATCATAGTTAGTCGGAATATACATTAACATTAAAATGGGACTTAGCTTTTAATTGCGACCATTTCAGACATTTCAGAATCACGTGTAGGTATGGATAGCGCCGGCCGGGGTGGCCATGCGGTTCTAGGCGCTACAGTCTGGAACCGCGTAGCCTCTACGGTCGCAGGATCGAATCCTGCCTCTGGCATGGATGTGTGTGATGTCCTTAGGTTAGTTAGGTTTAAGTAGTTCTAAGTTCTAGGGGACTGATGACCTTAGAAGTTAAGTCCCATAGTGCTCAGAGCCATTTGAAACATTTTTTTGATGGATAGAGATATACTGGCGCATTTTAGTCAGTGAGCATTCGTGGCATTCAGTCTCCTCTCTCATTCAGCTATACACGAGGAAAGTACTTTAGTAAAGCTCCGTTCGCTAAAAGTCTTCAATGTACACACTTTGCCGGCTGTAGTGGCCGTGCGGTTCTAGGCGCTACAGTCTGGAACCGCGTGACCTCTACGGTCGCAGGTTCGAATCCTGCCTCTGGCATGGATGTGTGTGATGTCCTTAGGTTAGTTAGGTTTAAGTAGTTCTAAGTTCCAGGCGACTGATGACCTCAGAAGTTAAGTCGCATAGTGCTCAGAGCCATTTTGCACACACGTGCGTCTCCTGATACACCGTAAGCACAGACAGAGTATGTTCAGCCCAGATTAGCTAAGATAACCTGCTGGATTTAAAAAAAAGTAAAATGAAAAGCAGAGGGTGAAATTCGGGAGGAGTGGCAACCAGCCTGTTATGAGAAGAAATATCAGATTACGTATTAAATTTTGTCACGGTGTCGCTGCTCTGAACTGGTGCAGCAACTTGTTTTCAGGCAGGCGTCAGTATTAATTTAAGAGCGATCGACTGCGGTTTGCGGTTCCGTTGCGGCCGGCACTGCGCAAAACCCCTCCTCTACTTTCGCCGCTGTAGGTTTGCAGCCCAGAAAGTGTCGCTACGCTCCAAGGCGTTCCGTCTGGCGCACGGCAGAAAGGGAAGGGCGTGCCCATCTGCTCTCGCGACCGCACGCTAAACAGATTAATGGACCATAACTTTTTATTATTTCCGTCATCACACGACATTCCAAATAACGAAAATAACGTGCCATTTTCGAAACGCCCCTGCCGCCCGTCCACGCAACCTATATTTCTGAATCAATGCCTGCGCGCGCATTAGCTAATCTAAACAGGACGGCTCGCGCCCAGTGCCCCGTCCGTGATTTATCGAGCAACTCCACGGCCAGGGATCAAAGCTTTAGCCCTTCTGCTAGCGGTAATTTATCGAAGTCGTGACGTTACTTATTTCCTACCTGCTCACGTAATAAATCACTCGGCGGAGAGCGAAGTTTGAGGTACCTGTAGTGACACAATATTGCCAACAAAAGCACTACCCCTTTTTTTGGTCCCCGACATATTCTGCCTTTCGACATGCTTTATATTTCACGTTTATTGTATCACGTGTCGCTGCGGCTATAACTTACAATCCGCCACGCGTCAGCCGTATAAATTTCACGATGCGGAATAACCCTCCACCAGTAACACGGTCCCTCTTTTACCTGTTCACAGCACTCTGGCGCGCAAGTAGTCAGTGGTGACTCTCTGAATATTTATGGTGAAAAAGTGAGACAGAGTGAGCAGCTGCTGAAGAGCAGAAGCAGAGGGAAAAAAATTCGTTGCAAAAGATCCAGGCACTTACAGTGAAGCGTCCTTGTGGAGCAGACGCGAGCGAGGAGACTGGAGATAAATATACGTATAAATCTGTTGCGATCCCACAAACGCGCGGTTATTCTTATAGAGCGCCATACCGGCTTCGGCGTGTGTCGTTGGTGGGGCAGCTCGGTGCTTTTCGCAGGCAGCGTGGCAAGGGTCGTAAATCTGGACAGAGAGCACGCGTCCCTCAGGCTGAGCTACGGCACGGAACTGAAACAGGCTCTTCTCACCGATTCTGTCGCTGCTGTGAAGCTGAAATTCGGATCTAAACGGTCGCCGGAAAATAGTGAACTTGTGTCAGTGACCGGCAGAATGTCTTTGAGCCATGGGGCCAAATTATATCTCGAAAGAAGCGATCTGTTCACGACCGCAAACACACCAGCATCTGCAACAGAATCCTAAGCGTACTGTAAGTCGCAAATTTGGGCTCTAGTGTAGGACTCAAATTTAGAGAAAGATTTTGGAAATTTTGAACAGCACACACTGAAATTTTGAATGTAGGAGGGATAAAACACAGGAAGCGCAAAATTATTCACTATTTGTGCAGAAACCAGATTGAAGTCCTAAGAGTCGAAGCACATGAAACTGAAGCAATGGCTGAGAAAGGTGTGAGTCCGAGTGTAGTCTATCTTCGATGTTATTCAATCTGTACAATGAGCAGGCAGTAACGGAAAACAAGGAGAAGTAGGGAAATGGAATTAAAGTTCAGGGAGAAGAAACAAAATCTTTGCAGTTACCTGATGACATTTTAACTGTCAAAGGCGGTAAAGCACTGGGAAGAGCAGTTGGAGAGTGCCTCGAAAACAGGTTGTAAGATGAACAGCGACAGCGTAAAACAGAGGTAGTGCAATGTGGCCCAAATGAATCGGGCGATACTGAGAGACTGAGGTTAGGAACTGAGACTCTGAAAGTAGTAAAGAATTTATGCTATTTGGACATTAAAGTAACTGATGATAGCTAAAGTGGAGAAAATATAAAACGAAAACAAACTACTTCTGAAGAAGAGGAATTTGTTATCATCGAATTTAGATTCAGAACTTAGCAAGGCTAAGACATATTTGTCTTGAGTGTAGCCATATATGCAAAGTGAAATGTGGATTACAAGCAGTTCAGACAAAAATGTAATAGAAGCTTTTGAAATGTGGTACGGCAGAAGAACGGCAAGGGTTAGGTGGGTAGACAGAGTGACTAATGATTAGGCACTGAATGGAACTTGAGAAACACATCCTGAGGCATCAAGCTGTCGTCATTTTGGTAGCGGGGTGACAAAAATTGCTGAAGAAGACCAAGAAAATAAATAAATGACATGGCTTGCGGTAGTTATGTTAAAATGAAGAGGCTTGCAAAGGACTGACTAGCGTGAATAGCTGCATCACACCACTCTTCAGACTAACGACAACGGCGTCATACGTCTTGGTATACTTAGTGCACTGTCCAACAATAATATCCATCATCAGTTTCTTCCGCGTTGACTTTGGGCTCTAACTTTCTCTTTATATTTTTAATATCTGCTAAACCACTTACTACAACATACACGTAAAACTCTTCTTACACTCCGACAAGACCAGTAAGGTAATCGGACAGAGTACCATAAACTAAGACAGTTCCTTGAAACTGTCACAACTGTTATTCGTCACAACAGTGGAACAGATGAGGTACAGAAAAACTATAGACTTATCAACATATTCTCTGTAAAGTAACAGGTACTGACTAAGATCATCACCAAGTATATAGAAACAATACATCATTTTTGATTAAGTAAAGGAACGTAGGGATATGGCACGTTGTCGAAAACTTATTTTCAGAACGGAGCTTTCAACATGAATTACTAATTTGCCAGAGATTCACAGATTCCGTAAATTTATTTTAAACCTCAGTCAGCTCTTCATCATTATTAAATTGTATACGTAGTATAATACACAGCTGCATAGAGATCGAATTGCTTTGCTACAGTAGGAGAGAGTGTTGTAGCTGGGCCGGCCGAAGTGGCCGAGCGGTTCTAGGCGTTACAGTTTGGAACCGCTCGGCCGCTACGGTCGCAGGTTCGAATCCTGTCTCGGGCATGGATATGTGTGTTGTCCTTAGGTTAGTTAGGTTTAAGTAGTTCTAAGTTCTAGGGGACTGATGACCTCAGCAGTTAAGTCCCATAGTGCTCAGAGCCATTTGAACCATTTTTTGTTGTAGCTGGGTACTTCGCCTACATTTGGCCGCTTTTTCCACTCATTTTTGGTCTCAATAAAACCCCATGTCATTTCAGGTATGCGTGTCAAGTTTTATTTCTTTACCTACATTATCTGTAAATTAGTGCATTTTGAAATGTTACCAGCCTTTTGCGACATCCTGCATGTGAGAGTCAAAACGAGACAAAAGAGTTTTGACTTTAGGAATAGGGAATAGACCGAGGAGGGGTAACCTGTAGTACTTGCAAAGTGACACGTGCAGTTTTTGTCCCGCTTATATATCAGTTTAAGCTCTTTCGTGCGTACCTCATGTTTAGAGGAAAACAATCATAAAGTTAGGCAGGGAAAACTGACTTAAGAGCTTAGAGTGCAGTTCACGGAAATAGAAACCTTAATAGCTGAAAATGGTCTGATGTGTTACGAAAAATAATAGTACGCGATACAAACTGAAAATGTTGCTGACCATCTGCAGAGAGATTGGTGCGAAAGTGCACGTACAGAAAAAAATTACGTCACCAAGAAGGAGCTGTGAGACACAAACGGAAATTGGTAGGCGCGTTTCTACTTCTGAAAGTTGATGTCTATTCAAATTTCACACCAGTCGCGTAACAGTGGCATTAGTAGCGCCATTATGAGGATGCAAATCAGGTTTGCTTTAAATACACGGTCTAAGGATCGTGAGCGTTAGTTACCATTGAGATTGGACGTGGTGAGTTGATGTTGGTCAAGAGTGTCTTTAAAGTGACCAACAAGCCAATACCATCAGTGAGCTTAAACGAGGGCAGGTGACAGGTCTACGAGAGTCTGAACGTTCCTTCTGCGATATTACAGAAAGACTTGGCAGCATTGTATCGATTGTGCATGACTGCTGGCAGCGGAGGTCACGAGAATGTACTTACCGAGAGGTGAGACCATAGTGTTAGGCCTATGGCTCTGGCGCATCGTACTTGACCTGCAGCAGCAACTTGAGCAGCAGTTGGCACCACAGTCACACGATAAACTATTACAAATCGGTTAGTTCAAGGGTATTTCCGAGTCATACATCCTGTAGAATGCATTCTACTGGCCCCAAATCACCGCCATTTGAGACTTCAGTGGTGTCAAGCGAGAGCTCATTGGAGGGGGGCTGGGGCAGAGTGGAAGGTTGTTGTGTTTTCTGATGAAATCTGGTTCTGTCTCGGTGCCAGTGATGGCCGTTCGTTAGTTAGAAGGACACCAGTTGAGAGCCTGCAACCAACCCGTCTGCGTACTAGACACATCGTACGTACGCCTGGAATTCGTATGACAGCAGGAACGCTCTTCTTATTACCCAACCCACCCCGACTGCAGATTTGTACGTAAGTCTGGTGAGTTGACCTGTTGCGCTGCCATTCACGAACAGCATTACAGGAAGTATTTTCTAGCAGGATACCATCTTCCTAAACACGGCATTTGCAACCCAGCATGCTTCACAGCGTGTCTACATGTTGCCTAGGACTACTCGATCACAGTATTTGTCTCTAACCCAACACATATGGGACATCACCCATAACAATCATCAAACGCCCTGGTATTGACCAACCAAGCGCAACAAGCAAGGAAATCCATCCTAGGAACTGACATCCGGAACCTGTACAACATAATGCATGCACCTTTGCATGCTGCCGTGCGAGGTAGCCGTGCGGTCTAGGGGGCCTTGCACGGTTCGCGTGGCTCCCTATGTCGGAGGTTCGAGTACTCCCTCGGGCATGGGTATGTGTGTTGTCCGTAGCGTAAGTCAGTTTAACTTAGATTAAGCACTGCGAAAGTCTAGAGAGCGATGACCTCATTAGTTTGGTCCTATAGTCGTTACACAAATTTCCAAATTTTCTTTGCATGCTGGTATTCAACATTCTTTCGGTTACACCGGTTATTAATGTACCAACTTTTCACATTTGCAATGGCTTATCTCACGCTTACGTTAACCTCTGATCTTGCAGCGTTAATCACTTCAATATGTTTCCTAGACAAACATATTCCCAGCATTTCATTACTCTACAATAATTATTATTTATTGCTGCAATTTTCTTTCTATCAATGTAACTCCATGGTACTGAGACAAAGAGAACTACCTGCCGAAACATTGTTTACTTTGCTTAATATCAATTTATTATTGCCTATTGTAAACTCACCCATGATCTAGGGGTACCTTCTTAGTAATCTAAACTTCCTCAGTCCCAGGTTCGAAAGCCGTCACCGGCTTAAATTTTAAATAAAAATTATCAACATTGGTGGCCGAAGACTTCCGACATAAGAAGTCACCCCCATTCTGCCAACAGCCTCGTCAAAGAAGGCGAAGGAGCAGAGACAGGTTCAAGGCACTCTCTTGTCCTTGGTGTAGGGAACTGCCCCTAAAGACGGAAGAATCACCAACGATCAAGGGCATGAGGATGCAGAAGGCAATGGAAACCACTACATTAAAGACACATAATGTGCATCTACAGGACATGTGACCTGTAACTGAAAAAGTGTCATGATGATCTCTCCATTGGCAAAAGATTCCGGAATAGTCCCCCTATCGGATCACCGAGAGGGTACTACCAAGAGGGAGGTGACCAAGAGAAAATGATTTGATAACCAACGAAAGGATAATGTTCTACAAGTCTGGGCGTGGGATGATAGGGAAACTCGAAAATCTGAAAAAAGAAATGCAGCGGCTCAATCTTGATATAGTGGGGCTCAATAAGTGAAAGGGAAAGAAGACAAGGATTTCTGGTCAGATGAATATAGGGTATTATCAAGAGCAGTAGAAGACGGTATAAAGGGAGTAGGATTTCTTATGAATAGGACGTTAAAGCAGAGAATGTGCTAAGTTAAACAGTTCAGTGATAGGGTTGTACCCATCAGAATCGATAGAAAACCAACACAGATAACAATATTTCAGGTATATATGTCGTCGTCGCAACAGAGGATGAAGAGGCAAAGAAAGTATATGAACATATTGAACGGATAATTCAGTACGTAAAGGGAGAATATCTAATAGCCATGGGGGACAGGACTCCTGTTGTAGTGGTAGGAGTAGAAGAAAAGGTTACGAGAGAATATGGGCTTGGTACCGGGAATGAGAGAGAAGACAGATTAACTGAGTTCTGCAATAAATTTCAGCTAGTAATAGCGAATATTCTGTTCAAGTATCACAAGAGGAAGACGTACATATACACTCCTGGAAATGGAAAAAAGAACACATTGACACCGGTGTGTCAGACCCACCATACTTGCTCCGGACACTGCAGAGGGCTGTACAAGCAATGATCACACGCACTGCACAGCGGACACACCAGGAACCGCGGTGTTGGCCGTCGAATGGCGCTAGCTGCGCAGCATTTGTGCACCGCCGCCGTCAGTGTCAGCCAGTTTGCCGTGGCATACGGAGCTCCATCGCAGTCTTTAACACTGGTAGCATGCCGCGACAGCGTGGACGTGAACCGTATGTGCAGTTGACGGACTTTGAGCGAGGGCGTATAGTGAGCATGCGGGAGGCCGGGTGGACGTACCGCCGAATTGCTCAACACGTGGGGCGTGAGGTCTCCACAGTACATCGATGTTGTCGCCAGTGGTCGGCGGAAGGTGCACGTGCCCGTCGACCTGGGACCGGACCGCAGCGACGCACGGATGCACGCCAAGACCGTAGGATCCTACGCAGTGCCGTAGGGGACCGCACCGCCACTTCCCAGCAAATTAGGGACACTGTTGCTCCTGGGGTATCAGCGAGGACCATTCGCAACCGTCTCCATGAAGCTGGGCTACGGTCCCGCACACCGTTAGGCCGTCTTCCGCTCACGCCCCAACATCGTGCAGCCCGCCTCCAGTGGTGTCGCGACAGGCGTGAATGGAGGGACGAATGGAGACGTGTCGTCTTCAGCGATGAGAGTCGCTTCTGCCTTGGTGCCAATGATGGTCGTATGCGTGTTTGGCGCCGTGCAGCTGAGCGCCACAATCAGGACTGCATACGACCGAGGCACACAGGGCCAACACCCGGCATCATGGTGTAGGGAGCGATCTCCTACACTGGCCGTACACCACTGGTGATCGTCGAGGGGACACTGAATAGTGCACGGTACATCCAAACCGTCATCGAACCCATCGTTCTACCATTCCTAGACCGGCAAGGGAACTTGCTGTTCCAACAGGACAATGCACGTCCGCATGTATCCCGTGCCACCCAACGTGCTCTAGAAGGTGTAAGTCAACTACCCTGGCCAGCAAGATCTCCGGATCTGTCCCCCATTGAGCATGTTTGGGACTGGATGAAGCGTCGTCTCACGCGGTCTGCACGTCCAGCACGAACGCTGGTCCAACTGAGGCGCCAGGTGGAAATGGCATGGCAAGCCGTTCCACAGGACTACATTCAGCATCTCTACGATCGTCTCCATGGGAGAATAGCAACCTGCATTGCTGCGAAAGGTGGATATACACTGTACTAGTGCCGACATTGTGCATGCTCTGTTGCCTGTGTCTATGTGCCTGTGGTTCTGTCAGTGTGATCATGTGATGTATCTGACCCCAGGAATGTGTCAATAAAGTTTCCCCTTCCTGGGACAATGAATCCACGGTGTTCTTATTTCAATTTCCGGGAGTGTAGAAAAGGCCGGGAGATACAGGAAGATTTCAGTTAGATTTTATCCGATGTCAGATACTGGATTGTAAGAAATACCCAGGAGCAGATATAGACTCAGACCACAATTCAGTAGTGATGAAGAGTAGGCTGAAGTTTGACTAGTCAGGAAGAATCAATAGGCAAAGAAGTGAGGTAAGGAAGTACTAAGAAGTAGTAAGATATACTTGAAGTTCAATGGTATAGATACAGCAATAAGGAATAGCTCAGTAGGCAGTTCATACGTCTTGTAGAAGAACCCTCCGTCAGGCATTCAAGTATGTATCGCAGAGTAGCCATGCAGATGTAGATGTAGACGTAGCAGTAGATGTAGATGAACCAAGAGGAAATAATAAGAGTGGAAGACCAAAAACGAAGTGCTCGGATTAAAAAGGTTTTAAAACAGGTGTGTAGTCTATCGCCCCCATTGCTCGATCTATACATCGAAAAAGCAATGGTTTAAATGAAGGGAAAGTTCAAGAGAGGATTTACAGTTCAAGGTGAAAGGATACCAGTGATAAGATTCGTCGACAACATAACTACCGTCACTGAAAGCGAAGAAGAATTAAAGGATCTGCTGAATGGAATGAACGGTGTACTGAGTACAGAATATGGAATGCGAGTAAATCGAAGAATGGTGAAAGTAAGGAGAAGCAGCAGACATGAGAAAAGCAAGAAACTTACCATCAGCACCCATGATCACTAAGTAGATGAAGTTACGAAATTCTGCGACGTAGATAGCAAAATAACCCATGACGGACGGAACAAAGGACATCAAAAGCAGATTAGCACTATCAGAAAGGGCATTCGTGGCCAAGACAAGTCTACGAGTATCAAACATTGGTTTTAAGTTGAGGAAGAAATTTCTGAGAATGTATGTTTGGAGCACAGCATTATATGAAAGTAAAATATGAACTGCGGAACGGAGGACACTCTAAGCACTTGAGATGTGGTGCTACTGAAGAAAATTGAAAATCAGGTTGAAGGATAAGGAATGAGGAGATTCTGCGTAGAGTCGGAGAGGTAAGAATTGTACAGAAAACATTGAATAGAAGAAGGTACAAGATGATAGAACATGTGTTAAAACGTCAGAAATAGCTTCTATGGTACTTGAGGGCGCTGTAGAGGGTAAAAGCTGTAGAAGAAGACAGAGATTGGAATACAACCAGTAAATAATTGAGGACGTAGGTTGCAAATCCTACTGTGAGGTGAAGAGGTTGGCAAGGAAGAGGAATTCGGGGCAGACCGCATGAAGCCAGACAGAAAACTGATGACTGAAAAAAAGTCTCCAATGGTGCTACATTTTGGCGCAAATGTGTGCACTCATCAAGGATATTCTTAGATCAGGAGTGGGGCAGTCATACTGTATCAGTTCGCAAACTTCCTGTACGACACTCTTCAAGTGTCGTGGAATTATGGGTCTGCTGTCCCTATGGTAAGACAAATATAGTACTCGACACACGCTTCGATATGTTGTTGACCAATTTCAGAGGAATTGTTGAGTCTTGATCCATTCAGAGAAAGCTGCTACATTCATTCGTCAAACACTACAGAGTTAACGATATGCCCTCGAATAACGCTTCGTTAAGTGTTCTACAGAAAGGTTTGCACTATTGAGCAGGTCTGATTTTCTATAGGCTTTCAAAAGAACTGCAAAAACTGAAAGATAAACCCGAAATAATCAAATCCAAATTGAAAGATTTCCTTGTAGCACACTCCTTCTGTTCTGTGCAGGTGTTTCTCGCAGCAGCTGAGAACTTTCCTTTCTATTGTGTTATTTATTTGTGTGCTTACAATTTTGTGATGTTGCGACGTAACACAAAGGTATGTGTCCCGAATTAGCGACAGGCGAGCGTGGGGGAGGTTGGCAGTGGCTGACTACGGCATCGGGGAAGCAGCAGATGTCGATATCGCTCGCCAGGGACAATGAGCTTGAGAGACAAGCCTGACAGAGTGCGCTAGCGCTTGAGGTGGAATTCCCAGAAGTATCGTGTGCAAGATTATACCTGACTGCTGCCGCTGGGTGCTGCCAGAGACTGACGCCACAGTACCCACTCAACGCAAAGTCGTGATGTTTTGTACCCTATAGACAGTATTTTATGACCAAAAGCATCACTGGACTTAGATTTATGATCGAGCCACGACAAAAGTAAAGAGAACCTTATAACTTTTGCTTGAATACCTAGTTACGTCAAAAAAGGTCATAATTATAATGAAGACGTCATTCGATGACGTGCTTCATGCGGCAGTGAATGACGTATAAAATGTTTTGTCAATGTATAAAATTCAAGTCTTTCTTTGAAATATTGTAATTATAGTTAAGTAATTGATTTTAGAGTAAACTAACAACAAATCATAACAGGATCTTATATAGAGCCAAATAAACTGGTACACTTGTCTATTATCGTATAGGGCCCACGCGAGGACGCAAGTGCCGCATCACAACGTGGCATGGACTAGACAAGAGTCTGAAGTAGTGCTGGAGGGAACTGACACCATGAGTCCTGCAGGACTGTCCGTAAATCCGTAAGAGCACGAGGGAGTGGAAATCTTTTCTGAACAGTACGTAGCAGGGCATCCCAGATATGCCCAATAATGTTCATGTCTGGGGAGTTTGGTGGCCGGCGGAAGTGTTTAAACTCAGAAGAGTGATCCTGGAGCCACTCTGTAGCAATTCTGTACGTGTGGGTTGTCGCATTGTCCTGCTGGAATGTCCCAAGTCCATCGGAATGCACAATGGACATGAATGGATGCAGATGATCAAACAAGATGCTTGCTTAAATTTCAGCTGCCAGAGTTGTATCTAGATGTATCAGGGGTCCCATATCATCTCAACTGCACAGGTCCCACACCATTATAGAGCCTCCACCAGCTTGAACAGTCCCCTGCTGACATGCAGGGCCCATGGATTCATGAGGTTGTCTCCATACACGTGCACGACCATCAGCTCGATACAATTTGAAACGGGACTCGTCCGACCAGGCAACATGTTTCCAGTCATTAACAGTCCAATTTCGGCTTGGGGGCCGAGTGAGGCGTAAAGCTTCGTGTCGTGCAGTCATCAACGGTTTACGAGTGGGCCTTCGGCTCCGAAAGCCCATATCGATGACGTTTCGTTGAATAGTTCGCTCACTGACACTTGTTAATTGCCGATTGAAATCTGGAGCAATTTCCGGAAGGGCTGCACTTCTGACACATAGAACGAGTCTCATCAGTCGTCGTTGGACCCGTTCTTGCAGGATTTTTTTCCGGCCGCAGCGATATCGGAGATTTTATGTTTTACCCGGTTCCTGATATTCACGCTACACTCGTGAAATGGTCATACGGGAAAATCCCCACTTCACAGCTACAGGGGAGGTGGTGTGTCCAATCGCTCGCGTGCCAAGTATATCACCACGCTCAAACTCACTCAAATCTTGATAACCAGCCATTATAGCAACAGTAACCGATCTAACAACTGCGACCGCCACTTGTTGTGTCTCATACAGGCGTTGTCGACTGCAGCGCCGTATTCTGCCTGTTTACATATCTCTGTATTTCAATACCCATGCCTATACCAGTTTCTTTTGCGCTTCAGTGTATGATGAATAAAGTTTATTCGACTAAGTACAAGGTCAAATAAACAGAAACTAGTCCTACGATATCCAGTTAAAATACGAGTACAAACAGAAAATAACTTCATTAAATACAGTAAAGATGCGTTGAGAGTGTTACGAAAATGGTAGCAAATTCCCTAAACTACTCATCCAAGGCGCATAAAAACTAAGTCCATTTTGCGATCACAGTTCAAGAAATATTCACCAACTCAAAATAATTCAGATTCCAGGATTATGTCTGAGAAATTATTACACACAAGATGACGAGTAGGAACTCAAACTCTGTCCGTAATGCAATCCGAAAGATTTGGAGCTTTGTAGTGGCCATCCACTGCCTGGACTCTATCGTCTATACGACCGAATCACGCACATCACCACAGGCAGCTCTGGCTTCTTTCAGAACAAACATCAAAACGTGCAGAATAGTTCCCTTGAACGCACCCTCCTGAAAATTGTAATCTCTCTGCTTGTCTCCAGTGGTGTTCCGCCATTGTCTGCTTTCCCATCGGCTGAACACGATCCCCACCAAAAATACATAGTTCTTAACTTCTACAGCCATGATCTGAGTCAACGTGATCGCTTGCTGCACTAAACTGATATATTATAGCAATATTTAAGTAACAAAATGTTACAAACATTCGGTCACACGCAGATTATTCACAATAAATAAAATAATAGTTTGTTCATAACTGAACTTCATCATTCTTGTGCAACTGCTCTCACATTAGATACAACAAACTGTCGTTAAATATTGTTTAAACAATTATTTATGCCTGCTTGATACAAGAGCCGTTTAGCACTGTTTACAACAATGGCGTCACCTAACACATGCGATTGAGCTCTTCTTAAATTGCCATGGTTTTTTGTTAGAAATTTTATATACATTTAAATAAAATTGTAGTATATTAATTAAATAACTACATATGTATGAAGAAACATAATAAGTCATGAAATGCAACAGATACAGATACATAGCTTCCAGGGGTAATAGCTATAGTGTAGCTCTACAATCGGAGATTAAACGTTGTCATTTCAGAGGTTCATTGCGAAAATATTTATACTGCTAAATACTAACTTGTGTAATTTTGAAGATATTGAAAATATTTTTTTTTGTCACTGGACGCGCCTCATTTTTCTGGGATCGGAGATATTTCCAGATTAGCTTAATTATTTGATTGATTTATAGCCGAATATCTGAGAGCTACAACTTAGCCATCATTCAGATTGTCTGAGTCTAAAATTGTTGGTGCCTTGTGCTTTCTTCTAAGCGACCAGCCGCAGTCCAAATTTCGAGATTTGGGGTTTACCCACTTTGTGTCACGTCTTTGTACCGGCATTTGGAGCAACGTTCGCTGCGGATGGACCGGCTGCAGCGCTATAGTGGCGCTGGGGAGGTCCACCAGCGCTCAGCCTCGTAAACAAATTCAAAAATGGTTCAAATGGTTCTGAGCACTATGGGACTTAACTTCTGTGGTCATCAGTCCCCTAGAACTTAGAACTACTTAAACCTAACTAACCTAAGGACATCACACACATCCATGCCCGAGGCAGGATTCGAACCTGCGACCGTAGCAGTCGCGCGGTTCCAAGCAAATTCACCTCACCTCATACCAATTCCAGCCGGCTGAATAACTCGCCTACATACACGTTATGTTACGCAGTACGGAAGCGCAAGTTTCGGACTTAGTAGATTTTTTGTGCAGTAACAGTGAACTTAAGAGATTTACTGTGAACAGCTGGAATAATGACTTTTACTGGTTAGTTGACGATTGCCTTCAGATTTACAGTGGAGTAATTTGGGGAAGTATTTGGTAAGAAATTGCAGCTTAAATCTGAGTGGTAATCTGGCTCACGTGTATTCTTAAGCTGTGTTACACACTCATATTCCCACTCTGAGCGATGGACTACACATATAAATTGCCTAATTTTCTAACTTAAAGGAACATCATACAAATTCCCGCGTTGCCTAGAGTTACTGATTGCCCACTTCCTACATTTTGATAATTTGTGGTGTTAAAAACAGAAACTTGCAACATGAGTGTGTAAGTAGGCTGTTTAGGTTTTTATGTTGGTAACGCCACGTAGCGCTCTGTATGAAAATCACTGACTGTACTGTGTGCAGTCTTTGGCTAGTTTGCATTGTTGTAATATTCGCTATTGTAATGTTGGGCAGCTGGATGTGAACAGCGCGTAGCGTTGCGCAGTTGGAGGTGATTGGCCAGCAGTGGTGGATGTGGGGAGAGAGATGGCAGAATTTTGAGAGCGGGCGACCTGGACGTGTGTCCGTCAGAAAAAGAAAGACTGGATATCATGAACTGATATATATATATATATATATATATATATATATATATATATATATATATATATATATATATATATATATATATATATATTGACTTTTGAACATTGTTAAGGTTAATACATTGTTTGTTCTCAATCAATCTCTTTCATTTGCTAACTATGCCTATCAGTAGATAGTGCCTTCAGTAGTTAGAATCTTTTATTTAACTGGTAGTATTGGCGCTCGCTGTATTGCAGTAGTTTGAATAACGAAGATTTTTGTGAGGTAAGTGATTCATGAAAGGTATAGGTTATTGTTAGCCAGGGCAATTATTTTGTAGGGATTATTGAAAGTCAGATTGCGTTGCGCTAAAAATATTGTGTGTCAGTTTACTGTTGATCAGAATAAGTAAAGAGAAAAATGTCTGAGTACGTTCAGTTTTGCTCAGCTGTTTGAAAATCAAATAACATAAGAGGTTTGTCCATTATAATTATCCGGGCTGTAGCTGTTATGCCGTGGTCGGTTGATGAATTCTGTGTCCATTCCCAACGTTTCGTCGCCGACTGCGGGGGACATCTTCAAGGGGGTCCGTAGCTCGATGGAAGGTCCAACACACACACTGGCTCGCTACTGACTGCCGCTAAATTCCGTGTCCGCGCGCTCCCACGCCGCGGCGTGACGTCACGTGTTTTGAAAACGTCAGTGCAATTGGCCGCTGTCGGGTCGCCGTCGATCGCCGTTGCCATCACCCAGTAGTGGACGAGTGGTACACATCTTCTTTAACACCGGCATCCATAAACCGTTTAATTTCACACCCTCCACCTTTCGGTTGAAATTATTTGGGTGTTTAGCGATTTCGATTGCCTCCTTGTGGAGCCTTTCGTAATATCCGCGTGTGGCCGCTAGTACTTGCGTCTCCTCGAAACGAATATTGTGGTTCCCTGGCTGGAAAGCATGCTCCGCAACAGCTGATCGTTCCGTTTCTCCTCTTCTACAATTTCCCTTATGCTCTTCCAAACGTTTAGAAACATCAGCACAGCTGCATGGGATCCTTTACACTCCAGCTTTTTCCAGTGGTTTGCGAGCGTCCTTGGCAGGCTTAGGTTATTCCTATATCTTCCTGGTGGGCTTGTAAATTACGGTAATATTCCGCTTCGTCAAGATCCTCCATATTCTTTCCGTTACATTTTTAACAAACGGCAGGAAAACCTTAGATTTTGCAGTAGCCTGTACGTCAGTATGATTTCTGCGTGGCTGCCTCAACGCACGTTTTATTTCGGCGGACGAATATCCGTTCATCATTAGTGCATTGTGGATATGTTCCATCTCAGCGTCGAGCAACTCAGGTTCACAAATATTTCTAGCTCTGTCTGCTAACGTCTTGATAACACCCAGCTTCTGTTGTGGGTAGTGGTTCGAATCCTGGTGCAAATAACGGTCCGTGTGCGTGGGTTTGCGGTATACTGAGTAGTAAAATGGTAGTTTGGGCCACTCAGTATACCATTTTCGTAAAATGGTAGTTTGAGCCACTCAGTATACCGCAAACCCACGCACACGGACCGTTATTTGCACCGGGATTCGAACCACCAACCACAACAGAAGCGGGGTATTATCAAGACGTTAGTAGACAGAGCTAGAAATATTTGTGAACCTGAGTTGCTCGACGCTGAGGTGGAACATCTCCACAATGCACTAATGAAGAACGGATATTCGTCCGCCGAAATAAAACGTGCGTTGAGGCAGCCACGCAGAAATCATACTGACGTACAGGCTACTGCAAAATCTAAGGTTTTCCTGCCGTTTGTTAAAAATGTAACGGAAAGAATAGGGAGGATCTTGACGAAGCGGAATATTACCGTAATTGACAAGCCCACCTGGAAGATACAGGAATACCTTAAGCCTGCCAAGCACGGTCGCAAACCACTGGAAAAAGCTGGAGTGTATAGGATCCCATGCAGCTGTGGTGATGTTTAAGTGGGTACCACTAAAAGAACTGTTTCTAAACGTTTGGAAGAGCATAAGGGAAATTGTAGAAGAGGAGAAACGGAACGATCAGCTGTTGCGGAGCATGCTTTCCAGCCAGGGAACCACAATATTCGTTTCGAGGAGACGCAAGTACTAGCGGCCACAAGTGGATATTACGAAAGGCTCTACAGGGAGGCAATCGAAATCGCTAAACACCCAAATAATTTCAACCGAAAGGAGGAGGGTGTGAAATTAAACGGTATATGGATGGCGGTGTTAAAGAAGATGTGTACCACCCGTCCACTACTGGGTGATGGCCCGCAGCTCGTGGTCGTGCGGTAGCGTTCTCGCTTCCCACGCCCGGGTTCCCGGGTTTGATTCCCGGCGGGGTCAGGGATTTTCTCTGCCTCGTGATGACTGGGTGTTGTGTGCTGTCCTTAGGTTAGTTGGGTTTAAGTAGTTCTAAGTTCTAGGGGACTGATGACCATAGATGTTAAGTCCCATAGTGCTCAGAGCCATTTGAACCATTTGAACTGGGTGATGGCAACGGTGATCGACGGCGACGGACAGCGGCCAATTGCACTGAGGTTTTCGAAACACGTGACGTCACGCCGCGGCGTGGGAGCGCGCGGACACGGAATTTAGCGGCAGTCAGTAGCGAGCCAGTGGGTGTGTTGGATCTTCCATTGAGCTACGGACCCCCTTGAATATGTCTCCCGCAGTCGGAGACGAAACGTTGGGAATCGACTCAGAGTTCATCAACCGACCACGGCATAACAGCCCGGATAATTATAATGGACATATTTCCGGCCGTGAAAGTCTACATTTTAGTATAAGAGGTTTACCAGCACTGTCATCTATAAATTTTCCAAAGGGGATGTTTCATAAGTGGAACAACGTGTACTCACGTGTGGTCACTGCCTTAGACAACCCAGAGCCAAAAGATTTGGTGACCATATACTGTTTCACTAGTCTTGATACTGATAGGAAACTTTGTTAACATGATGTCGCAGAGTTTTTATCATACCCTTTTTAATAAGTTTTATAATTATTATTCTGTAAGTTATCTTCTGAGACTTACCATGTCCAAGTACTAGGGACATTCTATAAATAACACACAGTACTTGATTTTACTTACATGTTTTCGTTTTCAATATAACATCCCTCCTTCTCTGTGACTGAATCCCAGCGTCTCGGAAGCTGTACTATACCATCTAGGATACCACTTCTGTCGAATGGCTTGGGTAACGCTGATAGAAGACTCTTCCAGAGAAATAACACGACGTCAGTAATAGAACGTAAGACGAAGAATGTGCATATGTGGAAAGATGATGATGTGAATGTTAATGTTTCCTTTCCCATGAGCATGAACATCAAGTTTATACATTCTACGATGTCGTGCTGAAACGCAATGCCTCCAAATTTTCAGTGTGAAAACTCTTAAAGCTTTTAAATAAAACAGACGTTATTAACATTCTACATCTTAATTCTTCGGGTCTACATATTTATTTCTCAACACAGTCACCCTGGCGACCAACACACTTCTCCCAACAAGAAAGCAGTTCGTTGATTCCACCACCGTGGAATGTTTGATATTGTTGGCGGAGCCATTACCTCCCTTCTGCTTGCCCCGCTGCATCATTATCAAAGTGAATTCATCGAAGGTGTTCTTTAAGTTTTGGAAACTGGCGAAAATAGTATAGAGCCCAGTCGGGACTGTGTAGAGAATGAATAATAAAGATTTATGCCAATGAAATTTGTTTTATTTGAACAGCTTTAAGAGTTTCCATATAAAAATTTCGAAGGCATTACTTTTCAGCACGCACTCGTATACATTTAAAAGCCAAAACATTGTGACCACTGCCCACCGCTACGGTGGATTCCACCTGCTGGCGTTGCGGGCACATGAAGCGGTAACAAAGTATGTAAGCGAAGCATACACGGACGGGGGATCACCCTAGCGAAGAGGTGAGCTGAAAATGAAATCCATTGACATAAGCGACTTTGACAAAGGGCAGATTCTTATTACGCAGAGCCTGTGAACGAGTATGTGCTAAACGGCGAAGCTGGTCGTATGTTCAAGTGCTGATGTCGTAAACATCTACTGCAAAAGGTAGGACACTGAAACTACCACTATTCGCTAAATGGGTGGACGTCCACGACTCTTCAAAGAACATGGGATTCGGAGTCTTGAGTGCTCTGAAGAATAGGATAAATTGTGATCAGTGGGACCTCTGCCGAAAAGAGGGCAGTGCCCGTGCACTCATCGTACCTTGTTGAACATGGAGCTTCGCAGCAGACCACCCCAAACTGTTGACGTGTTGACCAAACGGCATCACCAATTACAACTGCAGTGATTATGGAACCATCGGGATTCGACCCTCGATCAATGGAAACATATCGGTTCTTCGGGTGAATAACATTTTTGCTATATTATGTCGATAGCCGTCATCGTGGTGAACGGTGGTTCGAAACACGCAGCCCGCCACTGACGCAGGCTGGTGTGAGCGGTATTATGCCATGGAGACATTCACCTGTGCTTGCATGGGATCTGTGATAGTAATCGAAGACACGCTGACACGCTTGATGTGTTACCTGACGGCGATGTCATCTTTCAGCAGTACAATTGCCTATTTTTCTAGCCAGAACCGAGAGCTTTATAGGGAACACACCTTGATATCTCGGCTACCAAACTCACCTGACGTAAGTCCTACAGAACACATCAGCCTCTCTGTCGGGTGCTATCACCTCGTACGCAAATGTGCGGAGCGTTGTTTACGACAATTCATGACCTGAGCATAGGCGTCTAATGCTATACACCTCCCCAAACCTACCAACAAACTGTGAGATCCCTGATACGCAACATCAGTGATGTATCTCGTTCGAAAGACGAACAAATAGGCTATGAAGCCGGTGGTCATAATGTTTTGGCTCATCAGTGTATAGACACTGCTGCAAAAAAATTAGTACACACTTTTAGAGGTTTCCAATTCACTCGCTATTTATTGTTACAACAGTACATATGAAGTACAAGTACATGAAATGATTATATTTACAGATTTTTGGACAACATGGTTGTGGAGAGAAGCAGTGATTAGTACGATTAATCAAAATGTTCAAATGTGTGTGAAATCTTATGGGACTTAACTGCTAAGGTCATCAGTCCCTAAGTTTACACACCACTTAACCTAAAGTATCCTAAGGACAAACACATACACCCATGCCCGAGGGAGGACTCTAATCTCCACCGGGACCAGACGCACAGTTATGATTAATCAATAATTCAAAAACAGTCTTAATCGCTTTTATTATTATTATTATTATTATTATTTCTTTCTTTTCTCAGACGTTATATCTGGTCAAAAATGGAAAGTGACGCGGACCTTGATCAAGCGTGACTTCCTTTTAACTGTACGGTATATGTTACATTGCATTTAGGAACTTTCGAGTAATTGATCATGTATCAATAATTACGGATTTCTGTAGTTGTATATAGCTGTATGTAGCTGTATTGCATTGATGTACTGGTGGATATTGTGTGGTATGACTCCTGTAGTTGATAGTATAATTGGTATAATGTCAACTTTATCCTGATGCCACATGTCCTTGACTTCCTCAGCCAGTTGGATGTATTTTTCAATTTTTTCTCCTGTTTTCTTTTATATATTTGTTGTATTGGGTACGGATATTTCAATTAGTTGTGTTAATTTCTTCTTTTTATTGGTGAGTATGATGTCAGGTTTGTTATGTGGTGGTGTTTTATCTGTTATAATGGTTCTGTTCCAGGATAATTTGTATTCATCATTCTCCAGTACATTTTGTGGTGCATACTTGTATGTGGAAACATGTTTTGTAAGTTTATGTTGTAAGGCAAGCTGTTGATGTATTATTTTTGCTACATTGTCATGTCTTCTGGGGTATTCTGTATTTGCTAGTATTGTACATACGCTTGTGATGTGGTCTACTGTTTCTATTTGTTGTTTGCAAAGTCTGGATTTATCTGTTGTGGTATTGGGATCTTTAATAATATGCTTGCTGTAATGTCTGGTGTTTATTGTTTGATCCTGTATTGCAATCATGAATCCTTCCGTCTCACTGTATACATTGCCTTTTCTTAGCCATGTGTTGGATGCGTCTTGATCGATGTATGGCTGTGTTAGATGATACGGGTGCTTGCCATGTAGTGTTTTCTTTTTCCAATTTACTTTCTTCGTATCTGTTTATGTTATGTGATCTAAAGGGTTGTAGAAGTGGTTATGAAATTGCAGTGGTGTAGCTGATGTATTTATATGAGTGATTGCGTTGTGTATTTTGCTAGTTTCTGCTGGTTCTATAAAGAATTTTCTTAAATTGTCTACCTGTCAATAATGTAGGTTTTTTATGTCGATAAATCCCCTTCCTCCTTCCTTTATGCTTAATGTGAATCTTTCTGTTGCTGAATGTATGTGACGTATTGTATATTTGTGGCATTGTGATCGTGTAAGTGTATTGAGCGCTTCTAGGTCTGTGTTACTCCATTTCACTACTCCAAATGAGTAGGTCAATATTGGTATAGCATAAGTATTTATAGCTTTTGTCTTGCTTCTTGCTATCAATTCTGTTTTCAGTATTTTTGTTAGTCTTTGTCTATATTTTTCTTTTAGTTCTTCTTTAATATTTGTATTATCTATTCCTATTTTTTGTCTGTATCCTAGATATTTATAGGCAGCTGTTTTTTCCATCGCTTCTATGCAGTCGTTGTGGTTATCCAGTATATAATCTTCTTGTTGAGTGTGTTTTCCCTTAACTATGCTATTTTTCTTATAGTTGTCTGTTCCAAAAGCCATATTTATATCATTTCTGAATACTTCTGTTATCTTTAGTAATTGGTTGAGTTGTTGATTTGTTGCTTCCAGTAGTTTTAGATCATCCATGTATAGCAAATGTGTGATTTTGTGTGGGTATGTTCCAGTAATCGAGTGACATTATACTGAGTGCACTATCCGAAAATTACCTCGAGCAATTAAACAGAGACTCGACTCGTGGAGATAACATCTTGGATCTACTGATAGGGACTGATGACCTTAGCTGTTTAGTCCCCCTTAAACATCCCCCCAACCTACTGATAACAAACAGACCCGAACTTTTCGACTCTGTAAGTGCAGAACAGGGAATCAGTGATCATAAGGCCGTTGCAGCATCCCTGAATATGGAAGTTAATAGGAATATAAAAAAAGGGAGGAAGGTTTATCTGTTTAGCAAGAGTAATAGAAGGCAGATTTCAGACTACCTAACAGATCAAAACGAAAATTTCTGTTCCGACACTGACAATGTTGAGTGTTTATGGAAAAAGTTCAAGGCAATCGTAAAATGCGTTTCAGACGGTTGCGTGCCGAGTAAAACTGTGAGGGACGGGAAAAACCCACAACAAAGTTAGGAAACTACTGCGAAAGCAAAGAGAGCTTCACTCTAAGTTTAAACGCAGCCAAAACCTCTCAGACAAACAGAAGCTAAACGATATCAAAGTTAGCGTAAGGAGGGCTATGCGTGAAGCGTTCAGTGAATTCGGAAGTAAAATTCTATGTACCGACTTGATAGAAAATCCTAGGAAGTTCTGGTCTTACGTTAAATCAGTAAGTGGCTCGAAACAGCATATCCAGACACTCCGGGATGATGATGGCATTGAAACAGAGGATGACACGCGTAAAGCTGAAATACTAAACACCTTTTTCCAAAGCTGTTTCACAGAGGAAGATCGCACTGCAGTTCCTTCTCTAAATCCTCGCACAAACGAAAAAATGGCTGACATCGAAATAAGTGTCCAAGGAATAGAAAAGCAACTGGAATCACTCAACAGAGGAAAGTCCACTGGACCTGACGGGATACCAATTCGATTCTACACAGAGTACGCGAAAGAACTTGACCCCCTTCTAACAGCCGTGTACCGCAAGTCTCTAAAGGAACGGAAGGTTCCAAATGATTGGAAAAGAGCACAGGTAGTCTCAGTTTTCAAGAAGGGTCGTCGAGCAGATGCGCAAAACTATAGACCTATATCTCTGACGTCGATCTGTTGTAGAATTTTAGAACATGTTTTTTGCTCGAGTATCATGTCGTTTTTGGAAACCCAGAATCTACTCTTGAGGAATCAACTTGGATTCCGGAAACAGCGATCGTGTGAGACCCAACTAGCTTTATTTGTTCATGGGACCCAGAAAATATTAGATACAGGCTCCCAGGTAGATGCTATTTTTCTTGACTTCCGGAAGGCGTTCGATACAGTTCCGCACTGTCGCCTGATAAAGTAAGAGCCTACGGAATATCAGACCAGCTGTGTGGCTGGATTGAAGTGTTTTTAGCAAACAGAACACAGAATGTTGTTATCAATGGAGAGACGTCTACAGACGTTAAAAGTAACCTCTGGCGTGCCACGGGGGAGTGTTATGGGACCATTGCTTTTCACAATATATATAAATGACCTAGTAGATAGTGTCAGAATTTCCATGCGGCTTTTCGCGGATGATGCTGTAGTATACAGATAAGTTGCAGCATTAGAAAATTGTAGCGAAATGCAGGAAGATCTGCAGCGGATAGGCACTTGGTGCAGGGAGTGGCAACTGACCCTTAACATAGACAAATGTAATGTATTGCGAATACATAGAAGGAAGGATCCTTTATTGTATATGATAGCGGAACAAACACTGGTAGCAGTTACTTCTGTAAAATATCTGGGAGTATGCGTGCGGAACGATTTGAAGTGGAATGATCATATAAAATTAATTGTTGGTAAGGCGGGTACCAGGTTGAGATTCATTGGGAGAGTCCTTAGAAAATGTAGTCCATCAACAAAGGAGATGGCTTACAAAACACTCGTTCGACCTATACTTGAGTATTGCTCATCAGTGTGGGATCCGTACCAGATGGGGTTGACGGAGGAGATAGAGAAGATCCAAAGAGCGGCGCGTTTCGTCACAGGGTTATTTGGTAACCGTGATAGCGTTACGGAGATGTTTAACAAACTCAAGTGGCAGACTCTGCAAGAGAGGCGCTCTGCATCGCGGTGTAGCTTGCTCGCCAGGTTTCGAGAGGGTGCGTTTCTGGATGAGGTATCGAATATATTGCTTCCCCCTACTTATACCTCCCGAGGAGATCACGAATGTAAAATTAGATTAGAGCGCGCACGGAGGCTTTCAGACAGTCGTTCTTCCCGCGAACCATACGCGACTGGAACAGGAAAGGGAGGTAATGACAGTGGCACGTAAAGTGCCCTCCGCCACACACCGTTGGGTGGCTTGCGGAGTATAAATGTAGATGTAGATCCATAATTTGTATTATTTATCATGTTGGATAGTGGGTTCAAAGCAAGGCAGAACCAGAAAGGACTTAATGAGTCTCCTTGGTATATTCCACGCTTAATCTATATTGGCTGAGATGTGATATTATTTGAATTTGTTTGGATATTATGTGTGGTTTTCCAATTTTTCATTACTATGTTTAGGAACTGTATCAATTTAGGATCTACTTTGTGTATTTCCAATATTTGTAGTAACCATGAGTGGGGTACACTATCAAAAGCATTTTGGTAATCAATGTATGCGTAGTGTAGCGACCTTTGTTTAGTTTTAGCTTGATATGTCACCTCTGCATCTATTATCAGTTGCTGTTTACATCCTCGTGCTCCTTTGCAACAGCCTTTTTGTTCTTCATTTATAATTTTGTTCTGTGCTGTATGTGTCATTAATTTCTGTGTAATCACTGAAGTTAATATTTTGTATATTGTTGGTAGGCATGTTATGGGGCGATATTTAGCTGGGTTTGCTGTGTGTGCTTGATCTTTAGGTTTCAGATAAGTTATTCCATGTGTAAGTGTATCAGGGAATGTGTATGGGTCTGCAATGTAACTGTTAAATAATTTAGTTAGATGTGAATGCGTTGAGGTGAACTTCTTTAGCCAGAAATTTGCTATTTTATCATTTCCAGGGGTTTTCCAATTGTGAGTAGAATTAATTGCTTGGGTGACTTCATATTGCAAAATTATCACTTCAGGCATTGTGGTATCATCTTGTATGCATCTGTTTCTGCTTATATCCACCGTGCATGCCTGTTATGTTGTACTGGGTTTGACCATATGTTGCTCCACAAGTGTTCCATGTCTTATGTTTGGTGGATTGTCTATTTTAATGTGTGTGTTATCTATTGTCTGGTAAAATTTCTTTTGGTTTGTGTTGAATGTTTTGTTTCCTTCTACTTTCACTTTTTTTGTATCTTCTAAGTCGTTTGGCCAATGCTTGTAATTTCTGCTTCTTTTCATCTAATTGCTCTATCGCTTCTTGTTGTGTGATTTTACCTAACCTTTTTCGTTTTGTTTCTTACATTTCATTTCTTATAAATTGTGTTAGCTGTCCGATGTCTTTTCTCAGTTTTTCTATTCTGATCTGTAGCCTGTGTTGCCATGCTGGTTTTGTGGGTTTCTTCTGTGTGTTGGTTGGTTCTGATCTCTGCCTAGTGTGTATATTTAGTGTAGTGAGTGCTCCTATATAAACCAATAGTTGTAGCTCTTCCATAGTTGTGTTTTCATTTATTTTGTTGTGTATGATTGTATTTTCATTTATTTTGTTGTGTATGGTTGTGTTGATAGTTTTTATTGTTGTTTCGACTTGTGGGTTATTTGGCGGTCTATGCAAGAATGGTCTAATATTTGTATTTGTGTCTTTGTATTCTATATATGTCAGCTGAAATTTTTCTTCTAAATCTAACATGTGTGTCACTTCATGTTTTATTTGTGCTTGTTCTGGCGGCTGTCTTAAGATTTCGTTTTCCTCTGATTTTTTAACTGATGCGTGTTGTTCTTTGTTTGTTTGCTCTGGGATGTTTGAGTCCATTACTGTATTTTCTTCTTCTGATTGCACATTATTTTGTTCCAGTATTTGTTGTACTTGTTGTTTGGTGGTTTCTAATTCTGAATGGGGTATCCTGTTATTTTTGATTATTACACGGATCTGATCAGCTAGTCGTTGTTCTGTTAAAAACTTTAATTCTGGGTATCTGGTAATAAATGTTGTGTATACTTGCGATCTGTATCCAGTTGTGTTGGTTCCTAGGTTTGTTGCTTGGTAATAACAGAACATGAGGTGTCGATTAAGTTCATCTGACCATCTCATCCTCTGTCTTTGTTTTCCTCCTAGGGTGGTTGCAGGAAGCATATCCTGCAACACACCTCTATTTGGATTTAAATCATTTTCCAGTTGACTAGCAGTGTCGTTACCACTGTGGGCGGGCATAGGGTTCAAGCGTCGTCCCCGACCATGACGGCGCTTGTCCGAGGCTTCTTTAGTTCTGTCCTGAACCAACTAATCACACTAAAAGGGGGGGTCAGCCCTATTAGTGGTTTGTTCTTTTCGTCGCCTGTTACGACTGGCAGAACATACCGGAGGCCTATTCTTTCCCCGGGCCTCCACAGGATTTATAATAATAATAATGATAATAATAATAATAATAATAACAATTATTATTATTATTATTATTATTATTATTATTATACCGCCAACCGGTTTCAACCCGACGTAGGGGTCATCTTCTGGGCGTTTACACCATTGGTCGACTGCTGGTGGTGTCACTCCTGTCAGTTATGTACACAATGGTGTAAACGCCCAGAAGATGACCCCTACGTCGGGTTGAAACCAGTTGGCGGTATAATAATAATAAATGCGATTAAGACTGTTTTTGAATTATTGAATATTTACAGATCACCAGCACAAGCGTTTCTGAGGTACCACTTATTGACCAATGCTGAAACACGCATATTAGTACACGGTGTAGCCTTCCCTGGTGGTAATGCAGCTGCGTACTCTGGCATCGAGTCGATCGTAAAGATGGCAAATACTGGGTTAAGTTATAGCTGCTAGGTGACGAGCTGCACGAGTCACTTTTCGTCCCATTATATCCCACATGTGCTCGACTGTAGGCAGGTTTGGAGCTCATATTGGCCAGCGAAGCTGCTGCACGCCTTACACATCTCGTTGAATTTAACAGGCAGTTCGTGGACGAAGCATTATCCTGTTGGAACAACACATCACTTTCCTGTTTCAAGGATGACGAATGAACGAATGGCTCTGAGCACTATGGGACTTAACATCTGAGATCATCAGTCCCCTAGACTTAGAACTACTTAAACTTAACTAACCTAAGGACATCACACACATCCATGCCCGAGGCAGGATTCGAAGCTGCGACCGCAGCGGTCGCGCGGTTCCAGACTGTAGTACCTAGAGCTGCTCGGCCACTCCGGCCGGCACGAAAGAACAAATGTAACAACATTTTGCTCGTGTCGAGCACTGGTTAGCGTCCCCTTCAGAAACACCAACGAGAGCAGTACATTATCGCACTCCAGACAATAAGGCCTGCGATAGGGTCAGTGTGTCGAGGACGAATGCATTCTACGTGACACGCTCTCACCAGGTCTAGGTCGCGTGCATACAACCATCACATGCGTACATACAAAATCTGCTTTCAGAATTGAAGTCATGGCGCACCATCCCAAATTCCAAGTTATCCCCTGACGGCACCAGGCGAGCCCTGCATGTGGATGCTGTGGCTAGAATGGGAGATGGGCTAGAGGTGTGCATGCCTGTAGTTCTACTGCTAATAACCGATTCGCAACAGTTGATGCTGATAGACCTGGGGGCACAACTCCTCTTATATGTGTTGTGGTAGCTAGATCTACCACTGCTATCCTTACAGTACGACGATTCGGCGGCTGTCTGAGCGGCGTCGACGTCCAGGACCTCGTCTACGCGTGTGAGAATGTTGAAGCGATACCGGGATCGTTGCACAGCTGTCGTAGCACGTCCAATTTGCGAGACAGTTCTGCGAAAGGACCATCCTACCACTCGAAAGTCCACAGTCTGTCCCATTTCGTTCAGTTGGCTATAGGAAGCACGAGTGCGTCTCCATGGTTTCCTGCTTGCTTCTCACGTTTGCACCACACTGAGTTTTCTGTGAGAATTCCCTGTTGAAGGGTATAAACAGGTGAGGTTCTACGCTCTCTGTTGGTGGACGACGTTGAAACGATTATCAGTATATCTACTGTACCCCAGATAGCATATCATCAGATCATCAGATGAAGATCGAAATCGTCTTTCCAGCAGTACTATTTTTTTTTTCAGCAGTGTATTAGTAAATGGATGTTACACAACAATCTACTGTCACTTTATAAATGACAGACCGCGAAATTTGGGAGGACACTCACATCCAGCCATCCAATAACAGAGATAGTTCCCCTCTTGTCCGAAGGTCACATGAGGCGAATTTTGTGATGTTTTCCTCAACAAGAGGGCAAACGATTTCGTCTCCAAAACTTGTTTAGCAGTGCTCATGTACCTTCTCTGGTAATCTCGACATCGACGGAACGCTAACCCTTTATTCCCTCTAAACTACAACTTCTGCACTCGAGCTGCATTACGTTCGTACCTCATTCCTGGTATTCAGACTCAGCTAAATGTATAATGCGTTATCTGACAGTTGGAGAACATTCTGTCGTATTCGCAGAGCAGAGCTACCATTCAGGGACACATGGCGGGCGTTAAATTAGGGGCCAGCATGGACAGGTGGTGCTCGCGTGACGACGCTTGGAATCCCGCCTCGAACAGAGAGGACAGGACAGGCCGGCTTACGACAACTGCTTGTCAACAGGCAGTCCGGCAGCACGGGCCCTCACATTAATCTTGGCGGGCTTATCGCCTAGTCACAACGTGGCGACAGTTTGTTCCAGCCGGTGCCATTCATGCCGTGCAGCTATCCAACCCACCCACGTTAAGCCCACGTCCTGCTGTAACACACTTGATACTAAATCACGAGGACAAGTTGCACCCTTACCAAAAAGGGTCTTCAGGATACTTAATTCACTTTGCAGTGGTATAGGAACTGCGCATAATCAGCGGGAACTATGCCGCCTATGCGATGTATGGGAATTTATACAATTACTAGGTATTTTGCAAAGTTCGTGTTTTACGGCGTGCTATGCGTGCTTGTTTGAAGGACACCTAGTAGTACACCCGAAAACAAAGACGCTGCAAAATAGTGTTACATACCCAAACAAGCCGTGACGTTAATAAGAAAGTTTGTCTCTCTACAGGAATCAAAGGCAACTGTGCGAGTGTAGGATGTGGACACACAGTGACATACGGGGTTTTGTGTCGGTCCAGGAAGTCTACTCGAATAGCCCAAGTGGTTAAGGTGACTGTCACGTAAAGCGGCAAATCTGAGTTCGAGTGTCGGTCCGGCACAAATGTTCTTTGTCACCATATATCGTGCAATTAAAGTTTAAACATTTCTTGTGTACTGAAACGTCCCCTATGAACAATTATACAAGACTGTGTTTAAACTGACACACAGTATTTTTAGCGCAACGCAATCTGACTTTCAAAAATCCCTACAAAAGAATGGCCCTGACTAACATTAACCTATACCTTTCACAAATCACTTACCTCACAAAAATCTTCGTTACTCGAACTACTGCAATATAGCGAGCGCCACTACTGCCAGCTAAATAAAAGATTCTTACTACTGAAGGCACTAACTACTGATAGGCATAGTTAGCAAATGAAAGATTTTGATAGAGAACAAATGATGTATTTACCTTAATAGTCATAATATATATAGCAGTTCATGACATCCAGTCTTACAAATTTCAAAACTCCGCCATCTCTCTCCCCACATCCACCACTACTGGCGGCTCACCTCCAACTGCGCAACGCTACGCGCTGTTAACATCCAGCTGCCCAACACTACAATGGCAGACAACAATGCAAACTAGCCACAGACTGCACACAGCACAGCCAGTGATTTTCATACAGAGCGCTACGTAACGTTGCCAATAGGGAAACATAAACAGCCTACTTACAGTACATAACTTAATAAATGCGTTTATTGTAATAATACATGCTCCTCATTACTTACCTTATCAGTCCACCTAATTTTCAACATTCGTTTGTAGTACCACGTCTCAAATGATTCGTTTTTCACACTGTTCTTGTTTCCTTACTATAGAGTGCTGAGCACCAAAAGTATATTCTCAGAAATTCTTGAACCTTTCTCTTATTTCCAACATTGGTTCTTCAGTATATAGAGTGAACATTAGGGGCAAAGGAAACGAAAGATGAGAGGTAATTCATCCATAAAACATCAGTTGCTTCAGAAAAGAAGGCATAAACGCAGCTCACGAAACCAACAGTTCCATTCCAAAGTATTTCACAAGATAACAGCAAACTAGGTGCATATCCGAAATCAGTAATTTATTAATTTAAAGGAACAGAAATTATTGAATATATTGTGGGACGAAACAGTAATTTGATACCTTTGTACAGAGAACATATAAGAATATGGAAATGTGGAACAAAACACGCAGCTGCCGTAAAAAAACTGGTACAGGACACAGACATGCAAAACGATAAGAGTAAGTAACAGGTAACACTACTTAAACCTATAAGAAAATTACCTCATTCAGCTGCCAGCAGCAGCAAAGAGACAGCTCTCAAACGGCTAGACAAATCTGTCATACATCAGACTTTTGAGATTAATGGCACATACAGTATACGGTAAAATGTAACCATAGGATCCTACTTCACTTCCTTCATTCTTTCTCTTAGCTCTCTTTCACCATTTACCCTTCAATACAGATTTGTCTACACTACGAGCAAGTCTTAACCTCCCATGCTTCCTCTTTCACATCTTGCTACCACAGCTTACACTCCCAACTGGGGGACTGATGACCTTCGCTGTTTAGTCCCCCTTAAACATCCAACAACCACCACCACCACTCCCAACTCGCTTTTCTACTTCAGATTACAAAGGAGACGCGGAAGACCTCAATTTAATTAGCATCCGAATTCCGGCGTAAGGCCCCGCAGCGTCTCATACAAAGATCTGATTTTCAGCAAGAAAAACAAACTAGCCCTTTTCCTCCAAAGAACATTCGTGGAGATCGTGTACTTTGACAAAAAGATACACAACATGCTTACCTCTATCGGTCAACTCAGACACGTAACCTAACTATGTCTCTTTTATATCTAATTTCTTTCATTGTTATCACTACTATTAAAATTTTCATATTTAGGGAAAAAAAGACCACTGTGCGGTTTCAGTAGACCCACTCTAGAGAAGATGAGTAAATTATTTCAGTAATTTGTAAAAATGTTTGCTGGACTGGGATTCGAACACCAGATTTCCTGTTTGCTAGGCAGTTGCCGTAACCACCCTGTGTTTATCAACTTTGCGCGGAATACGTCGGCACGCCTCTCGGCCGATCCACACTCCCAACCAGCGCGACCTACCCGCAATCTCCGTCCACGTCCACCAAGTTCGCAACTTTGAAATTCTAGGAGGTCGGCAGTACTCATACATCCGCAATAAAGAAGGTGGATTCATTGCTCATCGAGACGAATCAGTTATATGAATGCGTTGTGTCTGCTCTTCCTGACATGTCCGAAAGAACAGACACTACTTCTCCTCGATGGGCAATGAATCCACCACCTTCATTGTGGATGCATACAGCCAACCTCCCGTGGGAATCAAAAAGTAACGATCATCGACGACATGGACGAGAACTGCGGATAGGCGGCGATCGTTGGGAGTGTGGATCAGGCGAGAGGCGAGCCGAGATATCTCGCACAATGGTATGAAATATGTCCGCGTGGCGCAGATGTTAAGGCAACTCCTCAGTAAGTACATCATCATCATCATCATCATCATCATCATTTAAGACTGATTATGCCTTTCAGCGTTCAGTCTGGAGCATAGCCCCCCTTATACAGTTCCTCCATGATCCCCTATTCAGTGCTAACATTGGTGCCTCTTCTGATGTTAAACCTATTACTTCAAAATCATTCTTAACCGAATCCAGGTACCTTCTCCTCGGTCTTCCCCGACTCCTCTTACCTTCTACTGCTGAATCCATGAGTCTCTTGGGTAACCTTGCTTCTCCCATGCGTGTAACATGACCCCACCATCTAAGCCTGTTCGCCCTGACTGCTACATCTATAGAGTTCATTCCCAGTTTTTCTTTAATTTCCTCATTGTGGACACCCTCCTGCCATTGTTCCCATCTACTAGTACCTACAATCATCCTAGCTACTTTCATATCCGTAACCTCAACCCTGTTGATAAGGTAACCTGAATCCACCCAGCTTTCGCTCCCATACAACAAAGTTGGTCGAAAGATTGAACGGTGCACAGATAACTTAGTCTTGGTACTGACTTCCTTCTTGCAGAAGAGAGAAGATCGTAGCTGAGCGCTCACTGCATTAGCTTTGCTACACCTCGCTTCCAGTTCCTTCACTGTGTTGCCATCCTGTGAGAATATGCATCCTAAGTACTTGAAACCGTCCACCTGTTCTAACTTTGTTCCTCCTATTTGGCACTCAATCCGTTTATATTTCTTTCCCACTGACATTACTTTCGTTTTGGAGATGCTAATCTTCATACCATAGTCCTTACATTTCTGATCTAGCTCTGAAATATTACTTTGCAAACTTTCAATCGAATCTGCCATCACAACTAAGTCATCCGCATATGCAAGACTGCTTATTTTGTGTTCACGTATCTTAATCTCACCCAGCCAGTCTATTGTTTTCAACATATGATCCATAAATAATATGAACAACAGTGGAGACAGGTTGCAGCCTTGTCTTACCCCTGAAACTACTCTGAACCATGAACTCAATTTACCATCAACTCTAACTGCTGCCTGACTATCCATGTAAAGACCTTTAATTGCTTCAAAGGTTTGCCTCCTATTCCATAATCTTGTAGAACAGACAATAACTTCCTCCTAGGAACCCGGTCATATGCCTTTTCTAGATCTATAAAGCATAGGTACAATTCACTGTTCCACTCATAACACTTCTCCATTATTTGCCGTAAGCTAAAGATCTGGTCCTGACAGCCTCTAAGAGGCCTAAACCCACACTGATTTTCATTCAATTGGTCCTCAACTAATACTCGCACTTTCCTTTCAACAATACCTGAGAAGATATTACCCACAACGCTGATTAAAGAGATACCTCTGTAGTTGTTACAATCTTTTCTGTTTCCATGTTTAAAGATTGGTGTGATTACGGCTTTTGTCCAGTCTGATGGAACCTGTCCCGACTCCCAGGCCATTTCAATTATCCTGTGTAGCCATTTAAGACCTGACATTCCACTGTATTTGATGAGTTCCGACTTAATTTCATCCACCCCAGCCGCTTTATTGCACTGCAATCTATTGACCATTTTTTCCACTTCCTCAAATGTGATCCTATTTCCAACATCATTCCTACCCCATTCTGCCTCGAAATCTGAAATATTACTGATCGCATTTTCACCTACATTGAGCAACTCTTCAAAATATTCCCTCCATCTGCCCAAGGCATCCACAGGATTCACCAGCAGTTTTCCTGACCTGTCCAAAATACTTGTCATTTCCTTCTTACCTCCCTTTTGAAGACTGCTAATTACACTCCAGAATGGTTTTCCAGCAGCTTGACCCATAGTCTCCAACATGTTTCCAAAGTCTTCCCACGATTTCTTCTTGGCTGCTGCAATTATCTGTTTGGCTTTGTTTCTTTCTTCAACATAACTTTCTCTGTCTACCTGGGTTCTGGTATGTAGCCATTTTTGATACGCCTTCTTTTTCCTTTTACAGGCTGCCTTGACTGTATCATTCCACCAAGCTGTTTGCTTCATCCTACTTTTACACACTACTGTTCGAAGACACTCTTTAGCCACTTCTAGTACTGTAACCCTGTACCTTGTCCATTCCTTTTCCAATGACTGTAATTGACTACACTCAACTAACTGGTACCTTTCTGAGATCGCTGTTATGTACTTGTGCCTGATTTCCTTATCCTGAAGTTTCTCCACTCTTATCCTCCTACATATGGACCTGACCTCCTGCACTTTCGGCCTCACAATCCCAATTTCACTGCAGATTAAATAATGATCAGTGTCATCAAAGAATCCCCTGAATACACATGTGTCCCTCACAGCCTTCCTGAATTCCTGATCTGTTATTATATAGTCAATGACAGATCTGGTTCCCCTGCCTTCCCAAGTATACTGGTGAATGTTCTTATGTTTAAAAAAAGAGTTTGTGATTACTAAGCCCATACTGGCACAGAAATCCAAGAGTTGTTTCCCGTTCCTGTTGGCCTCCATATCCTCTCCAAATTTACCCATAACCTTTTCATACCCTTCTGTTCGATTTCCAATCCTGCCGTTAAAATCACCCATGAGCAGAACACTGTCCTTGTCCTTCACTCTAACAATTACATCACTGAGTGCCTCATAAAAACTATCCATCTTATCTTGATCTGCCCCTTCACAATGCGAATATACTGACACAATCCTAATTTTCTTGCTAGACACTGTCAAATCTATCCACATCAGTCGTTCGTTTACATACCTTATTGCAACTACGCTGGGTTCCATTTCTTTCCTGATGTAAAGCCCTACACCCCATTGTGCTATTCCTGCTTTGACTCCTGACAGGTAGACCTTGTATTCTCCCACTACCTCTTCTTTCTCACCCCTTACCCGAATGTCACTAACAGCTAAAACGTCCAGCCCCATCTTACTTGCAGCCTCTGCCAGCTCTACCTTCTTCCCAGAGTAGCCCCCATTGATACTGATAGCTCCCCATCTCATTACCATTTGTTTGCCAAGTCGTATCTTAGGAGTCCCTGGTTTGTCAGTTAGAGGTGGGACTCCGTCACCTCCAAAGGTCCGAGGCATTTTGCTCTGATTGTTGCCAGCATCATATTTAAAGTACCAGGGAAGCAGGTTGCTAGCCTTACTTGCCCCGAGTCCCATTGGGTCTAACCCCTAACGGTTGAGGGACTAACCGGTGGATTTGGTAGTCTTTGCCGTATGAGCACAAAGGTGACCACGCCTCAGAATATGTCCGAGATGCCCAGCCTTATTCAAAAGTAACTGGTATCCCGACTGTCGGGACCACTTACTTGGCCACTCATACGTTGCCCGTGGTTCATGAACTAGGACATGACTACAGGAACCCACACCATGAACCACAGGAACCCACACCATGAACCAGTAAGTACAGAGCACACATTTTCTCTCGTCGCCGTCGATTCGGCATAAAATCCCGATGCAGCTGACTTCAATAGTTCTTTTCCTTTCTCACGTCTCCGCCTTCAATTTACATAAATGTATTACAGTTGCTGACACCACGCATTTATATAAACGACTTTTTTTGTTCATTGGCTTCCTCCTTTGCAGGTATGTAAGTATTTTTAAAAAAAGGGAGTACAAAAATTAATCTGCATTCATAATTTGAAAGAGCAACGGCCTTGCCGCAGTGTATACAGCAGTTCCCGTGAGATCACCTAAGTTAAGCGCTTTCGGGCGTGGCCAGCACTTGGATGGGTGACCATCCAGGCTGCCATGTGCTATGGCCATTTTTCTGGGTGCACTTAGCCTCGTGATGCCAATTGAGGAGCTACTCGACCGACTAGTAGAGGCTCCGGTGAAAGAAAACCATCATAACGACCCGGAGAGCGGTGTGCTGACCACACGCCCCTCCTATCCGCAATCTCAGCTGAGAATGACACGGCGGTCGGATGGTCCCGATGGGCCACATGTGGCCTGAAGACGGAGTGCTTGAGTGTATAATTTGAAAGTTGATTCAGCTATGGATTTTAAAAACCTTTGTATTAAAAGGTTTCATATTTTAAAGTAGAATGTAATTAATGTTTCAGTAGCTTAATATATAGAGTATTATTGTCGTCGTCGTCGTCTCCTCCACCATCTCAAAAGACTACGTTTTGATGTGGAGGGTGCTGGTTACTCTATGATACATACAACCAAAGCGGTGCCGTCTACTTGCAATACGTAGTCGCTTAGCAAGAGTAGAGAGGAAGCAAACTGGGAGATGAGATGAAGATCAACGGGCTCTCAGGTGGTTGAAGGTATGAATTCCAACGGCAAAGAGAGCGGATGAGTCATTTGCTCCTGGCGGTGGTACTTCAACGGTAGCGAAGGTTGAGAGGATGGATTAAGTACGGCGGGTCTAGCGGAAGGGGTAACCCATCAAATAGAACAGAAATCTACGTAGAGTCTTACTTGCAACAAACGGCTACGCGGTCATCTTCCGTCTACATGTTGATGGCGGCTGCAAACATCAGTAGCGTCTGTTACCAATGTGGTCGGCTACGAAGGGCGTCTGTTCCCATACTGGGCGCGTCCGCAGCTCGTGGTCGTGCGGTAGCGTTCTCGCTTCCCACGCCCGGGTTCCCGGGTTCGATTCCCGGCGGGGCCAGGGATTTTCACTGCCTCATGATGACTGGGTGTTGTGTGCCGTCCTTAGGTTAGTTAGGTTTAAGTAGTTCTAAGTTCTAGGGGACTGATGACCATAGATGTTAAGTCCCATAGTGCTCGGAGCCATACTGGGCGGCCAGTTAATATCCACCTGCTGATTCGATCACCAGATCGACAAAGTGTTTAACACCTCATCCTAATATACTTTCAACAAAGACATAATGGAATCACTGAACTCAAAAGTACTCCAGGAGGTAAACAATCCTTCATCATTGGAAACAGTGACGTAGCTACGCCATCGGATTCTGGATACGCTAGAACATCATGTAAGGAAGAGTGAACGTCAACAATTTACTGAAGACTGGGGAACTTAAACAATTGATTGTCTCTGTCGGTCCGTTATGGCCACGGGACGTCGTCTGGTGCGTACTTCAATAAACTTTTCCAGCAACCGTATACGTTAGGGTATTTTATTTTATTTCGAACGCAACCAGTTTCTGCAATTCATCTTGCTATCTTCAGGCCCAATATGCTTCTTCGAATCAACGAGCTTATCGTATAGCGCCATAAAACTGGATACCGTGAATCCCGATCGTTGTGCAACTGGTTCATACGAAAAGGTGACACCAACTCAAGTTCTATAGACAATCAGACTTAAAACTAATGTCAAACTTTTTCAGAAAATTACCCGGTAGAAAGAAGAACTGTTCTTCTCTTAATCCAAATTTAGCCTAATTTCAACTGGATCGGGTGGCAATAACCAAACAAAAACATGCAGATATCACGAAGGTACGTCTCAGAAGAGAGTTAGGTATGGACTTAGACCACTTTTTAACTGAAATCAAAGCCGCATTTCTAGAAAAAAAAATAAAAAAGGAAACAAAATTTCTGTCACACACTAGGGACGAACTCGTTAAAATGCTTCACACGAAGAGGAAAAATTGGGATGAGATTAGAGAAGCAAAGATAGAAACGGCAAAAAACGATCACGAAGAAGGGAATATAGATAGTGTAATGAGATATGTGAAGAAGTGATAGAATGTAGACTAACAGTTTGGAAAAACTGGAACCACTGCAAAAAGGAAAGATACTGGAATTCATTGACTTAGGTCATAAAACAGACATAAAACATTATTCGAACAGAGAAACTGAAACATAACAAAAAGTACTAGAGAAAACACATACAAATTTCCGACAGAACAACACTAGGGACTTCTATAAAGCTTTCGAAGAAGTAATAAAAGGGTAGAAGTCGGTGGGACTTCACATCAAAGATAAAACAGGGAAACTGATTATCACGAGAAAGATACCTGTGATTTACTAGCAAAATAAACGAAAGTCTTCTAAACAGCGAGAAAGCAACACAACGATTAATTTCAGACAGCCTCAATGAACAAAACGTTGGCAAACTGAAAAACAAGCATAGTTCCGAGTGAAGACGGGATATTAGCTTAAGATGTGGAAACAGAAGGGGAAGCAGGCAGCTGCAACCATTTAACAGGTTATTAAACATTCCTGGGAGAAAGGAAGAATACTATATGATTGGAAACAAGCCATAATCCATCCGATAAACAAGAACGGAGACAGGAGAGACACCAACAATTACAGAGGCATATCTCTACTTCCAGTCAGTTACAAAACAATATCCAAAGCTATGCTGAATGAGGCAGAAGACCAAGCAGAACACAAAACTGGCGAGTAACAGTTGGCGATTACCAAGAGAGCTTCAGAAGCAAACAGATCATGTCCAAAGCAATATTTTGGCTTGGAAAATATGCTCAGGATCAGTTCAATGCGGAACCTACACGCAGTCGTTACATTCACTGATTTCAAAATCGCCTGCAATTGTGGTGACATACTGTACTCCAAACGCTTGAGCCGGCCGAGGTGGCCGTGCGGTTCTAGGCACGTCAGTCCGGAACCGCGTGATTGCTACGGTCGCAGGTTCGAATCCTGCCTCGGGCATGGATGTGTGTGATGTCCTTAGGTTAGTTAGGTTTAATTAGTTCTAGGGGACTGATGACCTCAGAGTCCCATAGTGCTCAGAGCCATATGAACCAAACGCTTGAAGAAACAGGTATCGACAGAACCATCAGATAATAAATCGAACAGACACTCACGGACACAAAATAAAAATTAAATTTCTAGAACAAGTTTATGAACCCTTCAGAATTAGCATAGGTTTTCGGCAGGGCGATGAGCTTTAACCGATTATCTTCAGTATGGTCTTCCACATAGTCATGCGAGAGTGGGATAAGGAACTACATGAGAAAAACATCGAAAGAATCCATATAGGACAAGGAAGAGGAAGATCTGAGGTGAAACGTCTCCTTTGTTGACAATATAGCAGTAACTTCTAACCACATACAGATGCAAAGGTAATAATAGAAACAATTTACAGACTTGCAGCTAAAACCGGATTACAAATATCTTATGAGGAAACGAGTTCATTGAACATAAACATGACAGAGAAACATATATTCAAACACGACACGGAAACATCAGAATAATTAACAAGTTAAACTATTTGAGAGAATCGATAAAATCAAATGGATTAGATGACTCCAGAAATAAAGTAAGATCAAAGAAAATGGAATTAGCATACAAACTCACACAAACCTATACTAGAAAAGATCAGTATCATTTCAGGCAAAAAATAAATATTAGGCAACAGTAATTAAACTGGAAGGACAATACGGATCTGAATACCTAACGCTGAATAAGTGAGGTGAAAAAGAAGAACGGGAAAAGAAAGAAAGAAAAATACAAAAATCTTAGGACAGCATTAGAATAAAGATGACAACTGGACGGAGAGAAGAAGCGAAGATCTCCACAGAAACGAAGAAACAATCACAGACAGAATTAGGAAGTGGAGATTAAAGTTTTACTGCCATAGTTACATTTCTATTTCTTTCGAGTCATCAGTCGGTTGGTTTGAGGGATAAAGGGACGAAACTACAGGGTCTTCAGTCTCTTGTTCCTGACGCAAACAAGGAACAGGGTAAAAAAACTCCCAAAGTACGTTTGGGAAAGTAAAAAGGGGAAAAGGAATGGGGAACCACGCCTAAAAAGAAAACGAATGGTACGAACAAAAACAGGGGAAAACAAACACCTTAAGGCTAAGTAGAAGAAGGTATTGAAACCGTAGAGAAGATGGTCTGGGCTCGCTGATCACAAGAAAAGAGGATGAGCCAGCCACTCTGCAACACATGCTCCACCAAGGGTGACGTAAATGTTACACAGCTGCGTTGTATTAAAGCAGGAAAAAATGTGTATCCCAATAATAACTACGTTCTCACACATGCAGTCGAATATAGATATTACCGAACTGCGGTTGATCCTCACAAGCAATGTTATACTTTAAGCATTAAGGAGAAAAATCATTGCGTTTATCGGAATTAAGACATTGACTAAAGTGTTCTGTACGAGAATAGACCTATGCCACATATATCACCTTTAATAGTATGAGGATGGTGTATTCAAGAGATGTGTTGTTTAGAGGGAATTGCTAAATTATCCTACACTCGAGCAAAACTACCGAACATCAGACCAGGACATCTTTGTGCAAGAGGAATACCAACAGGGCTACTGTAAACCCCAATAAGACTGTTACATCTGCTCTGGCTATTGATCGTGATGCTTATTCCCTTATAAGAAGTGGCTGCTTCTTCATGTGCATTCTCGTGCAGCAGGGCGTGGGTGGTACCTCAATGTTTCAGCTATCGAAAATATTAATGTCAATTTCTCCTCAGTCTATTTTATAGTAAGTCAAAGCCACACCGTCAAACCCACTACCACTACTAATAATATGCACAACTGATGCAGGAAGTGTGATTGAGTGTACTTACTCGTACATTTCCGAGTTAAAAAGACATAAAATACATTAATTTCCTAAGAGAGAGAATAGTAGTCTCCAGATTTCGTTCTAGTTGGCTTATAAGCATCTAGAGCGGTATATATACACTGACGATGCCTTTGTAGGACACCAGAATAGTGTAGAAGAAAGTAATTGTATCATTTTAAAGTTTTTCTCTCTAATGACTGGGGTAGGAAACTTGGGGTGTGGTTGTATGTCTGATGTTTCAAATACAGGGTGTTACAAAAAGTTACGGCCAAACTTTCAGGAAACATTCCTCACACACAAAGAAAGAAAATATGTAATGTGGACATGTGTCCGGAAACGTTTACTTTCCATGTAATTTTATTACTTCTTTTCAAATCACGTTAATCATGGAATGGAAGCACACAGCAACAGAACGTACCAGCGTGACTTCAAACACTTTGTTACAGGATATGTTCAAAATGTCCTCCGTTAGCGAGGATACATGCATCTACCCTCCGTCGCATGGAATCCCTGATGCGCTGATGCAGCCCTGGAGAATGGTGTATTGTATCACAGCCGTCCACAATACGAGCACAAAGAGTCTCTACATTTGGTACCGGGGTTGCGTAGAAAAGAGCTTTCAAATGACCCCATAAATGAAAGTCAAGAGGGTTGAGGTCAGGAGAGCGTGGAGGCCATGGAATTGGTCCGCCTCTACCAATCCATTGGTCACCGAATCTGTTGTTGAGAAGCGTATGAACACTTCGGCTGAAATGTGCAGAGGCTCCATCGTGGATGAACCACATGTTGTGTCGTACTTGTAAAGGCACATGTTCTAGCAGCACAGGTAGAGTATCCCGTATGAAATCATGATAACGTTGAGCGTAGGTGGAAGAACATGGGGCCCAATCAAGACATCACCAACAATGCCTGCCCAAACGTTCACAGAAAATCTGTGTTGATGACGTGTTTGCACAATTGCATGCGGATTCTCGTCAGCCCACACATGTTGATTGTGAAAATTTACAGTTTGATCACGTTGGAATGAAGCCTCATCCGTAAAGAGAACATTTGCACTGAAATGAGGATTGACACATTGTTGGATGAACCATTCGCAGAAGTGTACCCGTGGAGGCCAATCAGCTGCTGATAGTGCCTGCACACGCTGTACATGGTACGCAAACAACTGGTTCTCCCGTAGCACTCTCCATACAGTGACGTGGTCACGTTTACCTTGTACTGCAGCGACTTCTCTGACGCTGACATTAGGTTATCGTCAACTGCACGAAGAATTGCCTCGTCCATTGCAGGTGTCTTCGTCGTTCTAGGTCTTCCCCAGTCGCGGTCATAGGCTGGAATGTTCCGTGCTCCCTAAGACGCCGATCAATTGCTTCGAACGTCTTCCTGTAGGGACACCTTCGTTCTGGAAATCTGTCTCGATACAAACGTACCGCGCCACGGCTATTGCCCCGTGCTAATCCATACATCAAATGGGCATCTGCCAACTCCGCATTTGTAAACATTGCACTGACTGCAAAACCACGTTCGTGATGAACACTAACCTGTTGATGCTACGTACTGATGCGCTTGATGCTAGTACTGTAGAGCAATGAGTCGCATGTCAACACAAGCACCGAAGTCAACATTACCTTCCTTCAATTGGGCGAACTGGCGGTGAATCGAGGAAGTACAGTACATACTGACGAAACTAAAATGATCTCTAACATGGAAATTAAGCGTTTCCGGACGCATGTCCACATAACATATTTTCTTTATTTGTGTCTGAGGAATGTTTCCTGAAAGTTTGGCCGTACCATTTTGCAACACCCTGTATATCCTGCATTTGAGTATTAAGAGCATTGCATTCCGCACGGTTAATACTTCAGAAACAATATGGCTTTAACAATATAGCATTTTTAGGTGCAGAACCTTGTAACCATAGAAGCGTGTGTTTATGCTCTACAATAGTTTTTCTCATGCCGGTACCTTCTTGGTATTGACTCCATACTGTGGAATAATGCTTGAGAATTGATAACACAGTTGATTTACGCGAAATGTTCCATACTCCATCTGTCTGAAGCTTCATCATGAATAAATCACACGTTACTTGTTAATCGTCTGTTATATCACCGCAACGCTCTCATTTCTACTTTACGCCGATGAGAGGTGCTATCCTCCTCGACACACAGGCGTCTGTAGAGATCTTGTGCATTTTGATGGATGCCGTGGGTAAGATTGGTGTTGCGGAGATGATTGGAAAAGGACAATGTGAGATGAATTCGTCAATCTCTGACTTTACCCTATGAATGTGAGAATACTCTGTAATGCCCATCCACACAGGGAAATATGCCTCGTAATAATCTTGAATTCTGCACAGTGATCGATGCGCTCTAAATATGTAGATAACGTAATTCCATCAGTATAGGATGCTGTCTGGTATACTTTGGTGTATACGGACAAATGGACATACTGCACAGTCATCTATTTGCATTCGCAATCTAGTGTATGGTGCCTGAAAAGTAGTGGATGGGTGATTTAGCGATGATACAGAAATGGAGAAGCATTCTGCTGTGTCACAGACTATCGCTGAAATTAGGGAACAACTGATAAAACTGCTAAAACTGATCGTGCTGTCAACTGCAATGCGTATTACAGCACATCGTCCCATATCAACGGTGTCTTTCCCGTTGCATCCGTGCACCGGTATGCTGTTGATTACCAAGTCATGACTGACTGACGCCACGTGGTTGAGATGGAGAGAGCCTCGGCGGAACACTGGATATCTGCTACTTGTCGCTGAGGAGCATAGTATTAAATGTAGAGGTCATCACCTTCAGACAGTCATTTAGAAGCATTCCTCAGTTACAGACTTGTCCTATTTCCATATATTACGATGCCCTCCATATGTTTTTTTTTTCTTTTCGTCAATAAGGTAACAGTACCTCACGCATGTTGTTATCAGCGCCGGCCGAAGTGGTCGAGCGGGTCTAGGCGCTTCAGTCTGGCACCGCGCGACCGCTACGGACGCAGGTTCGAATCCTGCCTCGGGCATGGATGTGCGTGATGTCCTTAGGTTAGTTAGGTTTAAATAGTTCTAAGTCCTAGGGGACTGATGACCTCAGCTGTTGAGTCCCATAGTGCTCAGAGCCATTTTTTTTTTCTTTTTTTTTTTTTTTTTTGTTATCAGCACCTTCCAGCCATGGTCAACACTGGAAAAGTTATTATGTATATGACTGCAAAATGAGGAAGTATTTGCTCTTTGAGATAGAACACCGAGACATCTGCTACCCCGTCGCTGTGGAATATGAGATTAACTGTGTAAGTTATCACCTTTGGATAGCTATTGGAAACGTTGTACAATGCCGCAAACTCTTTCACTCTTTTGGTTGCGATGTCTTCCACATTTTTCTCGCTGCCAAACATCGCCTCTTAGTTTTATTTTTACCAACATGTGTGTTGTTGGACCTTTCATAGTTTACATCATGCGATGTTCATCTTTCTGTGAGAGCCAATGGATCGTAACATGATCATGTCTGTTTAGTACCTGACAGAGACCTCGTCGTCATGGTAGAAATACGAAGCGTATGGCTTTGTACAAAGCTATAGTCGTATATTGCTTGGATGTGGCACAGCTGAAGAAAGAATATATTGAACTGCTTATGAAGGAAAAATACAGGAACCCTCTGTTCTGATTGATAGTCTATTGAGTATGGACTTCCTCCAGTACAGACGATGAAAATTCACACAGGTTTTGCAAGCGACTTCGGCCACTGGACACATGTTCCAATGGAGCAATATGTGTATATGTTATATGCTCTGTGTTGGCGCGCGGATGTTATTTGTTTTTCGAAGCATCAGAAGAGAGAGACACGGTAAAATCTTACAGGAGGTTCCATTACAAGGGGTTGTATACCAAGTCAAAGTTTGAAATCAGATAGTTCCCTCTAAAATACTCCGCTTTTGCTTGAAAAACTTTTAGAAAACGGCTGTTTCTGTTCTCGTGGGATCATGACTATTTTCATTACTATCATAACAGAATGAAATTTTCACCCTGCAACGGAGTGTGTGCTGATATGAAACTTCCTAGCAGAGTAAAACCGTGTGCCGGACCGAGACTCGAACTCGGGACCTTTGCCATTCGTCGGCAAATGCTCTACCGACTGAGCTACTGGCGGAATTAAAGCTGTGAGGGCTGGTCGTGAGTCCTGCTTGGGTAGAGCACTTGCCCGAGAAAGGCAAAGGTCCCGAGTTCGAATCTCGGTCCGGCACACAGTAATAATCTGCCAGGAAGTTTCACTATTATAATAATTTCTTGTTTAGAAAATGGTATTACCGCAAGTCCCATGTTATAACCTCGAATTAAAGCTCGTTGTGGAACTAGAAACGATAGTGTTTTTCTAAAATGCGCGAACAGGCTGCGATCATCAAATTGCTTATGAAACCAGAACACAAGAATTGCTATATGATAGAAACTTTACAGGCATGTCGGTAGAGGTGAGTTATGGATAAAAAATGTCAAGTGTAAGTATGCAGACGGTATTTGATTTCAATTTATCGAAAGAGAGAAAAAAATCGTTCAAATGGCTCTGAGTACTATGCGACTTAACTTCTGAGGCTATCAGTCGCCTAGAACATAGAACTAATTAAACCTAACTAACCTAAGGACATCACACACATCCATGCCCGAGGCAGGATTCGAATCTGCGACCTTTGCGGTCGCTCTGTTCCAGACTGTAACACCTAGAACCGCACGACCACTCCGGCCGGTGGGCAGAGAGAGACACGGTAAAATCGTACCATCAGTTCTATTACAAGACGGGCTCTCGCGACTTGATTCATAAAAGCCAATGTGATATAACATCGAATTCGTAAAAGAGGACCTACCACGGTGTACAAAACAGCAATGCTCTCTTGAATTATAGCTTGTTGTTGTCAAATATAAAATGAATGTGTTTTTCCAACATGGGACCAAATGCGGTGAAAGACTGTGTTGTCTAATGTCATATCATGTGTATGAAATGTTTGTAAAACACATGTGCATGACAGTTTATTTACAGACACTGATTTCAATAATAGAGACGATCTCCGGCCGTGTAATATCTCCATCAACCTGACAGAAATTGCTTAACAAGGTTTTATTTCTTCTGAGTTTATTCTCTCTTTTTCTTTACTCCGATGACGGTTTCGAAATAACGACGACATTCTGCGGGGATCGGTAATTTTCGCAGCGAATTGTGGAGGTTTTTTTACTCAGTTTTACGCTGGATGGACAGTTTAGACCTCTGCTCTCGTTATCATTTGTAACTGGCAGCGGTGCACTTCATTGGATGTCGCAAAATAATGATATGCAAATTGTATTCTGCAGTCGAACATAAAAACTATACCGATTTTGCTCATAAACCTGAAAGAAAATGGACTGCGTCTATTTTCGTGGAGAAAGGATATTTATTATTTTTGTAATTGTGTTCTAGTTTTTATTAGAGGTTCAGTTACAAGAGATGCGTTGACGTTAAATACAAGTATTCTTCATCACAGAACGGGTGGCTGATGCGGGCGTGTCCACTGTGTATGGTCGCCAGACACAGTTATGCTCTGAACAGCGGGCGGCGTGTTGAGGCTAAATTTCCCTTTTGTGTTGGGGAAGGGCTGTTGCGTCAAGGCAGTCAGTGGCCACGAGTCGTTCGCCGGGTGGATGGCTGTAGGCCGTAAAGCAGGGCGCGGAGCGCGACGGTAGCAGCTGGCCATGTCAAAAAGCCTGTGACCCCTTGTAGGTGGAGGGAGAGAGCGGGGGGGAGGGGGGATGAGGGGAGTTAGGAGTGCCTATAATGTACAAGTTCCTGGCCGTACATTAAGGACAGCGCATTTTCAAGTGCTGCCCGTCTCTCCTGTTCCAATCTCTTAGGACGACGATTTTCCCCAGTACATTTGTTGCATTATAACCCATTCATTACAAGTCCTGGTTCTTTTACAATTTCCATATATAATGAAAATAGTGAAGCATTTTCCATTTATCAGTTGCAGTAGAGTATGTTGGCTTCGGTTACCTAGGCAGCAAGGTGATTATCGTTCAGGTGTCTGTAACGAACTCTATCAAACAACAATAGAAACAGTTCTCAGTTGTAATACACTTATTAAAGTCATCTCTTTCCAACACCAGCATCTCATCAGTTGATCACTTTTCCACAGGAAAAAAAAGATAGTACCTCCTACATCGGCCTTTCTTCCCACCTCCTTTTAGAGTTTGAGTTCATCTGCCGCTAGTTTCAAGTGGTAATGTGAAATTTTTTCCCAACAGGATAACACCGGTTGTATGGGAACGTCAATCTTTTAGCTGTATTGCGATTCTAGGTACTTCTTGTGTAGCGCTATTTATATAGTTGTGTAATTAGGTCCGATCTTTATGATTAATTGTGTAGTTGGGACCCATCTTTACTTCAGTTTCCAAAAAAAAAAAAAAAAAAAAAAAAAATACAGTACACCAACTTAACCTTCCTCTCCTGCATCTGGGCAGTTTCCATGTGTTGGGGAGCTGCAATTGGGCTCTCCGTCCAGAAGAACCAGGGTTCAAGTCTCATTTTTAATTTTCCGCTAATTCGCAGGTGGGGAGTGGGATGGGACGTTAGCACAGTTCTGGGGCAAAGACATTCCTGGCATAATCCGGAATTCCTGCCAAAATTCGAAATTCCACCAATAGGGTAGGTGTGGGAGAGGGAAAGGGAGGAGGGGAAGGGGTGGGCACTCAGTTGCTGTCTCAATTAAATACATGACGTCGTAGGGGGGGGGGGGGTGTAGGGTGCTTGGATGGGGTTTGGGGGACAATTAATTGATCAATTTGCATATCAATTTGTTATCAATTGAATATCTAAACTGCGCCATCTTCGCCCTCCTTCTACTATTACCGTAGATTACCGTACATCAGTGTACACTACATTAGTTTTCGTAGTAACTGTTGTCAGTTAAGTCTGTATCTGCATTACCTGCATGTTAGGTTTGTTACCTCGTAACGATCGCTTACTCTGCATATGCGATCAGTGTCTTATTAGATTCTCCTAAAAACCAGAAGCCGTGAACTGTCTAGAAACTGAGTGAGAATGTATACAGCTTTGGGTAACCCACAGAACATTTTGATTCTGAAGAGTTATCTTCCTGTCTGTTACTTAAACGTAAACGGCATTTATGGCAAAATAAAAAAAACCGTAATTTTGTAACCGTTAACAGATGTGGAGCTTTTCTGTAAAGTATGGTACAAGATATTAATGTCTCTGGCACCCCTATATTTAAACCGATATTTAAGGAATAAATCGTTAGAATATTTTAATTTAGTTTTATAACACTTATGTTTAGAATTATGTAACTGTTGTTAAATTATTTTATTCCAGTAAATAAAGACTGCAGTATTTTGCTTTTTACCACGCAAAATCACGCGCTTTTGTGTGGCTTTTTCAGTAGTACTCATAAACGAATTTTCAGAGAACTGAATTATACGTTCTGAAAAATTATACACTCCTGGAAATTGAAATAAGAACACCTTGAATTCATTGTCCCAGGAAGGGGAAACTTTATTGACACATTCCTGGGGTCAGATACATCACATGATCACACTGACAGAACCACAGGCACATAGACACAGGCAACAGAGCATGCACAATGTCGGCACTAGTACAGTGTATATCCACCTTTCGCAGCAATGCAGGCTGCTATTCTCCCATGGAGACGATCGTAGAGATGCTGGATGTAGTCCTGTGGAACGGCTTGCCATGCCATTTCCACCTGGCGCCTCAGTTAGACCAGCGTTCGTGCTGGACGTGCAGACCGCGTGAGACGACGCTTCATCCAGTCCCAAACATGCTCAATGGGGGACAGATCCGGAGATCTTGCTGGCCAGGGTAGTTGACTTACACCTTCTAGAGCACGTTGGGTGGCACGGGATACATGCGGACGTGCATTGTCCTGTTGGAACAGCAAGTTCCCTTGCCGGTCTAGGAATGGTAGAAAGATGGGTTCGATGACGGTTTGGATGTACCGTGCACTATTCAGTGTCCCCTCGACGATCACCAGTGGTGTACGGCCAGTGTAGGAGATCGCTCCCCACACCATGATGCCGGGTGTTGGCCCTGTGTGCCTCGGTCGTATGCAGTCCTGATTGTGGCGCTCACCTGCACGGCGCCAAACACGCATACGACCATCATTGGCACCAAGGCAGAAGCGACTCTCATCGCTGAAGACGACACGTCTCCATTCGCCCCTCCATTCACGCCTGTCGGGACACCACTGGAGGCGGGCTGCACGATGTTGGGGCGTGAGCGGAAGACGGCCTAACGATGTGCGGGACCGTAGCCCAGCTTCATGGAGACGGTTGCGAATGGTCCTCGCCGATACCCCAGGAGCAACAGTGTCCCTAATTTGCTGGGAAGTGGCGGTGCGGTCCCTTACGGCACTGCGTAGGATCCTACGGTCTTGGCGTGCATCCGTGCGTCGCTGCGGTCCGGTCCCAGGTCGACGGGCACGTGCACCTTCCGCCGACCACTGGCGACAACATCGATGTACTGTGGAGACCTCACGCCCCACGTGTTGAGCAATTCGGCGGTACGTCCACCCGGCCTCCCGCATGCCCACTATACGCCCTCGCTCAAAGTCCGTCAACTGCACATACGGTTCACGTCCACGCTGTCGCGGCATGCTACCAGTGTTAAAGACTGCGATGGAGCTCCGTATGCCACGGCAAACTGGCTGACACTGACGGCGGCGGTGCACAACTGCTGCGCAGCTAGCGCCATTCGACGGCCAACACCGCGGTTCCTGGTGTGTCCGCTGTGCCGTGCGTGTGATCATTGCTTGTAGAGCCCTCTCGCAGTGTCCGGAGCAAGTATGGTGGGTCTGACACACCGGTGTCAATGTGTTCTTTTTTCCATTTCCAGGAGTGTAGTATCTTTGTAACAAGTAATATATTCACACAGAAATAAATTCCGTGGCTTAAACTTGTGCATGAGAACTGAGCTTCATAGTCAGAAAAAGAATGTGTGTGAACTGAAACTAAGTGTCGGGATGTACATGTTTATTTACCACCACTAAGAACACGTTTGATTTTAACTGCCGGCCGAAGTGTCCGAGCGGTTCTAGACGCTTCAGTCTGGAACCGCGCGACCGCTACGGTCGCAGGTTCGAATCCTGCTTCGGGCATGGATGTTTGTGATGTCCTTAGGTTAGTTAAGTTTAAGTACACTCCTGGAAATGGAAATAAGAACACCGTGAATTCATTGTCCCAGGAAGGGGAAACTTTATTGACATATTCCTGGGGTCAGATACATCACATGATCACACTGACAGAACCACAGGCACATAGACACAGGCAACAGAGCATGCACAATGTCGGCACTAGTACAGTGTATATCCACCTTTCGCAGCAATGCAGGCTGCTTTTCTCCCATGGAGACGATCGTAGAGATGCTGGATGTAGTCCTGTGGAACGGCTTGCCATGCCATTTCCACCTGGCGCCTCAGTTGGACCAGCGTTCGTGCTGGACGTGCAGACCGCGTGAGACGACGCTTCATCCAGTCCCAAACATGCTCAATGGGGGACAGATCTGGAGATCTTGCTGGCCAGGGTAGTTGACTTACACCTTCTAGAGCACGTTGGGTGGCACGGGATACATGCGGACGTGCATTGTCCTGTTGGAACAGCAAGTTCCCTTGCCGGTCTAGGAATGGTAGTACGATGGGTTCGATGACGGTTTGGATGTACCGAGCACTATTCAGTGTCCCCTCGACGATCACCAGTGGTGTACGGCCAGTGTAGGAGATCGCTCCCCACACCATGATGCCGGGTGTTGGCCCTGTGTGCCTCGGTCGTATGCAGTCCTGATTGTGGCGCTCACCTGCACGGCGCCAAACACGCATACGACCATCATTGGCACCAAGGCAGAAGTGACTCTCATCGCTGAAGACGACACGTCTCCATTCGTCCCTCCATTCACGCCTGTCGCGACACCACTGGAGGCGGGCTGCACGATGTTGGGGCGTGAGCGGAAGACGGCCTAACGGTGTGCGGGACCGTAGCCCAGCTTCATGGAGACGGTTGCGAATGGTCCTCGCCGATACCCCAGGAGCAACAGTGTCCCCAATTTGCTGGGAAGTGGCGGTGCGGTCCCCTACGGCACTGCGTAGGATCCTACGGTCTTGGCGTGCATCCGTGCGTCGCTGCGGTCCGGTCCCAGGTCGACGGGCACGTGCACCTTCCGCCGACCACTGGCGACAACATCGATGTACTGTGGAGACCTCACGCCCCACGTGTTGAGCAATTCGGCGGTACGTCCACCCGGCCTCCCGCATGCCCACTATACGCCCTCGCTCAAAGTCCGTCAACTGCACATACGGTTCACGTCCACGCTGTCGCGGCATGCTACCAGTGTTAAAGACTACGATGGAGCTCCGTATGCCACGGCAAACTGGCTGACACTGACGGCGGCGGTGCACAAATGCTGCGCAGCTAGCGCCATTCGACGGCCAACACCGCGGTTCCTGGTGTGTCCGCTGTGCTGTGCGTGTGATCATTGCTTGTACAGCCCTCTCGCAGTGTCCAGATCAAGTATGGTGGGTCTGACACACCGGTGTCAATGTGTTCTTTTTTCCATTTCCAGGAGTGTAGTTCTAAGTTCTAGGGGACTGATGACCTTAGATGTTATGTCCCATAGTGCTCAGAGCCATTTGAACCATTTTTTTGATTTTAACTAACACTTTCAGAAATTTATTGTAGAAAGAGAAAAGTCTTCATCACCATTGACCTGAAGATCTTCCGCTTAATGATTCTCACGTTCGCTAGCACAATTGTGATCACTGGCTATTGAAAAATCGTTGCCTTATTTGTCTGTTTCTTGTTCCGTATGACTAAAATTATCCTCTACGCATCGACTCATCGACTAACTATTTCTTCAAACTTTGGATGCGTAAGGTTGAACGTTCCTGATTAACACATTCCTGCAATCACATTTTGTACTATACTGATCGAAACAGGTATGTAGTTCACGAAGCGCGGTCTAGGAGACGCCATCACATGTTAATAACATGTGTCAAAAACAAACAAATAAGACGCTAATGCAACTCACAATAAAACGTTGTGGAATTGGCGATTTAAGGAAGTTAAGAGCCACACTGCAGCATTCTACCAGAATTAACCATGGATAGCGAGTTGGCAAATATTCGCGTGGTCCGAGAAACCACACATCGTTAGTTGAGGGATAATTGAAGTTTAATTCGAAATTGATTTGTGACATAAAACAGAGGGATGTTGCAGCAAAAATAAATGTAACAAGATAGACTTATCGTATACCGTTACAATACACAGTTCTCTCAACAAAAAGGAAAAAAATACAAAACAAAAATTATGAAACTTCTCTTCAATACTTCGTTGAACTTACATGAAACATGTTCCTGTCACTCATAAACAACTTTCACTTTTATCAATGTTAACAGGAAACTCTTGCCTTTTTTTGATCATGATAAAGAACGTTCTCCTTCCCCCCTCTCTCTCACTCTCTATCTGTTACTTATAAATGCAGTTTATATTCTATAAGGGTATAACATACACAGTGCAGTAACCCTGAACGATGTGAAAAAAGGAAGTCGTTGGCTCCCAGTTTCTAGCTTACATATTGGCTTGTTTTTCTTTCCCTACCAATTATAATCCTACAATTTACTACGTGATTTCTGTACGGTACCAAAACTACCGTCCTTTAGTTATGATAGAGCGCGGCTCTACATATGACTATGACAGTTCCAGTATGACAGCATTCGTCTTCCCCGGAGCCCCCTACACGTATGCACGTCCACGGCCATGACGTACTCTGAACCGAGATTCGTCGGAAAAGGAGACTTGGCGGCACTCTTCTGCCCAGTGTTGTTTGGGGGCACCATTGCCGGCACGCCTCTCTCTCCTGGTGTGCCAATACAAGCGGCAACATTGGTGGCCGTGCTTACAGTACATGGTCCTCCAGACACTGTCGTACCATCCATATGACTAATTCTCTTACTGTAAAGAAACCCAGTTTCCTGGATTAAGGTGCGCAGTGTGGTTGCTCAATCCTCCACAAACGAGGGAGTAATACGTCACCCCTTCCGGCTCCAGTCGCGTGAGGACGCTGAGATCCTGCACAGCGTTGAGTACGGCCCTCTAGAACACGTCGATTCCATATTCGCACGACATTGTGGGATCATGCGAGTAAAGTGAGCAGCAATATTACTGACCTGTAAACTCCAGTATCGACTGGCCTTGATCCTGTAGGTTAAAGTACCCATATTACGAGTTGTTGCCGACAAGCGGGAGGCCGAAATCTTTCTTGCGGGGGCTGCTATACTCCGACGCTCGCTCCGAAACCAATAGCGCAGGTCACTTTGATACGCAACTGTGAGTTTGGTGCCGGTGTTGTTAACGTTTCGTTCTCTATAGTTATTTTTGCATTGTGGTCGGGATAAATATTTTCTACGGAGCTCTGTCGGAAGTTCCTCCACAAGCCAGATGAGACATAGTTTCTAACTATTTCATATGAGACAATAATGTGAAGAGTGCTCTTTCTTATCTAATTGATAAAACGCGTTATCTGCGGCTCGCTTAAGGTTTAGACTGTGCCCAAATAGAAGCGAAGGGTGTCCCTAATAGATAGTCATAATATGTTGCACTATTTCGGATACCTGAAATATGGCGTCAGTTTATACAGAGAGATCTGAATTTTGTTACGGATACCACCTTTCCAGTGCGTGAGAGACAAAGACGTTGGGTATACTGCAGAGCCGCAGCAATGGAAGTGGCTGCATATGGTATCAAAAGAACGTGGACTTTATCCTTGTGACACCCTGGTTTCTAAATCAGTGGATTTTTATCCTCAGATATCTGCAGCAAATCCGTATAAGGCCTCAGAAGCCACAATAGGGCCACTGTTGACTGCAATTAATGGAATGCAAGAAACAGCGGTTTCTACTTTTGAAATAAGACCACTTCCTGTTCTTCCACCATTAAAACCAACTCCAAGAGAAAGAAAGCAGTGGTTCTGACGTTACCTCCTTTTAAAACGGCTTTGGAGGACCACAGTACCAAGACTACAGCGATGACACAACCTCCAAGGAAATCTACCCCAAGAATTTCATTTGATGCATCTGATAGAGCTTCAACATCTTGGGCTATCAAAAAGAAGCTGTTCGTAAGAAAGAACCAGACAGCCACGTTTTGTGACAGGATCATAGTGCGAATGATCATCAAACGATGTTGAAAGGCTCATCATCTGAATAAGAAGAGGATGAGGAGCGCAAATATTGTGACCAGCTGTGGTCAACTGATACCTCTGAAGACACATACCTGGATTAAGTGCAACAGTTGCTTTCGCTGGTGTTATTAATTCTGTGCTGGTGTCGACGCCGATAGTTGGAAAGGTTTTAAGTGTGACCTGTGTATCGAAAATCACGAAGACTGAGCATTTTTCAGTGGAAAGCACCACATCTCTGATGTTTCCAGTTTCTTCCACGTTTCACTTCCATATGGTGTTGCCCTCCAGACACTCACTCCCAAAATCGTACTCACCATTTATACGGCCTTTTAAGTTCTAATGTCTCCCTTTCTTTGGCCACTTTATTTAGTCGTGGCTCATAGACAACTGAATTCTTTCGCTTTCTGCCGTGTGTTTCTAAAATTTGATTTTTAATACAAATATGCTTTGCTTTCTGCTAGTCTTGATCACTTAATCCTTCGCTTTTCGTCATTACCCATCTGAGCAGGGCGCCTTTATAAAAAAATTGGGATTTTCCGTGGTCAAGTGGTGCAAGCGTTAATTTCTGATTATTGTTAACTTCTATTACTTAAGATAACATCTAACTGCTTGTTGGGGCTCTTGATACCAGGGTATTTTATTAAAATCAGCCAAGTTTGAACTAATTAATTACTGATACAAATTGAGTTCCATAATCTCAATTAATGAAATACGCAACGGATAAAGCTCACTGAAGGATCAGCACGTAAGGGGCAGCGAATTATTCATGTCTACTAGCTAACCATTAACAACTCATCTCCCATTATTAGTGTCAATTAGATTTATTTAAATGTGTTCATTTATTCACATCCCTCAACAGTTACTGATTACTGAAAATTTATGCATTTACTGGGAAGAAGCGGTTATTATTCAATAGCAGCCGTAGATTATTTAGTTGCACTAAAATTTTATTACACCATAAGCAATGTCTTTATCAGGTTCATTTACGCTTTCTGATTCTCATAAATCTGCGTATTTACCAGTACTAATTCCCAGTTGGGATTACTTTTGGTCTCCTATGGATATGATAAAACTGCTTGACACAATAAGGTAGCAGGAAGGTTTTATTCCATGTTATTTCTTTTCAGCAAACAGCATCGCATTTACATGGCATGCCAAAATATATCCTAAACACTTATAACTACTACACTGTATCAGTCTACTATCGGGAGTGATAGCCAACCAAAGCCTAAGAGAGATAAGCATGGGGCTGCATAAGCTGTGAACTGACTGGTGTCTAACAAGACATTTATTACACTCAGTAGCTCCTGTGTCAGTTATCTTTCAGATAAAGAAAGGATGCGAGGGGTCATATCGTTACATTATTTTTATTGTTCTAATTTTTATTCTCATGGTTGGTAACGTAATTATGTGTAAAAAAAGGATAACCATACTTTAGTTGTAAAAGAAGCTACGACCAGTTATTACTGATTTTCTAGTTTTAAGCTTATTACAATCTGATTAAAGAGTATTTGACACTAGAGGCGTTTCGCTTCTTTTTTTATAGTGCATCTTCACTGGTTATTCCGTAAATTGGAAAATTATGTTATACATTTTTGACTGCTTTAGGTTAAAAACACCGTTTTGTTTATGAGGTTGGAGTGCAAATTACTTACGGTGTTTCCGTACATATTTTTCAAACGGAAAAACCAAAAGTAACTGATTTTTAATAGCTGCTACGGAAGAGGGCCTTGCAAACAAACATATTAAGGGAGCTATGATTCTGAATATGTTCGAAGATTTCATTTAATATAGCGAAATTTCCAGAAGTTGTAAAGTGGTAAATGCAAAGCCATTGACAATGAAAGAGCGCTGTTGTTTTATATTCTTCCTGTACCGTCAGCTTCTGTCGTCTGGAGCTCGAGCTGAGCAGATGTAAGCGTCGCAGCTGTAACTGTATTTGTACGACAAAGGTTATTTAAATCTAACTGTTGTGTCGGCTCCGCTGTTAATTCAAGTCATTTTCTTGTCATTTAATCTTTTATGCTGTTTTCTCCATATGTTAACAGGCAAAATTAGGCGAGGCTGGCGGCGTATTGTTCGGACACAAAAGATCAGACATAAATAATGTCCTTCAGTTAAGTGCCCAGTCCACCAAAATCTTTATTCCGATCACTTCTTGGCTGTATGCCACATTTTGCAATTAAAATTGCGCAAATTCCTCACACGACGATGATTTCAGAGCCAAATACAGTAGCTCCCAAATTTCAATTTATCACGTTCTTAAGCCTCTCAAGGATGTACAAAGGATTTATATTCACACTTGGTACGTCGTATGGCTCCACCATCAGTCACAAAGAAATCAACTAAAATAATAATTATAAATCAACAAAGCCACGCTCAATGAGCTTTTTTCCCCTTGACAATTGTTTAACGTTAAGAAAACACACACCTGATTACGAATCGTCAAGTACTACTTCCAAAAATTGGCTCGAAACATGTGGTCACAAATAAAGCACAAAGAAAACGACACTAAACACACAAAATATCATAGAAAAATTACTTTAAGCCAGTGTGCACCCTGTATAGCAAGTACTCAAGAAAGATAAACTTATAAAATAACATGTATTTCTGAAAATTAAACCTCGCTTACTCAATTGGCACGAACTTGTATTCGTCACCAACTCACAAAGGAATACCACAAATGATACCGTAAAACATCCTAAATGACATTATTTACAGCGGTCACTAAACATCGACAAACGCTCGCAAAACCTTGAATTACAGTTGCTAAAGGCTCACTTATAGGTTTGGCTCGCACATGTGCTCAGGACCAAGACACAAAGAAATAACGGTTAAAATTAAATCAAATTTACAAAATCCGTACACAGAAATTCATTATATCGTCCATTCTCCCAACTGAGCCGATTTCATCTAATAATTTTCACAGACAGGGGTTCTAAGCTGATGCCCAATACCAGGTTCTCGTTAGACCTCATTTATTATAATCATTTACATGTAATTTGACAAAATTACGAGAATTACCTCTACTTCTAACATTTCCCTATCTCTACAGACATTAAACAACACATTTCGAGCAGGATCCACGATAATGAAACCTATTTTATACCCAATTCTCTCACCGTACCAGTACATCTGTCAGAGAGAGGTCCTCACTCAATGTCCTCCTGCCGAACAGTGCCTAAATATGGTGCACCCAAGTCCAACGTCTCCTATGACCCGAACAATCTGACACCCTCTAAACTATCAGTACTATGTGAAGACATCTGCAAATCTCTTTGCGTAGCTTTGTCCACATATTTCTTTTAGCAAAGCCACCACCTGCTACCAATGTCTGGTTAGTCCTGTCCTTCCATTGCCCAAACGTTGACACTTTACTCACTCATACTCTCATGGAGGGGAAAAGAGGGGATGTGGGAAGTGTGACAAATAAAAATAAAACAGAGTTATAAGCACTCTCAGATCCAATTACCTTGGTATGTGAAAACTAAATCGAGTAGCTTCTCCTTGTGCTACACAGTGATCCTCTCACGATATTATACAGCAAGACTTAAATGGAGCATACTCACAATACCGCATTGAAACGTCCCCTTTTGAACAATTATGCATGACTGTCCTTAAACTGACACACAATATTTTTAGCGCAACGCAATCTGACTTTCAATAATCCCTACAAAAGAATGGCCCTGGCTAACATTAACCTATACCTTTCACAAATCACTTACCTCACAAAAATCTTCGTTACTCGAACTACTGCAATACAGCGAGCGCCACTACTGCCAGCTAAATAAAAGATTCTAACTACTGAAGGCACTAACTACTGATAGGCATAGTTAGCAAATGAAAGATTTTGATAGAGAACAAACAATGTATTTACCTTAATAGTCATAATATATATAGCAGTTCATGACATCCAGTCTTACAAATTTCAAAACTCCGCCATCTCTCTCCCCACATCCACCACTCCTGGCGGCTCACCTCCAACTGCGCAAAGCTACGCGCTGTTAACATCCAGCTGCCGCTGCCCAACACTACAATGGCAGACAACAATGCAAACTAGCCACAGACTGCACACAGCACAGCCAGTGATTTTCATACAGAGCGCTACGTGGCGTTGCCAATAAGAAAACCTAAACAGCCTACTTACATAGCCCCCATGCTCCCAACAAAAATTTTTACAAATTGTTTTGAGCAGTGGTCAATACAGATTTGAAAAAAATTTTTCATAATTATAAGTACAATAAATCAAATGCACACACTTATTGATACAATGTTGGTCAAAAGCTAAAATTTTCTCACGGTCCACAAAGACAGTAACATTGTAGTGTTTTTCTCAAAGTCTGAGCAGTAAAAGAAAATGCACATGGAAGTAGTGGATTTCCATGCAATCTTGAAGAAGTAGTGTTGTCATTCCAACGGAAAGACAGTGCTGACTCTTGACATGCAGACAGGTATTGGTCCACAACAGAGCAAACCCACAGCAGAGTCAGTCGAAGTTTTGAAGAATATTGCTAGGTAGGTCATCACAGAGCAGACCCACTGTAGTCCTGTATGGTAATGGTGGGCCACCAGAGGTGCAGACCCACTTCAATCCTTGCAGAGACGGCCAGCAGCCATCTGTTGCGACTGTGCAGGTGCACAATCACCATCGAAGAGTCTTGCGGAGAATATAGCAAGTCCATAAACCACCACTTGTGCATTCACAAAAAATTTTTTTGGAATTGTCCTTAGAACCAGCAATTCTGTTATCCAGTCCCTTGCTGAATTAGTAACACATGTGCAAACACTAACAGTCCCAACTTCTCACATATTGTGCATTACTATGACCAACAGAAATGTGTTCAGTGAAATGAATGCTTACAAGTTACTTAATCTGATGAACTGGTGTCCATTACAATTTTATAACATAAGAATACAATTACAAAGGTACAAAATACATCATTAAAGAACATAACAATACAGATAACATTTGTAGTAACACAGACTTTACAAAAGAATAGAAATAAACATATACATCAGTGTTACAGGAATTATGAAACACGTAAATAAATAAAATAATGAGAATAGTTTTCGAAACATTAATTTCACACATGAGCATTGAAACAAAACAGAATAAATAATGTCTAAACATCTTTACAAAGTGAATAACATATTATAAATGCAAATTATATTTGTGGATAACAGTATTCCTCATCAGAGTGAATGTAGCTGAGTATTAGAGAAATTCTACAACATAAATCTTATTAGCTAAACACAAAGACAGGAAAAAGAAAAATACACAAGCGTACATAAACACATACCAGAATAACACAGGTGGAAAGGACAGGGTTTGTTTTCAGTGTCCCCTTTTGAACAATTATGCATGACTGTCCTTAAACTGACACACAATATTTTTAGCGCAACGCAATCTGACTTTCAAAAATCCCTACAAAAGAATGGCCCTGACTAACATTAACCTATACCTTTCACAAATCACTTACCTCACAAAAATCTTCGTTACTCGAACTACTGCAATACAGCGAGCGCCACTATTGCCAGCTAAATAAAAGATTCTAACTACTGAAGGCACTAACTACTGATAGGCATAGTTAGCAAATGAAAGATTTTGATAGAGAACAAACAATGTATTTACCTTAATAGTCATAATATACATAGCAGTTCATGACATCCAGTCTTACAAATTTCAAAACTCCGCCATCTCTCTCCCCACATCCACCACTGCTGGCGGCTCACCTCCAACTGCGCAACGCTACGCGCTGTTAACATCCAGCTGCCGCTGTCCAACAGTACAATGGCAGACAACAATGCAAACTAGCCACAGACTGTACACAGCACAGCCAGTGATTTTCATACAGAGCGCTACGTGGCGTTGCCAATAAGAAAACCTAAACAGCCTACTTACAGCTTCAGTACTAACGATCATACGAATGAATGACTCTGGTCTTTAGATAGATCTCAAATCGGCTGGAGCTTTCGTCAGCCCAACGGCAATTTACTATGCAGTATGGAAAGAAGGGTTGATGCTCAAGTTCGAAGACGTAATTTTATGTCAGAGGCTAGCACGTTTACTTAACATTTTGTCTGATCCAAGGCTTTCAGTTGTTCCGAAAAGGAAAGCTAGTATTTGGAGACCTCTGAAAGATGGCTTGTCTGAAGATACTCCTGGCTCTCGTTCTGTTTAATTTACGCGTCCACGACATTCCCAGCTACTAGTTCCAAGAAGATCCAGAACACTGATGGCGTAGAATTAATACGTCGGAAAAAATATCAAGCATTGTGAATGTGTCGCAGACGTTTTAGGCACCACCGAAAAGCTTAAAGGACAATGGAATGAACATCCACCGTAGAACGCCCTCCTGATCCAATGGGGAAGTCTGTATGGTTTGGTCTTCCATATTAATAAGGGTTGATACCTGATCACTTCTAAACAGGAAATAGGACATGTTGTGGAGAACTGCTCGCTCCGCAGTTTGAAGGTGGTGCGAAAGGCTTACATGGAGTGAAACCGATTGCTGTAATGTGGTTGTGAAATTTAAACGTTAACCTCTAAATTAATTACGCCTATATGTTCGTTATCTCTGTACATGAATGTATTCTATTATGCCATATTATGATAATAATAAAGCTTCTTCTTCATGTTTATTAACCCTGCCACCTTCCTTAAGAAAGATGTACACATATCTACCTAAGGGGCATAATAACTCAGTATGGTATTTAAAGAGTATGTTGACTATAAATTGTTAAAATTATTTTAATGTTAGGTGTAGGTTTATTTGCTACAATATAAACAAATCTATATTACATACCAAAATACAATGAGCTGTTGCACAATAGAATTTTACTTAGCGTAAAAACTGTCAATGATCTAAAGAATTAGAACAGAGTTTTACTTAGAATTCCTCATTTTGGCCGTGGTATCTAACGTGAGCCTTGCAGACATGTCTGTTACAATTTGAACGCTTCATTGATGTCTTGTTGTCACACGTGATGGAGAGAATTTGCATCTAGCATGTATGCAGTATTGGTTGCCACCGCTAGAGCTTGGTGTTGATGGCCTTTTATGTTTGTATTTGTCTAACAATGACGGCTGACTGCTCACTCCGTGGTAGCATTTTTCTAGTTTCAATAAAAGGTGTGACTGCGAGTCTTCCCAATTCATCGAGAAGTATTCTTCTTTTGCGAAGAAGTCTTTTTTTCCATCCTGTATTTTTTTTTTCTCTACGGAGTACAAAGGCATAACAGGCAGAAGTATCAACAACATTGTCGAAAATTACCATTGATTTTCCTCCTGCATGTATAGGTGTCAATAAGCTGATGCAATGTGTCAACTGCTTCCTTACTTGCATTGCAATGCAATACCATTTTCGATTTCTTGTCTTCACTGTTACTTATTTCCTCACTGTTATACGCTGTTCTCATCAGGTCAATCTGTTTGTTCTTCCTTGGAACTTAAGATGGACCATGGTATCTTTGGTAAAAAGAAATTCTTTGCTTGATATACGAATGTCGTTCAATAAGTAATGCCCCACATTTTTTTTAAAAAAGCTATTAATATACATTGACAAGCGTCCTAGTTGGTGCTTCACATTTGATGTTTGTTCTGTGCGTCGGTGAAGTTTCGAACCCTTCTGGCACATGGCAGAGCCGCAGTAGAGCGTCAAAATGGCGTCTACATACGACTCACGTTACAAGCTGTGTGCTCTTATTGAAGTCTTGTGTGTAGAAGAAGAAACAATGGTGAACATCCATAAACCTTTGTGTGCAGTGTATGGCGATTCTGCAGTTGATAGGAGTACAGTTGGGCCTTGGGTAAAGAAAGTTACAGCCTCAGGCAATACAGAAACAGAGCTCCATGATCAGCCATGCTCGGGATGTCCTGTCACAGCCACTGCACCAGACATGCTGAATTGTGCGGATGTCATTATTCGTGCCGACCGGCGCATCACAACTCGACAGTTGGCTCTACAGTTGTTTGTCAGCATTGGAAATGCCTCTGCAATGATCGAGACTCACGGGTATTCAAAGAGGTGCTCACGATGGGTTCCACGAATACTCACAGCAGACCACAAGATTCAGATAAAGGCCGTTTCATCTGAATTGTTGGAGCGTTTTGAGACCGACAGAGAGACCTTTCTGGCACGGATCGTTACGGGGAATGAAGGCTGAGTACACCACTTTACGCCGGAAACAAAAAGGCAGTTCATGGAGTGGCATCATCCTTATTCACCAGAAAAGAACAAATTCAAGACAACCCCCTCTACCGGAAAAGTCATGGTGACAATCTTCTGGTATTGTGATGGCGTCATTCTCTTGGATATGAGGCCAAGATGGTCAACCATCAATTCAGCGTACTTGAAGACTTTGAATAAACTCAAAAACCGTTTCCGACGTGTTCGATCGGACAAGAATGCAGCATAAAACTGGCTCCAACGCGATAATGCACGCCCACACACAAGTTTGAGAACCCAGGATTACATCGCCAAATTGTGTTGTACATCGTTGCCTCACCCACCCAACAGGCCAGACCTGGCATCCTCTGACTCCCATCTCTTTGGGCCGCTTATAGATTCTCTATGGGGAACACACTTTGAAGATGACGAGAGTATCAGTCATCCAGTGAAAATATGGCTACGCCTACAGGGCAAGAGCTTTTACCAGCAGGTAATACATGCTCTTCCACAACGTTGGCGTACGATCTAGAACGTTATGGAGGCTACGTAGAAAAATAGGAAATGGAGAAGACTTGTTGATGTACAGGGTGATTCAAAAAGAATACCACAACTTTAGGAATTTAAAACTCTGCAACGACAAAAGGCAGAGCTAAGCACTATCTGTCGGCGAATTAAGGGAGCTATAAAGTTTCATTTAGTTGTACATTTGTTCGCTTGAGGCGCTGTTGACTAGGCGTCAGCGTCAGTTGATGCTAAGATGGCGACCGCTCAACAGAAAGCTTTTTGTGTTATTGAGTACGGCAGAAGTGAATCGACGACATTTGTTCAGCGTGCATTTCGAACGAAGTATGGTGTTAAAACTCCTGATAGGTGGTGTATTAAACGTTGGTATAAACAGTTTACAGAGAATGGGTGTTTGTGCAAAGGGAAAAGTTCTGGACGGCCGAGAACGAGTGATGAAAATGTAGCACGCATCCAGCAAGCATTTGTTCGCAGCCCAGGAAAATCGACTCGCAGAGCTAGCAGAGAGCTGCAAATTCCACAATCAACTGTATGGAGAGTCCTACGAAAAAGATTAGTTATGAAACCTTATCGTCTGAAATTGGTTCAAGCACTGTCTGCAGCTGATAAGATTAAAAGAATCGATTTCTGTGATTTTATCCTTGCTCAAATGGAAACAGATGAATATTTCGTTTCAAAGATTGTGTTTAGTGATGAAGCAACTTTCCACACTAACGGGAAAGTCAACCGTCACAATGTCTGTATATGGGGCACTGAGAATCCGCGGGAAACAACTCAGTATGAACGTGACTCGCCTAAGGTGAACGTTTTCTGTGCCATTTCAGTCAATAAAGTGCTACTGTAACTGGACTACAGTATCTGGAGATGTTAGAGAATTGGCTGTTCCCTCGAACAAGAAGCACAACAATTTCAGCAGGATGGAGCGCCACCACATTGGCACTTATCTGTCCGTAACTACCTGAACGTCAACTACCCGAGGCGATGGATCGGCCGCCAGGCAGCCCGTGACAGAGCACTTCATCACTGGCCTCCAAGAAGCCCTGATCTTACCCCCTGCGATTTTTTCTTATAGGGGTATGTTAAGGATATGGTGTTTCGGCCACCTCTCCCAGCCACCATTGATGATTTGAAACGAGAAATAACAGCAGCTATCCAAACTGTTACGCCTGATATGCTACAGAGAGTGTGGAACGAGTTGGAGAATCGGGTTGATATTGCTCGAGTGTCTGGAGGGGGCCATATTGAACATTTCTGAACTTGTTTTTGAGTGAAAAAAAACCTTTTTAAATACTCTTTGTAATGATGTATAACAGAAGGTTATATTATGTTTCTTTCATTAAATACACATTTTTAAAGTTGTGGTATTCTTTTTGAATCACCCTGTATATTGTCACCAAATTCTGACTCTTAACAATAAATATGTTCTGAGAAAAAAGTGGGGCATTATCTATTGAACGACCCTCGTATTATTGTGGAGTTCAGGCTTAATTTTTCTCACCGTCCCCAGCATTGTAAGATGTTTTTTGAAAAGACCTTGGTCTAATGCACGTGATGTGAAGACATTGTCACATGTGACAGTTTGTCCTTTTAGCTCATGTGTGAGATGCATAACAGCTCGCATAAGTTGCTTTTTCTCAGGTACTTGTCCAGGTAATTTTCCTGTATTTGAGTCTTCAAAACATAACAGATATCACTGTTACACAATGTCCCAATATTTTGTGGGTTTGATCAGTATTCATCGTTTGAATGGACAACGTCCTCGGAAAATCATCAACTGTTTATCCACGGTTACATTTATGTCAGGTTTATATAGTTTTGAAGGTATTTCCAATCACTTATCCCACATATCTCTTATAAATTTCAACTTGTCATTTACTCTTCGTGCTCTTCGATCAGACTTGTAACGGAAATTTAACATCTTAACATAACCTGAAAAGAAAATTTTATATCAACTACTCTGGCGATAACGTGTCTTGCATTCTTGTCGGACCAATAGTCAGTTTTATGTTGCTTGCACTAAATGCTCTTCCAGTTCGTGGAAAAGATTCTAAGCTGCATGTGACTTTTTTGTCTTAAGACTGAATCCGTTAAACAGCTTGCACGGTGTCATTTGAGGCATCAGTATCTCAAATGTCTTCTGAATCAGATGAAGCACGAATATTGTCATCAGTGATGCGCTTTTATTCTTTAGAATTATTTTCCTCGCTGTCAAATGAATGATTCCAATTGCTGATATGAAAGAACTCATTTTGTTATGCCAGCCACACAAAAATTTCTAAGATTGATACATGAACTGCGTCTGCACAGCAACAGTTGACAAAATATAACTATTAGCGATAATTCGCTATAATAATTCGAATGGAATCAGAGACTTTCACTGTTACGTAACGTTCACACATTTCAACAATAAGGAATCAGGTATTTACTTCGTCATAAAAACCGTTATTGATATATCTCATGCATTTAGAAACAAAACTTGACTATGTTTGTGCATCCTGTGAATTTTTAAGCCCACCGGGTCATACCGACCTGAGGAACTCAAGTGTAAGGAATGAAGTTTTAGCAAAGGGGAGAAAAGTATTTTTTTTTTTTTTTAGTTTGGGCTTTAAGATATTTAGAAAGTTCAGAAAAACAAAGCCATCAAGTGTGGAGCAATACCATTATAATGTTACGGAAGAACAAATCCCTTTTGGGTTATGTAACAATTGCGTTAACTCGTCCTCTGTCTGATATACTTCTTTAGAATAGAATGAGATTTTCACTCTGCAGCGGAGTGTACGCTGATATGAAACTTCCTGGCAGATTAAAACTGTGTGTCCGACCGAGACTCGAACTCGGGACCTTTGCCTTTCGCGGGCAAGTGCTCTACCATCTGAGCTACCGAAGCACGACTCACTCCCGGTCCCCACAGCTTTACTTCTGCCAGTATCTCGTCTCCTACCTTCCAAACTTTACAGAAGCTCTCCTGCTAACCTTGCAGAACTTTAGAATAATTAATTTTTCCATGTTTCCCAGTTCAGTAACTCTCATATTCCCTGAACAATAGATAATGCCTATTTGTGAGTCGATGATATTCTGCAGTCTGATTTCTGTCATTTCCGTGAAACACGCCCGACTTTCTTGTGTAGCGTACTGTGCCCATACATCTAGGTACACGCAGGAGACTACATCACTGTTGAATACCCAGACTTGTCACACAGGCAGTACGTTTGCGATGAGGTAGGTCGATGGTAGTCTGCCGTCACCCACTGATTCAGACACAGTTTACACACGTGACTGCAATTAAAACAACCCAACTACTTGCCGTGCGAATAAGGGAAAATCCCTCACTCCGGTATTCACCTCCAGAACAAAACAGTCAGCGCGACTGACTGTCATGCGGGGAAAACGGGTTCGATTGCTAGTATTGACAAAGATTTTTCTTTGTTGAGAGAACTGGTACGGGTTTGGGGAGGGGGCCGGAGGGGGAGGACACTCGACCTCGTGAGGCCAACTGAAGAGCTACTTGATCGATTAGCTGCAGTTACAAAGTCAAGAAACCCGACAACGATCGGGAGAGCGGTGTGCTGACCACATGCCCCTCTATACCGCATCTGATGACACCACTGAAAGAAGATGACATGGCTGTCGGTCGAGCCTTGTTGGCCTATCCTAGGCCAGACCGCAGAAATTTACTACCTTTACAGTCACACTGTTGGCGTATCTGCAAGAGTGCGCTCTAATATTTAGTGGACTGCTTCTTTGAGCCTTAAGAACACCACATTGTTGCGACGTCGCCGCGACACACATTGGATCGTGTCTCCTAAACTTGCTTTATACAGTTAGGTGGGTTCCCAATACAACAGATGTCTCGTAGCTCCTTGAGCTAATATGGAATGTCGTGCCCATCAGCGGATAGAATGACTCAGTCAACATCTCTGAAAAACTGTTAAAGTTTGCTAATAAACTTAGCTTCAAATGGTTCAAATGGCTCTGAGCACTATGTGACTTAACATCTGAGGTCATCAGTCCCCTAGAACTTAGAACTACTTAAACCTGACTAACTTAAGGATATCACACACATCCATGCCCCAGGCAGGATTCTAACCTACGACCGTAGCAGTCGCGCGGTTCCGGACTGAAGCTCCTACAACCGCTCGGTCACCGCGGCCGGCAAACTTAGCTTCAAGTGCGCACTTTAAACAGTCCTTTACGAAGAGGATAAGGGAAGAGATCCACTGCTGTTGGATTACACTATTAATAACATATCACTGGAACAATAACTATCGCAAAATACGAAGGTTAGCGATTGGGATCGACCTAAAGTGGAATAATCAAATTAAACAAATGACAGGAAAAGTAGATTCCAGTCTGAGATTCAGTGCGAGAACGTTAAATAAATGTATAATTCATCCACTAAAGAAATGACTTAAAAACGTATGTTCAGACGATTCTTCAGTACTGCTCATCAGTCTGGGACCTCGGCATGTAGAATTAGAAGAGGAAGATCCAAAAAAGAGCAGTGCATTTCGTCACAGAATCGTTCACTCGGCGCGAGAACGTTACAGATATACTCAAACTACAGTGGGTAGACGTTACAAGAGAAGTGTTATGCGTAACGAAGAGGCATACTGTTGAAATTCCGAGAGCGTGAGTTCCACGAAGAATCGGGCAACATATTACTTCCACACACATTTCTACGAAATGATCACGACGAGAAAATAAGGGAAATTAAATGTTACAAGGAATTTTATCTATTATTCTTCCCGCGCCCCGCTAGTGAATGGAACAGGCAAGAGGGAAAATGACAGTGATGCCAGAAGTACTATCTGCCACGACCTGTAAGGTGGCTTGTGGTGTACAGATATCGACGAAGATTTGCGTCTGGAGAGGGAGAGTTTTCTACTGTAGTTTATGCGATCTGTTATTTCTGACATAACGGGTAGACAAATTTAAATCTGTATTTATTTTACGCTAATAAGAGAGAGGAAATCGACCTCGCGCTTCTCAATAGGACAGGCAGACAAAGATTCACTGTGAAGCTTACCTGTTTAGAGCTATACGTTTAAAAGCTTCGTTTGAAGTTCTCTGGCGCTAAGTCGAGCGCCTTTCGTCTTTGGCCGATAAGACGCTCTGGAGACTCTGTTTAATGAGCAGAGAAGTCGTACGCCTAATTTCCGTTCCAGGGCACTCTGCCGGAGTGGGGGCAGTTTCCGTAAGTCTCCAGACGACTCTCTGCTCGGATCGTCAAAAACTTGGCTCTTTGCACTGAAACTCGCCAACTGTCTCGCCTTTTCGCTCCGTCTGTATTTTATCACCCTAGAGTCTGATATATTTAAATTCACACTCTAAAGTCTCATAATAGTCTACCTTCCACTGTTTTCGACGTGTTAACTGGCTACTCGCTGGAAACAGGTGTACTGACAGAGATAGTCGTTAGAGAAGTCTTACTCTCAAATCACATAAGGTAAACTTAGAAATGAAGGTAGCAACCACATTACAGTCACTCGTAAAAGCTGCAGTACATGTTTTCGTGTTTAATAAACTATAATCAAAGAAAGGACAGTTTTTTTTTATAGCAGAATAACCGCTTAAGTCTGCAGCTCATACACGGCTGTTATTCTGAAGATATTACCACAGGTACTACTGTATATCAGTCCATGCTTAACTGCATGAAACTTCAGCCAGTGCAGTAGGCACGGATCCACTTTGAGGGACTGAGACCATCACTCATGATTAACCGAATGAAAGAAATCTATGTCGTACTGTGTAACACCCCTTTTCTCTCTGATTGGACGACGACCTTCTTAGCGTGAATTTGGTGAGACACTGAAAACTTTTAGGAGGTATTCTACTGCGTTATCAGTCAATGAACGCCAATAACCCAAGGAGATAAGCCAGACCAGGGGGAGAGGATTGCATATTCCCCTCACACCCACAGCAAACGGTACCCTGTAGTTCGATGGAAGCACAGGTACATTCGCCTAGAAGAAGTGTAGCCGAAGTGATCCACAAAGCTACTGTCCAATATACCTGGTGCCTACCTGTTGTACAATCATGGAACATATTATGAGCACTGACGTAACTAAATGTCTCTAACAGAATGACCCCCTACATGTCAAGAAACATCGATCGTGCGAAACAACTCTCTCTTTCCTCAGACGATATTCTGAAATCCACGACAAAAAGGCAATAATTTGGGTTTAGTATTTCTTGACTGCCTAAAACAGTCTGACTCAATACCACACCGACTCATTTATGAAAACAAGGTCACTGACGGTATCAAACAAAATCTGTGACTTGTTAGGAAAGATACAACATATTATCTTTGGCTGAGAGTCATCTTCAGATAGTGCTCTGCGCTATTATTTGAATTCCTCTGTAAATTCTGTTTCTTACGTAAATATCGATATGCATAGGTCAAACAGAGCAAAATTATGTAACAGAGTAATCTTCGACTATTGCCACAACATTTTTGTGTTGTTCTACTGCCTCCGTCTGAGATTGCTAGCAATGTTACAAGCATTCTAAGTTGAGCAGTGTTAAGTAGCCCACGTTTTTTGAAGAATGGCTAGGACATTTTCTTCATAAGTTTGATGTGAGACTGATGGAACTGGAGCATGAATACTTTTGATACAATTATGGAGAGAGAAGCTAAGGAGATTATTTGTGAGATTTTCTGTGACGTTGAGAGGTTGAAGTAAGCACGCAAGCACGTAGCATCGTCTTGTGTTATCGAGATTGTAGTAACGAAGCTCCGATGATAAGATTATCATATGGATTACTCTGATTGGAAGGCGAGATTCCCCTTGGTTAAAGTTATTTTTTAAAGTCGAGTTACGTATATGCCATTGTGAAAATTCAGTTGATTTTTAAGCCATTATTTTTCAATGTAAAGTGTCAAGAGAATTTTGTCAAATCATTTCACAGCAGTTAAATTCCCATCCCTCATTCAGTTTATTACGTACGTACACACATTGTACTTTGTGGTATGGAATTTTCAGTTGTAGTTTTTAACGTTGCGTTGCCGTTGTATGCTGTGATCTGCTTTCGAGAAATATGGGAAAATGTTTGTCAAGATACGAGGTAAGTGCAAATACAGTTTACGGTAAGTAATTGATGTTTAAGTTCACTTGCAGATTTATTTTATAATTCAGGCTACATTCGGAGTAACACTTTTTTAAAAAAAAATTGAAACAGCTAGCTTCAATTTGTAGACGCAGTGCTGAGTATATCGTATTAAGCATTTGTCTAATTCAGTATAATCAGAGTTTTGCATAGAACACGAGTTTAAGAGAGAAGAGGGGAGAGAGGAATCAGTTTGTTTGGTAATCATTTTTGACAAGTTTTAATACACGGTTTTCGGAAGATTCACTCAGATAGAAGCAGACAAGCGGTTAAGTCACACTTGTCGACCTTTCTGCGTAGGATAGTTCAGTGGACGTTTCGAAAATGCGTTTTCAGGTGCGCTGAATTTCCCGAAGACAAAAATATCGTTGTGCCTACCCTTATTAATGTTGTACTTCGTTTTCAGCCATCTTAATACCTTTAAAATTTTTATGTGTAAATTATTAAATTTCTGTGAAAAGAACTGTGACGATTATTGAAAACATTGCTACACAGACTGAAATGATTATAATACAGATTCTTTGAATACTTCATTTATTGCTGAGGATTTGTAAGTATTGTAGTATAAAAATATTCTTTTTTACTTTAGTCACCGTGTAGTAACTTGTTTTTAACGTGATAAAATTTCATCATGTTTGGCAAAACGAATGACAAAACGAAATTTCGTAATAGCACGAGACAACAGAGAACGTTTCAAAATAATGATTCGGCTCAGGATGAAACGCACCACTTCGTACAATTAGCGCCAGACAGTAATTTACACGACACCGCAGGAAATATCGCAGATTTGCAATTACCAGCCAACTTAGTGACAACTTATGACACAGCATAAACTGTGTGAAAATTCTAAAGAAGAGTCGGTGGGCAATAACTCACCACAGAGTTACGAAATTTTACAACAGGTGGTAACAGACACATCGGAATCAGGTTTTGCGTCAATATCTTTTGAACGAGCATAACCCGTGCCATCATCAGTAAACAGTAATGTAGAACCACACTGCGTGAATCCGACAAATTTTTTAGAATCAATTCATCAGATGCTTAAAGAAACACACGATGAAATGAGTAACAAAATCAACAAATCACAGGAACAGAACAGAAAATTACAAGAATAAATAAAAGTGAAAATGCATATTCTCTCAATTGAGATTAGGGAAGAAATTAAAAAAGGCCTTCAAGCAGTCATTAGCAGTTTTGCAACTAGGTTACGTGACCTTGAAACAGAACATGAAAACATGGAAACAAACCAGCGTTATGACAATGAATGGTTAACTAAAAGTCAACACTGTAGTTCCAAGTGCGATAGTTACACAGATAAAAGATAAAAGATAGGCAACAGTAAAAGAAATTAGCGAACAAATATAAACTTTGACATTAAGTTTAGATGAACAAAAAGAAAATTTAAGGGCAATTAAAGAAAAAGTTGATGACCTGACAACGAAAAAGGCAAATTTGTCAACTGTTGCGGGAAGAGATTCAAATGACACACCACCAGTACAGCTTTCAGACACTGCAGAATACTGGTCATGCAAAAACTTTAAAAACGACCATGTGAAAATCAGTCAGAAAAAAGAAAAGGGTAATAAGAATAATGTACATGAACATGCGACAATACTGCACTGCTCACTGCTTCTTATGCAAACTAGCTAACTTGAAAATGTAAACCTAACATTGTAGTGCAGAGGTGAACAAATGTCACTTAAAAGTCTATGACCAATGGTGACTGAAACAGCTCTGGATCCCAGAACTACTGTCCAAATCATCTATTTATTAAAGTTTTAATTAGGAGCACACCATCACGGGCCACAGTGGAAGGCTGTACTTTTCTGAAGTCTGGCTGCATAAACTTCTAGGGAGAAACCTTTCACTAGTCGCATTTGCCGTAATTATTCAATATAAAATTGCAGTTGCTAATCAAAAATTCAGCCAGGGATAAAGTTATGAACTCATAGGTGTTTGATTTCGACGAAATTTTGAATTTTGAGATTCATTTTCTTTATGACCCACAACAACAAGTTTAATGAACTTTCAAGGATGAATGTTTATTCTATGTGAGAACTTAATTAACCAAGCATTAACTTAGCTGGGTCCCCACTCACTCCAAAAGCCTCGAAAAATTCGAAGTACAACTTGTTTCTGATTCAAATTAAAATTCTTACTTGTATCAGTCGTATATCTGCAGCTGCTGGCACGAATTATTCCGATACTAAATCAACTGCTAAGTTCAAGATCACTTCATAATTAAATCAAATTACTGCAAAAAGGACGCTTAGCAAAACTTTTTCGTCAGTGGACGGCTCCGAACTCTCTAGATCTGTGGTAAAATTTTAGAGTTCAGAATCGCCCTCTGACGAAAGAGATACTCTAAGTGCAAGCTCGGAAATTTTACGAAATGATCACTGACGACAAGCACCAAAATTTTCTAAGTCCATAACTAGACAGGTAGAAAAATTTCGAAACTTCCGCGAAGCGATCAACTCACACAGAGACTGCTCAAACCAGCGTGCCCGAACCTCGATAGGTCACATGAATCTAATCAAATATCTTGGCACATACAAGCATTATATATGAAATTCACTTCCAAATTTTTTCAGATTTTCAGAGCTGAAATTAGATTTTTGGTACACACACTTGTTTCCACACTAATTATGCTTCCAACATAAGAACTTTACTTTTGATGACATTGTTGATAAATACGAGTATAAACAATTAATCATAAACCTACTTCTAATTTCCTAACGATTTATTTACATGACACACACACACACACACACACACACACACACACACATATATATATATATATATATATATATATATATATATATATATATTTATATTTATATATATTTGTCAAATTGACCATGGTACCGACTGCAGGAAGGCAGTCTTCATCGGAATAAAAATTACATGCATTACATGTAATCACACTATGGGTAAACTGCTCTCGTCAAATAGAAAATGTCAGGGGAGCACTTTTGCTCAGAGTATTTTTACCCATGGTGTGATTACATGTAATCCATATAATTTTTATTTCGATGAAGATTGCCTTACTGCAGTCGGTACCATGACAAATTTGACAAAAAAAGTATTGTGCAACCGATGTGGATATCATACGGTTGCTGGATCTCAGCCAATAAAAATGTTCAAAATTTAAGATTCATAACGACTGTTAATCTTTAACGCTACTACTAGTTTTACGATATTAGTTTTGTGGGAAATTTTCCGATTTTTCAGCACAGAATATACATTCCGGCGTATACTTCAGTGATGTTTATCACAATTTTAGTATAATTCTTTGATTGATAGGTCTCATAGAGACCTATCCATTGATACTTCGTTAATGAAAATCGGTTTAGTTGTCACCGAGTTATATAATTTTTTAAAATTCATACAGTTTAAAAGCTGTTCATCGTACACTAACGTAAGAACGATCATCGTACGCAGGGCACACTTATACCGTAGCACTCGCTACAATTTTTCCTCTATTTCTGTGGTACTAGCCCGCCGGTATCTTACTGGTTTCACATTCTATTAGAACGTACCTGATTTCCAGTGTTTAACAAGTTCTTGTAGGGTGTTATGGGGGTACTTTCAACCATTTTTCTCCCCGCGGCATTCCAGCACTGGGAAAGCCGGCCAAGTACTTTAAGAGTGAGTTATGTAGTCTGCTAAGCATCAGAATTTCTCATACACGGTGATTGCTCCAATAGCAGAGCTCAAAGGACGCCGACATCTAGCGGACGAACTACAAAGCTATTGCCGCTGCGGGCGGCCACGCTTGGCCACCACTTGACTTGCTCCCACCCTTACTTCTGCCAAAGCCAGTCTGGGGGCTGTACCGTCACAATAACCCCAATTACTACTCCACTCACAAAGTGAAGAGTGTCGCAGTTGGCACCAAGTATAGTAACATGTCCTCATCATAAATGCACAACTCATTAAGTATAGACAACTTAAAGTAAACTGGAAACTAATTCTGCAGCGCTAACTACCCTAAGCCTATCCTAACCACACATTTAAATATCAGTATTACTGTGCTTAAAAAACAAGTACAGATCTGTAAACAAAACCTAATAATTAAATAAGTCCTGAAAACCAATGACTGTAAACCAGCGTTTGTCTGTATGTATGTGAAGTATAGTTTTTTTCTGGTAAACACAATAAACAAGAAACAACTGAAATTAAAATTCCCGTTGACACAGTTCCACTTACGAAAAAAATTAAAGTTCACTACCATGCAGTTTCTTTTCGTCCAGTTCGTTTTAACTGTAAAGAAATTTAGTTTTTTGCGCTACACATCTGCCTGTATATTACCTAGCACAGACACTAAGTCACTACAAGTTTCATTGCCTTTTCCTGTGCCACCCAGGGTCGTTACACTGATGCAGCTGTGGTCACAGGTTCCATTACAGGCTCACTTGCCAACCAGCTCACGTGACACTGGCAAGAAACAGAAGTCACCCATTGGACTTCCTGTGACAGGCGATTGTCTGAGAGCCAGGGACCGGTCGGATCAAAATTCACCTCCCCTGCCATTCAGACTTGTCACAATCAACACCAAATTTCAGGGCGAGAAGTGACACAAATAAACAGAACCTACTGCTTGCAATGAAATCATGCTAAGTACATAATTTCATTTGTGTCACAACAACTTCTTTCATTCAAAAACAGAAAGGCCCAAGTCACTGCGACTGTACTGGTCAGAGATAAGTCTCTGGTAATCTATCACGACACTGGAAAAGCAGCCGGACTTGAAGCACTTAGGATAATTTCCGTTAAGTAGTGTTTAAGCTTAGGGGCTGATGACCTTAGAAGTTAAGTCCCATAAGATTTCACACACATTTGAACTTTTTTTTTGAAGCACTTGAATAATGGAAACTAAAACCAACAGCTGTGTTATAATCCAACTCCTTTATTCAAAACATGCTACCAGTTTCGTCGACAAAAATCATCCTCTTCAGGCCCCAAGAGTAATCTGCCATCAAAGTACGAACCGCAGCTTTATAGTTCAACGGAGTCTCTTAGCGATTTATTAAGCATGTACCCCAGCGTCTGTAACCAACCAAGTCGAGTGTAGCGTTGCCATAATCAAGTGGTTTACGTAGCAATTACAAGCCCAGCAATGATGCAGTTGATTTTGGCCCCACTGCACTCGACTTAGCTGTTTCTACATGCTGGTGCACACGCTTAATTAAGTTGTGCTGCTTCCATTTGAAGACTCCTTTGGATTTTGCCATTCTGGATCGTAAGACTAGGCTTGGAGCCTGAAGATCTCCCTTTTTGGCGTCGAAACTGGTAGCATGCTTTGAATAAAGGACACTGGATTATAATACAACTGTTTGTTTCTATTACCATTATTCAAATACATTGCTGTTAATTAACGTCTTAATTTAAGCTCATTACCACAGAATTTTAAAAAAGTATACCGATTCACAACAACATATTAATCAACGCTGTACATACAGCCAACAAACCCCCTTTGTTTAGAGAAACGCAAACCAAAAAGTTAACCTACATAAAAATACAACCCCTATAATATCATAACAGCGACTTGAAGGTATTATTAAGTTACTCTGCTCTTCATTAGTTGCTCAAAATTTGGCCACCACCTGGACCCCCACACACCAAGAATTATTTGGTGTGCGTGTGTGTGTGCGTGTGTGTGTGTGCAAAAGAAAACTTCTACACGCGTGTGAAAATTGTAAACACAATCGCATCTTCCTTTACAATTAATACTCTTCTTTTGAAGTTCAAATCAGCTAATCATTAATTGCGAAGCTTTAGTATAGCTATTGCCCCTTATAAAACACGATTCTTTCCCACTGTTTCGTACTCATTCACAGAATATAAAACTAAGTCCTCATATTTACCCAGAGTCATCGACCGCCCCCCCCTAAACTCTTATACCTAACAGCAAAATGGTACATCCTCACCTCAAAATTATCGCTCCAAAAATCTTACGTCTCTCACAGGGTGTAAACAACACGTTGCCCTCAAAATGTAGCTATAACACATGTTACCAAAACAGGTACTCTCTTTACACAGACTGTTTGTGCAGACACAGTTCAGTCACCTGAGTCCCAGTAGCTTACTCGACAAGAGGTACTCTAACCGATGTTTGGGTAATGGCAGCGTGATACAACAAACGGTCCATGGTACTATTAAAAAAAATGGTTCAAATCGCTCTGAGCACTATGGGATTTAACTTCTGAGGTCATTAGTCCCCTAGAACTTAGAACTACTCAAACCTAACTAACCTAAGGACATCACACACATGCATGCCCGAGGCAGGATAGTGCGGTTCCAGACTGTAGCGCCTAGAGCCGCTCGGCCACCATAGCCGGCGGTACAATTCAAACAGCTTTTCAATTTCCCCAACTATGTCACTTGACCTCACCTTGGTTTTCAGGAGAAATAGGTCATTCACCTTGTACTTAGCAGTTTTGCCTGCGTTTTCTGAGTGCAGCTACCTTAACCATTTGCTCTGCCGCTTACTACAGCCGTTCCTGGTGCGTCGTAATAAAGACCTCCGGGCAGCTATTCCACGGTTTCAAATATCAGGTTTGCTGCTTTTTTATTTAGTGGGTTGGAATCCTGTCGCTCTGCTTCGAACGCCATTCATCACATTCTCGAATAAGGTAATGCTGTCAGCCCATGATGTATGCTTGTGACTGCAATATGTTCGGCATAATCGTCCGAGCTCCCGCATATAGCGTTCGGCCGGATTACTTGCCCTGTGGTAAACTGAAGTTTTTATGCGCTTTCTGCCTGCTTACTGCATAAAACCCTCCAATAGTTTGAAAATAAATTGTGAGCCGTTATCTGAAAGCAGTGTCTTCGACCTCCCGAGTTTATTGAAGTAATCCACCGCCAGTTTTCGCTTCCTAGTTTTACTAGTAGCTCTTTCCATTTCGTGCAGTTTTACATGCATGGAAAATACGTCCACTGCACGTAAAACGTATTCCTGCCCGCCCCTACTAGCTGGTAACGGACTGAATACATCAACTGCCAATAATTTTCCCACACCATGAGGCAGCATGTTTTACATCTCACCTTGACTGGCAACAATACTGTGCTTAGCTTCTTGGCGCTTGTCACATTCATCCAGCTGTTTCTTAAGTCTACGATCCATATTACTGAATAAGACGTAGTCTTTTAACACCTCTAAGAATTTCTGTGCTTCATAATGGCCATGACTCCAATGTATGTAATTTATGAGTGACTGCATATGCTCCTCAGGCCAACACAGCTGCCACATCTCTTGGTCTGCATTTTTTCTACGAAACAGTACCCCCTAATAAATTTTATAAAATTTCTCAAGTTTCTCATGCCAGTTGGACATGAAGCACTAGAGCAGCTTGACTAGGTCGGAGAAATACTACAGACCTGGTGATGTGTTAACAATTACCCATGCAGATTTTGGGAAAGAACTACATTACAAAGAACTACATTAGAAACTCCACTGTAGAGCTTGTTTCCATTTTCTCCAACGTTTGTCGTCAGTGTTCCACTAAGACGTATTGTAACTGGATGAAATCCTCTTAAGGTTTCAGAACTATCCGATCGATATGTCTGATACTCACTTCTGACACACCGACGGAGGTGTCGCAGTGGTTAGCATACTGAACTTGCATTCGGGAAGACAACGGTTCAAACACGATCCTGATGTAGGTGTTCTACTGTTTTCCTAAATCGCTTCAGGCAAATGCCGGAATGGTTCCTTTGAAAGAGCACAGCCGACTTCCCTCACCATCCTTCCCTAGTCCGATGGGACCAATGACCTCGCAGTTTGGCCCCCTCCCCAAATCAATCAACCAACCAACTTCTGACACAACATGTGTTTGGCACTGGTCAAGCCGGCCAGGGTGGCCGAGCGGTTCTAGGCGCTACAGTCTGGAACCGCGCGACCGCTACGGTCGCAGGTTCGAATCCTGCCTCGGGCATGGATGTGTGTGATGTCCCTAGGTTAGAGCCATTTGAGCCATTTTTTTGGCACTGGTCAATGACACTGATTTGCATACAAACTGCTCCATGGATTTTCTGTTTACACTCATACTTTTTGGAAAAAAATAGATTTTTTGTGAAATTATTGATTCAAAAACCTCTAATTTTCGTTTAGGAATCTAAATTAGTTCAGTATTTACTTCTGCCAGGTCTTTACTACAATGACGTAGTTCAATATGGCACAAATAGTGAAAATACGATTCCAGATAGCGTAAGATGTATGTGCCACTTTCGGTTGTCTGATCATATCAGTTCTGTCTACACTCAGGCTGGATACAATTGTGTAGCCTCCATGACTTTCACACGGTCTGTTCACTTCATCGGTTTCTTAATCGCTATTTTCCTCATTACCTCACGCTCAAACATCAAATATGTGTCATCATACCACAACTGCAATACCAAATCGGATGCTTCCAGCACGTACTATGTACCTTTGCACAACAATAAAACATTCCCAACTACTTTTTACGTTTTACGTAACCTGTATCTTATTCAAAACCACTCTGTATTCAAGAACTGATTATCTTTATCTCTTATCATCGGTGTAGCTTCCCTCTTGGCGTATCCCAGGTGTTTCTTTTCTGTCCAACGTATCTCTGTCCGACTGTAGACTATCTATGCGTTTGTCATCCTTTCTATTTGTTTTTTCTTCTTTCCATCTCGTTTGCTAATCTCACCCTATTATTTCTAGTTCTGTCTTATACCAGTCAACTATATCTCCACATTGATTCCTTCCGTACCGTTCTCACACTTTTTATATGTGTTCCAATCTTTTGATGGACCCCACAGTATTACAATTGTGTCTCTAGGTGCTATCGTATGGCTGTTTGTTGTTGTGGTCTTCAGTCCTGAGACTGGTTTGATGCAGCTCTCCATGCTACTCTATCCTGTGCAAGCTTTTTCATCTCCCAGTACCTACTGCAACCTACATCCTTCTGAATCTGCTTAGTGTATTCATCTCTTGGTCTCCCTCTACGATTTTTACCCTCCACGCTGCCCTCCAATACTAAATTGGTGATCCCTTGATGCCTCAGAACATGTCCTACCAACCGATCCCTTCTTCTGGTCAAGTTGTGCCACAAACTTCTCTTCTTCCCAATCCTATTCAATACTTCCTCATTAGTTATGTGATCTACCCATCTAATCTTCAGCATTCTTCTGTAGCACCACATTTCGAAAGCTTCTATTCTCTTCTTGTCCAAACTATTTATCGTCCATGTTTCACTTCCATACATGGCTACACTCCATACGAATACTTTCAGAAATGACTTCCTGACACTTAAATCAATACTGGATGTTAACAAATTTCTCTTCTTCAGAAACGCTTTCCTTGCCATTGCCAGCCTACATTTTATATCCTCTCTACTTCGACCATCATCAGTTATTTTGCTCCCCAAATAGCAAAACTCCTTTACTACTTTAAGTGCCTCATTTCCTAATCTAATTCCCTCAGCATCACCCAACTTAATTAGACTACATTCCATTATCCTTGTTTTGCTTTTGTTGATGTTCATCTTATATCCTCCTTTCAAGACACTGTCCATTCCATTCAACTGCTCTTCCAAGTCCTTTGGTGTCTCTGACAGAATTACAATGTCATCGGCGAACCTCAAAGTTTTTATTTCTTCTCCATGAATTTTAATACCTACTCCGAATTTTTCTTTTGTTTCCTTTACTGCTTGCTCAATATACAGATTGAACAACATCGGGGAGAGGCTACAACCCTGTCTTACTCCCTTCCCAACCACTGCTTCCCTTTCATGTCCCTCGACTCTTATAACTGCCATCTGTTTTCTGTACAAATTGTAAATAGCCTTTCGCTCCCTGTATTTTACCCCTGCCACCTTTAGAATTTGAAAGAGAGTATTCCAGTCAACATTGTCAAAAGCTTTCTCTAAGTCTACAAATGCTAGAAACGTAGGTTTGCCTTTCCTTAATCTTTCTGCTAAGATAAGTCGTAAGGTCAGTATTGCCTCACGTGTTCCAGTGTTTCTACGGAATCCAAACTGATCTTCCCCGAGGTTGGCTTCTACTAGTTTTTCCATTCGTCTGTAAAGAATTCGTGTTAGTATTTTGCAGCTGTGACTTATTAAGCTGATAGTTCGGTAATTTTCACATCTGTCAAGTCCTGATTTCTTTGGGATTGGAATTATTATATTCTTCTTGAAGTCTGAGGGTATTTCGCCTGTTTCATACATCTTGCTCACCAGATGGTAGAGTTTTGTCAGGACTGGCTCTCCCACGGCCGTCAGTAGTTCCAATGGAATATTGTCTACTCCGGGGGCTTTGTTTCGACTCAGGTCTTTCAGTGCTCTGTCAAACTCTTCACGCAGTATCGTATCTCCCATTTCATCTTCATCTACATCCTCTTCCATTTCCATAATATTGTCCTCAAGTACATCGCCCTTGTATAGAGCCTCTATATACTCCTTCCACCTTTCTGCTTTCCCTTCTTTGCTTAGAACTGGGTTTCCATCTGAGCTCTTGATATTCATACAAGTCGTTCTCTTATCTCCAAAGGTCTCTTTAATTTTCCTGTAGGCGGTATCTATCTTACCCCTAGTGAGATAGGCCTCTACATCCTTACATTTGTCCTCTAGCCATCCCTGCTTAGCCATTTTGCACTTCCTGTCGATCTCATTTTTGAGACGTTTGTATTCCTTTTTGCCTGTTTCACTTACTGCATTTTTATATTTTCTCCTTTCATCAATTAAATTCAATATTTCTTCTGTTACCCAAGGATTTCTACTAGCCCTCGTCTTTTTACCTACTTGATCCTCTGCTGCCTTCACTACTTCATCCCTCAAAGCTACCCATTCTTCTTCTACTGTATTTATTTCCCCCATTCCTGTCAGTTGCTCCATTATGCTCTCCCTGAATCTCTGTACAACCTCTGGTTCTTTTAGTTTATCCAGGTGCCATCTCCTTAAATTCCCACCTTTTTGCAGTTTCTTCAGTTTTAATCTACAGGTCATAACCAATAGATTGTGGTCAGAGTCCACATCCGCCCCTGGAAATGTCTTACAATTTAAAACCTGGTTCCTAAATTTCTGTCTTACCATTATATAATCTATCTGATACCTTTTAGTATCTCCAGGGTTCTTCCATGTATACAACCTTCTTTCATGATTCTTAAACCAAGTGTTAGTTATGATTATGTTGTGCTCTGTGCAAAATTCTACCAGGCGGCTTCCTCTTTCATTTCTGTCCCCCAATCCATATTCACCTACTATGTTTCCTTCTCTCCCTTTTCCTACACTCGAATTCCAGTCACCCATGACTATTAAATTTTCGTCTCCCTTCACAATCTGAATAATTTCTTTTATTTCATCATACATTTCTTCAATTTCTTCGTCATCTGCAGAGCTAGTTGGCATATAAACTTGTACTACTGTAGTAGGTGTGGGCTTCGTATCTATCTTGGCCACAAAAATGCGTTCACTATGCTGTTTGTAGTAGCTTACCCGCATTCCTATTTTCCTATTCATTATTAAACCTACTCCTGCATTACCCCTATTTGATTTTGTGTTTATAACCCTGTAGTCACCTGACCAGAAGTCTTCTTCCTCCTGCCACCGAACTTCACTAATTCCCACTATATCTAACTTCAACCCATCCATTTCCCTTTATAAATTTTCTAACCTACCTGCCTGATTAAGGGATCTGACATTCCACGCTCCGATCCGTAGAACGCCAGTTTTCCTTCTCCTGATAACGACATCCTCTTGAGTAGTCCCCGCCCGGAGATCCGAATGGGGGACTATTTTACCTCCGGAATATTTTACCCAAGAGGACGCTATCATCATGTAAACATACAGTAAAGCTGCATGCCCTCGGGAAAAATTACGACTGTAGTTTCCTCTTGCTTTCAGCCGTTCGCAGTACCAGCACAGCAAGGCCGTTTTGGTTATTGTTACAAGGCCAGATCAGTCAATCATCCAGACTGTTGCCCTTGCAACTACTGAAAAGGCTGCTGCCCCTCTTCAGGAACCACACGTTTGTCTGGCCTCTCAACAGATACCCCTCCGTTGTGGTTGCACCTACGGTACGGCTATCTGTATCGCTGAGGCACGCAAGCCTCCCCACCAACGGCAAGGTCCATGGTTCATGGGTGGGGGGGGGGGGGGGATCGTATGGCTAGTTATAGCGAAAAATAAATTTATAAATCAGAAGTAATATTTCGTGAAATTCGAAAGAAAACAATAAACTTCATTAGGGATGCTGACTGGAGAAAATTAGGATTCAACTGTAGGATTCGCCTGCATAATTTTATCGTTCGTATGTTAAAATTATGTGTCCTCTAGTCTAATGTGGACGTCGGCTTTTCATATGCTGGTTACATGAGACCCACCTGCAGTGTGTTGGCGTACAGGCCTCGAGCTACAGATCTCGAGTCTTCAAAGCTCTCACGTGTTTGGCTTAATGATTATCGAATATTGACACAAATGTAATGATAGTAGTAATAATAATTTCATTTTTCTTAAATGGCTAAAATAATCACCGAATCCCAGTTGCAGGTCGCCTATCTCGTGTCTTCCAAGCACACCAAATTTTAATTTTCAGTATTTCATGTAATTATTAACCGAATTTAAAAATATAAATGCTATCATAATCTACCTGTTAAGCGCTGTAATCTAAAGTTAAGTGTTTAACACAATAAGGCAAGTATTCAAGTTAGAAACTTGTGTTGTATTCATCCAGTACATGAGAACGAAAGCACTTAACGACTTCCAACAAACTTCAGAAATAATTTCAAACCTTTTCGAAACTTTTTCTCGCTGACAGCCACACGAAATGATGAAAAGAAAAAGGTTTATGGCTTGTTAGATTTTCATTTTTCATGCAGTAAATCTTCAGCATCAGGCGTGATTTTTAATTTATTACTTCTTTATTACTAAATCTATTTGCAACATATTTTACTGACAATATCCACACGCTTCACTGAATACACCTGTGTAATCATACCATTATATAACACATATTTCTGGAGATATGACAAACTAAACATAGAGATGGCGGGAAAGATAGCTTTTCTTAAAATGGATAGCAAGTTGCCCAGGCTATACTCATCCAGAATCTGAAGGTGTTTCATACATGGGAGTTCGATTCTTTAAGGAGGATTATTGGTTTAGAACTGCTCCACCTTTTGCCAGAAATAATCGGAGGGTATCTTGGAAAACAGAAATAAGATGGATGATTGGAGGCTAGACCCGCCATCCTTCTGAATACATGGCCAGTCTGTTTAAAACAATGCAACCTTATTCCGTTTATCCCCAGTGTACAATACTGTCTTGTTTATATATTCTTACGATGAAGTTATTTTGTAACGTAACAATCTAATGCGACACAGTTCGTTCATTTCTCAGCAACAGTCAGCGCATATACTACAGTCAGTGTACACACATTATTTCATACTGTAAGAAGCTATTGCTACACTGTTTACTCATTTTTCAGCCTCAGCCGCTATGCACACAATACAAAGACTATCGGCTGACGTGAGAACAATGACAATAACGTATTGGTTCTGTTTTGTGTACCACGATATCAAAAATCTGAGTATGATCCCTTCGTAATGAGTGCGACGTTGACTTCAGAAACAGGGTACGACCTGTTATCCACTGTAGAACTTCCGTATAAGGCTTTCCAGAATAAAATTATACTGTAGTGCGAAAGTGTTTTGTCAACTGACAGATGTGTTTTAATGTACTTTACGCATATAACTTTTCACTCTGTAAGATATACTACTTAACACGCACTCTTTAACACCCTTTTTAAATAACTGCGCATTAGTAATTCCTTTAATATACCTAGGAAATTCATTGCACTTCCTTTTCTTTGTTAGAAAATGCTGTTTTGAATTCGTTACGAGTGAATGTGTTCAGACTAGATCCTGTTCCGTGGTGGTCGTGTACAGACCTGTCATGTGCAGAGCTGTTCACTATGGCTAAAACTGTTGGAAAGTCATTGATGTAGATCAGAACAGTGTTAGTCATAACATGCTACCGTGAAGAAAGCCTTCTGATTATAAACAGATACTAAAATACCCGTTTTTGGATTTCACCGTTGCTCTGCCCTAACTAGGGCGCCTTTGTCTGTTTATTAACTATCGTGAACTACTGCAAGTCGAACTACAGCAAATTTAAGCGTTAATCGCAATTCGGCCAACACACGAATCTATAGTTGTGTATGTAGCACCTTCTGTGAGTTATTTGGACAAATAAAACGATTACAAAATCGTTTCTACATGGATTTTTTTGTCATCGTCAGTATATTAGCCATACATTTGAAATTAACGCATTTTCGATTATAGCTTTTGACTCAGTCGTTTTCGGATGAAAGTTCCCTACTTTTGATGCATTGGCCCTTACCAACATCTCCAAAAGTCTGTATTATCACTACAAGAACACACTGCAGAGGAAGTGTCACTCCATGAGTGAACTTTAGATGATATGTATCTCTTATTAACTAAGTTATCACCATTTCCGTGTAGACCTCATAGATGACAGTTCATCGAAGATTTTCATTTAACTTGAGTTCACAACTGCGACGAATTGTTTAAATGATTGCTTTCCACCTGTTACTGTCAATTTTATTTGTTTTGTTGCACGCTTGCACAATTGCTGCCATTTTTAAAAGATCGGCTATGCACATTCTGCAAAATTAGTCTCCTTTTTCCCTTTGTTATAGTTTCGTCCCGGTCACCCCATATGTCAGGGTGGGGGGGGGGGGGGGCTGTAGTAAAACATTTCGCTCTTCAGTCAAAATCTTTAAATTATACGTAAAAGTGAAACAAATATGATTAAAATTGAAAAATTGTACAAATGCATTTAAATTACAAAAAAGATGATTTTTTGATGTTTACATAACATTGACTGATTTTTATATTAAAATCAAAAGACTAGAGGTAATAAAAGTTCTAAAGTAAATATATAAACGCCTTGCAGAGACTGTGAAGTTATTTGAAATGAAGTACTGCACTTTCACTAAAAAGTTATAGGACATACACTGGTGAGGAAACCAGTTTGAAGAGCGGGAACTTTAGGTGTTCTGTAGGGCTAACGGAGATGGGTATAAATATAGGGGTCTATTGGGTAGTACCGATGCAGATGAACTTTGAATGGAGAATGGGAAGACAGAATGGGGGGTTTGGCGGAATCTGTTGTGTGTGTGTGTGTGTAGGATCGTAGTACCAAGAGGACAAGGCATGAGAAATATGGAGGAGGGAGAAGGAAGGGGAAACCCTGATGTACTTTCGTAAGAGAGCCCTGGTGTAGCCTGGGACAGGTGGGGAACAGCTATATTTGATACTTTAGATAAATATCGTGGCAGATTTTGTTGTCCGAAAGTGAGTGATGGATGAAGTTGCGTTGGAATGCTAGTCCCTTCCACGTCTTGTTCAAGAGTGTCCTCAGCCGTTGTACTTTTGATTGGAAATGTCCTAGATGTACTGCACTGAGGTGACAAAAGTCATGGGAAACCTCCTAATATCGTGTCCGACCTCGTTTTTTCCGCTGTAGTGCAGTAACTCGACGTGACGATGCATTCAACAAGTTGTTGGAAGTCTCGTGCAGAAATATTGAGGCATACTGTCTATACAGACTTCCAAAATTGCAAAAGTGTTGCCACTACAGGAGCACGAGCCAATCTCTTGATTATGTCGCATACATGTTTGCTGGGATTCATGTTGGGTGATCTGGGTGGCGAAATAATTCGCTCGAATTGTTCAAAATGTTCTTGAAACCTATCTCGAACTGTTGTGGCGCGGCGAGATGGAGCATTATCAACCATAAAAACTCAAGTCCGCAGATGGCTATAAATGCTCTCCATGTAGCCGAACATATCCATTTCCACGCAATTATCGCCTCAGTTGGACCAGAAGACGCAATCCATTCCATGTAAACACGGCCCACGTCATTATGGAGTCATCGCCAGCTTGCACAGAGCTTTGATGACAACTTGCGTCCGCTGGCCGGGGTGGCCGAGCGGTTCTAGGCGCTACAGTCTGGAACCGCGCGACCGCTACGGTCGCAGGTTCGAATCCTGCCTCGGGAATGGACGTGTGTGATGTCCTTAGGTTAGTTAGGTTTAAATAGTTCTACGTTCTAGGGGACTGATGACCTCAGAAGTTAAGTTCCATAGTGTTCCGAGCCATTCGAACCATTTGAACAACTTGCGTCCATGGCTTCATGGTGTCTGCACCACACTCTAACCCTACCATCAGGTCTTACCAATTGAAATTAGGACTCATCTGATCAGGCCACGGTCTTCCAGTCTTCTGGGGGCCAACCGAGCCCAGCAGAAGCGCTGCAAGCAATGTGAGTTTTTTGGCAAAGGCACTCTCGTCAGTTGTCTGCTGTCATAGCCGTTTAACACCAACTTTCAGCGCACTACCTAAGGGATACTTTCATCGTACGTTCCACATTGATTTCTGCAAGTATTTGACACTGTGTTCCTTGTCTGTTAGCTCTGACAACTCTACGCAAACACCGCTCCTCTCGGTCATTAAGTGAAGGCCGTCGGCTACAGCGTTGTTCGTGGTGAGAGGTATTGTTTGCAATCTGGTATTCTCGGCACACTCTTGACAATGTGGATCTCAGAATACTGAATTCCCTACTTATTTCCGAAATGGAATCTCTCATACGTCTATCTCCAAGTTCAAAGTCTATTAACTCAACATGTAACCAGAATCGCGTGGGAAACCGTTTCACATGAATCACCTGAGTCCAAATGACAGTTTCCCAATGCCGTGCTCTTTTATACCTCGTGTATGCAATACCACCACCATCTGTATATGTGAATATCACCATCCCATTGTAACCAAACGCACTGACTGCTAAGTGTGATCGATAAATTATTAAAGTACAGAAGTCGCGTGTAATCTAAATTTCTGGAATTTTTCGTGGGACTGAAAGTACGAGGGTTGGAACTTTAATAGTGGCAACTATTTATTTACAGCTCGTACAAAATAGATACGTGTTTCAAAGTTTTACTGATCTTCAGAGTAGTCACCAGCATTGTGTATAACCCGTTGCCAGCGATGTGGAAGCCGTAGGATACTCTTAGCGGTGCCAGTTGTGTTGGCAGTTCGAGCGGTTCGGTCTATTGCCCGACGAATTTGTAGCAGTTCTTGAGCGAATGCCGTCAAATGTTTCCTTGAGTTTATAAATCGAGTTGAACTCAGAAGGGCTTGATGTACGAAAATTCCATCGTAGATTAACACTGGAAAATTTTGCTTTCCGAGAGTCTTAATTTCTAGAGACGACTTCAGGAGACAAATGCCACTACCATATCAACTTCCTCAGCGACACCCACGGTTTTAGCACTTTTTACCACTTGTCATCGCTATGAAAGCAAGCCAGGCTTCCTCGCCTCTGGCTTTACTACGACTGTCTTGCACACCTGCGCCGTCCGCAGAGGCCGAGCGGTTGTAGGCGCTTCAGTCCGGAACCAGGCTGCTGCTACGGTCGCAGGTTCGAATCCTGCCTCGGGGATGGATGTGTGTGATGTCCTTAGGGTAGTTAAGTTTAAGCAGTTCTAAGTCTAGGGGACTGATGACCTCAGATGTTAAGTCCCATAGTGCTTAGAGTCATTTGAACCATTTTTGCACACCTGTCTGTGTTCTATTCTCCCCGTGCACCCCGTGCGCCAAGTCCATCCACTCAACAGCGTGTTGAAAACCAGCTTGGATATTCTCGTCATTTACATTGGCAAATATTTTTCCGCTTTGAAATTAAGTCGTGAATATTTCAGTTTTTATATTCTTAATAAAGATTCGTTATTTTAATGTTAGTTCAATAAACAAATATTGCTTTCTGCGTCTTATACCTCTTAGGCACATACTTTTAACATCTCGTCCGCCCACGTTAGCTGAGTAGTCAGCGCGGCGGAATGCCACTCCAGGGGGCCCGGGTGCGATTCCGGGCTGGGGAAGGAGATTTTCTCCGCTCAGAGACTGAGTGTTGTGTTGTCCTCATCATCATTTCATCCCCTTCTCCGCGGTCCAAGTTGCCCCATGAGGCGTCGAAAGAAATAAGTACTTGCCCTCGGCGGCCGAACTTCGTCGTATGGGGGGATTCCAGACCCACAATTTTGTGCGTGTACGTCACAATTTTAAAATTTCGTGTATTAGCAGGCAGTATCGCAGTTCACTTTGATTAACGTAGGAGCTGCACTAGCGAAGAGTTTAACAGAAAGAGTGAGAGTTACTTAGTGGTAGTCGCGGCTCATTATCCCACTCAACTTCTCAATGAATAATTCACCCTGTAACCAGACGTAAGATTAGAATAATAGGGTGAAACAGCGTTGCGTAGGAGTGCTTGGTGAGTAGCGTCCCTTTTTTTTAAAAAAAAGAATTATTTCGCCTTCGAAGAAAAAGCGAGGGGCTGTGAAACGTGTGGAATTCCTCGTGCTCCGGTGAATATTAAAAAGTGCCCGTTTTGCACGTTCATTACTGCGCTCTCCTGCATCGTCGGCACGCGCCAAACAAAGCATTTCTAGCTGTACTGCGAGAAATTTTTTCCCTATTCACGGCGGCAGTACAAAACAAAAAGAAAAAAGATATTGGCCAGACTTGCGGGGCGGGGCGGTGCCCGCTGTACAGCTTTGTCGTTAATCGTTCTTGAGCCGTCGCCGCTGCCGTCGTGTAATTAAATGCTGGACAATGGGACGCGCCGGGGACAGGGCGGCTGGAGCGAGAGCTGGAGCTGGAGCGAGGTTGGTGACAGTCGGCGCAGCCCCGCCACCTGACAATTAAAAACTTTTCGCCCCCGGGGCCGGCGGACTCCGGCGGTCGTCGACATCAAAGTCCGGCCGCCAGCGCTCGTTGGCGGACTCCACAGACTCCAGCGGGGGGGGCCTGGCTGCTGAGGGGCGTTCGGCACGTAGCCACCACCCTGCGTCCGGCCGCCGACATTCCACGCCGACAAGACCGGCTCGTGCCACGACAGCCACTAATTTCACTTTACTTACTTGTTTAGACCCTCTGATTCCGTGCAGTCACCGAAATCGGATATGAGTTGTAATCTTCATTACAAAAGTGTTTCGTACCCATATTCTGACCGAAGTAAGTTTCTTTGTTTCCTGTAAATAATCCAAGTAGCATACACGAAAATATCGTTTTATTATATTTGTTAGAGTACAATTAGATTTAGAAAACTGTACAGTGAAACTACACTTCTAAAACAAACCAGATGGACAAACATAATCTTAAAGTAAGACACACCTAGGAACAAAAATTGCAACACCAAGTCGGAGTCGTGCGACATAGACAGAAGTTGGTAGGTGTGTTTCTACACCTGAAATATGACACCTGTTCAAATTTTTCCGCAGTCGCGGAAGAGTGGCAGTAGCAGAGCCACTATAAAGATGCAAATCAGGTCTGTTTTAAATATACGCTACAGCGGTCGTGAGTGTTAGTTTCCTCTGAGACTGGAAGTGGTGAGCTGATGTTGGTATGGGATTGCATTTAAGGCGCCGAAGACGCTATTATCAACACCTCACTGAGTTTGACGTCGTTTGGTAGGGCTCTAGGCCTACGAGAAAGACAGGCCGCAGCGCATGCGTCACGAAGGTTGTCCTGCGCTCTCTCGCTCAAGTCAGCAGGCGATCTATGTCTCAACACCTGTTAACTCGTAACTAGGCGTGTCCGTACAAACGAAAATTGAATCTTGTTCTGAAATCCGCTATTATGGAATCTTACTGTCATTAGTCCTATAATAATGGGCCTACTTATAATTTGTTACGTCTGTACTGGCATACAATAAAATAAAATCATGCTAAAATGATTATCAGTTGCATAAGGCACCACTTCCAGCATGTAACGAGTACTATTAAGCACAAGAGACCAAATGTTATAAACACGCCGTTATACGATTTATATCGAGTATTGATCTTAAATTAAATTTTGCTGCAGTACTGTTAATCAATAAGACTTCATAATAGTAGAGATTCCAGTGGAAGCTGCAATTCTCGTTAGTACCTACACGCCCAGCTGCGAGTTAACAGGTTTAGAAACGCATTTTGTCTGCTAACCTGAGCGAGTGAGCGAGCCCAGGATTACCCTCGTAACGTACGCGCCGCTGCCTGTCGTTCTCGTGAGCCTCGATAGAGCTACGAGAAGTTGGACGTACCTTCTGCGATACTGCAGAAAGACTTGGTAGGAATGTAGCCACTGCACGTGACTGCTTGCAGGGATGGTTACAAGAATGTACGGTCGCAAGAAGACAGGGCTCCGAACGGCCACGTGGTACTCCCGAGAAGGAAGACAACGGTGTTCGACGTACGGCTCTAGCACACGTGCAGCAGCAATTTAAGCAGCAATTGGCACACATTGACACAACCGTTACAAATCGGTTACTTCAAGGAAGGATCCCTGTAGCGTGCATTCCACTGACCACAAACCACTTCAATGGTGCGAAGCGAGACCTCACTGGAGGTCAGGGTGAAGGTCTATTGTATTTTCTGATGATGAAAGCTGAGTCGGTCTCAGTGCCAGTGGTGACCCTTTGTTGGTTAGAAGGAAGCCTGCTGAGGTCCGGCAACTGACTTGTCTATGTGCTAGATACGCTAGCCTACACCTAGAGTTATGGTGCGGAGTGCGGTTTCGTATGACAGCAGAAGCACCCTCCTGGTTATCCCACGCAGCGTTACTGCAAATTTGTACGTCAATCTGGTGATTCAAACTGTTGATCGGACACTCACGAACAGCATTGCTGGGGCGTTTTCCAATAGGATAAGGCAAGTTGACAAGCCACTGTGGCGGTTTTAATCCAATGTGCTCGTCAGAGTGTTGACACGTTGGCTTGGCCTGCTCGATCGTAAGATCTGTCTCCTTTCGAGCGTATATGAGACATTATCGGGCGACAACTGAAGCATCATCCACGTCTATGTATTCAACAACCAAGTGATCTCTGTCCTGTCACCTGTTGTAATAAGTTGGTGTTTGTAGCTTTTGAGGGGCGATACAGGATATCTATGTTTTGTCCAGTCTAGCCTCTTTACAGTAATATTTATGACATTCTGCACATTTAATCTTGAATTTTCGGGAATTATTAAATTTTTCATTTTTCGTCATTCTGGGTTTATGTCTTAACCTGCACTCCACTCTCCACTCGCCCTTCGTTCTTATACGAGAACTATAAACCAAGTAGCAAGAGCAAATGGAAATAGGACACAAGATGTCACGCGCATGTTTGACAAAGCCGAAAAGAAATTTTCCAATACAAGTGTTAAAAGTAAAGGGTCTAAAGATAGAAGAAATATGTCACTTTGACGTACAATGTGCGTGTGTCTGAATACTTCCCAAATTCTTTCCGAAAACGTTGCTCTTGCATATCAGAATGAAGGACAAATGATGGACGGCTTAATATGTTTGTAAAGCTAGAAAATGCTTATTAACGTCTAATGTATAGTACCTTGAAATGTTTTATGCACAGAGAGAACTTAAATGTAACCGACAAACTACAGGATTCATTTCTGGCTGGAAGTGGAGGAAAAAAAGTCCTGTGAATATGTGTCCGGAAATGCATCGTTGTCACTATAGATAGCACTGACGAATGAAAGTTCCTCTGGCCATGTGCCGTGCCTTCCTTGTGAGTTTCTGGCTGTATGATTGGCGCAACATACTGTAAGCTGCACTATGGCAAGGTATTCACGGCGGGAACAAGCCGAGACTGTTTTTGTGTACGGCCAAGCAGATGGAAACGGTCGAGACGCTTCACGGCCATACCAAAACAAGTAGCCTCACAGACACCAACCACATCACACAACTTTTCAAGCCCTTTTTGGGCCTGGGTCCTTTCAGAGAAACGGACGTACAGGGAGGCGACGTACTGTGCATACACCGGATTTGGAGGACCGGGTTCTACAGAATATCAAGATGAACCGTAATACAAGCTCCAGGCAAGTGGCACGCCGACATGGTGTAAGTCAAAATGCGGCAGTCCACGATAACACGTGTAAACGCGTATGGATTGCATTCCATGAGGGCCACTTTGAATGTCTGTTGTGACGTGGATGCGATGTAGCTCTCTAATTTGTTCCGGGACGATTTGTTGTTGTTGCCAGCACCGTCCATTTCCGGTCACATCTTCAAAGGATTTTTTCCCCTCTATTTCTAGCCAGGAACCCTTCCCTGCAGTTTGTCGGTTTTGTTAATGTTCACCTTGTATTAATTATTTCAGTGTCGTATTTTAATCGGTGTAGACAAAATTCATTCACGCTACAGGTGTTATACACCTAAAAATTTGTATAAGAAGTTTTAAAATATCTAATTATTTTAATTTCAAAATATTTTCGAAGCTAAAACATCTTTATCAGTCTATTATAAGGGGCGTTCAAAAAGAAACGAGCCGGAGGCCTAACTACAGAAACCAGTACCTGTATGTCAGAAGTATTGGCCCTGGCTGTTGAGACACTCGTCCCACTGTGACACAAGGCCGTGAATGGCTGTCTCATAAAATTCGCGGGGCTGCGATGTTAACCAGTCCTGCAAGTACAGCCGGACGTCATCGTCCGTGGTGAATCGTTTGCCCCTCAGAGCCTTTTTAAGAGGACAAAAAATGGCGTACTCACAGGGAGAGAGAGCCGGACTGTATGGAGGGTGGTCGAGAACCTCCTATTTGAATTTCTGCCGGAGCGAATTGTTGTGGAGCGGAATGACCACACGGGTGAGACTGCTTGGTCGTTTTGATTTGATCCCTTTGACGAAACGTTGGTCAAGGTATGCGAGGGACGCTGGGCATTCCCTGTTGTCCCGTGCTGCAGGAAGTGAATGAGAAGGCGCCTTCTTGGTCAAAGAAGAACGCCAACATAACCTTTCCTGCACTCGTGTGGACGACGACGTGCAGCTGTACGTACGGAACTGGTTAGCATCGCAGGCCCGGGAATTTTATGAGACAACCATTCACTGCCTCGCGTCACAGTGGGACAAGTGTCTCGACAGCCAAGGTCAATACTTCTAACATACTGGTACCGTTTTCTGTAATTATGGCTCCGGCTCGTTTCTTTTTTAACGCCTCCTATACAGGGTGGTCCATATATAGTGACCGGGCCAAATATCTCACGAAATAAGCGTCAAACGAAAAAACTGCAAAGAACGAATCTTGTCTAGATTGAAGGGAGAAACCAGGTGTCGTTATGGTTGGCCCGCTAGATGGCGCTGCCATAGGTCAAACAGATATCAACTGCGTTTTTTAAAATAGGAACCCCCATTTTTTATTAAATATTCGTGTAGTACGTAAAGAAATATGAATTTTTTAGTTGGACCACTTCTTACGCTTTGTGATAAATGGCGCTGTAATAGTCACAAACATATGGCTCACAATTTTAGACGAACAGTTGTAACAGGTAGGTTTTTTAAATTAAAATACAGAACGCAGTTAAGTTTGAACATTTTATTTCGGTTGTTCCAATGTGATACATATACCTTTATGAACTCATCATTCCTGAGAACGCACGCTGTCACAGCGTGATTACCTGTAAATACCACATTAATGCAATAAATGCTCAAAATGATGTCCGTCAACCTCAATGCATTTGGCAATACGTGTAACGACATTCCTCTCAACAGCGAGTGGTTCGCCTTCCGTAATGTTCGCACATGCATTGACAATGCGCGGACGCATGTTGTCAGGCGTTGTCGGTGGATCACGATGGCAAATATCCTTCAAATTTCCCCTCAGAAAGAAATCCGGGGACGTCAGATCCGGTGAACGTGCGGGCCATGGTATGGTGCTTGGACGATCAACCCACCTGTCATGAAATATGCTATTCAATACCGCTTCAACCACACGCGAGCATTGTCCCTGACATCCATCATGTTGGAAGTACATCGCCATTCTGTCATGCAGTAAAACATCTTCTAGTAACATCTGTAGAACATTACGTAGGAAATCAGCATACACTGCACCATTTAGATTGCCATCGATTAAATGGGGGCCACTTATCTTTCCTCCCATAATGACGCACCATAAATTAATCCGCCAAGGTCGCTGATGTTCCACTTGTCGCAGCCATCGTGGATTTTCCGATGCCCAACAGTGCATTTTATGCCGGTTTACGTTATCGCTCTTGGTGAATGACGCTTCGTCGCTAAATAGAACGCGCGCAAAAAATCTCTCATCGTCCCGTAATTTCTCTTGTGCCCAGTGGCAGAACTGTACACGACGTTCAAAGTCGTCGCCATGCAATTCCTGGTGCGTAGAAATATGGTACGGATGCAATCGATGTTGATGTAGCATTCTCAACACCGACGTTTTTGAGATTCCCGATTCTCGCGCAATTTGTCTGCTAGTGACGTGCGGATTAGCCGTGAAAGCAGCTAAAACACCTACTTGGGCATCATCATTTGTTGCAGGTCGTGGTTGACGTTTCACATGTGGCTAAACACTTCCTGTTGCCTTAAATAACGTAACTATCTGGCGAACGGTACGGACACTTGGATGATGTCGTCCAGGATACCGAGCAGCATACATAGCATACGCCCGTTGGGCATTTTGATCACAATAGCCATAAATCAACACGATATCGAACTTTCCCGCAACGGGTAAACGGTCTATTTTAACACGGGTAATGCAACCATGAAGCAAATACTGTCCGCACTGGCGGAATGTTACGTGATACCATGTACTTTTACGTTTGTGACTGTTACAGTGCCAACACAAAGCGAAAAAAGTGATCCAACTAAAACATTCATATTTCTTGACGTACTACACGAATATTAATAAAAAATGGGGGTTCCTATTTAAATAAACGCAGATGATATCCGTTTGATCCATGGCAGCGCCATCTAGCGGGCCAACCATAGCGCCATGTGGTTTCCCCCTTCAAGCTAGACGAGTTTCGTTCTTTGCAGTTTTTTCGTTTGATGCTTATTTCGTGAGATATTTGGCCCGGTCACTATCACTGGACAACCCTGTATATTGAGTGTGTACCAGACTGAATGGACAGTATTCACAGATAGGATTTGAACAGTCCTTTGAACCAAAAAACTTTTTATGGTCAAAATATGCCCCCTTACGAATGGTTAAAAATACATTGTCAGGTTTACACATGTACAACATTTATTAAACATTACAACATGCGTTTTATGAAGTATAACCTGAAAAATACATATTTTTAACGTAGTCGCTTCTAAGCATAATCTAAAACTTCACATTACAGCTGACGTGCAATTAATAGTGAATGTTGAAATATCCCAGCTTCAACTTCAGTGCATTTGTTCACTCCTGCGAGAACGTGCTGTGCTGCTTGGCTCTACATATTCCCGAATGAGGGCAGCAGCGTCCATCATGCGACCAAGCTGTTCAAGTCTCGTATTCACACTGCCCTTCTGCGCTTCCGACTGCATCCAGACCATCAACAAGAATCCAATGGCCTAAGTTCTTGAGGTCTCGCTTGCCACCTAAGTGCATTACCACTACCTACTCAGCGAGTGGGATAAATGCTGTTGAGATGTTCGCTTACATATCTGGTAACATGTAGAGGGACTTCGTCATGCTCGAAGTACATTGCAGTCGGCATGGACGAAGGAACATCCTCGTGGTGTTCAACATTGAATTCTCCAAAAATGCAAGTAGTTCTGTCCCGTCATTCGTTCTTCTACAGTGACTGGACCTATCAGCATGTCACCGATTATTCTGCATCAAACACTGATCGACAAACGAGGTTGGAAACTGATGTCCATTGTAGCGAGTGAGTTCTTCTGCGACCGTCGATGGTTATTACCCGTGTTGTTCATTCTGTTCAGTGTCAACACAAATTCATCAGTGAATAGTATTAAGCGAAGAAAATAACGATTGTCGTTTTAACACTTAGCGTGCGGCTGACGTAATGTTACCGCTGTTGTGGGAAATTGGAATGTGCGGCGGACGTAATATTCCGCAGTTTCAAACGTATATTTAGGCCTCGTTCAAATATCTCTTTGGTCTGCAGCCTTCATAGGTTCTGCTAAATGGTAATAGCGGTATCACTGGAAAAATTCGTCGTTTTTGAAACCTTTGTTATCGTCTCCTGTTTCCGGGGCGTTATCCGATGTTCAAGTTCTCTCTGTTTCACACGTTTCGTGTGATTTTTTATTGGTCTTATGTTCAAAATGTGAAGTGAAGGGGAGAAAAATCTAGATGAAGAGGACAAAATATTTGAAGTCGACTCATATTACACGTTTATCTTACTATTTTCGCAGATCGCATTGTTATGAAAGATTTTCCTCCAGGTAAATCAGGAAATCAGTCCGAAAATATGTTTCCAGTGATTGTAATGTTGGACTTTGTAACTCTCCATCTGTCGATTTGTGTCACACTGTACTCAACAATGAACGCTAAAGTTTGCTTTGTTCTTGTGTTTCGTGTGTTTCTTCGCATTTAAATAGGCTTAAAATAAATTTAAACGGAAAGATCACGTGTTTGCTTACTGGCTTGTGTAACTGAATGCCATAACTCCTTTTCAGTTTTTTCTGCGATGACTACTGTTCAATCGAAATTTCATCTATGGATTGAATGAATGCTGGCAGACTGCCCGTTGTCGAGCAGTACTTTAGAAACAATGATTCCGTAGTCACAGTGCAACGTGTTTTCCGTCAAAATTTTAGAGTTGGACGTCGAGGTGCAGTGCCTGATCGAAATACTGTACTCCGATGGGTTTCAGCGTTTAGAAGTACTGGACCTGTGATGAAAAAGAGACCACCTGGTCTTCCCCGTTCAGTTCGTACTCCGGTAAATGTATAACGAGTGAGAACGGCATTCCTTGCTAGTCAGAAACGATCGGCTAGACGACAGGCTGTAGCGCTAGGTACGTCACGTCGTTCGCTTTACAGCATCTTACTTGATGGTCTTAAGTTTCACCCTCACAAGATAATGGTCGTGCAGTAGCTTAGTAAAGTGGATTTTGTGCAGCACAGAGAGTTTTGTTGCGCAATGGACGAAATTTTTACGGAAGATGCAGATACTACAGTCTTCATGAGTGATGAAGCACATTTTCATGTCGACGGTTACGTCTATGTTCAAAATTGTCGGTATTTGGCTCCGGAGGACCCACATGAATTACACCAAAGACCTCTCCATAGCTTAAAAGTAACAGTGTGGTGCTGCATTTCAAAGATGGGGATTGTTGGACCATATTTTTTTGAAGAGGAAGGAACTGCAGTTACTGTGGCATCAGCGTGAAAGGGCAATTTGGTTTTCACGAAACTGTAAGAATACGCGAGACAGTACTAGTCATACGAGTTCACGAGTTCTCTTAGTTGATACACTTTATAGCATTTGTAGATACAGAGAAAACTTTTAACAGTGCTGAATAGCAAATGATCTTGGAATTCTGGAGGGGTAAAACACACGGAGCGAAAAGTTATGTACACCTCTGTAAAGAAATCATATTGCAGTTGTAAGAGTCGAAGGATATGAAAGAGGAGCAGAGGTTAATAAGTGAGTGAGCCAGAGTTGTAGTCTTTTCCCGACGTTATTCAGTCCCCACATTGATCAAACAGTAAAAGAAAACAGAGAAAAATTTGGAAAAAGTAATTGAAGTTCAAGTAGAAGAAACAAGAGCTTCGAAGTTTGCCGATGACACTGGAATTCTGTCAGAGAAAGCAGAGGACTCGGAAGAACAGCTGGAGGGTATGAGCAGTATCTTGAAAGAAGGATTCAAGATTAACTCAACAACAGCAAAACAATGATAATGTGATGTAGTCGATTAAATCAGACGATACTGAGGGAATCGCATTAGGAAATGAGACCCTAAAAACAGTAAATGAGTTTTGCTATTTGGGTAGCAAAATAACTGATGATGGCCAAAGTAGAGACCATATAAGAGAAATTTGTTAACATTAAATATAAATTTGAGTGTTGGTAAGTCTTTGGTGCAGGTATTTTCTGGAGTGTAACATTGTACGAATAATATATACAGACACGAAGAGAACAGAAGGCTTTGAAATGTGGTGCTACAGGAGAACGCTGAAGATTACACGTGAAGGTCGCGTAACTAATGAGAAAGTGCTGAATGGAATTGGAGCTAAAAGAAATTTTGGCATAACATGACTAAAAGGAGAGATCGTTGGATATCAAGGAATCAACAAGGTAATATTGGCAGGACGTGTAGGGAGGGAAGGTAAAAAATTGTAAAAATTGTAGAGGTGACCGAGAAAGGAATACAGTAAGCAGGTACGAATGGATGTAGGTTGCAGTAGTCATTCGGGGATGACGAGGGTTGCACAGGATCAGGGAGCAGAGAGTGCTGCATCAAACCAGTCTTCCTACTAAAGACCACAACAACAACAACAACAACAACAACAACAGCAAAGGCAACAACAATAACTACAACTACAAATAGTTTAATTCCATTTCTAATATATTAGTTTTTTAATCCATGTTTCAGTTTACAACCCGTAAGTTATCTGAGGAATTTCATTTCTGACGTCACCATTCGATTTATGCGTTCCTTGTTTCCTGTTCAGTCCTGATGTTCGTAAAGTAGCAACTGAACGGCTTGCGTTTTGTATAAAACCGATTGTGTTTCTTTAGCTATCTTGTTGTTTAATATCCTTTTTATTGTTCCAAAGACATTCTGAAATTTTGCAGTCTTTTTCTTTAGCAAAAGAAATCTCGCAGCCAAGATAGTTAAAATGACTAACTTCCTCGATTATTTTGCTTTATATAAATATTTTTGATTATACCTAAAGTTTTTCTCGTAGTGCTATTATTTTAGTCTTTCCTGTATATATTTTGAAATCATAATTTTATTTGATGTAGTTTAATTTAAAAATATTTCACTGTAATTCTTCTGAACTGCCTGCTCGTCAGCATACATTAATGTTTTCATATAATGGTCCTTATCTAGTTTTATTCATTTACCATTTTTGTTATTTAGTCCCCCATCCTATGTTTTAATCATCTCTTTTGTATATAAGCTGAATAACATTGACGAAAGAATGGTAGATTTTATTTAATGTATCATCTGCACTGGTCTTTAGTCTTCAGGTTACAAAAGTAAAACTAAATTAAGAAAAATAAACTGAAACCGGAAAGTGATTAACATATTGTACACGTTCGAAAGGAGGAGTTTCAAATTTGCGGTCACACGCCCCGATTTAAGTTTCCAGCGTTTTCATGATTCACTTTTGTGAGTAAACCGTTCAACGAAGTCGTGGCCTACTTCTCAGTGTATCCCTTGCCCCATTCGTGTCATTGCTCAATCTCTAAAGGCTTAAGCCATCGCAGGCACGTTAAAATCTGTGCCTCCTACCTTTCGTTAAAGTTATAATTTCTTATCTTAGCGAATACATCGCACAAACCATCCGTTGTAACGTGCCAATGCCTTCTGTAAACTACACCATAGCGTCTTACCAACACCATGCTTGTCTTACCAGCGCTGCTCTTATAATTAGAATGGTTTTTCATATCAGGTTTGGTAAGAGTTATTCAGGGACAACGGTGCATGTCTGCATCAAGAGTACTCCTGAAGTCTACGCAGTGTTTTCGGAGAGAGAGAGCTTGGGGGGGGGGGGGGGGGAGAAAGAGAGAGAGAGATGGAGGGAGAGAGAAAGAGAAATAGAGAGAGTATAAAAGAGTCAGAGTAAGAGAGGGAGGGAGACTGAATAACACAGGTGATTATTCTTGGAATGGAGGAAGTCAAACGGGATCGGAATACATTGGGAGATAAAGATAAGTTATTTCTAAATTAATATCTTTGTTAGGACGACAGTAAACTGACATTGTAATAAGGGGCACCTTTTTGACCCTCATTTAGGTAATACCCGAGAAGAAGTACATTGAGCTGTCACAGTTTTGTTTCGGTTCCTCAAAGCCCTACTGAGACGCATACCGTCTCGCAAGAGAAAGGGCTTTCGTTGCCGCTAATGAATGAAATTGGGCGACACAGGATGCCGTTACGTCGCCTCATTTAGCCAAATAATTAGCCCGTCAAGCGATGCTCCCCGGCTAATCCACTTTCACTTGGCTGAAATAAGACTGCCGTCCTTGGGCGCCAGAATTCCACGCCTAGAGCTACTTGCCGGCGGAGAAGTGAGGGAATGTAGCTACCGAGAAAACAAGGCATCACCGCGCACTTGTTTTCCATTTGTCATCAAATGATATCGTTTAGCGATGAAACGATAGGCCTAGAGTCAATGAAGCTAATTTAGCTCTTCTTTACAGACTGTTTCACCAGGACAGTCGTCTACAGCCACAGATTTTGCTTCAGCAGGATATGCTTCAACGGTGATTAGACTCTTTCTCTATGGCTTGGATATTTTGATCTATATTTTTGTGTCTGGTAACGTGACCTGTTCTAAGCACTAACTGATGACTTAAGTTAGACTTACGAAGTTATCGGATATTTCATTCTGGAACGACATGAGTTCATTCTACTCCCTATAACATGAAAAAGTGACACATTGCGAATAAATTATCCGAAGGGGATGGAAATCGATAAGTGTGGTGTACACGTACAGAAACACGAATGTCACAATTTCAGAAAAGTTAGATAATTTATTCGATAAAAACTGCTTCAGGAATTGAACAAGTCAGTAACGGTTGGTCCATCTCTGGTCCTTATACAATCAGTTACTCGCTCTGGTAGTGATTGGCAGAGCTGTGGGAAGTCCTCCTGAGAGATACAGTGCGAAAATCTGTCCATTTGGCGCAATGGATCCTCAAAATCCCGAGCTGGTTGGAGAGCCCTGCCCATAATGCTCCAGATGTTCCCAATATAAGAGAGTCCTGGCGACCTTGCTGGCCAAGGTTGGGTTGGCAAGCACTAAGAAAAGCAGTAGAAACTCTAGCCGTGGGCGGGCGTATGTTACCTCGTTGTTATGGGACCCCTGTATAACTTGCTTGGAAGGGTAACAAAACGGAGAGTAAAATATCGTCGACGTATCGGTGTAGTGTAAGGGTGCCGCGGAATACAATAAAAGGAGTCCTCCTCTGAAAAGTTTTGATTCCTCTGGTTGCTGGACCATATGGACAGCGAGAGTCAGGTTGGTATCTTACTACTGTCCAGTGTGTCTCCAGACACGTCTTCCGTCTGGAATCTCATTGACTGGAGTAGAATTGTCATCAGTGATGACTTTCGCTTCGAACTGAGAGCCGTGGTCAGTGAAGACGAGTCTGGAGAAGCCTCAGGCAGAGGTGGGTTACCGACCTGACTGTTGACCACCATACGGTACGACAACCAGAAGTGTTGGTCTGGGCGCCATACCTTTTCGTAGCAGGACGCCTTTGGTTGTCACCCACATCACCCCTACTTCACACCGGTAGGTCGGAGATATTCTTCGCCCCTTTTTCTTGCCGTTCTTGGCAAGCCATGCTGGCCTTACGTCCAGTAATATAATGTCTGCCCACAAACGACGAGTGTTTCTAATACTTGTCTTGATGTTTGTCAGACCCTGTCTTGGCCAGCAAGTTCGCCTCTACCGATTTCAATTCCGTTCGGATAATTGCTTCGTGGTGCGTACTGTTATTATTATTATTGCACTACTGGCCATTAAAATTGCTACACCAAGAAGGAATGCAGATGATAAACGGGTATTCATTGGACAAATATATATTATACTAGAACTGACATGTGATTACATTTTCACACAATTTGAGTGCATAGATCTTGAGAAATCAGTACCCAGAACAACCACCTCTGGCCGTAATAACGGCCTTGATATGCCAGGGCATTGAATCAAACAGAGCTTGGATGGCGTGTACAGATACAGGTGCCCGTGCAGCTTCAACACGGTACCACAGTTCATCAAGAGTAGTGACTGGCGTATTGTCACGAGCCAGTTGGTCGGCCACCATTGACCAGACGATTTCAGTTGGTGAGAGGTCTGGAGAATGTGCTGGCCAGGGCAGCAGTCGAGCATTTTATGTATCCAGAAAGGCTCGTACAGGAACTGCAACATGCGGTCGTGCATTATCCTGCCGAAATGTAGGGTTTCGCAGGGATCGAATGAAGGGTAGAGCCACGGATCGTAACACATCTGAAATGTAACGTCCACTGTTCAAAGTGCCGTCAATGCGAACAAGAGGTGACCGAGACGTGTAACCAATGGCACCCATACCATCACGCCGCGCGATACGCCAGTATGGCGATGACGAATACACGCTTCCAATGTGCGTTCACCGCTATGTCGCCAAACACGGATGCGACCATCATGATGCTGTAAACAGAACCTGGATTCATCCGAAAAAATGACGTTTAGCCATTCGTGCACCCAGGTCCGTCGTTGAGTACGCCATCGCAGGCGCTCCTGTCTCTGATGCAGGGTAACCGCAGCCAAGGTCTCCGCGCTGATAGTCCATGCTGCTGCAAACGTCGTCGAACTGTTTGTGCAGATGGTTGTTGTCTTGCAAATGTCCCCATCTGTTGACTCAGGCCGCACGATTCGTTACAGCCATGCGGATAACATGCCTTTCATCTCCACTGCTAGTGATACGATGCCGTTGGGATCCAGCACGGCATTCCTTATTACCCTCCTGAACCCACCTATTCCATATTCTACTAACAGTCATTGGATCTCGACCAACGTGAGCAGCAATGTCGCGATACGATAAACCACAATCGCGATAGGCTACAATCCGACCTTTATCAAAGTCGGAAACGTGATGGTACGCATTTCTCCTCCTTACACGAGGCATTACAACAACGTTTCACCAGGCAACGCCGGTCAACTGCTGTTTGTGTATGAGAAATCGGTTGGAAACTTTCCTCATGTCAGCACGTTGTAGGTGTCGCCACCGGCGCCAACCTTGTGTGAATGCTATGAAAAGCTAATAATTTGCATAACACAGCAACTTTTTCCTGTCGGTTAAATTTCGCTTCTGTAGCACATCTTCGTGGTGTAGCAATTTTAATTGCCAGTAGAGTATTTTAAGAGTGTATTATTACCTTCTGTTGCGCTGGCACCAGCAGCTGATATTTTGAGAAGTTACTGATCGATCACGGTGATCAACTTCTGTATCAGACTGATGCCATTGCCACTGACGGAGAAAGTATAGTCACGCTGCGGGACGATTATTCTTAGTTCTATTTAAGGTTGGTTTTTGTCGCTAGCAGTCTGACGTATTTAACTGTGGCACTCATATAAGGCTGTCATTTAATTTTATGGTTCTGTTCCAGCTGTTTCGCATTTGAACTGTTGTCTCACCTGTGGTGAAAACTTTTGCTTCTTATGTCATTCACATATTTTCATAAATGCATTTTACGCTACTAAAAATTCGTGCCTTTCACTTACTTTAACAGATTTATCCCATCGTATTGAGGTTATCTTACTCGAGCCTTACATATTTCAAAATGGAGAGATTAACGAGGGATAAAAAAGACCTAAATGCATGATACATGGTAATAATTATTTTACTGTTTTCTGACGCTCGTAATGCATACGTAGCCACATTTACAAACACGAATAGACGGTGTCAAACATTCTATTTTTCAAAAAAAGGACGTCTTCCAGGAGAGATAGTGAAAATTATGGGAATAGCTAGACGATACTTGGATTTACGCGCTCAACGGCTGATTGGCTAACTTCAATGCTAATTAACTCGGAATCGGTGCGACGTATCGAAGTTTTTTAAGAATTATTTCCCAGGCCAGCTTACCCTGTAACGCCTTTACGAGCTTTTGAGACTGTTTCTGACGACCCTGCGCATGCTGCAACTTCAGTTAGAGTGTCAATATTTTAGTGAGGAATTTGGGATTAAAAGAAGAATGTTTTTTATCTGCCAAGTGCCGCAGTTCTGCCCCCACTCCCACCGCACTGTCACAGACCTACCTAATCGCTGCTGCCAATCAGCGATCGCCAACTATCAATTACCGTTTATTTCTATTATTTTAAAATTTGTGCCAAAATATACGATGCCGTCAAATGTGAGTTTCGTAGTCCAGTCTGATTTCCGACTGCAAGGAAAGTCGGTCCTATAGAAATTTACCGGCAAATAACCGAAATTTATCAAAATGTGATGAATGAAAGTTCCTGCGTGCCGGACCGGGACTTGAACTTGGACGCTTACCTAGTGGTCTACCGATTGAGCCGCGGAAGAACGACTCACGGTACTCCTTAAAGCCTTAGTTTCGCCAGTGTTTCTCTCCTACTTTCCAAACATCACAGCGACGCTCCTGAGCAACGCGAAAGAATAGCACGGCTTTTAGAAAGGATATTACGGTGACGTGGCTTAGCCACAACCTGGGGAAGTGTCCAGGATGACATTTTTCCCTCTTTAGCGGAGTGTGCTCTGATACGAAACTTTCTGGGAGATTAAAGCTATGTGCCGGACCGAGATTTGAAAAGCGTCCTGAGTTCGAATCTCTGTACGACGCAAAATTTTAATCTGCCAGGAAGTTTCATATCAGCTCCCACTCCGCTTCAGGGTGAAAATTTCATTCAGGTGATGCATGATGGTTCAATTCGGAAACGGTGGATGAAATTTTATCACGTGCGAAACGAATATTCCTGATGAAGGATCAGACCGACCATTAGTTGCGACTGAAATCAACTGAGGAAAAACTTTGATCCGATAGATGTTTCACTGTTGATGGACTGAACGTATGCTTTCATGAAATTTCACTACACTTTTTTATAAGATTGTAGATGGTGATTTGGGCTACAGAAGGATATGTGACAAGTGCGGTTCTCGCCTGTTGGCAGATGAACACAGAAAGATGGTATGGCAGCTGCACAGACTTTTCTCACTGAACAAACATAGTGATGAGTCCGTGAACAACGTTGTCACTGGTGGCGAGACATGGGTTCGCATAAAAGTCGATAACAAAGCGCTTGTTAATGGAACGGCATTATTCACGGTCCCCCAACGAAACAAAAAGAAGTCTAACAAATTCCGAGCAGCAAAAGGGTTTTTGCCATATTATTTCGTAATCGAGAGGGCGTGCTACGCATTGTCTTTATTCCTACATTCCATTCGCCGAAACGAGGGACGGCCTGCAAACACATCAAGCCGCTTTACCACAGCGCTGCCGTCGAGGGGTGAACAATGCAGGGAGCGCTCGCTCAGTGTGGCTGCATCCGTTGCAGATCTAAGTGGAGTGTGACCTCAGAATCTAATAAAGTTCGTCACTTTTGAAAGACCACTTTATGATTATTATCCGTATTTATAACCACATTCATCATTTACTTTCTGTGTGCCAACAAAACAGCTATCCTTTTTCTTTTTTTACAGTGGTGTCACGTACAAAAAAAACCCACTCATTGTGTCATCGTCCACGGATACAGATACCGAAGCAGATATGTCAGTTCTGAGCCCACCCAAGAAGCGATCTAAGAATAAATCATTAAGTTCTTCAGAGACGAGCATCGTTCTTAACGTGCATGATATGCAGCTGTAGTATGCAGAGCAGCCAATGACCGACATTGTTCTGAAACAGGTGCATCTACAGGTGTTGCTCGTTCTTCAGCATATAGTGTGCTAAGTGAGTACAAGGCCAGATACTTTTTGAAGTCACCTAAGAAAGAAAAATCACGACGGAAACTTTCAGAAAGTGTTGATGACTTCAACAGAAATGTGATACGAAGAAAAGTAAACGAATTTCTTTTTCCTAACGAACTGTCAACAATTGACGAAATACTTGCTGCCATGAACGAAGATCCTGATTTAGGAATATTTCGGAGAACTACATTTTATTAATTATTAAAAGAAATGATTTTTTAATATATCCAGCGTGGATATGATAGCATGCTAATAGACAGTGATGAAAACATTTTATGGAGATGGCATCATCTACAAATCATAAAATTTTTGAGAGACAAAGGAAGATTCATGTACTATTTCGACGAGCCATGGTTGAATCAGGACGTACCAAGAGTAACGTCTGAATATACGAGGGATGGAACTTTAATACTGTCAACTATTTACTTACAGCTCGTACAAAATAGATGTGTGTTTCAAAGTTTTACTGACCTTCAAAGTAATCACAAGCATTGTGTACAACCCGTTGCCAGAGATGTGGAAGTCATAGGATACTCTTAGCAGTGTCAGCTGTGTTGACAGTTCGAGCGACGCTATCTGCTGCCTGACGAATTTGTAGCAGTTCTGAAGAGAATTTCCTCAAGTGTTTCCTTCAGTTTAGAAATCGAGTTGAACTTACGAGGGCTTAAGTCAGGGGAGTGCAGAAGGTGGTATAGCACTTAGCAGCCCAGTCAATCACACAAATCAGTAACAGCTTACACAGTACGTGCTTAAGCATTGTCCTGAAAAATGATGGTGAGGTCCTGCAGAAAGTGTCGTCACTTCTGTCTCTCAGCTGGTCGTAGGTTGTGATACGAAAATGAACAGCATAGAGACAGAAGTGATGACACTTTCTGCAGGAATTTACCATCATTTTTCAGGACAATGCTCAAGCACGTACAGTGCAAGCTGTTACTGATTTGTTTGATTGATGGGGCTGTTAAGTGCTATACCACCTACTGCACTCTCCTGACTTAAGCCCTCGTACATTCAACTCGATTTCTAAATTGAAGGAACCACTTGGCCGCTTTCGCTTCAGAACTGCTACAAATTCAATGGGCAATAGAACGCGCCGCTCGAACTGTCAACACAAGTGCCACTGCTAAGAGTATCCTACGACTTTCACATCGCTGGCAGCGAGTTATACACAATGCTGGTGACTACTTTGAACGTCAGTAAAACTTTGAAACACACATCTGTTTTGTACGAGCTGTAAATAAACCATTGCCACTATTTAAGTTCCAACCCTCTTCCCCGTGTCTCTGTTCAGGGTGTCTCTGAACACATCTTCGCTAGTCATTTAGACTCATTTCGATTGCTGCCCCAGAGACGTCTCCGCAGCTTATTGAGGCTCAACTGGAAGCGGGAATCAAGACAATTCTACTCCATTCTACTCTAGTCAATGAGCTTCCATGCCGAGGACGTGTCTGGGGATGCCTCAGACAGCGGTGGGCTGCATACCTAACTATAGCCAGTCCTACGACCCGACGACGTCTAGGAATGGTGGTCTGGGGTGCCATTTCATTTAATAGCAGGTCCCCTTTGGTTGTCATTTGCGGCACTCTTGTAGTACAGCAGTATGTCGAAGATGTTTTATGCCCCGTTTTGTTGTCCTTTATGGTAAGCCATCCTGGGCTTACATTTCGGCAGGATAATGCCTCCCCGCAAACGGCGAGAGTTTTCACTGCTTGTCTTCGTGCTTGCCAAATCTTACCTCTACCAGAAAGGTAGCCAGATCTTTCCCAAATTGCCACCATCTGGACCATTATGGTCAAGACCCTCCAATCATCTCGTGATTTTGACTGTCTAACTCATCAGTTGGACAGTATTTGGCACGATATTCATCAGGGGACATCCAACAATTGTATCAGTCAATGCCAAGCCGAATAGCAGTTGCATAAAATTTAGAGGTGCACCACCGCGCTATAGTTTTTCTCAACTTGTGAAGCTCTTTCTCTTGACTAAATCATCTAATTTTTTGGAAATTGTAATTATTTGTTTGTCTATACGTCTATATCATATCTATCGATTTCCATCCCACTCGGATAATTTCTTCATGGTGCGTCGTATCTTTTTTTTCTTTTTTAGTGTATTTTCTGTAGAAAATGGACGTCAAAGAGTGGCAATTCGGCTGGCAACACCGTACTCACATGTTCTACAAGTCTCTTCACTCTGTACTGTATAGCAGCGCCGCACAGTAAGCGAAGTGGATTGAATTTTGCATCACAATCCTTGATTTTGATTCCGTGTCTAGGAGTAATTATTTCTTATTTTCTGATTTTGCACGACGTAGTGTGGTGTTTGGTTTCTCATTCGCTATACAGAAACCGTTGAAGGTGTTATGGAAAACCGATAGCATTATTTAATGCTAACATTGTAATGAGAGTGCAGTGAAGGACATGCTGCCCTGACAGTGCATTTTCGAATTGCTAGTTGCCGCCTTACTCAGTGCGCTATGTACTGTTCTCGTAACCCAAGCTGACACACGTCCCTGTTTCTGGTGGAAGTGACAGTATGTATAGACAATTGCCATTTACAGTCGCTACCATCATCCACTGCACTTAGTGTCAACTTGGAATGCGCGAATTATATATTTAACACGTCAACAATGATAAATCTTATAGTTATTTCTGCCCTATGACAGGTAACTGATCATGAATTACTTATAATGATTATTTCTAACATCTCTCACAGATAATTATTATTTTCAGCATTAATTTACTGTTATTGTAGGATATTTATGTTTTAAGGGACAGTGTATGCTACAGTGTGACTGGACAGATCAAAATCAGAAGGTAAAAAGTTACCCCTAGACACCTAACATCGAACTCATGAACTCGAGTGTTCTAACAGAATACCATTCATACTGCTCTGTCTGGGAAAGCAGTTGTACAGTATTTTTTGAAGCTGTTTCTCGAAGATGTGATTGCTGTGTTGCCACATTACCTTTCTTTGACGTCCAGTTTCTAACGAAAATATTCACTGGGCGAAACTTAGATACAGAAATTGTTGTCTATTTAATAGGCAATGAAACGTGTTGTGGCGTCCGAGTGTGCGAATTTGTGGAACAATATGGAAATTTGTATTAAGTTCCTATGGGAGCCAACTGCTGAGGTCATCGGTCTCAAGGCTTACACTTCTTAATCTAACTTAAACTAACTTACACTAAAGTCGAGACACACACTCGTGCCCGAGGGAGGACTACTGGAACCTCCGACTGGGGGAAGCAACGCGAATAGTGGCAAGGTGCCCTAGACAGCGGGGCGACTTCACAATCATTTGTCCTTATTGTTTACACTCATTCTAGATTATAAGGGTGTAACTGCTCTCCAAACTGCATTCATCGTGCCTTTCTTCTACAAGCTGACGAATGCTTGTCGATGAACCTTTTCCCACACGATCTAACACCACTCCCTCATATTCTGTTGTACAAAAAGTTCTTTGTCGAGAATAATGGCCAGCTCTCTGTGGTTGGACAGCCCATCTTCTCTGAAGTTCTTGTCCACAATTTTTTTTACAAATTGTATGATACCTGCTGCGAAACTTAGCTCTGGCCATTCGTTTGGTTTTCCGCGTAATACAACCTGTTGCACCACACATTACATGCAAATCCACAACTTTCTGCAACGAGTAACGTTCCGTCTTCGACAAATAGTAATGAACTATAAACAGCGCTAAACTCCCCCGTGAAAATATCACAAATCATTGTGTATCGTTTTTTCAAGATAGCTCCACCAAAGTCTATACAGCAGGCTGTTGTCTGTCATTTAGCGTTAGGTATCCGAAGATGTGTTCCTGATCTCAAAGTACTCACTTTAGTATCCTCGATCATCTGTACAATTTTGGCCATGTACTGTTCTTGCTTTACATAATTGCTCATACAGCGTAACAGGCAGAGCTCTGATATGCGAGACACAAAGATGATCCATAACGGGATCGAATTCAAACACCAGATTAACCACCTTGGCTAGTGTACCTCTCAGCCTGAAGGTGATTTTTAGGCCGTGTTCCACACTAGTTTAGGCAAATGCAGGACTGGTTCCTAGTTTTCATCTCAGACAGTACGATTCACAATCAGATAAAATACAAGGGTTATTCTTTTATTAAGGCCCGATCGGTTGTAAAATGGAAGCCGTAGTGAAAGTGAAAGACGTTTTATCCGCAACAGTTAACTACACCTTCCAGCTACTGCTCTACATAGTCGTAGCGTTGTGCCAACTTTCCAATACCCTTATCCTAGAAGATAATTGCCTGTGCTTTCCGCCAAGCCTCTACGGTGGTCTGCAGATCGTTTTGTGTGCCAAAATGTGTCTTCAAAGCCAGTGATTCATGTGGGTAGAGGAGGAAATTACAGGAAGTCAAGTTCAGATTGTATGGAGGGTAATCAAACACTTGTCATCGGAAACAGTGCAGGGGCGTCTTCGTTGCCCCTGCAGTGTGCAGCCGAGAATTACGATGACGGAGGAAATGCATTACAGTTACGTTACTTGTGCGGCATGAAATCAGGCAAAATCTCTCAGTAGGTACTTACACTTGGGATGAGACACTAATTTGCATGCATCTTTACGTACCCATTGTGCGCTCGGGACTGAAAAGAGGGGCGTGACATTTGACAGGTATATTAGACACACTGCGCTACATATCTGTTCAAAGCTTCTCTTGCTTTTCAATGTGATTTCCATTTTACGATCGATCTGACCTTAATAAGCGAACAGACCTCATACAATGCTGTACAGTTCAAATTTTACACAGTTCACAGACAGATGGCGCATGTATCTCCACCAACCCCCCACCCCCTAGCACGTCCCCCATCCCCAACCCCTTAGTTGACTGATGGGTGCGGCGACAGGAAGAGCATCTAGCATAAAAAGGTAAATAAAAATGAATTTGTCAAAACTTTAGTATAGTGGAGCCCGTACTTGTTGGGTTGAACCCTCATGAAAAGAAAGAAAGAAACTGTTCTTGATTTATGTTAATGATATACCATTTTATTCGAATCAGGAGGCATAATTAGTCCCGTGTACTGAAGACGCGAGCATTGTTGTGAATCCAAGCAAAGATGCATCAACAGAGAAAATAATAAATGATCCAAACATATTATACCAACAAAAACAAATGATGGGGGTAGAAAGATGTAAGTTCTTCTGTGTGCATGTTGATGAAAAGATAAACAGGAAAAACTTGCTGAACAGGTTAGGTTCGCCCACTTTTGCCGTAAGAGTATTTGCTATCTTTTGGATATGAAAGTCAGTGAGGTAATGTATTTTCCATTTATTCGTTTGTTGTTACCTCACAGGGTAATGTCCTGGGATATCTAATCGCTTCGGCAAACATTTTTATTGCACGAATGAAAGTAATGAGAATTTTGTGTGGGGCTCACAAACGTAGATCTTGTAGGCATCTGTTTAACCAGCTGGGAATATTAAGAAAAACTTCACAATACATTTGTTCACTAACGAAATTTGCTACCGACAATACACATGAGTCTGGGATGACAGAGGTAACCCCAAGTATAACACTGCAAGGAGTAATGATCTGCATTATACTTCAATGAATCGAACTTTTTCACAGAAAGGGATAAAATATGCAGCTTTAAAACTCTCTGAAAGTCTACACATGGAAATAAATCGGCTGATAGAATGCAAACGTGTTTCCAAATGTGGGTTAAAGATGTTTCTTCTTAACAACTTCTTCTATATCGTACACGAATTTCTTGATACAAATAATTAGTCTTTTATATGGTAATAAAATAACAGAACAGCAAGTAACCATATTAATACTTCCTTTTATATTTTAAAAACATGTGGTCCATTTTTGTTAATCTTACACGTTGAACATGTTTACCGTCTATTTGATCTATGGAACACGTAATTAACTTGGAACCTAAAAGTCCAATATATTCTGCATGGACAACTAGCAAAGAAATCAATGATATCGGTCTGTTAGAGCTTTTTAGCAAGATTTTTGTTACTAGAATTGAAACATTTATTTACAAACTTAGCAGCGATAATACACCGCACGGCGCCATAAATGGAGGCCGCTGGTAAAGGAAAGGGAAAGTAAGACGATTATTCAGGTGAGGCTGGGTGCCACTATAACATGTGGCTCTGGCGATAATTCAGATACGGAAGTTATGATCTATTTCTGATGTCAGTTCGTTGGAGATACTTTCTTCAGCGTAAGTTGTGAAGTGTACATATTAAGTGTGTTTGTGAGCATATCTGTAGTGTAATTTTTGTGTTTTGTAGATGTTCCTCTCAGACACGCGAGATAACGACCCACTATTCCTGAGAGTAACATCAGCGACACACGTACCCCACCAATTAGAAAGAAGTAACTCTTTCACTGTTAAATAATATACATAGCTGTTCCGTTATTTTGGACTAAAATCTTTTCGGCCTTTGTTTTAGAGTTCCGTCCGAAATATGAACAACATTCACATACTTCAAGGTCCTAAGTTTGATATAGCTTCTCTTCCTATAGTGGAACGAACTGAAGCAAAGTAATTTCTTTTGGGATACAGGCAAAAGCAGGAAAAATGTCAAACAGAGTCATGAGTATACGGTTACATGTCTGACACTTCAAATCCTTGCGTGCCTTGATAATTTTTACCTACTGTCAGTGTGGCAATTCCAGCTCGGGATTTGTAAAGTACGTCTTACTATCAATTTTTTGTTGATAGCTTGATGAGGACTTTCACTGTGTCCTGCAGTTTCCGTCATTTAGGTAATTACAGGCAAATGCAACCAACACACCACAGGTCATAGTAGTGTAGCATTTTTTTTTTTCGTACTTAGTCTCTTTCACACCTTTGCTCATGCCTGAGCGGTATCCGTCGCAGCATGGGAAATTATATGTATTCAGTGTTTAGTAACAAAGGAAATAAATTTCCTCAATGATCCCGCATCATTGTGAATATTTTTTGAATTAGACCATCTAGATCGCTTAATATACCTGGTCCAGTCACATTAATGTAACAACCGCCTGTTTTCGACATCAATGGGCAATAACCACTTATAGTCGGCAGACGGCAGCGTTAGCAGATCTGGGTATATGAAGCGTGTTCGGTGGAATCGGGAAACGGTGCAGTTCTTTCCGTAATGCGGAACCGGTGTGATTCAACTGGCGTTCAAAAGCGCATGACCATTGGGTTTCGGGCAAAAGCTGGAAGCATTTACGAAACGGCTAAGTTAGTAAACTGTTCGCGTGACATCGTGTTTAAAGCATACCGTACGTAGCAAAACGGCGCAACTCCAAGCAAGTGCCGAGACAACTGTGGTACAACATGGAGGTAGGTGACAGCGGTGAACAACGCCTCCAGAGATTTGTGCGGGCGAATTGACGTGCAACTGTTGAGCAACTGACCGCTCAATTCAACCAAGGGGCCACTCAAGTGTCTCCTCAAAGATCATTCAGTTAACGTTACTACTATGGGTCTCCACATTAGACACTTGGTTCATGCACCCATGTTGATCGCGTTTCATCGGCAGCGAAGGTTGCAATTAGCTCGCCAATTCCACGGAGTGGTGGCAGGTGTCCTTTCTCGGATGATTCACATTTTATGCTCCAGCGGACTGGAAGCAAACACCTTCCAACAATCGTAGGAAGGTTCGAGGCCAGAGGAGGGAGCGTTATGGTCTGGGGAATGTTTTCGTGGCATTACCTGCGTGATCTTGTCATCCTGGATGTCACACTGGATCAACGCAAGTATGGTTTATCCATGAGGACCAGGTCCACCCGTATATGCAATTTGTTTCTTCTGCGCTATGGTATGTACCATCAAGACAATGCAACCTGTCACGCAGCTATCAGTATATGTGCGTGTTTAGAAAATCACCAGTATGAGTTTACCGTATTGCGCTGCCACCAAACTTCCAGGCTATAAACCCAACTGAAAATCTGTGAGACCACATCGATCGGGCTGTTCGCACCATCGATTCTCAAGTGAAGAAACCTGGCGCAGGTGGACACGGCATGGGCGTCGACATGCCTCCACATCTCTGTTGATAGCTTCCAAAAACTCGTTGACTCTCTTCCTGCACGTATCGCAGCGGACTCGGCTGCTAAATGTAGTTATTCGTATTTTGACAGGTAGTCACATTAATGTGACTGGAAAGTGTATGTCATTTTTATCACATAATTTCGGCTACTGTCACTATCATAAAAGAACCTAGAACGTGTAAAACAATATCATTGTCAGCATTTACTGGTTCTAGTGTCGACGTAATAAATAAAGACACACATTAAGCGACCTAGACAGCTTTACAGGACAACACGAAGTATTCAGTGTTTACCCGCTCCTGCGTGTCAGTAACTGCCCGATAGCCATGAATATTCCGAATACTGTTTAACTATAGTTGTAGTGTATCATGTTTTTTATTATTGGACTAGTGTTTGTGTTTGTGTGTGTGTGTGTGTGTGTGTGTGTGTGTGTGTGTGTGTGTATTTTATGAAATACCGCGTCTAAGACCATGCGAAGAGGATACTATGATTCAGAAAGTGAATTTGGCTAGATTTCGTATTTCTGGACATTGAGATCTTTCATCATACTGTATCATCAGTGCAACCACGTTCTGTAGCGACGTCATTAACGCCCACTAGTACTGTGCAGCTCCGACTCGGTGGCAACTGGTTTCAGTGTGGGAGGTGAAAAAATTTTGACCACCAATATTTGTTCGCTAAGAGGATGAGAGATAATGGCGTAAAGTTCCTGGTACACGTGTTCAATCTCAAGCAACTGTGCACATAACTTTGAAGTTCAGTGAATAGCCCACACGACTATCAACCGTTGCGAACAACGAGTTACTACGAAATTTAATCCACTGTCTCATAGCACGTTATTATTGCTGGGCTAGATAATAACACAGCAGAAGTGGAATAGTGTCAAAAGAAGAAAGGACCCCCACCGTAGCTCTCCGTCAATATGGATACAAACCACAGGCAGTAGAGTGAAGAAAAGCCACCAAAGAGACAGAATACGTAGGAATGCTGAGCCACATCATCACATCATTTAGTACTAGTTGTGATGGTACTGCAAATGGCTTGCCACTACATTTTATTTTTTCGTTGTGTGCCGTTTCGAAAGGGAGAGATTTTGCGTTTGAGTTTGCAAAGAATGTAATTAATAAGTATTGTGCAACTGAATCATTCTTGCCGTGTGCTCCACATGTAATACAATGAAACTAAGCTGTTGAATACAAATGTACACAGGTATTCATTTTCAAAATTTGAACCTGTGATCAATAAGTGAAACACTGATGAAGAAGAAAGTGAATACACAAGGCAATATCTGACATAATAGTTCGATAAATTTATGATCATCGAAAATCTTCATTACACATGTATGATATACGAGTCAGACGTTACTTGCGTTTTTTGTTTTTTTTGTTTTTTTTTTTTTACTTATTTCGAATCTAAGCGAATGTCAGCTACATGAAACTTTGTTTTACCTATAAGTAAATGGTTTCTGAAAAGTTTCTCTCTTAACTCCATACTCCCTACCAGAAGTTATAGATTACTCATATATTCCACAGATTTTCTATTTTTTATTGGATACACGAAGAAATATAAACTGTACTTTCCATACTATGATATCCTATTTTGAGTGTCACACAATCGATCGCCTGGGACAACAGTGTCTATAATCGTACATTTGAGGACCAATTATTTTCATTGACCAAGCACTATAATTTGGGGTTATTTAGTTTCCCACTCTGATTCCCAGACATTATCAGTGGAGCATTTTATCCTAAATCACACCTCCTTCGTTTCGACTAAATATCACATTGCTGATGGTTCTTCAAGTTACTTTAGTGCTGTCGTTGTGTAGCGTCTCTACTGAATTCTGATTCTGTTTCAAACGGGCTGATTCAATATGTGAAATTGCAGCAGCGAAGTTATTTGAAAGTGTTCTGCTATGTACTGTTTATCTTTGGAGCCAGTGTTGAGTCCATTGCCTAGCAACGGATCAGCTGTAATGGAGGTCGTGGGCGAGCTCTAAGATCTTGTAACTTATCGTACGTCAGCAGACTGCGCGAAGTGCAAGCTACAGATTGCAGCTACTTCATTACAAGTAAGTGGCTTCGTCTAAGGCGTTGCATGTTGCAGACGACAGCTAACAGTGTTTCGTAAAATACGTAATGTCTGACATAACCGAACTAACTTGTCATCTGTTTTGTATGAGGTATCATGAATGTTCACAAGAGCAGCAATTTTTGCCTCAGTTTGTGATAGCGCTATAATCGGCAAACCTACGACAAGGCTCATCCACTATGCTATATTTAAATCTGTGGGCAACAAATCCAGGGGTGAAGCATATGGCTTAGTTTTCTGTGCAGTGGTGACTCACCTTGAAGAAGAATAGTTAGAAATGGTTAGTACTTCATTCTTCAAAGGAATTGTATGCGTTTTGCCATACCTCATGACAGACTGCTAACTGCTAGCAGTCCTTCGACCTATTCCAAAAAATCAGTTCGTGTTGCAACATTCGTACTGCGTGCGATTTTTCCGGCGCAACTAAATTAAAAATCGTATTGTACTGTGTATTGAGTCGTCCCCTGTGGGTGTTTAGTCATCTCACTTAGATTTCTGTTTACCTTTTTGTCACAATGGGGCCCGAGGAGGAGGGGGATAAGGGTATAGCACGGTGGATATACGTAGCACACACGTCTAGAGTTGTACTGAAAGGGCGACTAAACTTTATGTCCCTACCCGATCGACGATACATCTCCATGAACATTCCGCAAGCTGCCTCTCCGTACGTGGCGGAGTTAAGTTCTGTTGCTACCGTCATTTTCTCCCATCCGTGTTCCCTTCGCGAATGGATTCCAGGAGGAAAAAAGAAACTGTCGCCCAGCCAGCGCATGAACTCTAATTTCTCTGATTTTCCTGTCATGTGCATTTCGCGACATGTATGTGAGAGGAAGTAATATGTTTTCTAACTCTGTTTGGAATGTAAGCTCTCAGAGTTTATTGTGAACCTCCGCAACTATGTCGTGCTTTTTAAACGAACCAGTGTCGAAACGTTCGGGATTATTTATGTCTCTTGTACTAATTCTATATGACAGAACGAGGGTTTTGTAATTATATTTCCGACATCTCCTCAGAAATTCATAAAATGGAACTCGTCCCGGGTTCAGGTTTTTCTGCAACTACGTCCGTGTGGTTATTCCACTTTAAATCCCTCTGGGCGCATACTCACGGTTGTGACTATTTCGAGTGTAATCGAACATTAATGAAACTTTCCACCTGATTATCAGCCATTTGTTAATTTAATTATGACGTGGGTCAACAGCACCAAACGTTTATCCTCTACAGTTTTCCATGCGTTTGGTACAGTTTTCCGATGTTGCATCTTTTCTATATAAAAGAACACTACGGGATGATCTGCGATGTAAAACAGAATATTGACACACAATTTAATGATCCGGGACCACTACTTTTGCTCTGTTCTCCTTGGCAACGAATACTGTTTTGTTTTCCACCTGGCTTCCATCCGGCTATGTTTTTGTGGATCGCCGCTGCAGTAGTATATGTTTCCAAACTCACACACAGAAGCTGCTTAAGAGATTATTCTGCTGGAAACTATTGTGTCACACAGCTGCCGTAAGGGGCGATCAAAAATTTTCCGTTTCAAGGGCTGCTGCAGCATGTATGTAACACAGCGCGACTCTGATGCGGGTATGTACGGACCGATATGTAGGGAAGGACTTCGTGTGGCAGTTGTGTCTTTGCGGCGTGTGTGCGGTAAATTCTGAAACGTAAATTATGGCAAGGTTTTTATCACATTTTTCCAAATAGGACCAACGCGATAGTATTCTTTTCTTGGCTGCTGAAGGATAAACACTGGTAGACATCCTGTCGGGGAATGAAAAGTGTGTACGGAGCGGCAGGTCCGTCGTAAACCTTCTTTGCGAAATGGTGCGCCAAGTTCCGTGCTCGTCATAGTTGGCCACAAGACGCCGGTCGAAATGGGAGGCCAGCCTCATGCATTACGGACTCCAGCCCCCGCCTTATCGTCCTGATCTCTACCTACGCTATTATCACGCCTTCGATCCCTTAAAAAAGGCCGTGAAGGGTCGACGAGTCCTGTCTGACGAGGATGTGCAGCCGCAGTTACGGACATCTTCACGCAGAAGGACACGTATCTTCAACCTACTGCGTTGGTGGGATTATTGCCTCAATGTTGGTGGCGGTTTTGCCTGACTCTCATAACGATTCTGGACTGTACGGCCTTCGAACAGAAACTTTTTGGTCGTCCGTTATAATTCCGCAACTATAGCACCTACAGAATCATGTGCTACCATCACACAGGTACGAAAGTTCTAGTTGGCTGCAGAGAGTGGTCCACATATGGGAAGAAATTGGTACGATGTTTACAATCTTTGTATATCACCGGTGACTCCGATTGATAAGACCTACCAAACAGTAGGGGCATGCATGAGTAAATGTTCATCCGCTGTAAGTCACGGCAGTGAAGTCGTGCGTATGTGCGCCAGTCAGATCAACAGAATCAGCGCTGTAACATCACAAGGTAATTTAGGTAAGACACTGCATAACTTAACAATTTCTCGTGCAAATCACGACGTATTTCCAGAATTTATTTTCATTATTCAAATATTTGCATTTGATGATCAGAATAAATTCTTTAAATGTGCCGTATATATATATATATATATATATATATATATATATATATATATATATATATATATATATATATATATCATAATAGCTGTATTCATAGGGCTACACGAATACGTTCTTGGTCTGATGAACACTCTGTGGCACGGCGCATCTAGATTATCCCGCAAAATCAACTGATCTTTATCCAACAGAAAATGCCTGGGACTACTTGTAACAGCGAGTAAAACGTTGCAATCAACACCTTACTATTTTGTATCTGAATAGGGGTCAGTGATTGGCTTCAACTAGACATGGCATGTCTGAGGAAACTTGTGATTCTCTTTGTCGCCAATTTGAGGCCATTATCGAAGATAGAGGTATTCGCCAGATTCCTCCTGTGGCTAACTAAATTTTTGTCCAGTGTGCTTATCAGTTGTAGCACAGAAGTTAGATACAGCGTTCATCTAAAGCAGGAGCGTTGCCGACATGAAGACTTGGCTGGAAGAGTCTGTTAGTCTGATTCACTCAGTGTTTAAGAGGAATCCCCGTAACTAAATCAACTAGGGAATTACAAAGAAGAAAATAGATACTGCCGGTTTTAGAGATACCATCATTGCGTTATTCTTAAATCATTTAGAACAACCAAGGAGTAAATTAAGTTGATGGCCGGATCCCTCCCAAATTCAAGTCGAGTATGTTGATGACTGCACTCCCTCCATCGGTAGACGTAATAATGACAGAGGAATTCATTGGAACAAAAGATGCTTCATTCTGCATAACCGTTATTGCCACGGTCTGTTATACATGGACAAATAGCTTCCTAATTTGGCAACCACTCTCAGCACTAAGCATGTGAACTTTAACCGGAGGCTAAAAAAGTTGTTGTTATTAAACTGAGAGCCATTGAACAGATTTTCTTCCATTTCAAATTTTATTCGATTATTTTGGATTCTCCAACCATCCGATTTGCTACAATAGTGAACTCAAATCGCCACTGATCATTGCTGCACTAATGCCACATGAAACAGCACAAATGTTAACCATGACGCTCTTCAAAAGGATTGCTCAGACATCCCTTGGCATGATATAAGCAATGAACCGACTTTAGACGGAAAAATTCGGGAGTTATGTCGCAAAATTATTGCACTGTATGATAAACATGCTCCTCAACGCACTGTCAAGGTAAAGAGAGCTCCCGCTCCGTGGCTCACCACTGCATTACGCCAGTTAATGAATGAACGTGATGCTGCACATAGGGCCTTCAAGCGTAACCCAACTCCCGAGGCGTACGAAGCTTATAGGAAACTCCGAAATAGAACCAAGCAAAGCGTGAGGAATGCCAAAATCAGACATGCCCGCTCTGTCGTATGCGGCATATCAAAACCTGCGGCACTGTGGAAAAAGCTGCGCAGTTTCGGTATAGGGAAGCGAAGATCTGGCGCTGTTTATCAAGCGTCTGCAGAAGAATTAAACGATTTATTCTCAACAGCCGTAAACTGCCACGCAGCGACAAATTACCAGCCCCAAGATATCAATCTCTCGAGAGACAAGTTTTTCCTAAAACATGTCACTACCGGCACAGTACACAAGGCAATTATGAGAATCTCTTCCGAGGCAGTAGGAAATGATGGAGTGAGCATTGGCATGATTAAGAACGTCGTAAACACTATTACCCCAGTTATCACAGACATCTTCAACCTGTCTCTTGTCAGTAGTACATATCCTACTGAGTGGAAGCAAAGCTTAATTCAACCTATACCCAAGACTGACAACCCTAAGTCGCCAGGTGACTACAGGCCGATCAGCATACTTCCTGCAATATCTAAAGCCCTAGAACACATCGTCCATGAACAGCTGACGGATTACCTCAAAACTCATAACATCCACGACAAATATCAGTCAGGCTTTCGAAAGCACCATAGTACAGCAACTGCATTAATCAAAGTATCTGATGACATTAAACATGCTATGGACAGACGTGAAGCTACCATCCTAACACTGCTTGACTTTAGCAAGGCTTTTGATACAGTTGACTTTGATATATTACTAATTAAAATGAAGCAGCTGAATTTCTCAAACAGCGCAATACACTGGTTCGACAGCTACCTCAAAAACAGAAGGCAACAAGTCATTTGTGGGTCGGAAAAGTCATCATGGAAAAACGTGCGCTCTGGAGTTCCCCAAGGCTCCGTCCTTGGTCCATTACTCTTCTCACTGTACATTAATGATATTTCTTCAGTGATTCACTCCTGCAACTACCATCTATATGCCGACGACATCCAACTGTACATAAGTGCAAGCCCCAAGAACATTGCTGACGCAGTAGCGAGTATGAACGCAGATCTTTGCTCTGTTTCTCGATGGGCACAGAACCTAGGTCTGAAACTAAACCCCAAGAAATCCCAGGTCATACTTATATCTCATCCAAAGTTAATCAGTCGATACTTTCGCGAAACAGTCCCTCAAATACTCCTCAATGGTACCCAACTACCATACCAAAAAACAGTAAAAGACCTTGGAATAATCTTGGATGAACACCTAAACTGGGAAGAACAAACAGTCACAGCTTGCCGGAAATCGCTCTCCTCCCTACATGCAATTCAAAAATTTAGAAAAATATTTCCAACCCATGTTAAACAAAAATTAGTCCAAGCACTAGTCTTGCCTAATCTTTACTACTGTGATGTAGTTCAACATGGCACAAATAATGAAAATTCGAGATGCCTCGAGCTAGTGATGAATGCTTGTGTTAGATACGTATGCAACATACGGTTGTATGATCATATCAGTCCTTCATACTCCCAGCTAGGTTGGATACGCCCACATAAGGCACGCGATCTCCACACGATGTGCTTACTTCATCGATTTCTTAGCCACTGGTGCCCCCAATACTTATCTTCTCACATTAAACACCTATCATCATTCCACAACCGCAATACCAGATCGGATACGTCTAGCATCTTGGCTGTACCTTTACATAACACAAAATCTTTCTCCGTGTCATTCTCCATCTCAGCCATACGACTATGGAACGCGCTCCCCTGTGATCTGCGTCTTATCCAAAACCACTCAACATTCAAGAGGGAACTTAAGACTTACATATTAGGGACGGTACAGCCACCATTGTTGTGCCCCCCCTCACCTTTTTCTTTCTCCTCTCCATCATAGCTTCGAATTTTACCATTCTATTTCTCTTCCTCTAACCTATCTACCTCTTCTATATCTCTTTCACCCCATTCCATCGTCTTATGTCTCTGCTTGATGAGAATAACTCACAAGCTGCAAGAATATAACGAGTAAATTCCCAACTAGCAATAGGACTGACACTCATAAAAGAAAAATATGTTTACTTTCATATACATAGTCATTATTATTATTATTATTATCATTATTATTATTCCAGAATGAGATTTTCACTCTGCAGCGGAGTGTGCGCTGATATGAAACTTCCTGGCAGATTAAAACTGTGTGCCCGACCGAGACTCGAACTCGGGACCTTTGCCTTTCGCAGGCAAGTGCTCTACCAACTGAGCTACCGAACTGTTCGCAGGAGAGCTTCTGTAAAGTTTGGAAGGTAGGAGACGAGGTACTGGCAGAAGTAAAGCTGTGAGTACCGGGCGTGAGTCGTGCTTCGGTAGCTCAGTTGGTAGAGCACTTGCCCGCGAAAGGCAAAGGTCCCGAGTTCGAGTCTCGGTCGGGCACACAGTTTTAATCTGCCAGGAAGTTTCATTATTATTATTATTTTTATTATTCTTGATTGTTATAATTATTTTTTGATTGTTATAATTATCATTGTACTACTTTTATAATCTCTATTTTTTTTCTTTAACATTAATACTGTATAACATGTTATATGTCCTAATTTTCTGTAGACACTGAAATTTGTTGAATCTGAGTATGCCTGGTTAGGTGTAAGAGAGGGCCTGAAGGCCCTAATCTTGCCAGGTAAAATAAATGCATAAATAAATAAATAAATAAAACCATCCTACAAAAGAGAGACCGAAAGAATAATCTGTGACATAACCTGCTAGCACAGAGTGACTCACTTAAACAGTAAAAAGTGACTAGCGCTTTTTGAAATTTCATCCGTGTCTGCAGTTCAGGATCCGGTGATCAGAAACCTCTGTTTCCTATTTCATGTTTACCACATTTCTGTGATGAAGAATATATGTTTTTGTTTTTAATCCAGCCTATGAATTGAAGATTTTAGTTGCAGGTGCTTCTCTGAGATAACGAGTTTTCACAGTAATCGAACTGGACTGCCTCTAACCTGACAGAAAACTGACGTCAAAGGAAACAAAATCTCAGTGCACCAATCCATGAATGCCATTACGCCAAACACACTGTTTGACGGCTTCAGACACGGTCCCACGCATTATTGAAGTACATTCTGAAGAACGAAGAGAGAAAAAATCATATAACGACTCGTACGCCTTCATTCACAACATTTGGACTGGCCTAAGCGATTGCACAGTACAGAACGACTTAAGTCTTCAAGCAGCCAGTAGTTCTCTCTTGCCTTATAACTGTCGAGCATTCCACTTCCTCCTCGCACAATGGGCTCTTCCCACGGGGTGAATGGTGGTTGTGTCTTCTTGTGTCCTTTGAGTGTTTTGGATTTGTGTACAGTGTGGTATCGTGCTTTATGTTGTACGGTGGTGAGAGAAGAGAGAGAACGAAACTCATGCCGGCACATAGCCTACTCATCTCAAAACGTATCAACGGGCCATTGGGTTTAGCGTCCACAGCTGACTGACAGATCATGAATGTTCTACTTCCAGGAATCGAACTGCTTCGAAAGTTGCTTTCCTTTCGAAGATGAACACATAGCTGTTCGCTGTAGGAATACTACTGTATCAATAACGTCTGATTTCTTCGGGCTGTCACCTTTGCTGAAGTGGTATATGTTATTTGATCCTCGCCTAAATACTCTTTTCCTCGTAGCATTATCATGCGGCCCACTGATTTTCAGGACTTTTATCTCATGACCTTTTACTGAACACGGTGCTCACGTAAACTAAAGGTAGAGATCAATCTTCTAATCCTCTTCTTGGATTTGAAACCACATCTCGAAGTCAATTTGACTCATTATATCGGTGGTGCACTTGGCCGTCATCTTCAGGTGAGACGCTGTGTTACTGAGCCTCACTGAACTAATGTTACTCTGAACGGTGTCCGAGATTCAGAGCTTCTCGGATGAAATTCATCGTGCCTCCGAGTTCGGACTATTATGGAGGTACAGTAAGATGAATCTACATCACATTCCTTCCTGTCATATATCGAGAGCGTATCAGCAAACACATTGAGAATTTTATGAAATTTTAACACGAACCCTGTGCTTAGTCCGTCAGCCAACATTAATGCCCTCTAAGGTTCTGTTAAAGATGATCTGGGGTTCAGGAAACTCGCTGTGTGTATGAATCAATGCGAATTTGACAAAGCACATATAGCCAAAACTATGTGTCTATAGCAGCCCACTAAAAAATCCGCGGTTGTGGAGCATTGTTCAGCCGAGGGACACGCAGTGAAACATAACGAGACACAGGTGGTTGCCGACGCTTCTCGTTAAAGGTATTGTGTTCTCTAAGCATCTGGTGATTTTTTTAGTAGAGGCAATGGCCATCCTCAGAGCATGCCATGCAACTCTACTCTGATCTGCTGTCAATCGACAGGGGATTTTGACGATTAGTTACGAGAGTGGCACCTCGCTTTTGTTTCATTTCAACACGGGCGACGATGCTACTGTCTTTTGCATTGGAGACAGCATTCACAGCGCATGGCGTATCCGCTGTCTACCTCCTACCGGCCTACATAGAGGCGCCGGCTGCAGAGCAGCGTCAGCTGTCCCTGGGAATGATAATCAGGTGGAACGCAGAAATATTGTGCCACCTTGACTTGAATATACTGCTGAAAACCCAAGAAAAGCGTCACAAGTTACTACGCTGCGATAACTTTCGAAGTCACAGAGATTAATCGTTTTCACCGCACGAGGTGTTTTAGTAAATAATAACAGCACACTACAAGCCTACTTTAATCGTCAACATATGAAGAATGTGTGCACTTAAGGGTCGGTGAAAATATTGGATTTTTCAATTCATAGACCACGAAATTACGGTAACTTTTCATAAAATAGTGTATGACGGGAAATAAGGAAAGCTTATATATTATACTACTGTTGTTCGTTGTCTCAACAAAGAAGTAAGTTTCAGCCTTTTACTGAATTATCTTTTAAGAATTTTAAAACTTTGAGGGTCTTACAGACGGTGGGAAATGAGAGGTCGCCATTGCAGGTGTTACTACTGGTCGTAGAACTGCAGTGATGGCTTGTGCAAGTTCCGTTTGAAGAAAGAAAAGAAGGCAAATGTATACTCGTTTTGCTAGTAGTCATGATAAAGGGCTTTGTGGATGTCCTGCTACTGTCTATTTATTCATTTGTTCATTCAAGGATCATCCCACAATGCTATAAGATTTGTTATCGTAATGCAGCGAAAATAGATAGTTCGAAAATATATATGCACACAGAACAGATAAGCTTTTACAGGACACGTGGCTCGTCCATGGCCTTGCTGAAGGAACCATCCTGGCAGTTGCCTGAGACGATTTAGGAAAACCACGGAAATCATAAACCTGAATTGCTCGAGAGAGGAGTCTTCGCCCTCCCGAACAGGAGGTCAGTTTCTTAACAACTTCACTGCGTGATTCACTTGGTCTCTATTGTACAATGATATTTTGATCATACGCAATTTGAACAAAATGGGTTGTAATATCGAACATAGTTAATCACAGTACACACTATGGACACCCGCTGGCGACCCATGGACCACGAACATGCCTCTATGCCCCTTGCGTTCTATCCAGTCTATTGATGAAACTAATTACAAGCTCATCAACGTGCAACTACTCCCCATTCCCGTCTTAATGTCCTCGCTTCAGGCTGTCTGAAAAATTGAGTCAGTAATCCTTCACGACGAGTGGCGTATTGAGCTTAGGAGAATAACGAATCATTACTACATGCACTGTCTTGGATCATAGTTTTCTTATAAAAGTATTACATTGTGATCATGTATTGTAATATGAACGATGTTGTGAAGCGTTTGTACGTAGCTACATGCGCTAGTAATTGTTTCCCATATCATGGTTTTGGAAGTTCCGGGTGATATTTCCAATCAGACACAGTGCTTGCTGATTGGTCAGAACTAAACTGTTCCTTTCATTCTTATGGCAAAAAGATAGGTAATACATGTAATTTTAAAAAAAATGCACTATGCACAGAACTTTGCTAATTTGAGAAATAAATGCAGGCCTAGTGAGACAACTATATAGGACGTCATGAAGGGGATTGTACTGGATTCCTAATAAAAGTGTGGATACTATAGCTATTGAAGCTCTCATTGACACAGATAGAATGTTTCGTAAAGATTAGTTTATTGTCATGGAAGGAAATAAGCATTAATTACAGCAACCAGCCACACTTGTGACTCATTGCAGTATTTCCTACAGTGTAATTTACGAAAACAGATGCGGTTCCGCCCAACCACAATGGATAAAATAAACATGAATTAGTTTATCAACTAGGAAGTTTTGTGAAGAGACAAACTGACCTGTAGTACGCTATACAATGGGGGGCTTTATTAGTATACTATCATTTCTTTCACCAATGTGCCAACTTCTTTCGTGATGACTAAGCGTTCAAATAGCTTGTTTCGCTGCCTGCTTTGTTATCTGGTGGTGGCCTATAAATTATTACTTGTAGGGAAGAAGCTTTTTCTCAGAAAGTATCAAGTAGTAAGGTGACTTTCTATCACTATCTGCAATTTCGAAAAGTCCTGCGCTGAATGCAGACAAAGGAAAGAGTGAGGGCAATCGCTCACTGCATGGTTAAGGCATTGAGTGGCAGAACGGCAAACAAACAATATTTACTGCTTGTAGCTACAATTGCAGATTATCGCCTAATCCAACTCCCCTCTCCTTCCTTCTTATGAAATTCGAAAAGTCAACGTCACGTAGACTCTAGCAGTCTACATTTGTAACTGTGCCAACGTGGCAGCCAGCCATAATTTTGTTGTCCTTGTTAATAAGTGATTCCAAGTAATAACATTTTCCTCTCGTATTCTATTAAGAAAGTACCTGGAGATTTAAATGAGCAAATTATTCGTATGCAGAATGCAGTTCATGCGAATAGGAAACTTTTTTTACAATTCTCAGTGTTATGATACAAGCTTAATACGTTGGTACACTTTTTGAAGTCCTTGAAACGATACACAAAGTTACGAGGCAACTGAAATACTCAAGTTGATGTGTGAAGAGGAGGTAATGAAATTCGGCACTGATATCCAATCAGAAACCAACTGACATCCAAAACATCATTTATGAACTACACAGACAAGTACAGCAAAGTCCTAAATTTAACGTTTTTGATCACTATTTAGACCAAACCAGACATTAATTAACACAATCAAATATTGCCACTATGGTGGTTTTTTGTCCTGAACGTATATGCTGTCGCTTTCTTCTTTCAGGTATTAGCATGCCTCCGTCAGAAGTGGATGGCTTAGAAATTACCACAGAAGTTTTGGGTACGTTCCGAATGTTCAAGCCAATTCATCTGTCTGCCAACTGTGATATCTTGTATGTTATTCATTTCCAGAATGCATTGAACGAACAGCTAGAGTTCATCTTCAACAAGAGATGTATTAAGTGACAATATAGTGCCTGGTCGAATAGTGAGACGATAGACCCAGAAGTAGAGAGCTTGAGATGACCTGACTGACATACAGAGCCAAAAAGGAATATGGCATATCATCAGGTTATGAACACAGCGACGATTTCCTGTTACTTCTCAGGAACTTTAATTGTTTACTTCACCCAGAGGCCTTTTTTTAATGTTACGAGGAGAAAGCAGAGGTGGAAGGATGTTTACCTTCGCTTGCAGGAACATTCTTGAAAGGTGACGTACGTAAACGGTTCCCACACGCTAACAAATGCTTATACAGTCACAGAAATTACGTCGAAATGTAATGGAGGTAGTGCGCAATGAAATGACAAGTATATAAATTTTACGTTTTACTAAAAACTCATTACTCCATTTCTACCTATGCGTCTTAAAATTTACCATGTTCCCTCCTCCTGTCCAAATAGTATTTCATGGACAATTTTATAATTCGTCCAAACTTGACCGTGTATAAGGTACATTTTGGTCGATGCATCTTAAAAAATCGATAGCGGATCTCCCGTCACCATATAAAATACAATATATTAAATAACTCGTAACGAAAGTGGTGAACCACAAATACCATGTAGTTTAGGATCTTGTTGCCATATTAGGAGACACAGTGTTAACGGTCAACGTCACATCCTCAGTGGTTATGCAGTGATTTAGTCGCGTCTACAGATATTAAAACTTACGGCGTTGAGAACTAGCTGAACTCGCTAAAATGCAACAATTCCCCATGTCCCGATGCCAGCCCTTCCGGAGTCTACAAAGAAAGCGCCCGTCTACAACAAGTTTAACAGAAGTTATCCACAAAACTAGCGTCTAATATCGTTTGCATCCATTTGTGAAGAACCTTGGAACATGGTCTGAGATCAAATGTAATGTGACAGCATAATACCTGGTATAACGGTGAGTACGTTCTACCACGCAGTTCATAGTGGTTACGTTTCTGGCGAGAGACTCCTCACGGACGAGTAGTGAGCTATATGAACAGCAATTTTTGCGCATCTTGTTCTAGCATTTCTTTTCCCATCTGTACCGATTCCACCTACTCGACAGTGACGTAACATCGTGCAGGGCAACCACTAGTGTCTCGCACATCGCAGTACTGAGGATGCAAAACTGCCTTGCTGCTTGTGTCGGTTGCAACATTGCCGTAATTCATCGTATAACCTGGTACCCAACAAAGTTACTGTTCCTTCACCTGATATTTCACTACTTGAACGGTATCCTGAATGCTCTGAATAATTATCTCTGGCGACAAAAGGAGGTTTTGTCAATTACATATTCTTGCGATGTCTGTCCATCCACTCTAAATTATTAAATACTTCAACAGGTAACATAATAAATCATATCAGAGGACATTATCATGGTAACTAGTTTAGTCTAACATATACGTTCTGGATATATACGTGTCATGTAAGATGCATTTGTTGGGGGCAGCACTGTAACATCTCGAAATAGTAATTTTTCGGACTTCCCAGTGATCTGTTTACATCTTTAGATGTTAAGACTCAGTGAAGTTTTGGAACATTTTAACTCAAGCCACATAAATGTAGAGTTCACCATGGAACTGGAGAAGAATGGTCAGATCTCATTTCTGGATGTGCTGGTCAAAAGGAAAGTAAATGAGTCGTTTGACCACTGTGTGTAACGCCTATAAATAAACATGGAGTTATAACTGCAAGTTAGCAGATGCTCATCACCCACCGCAGAGCATCTACGCTCTGTCCTGCAAGAATGGATATAACGTCAAACACAGTCAGAAGGCTATTCAGTCACCCACTCCGCCACACAACAGAGGAGTAGAGCAAGGCGAAGCAAAGGATGTGGCTTACCAACCTTAAGCGGGATCTATATCTGCCAAGATCAGCAGGGTTCTCAATGAGTGTGTGTTCTGTCCAACTCCCAAAATACGAAGGCCAGTGGGAAATGTCAAAGATGACCTACGTTTACGGAAACCAGGAACATATAATATACCTTGGCAAAGTAAGATGTCGTACATGCGCCAGAATCTAGGACAGTGGATATCAGATGACAAAAACATCAGAGCCACAGCCTGCTGAAACAAGCAATTAAATCAGCGATTACAGAGCACTGCATGGAACTTAATCACATCATGATTTATGAAAAAAATACAAGGGTTTCGGCACAGACTGTGTTTTAAGAGAGCCAATACAGGTAAGCATGGCGTGAAACCTAAGGAGTCCTAGCAGTGGCTACCAAATCAGACAAGCTTCGGATCCTGCACTGGAGTTGCTAAAAACGCAGAGATTGTAGCAGCAAAACTCGACAAAAAGAAGAACTGAGAATGTGGACATAGGGAACGAACTCCAGATAGATCATTAGGTTCACTGTGGCGCGAACAGAAAGCCAGATTGCTGTTAGGTGCAATGAGCCGCAAACGGAACGCCAGTTCGCTGCCAGGCGCACTGGACCGAAAACGGAACGTCTCAGCGCGATTCTAGTGAGAATGGACCGCAGGCGGAACCCCTAGACCCGACCATGCGAAGGGAAGACAGTAGATACAAATACTGGACCCGATCCACATAACAAGCAGTCTCAGATAGCACCAGATGAAGACGAGTCGTATTGTCGAAATATTGTGCATTGACGAAACCTATCCGGCAAAACAACTGACACCTCAAGGTGTCATGCCGAGACAGCGACTGTTGTGATCTTTCTTGATTTACAGCACGATAAACCCAATAATCCAATCCTATTATTAGCGAAGATGACTTAGTATGAGTGAATATCGCAATCAACTCTCTCAGTTGTCTACCTATTCATCCCCCAGAGTTTACGCAGGAAACAAAGAATCGCAGAATCGCAAAAACTTTCTCAACATTAGTGCTGCTAAAACGTTTTTCGAAGCATCCGAATTTATCAGTCAGTGCTCTTAAACTACAAATGGCGGATTTGGTAAGTTCAACGAGTTGCAGTTCCTTCGAGCGAATTGTAAACTATTCCATAAAGTTTCGGGACTGCAGCCGGATTACGTCGGCTTCATGCCACAATATTTCGGCTGGTAACCATTCAACCATCTTGAGATGAGTGTTGACGAGTGTTTAACGCTGCATATTGCTGCTTCACATCTTTAACTTCATACCAAGAATTGGCGCGGAGGCGTACGCACAAAGGCAGCAGCTACATGAGGGACTATCGAGTTAGGCGCCCTCTTCGAATACTGCTCTTTCTATGGTGCACAGTCGTATGCACAATGGTGATACCAAATTTGGTCTCTCTGTCGGAATCTGTACTTGCGGAGTCCAAATTAGTAAAATTAACTTACACTAGAAGTGTCATTAGTCATAAAATTTTTTCTTACTGAAGAAACTGAAGAAAGGATGCATCCCTTGTGTTGTTGTTGTTGTTGTTGTTGTGGTCTTCAGTCCTGAGACTGGTTTGATGCAGCTCTCCATGCTACTCTATCCTGTGCAAGCTTTTTCATCTCCCAGTACCTACTGCAACCTACATCCTTCTGAATCTGCTTAGTGTATTCATCTCTTGGTCTCCCTCTACGATTTTTACCCTCCACGCTGCCCTCCAATACTAAATTGGTGATCCCTTGATGCCTCAGAACATGTCCTACCAACCGATCCCTTCTTCTGGTCAAGTTGTGCCACAAACTTCTCTTCTCCCCAATCCTATTCAATACTTCCTCATTAGTTATGTGATCTACCCATCTAATCTTCAGCATTCTTCTATAGCACCACATTTCGAAAGCTTCTATTCTCTTCTTGTCCAAACTATTTATCGTCCATGTTTCACTTCCATACATGGCTACACTACATACGAATACTTTCAGAAATGACTTCCTGACACTTAAATCAATACTGGATGTTAACAAATTTCTCTTCTTCAGAAACGCTTTCCTTGCCATTGCCAGCCTACATTTTATATCCTCTCTACTTCGACCATCATCAGTTATTTTGCTCCCCAAATAGCAAAACTCCTTTACTACTTTAAGTGCCTCATTTCCTAATCTAATTCCCTCAGCATCACCCGACTTAATTAGACTACATTCCATTATCCTTGTTTTGCTTTTGTTGACGTTCATCTTATATCCTCCTTTCAAGACACTGTCCATTCCATTCAACTGCTCTTCTAAGTCCTTTGCTGTCTCTGACAGAATTACAATGTCATCGGCGAACCTCAAAGTTTTTATTTCTTCTCCATGAATTTTAATACCTACTCCGAATTTTTCTTTTGTTTCCTTTACTGCTTGCTCAATATACAGATTGAACAACATCGGGGAGAGGCTACAACCCTGTCTTACTCCCTTCCCAACCACTGCTTCCCTTTCATGTCCCTCGACTCTTATAACTGCCATCTGGGTTCTGTACAAATTGTAAATAGCCTTTCGCTCCCTGTTTTTTACCCCTGCCACCTTTAGAATTTGAAAGAGAGTATTCCAGTCAACATTGTCAAAAGCTTTCTCTAAGTCTACAAACGCTAGAAACGTAGGTTTGCCTTTCCTTAATCTTTCTTCTAAGATAAGTCGTAAGGTCAGTATTGCCTCACGTGTTCCAGTGTTTCTACGGAATCCAAACATCTTCCCCGAGGTTGGCTTCTACTAGTTTTTCCATTCGTCTGTAAAGAATTCGTGTTAGTATTTTGCAGCTGTGACTTATTAAGCTGATAGTTCGGTAATTTTCACATCTGTCAACACCTGCTTTCTTTGGGATTGGAATTATTATATTCTTCTTGAAGTCTGAGGGTATTTCGCCTGTTTCATACATCTTGCTCACCAGCTGGTAGAGTTTTGTCAGGACTGGCTCTCCCACGGCCGTCAGTAGTTCCAATGGAATATTGTCTACTCCGGGGGCCTTGTTTCGACTCAGGTCTTTCAGTGCTCTGTCAAACTCTTCACGCAGTATCGTATCTCCCATTTCATCTTCATCTACATCCTCTTCCATTTCCATAATATTGTCCTCAAGTACATCGCTCTTGTATAGAGCCTCTATATACTCCTTCCACCTTTCTGCTTTCCCTTCTTTGCTTAGAACTGGGTTTCCATCCGAGCTCTTGATATTCATACAAGTCGTTCTCTTATCTCCAAAGGTCTCTTTAATTTTCCTGTAGGCAGTATCTATCTTACCCCTAGTGAGATACGCCTCTACATCCTTACATTTGTCCTCTAGCCATCCCTGCTTAGCCATTTTGCACTTCCTGTCGATCTCATTTTTGAGACGTTTGTATTCCTTTTTGCCTGTTTCACTTACTGCATTTTTATATTTTCTCCTTTCATCAATTAAATTCAATATTTCTTCTGTTACCAAAGGATTTCTACTAGCCCTCGTCTTTTTACCTACTTGATCCTCTGCTGCCTTCACTACTTCATCCCTCAAAGCTACCCATTCTTCTTCTACTGCATTTATTTCCCCCATTCCTGTCAATTGCTCCCTTATGCTCTCCCTGAATCTCTGTACAACCTCTGGTTCTTTTAGTTTATCCAGGTCCCATCTCTTTAAATTCCCACCTTTTTGCAGTTTCTTCAGTTTTAATCTACAGGTCATAACCAATAGATTGTGGTCAGAGTCCACATCTGCCCCTGGAAATGTCTTACAATTTAAAACCTGGTTCCTAAATCTCTGTCTTACCATTATATAATCTATCTGATACCTTTTAGTATCTCCAGGGTTCTTCCATGTATACAACCTTCTTTCATGATTCTTAAACCAAGTGTTAGTTATGATTATGTTGTGCTCTGTGCAAAATTCTACCAGGCGGCTTCCTCTTTCATCCCTTGTGTTATCCACTTGAAATCCGCCATCACGATTAACAAGATCTCCCACCAAACCTGTTTCCGCCGATTCCTTAATAACTGCTCCCAGAAGGATCCCGTCGACGGTAAGATTTCGGTAGCAAAATAATCCAGGGAATACCCTGTGGATATACATTGCTCGGCTATAGCTGACTAACGAGCTGTGAGAGACGTGTGAGGTAATAATGCTCAACCCATATTTCGCACACCGTGTGCGTTGTCTGATCAATGTTGGCATTACCACATTGGCAAAGTGTTTTGTAGTTTCCATCTTTCTACAATCCCAGATTGTCCTTTGCCGGATAGAGAAGAGCACAAATCTTTGTAGTGGCTGGAAGATTTCTTTGGCATAATGTTTCCTTAAGATATTGCGTAATTTCGTCAAAATACTGCCAACGCACGGGACTACCGCCCTAAACTTGAACAGCTTCTTCTTCTCTTCATCTTGTGCTTGGTCACGTATCTTCTTCATTAAAGCTGTGGTTATCTGACGTGAAGAATATCCATTATCTTTGAACACATACTGTAGGTGTTCCAGCTCCTATGCATGGCTGTCTTCATCGGACACATGTGCCCAGTGTACCAACGTTCGAAGGACGTCCATAGTCTGTGACGGGTGGTGGAAGTTAGATGCCTGCAAATACAAGTCAGATACGTCTGGGCTTATGGTAAAAGGAATGCCCCAATACTCCATTCACTTTCCGATTGTCAAAAACGTCCAAGAAATGGTAGACAGCTGCCCTTCTCCGCCTAAAGCCTAATCTGAAATTCTCGTGCGCACAATTCAGATGCTTCAGAAAGTGCCACAAGATCTTCTTCGCCGTGGGACCGCATTACAAAAGAATCATCCACATATCACCAGAAGACTTTTTGTATCCACGAGAAGGGCCGCTGTCTGCCATTTCTTGGATGTCTTGGTCAACTGGAAAGTAGATGAATTAGTGGGGCAGTCTGTTTACTGTAACTTTACACGTATCAGAATTGTATTTGCAGGTGTCTACCTGCCATCACCCATCATAAACCAAGAGGGAGGGGGGGGGGGGAGGGGCTAATTCGAAGAATAGTGCGTATGGGACTTGTTTTGTTTGATGAAGACAGTGTTATATTGTGAAGGAAGAAATCGCAACAACTAAAAATAATTATTGTATAATAACGAAATTTTGGGAACACATTTGTCTAGTAACATATTTAAATGATTAACTTTGCAAGGTCGAAGGTTAATGTGAGCGCGAGGTAAGCCATTGAAAATGTGAAATGCTAATACATTAATAACTGGTGACCCCGCCAGAATGTTGAATGCAAGCGTGCAAACAAAGCTGGAGTTGTCGAACGATGATGTCCCATACGTGCTCGATGGGAGACAGATCAGTTTATAGAACAGGTCAAGGTAACATCTGGACACTCTGCAAAACATTTTGGGTTGCAACACCGGTATGTGGGCGAGTTTTATCCTTTGGGAAAACACCTGCTGGAATGCTGTTCATGAATGGCAGTACAACAGGTCGAATGACCAGAATGCCGTAGGTATTTGCACTCAGAGTGCGTAGGGTAACCACGAGAGTGCTCCTGCTGCCTTATGAAATTGAACAGTAGGTCGTAACTCCAGCTGTAGATACAGTGTGGCTGCACTCCTTTATCTGTCCTTCTTCTGACCAACAAGGGGCCATCAGTGACACCGACATGGAACCAGAAAATACAACAGACCTCCACCTTGTGCTTCACTGAGCTCTCGCTTGACACCAGTGGAGTCGAAAATGGTGGTGGTTCAGGGTCAGTGGAATGCACGCTATAGGGCAACTGGCTGTGAGATGTCCTTCAAGTGACCCGATTTATAACAGTTCCTTTTGTCACTGGTGACAACTGCTCCTCAAATTGCTACTGCAGATGCAGTACGATGTGCAAAGCCATACGCCGAACACGATGGTCGCCACTCTCGGTAGTTCTACGTGGCGGTCAGGGACCGGATCATGCAACCGTACGTTCTCGTGTCCATCGCTGCCAGCAATCGTGTACAGTGGCTACGTTGCTGTCAGTCTACATCTACATCTACATGGACACTCTGCAAATCACATTTAAGTGCCTGGCAGAGGGTCCATCGAACTACCTTCACAATTCTCCATTATTCCAATATCGTATAACGCGCGGAAGGAATGAACACCTATATTTTTCCGTACGAGCTCTGATTTCCCTTATTTTATCTTTGTGATCGTTCCTCCCTATGTAAGTCGGTGTCAACAAAATATTTTCGCATTCGGAGGAGGAAGTTGGTGATTGGAATTTCGTGAGAAGATTCCGTCGCAACGTAAAACGCCTTTATTTTACTGATGTCCATCCCAAATCCTGTATCATTTCTGTGACACGCTCTCCCATATTTCGCGCTAATGCAAAACGTGCTGCCTTTCTTTGAACTTATTCGATGTACTCAGTCAGTCCTATCTGGTAAGGATCCCACACCGCGCAACAGTATTCTAAGAGAGGACGGACAAGCGTGGTGTAGGCAGTCTCTTTAGTAGGTCTGTTACATTTTCAAAATGTTCTGCCAATGAAACGCAGTCTTTGGTTAGCCTTCCTCACAATATTTACTACGTGTTCCTTCCGATTTAAATTGTTCGTAATTGTAATTCCTAGCTATTTAGTTGAATTTACGGCTTTTAGATTAGACGGATATATCGTGTAACCGAAGTTTAACGCGTTCTTTTTAGCACTCATGTGAATGACGTCACACTTTTTGTTAATTAAGGTCAACTGACACTTTTCGCACCATTTCGATATTTCTTCTAAACCGTTTTGCAGTTTGTTTTGATCTTCTGATGACTTTATTAGTCGATAAACGACAGTGTCATCTGCAAACAACCGAAGACGGCTGCTCAGATCGTCTCCCAAATATTTCTACGATATCGTAGAAGGAATATCCAACTTCTCACAGACCTGTTACACGACCACGTTCAAACTGAATGAGTTACTGATGATAGCGTCTTTGTCACCTTAAAAGCATCGTGACTAACATCAACTCAACGCGTCCAATCTCAAAGGAAACCAACGCTCAGCATGTATTCAAAGCAAACCTGATTTGCGTCCTCATAGAGGTGCTACCAGCGCCACTCGTTTGCGACTGGTGCGAAACTGTAGAAACACGCCTACCAGCTTTATTTTATGTCACACAACTCCTTCTTGATGTTGCGATTTTTTTTTCATCAGTGTATACTATTTGAAGCTAACTCCGTTGCAGTGTGACAAATTGAGTGTAGATCCCTTCTCAGATGCCGTTCGTCTTCTCTGAATTCGCCAGTCCGGCGCACTAGCGTGAAAAAAATCACTGCCAGTTCCGATCCTGGACGGCGCGTACGTGCGCACTGAACGCGCGAGCGGCAGACAACGGAGGCAGTCGGCGGATGTGCGCTCGAGCGGGCGAGCAGAAAGCGAAGGGCAGCGTGGCCGATGCCGCCTCACGACGCCCGCGGCCGCAGCCGTCCGCGACTCTGGGTCAGTGCCGCGCCGAGCCGTAAGAAGCGCGTGAGAAAAATCCGATGCGCCGTCTGCTTTCGTCTAGTCCATTAGGAGCGGCGCGAAAACGCCGTGACTGCGACATATACCATGTACCAGAGAAGTCCCCGTGATTTGAATTTTGACGCAAATAGTAGCGAGTACACAGGAGTACCGTTAGATGTCCCCCTTTAGGCATCTCTTGAATCAGTGTCGCGAGACCGCTCTCGTCAGCTGCCAACAGGTACCGCACCATAAAATGTTCGGAGAGTGATGGATGTAAATCTGCAAGGTCATACACAGGCAGTCAAAGAGCTCTGAAATATTTTGGGAATAACTTGTAGCACAAGTCGCATGACAGTAGCACGTCAGAGGGACAGAGCATACGAACAACTGCGGCGAAGTTTCTACCAAAACTGCTTGAAAACTACCACAAGGAAGAACATTAAACTAATTATAAAAGTACAGAATTTTTTCTAGGTCTAAAGCTCTGAGCAACTTTAGACCTGTAAGAAACCTAATGAAGGGTTGATAAGAAGCAAAAACAAAATCTTAATTCAGTATTCCATGTTTACTTTGAAATATAGAGGTATTAGTATCGACCAGGCATTGTGCAATTTCAGTCACTACCGTAGAAGCTCTCTTCACAGCCACCGTAATTAAAAAAAATCATAAACCTAACAGTTTGTTGGAAGGTGAAAACACAGTTAAAATAAGATCTAGACATCACGAGGTAATAAAACTGTTACTTTTTGTACAAAATAATGCAGACAAGTGGAACAACAGCGATTTGAAACGAGAGTAGAAAATGGTGTAAAGATTGCGTTACTGGTAAAAAGCTTCCCTGATTGACTATATGCGGTATGAGACACCATCGAAAATTCTTACTAAATATAATGGAGCGCCAAAGACACTGATATAGGCATGCGTATTCGAATACAGAGATATTTAAACAGGCAGAATCCGGCGCTGCGGCCGGCAGCGCCTATATAAGACAACAAGTGTCTGGCGCTGTTGTTGAGTCGGTTACTGCTGCTACATACGCAGGTTATCAAGATGAAAGTGATTATGACGCGGTGTTATAGTCGGCGCATGAGCGATAGGACACAGTATCTCCGAAGTAGCGATGAAGTGAGGATTTTCCCGTACGACTATTTCACGAGTGTGCCGTGAATATCAAGAGCCCGGTAAAACATCAAAACTATGACACTGCTGGAGCCTGGAAAAGATCCTGCAGGAGCGGGACCAATGACAACTGAAGAGACTCGTTCAACATGACATAAGTGCTACCCTTCGGCAGATTGCTGTAGATTTCAATGCTGGGCCATCAACAAGCGTCAGCGTGCTAACCATTTAGTCAAGTATCACTGATATGGGCTTTCGCAGCCGAAGGCCCACTCGTATACCCTTGATGACTGCACGATACAAAGCTTTACGCCTCGCCTGGGTCCGTCAGCACCGACATTGGACTGTTGGTGCCTTGAAACATGTTGCCGGTACGGACGAGTCTCGTTTCAAATTGTATCAAGCGGATGGATGTGTACGGGTACAGAGACAACGTCATGAATCCATGGACCTTGCATGTCAGCAGAGGACTGTTCAAGCTGGTGGCGGCTCTGTAATGGTGGGGTACGTGTGCAGTTGAAGTAATATGGGGGCCCTGATACGTTTAGATCGATTATGACAGGTGACACGTACGTAAGCATCCTGTCTGATCACCTGGATCCATTCATGTCCATTGTGCATTCCGACGGACTTGGGCGATTCCATCAGGACAATGCGACACCCCACACGTCCAAAATTGCTACAGAGTGGTTCCAGGAACACTCTTCTCAGTTTAAACACTTCCGCTGTCCACCAAATTCCCCAGGCACGAACATTATTGAACATATCTGTAATAGCTTGCAATGTGTTGTTCAGAAGAAATCTTCAACCTTGGGTACTTTACGGATTAAAGGACAACTGTACAAGATTCATGGTGTCAGTTACCTCCAACACTACTTCAGACTTTAATCTAGTCCATGCCACGTCCTGTTTCGGCGCTTCTGCGTGCTCTCGAAGACCCTACACGATACTGGGCAGGTGTACCAGTTTCTTTGGCTGTTCAGTGTATTTTGAATGCCATTTTTCTTTTGCTCACTGTATTATATAACTACATCCCAAATTAATTTGATGATCCTTGCTACGAATAAATGTCGCTTTTGAAGATGACCCTATTTAAGACGCGCATTCACGAATCCGTGTCACTTCCGTGTCAATATTTGTTCCATAGGAGCTTATCGGGACGAGTCGCTCACGCTCTTAAGTTGACAGTACTGGAAGACAACCAATAAGGGACTACTTCTCACGTCCTCTAATCCTTCAATGGCCGCACCACTTACTCCTCTATCCATGGGATGAGTGGCCGACTTTACTTACACAAGCTCGCGGCCGAATTCATCAGCGTCAGTTAAAATTAAGCACCCCATAAAGTAATTCTGTATCTGTTAATATTTTTGTTTGCTATTGGGGCAGGATGACTACACTCTTTAAGAAGCTCTTAACGTTAGTAGACTTTTTCGATTTGTGCATTAGCTTCTAGATGCATATTGTTATAACACACGGCTGCATGAATACTTGAATCGGGCTGCACGCTGCTCACTGGGTGCAGATTGACTACCATTAGCCTAAAGTGTCTATCGAGTTCAGTTTATTTTTGTTTGTTTGTTTAATGTTAGAAGGTTGTAGCCACGTTATCGTCTGTATTTACATTTACACTTTTTGACATATCACCGTTTATGATGATAATTTCACAGTAAGTTCCACTGTCTATTTCCAGATGACGCACATGCTGTCTATCACTATCCTTTATCTCACCTATTTCTTACTATACGTTTCTCCGTTTTCTAATACTGCAACACTGTCCTTCTGGTATGCCAGTGAATCCTTTTTAACGTATTTCTTACTGCACTATTTTGTGTCGGTTTCGCAAGATTGTCTCTCTCTCATTAACAGACAGACGTTTTACTTTAGGAGTATAATTTGAAAAGTTGGATGGTTTATTCAGAAAGATAGTTGGTACATCATTTTCAGCTACTTTCGGCTTTATTCTGACAAATTCTTTCAGGTCTCTCTTATTCAAAACGTTAACTATGCTAATGATGACGGACTCATCGATGTATTTTATGAAGACACCAAAATGATTCAACTTCGCAAGGTCAGTTAGCATGTGAGCGTCTGTTCGGCGCTCAAACCTGGTTTTACGTTGTGGTGGGAAAAATGCATTGTCGGTTGTAGGTTACGCTGAGAAAAAAGTGGTGTGCAGCCATTTTGAAGAGAAGACTGGACGACCGCCGTTGTCTCTTTTGCTTACTTGAAACTATGTACGGCGTGACGCACGACTTCAAGCCTTTTTATGATCGCCAGTCTTTCGGACTGTTTCTTGGTGTTCACCAGTTCTTCCTTTTGCTTTCCCGATCTCTGCCCGCCAACAGCGTGCTCAGTAACGTGTGATATTTATTTCAATGTGTGTTTACCTTTGAAAATTTCTCTTACACTAATCCTGCCACTTCCGATGTAATTACTTTTTGATTACATGAGTGTATTCTCCTTCTTCCTTTCACGGCCTCCTAATTGTCTTCCATCACCCAGATTTCGAAAATTTCTTCACATTCCACTATATCCCTCAGAAACTGCAGTTCAATAGCGCCCTTCATTAGTCCTTTGTAGGAAATACAGTGTTAACATTGAAGTATTCAGTTTTGATGCAGTCATGTAATTTATTTTCATCACATTCCAACATGGAGCATTGAAAAGTAGCAAATTAGTATTTTCCGTCGCTTATGGTTATCGTTTTGATGCACCTGCCCATCTTCAGTCTTCTCATGCATACGGCGCTACTACTGCTTTTGTTTTACCTGTTTTAGTCCTTGTCTGGAGCAATAATTTTCCAGTACGCTGCTCGACCTTGATCCAAACCAATATTACTTGTTATTGAAGGAAATGCTCCACTAGCATGCCGGTTCAAAAAAAAATTGTGTGTGAAATCTTAAGGGACTTAACTGCAAGGTCATCAGTCCCTAAGCTTACACACTACTTAACCTAAATTATCCCAATGACAAACACGAACAACCGTACCCGAGGGAGAACTCGAACCTCCGCCGGTACCAGCCGCACGGCCCATGACTGCAGCGCCCCTGACCGCTCGGCTAATCCCGCGCGGCCATGCCAGTTCTTGTAGTAAGAACTTAGCAAACGCTTCCTTCCATACCTGCTCATTTTTCTCCTATGTCTTCTTGCAACTTACCTGTATATTTAACACTTAATTTTATTCTGCAGTATCGCATTAGAAAATTTTCAATTTATTCTTTCTTTTTATCCTTTTCTACGTCAGTAAACTGTCTCCTATGAAGTACTCGATTTTCTTTAGGTTGTTGCTGAATTTAGCTCTATGGGGCGTTTAATATCGTTAGTAAAAGATGGAATATTTTGGTAGCGGTATTATTCGTCACCTTCTGAGCTGCGGTTACATGTAATGACGACTAATAAAGTTTCCCCGTCAGTCCAGAAAATTTCGAGACTGGATTAATAAAAAATAGAGAAAAGTTAAGATGATGCGGGTTTAACGCTTAAAGTGCTTTCCATGCCTTCCCCCGCTTGAATACAACTCACAGAAAGTTCGTACAACCATGTGAAATTGCCGAAGACCTTTTTCGAGCAGGTATTCAACTCAAATGTCACATATGTACTTTCTCGGTCTTGGAGACCCAACAGAGAATCATTCTGGACTTTGTCGTTTTGTGGTAGGTCCTTACCGAAAACCCAAGTCTCGTACAGCGAGATAATTTTTTCCCAGGAACGAATTGTCCACATTTTTCCTCTTAGTCAAGTCGCGGCCGGCATCCATTCCTCGTCGCTTTTCGTTCGGGAGTCGAAGTGTGCGAAACAAACTTTCCACAGTCTTTTCTCCCCTTCAAAACATTCTGGAGAATGTGTTGAACACTTGATTTGGTGATATTCAGTTCGTTGTTACATTGCTGTATGTGAAACAACAATGTTGACTCGAAACGGTCGCACATCCACTATTTTACACTGCCCACTCACAGCTGTATTGTCGAATATAAATCTGTTGTTTGCAGCAATTGTTGGTTCAAGCTGCCATCGTAATTTCGGCGCTGACGTCACTTACTCGTTGAGAATAAAGTCAAGCTCAGAGTTTTTTGGGTGGAACACGTAAGTATTTTTTTTTAATTCTCCAACTATGTATATTAATATACTCTCTGAACTGAAAAGTGCCATGGAGTAAAATACAATTTTTTACGTGAAAAAAGAGGGTTATTTTCTTATTGTTAGTATACGAGTGTCAGTTTCCGTTCAAAAGCTAGTTTCACAAGAATATTTCTACAGGTAGATGAGTAACGACTTCCTTTTTTCAGTTGCGTTATCGCTATAGTTGACAGCATTCGCAGACATATTGAACGCTGAACGGAAGACACTACGATTTGAGCCAAAGTAATACTTGGTACATTAACAAAAATGATATCTAAACTCGCTTTCCCAGTCCGGTAAACGACGGGGGACAACCACCTCTTGGAAAGGGCATAAGAAGGCTGCTTGTTATCACTAACGCTTAAATTGTGCGTCGAAGGGGCATCGACAGTCATAAAAGGCATACTTGGAAGATAAATTAAAATTCAAAGCAGCTGGATATCAATGTTAAATTTCACACGCCTCTTCAAGGGAAAGTTAAGGATTGCTTAAAAGAGATCTTAAATGGACTGAACAACCTATTTGGGACAGAGCTCAGTCTACATCTATAGACTCCAAACCTTTGTTAAGTGCATGGTAGAAGGTACCTCCAGCGGTATCTTCGGTGTCTGTTTCGACCGCACACAGAACGCTTTGCGCCTCACACACCTCCTCAGAGAGCGCATCATTCAAACGCAGCGCCAGCAGGCGCCTCCTCGAGCCCCGCTGTCTGCACCCTCGCTGTATTCCTACTGGTGGTGTTTCTTGCGTCACCAGAGTCCACCGCCTTCGGTTCTCCTCACTGAATGCAAATTTATCCGTGCTCAAGTCCTTTTAGAACGCATCACACCGAGTACGTTTCCAGATCTCGGAAGACTCGCAATGAGACGATGACGAGTATGATACGATGTTATTAATATTACACGACCATGCAGACAGAAATATTTTGGAGACATTATGGAGGAGAGACACGGTGAACCAAATGATATGCCTAAGTATACGATGCTGTGTATAATGTAAACAAATGTGTTCATGTCTTAGACATTAGTTAAGTGTTTGGAGTTGTTTGTCTAGAGACGAACAGAGTTACGGAAAGATGCATGACTTGAAAAGTATTGTAACTGAAGAAGAGCCTGTGGCCCAAGTAAAATAATTCGGCCATCTAGAAAGGAAGATCACTCAACACAACCAAAGCGAGATAAACATTAGGATCAACTTCTGCATCCGAATATGATTTCCTGGCCCAAATAAAATTATCACCTTTAAAATAAAGATTGTCCTAGAAGGGGAGAAATTGTTTGACTCTATGCGTCTCTAGCACAGCATTACAAAACGTGGGGTATATGACACCGCAAAAGTACATAAATAAGTAAGGAAGAGTTATAATGAAAAGATAATGAGGAAGTAAAAGACGGAGCTATTTCTCCTGTATAAGTACAGGGACGGTAAACCACTGTTGCCTAGGTGAAGAAACCAGTAGACATATTTGTGACTCCATGACTTGAGTAGTATTCTCACTCCGCAGAAGTAAAGTAACGTAAGAAAAAGAAACAGCCGCAAGAAAGGATTTGAAAAACGGGAAAAGTTATCTGTACCTTCATACAAACAGCATTTAAAAATTTTTCTCACTACAAAATTACAAATAATTAAAGCTTGCAGGAATATGCTTACGTGAACTGTTCCTACGTCAGTTTTACACCTCTAGTAAATAATGAAAGCTACGAGAATGTGACGAAAAACATTGCCGAGTGACTAGACACAGTCACAGATGGGGAACGAAATATGTTTTAGAAAAGAGGTGTTAGGAAGCCAAGCATCAGACGAAAGTGCTGGGGAATGAAGTACGTGGACGAGACTACGCGTCCGGTAACAGCAGGCTGACGGTGCTCCGGCAGCCATAGAACGTCGAAATACAGCTGCTGCTCGTCAAGATATAAAAGTGTAAAAATCGCCCGATCCTCCAATAACTGGATGACTGACGTAATGCACTATGTTGCGACAGGCCAGAGTATTTTGTTGAGGTTTGAATAGTTAAAGGATAGACAGGGAAATACTGAGTAATAATCAATGTAACATTTAATTATATGCAGAAAATAATTACGTGAAACAGTGCAGTGCATTTTTTTCCTTGAAATTTGTAGACAGTCTGAGAGAAGTTGCATTTTAGGTTAGCGTAGTTATCAAGTGCTTTTAACACTCGCAAAGGCACCGAGACTACTCGTCATCACAGATTTCCCCCAAATTTATGGCATACGCAGTGCTCGGATGGAAATGAAAGTGACGGAAGTGGGAGTTCCAGATGACGGAGCGTTTAGAAAGAATAGCATTTTTGGTGGGCGTCGGACACCCCATGAGCTATATTTGTTAATGCAGTTTCAAGACAGCGATTGGAGCGGCGGAAAGAATACAGAACGCTAATATGAAGGTCGTGGGGAAGAGTCCCTATGCGGAAATCTTTTGTATTTTATTTTCGGTTTTTACGTAACACACACTGAAATTAAGCCGAAATAATGCTCAGTATATCGTATTTATTAACATTTATATAAAAGACATGGAAAGGAAAGTCAAAGGAAAATTTGAGATTATTTATTTATTTACATGTCAACTTACGTAGGACCAAATTGAGGAGCAAATCTCCAAGGTCATGGAACGTGTCAGTACATGAACTTACAACATGAAAGTAATAACAGATAAAAATAAATCTTCATGAACCTGAAAGAAAAACAGTCCATAAGTTTAAGCAAACGCCATCAGCAATACAATGAGGATCAGCTTAATTTTTCAAAGAAATCCTCGACAGAATAGAAGGAGTGACCCATGAGGAAACCTTCAGTTTCGATTTGAAAGCGCGTGAATTACTACTAAGATTTTTGAATTCGAGTGGCAGCTTATTGAAAATGGGTGCAGCAGTATACTGCACACCTTTTTGCACAAGAGTTAACGAAGTCCAATCCAAATGGAGGTTTGATTTCTGCCGAGTATTAACCGAGTGAAAGCTGCTTATTGTTGAAAATAGAATAATATTGGTAACAAGAAACGACAATAAGGAATATACATATTGAGAAGCCAATGTCAAATACCCAGACTCGTGAACACAGGTCGACAAGAGGTTCATGAACCCACACCACATTTTGCCAGAACCACCCGTTTCTGAGCCAAAAATATCCTTCTAGAATGGGAAGAGTTACCCCAAAACATAACACCATACGACATAAGTGAATGAAAATAAGCAAAGTAGACTAATTTACGTGTCGAAGTATAACTCACTTTGGATACCGTTCGAATAGTGAAAATGGCAGTATTAAATCTTTGAACAAGATCCTTAACAAGGGGCTTTCCACGACAGCTTACTGTCTATCTGAAAACCTAGAATTTGAACTGTTCAGTTTCACTAATCATATACCCGTTCTGTGAGATTAAAACGTCAGGTTTTGTTGAATTGTGTGTTAGAAACTGTAAAAACCGAGACTTACTGTGATTTAACGTTAGTTTATTTTCTACAAGCCATGAACTGAGGTCATGCACTGCACTACTTGAAACCGAGTCAATGTTGCACACAACATCCTTTACTACCAAGCTAGTGTCATAAGCAAACAGAAATATTTTAGAGTCACCCATAGTACTAGAGGGCATATCATTTATATAAATAAGGAACAGGAGTGGCCCCAACACTGATCCCTGGGGCACCCCCCCCCCCCCCCCCCCACTTGACAGTACCCCACTCAAATCCCACATCACAGCCGTTATCAACATTGTGAATAATGACCTTTTGCTGCCAGTTGCTAAAGTAAGAGGTGAAGCAATTGTGAGCTACTCCCCTTATTCCTTAATGGTCCAACTTCTGGAGCAATATTGTGAGATCAACACAGTCAAATGCCTTTGTTAAATCAAAAAATACGCCAAGCGTTCGAAACTTTTTCTTTAGCCCATCCAGTACCTCACAGAGAAAAGAGAATATAGCATTTTCAGTTGTCAAACGACTTCTAAAGCCGATCTGTACATTTGATAGCAAATCGTGTGATATAAAATGATCAATTAACCTTACATACACAGCCTTTTCGATAACTTTTGCAAACACTGATGGCATAGAAATAGGTCTAAAATTAACCACATTATCCCTTTCTCCCTTTTTATATAGCGGCTTTACTACTGAGTACTTTAATCGCTCAGGAAACTGACCATTCCTAAAGGAAAAATTACAAATATAGCTAAATACAGGGCTAACATATGCAGCACAGTACTTTAATATTCTACTAGACACCCTGTCATAACCACGAGAGTCCTTAGTCTTCAGTGATTTAATTATTGACTCCATCTCCCCCTTGTCCATATCACGGAGGAGTATTTCAGACATCAATCTCGGAAAGGCATTTGCTAAGAAATTTGTATGATTTCCTGTAGAAACTAAATTTTTATTTAATTCACCAGCAATGCTCAGAAAATGGTTGTTAAATACTGTACATATATCTGATTTATCAGTAACAGAAATATTATTACTGCGAACTGACTTTATATCATCAACCTTGTGCTGCTGACCAGACACTTCCTTCACAACTGACCATATGGCTTTAATTTTGTCCTGTGAATTAGCTACTCTATTTGCATACCACATACTTTTTGCCTTTATAATAACATTTTTAAGCACCTTATAATACTATTTGTAATGGGCTACTGTAGCTTGATTGTGACTACTTCTAACATTTTGATATAATTCCCGCTTTGTTCTACAAGATATCCTTATCCCACTAGTCAGCCAACTGTGCTGTCCATTACTTCTAGTACCCCGTTTAGAATGTTCTAATGGAAAGCAACTCTGAAAGAGCATGAGAAATGTGTTATGGAAAGCATTGTATTTATCATCTATATTATTGGCACTAGAAACATCTTGCCACTCTTGTTCCTTGACAAGATTTGAAAAACTCTCTATTGCTGTTGGATTAACTTTCCTACGTAGTTTGTAATTAAATACGACATTGGTTTGAGTACAAAAACATTTTCGTGTTAAAATTTGTGCATCATGGTCTGAAAGGTCATTCACCCTTTTACTAACAGAATGCCCATCTAGTAATGAAGAATGAATAAAAATATTGTCTATGACTGTGCTACTGTTCCCCTGCACCCTAGTTGGAAAAAACACAGTTTGCATCATATCACATGAATTTAGGAGATCTACCAACATCCTTTTTCTTCCACAATCATGTACAAAATTAATATTGAAGTCACCACATATAACTACTTTCTGGTACTTCCTACAAAGTGAATGAAGAACCCTCTCTAGCTTAAGCAAAAATGCTCTGAAGTCGGAGTTAGGGGACCTAAAAAACAACAGCAATTAGAAGTTTAGTTTCACTAAATACAACTAATGCTGCACCACTTTCAAATATCTGTTCAGTGCAGTATCGTGATACGTCTATGGACTCAAATGAAATACTGCTTTTTACGTACAGAGCCACTCCCCCACCCCGCAAGGAACTCCTTGAGAAATGGCCAGCTAATCTGTAGCCTGGTAAAGGAAGCCTCTGAATTATCAAAGTACACTCCTGGAAATTGAAATAAGAACACCGTGAATTCATTGTCCCAGGAAGGGGAAACTTTATTGACACATTCCTGGGGTCAGATACATCACATGATCACACTGACAGAACCACAGGCACATAGACACAGGCAACAGAGCATGCACAATGTCGGCACTAGTACAGTGTATATCCAACTTTCGCAGCAATGCAGGCTGCTATTCTCCCATGGAGACGATCGTAGAGATGCTGGATGTAGTCCTGTGGAACGGCTTGCCATGCCATTTCCACCTGGCGCCTCAGTTGGACCAGCGTTCGTGCTGGACGTGCAGACCGCGTGAGACGACGCTTCATCCAGTCCCAAACATGCTCAATGGGGGACAGATCCGGAGATCTTGCTGGCCAGGGTAGTTGACTTACACCTTCTAGAGCACGTTGGGTGGCACGGGATACATGCGGACGTGCATTGTCCTGTTGGAACATCAAGTTCTCTTGCCGGTCTAGGAATGGTAGAACGATGGGTTCGATGACGGTTTGGATGTACCGTGCACTATTCAGTGTCCCCTCGACGATCACCAGTGGTGTACGGCCAGTGTAGGAGATCGCTCCCCACACCATGATGCCGGGTGTTGGCCCTGTGTGCCTCGGTTGTATGCAGTCCTGATTGTGGCGCTCACCTGCACGGCGCCAAACACGCATACGACCATCATTGGCACCAAGGCAGAAGCGACTCTCATCGCTGAAGACGACACGTCTCCATTCGTCCCTCCATTCACGCCTGTCGCGACACCACTGGAGGCGGGCTGCACGATGTTGGGGCGTGAGCGGAAGACGGCCTAACGGTGTGCGGGACCGTAGCCCAGCTTCATGGAGACGGTCCTCGCCGATACCCCAGGAGCAACAGTGTCCCTAATTTGCTGGGAAGTGGCGGTGCGGTCCCCTACGGCACTGCGTGGGATCCTACGGTCTTGGCGTGCATCCGTGCGTCGCTGCGGTCCGGTCCCAGGTCGACGGGCACGTGCACCTTCCGCCGACCACTGGCGACAACATCGATGTACTGTGGAGACCTCACGCCCCACGTGTTGAGCAATTCGGCGGTACGTCCACCCGGCCTCCCGCATGCCCACTATACGCCCTCGCTCAAAGTCCGTCAACTGCACATACGGTTCACGTCCACGCTGTCGCAGCATGCTACCAGTGTTAAAGACTGCGATGGAGCTCCGTATGCCACGGCAAACTGGCTGACACTGACGGCGGCGGTGCACAAATGCTGCGCAGCTAGCGCCATTCGACGGCCAACACCGCGGTTCCTGGTGTGTCCGCTGTGCCGTGCGTGTGATCATTGCTTGTACAGCCCTCTCGCAGTGTCCGGAGCAAGTATGGTGGGTCTGACACACCGGTGTCAATGTGTTCTTTTTTCCATTTCCAGGAGTGTATTTGAGTGGTACTCTGATATACCAATAATTTCAGAGTTAACATCTATTAGCAGTTCACTAACTTTATCTCTAATACCTCTTATATTTTGATGAAATATGCTAATTCCTTCTCTACCTGGAAACATTACATCCTCTGGAGGTGAGCCCTTAGTTAGAGGCACTTCATTTAAGCAGGTATACCTATCAGCTGACTTCAGTCTAAAAAAGGTGCACCTCTAACACCAACTACTACAAGAATTTTTCCATGAGTGATACCACTACCACCACCACCACCCACTACACTGTCACCTATAAGCTTAGCCAGCCTCCCCTTCCCATACCTATTGAGGTGCAGGCCATGCCTAGTGAATCCCCATCTACTGATAGACCCAACTGGCACCATGGAGATGTAATCCATGCCCTCCCCCATCAGTGCCCTCCCCAGCCCCACATTAACGCGCCTAACAGCCGCATTGAGGTGAGGCCGATCATGACGCTGAAACAGTTGCACGAAATGCACATTAGTGCCACCAGTTTGAGTATCTATCTTAACCAAGTCACCACTGACATCATATTCCCCCCGTCCCTATCGGGACTGTTCCCTGCTCCACCCACTATCACTATCTGATCCTCTTTCGTAAAATTCTTACGTAACTCCCCTATGCTTTCAGTCACCTGAGCCAACCCTGCACTAGACTTCACAATGCTGCTGACCTGGTACTCACTCCCCAACACTTCCTGCAACTGCTGGCCCACACCTCTACCGTGGGAACTACCTAGCAGCAGAACCTTCTTTCTGCTAGACTTTGCAACTAACCTAGGCCTCCTAATTGCTGAGGACTGCTGCAAGTTACCTACATCTACGGCTACACGAGTCTCCTCTCCACTCAACTCTGGCAGTTGGTCGTATCTATTGCATATATGCAAATTAAAACTGTCTGAATACTTCCTCTTCCTAGCTACCTTCTTGCCAACTGCCAGTTCCCATTCCCCACCACCCTTCACCCTCCTAAACAAATTTAGTTCCTCCTTTGCGCATTGTAACTTCACCTGAAGAGCACAGATCTTACGCTCCTGCTCCTCTATTTACTTGTTTATACTACATATTCTACATTCCCAGGAGAGGATCTCCCTAAAATGACCACTGGCTTCCCCACTGCATTCCCTCCAATAAAAATACTTTGAACAAATAAATTTCTAAGAATTTTTTCCGTCAGGTAAAGAATTATGTTAAAAAGCGAAAAATGCATCAAAATACATTTGATTGTACATCATGAGGAATCCTCGCCAATATTTCGCGAAATGATGGTTTTCGTGTAGTGCAGTGGAAGAGAACTTGAAATGTAAATCAGTGATATTTTCTCCAGATACTTTAAAACAACCATGTAATTATCAAAATTGCAACGTTTATAATGTGTTCAACATGGCGAGAAAGATATTGATTTCCTGCTTGATTTATAACATGTAAATCGTATCTCAACGTTAAAATAATAAAAGCATCTTATTTTATATCAGAAGTTCTCGTGTGCACTTAAAATTCCCTTCCTAGAAATTTATTTACAATCCCAAATTTTCGTTTGCCATTCTTTTTCACGCTTTTTAAAATAATATTAAAAATACAATATGTTGAACTTTATTATGGTTTCGTTGCTTTGTCACTAACGTGAAAACAGAAAATAAAAAGTCTTTCCCCATGGAAACTCGACGGCACGACCTTCAGATTAGTGTATTGTACTCTTTCCGCTGCACCTACGATTGCCATGAAACTGTGCTGACATATATGCCTCATGCCTCGCCCTATTCGTGTCAAAAATGCTATTTTTGGTCATCTGGAGCTTCCACTCCTGCGACTTTCATTTCTGCTCTGGCATATAGCTTAAATTTGGACGAAACCGATGATGATGAGCAGGCGCTGTCCTGCTGTCAGCTACATGCAGATACGTGGTGCATCAACTGAACATTTCAATATTCTAGGGATTTAAATATTAGGCCCCTGTTGCGGGTAGTTTCACCTGGATCGGAGTTAGATTATTCCTTGAGCGTCTAGAATTGGGAGTGTGGGAACAGACAGTGGACAGATGGATCCAACCAATCATGCACACTTCCACGTAGGAGAAATGCCACAAACCAATTAAACTATTAGAAATACATTGAATAGTCTGATGATCAGTTCTAAGCCCTCACCAAGAATCTGGAAATTGAACAAGAAAGCTATTTGAACAAGACTGGTTAAAAAAGAAAAATATATCACCAACATAAATAGGTGTAAAACGCAGACACACACACACGCACAGACCGCGAACACACACACACACACACACACACACACACACATACACACTGATCAAACAGCTGGACACTCGCTCCAAACGTCGGTAAATATAGCATTGTGGCTGTCAGAAAACGAGAATCAGATATTAAAATTAAATTAAATCAAGGAAAATATTTGCCAGTTGATGTTATGCGTTGGTAGTTGTCAATTGACATAAAATACTAAAATAAACATGGCAGATCGTATCTGTTAAGGGCTTTAACGAGAGCTTTAGTGGTAATTAATACATGTTACCTTTAACAACCATCAAAAGCAGGTTAAGTTTGTTTAATAGCGAATCTGGCCCTCCAGAGCAACAGTAATGGATTGTGTCACATACTGCCCAGGGGGGCGCCTGGGGACAGAGCGTTACGAAGACATTTAAATTAAATTCTTTCACTGTTTTCACAACCAGGCCATTCGTTGCACTGAATAATGAGAAAGTAACAAGACTGCAGTTTTAGCTCTGTGAGATGAAAGAAACAAAATTGGAGTACAACAACGAGAAATTACAGCTAAGGTCCAAGAACATCTGTTCATGTAGGTCAGAACAGCAATGCTATTTCATTTACAGGATCCCTTATTCTTAACTTCCATTTACGTAATAATCCTGACCTTTTTCGCAAAAGAACAAATCGTGAGAGCCCACTGCAGTTAACACTTTTCTTAGCGAAACTCGTCTGGAAAGCAAGGAGGAAAGCTCGTCGAAAATTCTTCTGTTTAGTTTCTTTTCACTATTTCCTTCACAGCCATTGAAAAATGGATGTGAAGTTGTGTTGCAGGTATTTGTGAATATTTTTATCCGTAGTAGGAAAAGAGTAATCTTCTTTTTCTCAGAGCAAAACATTCCTTCACCTCGTCGCTTCAGCGATCGTGGCATCGTGGCTTCTTGCGAAGTCTCCCGCACAGCCGAAAATCACGCGTTCCTACTACACGAGGAAAGTTGCCAACGAATTTCTACGACGGTTAATTAAGAAATGTTTATTGATAGGTTCTCAAAAAGTCTCTATACTGCAACACTCGCAAAAATTGACATATTCAATTTTACCGGCGAGACAAGGTTAAAATTGACAGAGCTTCAGTGTCAATGACTGACGCCCACTAGCTACGTAACTGCATTCAGAAAGATACCGTCATTCGACCACTGATCTCTCAAACGTTCACCATCAATACACGGTTCCAGCTGGTTCCTAGCAAGACACACCGATAACCTCCAGCGAGGCAAAGCAGTATCGCATCTCAAAGTCAGTAAGTCGAACGCACACAAAAATTCCACATCTCTAATTTCTACAGGAGTTTCTACGCCTCCTGTTAGTCTTTGTCACGTACATCATCGTTATGTGACGGATGTGATAAAATTTCATGAAACAAAGTTCTTTCTTTCTGCACATATCAGGTCAAAATAGGTGTGGCTGACATGTGCAGTAAGCATGAATTTAGTTTAACGAGTTTTATCGAATCCGTCACATAACGTTGCTGTATGTCGCAAAAGAGTGACACGGCCACGTCATTATTATTGGTTTTATTAATGTTGACTACATCTACGTTTTCAGCTCCTATAATCACCGGAAAACGACGAAAAGGTCAAAATTGTTACAACGGATATTGTACAGTGAACGACGAATATATATAGTCATTTAATAATTTGCATGAAAATGTGAGACAACAAGAAATAAAATTCTGTGACTTGTAGGGTTTTTTGATCACTGAGGAACGCTAAACACAAACTTCAGAAAAGCTAGACTCTGTGAAGCACCGCATGGGCCCTAGAGAGTATGTAAGTTGTCTCCATTGTGGGGGTAGTGGGGCATTCCGGCTAATTCCTCGATTTCTTAAGTTCCACACGGCTCTACAAAATTGTTTCAGCTGCCTTTGTTTCTATCCACTCAGACTCAGGAGTAGCAATAAGTCATTTTTGTCTCTACTTTGCTTTTCCCACTAACAAAATGGTTCAAATGGCTCTGAGCACTATGGGACTTAACATCTGAGGTCATCAGTCCCCTAGAACTTAGAACTACCTAAACCTAACTACTCTAAGGACATCACACACATCCATGCTCGAGGCAGGATTCGAACCTCCAGCCGTAGCGGTCGCGCTGTTCCAGACTGAAGCACCTAGAACCGCTCGGTCACACCGGCCGGCTTTTCCCACTAACAGAACTCTGCTGAAAACTGCTGCCTCCTGTGTGGCAGGCTTTCTATCGGGAAGTGAATATTGAGTGTTCTTATACGCCTGGACGCTCAAAGAATATTAAGTCCGCTCCAGGTGACAGGCCTAAAATAAATCCTCAGTGAAAGCGCAGTGGTAAATTAAAATGATGACTCTGACTAAAATGTTCTGCATCTAACTGCGCTAAATAATTGTTCTGTCCCTACATGTGAAATGAAAACGCTTCAGTTCTCCAAAAATACTTATAAAATCCCAGGAGTAAATATTTCGCACTGTTCATAACTATTTTCAATTGAAATAAAACTGTCCAGCCTATTAAACTTCAAAATCAGGAATCACACTGAAATATACGGCCACTTCAGTAAAGTTTCAGCTACAAACCAGAACCAAAATATATCGGCTGTAACGGTTGGCTCGTACTCGCATGTTGTGAAAACACAATTTAGCCTCAATGGGTACTGCACCAATAAACACTTTCTTCGCCAGTTTTGCGCCAACATTAGCACGAATACATTCCCCATTTGTAGTTTAGCCTCATCGGTCAGCAATACTGATCGATAAAACCTCCTACCTTTATGAGGTACACGAGATTCAAAATTAGGTACTGATGCTCGTCATAGAGGAGCCGTCATACCTGTCAGGACCAATCACGAACTTGTTACCAGTCACTGCTGTAAAAGACTGGCCGTCACCTAAAATCACTACCAAAAAGCCAGCATAGTAGGCTCCAGTCACAAATCACTTACAGAGATTATGGAAAGTGTCATCATCTTCAAAGTCGACAAATCTCTTCAGTCGGATGCCAGAAACCAACTCTGGCGTTCCTTGCAGCAAAGAAACCGACCTCTACCTAGGTCACAGTTGATGTGTTACACATATGAGATTGAGTTATGTTCATTCCATCAGAAATTACGCAGTCTTCCAAGATACTATATCACATACGAAGTGATTGTAATATATCAACCGGTCAACAAAGCTATTCTTCAAAGTGGCAATTTATTGAAAAACTGTTAACAATATTGCGTATGAATCATGGGACACACAGGAAGAGGTGACACACATAGACTACTCTTTAAAACTTAACTGATGCCTGATAACAACTGACCTCTACTTTATGCCATTGCACACTGTTTGCGTCAATACCACCACAAAATTATTATGACAGTTCCTCGCATAAAAGCTTTTCCATTGCGTTTTTCATTTCATTTCAACTGCAACTGCTTTCTTAATTATTCTGATGTCAACGATGCTTTAAGTGCTCACTTTCCTTTGTTAGAAGACGTAATGATGGTTGTGGCTTGCACGATGTCATTATGTTTAAAGAACTATGAGAACTTATTATTAGTAGTAGGAGTGATATTATTAATTTTAAGTGGAATGGTGTTACACACATTCGGAAAAATCTTAGTTATTAATGAGTGGATTACCGTTGAAACAATATAAACTTTTTTTATTAGTGAAGGGTGACACGATACTAGTAGCAGCGTATATGTAACGGGAGAAGGTGCTCATGAAGAATTCTGTGAACATTGATGAAAGGATTGAGGGTCAATACTAGAGATGGGGGTGAAACTCCTCATCGATCTCGAATTCGACACGAGCTCTTCCAACTGCTTTTTGTTCTCAGTGATCGGGTTGCAAGGTGATTCACTGAATAACACCGTCATTCGATCTTTACCCTTTCACTGATCCTCTCGACTCATAGTTCGATCTGATTCGTTTTAATTCACACTCACTGATCTTCTTTCTTGTCTGGATTGTCGTAAATATTATTTGTTATAATGACAGCCGCACTTGCGCTATATTGCTCGTTTTTACTTATATTTTAGTGCATTTTATATCTGTATAGAGTATAGAATGCACTGTACGTTCTTGAATTCACTTTGATACATAGCAAAGTTAACTCCACTGCTGTGTAAAAACAGTGCACACTATTAGAATAATTCTGTTATTGGTTCATAATACAAAGGACTTTTATACACTAGCAGTGACTGTAACATGTCGTTCTACACGTTGATCATTTTCAAGCAGCAGCTACATATGCACACAGTACACATAGCACAAATGATAGACGTCACGCAGTTGCAAGCATAACCAAATGCACTTACACTTATTGTCCCAGATCTACACTGAAATTAGTTCCCATCCGCGTTTTATGATCAGGGTTTTCGGGAGGTTACATTCTGTTGTAATGTCTATGCCGGAATTTGAAATGCCCTCCGAAATGTTCTCAATCGAGACAGTATCTGCCCTACGACCAGCCTGCCTGGTATTTAGTTGAAAATTACCCGACTCTACAATGCATCAGTACTCTAAAAGACAGCTCGAACCTTAGAGACACAAAATGAAACTTAAAAAAAGAGAAAAAGTATGAAAAGATACGTGTAGCACACCATCCAATGTGGTATCGTCCTCATACAAAAAGATGCATACACGCATAAGCACACACACACACACACACACACACACGCACACAGACACACACACACACAATATCAGTCCTTTATAGGAAAACTTGCTAGATGCGGTAATTCCCCTCCCACATACGAAGTGCGACAATAAAGTAAAGAGACTGATGTGAAAAAAAATGATGCTCACCGTTTTGTCAAGTTTAGTGTTGTATCCTTCAAAGTATTTCCCTTCTCATTGCACACACTTTTTCCAGCATTTCTGCCATTGATGGTAACATTTCTGGAACTCATCTTCTGTAATATCCTCCAAGACCCTCATCACAGCGTTTTGGACATCTTGTGTTGTTTGAAAATGGTGCCCCTTGACCGCCGTTTTGACTCTTGGAAATAGAGAAAAGTCGCACAGTGCGATATCTGGTGAATTAAGTGGCTGTGGTAGTACTGAAATTTGTTTTGAGGTTAAAAATTGCTGTACTTACAGAGCAGTATGGGATGGCGCATTATCGTGATGCAGAATCCAATTATCAGCAATGTTGGCACGGACACAAAGCACTCTTCTACGAAGTATTTCTAAAAACTTCTTAGTAGTAATAATGGTTAACTGTTTGTCCAGGAGGCACCCACTTTTTATGAACAAATGGTTCAAATGGCTCTGAGCACTATGGGACTTAACATCTGTGGTCATCAATCCCCTAGAACTTAGAACTACTTAAACCTAACTAACCTAAGGACATCACACACATCCATGCCCGAGACAGTAATCGAACCTGCGACCGTAGCAGTCACGCGGTTCCGGGCTGAGCGCCTAGAACCGCGAGACCACCGCGGCTGGCTTTATGAACAATTCCCTTGGAATCAAAGACGCACACAAGCATGCATTTCACTTCTGACTTTGGCATGCGAGCATTTTTTTGGTCTGGGTGATCCCTTTGAGCACCATTGGGAACTCTGGCGTTTTGTCTCTGTATCGTACAGAGAAAACCAACTTTCATCACCAGTGATAACACGACTCAACAATTCTGGATTGATTTCCGTCTGCTCTAACAGATCGGCTGCCACAATTTTCCGTGTTTCTCGCTGTTGTGGTGTGAGATTTTCGGGGATCATTTTGCACAAATCTTTCTCATACCAAGATCTTCATTTAATACTAGACGAACCGTTTCTTGATTGATGTTCAGTTCTTCTGCAATCCTTTCACAGATAATCTTCGATCAGATCGTACGAGTTCACACACCCTGGCCAATTTGACATCCGTCCGTGAGGTTGACGGTCGTCCACTGCGGTCTTCATCTTCAACATTCATTCTGCCTTCACTAACCATTTTATGCCAACGATAAACTTGAGCTCTTGGCATAACCTCCTCTCCAAAAGCCTTCTGAAGCTTACCATAAGTTGTCGTCGCGTTTTCATCCAATTTAACGCAAAAAGAAATGGCATACCATTGCACAATATTATGCCATTCCATTTCCGTGACGAGAGACACAAACACATGTTAACTTATTACAGCACAACTCACGACTGAGCAGTTGCATCGATGTGCCGCTTCGACTAGAAGCAGCTTATAGACCAAGGTCAAAGGTATTGTGCTTACGCAAGCCTGCAGGGTTGCCACATCTTGCAAAGAAAATCACTACTTCATTGACGCATCTCGTATTTACAACTAGGAACTTCCTGTCCCAACGGCAGTTCGCTGGGATTTGGGTGAAATGCGACTCAGTAGTGGTCTAAGGTCTCAAAAATCTCTTCCTCTCCTTGTACAGGGAATGAGAAAAAATGTAAAACTTCGCCCTGGGTTAAAAAGCTGTAATCTTTGACATCTCTTCTTGTTCCAAAACTGCAAGGAATGAAAGATATTTTTAAAAGAAGAAGAAAAAAATTGTTTTACACGCACGCACACACACACACACACACACACACACACACACACACATATGCATAAACACTGGTAGTTCACATAACTGTGTCCAACACACCGTCTGTGAAACAAGATAAAAATATTGCTTGGTGTTTAAGTTCGTAGCGGGTTTGTTTTGCAGTCCAGATTCTAAAGGTTTATTTATCGATTGTCGTTTTTTTATTTGTGGTTTTCACTGTTGCTATTTGTCTTAACATATTATCATTTTGTTTTTGGAGATAACGAGTGGAGCTGAGGACTCTAGAAAAGAGAGTGCCAAATGGAGAAATAGGAACATTTCTGAGATATTCTTCTGTTTGAGTTCAGTAGAGGAGTGATAGCAGCGGAGGAAGCCGGAAACATTTGCGTCATGTATGGGGATGACGACACTGAACAGAGCACGGTAAGAAAATGGTTTTCCTGTTTTAACGAAGATCGTTTTGACGTTAGTGACTCTCCACTTTCAGGAACACATTCAGGTTTTGATGAAGGTAGTTTAAACGCATTGATCCACAATGATCCACGTCACTGTACTCAAGAACTGGAAAATGTGATGAACTGTGATCATTCTACCATTGTGCGCCATTTGATGTAATGGAGAAGATTCAAAAATCGGGTGTATGAGTAACGTATGCACTGAGCCAAAATCACGAAAAACATCATGTGGCCAGATATAAATCTCTGCTTGCTCATCGTCCACTATTCATCATTACTGGTGACGAGAAATGGTGTCTTTATGCTAACATAAGGAAAAGAAAGGAATGGTTGAGCCCAAAGAAAAGAACAGCTCTCTGTACAAGACATACACGCATCCTCGACAGATAATGCTACGCTTCTGGTGGGACAACGTCGGTGTAGTGTGCTGCGAATTGCTTCCCCAAAGTGTTCACTGCTGCCATTTATTGTCAAAAACTGAGACGTTTTGCAGACGCAATCCAAGAACAATGAACAGCAGGACTGTGTGAAATGATTGTACTATGTGATAACGCCCGCCCGCATTGTGCTACACAGGCAAAAAGTCATTCCGCAACCATCTTATTCACATGACATTGCGGCCTCAGATTTTTCTCTTTTCAGCTCTCTATCCGCAGCCTTCAAGGAACTTCCTTTCCGGATGAAAATGCGCTCCGAACTTGGTTTGTCAGTTGGTTCGTCTCAAAACCGCGTGATTTCTACAGTCGTTGAATCGGAAAGTTACCCCAACGTTGTGTGACTGCTGTAAATAGTGAAAGAGAATATATTATTGATGACCACATTCCCTATGTGTATCTACTGTGTTTCTTAAACGTACGGAAAAACGCTATGAACTTACGAACCGACCTAATATTACTTGAAATTACAAGTTTACTATTACCAGTCTCAATTTATTTTACTTCCACTACGGGTTTTAGAAGTTTAAACCTCCGTCGTCAGGTGAATTTACGCAAATTAATACGACAAGTCTGTTTCGTGTTCACGATTTTGGTGCAACCTGTTTTGCTCCAGTTTTCTCCATTGTTAGCAACACTGTTATTTTCACATCTTATTTTCATCTATTAGGTCGTTATGTCTTTTTCCACTTACAAAGCCGCAGAATAAAGGAGCTTGTGACCAATGGAGGCGTTTTTATCTTTACAGCATATCTTTGTTTATCTTTGCAGTCAATAAGCTCCATAAAGCTATGATCCATCGACTGAAATACTGTTTTGTTTTTGTCTACTGCTAGACAGAACTACATGTTACCACAAAGTCGTAAACACACCACACAAGTGTTGTATTAATTAACATAAGTCCCTATCATGATGAGGGTTTAAACGTCTGAAACCTATACTGGTAATAAATTGTGAATGGTAACTGTCAACTTCTAGTTCCAATCGGTATCAAAAGAGGCACGGAGAAGCCTAACTTAAAATGTTCGCACTTTAAAAATAAATATACTTCCAATCTCCTAGTTTTATTTAAGTTTTCAGAAGTTTTCCCATTGTTGTAAGGTAACTGTCGCATCTGGTAATTCTCTGCCAAATTTTCCTCATATGGGACGCCATTGTCTCGCTCTCAGCTCACTGGGACCGGCGAAAACGAATGAGTTCTGTAACAGCCAGCTCTAGTCTTCGAAGCCGGGAGCAAAAGGTGAAAAGGAAGTAAAATACTAGTATGTGAAAATAAACTGTCACTGTAAGATCGAAATGAAAGAAAATGAAGTGGCGTCAGAAAACAATAATTATATGAAAATTTATAACCACTCCAGGACTAAATTATACGGTAACTGCATGCATTAGTAATTTGTTGCTT